>NC_141557.1:8300000-13100000 GCF_036417535.1 Chlamydotis macqueenii | reverse complement strand
AAAAATTTTCTAGAGTTGCTGAGGGCAAGCATCCTCTTACTCACATACAAGAAAAAGAAACATTCCTAAAACTGTCTCTTCTTTCAGGATAAGAATGAATACGTATATTTCTGCTGGTAAACAAGAAAACTAAAAATATACTAATCTTTAAAGTAAAAACCTAAACGTTCACTCTGACAGTGAATATCTGGTTTAATACTCTGATTACTTAGAACAAACTGAAATCTACTTGCTTTTGCATACAGTTCTGTTGTCTTAAATGTGCCATATGACAGCATATGGCATGACAGACAGGTCTGAGAGGACTGCCTTTCCTGAGACCGACTTTTGTTTTCCCATCTGTTAAAATATCTATTATACTTAAAAAGAGATAAATATAAGTTCAGGTTTGTTTTCTATTTCTAAATGTAGCATGAATATGGAGAATCCCTAATAAAATTATGTTTCTGGTACTATTCCTAGCAATGGAATATGTTAACATTTAGTGGGCACTGAAGTATTGATCACCTGCCTGAAGAAATGGCTCAAAGTGCATTGCATTTGAAATGATTCTTCTCTGATCCCTGACACTGAAGAGAAGATGTTATAGAACACTGGAACAGGTTGCCCAGAAAGGTGATGGAGGCCCCATCCCTGGAAACGTTCAAGGCCAGGCTGGATGAGGCTCTGAGCAACCTGATCTAGTCGGGGATGTCCCTGCTCCTTGCAGGGGGGTTGGACTAGATGACCTTTGAAGGTCCCTTCCAACCCGAACCATTCTATGATTCTATGATTCTATGGAGCAGCTTTCAACTGCTTCTGGGAATGACTGCAAAACACACTGCATTTTGTACCTTGCACTCAATCTGGCAATCTTTTGTCTATAGGACTTTAAATTTTAAAATACCATTTTGGAGGAAAGAGTAATGAAAGCAATTCTAAAAGAGTATTTACTAACTTGGAAAGATCAAACATGGTTTAGAATCCTACTTTCTTTCTGCAGTATAGCTATTTGGAAAAGATTCATGTGATAACTGTGGTATACTTCCAGTACTTGTTGGCAGGAAAGTATTGAAGCTGATTCATTTTCACACTTCTGCTGCTAAAAGAGAAAAAAAAAACCTGCTACCAAATCTCAAATTTTCACATTGAGCTACATGTGTCAAGAAGAATCAGCTTATAATTTTGGAGGGAATTCACTTTTTCCAAATTCAGGTCACTCATTAGGTCTCTGGAGATCCCTATCTGTCTCCATAGGCTACATAGGAAATATGTCTGTAAACACATAAAATAAATTTATAGTAGGTGATATACTTGTCTCTCTTTTTCAGAGCTCTTTCAGAGGAGTCTCATTGAAGAAGTCAAGTGTACATATTATAAGAAACATTGTTAATCAGTTCTTTTATCATTTCCCTCACACTGTCTCCTCTATTTTTGAGATATACTAACTAAATCAGTTCAGGGAAGCTTGAATTAGCGAACACTGCCTCTCTCATATTAAAACCTCCACCTTGCTTTAATTTTGTTTACACCCCTTTATCCTCACCATAAAGAATCAAAATAATTGATTAATATTGCTGAAGTGAAGTGATTCACTGCTTTCTCACAGAATCAAGAAATGACAATCACTAATCAATTAACTGGCTACTCAGAGTATCCAAGTGGAGGCAGTCACTGGAAGGCGACTATTTACATGTTCAGGGCTTGAGAGTGGGGTTCAGTGATTCTCAAAGGTGATATTATGGCTTTTATATGATGATTCTAAACCACTAGGAGAAGGTGGTATTAGTTGTCTGTATTATATATTTTTAAAGGGCTAATAGAGCCATTTCCTATTTTCCTGTGGATAAGAGGGGCATGTGTCTCTTACTAAGTATGTTTGAAAAGGAGTCAGTCCATAGTTAAAGTATTTTGACAAGATTTCATTTTGATGTCATAAAAGAAATTACAATCAAGTATTCAGAAATCATTATAGCATTAACAATTTTAGATTTGAATAGCCTTATTATGTTTCCTACAGGGAGAAAGTATCCATTCATGTCTGATGTGCCATTTACTAAGAATTATCCACCATCTGTAATGTTAGGACTTACTCCAAAATCCTTTGAAGTCTATGCAAGGATTTGCATCTGTGGCAGATGACTTGCATTATGCAGCTACTGCTCTGCATTTTGAAAGTTGAATGCACTAAATTCTAATCCTTTGAGAGTTAAAGGTATGGGTATTTTGAAGTGGTTTGAACAGCAGACTTGTGAGTAGAATCACCATGATACCAATAATGATACTGTATATAGCCAGATTCTTCAGCAGGATATAGTCCTGTTTTCTTTACATTTTTGAAAGTAGATTTTCCAGGAAGCAATACAAACAGAAAGGAAAAAAAAAAAAAAACAAAAAAAAAAACCAGAGAGCTCTTTTTTCCTCTTATTTAATACATAAAAACTAAACTTCTTTGTAAATTTGGAATGTGTTTGGAAAGGATACATATTCTTCAATCATACTAGGATTATTTGTGAATCAGGTTTAGGGAATCTCATTTTACAGTTCAGACGTGAAGTCCTGAAGCATAATGGCATGTCAAAATTGAAAGAGAAGATGACTTTCATTAATCAAATTCTACTTTTCACAAAAATAATAAATGAGCACACAGTGTGTAAAATAATGAATTTATCATTTGACGGTGGTTTTTTTACCTGCCCTACTGTTTTTTCCACCCCTAATTAGCATTTCTCTATCATTCTTTGCCATGGAAGGTCAACATTTGATGATCTGCAAAGTTGTAGTTGTAGTGGAGTTAGATATCCATGCTGAATTTATCTGCTTCTTTGCCCAAAGGAATGGAATTTTGCCTTTGTCCAGTCTTTCACAAAAAAAAAACCCTGAAATTAAAATAAGTCTAATTATGAAATTAAACAGCTGGTCTCTATTAACATAACAGAATTGCTGCAAAATATCAGGAAATCTTTCCTTAGGAACTTACCAACAAATTTATTTTCTTTCTAAGTTTCTTTATTTGGCTCTCTGAATGTAAAACTAAGAAAACAATTTTTTAAAAGTATTATAAACTGAGTATTGCATATAAAAAAACTAAATGATGTTCAGGAAAAATAAGGCTATGTAATTTTCTTCTAAAAATAAAAATGTATTTGGCCAAAATTGTACTTAAATATCAGTGGTTTCATACTTAGTTGATAATAAATTTTAAGGTGACTTGAATAACAATATAAATGCAATGAGTTTTTTTAGTAAGAACAGTCCTCACGACACAAGTTTTGGTGCTGCCTTACACTTTTAAAAGCCCTTCATTTTGATCAAATTCATGCTTAGTGTTTATTTGTGGTAATGATGACACCATTATTTTGTCATTTCAATCTGGCGAAATGTTGATTTTCAGGTGACTGCTCATAGTTATGGTGTTCATGAAGAAACAAGCATACACTGTTTTCTTGTTCTTTTTTATATCATTCACTATCTTTGATTACACTTCATTCCTTTATGTTTCAGGCATTCAAAAGGGGTAAAACCAGTCTTTTAGTGAGTGCTAGTAAAATGGCTGATACAGAACTTGATTTATGGAACTTAATTAACAAAGAATTAAAGAAAGAAAATGTAATTGATGCCAATCAACATGACTTCAGGAAAATGAATCATGTCAAAGTAACTTAATATCTTTTTTGATGAGATTACGTATTTGGCTGATAAAGATAATAGTGTTCATGTAATATGATTAAATTTCTGATTTCACACCATACGCCCTTTTGATTAAAGAACTTGTACAATATGCTATCATCACATTAAATTGATTAAAACCTGTTAATTAAGAGATTTCTCTATCAAATTGCAAATGACTAATAATCAGTGAGTGGATGTTTCTGAAGAATTCTGATAGAATTTGATTTTTCGTCCCACGCTATTTTGTCAGTGATCTAGAAAGCATAAAATGATCTCCAGAAAACTCTGCAAATGGTGAAAAGCTGGAAGAGTGTTAAGTGAACATAAAGACAGCTTACCTGTCTAATGATGCTAGGAAATCTAGATTGCTCAACACCACCACCACAGACCAAAAAACCATGAGTTTTAATAATAATAAAATCATGCATCTAGGAACAAGGATGACACATGATGTAGAAGTCCTGAAGAAGCAGCTACTCTGAAAAGATGTCAAGTGTCAGGATACAAAATTGTCTTCATCCATATAATCAAAACCTAGTTTTCAAAATATGTTTTCCAGGTGAAAAAAGCCTGTTTAAAATGGCCTCTTGCCCGTACTCAGCACCTGGGCTGTGCCCAAAAATCATTTGGAAGAGGTCCAGTTCTAATAGATCAAAAACATATAGAAAGGAGTTGGATGGAGATGAGTGATCAGTTATCTGCGAAGACTGCCAGTGTCACTGTGATAACTGGAAGGATTCTTGCACAGGAAGATGAGATGATACTAATAGTAGCAGTACTTTATGACTGACGTTAATGTTAGTGATTCAGGAATAGTATGCTTAGAATTGGTATAAGTGCTTCAAGAAAGGTGTTGATAAATAGGAAATGGTTCAGATAAAATCCGCAGTAATGATTAAAGGACTTAAAAATAATGTAAAATTATGTGATAAGGTTAATCTATTTTATCTTGGCAAAAGAAGATTGAGTGACTTGTTCATAGACTCTGAATATATATATATTTATGAGGCAAAGCGTTGACAGAAGTGAACAAATGGATAATGATCCAATTAGCAGAAGTTGAAACTAGACAAATTCAAGTGACACAAAGGCATGTGTGTATGTGTGTATATATATATATTTAATTAAGAGTTTAAAATAACTTTCATAGTGTAGTAACTGATTTTCTCTTAATGGCAATAACATAGCAATCCCAAATCAGACAGTTTTCTCAATCATGTAGCTTCTTTCCACTCTAGTTTGCTAGCATGGACATAGCTGCAATGTCTTTGAGCCAAACTACGAAGGCTTGTAGGTTGGTTGATTTGCACTAAAGTCTTAAATAAGAAGTAGGTTTTCTTGCTGTGTATTAATCACCATACACTTCATCATTTGAGCCAGAAGACAGAGATTATAGCATGCTATGAACCACACTGGTTAGTGAGGGATCTCAACAGAGGTGTTACTATGGGTATACGACACCTCAATGCCATTTTTACGGTTGTGTGGCTTAATTTTGAACTGAGACAAATTATATGTTTGAAATAATTATAACTGAAATATTTTCATTCTTTTTTTTCTTTTCTAGCAGACCCTAAACAAATCAAATTTACATCATCTTCCACTACAAAAAAAAAAAAACCTTAAAATCTTCTTACCAGTAGTCTGTGTGCCTAGGAAAACTTTGCTCTGATTTATGACTAAAGTTTCCAGGAGCTAATGCGATACAAAGAACAACTGACAGGCCCCGACACCAACACTTCAAACATGGTCCTCACCAGGAAACAGGCTTTCCACGCGAAGACCGTGGCAACCCAGACAGAGGGTCTGCTCCATAATGTGGCAGTTCAGGTTTCTGGCTGCCGGGAGTGCCTCAGACTGCTGCTGCCAGGGGAGGATGGGAAGGATGTGACTTGCACGCGGTGTGAGCAGCTAGACGAGCTGCTCAGCCTTGTGGTGGAGCTTAGGGAGGAGGTAGATAGACTGCGGACCATCAGAGAATGCGAGCGGGAGATTGACTGGTGGAGTGACTCTCTGCGAGAAAGGCGCAGAGATTGCACTTCCCAGACTGAGGGAGTATTGGGAGTAATGGCCCCTCTCTCTCACCATAGTCAAGCAGGGAGAGACAGCTCGAGAGGAGAGGAGGAACGGCAGCAGGTCTCAGTCCGGTGTCGCAGGCAACCCCCATCCCGACCTACCTCGGTTCCCCTGATCCCTCTCTGTAACAGGTATGAAGCCCTGAAACCAGAGGGAGAGGTGAGTGATGATGACATGGGAGCGCTGCCGCCAAGCTTGCCCAAGGTGAGGCGGACGGCTCCACGTTTGAAGACTGCCTCCTCCAAGAAAGAAAGGAGGGTGATAGTTGTGGGCGACTCTCTTCTGAGAGGAACAGAGGGTCCAATATGTCGGCCTGACTCTACCCATAGGGAGGTGTGTTGCCTTCCTGAGGCCCGGGTCAGGGATATTTCTAGAAAACTCCCCAGCCTTATCCGCCCCTCTGATTATTACCCTTTATTGATAGTTCAGGCTGACAGCGATGGGATTGCTGATAGAAGCCTGAGGATTATAAAACATGATTTTAGGAGGCTGGTGAAGTTAGTTGATGGAGCGGGCATACAAGTAGTGTTTGCCAGTATTCCTTCGGTGGCAGGGACAAACACTGAGATAAGCAGAAAAAGCCATCTTATAAATGCATGGCTGAGAGGCTGGTGCAAACGCAAAAATTTTGGATTCTTCGATCACAGGGCGGTCTACTCGGCACCTGGCCTGAGGTCGGCTGATGGGAATTGCCTGTCTCCAAAAGGGAAATGGATACTTGCCCAGGAGCTGGCAGGACTTATAGAGAGAGCTTTAAACTAGATAGGAAGGGGGAAGGGGATAAAGCCAGGCCTGCTAGAGATCGGCCTGGGGAAGTGGTATTGGGATTAGGAGAGAGGTGAGGGGCTCAGCTGAGGTGCGTCTACACTAATGCATGCAGCATGGGGAACAAGCAAGAAGAGTTGGAAGCCATAGTGCGGCAGGCAAACTATGACCTAGTTGCCATAACAGAAACGTGGTGGGATTGCTCCCATGACTGGAGCACTGCAATGGATGGCTACAAACTCTTCAGGAGGGACAGGCAAGGAAGGAGGGGTGGTGGTGTGGCTCTCTACGTTAGGGAATCCTTTTCTGCTACTGAGATTGTGACTGGGGATGATAACATTGAATCCCTATGGGTAAAGATCAGAGGAAGGGCTGACAAGGCAGACATCCTGGTGGGCGACTGTTATAGACCACCAAACCAGGATGAAGAGACAGATGAGGTATTCTACAAGCAGCTGGCACGAGCTGCACGGTCGTCAGCCCTTGTCCTCATGGGGGACTTCAACTTCCCTGACATATGCTGGGAGTACAGCACAGCACAGAAGAAGCAGTCTAGGAGGTTTTTGGAGTGCATAGAGGATGCCTTCCTGATGCAGTTGGTCAGAGAGCCCACGAGAGGAACTGCCCCGCTAGACCTGCTGTTCGCAAACAGGGAAGGTCTGGTGGGAGATGTGGAGGTTGGGGGCTGCCTTGGACAGAGTGACCATGAAATGATAAATTTCTCAATTCATGGTGGAGCTTGGAGGGGGAATAGTAAAACTGCTACCTTGGACTTCAGGAGGGCGGAATTGAATTGTTCAAGACACTAGTAGGGGGAGTCCCCTGGCATTCAGTCTTAGCGAACAAAGGGGTCCAAGAGAGCTGGTTGCTCTTCAAGAAGGGAGTCTTAAGGGCGCAGGAGCAGGCGGTCCCCCTGAGCCGCAAAATGAGCCAGCGGGGAAGAAGACCGGCGTGGATGAATAGGGAGCTATTCTTGAGGCTCCGGGAGAAAAAGAGAATCTACCGCCTGTGGAAGGAGGGACGGGCAACTGAGAATGAATACAAGGAAGTCGTTAGGATGTGTAGAGGTGAAATCAGAAAGGCAAAAGCCCAGCTTGAATTTAACCTGGCCACTGGGGTGAAAAGGAATAAGAAACTCTTTTATAAATACATTAACAGTAAGAGGAGGACAAAGGAGAATATCCACTCTTTGCTGGATGAGGCTGGGAATGTGACCACTGAGGATAAGGAAAAGGCGGAGGTTCTGAATGCCTTCTTTACATCTGTCTTTAAAGGTCAGACCAGTTATCCTCAGGGTACTCCTCTCTCTGACCTGGTAGTCTCAGCTGGGGAGCACGCTAACCCCCCTGTGATTCTGGAAGAAACGGTCAGAGACTTACTACTCCAACTGGACTGCCACAGGTCCATGGGGCCGGATGAGATCCACCCAAGAGTGCTGAGGGAACTGGTGGAGGTGATAGCCGAGCCGCTTTCCATCATCTATCAGCGCTCCTTGTTGACTGGTGAGGTCCCGGAAGACTGGAGGATTGCCAACGTGACTCCCATTTACAAGAAAGGTTGTAAGGAGGATCCGGGGAACTACAGGCCTGTTAGCCTGACCTCGGTTACAGGGAAGGTTATGGAACAGATAGTCTTGAGGGAGATCATGCGGCATGTGCGGGATGGCCGGGGGATCAGGCCTAGCCAGCATGGGTTCATGAAGGGCAGGTCCTGTTTGACCAACCTGATCTCCTTTTATGATCAAGTGACCCATCTGCTGGATGAGGGAAAGGCTGTTGATGTGGTCTACCTAGACTTCAGCAAAGCCTTTGACACCGTCTCCCATGGTATTCTCCTGCAGAAGCTGGCAGCCCATGGCTTGGATGGGTACACTCTTGGCTGGGTAAGGAGCTGGCTGGAGGGCCGGGCTCAGAGAGTGGTGGTGAATGGAGTTAAATCCAGCTGGCTACCGGTCACAAGTGGTGTTCCCCAGGGGTCAGTGCTGGGGCCTGTCCTCTTCAATATCTTTATTGATTATCTGGATGAGGGCATTGAGTGCACCCTCAGAAAGTTCGCAGATGACACCAAATTGGCTGGGAGTGTGGATCTGCCTGGGGGTAGCGAGACCCAACAGAGGGATCTGGACAGGCTGGAGAGCTGGGCTGAAGCCAATGGGATGAGGTTCAACAAGACCAAATGCCGAGTCCTGCACTTCGGCCACAACAACCCCAGGCAGCGCTATAGGCTTGGGGCGGAGTGGCTGGAGGACTGTGTGGAGGAAACGGACCTGGGGGTACTGATTGATGCTCGGCTGAGCATGAGCCGACAGTGTGCCCGGGTGGCCAAGAAGGCCAACGGCATCCTGGCTTGCATCAAAAACAGTGTTACTAGCAGGAACAGGGAGGTAATTGTCCCCCTGTACTCGGCACTGGTGAGGCCGCACCTCGAGTACTGTGTTCAGTTCACTGCAAGAAAGACATTGAGGCCCTGGAACGCATTCAGAGGAGGGCTACGAAGCTGGTGAGGGGTCTGGAGCACAGGCCTTATGAGGAGCGGCTGAGGGAGCTGGGATTGTTCAGTCTGGAGAAGAGGAGGCTCAGGGGAGACCTTATAGCTCTCTGTAACTTCCTGAAGGGAGGTTGTAGTGAGCTAGGGGTCGGCCTTTTCTCTCGTGTAGACAGTGATAGAACTAGAGGCAATGGTTTCAAGCTGCGCCAGGGGAGATTCAGGCTGGACATTAGGAAATACTACTTCTCGGAAAGGGTAGTCAGACACTGGAATGCACTGCCCAGGAAGGTGGTGGAGTCACCGACCATGGGGGTGTTCAAGAAAGGTTTGGATGTTGTGTTGAGGGATATGATTTAGCTGAGAAGTATTGGTGATGGTTGGACTGGATGATCTTTTAGGTCTTTTCCAATCTTGATAATTCTGTGATTCACTGTGATTCTGCCTGGTTTTCATTAATGTGCTTTTCTAGATGTGTTTGCCTGTATACTACCTAATTCTAATTTTATGTAATAAGCAATAAGTAGACATGAGAGAGATTTAAAAACTAAATATTATAAATTAATGTGCTTATGTAGCTTAAGAGAGCATAGAAGGTCTTCACAAAATAAAATGGAATTAAATGACCAAACTACTTTAAAGTTTGTTATTTGTACATATTCAAATTATGAAAGTCCATGCAATAGAACAGAGATTCAGAAAGCTATGTGTCTAAAGCAAAATGTTCACACCTTCTGAATGTTGAACTCCCTGGGTTCTGTTTTCTAAAATAATTTTAAATACTTAGTACAAATAGAGTATAAGTATTTATACTCCAATGTGGAAAAATGTTAAGCCAAAAAAATATCTATCAGCAATGAAATTAAGACTAGGGTAAACATAGAAATCAACTTTGAGGATATAGCTAAAAGCAAATTAAAATGTTACAAAACTTGCCTACCTCATTGATAGTTGATCAAGAGAACTGATCATACATACGTTCCAAACTTTTTTTTTTAAGATCTGGCAAAATACACATCAGGAAAGCAGACTTTGAATGCAAGAAACAAAAGAGGAAAGGAAAGTCCTGAAATACAAGGGCAGTATTTTAAGACCTAGCTTGACTGGAATGGTAAGAAAGTGGTAGGTAGGAGTAAGTAAAGTGTTCAGGACAATTTGAATTTGAAAAGATATTCTCAGTTTCTCCAAAGGAAATGGCAGCTGTTAATAATAATGAGGAGATGCAGCAATCAGATGATGCAGGCAACTCCACTCCTTCATGTTGAGAATATTGCCATATAAAGGTGGGACAGGGGCAGAGATTAACCACTTTCCCATCTCTGCTATTCACATAAGTGTTTTAATATTTTGATTTTTGTTGCCAATAAGATATGTGGGGTTCATGTGTTCAATGTTCATACTCTTTCTTTCAGTCACATCTAATAATATGTGGCTGTGATGTATTCCCAGATCACAGCCCTGAGTGTCTGTCCCAGCTAGGACTTGAATTTATATTGGGATCAGTTTTCAGTGTTTGGATTGAAACCTTCTTGGATTATAGCTTGCACAGTCAGAAAGCCCAGGACATAAACTGAATGAAGCAACGGTTGCTTTAACATGTCCTTCAACAGGATGATCAGAGTCATACTACTAAGTAAGCTCTTTTAGCCTCCAGAATTTAGGAATCTCATGTAAACTGTTTACACATGTAAATGATCACATGAAGGGCCATGCAAAGTCCTGAGCAGTGAGAGCACGGGTATCATTTGGCAGAGTGCTAATTGGGCAGACTGACAGCACAGCAGTGACACTTCTTAAAGCCAAACAGTGCAGACGGCTGAGGTCCAGCACCCAGGATGGTTCCCAGCCAGTGCTTAACGCACAAGTGGAGGTGTGGTGTCAGGGGATCAGGATCCTAGGACATTCCACTGTTTAACTTAAACAATATTCTAAATGTAGTGGAAAAAATGCTTATGGAAATGTAAGAACAAATTCATTTTCAAATTACTTCAGAAGCTTGCAATGCTCACTCGAACAGCAGTGATGGCATTAATTAAGAAAAGGAGTTTGTCATTTTACTCCAGTGCACATTAGTTTTGTCTATCTAATATTCCTAATGGATGTGTCTGTGTAAAGGCCCACAGATGGCTCCAGCAATGAGGACGAGGAAAAGGAAAACACATAATCTCTAAATGTCAGAGAAGAATGAAAGCCAGCTAAACAAACCAAACAAGATGCTGACAATTGACACTACCCTGCGGCAGCAAGCTAAAACCCTACCTTTGCAACCTTTGCAGTAAGATTATAATGTGCTTTTTGTTGTTGTTGTTGTTATTTTTTATCACCCCGAGAAGAGAGCTTTGCCAAGGAAGAAAGAAAGAAAGATCACTGAGAAGAGGGCCAAGCTACACAGAATTATTTCCAGTATTTTACTGACCAGAGTGCTTGACTGTTTGCAGATCACAAAAGAGCAACTATTTGTGCAATTTAGGACTGGATGTTCTCAGAAAAGTGCAATTTATGGACTTCATTGAGGCACAGCCTATGAGTCATGATAAGAAGTATAAGTGGTTAACAACCCCTGTTCTCCCTTACCAAACAGCATTCAGTAAGTGGTCATTGCATGGTTTTTTACCTGTTTACACATTATTAATTGAGAGTGAGGCAACCTGAAGAGATAACTTGAAGAGGAGGGCCATGAAGATGATAAGAGGGCTGGAGCACCTTTCCTATGAGGACAGGCTGAGAGAGTTGGGGCTGTTCAGCCTGGAGAAGAGGAGGCTCCGGGGAGACCTGATAGCGGTCTTCCAGTACCTCAAGGGGGCCTACAGGAAAGATGGGGAAAGGCTGTTTAGTAGGGCCTCTTGTGACAGGACGAGGGGTAATGGTTTTGAAATAGAGGCAGGTAGATTTAGATTAGAAATTAGGAAAAAAATTTTTACGATGCGGGTTATAGAACACTGGAACAGGTTGCCCAGAAAGGGGGTGGAAGCCCCATCCCTGGAAACGTTCAAGGCCAGGCTGGATGAGGCTCTGAGCAACCTGATCTAGTCGGGGATGTCCCTGCTTCTTGCAGGGGGGTTGGACTAGATGACCTTTGAAGGTCCCTTCCAACTCTAACATTTCTATGATTCTATGACATATGGTAGAAAAAATATTAATTTGCCTTTGTTATTACAATAGAGGCCAGTAGAGCAGGGTATTTGCAGGAATCATGAACCCCCTAACAATTTCGGAGAGTGCTGCAATTCAGGATTTAGCAGAATGTCACCATAGGACTTAAAATCTGGAAGGGACAATCAGAGGTGTTTCAAATATTTGCTCTGCGTTCTTCTCACAGTACTGCAGGAGCACACCCTGTTTCACCACATCACCATCAGATGTGAAATGACTTAACATACTGCAAGTGACTGCAAGTGACGCATCCATAATACTGTCTGCATGTGAAACATTTGCAGAGACTGTGCATTAGATACTCACTTTGGGAGTACTTTCTTATTTGTTCTCCTTAAGCCACGAAGAGATCTTCAAATAATTGGTTACTTAGCCGCTTCCAATTATCTAAATGATTTTGTTTTATTGCCTTGAGTGCCAAGCTAATTATTATTAGGGATGTGAGAAAATATTTTATTTCCCAAATTGCAAATGGATTATATAAAATTCTGGTAAAACAAACAGCTTCTGATAAATCTTCATTTGTAGTCACTTAGGAAAAAAAAAACCAAAACCAAACCCTCGTATATTCATTGCTCTTGGGACTATACACAGTTTTACAGGAACTATACAATTTTCAGTGTTCTTTCATAAAAATAGAATGCATTAAAACACAGGAAAACCTGATAAATATACCAGTCAATAGAACTATACATACCTGAGCAGGAGAAAAACAATTCTGAATTCTTAAAAGCAACTAAACTAGATTATGCTTGAAGTTTTACTGCATTCACATCCTTCATGAATCCTTGAAGTGATGAACGCACTGAAAAAGCACTACAGTGTACAGCCTGGTATTGTTAAAGGCATGTAAGTATCAAGTGTCCAAAGCAGCACAGACCTGATAATACTTGTGTCTTAATGCTCTTCAAAATCTTGAAGCTTTTCGTTGCATTTTGGGAACTCCAATGTCTTTGCAAATCTGATTCTGAGCTGCTCTGTGCCTCGCAGTTCCATACCATCAAAGCAAGATCAATACGCTTCTCTGCCCAATAACAGAGCTGTGATTGTAAATGCTTCAAATATTGCAAAGATTGGAAATCTAAATTGACTATCAGAAAATTGCTTTTGATTGCACACCAGACCCTCTATTGTGAAAATATATTGGATTAGATGCACTAAAAAATCACTTTCCCTTCTTTCTTTCACCATAGTCTGGGGAGAGCCTTTCACCATGCTGGGAAAATCTGTAGAACTGCTTAAATATTGACTTTCTTTTGATGCAAAAAAAAAAAAGGAACCAGAATAAAGTATATATTTTGGTATTAGAGTTCATCTCCAAATTTCCCATGAGGGTCACACTTCTGTAAATTGTTTTATTCTACAGGGCTTGTGACATGGCCAAAGGTAAACCCTTCAAGTTCAGGATAAGTGAAAACTTTGGATATAGCATTCATCTGCTGCACAAATTCTGGTTTCCTTCTAGAGAAGTCCCACTCTCATCTTTTATTAAAACAGCAGCAGCTTTGTCTACATGCTACTTAAATGGCTTTCATTTAAAGAAATTTTCAGCACTTGTTTCAAAGCCTTTGACATTTGGCAGGCTTTTAAGAAACAAAAGCAAACTTGAAAATCATTTTTGTTTTCCATATGTGAAAAACACGACTGGCTTTGTTTAACTCTAAATATCATCAGGCCTCCTCCTTGCTGTGACATTTGTAATATGCTGTATTTCACTGAAGTTATGTACCACAGTCACATTTACACTAATTTGAACAAAATTCACAAGCCAGGAATACTATAAAAAATGGGCTATTTTTCTCCTAGTGTAATGTCATAATTGTGAGCTCTTTCTTGGTGATATAAGGATTTTTTTTTCTTTTTTCTTTCTTACACTACCAATGAAAATTTCATTTTAATTTAAGATGAAACATTGAAATGCAGATTCTTCTATTTCTGATACAAAAAAAAAACCAAACCTAACCAAAGGACACATTATTATTCATGTCATTAATTTGACTGCATTCTTACTGATGCTTTAAAACATAAAAACTTCACATGTTATCCCAGGAGACGCAAGGAGCCTTAACCCATCCTTACAGCAGCATGAATTTGAGTAACATTGTGTGGACTTTGCCAGATCCTAATGCATTTAGAAGCCCAAAATATGTAAAATCATACTGCAGAATTTCTAGCAGAAATATGAATAATATATTCCATAGTTTATACATGAAAGGACTGTCCAGTAGCAAAGGTCAGTGTGTACTTTCTACACATAAATGCTGTAAGACAAAAATAATTAAGTCAATACGATGCAGAAAAGCTAATAACAAAAACACTTATTATTTCAAGGGAACCTTTGCTACTTAAAGGAAAAAGAGGAGATTACCATTGTACAAAGAGAAAATATACACGGGAAGTTTAGCAAAACATGGTCTCTGCTTAAATTACATAGGAACCAGGCCATTTAGTGTCATTGGATTTGGTTCCCCCCTACCCCACAATAACCTCAATTATTTAGCCTTGTTAGAATTATCAAGTGATGCTTTCAGTTTGAATAACAGATTACAGTGCTAAAAGCTCAGAAAAGACTCAGGAAAGTACTTGTAGTGTAAGAAAAATTTTATGTAATCTACTGGATTGTGAACACTGTGAATACAGCTTCTAGCCAGCATTGGTGTCATAGTTCAGCCCCGATCGGGACCAGACTACGCAGCCTCTCTCTCTCACTCCCCCCACCCTCCAAGAGAATAGGGAGAGATAATATAAGGAAAAAACGGCTCGAGATTTGAGATAAGAACAGGGAGAAAATCCTTAAAGTTACCATTACGGGCAAAACAGACTCGACTTGGGGAAAACTATTCATTTATTACTAAAAACAGCAGAATAACGAGACAGAGAACAAGATAACCTCTCTCCACCCCTCCCTCTTCCCAAGCTTAACATTATCTCTACTACCTTCCCCCCTCCGAGCAGCACAGGGGGAAGAAGGAATGGGGCTTACGGTCAGTTCATCATACGTTGTTTTACGCCGCTGCTTCATGGTCGGGGGAAGAACTCCTCACATTCCTCCCATGCTCCATTGTGGGGTCCCACCCATACACCACAGTCCTTCGTGAAACTGCTCCGGCGTGGGTCATCTCTTCCACGGAGTGCAGTCTCTCCAGAACGGCTGTCCCAGCAGGCCCTCCACGGGCCACAGCCTCCTTCAGGCATCCACCTCCCCCGGTGTGGGGTCCTTCACGGGCTCCAAGTGGATCTCTGCTCCTCCGTGGACCTCCATGGGCTGCAGGGGGACAACCTGCTCCACCACGGTCGTCACCACAGGCTGCAGGGGAATCTTGGCCAGGAGCCGCATTAGTCCTCCCCTTCCTTCTGAACTGACCTTGGCATCTGCAGCTGTTGCTCTCACAAGAAAAGTTCTTCACAACAGGCTGGCAGACGCCTCTTAGGATCTCTTCACATCATCCATCTCCTCTCCCCTCCACTTCTTGCAGCCGGGCTGGGCTGTGTCGGGCCCAGTCAGCCGCCTGGCGAGAGGCCAGAGGGTGAGGCCTGCAAGGCCCATGAGGCCTGCGCCTCCCCCTCTGGGCCTCTGCCTCCGCTCAGCTTCTTCACATCTTCTCTTGTCTTTTTTTTTTTCTGTTTTCCCCTTCTTAAACATGTTATCGCAGAGGCGTTATCATGGAACATTCTGTTACCAATCAGCTCGGCCTTGGCCAGCAGCAGGTCCGCCGTAGGCCCAGCCAACTCCACTGAACAAAGGCAAGAAATTTCTAGCAGTTTCCTACAGAAGCTACCACCTTAGCCCCGCCCCCCCCAAACAAAACCACAACAATTGGTTACATCACCTTACATTTCCTATATATGCATATATAGAGGCAGCTATGTCTCTTCCACAGAGTTTTCCTGATACCGTTAAGACTGTGTCACACCCTTTTCCAGTATCCAGTGACTACATTTTGCCTACCATACTGTCTTTGAACAGTAGGCATCTCTTGCATGAAGAGTAATGCTACTTACTTCAGATAAGAAAAAACAATGAGGTAAGACAGAACAAATCTGAAATTTCTATTAGAAAGCAGGAATACAGTGACTCCCTTAGCTGTATGCTGCCTCTGAACTGAAATGCAGACTGGCATCTGCTCTGGTAACAGAAAAAACATTTGCATGTAATCACACACATGCAAATGTTACACATCTAGAATAAGAATGTGTGATTTCTTTGCTCACTGAGATCTGTATACATTGTAATAAGCATTTTACGCAATGATGTTCACTCCACTACTAATTTTTGCACTTGTTTGCACGTACCATAACTACTGAAATCAATGAAGTTAGGGAAATTGTGTCTCTACCTGGAAAATGTCACTATTAGATAATATTGCCATATGTTGTCACTAAATTGTCATCCTGCTCTATAGAACTTGAATGCTTTTTTTTCTTTCCCAGGGGAATTCAGAGCAGGCAAACTTCCAGTGTGAGGCACAGACTCCGAAATAGCAGTTCCCAAAAGAGTGCTCCAAGGCTGACTAGTTTCCACGTGGAAATGACAAGTTTCTTATAGTGTCTTTAAGACTCCATTGTATCTCGTGGTACTTCAGATGATATAATTGCTGTATGTTACAGCCAGGCTGATGAGTCCAGCTGAGAACTGGATAGTGAATGATGGATTCCTTCCAGAAGTAATCGTCTCTGGGGCACAGCATGTAAAAAAATACCTTTACTATCTGTACTTCTGCCAGGAAACAGCTGTTGTGGCAAGGTACAAGATGAGTCAGTTTTAAGTCAAGAAAAAAACCTCATCTTATCACAGTGAAACTGCTGTTATTGACCATTGTTTTAGTTTTTTATCACTTGTTACATCAACATGAGAGATGTTTGCACTGACTTTAACTGTACTCAGCCCTTATGAGCTACCATTCAGTTAGGCATTTCAAAATGACGTACAGCATTAGGGAAGTCCTTCATCAGCCTCTTGAGTATGAAAACACTGTTTATGTCTTCTTTTCATAGGTGGGACGGAAGTTCTAGTTGTGGATTTCTTTGTCCAGAAGTTCTGAAAGCCCTGATCAGAAGACAAGAGATATACAGATGTTCCCTTTGAAAACTGGATTTAGGTTATCTAAGCCAAGCCTTGTCAGAAACTTAAGCACCTTACAGAAACTGTTATGCTAAAGAAGTTCAACCTGAGTGTTTAGTAGCCCAGCCACCCAGTAATAGTAGAATAGTACCCCAGGCTCCTGACTTACTGGCAACTTGTTCTGCTTGCTAAATATCAGGCACCAATATTGCATTCCCTGTATGAGCTCCTGTTATAGTATCTTTTCCAGCATATCCATTTGTAGTAAAATTCTTTGCCAGAACCTCTCCTTTTCTGATTGCACTGAGTATCTCCTTTTGAAATGTGTTTCGCACTTAAGTATGCCAGAGTGTATATATGGCATCCTTCCAGGTGAGATTCAGTACTATATTTGGAAGGCATTTCTCATGAGATTCAGTTTGCTTCCTGGGAGAAGAGCAGCTGCAGACTGGCTTTTTAAAGGTTTATCTCGGCTCTGTCTTGTCTGTTCTTGAACATTATGTAAAATTTTTACAGTTTTTTGATAGATACTGAGGCAATTAAAAATATTAATGATAATATTTGTGATTTTTACTTTTCCATCTTATTCTTAGATACATAAGTCACATAGAATAACGTTGGGTAGTCAGTGTGAAGTATGTGATTTCTTTGTTGTTATTGTTTTGAAGGGTTTTTTTTTTTCAGCTTCTCTTTTTTCCATCTATTCTTTACTGAGTGGAGTACCCATCCATAAACTATAATCATTCTGAGCACAACCCCATAAGGCAGAGGTTTTGTTTTGATCAGGAATGTGTAGATCTACTCAGATGTGAACTACTTCCCTTAAGAAAACAAACAAGCAAATGAACAAAAAAGTCCCAGTGAAATGCTTATTCAACCATCTATATATCTACAGTAAAGTTACCATTTAGCAATCAGTTATATTACTCCCCTTCATATGAATTATGCAGTTATACAAGAATATGATATTTGGTCCTATTTCCATTAAAATATGATGGGAAATTTTCTATGAGTGAATGTAAATATTTATGCTTTTTTTTTCAAAGCCCTAGATCAGTTTTCACTGTCGTTGTACTTGGTAGTAAAAAAAAAAAAAAAAACTTTGAGGAGTTTGTAAGTGGTAGCAAGAAAGGAAACCAAGAAATATTCTGATTATATATTGCTTTCCCTGGAAATATGTTTTAGAATAATATTCAAGCTTATCCTGCAAGTTTCAGGACAGGACAATATATGTTCAAGTAGAACTGCTATTTTTGGTGCAAAATTAAACACATTCAACACTAAATCATTTTATGATATCTCTATTTTAACTAGTGATTCCAGGTCTCTTTATATCAGCTTTTATGACCATCAGTCTATGTATTCCGTAGCTATTTACACTTTTATACAAATATGATGTGTTTTGAACTTAGGTCAAAAATAGGAATTTTAGATTTCAAGTAGGAATTAGTAATGGTTGTAGACATATAACATTTAGGCTGAACATTATAGTAGCTACATTAGCTACATCCTTCTGCAGTCATTTGTAAGGTCTGCCCTAAATCCTCTTGAATGGGATTCAGGTGGCTGCCTCATCTAGTGTGCCTCAACTCTTTTAAAAATATTCACTGGACACTCTCAAACAAGCAAGTGTCTAAATATCTCTGTCTTTGATCTAACTCTGCAGATGATAGGGTCTTAAGCATCACTATCACTATGACTGCTAATCATGTGATTGGAAGTCTGTATCACCTATCTGTATCTTCAGAAATAGGGCTCTAGCTGTATGATTTCTGAGAAATTACAGTTAATTTCTGAAAATCACATGATTTAATACCAATTTGAAGGGTTTCAGAGGGCACAAAATAACTTCATTTGTAATCAGAGACAGAACATTGCATAAAATTCCCAGGCTTGGTTTATTTTATTATTATTTCAAAAGGTACAAAAGGAACCACAAATTTGCAAGTGCATAAACAAGACTCACATCTGAGTATGAATTGATTTGCAAGGAGTGCTGTGCCGACATGAGTAGCTAGCTTTCAATTTCAGAGGCAGCTTGGCTTTTTCTGCTTGAGACACTTGTATCTTTTAAAGACAAATATGACAGAAAAGAAAGCACAGAGCACTCAAAATACTGAAGTGACCACATTTTGGAAAACCATTAAGAAAAGTGAAATTCCAGACGCCTGGAAGAGAATGAAGCTTTAAATGCAAAGGATGTAAAAAATAAAGTTAATGTTTTTCCTTGAATGTCTTCTCAATCCCTAAAGCAGCTTACATGTATCTTCAGGTAAGAAGCCATTTTTCACCATTATCATAATGCCTTCAGTAAGAGTGAAAAATTGGAAGCCGTGGGGTTACATTCCCATTCCTTTGTACTGCAGGGAAGCACAGACGTCAGAGTGAACTCTGGGGGATGTTGTTTTCTGTTTCTTCTCAGACAGTGGATCTCTATTCTTTGCTGTTATCAGTTCACAGTCAGCTAAAGGAAGCTGAGTGTTTACTGCTGGTAGCAGTTCAGCATGTACTACAGCTCACTGTGCTTTTTGGCTCATCCTCCCACCCTCTTCCATGGGATTTTTTCTCCAAAAAATGAGCTTCACTAGCAGATCTTGCTATGTTCAGACCTTTATTACTCTCACTCATCTGTGAGACCGTACTTGTATACAAAAGATCAGCCCTTGCACTGACATAAACTGAAATAAATTACTTTTTTTTCATCCAAGCTGGGTTACACACTGTGGAATAGTGTGTAAGACAATAGAAGCAGAGTTTGCTTTCTGTCTACCCTTATTGCTCAAGGGAAGAAGGAATATAGAAAAAGATTTTCAGGAAAAATGGAAAAAAAACCCGAAAAATCGCTGTCTGGATTATGTTGGCGGACGTCAACATTTCACAGTAAGGTCATTCCTCCAACTATTAAACATTGCTAATCTTACTAAAGATATCTCATGAACTAGGTTACGGAGTGTCTGGATTAGGACTACCAACTCTGAAACAAAGAAGGATTTATGAAAAAAGTAACAGAGTTCAATGAGATCATAATGGCATGTTTGGTAGATCTGACTGTACTGCAATTAGAGGCAAGAGAAAACTGAAATTATTATTTGCAGGTTTATGTAACGATTGTGTCTCAGTAAATTTTAGCCATGTTAACTGAAAGAAGAAATTCTTGAATTCTTCCACCAATTCTTCAAGCAAGACACAGATATTATTATTTTAATGTCAAAAGTAATACAGCTGACTTACTGTTTTGATTTTGCAACTCTCTGTAATTCTTTCTTTTGGCACAGTCTGGATTTGGAAATGCTGAAATACCGCAAGAAAGGCAACAAATGCAATAATTCATGCAACATTCAAGACAAAAAAAAACCCCAGAAGTTTCCAGATGGGCTTTCTAGGAGAAATTACCCTTCTCCCTAAGAATAAGGTCTATGTAAAAGTACTTATTGCAAACCTCTGAAAATAAAAAGATTTCCTTCATGATTAATTTCTCTTTGTTTCTCTATTTCCCATTAACATTTCTAGTATAAATTCAGCATACGAAATCTTTCATAAAGCTCATCATTTCAAGGTCACAAATGTTTTGGTGAAATTTATTCAGTGCAAGTCAGACAGTTTAATACACTCTAAATTCTAGGATTCCAAGGACATTATTAAGGTTTTCAAGGAAATGTGGAAAAGCTGCCTGAGAAATACAGAGTAACATGAAGAGATGCTACATTATCAGATAATTCTTTTGTCCAAATGGTGGTAAAAATCATGCTCTATGAAGATTTTTTTTAGTCTTATGTCTTGTCTTGCTGACACTGTTATATGAGGTCAGTAATTTGCTGTCAGGCTGAGAGCAACAGAACTCCCTGTGCAGGCCATTTTATCTCTCCAACTCCTTTGAATGCAAGAGTAATATGAGGAAAGAAAGATTGTACTGGTGTTTCATTGAATAATATCTCAAATCCATTACCTGTAAAGAAAAAAAAAAAAAAAAAGAATTAGAGACTTCAATTTGTTCATGTATTTCATGTGAAATAAATAAGACCAAAGATAAAGAACATGAAAATATTACCATTCTAAAATGAAGTGAGAATATTAATGAAATGAAATTGGGAAGTTCAGTAATAAACAGCACAGTAGATCACCACTAAAAATTAGCATAATTGGCATCTGGCATGTTCAATTTGTCAAAGTGGTAGGAGGCACGGCAGACTTTTGTAGGCAGTAGTGGGGTTCAGTTCTTAGTCCCTTGAATATGATCAATGATTCTCTCAAAAGTACTGGCTGTAGATAATCACAAACGAAAGCCATTAGAGATATTTTTTAGCTGCTTATAGAAATAGAAAGGGCTGCATATTAATTTACCATGCTCTTTCATTAGTTTTGTGTCATTTGCTTCATTAGTCATCTGCCATTTCACACCGATGTCAATGACACAAAACTAATTTCTGGCTAAATTGTACTGGTGAATTGCACCCCATTACAGGAATAATTCCATTGTGCTCATTTGTATGTTGAATGAATGGTTACATCAAAGCTGTTGGCTCTAACCACTTCATCCAAAACAACTCCTCTGCAAAAAAGGAAACATTTACTATGAAGGTTAGATGGTATCCGAGCTGGATTTTGAAAGTCAAACAGTGAATACCCAAGTCCCTTTGTAATTCTGGCTGTAAAGTGCCTCCCTGAGTGTATCCCTAATGTGTGATTTATGCGGGCATCCTTCGGTGTTCTTCTAATGTAGGTATGTACAGCTATTGCATGTATGAAAACTTGGGAGTCTAAGTCATTAAAAAACAAACAAACAAACAAACAAACCAGAAACCCAGCCTGGAAAACTTCTGCTTACCAGCATAGTATAAAGAAAGTGAATTACCACACCTGGATATGAATCTTCATGTCAGGCCTCAGTTACTGGGCTAATGAGTCTATGGACGTCTCCCACCTATTTCTCTGTGGAGAGGAAGTATTCATTTTGTTTAAAGTCCTTTCTGTAAGCTTTTACAGCTTAATTCTCTTTTGGAGGGCTTCAGAACCTACTGAATTTGATGGGAATTCTTTTATCTAATGAAAGCATGACACATTCATTATATGCATAACTACTTCCAGAAGAAGACCTTAATCCTTAATGCTATCTGAAAGGTTTTCCTAACATCAGGTCTTTGAAAAAGGGGATGCAAGAAAGGCAAAAATAACATTCTCTATTGCAAGAAAAAGCATGTTTTGAGAGTAAAAGTGATGGAAAAGTAATCTAGTTAAAAAAAAAAAAATCAGAACTTTCTCCATAACACTGCAAAATTCACACTGATAAAGTAGATCTGCAGTAAGTGCTTTAAATAAAATGAGCAAGTTACACAAAATCTAGCCCGACACCTCCAGCTGAGACTGAACAGTCACAATCACCTTCTCTTATTTTCCTTCTATTATGTACTTAGAAAGTGTGCAGTACACTACTGTGTAGTAGGAGAAAGAAAATATTGTATCGTTTATGTTTGCTCTTCATTTTCAGTTACATGTGATTAAACAATTTTTTAAAAGGGGAGAAATCTTTTTTAGTCTCACAGAATGACTAGTCTTCATTTTCTGGATGTAGACAAAACATAGGGATTTTTTTTTCTATGCTTCCAGAATTGTTATGTTTTGGGTAGCTGCTATCAAAAGGAGTCCGGTACTTTTCCAGTCTAAAGCAAACTGACAGAGCAAATGACAATGTCTTAAAAGGAGAAAGCTACTTCATTCTGAATTGCATAGCACAAAATGACATGTTGTGACATATTGAAAGATGTCTAGCAGGCACATTTTTAATCAGCTTGCTGGTAACCTTTAACCACTGCCGTGAGCGGCTTGCAGGTAAGCAAATTCTGAAGCCTACCACCGTGCTCTGTGTGGAGCTGCACCGCACTGTGTGACTGATCCTCTAAAACAGGGCATTGTGCCATTCCGTGCCAGGGGTTCAGAGCAGTGCTAGGAAGGGCAATTTACATCTCTCCCCTTGTTTGTAAGGTTAAGATGCTGTTCCTGCAGGGGTCACTTACTCTTTGTGCCTCAGCTATAGTCCCTTTCGTTGGGCAAATCTTAAGAGAAAAAAATCTGAAATGTTACAAATGCAGTCATCCACATATGAATATGAATTCAAGAATAGGTTTATTTACTTTTCAGAAAGTTGTTTATGTTTCATCCTGGCTAAGTTGTGACTCTTTAAAATGGTATGAGAAATAGGAATTCAATTCAGGGACTTGAGTGGCATTAAAATGGCCACAGGCTCTTGTAATTATATTTCTGTTCACTTTTTACTCAGGAACTCCAAACAGAACATGAAGCTGAACAATGAGGAAGATCTAAGGGTGCATTTGAGGACCTCATACGATGCTACCACATGCTAATGACGGCAAAAACTATAAGAACCTCTCTAAGTCAGGTAGCTTGGTTTCTTTCTTAACTTTCTTCATGTTGGGAAGTCACATGACAAAATTAACCTGGAGTTTATCTCCACTCACTTCAGTGAAGGTAAATCAGATGATACGTTTCCTCTGCCCTCTCGGGACACTGCTGTACTTGATGCACTTTGCTTTGTGTGTGACAGAGAGAAGCTTGATGGTATGTGGATGATGAAGTTTAATACAGTTATCAGAAGGTCCTTTAATGACTAATAATTCCCAAATCCTGAGCTTGTCAAGCTAACTGCTTTGCTTTCATTTAATTATAACTAATGATCATTCTAGAGACAGAAAGGGAGAACTAATATACAGGAAGAGAAAGATGAGTTGCTAGAAGGGACTTCATATGACCTTATACTGCTATAAACAATTAAAAAACCCAATCATTTTGTTTGATTAGATGGTTTACACTCATTCTGTTCCAACATGAGCAACTTTCTGATCATACTGTTAATCATGTTATTTAAGTGAACATTAATCTAATGTTTCTTCATTATGAAAAATGCTAAGAGAGACAAATTTGTCTCAGTGATCAGACCAATGACCTTTTTCATTTCTGTCAGAGTAATAATTAAAAAGAGATCTTCTCTACATTTTGTATCGAATTTCAGATCACAGCAATTGTGGAGGCAGAGCATCAGACCTTTAAAAATAAGAAAATGAACCTTTTTCTGCTTTTGTTATGACATGAAAGAGCAATATGCGTGCCTCAGAGAATTCTTCTGACTCACACAGAACAATTACTGTAGTTAGTTTGAAGTCATTTTATAGGACTCAAAACATAGTAAGTTACTATGAAAACACCTGTTCCTGTGTATACAGGTTTGTGTGTGAAATAATAAAAATCATCAGTGAAACCTTTTATTCCATATCTGCTTGAGTTTTAGGGTTTTGTAGAGCTTTACATTTTGTTTTGCTCTTTTTGTTTGTTTGTTTTGACTACCTACACAAAAAAAAAAAAGAATTACCTACAGTGAGTCTTAGCCATTGCTCTTTTTCAATAACTACACATCAAACACTCCATTTCAATGGACATTTAATAAAAGAAAAGGATTAATACTTTCAGAATTTTGGTTGAATATGTAAATAGGATGTCATTTTGCTTAAGCACCAAGTGTTGCTGTGCTCCTGCAGCTAAGGTAGGAAAAATGCATTTTTATATAATAACATGGATCTTAAAACTTAATGCTGTGGGATTAAGTTGAATTGCAGCATCCAGCAAAAGAAGGAAATTCAAATGCCTGGTTTCTAAGGTTCTCCTTTCTAGTGTAACTTTGGGAAAACTTCATACTGCAATTCAGGAGACATTAATTTATGTGAAAACTTAAATTTCTTCTATCTTAGTCACTGAGAAAACATCCGAGGAGCTCTCAATATGTAAAGAAATTCTAACAAAAAGAGTTACTGAAGTCAGAAAATCATCCGGTTTAAGGTCACCCTCCGGTTCGGTCATAAGGTTTGGACAAGAGACGTTGTCTTTATATCTTACTCTGGGGGCAAACAAGTCACTGGACAGACAGTGAAAGAAACAGGGAGCTTCATTCTCTGTGCTGGTGGGGCGGAGAAGGTGTGCTAATGCCACTCGCTGTGTTTGCATAGGAACAAAAGCTCTCTGACAAAATGTCTCCAACAAAAGGTCTTTACATTAAGGAGTTTTGCCTATTATTTAAGCTGGTAGCAGTCACCTGATTTATTCTGACTGAAAAGAGTTATAGAGAGATCACAGTAGCAGCTCAGAGGCAGAAGATGCAGAGCTACAGCCAAAAGACCCCTGTCCCCAGTGTTAAAGTCTAGTCTCCAGAGCATCATTGATATAATTGTACTATTCTCGATGAAGAAATTTGGTAAAAAGACAATTCCATGACCTCACTCATTTCACAGAGCAGACTGAAATTTTACCTCTCTCTCTCCTTTCATTCTCCCTTCTTTTGTTTGAGAGTTGAACAGTTACATTATTCCTTATCAAGAAATATTTATGTTTTTCTCATTGCAAGGCTTGCAATAATAACTCCTTAGAATTATTTCACTTCTGCACTAAAAACCTAGATTGTACTTCACCATAATATAAAAAAAGAAAATTGAACAAAAAAAAAAAAGTAGAAAAACTAGAGCAGTAAAGGATCTAACTCCTGTGGATCACACCACTGCCATCAAGTAGGTGTAAAACCCACCAAACAGTAGCATTTGCACTTACCAAGAGACTGTGTAAGTAGCAGATCCACAGATAGACAGGTTTAGATGTTTTATTTATTATTATTTTTTGTTGTCTTCTAACTGGAGAGATGACTAGAATGATAACATCACAAACAAGAAAATGAAGGAATCTATTTTTATTCAGGTTAGTTAACACTACGTAACTTATTTTGTTTCAGTAATAATTAATTCCAACACCAAAAGAGAGGATACATATTCTTTGAATGTATGCATGTATATACAAATGCACAAATGTACTGTACATACACGAATTTTAATACCTTTATACTGGACAACTTTTTAAATGAAATAGCTTCAAACATTATGCCATAACCTGCTGGAAATATATGTGATACATTTATCTACAATTTATCTGTACCACATTCTGGCACCATCAAAATTCATGTTCATACTGTTACTAACAAAATACACACACATGCACACATGCATATTTTTATGTACACACATGTGCACATGTATATAATCAGCATTTGTGAGTATGTATGTGAACACAACTTTCTTGCATGTACTTTATACAATGAAAGTCATTATTGACTCCTTGTATTGAAATGAATTTCCTGTCATATTTGCTAGCATTGCTTCCCAGTAAATTCACAGCAAACAAACACATTGACAGACAAGGATTAGTGTTTTCAGAATTTCTTTGGAAACAGAACCTGACCCTAGAGATAAAACATTAGATAAGCATAAATGGTTTTAAATGAACTAATAAGTACCGTCCTTCCTAGTAACAGCTATATAGATGAGTAGAGCAGAATTCGAATCCTAGTGCTTACATACTAAACATCTTTTTTTTCATTTCCTCTCCATGCTTAGTAAAATCAAGTAAGATGAAACCTGTCAGTCCCTAGTTAAAAACAAGAAGATAATAATTAAAATGAACACTTAGAATTTATTTATTAATGGAAAGGGATTTTTTTCCCCTTGGAGACACCTTTCAAAATAGTAATGGAAAGAGAAATCTATTCACTGTTCAGGCATCTGCCGTATTTTGCCGTGACATGATGGGATTAAATACAGCCTTTCTGAGGCTGTTGCCTGGCTGTGCAGTGCATAGCATGGTTCCAGTTGCTCTCTGGGATCCGACATAGGCATGTCAGGGCTGAGGTGACTTCTGCTACTTCCCTCCTCTCCTCTTTGAAGCAAAGTGAGGACAAATTTCATTCATTACTTTAAATCACTGGAATGCTGTAGGAGCTGGCCTGTATAATAATCAAAGCAGATCTCAGAGACAGATTAGATAGACAAACCCACGTCTGGATGATGACTCTCAACATAAGGGTGCCAAACAGAAGATATTAATTAAAAAATTTCCTAAAAAGAATTGGAAATCTAGGATCCCCAGTTAACAAAAAAAGAAACCTACAAGCTGATCTGAGGGGAAGACAAAGCTCGGATACTATTAGCATGTTTTGCTCTGATGCATGAGGGAGACCAAACCACTGGGAAAACCAAACAGATGAAAATCAGTCAGACTCTTTAAATATTTCAAAATCTTTTTATGAGACGGACATCTTACCAAGTGTGTATTTCTTCTGGAAAGTTCCACTGGTCAAGGGCATAAGAAGTAATATATAGCTGTAGGGTGTTATAGTACACAGTGATGATTAAATTTAATTGCTTTTACTGGTACATATGTTTATGTAGTGTCATCCCTTTGTCTGAGTGACGCTACACTGTTTGTGATTTATATCTCCTTTTTTCCTGACTAAGAATGAATAACTCATTCATTGTTGGCCTAAGAGCAATATTTTGAAGTAATGTATGGCACATAGAAAAACAAGGACTTTGTGAAGAAAATACTACATTGCTAACACTCAAAAGTTGCAAGTTAGTACCCAAAATTTTTATTCATGTCCATGATCCCCTATGAAGTGATGCAAGAGGAGAAACTGGTTACAAGGAGATGTACTACTCGCATTGGTTTTCTGCACAAGTTCCATTTAGCCTATTGTTAGTCAATTTTCTTGCTGTGTGGAGAAAAAGATTTTTTCCACTGTTCATCTCCAAAGTCTGACTCTTTAGTGCTTGCACTTTTGAACTGACAAAGCAATTCCATGAAAAACAGTGCTGATTCATAAATCAAAGGTAGACTAAGATCACCGCAACTGACTGCCTTCTGTGCACAGAAAATTCAGAAGAAACACTTGCTAACAACAAACAAATGAGTATAAAGAATTATGAAACAGTGTATAGAGACATTTTATTTCCTATTCCTTCACTGTGAACATGACTGGAACTTAGTATTGTGTATTAACATTGCAGCCTTCAATTTACAAGAGTTTATTTTTACTTTACAAGGTCATTAACAGGGAACACAGAAACAGTAACAGCTTTTTGGGTTATTCCCAAAACTAGTGCAGTGTCTCTCCTCTGCAATGACATAGATATAAAAATGATTTAGACGAGTTAACAGGCAAAAAAAAAATGTACCACAAAATGTTCTTGAACATTTTTGATGTAATTTTCATCTTTGTTGCTTTTGGAACCATTTAAATGTTCAAATGTTGCTGGAAGGCATATTTTGTATGTTTGGTTATGTCTTTTCACGAAGTTTCTTGACCTTTTCGTTTATTTCTGTTTGTAACAATTCCAGTGCTTATTCTAATTCCATTGATTAGAAGATTGATTAACATTTATAATCATTAGTGAGATTTAAAGAAACAGTTTAAGGCTAGGGAGCTAATTGTACTTACTGAGTTTATAAATGCTGAGTAACAGAGATTATTTCCCACAATCCAACATTATACTGGGTTTAGTCCTTGAATATATTTTCCTTTTCCAGCCTCTGATGTCTTCTCAGTATTTTGGTTGACCTATTATTAGGTAAGACAATAATAGAATTTCAAAAATTTTGTTTCTTTATCATCAATTTACACCCCTCAAAAATCTTATGAAAGGAATTGCCAGAAAATATGCCACTCATCTAAACAGGACCATATTTCAATTACTTTTTTTTCTGTGCTGCTGACAATAACAGAGAATATATGAACATGGTAACAATTCACACAATAGCTGAGCTTTGTAGTTTGCTTGCTGTAAAATCTGCCTTTGACTTCAGTAGGCAAAGAACTGGATAGAGTCGTGAAAGACAAGTGAAGCTGAAGTTGGTGAAAAGGAGTTAATAGCTACTGTACTTGTCCAGCATGGATCCAGCACAGGGCTTATGCTTTGGTTCAGTTCACAGGTGATGGATATTTTGGCTGGGTCCATTTCTTTACCAGATATTCACTTCACTAACTGTACTTGCTGAACCAATTTTACCCATGTTTAGAACATATTTAAAATATGTCATGGCTTTCTATTTGCTGAGGGTTTTTTTTTTTGTTTTGACCATGGGTAATTGCTATTTCTACAAATGTCAAAAAGTGTCATGTTTTCACTAAAGTGAAAAAACATTGTGAACTTAAGGGCACATGTATGAAGGACATTCTACTGCATAATTTTTTAAAGAATAATAGAAAGAATATATATATTATTTATTCTGCTCCAAATTGGATACAGTAAACAACACTCTAGAGAGTAAATAATAGAGAAAATGTGATGGAAGGTATTACATTAAGTGATTTCAACTATTAGAGTATTTTGAAATCTTTTTTTTTTTTCTGTACTCTCTTCAAAGCCACTGAAATACTGCTTAAGCTCAAACTGCTCTCCAGTCTACTATTCGTTTATACTGCATATGATAAATATAATATACCTTGAAGGCTTGATTCAGTTGCCCACCTGCTGGTGGCTAGTGACATTTCAGATGCTCCTCTCTGCCATCTAAAGGTACTGCAAATGGCAGAGGTCTCCCACAGGTACTAAGTGCTGTCACAATAAGATATCTAAGACATTGTCATTAGGTACTGCATTAAGTATTTGTGAGCAATCATAGTAGGTTGCAAGTGACTGCCCTGATATTTGAGGTAAGGTGTAGCTCACAGAAATAAACTCAGACACCATGTCCTAAAGGTAAGTTTGATGTGCAGACATCTAGTCAATACAAACAATAGAAACTTTAAAGATCTTTTCATTTTATATCAAAGAAAGCACTTAATGTTCAACTATCTAGAAAGCCCTCCAGAGCTATGTATCAGCTAGATCTCAGTTGATTACAGGGATTTAAATACCATCTCACACCAAGAAAACAACTTAGATGAGAGAAGAGTCCCGTCCTTGTATGCAGTCATTCTCACTAAAGTAGAGCCCACGAAGAGATACTCAAAAGTTAACTTCTGCAGGGCCTGATTTGGACACCTAACACATAGAGTACAGCAGAGATGAGTGGGTGGGCTTCCTGTAGAAAAAAGAAAAGAGTAGTAGTTGCTTCAGGAAGCAGTTCAGCTAGGTGGCCCATGGGACAGAGTTGCCTAGATCCATAGGACAAGGGCCAAGAGCAAGAGGAGGCCTGAAATCCTATCCCTTTCTTGTCTGCAGGCACAACTGTCTATGGAAGCCATGGTCTGAGTTGTAAGACCAACAACCCCAGCCAAGATTGGGGTTCAATCCTTCTTTCAGCCACCTCCAGGAAGACTAAAGGTGACACCTAGCTACACACCCAGCCTGTGGCTACAATACTTTTCTAGGTTGTTGAAGATGAGGATTCAACTATTCTATTCAGCTAAAAATGTGTTTAAGCAAATTTTTAATGCTCAGGCCAGAAAGTGTATTGAGTGCTGGAAACCTTCCACTGAAGGAGGTTTTCTACTTGCAAAAGTATTTGAAAGTCTTTGCATTAAAACTAAAGCCACAAAAAGGAGTTTATCTGTGTAAGTGCAGCACTAGAATGTGTTTTATTTTCCCCAGGTTTGTGGCTATGTATTATTTCATGACTTGTATTTTATATGTGTATAATTTCTCTCTTTCAATTGAATACTCGGGCTTTTCCCCCTGTCCCTTCCTGATCATTTAAAAGCCTTTCTCTTTTATACTGTTTTCTAATTAATCTGCTCAGCTTGCCATTGATCATCTGTGTTTCATTACTTAAACCTTGTTTCATCAAGTCCGACATTTGTTAGGGGACTACAATTAACAAAACCTAAGCAGCCATAGTTAACTGCCCCAGGTCATCTGTAAATTTATTATTTCTTGTTCTAAACACTTCATTATCACTTCACGTTTGTTTTCTGCAGCATTTTCCCCAGGGAACTTATCTATATGGTCAGTATCTTTTATTTGTTGTCTCACTTTGTGGATTCCAACCTGTAAAACAGTAGCTCTGTATGACATAATCATGACTTTTTTTCAGGTTATACATACTTTTTAATTTTTTTTTTTCCCAAATCTTGTCAAATTTTAACAAGTTCAGCAGTAGCTAGACTCCTCTTATATTACTTCAGTAATATATAATACTTTAAAACACAATGTGTTTTTTCCTATCTGTTATTGTCCTTGGACTCTTAAGTTTTATGTTGTTTTTCTCCTCTTATCTTCCGATTGTCCTTCCACTTTTTCCTGATTATCATCATTCCATATTTTCTGCTTTCTCAGTCTGCATCATAAATTAATCTTGATAGATCAGATCCTCAGAACTAAGAATTCAATGTCATCAGTGAATGTACAGTTCCTCACTACTCCCTTATATAGCATGATTTCTATTTCATGTCTGAAAGACAGAACTACGATTTCTTTCAGTAGCAAAATGAATATATCTCATGACAGAATGCTAGAGTAATCCTGAACATCCTGCCACAGACAACCTCGCCTACTCTCACTGCACTCATCAGCTTGCTGGAGATGCAATCTATCGACTTGATATATTTCTTGGGAATAATATATATTTTGAAAACTTGTCTTCTTTCATATACTATCAAAAGCTTATTTAAAGCCTATAAAATTTAAGTAATGTATTCAGGATCTGTTTTATTACAAACAGCTGAGCAGTTGTGTTGATCGCAACCTGGTCTGCTCTTTCATTGGTTCTACTCTCACAGATACTGAATTTATTCTTGAAATATCTTAGTATCCCCCTCATGTTTAATAAGCTCAATTTGCTGTAACTTCTGCATTCATTCCTATTTAGCACTCAACCTTGTTTTTAAATCTTCTTGGAGAGCTACTGAGTTGATCAAGCTCCATGGTTTCCCAGAATCTCTTGCTTTCTCAAAATTTCTACTAGAATCTTTACTTCTAAGAAATCTATCACTGAGTGGCTTTATATATCTCCTAATGTGCTAAAGGATAGTATATACCTTTTATGCATTTAAAAATATTTTTTCTGTCTCTTACTTTTCTTCAGACATCCTTTATTTAGTGCTTGTATTTCTTTGCATAAAGTTATTTCTCTGATCTTGTGGTATGCATCATGGATTTGACAAATGAACCACTTGGTGGATAAGGAATTGGCTAGACAGTCACATTTGAAGAGTTGCAGTTAATGGCTCGATGTCCAAGTTGAAACCAGTGACAAGTGGTGTTTCTCAGAGGTTGGTATTGGGACTAATGCTGTTCAACATCTTTGTCAGTGACATGGACAGTGGGATAGAGTGCACCCTCACCAAGTTTGCCAATGACACCAAGATATGTGGTGTGATTGACAAGCTGGAGGAAAGGGATGCCTTCCAGAGGGACCTCCACAGGCTAGAGAGTTGGGCCTGTGTGAACTTCATGAAGTTCAACAAGGCCAAGTGCAAGGTCCTGCACATGGTTCAAGGCAATCCCAAGCACAAATACAGGCTGAGCGGAGAATGGATTGTGTGCAGCCCTGAGGAGAAGGACTTGGGGCTGTTGGTTGATGAGAAGCTCAGCATGAGACAGCAATGTGCACTTGCAGTTCAGAAAGCCAACTGCCTCCTGGGCTGCATCCAAAGAAGTGTGACCAGCAGGTCAAGGGAGGTGATTCTCCCCATCTATTCCACTCTCATGAGACCCCACCTGGAGTACTGCGTCCAGCTCTGGAGCCCCCAACACAAGGACATGGACCTGCTCAAGTAGGTCCAGAGGAGGACCATGAAGAAGATCAGAGGACTGGAGCACCCCTCCTGTGAAGACAGGCTGAGAGAGCTGGGGCTGTTCAGTCTGCAGAAGAGAAGCCTCCAAGGAGAACCTATAGCAGCCTTGCTGTACCTAAAGGAGGCCTACAAGAAAGATGGAGAAGGACTTTTGACAAGGGCATGCAGTGATAGGACAGGGGGTAATGGCTTTAAACTGGAAGAGGGTAGATTTAGATTAGATACAAGGAAGAAATTCTTTACTGTGAGGTTGATGAAACACTGGAATGGGTTGCCCAGAGAAGCTGTGGATACCCCATCTCTGGTAATATGCAAGGCCAGGCTGGACGGGGCTTTGAGCAACATGTAGTGGAAGGTGTCCCTACCCAGGGGGGCTGGAAATAGATAGCCTTTAAGGTTCCTTCCAACCCAAACCACTCTGATTCTAGGATACAGCCCTGAGATTCTGTTGCCTTTGTGTATTCCTCTGAACCTTTGTACTCTGTGATTATCCAGTTACCTCTGCCTTTTCTTCCTTCTCTTCTCAACCAATGAGTCTGTAGTGTAAAATTAATGAATATGTATAGTCAGTTGTTCTTGCTAGATATTTAAAAGTTAGTTCAGTGCCCAATTGTAGGAAGCTACTGAAGTCTGGAAATTAAACACTTAAAATAACACACTACACCTTGCTTTCCTTACTAAATGTGCGGGCTCCACTTCAGAAAGGTGGAGGTGTCTATGCACAATACAAGGAGCCTCATAGCCAAGTTGGGAGTAAGTGCAAGGTACAGTATCAGGATACAGGAGCTCAAAAGATGTTTTAGTGTCAAAGGCCTTTTTTACACCTAGCCTTGATTTTTGGACATCTAGTTGTAAAAGGGCGAGTACTGCAAGCCCACTGAGAGATTCTGACTTCTTTACAGTCTGGTCAAAAGATACTCAAATTGTGTCAAATGTTGACAGCTACCTTGACATATAAGAGGTGTTTGTCTTTCCTTACAGTATGTTACTTTAGGTTTGTTTGGTTGTTTGTTTCTGTGTGTTTTTTTTTTTTTTTTGTGAAAATGAAGCACAAAAGATAAATAAATAAGCTGAAGGTCTATATCTCAGAATTTGCAATGTATAGTGTTTTTCTCTAGATTTTTTTCTAATTATATTGTGTATTCTAGGACTCTAATAACCATTTTATCACCACTTTGGTCTACTAGGAAATTGCAATTTACTATATTTTCTTCAGTATGCAGGTCTTCTAATTACACACCCTTAACCCATCAGATGTTTATATTTGGAAATAATCGAAAGTCCCATCTGCAAACCTAGGTGACCAACTTGAATGAACTTGTTTTAAGATGGAGGAAGATACCAGCCTCTATCTTATAGGCTACTTGATCTGCCTCTAGCTGCAATCATAGAAACAAATCAATAATTCAGGCTATTGTGGACCCAATTTTACCTTTTATGCTAAGTCTCTAGGTATACTTCTGTGCTCTTACAACAGAATGTGGTCAATTCACAGTCAATTTTCACACTCATAACACAGGTTAACTGACCTAAACAAGGGCTAACTTCCTCTTGTAGAAGAAAGCTCACCTAAAAATCTCTTTTCTTGCAAGATATTGCAAGATATTTGGATGGCAATTTTTGTGGAAAAAAAAAAAGGAGGAAGGGAATATGTGGAGGAAGTAAATGTGTAGTGTTACAACTAAAGAATTGTTCTAACAGTTGGATTTTTAGAAATTAATCATTTGCATGATGCAAAATAGATGTTCATTATTACTGCCATGGAAGCTCATGGGCTACAATAGAAATAGGATTAACTTGAGCTGCTATAAAGAAGCTATGAGAAATTAAGCATATTTGGGAAAGAAAACCTAAGTTCTGATGAACCCAGCTGCTAGTAGAGCTGTGGAAATGGGGTTGATTAACTGTATGAAAATACAAACTGAAAGGATGTACTTAGTGTGTCTTTCCATTTGGAGAAACTCCAGGGTCTATACAAAGCTGCATGCACACCCTGCTAACTGTGTAGCCACCACAGAGCAACTAAAATAATTACTGTATGCTACATCTATCCTAAAATTCTGCATACAGTGAATGCATGCCTAATTTAAATACAGGATTTAATCTTTTCCCTGGTAACTCATACTTCATTTGTTCACTTATACTTGTTTTCTGTCACTATTGTATGAAGATTTTATAGAGACTTTCTTTAGGTCCTTCTGTGAATTTGGGAGAAGCCCTTTCATTGACTTTCAAGTACACAGAATTATTAAGCTTCCTAGCTCAGGGAATGCACCCATGAAAGATGATCTAGAAAGTTTTGCCAACTCTTATTTCCATAATGCATTCTTTAGGGTTATACACCCAGTATGATGTTTCACAGCTTTTTATACCTATTTCATAGCTTGTTAGTACATCTCAAATGCATTTTGCAAAGCAGAGGAGGATTAATAATTTCATTTTACATATTAAGAGACTGGGAGAAGGAGAGCTGAAGTGTCAAGGTCAGCTGGAGGCTAGTGGCTGACAGAGAGGTAGAGTGCAGGTCTGAGATCCCAATAGGTTTCAACAGGCATCTGGGAATGCTGCCTCTCAGCTGGTAAAATAAAAAAAAATACTGTCTTCTGATATCTATTATCTCATCTATATGGAAATGTGACTGTGTGTGTATGCCAGGTACACACATGTGCTCACATATGCTGAGTATGTGATGTGCAATTTCTTTCTTATAGAAACTACTTTCTGAAATCTTGGAATTTTCTCTGTCTCACTCATCCTCTGCTCCAGCACACTGAAAAGGTCTTGACAGTATTTCATCTCATTCATGTGTTATCATTACTACTGTCAGGAGATTTGGGATAATAAATGCAGTGCTTTACCAACTAAAAACATTTTCTTTCTGCACTGACACAGACTCGTCAATAAAACCCCACGGCATGTTAACTTCCCATCTCTCAGATGTGGCACACTGACATTTACAATGCAGAGAAAGGTAACAAAGTGTGAAACAGATCATAAATCATTTAAAGAGAGTTTAAAAGAGACTTAAAACAAAAGCCTCCAGGAAAGGAAGAAAAAAAAATTGAAAAAGTGAAATGGGCACCGAAAATTATTTTATACAAGAATGAAATGATGACCTTTTCACCTATCATCATTCACATTGGTTTGCCTTTCTCAGACTCTGGAGTCTAGAACAATTCAGCCAGTGTGCACAACACTGCATGAGGAATGAACCTTTTATTTTATTATTACCCAGGGCATGATACTCTTGAGAGGAATGACAAAAACAAGTAAGAACAGAGCGAAGGGGAAAGCAACAGTCACTACTGCTTTGGGATAATAAAAGAAAGCAGCGAATGCAATATACTTAGAGATAGTCTTCAATTCAAAGTTCACAAGGCAGGCAAGTGCACTTTATTGGAAACTTTTACATTTCAAAATATGTTTTACAATCTTTTCACTCAGCAATTTAAATATGGGCTTTGCAGATGCCTGGATATGTAGCGAGGGAAAGGGGCACACTTCATCATAGCTTGAAAATGTGAATGTACAAACAGTACTCTTCACAAAGGCACAGAACAGAAGGTTGGATATTTATATGATCAGCTCTAAATCATTATGTTTTACGGGCAAGCTCTGTTTTCAATTAAGTAGAGCTAGGAGGGTGATATAGACTTGTAACCAAAATCAGAAGTTAGATGTCTGTGTCAGAATCCTCAGCCCCCTTACCCTAGAAAAAAATTTTTAATACCACAGACTACGTGAAAGTATTTTAATATGAAATACAAATGATAACAATTAACAACTGTGAGCAGTCTGCTAGAATCCTTTTTATAAACAAGAGAAGCAAAGACTAAAACTAGGAATTAAAACAAAGAAATGTAGTGAGATCACTGATAATTCAGCTGTGCCTATACACATGCCAGGTAGTTCTTACTGAGAACAATAATGTGCATTTATATAAAGCTTTTTGTTACCAAGTGCTTTACAGACATAATACATAAGCTAGTTCACCAGATTCTGAAACATTAGTAGCAGTCTGAAATCTAATTATTGCTAAAAAACATACAGAGCAAAAAATGTGTAACATTTTTTTGGCAGGAAAAGAAGAACAATAATATATCCAATTAACACTGTAAAAGCTATTTTAGGTAGACAGATTGACATTAGTAAACTAGAACTTGAAAATTACTTCACAGTTAACCATTAGCTTCACTGAGTACATTAACAAAAAGAAAAAGAAAGCTATTTCTTGGTGTGAAATAGACTCCGGCTTGATCTGTGACTTCTGTTTGGAAGTGAGCTAAGCCACAGCAGTAAGTAACACAGGCAGAGACCGAAATTTCCACTTCCCTGATAATTTCTGCTAGTTTTTAACGCATCAGTGATTTTCCAGCAAGTTATTCCCAGGCAGATTATAGATTGCTTATGGCTATTTCTTTATCTAATTATTGAATTTCAATATAGTACTTACTGAATTTCAATTTTCCTCCATCTAGATCTCCAATAAAATGAAGTCTCTTAACTCTGTCAAAGGTCTGGGAAGGAAATGTAATTAGCTTGTATTGTATAGCTATTTTAAGTTTGCGGATATTTCTGAAGAAGTTGAAAAGGTCAGAAGAAAAACACAATACAAACATGCATTAGGAAAACAAATGATTAATTTACATCTTCTCAATGTTCAGCTCTCCATCACTCTGATGTTTTTCTCAGCATGCCTGATCCTCCATTTTCCATTTGCTCCAGCAAATTTTTGCTGTAGGCATTGTGTCTAGTTAAAAAAACTTGCATCTCACCAACAGTTATCTCCTAGAACATATAATATGCCACACAAATCGCCACAGTAAAAGAAACTGTGGAAAGATACTATAAAAATAGTAGAGAGAATGCAGACTTACAGTTTCAACAAGGCAATTTGCCATAGAAGCTTCCTATATTCTGTTTCTTCAGTTGCTATTCTTTTTTTGATTCAATACATTTTTATTTTTCCTTACCCAAATATGGCTTTAATGACTTCAACATTTACAAACATTGTCAACTCCTAATACAGGTAGAAGTGCTGGTAAAAACATACTCTTGCGATATTTTTCAAGTTGTTTAGTGACTGCTTTCATTTGCAGCAGCAGTGGTATGACCATAGAGATGCTGAGACTAATGCAGATCCTAAATCAGGAAAATAATAATGATTATTCCTAAGGTTCATTCTAGCATCTTACTCAGCACTTTAATTTCTGGAGGCAAAGCATTTTAGTGCAACTGGAAAGATACAGAATGCTTTTTCATTTTTCTTCTGTCTCATAAATCAAAGACTATAAAATTAGAGCAGTAATAAAAATACTAATAATACACTGTGAATCTCTTTAACCAATTATCCCATTTCCTGCCTGGCTATTAAGCTGCACTCAGAATTCTCAGAGAAAACACATTTGCATTGTACAGTAAAAGGCAAGTTTAAATGCATTACGTGACAGCTAGCATATTAATGTCACTTGTGATCAGGAACATGAATTGCCTATCTGGGAAATTCATGGACAGTCATGACAATGAGCTGAATTATTCAATGGGGAAGACTTTTGTGTCCTGTAGGACTCAGTTAAGGTACGTAAATGTAAGTTATAACAGAGATCCATCCTATAACATTGGAGTCCTTTGTGATTACAATTAGTAGAGAGGTAAAAAAACTACAGTCTGGGATCCTAACACCTTTGAGTGTTTAGAATATGAATCTTGGGTGCAGAAATTAGTCTGGTTTTATTTGTTTGGTTTTGTTTAAAAAAAAAAGAACAAAAAAAATCTCCTACTGAAGTTGTATAGAGAAATTTTATGAACACTGAGGGTGGATCTTCTTTCAGGGCTATTTTTTCTGTGTAATATTATGATCATTAATGTGGAACAGTTAGACTTGTTAGATTTTTTTTTTTTTTAACAGGCCTTTATCTAAAGATTTGACCATTGGTCTGTGTCCATAACCACCTATATTGCATGGATATGTTTTAGTTTCATGATTTCTATGCTTAGATGTTTTAAATGTTGCCACCAAATACCAGTAATACAGATATATTTCTGTAATTAATTTAAAAAAAAAACCAACACTTCACAAGCAAAAATGAGTGATGTGCAGGAAACACTTTTCACATGCAGAAATCCCTCTTTGTAAGAACGATTATAATATCAGATAACATGATCATATACATCAGAATTCAGAGTCTTAACAGCTGTTTATGAATGCTATTTTGCAACACTCAAACAGAGAAACATTTTTTAAGTCTTCCGCATAATTCCCTCTATTATAAAAGCTGACTCTATTGAAGTCCAAAAAACTGAAAATTGATTCCAAGGAATTTGTTATGATGAGTCCCATGTAAGTGCTGATAAATACTGTTGCTCAGTCAACACCATGAAAGACAATGATTTCACAACTTAATATTTGGGTTTCCCACTGGTTGGAGGCCAGAAGACTCATGGCCACTCCTCTTTAAAGGCCTAGATGTGGGCAACTTCACACCTTCTGACACTTCTTGTATCCCTGAGACACTGAACATGCGCATGCACATGCACATACTTCCTTTTTTCTTTTTTCTCTACACAAAGAGATGAGGGAATGCTGGGCTTGGTGTGAGAGCATGTGCAGACATTAAAAAGACAGAAGATGCTAGAGGTGCTCTGCAGATATAGAAGCAGACTTGCCATACTGACTCTGTGAAGTGAGCGTGGGAGATCAGAGCCTGAGAAACTCAGGAGCTAAGTCATTTGGCAATATGGTTAATTCACAGGGAAAACTACCTGAGGAATCCTCAAACTCAGTGTATTTGCAAAATTTTCAAACATTTAGTTAAGTTTACTGAAGTTGAGTAGTGAAGCTACTTTGGTTGTAGGCCAAAGTTATGTCAGTACAAGATTGGCATAGGAAACATTATAGTTGAGTGACATAACTTTATAAAGGAGCTGACACATCGTGCTGACAGCATGACTGAGAAAATCCATTGCCATTATTTTGCATTGTAACACCTTATCAACAAAGAGCAATATCTAAAAGAAATGTTTATCAGGGTATTCATCTAGATTATTTTGGCCCAGATTTTCAGTTCTCATTATTTAAAAAGTTATCTTTGAAGTCAATGTGAGTTCTATTCAACTGAAAATTAATTTCTGGCCTCCAAGTAAAGCTTTCCATGTTGTCTATATTGCATGTCTTTCTGAAAGTGTGCTCTTGTTTCTTTTTTAATGTCTGTAACCAACCCTCCAAAGGGACCTATGTTTTTATGTGCATAGGGATGATGTTTGTTTGTCTATGTGTCTACAAGAAAGTGAAAGACCCAGAGTGCAAGAAAGATCGCAGTACTTCGTGTTTCTGCAACAGAGAACGCAGAGTCCTGGACAAAGGAAGAGCTAAATCTCCAAATACATGTAAGCCCAAAATATTTCAGGAGAGCTCATGACAGGCATACCTGTGGGACTGAGATCACAGTTTTACTCTTGTAATTACAGCAAGCAGGATCAAGAAGACTCTGTTTTGGGAAGCGGGCCCAAATGCATGGACCAAAGGACATGGTGTTCCTAACTGCTTCTCCAAATATTTTTCTGTTCCTTTATTATTAAGTGGGTGAAACTGTTTTCATCAGTGCATGTTCCAAAAATGTACTGTTGGCATTGGAGGACGTTGAACTACATCTCAACAAGTAACTTGAGAATGCTTCTTTTTGAGAAAGAAGAGCATAGATTTCTTCTTTCCTTTCAAATATTTTCAGGCTTACGGTAGGTGCTTGACTGACTGTTTTCAGTAAAGTCATGAGTTTTTTACCAGTACAGGAGATAATAAAGATCTCCATATCATCAACTTTTCTTCCTAAAAATCTAGTGATGTGAGAATGGTATACCCTTAATTTATTACTTTTTCATACCTTTTGATGCTGTCATTTCATCTGTAGCCAGTCTAAGTGTTATGTTTCTAACACAGTTGATGAAAGTTTCACCTGCTCTTCTGCAGAGCTGGCCTCTTCCAGTAACTTAATTGTAATTGCAGCTGCTATATAAAATTTCATAGACCCTGGCGGATTAAGTCTAGTTATTAATTTGCATAGTTTTATGAAACATTTATTGGATTTGTCTTCTTTAGTGTCTTAGCATATTACTGACAGAGAGAGCCTAATTTGAAAATAACAACAAGAGACTTGGAAGCTTTATGAGGAATTATAAAACTATTCCCCAGTGGAATATTATAGGAACATAGTTTTTCAATGTAGTTGTTCTGTGACATTTTAGAAGTATATGCTATGTTGTTAATATGTGAAAGCTATCCACATCTATTTCTTCTACATGAAGCCCTTACATGTACACTGTTTTCTCTGTGCTTCTGATTTTGGTAATTGTTCAGGGGAGAGGGAGGAAGGCACATTGTTCTTTTATTAGCATTCTAAATCAATGCAAACCACTTCCTTTAGCTCCCTTGGAAGTACACTCCTTTTCCCTACTTCTGTATTGCTATGCAGAAAGTCAAACATTATGTACAGTGCATAGCTCAATACCTAAGAAATGCTGCAATGTTAAATGTTTCCCTTGCTATGAATGTCTGTGACTTTTCTACATTATAAATATCTCTTAATTAATTTTATAATGTTTGGGATTGCGTTACTCAACAGGGAAAAAAAGCTAAAACCTGCAAATTCACAATTACATATTTGAAATTAATTTTGTACAACTGTAAATAAAAATAATAATAAAAAAAGAAGCTGCATTGTTTGTTCCTCAGCTACCTGGAAATAAAAATTTAGCAAACTGAAATGTTTCTTAGAGTTTCCTCTTTGCATTATGGAATACTTTTGTTAGCCCTAGAGTATCACTTCTGTTTTTGCATTTGACATGTATAAAATTACCTCCTTTCCTCAAACATTGTGAAATAGTATTAGGCAAGGCTTCATGCTCCTGTGAAGAAAAAGGACCTGGAGTTCCTGATAGATACATAGTTGTCGTAGTTCAGCCCTGATCAGGACCAGACTACGCAGTCTGTCTCTCGCTCCCCCCACCCTCCGAGAGAATAGGAGGAGATGATATAAGAAAAAACAGCTCAAGGTTTGAGATAAGGACGGGGAGAAATCCTTAAAGTTACCGTCACGGGCAAAACGGACTCGACTTGGGGAAAACTATTCATTTATTTCTAAAATTAGCAGGAGAATGAGACAGGGAACAAAATAACCTCCCCCCACCCCTCCCTCTTCCCGGGCTTAACATTATCTCTACTACCTTCCCCTCCCGAGCGGCACAGGGGGGGGGAAGGGAATGGGGGTCGCGGTCAGTTCATCACGCGTTGTTTTACGCCGCTGTATCATCATCAGGGGAAGAACTCCTCGCATTCCTCCTCTGCTCCAGCCTGGGGTCCCTCCCACGGGCCACAGTCCTTCGTGAAACTGCTCCAGCGTGGGTCATCTCTTCCATGGGGTGCAGTCCCTCTAGAACAGCTGTCCCAGCGGGCCCTCCACGGGCCACAGCATCCTTCAGGCCTCCACCTGCTCTGGCGTGGGGTCCTCCACGGGCTGCAGGTGGATCTCTGCCCCTCCGTGGACCTCCATGGGCTGCAGGGGGACAACCCGCTCCACCATGGTCTTCACCACGAGTTGCAGAGGAATCTTGGCCAGGAGCCATATTACTCCTCCCCCTCCTTCTTCACTGACCTTGGCGTCTGCAGCCGTTCCTCACAACAGGCTGGCAGACGTCTCTCAGGATCCTTTTTACATCTTATTCACTTCTCATCTCCTCTCCACTTCTTGCAGCCGGGCCGGGCCGAATTGGGCCCAGTCGGCTGCCCGGCGGGAGGCCAGAGGGTGAGGCCTGCAAGGCCCATGAGGCTCGCGCCTCCCCCTCTCTGCCCCCCGCTCAGCTGCTTCACATCTTCTCCTCCTCTTTTTCCTGTTTTCCCCTACTTAAATACGTTATTGCAGAGGCGTTATCACGGGACATTCTGCTACCAATTGGCTCGGCCTTGGCCAGCAGCGGGTCCGCCCTAGGCCCGGCCGAGTCCACTGAACAAAGGGGAGCGACTTCTAGCAGTTTCCTAGAGAAGCTACCACCTTAGGCCCCCCCTCACTAACAAAACCAGAACAATAGTTGAACGAGAACCAACAAAAGATCCTTGCAAATTCCTGGGCTGCATTAGGCAGAGTATAAGGTGCAGGGAAGTGATTCTTCCCTGGTACAAGAGAGACATGGACATACGAGAATGAGTCCAGTGAGGGGCCATGAAGGTCATTAAGGGCTTGGAGCGTGTCTCAGATGAGGAGAGGCTGGGAGAGCTGGGACCATTCAGCCTGGAGAGACGAAGGGTCAGACCACATTGCTGCCTACAAGCCCCTACTGAGAAGGTGCAGAGCAGACTGTCAGGCTCACCTTAGAGATAGAATCATAGAATGGTTAGGGTTAGAAGGGACCTTCAGAGGTCATCTAGTCCAACCCCCCTGCAAGAAGCAGGGACATCCCTGACTAGATCAGGTTGCTCAGAGCCTCATCCAGCCTGGCCTTGAACGTTTCCAGTGATGGGGCCTCCACCACCTTTCTGGGCAACCTGTTCCAGTGTTCTATAACTCGCATCGTAAAAAAATTTTTCCTAATTTCTAATCTAAATCTACCCCCCTCTATTTTAAAACCATTACCTCTCGTCCTATGGCAACAGGCTCTACTAAACAGCCTTTCCCCATCTTTCTTGTAGGCCCCCTTGAGGTACTGGAAGACCGCTATCAGGTCTCCCCGGAGCCTCCTCTTCTGCAGGCTGAACAGCCCCAACTCTCTCAGCCTGGCCTCATAAGAGAGGTGCTCCAGCCCTTTTATCATCTTCGTGGCCCTCCTCTGGACCTTCTCCAACTGGTCCATGTCCTTCTTGTGTTGGGGGCTCCAGAACTGGACACAGTACTCCAGGTGGGGTCTCACCAGGGCAGAGTAGAGGGGCAGAATCGCCTCCCTCGACCTGCTGGCCACGCTCCTCTTGATGCAGCCCAGGATGCGGTTGGCCTTCTGGGCCGCAAGGGCGCATTGCCTGCTCATGTTGAGCTTCTCATCCACCAGCACTCCCAAGTCCTTCTCCTCAGGGCTGCTCTCAAAACAGAGATGCCCAGAAACAGAGTAAGAGGCAATAGATACAAGCTGGAACAAGAAAATCTGAGTGGATATTTAGAATTTTTATTTCACCAAGACTGTGGTTAAAAGAGTGGCCCATAGAGGTTGTTGAGTCTCCGCTCCTAGAGATAGTCAAAACCAAACAACACAAGGCCTGGAGCAATCTGACCTAACTTTGAAGCTGGACCTTTGCTTTACTAGGTGGCTAGACCAGATGACTAGTACAGGTACTTCTCAAACTAAATTACTTCAAAAACCTATACTATTAACATCTGACAATGGAAATTAAGAAAGGAAAATTCCACTTTTGAGCTAGGACTGAATCTTTGAGTACAGGAACAGCATCACATCACACACTTGGCCTGCATGACAAAAGCTCCTTTTCTCTTAAACATTACTCAAACTGCTTACGTTCTAACCTTGTGCTGAAAAAAACAAAAACAAAAAAGAAAGAAAATTCACTGTTAACTGGAAAGTCTTAGAGGGGCAAAGCCAAGAAATAAACAAAATTATGATGTGTAGAAGTTGGAATTGCTCCTACAACTGTAATTCCTTACCTCTTCAACTTCTATGTGCGTTCATCAACACTTGTTCAAAAGTGGCTCAGACTTGGAAACACAAGTCTCTTTACATGGTGCTCATCACTCACTCAGAGTATTGTATAACCCTGCCATCAGCTTCAGTTGCATAATTTTTCACAGGATCTGTGACTTTCTCAGCATCCAAGATGGACATCATTCATCACATCAGTCAGTCTTTGTATTTTTTACTTTTATCATTATTGAGAATATTGTGCCACAGTTCACAGTACTTAATCATGCTTAGAAAGAATAAAATCCCCCAAAAGAAAAAGAAATGTTGCATTAAATTGTACCTCTTGTATATCATTGCATTTATTGGAAAGTATTTAATCTTTTTTTTTTGCCATTAAGAAGGTATTTTATAATTCAGATTTTATCCTTTTAAATCCTTACATCTTAGACAGCAGCATGCATAAGTACATGCTTATAGTTAACGTGAATGTGTATGTAAACATATAGGTAGCAGACAGACACAAAAACTTATACTTGAGTTAAATATTACCATCTCAAATAGCAGTTGATATAGCTTTTCTAAGTTGGTGTTTTGCACTCTCCATCAGTAGATATCAGCTTCCTCTAAAGTCCTTTAGATCCAGTTGTTGAAAGGGTGTACTTCAGATTAATTAACATTATACAAGTAATGACAGATTTTGGAGTGTTCTTTGCAGTAAAAAGATAATATTTCCAGTGTTGCTACTGGAGTGTTACAAAGTAATCAGGAGAGCCATTGTGGTTAAATTCCAAAGTTCTCAGAAAAGTATGCAAATCTTATGATTTTCACAGCATGTTCCACTGCACATTTGATTACTTATAGCTCCCTTAATATGAATTGTTTTTTTTGTTTCACACAGGTTTTGTTTACATTGGTGATACCCTTTCATCTTTTCAATGAGGCAGTTAATATGAACCATCCAAAATGTACCCGAATCACAAACTGGAATGTCCTTTCCATACCCCCACAAAACATTGTTATTTGCGGAGCAAATGCTTTCATTTTAAAATTCTCTGTTTGTGGATTTGAAAATCTTCAGTTGTGCATGAATATACTGGATAATTTTCTCAGTCTTTGTAATTCCAGCAGCCATGTATGTTAGGAACTCATTTGGCATAAAACAATCACAGATTAATCTAGCTTTAAGACCACTTTTGAAAGTCATAGGGAGCATTTAGGAACCAAATGATTCTTCAGGAGACAAGGACAAATAGAAAATAAATGAATCAGGATTTGCAGTTCTTGGGTGTTATACACAGCAGATATTCTCTTGGCAATCATCTAGTGACACATTAGTACTTTAAATATTCAGCTTTCTTTAGTGTTAAAGGAGCATTGTGATAAATTGCAGTAGCTATCTAAGACTTTCTATATGCGAAGAGTCTATCATTACTCAAATTCAAATAATTCAGTTGAAGATAGTTGCACTTGTATCATTCATTTGGCAGGAATAAAAATGAATCTTTGCTACACTGGAATCCAATAATAATTTTTAAAAGGTTTTGACTCACTTGCACGCCTAATCTTAGTTAATTAAATAAATACTCTCCAGAACTTAACAAGGAATATATTGAAAATTAACCTGTCATGTAGGTGAGCTCTGTGTCCACTGAAACGAGATTAAGGTCTTAAAGGAAAAAAAATTAAATAAGCAGAATTAAAAGCAGAATGTACCATAAGAGGATTTTAAAATTATCCAATTTCATGGGATACTTCAGAAAATCAGATTTAAAACAGAACAAAAAACTCATATGTCTTCAATTAATATTAAAAAGAGGTGGAATTTTTGTTTGGTCTTGTTTTGTTTTGTTTTGGTAATCTACTGAAGGATTTAAGGATTATGTCTGATAAAAATTGCCCTAAATAATTCATTCTGGAATAGTCTCAAGTGTTCTCTCTGGTATGCCAGATCGGGTCCATTAAGAAGTGAAATGTGACCATCTCCAAATGTATTCTGCTTTACTGATGCGAAAACATTTTATGAAGAGGTAGCTGAATATAAAATAGGCTTTTCTTCTCTTTGATGAGATCTCAAGTAAAAGCTATATACAGAATCAACTGAGTGTGTGGGATTTTTTCATAAGCTGTTTCACTCAGATAAGTTTCATTTCTATGGTGAAGGCAGAAGGGAATCAGTAAGTAGCATACTCTGGCTTACTTCAGTAAGGCTTTTTCCTTTTTGCTGCTTAACACGAATATTATAGAGCAGCAGACTGCACACCCACAGAAGTTCCATCTTCCTTTTAAACTCTCAAAACAGGAGTTAATTAGCAGGTCAAGCTCCAGACAGTTTTCACATAGATCCCTGCTCCAATGTAATCCCAAATGCTGGACTTGCTTGTTTCGTTCTTCTGTTGAGCTTTGGGATCCCAGCCAGCAGGAACAAATTTCCACTGGTGATTACCAGCCATGATTTCATTGCTGTTGCAGGACTACAGTCATTTTCATCTGAGGCGAATTTCCAATGTAAACCAGACCAATATTCCAGGAACATATTGTTACTTTCAAAAGTGAGTTTACTTGCTTGCTTTATTACAATGCCCTAAGAGGTACTATTTTTTTTCTGTCTTTATTGTTGACTTTTAAATTCAATATATTTTAGATTTTACTAGCATATATAATTTACTTAATTAAAGAAGCTCTAGTTTTGTATTAATTTCAAATTCATAACAAATTACTCCACATTTTTATTATTTTTATTATTTATTTTTAATAAAATTTTAATTGAATTGACATCAGCCTTAAAATGACGCTTCTTTCTAAGTCTGAATAATATTAAAGGGTAAAAAAAAAGTGCTCAGTGCCAGAGATATTCAAAAGTTGCTACTTTGTCATTGCATTTACTCTTCAACATGTTTGGCATTTGGATAACGGTGTGTGAAATCAACTGAGATATAATTAGCAGTACAAATTAAACAGAGAAATACGGTCTCATGATCTAAGTAAACAGGAGTAAGTACAGTCTTCCAGGAGTTCATGTCACACACAAGGACCTCTTTCTGCAGTAGAGAGATGGTTCTTGTTCTGTGGGACAGCAGAAAAGCAGAACTTTGTATTACCTCAGAGCTCTTTAAAGTGTATCTCTGGTGATGTGAACATTTTCAGTTTCTGTTGGGGAAGATTGCAAGTGCAAATTCTCATTTACCTCAATTTTCCTCATCCAGAATTGTTATAATTTTGTCACATAGTCATGCTGAGTTGATATATCTGCAGATATATATAATTAATTTCTTGCTTTCATGCAATAACCCCATGGAAATATTTAATAGTTAAATACATTTCTCTTTATTTCCTCAAAAAAAATTGCTTGAATTGATGAGAGTTTCTTATTTTCACTGGGCTCTGATTTTGGTGTAGGTGTTACCAGAAATGTATGGACAAAATGGATCTATGAAGTCTAAAATCTATTGTGGAAAGCATCTCAAGTTCGGCATGGTTTTGCCAGCATTGAGGAGGGAAATCCAGCTGAGAACCTGTCACAGTTTTGCTCTGATCAAGACCAAGCTACGCAGTCTCTCACTCACCCCCCTTCACCCTCCTAGGTAATGGGGGAGAGATAATATAACAAAAAAGGCTCGAGGCTTGAGATAAGGACAGGAAGAGATCAGTGAAGTTCCCGTTATGGGTAAAACAGACTTGACTTGGTGAAAACTGTTTATTTATTATCATTAATAAAATTAAAGCAGGATCATGAGGAAGAGAACAAAACCAACTTCCCCTGACACCTCCATCTTCCCAGGCTTATCTTAATTTCAATTATCTCTATCTTCTTCCCCCCTCCCCAAGAAGCACAGGAGGGAAATAGGGAATGGGGATTATGGTCAGTTCATCACATGTCTCTTTACACCGCTTCTTCCTCCTTGGGGGAAGAACTCCTCACATTCCTCCCCTGCTCCAGAGGGGGTTCCTCCCATTGGCTACAGTCCTTTGTGAACTGCTCAAGTGTGGGTCGTTTTTGCATGGGGTGCAGTCCCTCTGGAATGGCTGTCCCAGCATGAGCCCTCCACCAGCCACAGCCTCCTTCAGGCATCCGCCTGCCCCAGCGTGGGATCCTCCCCGGGCTACAGGTGGGTCTCTGCTCCTCCATGGGCCTCCATGGGCTGCAAAAGGACAGCCATTCTCACCATATGCTGCACCACAGGCTGCAGGGCAATCTCTGCTGGGAGCAGCATTACTCCTTCCCCTCCTTCTTCACTGACCTTGGTGTCTGCAGCTGTTCCTCTCACAAGAAATTCTTCACAATCGGCTCAGGCAGACGCCTCTCAGGCTCTCTTCACATCTCATCTCCTCTTCACTTCTTGCAGCTGGGCTGGACCAAGTTGGGCCCAGACGGCCGTCCAGTGGGAGGCCAGAGGGTGAGGGCCACAAGGCCCAAAAGGCTCACGCTTCCCCCTCTCTGTCGCCCGTTTCTACTTCTTCCCGTCTTCTTTTTTTTTTTTTTCTTTTATTTTTCCCCTTCTTAAATACATTATCAGAGAGGCATTATCACTGAACATTCCATCACCAATTGGCTCAGCCCTGGTCAGCAGTAGGTCCACCCTAGACCCATCTGAGTCCAAACAAAGGGGAAACTTCTAGAAGCTTCTTTCAGAAGCTGCCACTGTAGCCTCCCTCAGCAAACAAAACCAACACAGAACCTGAACAAGTGCTGGTTACTCTTTCTACTTTTACTTCTTTACCAGCAGAGAGACTTTTAAGAATGGCAACACTACCGTATGTCTAAAGACATAGGGGAAGCTTCAGTTCTTGCCTGTAAAATTTTGGGTGTTGTTCTGAGAAGTTATTTTCTAACATACAGCAAACTTTCTTTTCTTTCTTTTTTTCTCCTTTTTTTTTCTTTTTTTTTTTTTTTTCCCCAGGTAGTTCTAATATGCAAGGTGAAAACACCCATTTCATAACTGAGTGTTCAGAGACACAGAGAACTAATGCTCCTGGTCCAGGAGCATGCTTCAAGTGACCGACAGAGCCTTAACTGAATGATGGGGTGGTTATTTCCAGAGTCCACTCTAATTTTTCAATCACTTTTCTCATTTTGGATACTGGCAAACTGGAAGAAGAAATGGAATGTATTGTTTTTATAGGCATTTCTTAACCACTTGCTAAAATATTGATCAGTGCATAGATTGTTAATAATGGGGAAAAAAATGCTGGGCTGAGAAATACACTAACACACGTGGCTCAGAAACAAAGCAGAAATAATTTAGAAAGTGTATCTAATTACTGCAGAAAAGTAACAAGAATATCTGGCAATCTTTTTTATTCAAATAAAACCAGAATAACTGAAAGCTGTAAAATTCTCTAGCTTCTCCCTAATAATGAACCACACTTAAGCATCTGTATCTTAACACCTAGTACAGGGTATTTAGAACAAATAATGAAATGACAGAGTTAATGCCCCTTAACATGAAATTCAATTGCAACTGATACAGAGTGTGAAAATTCCATTGAAACTCTGTGGAGACCAGTGTTTTCTTGGATGGAATGCAATTTCAGTATGTCAACAATATATTAAGTCATTGAAAAAAATGAGGTTTTAAGGCTTTCATAATACTGATCATGTCTTCAGCTAAAATGAGAATATTTAAATGGAAAACTACTTTTAATGTGCATTACAAAATAAATTTAAATGAAAATAAATAATAAATAGTCCATAGTCGGCTATTTATCTAAATACTGGACATACTTTTAAGAACGTCAATGAGCTATTAACTCAAGATATTTTTCTAAGAGCAGTTAGTTAAATGCAGCTTCTCTGTAAGTATAAGTAAACAATCTGTCTTTAGAGTAAAGATTTTATATTTTCCTCTTACTCCATTACAACCAATTCAGAATTTTTAAATATCTTGGTTTTCAACAAGATAGTCTGTTTTATTTTCAATTTGAAGCAAATTGAACAAGGTAATTGAAAAATACAGAAACTGATAACTCGTCATGATTTCTTTAACTGTTTTTTTTTTTTTGGCTTTCCATTTTTATTTGGGTTTGGCACAGTATTGACCAAATCCAATGTTCAGAAAGTGGAATGACACAATTTCCACCAGCTTCAGGGACCTCCAGATCATGCAGGCTGGCTTAAAACCTCCTGGCATACAAGTTGCAACTGTATGCTGATGTTTGCCACAATTGAAAATATGTACTTCTATTTTCAGCTGAGAAAGGATCTTCATTAATTCTATCACTTCTGAAAACTGCATACTTTTCAGTTCTGTGTATATTGCAAAATAGGCATGGGGGATTCTGAAAGGCTTTGAGCAACCTGATCTAGTTGAGGGTGTCCCTGCTACTTGCAGGTGAGTTGGACTAGATGACCCTTGAAAGTCCCTTCCAACCCTAACTATTCTATGATTAGAAGTGTCAGTTTGTGAAGTTCTTAGTTCTGTTTACTTTTGAGAAGGATAGGACGTTTTCCATGTTTGGATATAAAGGCTTCCAGCAACCAAACCATGCTTCTAATGCTAGCAAGCCATGTAAGGGTAAGAAAAATCTCTTTCATCTTGCAGTCCTTTACAGGAACTTGTGTTTCTCCAGATAAAGTTCTGGGGCATTGGGAGATACATTGTCATTTTGAAATGCCTGCATGTGAGTTATAAATTTTGGGGGCCAGAACAGCTCAACCATTTTGCTCTTACTAACGAGAAGCCATTCCATTAAATAAATTACTTTTCATGGTACATATAATTGTGACACATCAATACTACATTTTACTGTCTTTCTAAGTGCATGACTCAACTGGAAGAGTGACCAGACCTGGGTTTTTCTGACATAATTTATAGCATTTTTTTTTAATTTATAAAGATGTATGTGATGAAGATTTCTTAAAATTGCCATTATATTGGTCCTATTTTGACTGTAAGTATATAGAGATTGATCCTATCAGCAAATTGATGTAATAGGGCTAAGGGAAACTATTTAGGGTTAAATGATCTAGAGAATGTGATTTCTATTTAAATTCACCACTCTTGTTTCTAAATTGAGAACAGAAAAGCCTGGAACATCTCCTTAAGACAACTCCCTTCTCTAGAAGAGCTGTCTGTGTTGAAGACCATGATGGGCTACCAGGTCCATTGTCTATTCTCTTCGTTGGTTGAAAAATACCGTTCCTTTGGGAAACATTAAGATTTAGGAGCAGATACCAGCTGCTGGTACCTGCTTTCTCCTGGAATTTGTGTTCACCAGCAGCACTGTGTCCCAATTTTTACTTGCGGTATACTTGTCAGACATCCTGCACTAGATGGTGACTTCTACAACAGCAGCTGGGGTAAATGGAGCTTTCTGCATTTGGCTTGAGATTCATAATGGTAAGTTCCCTTAGCACATGCAGGGGGATGATGCCCTCATAGAGGTGACCTTATAGCTTTATCAAGGTCTGAGGTGATTATGAAACAATTCTCATTGTAATTACTTTGATATTCTGTCAGTTTTACTCTTTGCTTAGGCAGGAGATTCCCAGTGAGTATTATCTTAAGTCTTATTATCTTAAGTATTACCTTTCACTGAAGTCTGACTGACTTCAGTGAAACTAGTGGTGCAGAAAGATGCTGATATTTCCTAACATTTGCAAGATCAAGGGTTCCCATTGTATTTTATAGTCTAGATATGTAAGGTTACTTTCCCATTAAGGTTCAACCACCATCACAGAAAATCCCACGGAAAATCCCACGGAAGTCACCAGCATCGTTTTGAAGAGGACTTTCAACAACACAAAGTGTTAGATTTCCTTGGGCATGTAGCTGACAAACATTGCAGAAAGGAGAAATGCAGTGTGTCCAGTTTCAAATAGGATAAAAATCAGAGGCTATCTTACAAAACTCCTGTAATGTCTTTTCCGCTGTGCCAGGTTTATCTACAAAACTATTGATAAGAATCTGTCATTGATCATGAAAGCTATAATTAAGTGGTGTCTTCTTGCTCCATTCTTTTAAGAGGTGGCAGAGTGTGAATCTATGTTATATTTATGGCATTCACTTCTTATTCTGAAAGCTGTGTCTAGGAGGCTTTCCAGAGGAAGGGAAAGGACATTCTCAGAGCACTTTCACTACAGATTCTATGTGTAGTAGAAAGGGAGGATATTGCACAGCTGTAAATTAAAGTTTGTAGTGGAAGGATCACAGTAGACTATTTTGCAAAATTAGAGTCTTGCAGGGTACAAAGGAGCTCATTGGATGATGATAGAAAAAGAGCTTTGAATTAATAGAAGAAAGGGAAGTAAAAATAAAATAAGACATTAGGTCATAAATGATGCAAATCCATCACTTCATTTTTAAGCTAGATTTTATGTTCCAAATGCTTTCTTACACTGCAAGATAGATAGACATTTTCAAGCTATAGCTTGGATACATAGAGTGCTGAGAATCAGATTCTCTAAAGATTTACATATCCTTTGTCAGAACGGAAATCCTTACTGCTGCAAATGGGCCAAAACCTAAGAAACTGCTTTTTTCCTCCCCCTTTTTTTTCTTTCTCTTTGGCAAGCTTACTGGACATGTCAGAGGAGGAAGGAATGTATTAGCAAAGGAAGGGAGTGGGTGTGGTGGAGCAGAGTTCAAATCCAATAATTCTTTATTAGCACAGTGGCCATTAAAGAATTCTTTCCTATAAATACACTAACTTAACCCCTCTGAAATTATATGCCAGTTTTACAGCTGAGAACAACCATCCAGCTATGCTAAATCACAACAGGGATGGGTGATTTTGTACAGCTGTGTCAATTTCATTATAATACAGAAGCTGCCATTACTGCAGTTAAAACATTGGCTGTAAAATTAGCAAACTTGTCATTTATTCATTTTCTCCCCTACTACTCATATTTAATGTGAGATACTTGACTTTAAGACTTAAAAAAAAAATTAGCTGTTCTGAATGACACTCTCTCAGCTCTTTCTTCTTAATTTAGCTGCCTTTTTGCTCTCAAGTTCACCACAAATACTGAACTACATTAAGGATCTAGTGTAGAAGAATGCTTTTACTGGATTATCTCTAGGTTGAAAGCAAGGTTATAACAGGATTTATGTTCCCCAAAAGAACAGTATTGTGATATTTTTTTAAGAACAGTACTTCTGTTGATCCAAATCACGTAAGAAAATTTAATGACTAGTAAATGCCTATTTTTTTGGGGTGTTTTTCTCTGTCTATCCCATGCTTTGTAAAGGGTCATCTGACGACCAACTTAGACTACAATGTGTCTGTTATTTTCAAAGGGAGTTTATGACTGGCAAATTGACTTTGAAAAAGAAAAGCTATCAAGATTTTTCTCTATGGCAGAAACAGTCTAAGGGAGGTGGAGACAAGAGTTTTAGTTGTTGGTTGGGTGTTCCACAGTCTGAAGATTGGACATGGTGCAGGAGACAGAAATAGCAATGTCAAAATTCTGCCTGCAGTCTGACATCCAGACACCTCTGCTCTTCAGTCTGGTTGCTCTGCACCCTGCTGAACCTCAGACAGGAAAACAACAAGAATTTTCTCTCGCTTTTAGTCTAATTTAGATAGATTGGTTTATAATTTAGACATCTGCCATTTTTCTTCCTCATGCGGCTTCAACTTTGCGTAGTCTTAATCCTATTTTATTACTGGATCTAGCTATATGTGAGCTCTGTGTGTAACTATGCAAGTCCATGAACTAGATAGAGAAAGAATCCAGAAGGTCAGAAATGTCTTTCTTCCCTTCTGCATTGCCTGGTGCCTATGACCTTGAACAATCAAATGAGCTCTGTTACTCCCTGACCGCTTTATTACCTCTCCTCTGCTTTCATGAAGGATGATGTGTGGGATTACAGGTTTTGGCTCTCCACTCCCTGCAGCAAAGGGAAGATCTTAACTGTACTGCCCTGCCCAACTGGGTATAACAATCTGGCCCTTTGCGGTTAATAACAGAGCCTGAGTATGAACCAGAGCTTGTCTATCTATGATTTCACATCATTCCGACAAGTGCTTGCTGACTTTTCGTTTGTGGCCTTCCTTGCCTTCTGTCACTAAACCCTTGTAAATAGATTTTTGTCCACTGTTTACTAGTATCTTCGTATCTTCATATCATCTTCTGGACAGAATGTTGTGCTGTTATCAAAGCCAAGAAAGAGTCTGCAGCTGAGATGTGTTTATGATGTTTTGGCTGCTTTTCAAGAAAGCACAGATGCTCTGAACACCTTTCTAGAATTCTTAAGTACTAAAATGTTCTTCCATTAAAATGTACAAAGGAAATGGAGAAATAAAGCTTAATGGCTTTTTCTAAACTGATATGGCTGTGTACTGCTGATAGTAAGCTTCTAATATGTTCTGGTTAGCAGTCTTGTACATAAGAATCAATATATTCTCTAAACACTAAAATTCATACCCTGCTTGGCAAAATAAATAGTCTAAAGTCATCTGAACAACAACAACAAAACCCAGCCAACCAAAGAACAAAAAACCAAACTAACAAACAATACAAGACCATCTTGCAATATCAGTTGTTTTGAATAATTTTCTTAACAGAAGCAGAAGTCTTTTTTTTCAATATATTACATAAAATAAGAAGAGATCTCATGTCTGGTTTTTTTTTTTTTTTTAAATGTATGTTTTATATCCAACAGGTGAAGAAGCATTGACTTTACGTTGTGAATGTGAAGGGAATAAGGTCTTTTTAATTTAAAGAAGAATCTACTAGCTTTTTTAAAACAGATAGAGGGCTGAAATCAATCTTACTTAGTAAAGCCTTAAGGAAGCACAGAAACCATCTATCTTTTCTTTAACTGCTTGTCTGGTAATCACCAAGTAAGAGTCTGTCTTTCACTTTAGATGGAAATGACGTTGCAATTAGATAAAAATGCTTCAATCATTTATTTCTGTCCTTAAACTAAGCATGAGAAAACTAGCATAGGTAAAAATAAGAACTGATCCAAAGTTGACCATAAGGTCAAGTTGAACTGGAATGAATTACTCTGAGGTTTTCTGTAAGTTGAGAAGACATGCCAAATTACAGGGGGGAAAAAAAAAAAGGTAATTCTTGCTGTACTTCTGAAAAAGCCAAAAAGTCCTGAAAATCTTCTTGAAAATAGCAGCTTTTTGGAGTTTTCCAGCTAGAACCACACAAAATGTTAAGCAAAAAAAAAAAAAAAATACTAACATGCCAAATTTCACCTAACTCCACAGATCTTGGCTGTCGGAACAGGATGTTACCTGTTTAGTCTTTTCAGCATCAAGTCAGAGTCCTGAGGACGCTCATGGCCCTTACTGTCTGAGTTCTCGTTGGTCTCCAGTTCTGCCACAGCCCTGCCCTTCCCAGCTGTTGCAAAGCCATCTCTGACCTGGATCCCCATTTGGGGCTTGGCCCACGTACCTGCCCAGAAAGCTGTAGCAGGCATTTTGATAGAGTGCCAGCTGGTACCCAGTGCTTCCTGCCTGTTTGCACGCTTTCTTTCGCAGTAATTTCCCTAAGGACTTGTGCTGTTAGCCTCTTCCCTGAGGGATGAATAACCTTCAGAGAGAAATCTATCTGCACTGCAGCTCCTGATCAGTGTCTGGAATGCTTCTCTACAGCAGTTAACAGCCCCGGTCTGCAGAGTTGTTTCACATGGTAATAGCTTCTTCTCTCGTTTAACAAACTGAATGCAGGTCTTGCTTTACCTTGTCCACAGTAACATTCTTCCTCATTAAGTGTTCCCTGTTCTTCTTCCAAAGTTAGATTAGTGACTTCAAAAGTCCCACTTCAATGGCTTAGTGGCAGAGAGTTGTTAATTTTTGGTCTTTTCAAAAACCTTTTAACACCAAAACCACCTGTGCCTATTTATGCTTTTGTGTTTTGAGGTATTATTATTATTATTTTAAATAAGGATCCTTTTTTTGTTTATTTCTTTTCTTTCTTTTATTCTCACTCTGATCTTACCTCAGGACTAATCATTGAAGTTCAGGCACCAGGCTGTAGCTCTCTAAGAAGCAATGGCTGGTGGCTTTCGGGCTTAGAAATGTGAATATGGAATGATGCAGCAAAAGTGTGGACTCTATGGCTGCCTGAACAATAACAATGTCAGTTGTAACAAAGTCTATTGGCTGCCATTTCGATCAATTGTAGCTGAGCACAGAAGAAACCCAACCCCTTATGGGTATGTGTAGCTAAGGAAAACCTGGCCAAGCAGTTTAACTCAAGTAATCTTTCCTCCTTTCTTTTATCCGAGTTTCTTATTTATTTTCTGGCAGGCATCAGCACTCCTGGGAAAACATACCTTGTATGTAATAAAAATAAGATTACTTTTGTGTAGCTTTTGATTGCTAATATTTTTTTTTCTAGCTTTCAAAGAGCCCTACTTCCATACCTTTGCAGAAGAGTGTGTTATTGTTATGCAGTTTGGTTTAACTTCATGATTTGTAGTAAATATGTTTAGTGTTTTCTTTGTTAAAGGAAATAGAATAAGTGCATGTCTTTGTGCTACATTTCTCAGTTGCCAGTAAAACCTATGCAGAATAAAAACCACAATAAAGAGGTGGCATCAAAATTACTCAGTCCTGGTAGCTTTTTAACACACGAAGAAATATGTGAATGATATGCTTTTTCCTCCTAAAAGATTCTAAGAAAGTATGATACACTAGTCTGGAGTAGTTTATGCTAGTAAACTTTTAATTCATGTTAAATATTAATTTAAATTTATCTCAGTTAGGAGTTGCTCACTTAGTTTTATAATAGAGTTTTAGGTACCCCAAAGTGAAAATATGCACAACTGGCTTCTGTCACGTTCCAATTTTGGATGAGAGGAAGGCCCCCTTGCATTCTAGCTGACCTCAGATGAGTCTGGGAGGCTAGGGGCAGCTAGACCAACCTCTCGCACACCGGAGCATGGTTTTGCTCGTATTCTCGGGAACAGAATTAAGACTCAAAACGAAGTCAAGTGCCAGGTAAATTTATTTACCCGAGAACAAGCTCACAAATGCAAGAGAAAAGAGAGAAAGAAAGGAAAGAGAGAGAAAAGAAAAGAGTTTCAGTTGCAATAGCTACCACCACGGAACTGCGGCGTCCCGACAGTCCAGTTCACTCGGTGGGGGAACGTTCCGTCCGATGTTGATTCCATCGATGTTGATTTCCGTTAATGTGTTGTTCCCTTGATATTTTTTCCCCTTTTTCACGTTGGTTGTTTTTGTCCTTTTATTGTTCTTTTCGTTGCATATTCATTGTATTCCAAGATCTGGTTTGCCTAGAGATCTGGTTTGCCTAGCCGCACCCCTCACCTGGCAGTGCTATGCATGCCCATTACCGTCTCTGGGCCCTTCTGTTTTTTTTTCTTCTGGCCTGGGGTTTGGGATCATGCTGGGGTGTAGGGCTGAATTTCTCAGAATCAGCTGTGCATTCAGGTTTGCAGGACAACAGGAGTTGGCTTGCAAGATAACGGGAACTGGCTTGCGAGATAACAGGAAGACTCTAGTAACCAGTTCCATTGTTCGGGTGGTGGTTTGATTTTTCAACAATGTTGAGACAAATATTTGACACAGTCTTTTACAGCTTCACAAATCCATGCTTTAACAAAAGGAACAGAATCTCTGTTTTCTGTAATAAAGTACAGTCATGTCGCTGACTCATTATTGACCAATCAGATAACTGACAATAAATACTACTGTTTATCATATGGTTATGAGATCCACAGAAAGATGTTAATATGAAATAATTTAAAACTGCAACAGGACTGTGATTAATTTAGGTCAGCTCCTTGAGCTACATGAGAGTCTTTTTGTTTAGCTGAGGATACTTCTTAGAAGAATGTATAAGCATGTATAATTCATTAAGCTCATAAATATGCATAGCACTATAGAGGCATAGATCCATGAGCACCAGTCATACTTCTGCTGCTAAAATCTTTGCAATAGTTAGATTTAAGGGGAGAGTAAGACATTGTAAGACATAGTCAATTGATCTGGGGTAAGAAGAGGTGTAAGAATATAGTTTGTCTAGAATTTATCAAATTTATTGAGATCAAAAATGTTACTGAGAACATAGTAATTTTTGTTGTTACATTCTCACAATTTCAATCACTGGTAGGAAATGACTTGGACTGGCTCTAATTCAAGACTCTATTTCAACGATGAATAATAGATCCTAACCTGGTTTTAGGCTATTTGTCTGAAACGGGGAAGCCATTTTTTCCCAATGCTGCTTTTCTTAACTCAGAAGAAATCTTATACTTGGATGTTTCAGGCTATAAATCGAACTATAGAACCAAAGAAACTAAATCCCTCAAATCCCAGTGTTCAATTCTTCCTTGTAGCAAGGAACTTCGCAGCTAAATTATTTGGAAGTCAAACATTTTAATTACTTTCTCTTGAGAATTGCATCTAATTGGTTTCATAAATTCCCATCTAGCATACAGTCCATTCACTTGCTGAATACAAGTCTGAAAATAATTTCCCATGCTCCAGCAAAGTTCACTGAAAATAGACTTAACTGTAAGTGACCCAGGAGATTAATGATGATCTGCCTATTCTGCTTGTCATCTTCAATCCTCACAGAAGCCCGTGGCACTTCAGTGTGTTAATATTTAACAAATGGAAAAATCTATCAGTCTCTTAAGGCATCTGTACAACTGCTGATTGGAAATACAAATTATTTTGGATCTTATTAGAATTGGGTCAGTAGATTAAGTTTACAAGTGCTGTGGAAGAGAGCTACTGGGTTTATATTTGGTATGAAAAAGTTGTATTGCTTGGCTTTTTTAGAAAATTATTCAGAACATTTGGTTTTCTTAACTTTGTTGAGGAAATGGACCTCACTTTCAGAAAGTCATCTGTAAGAAATGTTGAAACTCTACTGAATATTACATGTAGAGAAGGCTTTTTTTTCAAAGTGCTGCATTTATTAGTCATCCGACTACCAGGAAAAAGCAGTTTAACACGACATGAGGAATACAAAACTGGCCAGCAATAATAAAACTGAAGACAATGGAACACATATTCATCAGTTCCTCCCTAATGCTGTTATGATTAATAACGTCAATAATGGACAAACTATTTCAGAGAGAATGTTTCCTAACAAGGTTCTCTCAGCAAACATTAAGATTTCACTAAGATTTTCTAGTTCCAGTTCTAAGGAATCTGCCATTCATTTGTGGCTGGTCTATGCTACAGCCTAGCCCACAAAATATACAAAGAACTTCACCCTGGATGGAAGAATCAAACAATCAATAAATTAAGAAGTTAATTTTGATACTGCAAGATCAGCCTGAGACCTACTAAAATGACCAGAATTTTAATACACACTCCTGTAGCTTGGAGGTACTCAGTTAATACAAATAGTGTTACATTTTAACCCATGCTGTTGTAAAGTCAGTAGGATTTCCAGCTGCAGCAGAATTGATGGCATCTTTAAGGAAATTAATAACTTAAAAAAAATTGTTAAGGGATATCCAAAAAGCCTTTTTTAAACTACATGGAATTTATCATGACTAGTCTTTTTCGTCAGAGAAAGCCATTTCTCTGAGGTATAAATTATTCCCTTGTCAAGTTTTAAAATCTGTATGGAATGGGACAAATCCTAAGAAAAGTTCTTACTTACGAGTAACATTCAGGTCTTCCCCCCTTACTTTTCAAAACTACAGAAGCTCACAATACCTTTTATTCTCCTATTTCTTAATTGTATTTCAGAATTGTAAAAAAAGAATGTCTTTTCTCATACACTCCTATTTCATTAAGTAAATGCAAAGTAGTTACTTCATTTCCCCCAAATTAAAACATTTCTCATGGCATTTTATTTAGCCAACTTAACACTCTGGCATAAATAAACAAATAATGCATACATAGATAAGGGGAAAAAAAAGAAATTGATCTTTTTGCCATTTCACACCACAGAAGCAGGGTGGAGCTTATTGTTCTCTACACCACTGACTTATTTCTGGTGCTTATTACATTTGAAGCACTTTTCTTCCCAGTTTTTCCTCAGTATTCCAAGCTCAATTCAAACATCACTTCTCTTTGCAGATAAATTTGGAAAGTTTCCAGATTGAACAGCAGAGTGAGTGGACTAATACAACTGAAAATCATTGCCTGAACTGATCCTAGCATTTTAGTTTGCTTCATAATTAAATTCAGAATGAAGACCTTAAAAGGCAGGCAAGTTGTGGGAAGAAAAAGAAGTCTGGAGGAAAGTGTCTACAGTGTTAAAAGACTAGCCAGTGGAATATACCTATGAAGTCTGAGTCACATTTCAGGGTCTGCTCAACTTTTATATAGGCACAATGTATTTCTGAGCTCATTGCTGTACTTGTCTGGACCCAGAACTACTTCTTGCAGGGTACAGGACTAGTGTTCATGTACGAAAATTTGCTGATATACATATGTGCATATGTACAGGCACTAGGTATACACTTCAAGGACAAGTCCTTTGTATTAAAAGTAATTTCTTTTTAAAAACAACAAAAACAACAAACAGCAACAACAATAATAATTAAAAAAAAACCCCAAAACTAAAAATCCCCAAACAAAAACCACAGCAATACCGGACATAGAAAATCCCACTTCTAGTTGACTATTCTAATACTTGTGCTACAGAGTTGGGAGTCCTTCTGCTTTTTCTCTCTGCATACTGAATTTTGGGTCATATTCAGTCCTGTAGGAAAATAACTTAGCCTAGAGTGCTGGGGAACAACCAGTAGCCTGAAGAAGGCAGTACATTCCTTTTTAAAACACTCCTAAAGGAAGCAGCTGATCTAATTCCCCTCTCACACTGTGGCCAGTATAGGGTCTTGAAATGCTCTGACCATGATGCTATCATAGACAAGAGAAGGACACCACTTACTTTGCCCTAAAGGGAAATGATTAGAAGCAGGATTGCTTATCAGGAAGAAAGGCTTAGCTGCTTCATCTCAGAGGTCATATACCCTAAGGAATAAAATGTCTGCTCCATGCACTTACGGCACCTAAGAGGTGGTTGTTAAGACTCCTATTTGTTCTGAATCCAGGCTGGTTCCTGCTGAGCTTTCCAGTTGTGCTGAGCATTCATGCTGCATCTCTCTGTTTTATACAAAAAGCTATCTATGTCAGCCAGGTTCAGACTATCCCTTCACAATCAGCACTTGATGATTGGGTAACGTAGAGCTACAGTCTTGACTGAATCCAGCTCTGATGGCTTTCTGTTATAGGAAAGTCCCTGAACATAAGTAGCAAAATAATTCTTTTGACAATCAAGTCTCCATTTTTCTCAATGCACTCAAGGTAAGGTCTCCATGATTGAAAGAATAGCCTAAACAGCCCATAGGAGGACTCGCAGCTATTATTATTGCTATTATTACTACCCAGCTGTATTCATCAACATACCTTATAAAACTCAACCCAACCTTCTGTCAACACTGTACTCTGGTTGTTATGGAACATTTTAATACCTTCCTGCAGCCAGCCTGCGTTGCTCAAACTGTTTGACTGTGTTTCTTGGACTTGTCTCTGTGCTTAACACTGTCACCTGCTCATCAGCATAAGATGTGTTCATATTGCATGTAAGATCTGGCACAATCTGTGAATCTTAGAGCAAGTCTGGACTCTTGGTTTTTTTGACTCTGATTAGAGAGAAGCCCCACAGTTGGAGAGTGTTCACACTTCCCAGTATATTAAGTCCTTATGTAGGAACTCTTCCTCTGTCTCTTCAAAGTTCATTATTTTCTGAATCCTTCCATTTGATATCACATTATTTTATGTATATATAATTAGTGGATCAAAAAACAATGTAGACAATATTTCTGAAGAAAAATCTACAGATTCAGACTGAAGCAATCTGGTAGAAACAACGTCTAGCATTAGTCATTTCAGTTTCATTAGTTCCTTGTGGATATATACAATGTACAGATGGGACTAACCTAGAAAATTTGGATTAGAATGAATTTCAAAGTCTTCAGATTTTGGAAGACTGAATTCCAGTTTTTTTTTCTTTAGCTCATGATGTCGATAGCCAATATTGAGAAATATAACTATTCTAAGATTCAGTTTTAAAATAAAAGGTCTTCCATCATTATGATTATTTATTATTGTTATTTTAAATCATATTTGCTTCATTTATTGTTCTCAATTTACTGAACTCACATTCTTACAGAACTCTGTAGGAAAATACCATTCATGAATAGTCATGGACAGATAGTAGTAGTATAAAGAGGCTGTAAGGGGTAAAGGAAATAAATGAGTTACGACCACAGTGAAGCTTCTGTACCTTATAAAATTTCTTTCAGTGTAAATCCAGAGAGGTATTGTAACCTAAATTCCATCTATACACATGTAAGTGGGCTAGAAGTTTGAACGAAACCTCTAGTTGTTTAGCGAGCATTTACACAATAACTTAATTTCTGGTCAAAAGCACTGCTTATCCTGCAGATACACTCATTTAACCCCTTGAAGTGTTTAAGGTACTGAAGAAAGAACAGTGTTTTGGGGGCTTTCTAGGGTCTATTTGCTTTCAATTAAATTTTGTGTCAGAAATATCTCAGGAAATATCATGCACAAATACACAAAATACACTCAGGATGTAAATCACACACACACACACACACACACATTGAAACTAGTATTTCATTAGTTTTGTGAAAGGAAGTGTATTTCTATTTTTTTTTTTTTTTTTTTTGCTTTTAGCACTATGTACGGTTTTCAGTTTTATACAATGCTTAATTTGTTGCCTAGTTGCTGGGGATATTTTTTTTCTGATTTTGAGTTTTGTTATCTTTTTTACAGTACTCAGAAGGTAGTAGGCATGTAGTAAACATGTCTTGAAACAAAAGACAGAAGAGATTTAGGAAAGAAGAATAAGAATTTATTAACTCTCTAACTGGTCAGGAGGAAAAAGCAATTGATTATGTCAATCTGTAAAGCCTTCTAAAATGTAGCTGGCATAATATTACATTGTATATTCTTCAGAAATATATGTAGTTTTACTGTAGGACACAGGTAGCTGGTAACAAATAGCAAAATCATCAGCCACAAATGGTCTTATGTAGGTTAGATGGCAAACATCCTTTAACATTACAAACTGCCAAAGGGACCTAAGGCAAAGCAATCATTTGCACATTTGCATTCTGAAATCTGGATGTCATCAAGACCAACCTCTAAGTCTGAGTCATTTAATCTTGAATATTCTGTAAGACTTTTCAAAAATCTTTCAGATGATTCTTAATCCCTGATGAACCATGTGCTACTTTCATGTCTGATCTGTGTTTCAGCAGGATCCATGTAAGCATCTTTATTTTCTTCTCTGCCTTGAACATTTCCTCCTCATTATATTGAAGCTAAAAATAAAAGTAGGTACAAATTTTTTTTTAATTAATACAACAAGGAAATACTTAAAAATCAAATACAATTGTCGTTATATATCCTATTGAAAAATAATGTGGTTTGTATCCTCAAATTTCTCAATCCTGTAGGATGTGGCTCCTGTTATTATCAATAGTTTTACGGTAGACCTAAGCTAGAAAAAACCCCTCACCCAGTAATGCCTGCATTGGGCTTTCAGATTATTTTTTATATTAGGATCTAATTATATTAATATGTTCAGTCTCAGAAATAAAATCCAGATGTAGGGAGAAGTATGGACTTTTTTTCTTAGGTGAACGTTTATCCGATGGATGGAAGAAAAGTTGGATAAAGGCCTTATGTCACACTTTTGATTCCATGATGAAGAAGTGGCCTGCTGGTTGCACAATCTATTTAGCCACATTTTGGCTTTGTTCAGCTTTGCTCATGCTAGTCATACTGTAGGAGCCAGAAGTACCAATTAAATTAATATTATAATTTCATTTTGGATAATTAAAGAAAAACACCACAAACATATTTATTTTGAAGTTAAAAAAAAAATTGAACTCTGTGATGGTATGAGGTAAAACACCACTGTTTATATGGAGAAGTCTTTCTAATGATCAACTTATTTCTAAGCAGAACAGTTTTACGAATCTGTAAGATTCAGAAAGTGTCAAACTATCTAGGAAGATACCGGGATGAAAATTCACTTGAGCACTGAGAATCGAATTTATTAATAGTTCCATGCAGAGTCTTTTCCCTGATATACTTTCCCTTTTCTCATTTTTACACCCTTTACCCACTGCCCCAGCAGTCAGTGACACAATTTGTTTTATTGCAAAGTAGGTTTATGAAATAAGTCAGACGAATCATATTCTAAAAGAAGTCTGTTTATAAGAAGAGTCTCAAGACTGATGTGGTCAGCTGCAAATACATACTTACATTGCTGATACATACAGGTCTACTCAGGCTATAAGGTTTTCTGTCAGTGGATCTCTCCTTCCTGCTTATCTCCATTAAGCTGTCCTGTGGCTTGCTAGATGAAGACAAACAATAAAGTTATTATTATTTTCATGAGGAATGACATCTCTCTCACTGGACTTTTTCAGATGGACTAGATGAACATATGCCATGAGGTAATGTAGGCAGCTTTGGCCCTTCTATGATGGAAGAAGTGAAGACCTCAGTGATTTGTGGAAGGTCATCTGGTCCCTCATAACATCAGTCTGCAATGTGAAAGTATTCACAGTTGTTTTCAAACAGATCAGACATATGCTATCTGTTTGCAGCATCATGACATTTTCTTGATGACATCACACAATAAAACCATTTATTTTCAAATACTAAGATCTTTGGGTTTGTTGATTTAAATCTCTAGTATTTGACTTGGTTTTCATAGGGCGGGTGGTAATAGGACTTAAGGAAGTTGATGTATTTTTCAGACCAAAACAACATTAGTAAAAAAATAATGCAGATACAGACTAAATTTTCAGTCTGTTGATCTTAGTGGTAGATTAAGAAACAAAAATTGTATGAAATTCTACTGGCCTAGTTTTTTGTGAGGGGGAAATGGGGAAGTAAAGTTTTTTTTGTAGCCGTAAATGTTCTGCACATAAAATATGTAAAAAAGTACATTTAAAATGATACTAAGGCTGAAAAAGCAAGACTCAGAATTAGGATACGCCACAGTGAAGGTTGTCTGCAGAGTCTTCCATTCATGAACTGTGACCAAATCATTAACTATCTGATCATATACTTATTTTTTAATACTGTCCGTGACTTATTCGACTCATATGAAGAAAGATGTTTTTTCACTTGTTGCATCACATCATTCCCTCCCATACATTGGAAACTATTAAAATCTACACTGAAGAGGTAATTATTCATTTCCTTCTTTCACTCTGATACAACGTGCTTCACTATAGTATTTAACCATTCTTCATTTTCATAATGGGCCTCAAAAGTAAAGGAGCAGCATTATCCTAATTTTAAAGATGGAGTCTTAAAAAAAAAAAAAGCTAAGGATAGAAACAGCTGGCTAAGTTACTGCATGAGAACACGTGGTCACAAATGGATTCTGCTCACAGTTAAGACACCAAACTGTAAGTTTCTAAAGCATCTTGAAGGTCTCACTATAGTCAATGGAGATTTGTTTAATACAGTTGTAATGCACAGAGCGATTTCCTTCACTTTAAAGTAGACACCCAGAATTCAGCTTAGTTGCTTAACTGTATACATTTGATGCCACCTTAAGTCCCTTATCCCAACAGCTCTCCAGCAATTCATTCAAATATCCTGGAGATATAGGTGTTGGTCCTAGGGACTTGGCTAGAAGAAGGAATTTTGCATGGTGATGAATGCCTCTCTGTGGACAAGCTGAACAAGACAAGTCTTGTCTATCAATCAACTAGATCGTTCTCTAAACTCTGCTGTTGGGCACGTCCTGTTCAATTGTAAGGGGAGCTTAACATGCAGCTCATGCAGCCAGCTAAAGGTAGCTCTTGTTCAAGAAGATACTAAATCCTGCCCTGTGTGTTATGTAAAAAATGTGTTAACTGATTGTGTGTAATGGTGAATGTATTGTTAATGAATTGTCAGCCACAGTTCCATTAAAAGCTGCAATTTGATTGTATTCTCAGGCCCACAGACTAAGTCCTCCCAGATCATTAGTGTGAATGCTCATCACTGACTTGGCTTTGTGGATCAGGCTGGTCAAGTTACTTAGAGGTGTGTAGTATTGTGTGAGCATGCAGCATCCCCCACTTCAGTTGTGCTTGTGAGCATATGCATCTCAGGTCCTGTACCTCGTGCTGGATACACACAGAGAGAGTAATATCTAATATCCCGCCTCATCCCTTATTCCAAAGTCCAAGTTCATCACCAGATTTGCCTTGTCCTGAGCACTGAATAAGCAGTTTCTAAGTTTAACATTGGATGTGATAGAAGACTGAGTCATATCTAGAGTGTTTAGAAGTGAGATACTACCTCTTGGCGTAACCTTCCTTGCCTTCCCATGCAGCAGCTATTCAAAAGCCTATCAGAGTAGCAACACACAGCTTTTCTAGATTGTCAGAGTAACCTTTTTATTTCTCCTATTCTTCGTATCCTGGAAGTCAAAGCCTAGTCAGCAGTGAAAACAGAATCTTCTACAGAATACAGGGAAACAGAAGGTGTTCAGGTGGGTGATGCTAAGCCAGCAGCCTGAAACACTTGTGCTAAGAATAATTTTATTCTTTGGAGTAGATGATAGAATAAGATATAGAGTTATTTTGAACAAGATAGTTTATCTGATAGTTTAATGACAGATTTTGTACCTATACTGGAAAACTTGAACATTATTTTATGGTCTTAATATTATGTAAAAGATGACTGTTTTGCTGAGCATAATGGTCACCAAAACTACACCCTGTAGCACAGGCTCACAGACGCTATTATAGCAAAATACAAAACTTTTGCTGAGACTGTGGAAACTCTGCAAAATTACCTGTCCCCAAAGCCACTTGTGATTGCAAAGCATTTCTGCTTTTATAGATAGAGTCAAGAAAATGAAACATTTGCTGAATATGTGACTGGATTAAAACAATTAAATGAGCATTGCCAGTTTGGAGGGAGTTTAAATGATGAATTAAGAGAATGGTTACTAAGTGTTATGCAAAATAATGCAATCCAAAGGCACTCTTTGATGGAAGCAGAATTGACTCCAAAATGTGCAGTAGATGTTGCAATTTCAGCGGTGCCAGAGAGTTACAACACTTCATGAAGTTTATACAGCAAATAAATTAGATAGTCTCAGAAAGCACAGCACAGAGAACTGAAAGATTGGGTGCCTCTAGTGAGAAAAACAATCTCCCATTACTAACAATTGGTAGTTCAAGGACAAATTTTGAAGGAAGTACAAGTAACATATACATTCGAAAATATCTGGGTTCATGCAAAAAGTAAAACTAGCATCTCATAAGGGCAATTATAAAGAGTATCTGATGCACCATCTTGCAAATAACCACTGTGAGGCTGCATGGGGTACTTGTAGCATCTCTTATCTAGTTACTTTAGAAAAAAAAAAAGAGAGGAAAATGGTTAAAACAGAGCTTGACAAGGTTCTGTTTTTTCAGTCCTTTCACAGCAGAATTGGAAAGACCTTGTTTAGAAGAGTAAAATACAGAAAAATCTTAGTGCTTCTATGATTGTGTACAGAGGAAATTCTTAGTCTTCTGGGTGTTATTCTGCAGAGGTAAGTGGTAACTATATACAGCATATGCTAATCCTCTGTTTTGTAATACAGCAGTCGTGCACTCCTCAGTGAAGAATATCTGAAAGAAATTCAGTTGGACTGGCTGACTGTAAAATGTGCAGGCTCCAAAATAATTATGAACCGTTGCCCACAGCAAAAATTAACTGAACTTTTGAGCAGCTGATATCTTTCTGAGATGGTACCCAGAAGCTTGAAACATACAAATGCAAAATGCTGTAATTGCTCTCTCTTCAAGCATAATTTTTACTATGCTTGTCCAGTACCTTTGTCTGCAGAACAGCCAAATAGGGAAGGAAAATCTCACCAATTTCATACCTCTGGTAGCCTTTTACCCAAGGTTACTGAAGTAAAAGGAACCTGCAGGTGTAGCAGTAATGAAAAAGAAAAAGGCTGTCAAGATATGTGGTGATTTGCATTCCATTAATTGAGGAATGCACGGTGTGTTTCGCCAGACTAGCAGATACTTGTCTTATTAGTGATTAGTAAGCATTTCCAAAGGATGATACTGAATTAAGCCTATTGGCAAATGGATACTGGAGATAGTGACAAGCAGTACCTTACAGCTTTTTCAGCCTAATAGACTAATGTTTAGAAAGGCATATCTGCTTGCCCTTTGGCATAAACAACTGCTGTTGGTTTTCATGACCTATCTGTTGCTCAGTGTTATTTGAACAGTATATACACATGGGAGAGGTAGTGCTGAACACCTTGAATGTGTGTAAGATGGAGTACAGTTTAATGCTAATGATGAAAATTGTCAATGCTTCAACAAATCAGCTTTATTTGATGATTGCACAATAAAAAAATCTCACTTACTTGCTTTAGAAAAAAAATAAATATAAAAAAATAATTTAAATTGTCTTTAAGGAATCATGGTTCTTAAAATCTCTGATTCCATAGCATAGTTACTCTGCAGCATTGTTTTTGCATTAAATAATGGCTGGTTACCCATGCTTATTTTATGTCACGCAGTAAACAAAATGATGTTTGTCAGTGGATGCTCTTGACGAAGCCTAGGTACTTAATGTTCAAAAAGTCAAGTTGATTTAACACTTTGCCCCATGGAATATTTTCAGCAGTTTCACAGTTGAAAGTCCAAATACCTCTGCACCTAGATCTCTGATCTCTGTATAATCTTTATATTATCTCTATATATCTTTTTTTTTTAATCTCCATAGTCCTCAGGTAAAGAAGCTTAGAGTTGGATCAACCATAAAGCCAAGATATATTAAACCACAGAGCTGATGACCACTGGAGGAAAAGAAGGGCAAAAGTTCCTGTTTGTCGTGTCTTCTTTTACTTTTGTTTTATTGTCTGGATACAAAATGAGATAAAGTAAATAGCTACCTGGCATGTATCATACTTGGCTTCCTACTTGTTCTTTCACTTCCTGGTATGTCTGCAACTACTAGAAAAGCAAAGTGTACTGTAGATATGTGGAATTAATTGTTCCGGCTCCAATGGTTACATTTTGGTGACATTATTATGGACCAAAACCAAGATTTCATAGAGAAAGTTGTCAATTAGCCTTACTAATTGATGATACTGTTAACTCAGTGTGTCACTCATATTTTCACTGATATTCATGGGGTATTTTAAAGAAATGTTTGTCTAAGTAAATTTGATTAAAACTCAACTTTAAGTGTTTGACAGTCACAAGTAAGGCTTCAACAAACTTTTTAAAGTGATGCATATAGGATTCTTTTAGTTTGGCCACCAGCTTTCATGACAATACTGTTCACGTGGTTGTGTTTCTCTCAATAATAAATAAGTAACTAATAATGAGATTGAATGAGTATGGGCTATAGAAAATACTATACTGCAGGACATTTTGAGAAACTACGTATCCTTCAAAGCTGTCAGCATCACCATCCAGACTGTAACAGGAAATACACCAATATCCTATCACAGGTTTCATCAGTGAGTGCCAATGATATTATGCAAAAATAAATAGATGGTAATAATGTCACATTATCATGAAATCAGTGCTGCTTTTCTTCTTTTTGTCATCCTCTGTAACCAGTCTTAGATCTGCTCTTCAATACTTGGCTAAAGCCAAGTATTGGCTAAAGCCGAGTATTGACGTATTCTTTGTGTACAAAGTATTCTTTGTGTACAATCCAGTATCTCCAGCCGGTGTCATTCAGACCTTCCCTAATAAAAGAGCTCCAATGTCCAAGTGGAGACCGGTGAAGAGTGGCTTTCCTCAGGGGTCAGTATTGGGACAGGCCCTCTTTAACATCTTTGTCAGCAATATGGACAGTGGGATTGAATGCACCCTCACCAAGTTTGGCAAAACACCAAGCTGTGCGGTGTGGTCAACATGCTGGAGGGAAGGGATGCCATCCAGAGAGATCTTAACAAGCTGGAGAGGTGGGCCCGTGCAAACCTCATAAATTTCAAGGTCCTGCACATGGGTCGAGGTAATCCCAAGCACAAATACAGTCTGAGCAGAGAACGGATTGAGAGCAGCCCTAAGGAGAAGGACTTGGGAGTACTGGTGGGCAAGAAGCTCAACATGAGATGACAATGCGCGCTTACAGCCCAGGAAGCCAACCATATCCTAGGCTGCATCAAAGGAAGCATGGCCAGCATGTTGCAGGAGGTGATTCTGCCCCTCTATTCCACTCTCATGAGACTCCACCAGGATTCCTGCATTCAGCTCTGGAGCCCCCAGCATAAGAAGGACATGGACCTGTTGGAGCAAGTCTAGAGGAGGGCCACAAAGATGAACAAAGGGCTGGAGCACCTCTCCTGTGAGGACAGGTTGAGAGAGTTGGGGTTGTTCAGCCTGGAGAAGAGGAGGCTCAGGGGAGGCCTTATAGCAGCATTTCAGTGCCTAAAGGGGGCTTACAAGAAGGATGGAGATAAACTCCTTAGCAAAGCCTTTTGTGATAGGATGCTGGGTAGCAATTTTAAGCTAGAAGGAGGTAGATTCAGACTAGACATCAGGAAAAAAAAAGATTTGGAATGAGGGTGGTGGAAGGTGGTAGAACACCAGAACAGATTGCCCAGAGAGGTGGTAGATGCCCCATCCCTGGAAGCATTAAAGACCAGGTTGGATGGGGCTCTGAGCAACCTGATCTAGTTGGAGGTATCCCTGCTTCTTGCAGAAGAGTTGGACTAGATGACCTTTAAAGGTCCATTCCAGCCTAAACTATTCTATGACTCAGGTCTGCTTCCATCTGTGTCTCTTAGATATTTAAACTATCTTATTTCCCCCAAAAAAATCTACAAGGGAGTAGTGCATGAGAGCTAAACTTGGCCTATGCAAAAATAATCTTATTTGTGGGTTTTTTCAGCTATGTACTAAACATTTTCCAGATAAGGTATGATGTGGAGGGAAATAAGGAGATAAAGGTCACCAGGAAATTAAAGAAATCAAGTACTAAGTAATTTTCCAGTATGACCTGAAATTGGGAGACTTGTAATACTCTTTATTACACCATGAGCACTGATGCCATGTTCCAACAAAAAAAAAGAGAAAGCAAACATAAGTGATACAACCAGAATCATAGTTTTATACATTGCTGTTTAATTATCCCACCAAAAATCGCTCCTGCTTATGATGGAACTGTTTTTTTTCAGCTATTTTTACAAGACCGGTTCTGTATTCTGACCAGTTCTGTCAATCAGTTTGAAATATTTTAGTCCCTGCATCTTTTTTTTTTGAGCATAGGAAGCACCTTACTTACATTACTTAAATGCTCCGTAGCTGCCCTTTGACGTGCTTTAGTAATTATTATTGGATACATTAAGTAAGGTATACAAGGCAGTTGTATGTAATTTACTGCTATGAAACCAGTTACTAATAAAAGAATGACAATGATTTCCAGAGATATATCCTACAGGCATAATAGCTCTACATTCTCCACACACTGGGGTTTATCTCAAACCTCCTAAATCAATGGAATGTACTCCCAAAGGCTTTGAATCAGGACCTGCAGGGAATACCAATAATTGTAGATGCTGTCTTTTGTTAAGACCCTGAAAGAAAATGGATGAAAATAAAGAGCCCACCAGGACTGTTTTGCTGGCTGAAGGGAACGACCGTTGAACACACATCTGACATCTCAGGCCAGGATTCTGGAAGCAGAATCCTACAACGTCAGGCTGACACAGATGTTTGAATCAGCAGCCCTTTCAGTGAAACAGACTTTGTTATTGTGCTAATACACTGTAATACTACTTAACAATCACGGTCAGGAAGCAGTATATCTCACAGCACTATATGTTGTACAAACAGAGCAAATAGGATTTCTTCCCCTGACAGTGCTTAAAATTTTAGAAAATCAAGTGAGACAACAATTGAGTATAGGGGAAAATAAGGAAATACAGTGGGTGTACTGGCCACTTGATAGCATTAGTCATATCCCTGGCCTGATTAAAGGCAAATTTTCTGGCATTATGGCAAAGAACAATTCCTAGGAAAGAATTAGAAGGATGGTAGTGAAAAGACTTTACAGATGATTACAAAGAGTTTTTTAGCACTAAGAGTGGCAACATCAGCAAAGCCTGAAGGTGATTGCTTGCAAAGCTAACAAGCTGGTAAGTGATGCTAGCACATCCTCTTACAAATTAGGGACAGCAAGTGAACCTAACTCTAGTGACTATGGCAGTGTAATAATGCTGGATTATTCACAGTAATTTTGAAGCTCAAAGAAGCAGATGTTAACACTTACATTCTTACACTGCAGTTATATCTGTTTTCGAGAAGTCTGAATTAAAAACTTAGTGGTTCTCTATGCAGATCTGATTAAATTCAAACCCACATATTAATATTCCAAAAGATGGACACACCACAATATAATGAAAAATAGAATTATTTCACACAGAATTAGCCATGAATAAAAAGCCCTTCCAAGTACAATATGAGCAGGCATACTGTTAGGATGCCAGTTGGCTTCCTGAGATATTGCTGCCTTTAGTGTCTGTTTTTCCATAGACTGACACAATAAACTGAGGCTCCAAAATGCTAAGGGCTCCTTAACTGCTCATTGACACAAAATAGTGGTCTCCGAGTACTCTTTCAGATGTCATTACGCTCTAGCATGTCAGTGATCCATGGATAATACGAGGCCTCATGTAAATCACTGGGGGGTGTTCTGCTAACTTGTTAGGTTCTCATACAAATTTAATGACAGATTTATTTTATTTCCCTTTTGAGAAATTACAATTGCTTGAAATGGTGTCCCATGTTTCACAGTGATATGTGCATCCCTACCTGTCTGTTCTCCAGCCCCTTTCCCTCTGATTCCCCTTGTTAGTTCTGAAGAGAGCACATTTCACTCCTGTTTTGCCCTCCACTGGCATACTGTGGCTCAGCTCCCAGTGTTCTTGTTCTTCCTACCAGTTATCTTCAGTCCCTTCTTCATCAACTTCCAGCTGACCCTGGCCAGCGGTTCTGGTCAAGAGGTCAGATGAGCAGAGCTAAGTGCCCTACAGATGTGAGAGTTTTATCACCGCTCTGCTGGCTACAAGCCCTGTGTGCAACAGCTTTCATGAGAGAGTCTTCCCACTTGCAGGGCTTCTCACCGGAGCACCTTTCTTGACACTCAGCAATGACGTGAACACATTTCATTACACAGCCTTTCACTGTTGCTCACAGCTTTTGAGATACACTTCATCTGCCATAATATGTTATTTATCCCTGTAGTTTCCTCTGGCAGGCCTGTTGCTACAAGCTCTATAATTGGATCCAATACAAAAAAATCACTATTATTTTCATTCTAGTAATATGGGGAATTCTGAATACCAATATAAAGATTAGGCAGGAATACTTAGCATATACCAGAAAGAACATATCAAGTCCTTCAATTTGAGCAATTACCTGTGCTGAACTTTTCTATTGCACATAGAGAAAGGTATTTGTTCCATTTCATATCCATTCAAACCAGTTCTTTAACACTGAAAGATTTGTATCTTCTGTAAGGACTTTTTTTCAGGGTCTTCAGCCAACTTTGAAACATTTGATTTTGGATCAGCTGCCTTTTTGGAGAAAACCTCCTCTATCACCCCCATAGCAAGTAAAAGCTGCACCTGCTCCTGACATATTGGATTTAATTAGGTAAAACCAGCTGACTGCCAGCTGTTTTGCTAACACTGGAGAAATGTGGATGTTTTTAAAGAGCTTTAATGAATCTTTGTTCTGCAAATTGCTGAATGATACTTTTATGGAAGTTATTAAAAATACATTCGGGCAACTACAGGCCGGTCAGCCTCACCTCTGTGCCTGGCAAGGTCATAGAGGAGATTCACCTGGAAACCATGCTGAGGCACATGGAGAGCAAGGAGGTGGTTGGTGACAGCCAACATGGCTTCACCAAGAGCAGATAGTGCCTGACCAATTTGGTGGCCTTCTATGACAGGGTGACAGCATCGGTGGACAAGGGACGAGAAATGGATATCATCTACTTGGACTTGTGCAAAGCTTTGGACACTGTCCTACGTGAAATCCTTCTCTCTGAACTAGAGAGGCATGGGTTTGATGGACGGACCACTCAGTGGATAAGGAGTTGACTGGATGGCCGAACTCAGAGGGTGGTGGTGAACGGCTCAATGTCCATGTGGAGACCAGTCACGAGTGGCGTCCCTCAGGGGTCTGCGTTGGGCCCAGCCCTGTTCAACATCTTTGTCAGCAACATGGACAGTGGGATAGAGTGCACCCTCAGCAAGTTCGCCGATGACACCAACCTGTGTGGTGCCGTCAACACGCTGGAAGGGAGGGATGCCATCCAGAGGGACCTTGACAGGCTGGAGAGGTGGGCCCGTGCCAACCTCATGAAGTTCAACCAGGCCAAGTGCAAGGTCCTGCACCTGGGTCGTGGCAATCCCAGGCACAAATACAGGCTGGGCGGGGAATGGATCGGGAGCAGCCCTGAGGTGAAGGACTTGGGAGTGCTGGTGGATGAGAAGCTCAACATGAGCAGGCAATGCGCCCTTGCGGCCCAGAAGGCCAACTGCATCCTGGGCTGCATCAAGAGGAGTATGGCCAGCAGGTCGAGGGAGGTGATTCTCCCCCTCTCCTCTGCCCTGGTGAGACCCCACCTGGAGTACTGTGTCCAGTTCTGGAGCCCCCAACACAAGAAGGACATGGACCAGTTGGAGAAGGTCCAGAGGAGGGCCAGGAAGAGGATAAGAGGGCTGGAGCACCTTTCCTCTGAGGCCAGGCTGAGAGAGTTGGGGCTGTTCAGCCTGGAGAAGAGGAGGCTCCAGGGAGACCTGATAGCAGTCTTCCAGTACCTCAAGGGGGCTTACAGGAAAGATGGGGAGAGGCTGTTCAGTAGAGCCTGTTGTGATAGGACAAGGGGTAATGGTTTTAAAATAGAGGGAGATAGATTTAGATTGGATATTAGGAAAAAAAAATTTACAATGAGGGTGGTGGAACACTGGCACAGCTTGCCCAGAGAGGTGGTGGATGCCCCATCCCTGGAAACGTTCAAGGCCAGGCTGGATGAGGCTCTGAGCAACCTGATCTAGTTGGGGATGTCCCTGCTCCTTGCAGAAGAGTTGGACTAGATGACTTTTGAAGGTCCCTTCCAACTCTAACCATTCTATGATTCCATGATTCTATGATCATTTTAATGAGTAGTCTGCGTATAGATGTGTAGTGCAATAGTATTTTAAAAGGAAAATAGGCAAAGATAAAGCTGACAGAACCTTGTTTTATTCCCCTTCTTCTTGTGTTTCGTCAGACCAGTCTGGTTTATACTTATGATATTTCTCCGACTGGAGAGGAAATATGGAAACGTGAGATTAGGATATGCCTCCATAATTTCACAACCTGATCTCAGCAAAGCCAGTGTTGCCTCATGAATGTAAAAATACTTGTGATTAAAAAATATTTTTGTTACACATGCTAGACAGTATGGACAAAATTTAAAAGGTAATTAGAAAAATACTTTTAAACTTGGTTGAAAATTGTTGTTTGACATTCCAAGCTTAACAGAAAAAGGTGAGGAGGCTGTGTTTTAATGAAGAATCAAATTGATTTTTAAGCCCTTAGTTAGTTCAAGACTTCCTTGTTGTTCACCAAGACATAGTTAATCTTACAATGGAGCTGAATGAGCTTCTAAAGGCTGACAAATACCCTGAGCTGGGTTCATGCTATTTTTGTTGGAGCCTTATAAGGCAACTGGAACCAATAGTTTGTCAAAAGTGTAATTGCGTGATGAAGAGAGGGTGAGAGTTTCAGTGCTGCTTTCTTTTCAGATTAAATGGTCACTAGTAAAACTTTGGCTTTTTTCCCTTTAGATTTAATAATGCCATTGCTTTAGCGACTGTCAGTCCTTTTGAGACACTGACTCCAGACCAAACTCCTTGGGGATAATCCCAGCTGTCAGATGTAAATCACAATTATCATTGCTCTGTGTTCAAATGGAGATCGTGCTGAGGTTGTGCTAATTCCAAGGGAGAGTTAGATCTGGACTATTGCAGCAGTGGTAAATGGCATAGGTGAAAAAAAATTTATGCTCTATGTTTTCTCTTCTTTTCTTAAGTGAAAACCTTTGAGTTCAAGTTTTCCCTTGAAAGCATAATAAGTAACAAACTCTAAATATGTAAATTAATTTTCAGCTGTCATGAAACACAGAATCACAGTTCTTTCTACATAAAAAAAAGACTTATTGAGAAAGATAATTTGCATAAAGACACACCCTGAGCTTGACAGATTTGCAGAATCACAGTCACAGAACCACTGAGGACAGAAGGCACCTCCAGAGAACATCTAGTCCATCCCCTTGGTCAGAGTTTACAGTCAAGCACAGCAGCCTTTTGGATTTTTTTTTTTTTATTTCACAGCTTTTTATTTCTCCTGTACACTCAGGGCCACTGACAGTCTGAAATGTGCTGACTTACAAGCAGTCTAGATGAATGGAAAACATTACTACAAGAATATCCCATTACAGCAAAAGTCTCCTATTTTTTCCTTTTTCTGTCTGCGCATGTCAGAAACTTACAAAAAGAGTGCTCTTTTTTTTTTTTTCTCTAAAGAGCAATGCCTTGCATATATTGCAAGCATGTTAGCTATAAATAGTACTCAGTACTATCAAATTTTCTCTTTTGTTAGTATGTGAGGTAGTATAATGTTATCAAAGTATCTATAAAAATGATTATTGATGTAGCTACAAAGAAGAAAGGTACACTATTAAATTTTGGATAGCTACATAGCTGTTCAGGAAAATAAACCAGACTTACCTGGAATACAAATAACTTATTCAGTGAAATACTTAAGTGTATTGAAGAATCTCTGTACAGTAAAAAATCCTGCAGACTCTAGGAAAGACAATTACTTGGTAAATCTCTTAAATCCAAAAAAGCATAAATGCCATAAAACATAATTCTTTCAAATCAGATAATCCATTATCCTGCCAAACCCCCAAAACATAAACCAGATGAGAACTGGTAGCTGTCCTTTTTGCAGGTTTATGAGCCAGCGCAAAGCCTTGAAAACACCATGCAGGCACATGAGAGGCAGACACAGCCTTTCAGTTCCACACATAAACACTAGTCTAACCCACTATATATAATTACTAACTTCTGGTACTAAGTTAGAACTAAAAGTTATTTTCATGTATAGATCAAAAACTTATAGAGCACTTATGTGAGCGCTTACTTCCATCTACATCATCAAGAGGAGACAGTCATTACAAGAAGCTGAAGTAGCTCTTGTTTTTCACTACTGTAGGTGCTTACAGTGTGACAGTGCCCGTGTTAATCAGACTTGATAAGAGATGGGCTTGGGAGCAAGGACACATGCATATACTGAAATGTTTCCAAGCTTTTGTTTTACAGACAGGCAGAGCGAGGATGCAGTTGTCATGATACGAATGCGCAGCCACACAGACAGAAGTTTCCAAGAACTGGTGTGAAAAGATACCAAAGTCACACTTCAGATTTAGAAGAAAGGTTTTTTGGGTTTGTCTAGAGAAATTCAATTTGCTTTCAGAACTAGAAACCAGAGGGTGAAGAGAGCAGTTTTTGGGGGTGTAGCAGTAAATGGCAGAAGGAAGGATGATAGTAAATCCCTGCCTGGTCACTGAGTGAGGTCCATACCCCTGGTGGAACTCAGCTAAGAAGTTCTTTAACGGATGGAGTGTTCTGGCATTGTGCCTGAGCTGCTTCAAAATGCTGACCATCAGCTCACTCTTACTGGAGAAATTAGCTCGCATAGGCCAGGGACTCTTTGGAAATATAATAGTCTCTTTTCTGAAGGAATAGCATAGTGCTTATGAACAACTGTATTTCATCAGTGAGGATGGTACTGTCAGCGACAACTCCTTTTGCTGACTAATGCTTAAAATTCATATGGAACATTTATTCTCAGAAAACAATCTTTAGCTGATGTGGATTACTGCAGCCATTTTGAAGTTGATAGAGTTACGCCAAACTAGGCTGCAGAAAATAGTAGCAATAATACAATAATGAAAAGAAAATGTAGATTAAATTTAGCAGCATTATTATTAATACAGAAAATCAGATCAGAGTGGGCCAATAGCTTGTGTTTCTTTAAATTAAAAAAGTCTTGCAATAAAGTTGCACCAGGGGAGGTTTAGACTGGACATTAGGAAGCCTTTCTTTACTGAGACGGTGGTCAAATGCTGGAACAGGCTTCCTAGAGTGGAGGGTGATGCCCCAAGCCTGCCAGTGAGAGGCATTTGGACAATGCCCTTAGTAACATACTTCAACTTTTGGTCAGTTGTGAATTGGTCAGGTAGTTGAACTAGATGACCATTGTAGGTCCCTTCCAGTAGTCCAGTCTAGTCTAGTCTAGTCTTTCTTTTTTCACTCTTTCAATAATTTATATTGCCTTCTAGTTTTACTTTATGACGGTATTGCTAATCTCACAGACTATAGAATGGTATATGGGCTGGAAAACTAGGATTGGAAAAGATATGCAAGTTTTTGCTTTTCATAGATGTAAAATTCCATAGGCAAATAGAATTATTTTGGATATAAAACTGTAATTTGTTTAAGTTTGTTACTCAGTCAATGGTAGTGTAAAAGATTAAGCTGGCTGGCAATCTATGTCATAAAGATTTGGTATTGTTAGTTTTTTATCTTTTTCTGAATCTAAAGACTTAAATTTTTTAAAAAGTAAGAAGTAGGATATTTTCCCTCTAATATACTGCAACTTCATTTATAAAGCATTATTTAATTTTCATACCTTAATATTAAACAATACTTTATATCATGGGGTTTTTCTGGTGCATGTGAACCAAACAAATTATCATTGTTGAAAAAAAGAAACTGTGGAAAACTGTTATGAAAATAAATAACTTGATGTTCAAAAGATATTTTTCTCCCTAATATTTTATCACGTATTTTGCAAAGCAAAACATAATCTTATATTATGAATGTCATTCTACCAGAATAGTGGTGCAAAATACAGTTGAAATGCTTAGAAAACCCAAGCCTTCAGTAAAGGAACATTTAATATGGTTAGATATATTGATTTATGTTATGAACTTTTGGTTTCTCATGTCAGCAAGTCTAGAATGTCTCCAAAAGTTTTACAGAAACTATTTTTTTTATTTCTTTATCAAAGGCTTGTCACTGGAATCTTGTGTCTGCCTTTGTAGTAGCATAATCCAAATCTTTTACTTCAGGAAAATCCTTGTTTTCTTAACTCAGTCAGTTTAAAACAATGTGCTTAACTGATTGTTTTCCATCTTGTTTTATAGCAATCATATTAGTCTGGCATTGAATTAGGTACTAATGGTGTTTCTCAACATTAAAACTGTCACTTCAGAAAACAGATTGATAATGGTATTTGTCTTTGTCCTGTGAGAATTATCAACAGAATGAGTTTGCTTGCAAGGATTCTAACTCTGCAGATACAAATCCATTTCCAGTACGAAAAAGTTATATCTTTAAAATGGAAGGAAAATATAGTTAAAAACCACAGACATGCTTGTTATCCATGAGATAAGAGGTCCATCTCAGGAAGAAATATCTGAGGGGTTTGTATTTTATTTTTTAAATTAGATACATTTTATCAAACTAACAAAACTCTACTTGATCTTACTTCTGATATCAGAAGTGAACTTGTGAAGGACTTGTCCTGCTAGGAGACTGAAAATTCATAACTCACTGTCTAAGCATTGATGCAGAGGTTGAGACTGAAATTAAAACCGTTCCTGAAGACAGATTGACATTCAGGGCCAAGTTTATATCATCTCTTGCAATTGATGGGAAAATTTAACCGGATGGGCTCAGCTGGACAACTTGAAAAATTATTTCATATCCTGAGCTCAAATGATTAATAAATATTTGATCCTTTGCAATAAATCATAGGCTTATCAGGCAAAAACAAGCAGCCATTGCTGTGATCTAACACTACATCAATAAAGAATTTTATATATATATTGAAGAAAAAGTGAATACAAAAAGATGTAAATGTTGGACATATCACTGACTCCTTGAAGTGATAGGATAGAGCCATCTCACTTGCCATAGCCATGGGATGTATTTTAAAAATAATTTTACATATCCTGATTCTTCATGCAACATGATGCATGACTTGTCTTAGTGTAGGACTTACAAAGGTAACATGGAAAATATCATGATTATTCACTACAAAATGCACATTCCCATAATCAGATTTTATCAGCTACATAAAGTTCCATCTTTATTTTTGTAACAAGAATTTCGATTTTGTGAGATTACAGGAACTTTTAAGAAGAATATGGAGGCACATGGAGGCATTCATTTGTTCTATTACTTATAGTAGCTGCTTTTGATTCATAATTTCCTACGACCTTCTCTAACTCTGAATAAATGTAAAAATTATCACTTTAACACGCAAGGAATACAGGATTGAATTCAGAGCAGAGTCCGTTCCTGCTCTGCATGATTCTGTAAAAAATTCCATTGATTTAGTTAGACTGAATAAAATAAATCTCCTTTACAAGTATACTGAACTTGTAGACCTGAAGCTAACATTATTGTCATAAAACTACTGCTTTCTCCTCTATACTAGTTCTTTATAAGATAAATTTCTATTGTAACATCTCTAAAAATAAACATGCAGTCTTCTAGAACAAAGAGAACTTTTATCAAAGGGAGGAGGAACACAGCTCTGCCTTAGGGGAAAACAGCAATGCGTATGCAGCATGTTGCAACACTGAGTAAAACACCTATCTGAACAACATCATGAGCAGTGAGGCAGAATTTCAGTTTTGTTCCTTTGCCCTTGTTCTGGCAGAGTAATAGGCAACTCCAATTCTTGCACCTTGTGTTTCCTGTGAGCGGTCAGTGATCTGCTCGTGTTGTGCCCTATTTCATGTCACCCCTATATCCTGTGCCACATAGGACCTGTGTAGACACCTTCATACTTTGTCCGCACCCTGAACCAGCTCTGAGCTGACTAATGTGATGCCAAGCTGGAGACCCTTCCTGTGGCCCGCGGAGCACCTGCGGCTCTGCACTGCCACCCAAGGGGAAACTTAGGCCCACTCTATAACAGGGAGCAGAAGCCACAGTCTTATGTCAACCTCTCCTCTCCTCCTGCTGTATGACTCCTTTCGCTGGCTGGTAGTCTACTGATCTTTTGCCAAAGAACTCTCTCTGATTATAAATATAAATTTATTTTTTTTTTCTAAATAGCTATTCAGCTGAACTGTAAAACCATTTTACAGCATGGTCAATGGAATTAATGAACTCAAGAAATGAAAGCTTCATGCAAAGTTATCAGTTAATGGTGTGTATATGTGTGCATACATGTGCACTGCATCTTCAGAATAGCTTTGGTTTTTCCCCTGTCATACTTTGTGTTTTGCAGACAGCTAATTATTCCTTTTTTTGTTGTTGTTTTTTTTAATTTTTTTTTTTTTTAGTTAAAAATAGTTACATAAGCTCTTGTCAGCCCAAAAATTAAGACTAAGAATGGTGCTGTTGGGCTGCAAAAGAGAGTAACATGTCCTGAAATGTGAGCCCTGTGTTTGGAATTTGAGTTTCGGCTGCAGTAAACCCTTCCAGATTCCTTAGCTCTTACATAACATGGTAAACCCTGTCATCTGTTTTCTAATAGCATCTACTTGTAAGGCTGGAATGAGCAGTGCAAACATTCCTGAAATCTCTTCTGTTTGTCATACCATTGGACTTGCAAGCGATCACAACCGCATACCTGAAAAAAAGATACGCTGCCTTGAATGTTTACAATCTATCACCGTGGCAGCTGGAAATAGACTGCAGCAGCTGAGTGGGAGACAAAGTAAGTTAGGGAATTATTTTTTTTTCATTTTTAGTAAGTCTTCAAGTTTTATAAACTTTACTCTCTTTTTCTTTAAGTAAACTTTTCCCAACAGCCCTATTGTACTTTACTTTGAATGATTTCTAAAGTTCTCCCAACTACAGCACTTAAGATCACCTAGAAATTCTGATTTATGCATTTAAACTCCATTGCTTCTCTGATAAAAGCTGATATGCAACAGATCAATATGAAAACTTATGCATAAATACCCTGGAAGCATACAGATGAAAGTTAGTGCAGGACTTCTGAGAAAACTGATTTTTGTTTGCTAGAAATTCTTGCCTTTCTGTTAAAATGAAAACAACAACAAAAACAAAATTCATAAGCAAAGAAAAAAAACCAAGAAAACAGAAAACCCCTGAAATGATTCAACTACAAATACTGTATTTTCATATATATCACTATATCTCAGCTTTCAGTTTTCAGATTTTCTTTCCAAGTTACAGCCTTGATGAAAGAAAAGGTTTCACCAAAGAAAAATTTCAGATAAAAATTCTCAGAGAGTTTTGCTTTTGACCACAATGAAGCATTAAAAAAAAAATAAGAGTATTAATAAGAAGATGTAGTTTCTACAGATTTGTTGCATTCATATTATGGGAGTGACATTAGTTGAGCTAACTGTCTACAAACACATAATACAACACAGAGCACATACTCTGAACTGGTGTCCCAGTTGTAAACGTACACGAATTCTGAGTATGCATAAACCAACCTTCTCAGGCTGGGAATAATTCAGTTTAACTCTCACTGTTATATGGTGAACACGGGAAGATCGTAATTAAAATAATGAAAGAATGATGTCACAGAATTCACTTACTATTGAAGATGAGTTGATAATCATTTTTTTCTCCCCCCTCCCCCCATCCTGCACCCTGCTAAACAGGTCACCTGTGCTACTGAAGACATGCAAGCATACTGCAAGCTGAGATGGCTGGTTGCTGGAGGAAAGCAGAGTGTCAGATGGACAGATTCTTCAGCAACCTATGAATGAAGTAATAAAATTAAATGACATTTCAGCTTATGAGATTTCTTTGGTTCCCTTGCTGTCACATTTATGGGTCAATAATTTTCTTATTTTTTTGTAAGCCATTATTACTATTTTATTTTGGACACTGTCAAAGACTAAAAAAGTGGTATTATATGGCATTTGAAAGTAAATAACCTTGCTATTTGCTGCAATCTTATTCTATTTTTTCAACAATAGCTATCTTCCAATCAAGGCTTAAGAGATCACAGAGCTTCTCTGACGAGTTATTCTGGAAAAGATAATCATGGATGTATTTTTTTTCATCATTAATTGCAGGAAAAGTCATTTTTTCTGGCTGTGCAGTGTAGCTTTTGGGATTCTGTGAGGACATAGATGAAGAAGTACATGTAAGTTCCTGAACTACAAAGCTATAGGTGGGCATCATGTCAACTTTCAAAGTCAGTTCATACTGTTAACAAGTGGAAGTGATGGAGGTAATTCAGTGTTGGATATGCCAGGCATCCATCACTTGCAGGTGCTATACTGTCTGCGTTTGGGTAAGAACTCAAGTGTAGAACTGGATCCTGCATGCAACTTTTCAGGTAAGCTCTTCTACATACACCCTCCAAATAATAGACCAGAGGCAGATTCTTACTGAATTTCCCACTATTTGTCAAGTCTTTGGTTGGGTGGCATTATTTTAGGCCTGAAAATCTTCAAAAATCTTAGCAATCTTAAAAAATGCTTAACTTTCTCTGTGTAATGCATGAGGAGTCAAATGTCTATCCTATCTTCCTTAACTCATTTGAATATGACTACTAGATTGTCTACAACTGTTTTTCTCTGTTTCTTTAATTTCTACAGTAACACGTAACTGCTTTGCAGAAAAAAAAAAAAAGAAAAGAAAAAATTAGGACTCTTGAACAGTCTATTTTCTGCTTGAACAAACATATTGCATTGGTCTGTGTGCAGCAGTGATGCAGTAAAAAATTCATAGGATTCCACTGTTTGATGCTTTACTTCTTCATTGAGTGTTTTGATTTTTTACTACTGTTAAGCTAGGAATACAGGAATACTACTGATCTCTAGGACTGCTAAAGAGGGGCTTTCACTTCATTTTCATGGCATAGAGATAAAATTATCTATCTGCTTTTCTGACTGTGGGTTATTTTGAAGTTTGATTCTAAGAGTGGATGAAAGACATCATAATTTGTATTGGTGTAAGCTAAGGACAGAATTTGTCCCTGAAGGGTTTATGAGGCTTGTTATGGAAACAGAAAGTATCTGAAGTGTAAATCCTTACAGTGGGAGAAAACAATATGAACATGATATGTGATGACAGTTTTGTATCAATTATGAAACCATTCTAAGGTATACTTTAGCACTTCCTAGGTCACTTTTTTTTCACTACTGCACTAATTAGGAAATATTTCAGCTGACTTTTTCAATAGGCTATAAAAGAGGGTGAATAGGCAAAAAACAACCAGACGAAGCTACAACACAAGCATATAGGAAAAGAGATAAAAATTGGTAGAGTGACAAGAACAGAATTAAAGTAGAGCTGAAATCGTTGTACTCTTCATTGTTATTGCTGCTATTATTTTTAAGTTTTTCAAAAGATAGTTCCATACAAAAACTTTTTTATTTTCCCTACTCACTTCAAGTTGTTTGTGTATTTTCCTCCCAATACTGGTAATTGATGGCAGGAAATGTTGAAGACTGACTTTAGGAAGGACAAAATTAAGCTATTTGTCACCATGCAGCTGGAAATAAAGGAAATACAGAAGACTACCCAAGATATATGGCAGAGTGAAAATTGACAAGGTTGCCTTCCACTATGTCTCTGGTAAAGAAAGAGCCACAGGAAAAGTAACTCTCTGGGAGACAGCTGAGCTAAGAGGCCCAGGAGTACAGATATCTGTCTCCCAGCACGCCTTTACAGATATTTGGGATGCTCTACCGTATGACCCGAAAAGAAAAGAAAAGCTAGATTAAAGCTATAAATATCTAAAATCAAATAGAACACATTTGAGGCAAAGAAATACACATTTTGCCAGAGGAGAAAGGAGGATGGCCAAGGGCACCTTCCAGCTACATGGAAATAGCAGAGCTAACGGCCTAGCTGCAGGCGGCCCAGAGCACCAGGACTGATCCTGGTGCCTCTCTTCAGTAGCCACTGACACCTTCTCCAAGGCAATTACTTCTTTCAATGTCACTTCACTCTCCGTGTCAGCCCCTTGTGTCTCAACCACTGTTTTCCTTCCTCATGCCTTCATTTCTCCTCTCCCAAAAAAAAAAAAAAGTGGGTAAGAAGAGAATTTTATCCCTTCTGATGTCAAAGACAAGCCTGAAGCTAAGACTGTTAGAGGGACACGCAATGGTTAGAAAGCACATGGAAGACAGTACAACTTACTTTTCAACCTCAAACAGCTTTCAGAAGTTATTTCTTCTGGCCACTCTGCTTTGGAGGCCCAGACCTGGACCCAGGCCTGGATCTCCTGCTGTGCTAGGAGTCAGCATCTTTATGTCTGAAAATCCTGGCCACTCAGCATTTTCTGTCCACAGACCATTCCACTTTGACACTCTTGGGAGTTTTTTGCCTTCCTTCTAACTTGATTTTCATGTTAGGTGAAGTTATCCAAGTGTTTTTCCATCTAGAAGCTGTCAATTCCCTCCAATTCCTGTCTTCCATCTTCCTGGAGCTGGTGACTCCTCACAGTGACGCGGCACATACTCAGCTCTGCTCCTAATGATGTCTGCCAATAACACAGATATCAGATCTCGGTAGCAGGGAGATTGAAAGGAAATGAGTCAACTCACTTAAGGATTTTTAAGACCCTATAGTTTCTTATTCTTTTGAAATTGCTAAGAATGACCATGACCTTAACTTTTGTGACCATGAGACTGTTATAATCCTTTAAAGATTGACATGAAACAACCAGGTTCAGTGAAAATTATTTGACATTTGTATCAGCTTTATGTTTTGAACTTCTGGGCCACAGCACCAGATTGACATATTTTTTGATCATTCAGGTTACCTGAGTCTTTGCTATTATTTTGACAGGCTGCGGAAATAGAAATGTAAGAGTTGGACTGAGTGTAGCCGAAGTAAATTTAGTTTCTAGGTTACGCCTCTGCAAAGGACTCCTAAACAATTTATTCCTCTGCCTTGCAAATGATATTTTCTTCACTTTAATTCATTCCCTTTTGTATTTTTTTTCCTTCTGACTTCTTGTATTGATCAAGTTTTAGCTATTTCATTGGAAGTCCTCTTTTTAAGCTTCCCTGTGTTAAAAGCTTTCCTTTCTTCTTGGATTACAGTATAATTCTGTTTTATTGAGATCTTACTTCACCACCAAACATAGAATCATAATTGCTTTTATATGTTTTCAGGTAATCCAGTTTGCCAGGATGATTGCCAAAATTTGTCCTGTTTTTGATCTGATTTTTGCAAACATGTAATTACCTCCTATTCACTTTTTTAATCAGCAGTGGAGGTAGATGCAGGGGCACACAATATATAATGGGTTTTGGTTTGATAAACTAACAGTTATCTTAACCTTACTCTTACATGTTGCCATTTTATAAAATGCAGGGAAAAGAAAATGAGTCACAGGCATCATCTGCACTACTCAGTAAGCCTATTTCCAAAAGATAAATATCAGATATGGTTGTTATTGCAGCACTCTGACATATATAGAAAGAGATACATCACTCATTTCTGTTGAAATTTAGAAAAAAAAAAAATAAGGTCTTCTGTCCACGTCAATTATCATAAATAAATATTTTTACACCATCAGGAGCAAGCTCTTATTTTTCCTGTCAGTAGGACATTCTTCACATTGTGCTTATTAATTTTATGTATTTGGTGACCTTTTCTACAGTACATCCTCAATTTTCAGATTAAAATAGTAAAATGCTTGGTTTATATTTATGTTTAAGTAATCTATACTAAAGGAGATTGTTCTAGCAAGGTTCATACACTGATCACAATAACATTGATAACAATTTGGTATTAATTCATTCATTCTGTTCATCCTTTTTCTTCTCTTCTTAATAAGAGAAACATCCACTTCTTACAAAAGAGGTTTTAGGAATTAAAAAAAAAAAAAAAGGACAACAAGAATCTCTAACCTGTTGCCTGAGCACAACATATGCTCTTCTGAAACTACAAGGCAAATAAAATGCTTGTGATATAAAATTTTTGACATTCCTGCCAAAAGTCATGCTTTGTGTTGACTACTGAAGTGTATGGCACAATTTGTTAAACGTAGCTATTATTTCTCAGAAATCCTGTGTTGCAGAGACACAAAAAAGCCATGGTTCCTGAAAGATGTACACCAAAAAAATGTTTATATCTGCTGACATCTGTAGTCATTGCTCATCTTTGTATAACAAAAAAGGAAAGATCCTGAAGACTTCATGATGCTGAATTATTTCTTGTGTAACTGTCCAATTAGCATGATTATGCTACTGAAGGAGGTGTTACTACCATATGGACTGCAAGATGCTGAAGACACCTAGCTTTGTCTCCTTCTCACAAAGAACAGATAAAGCAGTCATTCAGTGATTCTAATGCCTGGTGGATGTGGGAATTTATCTGACAAACAGCTGTTTCACACAAAACATCATGAAGTGAGAGGCAATAGAAACATGAGATGGACAAGGTCCTTCTCCACTGTCAAGCAAAGCCACTGACAAATGTGTGCACTGCATTATCTCTTCCCTCCCCAAAGTGTTGTGATAAATCAAATTAGATATCTTTGCTTCAAAGTGAAAGCTTTTGTTTCGATTTAAGTACAGTGAGAGTTAGAAATGTCTAATTTTAATTTTAAAATGTATTTGTGGATATTTTTAGATCAGTTTGCTCACAGGGTGAAGTTTTCATCTTATGTATTTCTTATATATGTACTTTTTAGTTTATATCAGTGCTTTTATTTTATTGGTTTCAAAGTAATTTTATTATTTTCATCCTTATATTTTGTGTGGCTGAACATTAAACTGTTGTTATCATTCCAGTCCCAAGTTCCCATTTCTTTCTGAATGTTATTCTTAGAATTTCTGCACTGATGATGTCTCAGTTTTGTGTTATTTTCAACTTAGCCACTTACACTTCTTTTTTTCTTTATATCCACTTAAAATATTAAATGTGGGCAACTTTCAGTAAAATTCTGGAATTTCACAAATAATAGTTTTCCAATCTGATATCTTTCCCCTCGGTCTTGCCCATTATCTTTTGTCACTCTACAATATTCCTATACCCCATCTTTTTTTTTTTTCCTATTTAATCTCCCGTGTGTCATCACACAAAAATGCTATACTAAAGTCTAGGTGGATGAAAGGTGAATTCCTTTGGCTTATAAACTCAATTATCTTAATAAAGAGAGTTATAAGATTAGTTTGTGAAGGTCATTTTTTGATAAACTGAGGTTTTGTTTTATTCATATTCTACTGCACAATGCTGAAATTTATATTCTGTCCCCATTGCAGCGTGGAGTGAGCTGTAAGTCTAGCTTGTCTGTTAAAGGAAAAAAAGGGAGTACTCCCTTAGTCTCCTAAAAGGTACTTCGAGTAAGAGAGAGAGTCCAGTAACAAGAATTAAACTTATGAATTTCAAAGACTAAGATCAATATAAAAATTTATTGAAAAAATCCTATCTCAATTTTTATTAACTGGTCAAATGTCTTGATTTTTTTTATTGATTTACACATGAGAATTGGATAGACATAAAAGAAAAAGCTAGGCAATTCTAACAGTGGTGATAAATTCAAAAGAATAATGGGAAGTAAAATTTGTAAAAACAGAAATGGAAGAACTTCACCATAAACTTAAAGGAATAAATTTTGAATCATCACAGAATTCTGCAAGCGCAAACTTCCCAAATTGAAATTATAGTGGTAAATATAATAAATAGATTCATATAACCACCAGTAAGGTAATAATCTTTGAAGTAATACACTTCAAGATGCTTGCAACTCTTTGAATTTCCTTCTGTTAGAGAATGACCATGAAGAAGGACAAATTAAATGAGACACTTCCTCTGAGAGTCCATTCAGAAACAAGTACTGGTCTCTCTAGTAAAGCTTTTATACATTTTGTAGTAGCTCTGTATGCAACTCCCACAGCTTCTACCTCTATCCAACCTCAGTCTTCTCCACTGAAGAACAGGTCAGCACAGTGCAATACTTTCTGGAAGGTTATTATAGTTAGCAGAGCCCTTAGTACTTACAGAGACAGGAGCAGGCTGTTTCCCTTTGATTATCCAAAGGCCTCATATGGTGCCTTGTGTGGACCATCTGTATCGGGATGCAGCTTGTTTTGTCTAAACGAATGGGACTTCCAGGAACTGAGGCTACAAATCATCTAGGTATTTTACCTTCTCTTCTCAGTTGTCTGCCCATATGGATTTCATTTATACTCATGAAATAAACTTTAAAAGATTTCAGTGTGTCTGACTTAAAATTAGCTTAATATTAGTCGAATAACATTTGGAATAATGTTTGGAAGGAATAGTACCTGCAATGTACTATTTATAGCCTCCCTTGGAGCCACTATTGTGTAAAACATAATTAAAGAGTTTCTAAAATACGCAGTACAGTCTAGGTCAGGTAAATACATAATCAGGGAGTTATTAATGGAGCTGCAATTAATTAATATGCCTCCATCGGAGCCATTAAAGCTGATTAATGTTATGGCACAAAAAGAGAATTTGTAGCTAACAAATCATTGACCCAGTAGACTGTATTGTCTCCTTTGGAGCCATTACACCGTACCATATCAAAGCCTCATTAGAGAATTTTTAATTTACTGATCATCAGCCCGAGTCATCAGTAGTTGGCTGAGGCTGATGGTGCATGTGCACAGAAGAAACGTAAGATAGTACTCCATCGGGGGATAGATCTCCTCCCACTTACACTGCTGTAAATCAAGGGTAACTCCATTGGAAACAATGAATATGCATGGTTTAGGGGGAGGGGGACAGCAAAACCAAAAAAAGTACTCCAAGAGGAGAATCAAATCAGTTGAGATTTTAAAAAATTCATTTATTATGCTTATTCAATAGCTTATTTCTAATGAACTAACTAAATGGTTTTATTTTTCTTTTTAACCTAGAAAGGGAACACACTCAGAACACAGGAATATATGATATGGAAGTGGAGAAAGGCAGCAGATTATATATTTTTATGCCTTATATATTTGGATTTCATTTGAGGTTTAGCCTGTGATCTAAATTTTCAATCTGCAATTGCAGCATCCCCGGGATGCATTTTACTCCAGACCGTTGATACATACTCCCAGACCTTGCTCTTTCTAGGCACAGATTTTGTCTGGAAATCCATCAGCTATTTCTCTTTAAGGATAACTCTTTCTCTGGTTTTTATTAAATTCAGCAGAGTTACACCCGAGACAATTTTGTCCTAAATGGTTTAATATATAATAAATGTTCACAACTGCAGAAACCAAGTCCTTTGAGGACAGCGCAGAACAAACACTCCAGTCTTTTACAAAGGCTGAGCCCAAGTCTTTGTCTGTCTAAATTCACAAACAGGCTTGCCGTGGGAGGTCACTTGCCTTGAGAGCTCTGCCATGCTGAGAATGCAGGAGAGGAATGGCTCTGGATGTACGACTTGCTGGTAGTTGCTTTCTTTGTTTGTAGGTTTTGTTACACAATCCCTTTTGTTACACAATCCTTTCAGATCGCCTAAGATTTATGGACCTGATTCTTGTTTTCTTTTCCTTTTTGAAGCAAGGATTATTATCTGAACGTCTTGCTTAGAAATGTAGATAAGAGTTCATTTCGTTTACTTCTGATGGTGTGTGTATTCTATCTCACACATTTGTTTTTACAATAGACAGAGCTTGGAGCATTGCTAAGAAGCAGAGGATTTACAACATATTGTACAGCTTTTGTTACCCACCTCAGACTTTCTGTAGTCATAGGTCTTACAAGAAGTTTGATTGATGTAGAATAAAGGTATCACAATATTAGTTTAGATTAGGAAAACTAAATCCACCTTTTGAGATAGCTCAAAGGAAACAGCATCTCCACTGCTTTCCTTTCCTTGTTTAAACAGAGAGTGCCAGTGATATTAAGCTAATTATTTCGGAGATCATTCCCTTAATCGTCAACAAGTGAAAGTGTTTATGTAAATGCATATGTCAATATGTATTTCAAGCCTATAGAACTCAAATAATTTGAGAAATAGATTTTCTAACAGGTACTATCAGCTAGATTATAGTCCTGCAACTGAATTTAATTCCTTGCTTCATTTAAATATTTTTACTCCTACTGCCATCAGCTGAGCAGTGGAGTCTTCCTGATGAGAAAAACAGTACTTCGGTTCTTGACTTTAGTTGGCCAAAAGCTTGTAGTACAAGCTTGTAGTACAGCCAAAATTTACCCATAGTTCATTATGCTAGTGGAATAAATCTATCTACCTGACAAAGATATTCTTTTGATACTTCACTTATCTTAAAAGTTAAAAAGATCCAAGGTCACTGGAATCAGGAGTGACTATTTTCTGCTTTGGATAAGGTTTCATAAAATATCTTAGTTCTGTTGTTGCTAGATTTGGCAGAACCAGGAGACATTCCCTAGTATCAGAAGAATTTGTATTTTTTCTCAACTCTTGTTCTTCTCTCTCATCAGATTCACAACACTTTTCTTAATCTTACATGCTTGGAATTTTTAGTTTATTCATACAAACTAAAGTTTTATCAGTCATTACTGGGAGAAAATCTTTACTGAAAGTAAATATTTATATTGGGACAAAATTCTTAACAAGTGCAGTGCCATTGAATTTCGTGGAGCAGTGTTAGTTCACAGCAAAATACTTAAACTTAGAGTATGCAAGAAAAAATACTGAAAATAGCTGCCTAGCTGTCCAAATTTTCAGACCATATTACTTACACATGGTTTAGGGGGAAATACATAAATATTGTATGTATTTATATCTATATGAGCACCAGTATATAATAAAACAAAACAAATACCAGAAATTATGATTTTTCATAAGAATTAAAGCTCTTTAATACAAACATATAAACTGGAATCATCATTTTTGGAGATGTTTATTTCACTTTTTCAACAACCGGTGGCTGTGTTCAGCGGAAGTGGAAACCAGAAGGACTGATTGTGCATATAGTCTTACCTGCAAATGATGCAAAACACTTTTCCCATGCCTTAACTTGGTATGTTGTTTTTTTTTTTCCAATAGATTTACTGTACTTCTAAATAATTATGCTTTTTTAATGCGTATCCTTTTATTTGTATTAAATAATTTTAGATTCAATTTCAATTCTGGTTGCAGAAGTCTAGTGGAACCGAGCAATGGAATGTAACTATTTGTTCTTCTATTTTCTAAATGTACACAACATTAATGTTTTGATTTTAAGCTCCCTATTATCCTTCTTTGGTTTTTTTTTTGTTTGGTTTTGGTTTTTTTTTTTTTTTTTCCCCTGGATTCGCACTGTGAAGCCTTTTCAGAGCACATGAACTGGATTCCTTTTGACTTAAAAGGAACTGTAGTCCAGGAGTGCACCTAATGGACTCTAGACATACACAAAGAAAAATTATTCAGTCCACGAGACTAGATGAGAATTAATCCAAAGTTAACAACCCTGAAATGCCTGAAAAGACTGTAGTCTTTTTAGTGGTCCTCAGCACAAACTGTTTAGCTCTGCATATCTATCCCCTTTTGGTCCATGCTTCTTACTGATATAAAAAACAAACGTGTTTTTTTCTTGCTCTGTCTCGAGACCGTAAGTAGTTTTGGGTAGGTATTTTTCTATACCGTGTGAAATAGGAGGCTAAATTTAACTGATATAAATTAAAATAACTCTAAAGGGAGAATGATGGCAATAATAATGAAGAGAAGAAGTAGATGTGAATATTATTTCTCTTCTTTTAGATCAACCCTGATCATAAGGCAAAGAGTCCATTTAGATAATTTCAAATCCAAAATGCTGTTAAACATGCAGGCTTGATTAGGACAGTGGCAGTATTAGTATGAAGAGCACAAAATGAATCTTTGATGCCTCATCCACAGATTTGGCTATAAGGATTTTAAAGAGAGGAAGGAGGGTGTGGAGCACCAGGTTCATGAACTAGAAATATCTGTCCGTTTTAGCACAGGACTCTTCCCACTTAGCGATGCGACACAGAGTGATGCAGTGACTGTCTGAAATAGCTGAAAGCAAGCCAAGCTGCGCTTTCTTGCACAGAGCAGCTCTGCACCTGGCAGTGAGTATCTCCTGGCTGGAAGTCTCACCACCCCTATTTGACCCAACTAACAAAATTTTCACAAGCCCTCAGGTGTACACTGGATTCAGGGAACAATAATTCAATCTATACAAATGTAAATATGTAAAAACCTAATTATTCTTTATATTTAAGCTCCCTCTAGTATTGAGCAATTGCAGCTGTATCATCTCCATGTCACCTAACTGTTCTCTCCTGACAAATCTATAACATCAGCCATATTTTTTCCCTTTAGCACACTTCGTATAGCACAGCTAATAAATTCACTTCCTACTAGATGACTCATATTTTAAAAGTGTCAAAAATAATTTCACAGTCATAATTATGGTACTTTGGCAATGTCAGAGAAGCACAACACATGATTTATCCTAAATGGGTGATGAAAGGCACTTAATTGTTGTTTTTACTAAGTCAAATTGGCCACTAGAAATTCAGGTAAACTGAAGTTAGGCTTTTATAAGAATTGCTGAACTGAAGAATCACATCAAATTCACATTGTTTTGTTTTGTTTTGCTTTTAATTTTGGCAGATGTGTTAATCATCTGGGATTTCACTTCTTTGTGCAAATGCAGCACAGCTGGAATGAAATTCCCTAACAGGTTGGTTTAATTGTATTTGCTGATGATTAAAGATTTGTTCATAAATAGCTTTGTATTTTCAGTGAGATTCTGCTGTTAGTCTACTTCTTCTGAGCTGTGTCAAAGGATGATGAAAAAGGCACCAGGTGACTTGACCCCAGTCACATAAATCAGGGACTTTATTGGCTTCCAGTTCTTTGCTGTTTCCTATAACCACAAGATGATTCTTGAGACCTCTCTCCCACTCCAGCCCTCCTCCACACCTTTACAATCCTCTTTGTGATTTAACACCAAGGACAAATAAAAATGAAGTGGTTTAGTACATTTTCACATACAGTGAACATACCGTGGAGGACTGATCAGCTGAAGTATGCTGGCTGTTTACTGGAACTGAAGTAGAAATACTGTAAATTCTTTGTCTTCCACCCAACTCTACGATTAACTTTAGGTGAGGAACATGTATTTATTTTCTTGCTTCTGCTTCACGGTTCAGAGCAACATAGAAGTGCTGGCAACAATAAGAATTCCTGTAATTTCACTTGTGACAAGCTGTTTGCTTTTAGAGGCACTGATGTGTTTGGCTCAAACCTTCCTCTGGTACAGATGAAGATAACTAGATTTACATCAGACCAGAACTTGTAGATTGAAAAGTGGGTTTTAGTAATAAAATTAGTTACATATACATATACACATACATCATCACTTGCAAACTACATTTTTATGTTTTCTTTTAAAATGTTTTTTTTTTCTCTCCTCCAAATGTACTTTCAGCAAGGTTCACAAAAAAAATGTAGTGCATAAGATGGAAAACATAATACATTATTAATAAAATCTGAAAGCAACAGCTTAAATGGTAATCTTTAAGTAAACTGTAAATCCTTCCAATATGTCCTATGAGTTATGTAAGCATCCTGAGACAGACGGAGGATACAAATTAGAGAGAAATAGGGAGACAAAAATCAGCAAAAAAACATTATGAATTGAAAATCTATTCTTTTGTTTCTTCTTGTTTTTTTTTTTTTCTGCAAAGTAGAAATTATGTTCTCAGCAAATACCGCAAAGACAGCACATAGAACTTTAAATTCTCATTTAAGTCATAGTAATGCAAATCAGGAACAATTCTGTGAAGCTCAGTAGAATAACACTGTTGGGAGTAAAATGAAAAGCAAGCTCCAAAATTCAGCTGCTGAACTCAGTTGCGACATCACAGACCAGCTACTGGCAACTACCCTGAAGGGAGTGTGCATCTGAATCCTTTAGGCCACTTACTAAAATATTGACAGAAAATTAGTTCTATAAATACAAGCAAAATGGGAGGAATGCAGAAGGGCAATATCTAATGTACAATCCTTCCCATTCTTCCTTTTTCTTCCTTCAGCAGTATTGCAGAACCTCCTGATTTTAATTGTATTCGCCTATGACACAAAAGCAACACACTTTCTCAGGTAGAGACATCATGTTGTTACGGCACCTGTCACAGAAGATTTTGAGCTCTAAAGAAGCTTCCTGAAAAGAGGGGAAGGGTGTTTAAGTAGCTCTAGTAACTGAACTAGCTTAGGTAGTCAGATGTATTGAGTAAAATGAATAAAGCACTTGAGTGTACAACATGGACAGAGTCTTAGCAACTTGCTGAAGTCTGTGCATGACTTCCAGGAGCAAAGTTCTGGTTCTCCTGTCTCTTAGATTGATACTCCAGGACCAATGGATTGTGCTTTAATACCATGAATTCTCATGTAGTTCTGTCAGGATTAGTTCACTCCATATGTTTTGCTGCAGCACAATTTTTCAGTTTTGAGTTCATGAGTAAGGAAGAGAGAAAAAGTGAAGAAATTATTTCTTCTGCCATTGAAATTCAGTTTTCCCACACACAAAAAAAAAATCCAAACACAACAAAACAAGTAAAAAACCCAGCATAAGCAGAACAAAACAAAACAAAAACCGCAGGTTCAGCTCACAGTGGAACAGTTTTATTTCCTCCATGACTTCTAATTCTATCTCTTTGCCATTCTCCTCAGCCAGGAATAGAAATCCTGAATAGATAGTAGGCCTTAGGATCATTTCCAAAACTGTGCAAAAGAACATAGATTTAGATGATAAATCATAACATTAGTTTTTCAGAAGCTACCTTTCTTAACTTAGCATTGTTCAGAAGAGTAATTAATCTGCCCTGACATGCAGAGAAATACGCAATTTCCTGCCTGCTACACCTTGGAATTGTCTAGATAATTCTCACTAGTATATATGTTTTCTAAACTGAGGACAGTAGTTTTTCTCCACTGCAGTTACACACTGACTATATCTTGAAAGCTTTAGAGAAAATAACAAGTAATCTTTTCCTAATTTTCAAACCTGAAAATTAGAAATAAAAAAGAAATTTCAAAGCAGAACAAGCACCAATCTGTTGGGATTTTTGGTTTAATAAATATATAGATTTTCAGATCCTATTTCACTGCCAATTGACTTTATACACAATTATAGATATTTTATGAATACAGTGGCATGCCATTTCTTGACTATCTTTCACTTGAATATATTACTATAGACAGAGTTGGGAGATAATATTTATCTTATCTACTAATTGGTTATCTTCTACTAAAGTCAAGGCCTGAAATTTCATTTTACTCATGAAGCAAGAAAGCATCCACATGGCAGTAGTGTAAGAAAGGTGGTCTTTACTTGCTTTTAATTACTATTCTGAATAACAGTAGGACTTAGGTGTGCTGAGAACTTGAGTGTGCTAGTGAATGAGAAGCTCAACATGAGGTGACAATGCGTGCTTACAGCCCAGAAAGCCAACCGCATCCTGGGCTGCATCAAAGGAAGCATGGCTAGCAGGTTGAGGGAGGTGATTCTCCCCCTCTACTCCACTCTTGTGAGACCCCACCTGGAGTACTGTGTCCAGCTCTGGAGCCCTCAACACAAGAAGGACATGGACCTGTTAGAGCAAGTCAAGAGGAGGGCCACGAAGATGATGAGATTGCTGGAGCACCTCTCCTGTGAGGGCAGGCTGAGAGAGTTGGGGCTGTTCAGCCTGGAGAAGAGAAGGCTCATGGGAGACCTTATAGCAGCCTTCCAGTACCTAAAGGGGGCCTACAGGAAAGATGGGGAGAAACTCTTCAGCAGAGCCTGTTGTGATAGGACAAGGGGTAATGAATTTAAACTAGAAGGAGGTATATTCAGATTAGACGTTAGGAAAAAATTGTTTATACTGAGGGTGGTAGGACACTGGAACAGGTTGCCCAGAGAGGTGGTAGATGGAAACGTTTAAGGCCAGGTTGGATGGGGCTCTATGGAACCTGATCTGGTTGAAGATGTCCCTGCTCCTTGCAGGGGGGTTGGACTACATGACCTTTAAAGTGCCTTCCAACCTAAACCATTCTGTGATTCTGATTCTATGAACAGTACTTAGCACCCATATGCAGCCTGCCAACAACATCCAACATTACATTTCTGCCTCGTCTCCCCCTCCCCCCCTAAAAAAGAACAAATAAAAAAACTGAAGACAATGGTTTGAATTAAGAATAAAAATGTTATTCAACAACTTTATCTTTTCTTTTTCTTGCTTCTCTCTTTGAATCTTTTATTTCTGTAACACGATGCCAGAATTCTGACTCAAGCATCTGGGCAAATGCTAGTTAACCCCTTGGCACCAGGCAAATGCTTCCCAATTAAATTCAATGTTTGCTAATACTGTTCCAATTAAGCAACAGTGATGCTTTGTACCGTCTTAAAGCTAACAGTCCACTGGGACTATGGGACTATCAGTACAAATATCCATTAAATAAAGTCTGAAGATTTTATCTGTTTTGATTAAAAGGAAAATACTGTAGTGAAATGATTAAGAGGTAATAAATGCATCTAAAAATTTACTAGCTGCTTTCTATCCACTTCACTAAAATCCTTTCTTTAAATGTAAATCAAGGGTGCAGTGGTGATGTACGTTCTTTAGACTTTTAGCAAAATGTCTTTTCTGTGGCCATTAAGCATGTCAGCTGGGGGAGAGAGATTATGGAGGGATAAGGGTGAGGATGAGCAACAAACAAATTCCAGTATACCCATCCAGGACTCCTCCTAAAGCCCTCAGGCATCAACTGCACTGCTCTTGCTGGCAGAACAGTGGTGGCTGCAGCCTGAGTGGGAAGCCAGGTCACCTTCCGTGGGGAGTCCCGTGGTGGGGAGAACAATGCAAAACCAGATCTGGCTGCTTATGGCAAAACAGCCAGGTCCCCCTGCAGGGCCTGCCTAACACCTGTCAAAGGCTCATTAATGCAGAGAATGCTCCACCCTTTACTCCCCGTGCCATACCCTATTTAGCAGTTCTGGCATGAAATGCTTTCCCATCCTTTGAGTACTTCTGAGACTTTGAATAATGCTTCCTTCTTGGAACAGAAACATAACACTTTTTATAAATCTAGGGTTTTTTTTTCCTTAAAAATATCATAAGGAAAGTATGGAACTTTTACTTTAAATATTCCTAAATATAGCATATAAAAGGTCAAACCATTGTTGTTGCTGCTGTTTTCCCTGAAATGAAAAATAAATCAAAATGGAACCTTTCACATATCCAGATTAGGTTTTATGGCACTGTATTTTCTCTTTGTACTCAGTGGAGAGAACAGCATCTTAAGTAAAGCATTCAGCCCAGTTTTATACAGTTGGAGTAATCTTCTCTTTGAAATGTCTATTTTTGTTTCCATTGTAACCAGAGCTTTGGTGACTGGCTTGAATTAAAAAAAAAAAAAACAACAAAACAGTCTTCTGAAGGTTAAGAAAATAATAAAATTAGAAAAATTAACTCTGTGTTTATCTTTGATGGCAAACTTTACCTAAAGAGTGGGGTTTTAAATATCTAATTTGGGCTAGAAGTCCCAAAGGATAATTTAAAAAAGCAAACAAAATAAATGCACTCGTTCTAAATTTAAATGTTTTAGAAAGAGAATTGTTTTATCAGAAAATGCCTCCCTGCATATTTGCCTGGTAGCATTTTGGAAGTTCCCTGTTGAGCTCTAGGAAGTCACCACTGGAAGAGAAGGCTGAAAGCTTAAAAACAAGGCAGGAGACAGACTGGAGTTTTCTTAATCTATTTTTATCAAGTGAGAAAGAGAAATATTTGCAGAGTTTTATAAAATAGAGGAAAACTTGCTCCTCAAGCTGAGAAGGAATAAAGTGTAAACTACAAGAATTACTATGGTTCTATGTTGATTTAAGCTTCTTGTCCTTTAGGTGTAAGTGAAAGGATAATGGCTTAAAATTATCTTCATAGACTACATGTATGCACATATCACCCATTTTCCTGTTTCATTTAGCTAATGGACTCTTGGGAGAAATATTTAAGCTAAAACTGAGAAAGGCAACGTTAATGCAGTGTGTGAGCTGGGGTGGTAGATGAAGAATTGGACTAAGGTGACTGAAGTCTCTGAAAGTCCAGACAGTCCAATCCGAGCAGTCAGATTTTGGGGAAGGCTCAGAGTCACAACACAGTCCATAGAAAAGAACTTGGCTAATTAATTCTGTCTTAAAACCCCCAGCATTACCACCGTCAAATATGTAGGAAAATGATAGGAAAACCAAATAGCATCAAGGACAGAATGAGGGCTGTTGTTTGTAACAGTATAATAGCTTTGGCATTAATATGATCAACTACAATATTGTTCCTAAATAGCTCCTATGATATTTTCAAGTAAGTCTCTGTCTGGTCTTTCAATAATTCACTCTCTCCAAATACATCATGCAGAAAGATAAGAATCCAGTCTGACTATGCCAGGGAAGAACCACCTTGTAGAATCTCATGATTAGCATTTTTGCCATAAAACAGCTTTCTCATGCCTTTTTTTTTTTTTTTTGTCCTTGATGAATCAAATTCAGGTAAAAATATAATTAAAATGCAAGTCTCCAGTGCTGTATGATACAGGTGAGTTGTGTTTGTATAAATTCTTTTGGAGAGAAAGGATGTCCATCAAAAGCTTTGGGAATCCTTGACATTACAGCTGGGGTCAAACTTGTGACAAATATGGGTAGAAGTTAGGGCAAGAGCCCTCTTCCCTGACTCCTACACATGGCGTGATTTGCACTGCTCCTTAATCTAGTGTCATTGCCTTTTTCTGCATAATTTGCACTGAAGCCACCTGAGCCAGCTTATGTCTCCAAAATCAGCTGGTGATTGACCATCAATAAAATACTATCAACTACAGTGTACAGCACTGTAGTTGTTTTAACTAGTCTAGACTATGGAATTTTTGGCGATATTGCAATTCCTGGCTCTGTTTGTTTCGTTAATGACTAAAAGCCTCACCTTCTTCTTGTTAGCTTCCCACAAAACTATTCATTATGTTGTTTCTGAACTGCTGAATAGAAGTGAGATTTTACAAAACTGTCCAAGGTACAAAGATAAAAATCAGCAGTTTGATGATCTTTTGATACCTATATGTCTCTGGAGTTCTTATTTTACAGGAACTATTTGTAAAAAAATTGTTATAAATAATTTATAAAAATGGAGATATTGAAGAGACTTTTTTCCTGATATTATTTTCTTTCTTATTTTCTTGATATTATGATATTCTTGATTTAAGCACATAGTTTAGTTCTCTTCTTGAAAGTGCAACAATAGACACGTTAGGGATGAGGAAGGAAGATACTGTGACTCTGGTAAAGGTGAAGGAGGGTTTTAAGTTACCCATACACTGTAAGAAAAATAAAACTGTAGAGATATAAAAGAGTAGTAACAGCAGTTTTAAAACAACAAATTAATAGAAATTCAGGATAAAATTAGAAAAATAGAGCTTCTTTTAACTAGGAGAGAACACTTAATTCTTTTATTGTTTTTTTTTTGTGAACAATCATCTGTTAAATTTCTTTTGCCAGAATATACCAATCGCATTTCCAGACAAAAGTTTATTTCCTGAAATAGTTTATTATTTAACTTGAGAACTGGGATATTAAAATATCTAATCGATGTTAAAATGCATAATAAGTACCCTCTACATAGAGATTTCATTGCTGTATCATCTAAAGGATCTTTGTCTTCCACTTCTTTCTCTCAGATAAACTAAACAGTGTCTTCCAGCACAGGTTAGAACCTCCCAAAGAGATTTCCATGAGTTAAGGTCAAACTCAGTTCCCTTAATTTTTCTTTTCAAGTTCTTAAGTAATTGAACTTACATGACAATGATCAGCTGAGAATAAAACCAGAGGAAAACCATTCAAAGGAGGTCTCTGAAACAGAACAGATATGGTATAAATTATCCTTTTTTAATACGGAAGGAAAAGTAGACTAATGCGCGTATTCACTCACTCAGAAAGTTTATATGGTGTAGTTAAAGGAAAATTCTACTTTATATTCAAAGAAACATGTTTCAAGAGAACAAAATTTTCTGAATATTGCTATTTTATAAAAAATATGATAGCTGAAAATCTGTTGTTTCATCTTTTGAATTGTGATTCATCTATGATTTAAATTATATATCAAAAGCACTGTCTAGAACAAATAATCTACCCTACTTTCCTCCCTTCAAGTGTTTTTTCCTGACCATTTCAGATTTTTCCTGATTTTTAAAGTAATCCCCACTCAAACTATAGAACCTTTGCCATTTCTGTGAAGAGAGTATTTATCAGCTATTGTAAGTTCAGAGGAATTCACTGCACAAATCAAAAGTGCAGAGCTCTCCCTGACTTTTTTCACTTATTGTTTGCCAGTTTATGATGTATTTGAAAAATTATCTGTTACTTCTAAAAGAAGGTTTAATAGTTCTTTGAATATATGAACATTTCTGCAAATCTTAATTTCCTCCTGAATTAGACTTTCATTTCATAATTCTCTCTTTGATCCTTAGGCCTCAGAATTAGATATATTTCCTTGTGAAGTGTGTTGGGCTACTGCTTCCTGAACATATCTTTAGTACTATACATTACTTTTTTTTTTAAGAAACAGTTATTTTTTTATTGATTTTTAAATCTTAAATATTTTTGGATGAGTTCCCAGATAATATGCTAATATTTTAAAGATGTTTAGGAAAAGTATATATATTCTAAGTTGTGAACTATTGTAACAACTGAAAATTAGTAGTTGTAAATTAAGGGTTTTAACAGCTTTGCACTTCTCAGATTCCCATCTAACGTGATTTAGAGTGTTAAACCATGTCACAGTAGATAACAACACATAAGAGATTCAGCCCTTCATTTCCATTTTCGTCTTCAGGTTTCCTTGAAGTGTAACCCTCTGATCAGTGAAACAGCTGCTTCCTTTTTATCTATATCATCCTTTAAAGAGATCTTACCCACCTTCACAATTTGCAAATAGAAAGTGTTTGCTACAGAACTGCCTTGAATAGCAACAGTGTTACTGAATATTCCCATCTTAACAGCATACATTTGGAGTAGTATTTGCAAACCTGTTCTTAACTTATATGTCATTGTATTCTTGCAGTGACTGTCATAATCTGCCTTGTCAGCCTGCAGTACATTTCTTATTAAGCCCTATGCATGGATATTACAGATCAGTTTTCCCATTCAGCATCCTAAGTACATCGTATGAAATTACCATAATGTATCCAAGAAAAAAGCTGGGTGACACAATGGGTTGTTTTGTTCCTTTATTTGTTAATGACTGGTTTTCCACAGGCAAACTTTCTCCATTATGAAAAGCCCACTTAATTCTTTTGAAAACCACAACTACAAACCCAGATCCATTACCCTCCTGATTTTGGTAGGAAGCCACCACCTTTTGCAAAAATGTGCTACCCTACTGTTCTGTCTCATGATTTAATGGTTCTCTGGATGAATGACTCTTATGTCTGCAGACAATCCTATTGTTCACGCAAAGTGAGTCTGTCCCAAATGTGTTGGACTCTGTGCATGTGTTGAAATTGATCTAAACACACTGAGTTGTTCATTGAATTTGTGGCTCATGCCTAAAACAATAGAGCTTAAGCAATAGGTCAGACAGAACACAGAACGTAATGATATTTTTGCTTTTGGAGCTGCCAAAATTACACATGCCAGTGTGAAGGGTTCAGATCTCATTGATCTTGGTCTGGTGATGGTATGGAACTATAAAGCACTAAACACAACCAATATAGTCCACAAAGACTATGTGGGATAGTAATTTCATAGAAGTTGATTTAAATGTTAGCTAACAGCCTGCTTCACTATGGTCTTCACCACTGCAGAGGAATCTGTGCTGGAAGCAACATTACTCCTCTCCCTCCTTCTTTACTGACCTTGGCATCTGCAGCCGTTCCTCTCACAAAAAATTCTTCACAATCGGCTCAGGCAGATGCCTCTCAGGTTCTCTTCACATCTCATCTCCTCTCCACTTCTTGCAGCCGGGCTGGGCTGCTGCCCAGTGGGAGGCCAGAGGGTGAGGCCTGCAAGGACCACAAGTCTCGCGCCTCCCCCTCTCTGTCCCCACATTAGCTTCTTCACATCTTCATCTTCTTCTTTTTATTTTTCCCCTTCTTAAATACACTATCACAGAGACGTTATCACGGAACATTCTGCTACCAATTTGCTTGGCCCTAGGCAGCAGCGGGTCTGCCCTAGGCCCAGTCGAGTCCACTGGATAAAGGTGAAACTTCTAGCAGCTTCTTACAGAAGCTGCCACCATACCCCCACCCCCCCTCACTAAACAAAACCAACACAAGGATCAAGACATTTCTTTCTTCTGCTCAGTAATTTCAAATTTTCTTGCCAGGAGAGATGGACCAATCTACTTTTCACCTAGAAGAGAATGTTTCTTGGAGAACCAGGGTGGGAAAATTGAGGCCAAACCCACCAGTTTACTGATTTTGGATGAAGCACGAAAGTTTTCCTTCAACTAGCCAACTACTCTGTCATTGGTTGCTCAAGTAGAGATGTGTTCTGTCATTACTATGACTTGCTATACTACCAGTGAAGTCAACAGGAGCTGAGCAATTAGTTTTTCTCTAGTAATTAAGAATAATATATGAATCAAATTACCTCTCCCGATGTTTTACAAAACTACTTTATGAATCCAAAGACAAATGGAGAACTGTTTATATATTCCAGACTACCACAAAGTAGCTATCAATTATAATTAGAAATTTGCCTGTAAACCAATCTAAAAGTTCTACTTACTAATTGTAGTGCCTTCTGCTTTAAAACAAATGTTGATTTCATTCAAATATAATGGAAATTACGGAAGTCTAATTGGCCAAAACGAAGAGCTAACTTTGTTTTTCAATTATTTATATGAAGTGTATTTTTCTTTTTTGTTAGAAAAGCAAAGCTAATCATTATAATAAAGTTGATGGGTAAATCAGTCAGAATTATTAGCAATGATCAGATCCTACTAGAAAAACTGCTTCCAGAATTGGAAACAACACTTAAAACACTAATTTGTCCCTATCTTCCTTTTTCTTCTTCCTAAAACCAAAGAGCAGGAGATAAATTGACAAACTGTTTACAGTGACTTGCTAAAATCAATTTCTCAGCTTTTGCACCTGAAAATATTGAAGAACAAATGATGAAGGAGTCCTCCAAACTAAGGAAGTGCAAAGGCTGTCCTTGCATTGCTCCAGCGAGGGCAAAAAGGAAGTGGCCACAAGCTGTGTTACATGGTCATGTAGCCATTCCCTTTCATTAGTTATTAAGTGTGGCTTAACCAAGGATGAAATAGCCAACATCCCACCCCACTCCCTAGTAAACACCCTTGACTGTTCCTAGATGCATTATGATTCAAAAAGATGGCTCGGGGTTTTGACACAGACACTTGATATCATAGGCAAAATATGAACTCAAAGCTTTACACACAAGTGAATTACAACCACAAGGATCTGGAATAAATTTGGGAAATAAATCCCAGACTTTTTTTATCCTGTCATATCCCATGAGATAGTGGGTAAATGGGTGAAAATGCTGACGGGTGCTTTAAAACTTGAAGGACTGAATTAAGTCCCCTTTGATGCGTACAACTAGAGAATGCACAGAAAATTCTTGCACTGATGAAGTACTTTTACCGCTGGCTTTGGGGGGAGAAAATTTTTGTCCTCTGCTTTATTGAACATGTGCATTTAATCATGTAGAGATGAGATTACATCAGGGAACTATCCTTCTATGGTAAATTCTTAGCCATGGGCTCTTACTGTATAGGCATTTTAAAGTTCTAGACTTCTGAAAAATTCAGCATTTTCATTTTTAATTTGCTTTATTTTAGGAGAAATGAAGTAAATCACTGCTGCTGTCACTGTAGCCATTTATCTGATCCTGCTTCTCTTGGCCCTTTGTTTATAATTCATTTGCACGTGTGACGTTCATTGTGAAAGGTAACTGAACAATTATGACATAAAGGTGTGGTGGAAAGTGTACAATGGTTAATCAATCAACAGTATTTTGTATTTTGTTTAGAACCTTCACTGGTGGTAGCCCACTTGCATTTCATTGATCCCTATGAGTAAATCTCACCTGACCTGAAAGGGTTACAGTTTCAAATTTGAGTGAACTCCATGACCTGATTTTTTTTCCCCACATATTATTTTTGAAACTAAATCCTTCTGATAAGGTCACTTGTTGCTCAGCAGGTGATTGTTGTGTTCCCAGATATATAATTCTGGTTTATGCTTACTGTAAACATTAAAAAAAAATAGCAAGAAATCAGGGAGAGACATCCATAGCAGCTGAACATCTACTAGTTCCTAAATTATTATGAAACTTTAAATATATTTAATGTTCCCTTAGGCAACTGAGAACTCTGTGCTTATCAGTGTCTATACATTGTGCTAGATTCTGTTAATTCTTTAGGAAATCTGATAATTTCTTTTAGATAACTTATAAATTAATACTCTGCTCTTGAAGCTGTCTTGATAAGTTATTCTTTAACAAAATAATAATAATAAAAATCCTAAAAAGCTAGATACATAGAAGAAGCATTGAGATACAAAGCCTATGTAATCAGTAGGATTGAGTTAATTCGAATGAAGGATAGTGATTAAACTGTGGAGGGGCTTTTGAATACCAAACACAACAGGAAGTTCTTTACTTTCAGTTGTACTATTGTTGCTGGAAAATATCTTTGTCTTGCTAAGAATAACCTTAAATAACTATTCTCCCTGCTTATTACTTATGAACAATACTTGAGAAAATAGTTTTTTAAAGTGTATAGTGTAGATTACCAGAGCTCTCCATTCTGAAAGTTAAAGACAATTATCTCATCAACTGCACAGGAAGAGATTCAAAATCTCCATTTAATAACTTGTTATGGCTGCTAAGTCTGTGGATTTTTAAAACAACAAACAAACAAAACAACTCTCCTTTTATTAAATATGTGCATGTATTTATTCATTGACTAGAGTAACTAACACAAGTAGCAGCTTAGATTAGTGTGCTGAATATGATTATGGATGGTTTGAAAATAGATCAAAGTAGGGAGATTGTAGACATTAATTTAAAAGGAATCTGTATATAAAAAACCCAAAGTATGCTATATGGAAAATAAAACCTCTTGGCAGGATTCAAAAGTACAAATCCCAAGGTCTTCTGGAGCTAAGTGCCCCCTAAGTGAGTCTGCTAGCAGCCAAAATTAAAGCAGATGTCCAGCTATCTTTCGGAAGATGGAAAAATTGTTGATTATTGCTTTTGGCTAACTAACCAAATTTAAAGAAGGATGGATATAAGCCTATATATTTTAATTGTTGGTTGTGTTTCATAATATCCTCTTCATATCATTAATTTAGCCTCCTGAAAAAAAGCATTTCTGAGGAGGAAGCTATCAAGTAAATTTGAAGTTGCTCATAAGAGTCCAGAATGTTGCATTGATAAAAAGAATTATATTTTTAGTTTTTGTAAGTATGTTGACCAGATGTCCTTGAATTTAATTTATTAATACCAACACTCTTGAGGTTTCTAAATAATTTATAAAGATATCATTGTAGAATTTTGCATTTGATGAGTTATTGAATCATTTTTTATTAATACACAGCTTTTAATTAAATATTTAAAGCTTCACTACAGTATACAATTGCTTTAGGAAAAAAAATTCTTGCAATCAATATGTTTGGAATATTATATCAATAATCACAACACATTGTGTTGCTAATCCATCGGCAGAGGCATTTCTGTCATTGTTCCAATGAAATGTAAATCATATATAAACAGCACTAACACTGGAACTGATGGAAAATAAATGGACTTGAATTTCAGTTTCTCATCAGTGTAAGAGAGTAAATGAAGAATTTGTAATATTTTCTTTTCTCTAGAAATCCCAGAGAAATAAATAGGTGTTGTGTTCTTAAATTAGCATAAGACAATATTGATCAGTTTTAGCTACTCTTTTGTTCTGTACACCTTGCTCACATAAACTCTCTTATTGTGCTCACATAACACTGCACATTCACTGTTTGATTGTGGAATTATCTGAATTTCCAGAAACCATGGAGGCTGGCTCAGGTGGCTACAGAAACAGAAAGAGGATCTTTATGTTCTTGTTTGTGAACATAAAGAATTTAGAATCTGACCATATATCTCTTTATTCAAAAACTTTCTGGTTTGGTTTGAAAGAAAAGCCTGCCCTATTTTTCACCTGTATGGAAAGACTTTTTTTCTGTACTCATATAGTAAAACTGTCTATGACAGGTATAAATTCTTATATTGAACTATAAGCAAAAGCTTAGAGGACAAAAGGATGCTCTCAATAATAGTAAGTGTAACTGATCAAATAAAAAAACAATTAGAAACCAAATAATTACTTATTTACTAAAATTATCAAGTATGTATTACTTGTAAAAATTTAGCAAACTCTTAGGTTTGCCTAGAGTAATTTTTTTTTTTTAACCATGTGGATTCACTTTAAACATAAAGGCAATGCTAAATTTAAAAATTGTACAACTCCAAATCTTAAGGTCACACAGATGCCTGAACTTTCATTTCTAAAATATTCTGCAAATAAACACAATGGTTGCATGCTGTACGTTATTCAACCACAATGCCTGTTGGTTTGGCTACATATTATAATGATGCTAGTGTGGAATTTCTTAGCAACAACAACAAAAAAATCTCTTCTTTTTATACAGAGGTTTGCTTAGGACTGTGGTTTCCATGGAAACTCCTAGAAATAGCAATTTCATTCCAACCTTTACAAACCCAGTGTGAACCTTTTCATCTAGACTATTTTCTTTAATAAACTGTTACATTCTAACTACTTAGAATAACAGAAATCATATTAATGTGGATTATTAATAGTATATTAAAATAATCTATTTATTTTTAGGCTGAGATGAAAAATAATTCTATCATTGTCCTCTTACATGTGAAAGAATATGAAGCAAATAATTTAAAATAATATTGTTTAAATTAACTGTCACTATGAACAGCTTTAATTGTAAAAGTTTTGTACTGCATTTTAGCTCATTATTTTATAGGATATGAGTCATATAGAAAAATTATATACCTAACTCGTAGAGCTATTAAAATAGCTGCAGCTGGGAGGTGTAACTCCATCATGAACGAACGAGATAGTAAAAAAATTATCCTCTGTAAGGAAGCTTCTCAATGAAAATGCTGGTAAACAAGTCTGAGAAAAAAGGAAACAGATGCTAAGCGATAAGAATGTGCCTGTTCTGACAGGGAACACCACCAGTATGTGTGTGTGACGGGTTGTCTGTGGGGAGAACTTATTCAGCTGTTTCCTTGCTACACTCAACAGTGAATCAGTAAAACAAGATTTTGCTTTTCAGCTAGGAAATGACACTTTGATTCTGTGTTATAAAGGAAATGTTCTTTTTGTTCTCTTATGTAAATTCCTCTTTAGGAATTCAAGATGGCTGGGATGCAGCCAGGATTTGTAGAAATTATTTTCAAGGCTCAGAAGATGTGTATTGTTACAAAAATAATTGAGTGACTGCCAAGGATGGAAACTGGCACTAAAATTTGTGGAGCTTGATTAAGTTCCTGGTCTAGCCAGGTGTTTGGAACTGTTCACAAAGAGGTTCTGCAGAAGTCTTAGTATCTGGAAGCAATAGACAGAGTCTCATGAAGCTATGTAAAATTGAAATAACAGCATTCTTGCCTGTATCTTAGAGTTATCATGAAGCTAAGTGTAAAATGCATATATTTAAAATATAAAATACTTTCTGACAAAAGCTGCTGTAAAAATGCAAGATTATTTTTTTTTTTATATAAATGTGTCTTTACCTTGACATGAAAAATCTGAAACTAGGATCATTCTTTAGTGGCTGAAACGGATCAACACCACTGAGCTACGTTTGTGAGAAGTTTGTGCTACTGATGACTCTTAGAATAAAGGAATCAAGGAAATTCTCTCTCTATTTCAGTCTACAGGCAAGAAAGAACATGTTACATTTAACATAGTCTGAGTTACATCAAATGACAAGATAATTTACCATTATGTATTTTATGTAAGTCATGAAGTAGTTAATGAGAGAAGCTATATGAATGTTAATCAGACTTGCATTACCTTTACGCAGATAGAAAATTAGATACTTTTTTAATGGGCAATTTCAACTTTGTTGCAACTGATAAGGCTGAACATGGATGAGATGGGAAGGACCTGTGTGGCATATACATAGATTTTAATATATAAAGATTTGTCTTAAATCTTAATGTAACATATATAGTCTTACCGCAGAAGACAGGTGCCATAGTGGACTGCCATTTTCCTACCTGGAAAATACGTTGGAAACATAGAGTCCTATTTTGATAGAAAGGATCAGGTACTCCTTTTGAATAATAAAACATAAACATTTTTCAGTTTAACAACTGCTATTATCTTGCCCACTAAATTCTCTTGATGCTGATTATCCCATGTATTATACTCTATTTTAATCCCTCTTAGAACAAATATTACCAAAAATATTATATTGATGATAAAAGTCTGGCAATACTGGATATTCTTATGCTTCTTGAATTCTTTATTCTGTGTTTATGTACTGGTATCATTCAGAGAATGCAGCAGTTTCATAAATCAAGAGCAACTGGACATGAACTTGGGGGTTTGTAAAGGGGATCTGGCAACTGTGAGCACATTTGCAATGGTTTATTTCACTTAGAAAACAGGAGATCTTTTTGGACAGAGTGCAAATTTTGTCATTTACAGTTCATTTTGCTGAGAGCAGTGAATTAATGTATTTTTCTCTTTCCTTAACTCATGCAAAATCAAAGTATTTTCAATCTACATTATGCCTTCTTAATGGACTTTGGAATATCAGGTTCTTCACTAGGATTCTTTTAATGTAGAATAACTACTCTTTTTATCAGATGCCAAGAGTGCTGTATGGTCTCTGAACCAAATGGTAGAAATTATTGCCACCCTTTGTGTTGAGTTTAGGCCTAGGACTGAGATTATTGTTTAGTCCGTTCTTGGATTTCCTTGTCAAAGGGTGCAAAGTAAAGCACATGCAGTGTGAAAAAACAGGAGTCCAGAAATTGTGAGTAATACTGAGAACTGCAAAGTCAGATACAACCTTTTATTGTTTCAAAAGATATAGATGGATCTTTGCCTCCCTTGTTAATATATTGCCTGACCTTAGCTTCTATAGAGAACTCTATAAATTGCAGATAGTAAAGACTAGCACTGACTAATAAAATTTCTTTCCTGCAGTTGTAAAATAAATATTCTACAGTTAGGATTAAGCTGCCATTTAACTCCACAGTTAAATATCCTTGAATCTTTCACTTCATTTGCTAAAACTCATCTTCTGAGGCTCTGGGGTGGAGATCAGCTGTTAAAATAATGATATTTTGAGAAAACTCATTTAATGTCTACCATTGTTTCTTTTTTTGCCTTTTATCTCTTCTTGAGCAATGCAATATGCATCTATTTACAGCAACACATCTGCAGTAAACTGAGGGTAGTATCTCCCTTTCAAACATGTATGAGTATAATTGGATTAAGATGACCCAAAATTTCAGCCTACTTTCTTCTCTGGTGTTGCCCTGTACAGCTACAAGTTAGTGTGTTTCTTTGTCATTTTTTTACTTGCTCAAAGAAAGAACTTTACCTGCAGTTCCGTAATAAAGTTTGAGTCCCTGAGGTACAAATTCAATCTCTTGTGTTAACAAAGCTATGGAGAAAAGACTACAAGGGAAATAACATGTGTTGAACAGTTCTTGGACAGCGTTCATTTTGGAACAAAGTGTTAAAGTCCTCCTTCAACATTGTTAGCTTTTTGCTCAAGGCAAAAGACCAGATAGTGACTTTACCTCAGAACTAGAGTAAGGATTAAAACAAAGCATTGAACTTCAAGGCCTATAGGTGATTAATTCCTTCTCTTGCACCAAAATTCAGCACAACAAATGCTCCTGATCATTCTCCAGTTGTCTCGCATCAGAAGGAGTGGGAATAAGACCTTCTTTTAATTTTTTCTCCACAAACGTGCTATAAGTAACAATACAGAACTGCTTGCAGAGAAATAAGAAGGTTCCTTAAAGGCCTTTGAGGAGCAGTGAAGGCAATATTTCCAAGTTCTCTGCGCTACTTTTGCCTTCAGCAGTGATTTAATTGCGTGGGGGGATAAATTGAAAACATGGTAAGGAGATACTTTGGGGCTCAGTGTATTGGATTGGCTCACAACAGCCATGCTTTCTAAATATGTTCAAGGTGTGAGAGTCTATGGTGTATGCTTTCTTTCAGAACTGTAAATTAAACTGTACAAAACAGTACTTGTGGAGAGCTAAAACAAAGGCTCAACCTTATTCAAAAGTGGCAATTGATTTTCACCTTTCAACTTTCAGGCTGAGAGTAAGATTGATTAGAAGTGCATTGTACTTTGAAAATGAAGCTATTACCAACTGCACAGCCAAGATTTGTCTCTGCTGAAAATGTCACTACATGATGTGATTAAAAGTTTTAAAGCTTTGCAATAAGATACATTTTCATGTGATTTTTAACAACATACCTCTGAGTCCTGCAAAGAGATGATGACAGAAACAAAAACCTTCAGAAAAAGACAGCAGAAATACCTTGCAGTAATATATTATTGAATTAATATTAGACTCCATGCATTTTACAGCAAATAATTAATCCATTGCATTTTAACTCAGCTGATGCATACACTGGATGCAGATTAAGTTTGATTGCAGAGCAGCCTTTCAGATGAACGTGTCTTCTTTTTGTGGAGGAACAATATTTTATACAGACAAGGAACTACTGCTATGAAGACATTTCCATTCCCACTGCTGGCATTCCTGCAACATGGGATTTGTATAAATAATTACTTCAACTGTTGCATAGTTTCCCACATCTGAGTTATTTTCTTTTTTAAAAAAAAAAAAATAATTACTTCTTTTGAAAGTTCACCTGAGATGTGTACTGGATCTCAAAAAAAAAAAAAAAGAAAGAGAAAGCAAAAGTTTTTAAATAGTATCTAGCCATTCCTTTTAAACATTTTTGCAGTGTTAATGGAATTCAGTATTTTATCTACTTCACCTAAAATTGCCCTAGTTTGAGGTTAGCACAGTTAGACCCAGAAAGATGAGAATTTTCCATCACAGAAAGTTAGCACAAGTGGGCTTCCATTTCTTCATGATAGCCGTGACAGAGAATGTTTTAATGAGGGTGTTATAATAACCCTGTGAACTGAGGGACCTAGAAAAAAAATTCTTCCTGATTTCTCTCAGGCAAAATGACAGGAAGAAAGAAACAGAGGTGGCAGGTTGACATACTTTCTGAATCTTTGGTGTATTGTTTGCAAACTTTATACTTACCCTGATAGCAAAAAATAATTAAGATAACGGATTCAGTACTAAAGAAATTTTAAACTTCTCTATCTATATTAACTCCTAATGTAGAGCCACTAAACCTCTCTTGCACTTGAGGTTAATTTAGATTTGTGGCTTTGGAGGAACAGTTCAGTAGTCATCTATAGAGTATCAATTTAGGTGGGAGAATTTTAGATAAGACATGCAATTATCTTAAAGTCTTATTTCAGAACCTGTTCTGGAAGAAGAGATGCTGCTAACATATCACTATCCTGTGATGTCAGATTGGTGTCTATAATGAATTCTTCTCAAGGTGCATTTGTCATATATTATAGTTATCTTTCACTGGTGGATATGTTTAGCAAGTGAGCAGTTACTCCAAGAAGATTAATGCTACAGAGGTGGAACAAGTATAGGAAAAGAACTGATCACACAGAAATGCTGAGCATTCTGGAAAGGAATATAAATGTAGCAGGACCTTTTTAATCTTTCTGTTAAAAGATATGATATCCCTCTATTCAACTGAATGGATTTTTAAGGTAATAAATTAAATCTTCCACAGAAGCTTTACTATGAGCTTGTGCTTCCAGTAGTTTGGATTACAAATGTATTTTTCATCAGCTATCAAATGTTCTTTTCTATGTCAATTCATGACTGGACCAGTCTGTAGCATGAGAGGTGGGCTTTGTTAAGGGTGATGGTTACCCAAATTCCTTAAGTTTCTAGGAACAGTAGCGAAAACTTTCCTTCCCATGAACAACCTTACTGACACTGTCACAGCTGAAGGCAACCAATACTACTGTATGAAGTGCCATTTATACAGTCTGTTCGAGCATATAAGAAAACAAACTTTAGGCCAAACATCTATGGAAGTCAAGACCCCTCAGCCCGTATGCTCGTCAAGCAATGAACAATATGAGCTATTTCTCTCCAGTAGGAAAGCTGCATATGTTATCATTGGATATTCATCTGGTGTGGTATGTAGAATCATAGAATCATGGAATAGTTTGGGTTAGAAGGGACCTTTAAAGGCCATCTAGTTCAAGCCCCCAGTGTGGACGAGGGATGTCTTAATATTGCACTTTCTAAAACACACATTTTGGAGCCAGATGATACAACATAAAATTTCATCCTTTGTGATCATCTCTTCCAGTGTGGGGAGGACAAGTTTGGAAGAGTTCCTTTTTTTTTTTTTATCAGGGCTTAAATTAGCTAGATAACTGTAATGACACTGATTATATCCAGATGAAGGCTGTTTAAAAACTTCATACATGCTCAATAATTTTGTAGGCAGACAGTAAGAGATACCTGTTATTTTACAACAAATAATAACTTTCTTTGGATTTTTTAAAAATTTTATTATAAATGAAACTTGTAACACTGGTATCCAGGGAGTTTCTAGATAGCGTATATTTTTATATACACTACCCAGATTACCCATCCTCTTCCAAGAGAAAGACTATATGCTCTCTTTAAAGGAGAGCATCATTTGACTGAAGTCCCTCTACCTCCCTAGGCCTTCATGTCCTTATTCCTTATTGTCCCTCACTCCAGGTCTAGTCTCCCTTTTAATTCTCCTCTCAGTCCTGATAGTGTTCTTACTACTCTCAGACAAACCAACCAATCTACCTGCTAAACTGATCTATGATTCTTCAACAAAAGCTTAAGATTGTCTCAGTGTCCTCTCCAGGCAGCTTATAGCTAAAAAATACAGTAAAAAACCCCACATGCTTCATATGACTGCAAGTAGCTTCCCTCTTCTTCAGCATCTCCCTTGAGCACAGTCTGAGCTTTGACCTTAGAAGGTAATTGTAGTAGGAACAGCTCTATTAGCAGAACTGGAAGATGAGTATATTGCTGCAGTGTAACTGCAGAGGTGACTGCACAGATAAACAGTTTTGTGGATCTGATAACACATGTCAGCTCAGATGGACAAGGTGGCCTTATTTGTGGGTGATGAATGATGCTGTTGTAGCCAATGACTTGTGTGAGATACCTAATCTTGGCTGTGATATGAAATTGAGCTTTACAGAATGGATAATTTCTGAATTTGGTTCAGTTCTAGTCATACAGTTTATTTATGAAGCAATGTAAAAAATCCTTCATTGACTGTTTTCTTTGTACAGATACTTAAAGGATTACAAGCTATATCAGGTTCCATTGTAGTCAGCTGTCATTTCTCTGATTTTAATAATTATTAGATCATTGGCTCAATAGAAGAGAAAACAAAGAGTATGGCAACCAAATGTCAAATATCAAAAAGTATACCAAGGGAGATTGGAAAGTAAAATAAGAACAGTTCTCCATGTATAAAACTGACATCAGAAAAGATTTTTTTAAAATATTACTTAGAAAAGGTAATCTTTTTCCTTATTCCCTTCATTATTGTTGCTACTGTGGACTTGATCTGGATTTTTACACTCAAGCCAAGAAAACATTGAAGTACTTTTTACTGTTAGATATATAATTAACTTCATTAGAACTTTGTCTAAATTATCAGAAAATAATAATGAGAAGCTTAAAGATGCATTTAAATGCTTTATTTGATGTAGACCATAGATCTTTGGTCCTTTCAAAAATCAGAGCTTGCAACAAGCAGTTTTGTCTCATACGAGAAAAATCTTTTAATTCGATTTCCACAAGGTCACCTGATACCAAAAAAGCTGTAGGAAAAATTGTAAAGGTAGAAAAAAGAAATGATATTATTAGTGGAAATACTAAATACTTGAAATTTTTCAGCTTAGAAAATAGTGAATGGGAAAGGCTAGTTTTGTTGATTTTGTGAAGATTAGAGTGAAGATTATTAGGGAATTTTCTCTGTATTTCTAACTTTATAAAGCTACAATGCAACCTCCAAAACTAATTCCTAATGGGTACAACGATCAAAGGAAATACTTCTGAATGCCTAGGCTTGGCCTATTAGACTGGAGTAAGATAATGAACTCAAGTACTGATGTGCACTGTTCGTGTTATGAAATTAGTGGTCTTCTCCAGCTTTAGGTTGCCCCAGGTGACATACAGACAATTCTTGCATTCTATTCAGGGAATTACCTTTTACACATGCTGTGTCCCACAGATGAGATGAATGACAACAGACTAGCTGTGGAATGAAGACAATGACGATATTTGCACTAGACCTTGGAGGCCAAAGAAAGGACTCGGTACTACGTTATTTACTAGTGTAAATACAACCATGGTGTAGCAATGATGACACTGATAATTGCTGCTTACACTACATGTACCTCATCTCAAGCCTAACTTTGAGACTATTGCAACAAGTTCTCTACAAAAGCTAGAAGTTTTGAAAATACTGAAGATACTCTTTCTAAAAGTACATATAGGCGATGCTGTATGCAGTTGGATTCTAAGTACCCTATTCCCTATCCCAGCAGGGATTTGTGTTTTGAAACATTCTGCCTACTCTTCTTGTTACACCACACCTAGGGGATGGCAGCAAATACCCTCAGTTTTTTGTTGTAGAGCACTGCTTTACTGAGCTTCTTTAGTATTGCACAGCCCAAACTTTACCTCAGACGTTTTGAACCAAGGTGACACAGGAATAGTTGTCTTAGTGTCATATGGGACCACTAGGGTCCATAAGGCCAAGTGTTATGTAGTAGGGATGTGACCAAGCTACTCATAAAGCTAAGAGGATGTAAGACAAACCATGACACTTTGCTTCAATTATCACTTTTTGACCCTTTTTTATTTAGCTGTTAGAACATATCCATGGAAACCAAATATTGCAGAGGCCAGAAGTAAATATGTGCTCAAGAAGGAATTAGATAAATATATAAGTATGAGAAAACCAATAGTTCAGATACAACTTTCATTCTGGAATCTCCTAAATGCATATCTATTCAAAGAGATATTTCAAAGGAAGCACCACTCCATGAAAATGTTCCAGGTCCACTCTTCTGGAAAATGTCTAAGACATTGATAGAGACCTCTGGTCTGACTGAATTATATTAGACATAAGAATTATGGATTTCAAATACAAAAGCCATTTCTGACATCTGCCTTTTAGAATTATTTTTTTTTTACTTTTAGAAAGTGTGGAATTCTTATGAACTTGGTATTTTCTGAGTGTTACTTTAGCTTATTCAAAAACCCTCTAATCAAGTCACGCTTTAAGTCCTTTGAACACATCTGTTTTCTGCCAACTAAATGTTATAAACAGTTTATATTGCCTTTCTTCCTGCCAAGAATGTTAGTAAAAATAATAACTTAACTTTCAAATATCCCATTCCTTCCAAGATGCATTTAGGCTAATGACCACTATAGATACATACTCCTTCAGTTGCTCAATTCCATTTTTCTTTTTCTTTTTCTTTTTTCCCTTTTTCTTTTTTTTTTTTCCTTCTTTATGCTGTAGCCTTTTGGGATAGATATTTGCTACACTACAGCAAAAGATGTATTTATTCTGCTTTACACTTTACACCTCACATTCTAAAAATCACAATTTATTTCCCTGGAAAGGCTTTTCATTTGCACATTACTACAACCTATTACCGTGGTCTTTCATCAAGTCACATGTCAGTCTGTATGGTACTGTGTGGAGAAAAGCTATTCTGTTTTGAAATACCAATAACTCTTCTCACACTAACTTTAGAATGTTTGCGATACCTCAAATCTTAACCCAAGCAATACAATCTTTTATAAAAAGCAGCATAAAAGCCTTAAGAATGGAAGCAGAATTCCACATTGCATTTGCTGTAATGGTAACACACTGATTAGTGTGATATGAGCTCAGCTCTGCACAAGCTGTATATACCCTGTCTCTCTTAATCCTGCAGCCTTGGTTCCCTAATTTAAGTTTGGCTTAGTGAGTGTAGAAGTTCTTCAGTTCAAATATTGTCATGCTGATAGAAACAAGCAAACAAACAAATAAGCAAAAGGCCACAACTGTGACCTGTCACACAAGTTTTCAAAAGGAAATGTGAGCTTAGAAGTTAGATGCAGAGAGAGGTTGGGCAAGGTTTTTAATAGAATGACTTGCTCAATGGTTTTCACTCATGATATTGGATAAAGTGAAGCCAACAGGGCTTCACTAAGGGCGAATCATGCCTGACAAATTTGATGGCCTTCTACAATGGAGTTACATTCTTGGTAGATAAGAGAACAGAAACTGACATCATCTAACTGGACTTGTGCAAGGCATTTCATGCTGTCTTGCACGACATCCTTGTCTCTAAGCTGGAGAGACATGCATTTGATGGATGGACCACCCAGTGGATGAGGAATTGGCTGGGTGGCCACACTCAAAGAGTTGCAATCAATGGCTCGATGTCTCAGTGGAGAACAGTGATGAGTGGCTTTCCTCAGGGCTCAGTGTTGCAACCGGTGTTGTTTAACTTCTTTGTTGGCAATGTGGACAGTGGGATTGGGTGCACCCTCAGCAAGTTTGCCAATGACATCAAGCTATGTGGTGTGGACAATATGCTGGAGGGAAGAGATTCCATCCAGAGGTACTTTGACAAACTTGAGAGGAGAGCACATGCCAACCTCATGAAGTTCAACCAGGCCAAGTGCAAGGTCCTGCACCTGGGTCGAGGCAATCCCAAGCACAAATACAGGCTGGGCGGAGAATGGATTGAGAGCAGGCCTGAGGAGAAGGACTTGGGAGTACCAGTGGATGAGAAGCTCCACATGATCCAGCAATGTGCCCTTGCAGCCCAGAAGACCAACCACATCCTGGGCTGCATCAAAGGAAGCATGGTCAGCAGGTCGAGGGAGGTGATTCTGCCCCTCTACTCTGCCCTGGTGAGAACCTACTTGGAGTACTGCTTCCAGCTCTGGAATCCCCAGCATAAGAAGGACATGGACCTGTTGGAGCAAGTCCAGAGGAGGGCCACAAAGATGGTCAGAGGGCTGGGGCGCCTCTCCTATGAGGACAGGCTGAGAGAATTGGGGTTGTTCAGCCTGGAGAAGAGAAGACTCCAGGGAGACCTGATAGTGGCCTTCCATAACATTAAGGGGGTTTATAAGAAAGATGGGGAGAAACTTTATCAGGGTCTGTTGCAATAAGACGAGGGGCAATGATTTGAAACTAGAAGAAGGTAGATTCGTATTAGACATTAAGAAAAAATTGTTTACAATGAGGATGACGAAACACTGGATCATCTAGTCCAACCCCCCTGCAAGGACCAGAGATATCTCCAACTAGATCAGGTTGCTCAGAGCCCTGTCCAACCTGGCATTGAATGTTTCCAGGGATGGGGCATCTACTACCTCTCTGGGCAACCTGTTGCAGTGTTCTACCATCCTCACTGTAAAATTTTTTTTCCTTATATAAAGTCTGCATCTACCTCACTTTATTTTAAAACCATTACCCCTCATCCTGTCACAACAGGCCCTGCTAAAGAGTTTATCCTCATCTTTCTTATAAGCCCCCTTCAGGTACTGGAAGACCACTCTTCCTCATATAAGAGCTACTCCACTCCCTTCATCATTTCAATGCCACTTCACTGGCTGCTGTCTGACAGCCCCATATCTCTCTGACACTATGGAACTCAGAATTGTTTACTTCTGTATACTTTCTTTTCATGTTTGAGTTTTTCCAGGAGCTCCGTGTTAATCCACACAGGCCTCCTGATATTTTTGCTTAGTCTGCTGCTTGTTGGGATGGACTGCTCTTGAGCTTGGATGAGGTGATTCTTGAATATTAATCAAATTTCTTGAACCCCTTTTTTCTCCAGGGTTAGCGGTCCATGTTTATTTCATGGCCACGGTCATATTTATTTCATCCAATGTTTATTTCAATGTTTATTTCATCCATGTTTATTTAACCCATCAGAGGGTCCACTTTTATTTCATGAACATGATCCTGAAAAAGTTTCTATCATCAATAATTTTTTGAAATTGTGTTGTATTTTTAATAATAGCCTTTAATTGCTTTTCTGATTAATTAAGTAATTAATTAATTAAATACTAAAGTATTTAAATTAATATTAATTTAAATTAATATTTAAATATTAAATATTTAATATTTAATGGAATAAGTAATTAAATACTAAAGGAATATTGCCTGTATAAAACTTATAAGTTATTAAAACTTGCTCTTCTTTCTGTTATATGCACTGCATACGTGTTTTAAAGAGGGATTCAGCAATTCAGATGGAACTAATTAGTAGTTTAATATCACATGAAATTCAATAGAAAGACCTTAAATTTACACCTCTGTACATGAGATCAGAATTTGGCTTTTGGTATTTGTCATAAAAAGCAACCCAAATGGCAATCTTACGCCAACCTAATGTAAAGATAAAAAGCATTCATTCCAGTCCATGATTTCAATACTCAAACAGTGCATGGGGAAAGGTCATCGCAATTAAAGGCATAATGTAAAAATGAAACTGTGAGCAAGTGTTTGTGCTTCTTCTCTATCTCAAGATTTATGTGATTGACTCTTAATTGGAGACCTAGGGTTTCATTTCACAGCTTGGGCAGACAGGCTATTAGATCTTAAGTGAACAGGGAGAAAATAGCAATACTTTGCATGTATGTAATAATTAAAATACTTTTCGATCTTCTGTGATGAGTAGTTACAGAAAAAAAGAGGTTTAAACTACAGAAATTCAAGATATTATTTGAATATAAGAGCTGTGTATTAGTTTTTGATGGCAAGCTAGACAAAACTAAGTCTTCGTTTTAACACACGTCCACATCATCAGATATAAGCATTGTCTGAATCATAGAATCATAGAATCATAGAATGGTTAGGGTTGGAAGGGACCTTCAAAGGTCATCTAGTCCAACCCCCCTGCAAGGAGCAGGGACATCTCCAACTAGGTCAAGTTGCTCAGAGCCTCATCCAGCCTGGCCTTGAACATTTCCAGGGATGCGGCTTCCACCACCTCTCTGGGCAACTTGTTCCAGTGTTCTACAACTCGCATTGTAAAAAAATTTTTCCTAATATCTAATCTAAATCTACCCCCCTCTATTTTAAAACCATTACTCCTTGTCCTATCACAACAGGCCCTACTGAACAGCCTCTCCTCATCTTTCTTATAGGCCCCCTTGAGGTACTGGAAGGCCACTATCAGGTCTCCCCAGAGCCTCCTCTTCTCCAGGCTGAACAGCCCCAACTCTCTCAGTCTGTCCTTACAAGAGAGGTGCTCTAGCCCTCTGATCATCTTTGTGGCCCTCCTCTGGACCTTCTCCAACTGGTCCATGTCCTTCTTGTGTTGAGGGCTCCAGAACTGGACACAGTACTCCAGGTGGGGTCTCACCAGGGTAGAGTAGAGGGGGAGAATCACCTCCCTCGACCTGCTGGCCATACTCCTCTTGATGCAGCCCAGGATGTTGTTGGCCTTCTGGGCCGCAAGGGCACATTGCCTGCTCATGTTGAGCTTCTCATCCACCAGCACTCCCAAGTCCTTCTCCTCAGGGCTGCTCTCAATCCATTCCCCGCCCAGCCTGTATTTGTGCCTGGGATTGCCATGACCCAGGTGCAGGACCTTGCACTTGACCTGGTTGAACTTCATGAGGTTGGCACGGGCCCACCTCTCCAGCCTGTCAAGGTCCCTCTGGATGGCATTCCTCCCTTCTAGCGTGTTGACGGCACCACACAACTTGGTGATGTCGGCGAATTTGCTGAGGGTGCACTCTATCCCACTGTACTTGTCGCCGACAAAGATGTTGAACAGGGCTGGGCCCAACGCAGACCCCTGAGGGACGCCACTCATGACCTGTCTCCACTTGGACATTGAGCTGTTAACCACTACTCTCTGAGTTTGGCCATCCAGCCAACTCCTTATCCACCAAGTGGTCCGTCCATCAAACCCATGTCTCTCTAGTTTAGAGAGAAGGATGTCATGACAGTGTCAAAGGCTTTGCACAAGTCCAAGTAGATGACATCCGTTGCTCATCCCTTGTCCACCGATGCTGTCACCCCGTCATAGAAGGCCACCAAATTGGTCAAGCACGATCTGCCCTTGGTGAAGTCATGTTGGCTGTCACCAACCACCTCCTTGCTCTCCATGTGCCTTAGCATGGTTTCCAGGAGAATCTGCTCCATGACCTTGCCAGGCATAGAGGTGAGGCTGACCGGCCTGTAGTTACCCAGGTCTGTACAAATGGATGTGGAACACTGGCATTTCAGCAAACTGATGATCCTTTCTTGCTGTCCCCTGTTTTTTGGCTATAAAATAGCTGCAGAATATAACAGTTTATTGTGGCTTTCATCCTTTTTGATACATCTGAATGTGTTAATATAAATGATTACTTAATTATACTTGGTAATTGATGTACGACTGGATGAGAAGAAGCCATCTACCCGCCAAAACTGCAGGACTGGGCATCTTCAAATACAGCTGCCTATACTTATCGTTCAAAGCACATCAAGGTAGATTATATTACTAGCCAAACTGATACTTGTCACAAATCTTCAAGGCCTTCATGGATTCCTTGCGTCTCTATCCATAGAATGTCTCTTTGCAAAATTTTGCACTGTACAATAAAAACATAATGGATAAATTAATAAAATCCTATCACATTGTGGCATATTGTAACATCTTACAAGGGTTTTCCTTTCCTTTTTTTTTTTTTTCCTGTGGGGAAGTTGATTTTGCACAAGCAAAAGGAAGCGTGACTATGACTCATAATACATACATTCTCAGAATGATTCTTCCTAGGTTATGATAGAAGAAGAAAAATACTAGCAGCTCCAGACTACATCTGTGGCAACGTAATAAGGCCCTCACAAATCAGATGGCCTGGGGCAAATGGCTTATTTTTCTTGCTTCTTTCGTATGTAAGTAACTTCCTTCATCTCAGTAACTGAGCTTCTGGGCTTTTACTTTTTATGTTCTTCATGCAATTTCTGAGGCTTCTATTTTCTCCTAGCATATTCCAAAGCCAATAAGATAACAGCTCCCAGAGATGTAATGAGCAAACTTCCCAGCTTTGCATTTACTGAACTGCAGTTGGGGATGCTCAACAGAATATTAAACTGGAGAGTTATTATACCACTATATCATCTCCACTTTCAGATGAGACACACACACGTAGAACAGGCATATCAATGTGGCAACTGAACTGTGGGTGGATAACCACAGATAGGTGGTGTGCAGCTGAAATTTAAATCCATCAATCAAGTAAAATTAAAACCATAGTCAGCACCTTGTGTCATAATCTCTGTGAAGAGATAATCAAACCATTTGCTTCAGGTGGGAAGAAGGCAAGTGTGCTTAAACAATCTTGTGTTATTGATCCAGCACAATTCTGAAAACAGCCCCTGCAGTGTAATCTCTACAGCATGATAGATTGCATTAGTAGATACTGTCAGACCAGTGAGATTATCTTCCACATCAGTTAAGTAACAGAAATAAATAATAAAATGGCAGCATACTTTAAAGAAGGAAAATCATGGACTGGAAAATACAAAAATTATCTGTATATGACTTCCATCAGTGGAGTATCTGAATATGTCACCATTTTGAATGTAACAAGCTTACACATCTGAGTAGAATAGTGCTTTACAGATGTGGGAACTGAGACCCAAAGATCTTCACCAGGCCATGTAGCTTCGCAGGATGCCTGCATCAAAAAACTGAACTGACTTGCTTAAAGGCCAGGGTATACAGACAATTCTTTCAATAACCCCTTACTAACAGGAACAAGGAAGCTATAAGACACTGTAGGGATTTCTGGTCATTTTAAGATAATATGAGCAAGCCAAAATCTTAACTACTTAATTTCATCTTCAAGTCAACACATGAATAAATTGAGCTGCCAATAAATTCAGCAACTAACAACATATATAGACACTCTCACATCTCTAGGTTAAAATATGAATTGCAAGTAAGCTGGGAAAAATGGTGCCACACATAGTCCTGCTGAGTTACGCTGCTATATGATAAAGATATATAATGGAGAATTGGCTTTTCAACTTTATTGACTTTATATTTTATTTATTCACTGACTTAATTTGTATCACCAAGTTAATGACATCACTGGACTTTCAAAGTTTAAACTCTATAATGAGAGCTGCTCGCTTTCATGTATTGTACATTTGCAGCAATGGAGAATAGCAGTTAAAGATTTTTCTTATTGTAGTTACTTTATGTAGGCATTTATTGCCAATGACATTATCGTATTATCATCAAGGGATAAATGGGTAAAATTTAGTTTGATCACTTATGACTGTAAGGGAAAAAATACCTGAAGTCAACTGTTTCTTTCAGCTTCATAACTAACTGGACTTCAGTTTTCGTCTGAGCAGAACTTGACTTTTCATGCTTTCCGTTTTACCTCTCCTTGTTTTAGAGACAGTAGAGACTGAAGTTCAGATGACCCCACTTTTAAATTAGACCAGAGGTATACTTGCTTCTCTAAAACATAAGCAAAAAGCCCTATGGATAATATCAGCTTTGCTATGAAAGGTCAAAGTCATGGAAGTCAGTGATGTTTAAACTATGACAGAAAGCCACTGGCTATTAGTATACACTGAAACAGATGAAACTGAAAGGGAAGTGAGACATTAAATAGTTTTCAAATGGTCGAGTAACTGTCATGCAATTCTTGAAACTATTGCATATTCTTCTAATCTTATATCCTTCCACCTTCCTCTTTTTCCTTTCTAATGCTTTATTTTTTTTTTTTGTCTATTTCTGACCAACAGGAAGGGGACCTTTAAGTTCAGGAGCTTCATTAGTACCTTCATTATGTGGCAAATTCATCATCACATTTATACCACTCTGTAGGCTTCCTCCCCATGGACCTGATCTGAGGGAGAAGAGAAATTCTGTGCAGTGACTCCAGAGCGGGTACTAGACCCAAATCTTCCTGGGTTAAGCGATCAAATCCTGTCACTAAAACAAAGAGGAGAAAACTACTGGAGGTGTGAGACAGATGTCAGAGGAGGTACTCTGTGCAAGGTGAGGCTGTGTGGGGAATTTGTCTCCCTCCCATGCAGGAACCCTTGGAACTGGGCCCAGGAGGATGCTGTGCAGCTGTCTGCAGATGCAGTCCTTTGCAGACACACGTGGTAGTTGTAGACCCTGGGAACACAGAAAACCCTGAGAGCAGCTGTGGGGAGGCAAGATGCTTCCAGATGCTTTTTTTTTTTGCTCTGTCATGTGCAGTCCTGCTGATTCTGAGAAGCTGTTTTAAACCTTCATCCTGTATTTCACAAGACCATGCTCTCGAGAAAAGTTTCCTTGTGATGGGCATTCTGGAGACCAGCACTGAGGCTTTCTATTAATTTAAATAATTTTGTGCTGCTATTTTACTTAGTGTTCTTCTCTGCAGTTCCAAGGTCCCTTAATTTCTGCCTCTGCAGAGGCAGAAACCCTTTCCTGCATTTATTTATTTGTTAGGTAGGATTGTTACTGAAGTTTGACTTTTTTTTCAACTACAAATGCAATTACTTGTGATTCTTGTGGGCTTTTTCTTCAATACATTTGTTTGAAAGCCAGGCTAAAAACTGTAGTATACCTTTGTAATTGAATCAGATCATGCTGATTTTAAGGAGAAATTTCTGCCAGTTTTGGTGGTGAAAACAGCTTAAAAGTTACTTGTATGATATGCCAATGAAACATAATATTAATGAATTACTAAAGCTGACAGCTAAGCTTACTTGGGGAAGGAAAAGTGAGTAAAATTTCTTTTCAAGATTTCTAAGACTTTTTCTGAAATATCTGTCATAATAGAGTACGAGAATGGATAGACCATTTTGCTGATCCCATTTAAATTTTTTCTGTCTCTCTAGTGTGTTTTAGCTGGCCTGCGGTACTCTATAGCTTCTTTAGCTACAATAATCTTAAATAATATGCTAACTCTGACAAAATATTGAATTGTATAAAAATAGCCTTACCTTGAATTGCTGAATGCAAGGTTATATAAGCTGTTAAATGTGGAGTAATTATTCTACTACAGGATCATCAGTGGCCACATGTGCTTCATATAAGTGAATGGCAAGATATAAATTCACTGTGTTAAGAAAAAGTCTCTAATGAGCTCTTAAAATTTTAACACCTGAACTGAAAATGTGCACTGCACATTAGTTAAGGACAAAACTGTTAAACTTGGTATAAAGAAATTCTTCAAAAGAAAAGGAAAGATGAGAATATGTAAAATGATTGACTAATTTCATGAGAAGCTTCCGTATATAACTATGAAGGGGGAGAAACAAGTCCCTCTTCCCTCAACTCAGGTACTGTTACAACAGCCCATGGGGAATAGTAAGTTGGCCATACAACCTCATATGAGATTCATCATTTGGTTTAGAAAAACGGAGAAGATATGTGTGAAAAATCAAAAGGAGCACAAAGGATGTGATGATTCAACAAAACTAAACTCATATCTTTGCCTATTTACAGTAGGACTCTGTTCTTAATTTAATCACAATCTGCACAGAAAGCTAACATATGGACTGGGGGTGAGGGGAGCATGATTTGGCATCTACTTACTAATTTGTTATATAGCACATTTTTCCTATCTTCTCAATACATACGATGTTGAAAATTATTTGAAAATTAATGAGGAGAAAACTGACCCATTTTTTTTCTTGCAAAGCATGCAGTTCACTGCACCTGGTCAGGGGAAGGAAAGTGGAAAATAATTGCAAAGTTTTTAAGGGCAAATTTTCATCCTGGTAATCAGAAAGAAATACTATTAATAGATTGTATTTAATACTAGAATGCTCTAGTGTTTTAGGAAAACAAAGGAGAGAAAATACTTGGAAAGATGCGATAATCTTCTAAGTACATTTCTGATTCATATTGACCACTGTCACTGCACTGAATCACAGGCTGTGGAAACTGCTTGACCCATTTAATCAATCTGCAGAAAGTTCAGTTCAGCTCCAAAATTAATGGAATATTTGGAATGGAGCTAGAGTTAAAATGTTGTAAGATTTAGAAAAATCCCACAAATACAAACATTTCGATATAAATTTTGCAAAAACTTCCGTTATCAAAATTCCCATTTTCTGACAAATTTGAAAAGGAGACAGTGTTTTTTCTTTATGGTAATTTTTTTTTTTCTATTGAAATGTCAGCAAAGACATTCTTGAATCTTAGGGCAAGTTAAGACAAGTTTCCAGCAATATTATATAATGACACTGAAAATGCAATTTAAACTCATGAAATTTGTTCATTGTCTGTACATTAGCCTTGCAATTAAATATGATGTTCAAAATACACATAGAAAGTATGAGTAAAGGGCTATTTTTTCAAACTAAGCATCACTATGTTCTTTTTAATATTTTGTTCTTCTGTACATAAGTAACTTCTTAAAGCAGTATTTGGTCTGTGGTATACACGTATCACAGAAAGAAGAAGAGGAAAGAGTATTATAACCAGCCATTCTGTTAACATACTTTAAAAACAGAACTATTTCTAGTATTTTGTGTAGCCTGGATTTAAAAAAAAAAAAAAAAAGAATTAAATGTATAATTTCCCACTTACATATTAGTAATCAGTAAATAAAAATTTAACAAGGGGAACACATTAAGGCTGGTCCACCTATGACATATTCCATGATATGTACAAGTTCTAATGTCCACACATAATCAATCCTTCCACTTTTGTTAATATGTTACATTTCTTAGGGAGGAGTATTCCATAAGCTTTTATCACCAAGTTGTTCATCTGATCTTCAGCCCACAGTTCTTTCATGTTTCTTATATTACTTAAGTGCATTACAGTCACCCTAAATAATTCCTTTCTGACCTCAAGATTTAAATATTTATGGACTATTGTTATATGCACCTCCATCTTTTGGATGAAATAAATTAGAAAAGACTACATGGGGCTTTTGTTATTAAGTATGATTGCAATTTTCATAAATGTGAATGGACTTGTGGTAGTCTGACATAAAATGAGATTGGATCTAAATAGTACAAATTTATGTTATGCCAGTTATGCTGGTGTGAACTAAAGCTAGAAAGAAAATAAAATTTCCATTTAATTATGCGACTTATTCGATGTTTCAAAAGCTTTTGATTCCCTAGTTTTGTTTGAAATTTTACTGTGAGGTCACCAATGGAAAGAAATAGCAATATACTGGTTTTGGCTGGGATAGAGTTAATTTTCTTTTTAGTACCTTGTGTTGTGCTATGTTTTGGATTTGTGCTGAAAACAGTGTTGATAACACACAGGTGTTTTAGTTATTTCTGAGCAGTGCTTACACAGCATCAGGGCATTTTCTGCTTTTCATGCTGCTCTGCCAGCCAGTTGGCTGGGGGTGCACAAGAGGTTGGGAGGGGACACAACTGGGACAGCTGAGCCCACCTGGCCAAAGGGATATTCCGTACCTATGATGCTGTGCTCAGCAATAAAAGCTGGGGGAAGAAGAGGGAAGGGGATGGACATTCAGAGTGATCGAGTTTGTCAAGCCAAGTCACCGTTATGTGTGATGGAGCCCTGCTTTCCTGGAGATGGCTGAACATCTGCCTGCCAATGAGAAGCAGTGAATTAATTCCTTGTTTTGCTTTGCTTGCTCATGCAGCTTTTGATTTATCTATCAAACTGTCTTTATTTCAACCCATGAGTTTTCTCACTTTTATCCTTCCAATTTTCATCCTCATCTTACTAGGAAAGAGTGAGTGAGCAGCTGGGTGGGGCTGAGCTGCCCCTGGGATTAAACCACAATGAGCAAATTGACAATTGAGCATTTATTGGCATGGAGGATCCTGAGTAACATTGCTGTTCCAAATCAGATTCAAAAGGAGTACAAACCTTGATTTTCTACACTACAACACTTATTTTCAGTCCAAGTACCCATTTTTAGTGTGAGGACTTTCTTAAATTAGAAAATCTCTTTTAGGCTTGGGACATTTTCCAGAAAATATTTTGTTTGTCTGCTTGCTTTTTTTTTTGTCTGTTTTATTTTTCAGAGGGGGAAGGAGTGGGGGCTTTGTTGTTGTTGTTTTTTTTTTTGTTTCTTGATTTGGTTTTGTTTGTTTGTTTTTTAAGTTGATTATCTGCCAGGTAAAGTATTTCTGAAAAACACTTCTGATTACTTGAAAAATTCTTTCCCAAATTTATTTATTCTGCTTCTGGGGAATAATGAATGTGCTTGTACAGCCTGAAGACAACACATCCAAGGAGGCATTGTGGTATACTAAAAGATACATCTGAGGCTCGCTACTTTCATCAATGTTGGTCACTTAAGCAATAACAAAAGCACAAATATTGGCATCTGTCAGAAAATATTTTAAGTGGCAAAACATGTCAAAGAGGTGACAAATATGGAAGAAATCGTAGCAGAACAGAATGACATTTTTCCATGATCAGCTTGTTTTGTTAAGTTAAAATCTTTGAGTCTGGATGATAGCTCTTGAAATTCACTTCACTTTTATTACTGAATGCTGCATCTTTTTTTTATTTTTTTTTTTTTTTGTACAATAAAGCTCTATGTTTCCAGCTCCAGTTGTTTAATTGCTAGGTCTGTCATATGACAGACATAATTTTGTGAAAATAGATTGCATGTAATTATTGAAGCAATCCCTACTCATTATAATCTTCTTGAAAATGCAGATAGAAAGTCCTTACAAATTTGTAATAATGTGCTTCAAAAAGGCAGCCTGTTAAGCTCTTCACTACTGTTCCCATTGGGTATTGTAAGTTCAGGGGCATTGTATTGTGTCACCTGCACCTGAAGTGAACTGCATGCTTTTAGGCAGGGAGCAACATCTTTTACACCTTGTCTCTACGGAGTGTGCAGAAGGCACTAATTTCATTAAAAACAAACAAGCAAACAAACAAATAAAAAGACACTGCATCCAACTTTAAAAATATTAGGTCTCCAGTTATCCTGAAAATAGTTCTCTAAAAGTGTTTTGTCCGAGGACAGTGAAAAGGAGAGCCCATCATCCCACTGCTGAAAGTACTTGCTGCACACTGAAATCAGTTGCCCAGTGGTCAATATATGGTAAATCAGGACAAGGCTGTTTCCTTCCACCTTCTCTCCACCCTGTTTAGGGGCAGGAGAAGACAGAATGGAGCTTTCCGAAGCCTTCTCAGTACTGAAATAAACTACACGACTCATGTAGAGCATGGGCTTGGCTAGGAACTGATTCCATGGGGTAAGCTAGCCTAGCTGTAATCGAGGACATCTCTTCCTCCTTCCTTCCTTTTGGGCAAGTTTTTTGAGGCAGGTTATCCAAAGCAAGTAAACTAGCGAATATTGTAATGCTACCAATCACTAGCAAAATAAAGCACAAAAAAGTAACTCTTGCATTTTTTTTTAAAGGATCAGTTCCAATAGAATTGCTGCAAGCACAGCTATCAGTCACAAGATATAAGGACTCCAGTCCCATCTTTCTTCTGCTTCTCAGATGCTTGTACAATTACACCCAAACTCATGGGAGTCACCTTTAATGGGACAAAAGACTTCAAGAAAAACAGAGACTGCAAAAACTGCTTTCATTGACTGAGAATGAACACAAAAATGTCTGGCAACTTTCCAGAAATGCTTGTGCTTAAGTGGAACTGGAGGAAAGCCAAGAAATAAGGCAGCTTTGCTCTGAATGCAAATATTATCACACAGCTCTCTTCATAACGTGGTAAAAAATAAAGCCATGCTCAAGGCAGCAAAGATATCATCCAGTTGCACAAATGCCATGACTGTCCAGCTTCCCTTCCCAGTTTTGACTGTGCATGAGTTTTAAAAAAGGCCAAAATCTTTCCCATTGGGATTATATGTCTGCTATTCTCATCACAGCTCTGTCCTGCACAGTGTCCATCTACCCAAACTTTCACAAGTGCAGTTGGGCCACTTGTCAGTGCTGAGCATTTCAGCCAATCATTGGTATTCAGCTCTTATTTTTCGCTCAACACTTTAAAATTGGATTAAGTGTTCTTCTAGTTTGTAGCCTGTGTGTTCAGCACATTTCAGGATGGACTATCAGTACTAAATCTTGATAAAACTATTACTCACAAAACCTCAGTGGAATAGGTAATACTTTTTCTCTCTGCTTTTTAATGTGTGCGACTATGTTCGTGCACTTCTGGTAGCAACTACTCTCTTCATCCAGATTCAAGGTGCCGCTCGCAGTGGAATCAGTAGAAACTGAACTCAAACAACCGAGGGCAGAATCACTCCAAATTGCCTTAGTCTTAGAATGAACCAGACTCACCTATCATTTATGTTACACAGTCAGGTGGCCCTATTTCCTAGCACTGCAATCAGAAAACTATTGACCAGCAACAATACAGATTTCACTTCATATTACTGAAATGAACAACCCCTGCAGTAAAGTGGTTTGGTTTTTTTCATAAATTTCAGATGATTCACTGAAGTCAGAATCCTAAACTCAAAGATGAGGAATTTAGACATGGAGATGTCAAGTAACTTGTGAAAATTAACTGGCCTTCAATTTGCAAAAAACTTTTTTTTTCAGTAGTGAGTTGTACTGAATACATATCTTGGTTTACAGAATTGGTAGCTGTTTAGGAGGCTTCAATACCTAGGTTTCTCTTTTGCCAATATTCCTTTTCTTGCATGGTATGCATGCAGTACTGGTTTGCTGCTTTTCGCTGCTAAACCACCTTGTGGAGATCGCCCTAGTTTCCATTTATTTCTTTGTTTATTAATTTTCAAGCTCATGAGGAAGTCATTCCCAGACACATGAATTTGATATGGTCTCAGGTAGATGAGATTAATCCTGTGATGACTCTGTTTCCCAGTCATGAAACCAAAAGCTTTCTCCATCTTTTCTTTCTGTTGTGCCTTTAGAGTTACAAATCAACAGGTACAGCACAGTCTCTAAATTTGAAACTGTATTGTACTCAATGTAATAGGACAAAATTTCAATATGTGAATCTCATACTGTGTAACAATTAGAATAAATAACTTGAGGGGAAAAAAAAATCTAAACTAAAATGAAGACAGACAAGAAAAAGAAATCTTAAGGCTCAAGACAGTAATTTTTAAGTACCACTGCTCTGTGCATATTGCAATGCATTAGCCTTCGTGCAGAAATCTTCCTCACACATTTTAACATGGAAATGTTGCAGGTCGTTATTTCCTTCTACATTGTAAGTTAGTTTTATAATGATCTAGTAGTTACCTAGGAAACAGATTTAGGAAGGAAATATTGATGGTTGTGTGAGGACTGATTTGGATTTTTGGTTTTGACATGTTTTTTTTTTTCACATTTTCAGAGACTGAAAATAATTTTTTTTTGCTATATTTTGAAGAATTGACAAAATAACTTCTAGTCTTTTTAATTAGTTTAGCTGTATCATGGAATACTAAAACTGACAAGTCATAATAAGAGAGTAATTTTTTTTAAAGATTCTGAATAAACTGTACAATTGTGTGTAGACATTGAGCTGCTCCTTATTAACACACTGCTGATGACACTAGTTTATTCTTGCCATGAATATTCATATTCTCACAAATGTCCTTAAAGCTTTGTCTGATTTATTAAAAAAAATCAGGGTTTCCTATTATAAACACACTCAGGTGATAAGAGGGTTCTTGTATTCAGCTCTCCATTCATGTCACATTAAAATCTGGTGATTTTAACACATTTAGACCACAATGAGCAAGATCTTCTCAAATAAATTTACACATTATCTTGAGCTAATGTCTTAATATAGAAATCATTCCCACTGTGCATGAATCAGATAGATAAACTAAAATTCTTATTCTGTCACAGGCCGTTCTAACAGTTAAAAAGATACTGGACATGAAAATTTCAGAGGAGAAATACACAAAGGTTTTTACATAATAAAGGGAAGAGTGCATGTATTACACCTGTGTTTGCTTTTAAAAAGCTAAAAATGTGTATTAATTCATCAAAGTTTTGCAATGAAAGAAATAGCTTATCTGTTAGCATTAGGAAAAGTAAAGCATAATATCCTGTTAATTTATAGTAAGATTTTTAGTACTTAACAATGACTAAGTTCACAAAACATTTTCTTCATGAAATTACTTTACTCTGCTTGGCTATCTAATTTAATGAACTCGGCATCTCTAATCAGTATGGTTAATGTACCTGTAATGCAGTAAGAAAGCAGGCCAAGGAGCATAGCTTCTGTAATTAAAATTCAGTAAATTCCTAAAATACCTTCCTAAAAATACTCGTGAAGCTAAGCCAAAAGGCCAAAAAAAAAGTGTATTGCCATATGTTTAAAAACCTGTACATAGCTGTTACTTACTTTATCACTTGCCAATAATATGACAAATAATATAATCCAAGCCTTATAATCACTATTTGGAATTTCAATCATTGCAAGAAATGACTGTTGTGCAGAGTTGGAAGATCATCCAAAAATATTGAAAATGTTCACTCAAAGTTGCTACTTCCTCCTTTTTTCTTTTTTTTAAATTTGGGAGATTTCACACAGGTCTGATGGCTGTTGTTATTTTACTTCCCTTTTTCTCCCTAGTCTCAGCTTTTCATAAGTTTAACTAATAAGTATTGAATAAAAATTTCCAAGTGTCGTGTCTATATAATATTATTTCATTTTCTTAAAACATTCTTAAGATATTTATAGTGGTTTTAGACTCTTGTGTTGAAATACCTGGACTTACTTAAAACTACAGTTTTAGGGACCGCACACTTATTTCAGTCCATAAATCGCAAGTGAGATGTAAAATATGTATTATGAAAAGAAAATCAGTTCAGCGTTTATGTAAGTGATGGCTATCTCAAACTCTATGTATGAGCAAAACTCACATTTTTTCTTAGAAAAGAAACTTACTTACATTTAACAATGCAAAGAATTTGCTTAATATAATATTTGGTACACAGTTGATAAGAACTGAAAATGAAGGATGGCTGTTTTGTTTGTATGTAGTAGATTTTGTTTTATTTAACATGAATCTCCAAGGCTTAGTTCTGTTAGACTTCTGATTATACTCGCTGGATATTTTTTTGCCCCTAGATGTCCACCGTACAGGATTATGAATCATCTTCCTCTTTGATCTCTGATGGGTGAATTTAATTCACAAAAAAAAAAACAAAAACTGTTCTGTTAGTTCTGTAGTAAACTGTTACAGCTATTTCAGCTTTCATGCCTCCAACTCCTTTAAACGGCCCAAGAAAACTGAATGCAAATGAACTAACAAAACTAGTGTTCGTGCAAGATCAAGAGGTGGAATGTAAAGCATGTAAAGGCCAGAAAATAAATTACTATTCTTTTTAGTACACCATTACCTTGGTCTTCTTCTATAAACACTTCCCCTTAGACATGAACTTTGGTGTTTTACCATCTCTTATCTAATATCACCACTGTGCATATGCAGGACAATAACACAAGTCAGTAATTTTTGGATTTTTCTGATTTCGAGGGTTTTTTTTATTTCCCATTTTAGAGGGTGGAATCCTTTTTCACTTACAATTGCACACATATGCTATGCACAAACACCACACCCACTAGAAAAATCAGCTCTGTGGTTTTTTGGATTTTTCGGTTGGTGTTTTTGAGTTGAAAGGAAATAAGGTTTTTGGATCAGAGTACAGTGTCTATCACTTCCATGGAAAGGATCAGAGTTCCTCCAAAAGCTTTTTCTTGGCTCCAGCAAGCCAAAGGCAGCAGGGCTGGGCAAGGCAGTCTGTGCCCCAGCCACTCCTTGTTTTTGTCCTCCCAGCACACTCTTCCACAAGGGTGGATGCACAGAGTCACAGATACCATTTGTGTGTCTTACTGAGATCTCTTAGGTTGCATTTTTCCCTGGCCAGGTAACCCTGGCACAAATTCTGTTCACTGTACTCTCAAGCCAGAGAATTTTTCCCTATAACAAAAGCCACTAAGACAGCAGCAATGTTGTGTCTAGTAGCATTAAGAAAAAACTAATATTTAAGGACTTAATTCAATCCATCAGATAATTTTTGAAGCATTTCCATTTTTCAGTCTTGAATTTCTTTTAACCGAAAGACAGTACGTCATTTCCACTTTTCCATTCATCCCTCTCTCCCATCCTCTTCTCCCTTCCCCTTCTCCTCCTGATTCATAAAGAGAAATGGATTTGAAACTAAAGGTCAAAAGGGTAAGTACTGGACATATCTGAATTTAATTTAGCTGTTGCTGTCTTTCCTTTGCAGAGGAGAATAATGTTTTTCTACATTAAATTAAAGTGTTGTGTTTCTGGCTTTATTTTACAATGGTTTCTCTTTTAAAAGAAAAAAATAAAATAAGACGATGTTTTAGCACATGTAAACACATTTTAAAAACAGTAATTAAAATCTACCCTTTGATATAATGATCTGCACATGAGAATAAATTTTGTCCTCTACTTTTTTTTTACTAGCAAAATAAATTATTCAGAAAAATAACATTAATTACAATTAGAAATACCACACTTCAGTTTTAGTTAATTTCTGTGGACTTCCACAACCATAATAATGGATTGAATTGCATTTACTCCAGAATTAGTCTTTTGAACAAAACTCCAATCCGTTTTTCTGTTAACAATATATTTAACAACATAAGAAAGACTACAGACTAGACTATTATATCCTGTGAGATAAGGAAGTAATTTTCTGAGGTGCATGAGTGGAAAATAAGCAAACATATGAATTGCAGTATTTCTGTGATTCAGCTTTACAAAAGGAATTGTTACTAAAAAAAGAAAATGTTTTCTTCTTTTTACGGTCGGCATATAATAGCAAAAAATCAAGAGTTACAGTTACTGAAATTCAGATCACATCAAATACATCATCCCTTCAAATGTCTTCAGAAAACACACTTTTAATGGACATTTACAGTTCTGGGAAGAAGATAGTCCCTGATCTCATCTGGACTTTACATTGGACCTTTATCAGCAGTACTGAAGAGTGACATTAAGTGCCGTGGAATTCATAAACTTCATGTTACATACTCCCTGAAAGACCTTTATGTTTAAACAGTTTTCTTGCCACCTTGTAGGACATTAGAAAGCTTATGTCATTAGCATGATGAGAAAAAAAAACAGCTAATCCATAAGATCTCTGGATTACCACCTCTTAAATTGTCCCTCACAGTGGTGGAAAGGAGATACCAGTATGTCTGTTCAAATCTATGCTTGCTATCTGTCTACATGTGTACCTACCTACCCATCTAGCCCCTTGTACCTATACACAGTTTTTACAGAAACTTCACGGAGGCTGTCATATCTACATTTTATGGAATATCTATTCGTATTTCAGGCTTGGGCTAGTGGTTTGCAGTCTTGGTATAATAGAAAACTGTGTCGTTTACCAGGGCTACAGGAAAATGCACTGAAAGTGATGGAGAACAAACTAGGAATTCCTAGATAAAGTAGGAATAATTGAAGTAGCTGCCTCAATTCCTAAGAAAATGCATGAGAAAAGCACTTTTTTATTAACATTATTATTATTTTTAGTAATGGGAGAAAAAGGTCTCCAACTTTTTTGTTTTCCTCTTTACTTCCTGACTTAACTGCTATAAAAGTGAAAATTTCAGCTACTGAAAGGATCTGTCTAATTAGTACAAAAAACATCAGAAATGACACAAACATTTTCTGTCATCCTTTGTGATAGATATAAGAAGTATAGATGTACTGTTTTCCTGTGAATACTGAAAAGTAAATACATTTCGTACTCACTGATATCTCTTCGTAGCTACACTTCCTTGAGTAAACCTTCTTTTTCTTCCATTCATAGCTGCTAACAGTTCTAGAAATATTTTTTTTTTGTTATTCCCTGGCTAATTAAAACTCTCTTGAGACTTGACCTGATTTTTATGTTGTTCTTTTGTGCTTTTACTTTTCCTTACTATCCTGTCCTGGTTTTCACTTACGATAGGCTTCCCTTTAGTGTAAGAAGTAATTAAAAAGTTCAAGAGCTGACTGTGTTGCTCTCCTACTTTCCTCTATGCATGTTTCTAGAACATTTTTTGAGGAGTTACCAGTATGATCCATGATGCATTCTGATGTAATATTTTCAGTAAGTTCTCAAATTTTTTAAGCAAATTTAGAAGGATTTAAGAATACCACTATGGGCAATCCAAAATATCCATTTAGCCCTGTTTTCTGCCAGCAAGCATAGCGGAATATTCACTCACAATATTATCCTTGACTATTATGAACTTCGGTTTTGGTGATCTATATCTGGGGGGATTTCTCAAGACTTATTTGTACAAAGCACTAAGGCACATCCTCTGAATTCTATATTGACCCAGTTTTGAGCACCTTTTGGAGTCCCTGTCACCCTAATGACTCTGTGATGCTGTGATTTCCTGAGTGAGGCAGTACCCTGCAACTTCTTTCTTTCAATTCTTTCCTTATATTCTGGACAAAAAAAAACCCAAAAAAAAAGATAACAAGGGTCACTAAAAACTCCAGAGCTTGCTGCTTATTCAGTTTTCCTAGTCATTCAAATTCCTCAGTAATCATAGTTCCACATTCTCCTATGCTTTGAGTGGTGCTCAAAAATATTTTATGCAATTAATCAACATGATTTGGTGATTTGTAAAGACCAATTCTAACTTTGCTCTCCTCCTTCTTTTATCATTACTAGACTTTCAGGATTTCTGTTCCTCCTTTGTTCCATACTCAGGAAAAACAAATAAGTGTGTACCTCCTTTTTTATTTTCCATTGCTTTGTTTGCTGTGACAGGTGTTTGTCAAAAGAATTTAATTTGTCTGCTCATTGATTTGAGATTTTTCTTATAACTATCTTGCATTTCCTTAAGCACTTTTGACAACAATTTTTTAAAAATAAATGATTACATGTTCATTTTACAAAAATATCTACTATACTGTTACCACAGCTTCCTGTAGCAAGCAACAAATTTGTTGAATTTTTTTAAGCCACTGCTTGAAAAAACAATTAAGAAAATATTAAATATCATAAGGAATCAGTCCATATTATTCAGGGAAAGTGAACAATATCCAGCATGGATCTGTTGATAACAATATGAAATACCAGTTCAAGCATAAAAAATTACCCAAGACATTCTCTTTCTTAGGAATCTATAATTCAAAGTTTAATTAGGTCTTGATTTTCTTAAATTTGTCTAACACTTTGACACTTCAGGTAAATATGTATAGAATATAATATTAGTTTCATATCCTGACAGAATTCTAACAGATATCTCAAAAAAGCATATTAGAAATACCTTCTTTCCCAAGTGTATCTAATTTATGTAGAAGAAATACCTGAAGATATTTAATTCTTGTAAAACTATTATAATCTTCTTCAGTTACTCTTATCATGAAAGGATTTTTCAACAGGAAGAATAACGTACATATTATTGTGATACAGTTCATTAACTTTTCTTCCTTCTGCTCTTGAAGTATCCACAAATCTCCACCAGCTTAGCTTTAGTGAAACACTAGGGAAGGCCAGAACAGGGCATTTTCAAAATGCACAAGATAGTTTTTAAAAAAATACTCTCTTTTTTTTTTTTTTCCTCAAGAAATCACTGTAGATCCCTGATAAATAAGTTGCCCTTTCTTGCTCCCCTCCCACAGGCTGGTCAGCCTCATGTACAACCAACACCTGTGCTTTACAGCGATCTGCACTACAGGGCAACCACTGGTTGCTTCACTGCTGCTGTTGTTGCTGCTGCTGTTTTTCCTCTGCTTGCTTTAATTCTTTAACATAAAATGAGCAGGAATGCTGAAACAGCACTCCATATACCTTCTCAGTTAAATATTAGAGACGTAGCAAAAATCTGACACTACTAGTAACTAGTTCCATATGTATCACATATTCTTCTGTTCACTTCAGCTTCTCTTGACTCTAGCTTGTATCTTCAATTTTTTATTTGGTTGGTTGTTTTGTGGGGGTTTGTCCATTCATGTCACCGACTACCTACATTCTAGAAGAAAGAGAATTACAGTAACCAGGAGCACAGTTACTTTAAGACTCAGCCAAGATGCCTCACTGTGTATCATTACTATTTTACCAAAGGACTTCTCTGGCCAGCAGCGCCTCGCTCCTGCATAGGCTCAGGTCATTCAGCTGGAGCAGGCGTGCAAACGCAGAGGTTTCTTAATGTGCTGCTATCAGAGAAAGATTTAAATACAAGTTCCATTTTAAAAGGCAAACAAGCATTCCTAAACTGTGACAGGAAGAGACGGTGATTCGTCAGACACAAGGGTACATTTTTCCCCACTCTGTTGTTTGCTCTTCTCCTAGGAGCAAGAAGAGGTAGCAAATTGTGCCTTAAAACTCCTCAGATTTTTTTTTTTTTCTGTTAAATAAGACCCACATGGGAAATGGCTGTAACATTGTGGGTGATTCATCTCCACAGGAATTATTAGAGAGAAAGTACCTTTCTTTGTGAAGTGGTTTGCATTCATTGAAGCCATTTGGTGTTTTTCCCTCATGTTATTTATTAGCATTTCACAGACACTCATAACTCACAGTCCATAATAATATCTTGAATCTAAAAAAAAAAAAGGTTAGTGCTATCTTTTCACATTTTGTTCTACACTTTACTGCCATAAATCTTTCACATTTCTTCCAAAAATAGAAGGAACACCCCATTACATTTCTCTGAAGCAGAAAAATGCTGTGGTGCTATAACTATGTCTGTGATTTCATCTCTGACACTGGTCCTACTGCCTCAATGAGGTGGAAGTCCTTGCTCTATTGGAGGTTCTAAACCTAGCCTGGATGCTGTTTAAGGTTTGTTTTTTTTTTTTTCTCACAGGGGAAAAATGATTTGGTGACTGAATTGCTTAGTTGTAGACACATTGCTACAAGCTGATTCTGCATATTTCTAGTTGTTCCTATCCACATTATTTTCCAACTGGTGATTTCTGTTTTCATTTCTAGGTTCACAGTTCATTTGCACTTGATTCTCTAGAGATTGTTTTCTTGAGGAGGCATTTTGTAAAAGTAAAGAGAACGGATTAACCTCAGTTCACCACTGTAGTCTGGATTGTGTATTCTCTAAAAGCACTTTATAGGCATGGATCCTTTTTTTCCTGTCAATTAGCTCCTGTGTTCTGATTCCTATGCTTACTCCATAGTTTGTACTCCTCTACAAATGAGAAATGTGATGTGTGTTTTAAGTTTGGGTTTTTGCTGGGTTTTGTGGGTGGCGGTTTTTTCTATATAGTATGTTAATGATATTTGTGTTTCAGATATACCAGATTCCTTTGCTAGTCACTTGAGACACAGCACAAGAATGAATTACTCTGAACTGTCTTTCTGTCTCCTGACAGGTCTACTTGAAAAGCAGCTTGCCTCAAGCTGAATTCATTGTTATTTCACTTATCTCCAAGTCAGCAAGAGACAGTTTTACAAATCTCTAACATAAGGCATGAAATGGAATTCAACAGCAACACTGATTTTGTTCTTTTTATTTGGCTCTGGCCGAATGAATGGAGGCTGATAGATTGCTAATACAGAGAGCACATTTTGGGGTGTTTTCTTGAAACATTGACTTTATTAAAATCAGTCACCCTGTGAGACAACAGTAATCTCACAGGGAATTGATTCTCCCTGATTTATTTATCTTTCCCTGTATCTACCTCAAAAATGCTATTTAAATAAACACGCGATTAGCTTAAGACCACTAAAAGTTATTCCATTTTTGTGAGGCAGAATGTTTCCCTGAACTTTCCAGGTCATAGAATGATCTCAAACACATTTTCCGTAGTGATGTGGGTAGTAATTGACTTCCACTCATGGACTGGCTCCCATCTACACACTTATGTGAAAAGAAGCCAAGTTTTAAAGGATATTCCTATATTTGTAATCAACACATGACCAGGGCCCCAGTGACACGATCATCTACACCGTCATATCACTGGGATGGTCCCAACTGTGGATCATCTACTGCCCCAAACAGTGAGCAAGCTCAAGCCAGTATCTGTGCTAAGCACCTTAGGACAAGAGGACCATTCCCTTGCAGTGGTTTGAGTCACCCCTCTGCCCCTCAAGGGAGTTGGTTTAATTTTTTAAGTGTGAGCTCCGCTATTTGCCCTCAGAACTAGAGGAGGTAATTTACCTCTATTTTATTAGTAGTAATGCAGTCAAAGGCTGCTTCCATCAGGACAATAGAGGTTTCAGGCCTGGCTTGCCACAGATCCCCCACTTGCTGTGAACACAGCCCCAAACATCCAGAATAGTCTTACCCAATGAGTAAGGTTTTTGACTTTTCTTTGGCTCTTGCAAGTCTCTTAGAGTTTAGCAGCACTAAATACCACTTTTTTTTCATTGAAAGAATCCTCTGCCTTCCCACCACTCCCCTCCCCTTTAACTGAAGGTTGCCTGCTGAAGAAATAATTGGAGCAATGACATGAGATTCTAGGCCTGTGCCGATCCATGGCACATCTTTCAAAACTCTGTCTGCATCAGCACATAAAAATGGGCTAGAAAATATTCTGTGGTGAGGAGGGCGGGAGTTATAGTTCAGCACGCCTCCATAGGGCTCAGCATCCTTTCCATGTGCAGGCTGGCTGGCTTTGTCCGTTCTGGAAATGTTCCTATGTCCTTGAATCGCGCTATCATTGAACAACAGATTCAGAGGTCAGAATTGTGTTAAGGGGTGCTAACAGAATATCACATGCCAATGGTCGTATCTTTTCAGTTACACCTGCAGTCTTTAAAGACGTTGTTGCCTTGAAAATACGGCTACTAAAAACTGTCTTCAAATTGCTGTGACTCATTCTCCTACCTGAGGACTTTGAGGTCCGTCACAGAGACAATCTTGCTTGGAGAATTTAAAAACATATGAAGTACACTAACTTACTGTAGACAATCTCATTCAGAAGCTGGCATTGCCGTCCACCTCTATATGAGATACACAAAGTATAGTGAAAAATCTCAGATTAGAGTCAGGAGCAGGCCAGATCCATCCTTCTTTTAAAATTCTTTTTTTTTTTTTTCTGCCATAAGTACTTGCCATTTTTCAGAGAAAATTTTACAGTTAGACTGGAAAGAGCTCTCCACTAAAACCAAGTAGTGGTTCTTTCTACAAACTGGAGGCTAACATTAGCAAAAGTGGCTGAGGTCAAAATGCTGAGCTTAAGATTGTTTGAAACTGTGATATTTTCTAGCATTGTAACAGAACATGTGTCTGGTTACTGTGTGTTGCAAGATACTTAATGTAATTTCACAATTACTAATGCACAGTAAGTTTTGTTCTATTATTTTCTTTTTAGTTTCATCAAAAAGACCAGATCAAGTGCAACCTGCTATTGTTGAGATTTTTAATCAAATGCAATTATATAATTAATGATACAATAGTAAGCCATGGCAGTCCAATTATCATTGATGAACATTTCTTCAGGGGTCTCTAGATCTTCATAGAGAAGACTGGCAGAGAATGGATTCCTAATAGGCAGCTCAGAGCCCCTTGGGCTGTGTCATAGACAAAAAGAATTTCACGTGTTTGTACTGCTGTTGTCTTATTCTAACAGCTCCCCTCCTAGTCATACTAAATGAGTTAGCCTTATTCTATTGAAACCAACTAAAAGTTCTGCATGAATGCTGTAACCGGCAAATGCAAATGTTGGAGTGCAGCAGGGCTACACATTATGCTTTCCTCCAGCACCAGCAAATTTCAAGGTAGGAAATGTCACTGTAGTTAACACTGTTAGAAATTGTATTAACCCATCTTTTGGTAAAATATCCCACAGAATAAATAAATTTGTGATTAAGCAGTTAATAGCCTGTACTCACACAGCTTGAATCTGAACTACAAGAACTGAAACTTCTTTGTAATAAATATGTTAGAGATAATATCAATGTATCTTCCTCTCAAATAAATTCTTCTGAAATAAACAAGATGCATATTTCACACAAATAGAATGACACAGATGACAGTGACGAAGACTAAAGTGTCGTAAATCTGTGTCTTCTGGTGCCACATCCAGTCATAGTCCCTGAATAGCATGGCTTATAGTAATGCTACAAGGGTGGTCAGGGAAGAGAATTGGGGAACAGCACTAAGCAAAGAGAAATGTTTTATAGAGCTACTGGTGTTGGGAGAGGACTTGACTCCATTTCTTCTGTAAATATTCTTCTCGGGCTCAGGACAGTGTAGAGCTGATCTTGTAACGAAGAAGGAAGGGTGCATAGCAGCACAGCTTCTTCACTCAAATGCCAAACAGCTCTCACTACATGTAGTGTTAATGAGAGGGACTACAGTCCCATTACTGCTCTCCAGAAGCCTCCATATTCCTGCTAAGGACACAAAGCCACCAAGAATGAAACCACATGATCAAGGAATAAAATCCTCTGGGAGAAAAGAAAAAATACATATGTCTGTGTGTGTATATATATTTCAGCTTAAATTCACCTCTGGAATTATTCATACAGTGCATTATCCCTGACTACTTCCTATCTTTTACCTCCTTGCATGCTGTGTTGTAGCTAATTTGCTGGATGTGTGTGCCAGTAACCATATAAGCCATTAGCTCGTCTCAGTTCTTTGGAAAATAAATGGAGGAAAGTTAAGCAATTTGGTGGAATTTGGGGTTTTTCTTGTTTTTTTTTCCACTTCCTTGTTATTCAGCCTTCTCTAGAGATGAAGAGTTATGCTTTGCTGTACATTGCTAAACATGGAAAAATTGTTGTTCCATACAAGAAGGGAATATATAAATACCTAACATGCAGCTTTCAACCCACAATTTCTTACTCAGCTGAGTTACTCCAATTTAGTCCAAAAGACATTTGTTCCTCCTGCCGCTGGTACTATTGCACAGATTGTTCCAATTACAGAGCTATGGTTTCTTTATGAAGCTGGCTTCAGTTTTTACAGCCAAAATGATGTGTAAAAAATTGCAAAATCAAATATATATTGTGCCTATTGATTGTGTATCTACAATGAGCCATAAAACTTAATCACAATCATGAAACTCCTTCATAGAATTACTACTTGAAAACTCAAAATGAATGAACTAGAAGAGTTCTTTTATGGTTCTTATACAAATATCAGATATATATGTAGTGTTCCAGGAAGAAGTTACATGATTACTATTAACCCTGTACCGAAACAGATTTTTTAAAATATGATACATCAGTACACCAACTGACAATTAATGGAAGTTTATGGACAAAAACTGTGCTTGGTCAAAAAAGGTCTGGATTCACAATATGCACTAATATTGACTACATCACCAGAGACAGAACTGTGTAATCAACATCAAAAACAGTTCACATGAATTCTGGCATTTGTATCTATTGACAAAGATAAGTATTGACGTCTCAAATAATATGAGTACTCCCAGAAATTTCACTTAGCTTTTTTTAAAATTTAAAATTTGCTTAAACTATGAAAAATAAAGTCATTTTATATAAATATATCTGAAAACAGCCTTGACAATATTTTCTTACCTTCTATGGATTATAATTTGAAAAGATTCTGTCCAATTTTCAACTTATTCTAGAGAATTTATTCTAGGTAATTTGTTCTAGAGAATTATTCCCAGAGGAGGGCCATGAAGATCAGAGGGCTGGAGCACCTCTCCTATGAAGACAGATTGAGAGAGTTGGGGCTGTTTAGCCTGGAGAAGAGAAGGATCTGGGGAGACCTTCTAGCAACATTCCAGTACCTAAAGGTAGCCTATAAGAAAGCTGGAGAGGGACTTTCGACAAGAGCATGTAATGATAGGATAAGACATAATGGCTTTAAACTGGAAGAGGGTAGATTTAGATTAGATATAAGAAATACTTTACTGTGAGAGTGGTAGGGAACTGGAACGGGTTGCCCAGAGAAGCTGTGGATGCCTCGTCCCTGGAAACATTGAAGGCCAGGTTGGATGGGGCTTTGAGCAACTTGGTCTAGTGGAAGGTGTCCCTGACAAGGGCAGGAGGGGTAGAACTAGATGATCTTTAGGATCCCTTCCAACCCTAACCATTCCGTGGTTCTATGATTCTATGATAATAATGGTGTGTTGTTAGCAAATATCACTACTTTTTTATTGGTAAGAATGTGAATAGTTTTGACTCACTATTCACTGCTATTCCTTGCAGTCAGTTTTCTAGAAGGATATACATGTAAATATGATTTTCTGTTTGGTTCTTGCTCAGGACAACTAAAAATTTCTTGACTTAAGAAAGGATGTGGAGGTAAGCAATAATATCCAACCCTGAATGTTGGTATCAGTCTTAAATGTCTATAAACACATTGCTAAAATAAATTCTACTTTATTAATGCATTTTTAAAAGCCAAATCATACTGTTTTTAAATGCAGTTGTTTCAAAAGTAGAACAGGTCTATATTAGGTTAAACTAGTGACAGGGCTTATCTTGCGTATCTCAATGGCATGTGAACTGAAATATCTTTTTGAAAATTCCTTCTACATATCACATTGTAGACCAGAAAGGCATGTGGCTGAACAACCATGACTTCCATTTTTCTTGCTAGAGATTTTACATGTAAAACAATACAATCGGCTCAAATTTAACATAAAAATATTTTTCTGTTAATCTTATTTTCCATTTCAAGATTGTGCAATACAAACAATCTATGTCAAACAGATTAAGCAACTGAGAAGATCTGTTCTCAAGGTCTGAATGAAAGCAGAATGAAAAAACAATCTTATCTTAAAATTAAAGGAATTTTTATTATTAAAAATTTCTCTATTTTCTGTTTGTTTATGTTGGAGAACATGTATTTGGTGGATGTAATGCTCTATAATAGCAATGAGGTAACTACTATACTGCAGCAGACATATAGTTCGTGCAGGCAATACATTTCCTGAATACTCCTCCCAGTGACCACCATCCAGCTACTCCAGAGGAAAGCATCAGATGCCCTGCAATCTGCAGATTAAAAACTACCTTGTCCCTAAGCAGATATATCTTTAATCCCAGACAGACATCATAGGTTTCATTTTGCTAAATTTTGACACGAACAATGTAGACTTCTGTATCTGGGCTCATCATCTAGATTTCTCTTCTAGTCAGAGGAGACAGTCAGACATTTGTAGAGCACAAGTCATCATACCTATTTTAAAGTATGTAATTCTCTCTGTTAGAGACAGAAGTGAATGAAGTTGTGAGTTTAGATGTAGCTATTTACACTACAGACACCCAAAGGTTAGTGAAACACAGTTTAACCTCAGAAACCAGTTTAAACTCCCAAATAAGCAGTTATAATTTCCAAAACTCTTCCATCCATGATGGAAAATTAGTAAGCATTGCAAGCAATTTTGTGTAACATGTTCGTACATTAACATCACTGCTAAAGCACATTGAAGGTTAATTTCAGTTTAACAATATAATCCTTGAAATGCCTTCACTTATTACCTAGAGTACTGGGAAAATGGGTCAATGAGGTTGTTTATGAAGCAGAAGCTGATTCAAGCAGAAAGACAGTCTTACCAGCACCTGAGTATAAAATAACTGCCAACTGCGGCTTGTCCATACGTGATTCACTGCAGGAATTCAGCAGGTGATTGATAAGAGGAGGACACCAAAAATGTAAGCAGGCTGCATATAAAAAGAATGTAAACAGTTCAGCATTCCTCCCTGCACTTACCACCATGGAAACGATAACAACCCTCTCTCTGTTGACATACTTTGCAGCTCAACATTGCCTCTCCTGTGCGTATAGACGCTGAACTTGCTACAGATCCTCTCCAAAGTTGTAGTCCTTCCACCCAGAGAAAAAAAAAAAATAATATCTCCCACAGCCCTCTGGCATGCCGGTACAGTGATAATATGGAATCTATTGGTACTCCAGAAGCACTCACTAGGGGCAGAGCTGATCAGCCACACAGGCCCAAATATGTACAGTTTCTCATTCTTGCAGACAATCCCAACAACAACTTAAAGCTCTCTGTTCTGACCCAGAATTTTGACATAAGTAAACCAAAATGAGATGCCAAGGCAGACATGCAGAGGTAGCTCCTTATGGGCAGATCCCTTAGTACTCTGCTATCTGGATCCTCCTATCTGCCCTGAGGAGATAGAACGGGACAACACACAGAGACAAAATTGCAGGGCTGTAGATAGGAATTGGAACCAATACTACTGCCTGTTGAATAAAAACAGAATTTCAGTAGAAAGGATGCTAAAAAAAGGTTTCTTTAATAGCTATATGGTATTACAAATCTAACTGTGAGTACAAATATGTTGAGGTGTGACTTGGTTTGACTTGACTCCTTCCTTTTATATTGAATCTTTATATTAAATCTTCTACTTATGAGACTGGACTGATGATTTTAAACACACATTTGTTTGTTTTAGCACTTTGGAAGAAATTAAAACTCCAGTGATAACATCAGTGTATTCTTAAGAGTTAGATCTTCATTTCACATGCCTTTGTCTCCTATTACTGAGAACTACACTGACAAATTATAGTAAACACACATGGACTCCTGAAGTATCATCATATCCTAAATTGATACAGCTGCTTTCATGTTGCTTGTTTTGTGAAATGACTCTGTTGTTTCAATACAGTTGCTTTATACAAGATTCTTGTACATTTATATCAGACAAGCTCTGCATGCTTCAGATGATCATTTCATACAAACCTGTTCATAAAAACAAGATTCTCCCAAACAGCTTTCCAAGTTGTTATATACAGATTCCCACATTCCCCTGTTTATCATCAAGAGTTACTCAGTAAAGCTGAAATCCTTTGACCAATTTTTTCACAGGAGCCTGAATTTATTCATAATTCATGTTCATTCTTCCTTCTGCATATGGATGATAGTGCTTCAATATGCAAAGTCAAAAAAAAAAGACTAAAAATAGTGCCTAGAGCAGACAATCCTTCCGTGTGTGTGTTTGTTCACTTTGGAAAAGTGTGATGAGGTTCTTAAACCTAATCCTTTCTACTTTCATAAGAGCAAAGAGAATATGATTCACACTGAAGTGAGAGAAAAAGGAGTTGTAGAATACATTGTCAGCACCATATATTACTCATCCAGAATTCCTAAAGAGAAGTCAAGGCTGCAATAGGTGAGCTGTAATTGTATGCAGCCTTTCACTGAGAAATGCTTAGGGCTCAGAGGACTCAAAGGCAGTTAAAATTATGCCCAATTTTAAGAATTATTTCAGCGAAAATCTGGAGAAGTGGCAATGTGTAATTCTTAGATCACACAGATGAAGTAATCTGTAGTAAAGACTAAAACTAGAATGATATGTGTGGTGTGTTAGGGAAGAGCAAGTATGGATTTTCTATAGGTTAATTATGCCTAAATAAACCTGCTACAACTTTTTGGTGAGACCAGCAGTGATGTGTGTAAGGGAGAGTTGTTTCATAAAGTCTACTTGAATCTCCAAAATGCATTTGGAAATTTTACTTGCTGAAAGTTTCTCTGATTGAAAAGTAAATTGTATTAGGAAGATGCTTACAAGAGAAAAAATTGGTCAAGAAATGGAAAACAAAAAGTATAGTACATTGTCAATATTCCCAATGGAGTGAAACGATCAATAGCATACTTCGGTGACCCGTGCTGTTAACTTATCCATAAACTATCTGGAAAATGGAATAGCTGAAGTGACAGAATCTGATGGGAAGTCATTGAAGTTAAAGTTGTTCAAAGCTGCAAAAAAAAAATGCATGCTGACTGTGTAGGAGCATTTCTGAAGAACCCAGCCAAGTCCTGGCTGTACAGAATACCTCATAAAATAACATGGAAGATGAAGCTTGTTGTAGACAAATGTAAAGTAATACACCTTACAGGAATGATTCTTATTTTAGGTATGCAGTAATGATTTACCAGTCCTACTGTAGAGTGGTACCAAATTCTGTGGAAATTGTTAACTCAGGGCTAAATGAAGTCAAAAAGCAAAGAAAATCATAGAATCATAGAATGGTTAGGGTTGGAAGGGACCCTCAAAGGTCACCTAGTCCAACCCCCCTGCAAGGAGCAGGGACATCCCCAACTAGATCAGGTTGCTCAGAGCCTCATCCAACCTGGACTTGAACGTTTCCAGGGATGGGGCTTCCATAACCTCTCTGGGCAACCTGTGCTACTGTTCTACAACCCTCATTGTAAAAAATTTTTTCCTAATATCTAATCTAAATCTACCCCCCTCTATTTTAAAACCATTACTCCTTGTCCTATCACAACAGGCCCTACTAAACAGCCTATCCCCATCTTTCTTGTAGGCCCCCTTGAGGTACTGGAAGACCGCTATCAGGTCTCCCCGGAGCCTCCTCTTCTCCAGGCTGAACAGCCCCAACTCTCTCAGCCTGGCCTCATAAGAGAGGTGCTCCAGACCTTTTATCATCTTTGTGGTCCTCCTCTAGACCTTCTCCAACTGGTCCACGTCCTTCTTGTGCTGGGGGCTCCAGAACTGGACACAGTACTCCAGGTGGGGTCTCACCAGGGCAGAGTAGAGGGGCAGAATCACCTCCCTCGACCTGCTGGCCACGCTTCTCTTGATGCAGCCCAGGATGCGGTTGGCCTTCTGGGCCGCAAGGGTGCATTGCCGGCTCATATTGAGCAGTATTCAAAAAAAGAATAAAGAGCAAATCAGAAAATAGCATTTTGATAGTAGAATCTAATGTTCACTTTGTATTTGCAAAATCAAGGAAAAAAAGTACTTCAACATTTTCTTGAAAGGTATTAAAAATAATAACAAAAATATCTCTGCGAAGTCAGCTTCTTACGTTATGGCCATTTGAAAAGTCACCAGTTCCTAAGGTGTTATGATACGTATTGATAGTACTTGCTAATTAAAATGACCTCCTACATGTTGGGACTGCTTTTTAGAAACACTTATTTCCAGTCTTTGAGAAAATGAGTTTTGCAACTAATGGCAAATTCTCAAGTCGGTCCCCAATTACACACAAATGGAAATCTAGTTTTCTGTCTTCATTTGGATTTTTCCCGCTCCCTGACTCCTTCCTGGATGCAACACAGTAGAAGTAGCAATTGGAGGTGTTCAAACCAGGGCACTGCAAAATAATTGCAACTGCATTAGCACCAGAAATACTTTAAGACCAATTAATGGGGAAATTCACTAAAAGCTCCATTATCTTTTAAAAAGAGCTTTACACACTTGTGTCATGCAGCTCATAAATAACAGGGATCTAAAAGGAAATCCCTTTGTAAATTGTTCTTCAGACTTTGTAAGAATAGATGCCAGTCATGAAGCTATTGAAATTTAAGTTTATGTTGAGAATAAAAGCACCACAGAATGAATCATGATTTCATTTGGGAAATTACTGTGGGTGGGAATGGAAGACTTTGGCCAGACTGGTTACGCTACAGACACACAAGGGAATTGAGAAGATTTGACTTAAACAAATGGGTGTCAACCATGGGTTATTGGTGATTTAAAAATTTTGCTAAAGTCAGAAACATTGGACAAAAAGCAAAAAGATCATAAGTACATATAAAGCCGAACAGGTAAACGACAAAAAAAACCAGAAGGAATGCAAATAGACTAATGATCCAGTCTTACTTTAGTAGTGGTCAGTCAAGAAAATTTGTAATGCAATAAATTGACTGGGTTACAAGTCAAAAAGCAGGAAGCTAGCCTGGTAAAACTGTACCCACAGAGCCACTGGTGTGGCATTGTTGCATGAATGACTGAGCATTTGAGGGATCAGGTTTCTCCAGAAAACAGGCTTCATTGATTGTGTTGGCATTTGGTGTCAAGCTTAATTGCCTTATTGTATACATTTCTGGTCAAGGGTGACAATTTCAGCAAGGGCCAAACTGACTCCCATCATGTCTGAGATAGCTGGGGGGAACGGGGGTGAAATTTATGTGGTGGTTTTTTGGTCTGGTATTTTGTCTCAGTATAATCTTAAACAGTCTTTGTGAACTGCTATCTGGTAATATCTTAATCGCTATTAACTATCAAGAAGGTATAACAAGAGCTAACCTAGGGGAAAAAAAAAAATAAATGATTCAACTTGTTTAATGCAATTTCTCACAGTGCCCATGTCAGCTAGACAAGAAATCTTAGCAAGAACAGCTGCAGGATAATCAGATGCAGCAAACTCTATCAGGAACATGTTAACGTGTTGTGATGGGGAACTGCAGCATCTTTTTTTTTTTTTTTTCCACCTTGCGAATGTGAAATTATAATTTGGATTTTCTGTGGATGTTACAGTATTCTAAAAGATTATGATTCAGATGCCAGAGAATGAGACACTTTTCTCACCACTGCTCCCTTGTATCAGGAATGCAGACATATCGTGTGTGCATATGCTAGACATAAATGTAGATATTTAGGAGGTGCTTTCATTGAAATATGCGTTATATGAGGTAATCAACCTGGCTTCAGTGACCAAATTACATCCTAGTTGCGTCTTCACTTCCTGTTCTTTGGAATTGCTCCTGGAGAGGAAAACAAGGCAATTATTTCCCCTTAGGAAGGAAAATAGACTAAAAAATCACTGAAATTGTATAAATTCAACAGTGTGGTTACTGTCCCCAGCTTTGCAGTGGTTCTGTTTTAGCCTTCGGGTGTCAGGCTTTCATTTCATACTACCAAATACTTCCTGAATTCCTGGGCTTTGATTTCTTCTGCATTCTTCTGTTAATGTTTCACATCTGTCCTTTTTTTTCCATTTTGCTGCCCTTACCCCTCTGTGTCATGCTCCAGAAAGTGTGTTGAAGTTGAATTTGCACTGAAGAACTCCTAATAGGAATATCAGGTAACAGCATCACTTTCATCTCGCTGCTCCTTCAACAGACAACCCCAACTCTGTTTTGCTAATTTTGACTGAGGAAGTGTTTCAAATTGAATTGCAGAAAGGCATCTGGTCTCATTTTGGTCAGTGCCTCCTTGGATGATAAGACAGGAAAATACTGTATTTGTCTTACAAAATGAATGAGACAACTTTCTCTTCAGAGGAAGAAACAAATTAGCAGAAAATCTTTAATGTTTATCATAATACACTTTCTTCTTTATTTTAGTAAGCGCCGTTAACAACAGTCTTTGAAGAAGCATTCTCTTAGTGCATGACATCTTGTGCACAACATACAGAGCAGTAACAGTAAAGCTGGTGACGGTAATCATATATAACCTCTGTCAAGTTGACATAGACCTACAGAACCTGAGGGAACATCAGCTGTAAGTGTATCTGCAGATAGCTCTTTCCAATAGAAAGCTTTTCATCTTAAATATAGGGTTGACATTTCAGGAAGTTTGGCATAGTACAGACTACTATGAAATAATATATAACAAAAAATGAAATCCTTATGAGTAGTTTTTCATGGAAAGAGACACTTTATGCATATATGCACGTGTAATCATTAAATAAACAATTAAAAATAACTGTGATAAATCATCTGTTGTATAGTGTTCGTTCATTATCATTACACTCAGTGTCTCAACATTTTATTATTACTGCTTTAAATTATGTGAGTAACAACTACTCTAGCTAAATTGCAAGATTGTGTTTAATGTAAAACCACCTAAGAAAGTTATTATCACCACCTGATTTGTGATAGAATCTGTACTAGATCTGGTAACATTGCAGTGTATCTTGTTTCTTTCGCTAAGAGCTAATAATCTGAAAAATGTGATGTAATGGGAAGTAAAACTATTCACAAATTTGCACTAAAACACTGATAATAAAGTTACAGGCACAATGAGGAGCACATGGTTACATGGTTGCCTAAACATCGAATAGCAATACATGGTTAGGGGATTTGGTTTCTGTTCCTTTTGCTAGAAAAGGTTCAAAGCCTTATGACTCCTGAGAGATGTATGAAGCTTTGTACTTGAGATAGGTACCTTCTTCTATTGCTACTGTTATTCTATTCCATTTTACATTTCATAATGAAATATTCATCAAGGCATTAAAGTTGCTATATAGCCTGATAATTAGCACAGTAATCTGAGTCCTAGTTCCTGTGCCAACTAGTATTTCAGTATGAAGGCACTCATCAGCTTGGATTCAAATTCCTGTTTTAAATCAGGTGGTTTCCTAAACTGCTAAATCGTAGACACAGTCTATTTTGGCTTAATGAATATTTCATTATGTCCAAAATGAAGAGATGGAGAGCAGCATTCTCTGAGAAGCTGGAAATTATCGTGGTCGCTGCAGAGACAGGGTGGCAATTTTCAGGCTTTCAGAATTTCCAGGCTCCTAAATCCACATGAGCCCATCTGTTGAGCTATGAATTTGAAAATCCTGGAAACCTTCAGGCAAGTTGTAAAGGCTCCAAGGGTCTTTGTCCTCCCACCTGTTCATTTATTCATTAATCAGCTGTTAAAGAATTTAGCAGGTACTCTGGCATGTGATTAGAAGAGGGTTTTGAAACATTTTTGGCATGAGCAGATCCATCAAAACCCTATCTGTCTTCCAGTGCAATTTCACTGCGATCTCTGAAGAATATTTTGCTTTCACTGATTCAGCATTCTTCAACAGAAAAATCAAAATTGTTCGTATTTTCCAAAGAGCTAAATGTTTACTTCACAGGCTTAATTCATTATGCTGTAGCCAGACAGTTGAATGACATGCGCTGAAGGAGACCTCTCTGTAGAGGAACATGACAGACTGTGTCACTGGCTTCTAATACATGTGTGGTTTGTGAAGATCGTATTTCTGATATTTACGTGAACAAGGATGCCAGGGTCTTATTGCTTTGAGTGGGAGGATAATATGATCCCATCAGTGTGCCAAGTTCCTGTAACTCATCACTTTCCATTCTCCATGAAGTGGCATTCCCCTAATCCGGCTGCCAAAAGTTGGTTTCTATTTCACAGTCCCAAGGACAGTGTAAAATCTCACTTACTTATTACCTGCTTGTTAGGCTAACTGCTGTAAAATCTGTTTCTGATTTGCACTTGGTTTGAACTGGTGATCAGCTACTAATAAACTCTCTTTCACACTCTCTTGCTCTTTTCTTACTCTGCCCCCCCCCACACCCGGCCTTTCCCCACCCCTCTTTGGGCGCACTTCCAAGTGTCAGAAAAACTGGGTCCCCAGACACATACAATAGGCAGTGCCTGCTTTGTTTCACTTTTCTTTCAGATGAATTGAAATACAAGACACAGGATGGGTACTGTCTGGAGTTAAACTGGCTCAAAAAAGTATGTTAGTGTATTAGACTGCATTTTTTTTTTCTGCCATGTTGGCACTTAGGTTCATGTAATATTCTCACACAAGACTTCAGAAACTTTGGAAAAATCAACAAGTATCACAAGTTGTGCCTGGAACAAGCAGGTGTAATCCTGGGAAGATAAATATAATCCAGCTGCTAGCACTGATTTCTTTAGCATTTTATCAAACTCCCTGTTGTAGCAACGGTCTTATGCTGTTTTTTCCATTCTGCTAAACCAGCAGATGACTCAGTCTACAGACCAAGATAATGTAGTACAATTATAGCATTTAAAATGGTTTATGTGTGACTACTCAAAGCTTGTCTTCACTCTGTTTATTGGCTACCAGCACACTAAGCTAAATGCAAGTTAACAAATTCCTAAAAATACTCCAGGGATGAATCATCCCTTTCAAAAGGGTTCTGGAGAGTGTTTACCACTGTGATGGTAAGTCACGAGGTAGTAGGGAAGCCAATTTCTGTTACAGAAAGAGACAAGTTTGAGTCAGCCAAATGCTGTTACAGATTCTGACTGCTTTGTCTGGAAGATGGCTATTAGGAGTTAATGTCCTCAAACCAGGCAGCTAAAGGAGATTGCTAAAGTAAAATTTCAACAAAGTATCCACTTACTTTGTAAGATGGCTTTCTCTTTCTTTCCTTACAAATTCAGGAATTAAGATTTTCTAATTTTTAGAAGAATTACTCCTAAATCCTAAGTGACTCATCATTTTCATAAAAATCTAAGGAGTCTGTTCGCTTGGAATTTGGATGCTTGACTTTCAACACTGGTATTTGAAAATGTGTGTTCAAATTCAGGACATGGGTGTGTGCTTGAAAATTCTCATCTACCTACAGAGCAGACTGAAGTATTTTTTGACAGGAAGATATTCAAGTGCCGTATCTATTCCTTCAAAAACTTTGGTTTGATAGATGGAAAGTTACAGAAAAAGAGTTAGAACATAATGGTTAGTGAATAATAATAATAATTATAACAACCACAGCAACACAATCTAGATGAAAATAACATTGACATTTCAGCCTCTGCCCTGTAATAAAATAGATTTACTCATGTCTCCAGAAGTAGTTAATTTAAGATTAGCTGCAGTATTACTACCTTCAACTCTATTTTAATCTGATTGAACATTATTTACTGTAAATTAAAGACTGAAGATATGACCAAAAGCTTCATTTATGGAGATCTTTCTGTTTGCTAAATAATTGTTCTATGTTTGTAGTTTGATCTCTGGCAAATTGCATAGACAGGCATGCTCTGGTGTGGTTTGAGTTCTCTCCAATCCTACTCAGCAGTGCTTTTCTGATGGGAGTTGCCATCCCCACACATCTGAGATACCACAAGTGGCCATATGGCTGCATCATGGCCTCACCTCCATTGCTTTTTGGGCGTCTAATTAACACAGATGTCTTGTGCTCATTAGATATATTTAGTAGCACCTTTAGTTAACTCAGACTTTAGACTGGAAGAATAAAGTCCTAAAGGTATCACTTGATAAAAAGACTGTAAATTACAGATAAATATTTTGAAAAGTTAACTTAAAATGATAGCAGGTCTTCCATGTTGCAATCTTGACCAGTTGTAAAATATGGCTATACTCTTGACAGAAAATAGGAAAAAAATAATTTTTCAAAATCCTGAATCAAATAGTTTCATATATTGGAGGTGTCTCACAAAGCAGTCCTGACACATCTTTCTGTTCATTATTTGCCTACTATCTGATAGGCAATAAAGAGAAAAAAAAGCCAGACATTTGTCTTGGCAGATTTGTGTAAATTTGTGAGCAATTAGATAAATTAAACAGAATTTTTTAAAATATCCTTTTGAAAATAGAGGCATTGTGAATGAGATTATACTCTGCCGTCTTCTTTACTGCCATCATTCACTGCAACCGAACCGGTTTAAAATTCCTCACAGGTGACCAGTGAGATGTGTCACATGAAAGTACATGAACCGACACCTTCACCTTTACAGAACAGATATCCTCGGTCCTCTGTGTGGAAACTACTGACTGCTCAGAGAAGGCTACTTAATTTTATTTCACTGTGAAAAAGTTCAGTAAATCCTTGTTTCTGAATTAGAAACTTTTTTTTCATAATTGTATGCTTACTACTTCATGATAATCTGTTTGTTCCTTGACTCCTCCCTCTTACAATTATGCAGGCTGATGTTTGCACTGAGATTATGTTATAAATCTTTAAGAAAGTCGCCTATGAAAATTCTCACTTGTGCTCACATGTCTTTTGTCAGAAGGAAAAGTGTTACCTAAGATGTGCTGCAGCCATGTTTGCAGAGGCGGACCTGGGGAATTGCCTGCTGGAAAGTGTTTCTGTGGAGAGTAAATCAGGATATCTTTAGATAATCACCTATGTTTGAGACTTTCAAACGTGCACGTGTGATAGTAAAACGTCCCACTTGATCCCTGTGGAGATTTGGAGGAAAGGCTGCTGCTCTGAAGTGGTGTGTTACGTCACTGTGGATGCCCAGCGAAAGTCCTTTGCAAAACCTTTGCTTTTAGATTGATGTGAACTGAAAGCTCTTAGCTCCTGCACTTTGTCAGGTGATCCATTTGCTTTCCTTCCAAGACAGTACTTCGAAAGAGATGCTGTAATGCAGCTTCACAAAGTGAGATGCAAAATAAATGAGCCTTCAGGCAGGATGCTACTTAACAGCCTTCTGGGAGCTGTTTATCAAAGACCAACTCTGTCTCACATCCATCCTCACTGCCATCACTGGTTGTAGGGATGGCTCAGAGCACTCACCAGAACCATTACACAGTTGCAAACTTACCAAATAGTCCAAATGCATGAGGGGCCAGGAGACAAGTGTTCAAAAACTTTATGCTTCAGAGTTTTTCCTATCACTTTTTGACAACCAGACGAAGGTAGCCAGTAGGCTAAGAAGACCTCTCGCAGGCTTTAGAACCAAAGACATCTGTAATGTCCTGTGTCATCAGAAATTTGGCAGGCACCAAACTAAGAGGACCATATGTTTATGTGGTAAACACAGAAGAAAAGAAATAGGTATTAATGCAAAGTTGGTAATGAGAAGTGGATATTAATAAGCACTTGGGCAAGAAGAGCACTCAAAAACTGGTTTGGCCTAGGAAAAAATTCCTGATGACTTCCACTTGCCCCCCAGTCCTTATTCAAATTCTGCTAAAAAAAAATCCCACAGATATTGACGCCAATGAAAATACTGAGCAAAAGTGCCTAAGTGAGCATCTCCACAAGTACAAATGCCCAAAAGCCCACCTTCAGATTATGAGTGTTATATACTCCTACCTCACAACTGGGAGGAATTTACACACTATTATTTATGTCCACTTGATCCTGTAAGACGGTATGTAAGAACAGTACAGCTGCAGAATGGTTTTGCAAACACCTTTAACTAGGGTTATGGTTTATTGAGATAGTAATTTCATAGTTTTACATTAATTTTGCTTTCTGATTTTTCTTCCTTCTCACAAGTGTATGATACTATTAGAACAGTATCCAAACAATATAAAAAAATATATTCTGGAATAAAATTATATTCATAGAAAGAGTTAGTCCCTCAGTTAGTCTCTTGAAGAAGTCCAAGCACAGAAAATCGTCACACGTGTGCATGATTTTCTCAATTGTATATGCATTTTCTATAATTAGAGCTGCATGAATAAGAGTGTTTTTTTTTCTGTTTGCTGGCCGCTCTAAAAAGACACCAAATCAATAAATGTACAGACATCAAAGGACATTTAGTATTGATTAAAACCAAAATGTGCTGTTTTAAAAAAACTTTTGAAATTAAATATTTTCCTTTTTTTTTCCCCCAAATTTTTAACAAGAGTAGATGGCAAAGAGATGAGTTTGTGAAGCATTTCAGTACAGCTGTAGATACATTTCTCACATGCAAAGTTCTGCCTGGAAAGGCTTGGACAAATTACAAATTAGGAAGTCACAACCTGTTTAGCAACTGCAGACAAAATGTCAGAATTCAGCTGTACAGCAACCCTACCAATGCCTTGTATATGACACATAATCTCCTGTTGTGTGCATTTTTCCCTACTTTTTTTTTCTTTTTCTTATTTTATTTCTTCTATTCAGCTTCTGCCCATACATAGCTTATTTTACTTTGGGTGCACATGTGCTTACAGTGAAAACAGATCATTCATACATTCAAAATCAAAGGGAAAAAAACAGTCTTCTGTGCCTAAGTGTTTCTGGATTTGGTATGATTGGCACTATTGTATTCTGGATTGGTTTATATTTTTGATACTCTGCAAGAATTAGTCACCTTCTTGACCTCCTAGGACCAGGAATAGCTAAGCAAACAAGTGGAAGAGAGAACCTTGCTCGGCCTGTTAGACTAAGCAAACATGACAAGGAAATCACTAGGGTAGGCTCATACATATGCACTGTCAAGGTGCCATCCTGACAAAGTGTCTTTTTTCAATACAGTTGCACGTTTTTATACTGTCAGCAGGTTTTAGAAGTGAAATACATGTATTTCATTGTTAGAATTAAAAGGAAAGCTTTAAAATCCTTCTCCGCAGCCTTTTTTCAACAAGGTATTAAGTGAAAATGCTGTTAACACAAAAAGAAGGAAATGTGCAGGGAAAGGTCAGTGTGATAGGTTTTAAGAATTGCTGCTGCTGACTCATTAAAGCTAATGGCAATGATGATTTTAAACAGTGTCTTTGCTTCCACTGATATCCTGCAGTCTCTCCAGCAAGGATCAAAAGCACAGGGGTCTTGACAGGAGATAAACAAATGCATAAAGTTCACAAGCGCTTAAATTCATCCTTCTTAATTGAAACACACCATTACACACCCTTAATTAAAATTGCCTTGTTGTATTGCTGTGTCTGTAATAGAAGTGTGAATTAGGAGTGTGCTAGAGGCTTGGTTTCAGATGATGACAATGACAGCAAGGGCAGCTGGTTCAGGCTCGCTGGGACTGTGGTTTCTGGTGGCCATGGAAGTCTGACCACTGGCAGTGGGTTTAATGGAAATATTTGACAAATGCCTGCCTACACTGAAGTAATTAAAAATTCAATCTCTTGCAAGTATTTTATATGTGGCAGTATGTTGACATTGATTATACTGGAAATGTAATATTCATATCCTTTTCTACAGAAAGGAGTAAAAAAATCAGGCTGCTGCATCAGACATCTGTGTATCGGATGGGTACCGATACACTGATGGTGACTGGGTATACAGTACTTGTGGTACGGATCTTCTAGAGTTTCAGGTGGTTCTGCCATCATCCCTCTGCACATTAAAAAACATATAAGAGAAAAATAAACCCTAAACTGACCAAAGAAACACAAATTTCAACACAGTGAATTTCCATGTTCAGATGAGGAAGGGAAAACCAGCTCACAACTGCTTTCTGCCCACCTGCAGCCACTAGCTGCGTTTCCTTCATGTACTGCAGGAACATTCTGTCAGATATCCCAAAACTCCACTGTGAGCTAGGAACAAGTCTGTGTACATAAAGGAAGACAAAGGAGGGGGAGGAGGGAAGGAGGAAATTGAAAGAAAGTGTGAACATGGTAGAAAATGGAGAAATATTAGGGAAACTTCCTTGTCTGTCAAACCAAACAAAATAGTTCAAAGAAAACAAACTTCCGTTTGATAACTTGTTATTTTTAATTGTTTGATAGGGAAGATATTCCTAGAGGAATTTCTAACTTCAAGAGTAATTACCAGCAATGTTTTGACTGCTGATGCCTTTGGGCAGCAATTTGCTTCTGTTTAGTTTTTAGGTACTGTCACGTCAATCAGATCTGTGGCTGTATTCACAGGCAATGGTTATCACCTAAACCAAGGGAAATGCATGCTAAAAGGCACGTCCTCCCATCCGCGTTTAAGGCAGAGTCATTTCATCTAGCTGCTCTTTTAAGAACAGAAGACAGAAAGTGTTAATCAGACGGATGAGAGATTCCTTCAGTATGAAGATGATAGGGAACAAATTTATCCTCTTTTCCTTTGCACAGTTTTATTTGCAGACACTCATAATTCTGTAATTGTTATTTATCATATTTCTTTGCACAACACTAATGAATCAGCATAAAACATTGATTTGCGAAGTTCAGCACAATTTCCCGCTCTCCCTCCTTCCTTCTACACATTCATACTGCAGCTTATCAAAACTAAATGCAATTTCCACAAGTTTGTTCACAGATATCTATCCAAGAAAAGTTTAGGTAGATATAAAATTTATATGTTGGGATTTTGCAGGAGTTGATGGGAAAATTGTGTTTTGTTTGTTTGTTTATTTTTTCTTTTGCCAGATTTGTGTAGTCAGTCTGGCTTCATGTGTATAATGAAACCAGCTAAAATTTAAATTATTTTTACTAGACCTTAAGGGTATATAGTATTTTTTTTATTTTCCACTGATTATATATCTTAGAATTATTATTGAAAATATTAATTTTAAAATAATTTTATATGGATATTCTATATATTGATTTAAAATATTTGACAATGTTCCTAAAATTATCAATCTTTCTATTTTACGTCCTTAAGTTATATACCATTCATTGCTGCTGTTTCTAACACCTCATGGTCCCACTTACTGGAAGACAGGGAAACAAAACTTTCCCCTTTCAGTGGCAGGCTGTTGAGCCATGTGGTGATAAAGGACCAAAGCAAGTCACTGACACACTTAACTCAGGAGTTGCGATTGCGGGATACAGGAGTGCATCTCTTGGAAAAGGACTCCCATCCTGCCCAGATCCTACCTTCACATCAAGCCAGATTTTTTCCTGTGGGAAGGAAGAGCCACAGAGGCAGCAGCTTCTCTGCAGCACATAGCATACTTTAGGTGTTGCCACAGGAAGTCTGTAGCAGAGAAGGACTTTCCTTGTGTTCAAACAGACTGACCCGTCCTTCTTGTTAGGAGAACTGCAAAACGGTAGTACGTGGAAAGATGAATGTAGGCAAAAATATGTAAAAGCTATTCCAAAAGGTACTTTATGTTACCAACTATAATCACTGTGTTTATTATAACTTAGCAATGTGTTAACACACAGAGATCTCAGTTCCGTGTTCCAGAAATTGTTCAAACACACAGGGAGTGAACCCACCCCAGCTCTGAAGTGTTCAGCTACCAGCAGAGAAGAAAAATGTTTTCCACTGTGTTGCAACAGATAACACGCTAGGTTGTACTTCTGCGACCGGACAACCTTGCAATGTTTGGCAAGCGGCTTTATGACCTTGTGCCTGTTTCCTATTCACAGATTTCGGTTATGACTATGTCAGTCTATGTTGCAGTGTTTTCAGATCTGCAGGTGCAAGGAGCTACTAAATAAAAAATAATAATTAAAGGAAATTAGGAAACAGTGCTGGCAAATAGGGCAGCATTAAAGAAAACATCTGTAAAGAATGTAGAAATATAAAAGATCTGTCTATTCCATTGCCATGCTTTCAATTTTTTCTTTTTTTTTTTTTTTTTTTTTAAGTACGAACTGTAAAGTAAAATCTTATATCATCTACCAGATGAATCATCCATGGGAAAGAGAACTCTGGAACAGTGCAGGAAAAAACAAAGTCAGTGAAGGTGATATTGGGAAGGTAGAAAAATAGTAAAATTTTCAAATCCTAACCACTTTATTCACCAGAAAGAATATGACTTTCTTTTTTTAAAGCCTTTGTCTAGAAATTTTCTAGCTTTTCTTTATTCTACACTGCAGGTCTGACTCCTGAATGTGACCCAAATAAAACTTTTCTTTATACTGGACTTGAACTCCTTTATTATTATGCCAGAAACCTTCAGGGTGAAAAAATCTGAGTATGAGATTAAAGATAATGTTAGCTTGTTCCAACTTCAGTGAGTGAAAATTACCCATCAGTTTTTATGTAATGAAATCAGAATATTTCAATATTGTTGGCTGATTTTGCAGATCTCTACTCTCTTTGTCCTTTAAAGAACAGTGAAAATATGTTCTGTACTGGTAGAGAAGGCAGGAAAGCTGCAATTTTCTACATATTCTTAATTTCACAGACAGGTCTGGAAGGAAATCTGAAAATTAACGAAAAGAACAGTCACACACTGGGTACTGTGCCTCATGTGGGAGCACACAGAGTAATCAAGGGGTGTTAAGGCGATATTAATCTTTGCTTAGTTTGGGATGACTGATAGCATTGCAGCCATTGGATTTTTTTTCAGTAAACAGGACAAGATGTGAAACCTGCGAACTTCACTCCTCTATCTACATAACAGCTCAGCCAGGGCCCGAGTTCTCACACGGTGCTGCAGGGAAGGCAGAGCAGAGGTCCTGGCCTGGGACATGCATAGCACCAGACAACTGAGCACACTGGCTTGGACTGACGGCTGTACTTCAGCGTTAGCATAGCTTTGCACAAATTACACTCTCCAGCGAGTTCTGCAGGCTTCTGTTTATGAAGACTGGAACGGGTTTAGCAATCCTATGAAGAGATTCAAAATGGGGTGACAATAATCCTGTTAAAGTGCAGCCTGCCATGCTATACTTCTGTAAGTAGAATGGCAAATAACACTGTCATGCCACAGATTCTCACTGATAGGTGGGGTGAGGTGGAAACACTTCTGCAGACGGGTTACGTAGAAGTATCTACTCCAGTTAAAAACAGTACCATGGGCACAGAGGGCTTCCAAGCTTGTCTAAATAGACTTCAATGCAGACCAACTTGCAGCATCATAGTTGTGTGAATAAATATCTGGATAACAAAATACTTGCTATACTTGAACATAAGTATTACTTAAATAGAGCAAGCTTAGTGCAATAAATTAGTTTTTATCAAAGGATTCCAGGTTACAGTTCCAAATTAAATGAACCCAGTCTCACCATTCTCTGTGACAATCGAAGAAATCGACAGTGAGAAAAAATTAATTATTTGTTTGAGATCATGCAGAATTTTATAACAAAGTTGTGATTCTTTGGTCTTACCGTTCTACAGCAAAACCATGTAACAGCCAACTGTTGCTCTTTGAGTTGCTTTAACTGTCATTCTTCGAGTCATTTGCATTTTCAGTCTGATTAAACATATGTTAAACTGCACTGACCACCTACAAATCAAATCCATAGCATTGAAATGGGCTATATTAATTTTTAATACAACTCCATAGACTACTCTAGCCTTACACTATGGATAAATTGCTGCACCTCCTGGCTTCCGGTGAGTTTGACATTTTATGGGAAAAGTAATATACTGTGTTTGTTCCCTGTCCCCAAGAGTAACAGGTTCCGTCGTTACTCTCTTTAAACAGCTGGAAGGTATGTCTGTACTTTTCTGTCCTATCTTATATAAGCTCACCTTTCAAAAACTGTGACAGTAGATCTCTGACTAGTTTAAAAGTTTCTCAATTACATTGTGAAGCTGAGCAGCTCATTCATAGCTGTTCATATCCTTAAGTATTTTTTCATCATTCATCGTTTAAAAGGCTGTTGCTGAGTTAATCCTCTATGTTCTTTTGTTTCCAGTTGTGAATATTCATTTGGCTTATGAAAGAGAAAAATGTGGATTATCCTTTGAACAGTTCCTCAAAGTTAAATTGGCTGGGAAAATAAAGGATTGCAAAAACCAACCAAAAAAAAAGAAACAAAACGTGCTATCCCAAACACTGGCCTGCACAAACTTGTCTCTTAGTGTTACTATAAATACAAGCACTACCCATGGGAGATTATGAAGGTTTTATAATGTGGTAGTCCCTCTTCCTCCGCTATGCGTTTTCATAAGGAACCAAGAGCCCTTTTACTTCTGAGATGAGAAAAACCACAGCTAACAATGTTGACTCTGCACTGATCACAACAGGAGCTCCCAGTTGGTATCCCACCAAGGTGAGAAAAAGCAGTTTACACTTCCCAGAACTACTTTGTCTACCCTCAAAATACAATGACCTCAACTGCAGCAATTCATACCCAGCTCAGCCTCTGAAGGTCATATTAGCAAACAGGAGAGTCTAAAATGAACAGTTGACTTTTCTTATTTTGAATAACTCCTGGAAGACTTCAGCAAGTCTCTTCTTTGATGTATCCCTCACTGCCAAATGGCAGAGATCCATTCTCCCTTTTTTTTTTTCATATATGCATCTTTACTGTATAGAAAAAAAAAGACTTAAAACCTGGAGGTTGTGGAGCTCTCCTTCCACTGTGGGAGGCAGTTTCTGTTTATGAACAAGTCACCTGAGACTACATTCTTGCTAAAGCACAAGTGGAACCAAGAAAGAAAAGTCCTGCCTTTGTATTTCCTCAGATCTTCTGCTTTAATATTCCTTTAGGTGGTAGCACTGAAGCTTTAATATGCCACTAAATAAATTATTGTTGATGCGGCATGTAAATAAGGTTTAGACAAGATCATCAACAGTTATGTGCTAAATATGTTAGACACAGACATGCAAGGCAAGAAATCACTCAGGTCTGGGTACAATGTCCATTCTCTGGGACCATACTTGATGAAGCATTATAAAACATACTGTAAGGGAGAGTTTTGCTTCAGGGCCAGTCTTTCGCTTACTTTGTCTTTTTATTACATAGGGAGAGATGGAACATTACTTTTCACGTAGAAGTTAGAGTGAAAAAGATGAAGACGTCTTTCATCTAATGCTTTTTAGTGTTGGGTTTTTTAATTCATAGTCTATTTTACGCGGCACTCAATTTTCCCAAACACATGAAGGGAAAGAACACTCAGGCAGTATCAAAGTCACTGGCTTTTTCTTATCTTTCTGCATTTAATTCTGCTTTCTCTGGCTTTAATCCCTGGGTAGTGGGAGAGAAGCTGTGCGCAGAACATTGGCAGGAATAGAGAATGGAGGCAAATCTTACCTTTGCCTATCCCTATGAAGATTGTTGACAAAGTCTATTTCCAAGAATCCTGTGTAGTCCGTTTGCTTGAAAGGATACATTATTCATATCCTACTAGTCTTGTGGTATGTGCTGTGGACATTGAAGAGGCTTTATTCTATGGCTCAGTGAGGAAAGTTTATTACTTTTAAGGCATTTTGCTAGTTGACTCTCCCTCCTCCATCCCCCTCCCTGCCTCTTCCACTTGGAAGTGTTACTTTTTCTGTCCAGTTGATGTAGCTCTATGAAAGAAATAACTGCAGATATATCTGAAAGGGTACCAAAGTGAGACTGGAGGAGACGGGGGAGATTTACTTCGGCAATGCTGCACCAGATGTGAGTTGAAATGGTGGCGGAAAGACGCCCATAAACACCAGTTCATTAATCCAAGTTGGGTAAAAGGTGCTAGGCTGAGACACACTGAGGACAAATTGGAATAACTGGAAAATAACAGCCTTTTTGTTTTTTTTTTCCCCAAGCACCCGAATCCTTACCTCATTTAGGCTCTCAAGCATTCCTGACATGAAGGTAAATAATTAGACATAGAATGAGAAGTGCTGAGGGATTTTTAATCTGGTCCCATATTCCAGGTTTTGACCATGTGTATCTCAGTGTTTCACAGAATCACAGAATTATCAAGATTGGAAAAGACCTAAAAGATCATCCAGTCCAACCATCACCAACACTTCTCAGCTAAATCATATCCCTCAACACAACATCCAAACCTTTCTTGAACACCCCCATGGTTGGTGACTCCACCACCTTCCTGGGCAGTGCATTCCAGTGTCTGACTACCCTTTCCGAGAAGTAATATTTCCTAATGTCCAGCCTGAATCTCCCCTGGCGCAGCTTGAAACCATTGCCTCTAGTTCTATCACTGTCTACACGAGAGAAAAGGCTGACCCCTAGCTCACTACAACCTCCCTTCAGGAAGTTACAGAGAGCTATAAGGTCTCCCCTGAGCCTCCTCTTCTCCAGACTGAACAATCCCAGCTCCCTCAGCCGCTCCTCATAAGGCCTGTGCTCCAGACCCCTCACCAGCTTCGTAGCCCTCCTCTGAATGCGTTCCAGGGCCTCAATGTCTTTCTTGCAGTGAGGGGCCCAAAACTGAACACAGTACTCGAGGTGCGGCCTCACCAGTGCCGAGTACAGGGGGACAATTACCTCCCTGTTCCTGCTAGTAACACTGTTTTTGATGCAAGCCAGGATGCCGTTGGCCTTCTTGGCCACCCGGGCACACTGTCGGCTCATGCTCAGCGGAGCATCAATCAGTATCCCCAGGTCCGTTTCCTCCACACAGTCCTCCAGCCACTCCACTCCAAGCCTATAGCACTGCCTGGGGTTGTTGTGGCCGAAGTGCAGGACTCGGCATTTGGTCTTGTTGAACCTCATCCCATTGGCTTCAGCCCAGCTCTCCAGCCTGTCCAGATCCCTCTGTTGGGTCTCGCTACCCCCAGGCAGATCCACACTCCCAGCCAATTTGGTGTCATCTGCGAACTTTCTGAGGGTGCACTCAATGCCCTCATCTAGATCACCAATAAAGATATTGAAGAGGACAGGCCCCAGCACCGACTCCTGGGGAACACCACTTGTGACCGGTAGCCAGCTGGATTTAACTCCATTCACCACCACTCTCTGAGCCCGGCCCTCCAGCCAGCTCCTTACCCAGCCAAGAGTGTACCCATCCAAGCCATGGGCTGCCAGCTTCTGCAGGAGAATACCATGGGAAACGGTGTCAAAGGCTTTGCTGAAGTCTAGGTAGACCACATCAACAGCCTTTCCCTCATCCAGCAGATGGGTCACTTGATCATAAAAGGAGATCAGGTTGGTCAAACAGGACCTGCCCTTCATGAACCCATGCTGGCTAGGCCTGATCCCCCGGCCATCCCGCACATGCCGCATGATCTCCCTCAAGACTATCTGTTCCATAACCTTCCCTGTAACCGAGGTCAGGCTAACAGGCCTGTAGTTCCCCGGATCCTCCTTACGACTTTTCTTGTAAATGGGAGTCACGTTGGCAATCCTCCAGTCTTCCGGGACCTCACCAGTCAACAAGGAGCGCTGATAGATGATGGAAAACGGCTCGGCTATCACCTCCGCCAGTTCCCTCAGCACTCTTGGGTGGATCTCATCCGGCCCCATGGACTTGTGGCAGTCCAGTTGGAGTAGTAAGTCTCTGACCGTTTCTTCCAGAATCACAGGGGGGTTAGCGTGCTCCCCAGCCGAGACTACCAGGTCAGAGACAGGAGTACCCTGAGGATAACTGGTCTGACCTTTAAAGACAGACGTAAAGAAGGCATTCAGAACCTCCACCTTTTCCTTATCCTCAGTGGTCACATTCCCAGCCTCATCCAGCAAAGAGTGGATATTCTCCTTTGTCCTCCTCTTACTGTTAATGTGTTTATAAAAGAGTTTCTTATTCCTTTTCACCCCAGTGGCCAGGTTAAATTCAAGCTGGGCTTTTGCCTTTCTGATTTCACCTCTACACATCCTAACGACTTCCTTGTATTCATTCTCAGTTGCCCATCCCTCCTTCCACAGGCGGTAGATTCTCTTTTTCTCCCGGAGCCTCAAGAATAGCTCCCTATTCATCCACGCCGGTCTTCTTCCCCGCCGGCTCATTTTGCGGCTCAGGGCGACCGCCTGCTCCTGTGCCCTTAAGACTCCCTTCTTGAAGAGCAACCAGCTCTCTCGGACCCCTTTGTTCGCTAAGACTGAATGCCAGGGGACTCCCCCTACTAGTCTCTTGAACAATTCAAAGTCTGCCCTCCGGAAGTCCAAGGTAGCAGTTTTACTATTCCCCCTCCAAGCTCCACTATGAATTGAGAAATTTATCATTTCATGATCACTCTGTCCAAGGCAGCCCCCAACCTCCACATCTCCCACCAGACCTTCCCTGTTTGCGAACAGCAGGTCTAGCGGGGCAGTTCCTCTCGTGGGCTCTCTGACCAACTGCATTAGGAAGGCATCCTCTATGCACTCCAAAAACCTCCTAGACTGCTTCTTCTGTGCTGTGCTGTACTCCCAGCATATGTCAGGGAAGTTGAAGTCCCCCATGAGGACAAGGGCTGACGACCGTGCAGCTCGTGCCAGCTGCTTGTAGAATACCTCATCTGTCTCTTCATCCTGGTTTGGCGGTCTATAACAAACGCCCACCAGGATGTCTGCCTTGTCAGCCCTTCCTCTGATCTTTACCCATAGGGATTCAATGTTATCATCCCCAGTCACAATCTCAGTAGCAGAAAAGGATTCCCTAACGTAGAGAGCCACACCACCACCCCTCCTTCCTTGCCTGTCCCTCCTGAAGAGTTTGTAGCCATCCATTGCAGTACTCCAGTCATGGGAGCAATCCCACCACGTTTCTGTTATGGCAACTAGGTCATAGTTTGCCTGCCGCACTATGGCTTCCAACTCTTCTTGCTTGTTCCCCATGCTGCATGCATTAGTGTACACGCACTTCAGCTGAGCCCCTCGCCTCTCTCCTAATCCCAATACCACTTCCCCAGGCCGATCTCTAGCAGTTTGTATAAGTTTCTCTGAAAACACATTAGGGACAGGGAGTTCTACAGCCTGCAGTAATTTTAGGAATAGTGACCTAAGAAATCCTGGTTTTAGTTATATTTGCTAACCACTAGCCTATGGAATCACATTTCCTTTTGCCGTGTATTACCAACATTACCAATACTATTGGTTAGAGAAGAGGCTTTTAAATTTTATGTATATATTAAATTACATCTGTATTTGTATATAATTATATGTTTAAGATTGTTTCCTATTTTTTGAAATTTGTGATCCTTTTATAATTGTGCATTTTTTATGTTCTTGAGATGAAGTTACAGTGGAAGATAAAATTAAAACCTACAACTGAGTATTGAAGTCAATAAAAGCTAAATAGCTACTCTAGTATCCAGTTCTTCAGTCACTCTTGCACAGTATTCTGTGCCTTGTTTATTTCTTCTGATCTCTTCAAAGCCTGATCCTCTCCCTCTTATTGCCAGCAACAGTGTAGTAATGCTACCTGTGTGGGCGATTGAAGATAGAACAGGATATGAGAAGGTCTTTGTGCATGATTTCCATCATGCACAACACAAACACTGTGGAAATCCTTTCACACCATTAGAAGAGAAGAAGGACATCCCAGGCAAGAGAAATGGTACAAATATGAAGGTGATTCATCATTAAGCAGATTCTGTTCTTTAACACTGAGGGCAAAAAGACCAGCAAATGCTAGTGCTTCAACTACACTATTATTCTGTCTCTTTCTGTGGGAGGATATCACACTATTCTCAACCAGAACAGAAGCCTAAATTTCACTATAGCTTGGATGCTTCAGGAATGACTGAAAACAATGCACGGGGCCATGCCTACCTTGTAGCCAGAATGGGCTCAGTCCTCTCAGCTGGAGGCTGTCACACTTCTGAGCCGCTCACTTCAGCGCTAATCCAGCTAAACTATGCAAGCCACAGCTGATTCTGAGATTAAGTGAAGAACATGTAAATTCATCTGTGAATCTGTGTAGTCACTCTATCTATACAAAATAAATTGCTAGAAAAAATCACCGGGCCTCAGGGAATCAGAGATTATATTTACTCATAAAGTGCGGGGAAGTATGAACTTTGTATATTTTAACAAGTGGAATTATTTTCTTTCACTTCTTAAAAGTGACTTATAAAATCTCCCCCCACATTTGAAAACTCAAGCAATCTTACAGTATTGGCAAAACATAATTGGCTTGATCTAGGGATGCTTGCGTAGTTAACACTGCAAGATAACTCCTTCCTTTCAGATAATCAGTTTCGGAGGTTGAAGAAATATTTAATATCAACAACAGAAGTTCCTTCCAAGTTGCTGTAGCTTTTATGAATCTGAATGCAGCACTTCTCAGGTTTTTGAGACTTGTATCTGAAACTGTAATATAATTCCTGCTTCCAATGTGACCTTTAAAGTTGTTTTTTTTTTGATAGGCTGCTGTTCACAGCAGGGGAAAATGGCAGGAGGAGATTTCTTTACAGCAGAATAAAAATGTGTTTACCTAAAGAAAAAGCAATAGAGAGTGTAGACTTTTGTTTCCTTCAAAATGACAGGAAATCAGAAAAGGCTCGTCAAACGGCCTTTGAGGAACTTGGATCACAACGTGTAGCAGAACTCATCAAGGCTTGGGGTTAATTGACTCATTTTGTTCTTTGAGAGACATTTAGTAATATATATTTACCCTTCAGGAAATATATTAGACTCAGGCTTGTTGAAACTATAACTTATTTCTTTAGTGGTAGCAACAGACTAGTGGTTCAATTTTAGTCTAACAGAAACTAATATGCTGTGGGTCTTTGTCTCCTTTAAGTGGTTGGATAAGTCCATTTGTTGAGAGGATTACAGGCTGAGACTGGCCACCAGAGGGCTGTCCTGCATTATACATTTAACACAGACATATAAATTGTGTATTTGAAGGTCCTAATTTATCTTGACTTTGCTCATCCTTGAGAGGAATTATAGCAGCCAAAAGCCTGCCATAGAAGCAGAAATAGGTAATATGGTTTAGCACTGGACTATTCATTTAATATTTATTTTGGTTAAGGAAGACTAGTGGTACCAAACATAGGTCTTTCTGTAAACACATGTCACTATCTAAATGGAAATTATAGTGTTGTTCCCATGCATCTTGATGTTGTCTCAGGGACTTGGGGGCTGTGAGAAAAGACACACTATCTCTTAGAAGAATTTTTGATGCCTGTGACACTGGCAAGGTTTAGGAAAACGTAGCAAATGTAGCATGTTTTCTCATGGAGTTTAGCATTTAAACTTACTGCTCTGGTCAATAATGAGCTGAGGAAAAGACTCAGAAAATCTGAACCTTATTCCCAAACCCATCTTTGGTTTTCTCGGTCACTTTGGTCACTTTTCCCTCAGCTTATTTCTTTGTAATTTCTTTGCCGTTGAAACACAAATAATGATGTACTATCCACTATATTGTGGAGTCTATGTATTATAATAGAATCAGAGAATCATAGAATAGTTTGTGTTGGAAGGCACCTTTAAAGGTCATCTAGTTCATCTCCCCTGCAAGGAGCAGGGACATCTCCAACTAGATGATGTTGCTCAGAGCCCTGTTCAACCTGACCTTGAATGTTTCCAGGGATGGGGCATCCACCACCTCTCTGGGCAAGCTGTTGTAGTGTTCCACCAGCTTCATTATAAAAAAAAAAATGTTCCGAATATCTAATCTGAATCTACCTCCCTCTATTTTAAAACCATTACCCCTTGTCCTATCACAACAGGCCTTGCTGAAAAGTTTCTCCCCATCTTTCCTGTAGGCCCCCTTCAGGTACTGGAAGGCCGCTATAAGGTCTCCCATGAGAGTTCTCTTCTCCAGGCTGAACAGCCCCAACTCTCTCAGCCTGTCCTCATAGGAGAGGCTGAGACAGTTGGGGCTGTTCAGCCTGGAGATTCAATAATGATAAATAGATTTTAAATGCTGCATTTTCACTCCAGTGTATACTGTTCTTAAGTTACCTATGCATTTCACCACACATCTGATATGGTGAATTGCTAACCATCTCCATCAGTGTGCGGCACATTCTCTGTTTATACTGAAATGAGCAACGTTCGAGAGAGTACTGCAGCATAGCACCTATCAAAAGGGGGTTCACAAGCGGCAATGTCAGCAAGTTTTCATTCATGCAAACTTGCAACACTCATGAGTGTTCAGAGTCACCACCTATTAAATTCTGAACAAGGAGAATTACTGAGGTCACAGAGAGAAAAATAATGTACAGCTTATAATTCAGCCCAAGGTTCACATGAAAACAGACAAAAGAGATTTATTAAGGCTTTTCAGAAACTCATATGACAGCCAGTTGGTGGTATTTTTGGTAAGGTAGAATTATGCCTATTATCTATGGAAATCCACAAAACATAGCTTTCAGTAAATGAGTTTCAAATACCTCACACTCAGCAGGAAAAGAGTAACTGCCAAAGTAGTTATTTAAAGTTACTGAAAATGCAGTGTGTGGATAAATGCTCCAAGATGATGTAAATTTTTAATATTCTCTGTTCTACCCTTCTATATCTGCTTTAATTTACTATCTTAATTCAACTATGTTAAATTACTGAGCTATGTCACAGGAGTCTTTAAAATACTGCTTCTAAGTTTGCACAGCACTGTATCCTGTTTGCAGCTTTCCCAACAAATGTCCAGGAAAATCTCACATGACAAAGACTTTGTGACAGTTCAGCTGTCTCTATTTCCACTGTCCTACAAAGTTTCCAATAAAATAACTCTACTATGTCTAAATTTTGAATATCTTACTTTTTATTTATTTAACAGAAAATGCATTAACTTTCTGTTTATTCTATCCGTGGTATACAGCAATTCATTAACGAACAAGAGACACCAGAAAAAAAAAGTCTTGAAAACAAAAAGAAGAATGAATTTCAATTCATCTTAATGTAAATGGAAGTAATACAATTAATGACAAAACTTCAGTAGTGCTAAAAGATATTTGGGATTTGATCCTCCACAGAACATTTCAGTGAAGTGTTTGGCCCTATTGGTGCTCACTGCGTTCAGAAATGAGCCTTTATGTTCTCTATATTGAAGGGTAACTATGAAATCAATATCCAATATAGTTAACATTCAGGTAAAGCAATTTCAGTTTCATCATTTCTACAGAGGTTTCATAGAGAAATAGTATTACTATTTAAAGGTAATAGATAGAGAAAGATAGATGAATTGAAAACACCATCCCTAGAGAAATTTAAACCCAGACTGTAAGCATTAGGAATATTCCATAGTGGGCAGAGGTACTAGAGGTACAGGATGCAAATGTACTTTACCTTCACACTGGGTAGCGTTACTTACCTTGAAGTTCACATTTTACAAAGTTCTCAAGGGAAAAATGGTTTTGTGTATACACGGACTCTGGAATGTATGCTCAGACTTTGATTCAAATCTTCCAGTTACCCATGAGAGCTGTTTCCAAAAAATGCTGGTTTCTTGATGAACAGAGATGGCAGGAGAATATACATGGGAACCTGAGATATCACAGCAAGTTCAAATCTGAAATTATCTCAGTTGCATTCTGTTATTCAAAAATCATTCACATCGAAGGAATCTGACAGGGGTTTGTTATATTCAATGTGTAAATTTTAACTGCTCTGCATTGCGTAACATAGGTCTCCACATGTCATAACAACCAGTATTAAATGCTTTTTTTCCTAGAAACTCTTAAAGATATAGCTGCTTGCATCCTCCTTTGTCAGTTAATAATAATAATAATAACAATTAACAATAAACAAGATAAAAAACTTCTAGTACAAATAAACATATATACATTTCTTACTAATTTATCTGCAATTTACGCATACTGTTAAAGTTCCCAATGTTATTTTATAGGCCTATGTTCTGTCTGCACTACTGTTATCAGACAATGACAAATCCATTAGTTCTGGTCATATCATGCTCTGATGCTCAGCCATCTCAATCTGCTATAGTTGTTGTCTGACCTTCTTGTGGGAAAATACCCAAGGCATAACAAAATAACTCAAAACCAAGCATTTTGTTTATCTCTCTTTTCTTGGAGATGTGGAGGAGGCTTTCACTCATCTGTTCATTGTGTATGTCTGAAGTGAAACTCTTACGTGACTGGAGGCATCGTAGGATACCACTGTTGTTTAAAATATTACTGTTCACCACTGGAGACGTGCATGTTATTATTTCCCCTGGATGGCTTACTCCTAGGATCCATCATTAAATGGATCATTTTACATTGCTTTGTTTGTCTTTTCATAAATCTGAAAGTCCCCGGAGGGTGTAACATCAATTTCTAAGACTTTTGGCATTATTTCTCCAGGTTGAAACTCAATAAAATGCCAACAGCTCTCAATTCTGGTTTCATTGATGCTGTTCTCTAATTTAACATCATTAAATATGGCTCTGAGTTTGATTTTGAATCTTTTGACAAGCCATTTGTTTAACACTATTTTCCGTTAAGAGCAGACGTAGTGGTGACTTGAGGTGATATAGAGAAGATTCTGCTTCCGTGAAAACTGCTTAAACTCACAACTAAACAAGTTTCCCGTCAGACATTATCATTTCAGTTGTGTCATGTTTAATGAAAAAGACTTCTGTATTCAGGATGTTTCTGTGGAATTTTGCAGCAAAATTCTGAAAAATAGTTGAGGGTAAATTCAGAGTAGTTTTTCTGTTCACAATTTTGTGCTGATTTTTAATCCAGTAAAGCCACTTGTCCAGTGCAGCAATATGAGCCTGGCTTATTTTGTCTGTTGTGCTGTTTTCTTGAATCTACTATAAAAATTCTCCTCATTTAAAAAAAATGATGGATCACTTTTATTAATTTTCTGTAAGATCTAGAGATGATCACCATACAGCCTTTAATGTAAACCCCATCTAGTTATGAAGACTATCTCTTAATCTGACAATAGTGCTTTCCTTGCAGCTACCTAAGATCTTTATTCCCTGCCACCCCCAATCTCCTGTCTTCATCCTTAGTTCTCGTAAATGCAGGCTATGTTCAGGAGCCAAGCATTTTAGAAAGACTCTGCTGATGTGTATTTCCTTGCCACCATTTTTGCGGAGTGCTTTAGCAAGTGTTCTACCAATTCTCCCTGGGTTTATTATTTATCTGTAGTTCATACAATTGTATCTAAAAAAAACCATCCTGTCTGAGGAAAGTATGGAACATGGAAGGCTCTTCAGGCAATTATAATAGGGTTTGTTTTAGCTAAGAATGGATTTTCATAAATATGAACTTATATATTTTTTTATATAATGTGATAAGTTCAGGGCATCTGCTACTGTCTCAGAACGATGGTAAATCATATCCATAATCTTTAGGACCAAAAGGCTGATGGTGACATAGTGCTGGTGGTTAATTGCTTAACTAGGAAGCGCCAGACAGGCTGCTGGCTGTTGTTCACATTTTCTCCTTCACATCCCCTGGCTACTGAAGGAAAAGCGCATGAATTGTCCTTGGAGTAGACACCAAAATGCCTGCTGACAGCTCAAGGCTAACCACCAAGCTAGAATGTCACGTTCCACCACGGTTGCCCTCTCCTTGCTACACAATTCAGATTCAACAGGAAGATAGAGGCTTAGGAGCTCTTTAATTTCTGCTAGACTGGTAGCTGCGAATTTCTCCTGAGATGTGGGAGATACAAGCTCAGCTATCATACACAATTGTCCTAGGTGTTTCAACACACAGGCCAAAATCCATTTGTGTAAATAGCACAGACTCTTCTTGAGTCCTCTGATTCAAACTCAGTGGTATCTTTACATTTTAAGCATGTATTAAGCACACCTACCAAATCAGTGAATGCAGGAATATGGTTCATTCTCACTCCATCAAGTCATTAGGACTTCCCTGTAAGGGAAGTAAATTAAAGTAAATTAAAAATTCCAGGTTTCTTAGAAGACATAAACACCGCACTTTTCCTGCATTTGCATACTAGTTCACTTCAGTAGGAATAATATTTCAGAACTTAGTTGTCTGCAAACTGCATCTGGAGTTAGCATCACACTGTGGAAAAGCTCGGTACCCCAGGTCACGCTGGGAGCGCCTCAGGTTCGTCTCTGTGGGTGCGCTGGTGCGTGCGCGAGCGCGCGTGTGCTTGTGTTTGCTTTCGGTTTGCTTGGATACCGTAAGTGTAAAATCAGTTTTGATTTTTCACAGCTATTCAAATCACAGTAAAAAGCTGCAAACTACGTTCCATTAGTCACATGGCAACTTCTTTGAAAGTTGTTTTTTTTTCTTTTCTTTGTGTAACGTTATATTCTTGAGAAAAAAAAATGCTGCTTTTCTTTCTTTTTTTCTTTTTTTTTTTCTTTTTTTTTTTTTCCTTCTGTGGAAACAAAACAAAGCTCTTGGCAAGGCAGCCTGCACTTACAGTCCTCTTCCTTCTCCTTTGTGAAGCGTGATGTCACCACTTGGCTCCGGGAAAGCCATTGTTTCGGTGAGACTCCCATAAATGGCCTTTCTGTGCTCCTGATTTACATGTTAAGAAATCGGATGGGAATTGCTCGCTGTGGTGACTCCCACTTTCCTTTCAGTTAAACATCATTTGATAGTAAATATCCACAGGATACATTGTTATTCATGGTACATCCTGTCTACTACCTAAGCACTCTTTTTTTTTTTTTGTTGTTGTTGTTTTCTGGAACTCTCGATTTGAACGGAATTTGCAAAATAAAGCTCTTCTTCCCTTCTCCCCTTTCTCCTCTCTCGCCTTCCAAAGATTACAAATGTTGGCTCTGGTATTCGAACATTACAATCCTAGAACAAAGACAACTTGTTTCTTTATTTCAGAAGTAAACTCATAATGGTGGCACACTTCCAGCGTGGTGTACTATTCCTTGCAGAATCGAATTTACGCTGCCTTAGACAAGTCACGGCAAAGCTGTACTATTTTGAAACTGCTCAGGATTGATTCATTTCGTAATTCAGTGTTCCCTTTCGGTTTGAAAAAAAAAAAATCATAGGGTTAAATTAGAAGATGAAGGAAATTTTGCGATTAAAGAGCTAGATAAAACTCAGGGAACCCACAGTTCTCTCAGTCTTCTCTAAGGCTTTGGCAAATAACTTTATCTGAGCCTTTCACTTGTGAAATGGGAAAATACTTCTCCATAGTTTTGAGGGGCTTTTGGTTTTTTGTTTGTTTGTTTGGTTGGTTGATTTTTTTTGTGTGTATGTGTTTTGTTGTTGTTTTTTTTTTTTTTAATTGATTTGAAGCTCTTTGGAACAGAGCTCTCCATGTGAGTACAAGAACTACCACAATGGATTCCTGATCTCAGACGAGCCCTTCATCAGCCATTGTGATAAAATTACTAATAAAAATTAAATCCTAAATCCCAAAGAACCTCAGACTTGGTGGAAGTTCAGATGTGATCAGAATCATTTTCCTCCCTGACAGAATAAGCACATTGTAAACAGTGGCAAAAAGTCCTCTGACTTCCAAAAAGTCAGTATCCCTCACTAATGAGCCACATCATTTGGAGTACTCCTTAGATCTATGTTCAGGCAGTTCTCAGTTGCTGGAAAAAAAGCTTGATGATATGATTACTTCAATTTTTTTTTTTAAAAAAAAGCTTTTAAAAACTTGCCTGTCATGAACATTTGCTATCTGCATTTGTTAGAGTGTGATAGGCAGGATCCCTGGTTGATGTAAGTCAATGTTGCTCTGATTTACACCCTATTAGGTTTGGCTCTCTGCCTTTTAAATAAAAAGGGAGCTCAGATATTGTTGTAAGTACTGCTGTGAGCTATTTTTACTTAGTCAACCAAGAAAAAAAAAATCACCACCCTAAATAAAGAGGGTTTTAACAAGTCCTGAGTAGGTACTCTGGGGCTGTGAAAAATCTGTTTCTTCTCAGTGAGCATCTGGAACCCCCAGTGGAGCTCTGGCCGGTTCCCATACACTTTTCTTCCAGCAATAACACTGGAGAGTGGCAGTTTCCCATCAGCTCTGTGGAGCAGAACTATAACCTCAGGAAGGAGTGAATAAACATCATTGCCAAGCAGCAGCTCCTGAGGAGCAGGGTGAAATTTCACGTGTTTAGTTCATGTGGAGAAAGGAATGTTGACCAAGTTCATCTGAATGATTGGAAAAATATCCTGGACTTTATTAAAATTACTTTCTCCTTCAGAGGGTTTGACAGCCACTTTCTGTTTCACAACAACATTTTCCAGCAGCAAAATGCCAAAAAAATGCTGAAAAAACCTTTATGGAAAGAATTATTAAGCAACTGGCTTATAATTAGCTAGACAAAGGAGACAGTTTTTTAGACACACTTTACATTGTGAATGTTGGATAAGACTGTAATTTGTGTTTTATCAGACAGCATGTGTGCCTAGATACAATGCTAATTTAATATTAAAAAATATATTTATTTTTTCTGAGAGTAAGAAGTTGATATCCTTTACAATTGTTAAAATCCAGCTAACACAACTGTTATTATTTAATTAAGAACTTCAAAAAACAAGATACATTATTGTGTTCAAGAGTATGTCTTCCAGCAGATAATGCCTGCTTCCAAGCAAGACCTCTGAAAGAATACAAATGAACTCATCTGGAAGTTGGAGGAAAAAAATATTAAGACAACAAAGAGAAAAAGATAGGGAGACATCTTCCAGTGAAAGAAAGGAAGAGAGAGAGAACAGATATGGTAAAAAAGGTTATATATAGTATGGAAAATAAGTTACCAGGATTTGAAAACATCTGGAATACATTTCTGGAATGTCTCTGAAAAACAAAACAAACCACAGGAGGAAAGTCAGACTAAGTATTACTCAATTCTTTTTTTTCCTTTCCTTTTTATAGAGGGGGGGATGTGAAAAATGTTTGATGTTAACGGAAAAATTCCTTCCAGTATGTGTGTTCTGCCTTCACAGGCCTCATCTGAGTAAGCACAAACCTAATTTTAAACATTTTGACAGCTTCTTAAAAATCAATGGGATTATACTTGTGTTAGAACTAGGTGAATAAAAGGGCCTGATCAAAAACCTCTTTCCAGTGATTTTGGTGAGCTTTGGAACAGGCTGGTTCCCAGTGCCTTGCCTTTGACATCTTGCACCTTGAAAGTCACGGAATTAGAAGTGGCATTTTTCCAACTGAACAAGAGCTACAGAAAGACCACTCTTCGCCCAAAGTCCAGTGAAGCACACTTTTGTCCTGGTTCAAACTCAGTATGCGAAAAGTATTAAGAGTGGAGAGGCTAGTAAAAAAAAAAAGGTTTGCAAATCTGTGAAGCATCACTTAAAATAACAAACAGCTTCTGCTATAAATGGAAGAAGCATCTATAAGTAGAGATTTTTAGATCTGCAAATATGATACATATGATGTGCGTGGTACTTCATTTTACAAGTATACTTTGTGTTGGTCAAAAATTCTTAACTGCTCTTACTGAGACATGTACCCATCATTAAGAAAATATAGCAACTCTGTTATTAGCCAGAAGTCGTGGTTTTATCTGAAACAAAGGCTTGTATCTCCTCTATCCTATTCTTGTGAAAAAGGCAGTGTTACTGACAAAGGCCACGAGTGCATCAGCAAAGCTGATATCATGAGATCAGGCCTAATGTTTCTGAGGTCTTCCAAGCTGGAGAGTTTGCAAAATACTGTGAATTCTGGACCTGAAACAAGCTGATGTATTCCAAAGACAGTCAGTTTGCTCTGAAAACCAAACAAAACCAGTGCAAAAGTAACACTCTAGGGAATTTTGGATCTTCTTCCTTCCCACGCTCCATTATTCCCAACCCACTGTCTCCTCATGCAAATACTCAAGTCTGAAGATCCCTTAGAAATGATGACGCTCTGGTTACTAGGACTAAGGGTTATCTTTGTGGCCATGCTTGCTAAGGCCATATTCTAGTTCAAGCAAACCTGAAAACGGAGATCTGAACCATAAAGATTGTAACTGGCCTTAGTGGTGATTCTGTCCCATCATCTGTGGTCTAACCCTGGCCACTGACAGCTTTTGTAAAGAGATGAGGTATTTTTCAATGCATCTGACTTTTTCCTTCTTCTTCATGAAATGCCCTAAAATTAAAAAAAAATAAATAAAAAAATGACTCTCTATCAGGTTGAGTTAGCCACACCTAGTCAAATATGTTATATGAACTTATATTTATGTGGATTTCACACACGAAAAACATTTCTAAGGTAGTGATGAAATAATTTCTGTACAAAATCTGAGCAGTTACTGTTCTCCCAGAAAAAAAAAAGGAACATTATGGTTTAATTCTCTATTCATTCTCCAAACTGATTGCCTGAATGATGAAAAAACAATCTCTTTTGAAGCACTGAGAATGACAAGTTGATTTATTGTGGTCTCAGCCAATGTGCAAAATACAAGTCAGACTTCTTTGCCCAGAAAGAGGTAAAGGCTTTGGTATCTTGTGGTTAGAGTTCTCACAGGAAAATCTCTGTAATTCAAACATGATTGTGCTGTACGTTAAGCTGAAATTCTATAAAATGTAAAAGGAAATGTTTTGCGGTCAACTGCAACACAAACTAAGATTTTTCTTATAAGCTCTTTATTAGCATCTTAGTTTTTGAGGTTGTCAGAATATAAGCTATTAATGTAATGGACACTTTCTCTTAGATCTTAACTTGATAATATGTCAGTAAATATACAAAGAACTAAAAATAACTCTACAATATTTTAATCAATTCTGCCTGCCAAAATAATCTTTATGAATTCTATACAGTATCTGAGCCCAGGCATAACAACTAACTAACTGCATTGTGGTTTTATTCAATTTGACAATTCTAATTATGAGCCCTTTCACCTAGGATTTTTTCTGATGTATATTTAAAGGAGACAAGTAGGCAAAGAAGTGTACTCAGGGCAGTCCTACTCGAAAAGCAAATGTAATTTGCATTATTGATAGATAAAGAAAAGTACAAAAGGTTTAATGGAGTTTAATGAGGAAGTCTTGTGATTATAGCATATTCCCAATAGCTTGTGTCTATTATCTCTGTATTATAGCAATCCTGGGAGTCTGCTAGTAGAAATGCATGAACTTTTCCTTTCTTCTGCCACCGCGTCTCTAACTTTTCCCTCTGGTGCCTTTCTATTGCCTTTGGAAGAAACAGCAGCTTCTCAACTTTCCTTCCACTCACTGACTGCCACTATGCATCCTGCTTCAAACTACAAAATATAATCACAATAGGCATGAAATTCTCTTTTTCATATCCATTTGCCAGGTGCAGTAGTTGCATGATGAACATAAAATATGAGGGGAATTCTCCTATAAAATGGGTATTGAGCAGACAACAAACATGGATGTAAAAATGACAATTCCCTAGTCCCAACACTCCTGACCTTTGCACATTAACTAAATTATTTCCTTTCCTGTATCTGCTCCAGAATGAGTGACTATGTGTTGCAATGAAATGCTGTACTGAAAAATGTCGGTTCATTTCAGTTCACAATCAGTTAGGACAATCTTTAACTCTACTGATGTTTTTGTTATTGGTGAATGTTGTAGAAGAACCATTTAAGTTTCTGGCTAGTTGATCAATAGGTCACTTCCATGATAGCCTTGGTTACTCATGATTTCTGACATTGAGGCTTGTGCATGTTATGTGTTGCTTTTTCTGCTACCCTCACTTCTATTTTTCAAGAAAATAACATGTTTAAAATAGAAAATAGTAAATACAAATACATTTATGAATACTCTTTATGATGTATAAAATTAACGAACAGGATATTTATCTGTTACATTTTCAATCACCAGAAGACATAAGAGCAGAATGGTACATCTCTGTGTGATAACAAAATTTCTGTGGGAAAATAGTTTATTTTCAGGGAATAATAACTTCAGAAGCTTTTTTTTTTTTTTCCTGTGGAAATGTTTTTTTTTTGTTTTGTTGTTTCTTGGTTTTGTTTTGGTTTGGTTTGGATTGTTTTTTTTTTTTTAATGAGAATAGCCAGTATTAGAAAACTGGGTGATTTTTGATTAAGAAATTAGTTATTTCAGAAGTGTCCCCATAGTACTTTATAGAACTTCCAATTGTGTCAAATCTCCATTCCCTCCTCTGAATTGTTCATTATGGCAAAATGTATTAACAATTCTGTCTCATTAAGGGGCAAAGGCTGTGATACATTGTGGGAGATGTCATCTGATTGAAAATTATGTTTCAGAAGAATATAATAATGGAGTTACTAGTGCATAACTGCTTTAAACTAAAATCTTAAATTAAAAATTCTTAATTTTCCGTTGAAAATTATCAGCTTTTATTTTTTCCTTTTTAATTAAATATGTTTTTTTCCAATATTTTCTAACTAGGGATACATGAAAGAAACTCTTTCTTCAGTATTCTGCCAGCTATAACCTACAATTATTATTCATTCAGAAACTCAGTGAATTGAAGAGGTAGACATTCTATGAGTGCCATGTTAATTGATAATAATGCTGTAAAGCTAGTGGCAGTACATATTTGACTGGAAAGAAATAGTAACAAAAGGTCAATAAGACAAGCTAAGGTCTACGGGAGTGACTTTTGTTTATTTGTAGGGTGAATTTCACTCAGTCCTTCAGGTTCTACAATTAAACAAAAGGCCTCAATTCAACTTGAGTTTAATGAGAGCAACTTCTCATATTGGGGACAGAGCTGAGCCAACATCATTCTAGATAACTGAAAGTTTTCACAAACATTACAGTAAAAATTAGCCAAGGTAGAGGCACAAATCTATTGAAACTTTTGGTTTTACTGTCAGTTAAATAACTTCTATCTCAAGAACTGACCTGTGGATCTGACATCTTATTACTGGTGATAAAATAATTCATCCTACATTGGATACTTTGACCACTGAAAAGGGAACTCGTATCAAAAATATTCAGCATCTATACTCAACAGGTAATGTAGATTTGTTGGTTGTCGGTCACTGATACTCTCCCTCAGAATGAAGGAAATTCTTAGTACAGAGGCAGAAATACTGTTGGCTGTTTAATTCCTTACAGTTCCAGCTCTTTAATTTGTAATTTATGAAGTAGTACAATTTAGTAGGACAATCTGAGCTAAAACATGCAATTCATTATTATCCAGATTTCTTTATAACTTTATTCATTTTGAGAAAATTGCAGGAAGCACAAAATAATTCCCTTAGAAATGAAGGAGCTGATACTTTACATTTATTACAGCTGTGAAGCCTTCAAGGTAGATGAGTAATAATTTTTCATTCTCAACAATAGTTTTACAGAGGATGCTTGGAGACTTGGAAAGGATGATTAACTGGCTGTGCATTCCCATGTAATGGCATCATGCTACTAATTCACTTCAAAATAAGTTCACCATTCACTACCAACTAGGAAAGAAATTGAAAGACTTGGCATTTTGCTCAAATTATCTGCTTTCATAACCATTCATTTTCAAGTCAAGGCCAAGAGCTTTTCTAAAAAATGTGCATGTCTACAGGCTATATTTACCATAAATGTATATTGTGTCTGCACTCAAGCTTTTTTATTAAAAATACAAAAGATTTCAAAACTAGAAGGACATAAACTAATAATACAGTCACAACAACTCGTGGGGAATTTTTGGAACCACATTTAAAGCTCTGTTATGTCACTGATTGTGAAAAATAAATAGCTTTGATTGCTTTCCTCTTCTTCTTTTTTTTTTTTTTCTTACTACTCAGTGTTTCGTTTTATACATAGCATGAATAAAGCTGATAGGATCCATTCTTCCTAAATTTTGACCCTCTGCAAGAAATGTAGAAAACATATATAGTAAAATTCACCAGTGGGCTTCCTAAGTAGATAATTTTTACAAAGTTACTTGTGTGATGTGAATCCTAAAAGCTCATAAATTATTATTACAGTCATATTTGAGTTACTTTTAATTTTAGCAGTTCTCAAAACTTTTATATTTTTTTAGCAACAGCAAAAAGGTGTCTGGAGATATTTAGTAACTGAGTGTTCAGCTCTCAGGCTACAACTCAGAATGGAAAAAAGAAGGGGAAGGGTGAGCTCTGCAAAAATCCATTGTATTCGAGAGGCTATGGAATTAGTTAAAAACAGTTTAAGCACATACTGGGAAGACTGAAGCTGTAGTTCATGAAAAGATTTCCACTAACATCTTAAAGAAAAGGATGCAATTTGAATGGTTAATATACAGGCCAACTTGGAACAGATACAGTGGCTTTATACTCATAACGTATGTCACAAGATGCTTTAGGCTAGAGGAGAACTTTGTTTAGTAGTATTTGTTGGAATGTGCTAATTCTCCTCTTCCTCAGAAGAAAGTTTTTGTGGAATGTCAAAGAACAAGCAGAGAAATAAATCTTGAAGATTGTTTCAAATGCAATTTAAAATGAATAATAGAAGGATTTGAGATGCTACAGTGGCTTTCAGGAAACCTGCCACATCTCACCCAGGCCCACTGATTAGGTGACTGAACAAGTTCAAGTTGTTAGAGCTGGAAACAAATCTCAGTACCTCTGAGGTTCTTGCTTACAGCCTGCAAATATTTACATTGACTTTGTGAAAGTAACAGGACTTTACAAAGAATTTTTGCAGGAAGATGCTTGACTCGGGATATTAAATTTCCTTATAAACTCCTAGATATTTATTAGTTATATAGCCCTCAGTAAGACTAGCTGTTTCTCAAAACATTGCATTAGACATCACTGTGATCTATGAGTTAAATGAAAAATGGAGTCTGCAAGTTTTCTGTTCATATCCAGAGACTTTATCAACATAATCTGGAAGAAAGTAGTAGTCCATCTTCACATGCTGTATGTGTATTTTGGAACATACAATTCTTATAAATCAGTCTAAGTCTACCCAGGAGGGAATGGTCAGTTTAAGAGTATTTACTACATCTAGTAACTACAGAAAACGCACTTTTAACAAATGCAAGAGATTCCTACTTTTACTTCTGAATATTCAGAACTCTTAATATCATCCTAAACATTTTGTTGCAGAAGTGGTGCCTGAGATATTTCTTGAATATTAGTGGACTGCACATCATCCAATGGAGCTTTTCTGGATTGGAGAAGCGTGGATCTTTCTGTAAAGATGTATAGATCTTTGTTCACCTGTAAAGGATAAGCCCCAGAAGCAATGGATATATTCATGGAGACTTACACACTTTTTGAAAAGGAGCTGACAACCTCTGCTGCAGGGACTTTTTTAACTGCTGAAAAAATACAGTTAATAAGCACATGCACTCTCTCAAACATTTTCTCTTTTCCACAATAATGCAGAGGGAAAATAAATAAATCACAGTTATTTCTAGAAAAAGATTCTCAGAAAAAAATGGATAAACTTCCTAGTGAATGTAATTACTTTAATTGTGACAGATTCCTCTACAATGAAATTAATGATAATTTTTTTTTCATTAGATGACACTATGTCTAGTTCTTTCATTATTATAGTAACCAATAAAGCATTCTTTGCAAAACTTCACAGGGTATTTTTACATATATTCATATATATATGTGCGTGCATGTGTGTACATCTTTTACACAATACTGTGTAAAACTGATTTGGAACTTCCAGTTGCAATTTAAATATTAATCGGAGATTTTTCTCCTGGGTTTTATCACTTGGGTGTTTCAGACATTTATTAGGATCTGTTGAATGTTTCTAGATTTATTTTCTCTTTTTATATTTTCACTTCTTTTCCCAAAACTCAGGATACTTACCTGTTCCTTCTTCCATTTACATTGTCTTTATCAGATTATTTGATTTATTTATGTTATTTATAATGAAATTTACATGTTGTATACAATTTGAAACAGCATCAATGCAACCATTGGCGTTTGCAATTCAATACTATAGTCTTGTAGTAACCTCAGGTGGATAAAATCTCCATCACAAATGAAACAGGGCAGATGTCAGTAAGGTTCTGTGCATTTACAGCATTATGGGTTACAGGGGTTTAATGAGATAGTTATAGAGAACATGTACCAGAATTAAGACACCAAGGAAAACAGCCTGATTTATTGAAATGGTCTTTTATTTAGGCCTCTAGCAAAATTATGAGTTAATTTAGAAGGCAACCTTTAAGAGAAAAGTTGATTTTGTTGTTTATCTCTATCCTGTCTTCATCACCCTGTAAATATCACAAGATTCAATATTTATTACTGATTCTATTCTAAGTATGAGTCAATAGCGTGGACATTGCGTACTGCAAAGCTCTTAAATTTATAGAATTTCTGCATCTGCCAGTGTCTCAGCTTTACTGCGACTTACAGTACCTTTAGCTGTTTCTGCTTTGTAGTAAGTGTCTCTTTATTGCAAAATGTTGCCATAAAATACACTAAATGAACTACTAGATCTTTTTAATCACCTGTTTATATACACTAGCAGAATATGCAGAGTTTGTGTCCCTTTATATATATCATTTATTTTCTTGCTCTTGTATTCTCTCTACCAAACATGCTTCTTGTGTCAAGTTTCCCAAGGCAGCTTCAGGTCATAATCAGAGTCCTATCAACTAAGTTAGCAACGTTTTCAATACAATAACAGTATTTGTTTGCTTAGGAACTTCCTTGTTAGTGTTTCAATATGCTTTATAAAACCTTAAATAGTACAGTCAGCTGAGGTTAAAATTTCCTTTGTTTGTTTGGGTGCTTGTCCCCTCTTCCTCCCCTCTCCCCAGAGATACAGGCTAACTAACGAGCAAATGAGAAGGAGAGGACTATGGTCGTGCATCTCCCCAGCCCCCATTACCCACAGGACATGTATGTTCCCATGTCACATGTCATAACCCCAGGAAATGCCTTACAAACCCCTGCCCTCCATTAGGATCAATTCTGTATCCATTCCATATCTATTCTTATATCAGTGCAGCTTATTAATAGATAACTGCAGCAAATGTATCTCACTTCTAAAGATCGTTTGTTAACTGCAACTGGTATAGCAAAGCAGGTAAGTTTGATTGGCCCTGATTTCAGCTGATTATAACTTTATGAAATGAAAAGTGAGACTGACCAAGTCAATTTTCTTCTAAAGGGTACAATTTTTTTTTTGGCATTAAAAAGAAAAGTATTCACTCGTTGCGTAGAATGATATTAGGGGAAAAGACATTTCTGTGCCCATGTAAAGAATAGGTTTAAATAGAGAAAACTTACTGGAAGGCTCCCATAACGTGAGAATAAAAAATAAGCTGGTAGGCTACTTTTCTTGCAGAGGCAGGATCTTCACCATCTAGATGGGAACTGAATAGCTGGAAAGAACTGGCCCTGTGACCCTCAGAGGTCTCACAAAGTACATGATCCAAGTGCATGTTCCTAAAACATTTTAATCACCAAATGCCAAATGCCAGTATGGGCTCACCAGGATAACAGCATTTGAACTCCTTGCTACATTCAAAGGGCAGTGAAATGGAGAGACACTTGAGGAGATGGCTTACAGGTTTCTCAGGAGAAATCTTTTTTTATCAAAAAGTGAGAGAAGGAAGCTGCTTTGGGTAAGAGCTGGGTAAAGCCACCTGAACAGGAGAAAACACGAGATGGATAGAGGAAATTAAACAGGGAAAAGAAGGAAGCAACTGGGAGCTGATGAGTATGTAAGTACTATGCGTCTTAGTTCAAGCACCTAAGTTTGAACAACTCTGCCTTTACAGTGTGTGGAGAGAATCAAGCACTTTGACGTCCCTGAATACACTTCTGGGACAGGTTAGACAGACTTCTCCCCACTAACTATGAGAGAAACCTGGAACATAACAGATCATTTCACGTTTAGATACTCAAAACTAAGTGAGAAGAGTCTGACCCACATACACATCAGGAAATCAGATGATCTTAATACTAGATAGCCCCTTATATATGTGGTTAGATTTCCCCATAAAGGCCCATTAGGGTAATCTTTATTGATTTTGCTACATTGCGTAATTTCCCTAAGAACCTGCTTCCTCCAGTATGATGGCAAACAGTGCCTGAGAAATGAATTAGTATCATGCAGTGAATGAGTGTGTTGCAAATTGGCTTCTTGCCTTATTAGATATAGAAGTCCAAAGTTGTGTAGTAAATGTAGCAAGAGAAGTGTTGAGAAAGAAAGGATGGCTAAATCATTAAGATAACTGAATGCTGTGAGAATTTTAATATTTGCATCAGTGGTATTTTTGATGGAGCCAAGCAATTCACTTAAACCAAATTTTTCACCAGTAGCCACTACTACATATTATTCATTTTCTGACTGCCCAACCTGGGTCCCGTGGGGCCAGATTTAAAAAAATAGCCGCAAATGAAGTCAGTTACATTTGAAAAGTGTTCTAAGAAGTGTTTTTTTTTCCCAAGCGTTTGTGTTTCAAGTACGGAATCTAAAATAAAAGTACAAACTTGACAATGTTGATGCTTGTCTGTGCCTCAGCTCTCCATTCATAATATATCAGTAATAGTCCCATCAAACTCTCAGGGGTAGTGTGAAGTGAAAATCACCTCTTGTGTAAAGTATCTCACCTCCTCACACAGAAGACTACAGAAATAGCTATAATGAATGACTTTATATTTCCTTCAGAGTTTAGCTAGTATACCCTACATAAGATCTAGAGCCACATTGCGCCAGAAGAATAGAAAGAAATATTTAATAACGTTAATTCACTGTGTTAGGCTTGGAAAAGAAACAAGATTTAGCGTGAGCTTCTAACCGACACACATAAAGAGACAGCTCAGATGAAGATTGCACTGACAACTTCCCTTCTGAGGTGCTTAAAAATGTAATATTATTTTTATTTTCTTTCAACATTCATATTTGTTTTGTGTTACTGGTGTGTAGAAACCTTTCTAGGGGTTTGGAAGTGGGAGCCTAGGTGTGGTTTTATTTTATTTTCTTTCTTTGGCCTGGAATATCAGTTCAGTTAAGGATATTGGTCATAAGATTTGGATAACTCAGGTCCCAAATCCCTTCCCGATTCACATCAATGGAAAGGTTTCCAAAACACTGAAGGGATTTTGCCTTCCCTGCAACATGGCAACAGTGAGAGATATCCAAGCCAGTGAGTTAATTCTGGAACTGGAAGTGGAACAGCCATGTCAGCACCCATCTTAGGTTTCCTACTGCCCGTAGGAAACATGCAGTAATCCTTGGGCTCTGCTTGACACTGGGGAGGCCTCATCTGGAAACTGAGTGCCGATTTGGACACCTCCTTTCAGGTGAGGTGCAAGGACAAGCTAGAGGGAACAAGGAGGTGGAGAAAACATGACTAGGGAGAAGAAATACTGCAAAGAATTGAGATTCTGTAGTCTAAATGAGGGAAGATTGAGGGAGATGGGGTGTGGAGTTTGAGTACAGAATACATAAAATTCTGCTGCAGAAGAATGGAAGAATTTTGTTCTCACTGGGCAAAGCAAAACCAGTAAGAAAGACATGAAATTGAATTTCAGTGTGATCCATTTTAGATATCAGGAATAGCTACTAATGTAAGCAAAGCACTAGTAGTGATTCACTGAGCCAAAGTGCCTGTGGCACTTTGGGGACTTCTATTACAGTAAGTCCTCAAGAAGAAGTTGTAAAAGTATCTCAAGATGACCAGAAGGATAGATGAGCTCAGCTATCAGGGACCTACCAATTTTGTCATTCCATACTTCTGTGTTTCAGCTATAAATCTTCTCAGTAAGGTAAATTAACTTATGTTAAGAGCTGCAGTGTCATGATTATAATGTTTCAAGAATCCCGGGTACTTGCTCTGTAATGGAACCACAGAGATATGAGCTGCAATCACTTAAGAGCTATCACCTAGAGTTAAAGCTTTTGCTAGGTAGCCCAAGAAACATTTCTGATAATATCTCTGTCTTGTTGTTGTCAACATAAAACTGCTATTAATGTGTAGTTTGTAAGAAGAAATAATATATATTTACCTGTAAATATTTATATGCACATATTTATATTTATACTTTTGTAAATACAACACATCCTTTGGATGGGAGTCAGGTGGTGAGTGCTAGAATGCCATTTCTAGCCATGTTCCAGTCAAATATAATTTTTAGGCAATGTAATAATTAGTGAGGAAAAAAGCTCCCCAAAAATGTTTTCACATTACAATGCATTCATGGTGTTATATACCAGAAACGCCCTCAACATAAGCAGTTAGTATTCAGCTGACATTTAGCAATTAAGAAAAAAATTAAAAACTCAAACATTTCTTAGGAAAATGCTATGCTCCTTAGTATAAGTGTAGCATATGTTAAGGCCATCCTGTCTTCTTTAAGTTCCTGCTTCACAACAAAGTGAAATAAAACGATTGCTTAAATATTTAGTTTAGTATAAAACGACCATGTCAGAGTACTGCCCTGAAATAAGTAGCGTTTAGTTGGTTGTACAAAAGAGCAATATTCAACTATATTAAAATTCGAAAGCAAACTGCTGAAGGGGAATAAATGACAAACATTAAACAAGTGGAAAAATATCTGGTAAGCATAAAGTTGTGCTTCCAAAATAAGTTTGATTATTTTAATTGTATCCTCAATCTGTGTTGACATTCATAAAGTAGTTTGCCAAGCCCATCAGAGAGAGACTTTTATAATGTGAAAAACTTCTTTTTATTACATTGAAATACTTCTGTGAAGTTTCTGATGTTCACTGCTTTGTGTTTTTAAGGAATCTCATTCAGGTTAGAGGTTAAATTTCAACCCCACTCTTTGTTAAATTGCTCATTTTAGCTTCTTCAGTCTTTCCCAAGCCAGCACCTCTGAGCGGGACTGATCCATCAGGCACTGTCCTTTCAAGAAAGATTTGCACTCTGAATACCAGACAACCTGATATACTCATTCTTTGCCTAGCTTTAGCTCAAAATTGAATTTTGAGCATTTAGAATTCCGGTACGTTCAATCATATATCACCTAAAGCTAGTGCTGTTCTTTTGGAAACACTTCAGAATTCCTACACCTTTTCACTTTATCAGCATTTCATTGAGTAAGCACTGAAAATCTTCCTTCTCTAGACTCTATATTTCTGTCACTGCCCATTTTATTTATTAAGTGCTTCTACCTAATTTAACTGAAACTGAGATAATCCAAAATAGATCACTACCATATTCTGCATTATATAAGCTCTTCATGAGCAATTGCAGTGGATAGATAGTTAAATACATAAATAAACCTCAGTCAGGAGGTGAAAGAAAATGTTTACTGATTGTTCTTGGTGAACTAATTCTGAAAACATGAAAGGAAAAGCTTTGATAGGCTTTTGGAAGTAATGAACTCTAAAGCTGATATTTGAAGCAATTGACTGATTTACTGCAAAATGAGATGCTAGGACTTTTTCCTGGATAGATAATGCTCTAACAAGTAAAGATAAGCCTAATATTTTCTTTATTTATTTAAACAAGATATGTCAGTAGAAGACAGAGCAAGAAAACTCTGAAAAAAGTGCAAGCATTTTAAATTATGAGATCAAAATATGGTGTCTAACTTCAAATCCTTACACCCCCCCACACCCCCCGCCAAATCTGCTTTATTTGTAGCTAATCACAAACAAGGGATGTTCTGAGACAATTAAGTCCAACTCTAGCATTTACTTTTACATAAAATTTACATATGAAGTAGCACTACATGTTGGCTGTTGTGAGGTATTTATGAATGTCAGCGTCAAAGCTAAAATCAATCTTCTCTAAGAAAAAAAAAAAAAGTATGGTTGGTGCTATTAGGGCTGAGAGAGCACACAGGTGAAGAACCAGGGCAAGATTTGTTTACCCTGATGCCAGCATCTGGGATTTCTTAGACCTCCTTTACTGTTAGTGCAGCATTTGAGGCCACCAGATCTGGCCGTGGGTGACCACTAGCTCCCGGCTGGGGAAGCTGTGCTGCTTGTCCTGTCCAATGACCAGAGAACAACCCGGCTATGCAACTGTGCACTGGCTGGGAAAGTGGCACACAGGCTGGGGGGGCGTTGCTTATATCTTTAAAAAAAAGAAAAAAAAAGGTGTTTGGCTCACAGCTAATAATCAGAGTTTCCCACTGCTCCTAAAATTATAAGAAAGATGAAAGATGTTAGTGTCAGCTTTGAAAGAGTACCTCAGTGCTTTCCTTCAGCCATTTTTTTTTTTTTAAGTTCTTTTCAGAAAATGCTCAGCAATTTCCTTTCCCTTTTAACATCAAGAACCCTACTCGGTGGAGGACTTTGTTTAAATAGTTTTCTGTTGTCTGCAAACAAATCAAAGGAAAATAAAGTTAATTAACCAAATGAAAACATGGCTGAGAAAACAGGGGATTTTTCCGTGTTGGTTCTTTGGCACTAAAATGATGATTGCATTTAGATACTTGAGCAAGGACCCTCTAACCTAAAAAGCTGTCACTGAGACTTACTGCCAAGATCGCTGGTTATACGGGTAAGACTCAGGCCAAGCTTGAATGACACAGCAGGCTCAAAATAAACTGCAATCTTCTCCCGTTAACACGCTTGTTTCTGTTTGGGTTATGTGATTACTGGTGGTGACTGGCAGAGTGAGGATATCTTAGGTGTGTGGAAACATGGGTAAGTAAAATTCACACCAGTGATGCTTGTGAACCGCACTGTGAGGTTGTTACTATGTAGAAAGTATCCTACTACCCAAAGGGTTCCCATAATCTTGTTTGTTAGTTAAAAAAAGAAAAAAACAGAAACACAACACAATTGGTTTTGATAACATAGTATGTTTGATTTGTTTGCTGGAATAGTTAGTAATGACAAGTAATCCTTAGTTATAACTGAAAAATAACCATGGTAATATGATAACAAGCAATGGTGTGATTTTGAAGGAAATTACTTCTGCAGTCAGTAAGAATTTTGTTCTAACGTATTAAGCTATGCGTTTAAGAAATAGAATCATAGAATCATAGAATCATAGAATGGTTAGGGTTGGAAGGGACCTTTAAAGGTCATCTAGTCCAACCCCCCTGCAAGGAGCAGGGACATCCCCAACTAGATCAGGTTGTTCAGAGCCTCATCCAGCCTGGCCTTGAACGTTTCCAGGGATGGGGCCTCCACCACCTTTCTGGGCAACCTGTTCCAGTGTTTTATAACTCGCATCGTAAAAAATTTTTTCCTAATTTCTAATCTAAATCTACCCCCCTCTATTTTAAAACCATTACCTCTCGTCCTATTGCAACAGGCCCTACTGAACAGCCTTTCCCCATCTTTCTTGTAGGCCCCCTTGAGGTACTGGAAGACTGCTATCAGGTCTCCCCGGAGCCTCCTCTTCTCCAGGCTGAACAGCCCCAACTCTCTCAGCCTGGCCTCATAAGAGAGGTGCTCCAGACCTTTTATCATCTTTGTGGTCCTCCTCTGGACCTTCTCCAACTGGTCCACGTCCTTCTTGTGCTGGGGGCTCCAGAATTGGACACAGTACTCCAGGTGGGGTCTCACCAGGGCAGAGTAGAGGGGCAGAATCACCTCCCTCGACCTGCTGGCCACGCTCCTCTTGATGCAGCCCAGGATGCGGTTGGCTTTCTGGGCCACAAGGGCTCATTGCCTGCTCATGTTGAGCTTCTCATCCACCAGCACTCCCAAGTCCTTCTCCTCAGGGCTGCTCCCGATCCATTCCCCGCCCAGCCTGTATTTGTGCCTGGGATTGCCACGACCCGGGTGCAGGACCTTGCACTTGGCCTGGTTGAACTACATGAGGTTGGCACGGGCCCACCTCTCCAGCCTGTCAAGGTCCCTCTGGATGGCATCCCTCCCTTCCAGCGTGTCGACGGCACCACACAACTTGGTGTCGTCGGCGAACTTGCTGAGGGTGCACTCTCTCCCACTGTCCATGTCGCCGACAAAGATGTTGAACAGGGCCGGGCCCAGCACGGACTCCTGAGGGACGCCACTCGTTACCGGTCTCCACATGGACACTGAGCCGTTGACCACCACTTTCTGAGTGCGGCCATCCAGCCAACTCCTTATCCACCGAGTGGTCCGTCCATCAAACCCATGCCTCTCTAGTTTAGAGAGAAGGATGTCGTGTGGGACAGTGTCAAAAGCTTTGGACAAGTCCAGGTAGATGATGTCAGTTGCTCGTCCCTTGTCCACCGATGCTGTCACCCCATCATAGAAGGCCACCAAATTGGTCAAGCACGATCTGCCCTTGGTGAAGTCATGTTGGCTGTCACCAACCTCCTCCTTGCTCTCCATGTGCCTTAGCATGGTTTCCAGGAGAATCTGCTGCATGACCTTGCCAGGCACAGAGGTGAAGCTGACCGGCCTTAAGTTCCCTGGGTCTTCCTTATTTCCCTTTTTAAAAATTGGGGTTATGTTCCCTCTCTTCCAGTCATCGGGGACCTCACCAGACTGCCACGACTTCTCAAATACGATAGCCAGTGGCTTGGCAACTTCATCCGCCAGTTCCCTCAGGACCCGCGGATGGATCTCATCAGGTCCCATGGACTTGTGCACCTTTAGGTTCCTCAGATGATCCCAAACCTGCTCTTAGAGTACAATGGGCGGTTCTTCATTCTCACAGTCCCTGCTTGCACCTTCTACAGCTTGGCTGGTGGGACAGGAACTCTTGTTGGTGAAGACTGAGGCAAAAAAGTCATTGAGAACCTCAGCCTTCTCCATGTCCTGGGTAACCAGGACAGCAGTTCCCTTCCGGAGGGGGCCTACATTTTCCCTGGACTTTGTTTTGTCCCCTACATACCTATAAAAGCTCTTCTTGTTGCATTTTATATCCCTGGCCAGATTCAGTTCTGCCAGGGCTTTGGCCTTCCTTACCTTATCCCTGGCCACTCGCGCAGCCTCTTTGTAGTCCTCCCAGGCTACCTGTCCCCACTTCCACCCTCTATAGGCTTCCTTTTTTACTTTCAGTTGGTCCAGGAGCTCCTTGCTCGTCCACGCCAGCCTCCTGGCCTTTTTGCCCAACTTGTTTTTCATTGGGATGCACCTCTGCTGAGCTTGGAGGAGGTGCTCCTTGAATATAGACCAACTTTCCTGGGCCCTTCTTCCCTCCAGGACCACCTCCCATGGCACTTGGCCCAAATACTTAGCCAATAATTATGTAAGTGAGTAGAAGTAAGTTTTTGTTAAAGTGATGTTTTACAACATGGTGCTGTATGCATTTCTCAGGCCAAGTAAAAGAAAAATCTTTTATTTCAGCAGAAAAGAATGCTAACTCAGTATCTAGGTTTGTGTTCAAGCAAGCCCATGGCTTTTTGTGATGTTAGTGTGGCTAATCAGAAATGAACCTAGAAAGGGTAACAAGTGTTAATTGGACCCTCTGATTATAATGAGGTCTGACAGTATGGGAGTGCAGTATTTGTGTGTACACAGAATTCTGTTTCTTTTATCTTCTTTTTATTTTCTTTTCCTTTGCTTTTCTTTATTTTACTTGGCTACATATAGCTGGGAAATAAGCAGTTCTTTAATCACTGAGGGCTGTACAATCCTTACCCAGGCAAACTATCCATTGACGATAAATGAAGACATGTAGCACAGCTCCAGTTTCAGATGCCTGCTCACCCAATGCATCCTCACCAGTATGGTGCCGCATCATATGGAAAGTGTAAAACTGGCATTGTGCAGCTTTTCTGTAAAAAATCAACATGAGCGGGTGTGAGCTGTGCAGCAAATCTAAATTACAACCAGAGCTATCTCAGAAACAAAACTGGGAACAGAAAATCTGAGATACAGCTTTACAAAACTCTTCCTTCTCTCTTCAGCAAAAGGAAAGTGCCAGGGGGGAAATTAAAAAAAAAAACAACATTGGAGCAAAAAAGGCAACTAATGCAGAAAAGTGTGTTTTGCTGCCTTGGCTCCTTTTTTATTGTGTACAGGTTGGCAAAACTCCTTGACAGAGTTAACTTCAGCAGGAAAAATGCCTTAAAAGAAAATCTAGTATTTTCCATTTGTGAAGGATTGATTTATAACTGTTGGTTGAAGGGGCATCTGCCAGTTGTTGTTTCTGTAATGTTCATGTTTGTAATGTAATATGGCTGATTCTGGAGAAGGGAGAGCTCGTGTGCCTACTGAATGTAGATATAATCCAGACCAACCCAAGTTTCTCAACAGTCTCAGAGATTGGCTTGATTTATAAAATTCATCTGGATTTTAAACTGAAATCTCTCAAGATTAGGTTTGTAATATTTGAATATACTAAGTTGCTTTGTAAAAAATTGATTGGTTCTCAAACTTCAGACCCAAACTGTCATTAGGGGGACAGAGAGGTGGAGATAGTTGTTTTTCAGAATTCTTTTTTTTTCAGACCAGATTAAAATAACATACATTTCAGCATCAGAGGTGAACATTCATGAAATCTTAAATCAAATAAAGAAAGTTTAGCACCCTAATCTCTTGAACCTCACAAAGCTTTTCACTTCTGAAAGCCTGTTGGATTCTTGCACAGTGAGAGAACACTGTATAACAGCTTAGGACAGGAAACAGATACCATGTGATATTCATCCTATATAAAGAGGGAGAGAACAATTTAGTTGTTTCAAATCTAATCTCTAAACACGTAGTCAAGGCTGGTTCAGATGAGAAAATCCACCTAATGAATCATCAGACTTGTTTCCTGCACTGCCGAAGCAGGCCATGCTGCCTTTAATTCCAATTTTTGCTACAAAATAATTCTTCTACATATTACACAGACTGAGATAATAACTCAGTGTTGGGATTTGTTTTATTAAATCTGAGCTGGTCACCATGGGTTTCTTTAAAGCCAGTAGAGATCTAGGAAATAAAGACAATAAAAGTTAAGGCTAAATCAATCTCACTATAAGGTAGATAGCTACATTAGGTCAGAAAATTGCTTCCTAAAAGAGAAATGAATATTCCTCTCTATTGCTTAGAAGAGTTACCAGAGGAGCAGCTGGAGTGTAGATGTCTGCATCCTACATCTCTGCAGTTATCTGGGGGGAATACACTTCACAGTATATCCTTCACATCTCCCTTTTCTCTCAGGCTTTAGAAACATTCTGTTAGAATCTAATACCCCTGAAAGGGGCTGGAACTTTTTCTAGAATTCCTCCAGAGCTGAAATTTCCTTGTTAATTTCATCAAACATTTCAGTAAAGTCACTTATTTTTTCCATGCTTTATTAAATTTTGTAAGATATTGCTGTAAGTTTCTAGTCAAATATGCTAATTTATATATTTTCCTTTGTATAATCTTGCTATCATAAGACCTGAATACCATTTTTTTTAATATACCTTATTCTTTTCCTGATTTTTTTTGGGCAAGTATGTGTATTTTTATATACATACTTGTACAGCAATAATTACACAGAAATAAGCAATAATAAAACAGATTCCAACTGCAGGCTATGTAGAGACATAAACTCTGAGTTTCATATGTGTATATATAGTTATACAAATGCTATTGGTTCTGTTATTATTTAAAAGAACAATGCTACAGGATACAAGAGAGGTAATTGTATTGGGTAGGGTGACAGAGAATAAGATGTAAGGAAAACCACCAAATTTTAAGTGAGTCTACTGAAAAAAGTTACTAAAAATAAAAGAAGGCAAACTTTGGAGTTACAGTCTCTTCATCAGTGTATGGGAAAGCAGAACAAAGGGATCAGAAAATGTATACTTAAAGGATGATGATTCAGAGCTCATAAGGGAATATGTTATTGTAGTATGAGTAAAAAGGTCTATGGGAAATATTTTCCTTGGGAGACCAGGAAATGCCTGAAAAAACTAAGCCACAGGGTGCATTAAAAAAAATGTTTCCCTGGGTCACCATTCCTTTTACAGAAGGAAAGAGGCATCTATTAAGTCAGGAACGGATAGTAAGATCAAGGGAAATTAATGAGCTGGAAGAGAGCCTTTTAGAGCTGTAGTAATGCTCAGACCTGTGGGCTGCCCTGAAATGGGATTCTGTTTTCCTGAAAACCAGTGATAACTTCATGCAGCTGCTCATTAGATAGTGCAGATACCAAAGGAGAAATTGGAACCCTGGATGTGTTGGATTAGCATTTTCCCTCTATTTCCTCTATTTATTTTCCAGATGGCATACTGTTTCCCTATTATGTTTTATTTATACAAGGCTAAGTCCATTCCCCTTCCAACTCCATTAACCTCAGTGGAACGTCACCAGAAATTACTATGGCCCATTGACTACAGAATCTTATTTGATATTGACTGTTTTCTTTAGGACGATTTGATTGACACAAATTATTGCAGCAGATGTGTATTGTAATTTATAATGGAACATTTTATCCATTTGAATCCTTTCTTCCAGAGTTTCCATTTGTAATGCCGTTTATTGGAATCTTTGAATCTTTATTGTATCAAATGGCAGGTATTTGTAGGGGCAGCTAAGAGCTGTGGAGGATTAATGCTCAATCGTTCCACACTTAAATATCTTGCTGTTTTCATCTTGTCCTAGGTCACCAGTGGGAATGAATTTGGTCACCTTATCCTAGTACATATTTACAAAACTCACGGAAGTGCCATGGAATTTGATGCAGTTATCAGTCTCACTTCAAAAGGGTACCAGAATTGAAATGATAGAAATCTCGTGGACCAGGATTGAGGTACTTTGCAGAGTCATATCAAATGCCTAACACTGGGCTCCACTACATTTATTTTTCTTTTATACCTTTTTTTCTCAAGCTCTGAATTTCTTCATCATAAATATTAATTACCTATTACATGCGCAGAGAACTTGGCAAAGGAACAGGGATATGAAAGGAATAATGCTTAAGATTTGGCTGTTTTGAACAGAGCTTACGACAATAATATTTGCTTTAAAAAGTTACAAATATTGTAATAGCTTCTATTTGAAGAGCAGGAAAATAGCTATTTCCTGATTTGATGCTTTGTGAATTGAAGGGTCAGACCTTCTTCCCAGGTACCGAATCAGGGCAGTGCATGCATTTGCATGGTCATGATGTGGAGACACACAGAGCAGAAATCAGGCTGTCTCAAGTAAGTATGGCTTCGAGTATGGTCACAGCTGGCTTGTCTTCACAGCCAGGTAAACAGTATTCCAGGAAAAGAAAACAGTATCCAGGTTGAATGCAGACAGATGTCAGGAGGGTGAGGCAGTGCAGTGGGGCAGCTGCTGTGCTCTCCCCTGGTACAGACCCCGTGCTTGCCCTGAGGAGGTGCTGGTGGTCTGGGGTGGGAGGTGGGAGACAAGCCCTTACCTACAGCTGAGAAACCTGAAAAGTCTGGAAAAACATCAAGCTCAAGGTAACCTGCTACTCAGAAGAGCTCATTGTCTTAAACCCAGCACTGCCCATCCTGCTGCCGATTTAGCTGGGGAGCCCGTTCCAGCCCATTGCTGCTTGGGGCGGGCACACGCTCCATGGCTGTTGAGAGAAATCCTGGATCCCAGCATGCTACAGAGGTGTGGAATACTTATTATGCACTATAAGTGATCAACAGTTTTTGACAGATGGCCAAGATGGAAATAAGAACAAAATGTTGGTTTGGCTGGATCTGAACTACGACAGTTTAATTCTTCTGACTTCTCTTTCACCAAAACAAGAAAAACTTAAGAGAGAAAAAAAAAATCTGAATTGATTTTTCTCTGATGGAAACCAAAATGAGTTTGATTATAGTTAAGGGATTTTTTCCCTCATTCCTCCTTTTTTTCTTTCTTATGGCTAACTTTAGCTAAACTTTCTTTTAAAGCGTATAAACCAGAGATAAAATACTTTGTATCCAGTGAAGTGGACTGATTTCCTCCAGTGGTTTGTTTTTGTTTTTTTTTTTTTTAAGTTTTCTTTTATTCCAATCTGCTAATTAAACTGTACTTAAAATCACATATACTTTTTATTACAAGAAAGATGCAATTTTAATGGCTTAGCAGCTTGAAGAATTGTATTTTATTCTACACAAGAGAATCAAATATATCTCTCCCCAGGCAACCCCTAGCATACTTGAAACACATGCCTGTTGCAGGGATAATACCTTTTGATAGCATTGCTCAGATACAACCAGTCTTTCTCTCCTTTCCCATAACACTTATCAGCCTCAGAGGACACATAAATATGCATTAAGAAATTTACGGTTGTTTCACAATGTATTAAGGCAGTTATCCTCTTTTACAAAAATCTTTCTTATACAAAGAGTCCAAGAGAGTTTTCACACTTAAGCTTTCTATGTAGGGTTTAAATGATTAGAGATTCTTTGTTAGTCTGCTGCTTGAAATGATGCATCGGTAGTTAATCAGTGTTACACTGCACAGCCCACTTATAATATGCATAGAAATAGAAAATGTTTATACCATTAACAGCTGTATTTGGTCCTGCATTGTAGTTATTACCAAACTGGAAAAAAAAAATCTGAGAAACCTAATATAAGCAAGGAAGACTACTTATTGTCACATTTTAATGTAATAGAGAATGCATGCAGTTGGGTGACAGGGCATAAATAGTCTGAAAGATGGAAAACTGATCTTTTTTCCAGATGTCAACATTAAAGAAACCTAGAAGTTTGAGAAGCAGAAGGTATCCATACCTATGTAAATCATGGATAAAATCCTGTTCTAAATTGTTTTAATTATGCTTGTTTTTCTCTTGAGCGAGCAAAAACTAAGAAAAGTAAGAATAGGAGTTAACATTACACCTCTAGGTCATACCACTTTAAAGTTGCTTGCTCTTATCTCTCTCCTAGTATGAACTTCCAAGTGGTTGAGACAAGTTTCAGTGGCTGGAAAACGAAGGTAGACAAAAACAAACAAACAAAAAGAAATACAGTTTTTGCAATGATGGGAAATTTGGTGAATATCACTCCTCCCTGCAGAAGTGACATCTTCCTCCATCTTCTGTGCTTAGAAAAGTGTTATATGTCTTTCTAAACTATAGATATTAGCCAGTGGGAGAGCACGTCTGGAACACACGGTGATGTCAAGAATGAAGAGAGGCCTCTGCTCATGTGCTGCTCTCTTGCTCTGCCTTCACCTTGGGTACCTGCCCACTGCGGGATGGCGGCTCTGTCACCCATACCTCCTCCCTCCTGGAGGGTCCCGCTGCCTGGAGCAACGGGAGCATTCCCAAGTGAAATGCTGCTGTTTGTGCTATATATATAAACAGCACACTCGTCTTACAGATGAAGCGATTATAAGGTCTTCTCTTACTGTGAAAATCTATGAATCCAGTAATTTATACAGCACGGAGGCAATATTTCTTCAGGAGAAAGCTCTAGCATGTTAGCCCGCTCCCCACATTCCTGTGGGGCAGAGGCAGGACATTCTTTCTTTGCCATCGTTCACAGGATTTGAAGCTTTTGTGCCTGGTAGAAAGCCAAAGCTGAAATACCGAGTTAATCCTGTTATCTGGTACACAGCCTAATGCACGTTTTGCAGAATTCACCTCCATGCTTTCCCCATTCAGGAACAATTTCAAAGGTTTTAAATTGAAAGGATAATATCAACTCCTGTGTCACTTCTTCCTCTTCCAAATTGCACTTGCTTTTAGAGTCCCCTATCTGTACTGGGCAACAAGACTGACTTTCTAAAATCTACTAAAATAATTTTTTGAATAAGATATATAGGTGTGCATGCAGAGTATTATAATAGCAGTTAGCAAAATAAATTTGAACAAAATAATAATGAACTAGCACCAATTTTGATCCATAAATTCTGGTTTTGCTCCAACATTCCAATAAAAATTCCAAGACAGACTAGATGCTTCACTGGTTTCCAGTGATGCTTTTTATGTGAACCAGAATTCACTGCTCCACTTCCTACATGTACCTCTCACAGTATTTCGGTGGAGTGTAAGTGTTTCAAAGAAAACACACGGGTGGAGCAGCAGGTTTGTAACCAAAAGGTTAACTAGCCAGAGTGTCTACTAAAGCTTTGTTGTTACTGGAAGGAAGTCAATTGTATGAGTTGGTGGAGAGCAGATACCTAGCTGTTTTTAAGCACTCAAGTGCCACAAATAGGAACCTAGGTCTTTTATATAGTCGAGGGAGAAATACAGACTCCTAAATTAGATATTCTGGCTTAAAGCTGAAGGACTCTACCTCTCTAGAGTCAGATAATATTAATATTTCCCTGGTTCCCTTCTTCCCTTACTGAATGGCATAAGTTTGTCTTGGACTGAATACAAAGAGGGTAGCCTTTCTGACCACTGAAAACATGTACAGGAACAAAACCCGCTTTCTTCTCTCTTTCTTCAAAGTGATTAATGTATCACCGACTAGCACAGTCAACCCAAAGCCACTCTTTGCAAAAGATTCCAAATTATCCTCTCTTTTTCTCTCTCTGAGTATGGTGGGCAAGTAATTGTAATTGCAAAGTGCCTAGATTCTTAGAGAGCAGAGTAAACTGTGGAGACATACAAAGCCAAAATGAATTTCTTGCTGTGTGCGTTCTACTGAAGTAACTAAAAATCTAACTTAGGGCTGCTATGCAAAGCAACACATGCCACCATAGAGAAGGACAGCTGGAAGAAGAAATGCTTATTGTGCATTGTAATAACAACGGACAGGTGTATGAGAGATTTCTGAACTCGGGAACGTGTCCCTGAAACTTGGCACCTGATGCTGTTTGCTCCTGGGCTGGCATCCAGCTGAGAGCGACAGGGAGCAAAACTACTGCCGTTAGTTATGCAGTGTGCACACTTTCAGATTCACTAGAAACTCAAGTATACTAGTGAAACATTTATAAATCACACTAAAGCAGCTACCAGACAAGAGATAATGATCACACTATCTTTGGTGGAATATAAGGAATCTTTAAAATATAGAAGGGAAAGTCAGATTCACACTGAGGAGAGTGAAAAAAGAACTAAGTATCACAAAATCTGATAAAAAACAAGGGTTTATCATCTGTGACAGACTTAATAGTAGTTAGATAATTATTTACTTAAGTATATATTATTTGACATTGAGGGTAGAAGTTGGGCATCTTTTCTGTCCTACTCACCGAGACATCCTCAATGTTTAGCACAGGAGGACTGGAACCCCCAGAGCTCATATCTGCTTCTCTCTTGCTCCTACTGAATAAAGAGGGAGACCATAGTATTAGTTCAGGCACACAACTGAAGTTTGTGGTTATATGGTTGAAGCCATATAAACAGAACCTAGAAACTGAAATAGTATCTAAGTGAACAGCATATAAATGTACCATTAAGTAAAAAACATAGACAAAAATACTTGTGTAGAAAGTAAGTTTTGTTTGTGTGTACTGCTTCTTAGAGACTGAGTATCCCCAGGCTGGATTACATTCTTCTTTTATTAAGCAGTGTTTGTTGAAAGTATTAACATTTTGTATACCTCAAATCTGGCTCAGTAGACTACAGGAATTAATTTATTTCCCCTACTATTTTTAGACATCTACAGTTTAGAAGTTGACATCAGGGTTAGTTCATTCCAGCTTCCCTTTAGATTTAATAGAGTCACTCTTAGGATGCAGACCATCTGATCAAGGTAGAGGTGTGTGTTACAATGAATTGTCTCAAACTCAAGGGGTCAGGTGAATCCCACTCAAGGTATCTGTCTGTCTGAAACAGAGATTTCAGTCATAGTAAGTGTTCTCAAACAAACGTACCTATATTTAAAAATAGGTTTTCTGGTTAAATAATCTGAACAAAAAGTTTCTTGAGGCATTTACAAGTGACTCCAGGATGAATCCTAACCTTTGAGTACTCAAAACTGAACTCTGCCTATAATTACTGTGATCTTACAGAAGTCTTATCACATTGCAAAGGGTCATTTTCCTTCTGATAGCATCAGGAATTTTCTGATGAATTGTATCCACAAAGCATTTTTTGCACTAAGTTAAAAATTTTTCTCATCTCTCTCCCAGTGGTAAAAATAAATCAGTAAATACAAAAACAACTTGAGTATATTGTCATATATGCTGTTCATTGAAATATAAAAAAAAATGTTTAGCTTGTTCAGTTTCTCATATGTTTGTGCCTCTCTGGGTAAATCTAAGAAATTTTAATATTTAAAGAGTAGTATGGAAATGAGTACAAATGACACCTTGAGTACAGGTAAAGGTTGACTGCAGAATTCAAAATGCAAAGAGAGATTTAATATCCTAATCAGGAAGATACTTAAACACTTTTTCAATTTTGAATGCTCAAAGGAATTAAAGATGTGCCTAGTGTTAAGCACATGCTTAAACACCCTTCCTGACTGGCTGTGTTTTCTTGAGCCTGGGTCTGGAAGAAAGAGAGTGTTGAATGTCAAAAATAAAAAAAAAAGCTTACACATATTTTATTCTGTTCTCCTCAGAGTACATAGAGTTTTTTGGGCTCCTGTCACACTTTTAAAAAAGAAACACTGGTAGAAAAGAAGCCATTGCAAACCACAATGTGAAAATTCATATGGATGATATAAATGTTGAAGGATCTGTTCAAATAAATCAGAAAGATATGGAATCACACAGCTCTAATCTGTGTGAAGTAGTTGTGTAAACCATCTTAGAGGGCAGTAACAACAACCTGGAGAATGAGATTGTTCTGATGGGAAAAAAAATAAATAAAAAATGTCCAAGATGCAGCAAAGCCTTTGTCATTTGTAAACAGTAGGATGAGATCCAACTGGCTCAATTCTTTGTTAATCTCTGCTTCATTCTCTGAGACACTAATTATCTGCATTTGACTGGCAGTCATCCATTCCCAGTTTGGACAGTTTCCCTGTTAGCGTACCAGGCACATGGTTTCTACAGTAGTTATCAGGCAAAACTGCAAGTACGTTGGACTGGAATGAAACAGACTCCTAGCTGTGGGGGTCAAATATCACAGGAATTTTTAGGGGACATGTTTACCCAGACATCTCAAGCTTGACGAAACACTTGGTAGGACAAAATTACAAAACCCCCCAAACTCTTCATTTTATAAGTCCTTGTTTTCCCACCTGTGAGTAGTCCATTACCAAGACAGTAACAGAAGGCTTTTTTCTTCTCTTGCCACCAGAGTACATAAGTCCCAAGACTTATTCATTATAAAAGTATCAGCACCACAACTGCAAAGCACAATCACTGATCTCCAACGGACTGCTGACTCATGAGTATATGGATGTGTATACATATACACACACATATACACATATATACATAAAATGATTGAAGTTTTCAACATTTTGCCTCCAAGAAAAAAAAAAACAAACAAAACCCAACAAACCACAAAGTAATCATGAATAGAAAGCTATTTGAAGGAGTGAAAATTAAACCTTGGCATTATAATTAAGTGACAGTGTTCATATTTGAGAGGGAATGATAAAGTTACAGTAGCCTTGAAATCCACAGTGAGGCCACGCACACATGGACAGAGAGATGAAACCCGAGGCACAAACGTGGAGCAAATCACACCGTGACAGCAGCATACAAAGGAGCAGGTTGCGCATTTGAAAGTGTGAAAAAGAAACATGCTGTGTCTGGAAAGGTACTTGAAAGTACAACACGCATAGCCCTGATTCATTCTAAGTTTGTAGGCAAAAGGGCTAAACTGTTTCTAGAAATTATCTCCTGTGTTCACAGTTTGACATCCACAGTTTAACACTGTGGTGTACAGCTCTTCAACATACTGCTGTTTCTGGAAGTGGCTTTGTCTGTGGTGAGTTATTATTTTAAATGTTTGACCACAGATATAAATAAACCTGGCAATTTCCTTGTATTGGCTCACACCATTGGCCCTCTACTTTAGCCTTCCATTTCTTAAATGGATGAGTAGAAGTCTATTTAGCAAGGTGTAGGGAATTGAGTAATTAGTAGCTAGCCTACTCACAGATAAATTGCTTTCTAACAAAAGTGTTTGCAGGTTGAACTAGAATAGGTTAATGCAGCTATGTGACTGCATGCTAGGAGGGAAGAATTGTGGGCACACTTAAGAAACTCAGCTTTATATAGAGATCCATATATGAATAAGTCATGCTGGCATACCAGTTAACAGAGAATTTGTGGTTTGGCACCTGTCTCTACACTCAAGTAGCCAAAATCAACTTATTTTGTCAGATCTGGACAGAGCACAGCCAAACATAAATAATGGAAATAAATATATAAAGAGCTAGGAAGTAATTCTAAAGGAAGGAGCTAGGAAACATTCTAAAGGTGCAAAATAATCAACTGCATGGTTTACACAGAATTGCGTATTTCAGGTCTGGTTGTTCTCAGCTAACGTTAACTTTATTTCTCTCAGCTATGAAATAAAGTGGATACAGCTGAGACATCTATTGCTGCAAAATCACAGGTGGTACTCACCTGCCAAAAAGAAGGCAGATATTTTTGGCAGCATAACTGTCCCAGTGCCTTTAGCCAGTGAAGTTGTCTTCAAGTTAACTTAGGATCTTCTAGAACTGATGAGTATTAGTGACCGTGAAAGTTATGTCCTCTTTCCCAATGACTCCCTGTCAGGTTTTGACGTTGTGATGCTTTGCTTCTGGATGACCAGTGGAACTGGGCTTGCTGACAGCTTCAAACTACATCACAAGCAAAGGAAGAACTGATATATTTTCCAGGGTTCAATGAAGCTTTTTAAATGCAAAACTCTTCCAAGGTAAAAATCAGTATCTCCAAGCTACATCCATATGAGTTTTCAAGAAAAATGCCATTCACATCAAATACCTGCTGTGGCAGAATTCATTGTAGAAGTACTGAGAGGTAGATAAAACCACAAATTATCAACATAAAAATGTATTTATGAATGTTTGAAAGAAATTGAGATGTTTTTCCTCTGCTATAATAATGACATGTAATATAATCTGCAAACTTGATCTGTTTTTTCATACCTAAGACTCCTTCATACAGACACTGAGCTCTAGCGCTGACCTATCAAACAGACTGATCCTTTCACTTCCAGGAGTGTGAGAGAATGAGATTGTCTCTGCGAGCCAGATGGACCTAAAGGCAGAGACAATGGCAAAGGAGAAAGTCAGTGATGTCCTTTACAGTTTCTTTTTTTTTTTGTTTCCAAGGCAGTATAAATGGCAAATCCAAGAAAAGGGGCAAACTTTAGAATGCTCATAGAATCATAGAATGGTTAGGGTTGGAAGGGACCTTCAAAGGTCATCTAGTCCAACCCCCCTGCAAGGAGCAGGGACATCCCTGACTAGATCAGGTTGCTCAGAGCCTCATCCAGCCTGGCCTTGAACGTTTCCAGGGATGGGGCCTCCACCACCTTTCTGGGCAACCTGTTCCAGTGTTCTATAACTCGCATCGTAAAAAATTTTTTCCTAATTTCTAATCTAAATCTACCTCCCTCTATTTTAAAACCATTACCTCTCGTCCTATTGCAACAGGCCCTACTGAACAGCCTTTCCCCATCTTTCTTGTAGGCCCCCTTGAGGTACTGGAAGACCACTATCAGGTCTCCCCGGAGCCTCCTCTTCTCCAGGCTGAACAGCCCCAACTCTCTCAGCCTGGCCTCATAAGAGAGGTGCTCCAGACCTTTTATCATCTTCGTGGTCCTCCTCTGGACCTTCTCCAACTGGTCCACGTCCGTCTTGTGCTGGGGGCTCCAGAACTGGACACAGTACTCCAGGTGGGGTCTCACCAGGGCAGAGTAGAGGGGCAGAATCACCTCCCTTGACCTGCTGGCCACGCTCCTCTTGATGCAGCCCAGGATGCGGTTGGCCTTCTGGGCCACAAGGGCTCATTGCCTGCTCATGTTAAGCTTCTCCTCCACCAGCACTCCCAAGTCCTTCTCCTCAGGGCTGCTCCTGATCCATTCCCCGCCCAGCCTGTATTTGTGCCTGGGATTGCCACGACCCGGGTGCAGGACCTTGCACTTGGCCTGGTTGAACTTCATGAGGTTGGCACGGGCCCACCTCTCCAGCCTGTCAAGGTCCCTCTGGATGGCATCCCTCCCTTCCAGCGTGTTGACGGCACCACACAACTTGGTGTCGTCGGCGAACTTGCTGAGGGTGCACTCTCTCCCACTGTCCATGTCGCCGACAAAGATGTTGAACAGGGCCGGGCCCAGCACGGACCCCTGAGGGACGCCACTCGTGACCGGTCTCCACATGGACACTGAACCGTTGACCACCACTTTCTGAGTGCGGCCATCCAGCCAACTCCTTATCCACCGAGTGGTCCGTCCATCAAACCCATGTCTCTCTAGTTTAGAGAGAAGGATGTCATGCGGGACACTGTCAAAAGCTTTGCACAAGTCCAAGTAGATGATGTCAGTTGCTCGTCCCTGCTTGTCTTTAGCATAGATTCAGCAACGGCATCAGGTGAGAAAAATTCTTCTCAGTTATATGCCTGCTCTTATGTGCAAATGACTCGGACAGACTGTAGTTCACTTATCTACAGTTTGTTCAGCTGGTGAAATTCCTTACTTGTCCTCAAGTGAGGATTTGCCTGGAGGCTCTTCTGGATACACTTAAACTATTGCTGAGTAAGCTCACAGCAATAAGATTATCATTAACAGAATTTCTCCCATACTAACAGTTCATCCTCTTATTTTCCCCATATGGTTACCTGATATGTGCACAGCTTTTCTGCTCCCACTACCATTTTTTTTTTTTTTGCCAGTGTATGCATCTTAGACTATGAGAAGAGATTGTTCCATACTAGACTAATACCTCTGAAATAAAAGAGCTCTCTTAAGCATTTCATATTGCTGTTGGAAAGACTGATCAATTACAGACATAACTCTCTGTTGGGAATACTTCTTTACAAAGACAGAAAATTAGTAAGAGAAATAATACAAGAAGTGGAAGCTGATTTCAGAATTCTGAAAGAGAAACATAAAATCTTTTCATTATTTAGTAATGTGATCTTGTTTAAACATTATTTCTCACCACGTGGTTTTGTATGGGTTTTTTCATGATAATCTCAAGAAAACTTTTCTTTTTTTTTTTTTGCATGGTGTCTATTCAGCATGTGCTTTTTATGTAATCTGGCCTCTACAAACTTTGTAATGAACGGAGCCAAGTTCAATAACTTTCTCAGAAAATAAAACTTGATAGACAATTTTATTAGAGATTTTCACTGTAATGGAAGCCTGGTCTGCTCCAGAGTGCAGCACTTGGCACATGTAAATAATAAAGCATAAAAGGGATTACCAGCCACTAATTTTATGAAAACCCACTGGCACTAAGTCTAAGAGTGATACTGCTATCACCAAACTTCAAAGATAATAGCAGACTAGAATGAAGCACTCATTCTTTTTTAGTGGAAACAACTTTTGTGATAAAGATGTCTTTTAAGTTGAAAGATTATTAAGGAGAAATGAGGGTAAATGTTTTCATGTTCGGAGATAAAAAATGCTGCTTCAAAAGCAGTGGTTTTGAAGAAGTTCAGGTATTGGCTAGGTACAAGTGCCCTGGGCAGTTGTTTAATAAAGGGTTATAGCAAAATAGAAGTAAAATTTGTCTCAGATAAATAGACAAATTTTAGCGCTATGAAGTAATTGATAAGAGTATGCTTTCCCAGAACATTTCTGACAGCAGGAGGACTTTATTCTTGGTTTTTACCTTAGGGTGTTTGTTTCATTTTTGTTGCTTTCAACAGAATTGCTCGTGCGAGTCTGGATTATTCACATGCCTTGGAGTTATTTGTTTCACCTAGACTTGCAACCACTGACACAGATTCTGATACAGTCAACCACTCACAGAACTGTGAATCTCAAAATTCATGAGTATATCAAAATATTTTACACAAAGCAGAGGATCTTCTGATATATTTATGCAGCTAAAAATGGAAATTGAGGCTCATTAGTATCTCCCTGGGAGGTGGGTACTGTCATGTTTCAGAAAATCCCACTAGGTACCATTCTACCCCTTTGAGTACCTAAATATGCCTGAATCATAGCTTAAAATTAATGAGATATGTAAGTGTTCTCAGGAATAGCTATGGCTTTTGTTTCACTCCTGTTGGAAAGGGGTGAAAAATGCTAACAATCTTCTGAGGAATGGAGATGCAAATAAAGCTTAATGGGTTCAGCTATTTAGATACGTAATATGAAACTGATTACAAAGAAAGATGGTTATTTAATATTTTAAAGAATTTGTTATGTATTTATGTATCTAATGCTTTTCAGGGGTATGTTACGTCTTTAACTTTATTGAATTTTCTTATATTTTGCTAATAGTGCGTAAATGGATGAGACTAGTGTTAGCTTGCCTGAGAGGAGTTTGTAGAACAGTATCCAGCAGTGGAGAGGACGTTTTAGTTTTTCTGACTCACAAAGGAAGGGAAATTAGTATATTAGGTGCAATTTCACCTAGTCTGGATGAATATGTTTCTTTGTTAATTTCAATGGTCCTTTTTTAATGTCAGTTCCCATAGAAAAAAAAACATATAATAATGACTGCAAGATACCACTCTATATAAGAACTCTCCCTTCTTGTGTATGAAAAAGTGATGATTACTCACACATAAAAACCAAACAAACAGCAATCAAACTAACAAACAAAGAAACAAACAAAACCAAGCTGAAACATCTTTTAACATAACTTTTTAGAAAACTGGGGATTTAAAATTTTTATTCTGGATCTGCTATGATGGTCCCAGTTTGCTTAAATATTTGACATTTACTGCATGCGAAGCAGGTTCAAAATCATATTGAAAATCAGGGAGACCCTAAGTTTTGACTTCACATGAATATTTTCTTTTTTTTTTAGTGTTTTTCTCATGCTAGAGTGAAATTAAAATAAACTCTGACAATTCACATCAGTTCCAGAAATGAAGATCTTGTTTCCAGTTAGTCCATATTTTTAGTTTTGCTCACCACAGTGTCTTATTTTCTAGTTAAGGTTACATCTGTCAGTCTGGAAGTTGTCCTAAAACTCAAAATGTGTTTGATAATCTGTGTTGCAAACACTGTAGCTTGACCACTCAGAAGCTGTGTTGCGTTGCCAGATATGAAGAGTTCTCTCAGCTTTCCCTTTTCTGCTGTGTGTGTGAAACTGATGCAGACATGTAGCTCTTGAGGAACAGGACGTCCACGAGTTGGATTCCTATCTTCCCTGTTCCTGAAAGAAAATCTTTCTGAACCAAGATTCCTCCTTTTGTGGCTCATAGTAAGAGAAAAGGGAAGAAATATAATCCTATGGTTCTGTGACTCTAAACTCCTAGAGAGGAATCAACTCCTACAGCCACACCATTCTAAACACAAAAGAAAAATATAAAGGGTTTGATATGTGCTACAAAATATGTTACAAAGAGTTCATGCAGCTCTACCTAGTGAATGTGGTCTCCAAGTAGATCTAAAATGATGGCATAGAAAGATTGTCTAGGACTTGACAAACTGTTATTGACAGCTTCCTATTTAATTTAATCTGTCTCCTTACATATGCAATGTTCTGTGGGACTTAATCAGTACTTCTTGAAACCATTGAAAATATAACTATTGCCATCAATATCCTATTACCAATTCCTTTAAAGTGTAATTAAATGTTTTCCAAATTAATAATAAGACTCTTAATCATTGCATAGGTCAATCATCCCTGTTCCTGTAAACTAAAGCGTGAATCTCAAAGCACTGTAAGCATGGCAGGCAGAAGAACTAACCATAATCAATAAACAAACTCTTAGCCAAGAGTCTCTAAATATTCCTAATTAATTATTTTCACAAAATACTGAACAACAGAAAGACATAGGGGAAAAAAGAGTTATTTACATCTCAATCACAAACCCCTTCATTAGTCCTTTTTTACTGTCAATAATGTTGCTATTACATTGCTTTTAGCCATTATTGGCACTTGAGCATTTGTCTGAGTATGGTCTGTCTTCCCGTTGTTTTAGCAAGATTAATACTACCAGACTTCCCGTATGAGACAAACAGTGGTCACTCATGATAGAAATGGCTGATGTGATCATTTACTTTTGAGGTATTTTAGAACATTTCTGCTTATAAAAAGGGACTTCTTAATGGTGAACAAAAACATAAATCCAGACATAAAACCTGTCATAAATCAAAATAGGTTCCACCTAAATCTGCATCCTTAATCAGTTCAGAAACTTTTTTTTTTTTTTTTTTGGCCAGGATTTAAAGCAATTAACCATGAAATCTCATGGAAATAACAATTTTTCTGTATTTTTGATGCTTGGAAGCAACGAAAGTCTTGTGCAAAAGTTTCTCTTTATTGAGGACATAATAAAATAGAGGGACAGTATCGCATTTCAGATGAATGGTAGAATATTTTTGCTACATGTTTGAAAAGCATCCTGAGATAACCTATTTGAAATTTACACTTTGTGAGGGGGGTCACACAAACATTACTTTGAACCATAAAGGGTATAATATACTGTATAAAATGGATGATTCATGTTTTCCTCTTTTTTCTTCCAACTCCAAAATCACTGCATCTCACTTCTTATCTGCTCACATTTAAGTCTGGTATCTTGCCAGGCAGCTGCCACTTCTTACAGCTGCTTTCAGAGAGCTATGTTGGTGTGGGACCGCGCACAAGCACACTGTGATTTATAGCAGCAGCAGCCTGTTGGCAGAATTCATTTGACTTAACTTGCACTATCTGAAAGGTAGGACCCTCCTCCAGCCTTGTCCTCAGAAGCCCATATTGTCTTTGGAGAGGAGTAGGCACCTCTAGGAAGTTATTTGTCTAGTACTGAAGTGGGTGTTATATAACTGGAGAAGAAAAATACTCAACTTTTTTTCCTTCATCTGCAATACAGGCAGTTACCCAAATCAGTCACATTACTTTTTATGTGGCTGAAGGAATTGATAGGTTGGATTTTCTTATTCAAATGATTAGGAGTACATATTGAGTCAGAAGTAAGACTTTACTGGAAATTTTGAGTGAATATCTGAATTCAGAGCCTACTTGAATAGTATTGAAAATAAGACCTCACAATGGATGGCCATGCAGGAGAGAGTAATGTTGCGTTTGACTTCTCTGCTTGGAAATATGATAACAGTGACTTGTGAGCAGACCAGAGCTCCTCTTCTTACTGGGGGAGGGGGAAATTTGTTTTCTTTTCCATAAATTGAAGCAGCAATGTAGCCCTGAGGGCATGAGGTCCTTCCGTCTTCCTGATTGATGAGCTAAAAAAAATGTTTCAGCTGTATTGATCTCTTTTATCTGCTAAATATAAGGATATGGATCAGGGGAACATTGATGGGAGGGAAGCAAGAGGAATGAACAGGCCCTTCTCTGTCTGCTGGGTAGCAAAAGGATGGAGCCAGAAGTGCTTGTATGTTTATTGTATACTTGTCCTTGTTGCAAAATATAGAACAAAAAGGGAGCCAAAATTTATTATCCAGTGTGACGGGAGCTGTGGCAGTCATTGACCAGGCCCCTGTGTTTGGTTTATTCTGAAGTTTCAGAACAGTTTTTACTCAGTGAGCACAATGCACACTCCAAGTCATGGAGCTGATTACGAGTCTGTTGACTTCAGAAGGCTTTGGAGCTGTTTCTTAGAGTTTAAGTAACTCCTGTTTATTCCTGCAGCTTCAGAAGGGCAAAGAGGGAGTTGTGAGTTCTTCCCAATGCACTCCTTGTACAGCACAGACAGGTAGGTCCAAGTTAATTATTTCTGTCTTGCCCCAACACACTGAAACAGTCTGTTACAAGTTCCTCCGTCCCCTTCTCCCACCTTTTCAAAAAACCTGCCGCCGCTCACTATTTAAAAGACTCAAGGATGATATTTCAGAGATGATTACTATACAGTGGTCATCTGTGACAGCCTGTAGCCTGCTATTATTTGCAATTTAAGTCCATCACTGATATTTTATGACTGCATCTGCAGTTACTGTCAGCTGAACAATATTTAATTGCTTGACTCACAAACTATCTTTTCAACAAATACACATTCTCAGGCCCCATTATGCTTCTAGTGGTGTTTGCAGCTTGCTTTCTTTTTTATTTGTTCTGCTGCTGGAAATCAGGGTTTACTGTAAGACGTCAAATGTTCATGAGCAATAAAATCATAAAAGAATTTTAAGAGATGATAAACAGAAGAATTTCTTGGCACATAGGTTATTTAAGAGAAGGCAATGGGCTTCATTTCCACTTAAAGAGACATATTGTTTCTTTGTATTAAAAAAAAAAAATCTGTTGGCTTATGCAGGGCTTCCTGCTGCCTTCATCGTCTAAGGGTGATGGCAGAACTATCTTTAAAAATATATGCCATTACAGCTCTTTCTGAGTATCAGCCTACAGCTAAAAACGTTCTTAAATGTGCCAAAGTTTAAGGGGTTGTGCCTATGTTAATATTTCCTGAACTATGGCAGTACTTGACAATTACCTGCTTGAGGGTAGGAAGGCTCTGCAGAGGGACCTGGACAGGCTGGACCGATGGGCCGAGGTGAACTGTATGAGGTTCAACAAGGCCAAGTCCCGAGACCTGCACTTTGGTCACAACAACCCTGTGCAACGCTACTGGCTTGGGGAAGAGCATCTGGAAAGCTGCCTGGTGGAAAGGGACTTGGGGGTGCCGGTAGACAGCTGGCTGAACATGAGCCAGCAGTGTGCCCAGGTGGCCAAGACCACCAACAGTATTCTGTCTTGTGTCAGGAACAGTGTGGCCAGCAGGAGTAGGAAAGTGATTGTGCCCCTGCACTCGGCACTGGTGAGGCCACACCTCGATTACTGTGTTGAGTTTTGGGCCCCTCAGTACAAGAAGGATGTGGAGTTGCTGGAGCACCTCCAGGGAAGGGCAATGAAGCTGGTGAGGGCTCTGGAGAACAAGTCTTACGAGGAGTGGCTAAGGGAACTAGGATTGTTTAGTCTGGAGAAGAGGAGGCTGAGGGGAGACCTCATTGCGCTCTACAACTACCTGAAAGGAGGATCTAGAGATAAAAAATGCTTAATACAAGCATTTGTCTTAGTGGCACTACAGAGTGATGGAAAATGAAAGGTTTTAAATTTGATTAACCAGAAACTGTACATCCAGAAATAGACAATATACTGCTTTTATAGAAGGATTCATATTTGTCTGGAATGAAGTGAAAAGGTCTCAAATCTACTTGTTTAAAACTTTTTTTAGCAATACCACTGTGTTGCCTCTGGCAATATTCTTATGACTGTGTATATATTAATATATATTTTTATTTCAAATTACTTCCTCTTCCCTCTGATTGTGTCCTGCAGATTTTTAAGCCAGGTAATTGCTTCTCTAGACTCTTAAAAAATTATCAAGTTTTGTCTAAAAATATGTTTAATTGTAACTTTTCGGAAACCTTGCTTGTTACTGAAAAATTAATCAGTAGAATTAGAGAACTAATTTTAATGATGATTGCTTTTTTAATGTGGGAATATTTTTAGCTAAATCTAAAATGCAAAATGGCTTTATGGTTTGGTGGAACTTAAAGTGAGTACAAAACTGTAATACATCTACCAAGCACAGATAACACATTATCTTAATTCAAATTATGAAGGTATTTATAGAGCAGACCAGCAAGTGGCAGTACATGTTGTGCATAAATCATGAATGATAAGAATAAAATCTTTAAAATGAAACTAAATAGACAGTCAAACAAGCTTTCATGTACAGTTTTATTAATTTTAACTGCCTTGCCAAGAATTGTAAATGCTTAATTCCACACAACCTTATTTGTTTTCCTGGAAATAATAAGTATCTCTCAGTTTTAGGAAAGATAGGAAACAACTCTCCTGTAACTGCTGGGATGCATTTGTATCTCAGTTAATCAAAATGTATGTACTGTAAGCCTAATGTTGGCTCAGAGTGGAAAATGGAATTTTCCAGAGACAGTAGTGTTATGAATTGCCATGACTCCTAACATATTCCAATAAATAATCACTGCCTATGGGTACTGTATTGTAATGGATGCAGAATGCCTACTTCAATGGTCTTTGACCCCAGTGTCTTTTATGTGAACTCCATTTTATGCAGTTTATAGTTGAAATGTTAGATGAAACCATAATATTTACTATTACAGATTTGTTCAAAGTCAGTGTAATATATTGCTAGGCAACATCTAGCAAGGCAAAAGTTAAAAAAAAAAAAAGTGTTGTCTTCATTCAGTGAGTTAGCTAAGAGAATTAAATATATGTATTTTGATAATATACTAGTCCAAAAGCCCTAGTATATCGGTGAAGTGTTATAAATGGAAGTATGCCTTTCTTCTCCAGAAATATTTAGATGAATGTTCTGTGTGACTGTAATGACTGATACCCTTTGAGGTGAAAATAATCTCTGTACTCTAAAGACAGCCATAGAGAGAAATAACACAGGGAACAGTTGGTATTTCACCAGAGTAGATCATCTCTGACCTAGAGATGCCACTAGTATGAGTGAAGGACGAACACTTGCCCTGGGGCCCTTTTAACCCCTTCTCTACCAGTTTAGGATATTAGCAGGAATGCTAAATACTGCTGCTTGTGAATCTCAGTGCTGGCACATTTATACATTATGTGTTGAATGAAATTCACTGTCTTGACTATGTAGCTTTCATAGAGGCACAGAAATTGTCTTCCTTATGGATCCCTGTTCCTGGGGTTGCTGAGCATGATGGCTCCACTTGTTTCCTGTGTAAAATAAGGCTATTCAAGCAGCAGGCTGTGGCATTTGTTAGTGAAATGCAGTTAGAGCTGACTGAAAAAAATGGCTGTTACAAAGTGAATCACTATTTGAATTTCAGAAAAACTTTCTGCATGTGTAGGTTACATTTGCAAATGGGCCAGAAGCGATAGGTGGTGTCATTCTCTGATGGAGCAGTCCAGAACGGGAGGAACACATTCAGGTGCAAGAGAACTAAGATTCAGTCCCTTTCTTTACAGATGGGTTTTATTTATCTCCTTTATCCTAGAACTGTGTATTCTTTTCTGTGCGTTTGCCTATTTTTACAGGTACTTTCAAGTTTGCCTTCTAAGGATATTCACTTTTTGTTGGAATGACTTTTGAGAGAGTGGAAGGAAGCACCATAGCTTTTCATCTCACAAATGGAAATCATTAGGCTGAGAGGGTCATTGTTATTTGCACTCCAAATAAATACATATCTGCTGCAAAATGAAATATACCCAGAGGGAGGAACCAAGAGGCATTCACCTGCATTTACATAAGTGCACTGAGTATATGCAATTTCTCTGTGCATTTAGAGATTTAAAACTCTGTCTCACAGGCTCTTAGTAGAAAATTCCAAGAACTAGATGATGGGAGTGGGATTTGGGAAAAAAAAAATTCTTGCTGACTTCTACTGGAGATATTCCACTTAATAGCAAAACATACTTAAACAGTACCTGAAGACATGCCTATGAAGTACACAGCATAAAATACAGGCAACTGGACAGCAATGTTTTATACAGAGTCTTATCCAGTCTGGCTGAGAAGTTAAAGCCATGTTTTACAACTATAAAGCCCCATTGCATGCACATGAGACACATAAGGCTGCCCGTCTCATCTGGTGCTTAGGAGGTTCTTCTCCATAAAGACTGTGACGGAAACCTTTTTCACAAAGTTGTTTCTTAGCCAGTGTCTTCCCAGCCTCTACTATTCCATAGTATTACTCTGCCTTATGTGCAGAACTTTGCACTTTTTCTTATTGAATCTCCTGCAACTTCTGTTGGCTTGGTTCCCAAGTTTATCAAGGTCTTCTGGACTGTCTGTCTGTTGTGATTTGATAAGATTTGTTGGTCCCACGGTTGTCTCTGATCAACATCAGAAACTATTTCTGAATTCAGGGTTTATATCTTATGCTGGAAGTTTCTCAATTTTGCTATGCAAGTTGAAGCTACATAGTCTGAAAAAATGGAGAGAAAGCTATCTTGGACCATATTTTGCAATAGCTCCCTCAGAAGAGGAGATATAATTTCCTTCCTAACTAATCTAAGAAAAAAAGCTTGGATTTCCCATTTGACTCATATTTCCAATTTGTTATATAAGCTCTCTAATCAAAGGACTGTTATACAAAAGGTTGGCAGTATCATAAAGAGTATTCAGAGTCAACGCATTCAGAGTATTTCTAATAACACTGACTCTTCAAAGACTTTATTTAATATACTATAGAAATAAAATGTAAGGAAGAGATCTAGATGATCAGGCTAAGCATAAACTTGAATTTTATTTATTTACAGGAATATTTACCTCCATATTCGGTTACTACACTGTTTTAGATGCTAAGGAAGTTAGGAAAGGTTTGGGCTTTATTTGGCTATCTATTCTGAATGTGAGGAGTCTCTGATACCACCTCAGTTGCACTTCTGTTGCTTAAGTCTTACGCTAGATCTTTGCTTAGAAATCTTCTCAAATTGAAGTTTAGTGTTATATCAGCCAGCTCCTGAAGAAATTGCCCTTCTTTTTCTGGGGCTGTGCAGATATCTACCTATTTCTACTGAGGACTTTCACTAAAAGATAGCATCTAGTCTGCAATGACTACATTTAACGGGTTAGAAAATGTTAGCATATCAAAGAATCAGACAAAACTAATGCACGTCTGCCTAGGAGCTTATCAAAGCCCTAGCTACAAAACACTGGATAACACTGTGGCTGTTACGTCATGGTGAGGATTCCAGTCTTTCAGAGCAGAAGATTTACAGCACCACATAAATTCTTCTGCACTTACTATTGCTTTTGTTTCCTATTACAAAAGTAAGGGAATCCCCTGAGTGTGTGGTAACTGGCAATGTTTATTTTGGGATACATTGCAGACGGTATAACCAGGTGGTGTTTTCTGATTTGAAGCTGAGGTCAATAAAAAGTAATGGAAAAAGTTAGCAAAGTCTTGGCTAGATTCTGTCTGTGCCTTTAGGAAACTGAATAAGCCTTTCCTACCGGTACAATATCGTCTTTGTTCTTCCTTGCCCAGCCTCTACCCACCCTCTTATTACAGGCAAAGAAAGATTAAAAGGAGAACATGTCCTCCAGTTATTTTCCTCTGAAGTAATGATGTGGTAGGGAGAATAAAACATAACATGGAGGGGAGTGAAGCAGAGGTGGAACAACTAAATGATACTAGTTTAATATATCTGTTAAGATTCTTTCCACAAGAAAAAAAAGGAGATGGGCTAAAATGTTTAAAACCAACCACACCAAAGTAGGGAAAACTTGAAAATAATTCAGGAGAAATTATAAACAATACACATAACACATCAAGAATGTAAACATTCTGGCAGTAATTACAACGGTATGTGGTTATATTTAACATCCATTCTTTTTCAGTTTAAAAAAAAATGTGTCTTTCTTGACACATTGAGTTGAGGTTGAGTTCTCCCAGTACTCTGAGGCAGTGGATAAGAAACAAGTATGTCAAGCTGAGGGTGCTTTCATGAATGACAGACTCAGCAACAATCCACTACTATAACAGGAAATACGGAAAGCCAAAAATACAATAACAAATACTAACAGACCTCCACAAACAGCTCCTGGAGCCTATGCTTTTCTCAGTCTTGCAGTACTTAACAATTGTTATGTGAGCTCTCAGTAAGTCATAGTTTGAAACTTTTTCATCAAGCATATTCAGCAAAAAAACCCCCTATGAATGCAAAGTAAAATCACAATCAGCTGAACTGTGTGATTCACGAATCAAATAAAAAGCAGACAAAAATGTCACCTTTCAGGTCAATATATAACAACTGCAGTAGAGTCTATGCTGTTTTCAACTGAAAGAAAAATAGAGACCTAGAAAAACTAAATTGCTGAAGGGCAGGAAAAAAAAAGTTATTCTGAGAGTCTAAATATAGAAATCTTTCCTATGCTTTTTTTTTTTTTTTATAAAAGATATGACCAGCTGCAAGAGCCATCCAGATCAGCACATTTTTTCATGATGTCTTGTTGACCTTTTCCCTTATATTGAACACAAGTCCCAAAGCAGAAGGAATATGTATCCTTGCACATCTCTAATAAAACTGAGTGAAAGAAGCCACAAATAAATAAAGATTAAACCCAAGTAGTAATTCAAAATAATTAATTATTGATATACCTAAACCCCTAAATTAAGTAGCAAAAAAAAAAACCAACAACTTTCATGGCTACTGCAAGACAATCTCTTCACTCTTTGTAAGAACACAGATGCACTGAGGTAACATATTATTAATTACAGTTCACATATATACATATTTTAATTTGTCTTTGCTTGTGTTGCGGAAGTAGGTATGTTCTTAGCTGAGAATGGACATGACAGCAAGAATGAACAGGAGGAAGCAGAAGAATAAATTCATGAGGAGATGCTCACATATAAGGGCTCCAGGAAAAGAACTTCGGTGATGATCTAAACCTTTCAAATATTTTGTTCCATATTATAACTTTTTATTCATGTTGGTTTGTTGTTCTATAGCCTGTTGATTCATATTCAAGTTTATGTATAATACCATTGGAGCAAGCAGGTCAGAATCAGCGTTCAAAGCCTTCATTTGGAAGAAGATCCCATTCAAGAACTAACCTAAAAAAAGTGCTTAAACTCACATGTGTCTTGGATGCTTGATTTTTTTTTTAGTGTCTTAGTTTTAAATAAGCTTCAATTATTTCTTATTTTGTTAAACACTTTTCTGATTGTTCAGAGCCATCAAACTCTTCTTTCTCAGCGTTCTGCACAAATAAACTGGATACCTATAAGTTAACTGGATAGGATTTTGAAAGTAATTCAGATCTGATTATGATTAATTTCAGAAAATACACCTGCTGACAGGATCTAAAAGAAGTGAAACTACAATTAAAAAAGAAAATGTATGCAATGTTCAGGGTTCCTTCACCTCTTCTTTGTACCTTATAACAGTGAGGATGAGCTACCAACAACTAGTAAAGAAGTCTAGTGATCAATCTCTATGAATACTAAATAACACTGAAAAAAAAATGCCCATGTAACAAGGGCTTCTAGAAGATTGCTACACTTATTTCAGAGGGATATTATAGGCCTCGAAGTAAAGATTCCCATGTTCATTAGAGGCATGCACATACATCATTGAAAACCACCTACTTTCAGGTCAATAGAAGACATATTCCATTGTTGTATATTTCTACAGCATTTTCAAGAAGGAAATCCAGAGTAACCAGGAACTTTCCCAAACTGGACCGTAGAGGTGATTGATTCATTCTAGATTTATGGACTTTAGAGTCCTACTCCAGACAAGCACATCCCATCTGTGACCACAGCTGTTGTCTTTACTCTCAGAGGAGAGAAGAATTGCAGCAACATAAATAGCATCTAAAACCCAGGAAATCATAGGCTTTCTTGTCCATAGACCTATGTTACTGGGCAAGTTCCACTTTCTAGGACTTCAGCAAGCTCCCAGAATACTGGATTTGGTGCATCTGAGTTACTGGGTACTTGTGCCCGTTTGCTTTCTACTAGCATACATCAAGCTAATTTATAAAGTTTATTTTTGTATATATTTATATGTGTGCTTTTATATATTTAGGCATTTCAGGATATATGCTTTTTAATTTAGAAGGTAAAATTAATGCTATAGCCATATATTATGACACGTCAAATTTAAAGTCCCTATTTCCTTCTCTCTCAGGGATGTACATTCCAAAGAAAATGACATCTGCATACATGAATAGAATAAATTGAGTATATGCATATAAGACAAACACATTTTGTAACAAAAACATGATACACAATAAATTAATCAGGATAATTTCCTGAAGCAGCAGAGAAAAGCTGTAAAACATCACATTTGCTGGAGCAGGTCTAAGAGGTCACTGAAACAAGGCAAAAGAAGTCAAAACATGGTAAGAAAAGCAAAAAGAGAAGAAAAATAAAATTACACAAGTGATTAAGAGAAATAATAGGAAATATTTCAAGTATACAAAGAACAGAAAGTCAATGAATGAGAATCCAGTGTTTCTAAGAGACAGTAAAGATAAGTTATTAAAAAGAAAACTCACTTAAGAACAAGATTAATAATTTTCCTTATTATTTGCAAGGAGGATGGAGAAATTATATCAGTAGCCAACATATTACTGCCAAAGGGAGGAAGAAGATATAATGGTTTTAAGGAACTTGCATGTTCTAGGAATGATTTTTCTCTGGATCAGGGGTGGCTTTTTCAGAAAACTGTGAGAAGAGTAAAGGACAAAACCAATTATTATGAACCACGGGCAGGAAGACACACAACTGCATTAGTGTCCACATGAACTTGGAAAACTTTATACCATGTTTAAAATGTCAGCTTATGAAGTATATCAGATTATAATGCTTCTTAATTATAAACAGATCTTTGCTCTCATGGAGAGCTAAGGAAATGAGCAAAATGGAAAGGAAACCCCGTTTAGGTGTCTATATTTTATCTCCACAAATTTATCTGTCCTTTTAAGCATTAATTTCTATGAATATTATAAAAGTATCTTGTATGTGCATAGTAGAAATGAAACAAAATAAAGCTTTCTTTTTTGTCAAATGCCAAAGGATTTTTCTTAACTAAATCTCATTATATGATTATTTAGACACTAGTATTTTGAAGAGAAGAAAGATATAGAAACTGAAGCAGACATATTTTTTTTCTTTTTTAAATTTGACTCTTGAACTCAAGGATGTAGATTATCTTGATATATGAAGACTTCTGCACATATACTCTCTGCTTGTTGGATTTCTTATGTGTAATATGAATATCCTGAATTTCTGCCTACACTCCACTAATATTCTTTGTTTATCTGGAATGTTTTCAGGAAATTCACATTCTGGTTGGGTAGGAATATAAAAGCTAGAAACCAAAGCATGATCATGTACTTGAAAGCTAATATCAGATCTTACTCTCAGGGGTACATATGGAGTTGTTTAAACCGAACACGCATATGAAGCAGGTGCCCATGGAAATGCTAGTGTAGGTATTTAAATTCTTGGAAAATGTAGTAAAGAATAAAAATGGTGTACTGGAAATTATTTGTGGAAATGCCAACAAACAGATTAGTACAGATTAGTGTGAACTGGGTTCTTGCCTCTCTTTGGAAAAATATTGCACAAAAACTTTAATCCTGTGATGAAGATATAAAAAATATACTGAAATCATTACAGAAAAACAATCAAGTAAATTATGATTATACAAAACAGAGCAGAAATAGAAGGCTGTTTAAATTGGTATGATACCGTATCAATCCAGACCCTTTTTCACCATCTACTGTGTCAGTTGCAAACTTCCATTAATGTCAGTGGTGCAAGATAAAACTCCTGAAGCTTAAACACCTCAGTCAATATGTTGCTAGTGATCTATGTGTGTGGACAGCAAACAGGCTTAGACGAGGTGACCACTGAAAAGCCCTGTTATCACCTCTCATCTTTTTCACTCTATAAACCAATGTCATGTGAACAAAGAGTCATCCATAAAATGAAAAAAATTATGAAAAGAGGAACAGGGAAATCAATAAAAATGTAAGAAGGCAGTAAAAATCAAGATTGCTTAGAAAAGGAGAGGCTGAGGAGACATAATAAATACCTTAAGCACATCAATAAAATTAAATGAGTACTTCAAAATAAGAATAAGAATAAAATAAAAGATTAAAGATATGTTTCAAGACACAGATTTGAAAACTAAATGTGTTCTTGTATTTTCTGTCACGAGCCTGAAAATGGGATTAACTAAATTTAGTGCAACTTTAATGTCCCCAAAATATATTTTGATTTTTGTTTGAGAAGTGTTGGTTGTTTTTGTCTTTATATGTTTGCTTGTTTATTGCCTTGTTTGTTTGTTTTTATTCACTTTTGGCATTTGAATTTATTTGCAAGCATTGTGTGTGTGAAAATTTACATTAAAGAACAAAAGCTGAGTTTCATTTACAGTTTCATGCTACCAGAATCTGGGGCTGTAGAAAAATGACAAAATTCCAAATTAAGTGCTAGGCCCTGCAGAAGTCAACACAAAATTTTTACTTTATTGTAAGTACTACTAAGTTTGTGGTAAAAGCACAAGACCTGGTGATATCAAAGCTCCTGAATAGTCTTTCAAGTTTTTTAGTTACCAAAGTTCCCAGTTTAAAATTGCACATCCTAAAATTAAGCTTGCACATACTTACTGCTGAAATTGTTGGTTTTGGGCATTTTAGCCTTTCTCAACATTAGCTGGACTAGCAGCAGGAGTCATTTGCATAGACAGGACATTATTTTTAAAGTGTTAGTGCAGAAACGGCTGAAGTTCAAGATTAAAATCAAGAGAGTTTTTTTTTTAAATATATATGAAATTATTATAAGATAAATACACTGAAGCTACCTGTGATGTACATGAAAGAGAAAGATTATAACTTAAAAAAAATTAACAGAGATATAGTAAATAATTTAAATAAAATTTATTTTTATATGGAATTTTAAAACAAACTTTCTTCCTAAAGATAATATTTGATAGGTCTTATTTATCAAGAAGCCTGTGGAGAAAATAAGTTAGAGACTTGATTGAAACAGATTAGGTGAGGGGCAAATCCTCCTCTCTGCTGTATTTGGTGTTTGATATTGGGAATAGTAAGGCTTTTCCTCTGCAGTAGACAGACTATGCTTTGGCAGCGAAGACCATTACATTTGATCAGTACAAGGCATGGGGATGCATTTCTGCAGCATACTGAAGGGAAGTTGTGTTTTCACTCAACTTTTTTAAGCAAACTTCTGTACAGCAACATGAAATGGTAAATGACTGTACTTGGTTTTACAATGAAGAGTTAAATGTCTTCTGTGTCTACTATGTTTTTTTTTTTTTAAAGCAAGAGGGAAAGGCATCTAGCACAAGCACAGAGTAGAGACTACCTATCTTCAGATTTGGCAAAGGTCTTTTTAAACAGGCCAAACAATTCTACATTATCCATCTATTGTCACTATTTCTTCATGTGAAGTACTGAGCCCAAGGAGCACTCAATGCTATTTGGCATACAGGACACCAGTATAAAACAAACAAATAAAAAAAAAACCAAAAAAAAAACCCCAATGTTTGTAATAGTCTATTCATAGTGTATTAGTAAAGCCAGATATCTAAGTGGTTAAGGGTTTTTAGTGTGCCATTAGCAAATATTGTTAGCTTGTGGCACAGTTTTCTCTTCTATAAAAGATATTGTGTAGCATATCATCATCAGGAAGGTTTGTGAACAGTGGAATTTATGTATTTCACAAAAGGTCAGAACTGGCAAAAATCTATTTTCTTATCCCGTGTCAGCTGAGATGTTAAATGAAACAATTGAAGATATAATCACTTTTCAGAGAGAATTAGATCAAAATCAATTTCAGGAAAAGAAAATGTATACATACTGAAGCACAGTATACCAAGACAATTTTTTGAATTATTAGAAAACATACAGTACCGGTATTTGTTGTTAGACAAATTATATACTCTAGATGTATTGATAAGAAGACAAACTAAATGACAAGTGATAATGGTCTCAATCTGGAATGCCTATGAACCTCTGGCACCTACTGTATGAGATCTCAAATATATACAGACACACACATATATATATATAATCACAGAATCATTACGGTTGGAAAAGACCTCTAAGATCATCAAGTCCAATCATCAACCCAACACCACCATGTCCTCTAAACCATGTCCAAGTGCCACGTCTACACGTTTTTTGAACCCTGCCTCCAGGGATGGTGACTCCACCACTTCCCTGGGCAGCCTGTTCCAATGCTTGACCAATACTTTCAGTAAAGATGTTTTTCCTAATATCCAGTCTAAACCTCCCCTGATGCAACTTGAGGCCATTTCCTTTCATCCTATCACTAGTTACTTGGGAGAAGAGACCAACACCCACCTCAGTACAATCTCGTTTCAGGTAGTTGTAGAGAGCAATGAGGTCTCCCCTCAGCCTCCTCTTCTCCAGACTAAACAATCCCAGTTCACTCAGCAGCTCCTCATACAACTTGTTCTCCAGAGCCCTCACCAGCTTCATTTGCCCTTCTCTGGATGTGCTCCAGCAGCTCAACATCCTTCTTGTACTGAGGGGCCCAAAACAGTATTCAAGGTGTAGCCTCACCAGTGCTCACTACAAAGGCATGATCACTTCCCTACTACATATATATATATATGTATGTATGTATATATATTTTTTAAAAGGAACAGACATAGAAGCCTAAGACATAAACATAGAAGAATGAGTCCTTACTTAGGATACCACAAACAAAGCAGTGGTGTACTGCAGCAAAATTTTCAGATTCGACATACACAAAGCAATAAACAACCAAAGTCACAGGAGAGCCTTTAGTTGTTCCCATGCAAGCAGAACTTCAAAAAAGTTAAATGTGAATAGAGCATGTCGTGTATCCTTGAAATGAACCAAGAAAATCCTGTTCTTTAAACTATATCTGGCAAAATTCTCAACATGGGAACAGTCCTCCACAGGTGTAGAGATACATACACGGAATATTTTGTATATAACTCTACGTGATGCACAAAAAAAACCCCAAAACATACTTTGTTAAAAAAAAAAAAGAGATCAAACAAAGCAGTATTCAAAAGGCAAGATGTCTCAGTGTCTTTCTAAAGACAGTAGTCTGTCATCTAGGAAAGGAACATTTGGCAGTATCCTTGTTCCTCTGGAATTGTTTTTTTTTTTTTTTCTCTCTCTGTGAATATTGGTGGTGGAGGTGAGGACAAAAGAAACTCTCATACCAGTTCATATAAGTTGAAAGCCAAAACTCTAAAGGATTTCAGCTGTGAAAATTAGAAAATACCATGCACCACACACAAGTGATTTTGTGTTGGAGGCTGCTCTTGGTTTTCACTTTTACCGTGAACTGTGTGGCCATAGGCAATGAGTCCATGGGAAGTAAAAGCAGGAAGCACATGTCTTCTCACTAATATGCCTTAGAGATAGACAGACAGACAGATAGATGATCACTTCAGCAGCAGGACAAGATAGGATTTATCTGACTAAATGTACACGTCTACAATACAGTCACCCGAAGCTCTCTTTGCTGCTGTTGAACATCAAGTCAGGATAAAAATTGCACCTAAGAAAATTTATCTATCTTAAAATAAATGCCTAAAACACATTAAATTAATCTTACTGACAACCAAACTTACTATAAAACCAGCTTACAGTGTAGTCATCTGCATGTAAACATGTGAATCTAGTTACTACTGGCTCTGCCCTCATTTAAAACAGTATTCCATGGCAAAGAGGCTTTTAAAGTTAGAAAGGATGCTTTGAAGAACTTGGCAGTGAAGTGAGGACTTGATAGACTTGTGAAATCTATGAAATCAGGATACATATTTCTTTAAATTAGGATAATATTTCCCTGCTTCACAAGAGAACTCTAACAGTAATCAATTGATAGCGTAAGGTGATGAGAAACTTCATTGGAACCCAATGAACGTGTGGAATTATCCCTTAATTTTAGTGTATTGTTTGTAAAATCAAGATCATGTCTGTTAAGTTGCCTCTCATTGTTACTTTTATGAGAGTTTAATTTTGGCAAGCATTCCTTACCTGAGGGAATAGCTTTTTAAAACATTATTGCCCCTGTCTGATTATTAAGACCACAGTTTACTTTCAGCCAAGATGACTATTGAAAAAGGTTTGTTTAATTTCCTGCTTCTAAGCTGTCCGCATGGATTTAAAAAAAAAAAAAATATCCCACTCTATTTAATTTGACACAAGTCAATATGATTGGCATGGTTTTCTACAAAAATGTCTAATATTAAACACATATGCTGCCTGAATTGTCTCTAAGAGTCTGTGGTTTAAGCTGGTCCCAGTCAGGGTAGCCATGTCGTTTCCCAGGCAATGTAGATTATAGTTTTGACACTAGACCTACTTGTCCAGGTTTCCTATGGCAAGTCTTCAAAAGTAGCAACATTTCTAAAAGGGCACAGTCAAATAGAGCAGTCCTGAATGATCAATTTTTTTTGTAAGATCAGAGCAACCACTTCCTAACGGAGCATCTAGGAGAAAGGAAATACTGGAGGATGGAATACGCAAAAGCATATTGAGTGATGCTTAAAGGATGCATAGGGGAATGGATACAGAGAGACATTTAAAGATGGAGTTGCAGAGCTTGAATTATTCAGTACAGAAAAATAGCTGACACTACTCAAATTATAAAAGAAAGAAGATGAAGACACGGGAGAATAATTCTCTTTATTGGAAAACTGGGGAACCTTAGGAGGAGTATGGGAGAAAGAGAAAAAGTAGTTGAAGAGGATGAGGGAAGAGAAAAATGCAATTGCTAAGGTTAGAGAGTAGCAGATAATTCTTGAAGAATTTGCCAATTAGGCAAGAATAAAATAGGGAGTTTTAGCTAAATAAGTACACGCAAAAAAAAAAAGAAACCGATTATAACATTATACCAATGATTTCATATGAATAATTCTAATTAGTTGTGTAGTTTCAAGCTACTGCCTCAACATTTGCCTTCTTTGGAAAAATCCATTAATATATAATCATGCAATTTAACAATATCCTGGAGTCTAACCCAGTATGCCTTGCTACTCATACAGTAGTTAAAGCCCTTCACTCCCTGTGTGCTACTGGAAACACACACAAGACAATTTTAGTTTGGAAACCTGCAAGGGAAAAGTCAGAGCCAGGAGTGACAAGGGCCTTTGCAGAAAGCTCCAGGTCTGCAGTAGTCTGTGGGCATATTTAAAGAACTAATGACATTTGATGCACTCCAGTGCTTTTCAAAGACAAACCAAATTGCTCTTTAGAAGAATCTTTATGAACCGAGGAGGATTTATTGGTAGAGAGAGTACGATCACAATCAAATGTAGGGAAATACAATCATTTCTCCCTCTCCCTATGTTTTGTTATGAGGACACTGTCAAGTTGAAAATGGAAATAACCAAATAGTCCTGTTCTGTGCTAAATCTCTTTTTGTTTTCTCCAGGCAGAGAATATGTTAAGATGCTTTGGGAGAATCAGGTTCACTTTTCACTTGTGTCTGGCATATTGCTCTTTATGCAGAAGTGATGACCTCATCTTCCCTCCTGCAGTACCAGTTTAGCACCACGGCTATCAGTTCCTCATCCTCCATATGCACAGCTGTATGTTGCATTTTCCCTTCATGAGGCCATTGCATTTCCTGTGTTATGTTACAATATATTAGAGAGCTCCATTAGCAAACTACCATGAACCATATTATGGAGTAAAGTTTGGTTCAAAATAACCCTGTGCCTACATCCTTCAACTGTGTTCCAGGTGTTTTTCTTCCTGATTTAGTTACAGAATAAAATATTCCTGCAGGAAATGGCCTGTGCTGATCTATACAGTCATATAACTGTCCTGTTGGTAGAAGCAGCAGCTACAGTTGTTATGATAAAACGCTTGCTGCGGTAAGATTTCTCAAAGAAGTAAAATGATTTAAATATATTATTCTCTGTCATTCATGTATGCCATTAACTGCCTGAGAAGAGATTAGATTACAGCGTATTTTATGGCATTTCCTGATCAAATCATTGACTTCAAGCCAGGTTTTGTTCCAAGGGCTCAAAAATTCCATGTTACTTTATAGCCAGGAAACTAAAATGATTTTTAAAAGAGCAGTTATGAATGGAACAGGGCTTTTCTTCCTGACAGGTTTAGAAAATACACAAATTGATTGCTCTTCTGAACTCCTTTTCCTTTCCCTTTTTTCCTCTTCCTCTTCCTCTTCCTTTTCCTTTTCTTTTCCTTTTTCCCTTCCCCTTCCCCTTTCCCTCTTCCACTTTTCCTCTTCCTCCCTCCTTTCCAAAGACAAATTCTCAACTTCACAGAAAAAAAAAACTGAATGTCAGTAAAAGGAACAAACAAAGCCTGTGCTGTGATGCCCTGACTGCTTATTAGAAGGCTGGAGAGTGGCCTTGAGGCTACAACTGTTCGACTGTTGGAAAGCCTGACACGAGTAGGCCCGGGAGGCCACATCTGTGACTGTGTGAATGGAGCGGAGCTGCCCTCCCACACAACAGGAATGCCATCAGAAGTATGTGCTCCTTATGGGAGGAGAAAAAATAATCTGTTTGGTAGATCACTACAGAAACCCAGATACAGTATTGCTGCCAAAGTACAGAAGATAGTACAGTTTGTGACTATGACTCAAAATGACTAAACCAGAGGTCTTTAAATGATATGGATAAAGCAGGAAAATGTAAGAAAAAGGAGAAACAGGCTTTTAAAAAATGATCTGAAGAAATATCATAGTCCCTTTTTGCATCACCAAGAAACATAACTATAGGTTGTTCCATGCCTGCAGTGCATTGAGGTTACAGAAACTGGAAAGAAATGTGTTTCATAGAGCATGCTAGTATAGATTATATTTTTTTAACAATTTCTAAACTATAAGCAATTTTTCTATTTAGAGGTTCTGTCTTAAGAGATTTTTTTCTCTGTAATACCTTGAAATTATCACATGTGGAAAGGGGCATTGCATGGGTTTATGTGTAAATGCAAATGAATTTCCTTTGGAGCTCTGCTTTGCCCTTTGCTTTCACTAGCATTTCCTAAACTGTCAAGACTATAAATATAAAAACTGCATGTCTGCAGCCTCCTGGTTGTGCCACATTCAGGTGACAGCCTTAGCTTAATCTTAAACAGTTACTGGATTAAGAATTGCATGCGTAATTGTAGAATAATTATTCTCTGAAACAGCTGAAATATTCTGGGATTTATAGATTGCATATAGATTGCCAGAAACCATGATTTCTGTGATATCATCTCAGACTGAAATCAAAATAAAACAAAAAAAAATCAGAGTAAACACAGCAATTTTCTTTATATAAGAGGTTATTCGATTCACTGTAAACTATTTTTATTAAAGCAGTTCTACTCTGTGACATGTGATCTAAGAAAATACTATTTCTTTACGAAGAGATAGGAATATATCTTTGTTTTTCAGGTTGTAGTATCACTTTTTTTTTTTTCCCCTCAATGTTATCATGTTATCATTCCCTCAGTTATTATTTACTGCACAACCTTAGTCACAACAAGAAAGAGAGTGCTGAAATCCAGAAAGATTTAGCCATTTAAAAGCTGACAATGGGAGGCAGCATGTAAACATAGCTTTTATAGAGTTCTTTAACACAGCAAACAGACAGCAGATTATTGGATAAAACTTCCACCAGTAAAAAGCATATTGGCCAGTGGTGGTTTTGTTTGTCTGTTCTTGTTAACAGAAGTGCAAACATCCTGAAAAATATTGTTCTGTACCTTGTGACTGTGAGTATTGTACATTTTATTATTCAGTTCTTTGGCTGGTAGCTTGAAACAGATGGGACTCCTAGAAAATAAATATTTAACCCAGCAGGCCAGTAGCTAATATTTGAAATAATATTTAGTGAAAGTATAATGGCATTTATGTCATTGATAGTTATAGAAATCTTATGCCTATAACATTTCTACCCAGCCTTCCATTTTAATTTGTTCATAACTTTATGAAAATGTGCCCTTTGTGGCTAAGAATTTGCTTACTTTGTTGACCTCAAATATGTTCTTTATGGAAGGTTAGAAGAGAAAGAAAAATCTTTTCAGCTGTTTTAAGAAAAGTTAAGTTGGAAAAATATGCTCTCCTTCCTGCAATTTCTTTTTTTTCTTTTTGCATCCATCAGAAATTACTCCCTTATGAAATAAAAAACCCATAAATAGTGCACTTAGTGACATGGCACTTTTCCTAGCTGGGGAAAAAAAACAAAAACAAAACCAAAAAACAACCTTAAAGGCATAATTAAGCAATAAAATTTTAAATCACTGAAATTCTCATGCTGAGCACCTCAGTGGATACAAATAAAAGGACAAATGTATTAGCAGTGCCAGCTGATGTAAAGCAGTATGACTGCAGTGAACCCACAACAAATAAGTTAATTTACATATTTAGCTGTGCTGAGTCCAAAGGCCTGTTGAGCTTCTTCTCATTTCAGAATATCTTTTAATGTCTCCTCCTTTGCAACAAAAAGGCTGAGAATGCTTCTGTATTATTAGGATTTTGTGTTCGTGAGAGTAGGACTGTGAATGGCTTATTGAAACACTTGTAGGAATCTTTTTTTAAAACTTTTTTCTTTTCAGGTAAGATAGACCTCTGCCTTAAGGAAGGGAGTTCCTGTCTCACAGCTCCTATCACAGCATTGCATCACTCAGATTTCCAGTTTCCCTGAGTGTAAGACTTAACCACAGAAAGAAGCTCTCTTATAGGTCATGCGTGAGGCTAGGAGCAATGATAGTAGTCAAGAAGTGCAGGAGTGTAAAAGGAATTGTGGTAAGTTTCTCCCAGGAAAAAGTAACTACCCAGTTCTCCGGTAGTCATGACCTCTTTCCCAACTCGTATGTCAAAAGAAGAGGGAGACTGGTTGTGATAATCATTAACATCACTAATATCCCCCACAAGTTGAAGGTTATCCGTGTAGTGAGGTGATCAAATCTTTTGCCTTTCAAATAAAAGCTGGATCTAAATGCCTAAGCATAAGACAATAGAAATTCCTTAAGCTTCATTAAGGAGTACGCATTGTAATTTGCTCTGATTTACCACAGTACTGGACTTGCTACAAGATTAAAACTGTCACTGTGTTTCGAACACTGCAATAAACAAATTGTTTACTAAGAACAACTTCAAAATTTCTTATCTTACGAGTTCAACAATGCAGTATTTTGTGATGCAAATATTGCCGATGTCAGAACCCTGTATAAAAGTCAAACTTTGATTACTTGATTGCAACAATGGGTCCAAAAGTGTGAGAGGCAGCAAGGAATTAGTCTTCTCCCTTGATCACACAGGGCGTGTTGGTTGTAATTATGTTACTACACTCTGCTGATTGCAGAATAAGTTCCTGGATAGTGTTGGTAGCCAGCCCAGGGCTACCAACTGATGCTCTCATCACATCTACTGGAAGAGTTTTAAATATAAAAGCACCTCCATCTTTTAAATGCATGACATAGCTGCTGGGAAATTGCATTTGCTGGGCATACTTCTTTGTTCTTGTGTTTTCTTTGCAATAAATAATGAGCTTAGAAAGAATGCTTTATGTTTTCCTCCCTCATTCATGTTTTGAATTATTGAATCCGTACACCATTACAGCACTTGCATATGTAGTTTACTGTGCAGTCATGTAAAAGCTCACTTGTTTATCAGTTAGTAGGAACCTGAAAACTTCAGTCTACAAAATATAATGCATTTGACACAAAGAGAATAAGAGAATCATACAATAAAATCAAGGCTGCACAATTGATGGCCAATCTTCAAAGGCAGCGAGAAACCAAACTAGTGGTTGTGGCTTTCTTTAAAGATTCTGCCACTGAATGGTGGAAATGGATGGACAACTATGGCGGAGACTTAGGTGTGTACAAAGCTCTAGCAGTCTACATTAGCAGCAAATTCAGATCAAAGTAATCTATTTTCTGTCTTTTCATGTGATGAAACGTGACATACTTATTACGTCACCAGTGTTTTTACTAAAGACAAAAAAAAAAAGAGGAGGAAAAAGAGAAGAAACCATTATCAAAATCTAAATCTACAGTTGTTAAAACCCCTATAGAAGTCTCAAAAAATTCCTGCTTCTTCTTGAAATCTGTAAGCTGGCATTTATGTCAGTAATAATGGAATTGTGCTGTCTTTACCTCACTTACAGCATAGTGCTTCAGTTCTCTGGGGATATACTTCACTGTCAATTCACATTAGGCCATTAGAACAAAAAGAGCTTTGCTAACTTTGGATGGAAAAAAAATTTCTACTGTTTTTTTCTATGGCTAATGTACAATAAAGAGTTTTGCTTTGAAACATGGTACATTTTTTAATCAGTTATTGATATTCTGTGCTATATAACCAGCCAAATACACAAAGGGTTCAGTTATTTTGCCTCTTTTTGTGAGAGTGTCAAATCCATGAAGAGTCTGTAACATGTCAGTCTTTCTGCCTCTCTTCGCATCAGGACCTCAGTTCCTGTTGTCTCAAGAGAGAACACAATACCACCAATTATTTTGAACTTTAGAGAAGCATAGCTCTAAATTCTAGACCCTGCTTATCAGAGTTAAGGTTTCTTGTGAAATCAGTATTGCGTATTTATATACACCATTGTTACTATTGAAAATTATTGGGCAAACAAAATGAAATTAAAACCTGTATTGTGATCTCAGTATATTTTTGAAGGTTTTATGTAGCATTCTCATCATGCATTTTGGATTGTCACAGATCTGTTATTTATTTTAGCAGTCATTTAGACCTCATAAATACAATAACCATAACAGGACATGACTCATGACTGTAAGGCTCATATATTAAGATAACTTATCTTTTGACCCCTTTACAGGATATCCGCTTCTTTAAATCACTGCATCAAGTTTAATTTACTGTATATTTTTCTTTCTTTTCACAAAGAGCTATTTTCATGGGGATGGAGAATATGTGAATGAATAAATTAATACAAATAACTTACTTCTAGGGAAATGAACAATTTTTTTCTTGCTGGAAATAACAGAATCTATATACTTCCTAGACAATTGCATATTTGGAGTAGATCCTAAATCTAGTGTATATAGTTCTACTCCAAGTTTTAAATAGAAATGAGCAATTGATTTTTATATTTGTAATTTTTTGGTCTCATGAATTGCTTTATAGAGAATTTATTGTGCAGTATGTGAAACAAAGCTTGCTTTACAAATACGCTAGAAGTAAACCTGGATGAATTATTAATTGTCAAAATATTTAGTTGCAAATGTAGTCCTCTTCCTATTAATTAATCATAAACACACTACAGTCCTAATTTGTAAAATATATGAACTAGGCCATTTTATTATACTAGCTGTAGGCTGATGTACTAAAATAGAGAAATACATTTATAGTACCATAGGGTTACAAAATTATTTAAAGGAAAAGAGTGATCTTTTTCACTAAAACTTTCTAATAATGCTTATTGGACTTATCAGTTGTTTGCAAACTGTTTAATAACAATGCTTACGAGTTAGTGGTTTTTGTGAGTGCAGCTGTTCACTTTGTCTTCATGGATTCTATTTCACCCTGTGGAATGTTGTTTTCTGTATAAGACTTTTTAAAGCTAGAACAAAGTCACTAGGTCCAACACAGACTCTTGGAGTTAGTTTTCACATGTATAGACTTTATTTGTCTTTAACTCTAGGATTCAGGGCTTTTTCTCAACTACAGAGACAGTTCTGTATGAATAACAGCTGTTACAACCTCACAGAACAATGAGAACCTCAACTCTTACGTTTTCTTTGCAGAAACATGTGTGAGCCAGTTTTTGCACTGTATACAGTTAAAAAGAGAAAGAAAGAGATCAAGAGACTGAAAACAGAGAAAAAGATTGAGTAGTCTGTTATTTACTCTCTGTTGGCATGTTTCATATATAATCTCAGCAGTTTTATGTCAGATGCTTAGCTGTCAACACCTTAATGAAATATTCAGTAGATCAAATTCTGTCCATACCTTAGCATACATGTAAGCAAGGATTGAAAATACATCAGTTTAACTTGCAAAAATATGGATGTTTTCCTCTCTTGCACTTATTATTATTATTATTATTATTATTACACTAATATGAAACCTATTTAAATTAAAGAACATAATGTCGTAGAAGGTCTTGGACATAAAATAGAACTGATTCTTTCTAATCTGTAGCTTTTCCACAAGTACTATTTAGGAACCAGTATTTAGATGGTTTCATGCATTGGATTTTGACTTAAGCTTCACCTTACATCTATTGATAGTATGATGAAGTTCCCAGTAGTATATACATGAAACACTGTACAATCAGTTCTTGTTTTCCCCTTTTGAAGGACTGGGAATGTATCTGCAGCAGCTTGTCGTGAAGTCCAGTGTGAGTCACTTGTCCCATGGGGAATGAAAAAGAGACTGACAGACCTATAGCTCCTACCACTCTCCTTTGAAAGTAAGCCTAATTAACTAACTTTGCTACTAACTTTGCAATTGGTCTTCTACACTCCAATTTGACTTTGCACATTATCAAGATGCATATTTTGTAAGGTAACATCTCTGTCTTTATTTCTCAAGAGTAAAGAGCTTACTTTGGTAGAGGGACAAAAAAAACGGACTATTAATTGTATTGTTAAAGCAAAAATGCCTGAGGGTAATTTAACACCTATCAGTTGTTCTACACAGGAGCAAGAATGTGAACTTCTATTGTTTGCTTTCGAGTATCAACAGTTCAAACAGCTAAGAAAATGTACTATGTTACACCTTCCAAATACAGAGGATGTAAGTACACATTGGACACATACTTTAAATTACTGATAGCTTGGGCTTTAAAGAGCTGAAGAACAAAGAAACACACTGAGAGGTCGTCTGAATCATGTTCAAAATAAAACACTCCCTGTACTTGACCCTAGAGAGTTATAGTTGCATTCTTTAGTTTATCCCAATCTTTGGCAATGTTCCTAATTTATGAGTAATACCCCTGCAAAAACCTTGAACGTCTTGCTTTTATGCAGTAAGGTTAGTCAATAATTCATGAAGGAGATTGTTTCTTGCAAAAGCAAAATTATTTTTTCCCAGGACCCAACTTTAAAACCAGAAATACACGAGATTAGAGATTAACTAGACTAGTATAAAAATATATAGCTCTATTTATGCTCTATTTCAGTATTGCCTTTAGAATTAAAATATCCCATAGCAACATAAGGCAAGTTTTGAAACTACAAAGACACATAAATAGAAGTTTGCTTTTCAAGAGTGCTGAGCACTCACAGTATAGCAGCATTATGAGAAGTGAATGCTCAGTATGGTTGTAATGAAGACTGCGAAATTCAGAGACTGCATTTGAACAACCTGTCCCTCAGCATCTAGAAGCAAAATTGAATTAAAAGACTCCTTCCACTGAAAGAAACCTCTTGCAGGTCTCACAGAGGGCATTCAAACCTGTCACTTGTGTAACAACTTTAAATTCACCAACTTTTTCTCCTCACATGAAAGGGAGCTCTGAAGGAAAGTTGAAGGTCAATGGTGGCACCTTTCTTCATTTAAACCCATCAGTTATCAACTTTTACTTCCATTGGGAACTTAAGCAAGTTGACCTTTCCTACGGGAAAACAAAAAAAAAAACAACCCCAAACTTACTTGCCTCATTTTCTCCACTTAAACTTGCTCTGATTGTTGATAAGAAGAATAGAAATCACTAAGGATGTATTTTAAAATTACCCTGCACTTTGAATCCCCATTTCACCTCCCTCAGAACACAAATTTGATTCTAAGTTTCAGATGTCCTAAGCTAGCAATTTCATTCACGGAGTATGAACTATTTGAAGCTCCTAAAATGACTCCTGTTGGATTTTTCCAACACTATATAACAGACTAAATATTCATTGGTACAAGAATTTGAACATTTAATGTTGTTAATAACCTAGTCTTACGTTATATAGTTATGTACTTTCTGCCTCTTCTGGCTACCAGTCTTCCTCTCTCCTCATTTTGCCAGACAGTGGTTATTTATTATTCCATATCGATGTAAATACCAAGTGGGATTTAGAGAAAGAAGTGCATGTTATAAGCCACCTAAAAAAGCACTTGTCGATAAAGTCTTTCTGTGGATCTAGCCCCAGATACCTACATTTCCATGTAGTTACCATGCTTTAGAGGAGTTTTAGACAAAGGATTACAACATAATTACTTTCTGAATGTGTTTTCTAAAGAAAGTAAAAAGGAATTTTTCTTAGTGGCATATTTACATATTTAGTTGTAATATTATTCATAAAAAACACAACAAAAGCATTATAATTGTGTGCAAAGTTTGAAGATAACAGAACTAAGAATATCAGAAACAGATACCATTGACATGGACAGTAGACTATCATTCTTTTGAGAGGTGTCTCAATCAAGGTGCTTTGAGTGAGGGAAGATATTATGATCTAGTAGATTATTTGAAATAACATCTGAAGTCTGAATTAAAGTCCTTCTGAAGTCAATTAAAAGACTATCATTGCCTCAGAACATTATGGATTCATACCCCAAAGGCAGCCACTTTTCATTATCATCAATTCAATATTTCTTTTCACGTAAAAATTGTGATGTTTCTATTGTTATTTACTATAAAAATAGAGCCATCATTCACTTCATTTTTGGGGAATTTTCTCTTTTCTCTACTGCCACTATTAGGCAATACTCCAATTTGTGCAAACAGCTGATCTCAAAACTGAGAAAGCCCAATTTTTCACTGAAAGTAACAGTAACCTTCTTCCATAAGCCCAAACCACTGAAACCTGTGTCTACAGTACAAACTTGAAAGGATGATCTAGTTCCTGAAAAGAGCAAGCATCATCAGAATCCAAAACACTCTGAAGCCCAGCTAAGGCTTCAAGGGCTTAAATACTCCCTATTGTATGGAAACTGCATCTGACAAGTCCAAGGGCTGTTTTTTTATGATCTGCCTTCAGCAAGCTGCCAGAGTGACAGTCAGGATTCTCTGGAAGTTTGCCCAAAAGAAGACATTCCATCTTCTGTTTTCAGCAAACTGACCTTATTTAAAAAATGAAATGTCATTCTCTTGGAAAATTTCTGTCTATCTCTTGTTAAAAGATAGCTATGTAGCGTGATTAATTTTCCCCATTTAATTAGTTTAAACTGAAAAAATTCACACACACCATTGCCATTTATTCATCCTAAGTGAAGTCCATCAGAAGTTGTACTGAACTGTGAGATCTAGTTACATCCTTGTGAAGAAACAAAGCAAACCAAAAATAAAACAAACAATACTAATTTCCAAAATAAACAGCCAAAACATGTAAGCCTGATACGATATAATACAGGGTCCAGAGCAATGGACCCACTGCACCAGGAGACGTGGCAACTAACACACATGAACTCAGTCTCCAAAGAAGAGTGAGAGCATGAGACACATGAGCTGCAGCTGTCTTGGCACACACTGGTACACTAAGGTACTGCAGCAAGAATTTGGAAAGGAAAACTTTAGGTTTTGACTAAAGTTTTTGTAAATATTCTATATTTAATGTTTTTTTTTTCTGTAAAGAGTTGATATATTTATGGGAAAATATGTTAAATATACTTATTTATTTCCATCAAAACATTTTACATAATAACAATAATAATTTCAGTCCACTTCACAGATCTGGAAGTGAACAGGTGTTGTCTCACCCTGATTTGGGAAAGTTTGGTATACAATGGATATTATTTAGACAATTCCAGAAAGCATATGATTCTAGTTTATACTGACTAATAAATATTCCTTTTTTGTCGTGCCATGACATTGAATGTTACTGTGATGATTTTAGTTAGGAAATGTATGGATATAGCTAAGAAATAGTATCAAAATAGGCTAAGAAATCATCAAAATCAGCTAAGAAATCTAAATCAAATTAAATCTCTTTTCTAAACATTAAATTTCTTGCAAAAAGTGGCACAAACTAATGCAAGTAATCTATTTGCTTCCCATTTTCTTATTGTTTGATCTGTAAATACATGTTCATAGTGGGTATATATTTTCCTGACTTGAATAAGAAGAAAATACAACCTGTTCCATTGTTTTTCATGTAACAGAAGAAAGTATTTGGAAAACTACAAGAATTTCCTAATTAAATTGTAACAATTTCTATCTCATGAACCTGCATGGGATCCAGATAGGATTTGAAAATCCTAAGAATTACTGCAAACATTTCCTCAAGTGAGTGTGCAGCTAATTTTGCGTATATTTGCCAATATTAAACAAGTTAGGAATTTCCTAATGTAAGACATGTAAATCTAGAGAAATCTGCAAAAGGAAAATGTTTTTTTATTAATTTCATATGGAAATGATTTCTTATGAAAACTTTTTAGCCTAGAAATTACTATATAGAGCACAAAATTATTTTCCCTTCATCATTACCAAGTAGTTGTTTCCAACAAGTTGAATAGCAGTCATCAGTGTTGAAATGTCCTTTGCTTAACCGAGTTGTTGTTTTTCATATTTGTGCTAGATATTATTAGATGAACCAAAAGTATCATCCTAACCATGCTCCGTGCTGCAGATAAATGTTTAAAGTCTTATCTTTTTTTTTTTTTTTAACTTGGAGTCCTTTGTCTCTTTTCCTGAAATTGCACAGAGCCATTACTTACCTTGTGCAGAAAGACAGCAAAGGTGAAAAGCTTATTTCAAATCCGGGGGCCTACACTTGAATCTGACAAGGAAGCGCTCTGCTGATCAACAATAGATGACGGAGACTCATATAGTGATGGCTGGAAAGAAGTCGTGTCCAAGGAGGCCAAGGAAGAAGGAAGGGCAGATGGTCCCTGCCAGAGTATATTGTCACAGTTCTGATGTCACATACAAGTTACTTTATCAATTAATTCCACTTGTATTGTGTCATGTTTCTACTGACCTCAGCGGCTGACTGACACCTGTAAATTAAAGATCTCTAACTTTCCATTTGAGCACTTTGTACTTAAATCACTAGCAATATAATAAAATAATACTGACTTTGTCCCTGAAGTAGTTTGCCTCTGCAAAGGCAACATCTTTGACCAACATAGTTCAAATCTTCATAAAGATATTTAAAAAACAATTCAGAACCACAGAGTTGGTGTCTGAGGGATGTTCCTCTCACTTAGTTTTAGACACCTAAGTGCTGTTTGTCTAAGTCTAAATGAATCACTTCACTTCCACTATAGTCAATGGAAAATAACAGGTCAGGTAGGTGTATGAGTTGTTGGGACCAATCGTATTCCGAAAGCAACTTTCAGTTGGACAAAATTAGTGAGAAGAATGCATCTGTTTTCAAAATAGGTCCTTTTGTCTTCTGTTTAATGTAGCAAGATAAACCAAACCTGAGTGGAGTCATTTCACACTCAGTTCATTTATACTTATATCTGGGTTCTTCACTCTGAGCCTTTATAGCCAGTGGAGATCTGAGCATTGTGAAGGAAATAGTCATTAATGTCCAGGGTGCTATTTAGTTCATTCTAAGTAGGCAGATAAAGCAAGTTAAATGGATCGTGGCCTAAAAGTACCTATATCTCTCCGGTAATTATAAGAGGAGCCTGGGGAATTTAAGTTAGTGACTTCCAAAACAGTGTAAACCTACATGCACTGATATTGCTCAGCAATTTTTTCTTGAAATCCTTGTTCAGATCCTAAATGACCTGAATTCTTCCTGACTCTCCCACATACAACTTGTTTTTTCATGTTCATCCTAGTTAAGATAATTAAATAAGATGTTGAAGGTGTGGTATCCAAGTATGCCTAGACTCTAAACACTGAAAACGCTAAGGTTTAAAAACATTTTCCCCTTTTACTTTTAGTACTACATTAATTTTGAACACCAAATGACAGATAACATAAACACTTAAGACAGTCATGGTGAGTACTCTGTAGATAAATGCACAGCACACGGATGTTCCTTCTTGGACCTCTGTTTCCTAATCAGGCTTTTCTGCAACTAAAAATCATTAGTACAGTGAGAATGACTGAGCAAACAACCATTTGTACAGGATATGGAAAAGAAATATTCAACATTATTCAGATAAATATTTACTTAGCTGTTCAAAATTGCTTGCAGACAGAGAAAATATGATGCCCAATGACACTCTTTACAACTGTCAAAAGTGCATTTAGTGTGTTCTGAAAGCAAGCAGAGGTCTGTTTTTTGAAGTCACTGATCATATTTGGGAGCAGGAGTATCAAATTGCAGTACCCACAACTCCTCCTTTCAGGCATCCAATTCTGATATGATAGAATTTCTGCCAAGGAGATTGTTTTGCCTGATGTTGCAAAGCAAAGATGCATAAGTAGTAGCTGTGGATTTTCACATTTGCAATGCCTTTCTGTCTGAGTAGTGATAGTTCTGATAGATATTTTGACATGGCATGCTGACAGCAAACAGGAAAACAAACATGCTAGGGATGAGCTGGAAGACCACTGAAGTAATTTAAAAAAATAAAGACTGTCAAAATTGATTACATGAATACACTGATCTCTATTACAGGTGTCACAAGTCAGTCGAAAGAGATTGTGTGACAGATATCCAGAATAAACTACTTATGGCACTGCATCAGGAGAAACCACCACAATGACAGCCTTCCAAGTGTCCAAAACATTTGCAAAGCTGACCAGCTGCATTAGCAGGGATAACAGTATGAGCTGATCTATGTGGGAGTTTTCTATTTCTTGTGCTGCATCCACTCAGACAATCTTGCTTCAGTCCTCTTGGAGCTGCATGAAAATTAAAACAGTTTTGAATAATTTAAAAAAATAAAGCACAATATAACTGAGCATGAAAATTCAGAAAATTAATAAAGCTCTCTTAAAATGACTAGTATTACTAAATTGGTACAAATCAATAATATTTTTATAAGTTATTTGATTTATTTATTTTTCTCCTGTCTTTATTTCTCTTGCCTTCAGGAAAAGGCTACAATGGGAGAAAAAAAAGATGAGGTTTTCTTTAAAATGAAAACAGAAGCTCACAAAAAAAAAACTTATTATAGAAAAAAAGGTTGAGAAAAATTGTAACACAGTAACTGAAACTCAGAACTGACAAACACGTGGAAAAGTGCAAAATATGCCATGTTGGAGAAGTTCTTGACAGTGCAAAGAAGATTTATGTGACTAAGCCCCATGAATTTTCAGTGAGAACTGGATAGCTAACTGCTTTTGCTCCCTTTGAAAATGTTCCTATAATAAATCTTTAAAAGAATTTACACTCTGCTGTAAATTCTACTATTAAAAAATGTACTATATACTATTTTTTTTTGCATTTTCTTTGCAATTATTTCATATATTTGAAAAGCTTTTCCTGTTCTGGTCAACTTTGCAATAAATTAATTAAATGGACTTGTTCTTAAGGAATCAGTTTAGTACTTGGTTTTTACTGCAGGGTCAAATGCAAAGTCCACACACAGTTGATGATGAAAACAGATGCTTAGTGTAAGTGTACCCCTGACAATGTCAAAAATGGCAACGAAAAGTAAGGAAAGAATACTCTGAAGTTCCATAGAAATGCGGACATGAACATCCTAGAAAACTCGAGCAATGAGGATTCTTATCAGTTTTAACCTGAGAATAAAATGTTAACTAAGTGGAAAAACTTATTGTCTTCAGAAAGCCAGGAGTCAACTTGTTGTTTATTTCCCAATCAGTTATTAAAGAACATATTAAAATAATTAATTTAACAGAAACTGGTCTTGATACTACATCTGTCTTATCTGGTCTTTCATTCAGCAAGGAAATAAAACATATTTGATCCAAATAATTGAAATGTCATTTAGGCATGTTTGTGGTGATGATGATATCGCTGGCATGGTATGATCGCAGAATTAAGTTATCCCAAGATAGTCTTAAAGTATTATTAGAATAAGCAATTATTTTGGTTTTCCATGAGACCACTTCTGTGTAATGTAGTTCACAGATGACAGAGATAAAGCGTCAGTACTTCGTGTTCATGAACCTAATAGAGTAGATGCCTGTTCTTAGCTAGCAGGTAGAATAGGTATACACACAAGAAAAAATTCTCAGAATGGCAGAAAATAATAGTAATCAGTACATTAAAAAATACTGTTACTTTCTCTTTATTGCATCACTTAGACAGATTGACTGCTTTTTATCAGCTGAGGATTGGGCTTAGCAACAGTAGTATGCATACACAAAAACCAGTAAATCAAAGAAAACAGGGGAACAGATTTTTATAACAGATTATGATATTGTATTTGAATATTTCATAAATCCTGCTAAGAAGCCTCCCATGTAATTCTAGTCTATGATCAATAAAAGGAATATGACATAAAAAGTATTACAAGAGATGATGAAAATGCAATTTCTGTCTCAATAAATGGATGAGAAAACTTATTATTTTGTCCTTAATTTTTAAAAAGTCACAATGGCATACTAACAAATTGGTGTAGTCTTCAAAAGATACTCAGAAAACTTGTCTGCTGCAGTTTATAAATCTCCCAAGTGTTTTGGAATTACCAATGCCTTTGGGACACAGAAACACAAACCGTTAGTTCAATGTCAGCTCTGCAAAAACTGTGAATGTTTAAACAAATAATGAGATAAAAAGTAATGCATAATTAAAGGACTTCTTCGGAAGTCTGGGTTATATTTATTTTAAGGGTGGCAGTGAAATACATTTGCACCTGTGTGTGCTCCAAAGGTGTCATTCTTACAAGTCTTACTGCACAAATAGGGCCTAAGCACATAATGCATTATTAAAAGGGTTATGCATTTCAAAGAGAATAAAACTACATGAAAATAAATCTAATATTTAATTTTAATAATATATCAGAATTGCTAGAATATTGGTCTAGAGAAAAAGATTTAAACAAATGATCAGGCAACATAGGTCGATATTTTGTGTTTTGGTTTGCTCTGTTTTAAAATCATATTTATTAACAATTCAACAAAAGATCATTTTGCATTAGTGTAATTGGCCCTATTTAAAGGGTGACAAAGGTAAGATCTGTTCTCTGCTTCGCAGTTTCTCTGGTGAAGATATCGATCTGAAATCGGTCCATATTAGTACTTGCAGCAGCAATATTTTTCTTCCCCAGGCAATACAAATATATTCTAAATAGCTCAATAACATGCGGGATGTGGAATATTTGCCATAATTGGCATCAGGCTCAGAACATGCTCCCTCTCTAATGTAATACATCAGGCAAAAGAAACTGGTTTCCAGACACAGTCGATAGCCTTACTGATTGGAGTAAATCACTAAAACACTCTGCAGATTCCTTGTGACATATTAACCACATGACTATAAGTAGTTTAAAGTACTTCACTGTGAAGCTTAAATTAGGAAACTAGTCCCTTTAGTTCCTTTATTTCTAATTAGAAACTGCTTTTCTTGTTCAACCCACAGACACAGACAGGTGATATACGTATGCCAGCAAGTAATGTGCTACACTAAGAGCAGATCTATGGAACAAAATGCTTCTTACCGAGACCCAAAATTCCAGACTACCTGCATTTGGGGTTGCATTTCAGATTGCCTCTTGTCTAGTTCTGCAAGCTACAGGCCCATTAGAAACTGAGAATCATTAAGAGTCCCTCTGGAGAGCATCTTCTGCTTTAGTTTCTACCTGAAAGCAGTCTGGCCCCTGAGCTGTAGGAATTTCTCCTTAATACAAACACAAGGGCGCTAAGAGTAGGCAGCTAGGAAATTCATTACAGCAGTATTTGCCTGTCCTGAACTGACATTCCTGTGTGAACACCAGCACAAGCAACCTCAGCAAATCGCTCATTCTACCCGAGACTGAAGATGGTGTTTCTGTCCTAAATCAGGGACCTCCAGGTCCTTGAATTTAAGTGTGGTGATTCTGACCTAATGTATTGACCTCCTACATTCTGGACAAAGTTCAGGAATGTATTTATCCTGCTCTTCCGGGAGCTCCACCAGGCACAGCATGAGCTGTTGTGATGAATCCTATTTTTTTTGGTTCTCCTTGAATCTTAAAAAACAGCATAGACATCCTTTTCTCTACCTTGCCCTCTATACAATTCATTTCAGTGCTAAATAGAGTTGGCAATGCCAATATACAAATAATTGCAGGTACTATCTTTTGTTTTGACCATTTGAGATTCTGTGGAGTGTAATCACATAGTTAGAAAACTTCATTCACATAGTTAAATGTCTTAACTTACACCTGTCTGCATCTTATAAACACAATTATCCACATAGAAAAGAAGTGAAAGACTAGAGTAGGAACCTGAATGAAGGTCAGTGGCCTCATTTCTCTTCCCTTTTCTCTCCTCTGTATGTGTTCATCCACAAAGATGACTCTCTAGTTATTAACACTATATTTGTTGACGTTGACTAGAAAGCAAATGGAAGGGTACAGATGTCTTTGTGGAAAAAAATCATAAGATAAGGTAGTTCCATGCAGCTCATGAATAAACATAAATGACAAAGTTATTGAAGCATCTCAATTGACCATCATGTACTGGACCTGTAAGAGTCTGATCATCTGGCTCTTGTGAACTGCAGTGTGTTACTGAATGACATTACACCTGGAACAGGTTGCCCAGAGAGGTGGCTGATGACCCATCCCTGGAAACATTCAAGGCCAGGTTGAATGAGGGTCTGAGCAACCTGATCCAGTCAGGCATGTCCCTGCTTCTTGCAGGGGGGGTTGGACTAGATGACCTTTGAAGGTCCCTTCCAACCCTAACCGTTCTATGATTCTATGATTCTACCTACTAGTGTAATTAAAGTGCTGTGAAAGGGACATACTCAGTTTTTAACATTAAGTCTTATATTTAAATTAAAAGTTGTATCAAGAGGCCTCAGCTGACACTAAGGCTATAAATGTTCCATAGTTTAATTAGATGAAAATCTAAGATTTCTCCTTCTCAATAAGCCATCCAGCTATGCAAGCTAGTCATTATCTCTTTAGATACCAGTACTTAAAGATTAAGATCCATTGTTACTATCTATCATGTTGTTTTCAAAGCATTCCCCTAATGCCTCAGAAGTGGCTTTCTAAACACCTTTTTTTTTTTTTTTTTTTTTGCAGGTCTCCAATTGCTAATCTAAATAGTTCTCTTTGCAGTATTTACTTGAAAATATACAGTCCCATTGAGCCAATGCATATGTGAACCGTGGTTCTAGCACTACTACTAGTGTTACATAGTCACCTATAATTAAAATGTAGGAAGAAACTGATGGTGTCCTTAGGCAATTGTAAAAGGAAACATCTTTTGCATTACTACGCTGTTTTTCTGTTTATGTCAAGGCTTTACATTTGGGATCAGTTTCCACAGATAACGACACATTGCACATAGAATGACACAATGGACAAGGAAGGGATTAATCTTCTAACAACCACAAATCATTCGTTGGAGATTCGAGAGGGATACAAATATTTCTGGAAACTCTTTTCCTGGAATCAGTAGATGCTTTCCAAGTAGAAGCCATTGACATGAACCATGTATAGATTCAAAGACTCAGATTATAGACAATGTCTTCAACATGACTTTTATAAGAAGTATCTAAATAGGAAGTGTTTCATACCCTTACTTAATTTTAAAATAAGCTTGAAATCTAAAAAAGACAGTAGCAAAGTATTTGAACACCCTTAGCATTATTCCAGCCTCTAACTAGGTCAAGTTATACATTTATTGCCAGTAGTATCCCTGCTTTTCTGTTTAAATGTCTGATTTCCTGAAGATGGAGGGTGATATTTTCATGTCCCTTACAAATGCAGATAAACTAAAATTGTTTCTTGTTCTAAGAGTATGCGTGAACAATATCAGTAATGATTGATGATGGTGCAAAGGAAGTAGGAGATCATTAAAACTATGGAGATATAAAACTTCAATCTTTATGTTCCAAACCCTTTCAGAAGTTTGGGCATTTAACCTATTTGGGCATCAAAACCAGCTGTATTTTCCTAAATAAGTTATTTGATGTAGACCACACTGTTTTCTTGGGTTTGTGGCCCTGATCTTATGAGCATGAAAGCACATAATACTTTTGACTTTTGCATACTTTGTTTTGTAACACAAGTAACCAAAAAAATCCCATATATAGTAACTCCATCCTTCCTTCTCACTCATACACACAAATAAACAAGGGGGAAAAAAAGCCCTATTTAGCTAACCTGAGGTCTCTAACATAATTATTTTTGCTCCCACTGCAGAGCAACACATTCAGACTCTGAGGTTCCATGAAAAAATTTCCTCTGGCTTTATAAATAAACAACTGTGTTTCTGGTTTCTGAAGGATTCGTAAGCAGGTGAGAGCCTGCACTTTCTTCCTGTATGATTTTGCTTGCACACCCCATGAACACAAAACCTGGTCTAGTGGAATGCGTCCTTGCCCATGGTAGGGGGATTGGAACTGGATGATCTTTAAGATCCCTTCCAACTCAAACCATTCTGTGATCCTATGATTCTATGAAAACATATCTTAGAAAACAGAGTTTGTTTTTTTGTTTGTTTTCATTTAAATAAAGAATGTATGTAGTTCAAAAAAGGGAATGTGCTGAAGGTGAAAGACAAGTTTGTTCACTGGAGTTGAATTTACAGCCAAATTTATTGAGAACATGTAAGAAATTGGAACTTGGGGTACATAACATGTATCCTCAGGGAAATATGGGTCATTTAACTATTTTGTCAAAGGATGCCAGAGCAAATATGAGCTTATTAAAGTGTGTAGATTTACACCCTAAGAAGTCTGGCATTCAAGAGGACTAAATGACTCTGCCAGTAAAAAAGCTGATAATGAATATAAATCTAGTAAGATTATAAATTTTTAAGTTTTTTCACCCAATCTGTAAGTAATATATATGACAACTCAGACAGATGTTAGTAAGGTGTAACTATGAGACATTTTAACTGATGCTGTTGGGTGAAGAACAGATAAAGCGAAGTTCAAAGTGCCTAGCTGGGAATGTCCAACTCAGATATTACAATAATTAGATGAATAGCTCCTGTAAGAATATGCAAGTTTGGGCTGGAATACATTTCATATAACATATGTCATCTAAAATTTAGGAACTTAGCTGAAGATGCAGGGTTCCTTTTCAGTCAGGAATAACCAGCCCAGAGGAGATTCATCCACCACCTCCCTATGTCCCTACCTGAGGAAGGATGAGCCACCCACCCTGTGGCAGCATCTCCAACTCAGCTGGCTATAGAGGGAGCTAGACAACCAGATTAGGTCAGATCTCTCCACAATACACAAGGGACACCCCACACATGGTGCCCAGAGGGAGTCAGGCACTTCTGGAAAGTGTCACACAAGCCCGAAGCACCACTCTAAATTCTGACTTGGAGAAGGGACTATTGGTGTCTGTCTGAACTACTCTTCCTCCTGGTGTTCTGGCAAGCCTAGGGTTCAGATGTCCCTGTTCTTCCCAGAATCTAAGCCTTCACCAGAGCCATGTTTCTGGCAATAAGTACTGTGCTGCCTAAAGCTGGCTGGAGGAGATGCTCCTGCTGCTTCGAACGCAGACAGGATCATTCTTTATCCCCCTGAGCCTGCTTAAATCCTCATCTTCCTAACTATAAAAGTGCAGAACAGTCTAAAGTGAATGAGTCCTCCAGGTGTCCTGATAGGACTAGGGAGTGCACAAATGCAAGGGATTTTTGCCATAGAGAGTGAACTAAGAGGAAGTGAACTAGACTAGCTGTTAGATACTTTGGGTTTTCATTTTTTTTTGTTTCCTCCTCCTCTCCTCCCCTGTTTTTATCTGCTGATTGTCTGATGTAAAACTCAGTGTAAATGCAACACTGAGTAAAGCAACCAAGATATATCAACCTCGGTCTGGTACTCAGGTATCCCTGTCTTTTGGATGAGTGACTTAAGTGATAACCATAGGTTCCTGAAGTGGCAGTGAGATACCTATCCCTTTTGTGATTTAGGCCCTAGTATACCTTATTGTTGTTATTTCCATTTGGTTAATTCCTTTTATTTTTCCACTTCAATTAAAAGAAACCATTTCCTAGTTTTTCTCCAAAAGTGGTATGCAAATTTAATCTTTTGCCCACTTACATTCTCTCAATGGCTTACACCTGTAATCTTTTATGCTACTCTGCATATCTTCTGTGAATTTTCATTTTCTTTTTTTTTTTTTTCCCCAGTACTATATTACAATTCCACTTAATGGAAAAGGTCTGACCGTAATCTTTACCATTATTATTTCTAATATTTAGACTACATTAATAAATTTTAAGGTTAAGAGAGACCACTGTGATCTGATTTTCTACTTAACATGGGCCAAAGAATTGCAAATATCTGGGAAATGTCTATTAGTATAGCACTTATGATTTTAGACAGATAAGGAGATTTATATGTCCTTTTTAAAATCTTGAAAATATGTCAAACACAAATTCTAGAAATGTATTTTTGAATGGAGACTTAGACCTTTGCTTCTATGTTAAGATGAAATGTCAAGGTCCAGATGATAATTTCATGCCAAATAAGGAGAATTCTTTTTCCTTCCAAACCAAGATAGTTTAGAAACACTGGCCTCAACCTTCCACAGACTTTGAAATCAGGCACATTTTTAAAGGTATTTTCTCTGCTTAAGAGAAATAAAGCAGAGCTCAAGTTACTCTTATTGTTGGTGTCATAGTGTCTTTGATCATGTAATATAAGGACAAAGGATTAGATAATGCCTTGGACATCGTAATATTTTATGTCTGAAGTCATATGTAGAGAAACAGCCTAAGAAAAATGACAGTATCCTTAACCACCTGAGCTTCTTTAAAGGACATAAACATCAAAATCTTGAAGCAATACCAAAACCTTATTCCAAATGAGTTTTTTAGTAAAGTGTACTAAATGTTATTAATGGCTGTTCTTTACCAGATTGCGTATAGTATTCTTAATGCTCTGTTTATAAGGAAATTCAGTGTGATGAACAACACGTCAGTAACATAATAGTACATGTCTGAAACCGATTTCAAATGTACTGGTTTTATACTATTGTATCTTTAGATTTAAAGTTGCTCTAGTAATACTAAACGTAACTGCAGTCAAAATTAGATCAATGTACATCTATATTTGTGTGTCTCTCATCTCTCTATCTCAAGCAGTCTGTTCATGCATGCGAAGCAGGTGAATATAAATAGATGAGCTTTCAAAAACAACAGTTTCATTAGCAAGGGATGGATTGAGCAGACTGAACAGTAGGCATGAAATATTTATTAAGTATATATAGAAGCCACTCAAGGTGAGAAGTCTGAGTTTGCCTGGAAGCAGCCTTGCTGAAATTAATCCTTGATGCTCTGGAGTTACAGTGTATCTTTTTTTCCTGTTATTTGTCCATCCTTCTATAGGCTACACATCACTGCAATCAAAATCTCATCTGTGACTTTTATTTAATTTAATTTTGTATTTTGTTGGTGGTATTTCAGCATTATTGTAATTCAGGCAATTCCTGAAGGAAGTTATATTAACAGTGTAGGAGCACCCGCCATCCTGATGTGGAGGAAGGCTAAAAAATATTTTAAATGATTAGCTTTTCTACACCATCAGCTTTTCAGTGATCATAAATACTGAAGGAAGCATGTAGGAAAGTAGGTCAAATGACTTCAGATAACCGCAGGAGAAAGCCTCTAGGGAGAAAAATGAGAAAACCAAAACACAAAATAATATAGAACTAGAGAAGGTTATAAGGTATAATGAGAAAGAATGAGCATACTGTAGTGAAAAGATAACAAAAGAAAGAGACCTCATTTACTACTCAGTAAAGAAAGCTATCGGTGGATGATAATGAAAAGAGTGCAGGGTTTAGTGTCATTTTTACACCATGCTTCAATAAAATTTCAAATTATTTGAGATTATTTTAAAATAACAGAATAAAAGGGCGTAAAAAATCAAGCTTGAACCAATACCTGTCTTCAGATCAGCTGAGTCTGGTGAATTAATTCTGAATAGATTAGACAAGTAACCTAAAAAACCTCTACAATACTAATGAAGAATAGAGAACTTACGGAGGATGGATGATGTTTCCGTGAATAAATGTAACATTTTTGTCAGTCTCTAACTTTAAGTATTTAATATAGACATCTAAACTAGTTAATTTTCTATGCTTATTTTGTATTTAATCCAAATATATAAAAGTTGTCTATCTCTCTCTAGTGATTATAAGGAGTGTTTAATTTGTCAAGATTCCTAGTTGGGGTTCCACAGATAAATGACTAAAATATTTTGTTAGAAGTCTGGATTGTAATCTGTATCTTTAAAAGGGGAAGAAGAGGACAAGAAGAGGAGAAGCTGTGCAATTATAGACCATCCAGGTTGTTTTCAGTTACAGAAAAATACTAGGTAAAATATTAAAGATATTTGTGAGAAATTATCCTAAAAATAAAAGGAAATGTGAAATAATCAGCATTGATTCTTAAGAATAAACAGTTTGAAATTCATAGGATCACAGAATCATAGAATGGTTTGGGTTAGAAGGGACCTTAAAGAATATCTAGATACTATCCCTCTGTCCTGAGCAGGGACATCTTCCACTAGACCAGGTCTCTCAAAGCTTTGTCCAACCTGTCCTTGAGCTCTTCCCAGGATGGGGCATCCACAGCTTCTCTAGGCAATCTCTTCCAATGCCTCATCATCCTCACAGTAAATAATTTCTTCCTTATATCTAATCTAAATCTACCCTGTTCCAGTTTAAAGCCATTATCCCTTGTCCTATCAGTCATTACATGCCCTTGTCAGAAGTGCCTCTCCAGCTTCCTTGCAGGCCCCCTTTAGGTACTGGAAGGCACTATAAGATCTCCCCAGAGCCTTTTCTTCTCCAGGCTGAACAACCCCAACTCTTTCAGCCTGTCCTCACAGGAGAGGTGCTCCAGCCCTCTGATCGTCTCCGTGGCCCTCCTCTGGACCTTCTCCAACTGGTCCATGTCCTTCTTATGCTGGGGGCTCCAGAGCTGGATGCAGTGCTCCAGGTGGGGTCTCACGATAGCAGAATAGAAGGGGAGAATCACACCCCTTGACCTGCTGGCCATGCTTCCTTTGATGCAGCCCAGGATGCAGCTGGCCTTCTGGGCTGCAAGTGAGCATTGCCGGCTCATGTTGAGCTTCTTCTCCACTAGCACTCCCAAGTCCTTCTCCTCAGGGCTGCTCTCAATCCATTCTCTGCCCAGCCTGTATTTGTACTTGGGATTACCCCAACCCATGTACAGGACCTTGCACTTGGCCTGGTTGAACTTCATGAGGTTGGCACAGGCCCACCTCTCCAGCCTGGCAAGGTCCCTCTGGATGGCATCCCTTCCCTCCAGCATCTCTTCCACACCACACAGCCTGGTGTGTAAAAAACTTGCTGAGAGTGCACTCAACCCCACCGTCCATGTCACTGACAAAGATGTTAAGCAGCATTGGTCCCAGTACCAACCCCTGAGGAGCGCCACTTGTCACTGATCTCCACTTGGACTTTGAGCCATTGACCATAACTCTTTGAGTGTGGCCATCCAGTCAATTCCTCATTCACTGAGTAGTCTTTTGATCAAATCCATGTGTGGTCAGTTTAGAGCCAAAGATGTTTTGCAGGATAGCTTCAAATGCTTTGCACAAGTCCAGGTAGACGACATCAGTTGCTCATCACCTGTCCACCAATGCTGTAACACCATCATAGAAGGCCACCAAATTTGTCAGGCATGATTTACCCTTAGAGAAACCATGTTGGCTGTCACCAATCACTTCCTTATTGTCTATGTGCATTTCTTTTTATGAAAATTCTTCATATATTGACTGATAAATACTATGGCCAAAGGAGAAAGAGTAGTTTTCATGTATCTCAGACAGAGGAAGGTTCTTAAATTGTCCTGTATGATCTTCTCAAAATCAAGCTAAAAAATTTTCAACTTGGATCTACGGTCAGATACAGGCAAAACCAGCTAGAAGATCGTACTAAGATAATACCTAATATTGGCTCATTTTTTAAAGATTTCTTCTGGAGTCATCATTGTATTAGGTACTGCTCTATTTTCACTAATTACTAAGATAATAGAATAAAAATCTGTTCATTTAAATTACAGATGACACTCATTTAAAAGTTTTAGTGTCACATTAATGTACTGAATTGGAATTGTAACAGATTGGAGAATTGTTCTGAAAAGTTTAAATAAGATGCTGTTCTGTAAGGAAGAATGAGAAGATCTAATGTCAGGTGACAACTCATCAGCACAGATTTAGAATGAAGAAGTGATTTAGATCACATTTTTACATAAAATCATCTAGGAATATAAGAGACCACAAACAGAATAAAAGCAATATTTATGCTTGTGTATCAACAAGCAAATATCAATAGGCATGTGGAAGCAAAAGTAGGACCCGTAAGTAATTATCTCCCTTTACAAAGTATTGGAGAAACTGCAGCTGAAACATTGTGTCCAGAACTGGGCAGTGCATTCAAAGGTAAGAATCAAGGGGAGTTCAGGTGAGTGCTGCAAAATGATCAGACTTCTACAAAAATTAACCCAAAGGAAAGGGGAAAGGAATTGCAGTTGCCATTTTTGAAGAAAGAATTTAAATATATGAAAAGTTAAAAGGCAAGCAGAAATTGAAGTAAGCGAGACAAACAGAACATCAAGTAAAAGAGAATCTAAGCATAAGGCAACTTAACTACTGAAACATATTCTCTGGTTTATCACATAGAGGGCAGTTTTAAGAAAAGGTTAGGCAAATATCTATTTGGAATGTTGGCCTTGTATGAGAGTAGGAGATGAATTAAATGACCTTTGAGATCTCTTCCAGGACGATTTTTCTTTAAAGCACCACCAAGCATTTTCCATAAAGAAGCTCACTCTGACCACTAGACAAAGTGGATGAAAGAACTGAGAAAAAGCAGGGAGAAGAACTAAAGTCCAATTGACTCTGCTCCTTGGGCACTTTTTGTTCAATAGATGCACAGGGGAAAATATCTTTTATCTACAGATAAAAACCCTGACAATGTATTAGTAGCGCTCATTTAATTGGAAAGTATGTAAGTTTTTAAAATCTCACATAGACTTGTCTGAATATAAGGAATTTGAAGCTAACCTTAGTATAGGAGAGAAAAGCTGGAAAACTTGTTTAGAATGAAAAGTTTTGAAGAAAATTATAAACATCCATCAACTAGTCGAAAAGAAAAACTACTTGAAAAGAAACTGACCTGTATATTTACATTACAGAGGATGGCCTTTAAGACAGACAGGTTAAGCTTTTTTTCCTCTTATTTCAGATTAATTTAACAGTTTAGTGTACTGCATTAAATATCTTTCAATTTAACAGCTGCTATTTGCTGAACATTTTCCTCAGTTCCAGTGGCAATCTACAGGTAAACAGGGTGAACCAGGAAGGCAAAAAAAAGCAGAAAATAAACTCCTGACAAATTAGTTTTTTAATACTAGAGCTAGTACTCCATTTGTCTTATGTAGAACTGATGGTCATTAACACTTTAGAAAAATCTTGGTATTTCTAGACTAAATATGACCTTGAAAATTGTTCCTATACTTCAGTGGTTAACAGCTTTGAAACAGGGTCCCAGACAGTCTATCTTCTTTTGTGTTGCACTTTCATTTCTCCAGTATTTATGCAGCTGTAGAAGTGGCACTGCACATAGTTATATGGTAGATATCAGGGGCATAGACTATGGCAACTATACTTGTAAATAATAAATCCTGGTTAAAGTGGGGACAAAGATTTAATCATAGAATCATAGAATCATAGAATAGTTTGGATTGACAGGGACCTTTAAAGGTCATCTAGTCCAACCCCCTGCAAGGAGCAGGGACATCCCCAACTAGATCAGGTTGCTCAGAGCCTCATCCAGCCTAGCCTTGAATGCTTCCAGGGATGGGGCATCCACCACCTCTCTGGGCAACCTGTTCCAATGTTCTACAACCCTCATTGTAAATTTTTTTCCTAATGTCTAATCTGAATCTAGCTCCCTCTATTTTAAAACCATTACCCCTCGTCCTATTGCAACAGGCCCTGCTGGAGAGTTTCTCTGCTCTTTCCTGTAGGCCCCGTTTAGGCACCGGAAGGCAGCTATAAGGTCTCCCAGGAGCCTCCTCTTCTCCAGGCTGCACAGCCCCAACTCTCTCAGCCTGTCCTCATAGGAGAGGCGCTCCAGCCCTTTGTTCATCTTCATGGCCCTTGTCTGGACCCTCTCCAGCAGGTCCATGTCCTTCTTATGTTGGGGGCTCCAGAGCTGGACGCAATTAATTTTAATTTTCTGCAGACAGTCAGCTAGTTAAACACTTTAAAATTATGTGCTGTTACATTTTCTACTGCTGTATTCATGTTTATACTGAAATTTTTAGCACTGAAGTCTTAGCAATGGCCTGAGCCAAGTCCTGGTCCCTTGAGAACAGATTGGAATTTTGTCTTTTACTCTGTGGAAACACAAATTTGACTAACAGGATTGAAGCTGCTTTTCTATATGCCAAATTCAGAGGAAGTTATCGGTGGGTAACTGAAGACTTAGACAAATTCTCACTGAATTCAGTGGAATAACCTGTTGATTTCTATCAAAGCTGCAGCAAAGTGTGAAAGTAAAAGTCAAAGAGCGTTAGTGACAACACAAGGACACCTTCCATCTATTTTTGATATGCACCAATTCCTCACTACAATTTTACACTTGTGTACAGTTCCAGACCAATACTGAAAAAATGCACTGATTAATTAGTTTTCACACACTTCGTTCAGACAAATGTCTTTTGAAATTATACTTCTTACAGTCCTTGATAACTGAACTTATTTGAGGATATTGTCATCTTTCTGAAAGAATGATTTTAAAAAAAAAACAAAAGAAAAAAAAAAAGGTGTTAGGACATCTCTAAAAGAGCAAAAGAAAGGATAAGACGAACCAGTGCCCAGATAACAGCAGGGCCAGCAACAAGAGTGTGATTGTCTCAACAAATGTACAAGGTATCAGCACCAGCTAAGTATTTGCAGTGAATCAGTCATTTGCAGACCAGAAAATAATGAGGCAGTCAAACAAATAATATTCTAGAATGGTTAAAATTAAATCTCTAAGTGACCAAAGGCCGAATGGTGTTTCAAAGTTGATGAGAAATTAATAGTTTCCGGTAAGCTAAGCTGAGGATATTTCTTCAGCACAGAAACCCTTAATTGAATGCCAAATTGCCTATAGCTTGGCTCTTGTTAACCATTAATGCTAATTATTTAGTATGGATTTGTAACAGGTATGGCCAGCACGACAGGCAGATGTTTAATTTCACAAAGTAATATAGAGGATACTGTCCAAGTACATTGGAAGTCTCATAATGAAAAGACATTTATTTGAAAACCAACTTCCCTATAGACAAAACTAATCTTAGAAGTTCACATTCATTCTTGAGTTCATTGAGAGAAGCTCAGCTCTCCCAGTGACATCAAATGGAATTTCACGTGTGTTAAGAAAAAATTAAATTTCGCTGTTATGAGCCACTGCGCCACAGGTCATGTTCATTAGGAAAGTAACTGCAGTATTATCTGGTCCAGAGAGAAGATAGCTAAGTTTTGTTTTGTTTTGTTTTGTTTTCTAAATAAATGTCAATAGCAGTGTACTTCTGCTATTATTTTATACTCTTGGTAAACATTCTTATTCTCTATAGACATTGGAATGGCTTCAGTGTAGTTGCTTTGGATCCCAGACACTAAATAACTCTGTGATTCACTAGCACATGGATAGGAAGCTTTTAGAAACCTGTGGTGACACAGACACGTGCAAGGAGTCTCTTTGGGAAAAAAAAAATGTTAAGTTCTGTTATACATTATTATAGTATGCTTGTAGGGTGTAATTCTTCCTTATACTTAATCCTACTCCTTTGACAGCTTCGGCCAAATCCTGATCTCCCTGGAATAATTTGGAATTTTTCCCATTAAAATTATTGGACAGTCTCCCATTGACTTTGATGGGTTTTCAAACAAAATCTCAGAAAATACTGTTTTAAATTAGTTCTCCCAATATATTAATACTCCTATGGCTTAAATACTGGGAAATGCTACAAGGTCACTTATTGCTGAATACTAGAAATATAGCAGAAATTAGTTTCTTATGTTGTTTCAGTCCTTTACTTCCATTCTTGTCCAAAAAAAAACCCCAAACAGAACTAACCAAATTAGCGAAATAAAAGAACTAACATTCCAAAACTCAGTTTTATCAATGCCAGCCTTTAAGTAAACTAATTTCTTAGTATAACTGAAAGCCTGTTTTGGAGTTGTATGCTAACTAACTGAAATACTGTACACCGATTATAGTGCCATTATATGAAATCTCTTACCTAAACTCAGATGTATGTCACATGTAAGGATCTTATAATATTTATCAGCAAAGAAATACACTTTAACTCTTACTTATATTTCCTACTGGGTAAAGGACCATATTCTGAGCATATTTATGATAGTTCCCCTAAAAGAACTGGAGAAAGGAAAGTACATTTGCTTTTTTTTTTTTTTTTTTTTCACCTCACTGACTTGACCAGCATATTTGCGAGGCTATTTTCATCGAAGATGTGCCTGTTGACTTTGATATGTTTCTCCTGTTACTACTTCACTGCTTAAAGGTTTTAGTTATTCCTTTTCACTTGGAAACAAGGTCCTTATTTAAGACTTCTAGACACAGCGCTGAATTCAGGATTGGCTTGATTTACATAACTGTTATTGAATGCTGGGAGGCACCTTTTCTCAGACATTATCCCCTGGTGCTTCAACACTTAAATATAAAGAAGTTTCCTCTGGGAATTCACATATCCTGGAGTGTTTTGTCCAGAGATTGGCACTGCAGGAGGAGCTAATCTGAGAACACAAAAATACTTCACCTGATATTTAGTCTCTTCAAACTAATATTGAGAACAAGAATTGGAAATGTGTGTCAGCCTCTAGTAGGGCTTTAGAAACTTCTTTGAGCAGTAAAACAAGGTCTAATGTCATTCACTTTTTACTATGAAGAAATATATTCATTAATGAAGAGTGACTAAAAGCACACTCTGAAGTTTGCTTTTCTATACAAGAGCCACTCCAAATCCCCAAGGACGCTTTGAATATTTACTGCAGAACAAAACAATAACTTTAGTATTGGTACTGACATATTATCAGAGGCTACAGAATTGATAATTTTGTATGTTGATCTGTTTTGTGAGATTTGTTCTCAATGCCCGTCATTAATACGGCACAGAGATATCAAGAGCCACCCTGGGGATTCACACAATTCACACTGACCAGAATTGTTGCTATGTCATGAAAGGTGCTGTTTTCACTAGGATCTTAAATGACTACAGCAGTTCAAGCTTATAAATCTCTTTCTGCTTTTCAGAGCAACTTCAAGAATTTTAAGCAATCAAGAATCACACCAAGGATCACAGACTGGGACCTACACAGAGCTAGAAGTTCCATAGAGAAGGATGGATAGCAAATGGGTGGCTCTAGGCTGAAAAGCTAAGACAGAGTCAGCAATGTGTTCCTGGGGAGCTGGACTTCTGCCCCTTCTGGTGTGGAAGGAGTGGACACATAATTACTGTTTCTAGGAGTTTCTAGTTTCTATCCTGCTACCAGCATTGTTTGCTGATGGCCCGTACGTTCTAGTTTGGCTTTTCTGGAGATCAAACACAGACAATGATGACAGAGCAGGCAGTCAATTTCTCCTGCTCCAGCAGTGCTGGCCCTGCTGCTTCCTCTTTGGTCTTTACTCTACCAAAAAATCCTTCTAATAAACAGAAACCTGATGTAGCAGATTACCTTTTACTTTCACTGTGAACGTCTATGTAACATACTATTATCAGTCTCAATATTGATATCTTTTTGCAGGCATCTCTAAAAGAATAACAAAAGCAGCTTACAGATCCTTTCTTTCTTGAAAATTTATTGGCAACAAAAGCACAAACTGAAATATATTATTTATACTGGTAAATAACAAATAGAAGGAGTCTACATAACGAATTATAATCATTCTTCATTGTTTTTTGACCTATACTAAAACATAAGTGCCAGTTTTCATGAGTCATTCTAATTAGAGCAGTAATTGAAATTAGATTTGTTTTTCCATCATAAATAGGTTATCCATTAGAATAAATCATTTTATTGTCTTGCAGAGCTGTACAGGAGCCATGCAGCACATGAGGTTCTTGAAGCACTGTGTTCTGGACAATCAATAAGACAAATTTATGAATATGACTTGTTCAGTAATTTAATTGTATGTAATCTGATCAGAAAGGATTTAGAAAAACGAAGTTGGGAATTGGGAAATGAGTAAAGCAGATGCATAGTAACACAAAAGCAAACCGGTAACATGAAGCTACCAAAATGTTGATTCAAGCTTTCATAGACTGGCCTATCTTCCTGGCTCAGGAAGCTTTTTGTATTAAACTCTGGCAGAAGTTACGCAGTGCAGCCAGGCTGATACTGACAAAGCAATTTGCACCATTGTGAGAATACTGGCACTAATCCACCCATTGGGTTCCTGCTTTTTATATTTGCAGAATTTGAGTGGGCAGAAAGTTGTTTATAGTTCAAGGGGCTGATCCTTACTGGCAGTGTAAAAAACCTTCTGGAGCCAACTAAATTATCACACGTCCCTTTTTTTAAAAAACATGAATAAATTATAAAACTCATGCATACATTTTACACTCCAAGGTGCTGTTTGCTGTTTGCTGGAAATATCTTCATTGTTCATTAAAGAACAATAATAAAATATGCACCGAGAGTTCAGTAGACAGGCTCACAGGACACAATTATTCACAAGAAGGAGGTGAAACATGTAGCTTAGGTCTCCTCTTTCCCAAGAAAGTGCTCTGCAAAATACTTTAAAAAGTAGCTTTCTAATTTATGTCTGCAGTTTTTGCAGTGAAAAAGTCTGCAAGTGAAATTCAGCCCTTTGCAAACACTAATTTTACAAGCCTACATAAATGTATTTTACACAGATATGAGAACAATAATCCCGCCTAATGATCTGTAAGGCAAGCCATGCTGAGCGGGAAGTGAGCCTTTCTGGCTGAACATTGCATACTGGTTAAATAAGTCTCACTCTGTCAACGTAGCTAAAATCCCCTGCAGAGAGGGGTGGTGTATTACCCTGGGCACACTACTGCATTTACTCCACAGCCCAAAGCTGGAAGCTCCCGTCTAGCCAGCTTGATCACCAGCAGAATAAAGCCACATTTGTTCCTCAGGCTATGTGACTGAAATGGCCTAAGTGATGGAAATTGAAATTTGTCTCTTCTGAGCATGGCCAGAAAGCTGGGCTCAGCGTTGACCATAATCCTTACCTCCTTACAGGTGACAGAATCACAGAATGGCTGAGGTTGGAAGTGGTATCTTTAGGCTATCTGGTCCAACCTCCCTGCTCAAGCAGGGCTGCCTAAAGCCAGTTGCTCAGGACCACATTCAGATAACTTTTGAATATCTCCAAGGATGGAGACTCCACAACCTCCCTGGGCACCCTGTGCCAGTGCTTGGTCGTCCTCACAGAGAAAAAGTGTTTCCTATGGTTCAGAGGAAATCTCTTGTGTTTCACTTTGTGCCCATTGCCTCTAGTCCTGTTGTTGGACACCACTGAAAAGAGCCTGGCTTTTTGCACCTTCCTTTCAGGTGTTTTTATACCTTAATAAGACTCCCCCTGAGCCTTCTCTTCTCCAGGCCAAACAGTCCCAGCTCTGTCAGTCTTTTCTCATATAAGAGACACTCCAGTCCCTTAATCACCTTCATGGCCATTTGGTGGACTCTTTCCAGTATGTCCATGTCTCTCTTGTACTGAGAAGCCTAGAACTGGACACAATACTCCAGAAGAGGCCTCACCAGTGCCGGGCAGAGGGGAAGGATCATGTCCTTCAACCTGCTGGCCGTACTTTGTCTAATGCAGCCCAGGACACTCCTAGCCTTCTTTACCACAAGAGCACATTGCTGGCTCCTGTCTGGCTTGGTGTCCACTAGGACCCTCAGGTCCTTTTCTGCCAGGCTGCTTTCCAGCTAGGTGGCCCCCAGCGTATATTGGCACATAGGGTTATTCCTCCCCAGGTGCAGGACTTTGGAGGCCTGGCCTTAGTCTGTCTACTAGCATCTCATCTGAGCCTACAAAAAAATTGTAGCTGCTGACTTCTTGCAGCCAAATGAGATACGGATGCCTAAGTCAGAGCATGTCAAACAAGGCCTGAGTTTACTGTAGGCTGAGCATCTCAGTGAAGTGACGTCTTACACTTTTGCAAAACTGCACTTATGATTAACTTCCTACCCTTCCTACCCTGAAAAATCTATAGATGGAGCCTAGTTTTGCCTTTTCATTTAAACAAAAATAAAATAATAGAAGGCAAATGGAAGTCTGATATGTGCCGTGGCTCTCCAGAGTGTAGTGACGTACTGTTTGCAGCTGGTTTTTGCCAAACATTTCCAAGGTTTCTTAAAGAAACATGTGTAGAGTCACCAGATCTGAAGCTTAGGTCTTACTGCCCAGGTCTCTTTGCAACTAGCTGCAGATAGTTGTTTGTGCCAGGGTGTACTAATAGTCCTTGATGACCCTGACATGCTGCACCTGGGAAGTGCCCCATGTCCTGCTTATGGTTCTGCTCCGTTTATGCTCAGGCTGAGGCATATTGTTCTGATTTGAGCAATGCTGTAGGTGTGTCTGCTCCTTGTCCTGCTTCCTGGATGGACCTTGGACCCATGCTCTAGTGAGTCTTTAGCTTTGTCTCTGGCTCCATCTTCTTTTGCTCCTGACTGAACCCGCAGGATGTACTCAAGACATGATTCATCTGTTCCTTTGTAGGGAGCTGTTGATGAACCCTATTACCAGCCCCTGTGTGTTTGTGCTGCACTGGGGAGGGCACTTACTGCCCTGGGTCACCCTGGGTCCCAGTTGCTGAAGGAGTAGCCAGCCGCCACTGCACCTCAACAGTGAATTTCCTTATTTACATCATTGGGATTTATTTGAAGTGCCTCAAGCATAATTTATGACCAATATGATGCATTTTCAAAGTGTTTATTTTGAAGGAATTATTAATAACTAAGAAATTATTCTGCTTGAAAAAATGCTGGTTATTAACTAATTATATTTTTATTTACTTTGAGCTTTCATATGAAATTTAGAATTGTATCTAGGAACTTATCTTTTAAGATCACTTGTTAGTGTTTCAATAAATTGTTTAGTATAACAAAACCATGTATAGAATTATAGCAAAAAAAAAAATCCCTCTCCTTTTTCTTAAGGTGAGGCAATAAAGTACATTAAAAAAAATAAAATAAAGTAAATATTTAGCCTCTCCTTGTGACATATATTTATTTTGATTTTTAAAACACCGTATCTGTCTTTAAAAATGTGCACATCTTTTCCTGTTCAATAATGAAATTAAACTGATGATTAGAATGCAGAATAAAAACCATATGACCTTTAATAATAAATATAAGTGAAAAAGGTACTCACAAAACCTCTTGCAAATGTTTACTAGGACCTAAAAGCTGTGCAAAATATCAACAACATATGATTTCATGAAATAAGCAATTTAAACTGAGAAGTATATTCTTATTCTCTAACATGCATGTAGAATATTAAAGCTAATGAGATTTCTGCTTGGTGAAATAATTCTGGAGTGCTGAAGTGTTACATCAGTTACTAGAGATTTAAATTAGCACTGCTGAAATTACTGAAAGAAAAAATATTGCCTGATTTGAAGTTTCATTACAAATTCAAGACATTATCTGGGATTGCCAATGTTTTGCATAATTTTCACTGGGCATAGGAGGAGAATCAAATTTATTTCATCTGTTTTAACAATTCCCACCAAAGCAAGGTTGAAAGAGACTGAGCCAACTATGCTGTCTGTCCTTGCCTTGATACAAGCCAATTCTCATCTATTTGCTGGAGAAACAAATGGTAATTTAATCAGAGAACAAGTTGATATAATATGCACTTTTCATATACACAAAATAATGGGCCTGATGATACAGTGAAATAATAAATGTGTTCATCAAAACTGTCTTGGGCCACCTCTGCACTGACTTTGCGTGGTAATAATTGTATATGCTTTTTAGTATCATTTTTGTTCTTGTTATTATTATTATAATTATTCAATATTCAATATTAATGGTTTGATTTGTTTAAAAACATTTTGTATGATCCAAAGTAAAGGAAAAAAAAAGTGAGAAGCAATCTATGAGTAGCCTTGTTGCATGTGTTTGCCCTTTTACGATAGTTTATATAATACATTGTTCTTCATTTAATGGTCAATACATGGATGGATTCCATGTATCTTAAAAGTTTTGAATGACAGATTGTTTTTATTTTGTTCTTGGCACATAGATTTACATGTGTAACTTCTGAAATTATTGTGCTAATGCTGTAGGACAGAGCTTGGCATTCTTTCAGATTGGCAAAATGTAAAGGTTTTAGGGTCAAACTCATAGAATGTTGTTAAACATTTTTATTATTTCATTTTGAAAGAAATGTGCCAAGTACTTGTGTCATATAGGACTTGAGTATATTAAATATTAATTTCCACACTATATTAAATATTCATAGATCTGATATGTGACAACCATGGCTTCATGTCAGTCTTGAAAAGGGAAGTATCTTTTCCTTGTTTTTGACGTCTGTAGTCAAGACTTACCTACATCTGGTTTTGAATCATGTCCAAAGTTGCTAATTATTATACCATAAACATTCATTTTTATTTCATCTTGCCAAAGTGGTGAGACATATTCATCAGTCTCATAAATTATTATAATGGGTCTTCATTTTGCAGTAATGGATTTATTGAGAGGTTTTAAGTTCCTGTAAAATAATAAAATACTTCTGAGGGGAAGGGAAGGACAAGGAAATAGGATATACAGCTCTAATCCCAGCTAGAAGAGATAGGAAGATTATGAGTGTGAGACTGGATTTGTACTTGTAAAAATCCCATATCATATAATAATCAACACAGTGCTCCAGCCTTGCTTCAGTTTAGTCCCTGAGGAAATAACAGAGATTGACAGCTCCAGGTTAAATTTAAGATGATGGCTACTGCTTTTTCTTCTGCTTTTTTTTTTATGGGTTTGCCATTATAAATAACAGTTCTGAGCAGCAGATAGATGAATTCCAATAATTTCTTTTAAATAAAAATGGTCACAAACAAAGGTGGTAGTTAAGCTGTTAAAGTAGCAATATCTCTATGGCAAAAATACTTGTAGTGGGCTACTGCATTATCATTTAGACAATTTGTTAAAATCGAAAAATATAATTAGTGACTAAAAACATTACCACAGGTATATGTATGACACACCACAGTTTCAAATGTATTTCTTAGCCTTTCTGAGTAATTACAGGATAAGAAGCAGCATTAAAAATGCAGGACTGTTCAGGAAAGACCAGATAGAAAATGACTGTCATCTTAGTCCTGAACGTTGTGGGTTGGTTTGGTTTTTTTTTTCAGGTTGAAATATAAAAAGGCATTTCATATTTATGGGCAAATATTTCCCCCTCAGGTTTCCTGACACTATTTATAATTCCTTTATGCAATTACTTGTTTTGCACTTTTTCCTTCACCTTTACAGAGTTTATTTACTTCTTGGACAGATAGAACAGTTATATTGAGCTCCAATGGTGAACAGGATTTAAAGCTAATTATTTCAAGTTATTGCACTTTTTTTTGGTCAGACAGTTATCATAATCCCTTAATACATTAAACCTGATTCTTGCTGTTTCCAGGACCCATCTGAGGAAATCAGCAATGAGAAACAAGATTGTGTTATAGAAAGTAGCTAGTTGTTTCAAAGGAGCTCCCTGTTAAATTATATTCATTATTTCATGAACAATGTTCATCTCAGTGATGCATCTAAATTGGGTGCTCCTCATTTAAGCCAGTTGACTGATCCCTTTATAGATAATGGGGGAACTTCTAAAGAGTGACATAAGGACCTCAAGCTGGTGACTCACTATCCTCCTATGCCACATCCAAGAGAAAAACTTTCCACCCAAGTTGTGTGAATCGTCTTGGAAGTGCCTATCTCCATGGACTACATGACAAAACTACAGACCTATCATACATGGCGTATCAAATTTTTTAGGTACCAGAATTTAGATCAGATGATAGCTGGTGTCAGATGTGTGTCAGAAGACAACTCCAAACCACACCATTATCTTTCCTTTAAATGTGGTTATTTAAATGCAAGACATTATCATTCTTTCTAGTTTAATAGACAATCAGAAGTGTTAGATGAGATAGCTACTTATATCAGGTTATATTTCTAGTTTTGTGATACTAAGAGAGGACTTTATGTAATCTGAGTATCTTCATAATCTTGGTTATTCCACATTTTTTCACAATGCATATCACTTATTCTGGTGAAAAGTATCCGAGTTTCTTTTGTCCTCCTGAAGGTCAAAACTTAAGAGCAGTCTGTAGAAGGGTGGTAACACATGCCTCTCAAAATGCATCTATTTCATGAAAAAGTTTAAATGAAAATTTATTCAGAGCTACAGAACTCCTACCGAGTAATCTAAACCCCCAGCTGTGAGAGGGAGAGCTGTGTGATGTATCTTTTGTGTCACTCCTGAGTCTCCTGGGGAACTACTGACATTTCTTGCCTGTGGAGTTTCCCCTCACTTTTGCTCTCTAAAACTAGTGTGCATGTTTTGTGTTTTGGCCATATGAAAGCTTTGTAATATAGGCTTGTAAAATGGACAAAAAGTTATAGCTAATATAAATCTGTGATGTCAAGTAATAGTTAATTAACTAGTTTCAGAGCTGTAAGAGCTGCTAAAAGCTGAAAAAAAAAATCAAATTTCTTTTATAGTTTTTGATCATGGAATAATTTTTTCTTTGCTGTATCCTTAACAGGTACAAACTGTTATAATAGCTGTAGTAAAAGTATAAAGAGAGTGATAAGGATAGAGAGATCAACACTGTAGAGAAACAGCTGTATGTGGTTCTGGTGAATTTTCTTGTGAATGAGTAAGAGGATATGAAACACTAATTTTACCTTAAAAGTAGATACTTCTTTTAATGAAGATTCTGTTAATACTGATTACATAGTTAGATTTTCCTGTTCAGGTGCATTTTACTGTTTATTACAGAGAGCCAAAAGTTGTTTAATTTTTTTCAATACACTACAGGAAGAAACATACTTGGGGAAGAGTAGAGTTCTTCCTTTTTTTGTCATATTTCTACAACTGTATTTTATTGACTGCATTCCATATGGCCACCCCAGCTACACTGCCACAGCAGTTAGTCACTTGAAGAGAGCCCTGATGCCATAGAAAAAGAGAGGAATGAGCAAAATGCTACACCAGTGTATCAGTTAATTGGATTCTAATATGCAGCAATACAACCTTTGCTCATCTTTTCTTTTTTTTTTTTTACTGTTCTCTGGGCCTTTATTTTGGGAATAGATGCATGCAGGCTTAAAACAGATATGTCTGTAGTTTGGGGTACAGTAATTGTAGACCTCTCATTCCTGAGCTCTTCTGAAAATAAGCACTATTTCAAAAGCTCAGTGCAGATTAGCAGCGCTCCATCATGCACTTTTAGGCTTTACCATACAGCCATCAAACAGCATGAAGTCACACCTTCCCCCATTTCCAGTGGCAGAAGATTGCTCTCATCAGTGATGCCAGAGCAAACAAGCATGGTAGGACTGAACTGTGATGTCCACACATAAGAGGAAAGCAGCATTTCTACACCAGCTCTTAAAACGAAAATACAGGAAATTCTACTTACACGAGCTTTGCTAATAAGCATTCACAGAGTTCAAGTGGTGGTATCTGCAGTCTGTATTGACCAATACCACTGACTATACACACACTTTACTCTAAATTTTAAAATAGGCGGTTTCATTATCCGATATTTAAACTGTTTAGAAAGATTAACAACACTGACAGCTAGTCAAGAATTAGACAAACCATAATTTTGTCAGCTCTTCTGGGAATCACAGTTTTTGTGTAGTGGAAGTAGAATATTCACTTTCAACAACAACAACAAAAAAGTTGAATTTGTATGCAAGATTTCTGAAACAGCTTCTCACTGCCACAGGTAGCTTGTGTTGTCTACAATCAAGAGTGTAAAACAGATCTAAGCTACAATTCACTGTGAAATGTGGAAAAAAAAATCACATCCTGATACAGCATATTGGAATATCCTATTTTTGTCTTTTATCTTGCGTATTCTTTTTTAAAGGTTTAGCCTCTTTGAATTTGTTGAAGGAATTGGAGCTACAGGAAGGTATCTTATGTTTTGTGCATGTCTGTCCAGGACTCTGAAGTGGGATACTCTCAAAGGAGCTTCTACGGTGCATGTAATTTTGATGTGGAGAAATTAGCAGGGTGTGTATAGATTATTCTTCTTTGATGTTCCCTATCTACCGCAATAGTATCATCCCAAAGAATATGAATACATTTAAGCACAGAGAAATGTTTTCCTCTGGAGAGATACAAGATGGCCTTAATTGAATAGTGTTGAACAAACAGAGTGGCATTTTACCCTTTGCTGTACTTTACATCTCTATTTTTTTTCAAGCCTTCATAACGTTTTTCATTCTCTTCCTACACCACTATCAAAAGGACTGAATCAACTGTATCATGTCTCTATCCCTTCCTCTTCTTCATCTTTTTGAAGTAAAGGAGCGGTGTGACCCATTTTCCCAATCTTCAGATCTGTCTCTGGCTCTTGAAGTGAATAAAAATTGACTGAACTTGTGAAAATGCTGCTAATGCTTTGCCAGTTTCATCCCCCACTTCCTTCAGCACTCCTGGGTATGTGTAATCTGGCCAAGGAGCCTTGTCAATTTTAAAAGGCTATAACCTTTTAACAACCATTTTCTGCTGTATTTTGCATGCTTCCTGATTTTTCGCCTGCTTTCATGGATGTCCGATTTAGATACAATTTAATCTCTTTCATATATAAAGGCAGAGGTAGGGTAGCATTTCATCTCGGTCTTTCTCTTCTAAGTCCCTACTGTCTTTCATGTGCTCTCAGAATTTCTCAAAAGCATGTATGTAGTTGATAAAAGAGATTTAACTTCATCTGCTCCAACAAAAAATTCACATGGCGTAATCTACTCATCAATTTGCTACTAACATCAATCACCCCTTTATATTGAGGTACTGTAAGATTAAAAATAGAGGTGAGACTGATGAAACTTTGAGTTTTGTAAATCATTTAGAAATTTGAGTTTAATTTTTAATCTTTAAAAGCATCACTGTTTAAAGAATGATGAAATTTTAGAGGCACACTTCTTTTTGCAGTTTACAGGCAGTCTATGCTATCCAATGAAGACAAATTAAAATTATAAAAAAAGAATAAGGAGGAACAAAAAAAAATAATGGGGAACACATTTTGAAAAGTAGGAGAGCTCTGAATCTGGACTTATCTGATGCCTCAGTGATGTTTTTAAATAGATCTTCTTGTAAGATTTGGAAACTCTCAAGTTACGTACAAACCATCTGATTAACAGACATACTTATTCAGATCAGAAAAGTGATATGAGCATAAAAGCCACAAAGACAAGCATTTAGACACAGTGAACCTTTGATACTGAAAATATTTTACCTTCCACCATCACCATGAACCTGGAAAAGTTCATCCTGAAATAGCCCAGAGGGTGGTAAATAGGAAGTTTCTTAAAATGTAGTGCAAGCCTGATCTTGCTCCCACTTTCCTAATCAGGTATCTCCAGATTTTTCTACTTTTGTTGTAACCTGAAATTCCTTTCCAGATCTGAAAACCTTAGAACAGACAAACAAAACCCAAATTCTATTATATTCCCCCCCTCCCCCACAAAAAAATCTTCTAATGAATCAATATTTTATATCCCTGGTATTATATTCTGAAGTCAGCATTTGACTTGTTCTGGCTTCAACTTCCCATCTTTATCTTCTATACAGTATGTTGGCCCAGAAAAAGCAATGGCAAAATCTCTACTGACTTCCAGAGTGAGAAGCAGTGTGATTAGCATATAAAATTAATTTTGTGTCATGGAAGTCAATGTGTGTTTTACTATAGATTATTAAAGGAGCAAGAAAAAAAAACACAGAGAAAAAGCCAAAATAAATCTTCCACTATTTGCCTGACAAAATAGACAATCTTCTGTACTTTACTTTCTGGGTCACCTGGATTATATTGAGAAATCCCATCTACTGTTATTAAAGAGAGTTGTCAGGATAGACTGACTCACTCACTTGCCAGTAGTGTGATCTCAAATGATTTGGAAAGACTATTACCAAATAAATCAGCATTAAAAAGAAAAAGAATTAGTCTGTATAAACTGGTTAGTACAAGTACATCAGAAGAAGATAGAGGGTCACCTGGGAAAATAAGGAATGAAGCCTTACAATATCTTAGAAGGGATTTAAACCCACCTACTAGCTTTGCTTTGCAAGAAGAGAATATGCACTGTGCTTTTGTAGTCTCCTATGAAGATGCTCAGGAAGGGTACAAGGATAGTAATTTTGTTCATAGATGTGTCCCATTGATGGTCTCTGGAGTTTCAAAAGCCAATATACCAGAAAATAAAGCTTATCCTCTAATATCACCCCATAAAAATTATCTCAATTAAGCTAGCATTTCACTGTTTAATCTGATAGATAATGTAGAGTGAAGGCAAAGGACATGACTCTGCTGTCACTCTCGCACTCACAGCACATACCCATCACAGAAACACAACATGAAAATTCAAGCAGGACTTGTAGCAATCTTAATACTGCTTACATGTTGCATACTCTCACACTGAAAGTCAGCTCACTATACTTTCTTACTATATGGCAAGTAAGTCCTTTTTACATAACTTAATGTTACTGAGCTCTGTTGGCTGGCCTTTTGTCTTGTTGAAGTGAAGAAACGGAGCAAAACAGCTGTTTCTGTACTTACAAGTGGCTGCCCAACTGCTATTCTTCTATCTCACAGCACACTAAAGCTTCAGAAATGAAAAAAGTCCTCTCTCCCAGCACATTTTGCTAAAAGACATTAATAGCTTGTCTTCTGCCAACCCATGTTATTCCCTTTATTTTTGCCAATTTCATCTGTTACAGAGCTTCTGAACACATTCAAAGGTCTGTATAGAGAGGAAATGGTTCCCCTACAGCACTCTTATTTTAAATATTTGTTCCACATTTCTGTGCTTCATTCTTTTATTTTATTTTTGATCAATGTAATGTACTGATACATAGCACTGAGACTCTTTCCTTTTCTGAAAAGGCTCTTACGAGTATGTCAACACATAGATAGCTGTGCTAGATGGAGCTGAAACCTTTCCAAATTAACCTGAATATCTGAAAAATATCTGCATTAGCACCGTGTTCTATCTGGACTGATTGTTCTCACTGAGAGAATGACTTTGTAATACAACTTCCAGAGTTTCTGAGAATTTTTTGCAAGCATTAAGCTATCCTGTAATAATGTCACCTTAATATTTCTCAATTTGGGGTTTCAAATAGTCTGTAAAGCAATAAACTCTTATGTTCTGGTTTTGTTAGTGAGGGGGGGCCTAAGGTGGTATCTTCTGTAGGAAACTGCTAGAAGTTGCTCCCCTTTTGTTCAGTGGACTCGGCCGGGCCTAGGGCGGACCTGCTGCTGGCCAAGGCCGAGCCAATTGGTAGCAGCATGTCCCGTGATAACGCCTCTGCGATAACGTATTTAAGTAGGGGAAAACAGGAAAAAAGAGGAGGAGAAGATGTGAAGCAGCTGAGCGGGGGGCAGAGAGGGGGAGGCGCGAGCCTCATGGGCCTTGCAGGCCTCACCCTCTGGCCTCCCACCGGGCAGCTGACTGGGCCCAACTCGGCCCGGCCCGGCTGCAAGAAGTGGAGAGGAGATGAGAAGTGAATAAGATGTAAAAAGGATCCTGAGAGGTGTCTGCCAGCCTGTTGTGAGGAACGGCTGCAGACGCCAAGGTCAGTGAAGAAGGAGGGGGAGGAGTAATATGGCTCCTGGCCAAGATTCCTCTGCAACTCGTGGTGAAGACCATGGTGGAGCGGGTTGTCCCCCTGCAGCCCATGGAGGTCCACGGAGGGGCAGAGATCCACCTGCAGCCCGTGGAGGACCCCACGCCAGAGCAGGTGGAGGCCTGAAGGAGGCTGTGGCCCGTGGAGGGCCCGCTGGGGCAGCTGTTCTAGAGGGACTGCACCCCGTGGAAGAGATGACCCACGCCGGAGCAGTTTCACGAAGGACTGTGGCCCGTGGGAGGGACCTCACGCTGGAGCAGAGGAGGAATGCGAGGAGTTCTTCCCCCGACGATGATACAGCGGCGTAAAACAACGCGTGATGAACTGACCGCGACCCCCATTCCCTTTCCCCTCCCCGTGCCGCTCGGGAGGGGAAGGTAGTAGAGATAATGTTAAGCCTGGAAGAGGGAGGGGTGGGGGGAGGTTATCTTGTTCCCTGTCTCATTCTCCTGCTAATTTTAGAAATAAATGAATAGTTTTCCCCAAGTCGAGTCTGTTTTGCCCGTGACGGTAACTTTAAGGATTTCTCCCCGTCCTTATCTCAAACCTCGAGCGGTTTTTCTTATATCATCTCCCCCTATTCTCTCGGAGGGTGGGGGGAGCGAGAGAGAGACTGCGTAGTCTGGTCCCGATCGGGGCTGAACTACGACATCTTATTAGAGAATTTGTTAGTGGTCACAGTCCTTATATTCAGTATCCTTGTTTTCACACATCCTTTTTTTTTCTGTTTTTCTAAGTAATTTCTAGCCTCCGTGAGCCCTTTTAAGTTAGGATGCTTGACCCTTGCAGCCTACTGGGTTCATGTCCACTCGCAGAGTACTTATCTTGTAGCAGCTGCCTAGATCTGCAATGCAATCTGTGCAGGACAGGAGACTTGATTAATGGGCACTTGGTGAGTAACAGACACCGGGGAAAAAAGAGAATGAAACAAGCTCATAACAAACAGGAAGGGCCAAGGGCACACCTGTCCTGTTAGTAGTCATCAAATAACAACCCTTTGATTATGCTATGTATCACAGTTTCCTTGAATTCGTAACTATTGAGTGACATAACACTGGAGCCAATGGCTCTCCTTTAGAATTAGAAAGATAAATCAGTTTTTCTTCTAAAATGTATCTACCAAACATATTTTAAAGTACATACTGTCAATTAGATCTGAAAAGAACCTGTTGCTAATTACATGATGGTCGGTATTTTATAATTTATTATTTAAAAACGAACATTTTCCATCAACTCGTTTGGCCTATAGCATTATCTTTGCAAAGATAAAACAAAACTATGTTTCATTGTCTCTTGGCTTGAACACTGCTTCATTAGAGCTGCACTACTTCCAATAAAAGGAACACTGAAAGACATTAGCTCTGAAATTAAAACATATGAAGCCAGCAAAATGCTGCAGAGGAAACAATGTACAGTAGGTCATACTGCTGGTCTGCGAGCACCCCAGAGAGGAATTGCATTCAGAACAAATTACTCCTCTTGAAGAGATGTACATTTACCTCCCGCAGCCAGTGCCTTTTCTTTTTTGTAAGAAATATGGATGCATCAGTCTGTCTGGTGAAAATGAAATAGTCAAGTCTTCAAACCATTATTTTGTTAAATGTACATTAAAAAGTGTGCTTTACTAGACGAGTATGATGATTGGATGGGCTCTGAAATTTATTGTCCTTGAGCACACATTCGTATAATTCAGTAGGATGTATACCTAATAGACTTATAAAAAAAGCCACATTAAAATACTATTACTTAGATGACATGATCACATTTCAACAAGATCCAGCTCATTTGGTGCACAGATAGTTTAAACTCTGGATATACTATATTAACTATTGCCCAGGCAACTTTTGTCCTCTGCATGCTTGGCCTGCCTCATGAGTGAAGCATGGGTCCTGTTGAAACAAGCTAGCCCTACAATGACTTTTGATGATGCACATTTCTTACAACTGTAACCATCAAGTGGACTGACTCCAAGTATGATCTTTCCTATCTAACATCTATAAAAGTCGTCAACTATTACAGTCTCTGCTCTATGAAGAGACTGGAGATTTATTCTGCTGCAGTCAAAAGGAGTTATCTCAGTCTTGCCATACAGAAAGGTCCCAACAGCAAATACATTACTTGGGAGGCAGAAGTTTCTTTTAAGGAGATTGCTTGAGCTAGTTAAGCATATTGATTAGCGTGACTTGTCGGCTTTTTCTTCATACAAACCAAGGGTCTTATAAAATAAACTTTCATCCACTAGGTTAGAGAGTGATTGGAGAGGAAGAAAAGAATGGCATTTTCCAAATGCAAGCTGAGATAGATCAACATCCTGGAAAACTACACGCTCACTGGGAGCATAACAGATGACTTGACACAAAACATTATAGACTGTTGCCATGTGAGACATTCAAGGTTGGATTACCCATCCAATCTTTTGTAGGAACGCAGTTTTAACAAGGATCTGGGAGGGCAGAGAGAAGAGTAAAGAGAAGCTGACTGGGTTGCTACATAACATTATACATCTTCTGGTCTGCTTGTGCATTAACATCAGCTCTCAAAGAAGGTGTTTGTTTGATCTGCCAGCTGGAAGTAAAATGCAGTGGTTGCCAGCAAGAGTGCATCAGAAAGTTAAAAAGTGGGAGAGGTGAGGAGAGACATAAACAAAAACAAAAGCAGAAAAATCTAAAATTAGGGAACTTGATAGCTTTATATCTGAGCTTCAGTATGTACCAGTCTGCAGTATCTTCTGTCTGCAATGAAAACTAAAATATTTCATACAGGAATGCACCAAAGCACAGCTACTGCCCAGAACATTGCTAGTGCACTACACAAAACACTGTTCACAAAGTTATCATAGAATTTCTTATGTGGGCTGAATGAAGCTACGCATACTGGAATTCTGCCAAACCAGCTAGAATTAAAAACCCTACTCCTCTGTAATAGTATCATACCCAGCCAGAGTTTTAGCAGAAATATTCATGTGAAGAACAGCTTCTACTACAAAGTGTACCCAAATATTTGAGAAAGGAAAGACCGTTCCATTCAGGCTAACGGGGACAAGACCATTAGCCTGGAATAAACACTATTTTCTGTATCCCTTGAGTTTTCCTGGGCAGACTTTCAAGAACTAGTCAAGTACAACCTTTCTAAAACAGTTAGAACTGGTGAAACACAGCATAAGGTAGTTAATTTACCAAGGAATAATTAAGGACATCCTCTGTAAGCATTTATGTGTATGATACATGCCTTAGAAAGTCATGTCATAGTCCTGTGAAAAATATAAGGAGCTAACATTCTATGTGGTATTTGGAAGGTATTATCTCTTACATTTGGAAGATACTTCAAAAATAGTGCCTGGGAACTTTAGCATGTGTGATTTGGCTTGGAATCAATTAACTCAGTGGAGACATATTGAATTATGAGCTGAGGATGTGGGCTGAAACTGTGGCTCTACTGCAGTAACTAGCAAATAGTCTACTTATTTTAACGAGGCAAGAATTTCATCAGTGGATCTCACAATAAATCTAATAATAGGTACTACAATTTTCCCATGTGAAAATACAAATTACTACATTGGTTATCATCCCATGCTTATATCTAAATTCTTACCGTAGCATCCAAAGAGAATATGACTAATCATGCTATTATACTGTTTAAATTGAATATTTGAGGTATGAAAGTAAAAGAAGAGAGGGAATAAACTCTTCATTTTAAGGACTGTACCTTCTTTTAGTGTGTTGTGTTATTGGATAATATTTCATTATTACTACTATTGGTATTATTTTAGCTAATCATATGATTATTGTTTTATTGAATGTTCTTATTAGAATTTCTTAATTTCACTGATATTTTGACTGCTGCTGAATATCTTTGTTCATTTCATCTTATTCTTAAAATAACTATTAAATAGCAGAGGGAATCAAAAGTTCTTTTTGAGAAAAAAAGGCGCCTTGTTTATCAGCGATACTGGCTTTCACATAGGCTAGAAAATAGCACATGCAGTCTTAATCCTATTAAGCAATGGCTGGAATATATCTTATGTCATAACAAAACCATGCAGATCTACGGAATTGTCTGATGGAAGTATTAAAGACACCTTCTGACCTAAACTCACAAAATCAGTCTCCATTGCACTGAAAAGAGAATGAGTATGAAATATATTTCACTATAATCTTTTCCCATAGGGCTGAAATTCAGGACAAAATTTCTGTTGACTTCATCACTGTATGAAGGTGACCCTGTGGACTCCAAATGAGGTATTGCAATTCCAAAGCACGCAGGATTAAATCTGAGAAGAAAACATAATGACTTTGTATTAATGAGATGAAATAGATAATGAAAATAGACCACAATGTAGGCAAAACAGAGTATAATTTATTTCAGATTTTAAAATATATATTGCAGAAGTTATATATCCTTTTCAACATAGAGTAAGTTAAAGTTCTAACCAAGACTTAACTGTATTTTCACATTTTGGTATTGTATCACAGAACATAAACAGCACTTTATAAAATCATGTCTATAGAACTAAACAATGCTGTCAGAGACGCTTCACTGAGATCCCTCTTTAAGAGAAAAAATAAAATAAATTATTAAAAATTAATGCCAAATGCGAAGAACAAAAATATTACCCTTATCACCTAATAAAAATATTTTATTGAGGTAGAGAAATTAAAAAAATGATACAATTAAAGATTAAATGAACATCTATAGGAAAACTGATGATTGTTCACATTTGCAATGCAGAATTTTTTTGAGTTTTTGCCATTCACACAGGTGAGAACACATGCCAAACAGTGCTAAATAGTAGATCCTATAGACTTGGTATAATAAGAGTAATTTTAAAAGTACTATGAGAAGAAAAGCAGAAAACACATAAATCTATGGCAGTCAAAACCCAATTAAATACTACACTTAGAAATATCAGAATAATAATAGAATAGCAAAATTTAAGTACTTTTCAAAATAAGATCAAGTAACAAAAATTATGGAGAAAATTATGGAGAAAATTATGAAGAGTCTAAGAAAAAATATGCAGGATAAAATGATATTTCAGATAACATCTACTGATTTGCATGATGAAAAGTCATGTTGACATGCTGTTACATTTCTCTTTCCTGTTTTTTTCTGACTCTTAAAAAGGTCACATTTCAAATCAATAGTCCCTTGGAGCCATGAGATGCTAATATCACTGAAAAAAAAAATATTTCACAGCTCTCTTTAAGTGAAAAAATGATACAAACAGTGATGAATGCACATATGCATTCTTACTACGAGATCTGGCATCAGATTGTAATGATAAGCCAAATGAACCAACAGACTGCTCAAACATGGGTTATATTTGAATGGAAAAAAAATATCTGTTGATTTGTAGATAATGTGTTTCACTGAGTTTGTTAAGGTCATCAGACTTCTTTCAGCTAAGTGAGTTTCAATTAGAAAAGGTTTGAGGAAAAATCAAAGAATAGATGACGTCTCCAGGAGAAGAAAAGTACACTTGAGCAGTGTTGTCAAAAGAAAAAAAAAATCTAAACATTGTGGAAAATAATAGTGAGGGTTTCAGGATCAGCGTTTGTATAAATCACGCGCCACAGGCTTCAGTTCAGTGCTTCGTGTTCATAATATTAGTAAGTAAGGCTTCATTTCTCCTCAAAGAACAAACTGAAGTCATGGAGAATATATTATGCTGATGATAACTACTCCTGCAATAATTTCTCATGACATGGGTGACTCACTTATCGGTAATATGATTAAATGTTTCAATAAAAGTATATTTTACGAAAAATACTATTTTGATTATTTGCAAAGTATTTTTAAATTCTAGTTGAATTGACTTGTCAATTAGAGCCAGCACCCCTTGGAGAAAATATCCAGATAGTTGTTCATCATCCTGTTTATCTCAAGCAGGCAAACATTCTGGCACTGAAAGATTCAGATTTACCTATATGTCTGGCTAAAATAATGTGGACTCACATCTCCTTCACCACAACAGGAAAACTGTTGTCCTTCATGTGGGAGCTGTTCCACTCTGCATAAAATATTTAAGTTTTATTCAAGTCAGAGATATAAATAACTCACTAGAATGCCTAGGACACTCACTGGAGAAGGGGAAGATGGCTGTAAAAGCTCTCTTACTGTTACAACCAGGAGATTCAAACTGTGTGATCTTCTCAAGTGAATATTTGAATTATCAGATCACTGGTCACTTTTCCTGCCATTGGAGCTTTCACACTTGAAATATTCTTTCCAATGGAGAAAATAAGATGTTAACTGTGTTGTTGGGTTATGCATAGGCTTTTGTGCTAGAAAGAGAAACCTGGAGGGTGTAAACCGAACATTTAACAATTCACATAAAATGAACATCATCAAATGGAAATACTCAGACCAATACTTTATGCCATCCTTGCTTATCCTCTCTCTTAATATTTCAGACATATTTTCTAAGAGTTGAAGGTTGTGTATGCATATGTCTCTGTCATGAGGAAGAACTGAGCATTAAACGTCTAAATGAGTTCCATACCTAGAAAGATTTTTCATAGAGGAATTGCTATCTCCCTTTTTCGATATTTCTTCGTATCAACACTTTTGTTTTCTTTGTGCCTTTCTTCACGTCTTCTGAAATTAAATGCTTTAACTAGTGTTTAAAGATTATTTTTTTTCTAATTCTTACAACATTGGTCTTCTAGTAGACCCTTGACACAGATTTTCACTCTCAGATCATTACATAAAGAAAGAGGTATATAAGAAGCCATGAAAAAATAAGATGTTTTTATACATAGTTGCAGATTTATGGGCATGATATAGGCAAGCATGCACATAGGCAAATTGATTCATTTATGTATCCAGTACAATCGATTCGTACCACAGAAACAACAGTGTCATTACCATCAATTATAATAGACATGTTACAATGATGAAAGATACGTATCTCCCAGTAAGACTTACGTGCACAATAGAGAAGGCAAAAAGTAAATGTTATAGTCCTTTCTTCTGAGTGGAAGTTGTTCAGCAATTTTCATTAAAATTCAGTTTTAAATTTTCATAATAATTTATATTATTTTATCTAGTGCAAAAATGGACCTCACACTTTTTATAGATATATATATAAAAGCATATTAAGAAAGCCTTGCAGACTCTCACAATTTCCTCTGCCTCCTTTTTGTCTCCTGACAAAAGCTTAAAGCTCTGGAAGGGAAAACAGATAGCATCTGCTCAAGGCTGTGAGATTACATGAAATAATAATCTTCTAAAAGAGAAAATGCAGAAAATGTACTTTACTTGCCAAATTTTCACAGTTTCCACCCAAGTAGCTTTTGTTGTTTGTTTTTTTTTAAAGTCACATACTGTGTCACAACACAAAAAAAAATACATTCAGTGCATGAGTAAGTCTACATGCAAGTGTTGCAATAATTAAAAAAAAAAAAGTAAGGGGATATGCTACAAACAGATGCCCTTTTTATTTTGGGAAGCATTTAGATGCTGAGAGCTGAAGCAATTCCAGATTTCATTTCTGCTGGAAGTCCTTTCTGAAAGCCAGAAAGAAAAACTACAAAAAAATCCAATCCAGTTTTCAGCAAGAACCAGAGATTCCAACTGTTCTGGCTTTAGGTCAGGTTCGTATGTGAATGACTCCACATGAAATCTCATTATGTGGTGGGTGCTCTAAGAAGAATTAGTCAGCTGTAAATCACCTCCATTCCACAGAAGCAACTATTTTGACACTAAATGATGGGGCATCATTCAGTAGGCAAAAAGAAATAAGTTATTGATTTCATGCAAATGATTTTACTTGCCTGCAAACTAAAATGTCACTTGTTTCTCAATCCTTCAAACTATCATTATATAGACATACAAATACAGTATAATGTTGTTTTTTAACCATAAGGAGCACAGTGCTGGATTTTTTCCTATGCTATAAGCTAATAAGCTCTGTAGAAGAGTCTAAACAGAATGGCTTTTATAAATAAGACTGGTAATGCTGATCACTTAAAATTTTCTGTCTTTATAACCATCAGGAGGAAATATCCAGGCTTCTGGTCAGGTTCATTTATATTAAAAACAAAACAAAACAAAACAAAACAAAAACCCACATCCTGTTGACACTAGTCTTCACACTTCATCTGTTTGTAAACAAGGATGTGTGACAGGATCCTTCAGAGATCAACCATCCCATTCAGAAAAAAAAAACATCCGAAGAAAGTGGGATCAGACTCTAGAAATATTGCATTTCGGTTCTGATTGGGAAAGAGTTCTCTCTGGCAATTCCAAAAGGAGTCTAAGCCTAAATATCTAATTTCAATATAGATGTAATTGAATGAGATTTTTTTTTCTGCTGAAAATTACTACTTAAGAAATTCTAGATACAAGAATCAAAAGCAGAACACTACTTTATTTTTGGTCTTCAATAGCTTTGGGAAGAGATTATGCGTGAGATCTATACTGAATATAGCTCAGATACTGGCCTCACATACAGACACTTGTATCTGGCCATTTTATCCTGTGAGCTAAATCCTATCTATGATGTTAAGAAAATAATTTCTCACTTTTACACATGTAGTTTTTTAAGGAATACTCTTTAACAGACTTAAGCTGTCTCTAATCTTCTTTTGGACAACTGAGTTTTGGATACTTACTAAAGGATTAGGATGCAGTAAACGTGGTTCCCTTCAAGATGTGATCTCTGCAATGGGTTGAAAAGTGTCTTGTCACTCTGATGAGGCATTGGCATGTGCTTGGTGTCTCGTGCTCTGAAAGACTGCAGCATCTGGAGCAACTTCCCAGGGCTGACCATGGGCAGATCTCACTCCTGGGTTGCCAGTCCACTGAGCAGGGGGTAATTTTGGGGACTGTAGGGAAGGTTCAGCAGGGGGTCATCCATCTCACTCAACTTTTCCTTCTCTCACCTCCTGCTGGAAAACATGGCAAAGTATGTAAAGAAATATTGTCCTACTACATGCAAAAAACCCTAGGGTATGGAACAGGGAAGCTCAGAGAGAGATGGATCCAGATGTACAAAATATCTTCTTCTTGCACACCCTCATAGGAAGCAAAAGTTGCAATCCTCATGGTTTCCAGAGAAAAAAAAAAGGATATATGATCACTTATTCCCAATGAAATTGTACAGGGTATAAGTTTACATGAAAGCACCAGTGTGTCTCTAACAAAGGATGAATAGTCTGCCCAGCATCTCCCAGTCCTTCAGAGTGCGGAACTGTGCTGCTTCCATAGCAACCAACAGTGCTCAGGATGGGGCCATGGCACTGCAGAGGCACTTGATGCTCAGCAAGCTGAAGATACAGTGCCACAAGTTGACTTTCTTATTTCCAGCCATAGAACTGTGGCAAACTGGAAGAACATAAGTCCTGCCATAGCAAACATGGGGCTATTTAGTTGCTTGTAAATCACTAAAAGGATGGGAGAGAGGAGGGGAAACCAAAACATCTATTGAGGAGTATTTGCTCTTGCTGTGAGCATGAGAGGGAGTTCTGGATTTGTATTTTGGAAAACCATGACCTTTCCCAGAGGGTTACTTAAATATTTGAAGCTACAGTGATCTCAAATGTGCACTGATGTATATTCTTATCAGAAATTACTGTAGAAATTATGTTTATGCTGCACTAAGAAAAGCACATGTTTACAATTCATTTCATTTTCCTATTGAAAACGTATAAGCATATCAGTTTCACCTTGAAAAACATTCATGATGGAAAAAAATAGCATAGTTTATTTAGAAAATGTTTTTTATAAGAATATTTTTGCATATCTTTCAACTTTATGGGAGGATATGACCTTAAAAAAGACAAGCTGTCAGAAAAAGAATGGGAAGTAGAGATGTCACAAATCCTTTCTTCCTTTTCGATTTTTGGAGACTCTTTCCCTTACCCCATTTTATACATTTTATACAGAATTTTTTATTCAAAAAATCTGATTGCTTTTATGCCCTAAATGTACTTAAAAGTACTAGCTATCCTTAATAAGCCTTGAAGCATTATCTGTACAACATGTACTTATCTTCTTATTTATTTGAATGAAAATGAAGTTTCATGATACAGCAGCTTTTGTGCAAGGTCAACTTATTACATTCCTTGTCTACTTGTCTTACTATTCCTGGAAGTTTAACTCAGAGATTTTACTGATTCTATCTACAGCACTCTCCCCTTCCAAACCTTTTGTTGTGTCACAGCTGAAGGGGAAGTAAACTGTAGTTGGAAGCAGAGAAGTGCTAACAAGAGCTGGGTCGAAGGAGGATGCAAGGACACCTCAGTTTTTCATATCATGATACTACAGTCACAGAAACTAGCAAATGCAGAATGTCCTTGGAAAATGTAATTTTAGATCTTTAGGCCTTAATTCCATAAGGTATTTTAAGGTTCAAAGAAGTTATAGTCTATCCTTATTTCTCAGCTAAGCACAGTAGCCCATTAAATGTGCCTGTAAATACTGAATGAATTAAATATAACTTAAAAAAAAATAAATCTGTGTAAAACAGATTGCTGTTGACTGACCTGCCATAACAGGCTTATTCAGCAGAATAATCCAGATCTCATTTCAGCTAAGTATTTCTGCCTTAACCAAACTTTGAGGATATGCATTAGTCACGCGGAAGGCAGGTGTACACAGTCAACGGCTAAGATGAACTGAGCCAACTGACAGATATTGGGTCACACCACAACAGATTCTTGCTTTACTACTGCTACATCAGAATGTGAATTTCTGTTAAATAACACATGGAAATTAAAAATTATTTAAAACAATACAAACATGCACTCTTCACTTTGGTATTATCACAAAGGTAGCACTCCCTTGCACTCCCCGAGACCTACCTTTTCCATACTTTCCAATTGAGATTCTCAAAAAACACTTTGGAGTGTGCAAAAAAACTGTATGAGTAGCTGCACACAGCTGTCAGTGACAAGAAAGTGATGAAAGGTGAGAAACTACAGAAGTGAGAATCAATTTCAATAGACATTTTTATGCACTAGAATAAAGAAGGCGAGGAGTAAATAGCTGGAAAGAGCAATACACTAACAAGAAGGGATATATCTGGAAGGACTTCTGGATATGCATTTATGTGTCTCTACGTCTTCACTGCCCTTCAGGTCTGTGTGAAAAAAACCCACAGACTGATACAGCGGTACTGACTCTGAGATACCTTGATACAAGAGTAAGAAATCTACATCGTATCCAGCAAAATCCATACAGTTCTGGTTTTATGGTAATTGTCTAGTTTTTTCATATCAAAAAGCCAGGAGAGCTGTAAACCAGTGTGGTGCTTAGGAAATGGGAAAAATTGGAAAAATAAAGGAAGACAGTTATTCATAGTTTTGCATTTTATTTTTCTCTCATTCACACTTATAAGAGCGACAAAGCATAATTCTACAGCCAGGAACATACTCAGGAAACAACATTTACATTGTGTTCATGAAAAAAATACAGATTATATTCTGAATATATCTAATCTCTTTTAATCTAATAACAGTAAGAGACCCATGATCATCTTTACTGTTGTACTAAAAGACACTTGCCGTGTAGTTTTTGTTTGCGATAATTGTTACTCTCTCAAACAGTGCTCAGGCACAGTGTGGTGTCCAACAGATAGTTTAGAGGCATTTTGCTCTTTTCAGGGAAGAGCATTTGACCAGATGTCAATAAATTATGCACCTGTTCTTCAGGGCTAGGGAATGGTCTTGGGTATACTAGTTCAGAGCATCTCCCTCTCCCTCTCTGACTTTGACCAGAAAAAGTACTATCCTGAAACTAAGAAACATTTTCATGTGTTAGTTTTGTCAAATTTGATACGTTCCTTTGGAAAGCTTCAGTTCTGATAAGTCTTTCCTTTGCAACTGTAAACCTTTTGTTGCACGAAATTCCTGATTTTTATCCTGAACTCCTTTTCCTTCAAGGACAACATTCTATTTTTATTTACTCTCTGATATAAATATATGTTGATCACTCCTGCACTGATGTTTCACATGATTTTTTTTTTCTGTTAAAACTGTCTAAAAATCTCTCTCTAGAAATCTCTAGAAATAAAGGAATTTAATGAAACTACAGATTAATCAAACTTTTCATTTAGGTTTTCTAAAATATGTATTTGCCTAACATGACTTCAGAATAAGTTAATGAGACACTGAACACACTGTAGTTGGTATTCTCATTATTCTAGGCTTATTCCAGCAACTGCTTTGGAATGAGCTGAATTCTATAGCCTACTAAGCAACCTTGAGAAAATTAAGAAGATCTTTGGTTTCCCTTTGAGTCAGAGAAAATTTATCAAAATAGTTTAGTGCACTGCAGAATTAAATACCACCATGAATACAATAATTATATGATAGTCTGACAAGTTTTCCCTGTACTTTAACAGTAGGCTGCATTGGAAATCTGCAGAATATTTACTCTTCTTACTAAAGGGATTTGGAAACCTTGCCAAATTTCAAAGTGTTTCCACCTCCTGAGCTGAGTTGCTCTGCAGGAGACATAAGTATGTACTGACCTAACTGCTAACTGTTATAATAGCACCAGTAAAACTGGAGCATGTAACACATTATGGGCAAATCTAAATTGCCATGTAAGGCAATTTAAATGTACAGAAAGTTACTTCCAAAAACACAGCGAAATGTAAGCCCTGCAAGGTAATGAAAATTCAACTTTATCAGCTGCAAATTTGTAAGCAATTCATGAACTTCAATGGTTTTTGGAAGGCTCTTTTGCAAGTGGGTAAAAAATGTTCTCAATGTCAGTAATAAATGACAGGCAAGGAATTTTGGCAGCAAATGTTTCAGCCGTCCTCATGAAATGGATGAATATTTCTCTCCTTACATTAATTCATGTTACAACACATACACGGGAGAATGATAATAGGGTTCCTCCCTCATGCTTGTCATGTATAAAATATTGTACCACTTCATAACATTAAAAGGGTGAGTAAGGCCAGACATTGCTTTAAAAGAAAAGGGAAACCTAAAGTTTGAAAGGCAACATTTTCAGTGTGAAATGTAGTATTCATGAACACTGTCAAATACCAACCTCGTCTCAAATGTTGGCTCCTGCTAATTCTTACTGACAGCTGTTCTTATGCTTACCTTGAGACATTTGGTTTTAAATGTCAGACTGGTTGGATCTTACTTCTTCCCTAAACATTCACCAACAAGATGAGGAACATGTTCACTAAAATAAAAATAGAAAAGAAAAAAGAAATCATGTGCAAATATGAAATATGTGAAATCTTCTGTAAGGAAATTTCCTTTTAGGGAAAATGATCCAAAGTAAATTATTTCTTTCTGTACCTCCTGAGATGTAAAATAGAAAATGTTTCATGTACACAGTATCTACTACACGTGAAAGGATAGTAGTCTACTAATAAACCTGGTTTTGCAGTGTTTGCACTGGTATACTCAAGTACAAGGGTGTTTGAGAGGAGGTATGGGTGTGAAAAGACTGATCTGAACCTTTCATTCTCTGTGAGTCTCCGAAAAATCTGCTGCTTCCCTCACCCCTGCATGTTCACTGACTACTTCAAAGGCCAGAGGCTGATTCAAAGCCTGTGAAAATTGACAAACATCTCCCTCTTGAATCAGATGATCTTGGAATTTTGCACATCATCTGTAACAGGGTGTTGTGTCTTGTTTTGTAAAATGGTCAAATTTCTTATGCTCTGAAGGTTTAGTCATAAAGGGGCTTGCAAAAATTTGTCTTAGACTCTTAATTATCCCTTACAGTAAGAGAAATGAATGCCCTTGCACATTAGTAAAATAATCATCCATTTAAATAGCTTCCAAATTCTCAACAGGTCTAGTCCCTTCTCCTCCTTCGCCCCACCTTTCTTTTAAATACTTTAAATTGGGCTGTAAGAGAGCAGAAGTGAACATAAGGGAAGTAGTGGAACTCAATTGCATCATATCAAGACTGGTTGCCTTCCCACACAGTGTGTTTTCGTAAGGCCCTCAAGGTTTACACACCTTTTATGGGGCATGTGTGGGGTATTCATTGGCCAGTGTTATAGAAGAGTTCAAATCAGATGATGTGAAATATCTGAATATATTAGAAGAGTATTTCTTGTCTATTTAAACTCATATTTTTGGCAGAGATTGATATTTTTGTATGCATCTTCACAGCACTTTATGGAATGATATATGGTATTAGGGACAACAGAGTCACAATGGAGACAGCTAAAAGCACCGTTGGAATATTCTTTGACTTTCTAGCCTGACAAATCTTGGGACTAATGTTACCTTGTGTGAAGCCTTCGAGGAAATTATGCTTCAGTAGGGGTTAGACTTAGTGCATTTTTTCTAAACAAATAAAAGTAAATAATCAGAATGTGCAAGAAGCATAAGTTTGAAAGCATAGCACTTAGCATATGGCTTTGATTCAAAGACTTACTTTCCCTTCCATCAAACTAAATAACAGTTTCAGATAGCAAACACTTAGCTAAACCCTCTTCCCACAAAGATCTAGCTTTTATTTTACATAGTTTTCTCAAATTCTTTATTTAGCACTAGTTTTAGTGCAAATGTTGCTTAAGTCAATAAGGTCAATAACTCACCTATTTTAAAAGGCTGGATTGTATCAAAACAGGTGTAGTACCCTTATTAATACATACTGATGTATTTTATAACTTATGAGTTTATCCTGTGGCTGTGTAATTACAGCACAACTAGCAAGGCAACAAGGTAAAGCTACACAAGTGTTAGACACGAGTTTTAGGGCTGGAGACTAGGTAAGACAACAATCACAGGTCAGTATGCACCTGTGTATTTAGAAAGGAAAGAGCAACAGGAGAAATAAAGACTAAAGAAGGCTAATTTAGGTGGGAAATAGATTGTAATTAATGTCATAACCCAGTTTGTTCTCCTTGCTAACACATATAGAAATAAATATGCCCATTAGCATATGCTTTGTGTAAACAGAATCCATGTTATATGCTATTAAACATTGTAAATGATATTGTAACATAGCCAGGACTAGATTAAATCCTGTTTCACCTGTGTGCCTAAACCTGATCCCCAGTATATTGTTAATGTTTGGTCATAAATCTCCTAGAAATGCTTCTAGGAACCCAAGCTTCCTAAACCACTAGCAGCCATTTTTGCTACTAACCGCAGAGGTATCAGCTGTGATCTTCAGTCCTGCAAACATTAGAATTCCTAGTTTGGCTAGATTGCCTCAAAAAAAATTCACTGAAACTTATGGTTCAGCCCTAATAAATCTGCAGTTTAATGCAGCTATTGATGGCAGTGAGTTGCTTCGTACTTAGGAAAGATTTTAACTATTGTTTTCTGACCTGCAGCCTCTCCAAAAGCTCTAGGAGTAAAAGGTGCCTTCACCAAGTGTGATGAGGATGTGATAATTTATTTATGTGATAATTTATTTTTGCATACCCATCTCAAACATTAGAACACTTAAACAGTGGAGATTGGGTACAAAATCCTTACACGGGAAAAATATGAGCTCTTTAGTCATATTCATGATGTTAGTAGCCATCATTCTTTCTTCCTTTAGTAAAAATCTAAATATTTTATGTAAACATACAATATTTAAGAGGAAAAAAATGAAGGTAGACTACTTCTTAAGCTAGCGGAACATGTCGGGAACTCAGAGGTTATGTCTCTGCTACTTTACGTGACAGGAGAGATTTGAATATGTATCTTATAGGTCTTAAATGACCGTACTGATTATTACATTATTGAGGACAGAGGGCAAGATGAAGGCGTAAGCGGACAAAGAAAAATAGTAATTTCAAGTTCTCTCTTAGAAGAACATGCACACACTGCATAGTTCAGTTCCGGGTATGAGATTAGACCAGTATATAGCATTTGTGGTGAACCAAATAATTGCCTGTATTATTCTGAACTATTCTTTATGATCAAATTAGGCTTTTCTTTTTTACTATATCAATTATTAGTGACATCTTCTATAAAGAACTTGTTCTTTGTACCTATTACATCTCAACTTTTGCAAAGTGTCTTTCTCTTTTTAAATTTCTCAAAAATTTGCTGTAAAATGCTGTAGGACCTTCTTATAACATTTTACTTAAATTCTGAAAAGTTTAAGTATTTTACAGTATATGAATATATGTGTTTCACAACTGCAAGATCTCGTTTCCCACAATCCTCCCATCCTTTCATTAACAGGATGACTCGTGTTTCTGCAACAAGCCTCAACATTTCTGTTCCCATAAATTAACAAATCACATGGAAAAGAAAACTACTAAATAAATTGTTTCTCAAGAGGCTGGGTGAGGCTTACCCTTGGAAAGCAGCACTGCAAGCCAAGGACAGTATGTATAAATGCGCTTCATTGAGTACATTTTTCACTCCACGGAGACCCATCGGCCCTCCAGGCAGATTCCTCCCATGTTTTCTCAGCACACCCATTTGTCTTGAAATCCCTCCCACTGAAAAAAAAACAACAAGTGATACTCCAAGGCAAGCACAGCAAATCAGCTGATACAGCCAGGCAGATCTACTTTTATTAAAGACAGATGAACATGTGGGTTGATCCTTGAGAAAACATCACAAGCTTCTTGCTGACAGTGATGAAGTCTTTTGACACTTGGGTTTTATTATTTGTAACGTCCAGTCTTTTCATGTTCAAAAAAGAAAACACAAGCTTTTTGAAATAAGTGGAATGGGGAGAAAAAGGGTACTTAAAAGGACAGATCCTCAGTACCTACCACAGGCTGAGCAAACAGACTTTCCAGAGGAAGTCTTCATTTCCAAAGCTGAAGGAGATCCCTCTAGCAAACAGTGCTGACAAAGTCTATCTACATCATCCATTCATTAATCTGTATTACTTCTTTTAGTGCTTCTGCTGTTGAAGCCAACTCTGTGATGGCAGTGCATTTGCTCTGGAAAGATTTCTGCTGTATCATGCACTAGGGAGAAATAACTGTTGAGTACAATTTAACTCTGCAAGCTGAGGGGAAAAAAATGAATAGTAATTATTCCCGCTTGCTTGCCTTTCAGGAAATGTGCATTTTAAAGGCTCGTGTAACTATAAAAGCAGTTGCATGCTGAGCAGTTTTGAAAGATTTTTAAACAGTTTGAAATTCATGATATTTACTGCTTCACAAGGACCACTGACAACTAGGATGAGTTTGGACTCACTGTTTACTTTTCATAAATCAGACGTGATTGAAACTGGGAACAGAAGCCTGAATCTCATGAATTATCTGCTTACATATGGTTTGTCTGTATTAGGATCATAAACATTTGCATTATTGGAAGCTTTCATGCATAAAAGTATTCTCTCTCACACATAGCACTATCTGCTAGTCAACAAGTCTGAAAGACACTCAGATGCAGAAAACTCTTTCATCCTAATTGAAGTACTAATTATTTGTGACCGTGAGTTTCATTCCTAGACTGGAGAAGCCTGTAAAATATCCTTCACTTCCAGGAGTGTGTTACTATAAATTGAATATAGAATAATAGAATATTTTTTTGCTGGAAGGGACCTTTGGCGGTCATCTAGTGCGACCCTCTGCTAAAAGAAGTTGTAGCCTCAAAGTCAAAGCAAGGCTGCAGATCTCACGGTCTCTCTGGGCAACTTGTTCTGGTGCTTAATCATTCTCATTGCATTTTTTTCCCTTATATAGAGTCAGAATTTCCATAGCTACAGATTATGAATGTTGCCTCTTATTCTTTCACCGTGCATCTGAGAGAAGAATCTGCCATTTTTTCCTATAATCACCAAGTTATTAAAGAAAGGAGTTAGATTCCCTTTAGGTTTTTCTTCTCCATGCTAAACAAACTTGGATCCTTCAGCCTTTCCTCTATGTCCTGTGTTTCAGGCAACTGTCCACCTCATTGGACTTCTGCTAGACTTTCTCCAATTTGTCATTGTAGCTCTAACACTTGAGGAAGGTGCCAAAATTGGGCACAATACTCCAGATTAAGCTTCATGAAAGTTGATTAGAGGGTGATAATCTGTTGTCTTGGCCTGCTGGCTAATTATGGCTTATCAATGTGTCCCGGTACACATTCTTCATTCTTGCCATGCCGTACCACTGTCTCATGTTCAAACACAGTCCCTCAGGACTCCCTGCAGAGCTGTCCCCTACTCAGTCAGTCCCCATGGGCTTTGGATTTGTTTTCTTTTAACTTCATAAGATTTCTGCAGCTGGCTACTCCAGCTTGTGAAGGTCTCTGATTGGCAGTTCTGTGAATCTGAGGAAGGAAGATCCCATTCCATCATCCAGTCTGTTGATGAAGATATTAAACACTAACTGCCTCAGTAACAACTGAGGAATGCCTCTCATACCTATCTGGAGTCATACTTTAGAATCATAGAATCATAGAATAGTTTGGGTTGGAAGGGACCTTTAAAGGTCATCTAGTCCAACCTCCTTGCAAGGAGCAGGGACATTGTCAACCAGATCAGGTTGCTCAGAGCCCCGTCCAACCTGGCCTTGAATGTTTCCAGGGGTAGAGCATCTACCATCTCTCCGGATGACCTGTTCCAGTGTTCCACCACCCTCATTGTAAAAAAATTTTTCCTTATGTCTTTGAACCACTGACCAACACTCCTGAACACTGCAGTACAGCCAATCTTTCACTCACCTTACAATCCACCATCTAGTTCATTTCTCTCAATTTGTCTACAAGAATGCCATGGGATACCCTGTCAAAAAAACTTGCTAAATTCAAAGACACTCCCTCTCATTCACTGAGCCAGTTGTTTCATTATAGAAGGCAATCAGATTTGTCAGGCATGATTTGTACTTGTAAATATGTGCTGGTTTCTCCCAGTCACCTTCTTGTCCTTCATGTGTCCAGAAATGGCTTTCAGGAGGTCTCTTTCCATAGTCCTCCCACAAGTGATACGAGGCTGACTGGACTGCTGTTCCCTCATCTTGCCTCTTTTGAAAATAGTTGTGACATTTGCTTTTTTCTAGTCATTAGGAAATTCCGACGGCCACGGAAAACAGATCCCTGCCAGCAACACCAGCAGGTGTTGATTCAACATACAGGCAGATGTTGATTCACAGGATCCACAGCTCATCTCTAACTGCTTCCTCTTGAATAACAGAGTTGATGAGAAAACCAACAGTTTCTCTTTGCCCTTCATTCTAACCCCAAAGACCATGCAGTGACCCTTGATCTACTCGGGGTCTCCATTGTCAGTATCACTGATACCCACATGGACAAGCAGCAACTTCTAGTAGGCTGAGTCCTAGATGAACCTTGGCAAAGTCTCCACAGTATTTCATATTTGGACCCCAGATGAGTAGCAAGTGTCCTGAGACAGCAATTTTGGTTGGCAGATGGCTTTCACCATCCTTTGTAGAAAGACCATGATCTCTGAGTCACTGGCTCCACCACCTGAGTTAGGCATCATCAATCTGGAAGCCACCTCAGCAGTGCCCATTCCTCATCTCCTGCTTCCAGACTCCATTTTCCCAACCAAATACCTCTAAGGAGAAACACTCTTTTTGTGCCAAAAGTCACCATTTTCCACCTATCACTGTGGCTGAGCTCCCTGTCCTCTCTCTACTTGAGAATAACTGCAGTTTGTCCTTCCTCCTGGGCAGCATGGGGCTGGGATTCTTGCCCCTACATATATCTGCAAATAAACTATAGACCTCCTAGTCATCCTTGCTGCTGTGATATGATCTTCTTTCCTCCTCCCTCAACCCGCTGGCTAGGCGGTTCATTGATGTCTCCAAATCACAGCTACTGTAAGTGAGGCTACTATTGCCCCAGCCCTGGCTCCGACACCACCCCTCCCTGCGGCCCAAGGCCCAAACAGCTCTGTCCCCCCAGCACATCCACCTGGGTTAATTGCAATGTCTAATCCACTTTAAAAAGGACTGAAAAATTTTGATAACTTGTTCTATAAGATTTATTTCAACACTTTCCCGTTCTTGCTTTAAAAACTATATATATACATATACACACACACACACACACAAACTAGGGTTTTCTGATTAAAGATAAAAAATGAAGTTACTTGTGAAATTACCACTTTTACAGTAATGAAGTAGATTGTCTTGTTCCTCTTTCAATCTTTGAACCTTGATTAAAAAGACTGTAAAAAGACACACTGTATAACAATCATCTATCGAAGTTACAAATTTCTATGTGAGAAATAACTTCATGTTCTTTCACAAGGTGTCTTATGAATTGTTACCCTGAAGCTATTTCCACATAAGTTTTAAATTTCCCACCTCACCATTCTGACAGCTTTTGAAGCACTCTTCGTTGTAATGTGCAGCATCCAATCTAGAAAAAAAATCTGTACTCTAGTGAGTGTTTAATTTCTGTTTAAATGACCTGACCATTTTAAGATTTTCAGTTTCCTATGTCAAAAATAACATGGAATCATAGAATGGTTTGGGTTGGAAGGGACCTTCAAAGGTCATCTAGTCCAACCCCCCTGCAAGAAGCAGGGACATCTTCGACTAGATCATAAAAAATGGTTCTGCTTAAGTTCCTTCCCCTTGCACAATTTGCATTCTTCATCAATGCGCGCTAAAGAGTTCATAAAAATGCATCATGGACCTATTTAAAGTATGTGATTAACTGTTAATATAAGACATTATCTTGCAGTGTTTTGATAGAGATGATCATGTACAATTACATCTGATGACGGTAATTCATAACTATAATTTTTGTTACATTTTTAAAATACAGTATGGCAACAGTTAGATATTAAAATCGTCTGTATAATTTTAAGAAATAAATGCTGATGTAAGGCATCATGTACTGTCCTGTCATGACTACCATGACTCACATAGCTCTTCCCAGTTCTGCCCTTCACAACTGCACCTCTTGGACTACTGAAGGATCTTGCAGTTAAGCTATATTTATAAAATATTAACTATTACTCTTTATAAAATAATCTAGACAACTTTTTCTCAAGAAGCATTCATATGGAAATTATTTTTAATAAAAAGGATCTTGATATTCAACACACAGAAATATCATCAGGCTATGGAGACTTTTTGCTCCTATCTTTTAATGTTGAAATTAAAACAAAAACCCAACACTATTAACTCAGTTATTGCATTGATTTTACTAAAAAAAAAAATTTGCATAAAGAACTCTTGTATGCAAGAAAAAAAATCTAAGACTGAGCTCATATTCAGTTGTAACTGCAGAAGCCACATCTGATCTAAGGGGAAAGCTGGGAAAAACAGGGAACTTCTGGACCACTTTATGTATGTTTCTCTGAAACATGGTGTATGACTCACTATCTTTCTCCATTCTGGAAGAGATACGTAGACCAGAAAGAGAGATACAGGTAAGTAGGGCTTTAATTGCATTTAAGTTCCCTCCTACAGTTTTATTAGTGAATTTCATCTGTATATTATCTCAGATAGATAGAAATTTACTTCAAGAAAATTCCCTTCTTTAGCTACAAGAAAAACTAAGGACTCAATATGGCAGAGCAATACCTCAGATTTGTTTGCATTTTCCTTCTACTGTATCTTACTGCTCATCACAAATATTTTGCTGCAAGACTAATGTTTCAAAATTCAGACTCCACTGGTGGTGCAGAGATTATACTGATGATGGTTAGCATATTACACAATTTTTAATTGTTTTAATGGTTAGTATGTAGTTAGGAAGTTTTGAAAAGAAACAATCTTTTCTCTTTTTTTTGAAAAGTCCAATGTCTTAGAAAAAAAAAATAAGGAATCTGTTTTGATTATTTTTTTTCACTCATAATGCATGAAAAAACTTAACAATTTGTTAAAAAAAAATTCTTTTTAATGGCATTTCATTTTAAAATTTATAGTTATTTTAGTATAAATTGGTCAAAAAGTGGGGAATAAAACTATTAATCTTAGTTCAGAATCCTTTGCTTCATATAGTTGTATTTTCGGGGGAGAAATACAAGTATTTACCTAGTATATACTATTGGGCCTGAGTAGTAAACCACAATGGCTTTTACATGAGGGACATATGTGATAGATATTTTTTAGTTTTTTAAAAGGCTTTTGTAGTTAGGAAAATATTTATTTTTCCAGAGCTAGCTTTGAATAAACTTTTTGATAAATTCAGGAAAGCAAAATTAATATACACACATAAATATACATGTTTGGTGATGTATATTTGCATACTGTTATTAAAGTTGTTAAGTAAAGCCCAGAAATGAAAAGAAATAACTACGTTATTGTCAGTCTGCAATCATTATAATTTCCTTTCTGTATTATGGTACAGGATATTTTTTTGTTTTCACTTTACAAATGACCCCTGAACTCCTGTCTCATTCATTGCATTTGGTGGCAGCACAGGAAGACTGGTATATTTTCTCTGCCAGCCACTTATTTTAGCAGTGTTGTCTCCTTGTATAATTAATTAAATACTTAAAGTGAAGACAAAGAAAAAGAAGCATAAATTCTTAATAGTGATCAGCATGCTCACGAGTAGAGAGAAGGACCCTGGTTCAAATTTCTGCCTTGAATAAAATGGTCATGAAGTCACCATCTGACAACTAGTCTTGCAGCCATCCCGTATTCCCCTCTCTTGCTACCCTGCCAAGGTTGTAATAAGTTACAGGATCCCCATTATCGTAGATATAAAAATCGTACTTTTAAACAGATCTTTAGGTGGCAACTGCTATGTAGAAGGCCTCTGAAAGACCTAGGCCAAAGACCACGGCGAAGAGAAAATAAATGAAACTTATTTGGGAACTGCCTTACTAGAGAAAGACATCAAAAAGAGTTTTTGCCTCATGCTCTAGGTTACTCTGCCTGCAGTGAGCAGTGATAGACAGGCTTATCCAGAAAGCAGAGACTGAAACAGGAGTGTTTGAACAGCATCTCATGCATCCTCAGTTCCCAGAGGTGTTGCACGTAATTCCCTGTATTGGCTTGCAAGAGGATGTGGCTTAGTTAGAAGCAGTATTTCCTTATACCACAAGGAAAGCAAAGAGATAGGTTGACCATGTTAGTCATGAGACAAATTGATTTACCTTGCCCCTGCATCATTCCTTTTTGTAGTGTAAATCAAGAGGCAGACACAATTAAACTCTTCACTTTAAACTTAGAATTAATTTTTCAATTATTTCTGACAAATTGTCGGTCAATTTACATGTATATCAGGTTCTTTACACAGAGACTATAACAACTGCTGTTAGCTGTGAGAGTAATAACATTGAGGCAGCTCCTGTGGGGGAAAAATATTAGCATTCAGCTTTCTAATTATTAACACGATTAATCTTCTCTCTTGCTGTTTTTAGAATTCCAATCAAACTATTTAAAAATTTAGAACCTGCTCCATGGGAAAAAGAAATCTTAATTGGGCAGGATGTACAGATTTTCTACACATAATTGAGGGTTCAGGTTAACTACTCCTTGCCAATGCTATTGTGAACTGGTGGAGTTGGTCTTTCTTCTTCCCCTGTAATAGAGCAGGAGCGAGAGACCTGGGTTAAGTCTCCAAAGAGCATTCACAAACGTGAGTTGTTTATAATAGTTATCCACAGAATCCGTGTGCACAGCGGCAGTATAAAAATATTGCTCTACTCCAGCCAAAACCAGCACAGTGATTGAACATGGAACCATTAAAGACTTAAATGTCACAACAGTAGACTGTGTCAACAGTAGACTGTGTTATGATAAAGGTCTCAAAAACACTTGATCATATCAGTCTTTTACTCCTAGTCTGCTTCAGTATAACAGGCATCTGTTTGTTTGGGTTGTTTTTTTTTTTTTCTTTTCTGTGAGGACAGTTCCCAATGGAGGTAAATGAGAGTAAACATTAAAAAAAAAAGGCAAGATAAAGAAATTAAAAAAAAAAATTAAAAAAGAAATTTTACACAAGAAACATTCCCTGGATTAGTCCATGGATCATTTTATTTTTCTGTCCTTCCTTTTCCTCACACAAATCCCTGCCAAGCTCTTCTGCTTTGATGCCTACAGAAAATCATACAACCACTGATGAGAAGACTGAGTTACAACCTGGGAGTTATTTTTGTCTATTAAACTGAAGCATGGTGATGGGGAATTTCTCAGAACCATGCACAATACCATTGCAGCAATGCTAATGACAAACACCCTCACACTGAGAAACTCACCCCCCGCATCAACAATAGGGGAAACCCTGTCTCCCACACAGTCTGCCAGGGAATTTTTTGCCATTGCCTGCGAGGGCTGGATTTCAGCCAATAATTATGAGATAATTTCAACATCACCAGTAGTAGGGCTTCATTCTTTAGTCAGATCACACAGCGACAGCTTTGCACTTGTCTTTATACATGTGGCCATTTTATGATAGAGCTCATACCCACAGGGGAGGAGCAGGGAGGGAGTAGTGGTATGTTTCTTCTTAAGCAGAATTTCCACAGAGATTAAGCCAAAAGATCTACTGCACAGGAAAAACTAAATATCACTTAAAATATTTGAGTTTTAATATGATGGCTGCAACCTGAAGAGCACAACAGGCATCGTGGTTCTACAAGCTGCCTTTTTCTGAAGATTGTCTATGCAAGGACCTATTTAATTCAGTTGTAAGCCAAATACATACAACATCTTGCTGAAAATCGTGTTGGGTGGAATGAGTAAGTTTTATACCACAGTTGCCAAACTTTTCCATTCAAGATCCCAGTTCTATTTGCACTTCCAGGCTTGCTTCCAGATTTCCTAGTCTGGGAAATGCTGCTTTGAGACCTCGAATTAAAAGCATATGTTGAGATTTAGCGTGACCTTTAGAAATTGCAAAGTTGTTGCAGGAGATGATGAGGGGGGCGACTGATGAAGAGGCAGGAAGAGTTAATAAGAAATTATTTTCCCCACTGACAAACAAAATTTTGATTCTAATTGGGGTTTTTTAACTGTATTTTCTTTTTTAAATGAAGCTTCCAGCATGGTGTTCTGTGTATGCATTTCTGTGTTGATTTACTAATTTTCCCATTGCCTATTAATAACTTTGTACCTATTGGTCAATTTATAACAGGAATAGAGCTCTCATTCCTCCAGATTTCAAAAAAAAAAACAAACAAACAAAGAGCAAGCAAAGCAAAAAGGATTTTTTTAGTGGTCCTTTCCCTGCAGAGTGAGCATTTACCCATGACTGGTCACTAGAAAATCCACTCTTCTGAGATCTCCTTTGGAGATCTTGCCTTCAGAGCAGCATTGCTCACTCTACCTTATTCTCTCTCTAGCACCAAGGAATCCAGTAGTAAGACACAAAGCTACAGGAAACCAGGCTTTCTTAATTCCTCCACTCAGGAAATATGCATTATTAATTAATATTGGGCTGGTACCTACGGGGAGGTACAAATATGGCAGGGCTGGATTGGATGCCAGTAGAGGGAAGGCAAAGGGTTCAGCAAGGTCAGTGCTGGTCCCACAATGTCTGCTGGCACCTGGGAGCGTGCACAGGAGAGGTTAAAGCAAGGTAATCCCTTGTGGACCCACAATAAAGAAAAATTACAACTGAACTGCTTCAAGCCACCAGGAGACAAACTGAAGTGCTTCTGATGGTGACTGCAAATTGGAGGAATCAATAAAGGGCCTCTGTTTCTGTCTTCATAAAGTACTTAGACAAAAATTTTTCAGAGCATCATTTGTGAACCTGTCCTTCAGTCTCCTGGTTTCTGCAGCAAATGCCTGTAAAACCAGATGCTCAGTCTAACTTATTTAGCCTTGTCCTTGAAAATTTAATTAAACTTACCAGCACAAGGTAAGCCTCTACTTTGCTATTGAGCAGCATCGTACTCTGTATCAGTTTCCATCTTTGAACTGTTTTCCTATAAAGGCAAAACTCAAATTAAAAAAAAAATATATAGAGATTTAAAATTGTGCTACATTTTGCACTAAGATGGAAGCTACAGATATTGTAATTTAGCATCACCTGATTTCTAGAAAACCAATGAGAAATAAATGATCGTCCGTTTCTGCAGCTGTTTTGCTCACTAACTATAATAATACAGTTCTTAGACATAAACAGCACACATCAGCTCTGGTAGAGCAAAAAAAAAGGATGTCAAGCTAGATACCTGATAAGCTTTCACATGCAAGTGTTTGCATGCAATACCGACATTTCTCCAATGCAAATGAGAATAGATGACAGCTGTCACTTAAGAACATATGGTGCTCCCAATGAGCAGGGGCTCCCAAGAGGTGATTTTAAGAACAATTCTTATTTCACCAGTGACTGAATTTTGTCAGTTTTCTAGACTAGAGAGAGGGAAACCCTTTGACGCCCACAAGTGAAGGGGAAAAATTGTAGACATAATTAAAGAAAGAAGTAAAACAAAAGATTAACCCTGAGGTTTTCAGTAGAGCCTAAGGGAGCTAACAGTTCAAAGGCCTCTAATTTCTTTAAGTTTTTTTGAAATTCCCAGTCTGAGCACTACATTGCGACACTGATGACTGCAGTTACTCAACCAAGTTGTGACTCTAAAGGAAGCTTGAGTAAGAGGAGCACTCCACAAGACTGCATTTTAGATAGAATTATAGTTGTAACTGCCTCATGAGATCTAACACCATTCCCTGCTTTCTGCAGGGACCTTTGCAGCACCACTCCACTGTTGTGGGATGCACACATACACACATACACAGCCTCCCCCCTCGCCATTCAGCTCTTCCTTCTCAGCTCAGATCCTAACTGGAACATTTCTGGGTTTTCTTTGTAAATAAGATTTACTTCAGATTGTGACTGGCTGCTAAGGAAAGATAAAAACTGCAATACCTCCCAGAAGAATATATTAGAAATGCAGAAATCAGAAAACTTCAAACAAACCTCATGGCATACTGTGAAAGAAGGAGTCCATTGGACCACTGAAGAAAAATCACCTTTCTAGCGGAAGTGGAAAAGTGTTTTTTATGGATTTAGATACGCCATGACATGTTGTACCTTCTATGTCCATACTGAGCAGAACTACAGTCCATCTGATATGTGCCGGCTACCTTGGACTTCACACACACATAAACCCTTCTGTGTAAAACATTTGCAGAAAGTCAGCTGTATGCAGAATACATTGGATCTAAAGCAATGTGTTATATAATTAATCTGTTGCCCAATGTAAAAAAAAAAAAATCATCAACTTTAATGTGAATTCATAGGGCATGCAGGGTTGGTTGGATGCGTCACTATCACACTCACTTATTGCAGAGCTAATCCGCACGTGTATGTGGAAAAAAAGCCAGGATTTCTCTGGCAGCCTAAGTGGAAATATAGATCTTACAGAACTTATGACCATCTGGAAAAGTCAGGGAAATGGATAAAACCGTCAAAAATTTCCTGCTAGAAAAAAATGGACATGTATTATGAAACGTATACAGTAGAGCTCAGACCGAGGATCAAGGAAAGAATGCATCTCATGGGATTCTGGTACTCCAGGATCCAAAATGTCAGGAAAATGGATAAGACATATTACTGAGTTTTGCCTTTTTGCACACAAGTATGCATTTTGTAAATACCCACCTTCATTATAGCTGTTAGATTCCTTACTTAGAACACCTTTAAGATCATTTCACAACATCTTTAAATCGGTGAGATTTTCCTCCTTTCTAATTTTCCACTGTCTGATTGAGGATGAGCCAGTTCAAGCCTTTCAACTTTGCTTCATTTCTCTGCTGTCACTTTATTAAATTTTCTACCATAATCTCCTGCTTTATAGGCAGAAGACATAACACCTACAGCTGTCAGATGGCCTTCTGTGAGAAATGCCAGAGCAACCTGGGACTACTCCTCATGAAAAATTATGAAAGGTAAGGTATGTGGAGTCTGTCATGACCAAATTTTTCACAGAATTTCAAGTATGGCTTTTCTTACTCAACATGATCCCCAGCATCACGTGTAACAGTTCTTCTTGCCAGATTGGTTACTTCAGCATTTTTATAACTACATTGTGGAAAACCAGAGTAGTTTCAGGTTGTTCTTGTTCCCATTTTATATACCTTTCTTTTTAAAAAAAAATTAATTAGCTTTAATCAGATGTAGCTGAAGTAGAATATTATCCAGTAATCATGTTCACAATCATTAATAGATAAATAGCATCAGATATGTATAAAGCTTGAACAGGTACTGGCAAATCATTCAGGAGTGTTTGCATTTGGGACAGATTGAAAGTTAAGTATCTTGCCTCATCACCTGGAAGGAAAATTTCCACACACTTACACACACCAGAAGGATCAAAACAAATAATTTGAATGAGATTTTCACATCAGTAAATATTGGTAGTAATTCAGTTCAGATCTGTGACACAGACGGTGGGGGTGACTTTTCCTTTTTTACTCAGTTTGGAAGAAGGAAGAATCTTGTACATTGGAAGGTATTCACATAACAGTACATTCATAACCTAGACAGAGATGACATATAGAGTATGAAAATCAGGAGGGGTGAGGGGGTGAATGCCATATTTTAAACTTCCCCCCACCCCACCCAAAAAAAAAAATAATTACTGAGTCCTACTGGTAGAGTTGTCAGGATCTGAGTTCTTCCGTAGGCTGAATTTGGGAGTGCTCAAATTTGAAGTACTGTTTGTGTTCAAAATACACCTAACCTGTGCAGATCTAGTTTGGAATCCAAAATCTAAATACAAAGTTCTGGGGAAAGGATGAGGTTGTGTTCTGGTCCTTCAAAGCACTGAATGGTTGAGGAAACCACAGAGTGAACAGAAGCGAGAAATAACCCAACTCTGTGCCACGGGCACGTTCTGGGCAGGAGCCTCCCTGCAAGAAGCAGTGACAGCTCTCAAATGAGCATCAGTCTTTTCTGTTTAGTGTGCTACTGACACAATTGATGTTGCCACATAACCTACACTGAATTTCCACATTAGACATGGTTCTCATTTTGAAAGTATCTGACCATGGTGACCCAGGAGAGCAGTACCAGCCTCATTTTTTCACAGTTGACCTGTATTCTCCATTATTCCCTGCAGCCTAGGAAAGAAAAAAAGTGACATTTGGACACACCTTGCCCCCTGTGCCCCCCCCGCCCCAGTCTTTCTTATATTTTCCTATGGAATTTCTGAGTTGTGATAACAACACTAAGCTTGCAATTGTAAACACAGAAAGAGGACACTAATCTAAAGAGAAGAAAAGAGAGAATAAAGTAAAAATAGTAACTTGTTTCTAAGTGTGTAATTTGTGTCCCAGTGGCAAAACATGCATTTCATAAAGCCAGTAGAGATGCTGCAAATATTTTTCCCCCATTATTGTATATCTTGGTCACTACAACTTCCTAAGAGAGGTCAAAATAAATGCAAAAGTAAAATTTTCATCTGTTCTCAGGAAATGTAGACTTCAGTATTCACCCATACTAAGTTCACCTCTGCATTTCTGCAGTGCACTGCTTTACATATGTTTGCAGATACTGAATGGTCAGTGTTGTTTCTTCATCATATCTACCTATTAGTGATTTAATAGGATATTCTTTGTTTGATGTATAAGCAGATGAATAATAATCCAGTAGAAAATTTCTATAGTCACAGATACAGAAAATATGAAATATGCCAGAGACAAGGAGATAAATGCTTACTTGACAAAAAAAATAAATCAAGAATATCATCCTAACTTAAGCATATAACCAGGTATTAAAGGGTTTGGTTTTAACTGAACATTAATACCTGAAACGGATCTAGGAATGAGGTTATTGTCTTCTGTATTCATGATGGTTATTTTATAATTCATGTCTCTGAAGCAAATATTTGCAGCTTATTGTGGCATCACATGTTTCCAAGGGATGTTATAATTTTAAAGGTGAAGATGGCATGTTTTGAATATGAAAAACAAGTCATATTTTGGAACTATCCAAAGTGTCTAAAGACTCATACATTTGGTGTATATATCAACATACCTGTATCTCCGCAACAGCTACAGTTTCATATGTTTAAGGAAAATATTAACATTTGAGCAAAATGAATAATTTACAGCTCATAATGTCACAGGCATTTTCTTTTTCCTCTGGAACCAGATTATTATCTTCAAGAGTGATTTTCAATGTTATTGTTAATAGTATTATTTCTTGATGGTTTTTATACCTTTTTTTTTGGTGCTGACCAAGAGTGGACCTTTGCATAACTTACATTTTTACTTTGACTGTTAGTGAAGTTTGCTTCTAAGCACAAGGCATGTGTTAAACCTCATATGTTTAAGTTTATGGAAAATGAAGTCAGGCTGCATAAATAACAAGGAGATTTGGTAACTGGATCAAAAGAAAATATCAATAATATAAAAAATAATATGACATGATCTAAACAATTTTTTTCCCAAACTAAGTAAAAGACAAACAAATACAAAGTAAATTTAAGAATAAAATATTTCATGTCATGTACTTGTTAAAAAAAACTAAGGACATCAAAGTACGATTTACAGCACTGCCAGAAAAGTCTTCCTCTTACATAGTAACATATTTGCTCATTTCCTTGTTGTTTTCTTACCAAAACCAAGCCTCAGATGAATAGCTTTCACCATTCAAAATCATACTGAAATACCAGCCTGGAGAGTCATTCTTACATATGTTGATTTTTGCTGCAGCTCTAGATTCCCAGGCTTGTCCAGCATCAAGCAGAGCTGTTTGGCACTTAAACAATTCTTGATCTAAAGAGCAAAACAATAAGGATGAGTGCAGGATGAGTGCAAAATAATAAGCTTGATGTGCAGGCAACTTTCCTTAGATGATTTTTAACCTCTCCTCCAATTCATGTTTAATTCTTTCTATAGAGTGGAAGGATAAAAATTTGAACAAATAAAACACTTTTTATTCCCAGAACAGTTTTGAGAGTGTCTAGGCTCTGCCTAAGCAATGTTATGAGATGTTTAGGTTTGATGCCTTGCAGGTAGATCTGAGCACTGATCTTGCATCTACTTTGTGATTTTTCACTCCTGTTGGTCAAGGATTTGGATTAGTGTCATTATCAGTATTGAGATTAAATGCACACGGTCATGGTATATGATTGATAGAATTTTGGTGACTTTTTTGTCTTTTTGTTCCTCACTTTCAGTCACTGAAGAAATAACCATTAAGGATATTTTGTTTAGGTGTTTCATGTTTGGAAGCAAAATATTGAGTTTCATACAAAGTGGAAAACAAATGTAAACATTGTCCAGTTGATCCAGTTCAGTTTGTCTTTGAAAGCAATGTTCATTTGTTAATGACTTTTGTGGGAACAGAGACTGGCACATTTTCAAAACAAAATAAATTAAAACATCAGTAAAATGAAATTTCTATGTAACTAATGTTGAGGAGAGAAAAGAAAAGAAAAGAAAAGAAAAGAAAAGAAAAGAAAAGAAAAGAAAAGAAAAGAAAAGAAAAGAAAAGAAAAGAAAAGAAAAGAAAAGAAAAGAAAAGAAAAGAAAAGAAAAGAAAAAAAGAAAAGAAAAGAAAAGAAAAGAAAAGAAAAGAAAAGAAAAGAAAAGAAAAGAAAAGAAAAGAAAAGAAAAAAGAAAAGAAAAGAAAAAAAGAAAAGAAAAGAAAAGAAAAAAGAAAAGAAAAGGAAAGAAAAGGCAAAGGAAAAGAAAAAGGAAAAGAAAAAGAAATAGAAAAAGGAAAAGAAAAAGAAAAAGAAAAAGAAAAAGAAAAAGAAAAAGAAAAAGAAAAAGAAAAAGAAAAAGAAAAAGAAAAAGAAAAAGAAAAAGAAAAAGAAAAAGAAAAAGAAAAACCCAGAGACCTCAGTTTGAGGCAGAGGAGTGTCAGAGTCTCAGCTGTGTGCAATAAAAGGGCAATACAATGAAATATTTCTAAAATTCCTGCTGAGAGATTTACAGAATAACATTTCTTTCTTTGGGGATTTTCACCAAATGTCGGCTAATTATTCCTGACATTTATTCTGAGGTCCCATAGTGAAGAAGCACATGACCAGCAAGATTTAAGAAACTAATAATAACCAATTTAAAATATTTACTGACTTGAACCTGGGGAGGTAGAGCCGGAGGGTTCCCCCCATACATGAGAAAGTTGCAGCTGTGCTGTTGTATACCTTAGAGATATCAAAGATAAAAACAGGCACTAGATGCTGTAAATCCCCAGTGAAAAGTCTACTTAGTGTATGCATACTCCATGGCAGCTGTGAGAATAGTGTGCTGGCCTATTGTCAGTGTCTAAGCCACAGTGCACTTAGTATATTATCAGTTTCTTATTTGTATACATACCGTGATGCTTCAGTATTTCTTTCAGTACTTATTTAAGGGAACTTGAGAGGACTGTATTTAAAAAGACAGTTGATTTTGATATTTCTTTTTATCTTGAAATATATATGACTTCTAACAGAAGAAAGAAAGTATGTATTTTAATAGAAAAATGAAATAAAATACTTTGTAATAATTTTGTCTAACGTACTTCAGCAACATTCATTTATTTAACTTTCCTTAATGATATAAAATATTTAGATCTCAAATCAGAAAAAGGCTTTGAGATTAGATATTGGATTTATATATGACATCAATGTCCATGAAATGAAGGGGCTTGCTATTGATACGCCATTAAAGCTGCATCAAGGTATGAGCAGTAATGTAGAGACTGAGGGCAGTTAATGTTTTACCTCACTTGAGACAGCTGTTTCATAAATATCAGCAAAATGAGATACATGAGCAAAGGAACAAAGGGAACAATGTGAGCAGCTACTGTCTAAGGCCAGAGCAGGCTCCAGAGCTCTTTGCTCTGTCATGGCCATCAGGGAAGGAAAGGATACTCCTGGGTTGCCTCATGGACATGCTTCAGCATAAAGAATTTGTGTTTTCTGCATTAGCCCTTGATTTCTGATGTCTGTGAAGCATCTGTCCTGCTCTTCACTTCTGATAATTCATCAGCAGCATTAGGTTGGAAACTAATATCCAGACTGAAAAGTCAGAAAAGTTCTTTCCTGAAATGTTGAAGCATCATAGTTTTTGCAAGCCAAAATGAAAATAAAATATTAAATCAGTTTACTCAAAATAGATATATATATATATATATTTTTTTAGAGCTTTGAAACACTGGCTATGATGTTAGGGCACTTCTTCCTTTACTATAATTAGCATAAACAAACCCTTTAATAAAATCAGATATATTTATTATAAAAAATACACCACTAAATCTGGAAAAAAAATGTATTTTCTTTCCCACTTTGTGTATGGAGCATTAATATCAATAAGTCAAATCAACCATTATAATCAGTTTCAGGGTTGCAAAAAAAAACCTATTTAATTAAAAAAAAAAAAATCAAGCATTTTGCCAGAAAATTTATAATAAGAATCACTAGTAATGGAAACTTGTGCTGTCTTACGGGTGGTTGAAATAATTTCCATGATCATTGTAATTCCACTGAATTTAAAATTGTCACAAATCCTAAATTAATTTTAAAGACACAACACCTGCTCTTATAGTTGAAACTATGTTATACCATAAAAATATTTTCCCATGTAGATTAAGTAGAAATTACTCAATTCCAGTGAGGTACTGATGACATAATTGGTTAGTAAAAACCTCTGATGTAATAAACATAAATAATAAAACCCCTGATGATGTGACTTACATCCATGTACTCTCCATTGATTTAACCACAAATCTGAGCAAGGTGATCTGTTCCCACAATATGCAGAGATCAAGGAAGCCTTAGCATTCAAGGACACAATCAGTGAAACATATCCTAATCTGGAGTACTACCAGCCTCAAAGAGAGATTACTTGTTTTTTTTTGCTTTTCCTTTTCTTAATATTTTTAAAACATGTCTCTCAGGTTCAACTTGCATATGAAGTTGCACTTAGAAAAAAAAAAGGTGTAGAATTAGTGAAGGATAATTCAGTTTATTCCTCTTTATAGCACACTCTAGAGACAAACAACTGTAGGACATGTAGACATGTTTGTTGTGCAGTTGGCAGGGTGACACCATTCTTCTCAGCAGTGCTTCTCTATGCAGAAAATTAGAAAATACCTTCAGGGTGTCTTACTCATAATCTTTTATCTTCCAAACGATTTGTATCAACATGAAACTTTCAATGCTGTTTCACTTACTAATTCTTTTGTGCAGGAAATGATGTAATTTTCCTTGGGAAAAGTAGCTCAAACTTGATAAAGTTTGACGCAATATTTCACAAACTCATAGCTATTCTCTGAAATCTTCAGGGAAACCTGTGCTACTTTAGAAAACCTAAAGTAAACAAATACATAATGTTTTTGCATGCAGAGAAGTTTGTGTTTCATTCCCTAACAATCCATCCTTACATAAATATTTAGCCAAGCTTTAATCATGTAAGTAGTCTCATGAATCTCTTCCCCAGCAGAGCAGAGGGCCAGCACCAATGATGTCAAGCAATTAAATGTAACCCAGTGTCTGACATGCTTAAAGTGTTTGTGCTTGTCATTACTGCAGACCAAACTTCATTTAACACAAAACTCCTCAAGTACAAAAAAAAAATATGTTTTTATAAGCAAATGAATTTTTTTTGTTGTTGTTTTCTGGATACACTCTCACATATATTTTTGAGATCTTACTTTCTCCAGAGCCATGAGGCTTTTTGCACTGTACTCTGCACACTTTTCAGCTGCTATGTTTTAAATTGTGCTGATGTTCATGCTACAGCTGAAGTTCAACAAAGTAAATATTACCAAGAAATATAAAGGTGAAAATCTATTCACTGGACACTGCTTTTGCAGGTTCTAGATGAAATACAGGTCACTCAGTCAAAGCAGAGTTCCAGAAGACGCGATAAAGATAATTTGGCACTCGCTATGGACCACAACTTCCAAGAAAATGCCTGAGCTGTCTACAGAGCTTCTTTAGATGTCACTTAATGTGAAAGATTAGCAGAAGTCCAACTAGCCTTCTGATTAGGGATCTGGCTCTCCAGAAGAGCTGTGTAGGCACTGGAAGACAAACCCAGAGGCAGATACTCTTGCCACGAAGCTTCCTCCAGGTTCAGGTGCCCGAGGCATTGCTAGGCCGAGGGCTGAAATACCGTCCTGCTGCTGACAGGGGTGCTCTGGAATCAGAACTAGTAGAGCTGCATCGGCGCAAATCCCTACACTGACTCATTAACTTCGATTAAAGTACATTGATTACTGTATTAAATATTGTATCACAAGTAATTCTGTGCTAAAAATAGAACAAGCAGTTAGTGACTAAAGAACATGTCAGCCCTTAACATACGTTATGGTCTGCTTCAGACCAACAGCGGAAAGGAATAATAAAACATATTTGATATACCACTAGTGAGATAACATCACTGTGCACTTTGTAATGCTTGCGTACGCAGGATCTCCTCAGGCTTGCTGTCTCCACCTACTCTCTCCAGACAGTGATGCAGTGTGCCGCGTGGATGTTGTAGGTAGCATCAGTGCTAGCTCAGGGCTTTCTTTGTGCTCTTCCCTGAATCACTTTGTCATGCTACTACTCCAGTAGTGCTCATTGTCTACTTTCAAGGGCTGTAACATCCAGGATGAAAGAAGACCATGTTCAATGCTTCCTGCTGACTAGAAAAATATAACTTCACCTCTTCATCGAACTTTCTGAACATCATACTTCAAGGAATTCTTAAACATTTCATTTTCTTTGTATAAAATGGAAGGGTGTCCATTGGAATGAGAAAGCCAAGTATCAAAATGGCCTAAAGAATGTGATTTTTCTGTTAAAATCTACTCATAGGAAGGATTTGATTCCCCTTTTCCTAAACAAATGTGCTAAATACTAACACATGAAGAAATAAAGGAGGTTTTCCTTTCCTTCGAGTATGCAACTCTTGGTGTAAGGACATGATGCAAACTGACATGATGAGAACTTCCAGGCAAGATCATTGAAGGAACAGGACTTACGAAGCTGAAAGGAACCTAGAAGTTTAGTATTGCCTAGAAGAAGATAATTCCACACATAGACAAGAAAGTGCTCAGTAACTCCACTGGTGGAAGTTTATGTCAGATCCAAGAAAGATGCTTTATTATCTGACTTTTACAAAGTAAGTGGGAGTTAGTTTCCTAAACATTTTAATATATCTGTCTTCAAGCTTTCCAGGTGATTGCAGAGGCAGGGAGAAGCTTAAGGACCAAGATTTTGGACTCACAGACCTAAAAGGACACAGGTTGATAGTCAAACTAAGTTTTTGGCAAGGTGTAGATTTGAATTATTTCAGCCAGGTTACTGACATTTTCAGGCTCAGACTTCCGGTGTTGCAGAAAATGAAGACTGTTTTTCTTCAAGGAAAGGATTTTTTTTTTAATCTCTGTTACTGTTTTCCTCAGTTGAAAAACTGTTTTCTTTTATAACAACACATATAAAAGTTAAATGTTCTGTTGATTGAGAAGTTACTTATGAAGGAATGCAATTATCTTCTTGGCTGCTTGTTTTGATTCTTTTTCTCCCTGGCACTAGTATAGTGCCTTCCAGGAATCTGGATCTTTAGAAAACATAATTTTGTTTATGCAATAATTCATTCGGCCTTTCAGTTCATTGGTAAGTCTTCGCTTTAAGTTTCCTGTGCCTACCATTAATCTCAAATGTACAGCACAGCAGAGAAGGTAGTTAAGCAGCTTACATGAACGCTAACTGGCTGCGTGCACAGTCTGGTGCTTCTTCTATGATGGCCTGACAAGCTTGCCTTCCCATTGAATATCCAGGATTGTGGCTCATTTCTTAGCAATGCAGAAAGTCTTCCCCTTCACTCTCTGAATATCAGTTTTGTCTAAAATAGCTTATTAAAAAAGGTGAAAGACATTGGTCTTCAAATCTATTCTTTTTTAAGCAACTCTGTCTGAAGCAACCTTCACCATGTGCCTGGTGATAAAATATAATCTCTTTTCAAATATTTTATGCATTCACTTCATGCATTTTAAGCACTTAGACTATTCAAGTGCACTGCCCTCTATGAGGAAGTGTCGTGTCAGCTGGATTCTGCATGTGCTTCTGTGTTTTTACGATAACGCAAATTCATACTTCCCCCTTTTTGTCACAACTTCCCATTCACAAGCCTTAGCAAACATAGTTTCATTAAGAACAGCAATCCAAAGGATGTGAAAAATAAGCAAAGTATGTAGAACCTGAGGCATTCCTGAAAAGGGGGAAAGCTTCAGTGGTGAAAGACATACACATGAAAATATGTATGGCTGTTTCATCAGCAACAAAAATGATGAAGTTCTCACCTTTCCTAAACCCTCTCTGCAATATTCACAGATCTTTCCCACATACTCCCTGCTACCTTCATGCCTCCTGCATCTTCCACATATTTGGCTGGATGAGTGGCAGCATATGCTGCGACAGATTTATGGCTGCACGTGTGCTGACTGTCCAAACACACATGTGTGCTGACCAGCCAGCTGGCTGTTTTCTCCTGAAACAAGTAAAGTATTGGATTGCAATGGCTCTTCCTTCAAGGGAATGCAAATTAGGCCCGTTGCTATAACCAGAAACTCATTCATATAAAATGAGTGGAATCCTCTAATCTTTGAGACTATACCTCTGTCAGAATTTGTTATGACTGAACAATGAACTCCAGGGATGGCAACAATAGACAGACAGATGGACAGACTGTATGATCACACAAGCCTCATTTCTTTAGGAAGCATGCCTGAAATAATTAGCTTTTCCTTGAAATCCTGCACCAAGGGATATTAAAAGCTTTTATATCCTCACTGCATGCTGGTAGAGACAAAATATCTTTTCTGCTTTTCAAGAAGTTTTTATTTCTGTGTCCTTTGCCAAAGATATGTCCGGATTTCTCACTGAAGCTAAGGAAAATTTCAAGTATAAGAAGGGTAGCTAGGTGGAGACATGTTCAGAAACATACCTGGATCTGAAGCAACCTCAAGATTTTTCTATATGGTTGTTTAATGGTTTGACATCACTTCTTCTAAGAGAAGCAGAATAGCATTCATCATACTGAAGGCAAATTACAAAGGCAATTTTTGCCCGGAAAGAAGGTAACTTACCTGTTAATTGATGTACAGCAGAGGATTAAAATTATTCCTCTAATTCAGACCATGTTGAGCTTAAAATAGTGACTGTGAAAGATTTAAGAAGCATTAGTAACAGTGGTACTGTGCATGAAGACGTTCTGTTTAAAATGCCAGTTTACTGAAAATATTAATTCCTCTTATTTCATCCTGAATGTATATAATAAAAGTCAGAAAGTCAGGCTTTCTTAAGTTGCTGCACCATTTTTGCCAGAGCAGATGTAAGTTCTGATTTTTTCAGTGTTTGTTCTGATAAAGAAGAAAGGCAATTTTTACGGTCTGTTCTGACAGATGAGATGATGCCTAGCTTACCTTTAGACATCCATCATGCAGACATTTACATCTCAGTTGGTCACTATTAAAATCTTTACAGCTAATGGGAAGAATCAAGCATGCATAGGGTTTCACTGAGCTGTTCTAGTTGTTTCTTTTAAGATTATATGAGCTGAGCTCTAGAATTGCTTATTTATCTCCGTTGACTAGAGAAGCCATAAAAAAAAATCAACTATAAATAATTTTGTTCTAGATATAAAAATTTTACCAAACAGCAGTATTTTGATAAATACTAGCCAGATTATAATGAAATTTGAATGTATTTTTCATCAGGTTTGGGATTTTTTTTTCCAGCTATTTCAGTGATTTACAGTTTTTACACTCAAACTGATTCCTGTGGACACAATCAACATTAGGTAGACCTTATCTCTTCCTTAGGAATAACAAGGAATTTAGTTTCTGGTGTTTTGTCCAGTATCCTTCCTAAACAGTATATTTACATCAAGAACAAAAGAAAGAAAGCTTAAGCTCTACCTGGGCTTAGCCAAATCATCCATTCACCTCCTCATTCCCAGTCCTCATCTCTTACTCTCTGGACCTCTCTGTGGTTTCCTGCCAAAAGGAATCACATTTTTATTTTAGGATACTTCAGTAAAGCAATCTTTTGTATAGCATCTCTTTTCACCAGCTCAGTTAGCTTTTCTGCCTTGAGCTCTTTGAAAGTGTCTAGTGAATTAGCTGCCCAGTGGTACAATTTCATGTTCCCTCATCAGTGTGGATCTTATTGGTGATTTCAGTGAGCTTGCAAGTTTACAGGGGCTTAAATCTCTGGAGAGCTATTGCTACAACTCTAATAAGAAGGTGTTGATAGACCTTTGGCAGTGCTATTGCAAGACTGGCTCAAGGTTATTCTCTTTTTTTTCTACCATACTTACAGGGTGTTATTTGTGTTTTTGTATTTTTGCTGTTGCATAATTAATTACAATATTTTCATACTCTGAAGTAAAATGTCTAATCCTCTTCTGCATTTACCCCCATTTCATGGTTTCAAGTACTCTTTCTTTTTTTTCTGAGGGCATGACACATATTGCTAATGTTCATAAGATTCTCTATAACTGCTCTTCTAAGATGGAAATACACTTCCGTTCCTCATAAACCTAGTCTTATCTTGATTTTATTACTGTAAATTAATTATGAGAAAATGATGAGTCATCATGACATTGTGGCTATAGAAAATTACATTTATTCAAATTAGTCTTACATGAGGTTAAGATTCTCTTACACTACAATTTTTCTATGATGTTCCTTGACATTTTAACACTCCTTCCCACATTATTCCCTGCAGGTTAAAACGTATGTCTTCTTGTCATGCTTTAAGAAGAAGTGAGTGCACACATGAAATACAAATCATATGTATGCAAGCATAGATCATCAAGCGTATAAGTACAATAAATTATTTCTTTACATGACTAATTGAAAAGATACTCCAACAGATAGATATCTGTGGAGGGTTGTTTTTTTTTTTTTGTCTCTAGAGCCAACTGTCAAAGCAACTGCACTCTGTTTTGCTGTATTTGTAACAAGTCTGTCCATTCGTAACTATCAATCAGTCTGCGAAACTTCATAAAACATCTTTTAACCAAAGATAGTTAAACCATTGCTTCTGTGTTCATCTAGAATTTGTAGAATGTAGCAGGTCACGTGGATGTCTCCTTATTAGATATACATGAAACTAAATAATTGAGAATACAGCTATTCAACTGGGAACTCATAAATTCTATTGTAAGAGTGACCTTTTTTTTTTTTTTTTAAGCTACTGTATAACAGCCTTAGGGGAAAAATAAACAGCATTATGCACATTAAGGGAATTTGCCTTAAAAAGGCAAAAGGTAAAGAGGGGAGCTGATAGGGTGTGTTGGGGGGGAGAGCTGTAGCCTTTGCAAGCAGCAGTTTTCTTGGAAACATATGATACCACGGAAGGCAGATGCTTTTGTTTGAAAAGCAGCATGTCATGCAGATGAACACTGGGCTTTACCAAGTGTAAGGTCTAAAAGGAAAGAGCTGTCAAAAATAATAACCCAACCTCAAAGTCAACTGTGTAATTTTAAAAATATTTGCGTGTTGCCACTGCTGCCTTGTATGGTGGAATTAGAAAGCACAGAATTTCAATTCACTTAAGGTATCCACATCCCTACGAAGTACAGATTATTTCCCGTCACATTGGTAGGCTCCCAGAATGCGAAGTTACTTGTGCTGCATGAACAGACTGCATAATTATCTGTTGACTTTCTTGAAAGGAAAGTTGGCAGTGCAGTGTGATTAGGTTTTCCAGAATTGGCAAATGCATAGGTGAGGAGACAGACACATAAGGACCATATCAGTGTCATTTTTAATAATGAGCAGAAACTCTTGGGACTTTTTTTTCAAACATAGTGATGAAACACCTCAAATGTGAGATATATGTTTGGCTGATTTGGCATGTGATGTTAAATTGAATGAATATGAGCGTGAGTTAGGACCACTATGCTACTGAATAAGGATGAAAAGGTAGTTTACTACCAATGTTCGTGTTGCCTCACTGGAAAAATTATATTTTGTACCAATCTTTCAGATTCCCATCAGAAAAATGTAATTGAAATATTTTTGACTTGGGCTTAATGAATATAAAAAAAAGTAATTTTTTTTTTTAAAGTAAACTCTTTTTAACTCCTTCAGCAAAACCTGAAACCCTTTTTACATGCTTGTGCAAACTTTATCTATTGTACAGAGTGATATTAGCAGTGTCTGTGTTGTGAGTTCACATCTCACTTTTTCTGTGATGAGTTTCCTAAAGATCTGCCCACGCACACACTGCTGGATTCTCCACAGCAAAATTCAGATGCAGATTTAGCTTGAGTCTGTAATGCAATAGTCTTGGAGTAGACCCTAACAGTACCTTTTTACTGATATAAGGAGAAATACTGAATGTTGAGGGAAATTATGAGTAAATGAGTTGAATTATACAGCTTGATTTTGATCTTCCTCCTCAGATGACCAGATCTTCCAAAACTTAAAAATTATAAATAAATCTGATTAGCAGGATAAAACTTTGTTCCAGCACTTCCTTGGTTGATGATCAGCCTAGTTTGATGAGGATGGCCAATTAAAGTCTGGAGGAAAAAAAGGTTAGTGATACATGTGTGGCAAATGAGGGATACTATTTGTCGTCTCTATTCTACGGCCTGGGCTGTTCACGTACATTTATATACCTCATAGAAGTTCTATAGTGCATTCTGGGAATCACAAGTCTGTAGTGCATGAGAGAATAAAATCACCCAGTTGGGAGATTCCAGTAAATAAGATAGATATACAGGGCATCAGATCCATCACTCCACAAGGCACAAAGAGATTCCAGAAGTAACTTAAATAGTCATGCTGAACTGAAATTCAAGTCCTAAATTCGTTTGTGGTTTTTTTTTTAATATTGCTTATTAATAAAAATAGTAGAAAAGCATTCTTATAACTCTAGAGAAATTTTGAACTTTCTGAATTTCCAGTAATACATGTTGAATCTGTCAGCACACAGTTCACTCCAGGAAAAAACCCTATATTGTTATGTTTCAGGTTAGGTGTCTCTCCCTTTTAACTGTCATAATTGTGGGGTATCTTTTTGTTTATTTAATGAAAGGCAATAAAGAAAAACTGTGTTAAAAATTGTATCAGAAATGAGTCTGAGTTTAGATATTCCATTTTCTGATTGCAAATTTAGATTAAATGGAAAAAAAATGTTTGAAGTGCAGGATTAAAAAATATCTTTAAATACTATATTTCCATCAAATTAGTCTTCTACTATGCTTATTGGTTAACATGTAGAAGGCAGGTATTCTGTAGATTAAAGACTGTAGAATCTTAAAATTCTGGCAGTGTGTTTCCACAGGTTGGTTTGAAAATCTTTGAATTCTTTGAACCATTTTAACTTCTGATGAGAGATCAGGCACTGCAAGGTGTACATGAAAGTAAGTAAGAGATTCAGAAGGGAAATCAGAGGTTAAAACTGCAATTTTCTCTAAAGGAAACCTCCCATGTTTTGAATTTTTAGTAGCTGTCTGTGTATTATTAACAACCCTACTTAGATTTGGCAGACAAGTAATAATGTGGTTATTCATCTCAAAGACAGTGAACCAGAATACATTTCTGGCTCTATAAATGCATTTTAAAAGCTGAAAGACAAATTTCATTACAATAAAGAATGGGGATTTGGTAAATGTAATCTTTGGGCTTTTATTGGTAGATAAATCTTTCTTTTTCTGCAACTGCTCTTAGGTTTCTAGAAAGTTTAATAAATACAGTAAGAATTCTCCTATTTATTAGTAACAGTAATAGTTGAAATCTGAGAGTGTGACATCCATTTCAGAATACATTGGGTCAATCCATTCTGTGTGCAATGTCACTGAACTGAGTCCAGTTACACAGACCTGGATCTGGTTCAACAAGAATGCTTTACCTTTCCTGCAAAAACATTGTCCAGTCAAAGTTAAGGATAAGACAGATGATGAAAGCCTGTTCCCAGTAAAACCTACTGGAATTTGTCCATAAGCTTACAGAGGTGCCTGGCTAATGCCCCCGTGTGATTTTTCAGAACACCATAGTAGTTATATTGACTGTACTGGTTTCCTCTCACACAATATTTTGTAAAGAATATTTTCCTTGCATCAAATTGACCCTTAGTTTTCAGTAGAAAAATAAGATTTTAAGTAATAAAAATTTAATTAAATAAAAAGATATAAAAGTTGTCTCTGTACATTTGGCTATATTTCATAAAGTAACTCTGTCACTCTTGTTATATGTGCAAATGGCAACTAGAAACTGAGTATTAGTAGACAGAAACTGCGAAAAATAGTTTTGCATCATGTAAGCACTTCGTTGTTTAAAGGTAAAAGTGTAAACATAAAATGTAAAACTTTTGCTCTTTTTTAAGCTCTTTCTTTTCTCAAGTATTATATTCTCAAGTCTTTTTTTTTTTGTGATGCTGAATAGATATCTACTGATTTTTCACCAATTAGTTTGCCTCTAATTATTCTAATTTCTTTTCATTCAGAATATAAACTTTCAGTTATGACTTGTTTCTTTCAAAGTGCTACATTCTAGAAATCATTCAATACATGTATTCAGATAACAATAACTGAAATAATAGTAGTTTCAACTGACTGACGGAAACTGTCCAGACATAAAGCAAGTGTGATATCTTCATGTAGCATATTAAATAAAGGCAATTCCTTAGGAATGTAATTTAATAAAGATGCAAATGACAATATAAAGCTGTGATCTAATGAAAGCTGTCTCCTTTATGATTCATGGCAAAAGAATATTTCTTTTTTTACATGTGTCATTTTAAACTTGGTATTTATAAAATATACACAGGAAAACAAAATACTTGGAATTTATACTTCGCCCTCCCCAGGGAGTGCTAAATTCTGGTTTGTTGCCATAGCCTGGATGTTATCCCTTCAGCTGGGAAACTGTGTGATGAAAGCTTGTCTTGTTTTTGTGAAGTTCTGTCAGATTAAGCACATTGTTCACTCCAGTCTATGAAGGAAGTGAAGTGGAAGTTACTCTCCTGTTATAATACGAATTGTGTGAAGTCCTAAAAGAGGTGAGTAGCTTTTAATTCTTTAGCCATTTATATTAAAAAAAAATGCTAGTATCATAATACATTTGTTGCCATAACATATTGCTTCACTTTCCCCATTGTTCGAATGTGTAGGCTCTTCAATAGTGAGGAGAGAACAAATAGATATATGGGAGCGTGAATGCTAAACGGCAAGAGAAGCAAGAACAAAGTTGTTTCAGGCACCTGACTGTCAGGTGGGTACCAGACACAGTCAGAGCTATCGTCCAGCAGAGGGTTATTAAAGAGCCTCTTTTGTTCATGTCCACCCCAAGCAGCGAGGCCATCTGGAAATGTGACATAGCGGAGGCTGTGAGCTTTAGAGCTTTTGGATTGACCTCTCTAATTCCTACTCTTGCTTCCTTTGTCTGATACTTCTAAGCCATTCTCCACCCAGAAAAAAAAAAATCTGCATCCCAGAAGTTCTGTGAAAGACTTCATATAATTTTGAGAGAGTCATTTGACTTTGCCTTCTTAAGAACATTTCTGTAAAACCATCTGAATTTTACCCCTTTTTTTAACTCAATAACACCTAGTAAACACACAAACAATACCTTCATTAACTTGTTGCTTCAGATTTTCTCTGGATTGTACAGTGATGAAAGATTTTGTAATGTGATAACTTTTTCCAGCAGATTTGTTGGACTCAATCCTGTTTTGAGTGGTCAAATATGTGCATGAACCAACAGTAGTGCTGTTAGGTTCTCTGCACTTGAAAATGTCAACAAGGAGGCCAAAAAATTAATGGAATGAACTATATTTTTATATATAATTAAGTTTGGAACATTTTGATAATGCTAGCCTGAGAAGTTTCTTTTACTGTTACAGTAGAATAATGTGAATGGCACATATGGTATATAAATCACAGTGCTTTCCAGTGTTACAATACATTTTATTTCAAAGTATATCTCAAAATAGAAACACAGCTACAAACAGCAAGAACCTGACAGAAACAGTATCTTCATTTTCACTCTCCTCACAGCAATTGCTCTCGTCTCTTCTCTGAGCAGTTGGTGGTTCACAAGCTCTCCAACCAGTAAAGGCATAAACCTACACATAGCTCTTCTGGCTTTGTCTTATGAGCAGTAGTGTTTGGGAACCAAAAAATAAAAATAAGAAGAAACTACAGATACTAATCACTTGGGAAGGAAAATATTACAATAGAAGAAAATCTTCTGTACTCTTTAATTACCCCTTCATCCTGCATACTATAAATCTTGGGAAACGTGACCTTCTTCACATATCTATCAGTATTATAGGTAACTGGAGAATTTGAAATCAAAAGATACCAATTTGCCATCTTTCACAAGTGCTCAACCCCCACAGAAACTAAGCTTGTATGCGACAATCTCTCTTGAACTCCTAAAATCAGCTAATCCATAAGTGATACAGACAGAAGGCATAAAACACAGTTTATACCCTTTTATCCACCTCCTATCAAGTCAATGTACTTCTGTTAGCTAACCTAAATTGTTGGCAGCAAATTTAGAACGAGCTTTCTCATTGTCACTCATGTCACTGCTGGCTCTGTCTCTAGTAGCATATGCTACCAGAATATATCTGCCCTATAAATTGGAAGAGTTACTACATCAGCTATCATTTCGTTGAACATCAAACTGATGGAGCTCTCTATTCATGAGGTCAGAATTACAAAGTGAAATATAAAAAGAATGCAAAGATTTCCAATATCCGTCTAACCAGCAGCCCATCTAATTTTGCATTCCTCTTTAGAAGGTGACTGACATCAGGTTGCTTAGAATAAGGTATAATAAACCCCATGAGGGCAGTAACCATGAGATCTGTTCATAAATATCTACATTCCAAAATATATCTATTTATATTACCTTGCAAAGATTTGTTCAATTTTTACATATATTTATGCTAAGAGTGAGAGTTCTGTTTTGTCTTTTCAAATTATTGGATAGCAACGACATCTTACAATGATTAGATGGACAAGCTAATGGGATGTTATGTTCAGAATTACTTCTGTTGAGTAGCATGCAATACACTACTTCAATTTTTTATTGATTATTCCCCCTTCTTGTATTATGGGACAAATTCTAGTGGAACATCTGCTTTACTGTCTATAGTTCATTCATTATTTCCCATAGTGGTTTTTTTTTTTATCCATTATTTACCCTTACTAAATTTGAACAATCCCCAAATTTTAAATTTCCTTTAATGTAATTTTTTTTTTTATAGCTTTGTTTCTTGTCTTTGATTCAATTCTGTTTATGCTCTATATTTTGAGATTAGATGAGTAGAGCCATTCCCAGGCTGAAAATCTACAATTATTTTATTTAGTATCTTCTTAACACGTTTGTATTTGTTTCTACCATGTTACATTATACAAGAATTAATTTCTGACCAATGCTGCACACGCAAACATTTCATTGGCTGTCCTAGGATTTTCTCTCAACTGCTTGCTGTTAATTTCCAACTCAAACATAAAAAAATATTTCAAATTATTTCTTCTACTTTTATTTATCACTGTAAAAGAAGTCCAAACCAGCAGCCACTAAAGTCTGTAGAAAGATTTGCATTTGCTGGTTCACCATCTGCTTTTTTGAAAGGGATGTGTTTCTCTTTTATTTACCACCATACGTATCAATAATGTAGAATTCTGGTTTTATCTACACTTTTAAAAAAATGGTAAGCTAAAGACCCAGCCTTTAGATTCTCACTATGAACCAAAATTAATTAGGCTTGCAATCAAGTCTTTCAAGGTTCTTTCTATAGAAGAAATGGCAAATGTTTTGGAGTTGGAGTCTGGCAGAAATTTTTGAAGCATTATAGCTAATCCTTGTTGCTGCTGGGCAAGTTATTGATAGAAGCCCATCTCACCACGAGTACCAATTAATCTTTATCACTGTCCTAGACCAAGAGAGAAAGGCAATTCAGATATCAGAGAGGCTAAACAACCTTCTGTAGATGCATGTCTGTTTTAATCTACCTTATGGGAGCCCAGGATGGACAAGTTCCTAATTTAATCACTGCAGCTGAACGTATAAAGTTTGGTAGCATGAACCTGTGTCATTGTTTTCCTTTGTGCAGGGTCATGACCGCAAAATATTTCAGTGAAGGGAAAGAGTTGGAGGGTGACACTAAAATGATTCATCTGGTATCTGCAGGTGTTTCTCCCAGAATAAGAGAAAGGCAAATCCGAATATTAGGAAATTTCTGCTGTGTTATACCCAATCCGAAACTAATGTAATTCCTTTATTATCAATATTTCATGTCCAATTTTTATACCTAAACACAAGGTAAAAAAAAAAAAATAATGTAAAAAGAACAACACAAAACTTATACAAATTTAATTTCAGGATTAAAAGTACATCTGTACTTAGATAAGTAGTCTTCCAAAGCACCTAAAGATTCTATGTCTGAATTCTAGTGGTAGTCATTTTAAAACTCTCAATCTAAGAAACTCGTCACTGGACTCAGTCCAGCAGATGACTTTATAACATGACTTTTATGTTTCAAGAACAAACAAGATAACTTCCCTTCCCCTTTCACATAGTCATTTATTTATTAGACATTTCCTCTAGTGATACAGAATACAGGATCATTTATTTCCAAGAGAACATGTCCCAAAACAGCCTGCTACTCATAAGGCTATAGATTTTTCTGTAGTGCACCTTTTATTTGAGTGCCAAAAAATCCTGGACTGCTTCACAAAAAAACAACATAAACATATTTTATTGACTGAAATATTGTTTTCAAATACTTTCAACTCTTCTGTCTTTTAGGGACTGATGCAAAGCTTTTTGAAATGCACTCATACCCTTCTATTGATTTAGATGACCTTTTGACCAGCTCCTTGGAGTAGCTTGAGGGGAAAATTAATCTGTTATCAAACCAGATAAAATCCTAAGGGTTTCTAAAGCTACATACTGTCATCTCAAAAAGGAACTAGTTCTTCTGAACTCAGTGGACAATTCAGTATAAATTCTGAGTTACTGAACCAAGGCTGAGACCTGCAAGGGATGCTAGTACAGAAGCTTTTGTTATTACTTTATTTTACTTTGTTTTCCCTTCTTTGGTTTTGAAATATTCAAGAAGTCAAAATTATAGCATTGGTTTTCAATAAGGAATATTTTAAACTGCTTACCAGCTCATGGCAACTTTAGCTGTTCTGGCTTGCATAGAAGATAAGAAAGGATAAAATTGTGCAGAATCTCTCTGCTAATAATCTGTCAGAACTGTACCTACTCATGTGAGAATTGCCCACCTCTTAATCTGACTCTTCTCTTATTCGTATTAAACTCACACTCATAAGGTCTCAATTCTTTCATTAGACTTACTTTCAGACTTGCCACAGACAAATACCTTCCTGCTCTCCTATCCTCTGCCACCTCTGCTCTGCTTCCAGAATCAGCAATACAAAAATCAATAGCTAATATATTTAATTGCCAGGAAGAGTGAAGTGTTAGCAGCAGAACAGTGACAAGGTCATTCTTGTAATCTCATACTACCAAACATACACAAACACTTGCCAACACTGAGGACAAGGAACGGCCTTGGATTCTGCCAGTCTGCTATGCTACTTAGCCACAGTGTATATGGCAACACACAAAGAACGATCTGTGGTATAAACATACACACTCATGCAAATGCATGCATGTATCCCAATCTGGTTTTTGCCACTGCACTAATTTACCACTTAATAGAGCTGTTGACCTTCCAGATGATAAAATTTAATGTTTATTCTCTTGTAATATTTTGTCTTAACTCTTGTTTTTAAATATACCTTAAGCTGGAAAATGGGATTTTCTGGAGGTACCCCAATTATGATTTAGAGCTATGTCCATTCAGGTCCTCAAAAACACTTCTCAGACCACATTTCTAAATGTCTATATTGTTTAGAGTGGATAAGTGTAGAGATGTTGAAGTCTTGACAGCACTGAGCTTACTGGTTTCCCTCTGTCCTGCAAGCGTTGGCATGACAGCAGGTACATATACTTCCTCCACAGGCCCCAGTTCAGCACCAGAGTCTATATAGCACAACCAAGGGGGGTTGGTTGGGCTATGTGGGCAGGTTGTGCTTTTCTTTTCCTACCTGTGTAACAGACAAGTAATCTATGGGACACCCTAGTTAAGTCTCATCTGCAAATGAGACTTATTGAGAATGAGACATTGTCCTCATTTGCAAAAAGAGTGGTGCCCCTACCCTGCAAGATTTCACTAAGTAGTGGACTATAGAGTCAATCTCTCCTTGTTGTTTTTCCCTTATAGTCCAGTTTGTAATTAAAAAGCAATGAAACTGACCAGAAGAAAACTTTAGATAGAAATATCTAGAACACTTCTGTTACACAAAGATTTCAAGGTAGGAAGGGGCTTGAATCAACTCGAGTTCGGGCAGAACATGAGGTTCTTCTTGATTGTGTTGTGATACACAATCCTGAGTATGTCTGCTGCTTGTTTTTTTGCACATATATCTGAACCACTTCACTTATGCTGTGGAACTATCCACATAAAACTTAATTTCAGTCTAGACGTTATTTAACCATTTTAGTATACGAGTGAACAGAAAACAATAAGCCCATTGCGCAGTTGGACTTGTAGATCTGCCATAACTTCATTATAATTTAGCTATGCAGCCCTTAGATCAAAGCTGTCTTACAGTTGAATGCTGTGAAGTATGACTGGATGAAATGAGTCTACCTGCAAAAGATCATGTAGATAGAGCTTATGGATGGTTAATTCCAAAAAGTGTTTCACCCCTGTAGAGAGAGATCCCAAGTTCCATTCTTATTTCTTAAACTTCATTCCTATGTTCTGAAATAAAGTTGTTCTTGTGTTGTATCTTTCGCATTGGTCCCTGGAAAAAAAAAAGAGTAGTTATATTCTGATCTTCACAGACAAACAAATTTGGAATATTACTGTTACTGCTGGGACAAAACTGCAGCAGGATGGTGTCCTGATTAGAATGCTGGAATGGAATGTGGGATCCTCTGCTTCACAAGAAACCTCCCCTGAACCCTTGGACAAACTTATTTCAATTTTTTCTTTGAAAAACTAAGAAAATAATATTTGCTTGGTTTACAGGAACTTTTAAAACCTGTTTTTAGAGACTGTAGGACTTTGAAAGAGTCCTAGGTGTGCATTAAGTACCATAGGTAAAAAGTAGGAGTTAGTCCTTGCACCAGGAGCAAATACCTCCAGTAGAGAAAGATTTGGAACAACAGATGAACTTCTCTGTAAGCACTTCCAAAATTGTATTTTTATTAACGTCTTTCATCTCAGCTGACAGGATAATTAATTGTAATTAAAAAGATAACCTAGGTTAGTGAGGCTTGTTCTGCAACGGAGCTGTGAAATTAATTTCTAGATGGCCTTTGTACATAGAGCAGGATTTTCAATGCTTCTGAGAGAAAATGCCTCCACTGACCACAAACAGTGATAAAGACACATTCATCTTTTGTCTGGCTAAAAAAGAAATTTGACCAAATAAACTACAGGTCAGATTCTCAGCTCTATAATTTTGAGAATGCCAACGGTAATTGACTGTCATGAACAATTATATAAATATGCATACTTCATAGAAGCATGTGTATTTCTCTAGAAATTTATCAAATACTTGTGATACTGGCTGACAGGTATAAGAAATTTATTATTAGAATAAGTTTTAGAAAACAGAAATGTCTCTGTGTGCATAGGGTTTACCTGCTACTGGCTTTATATCTAAGGCAGAATGTTACAAAAGCAACCCATTGACACTGAGCGTTTTCAGAGCTTCAGAACTGGGACCGCAGCATCTACAGGTGCTCTACTCATGCCAGGTTCTCTTTATAATTAATGTAGAAAAACATGCACTTTTAAGGTGTAATTCATCTGGCTTGTTTAAAACAGCCACTTTAAGATGTGATGAATCGTACCTTAGACTCCATTGGCAGTACTAATGAAAATTCCTTAACTCTAAAGGATGTTCATGGTGACTGACTTAGACAAATTGAGCCCAAGAAGCCTAATATGGTGGAATCATTATGGTTTCAATTACCCATTTTGCAAGTACTTGCTGTTTACATATGGGTAATTATATATTTTTTTGAGGGTTAAGGTCTCTAAAATAAATTCTCTTTCCAGGGGTCTGGAAACCTTGGCTTCTCAGTGAAGGATAGACAGGTTTTTCAGCATCAGAATGAATTTTTAAAGCAGGTGTCTTTTGGTAATATTGGTTTTAATTTCTCTGTGTGTCAGCTGTTCTACTTGTAAAATGTGAATTATAATATTAATCTTATTATGACCTGGTTTGCCTCTTTATTCATTCAGATTTATAAAGTGCCTGATGAACTCAAAAGGATACAGGTGACAAATATTACTAGCTATGTTATTCCTCTTTATTACGGTCACCTATCCATAAATATTTTCAACTCAGTTTGAATTTTGACCCCTGTTCATCTCTCCTTTCTAACTAAATAGAATCACAGAATCATAGAATGGTTTGGGTTGGAAGAGACCTTAAAGATCATCTAGTTCCAACACCTTCCACTAGACTAGGTCACTCAAAGCCCCATCCAACATGGTCAATAGGATATTTAACTGTCCAGCACTGTGCCTTGATCCCCCTGAATTTTCATGTTAGCACATTTATGATTCCAAGCACATCTCACAACACCCTTTCCCACTCTGTATTGGATATGCCTTCCATGTGCTATTAAATATTCAGTATCACAAGCTATCATTATATTAATTTTAAGATTTTTTTTTTTTGTCAATAGATGAACAATCACAATGATTGAAAATGCTTCTCCTCTCAAGGGCTTGTACAGTGTTTTGCATTCTATGGCATGTTAATTAGTTATGTTTATCGAAAATGACTTAAAAACAGAGACAACTTATTAGCCAGTTTAGTTAGCTGCTACTTACATTAATGAAAATGTCTGGATACGTGCCTATTAAGAACACTTGGGAGATAAGAGGTTGAAAAGTGATTCCTTTGCTTTTTCTGCTGACAATTTGGAAAGGAGTGCATTCACAAATACTGTTGAAGCATTCACAGCCTCCACTGCGCTGGAGCCCAGTCTAAAACACAACACCCTCAGGAACAGAGGAGCCACACTAGGCGGGTGTTTGCACGGCATCCTGCTGAAGGTTGGCATTGCGTGTGCTTTGGCAGCAGTAACATTTACCACCAAAAGCAGCTAGCAGCAGCTCCATTACTGCCACTACCAACAACATGTGTCTATCTGTCATTGCCAGAGAGGCATTGATGAAAATAAGGGAGGGCACATAGCTGATTTTCTGAAGGGTAGCTTTGTCTTTTTCTTCACGATTTGTTTATTTATAGGGCCAACTCAGAGTGCCTTTCAGGCAGCAAAACAGAATTTCTTGTATATATATATATATATTTCATTTCAATTGACGTCAGGGAGCTTCGTGCTGAACACAAAACCCATTCTATCGGCTGTGTACAGCTAGAAAGATGCACCAGTGCCCGTGGTGGAGGGAGGCAGGGAGGGAGAAGGCAAAATATATGTTGCAAAGATTCTTCTTCCACATTTGGAATTGCAAGGGTCAAAGCAGTAAAGTGATTTGCCCAAGGTGATGCAGTAAGTGCCAGGAACAGAATCCAGATCTCCTGAGTCACAGCCCAGTGCCTTAATCAGCTGACCGTGTTTCCAAGCATTTGGCTTTACAAAATCAGTTGGCCTGATTTACTGGCAAAGTCTTACAATAGTGAATTTTCCCACTACAAAAAGTCAATGATCTAAAAAAAAAAAAAAAAAAAAAGCTTTTTTCTTTTTTTTTTTTCCTGTTAACTGGAAACATATTGTACCTGGGCAATACTGCAAAACAAATGCTGAAGAAAAAGGATGATGATATAAACCAGGTTTACTGGTAGTGCTACACCCATTCCAGCATTGCTGCAAGACTCAGGTGACAATGATTTGTTGCAAGGAACTGCGTATTAGAATGAAATACAAGGATCTTATCATAGATGAAACATCTGCTGCTTGTCGTCTGCCACTTGGACAATGGGAAAGGGTTAAGAAAGAGTTTGGAGAACTTTGCTTGTAATTCTCATTCCATTGTATACCCACTTTATTTTTCCAAGTATTTAGTTCTATCTGAACAAAGAAACTAGATTTTATCCTGACTTTGCTCTGGCTCTGTTGAGTGGGCTTCAAGCACAATATGTGCTAAAATCTGCCTGGGTGAGAGAATAGAGTCATTAATTATGGCAATTAATACTCAGAATTGGTGAGAAAACAATTTTAAAACTACTTAGAACTTATATTTTCAGTCAGAATGTCTATATTCCATGATTGTTTTTTCTGTTCTAGTCATTCATATTTTTAATCTTTTATGAAAATATATAGGTAGACTAAAATATATTATTATTCTGCTCATGTTGAGTTTGGATAATTGGTGCAATAATATTACCTATTTCTGACACTTTAGAGTTAATGCTGTAAAAGTGCTGGGTTACTGAAAAAGGCAGTGCATATATGTGGATTTAAACACAGACCTGCTGAATTACCACCAGAAAATTCAAAAAGTTAGTTTTCACTTGTTTTCATGGTGTGAAAATGGGTATTTTATTTAACAGTGCAAAGCAAGATGAGCTGTGCTATTCAGTGCCTAAACTGAAGCGAGTTAATTAGTAGGCAGTTTTCCTTTACAACTCAGGTCCAAGTCTTGTTTTTATAACACAGCAGTCCAAAAATTACACCAACGAGAGAGTGCTAGAGAGACACTTTATCAAAGCCTCCTGTTTTACAGATTTTATCCCATATAAATGGTGCTGGGGATTTCCAGAGAAGAGTTCCTGTCTGGAGAGGAACCTCCTATTGCACATATCACTGGTATGCACTGCAGATTTAATCACTGAATGTAATAATTTCTTCAGCAGGTGAGAACTTTTCTGTTGTGCCACCCATAAGCATCTTTTGGGATACTTACATCTACTTTTCTTTAGTTTCAAGTTAGATTAATGGACATGTGTCAGCACACAAGAAAACTGTGTATTCTGTTGAGAAGTCATCAGTATACTAAAAGTAGCATACGTCCACTAGTCTGCAACACGTATATTTCATTGTCTCACCTACTTTTTGTATTTACTACTACTAAAACATCTACTATGGGAAGTGTTTCGTTTTGTAAGTGCAGCGTCCACGTGCTTGGGCAAGGCTTATCTTCTGAAATCCTGCTGAAATCCGCACCAGGGACAGAAGACACAGACAATAGCAACCCAGAAGACAGTAACTGAGAGATTAACGACCTCCTCAGCTGTGGCTAAGGTGGCTGTTAGATGCAGCTCCTGTAGAAGAAAATAGCTGAGCATCAGCTAGAGAGATTAAATTTTTCTTTTTTTTTTTAGGAAGGAAGCCTTATCCAGCAGGCAACTGTTGTGCCAGGTGATTAACAATAAATAACCCTACTTTTTCAAGTAAGCTTGCATATAATGAACCTCTTATGTATACTGTTCCCTAAAATCCTGGTGGAAACATTTCATCTAGCTGTTGGTGGTTAAAGGCAAGCCTTTGCAAATTTTTAAAAAAACTACGTGATGGTAGAGTTTTATGATTGAATGTATACACAAAATCCTACACTGAGCTAGAAAGAGCTTTGGATAGTTTTGAACATGCCTAAAGTGATAAGGAGAAGGGGAATAACAAGATGCTCTATTTCAGCCATGGGAATGTCTTTCTTGATTTTGAGTGATTAAAAGTCTGGTAGAATAAAACATTTTGAAATGAAGTATAAAGCAAGCTGAAATTACTTTGAGCAGAAGGAGCTTCAGATCCATCTGTGATAGAAGAGAATATAATAATAACCCTGTGTCATCTACTTACATCAAACCTGGATTTTCTGTGGGTTGAAGAAAAAATAGGAGGTGAAAAAAACCAGAAATATTTTGTACTTGTATTGCTTTGCACTGCATGGTGGCATGCAAGAGAATACAAAGAGAAGCTGGCCAAAAGCCATGTTCATGTAATCCTGAGTTAGCAGGCAGTAGATCAAATTTACACCTAAAGAATATGCTTCTCTGATAACAGTGAAAAAGTGCATTGTAAATTAGCATGAATATTAAGCACAGCAAGATAAAAACACATCTCATTTCTGAGCACAAAAATATCATTGTCTAATTTCCCCTGAAATGTGTCATAAAAGTGCCTTTTATTCAGTATTTTGAAAGGAAAATGTATCATATTACACTTCTCAGTAGCATCGTTATGCAATTCAATGGGGGATGAAATGTCATGATTTAATAAATAGGATAAAGAGAAAGATAAAATAATCTGATCACTGATCTCTCTTATTTTCAGTCATCAACTGAGGATGGAAGAGAGCAGGAGAGGGAGATTAATTTTAGGCTTTATGCAGATATGGGTCAGTAGCTCACAGCTTTCCTGGTTTTTGTAAGCACTGACGTGCTTCAGCACGAAGAAGATCACTGAGAGTGAGAGAGTGATTATAAATGTACCACACACTTCCCTGAGCAAGCCACAGTGGGAGCGTGTTTCTCCTTGCAGGTGGCACCCAGACTTGGTCAGGTCTGCTCTGCTCCCAAGAAAGTGCTCAGGATGCTCCTGTAGTTCCTGTGCGCACTGAGTTGTGTTTTTGCCCTTGATGCTCTGCCTGGATGTAGTTGTAGTTAAGGCTAGTTTTGAGATGACCTTTGAAGCCTCACATCGCACGTGCTCCTACAGGACATGGCTGGACAGTCCTCACTGTCCCATATGGCTTCACAGCAACGTCACACAGCCACAGTCGGACAGAGAAGTAGCCTGAACTTGGACTGGTTTCTTAAGTACAAGTTATAGTAAATGGGGCTGTGCAAGGCTCTGTCTCACTGTATATTTTTTCAGAGGAACATGTTGTCTGAACGCCTACGCCACTGTTCCAGGCACTAGGCATGTTGAATTAATTACAGGATTCCAGGCATTTGACGGTACCCAAATGAGTCAGTGACTCCAGCAGCCACATATGATTCCTTCTGCTTTCACAGAGCGGAGAGGCACAGCCTCCTCTCTCTGAACCTGATCTCTCAGCAGTTTTGACCTCTCTGGTGCTGCACCTGACTTCCACCAACACATCCATGTGGAGAATCAGATATAATCTGCCATAGTGTTCTCATGTGAACTGTTGTTAACAGATGGCATTTTTCCTGTCTAAAATACACGCCTGTAGCTGGCACGTTTCACACTTCTCCCCCTCCTCACACATTTTGAGGTTTCCATCAGTTATTGGCTCTGCAGCCTCAGGTTACCATCAAGTCTGAAAGTCACTGCACAGGCCAGATGCTCACAAATTTATCATGCTACCTGTTTAGCCCCTGGCCTAAAGATGAAAAGCTTCTTCTGGGTTCACTTTAGTCCTAACAATGTAACTGTACAACACACTGATGTTTTGTTTCTGTCACTGTGCCAGTGATGACAGGACTTACAAGGGCAGAGTGCTGAGTCATAAAAGACATCTAACAGCATGTCTAAGAACAAATCCAGCTCTTAGGAGAAAAACTAGACTTCACACAGAAAAATAATTCAAGGTTCAAAATTGGGTAAAAACTCTTTGTGATCATGAATTCCTTGAAATTAGGAAATTTACGTAGCAATTGCTACTTTATGTAGTAAATATTATTTCTTTAGAAAAGAAGAGAAGCGCTGGCAGAGCTCTGTGGGTACGAATTTGGTGCAAGGTCAGAAGACTTGCACTATTTATTGTTTGTGTGTGTTGTTACTCCTTAATGTTTATCATAACCAGACCCAGGTGTAAGTAAAGCAAGCCACCTGCTTTTCCTCTCTAATCTGCCACCCTTATAAATCATTTACTGAATAAAGGTTTCTAGATGGAGGGATGGTGTTGTTTGCTGTAACAGCACGACTTGTGCTGGACTGCCTGGGCAGAATCTGTGGGCCTGCAAGGTGCGTGACCAAGGAAGGTGAATGCTGTCATAGAAAAGCTGGAGGCAACAAAGTATGAGGCAGTTTGGGGAAAGAGTAGTCAAAAGGGAAGGTAAAAAGTCCATGGCCCTGATGGTGCCATTGCCTGCAGCAGAGGGCTGGAAACCTGGGCGTCCCCTGTTGTCAGTGTGAAAAGAAGGAAGATTTCTGCCAGAACAGAAGGGAGGACAAAGCAGCAGTAACTGACCACACTTTTCAGGCTTTCCTATCCCTGTTCTCCCCTCCCACATAAATTTTCCCTCTGATTCTCCATTCCAGCTCTGCTGCTTCTTCCTTCTCCTCCCCTTTCCTTAACAATAAGCTGAACAAGGCTCCAGGCCCTCATCTCCAATGTGGCAAAATTCAGTATAGCCCACCGTGCCTGAGAGCCTTCAGGCACCTCTGATGTTCACTCATGTGATGTTGAAAAGCCCCAACAATCATCTGACATTGTCAGAGCATGTGCAGATGAGTTGGCTCCCTGCGGCAACCCAAGACAATGTTTGCTGAGTCTCAAAAACTGTTTACCATGAAAACATAGAACTGCTCCATGGAAATCTAGTGCTGTGCCTTGCATCACATGAACACTATATCAATGTTGCTGCTTTTTTCCTATTTAGTCTGTTGTACTTATAAATCATTTACTGAATAAAGGTTTCTAGATGGAATAATGGCAATGTTTGCAATATCAGCAGAGACCTGTGCTGTACTGCCTGGGCAGAATCCGCGGTCCTGTCAGGTATGCGACCAAGGAAGGTGAAAGCTCCCATAAAGTCAACAATATATGTTAATGATTTACGTGCCTTTCATATGCTGGCATTTTAAAGGCTTGAAAGTGATTTCTATAAACTTCAGAAAACTGTTGTGCTACTCAGATACAATTGATGGGAACATTGAATCAGATGCTGAATGAGCTGTTGACTTCGGTGAAATTATTCACAAGACTTGCTCCATGTGAATTTTGGGATCACAATCAAACTATACAAGTTTCGCATTAAACATTGTTTTGTTGCTGGGCCTCCCATGGTGAGGTTAGCAGAGAAGAAAAAAATAAGATCCTTAACTCCCCTCTCTACTCCAGCCTGACTCACAGATGCTGCAGGCTCTGTATTTGGGGGATTTTCACCAATTCGTACAAGGGAGCTGTATCTGGCCTTTGCCCCACCCTCATTCTCTGTGTAGCCATTAGAAACACTGGGAAGGGAAGGAATGCTGCTTTTCTTCTGTGTTATCAGGGAATTTCAGGAGACGTGATGTTTCCTGCATCCTCTCCTGCAGAGCAGCCTCTTCAAACGTGTGTGTGCTGAGGCACAGCTGAGCTGTGCAATGTCTACTATGTACAACATCTAGTTAATGACAGCTGTGTAAGGGCACCTTTCTCCAGGGTTCACCCGAGGGGTGTAGTTCTCGAGGACGCTGCCTGTATTTCTGTAACTACTCAACTGGTTTCAAGCATCTGGATTTCCACAGAAACCTCTAAGTATGCAATCCTCCTTTCTTTTTCAGATGAGTCATCCAGGATAATGGCTCACAGTTCTAGCTGGGGATGGTGAGAGGGAGATCCTGCAAATAAAGGTAAAGAACAACTACAAAACCTCCATCAACCCGGTTGGTAGAGAGCACATCACACCTCAGGGTCTATTTAAGGGCTCCAGGGCCTAACAGCAGCTGTGCTATAGACTTATTTGTTTCAGAAACGGCTGATCTAGAGGCACAGCCCTTGGCTGAACAGGTGGCTGTAGAGTTTAGAAAAGATCTTACCACGCTGAGGCGAGGCCCTGTGCTTCCCTGCACAGGCTGGGGAACCCTTTCAGTGATCCAGTCCTGTGGATTTCCCTTTTGCATGAGTTGTTTTCCTTATGAGTCTCCAGCCTAAAACAATAGAGGAGTTTCCAACAATAAGGGGATTTTCAATACTCCAAGCTTAGTCATTTCCTATTACTCAAAGGAAGAAAATGTGAAAAAGTTCCAGTTTGGCTGGTGGTCCAGTCAATATTTATGTATCTGTTTTCACAAAGTACTAAACTTCAGAACAGCAGGGATGTTGCCTCTCTGTGAAAATAACATAATATTTTAGAACAATTGTTCAAACTGGTGTAGTAAATAGCTTTCAACATAACATAATTTGCAGTGGACAATAACATTTCCATGGCAACAGGGATGCTGTCCTGTTTTTATTTTGTTTTGCTGCATATTAAAGGAAAACTCTTTGAATAGTTCCAGTGTTAGGGCTTATGTTGTAGCTACTATTGCTACAAATCTAGCCAAATATATAAGAATCCTGTTCCCAAGGCTATATTGACTGTAGCTTTGGATATGTAAGCACATATTTAACAAATAGTTTTTACTAGTACTGTGGTTTATATTAAGTTCAATTTAGCTGAGTTTCAGGGTTGAAAACTTCAGTTAAAAAATAAACTTTGTAAACTGAGAAATAGCACTGATATCAATCAGTTAAATGGGAGATATATGCGAAAAATATGTAGATCTTACTGGCATACTATTTGCCTCAATGCTTTTTCTTGGAAAAAATGTTTCTTGCTAATTGAATTTCGACATATGTGCAAAAATTCTCCTGAAAAATGCTTCATTCTCTTTATTGTGCTGTATTTTAACAAGTATTTTGTTCTGTAATTTCAAAATACAATTTCATGATCAATTTTATTCAATGTTCACATTATGATATTTTATGAAATGTGAAGTAATGTTGTGCTATAGTATTCAGCTCAAGTCATTGTCTTGCCCTGCTTTCCATATCACTTTCAAATAAAAGTACAAATAGTTTTGATGTTGCCATAGAATCATAGGACAATTTAGGTTGGAAAGAGTCTCAGGAGGTCATCTGGCTCAACCCTCTGCTCAAAGCAGAGATAACTTCAACATTAGATCACTTTCCTTGTGGACATTTCCAGATGAGTTTTGCCTATCTCCAGCAATGAATATCAGATAGCAAACATGTAATAGCTTGGAGAATAATTGCTTCTCTTGCCTCTTTGCCTTTCGTTTTACTGACATCCAATGTGGCCATTCATTTATGAAGACAATTGCAGAGCTCGGTGAGAAATACTACGTTTAAACAGCCTCCACACTACTGAAATGCTTTCAGCTGCCATTTTGAACACCATGGCTTTACATCTTTTACACTAATTCCTTCAGGTAACATTCTGTTCCACTGTAAGCAATGGGAATTTTGCACATCATTCCCGTACTTCTCTCTTTATCATATTCTGTGTCTGGAATACTTGTAAGAAAATGGAACTCATTATTTTTGGCAATATTTTCCTGTGAGCTCCTTGAACTTAATCCATATCTCAACTTATCTTTGTTCTAACTTGATTTTATTCAGTTCTTATCTGTAAATCAGCATGTTCCTCCTTTCTACTGAAATGATGAAGAAAAAACTGCCAATTTCCAGTCAAGTGTTTTAGATACCTGTCCTTCAGAAAAAATCCTGTTAGGTATCCAAATTATGAATTAATAATACTAGAGGGAAATATCTTTCAGTTTTAAAACTTTAATCTGTTTTTGTATACAAGTTTTAAAATCTGTTTTCCTAAATGGAGCTCTGTAAACTTCAAGCAATAGAAAATGGTTAAAAAAACCTCCTTCTGAGACTGCAGAAACCTAAGCAGTCATCACAATCACAGAAATCATGAGGTGAAGCAGGATTAGCATATTACAGCTTGTCTGACTGCTTTTTCCTATGGCATGCCAAAACAAGATTAGAACAGCTGATTCAGGGGTGTCCAAAAGAGAAACCTTTTCCATATTAGTATCTTATCATATGATTCCTGCAAAGCACATGTCCTAAAACAACAACAAACTTTCTTTCACAGTTCTAAGCAGTCTTTGTTCTTTAATCAGATGATAGTAATTTGATCTAGACATACTGAACCAAAATAGCTCATGTGTTTTCCTTTTTATGATTACAGCATGTTCCATAAGGAGCTGTAAGCTACCGTAGATAAGGAAAGCAACTAAGTACAACAAATTAAGTGGATTGCCTAAATTATGTAGATGTTCAGAGTTAATGCTTAAACTAGTTTGCCTCTAACTTCTGATATGAACGTAAGGAAAATCATTACAGCAAGAATTATTTTTGTGTTTTTAATGATATCTTTTATTTAGTAGTATTTTAGCTCATATTCAGAGCAGAAAAATATATATAGGTTGATAAATAAAGATGTACTAAGTACAACAATCACTATTGCAACAAAACTAGATGCTTTAGGAATGGAAAAGCAAAACATTAACAATGTGAAAACTTTGCAGCCCAAGGAAAGGATTCCCTAACTCTTAATTTCTCAAATTATGCAATATGATTTTCTTAATTATCATAAATGGGTAGATTTCAGAATTTCATGAACAAGATAAAGCCAAATTCAATTTCTGGTCTAACTGAACTGGTGACAGAAATGCTCATAATTAATGTAGTTACTACATGACTGAAAAAAACCCCATATATGTAAATAGAAAAAGAAATAGAAACCTCCATCCAAGAGAGTGAGCTTTTTCCAGAGTGGGAATTGCCTGTGGTATATCTGGTTTTGCAATACTTGTTGTAATAAGAACTGGTTCCTAATTTGATGTTAAATGCTATTATGTTAGAAATAATAAATATTACTTAATAATTACACTTCACATACAACACAAAAATACATATACAAAGGAAGACAAATATAGATATATGAACAAAATTCAACTAAAAATGTACTATTTTACTCCATTGAGCAGATTCTCCAAATGTTTACTCTCTTGGAATAGTCCATAAAAACACACATAAACTCAGTTACTTCGATTTTCTTGCATGTCAGGATTAATCATGTAAGTAAACCACCGAAGAGTATAAACACTGACTTGTGTTCAGTTTTGGGCCTTTCAGTACAAGAAATACATTTTGTTGCTGGAGCACGTCCAGCAAAGGGCAATGAAGCTGGTGAATGGTCTGGAGAACAAGTCTTACGAGGAGTGGCTGAGGGAACTGGAATTGTTTAGTCTGGAGAAGAGGAGGCTGAGGGGAGACCTTATCGCTCTCTACAGCTACCTGAAAGGAGGTTGTAGGGAGGCAAGGAATGGTCTCTTCTCCCAAATAACTTGTGATAGGACAAGAGAAAATGGCCTCAAGTTGCGTCAGGGGAGGTTTAGATTGGATACTAGGAAAAACTTCTTTACTGAAAGCATTGGTCAAACATTGGAACAGACTGCCCAGGAAAGTGATGGAGTCACTATTCCTGGAGGCAGGGTTCAAAAAATGTGTAGACGTGACACTTCATGACATGATTTAGCAGAAATGGTGGTGTTGGGTTGACAGTTGGACTTGATGATCTTAGAGGTCTTTTAGAACCGTAATGATTCTAATATTCTATGATTCTACAATTCTATGGTTCATGTTACATTTCAGAATTATAAACACGCCACAGACCCAAGTATTTTCCACTCAAGACAAAGGAAATTTTTAGTATGGTATTAATTTAATCTGATGCATCCGGTCAAAGTTGTTTTTCTAAGTACACTATACAATCAATAGAGAGAAACCAGTACTTTCTGAGGCTCATCTAAGAGGGATAACAAAGTCTGGCAGAATTATTCACCTTCTAGAAGTAACTACCTTTCTCCATATTAACTGTAGAGAGTGAGAGGGGGATTTTAGGCAGATGACTTGAGGAGATATGACTTTTCAACAGGTGTTGGATCAGGTTCAATCTATGATGGTGACATATTTGTTCTCATTTCTTTTGAGTGTGTACTTCTAAGAAGACAGAAAAGATGTTGAAAGACAAAATGAAAAGTTAAAAATTAAAGATGTTTAAAAAATATTGTTTGTGATATGAACAAAATGCTAAGTTTTTACAGTTGCTTTTTCAGAAATCCAGAACAACCTACCCTTGTGTAATGGTCTTTCCAAAGTTATGACAATAAAACTTTATAGTGCCATTCACTGTCTCATAGTCTATAGATACTTCCATACAACATACAGCAATGTTAAAACACCTTTCCCTTCCCACACTGAGAACTTGTATGAATCCTCCTCCAGTCCATGTTTGTTTGGAATACATTTTTATAGCAAAGTTATAAGCTCAATAACATGCAGGGATTTATCTTGAAAATACAGACTCAACAGTAACTGCAATGAAAGCAATATGGCAAGAAAATAAAAGTTCTGGACCATCTGGGTGAAAATATGTAGCTTTGAAAAATGTTCAGAAGAAAGAAAATTGACATATACCTGGAAGTGAAAAGCTCTAAATTCAGCTAAGAGTTTTGTCACACGCTTACTCACTGACTTTATGCGTGACACTAATGGTTGCTTTTCAGAGTCACATGGTGCCCACCTCTTCTTTATATTCAAGAAACTAGGGAATTGGGCTAAAACTTGGTTTCCTCATCTGGGGATGATATGTAATCAATAACTATGTAATAACTGTGGAAGAACCACTAATAGGTTCTTTGTCTCAGAGTAAGTCATTTAGACAAGTTTTTAAACTAGCATAACTGTTACAGTACCACTTCTCTCTCTCAGCTATGCTATCATGATATGAACATAATAATAAAAATAATAACCCCCCACCTGAAACTCAGGAGCATTATTCACATACAATATTCAGTTAACGACATTAAAAGTTGTTTCTTTGTTCAATGTTAGTAATGTTGCTATTCTTGCTCAGCTAAACATAAAGTGAAAGATTAATTATTAGTGTTTATAAATAAAGTTAGGGGTTTTCCAGTGCTGAGACAAAAGGCAAGCTTTTACATCTCATTGGAAAAATAAAGGGGAACCAGTTTGTTGCTAAAACTATAAAAGTTTATTCTTATCCCTATTCTGGTTTTTATGGTTTGTTATTGCACTGAAACTCATCTACTATTTATCAGTTGATAAAAAGGACAACTCAAACTCTTCTTTACTGGAAAACTGTGAAGCTTTGTTGTTACAGCTGATATCAAATAGACCTGCTAAGTGGGATAGTGTCAAAGTCCTTCTGAATATAAGCAATATCCAGAGTCTTCATAACAAGTAAAAATGTTAGTTTGGTATTCTTCAAAATACTAATCTGGATTCTGATGTATTTTATGCTGAAGTTCTAAGAAATTCACATGGAAGTCAGTGAAATTGCAGTACTCTTTATGTCTGTAAACAACAGGGATTGACCAAAAGGTACCTGAGAAGATAACAGAACACTGAAACATGGGACCTCACCAATGGCTGGAAACAGAGTTCTCTGCTTTTCAAAGCTGCATCTTCATTTGCAAGTCAAGGAGTTATAATGAGGTAAAACACTTCAAGGCAGCAACTCATGCACTGGAAATGTCAGGTCACACAGTTTATCCATTCAGCACTGCACAGCTAACGTGCTTTCACTTCACCTCTGAATCAACTGTCTATATTCAGTCATTTTTAATTCCCATGGAGTTCCCTCACATATTGTCTACAAGGAGTCATCAGAGCGTCAGTTTTGCAACCGCAAAATTTTACTTACCAAGAGACAGAAGGCTGTCTGCAGTGAATTGTGTCTCTATCCTGGTGTGCCTGCTGTAAGCTTTCAGACCTGAGGGAGAGACTATCTGAGTTAAAAAAAAAAAAGTTTCATTTTGAAAAACAACAAAAAAAAACAACCCAGTGTTGTACTGGAAATAGGAAGACAATCACTGTAGAAAACTGATACGTTTAAAATCATCTAATGTAGTCCAAGACAGTTAATTTCCTTTGAAAAATTAGAGGATCATTCCCTTAAGTCAAAATAGTCTGTAAAATATCCAGGAACTGCTCACCTCACCTGGTGTGACAGCGGAGCATAAAATTCCATGAAATCAGTTCCCTTCTACAAGTGAGACAAAGATGAGGAAAAGTGGGATCTGTTGCTTCCCAATCCTGTCCTCCAACACCAAGTAGAACAGCTGGTCTTCACAGGAGGAACAATCCTCCGTGCAGGAGATATACGGTAAATGTATCTGAATCCATCCCAGATGCACCCAGTAAGTCAAGGATCAAACCATCAACCTAAAGTAAAAACAATTAAATTCCACTCTTACTTAAGCTGTATTTTAATGTATTAAGAAGCCCTAAAACTTACCATACATGTGTGAAACACTATGTCTCAGCAGAAAATCTAAGGGTCTCTTTTTGAGGTAAGACAAGCTGCAGTAGGAGAAAAAAGAAACTCCTTGTAGAAGGCAGTCTAATGAAAAGTCATGGAGCCTTCTTAGAGTTTTGGTTACCAGAGAAAGCTGAGTAGAATTTCACAGCCCAAACAGAAAGTCACAAAATTAATACCTTGCCTGAAGGAGTTCCCTGCTGCAAATATCGAAGTCTCTCTGAGAACTGTAAGTGTGAAACTGTACTCAGGTTTCATTGAGAATAAACTGTTACAAAGCACCACCTCCTCTCTCCTGCTTCTATTCCACAGGAAAACAAAATCCAAAGTATTAACTGAATCTACCTAGACTCATGCTGCTCACAAAACGCTAAAAGTGGAGGAGGCATCACATGGAGCTGAGAATGCAGCAGAGGAATCAGAAATGTGGAGAAAGATTTAAAAGAGGAAAACTGAACAAAAGGATCTCTTTCCTGCATTTTCTCTGTCCCCAGATTGAGTTGGGGACTCCTCCATTGCCATGAAGGCTGAGGAGAAAGGAGAGAGCAAGCTGAGCAGCACCACTCCTGGCACCCAGCAACACCAGGACTTGGAGCCACAGTATCCTGAGCGATGTAACTGGGAAAAGGGATGTCTCCTTGTGCCTCTGAGCACTCCGTCCAGCAAACCTCGCAACTAGAAGGTGAATATTATAGAGGTAAGATACTATTCTTTGAGAAGAGGCCTCCCAGCTCCCAGCTGAGCTTCTACTTGCATGCTGGCCCTTTAATTTCTGAAAAATACAGTCAGGCATGTCACCTCTGGAAGGGATTCACAACCATAACATACAATTTTATATAATGCATAACATGAGCACTTGCATTTTTTTTCTGTTGGATCTCCCTCATAATTCAGTGCAGAAGCTGTGCTCAGGAATGGAAAGGATGCAAATTGATATCCACCACTAACTGATGCCAAACATAATTTGCTAACTTTTCCGTTTGCATCTGCAACTGATTTAATAATTTTAAAGGAAGATTTCTGCATGCTATTTATTTTCTATATTCTAATAGTACATCATGATCAGATAAATTTCTGATGCCTTTTAGTCTAAGAGAAACCTACCTGGACTTAGTCCTATTTTAAAGCAGAAAAGATAAAGAATTCTTACAAATTTATTCTGCTAAAGATTTCATATGAACACGTTCCTTAAGCAGAGCAGCCAAAAGAACAACTCATGATCAAACCTGTGAGTACCCTTCTCTCCACATACGCATAACTATTTTCAGTTATATTTAATATTATGAATGAGACAGAATCCTTCCGTGCCCTACAGGAAAAATATGACAGCCAATTATGGGAATTACCCATTATCAAGCTACAAGTGAGTAAATACATCAAATGAATATCAGGGAAGAAGAGATGTGCCAAACTATGAAAAACAAATACCTGGCTCTAAGTGTTATAAATTAGCTTGCCCAATTTCTTTCGCTATGTAGGAATATCCCTACGTGAGAGGAATTGTTAAGAGCTCATTTTGTGCCTTGAGAAGTTATGGAAGGGAGTTTACAGTTCCTTATACGGCCAATCACTTCTCATGAGCAGCATACAAAGCCCTGCCTCTTCCTAACCTTTCCCTGATATTCTGGGAAGTTTTAAGAGAAAACTTTTCCTCTCAGATAAGCCCCATGGATCTTTCTTCCATCCATCTGCATGCATCAATCTATATTCACAGACATTCTATTGTGCAGTCTCCACACAGAGATCCTATTCTAGCCCTACGGAAGGTTACATGTTCTCCCGAGTCACCAGCTTTGACAGCAGAATATTTATCTTAAATTATTGATACTTGGCTGCTCTAGAAATACAACATAAATACCTCTGGAGGTATTATTTGTGCATAATGAATATGAGAATGTGCAGCTTTGCTTAGCTATGCTTAAGTTGCTAGAAAAGCTAACATTTACATACTTCTGTATCTGTTACCAAAAATGTTTCCCCTCTGATCCTTAGTAGTATTATCGTCCTACAGAAGAAAGGCAAGCAGCTCAGAAAATTCTTACAGAAAAACAATGTTTTACAAACTGGAAGTACAAAAGCTCTTTACTTTTCAGTAAAGAAAGAGGCAAAAACACTCAGTGACAAGAACTGAAACTATTAGAAACAGTCACAAAAAGGCAGAAACAAAGATCAATAGTGAAAAACACATTCCTTCGAGGATGGGGAAATGAAAAATGAAAAAACAACAGATAGTGCTTTCTGGCTTAATGCAATCAAGTCCTACAACTAAATCCACCAATCTTACCTTTCATCATTAGTTACATTTCTCATTCATCTACCTCATTAACCATTAAGAGAGATTCAGTAAGCTTCATAGTCTCTAACAAACAGCCTCCAAAGCAGACTTGATTTAATTAACAGACAAGCTTTATGATTTAGTTGTAATGGACTTCCTATTTGAGATAATAGCCTCTAATTTTATCCTGTTGCCAAAATAACCCACATACTGTGTGCACTGGTGAAAATTCCATATAAATGCTTGATTTTCTAGCACCTTTAAAATTTGATGAGTCTTTCCGCTAAACTTAATAGGCTTTTCACAGTATTAGAGGGCAGAAATGCAACCTGAGAAAGAAAGCACTGTTCTAGAAGGCTAGTGTTTGCTATTCTGCAGAGAAATTGTTTGGGGAACGGCTGAAAAAATTGGAAATGGTAAACATGAAGGAGATAACTAAGAAGTGCTAATCCATGGTGTAAACAAGTAAATTTGCCAAAAGAAGTCTGACTGAGAAATACCACTTTGTGACTGGCTGCTGAGATGTTTCAGTCCTCTGCAGTAGATGTAGATTGCAGCCCCTTTACGTGGCAGGTTTTAAGAAAGCTTTCGCTGGGAATGTAGTGGAGAAACTGAATGCTGAACAGGCTTCCAAATAAAGAAGATAGCATTTTCCATCAGCATGACCAGGTTGACATTTAGAGGCAAAACACAGAGGAACCACCTTTGTCTAGCAATTCACCTTTCATTGCACACCTTCACTATCCTCTTTTCTTTCCACTGTCCACAGCAGTTCCCAGTATCGCTTTGATCTTTCTGTCTCTCCCCTCCATCCTCCACATCCACAGGACATGTCTTTTATCTAAGTCCTCCCTTTCGTACTCCTAATTAGACCCATCATTGTCTTTCTAGGACCACTGCAGGTTCCAGTAGCAACCAAAATGTCTTTTTGTTAGGCATTCTCCAAACACACACAAAAAGTATACTGTGTGTTGAACAGGTCAGTGACAAAATGTGAAAAACTAAAAGCAGGGGGCGGGATTGGGTGGGGGGGAAGAACAAGGTATGGGAACAAGGGTTGTTCAACTAAATCCTTTGGTGAAAGGTAGGTACAGAGAAAACCATGAGATGTTCAACTTCCTCTTTCAGTTCCTGCGATTACATTCTTCTCCCTTGTTTCAGCCACGTTGTCACAAAACAAGTTTAGGGAAATGGTTCAGCTCTTGAGAAATGGGAATGGCATTTGCAAACCTATTTCACAAAGGAATATAAAGAAAATGAGGCCAATACAAACAAGTCTCAATCAACATGCCATGCTCTGAATGGGGATACGCCAAACTTCTTAACTGTATGGGCCATATAAAGTAATTTTATCAAAAAACATTGTCTGCACAGGGGCTAAGTAAGAGTGACTGTGTTAGTCCTCCTCAGAGAAGAGCTAGGTTAGAATCATAGAATAGTTAGCCTTGGAAAGGACCTTTAGATGTCATCTAGTCCAACTCCCCTGCAAGGAGCAGGGACACCTCCAACCAGATCAGGTTGCTGAGAGCCCCATCTAACCTGGATTGAATGTTTCCAGGAATGGGGCATCTACCACCTCTCTGGGAAACCCGTTTGACAGATTGACAGGTTGACAGTGATAGTGGCCCCCAAAGCCCCTGCTATCTCTCTTCCTCTTGCCATCTTAAAAAAAAAAAAAGATTAAATTTGCTATACACGATGTCTCTGATGCACAATTGTCCAAATTTCTGACTATTCAGATTGAAATGAAATTTCAACACTCTGAATCTTTTTTTTTCATTTCAAACCATAATTCTTTTTTTTTTTTTTTTGTCAAATATAATTAAAATTTGGATCAATGTTGTGGTTTAACCCCAATTAGCAATGAAGTACCATACAGCTGCTTACTCATTCTCCCCCCTCCCAAGTGGGATGAGGGAGAGAACCAGAAAGAAAGGAAACACCATGGTTGAGTTAAAAATAGTTTACTAGGACAGCAAGGGAAAATATAATAATAGTAATATAGATATTAATAATTATAATAATAATACACAATAATTATAATAGAATACACAAAACAAATGATGCACAACTCACTGCCCGATGACCTGACAACTGATATAGCCCATCTTGAGTAGCAATCACAGAACGGAACCAAGAACGATCTCGGAACAATCCCAAGAGAGAGGGAGAGAGAGTTGCCCGCTGGCTGCCAATCCCCCTTATATACTGAGCATGTAGTCTATGGTATGGAATACATCCTTTGGCCAGTCTGGGTCAACTGTACTGGCTATATTGCTCCCAGCTTCTTGCGCCTGCACATTAGCAAAACCTGGGAAGTTAAAAAAAGTCCTTGACCTCTTAGCACCAACTAATAACATCAGTGTATTATCAATATTCTTCACATACTAAACCCCATAGTAAATCCAAAACACATCAGCCACCGGGAAGAAAATTAGCTCCATCCCAGCCAAAATCAGCTATATTTTCTGCTTTGTTCTTTTTTTTTTCTTGAAAAAATATTCTTGTTTTTAATTTAGAACAATATTCTGAGATTTCTATTACTTTAACTCTATTTATCATTGCTCTGACATATTGAAAAGTCATATTAAATGACAATGTAAAACTAAAAAACATAAAACAGTACTCTATTGACATTCAAGAATTATAAAACAAAATTCAAAAATCCCATTTTCCTCTGAAGATAAAATTTGTTTTTTTCATATGAAAATATTAGTCAAAATTGATACATTTTCTGTATACCTAATCCTAGAAAATTATTTATTATTGATAAAAAACTATCTCACTAATAAATTTTAGACCAAATCTAATCCAAAATAATTAGAAGGGACTTCTGTTTTACAGTATTGGTGTTTGTGCCATTGAAGAATAGCTTGTTTTTTTTCCTTATGAATCAGAATACAGCAATTATTTGCCAGATCCACAGCTGAGCTCTATAACATGCATTACCACCTCGGAGGTAAAAACATGCAAAAAGAAGCAGCTATTTAAAGCTGTTGTGGTATTTTCTTCTTACTGATGACCTTTCTTTCACAGTTCTGAAAACATATCTTCTGGTTTTGGTGTCCATGCCTAGAAGCTGTTTTCTAAAGTGAGTGGTAAAAATACCATGCATTTCCCCAGATCTCCTGGTAAGATGCCAGTGTGGCCCTCTGTCCCATGAGTACAGTGCATCCCTCATTCTCCAGTCCTTCTTATACACATTTCTTTTTACCATAAATAACACCATTTTATGGTTTGCGCTTTTAGTGGTTTCAACGATCAAAGAATACCTAAGCCTTTGTCAACAACCTCCCTTGTTTACATCTTACAAGAAAAGACAATTTTACAAATTCCTGGAAGAAAATTTGATGTCAGAAGAGAACGTTTTGTGAAAGCAATATCATTTGGCCATGATCCTTTTATTACTTCTCATGTGAATGATAGCCTTGAAGTCAACATTTAGACACAGCAGAACTGCTTTTCATGAGATAGATTTGAAGATGTATGATCATATGACTATGTAGACTACTAAGGCAGGATTTTCAAGACAGCCTGAAGCACTTCTGCACCTAAACCAAATCAAAATTCATTACTTGGTTCCTACATCTCTAGGATGCCTTTGAACTTAAAAAAAGAAAGCATTACCCTTTAATTAGACATCTTAATTATATCTAATAACAATTATTATAAACATTAAAGGCTGCTATAATACTTCTACTTCTTTTCCAAACTTTTATAGTCTCATCTGGAAACCTTACCTATGTTGTCAATTTTTGTTTTCCTGTACAACATGTATTAGAAATTAGTATGAGAAAAACTATTGGTATGATCAAGACAATGTGATTCAGATAACAGACAAAAATAATTTTAATATTATTGAATTTTCATTCACCCATATTCTTAAGTATAAAATTTGTAGAATTTAATTGGAACAGATTTTTTTGGTTTGTTTTTACAAGGCTAATGATTTTGTGTCAGTTCTTTGGCCATATCAGCGGGAAATTCATCACATTTCAGAAGTCTAGAAGTTGGATATCCAAGTCCAAGCTGTTCTCATTCCCCCAGCAGTCAGTAAAGAGACATAGGCATCCCTAGAGGGCAGTTTATCTGATCTGTCCTAGACACCTATCTTAGAAAGAGATGAATTGCTGTCTGGAGATGGTATTTTTCTCCATTGACTATTAAGAGAGTGTAGTAACTGTCTTAGTCACTTTGTAACTTAGTTACCATGTTAGATGCCTAAACCAGGACAGATGGATCTCTTTTTAGGTGACATTTTTACTTTTACTACATGCCAAGTTCAAAAGAGCATTACAGGCAAATCAATGTGCTTCTCTGCTGTACTGCTTTCTATATATGTACATGTGAACATCTGTCTTGGAAGCTAATGAAAGTGTTTCTTCAGATTCTTTCCTCAAAGTTGTTTTTAGCAATTTCTCCATATATAGTAAATGCCAGATATCTGTTGACTTATTCTGTGCAAATGCATGCTTGCCAGTCCTTGGAACCTGTCGTATCATGAGTTGCCAGTGTTCAAATTAAAGCAGCATAATGCCAAGGTGCACGTACATGCAAGCAAGGAATGTAATAAATTACAAAGTGCCAAAGAAAAAAACCCCAAATCAAAACAAGCAAAACAAAAAACTCTGGGGAAGAAAAGACAAATATTTTTTTAAAAGAGAACACAGAGTGCTAGAGGCTGAAATCTTTCAAAAGTAAATGCACTCCACTAAAAATGCTCAGACGTGGGAAAATGAATAACATGAGGTTTTGATAGTTAGGACACTGCAGCGAAACATTGTGAAAGGTATTTGTGGAGTAACTCATTAACTTTTCTGCCTATTTTGAAAGGTTATATGGATTGTTGCACTACTAGCCTTTCACATCTGGTGCTTAAGGTTTAGAACTCCCCTGTTCAGCTTTCATGACTCTAAAATCTTGATTACAGCAGTTATGCTACAATAGAGAGGGGAATAAAAAGCGCCTACCTCAAACCAGCCATGGGGCTTTTTAAGTAATAGAGAAAGTAACCTAGGGAGAGATGGGGGGATTAAAGGGAGGGGGCAGAAATAAGAAATTCAGTCTTTGCCATGAGCTTTCACATATAATATTTAAAGGTGTGCAACACTTGTTTTCTATTTCTCTCTTCCTTTCTCAGTTTTATTTACTTCTGCCATGTTTGAACCAAAATTGAAGATATTAAATGACTACCGGCAGGACCAAAAGTCTTCTATATCACTAGCAGCATCATCTCCTCTGTAGTCGCATATTGACCATGAAACACAAATAAATCCAGGAAGTTTGAGGAGGAACACAATGTTTGTCAGCCTGCGGTCTTCAGACATCAGAAAGCAACTTCCAAAAACTTTACAAAAAACCCCATCCCTCAAATTTATCTATAGATTCTCATGCCTAGGAGCAAGCAAACAAAAAAAAGCAAAGGGAAGTACAGGTGATAAATATGCAGAGGTTGTTCTGCCTTTATTTTGGACTTAAAGAAAACCAGAAGACATTGTATTATGTTTTGGGTTTTTTTCTTTTTCCGAAAAGCTGGGAGGCAGGAAAGAGGCATATTTTAAAAGGCTGGAAAATATTGATGTAGCATTGGAAAGCAATTGACCCAAGATGGTGCAGGATGAGTTGTATTTACACTGTTACATATAGATATTTGTCCAAACTGTCCTTGAGAAATTACAAAGATCATCGTTCCACATGGTAGCTTGTGCTGTTGTTGTTTTTTTTTCAATATCTTACGAAAGTCATCTCTACAGCAATAGGAAAACTGCTTCTTGTCACTCCCAGAGAAAACAGCTTATAGAGCTCTACATGTTTATATGCAACTTTTGTACACTCTGGAAGGTTGTTACTGTGACCATTCCTCACTCTGCATTCCCCCTCAGCCACCTGAGATCCCTGCTTCTTAGATTTTTAAAAAAAATATTTCTTTCAGGTTTTCCTTAAAGGAAATTAACGAATCTTTCATCTTTCCCAGTATTATTCTATAGACTGTCTCTGGCTTGTCTACATATTTTCTGAGATTTGGTGCCCAAAACACCCCTTCTGAAACTTCGTCAATTCCAAAAGAGGTGGAATAATTACTCCCTTGTCTGATATATGACACTTCTATTAACACATCCCAAATGAAATTTGCACTTTTTGCAATAACATCACTGTATTGACACACGTTTGTTGGAAATGCACTATATCACTTGAATCTTTCACTGCAGTACTGATGCCTCCCACATCTTCCCTAGTCTCTATCCAATAAATTTATTTTTCCTTAAGCACTACAGGTTTTTGCTCAGCAGTGCAGGTACTAATCTTAAAGTCCTTGAAATTTTAAAAACAGTACTTCTGTTGTGCTATTCAGAATTCATCTTCAGTCTTTACTTACAAAATGGAAGGAATACTCAAGTCGTCTACAAGATTGCTGAATTTATGTCATTTGTTCCACAGATGTAGCAAATGCTCACAGTGAACTATGGTGAGCTGTTATGGGAAAGAAAATGTGTTACAACATTCACTGACTTTAAAGCCATAGGTAGGAGTAGCATTTACTTTTACTTAATTTCCAAACTATCAATTTTTGAGGAGTCTTGCATTCTGGGAAGTGCCCTGAAGTGCTCACAACAACTGTCAGGCTGGAATAAGCCTCCAGTTTTACAAGTGTAGACTACTCCATCAGAGTCATTAAGAAACATTTTACTCTGAACAGGCTTTGGGACAGATCCCAGCAGAATCTGACTGGAAGTAGTCTCCTCATCTGGCAGCAAACTTCTGTGGTTTACCAGTCTGTTACACATCCTTCTTATGGTAATATACAGCCCCAGTTTTGTTCTGTAATCATCTAATACACACTCATAAATACAATAAGGCAACATGTTCTTTTATATCTCTTCCATCAATACATAGTGGTATTTCAAATTTTAGCTCTATATATGAAGAAAGGAGCAGAGAAAGGGGATGCCTGACTTCCTTTATAAGTGAAATATAAATTAAGTAGTGAAATATAACTGAAGTAGTGCTTTATAAGTGAAGAAAAAAATCACATACGAAATCATAGTAGCATTTTAAAGAGAAAGTCACTGAGATTTCTGTTTCTGAAAACCTGAATTTTGGTACTACATGAAGGAGAAGCTTAATGAAAAGTTTTACACATAGTGTAATATTATCTGATGTACTTTCTTCTCATTTCCATAAACTCATTGCCTGGCATGGAAATCTTCATTTGCACATCCTTGTTCTCATTGTATGCAAATATTTTTTTTGCAACACAATTTATCTCTACAGACTGATCTCTGATCTTTCCGGCACATTTGGAAGCAGCTGACAATGTAGTTTCTACTATCTAAATGTCTGTATTCCAAACACATTTAATCCATTTTAAAGCACACTCTGCAACTTCCCTACTTTTTCTTTTATTCTCTTAAATTTTATGGGTTAATTGAGTTCATCTGAGCTCAGTGTTTTGATTTAAGATCTCCAAGAAAATAATCAAGTGTTATAGGGAAATTACAGGGTAAAATACTGATGAATCAGTAGGATGACTTCTAATAGCCAGAGAGCCAATGTCATGTTTTTACAGTGAAATGTGCTTTCTTATAAGATGATAAAGGTCCAGGTCTTGTACTATCATTTAATACCTCATAATAGCTTTGAGAAAATAGTAATACTACTTCTACTATCCTTGCCAAATTGTGGTGCTGATAATTCCATTGTACTAACTTATATTGTTCTTGCATATTCATTGGGATTTTTTTTTTCAATTTCCATTCTAAGTATTATGTCATACATGTGTATTTTTCTCTTCAACAAAATGATTAATGTGACTCTTTAACAAGCTACTAACTTGCAGCTGTAGAATCCACCCAGGTAGACTGACTCGCTTCGCCTCATGACCTACCACATTTCACAAGTTTTCCCTCTTATTGGACCCAATAATCTGTATTTGACTAAGTAATTAAGCATTAAATCACATTTAATTTCAAGTGGTTAGGCTAAAAAAGTAATTTGAGTTGCATATGACAACTATTTTGTCCTCACCATAGCTGACCTTTATGTGGTTGACAGAAGGTAATGTCAATGGTAATTTTATCTTTATTTCCAGTTCATTGATGAAAATATTGAATGCCATATAACACGACTGTTATGTGTATCCACAGTAGGAGCATCCCATTTGATGATTAATCCCCATGGATGACTGATTTTTTTCAATGTGCTAGTTATTTCTTAATCTCTTTAATATACTCTGTATTAATACTATACAGTGCTAATATCTTCACCAGAATGTCAAGAGAGCTAACTATATTGTCAATTATAATAATGCTTGCAGTAGCCAATCAATTGGAACATCCCTATTGACTTCAGAGGCTGAGATGAAGAAAGGGGAAAAGGAAAAAAGAAAAATTACAATTTTATCTCTAAAAATCAACTCAAATTGATCTTTTTCACAAAAATATGATATGAGAAGAGGGAAATTTAAAACTCAATGGAGAAAAAATATGTAGGTTTTCAACTCCATCAGTCTGTTTCTGAAGATAGTTGTAGCTCCATTGGTTTCGTTCAGGTTATCCAGAGCCATGTCCATTCATATCAAAAGTAACACTTTCTTAAAGGTTACAACCCCTAACTTAACCCTTTCATAGTGGCTTTTTAACAAGTATTTAGAAGCATAGGATAACTGTTAGGTAATAAGATTAGATGTGAATCCATTAGGATGTGTAATGTCTAGACCAGACCAGAGAGAGACAGAAGAGGTTGTTCAAAGGGACCTAACTGCCACACAAGACATTTCATGACATTTAAAATATCCCAGATATCCTCTCTGGTTTTCCGTTGCCACTTCAAATTAACTTGTGTATTCTGGAGATCCTTTGTCACACCTAGAGGCCCTGCATCTTATAAATCCTACATCAGCTCAGATATCACTAGATACCTATGTCTGGACAATTGAACTGAGTTCCAATGTGATTACAAGTGGAAAGATATATAGGTATTATAATTAGAAATGTTTAACTAGAAAAGTGTTTGTTCTTTCATGCAGAATTTGGATTTGAGTCTAATATATATCTTTTACATGTCTACAGCCTGCATTAGCATGTGAAATATTTCTTTTACAGTTTACACAATCAAATGTCACTTGAGCATTTCATATGTCCTATTTTGTGTCCAAACCCAAATGAGTATAACTGCATATGAGCTCTCCAAGTTGCATGCAATCAACTTTGTCAGTCTTTATTCAGTTTTGGTTTTAGTTAACAATGCATTCAGTACGCAAAATTTAAAATAAAATTTTAAAATCATTTAAATAAATAAATAACAAAATAAAATAAGATAAAGCAATGTTTTCTAATTACACAGGTGAAAATAGTGACCTAACAGGTGAAATTCTCAGGGACTATCTTCCTGCAAGGCAATGCAGATTTCTCAAAATGAGACAGCGCAAAGAACCGCAGGCTCAAAAATACCAACCTGGTAAGTCTGCATTCCTTAACGCAGAAAACACGACAGTGCTGCATCAGAATAAAAGTGATACACTGCTGGTTTCATATGCTTGCATTATGTTCCAAACATTTTCTGATTACAAGGTTAAAATGAGCTGGGCCAGGTCAAGTCCCACTATGTATATTGATCTGAAGAATTCAATAAGCTTCATTTCATTTTAAAGTTGGTAAGAGAGGGGAAGAAGGTACAGAATTAGAACACATAAATTCAATTACAATGTAGTTATGTACCTATCTCAATGGGATTTGGATGAGGCAGTAAATTTCATGCACTGCTTTTCTTAAGAAAATTATGTTATCTGCCTCTATAGAAAGCATAGAATTATAAAATAATTTAGTTTGGAAGGGCCCTCTGTATGTCACCTTACCCAATTCCCCCTCTCAAAGCCAGAGTAATTAGTTCAGGGAGCCTTCTCATCCAGGGCTCACTGAGGGTTTTGTCAGTGGCTTTCAGAACACCAGAATGGCCCAATTCACTTCTGAGAAAAGCACTCAGTCATTGGAAAAAAAAAAAAAAAGAAGAAAAATAATCATCCCTGAAATTTTACCTTCCTAAAAATTACTAGAACAAATTCATTAGTGGATTACACTAATCATTATGCCAGGGACTTACATTCATGAAGTCTCTAACCTTGTTGCATATTATCACATCTGTGATTATCCTTTCAATGATACACTTAAATTAATCTCTGAATAACAGGATCACATCTCCTTAATTAAAACATTAAATAACTAAATAAAAAAGATAAAAATCTTTATATTCTTTAATTAAAAGAAAAAGATTCACCAAATATCTAAAGAGACACATAACTATCCCTGGAAGAACTCCAAGACATCACATGGAAGGCGGGGGGGGGGGGGAGGGGGCAATAATAACTCTTTTTTTAAAGGAAAGTGCAGAAATTGGAAATGGCATTAGACTAGGTTCTGCCACACCTACACATGGGGAATTACAGGTTTAAAATAGCTCAATTGAACTCAAGTATAAAGCCATGGCTCAAAGGAGATCCTAATCAAGACCTTATAAATTAAGGATTATATAGTATAAAAACTGAGAATGCGTTTTCTTGTCAGGAAGAGTCAGGAACAGGACCTACATCAGGAAACATATAAGTTGAATCCTTTGAATCGTTGACCGTTAGCTCCCTTCACTCTTGAAAAACAATTTTTCTTCAGCAGTTTAAAAATCTGTGCTTTCAGGTAGGTCATCAATGTCCTTATTTTCAATCTAATACATATCAGTAGTCTATCCAGATGGCAGCTTTCAAATTTGTGGTTATTCAAGCTTTTCTATTTAAAACACATTTCCATTTCTTTAATAAGAATATCACTACTGGAACTATAGTATCATTAAGAGCATAATTTTGGTTTTCCTATTTTTTTTTTTATCAAGTACCTTCATATATATGTAGCTCTTCATAATTGCCCCCTAAGGAAAATAAACATGTAACTGACTTTGAAAACGGTAATAGCAGCTGGCATATGGAAAATGAACATTTATGTTCCCTCTTGGATTTGTGTAGTATGATACATATAATATATAGATATAGACAGGATTAGCTGACCTCAACTGACTTCACTTGAACTTATTGGTATGTTAACAAAAACACAAAGCTTTAATAATGAATATATAAAAAAGCTTCCACTGACATTATACTACATCACCTCTCCTTTGGATATATTGCATGGGATGTTAAGTGAACTACTGTGGTGTAAATTACTGTGCTTACCTTCTGGGAAAATCTGGAAGATTATGAATAAAACTTCAATAATGAAAGAGCCAAGAAAATCCATAAAGGAGGAGTCATTACAATAGCCTAAACTCAGGTTTGCAATGTTTTCTACCTTCTTGTAGGCCTTTTATTTCCTAGATATTTTAATGTATATTTTTATAAATATTACAGACTAGAACTTCAGCTGACAGTAATTGCAATGTATGTATATATTCTGAGGACATAATCCAGGAATCTTTGTCTGAGGTTTGGCTTGATTTCTCCCCACGGATGTTGTTTAAAGAAAATGGCTGCCAACTCAGGCTCACTGGTACCAAAACACTGCTAAGTCAGTACAGTTACAACAATACTAAGAGTGGTCTGTTGTATATGAATAAAGCATTAAAGATTATCTAGGATACTATCAAATTTACACATGGTGTGTATTTTCATGACCTGTTTTAGTCCTTAGTCCTTAACAGTTGTTCCCTCCTGTTCACAATCCACAGATCTGAAGGAAACCAAACTGTGGAAATGAGTGAGATGTGCAGCACCAGAAAAAAAAATTTCAAAATCAAGGAATTGCTTTTTATTGCATACCTAGTATCTAAATCATCATTGACATGCATAGTATAAAGCTGAGAAAGGTTTCACAATTCAGGGCTCAACTGTATATTTTTTAACCTGAGTCCCCTTTTCAGAGTGTGAAAACTCATTGCAGCACAGATTGCAGATCTAGCAAAATAAGACTCCAGTCTGCGCAGGACAGAGCTGAGAAAACCTGCTGTGTGTGAACTTGGTGCAACTTTCAGTCTACTAAGTGACCTCAAAATTTGCAGGGTCATATACAAAGTCATTCATATAAATGAGGACTTAAGGAAGTTCAGGCTTGGATGGATATAGACACAGGGACAATCTCCATGTGATAAATTTGAACTATGGGTACCTCAGCTCTACTGTGACAACTTCTTGACTGTTATCTTCCAGCAAAGCACACGGTAGGTAAACTCACAAAGTAAAGCTACAAGCACAAGCAATTACAGTAGAGTTCCCCATCCTACCCTCTGACAGCTTGTCTCTGTGCCTGTACTCAGAGGAATCTGTGGAATTTGGGTTATCTCTAAATTGCATTGAAACGAGACTTTTTTAGATTCTTAACTATTAATGATGTACACTTCAGATGCCTGGACATCTCTGCAGATCTAGTCTTAAGTGCCTAACATATACACGTTTGCCTATACATTTATATAAGTGTATATTTGTGGTGTCCTCATGCTTAGATGGAATTATAACTTAGTAGCTTAGCTGGGAATTGAATATAGAGATTCAAGATTGGTTAAATTAATCTCAGTTCCTCACCAACAAGTGTGTGGCTTCTGAAATAGCTGTTGGTAGAATGGAATGATTTGACTTCAACAGTATTTTGAAAATATGCCTGATCTTAAGACTAGGAGGTACAAAAAAAATACAGAAAAACAAGCTATGTAACAAGGAGTGAAACAACATTGCCAAGAGTAAGTAAAAATGGGAGACAAAACATGCAATGTACTTGTATTATCAACAGACTACTCAGCTTCTCTACTATCTAAATGATATTGATAGAGGTACTTGCGACTCCAGTATTGCAAATATTTATTGTGTCTAGTTTGTTCTGTCAGGCATTAAATAACATTTCCACTCTCATTTTCAAGAACTATGTCTAATCTTTGTTTACACTAATGTTTCCTTTGTTGACTTTTAACAATTATGTGCCATTGACAATTGTTTATTGTTGTTTAATTAGGAGGTGGATTATTCCCATGTTTTAATGATTACTGTTCAACAACTTGACAGAAATGTTATTCCCAAAACCACCAAGCACAAACTGGCTTTGATTTACTTTCCTTAATCTTGTTATGATTGTATTATAAGTTCTCTAAATTATGTATTTTTAATTAATTACAATATCTCATAGTTTCAGCGCAGTAATATGTACCAAAGGAAACGAATATAAACTGCCCATGCTGCTGAATTCTGTTCCTTTAAGGGAAAAAAAAAAAAAAAAGTATTGGATAGAGGAACTAATACACACAATAAACTAATCAGCACTGACTATATAGCTGATTTCCAGCTTGCAAATATGAAGTATCCTTTTGCTGTGTATCCTTAATCATTCAGGTAGACTAAAAGTGGCCATCATCTGTTAAGTATCTTCTCAGTATTAGATGTACAATTTCAAAGAAGAAATTATTGATAGTGGACAATTTATAAACGCTGATTTTTATATAGAGAAGGGCATGGCATCCACCCTCATTAGCCAATGCAAACACTTTTTTTTTTTGTTATAGAATATTGATGATCCTTAAAATAATAATGAGGAAAAACTGCACAAGCTAAAATTTGCATGAGATAAAGCAGTAGTCATTTTCAAATGCAGTATTTCACATAACTGAAAAAATTTAGACAGATTAAAATAAATATTGTATCTAGACCAGATGACAATGGGCCATAGGAAAATTGTCTATCTCCTGTGCCTTTCTGTCAATACATTTTTTTAATCTTTTCTTTTTCTGGAAATGATGTTATTGCCATGGTCATCCATTAAACAGCAAAATAAATAAATGTTAAAAGATAAAATTGAAAGAAATAATAAAATCTAGAGTTAAAAAAAAAAAAACAGCTGGAAGTTCCAGTTTATAAACATTTTCAGAATTTCAGTATTTGTTTGCTCTGGTTTGGAATTCATTTGAACTGAACCTAATTTTTGCCTGGATGAATACATCTGTTCAGCAACTCCCTCATGTTTTTAAAATCCATTACTCTAGAACAGCCCTGTTGTATAGACTCCTTAGCACCTAGAGACATCAAAGGTGCTAAAATTTATCTCAGTGCTGACCTTAGGGTTTTTTTCTGCTTTCACTAATATTATTGGAATGGGGATGCCAATTTACCTGTAAAACTTTGGGTATTAAGAGTCTGGGTACCCTATGCTGAATATACTGTCAGTATTGGGCTGTGAAACCCCAGAGCCTGATGTCCCTCTGGCTGGGGTGAGCTAGCAGAAAACAGAGCAGGGCTGTGTCAGAACCCTGCCTACCTTTTTTGAAAGCAGCATACTTTCATCAAATGTTTTGCTTTCTTGGCTCAGCCATTTCTGACAGACTGATGCTGAAACCAAAAATTTGCAGCCCAATCTAGTTATCACCACTTGATTCCTTTTAAAGCATTTGAGGAATCTGCCTTGCTCCTCTGTGGTGTCTCCGGAGGTCGGGCAAGGCAGCTTCTCTCACTCTTAGTAATTTCCCAGAGTTAAAGAAAGTAGTTGTAGGGCAGAAACACAATTTCTAAAATGTGAAAAAAGCTTTTAGGGATGTTCACATATTCGAAGGATGACACTAAGCAATAATACTTCAAAAGAACATAATGCAGTGCGCACCAAAATGTGATTAAGGATAAATGAATGAGACAAGTGAAAGCTTCAGCCTTTCCTTTTGAAGGCTGTGCACCTTTCTGATAATACTTTTTTTTATATTCTAGTTGTTCTACAATATCTTCTTACTGTATAAATTTCAAAGATTATATTTTCAAAAGTACTTCTTCAGGGTGCTGGGGACCTTCTGTAGATCCTAATTTAGTTAGGCCATCTGGAAATTCTAGCTCAGGAGATCAAAACTCCTAAAAATTACACAGTTATTTAAGTTTTCTTTCAGTGGTTCTCTATCCACCCACGAAGTTGCATCTAGATGACATTTTTACTTGCAAAAATTTATTACAGACATTTTATCAACCCTTTTCACCTGGAATTTTGGGTCATGTTTCTGGTCAAAAGCTTAATCATGCTACTTAAATCTGTCTTTAAAGATATTCCACATCTTTCCTGCTTCTGCTTCCCTTTGTAAAAATGACACAGTTCTATGTATGAATGACAGTTCAATATCTCTTCAAAGGGATTGTGAGGTATTAAGAAGCTGGGAACATTGTTATTGAACAACAACAGTGACAGAGAAGCACCAAATATTGGTCTAGTTTAAGTTATACTAATTTTGACAACAGTAACTTAAGGATTCATTGAGCCATCAAGCTCCAACATGAACTAGAGAGCATAACATTTTTCCATTGGCCATGAAAGTGTTACTTCAGTTTTTGATGACTCAATATATATTTTATTTATTTTTTTTTTTACTACTCAGATACTTACTGTTTATGGCTGATGAATAGTAGGCATTTGTGAGCATCATCTGTGCTATGTGTTTACAAAAATAGTTCATGGAAGGAAAAAACCTAGTATCCATGTGGTAGATCCATGTGTAGCTTTGCCAGCTTAGGGCATAAGGACATGAATAGAGCAGTTGCCATTTCCTAAAACATCCTTATATGACTCCTAGGAAAAAGCAAGCGCATTTGATCATAGAGCTTACTAAGATATTAGGTGTTTATTTAAATGCTTGCTGATGTAATTGTATCACAAAAATAATGCATTTGAATTCTTGCAAAGATGTGAGAAAAATCAACAGTGAGTTAATTCTTAAAGAAGTGTCATAGTCATATTCGGATAATGTCTGCTGTCCAATATTCTACTGCCTTTGACATAAATCACAAAACTTACACTCATGTTGTTAGTAGCTGAACCAGAGCATTAATATGGAAATATAGATGAAAAGTAAGGAGTCTTCCTAGGATTTTTTTTTTCAGAAACATGAAATCAGTACAAGATTTAACCCTACATATGCTTGAAACTGTGTGAACAATTTTTTTTTTTGGTAAGAGAAAACTGACATAATGTTCTGGTTTTGTTAGTGAGGGGGGGCCTAAGGTGGTAGCTTCTGTAGGAAACTGCTAGAAGTTGCTCCCCTTCGTTTAGTGGACTTGGCCGGGCCTAGGGCGGACCCGCTGCTGGCCAAGGCCGAGCCAATTGGTAGCAGAATGTCCCGTGATAACGCCTCTGTGATAACGTATTTAAGTAGGTGAAAACAGAAAAAAAAGGAGAAGATGTGAAGCAGCTGAGCGGGGGGCAGAGAGGGGGAGGCGCAGGCCTCATGGGCCTTGCAGGCCTCACCCTCTGGCCTCCCGCCGGGCAGCCGACTGGGCCCAACTCGGCCCAGCCTGGCTGCAAGAAGTGGAGAGGAGATGAGAAGTGAATAAGATGTAAAAAGGATCCTGAGAGGCGTCTGCCAGCCTGTTGTAAGGAACGGCTGCAGACGCCAAGGTCAGTGAAGAAGGAAGGGGAGGAGTAACGCGGCTTCTGGCCAAGATTCCTCTGCAGCCTGTGGTGACGACCATGGTGGAGCAGGTTGTCCCCCTGCAGCCCGTGGAGGTCCACGGAAGAGCAGAGATTCACCTGCAGCCTGTGGAGGACCCCACGCCAGAGCAGGTGGAGGCCTGAAGGAGGCTGTGGCCCATGGAGGGCCCGCTGGGGCAGCTGTTCTGGAGGGACTGCACCCCGTGGAAGAGATGACCCACACCGGACCAGTTTCATGAAGGACTGTGGCCCGTGGGAGGGACCCCACGCTGGAGCAGAGGAGGAATGCGAGGAGTTCTTCCCCCGACGATGATACAGTGGCGTAAAACAACGCATGATGAACTGACCGTGACCCCCATTCCCTTCCCCCCGCTCCCCGTGCCGCTCGGGAGGGGAGGTAGTATAGATAATGTTAAGCCCGGGAAGAGGGAGGGGTGGGGGGAGGTTATCTTGTTCCCTGTCTCATTCTCCTGCTAGTTTTAGAAATAAATGAGTGTTTTTCCTCAAGTCGAGTCTGTTTTGCCCGTGACGGTATCTTTAAGGATTTTCTCCCTGTCCTTATCTCAAACCTAGAGCCGTTTTTCCTATGTCATCTCCCCCTGTTCTCTCGGAGGGTGGGGGGAGCGAGAGACAGACTGCGTAGTCTGGTCCTGATCGGGGCTGAACTATGATACATAATTTTAAGCAAATTCCTTTTCAGTAAAATAACAAGGAGGAGTAATAAAAATTAATCGCTCTTCTATTTACACATATAAAATACAGAAGTAAAAATGTATTGTGTGTAATATTACTTAAATATGTGGATATATTATGTAACAGGAACTGGAAAATGGAAGATAAAATAAAATGTCAAGTATATGATTTAGCTTTTGAAGGATATATCTAGATTCCTAAATCTTCGTTCTGAAATCTGCCAAATTACTTATAAAAATGTTCCTGAATTGCAAATCAGCAAAGTTATATTATTTTTCAAAATGATCAGTTTTGCCATCACAATTTTTTTCATCATCCTCTTTTTTAATGTTACATATTTCTCTATCACCTTCTCTCCAAATACAAACAGTAATCTTTTAGATGATCAAATTCATTGAAATAGTATCTGACAATATTATGCATGTTCCATATGTGTATGTGTTATGTATATCTATGTGATATATATCTCTATGAATCTACCTACATATAATGTCAATGATAAATGGAAAAGTGGCTTATTAATCTCATCACCTGCCTTGTAACATTAATCCATACTCAAATAATTTATATTGCATCTGTCTACACAATAGCTTTACAGTTACCAAATGTATTACAAAAAAAAAAAAATCCATATTCTTTATCCCTAAATTAAAATAAAAGGAAATAGGATTAAAACAGATGGAAAAAGATGTTGATATTATCAAAAGTATGTCAAGATGCTACTGTGTCAGGAAATTGTACCATATATCCCATCCCTAGGATGCTGAAACCAGTTGAGTTTCTTGTTCTAGAGTATCTAAGACAGGCCTCATCTAAATGTATCTCCCTTCAGAAAATTAGGCATCTTTTGTTTCTATGCCAGGGCCAGATTAAGCTACTTTATTTTTGTTCTAACACTTACTTTAAATATGTTTTCTTTCAACTTGATGTTTATAACGTCAGGGTATTTACGAAGATAAATTTGTTTTAAGTCTTATATTTTTTAAGCTAAAAAAAAAAAAAGCCTTTTTTTACATTTTCCTTTGTAAAACAGATCTTCCACTTTGTTCATTCTGGTAGTCTCCTGCTGTAACACCTTCTAGTGTGAATGCTCTTCTCTTGAACACAGTCAAACAGTCAACTAAAATTGTGCATGGCACTGCATGAAAGATCTTACCAGTGTCTTTGTTACATTTTCCTCTATTTCATTGGCAGTTTCTTGCCTGACAGGACACAATTGTTCGTGCATGGTCACATATCATTAATGGTTTACTGATGTCTCTAGATCATATGTCACTACCAACGGATAAACAGACCATTTCTAAAGACATTTTTTTTTTGCTATTTATTATTACATGCAAGATCTTTCATTTTTGTGCTGTTTTTCTTGTCCACCTAATCAGACCTAATAATTGTTATTCTGAAGGGATAGATATCGTTCCATTCTAAAAGTCCGACACAATCATTAAGAATATTTTTTATCAGACTTGCAATTTCCTGTACCTTTCCAATTTCTTCTTGCATTCAGATATGGGCATTATCAGTCCCCTTAATATGCGTGCATACAATAATCTGAATATATTCATACTGCCAATAAATTGACTCTCCACATTTATGTGTTGAATTACTCCTAGGTTTTCCATATGGATCAATTTTTTATTTATTTATTTTTTTTTAAATTGGAAGCCAGATGCAGCTCAGAGGAGGAAGGGCTATTGTAGGCAGTGTGGGCCATGCCAGGCTCAGTTTCCTCAAAAATGCTTTGTCTCATAGTCATTTGCCATTGTTCTAAAACACATTCAGTCTTCATGTATTCCTCTCCTACATGTTCAGTAGAACCTCATACCCAATGCCCAGTGCATCTTTCACAGCATGATGTAAAAGTTCTACCATGGCACAACATTTACACTGTTCATGCTCTTTGATTGAAAAATGTATGTTTTAGTGCTGTCAGATGTGCCCCAGAAGCAGTTTAGGCAAAGGATTACAAAATGTGGATACAGCCAGTCTGCGCTGGATTAAGTAACAGTGAACTATGTAAACACGCGCAACTCTTCAGCACGTAGTCTGAGGGACAAGGATCACTCCCAGGATTACGTCTTTGTCAGCATAACTTTTACATTTTAGCATTGTCCAGATAACAGTAATTTCTATCTTGATTTGCACATCTCCACCAGCCATCTCACCTTCTGAACCATGATCTGCATCCTTTTCCAAGATGAAAATTATGTATATGATTCTGTGGATTTCTAAAGTTAACATTAGCTTTTGTCTTACTCTTCACTGACAATTCAACTATGGCCTTCTTTTTAATTTCTGTGGTTAAAGATCCCTTTATCATTCATGTTAATTTCTTTGCAAGGTCTAATAGAGTTATTAGATATTTTTAGTTTATCCTAATGTTTTCAAGACATTTAGCATGTAACTATCTATTTTGATTTCTCACTGTGTTTTCCAGCAGCCTTTTAAGGTTTTCATTTTCATACAGTCTTTTTTCCTTTTTTCATAACAGTCAGTTATTGTTTTTTTCAGTCTCTTAATATTGAAAACCTTGTTTACAGACTTATTTTGTGTCTGGTGTTTCACACATTTAAGCACAGGCTATCCATGCCTTTTCAGTAGAAAGGTTTTTATTTCTCCAAGTGGCTTTCTTTTATATGACCCTTCTGCTTACTAGAATTATACGTAAAACAGCACTAACTCTTGCGTTTTCTCAGTGACTAATTGGTGGAGTAATCTGTCCACTATCCCAGCAAGAAATATGCTGGATCTACTTTTAATAGTATAATTTGTTCTCTACTCTATACTGTTACATGTTAACAGGTAATTATTTTAGGTAATTAAAGTTACTTGTGATAAAGTCATCTCATTACAGATATGTCTTTGTACAAACAAGGGTAACAGAGGATTAAGGAAGCTATAGCAGAATTCCAACCTCTTTTCCATCCTCGAATGAACATTGACCTAACCTGGTTTACTTCATCTATGTCTTCATTTGTTTGCTGTTAGCTGCATAATTAAAGTGTCATACAACCTTTTCTTGTTTTGTTGTTGTTGAGTTTTTTTCTTTCTTTTCTTTAGAGTGTCTTTTTAAGTCTCTTCCTCATCTTAGTTCCAAATCTACTCTTGTACCACATCCATACCTATTACTAGTCATGCAAGTTTCTCCATTTGGTTTATTAGTGTATGTATAGCGTAACAAACTATATCGACTCTAATATAACTCCCATTCATCAAAAATGTATGACTTTCAAATAAATTTGGTGTCTTGAGAAGCAGAAAACAAACAAAAAAAAGATATAGAGGAGTCATCTTACACTTTATAAGCACTTTCATTTCAAGTATGTAGTTCAAATATATGTTCTGCTAGTCATTTAATATTTCTTTAGTCTTGTAATTCATGCAGTAAATTAGCCAAGTTTTTTTTTTCAAAACATCCCTTGCTATTACTTATGTATCCATCTCATTGATCCATATTGCCCCCTGATTGCAAGTTTTCAGAATTTTTTGGCAAGTTACGTAGAAAGTTAATTAGGTGTTGAAAAAAAGGGTAGATATAAAAAAACTACTGCCATCTGTCCTCTTTGTCTCCCTCACTTTTCTTCTTCTTCTTCATTCTTTTTTTTTGTATGTGTAAGGATTTCAACATATTTTGGAATCCCTCTTTCCCCTTCCCTTCCCTTCCCTTCCCTCCCTTCCCTTCTCTTCCCTTCTCTTCCCTTCCCTTCCCTTCCCTTCCCTTCCCTTCCCTTCCCTTCCCTTCCCTTCCCTTCCCTTCCCTTCCCTTCCCTTCCCTTCCCTTCCCTTCCCTTCCCTTCCCGCACCTTCCCTTCCCGCACCTTCCCTTCCCGCACCTTCCCGCACCTTCCCTTCCCGCACCTTCCCTTCCCTTCCCGCACCTTCCCTTCCCGCACCTTCCCTTCCCGCACCTTCCCACACCTTCCCGCACCTTCCCGCACCTTTCCGCACCTTCCCGCACCTTCCCGCACCTTTCCGCACCTTCCCGCACCTTCCCGCACCTTCCCTTCCCGCACCTTCCCTTCCCGCACCATCCCGCACCTTCCCACACCATCCCGCCCCTTCCCACACCTTCCCTTCCCGCACCTTCCCACACCTTCCCTTCCCACACCTTCCCTTCCCGCACCTTCCCTTCCTGCACCTTCCCACACCTTCCCTTCCCACACCTTCCCTTCCCGCACCTTCCCGCACCTTCCCGCACCTTCCCGCACCTTCCCTCTGCCAGTAAAGGGAAAATAATATGTTTTTAAATGGATAGAGTTACTCCTTACCTTTATATTTGGGATTTTAGCTGAGAGGAACCAGTTTGGACTCAAAGGTATAGGTTCTGGAAGTACTGAACACAGCACCCAATGGAAATAAATATAAAGACACATATACAAAAAGTAAGATTTCTGACAATCAGGACCTGTTGTTTTTGCAATTCAGGAGGAACTGAAATTCTCTCACAAGGACACAGATTCTGAGGAAAAGAGATGGAGGGGACACAGCTCATCACATCTTGTCCTGCAGTGATGCTGTTCGCTGATATTTCTCTGAGTCTTTAAGCCTGTCTCCATGTATGGACTAGATCCCAGCACTTAACTCCAGCATGCCCCCACCTCCATCATGATGAAGCTACTTCAGTGAATCCAAAATATTCCAGACATCCACTCAAGGACCACAGGTCTTCTGCTTATCCCAGTTTAGGGAGACTAGTTTATCTTGCATGCATAGGCACTCTCTGTCTTTCTCTGCATACCTCAGAGTGACATGCCTAGTAATCTCTTTACCTGAACCTACAAACAAGGGAAAGATTGAGGTGCAGGAGTCAGGAGTGAAAGGGTATTCTGGTTTTATTTAGTGAGGGGGGCTACGGTGGTAACTTCTGTAAGAAGTTGCTAGAAGTTGCTCCCCTTTGTTCAGTGGACTTGGCCGGGCCTAGGGCAGAGAGACTAGGAGAGAGACTGTGTAGTCTGGTCCTGATCGGGACTAAGCTATGACAAAGGGATATTACATTTTTTTCTATCAACATAAAAGACATCAAAGGTAGACAACAAAGTCTACATAGATCCTAACTTTGAGTACAAAACACGCAAAAAAAAAAGCAGTAAAATACCGTTCAGTGGGAGTCCTTGAGAGGACTTGCTTCACTAAGGACATTAAAAGGGAAATGGAAACATTTATGAAGTCAGAGAGTACTTGTTGAGAAAGACCTCCTATTTTGAGAAAAAGCACATAGTAGACTACACAGCCATGACTCAAGGTGAAATACTCACTCACTGGATTCAGAGTATGACTAACTGCTAATGGAGGCTTTTCAACACAAGGGATGAGTCATCTGTCCAGACTTGGGCATCTAAAACTTAAACATCTGAATCTAAGGAAATTACTCAAGACACCATTGAGATTCAAAAGATAAAACAGATGTTTCCATAGTGCAATCCATTTTAAGATATGTATCTAACTGGGGAAGACAACACCCATACATTCTCTTTTTGGACTATGAAAGAAGCTCACATTGACTGAATTAGGTTCAGATATCTAACTAGCAGACACCTAAAGCTAGGTATCTTAACCTAGGTGAGATGAATCCCACTGTTCCACAAAACCTGAGATATGAAACTGAAATGGCTACGGCAGGTCCTTTGTCACCTCTATGTGGGATGGTGCATGTTTCTCACCACTGACAATGGAATAAATAGGTGACTATGCTTCTAGATTGGGCACTTGATTTAAGCACTTAAAGTTAAGACTAAATACACTTTAAGCATTAACTTTGGCAATCCACACACATAGAGAAAAGACTGCAGTAGCAGAATTGACAGGTCTGAACTAGAATTCTCAGTTTCATATACAATTACGAAAAGGGGGTTGTGCCTTAGAGAGGACTTTAAAATATCCAGCAATATAGGAATAAAATAGTTTATGTACAGTTTATCTGATTTGTTCCTAGTGTGAAAGCACATGTCTCTCGAGTGGCGACCAACTGTAAGATCACTCCCATTCCCACAAGAGTATCTTCTGCTATGCTACAGACTAATTGAACTATTTCCTCTCTAGCTTAATTGAATTACCCTTCATTTTTTTTCTTCCTTACTCCAGTCTTACTTGCATGTTAACACTGAGGACATTTGCCTGGGATGTGTGTTTGGACTTGTTCAGGCTAACAAGAACACTACTATTCCCCTGCCAAATGGACGGAGGAGTGTTCCAGCCCCCTGATTTTTATACAAAAAGTGGAGAGTGGTCTTGGAATTAATATGGCCAGGCCTTTTCCACTGAAGTTAGTCCTAAGTGTAGTCTGAAGGGCTAGTTGTGAAAATGGAGCAGGAATGGACATTTCTACCTAGTATTCAGAGTAGTTAGAACACATGAGAAAGTTCTGACGTTTTCCTAAATGAGTGTCTAATTCCTAATGTGAGAATAATGAGTTTCATCGAGAAGTGAGTTGACTGCATTGGTATTGCCTATCTTAGTTCTCAGAACGTGGGACTCGTACTGCCTCCACAGGAAAGTGAGTTGGAGCAGGCAGATAATAAAATGCTACAAATGGGGAAGCCGTGAATAAAGTAGATATCGTGTGTGCTAAGCAAGCATTGGTAAAGAGTGCAGCTCTTTCAAAACAAGGCTGAGTGTTTCAGGTTTTTCCAGCTACGCATTGTTTTATGTGACAGAGTGTCTTTAATTAGGTTAGCAACGGCTGAGATAATGTCTGTGTTTGGCAAATGTGTTCTGCAATGGCCTAAGGGCTTCTCTGTGGTGCTGAGCAGCTTCAGCTCATGTGAATGCTCAAGACTGTGCAGACTGAAACCTCTATCCTAGGCAAATGATGATTGCATCATTAGTAAGCAGTTAATTACTTTCTCTTTTATCTTAACTGGATCATGGCTTTTTTTAAGGTTTTATACTCTCTGTTTTCTCCCACTTGTCTGTTTAAGGCTTGAACAACAGACTCCACTGTGTATTTCCAGGTTTCTGAGTACCTTCTCCCTGGGAAGCAAAGACAGACAGTGTAGTATATGTGTTCTCCTTGGAGTAATGATAAATAAAATATTCACCCGGGTTCCTGATGGGGATGGCCTTCCTAACGCACAAAGAATTTCCAGGTGTGAGATCCCTGTATGTACTCACAGTTCCTCATGTGGATAGTGCAATGTTTTCAGGAAGCAGATTACAGCAGCAAACATAGAAAATAAAGCAAGACTGGCATAACTCAAATGACGTGTTTTTTTTTAATTTTAGTTTATAAAATATTGCTCTCTTCTCTCTTCTTCTCATTTTGCCTACTTAGAAGACTAACCTCCTTTCCACATGTTAGATCACACAAGAATCTGAGACCACCCATACCTTTTAAGGTATGTGAACTGCATTTGATTTCAAATAACAGTATTCAACCGTTTAAAGTTATGCACCTGCCAAAATGTTCTGCTGAATCAGACTAAGTTAGAAGAAACACAAGCTTTAAATATACCTTCCAATTTAAGATAAATAACATTTAAAATATTGTATCTGCATGAAACAAACCCATGCCATCACCTTGATATGGAATAATTCTCCATTAACTCCGTTAAGAAGCAGAAGAAAAAAAAACTTTTACAGCCCTACTCCATACTGCCCACCAGGATTGGTTGGAAGATTAAATTTTGGAGCTGTTTCTATGATTGTTAAATAAATAGGACATTTTGCCATTCATTTTAGTGAGAATAGAAATTACTTGTAGAGAATGGTAAGATCCTTGACCTGTCTGTTCATTACACTGAATGTATGGCAAGGAAGAAGTTGAAAATCTTTTAAATTATAGAATCATAGAATCATAGTATGGCTTGGTTTGGAAGGGACCCCCAAAGGTCATCTCATTTGGGTTACATCATTTCGGTGACACTTCAACCCTTCCACAAGCAGGGACATCTCCAACTAAATCAGGTTGCTCAGAGCCCCATCCAGCCTGACCTTGACAATCTCCAGGGATGGGGCATCCACCACCTCTCTGGGCAACCTGTTCCAGTGTTCTGTCACCCTCATCATAAAAAAAAAAAATTCTTCCTTATGTCTAGTCTAAATCTACCTTCTTTCAGTTTAAAACCATTAGACCTTGTCCTATCACTACAGGCCTTGCTAAAAAGTTTGTCCCCATCTTTCTTATAGGTCCCCTTTAAGTATTGAAAGGTTGCAATAAGGTCTCCCTGGAGCTTTCACTTCTCCGGGCTGAACAACTGTGCTGTTAAAGGATGCTTCTTCTCTACTAACACAGGATCTTACTCAGAGGACCTGTTCTCGCTGACTTTTTTCTTCTAACTAATATTCTGTAATGTCTGTTGTATTAGGTGACATGAAAACCAAATGAATTGATTGAAAATGGCTTTTTATATCTTTAATTGTCATAAGTATGTTATACAAGTGAAGGTTAGTTTCCTGATTTTCTTTAGGCCTAAGGTGAATATCAGGCAATACAGAACTCCCTCCTGTTCAAAAAATCAAAAGTCTACAGAAAAATAAATATTTTAATTCATACTGAGAACTCCTTGCACTGGACCAAGATCATTGTAGCACCAGGAGAAATTTCATATTTAGGGAAAAAAAATGAATGGCAGGAAGTTGTAGGTTTACTAAATTATTCTGCTATGTAATATTTGCATTCCACCTTTCCGTCAGCAATGCAATTCTGTATTTACGTGTGATATAAGAACATACTGATGTAAGTTTAAAGTTAGGACTGAGCATTGTCAAGCTCTACCAGCTGATAAGGACAGTATTCCCTAAACTGCATAAGACTTCACATTCCCTACTCCTCTCACTCCTAGTGATCCATTTCACACCGTCCATCTGCAATCCCTTGTCTCTCGTGTCTTACCTTTCCTACCACACTACTCTACATTCCCTTTATTTTCCATACCATAAACCTACTATTCCTTTGGGTCCTAAAAACAACTGGTTGCCATGAAACAAGTTTAGTTGAAAAGTGAAGTGTTAAAGATTAAAGAGGCAGATATAGACGTTGCTGCATCTTACAGAATCATGCTACCAAAGCCAAGTAAAGTCTGATGAACAACCTTGTATCCATCATACATAATAACAGAGGACTTTTTAAGTCTATATGGAAAAAAAGCAGGCTACTTATTGTGAGGCACATATGGATAATGGTCATATGGCAATTGGTACATAGTAATTTTAGTACAGGGAGATTTGGAAACGCTGAGTTTGGAGGCTTAGACTTAGGATCACCCTTGCTTAAGGCAGCTATGATATTCATCAGTTATGCTGACTGTTTTCAAACACATGTAATGAATGCTTTTTCCTATACCACAAAATCAGTGTCCTCAAAAACCTTATCTTTCTTTAATTGAACTGTTATTTTATAAAGTTTAAACAAATGATTATGTTGGAAATGCCCTTAGGAGATACGGAGGAATGAGCAGAGCACAGCTGAGATCAAAAGGGCTGTCTACAGAGATCTAAATAAGAGTGAATGGCATATATTCTACATGGATTCCTGAGTTTGTAATGAAGGTAAGTGGGAGTGCATGTATATGAAAAATTTCCTTAAAATGAGAGTCAGTATTGCATTAACATCATTAACATTCAGATGATGCATATAGTTTAAGAGCATTTTGAAAACCATATAACAAAGTTTACTACTACAATACAATGTTGTCCTTTAACTTTCAAAGAGTAATTTAGAAATAAATTGTTATAAGGAATTTAATTATGTTTTCTTCTTTTTTTTATTATTATTTGCAGGAGATAAGGATCATATACTCTTCTTTATGGGATGGATTAGACCAGTCATTACTTTTATATTATTTCATTCTTATGTACTATCAGCATTTTAATAGTAAAGATATCCATAGAAAATTAAATTTGGTTTAAATATAGTCAACCTTGTGTGACAAATGACAGAGATTTTTATCTGGAATAGTAGCAATAAAAAAAAAAAATCTTAGAAATTACTAAGAAAAGTCAAATGCTTTAAGGGTAATTAGAGCCTAATTAGAAATAGAGATGCTATCAGTATGATAATAGTTACCACTTTATTCATGCCAATGCATAATTTCTCTCAGTGACACAATGTGGTTCTATCCTGAAAGCATGCACTTGTAAATTGCTCACAGCAGTTAGTGGTTGAATTAGTAAAATAACTGTGTTTTGTTTTCCTTAACTAGTTGTCTTCTAAGTACTGATCTGATCATTTAAATTAATCATGGGGAATATTTCTGAAAATTAGCAGCAGTTGCCAGAGAGTTCATTATGAGAAATAATTTACATTTCGAATAAAATTTTAACTACATAAAACCATCTTGATAATACAGTAATGCTAGATGTTGTGGAAGAATATAGGAAAATTAATTGTAGGAAAAAAAATATTTGAAAATATTCTGGAAAATTAGAAAAGAGTAATATATTCCTCTTTTGCTGTCTTTGCCCAACACTGGCCTACTAGACATCATAATTAGGTTTTTTCAATTGTGTTTGAGTAATATAAGTTTACCAAAACAGTACTCTCTCCAAATAAAATACTTTAAAAGTGATATCTTGAATGTCAGCATATTACTACTTAATGTTATTTTTCATCTATTAACCACAGAAGACTGATTACATTTGTTTATAACATGAAGGATTATGAAATTGAGCAACCTGGTCTAGTCGGGGATGTCCCTGCTCCTTGCAGGGGTGTTGTACTAGTTGACCTTTGAAGGTCCCTTCCAACTCTAACCATTCTATGATTCTGTGAGTCTATTTTTTCATATGTTCAAGGATTCAGGAACAACCATGAGAGCACAGAGAGAAGTCTAATCGCCCACTTTTGTCTTTTGAAATGCCACTTGCCCACTTGCAAACTTGGCAGACAGATTCTTGAATGTAGCCAGAAGACATTTAGTTTCCTTTCTTTATGTTTTCATAAAATTGTTAGAAACCAGTATAACACTTTTCCAGTCAATAAATTTGGCTTTAAATATAATAAAAATGCAAGCAGCTGTTTTTATTATTTTTTCTCTTTTATAATAAGCACTAGGTAGTCAAATTTACTCCCTTTTTAGAAAATGTTCAGATGTCACCAAGAAAACATTCCCAGCAGTGCAATGGATGTTGAAAGGATTAAATGTTTGCTTATTTTTCTAGCTGTGACAACCCAATCTTAGTGCAATGTACTAACATAGCTCTTAATTCTCTGAAATTTCAGTATGACCTCCTAAGTAAAAGGCAATCTCTCTGAAAAACAGTAGTAACTAGAAGAGACAAGATTCATACTTTCAGTAACTTATAACCAGCAAGGAAATCACCCATAATAATTTTTGTTATTTTCAGTCAGGGATTTCTGTTAAAAAATTGCTGTCTTCAATATCTGTCACTCCAGTGACATAAGACATAGCTAGGCAAAAATTCCCTATTCATGAACCACTAACATCTACTGACTGCACTAGAAGTGTGCATCATTTTGTGAAAAATATCAGCTAGTTAAATCACACAAAAACCCCCTACTTTATTCCTTGACTAAGAGTAAATGAAAAGCAACCAGTTGAGAATTCTGCTTCTTAAAATTTCAGATCAAATACATTCATATCAGTTGTTTTTTTTTTTTTTTCCAGCAGCAAAGAATCCCCCAAAAGTCACATTTCTTTGAGTAACTTGACACTTACAGCCTTCAGTTTGGTTAATCTGCAAGCGAGCATGGCTTCTTTTAAATATAGATGCTACATTATTGTCTCCATTGTTGTTATCTAGATCATATACTTCATACAGATTCAAGTTAAAACCTTGGTAAAATCACAATCAAATCAGCTTCCTTGAAAAAGGACCTTTGCTTTACTTGAAATGGATGGTCATTGATAACTTTATTTATCTCATAGTTGAGAAATAGGATAGAATTACAATTTAAGATTTTCAGCAATAAAAAGATTGCACTATTTCAAATTCAGACTCTGTCACAGTTACAGCTGACTGCTTCCAATAACACAGTTCAACCTCATAGTCACATTGGGCCATAATGCTGGCTAAACCAAAGCATGCATAACTGTGTTGTAAACCTTTAGAACTAAGCCAGACTCCTAAATTCCCTTTATAGTCAGTGAAGTAGGAATTGTTAAGGCATGGTGTACTTCTATTTAAGAGAAATGTCTACATAGGTCAGGTGTATCTCAGGCTGAAACACTGGGTTTTTTTTTCTCTAAAGCCACAGCCCTGAATCTTTAAAAAACTCCTACCATTTTCCTTCAGTTTCATCATCTTTCTCCTGACCACAAGCAACTGAAGAAATGACACAGTAACCCATCAAAACATTCTACTGTTTGGAAGAAAATATGTTGGGTGTAATTCCTAGTGGTTTCTATCTAAGATACTAAACCAATTTGTTTAAGCTCTCCTTTCTTTATTCAAGCACCTTACTAAATATGAGATGGTAGATTGCATTGTCTGGCTAGCCATGAAGAGCATGATTTCCCTATCCAAGTTTTGGACTCAAACAGTTATAATCAATGGAGTTGTATTTTGGGGGAAAGAGTACATTTTCCAGAAAAATACGAAGTCTGAATAATTAGCCATAGGTTAGAAGGCTACTTTAACAGATAGAACACGGGTTTCTTCCCACAAAAGCAAGTAGCCAGGTAGCTGTGCACTGAAGATATTCATTACAGCCATCTTACCATTATGCCTGTATCTTCAAAAAATGTTCTTCAAGCTACCACAGCATAATCATACAGTCAGATCCTGATACACATAGTTAGCCTCTTTTATTTGTCCAGAAAAGACAGCAGAAACTTCCTTACCATGAAAGAGGCTTTGTTTCTTAGATTAGTTTCTTGGAGAGCTCTTGGCTATTGTCATTCCTGCCCATAAACAGGTATCAGCAACAAATAGTGACATTTTTTTTCAGGCTTCAGGTCAGAGATTTCTGCACATCTACATATGCAGCTGGCACAGGTTAGCAAAAATTCTCCTTCATTTGTTCATCAGTATTAACCATTTGGTCCCTCACTCAGAGTTGCATATGCTTTTGTGAGATCATTTGTCCTTAAATACCACTAAGTACTCTACTACTTTTAGAGTAATAGGCTTTTCTATGTAAATCGAATATTTATTTCTTGGCCTTCCAGTAATAACACTGACTTGAATATTTTAAATGTCTCTAAGTAGCTATGAGAATGTATTTGTGAGTGTTTATAACCTTCACTAATGAAAATATTTCAATAAAAAAAAATTCAGCATAAGCCTGGAAAGTCTTTTTCCAAGGAAAGTAGACTCTCAGCAATGTTTCATCTTCATCAGTTGCAATTGTTCTTCCAAGCATTTTTTCAGAGAATATTTCTGTGACCATCTCCTACTTTTTGTTCAGAATGTGACTCCCTGAAAAGGATGATTTGATGCTAAATTGACATCAAGAAGATACAAAGTGACTTTTCCAACTAACCACACTCCGCTGTAAAAGAACCAAATGAGATCCTGGAACTGCTGAGCCTGCAAAGCTTGGCACTTTTCCCCAGAATATCTAAATTCAAATTCTCTTGCCCAGCTTTTATTAACACTAGCAATATGAAAGATTAAAAAGGACAGCTTACTAAATATTTGCTTTGGATTCAGCATGTAATGCTTGCTAAGTTCTTACAAGTTCATTGGAAACTGTCCAGTAGGACGTGGCTATATCTTTTATCTAGGTTTGAAAGCTGTAGTCAGTGAAGAAAGTTTTGTGAGTAATATTCTTAAGTAGCTACATCACATATAACTGATTATTTAATTAAAGCTGTCAGTGCTTGTGCACTCTCTATATGCACCAAATGTGCATTAATTTGTCAGATGTAACAATTAAGAAAATAAAAAGTAAGGGAAGTCAATGCCATTTAACACACATTGCTCCTTATGTACGAGGGAAGTTACATGCAAGAAGTGAAGTTTCTCGCTACTAAGATTGGACAACACTCATATTACTGTTGTTTTGTTCATCATCAGAAGCAGTCTTCCCCTGTTTTCAGTCTTCTTTGGTGTACTGTCATTCTGAATTACTTTGTTCCTTCCACAGCTACTATCTAGGAGATTGTACGTGGATCTGTCAGTAACTGCTTCCTGCAAGTCAGAGAGCTATCCATCTCCACTATTGTTTCTGCTTTGTCCTCCTTTGTTGCCTTTTATTAGCCATTTCAATATGGATATCCTCTCACCTTTCCCTACTGAAGGAATTCAGACTGGATCCTCTTTGTTCCCTAGATCTTTCTCCTTCTTATTCCTTCTCTTGTCATGGTGAACAAATCCAACCCTTTTATTCATTTATTTCTTTGCATTCTTTCTTAGCAGAAATGAAACTTGACTTTGAAATCTTTTAAGAAGTTTTATTATTTTTATTCAGAAATTTGTTAATTGTCAAAAGAGAAACTCTTCACAAAGATGTTGTCAATAAGATTTCTCTCATTCAAGATAAAACGTCACATTTAACTCAAAGCCAGAATCATGCAGAACACTCCTTGATGCTTGTTCTGAAAAAAAGGGACCATGACCAAACACAAATGCAAGCCTGAATTTTCTGCATCTTGGGTGAATATATTTACCTGGCATTGTGATTTGGATTCTTGGATTCTCAGTTCACCCTTATAAAAGAAAAGGATGACTACTGGAGTCATAAAAAGCTTCACAGAATAAGAAAAATATGTCCTAACCTATTCCAATGGCAATGCATCTTCTTTTCAGATTACTGTAAATAATCTTTTTTTTTAAATCTTACTCATCCTTTCAGTGTTAGCTACACATTGCTCAACCCTCTGGGAAATATATAAATACACAACTTTCACCCTTTTGATTTTATATGTTGTTGTCTCTTCTATTCTGATTTACTTAGAGACACCTTCCTTTTGTAGCTTTGCCTTTTTTTTAAATTTATGCTTAATTCTATGCATTGCTTTCCAGAAGGTTATAATAGTAAATGTAAATTTTCTCATAGTTTTACATAATCCTGTCCGAAATTTCTTTCTGCTCTAATTGCATCTTAGCTTCCTCCCTTTCTTTCTACCTATGTCTCTCCATTACACTTCATAGCTATCGTTTTTTGTTGCTGTTTTGTTTTGCTTTTTTTCATATGCTTCATTGTTTACTGCAAACTCCAACTTCTTGTTTCCTTACACAGTAACTTCTCTAACACTGACTTTTTCCATGACTACCTACTTACACAATGTGTACTATATTAATGCCTAAGAGCTCCTACTACCATAAAATAGATAAATTCTGTATCAAAAAGCTTTTTTTCCTCTGTTTTTTTTTTCATAATAAATACTCTACCATTTTCAATATTAGATAATACGCTACTCGAGGCAGCTTTCCTCTGCACTGTACATTTACGATGTGTATTAGAGTTTTATAAAAGTAATGTTGTTCACAGAAAACTTCCTGGTCCTATCAGTGTGACACAAAAAGGAACTAATTTCAAGGAGAGAACTGAGAGATCTTAATAACCCAATTTAAAAGCATATAGAAAATCTAGTTTTATTGCAGTTTTGCAGCATTCCTTAGAGCTTTTGATCTATAGGAGTGTCAACTGTGAGGCTAAATCTCACTTTCAGAAGCTATGGACACAATTTCTATGAATCTGGATAAAAATGTGGACTACTTAAAAAATGGAAGAACCTGTTTATGACGTTTTGAAGACTTCCTTCAGAAAACCTTGGAAACATCAAGGAATTTCAAGACCTTTAAAAATATCACTACAAATACTTATAAAAGGCATATTTAGACATAGTCAAAAGGAAAAAAACTCTGATGTAAAGAAATCCCATTCTCATTGGACATAGTGAAATTATTTAATCTGTATAAATTAAGAACAGACATTTCTAGGCTGATTCATCTGAGTTCTTTTATAAATCTACTTCAGTGAGATAAGAATTGACTACATACACTAATCTACCATAATACCAGTGGGATGCCTATACAATTAACTCAAAGCAGATGTCCACAATTTAGTCAGATTAATCCCATCCCTAGTGACAAATGTCATCTTAGAAGTATCCCTAGAATCAAATTTTCCTACTGTTTGCAAATCCCATGTTGAATGGTAATTTAGAACAGTTTTTGGAGAAGTATTTCAAGCAGCTGAGCTGTTTTATTAAAGGAGAGTTATGTTTATGAGATTTTGCTGGTCTGGTAGTATAATTAATTTCTTGCAAATAATTCGGGATAAGAGATGTGGAGTTCATTCATTGGAAGTGTAGTGGTCATAGAACAGAATCATAGAATACTTAGGGTCAGAAGGGACCCTTAAAGGTCATCTAGTCCAACACCCCTGCAAGGAGCAGGGACATCTCCAACTCGATCAGGTTGCTCAGAGTCCCGTCCAACATGGCTTTGAATGTTTCCAGGGATGGGGCATCCACCACCTCTCTGTTCCAGTGTTCCACCACCCTCATTTTAAAAAATTTATTCCTTACATCTAGTCTAAATTTACCTCCTTCTATTTTAAAACCATTATCTCTTGTCCTATTACAACAGGTCCTGCTAAAATATTTCTCCTCATCTTAGAAGCCCCCTTCAGGTACTGAAAGGCCACTAGAAGGTCCCCCCAGAGTCTTCTCTTCTCCAGGCTGAACAGCCCCAACTCTCTTAGCCTGTCCTCATAGGAAAGGTGATCTAGCCCTCTGATCACTTTCATGGCCCTCCTCTAGACTCGCTCCAACAGGTCCATGTCCTTCTTATGTTGGGGGCCCTAGAGCTGGATGCAGTACTCCAGGTGGGGTCTCACGAGAGCAGAGTAGAGGGGCAGAATCACCTCCCTCGACCTGCTGGCCACACTTCTTTTGATGCAGCCTAGAATACAGTTGGCTTTCTGGACTGCTAGCGCACATTGCTGGCTCATATTCAGCTTCTCACCCACCACCACACCCAAGTCCTTCTCCTCAGGGCTGCTCTTGATCCATTCTCCATCCAGCCTGTATTTGTGGTTCAGATTGCCCTGACCCACGTGCAGGACCTTGCACTTGGCCTGGTTGAACTTCATGAGGTTTGCATGGGCCCACCTCTCCAGCCTGTCAAGATCCCTCTGGACGGCATCCCTTCCCTCCAGTGTGTTGACCACACCACACAGCTTGGTGTTGTCAGGGAACTTGTTGAGGGTGCACTCTATCCCACTATCCATGTCACCAACAAAGATGTTAAACAGGGCCAGTCCCAACATCAACCCCTGAGGAATGCCACTTGCCACCAGTCTCTACTTGGACATTGAGCTATTGACCGCAATTCTTTGAGTGCAGCCATCTGGTCAATTCCTCATCTACTGAGTAGTCCGTCCATCAAACCTATGTCTCTTCAGTTTACAGATAAGGATGTCATGTGGGACAGAGTCAAATGCTTTCCAGAAGTCCAGGAAGACTATTATCTTCACTTCTGTAATTTAAAAATGTGTAAGAGCAAGCTATAGGGATGCCTCCAAAGGGAGTCTGAAACTACTTTGGTACACTTTTCAATATTAAAACAAGAATACCTGGACTTGTCCTCAGTATTTTCCAGGCCTCCTCATGCTCAGTGGCATGGTGTCTATTATGAGCCACTTGGCTTCACTTCCATTGTTTAGATAGCGAAGAAAGAATATCTTTTCAGTGAGCAACTGTGACTTTAGTCTCAGTGTGAAATACAAGAGCTGGCAGATGTCTCCAGAGAGCTATTCCACCTTCAACATCTATGTAGTAGATGTGCATTGTTTGATCTCAGCTGAAGAAAATCTGTTTTGAACAATAATGATAAAATACCTACCTGCTCTAAAATGTATTTTTCTGTTATAAAAACATTTTAATATAAATTCTTAAACTTTCATTGCTATCTGCTTTTTATGTAACTTTGCTTTATAAAGATCGTCTCAATAACTACTAGGAAGGGTGCTGAGGTACTGTGATGAAAAGTGTCAAGGCAGACTACTAGGACAGAAATTCTAATAGACATGATAAAAATTTCCTGTAATATCTTTTTCAAAAGTGCATTTTACATAGATCTAGATGTTGCTGCAGTGAATGCTACATTTACCTTCCCCTGTACCTAGAAAACATTTTTAAGCAACTAAATCTCTAACTCATCCTTTTTAAAATTTTACAGTAATATATAACTTACTTGGAACATGACATAAATATTTTGGATTTGATGTCTGAAAGAGATGAGATCTTTCAGTTTAAAAAGAAGAGTGACAGTTTGTGCCCAGTATTCTTTCTGAAAGTTTCAGAAGGATTTTTACAATATAATCACAAATTATAATTGTGTCATTATGCATAATTACTCTATACCATTACATCACATAATTGGATCAGTTCAAGTTCTAATTGCATGGTTAGAGAGATTTACTCTAAGTACGTTTGGGATATAATTACACTAATTTCATAATTCTGGGACCTGTAGAGTTCAAAATTTTTTATGATTAATGCTTATTTTTGCGGTTCTGTCTCACAGTACTAAAATCTTAAAATGGTATTTTGGTTGTATAGCAGACCCTATTTGTTTTCAATAGTATGGTATCTCTCTCCGTTTTTATTTGTAATGTACTAAATTCTATTTGAATGTGTAAAGATCGGAGTATTACTTGGTCTATACCAGTGTTAAACCTGCTTTTACAGGCCACCTTGGCCACTGTCTAGAAATGAAAAATAATCAAACTTAGTGATCAGCACATGGCAAAAAGCAGATGGGCAGAGACCAGTGGGACCAGAGCCAGCTGGTGTGCAAGTGACACGGTCTGCTTCACAGTCTTGTGAGGGAGCCGATGCAGAGAAGCTGATGTGGTATTACTGGGACGCTATTAATATCCCGGTACTTCAATGAAACATCTGCGGGTGGGCCTATAGCAGCACAGACACCACCTGGAGTATTGCCAGCATTAGAAGACCGAAAGTCATCGGTCAGACAGTAAAAAATCCTGACATTGACCTTATGATATTGGCATTAAAAGTAATCAGATTATGTTACCTATTCTGTCTTTTGACTTTTAAATGACCACCTGCTCCTCTTCTAACAGCAATCGGCGTATGACAGTTTCAGATTGAAAAGTCAGCAAGGTACAACTTTCTCTATTTCTTCCATTTGTTCCTTTAAGCTAGTGGAACTACAATATTTTCATTTTGTTATCTTAAGTTTTCCAGTTTCTCCTTGTATCTATAATAGGTGTTAAAAAATGCTTACTGTATATCCACAAAAGCATGAAAGCATTAAGAATTTTTGCACTCATTATTTTCCCATCTGAAATATTGAAAATACTACAAAACCACCCTAACCTTGGAGAAAAGTAATACCATCAGAAATACATACATTTCCATCAGCAATAAATGTATATATTAAAAATCACCATCATCATCTTCAAAATAAATCCCAAAATGATTGCAAGTCACTGAGATGGGCTTCTGTTGGAGTATCCATGAAAGACATACTTTGGTTGCTCACACAGAATCACACAAAATCACAGACCAGTTGCAGTCAGAAGAGATCTCTGGAGACTGTCCAGAAGTATCAATCTGTTGTTTCCTATAGTGAGAGGGAGCAATATGCCTAAGTTTCATTCTGTAGAACTGAAACTTTCTTTTTCTTTCCTTGTACACAACCTGATACTCTTGCCGTATTTCCGTATTTTTTTTTTTTTTTATTTTTTTTTTATTTTGAGGGTGGGGAGGAGAGAGCTCTTGCTTACATATAGCATTCTCCAATTATATTTTCATATTAGAATTATTAGTTCAAGATCTGGTGACTGTTTCTACTCAATAGATGATATTTGCTATAATTTACTGTCCAATCACAAAAAAAAATTATAATGCAAAAAGAATGTATTTTTCCTTCTTTCTAGAGAGTCTGTGATCCTAGCCACAGCATTTCTCTTGCCTTTTGCACTGACTACCCATGATTCTTTGCTTATAAGGATTTTTCCTTAATCTGCCATCTCTTTTTCCTTTCTTAGCATCCTTAGTAGTAGCATCAATTCCTTCTTTGCTACTACTGTGAAGTGTCTCACCCATAACCTAAGGCTATGTGGAGGGACAAGAATCCATCTGTTCCTCCAGCTCTCTGGGCTCATAGACCACAGCAATATCAACATTTCTTGTCTTTTCCTGTGATCATGAAGGTCTTTCAGACAACTAGTGCAGAAAAGTTAGTTCTAGAGGATCTGGGACCCAGGCCCAGTGACTGTGATCCTTTACAGCCACCATACAGACTAAGCATGGAAAATAAAAGTGACATTGCAGCAGATCACAGTATATCTCTAGAGACAGGCGCTTATCCTGCTTCTGCGATACTTATGCTCTCACATTTGATACCTCAGGTTGGGGTTACATGTGAATAACTAAACTAATAAGAGGCAGTATCTTCCTTTTTATTGACATAATAATAATTAAACAAGGTAGATTTGTTTTAGGCAAATACTATGACAGAAATTTCTTGATACTGGTAGTTTTATATATATTTTTATGCATTTATTTCATTTAACACAAGCAGAGAAAACAGTAAGGAGAATGACAACAGTGTTTCTGCAGGTGAAATAGATAAGAAATGTACTTTTTTTCCTTCCAAATTAAACAGAAGAAAAATCTGGTCTGTGTCTACTTTTAATTTATCTTTTTTTCTTATAATTACTATTTCATAAAATGGATTACAAATCCTAAAATAAATACAATTCTGAATCTATGAATCTTTATGTTTTGTACTATAATTAAAGGATAATCAGTGTAGTGCTAGACTGCCCAAAGTAATAAATAGCATTTTCAGGCAATTAAACGCCAGAGCAAAGCTGAAGTATTTTATGACCTTAAAAGTCACTTAGTGAGAGTATAAGTCAAAGTATTCTTTTTCTGCAACCATATTTCTAGTGGCTAATCAGGTATAAGAGAGCTTTTTGGAACTAATTATCATTTTCAGTTGTCCACAAAAACTTTTTTTGTTTCTCTTTTTAATGTTCTATCTGTAATTTTGTAAGGTAGAAGACTAAATATTTAAGGTTCCCTATCATAACCTGTACAAAACGTTTTCCTGGAAAAATATTGAAATAGTTTATGTCCATAATAGGTGGACATAGGAGCATAATAGGTGGTCTAAGTTAAGAAATTTTTTTCTTGTGTATTTTTGTCTGTTATATTCTAAAGGGAGGGAGTGAGAGAGGGAGGAAGGAGGGAAGCTAGGAAGGCAAGATAGAAGAAAGGAGAAGGAAAAAAGAAGGAAAAGGAAAGGGGAAGGGGAAAGGGAAGGAAAAGGAAAGGGAAAAGGAAAAGGAAAAGGAAAAGGAAAAGGAAAAGGAAAAGGAAAAGGAAAAGGAAAGGGAAAGGGAAAAGGAAAAGGAAAAGGAAAAGGAAAAGGAAAAGGAAAAGGAAAGGGAAAGGGAAAAGGAAAAGGAAAAGGAAAAGGAAAAGGAAAAGGAAAAGGAAGAAGGGAAAAGGAAAAGGAAAAGGAGGAAGGGGAAAAGGAAAAGGAGGAAGGGGAAAAGGAAAAGGAGGAAGGGGAAAAAAAGGAAAGGACATATTCCAACAAACAGTGCCTACAAATACTGGCATCAAATACAAAACTGTGAAAGCCTCTTAACATAAAATGAATATATTTCTTACTGCTGTGAATTTTGCTGTGTCTGTAATGTACTGTATCAAATCACTTGAATAAGGAAGAGCTCGCTTGCTTCTGGGAATAAAATCACTGCACATTTCAACTGCCTGACAGGTTATCACTTAAGAGAAAATAAGTACAGAATCAGACAAAAGAAAAATCAAATCTGGTAAATACCATATTGTCTGCATCGTCCTCTAGATTTCATCTATAGCAGAGGTTAAAAAAGACATTTGATTTTGTGTAATAGAGATCCCATTTAGAGTTTCTACTGCTGTTAGATGCTGGGCTGATATTCAAACAACACAGAAGATTCTTCAACCTATTAGGTTTATTCAGGTGAAAGACCCCAGAAATTTCTAAAGGAATTAGATATCCAAATCACTTAAGCTATTGCTTCTAATTTCTTTAGGTTACTTCACAATACGCTTCTAACCTGAAAGTCACAGAGGGAAAGGAAATGCCCTTCAGAATGCAGGCTTTATGGATGAGGAAATATAGATGCTCTTTCTTAGCAAACAAAGGTAAGACAGGTTGCTTTGTTCCCTCTTGTAACTGTATGATTCCCTGGATCTTTGCTCTCTGATATTCTTGACTGAAGGTCACATATTAATAGTGCTTAACCAGTAATTGATATCTGTTGTAAATGGGCTTAATGAGGAACTAAATATTTTCTGTTAGGTCATAATTATTATTATTTGTTGCTTTTATTCATATTCCATTTAGATCCCAAGAAAAACTGAAGTCTTTGTGTTAGGTATTATACAAACTCTTAAAACAAGCAAACCATTGAGAGGAGTTTGCATTCTAAATGGACACAGCACGGGCAGGAAAGCAAACAGAATAACCTATGGTATAAAAAAAGATTCACAGCAGAAGCAAAAATAGAACTGCCATTGTCTTTCTCCTGTCTTTTCTCTGTTATGTTCTACAGCCTGTCTGATTTTAATGATCTGTTTCTCAGAATTAGTGAATTCCAAATTTGCCAGTAAAGCTAACCTTACAAATAAAGATGGTACAAAGTACAACAAAAATGTGAGGATGTATTTTGGTTTTGTTTAAGGACATATATCCACCATGCAGTCCAAACATAACTACAAGCAATAAAAGTCCTAAGCAGCCTTCTCAAGAGTGCTTACATGGAAGGCAGTAGAATATTAAAATGATAATCAATATACAGACTGACAGTAAGAAAAAAGAAAATTTCTTCTAAATAGTATTCAGAGAAAATTCTCTGATAGATGGAAAGAGCAGTAGGTTGAGAATGAATTCTTATCCTCAGCAAAGGTACAGCATATGGAAACCTAGATTAAAGATTTCAGAAAGAATGTTGTCTTTATTGACTTTTTAAATAGGTTATTTTTCAGTTTTTGTGATTCTGTTGGGCTGCCAGATAGGGTGGCAAGCTATCAACAATACTAATAGTCTAGCTGTCTACAAGATGCAATAGTGATCCTAATTAAGACCCGCAAGTGAAAGCACAAGCAGTTGAATGCAAATTGCAAAATTCAGCTGATTATTTATACAAGAATGAAAATTCTTCTCTCTTTATTAAATTCCTCTTTAGAGGCTGATATTGTAATTGACCATTTCTTTAGTATTTTGAGAACAGTAATTGGAATGAGCAGCTTGAACATCTTTTATTTGAAAGAAAATAATGAAAACTAGCATAGTTATAACACTCTCCATGACTTGTAAATTACATTAATAATATTTCCAGATGTTTCAAGTGAACTCTCCATTTGAATGACACAAAATTTCAACTTATGGTTTTCTTTTACACTCTCTACACATGGGGAGTGGGAATGACTTCAAAGCACACAGGGACTGTGAGAGATAATGTCTGATTTCAGAAGGGGCCTTTTATACACTCCAGTAACTAGTAACTCTCAGTGGACACCACACCTGATGAGCAGATTTTCAGCCTGCCAACATATTATATAAAATCTTGTTTTGATCTTTGTAAGCTGAAATTTACTTCAGCTGGTACTAATTACATCAAAACTTCTATGACAAAAGATGGCATATCCTATCAAACACAGCTAAAACGAGAACTATCACAGTTCACACCTAACTATGTTGTCTAGCCATAGGCCTTCCACAGAGATCATCTCCAATTTTGGCTCCTGCTTGAGGCAGGTGAGAGAATGGACTTTGGACCTGTAGCGCTACCAAAAGCTGACATGTGCTGGAGGATTGCTGAGACTTGACAGCTTCTTTGATGGCATCACCCACATAAAACAGATGGAAGTGTGGTTGTGAAATTCCTATACATTGATTTCCTGTCTGTGGTATCAGCTAACTAAACAAATAAGAACTTCTAAGCCATATGGTCCTTCAACTGGCTCTTGATTTCTTACTGTAAGGGAAGGAGAAAAGTAAGCTTTATTATACACTGCTGAACTGAAAACCCTTTTAAAGAAAGTACTGTTATGATTATTTCCTCATACAGTAGCTGATGACCATAAAAACAAGAACAGTGCACTGCAAACTGGTTTTAACAAAGGCAGCTGGGGACTCACTCTGTTTATTTTTCCCCTGTAATGGCTCTGTGTTGTGTTTCTAGAATTAGAGAAGTTTAGTCTGGCTAAGTATGCAAAAAATGTAGCAAGTGTCCATAAATTCAGAAATTGATAGACTAATAAAATTTAGTTCAATTTATAGATTCTGATATACTTTACAGAATTGTAAAAATTATTGGCTTAAAATACACTCTCAAGAAAGCTCCATGTTACATACCAGCATACATGATGAAATTATACCTACACGCATTCCAGCCTCTTCCACAACGGTACATTCAGCTTTTCCTTATGGCAAGAATTTGTTGAACTATAAGTTCGAATCCTTTAGGAAAGAGGTGTTTTTAGGAAATTAAAAAATGTCGACGCAATAGTTTTACACTTGTACGAAAATAATATATGGAAATGTTTTGTCATTTCAAACAACAGTGGGGAATGATTTCCTAAAAGGCTACTTTTGTACTAACTTTGCCTCCATTCACTGAAAGGATTTTTCTCTGCTTATGCTGTTGATGATATCTTAGCTCAAGATGAACATGTCAGAATTTTTTTTTTAAAAAAAAAAAGGCAAGGTTTGCCTTTTCCCACCTTTTTTAGCTTGCCTCCTTTTGAATGAAAGGGATAAATAATACAAAAATTGTTTGTGTTGTTCTTGCAAGGAAGAGATTGTTAAAAATGAATTAAATTAGTACAAAATTAAAATTTGCCTGTTGTCAGGTATTGAAGCTCTTTTCTGTAGTGTGATTGCACTACACATCTCTCAGTGGTCAAGAAAAGGTAGCCTTGCAAACATTGTTCTGAGGCACTTTCTCTCTGTAAGGGAACAGGCTGAGAAGTTAATTTGTTTTTGTTTAGACTAAGAAGTCAGCAGCTGCGACAGGCTCTCTTGTTATATGGGTGACCCTGTTACAAGTCGCCTGTTATTAAATAAAATCTCTTTTGTTAGTTTATCTTGAACGTGAATCCCTGGCCACAGTGAAGGCGAACCTGATATAGCGGCTCACTGGCATTCAGGAAAACATTCTCTTTCTCTACATTTTTGTGTCTTCTGAGATGAGTAGTGCTTGTGACCTGCCTTTCCAGGATGTTCACTGTTTTTAACAATGGAAGCTGTGTTCACTTCTCTTTTCCTGCAGTTCAAGGCAGGTTGCTTAGACAGGATGCACTCCAAGTTCTTTCACTGTGGTTACAGTTAATAGAAATAGTCCATAATTTTTCTGATAGTTATCACAGAAACACTCAAAAATCAATAGAGATCAAGGCTGCAGTGTTATGTTCTGATGAATCACCAGAAGCCAGCAGATAGCCCCTCTTGAAAAGCCTGAGGGGTAAAGATAGAAAGCGGGAAAATTGTAGGGGGAGTGAGTGGGTAGCGATGGCTGGCCAACATCATGTCAGGTCCAGGGCGGGAAAAAGAGCAGCAATAGAGGTGAATTAACCAAGCGATGCACTGTTAGAAAGAGATAACAAAAAAGGAAAGACAAAATAGGAAAGTAAAAGGAGCATCAATGGAGAGGCAGAGAAGAAAAAAAATATGAGTATGGAAACCCTTAGGCAAAGCACAGAGCAGGGATGGAAGTAATGTCCAGTAATCAGAAGAAGAGATTGTCAGAATAAAGATTAAAGAAACTCTTCAGGACTGCTTCTCTTTATGTTCCTTCTTGCCTGAACATACTTCAACATAGATGGGAACTTGTCAACAGAAACTGGGGGCAAGAGGGTTTCACAGGTCCATATAGGATATCGAAAGAGGAGATGGCCTAGCACAGATTTCAGTTGCCTGTAATGAAAGGGATACAGAAATTGAAAGTTTTGGTGATCTAGGCTAGGAGATAATAAAACAGTTCAATACTGATTGAAGAAAGTTTTCTATTCAGCACTTGTGGATCAGTTCTAGCAGATTTCCTTTAATTTTCTAACTTCTTATTCTTCTGTCCCCTCAGTAACAAGATGCCAAATCAATTACTTTAATGACAGCATGTTAATTTAAGAAGTTAAAAATTTTTATATAGACTGGTAAGAAAAAAGTTATTGAAAAGTAAAAAAAGCACATTACCATTTGTGAAATGAGTTACCTATAACTGATAAACTAATTATCAAAATAGCCTTCTAATAGTGCTAGTCATATATAGTATTATAGGTACGAATAAAAATGGTCAACACAGTAATACACCTTGTGGCTCAGCTGTAGAGCTCCTGAACTGTGTGTTACCACAATATTCTGACCTGGGAGTTTGATGCCAATGCTCAAAAAAAACCAAAACCTGTTCCACAGCTCGTGAGACTGTTTCTGTTGACTAAATGTCAATAAAGGAACAGTTTATTGCCAAGAAGAACACCAGCAGTTACTATCTGTCAGATGATTTAACAAGTTAAGAGAGGTGGTTTTGCTTGTTCAGAGATGTTTCATTGATCAGAAGAATATTTCTTTAACCAGGTGCAGTTCCACAAAGCGAAATCATGAAGACAAAAGTTGTGCACAGACCACATTTGTTTTATCAACAACATCTGAGAAATTGCTGCTGAGAATACACTACCTATATTGCTACTCTGAAGCTGTGTCTAGACTTACTTTCTGGACCATGCTCTGAAGTATCCTAGAGCTGTACTCCCTGCTTGAGTGAACCACAGATGCATTTGACTTATGAACACTCTTACCCTTGCATAGAAGCTACAGAGCAGGAAGCAGGACGGCATTTCTCTGCACCATACATTGCTATGCAACCCAGAAATTGCTATACGACACACCCCACACAGGAACTGGGAAGTTATCCCAAATCCCTAACATTCATAACCTAAGGAAACCCCAAGGATACATGAGTTTTTGGTTTTTTTTTTCTGTGAAAATCATGTCCTCTTACTAAGCACCCTTCAAAGAAGAAAAAAGTCAGATGTCTGCATGGCTGGTTCTTTATTCTTGCTTTTTTCACAGATAACTGAAATTATTAGTTGTCCCTGAATCAGTCACATAAGTGTCAAAAGATTGGAAACCCAAGGATATTGATGGTGATGTACAGTTCTGACAAGAAATATTGTCTGTGCTTCCAAAAAGTCATCATAACATAGAGCTTCCCTCATTTTTATCTGTCATCTCAGTTGTGACACAGAAATTTTGTTCCCTGAGCCTAGTACTTGACCCACTTTGACTTGTGCTATGGATGCCTAGACCTCTATCCAGCTACTAACAGGCCAGAACTTCTTATTTCCTACTTCAGAACAAGCTCAGCTACATTACCTGCATGAAGGAACACTGACTGAAAAGAAAAAAAATGCCAAATTTGGCACTAGGAAGCAGGAGCTGGATTGACAACTTTGATAGACAAGTGAAGACTACAGTTATTATTGTTTAATTACCGTAGCAACTAAATATGGCCTTTTTGTTGAAATAATATCATGGTAACACCTTACTTATTGTAAAAAATAATAAGCAGTCAACCTAGATTGCTACAGGGCCTGCACTCGAGTGAAAACTGTAGGCTTAGAAAAGAAAGGTTAATAAAATACATGAACAGAAAACAAGGTTAGAGGTGATGTTTTGCCTGTGAGGCTTTTTTTCAGAATGCAGAAGAAAAAGATTAGCTGCAGAGACGAGATGAACATTAGCTCCCTGGTTTCTCCTTTCTACCAATAACCTTTTAAGAGTCTTTCCAAAGCGCACAGAAGTCCCTGCAGCCATACTGCCACCTTCAACCTTGTTATCTATCCAAGCTTTCAATATATATTGCTATCAATTCTTTTCCTTGCAATCTTTTGAAGCAGCCACAAATTATAATTGTTTCACATCCTTATTAGGAATTTGGATTTCTAAGTACTCTGACAACTTTTCATGTGCTTCCTTTACAGTTAGTGGGAAAACCGAAAGTTTGTATAACAGCAGCTCTGATACTGACATTTTTCTTCTTAGCAATTTGGTCTATGACTATGTAAAATAAAAATATCCATGAAGAAACTGCACTGATTCATTTTGAATTATTTTCTTCTGTTATGTCATCTTTATATTAAAATAAAGACTAATAGAAAGCACCACGAAAAAAAATAAAACACTTGATCATCTCAACTCAGTTCTTACTATTGTTTGCTATGCATCTCCTTATACTACTTTTTAATATTTTATAAGCTTTAAAATAGCTGCATCCGAAGAGATTAATTTATTCCTACCTTTTAAACATTTTGCATGCTGAGAACTGCACAGGAACAAAGGAAAATTGTAAAGCTCAAAGCCACTGCTCTTTAACAAACAGGAGAAATAAGAATTAAAACAACTCACTGAAGAAGAAACAATGACTTACACTTTCAATTGTTAGGCAAAGTTTATCCGTTTGATCCCAGTTAAATTCCTTGAGAAAAGTTGTATACTTCAAAGATCTACGGGGTAAATATTTCATGAAATTGAGCACCTACTGTTTTATAAATGCATTAAGGTCATTCAGTCCATTTGTCTTTTTGGATTTTTAACTTGACTATGGATTTTTTTTTAAGAAAGACTTTAAATTAAAATCTTATGATTTTTCTTTCTATGAAGGGAATAGCTGTAATGACTAGCTTACTATCTATCAACAATCATTTTGGCAGAAGAGTTGCACAAGTCCTTATGTTCATAGCTAGGCTCCATTTAATTTTTTAAATAATATTATATTTCCTCTTAAACAATTATTTCTTCTTGAACTATTCATTCTTCACAATCCAATGAACATCTTGTGTCCAGAGATGCTCTAAAGAAGATGAACTCAGTTTGCTCTAATGTGTTATGCAATTCTGAATAGTGGCTTGCAAGACGAAAAAGACTGAGTATGTACATCGAGTGTCTTTGTAAAACAATTTATGAAGCCATAGACACGGGTAGTGGCAGTACCACACACACAAAAAAAAAGCGCCAATTATATTTTATATTAATTTTGTCTGCTGACTTTACCATATTTACTTGAAAATGTTGTTTTGATATAAAGGAACAGAATAAGACTCAAAATTTTAGCACTTATGGTTAAAGAGCAGTCAAATCAGTAGTTTTCATCATTGTATTTTTTAAAAAGAGGCAAAAGCTCCACTAAACATTATCAGGGAAATATATTTTAAACCTCCAAATAGACCTTTTGTGGAGGTGGTCACCCACGTTTCCCACACATGCTTAGTGGCATAAAGGGAAGTGATACACACCATCATGCACCCTGGCATTGCTCTGGAAGCATGGAAGAACATGGACAAGTCCAAACATTAACAACTTCACTGTTCACTGCTCTGTATTCAAATAAATACTTTTCACCTGTGCATTCAGTTAGCATAAGGACACGGAGCTAACACAGTTTCTTTAAGTGCCATTCACAAGCAGTAACCTATCTGTGGAATATTTTAATCATAAAGAATATATTGTTCATTCTAAAAAGGATTTTACCTTATTTGTTAATAATTTTTTTAACTTTAGAAAAGCACTATCATACTTATAGCAGGTAATTGTGGGTTTTCAATTTCTTGCTCTATGTTCATTCTCCTTTAACCACCCTACAACTGCATCTAACATCCAGGAACTCCAGTCAAAAACAAAAAGGAAATTTATTGTTACAAGAGAAAAAAAAATTGTGTCATGCACAGGACATATCCCTCTAGATAAACATTTCTGAGGATTATTTTTACATCTGAAAATTATTTCCCTTTGATCATTAAAACACAATTAAATCTTCCTCACTTAGTGAATCCTATGCATCTTGTCAACAAAATGAAAGTTCAGCTTTGCCTTACTTAATAACTTGAAAGAAAACTATGTTATGGGTCAATTTTTTTTCTACACTGATAAGAAAACATGACATAAATTTGAAAGGAAATGTCAGAAATCAAGGTAATTTTCAAACCTGTTCAGTTCAATATCCACTGCTATGCAAATGATCATTAGGTACTCAAAACAACAAAGTCTCTGATTCTGGTCAGTTAACCAAGATTTACACACACAAAAATGGGCTCATGGTTTGCCTAATTTCTACTATCTCTCTGATCAAGTTAATAATTGCCAAAAAATAACAAAAACATAAGAAGGAGGTAGCTTTTGCATTCCTAGATGGAACAGGGTGTCATGTTTTCTATATCCTGTAATTTATACTTTTCTCAACTAGATCATATTACAACAAAACAGCACATACTGTAAGTTGTCTTAGCCTGCCTCCTCCCTTGATTTTATTTTTTCTTTTTTTTTAATGAACAAGAGTTATACATAATAAAAGAACTAGAGATTGTTTATTTAGGTTCACAGAATTGACCATAGCTACTATTGAAATGTAGAAATGTTTCCTTTAAAAAATTCTTATTAAAGCAATCAGCTCCAGGCATTGGTCGGAGTAGTACAACACCAGTATGTCAGAAAGTTTCTGTTCCTTGAGGGCTACTTTTTGTTAAATAGTTCTTCCCTGGACTGTCCATCTCTGACTAGGATGTGATTTTACGAGAACTAACCCTAAGGAAATAAGGGAAATCAAATGATCCTGTAATTTTTCAGCTGAGCTTATATCTATTCTGGAACCGTTCCTACAATATATAACTTCTGTTAAAAGCTTCAGAGGAAGAAATCGATAGCCTGCTTCTTTAAAATCCTGATAATGTTACGTACTCAAAGACTATTGTTAAATGGAGTGAAAAATTTCTAGTTTACATTATGAGGTCTGAAACTAATGAGAGATTAGCTATTTGGCTGTCTTGAAATGTGGCTTTCAAAACTGAATGCTTACTCCCACCTAACCATTCTGTAAGTGTCATTTTAAACATCCTTTGTTAATTTTTTTTTGTAAACACCCTATTCTTGCGCTCATTTAAGGAATACAGAATATCCCTTTTTGATAGCTGTAGACATACATAGACAAAATAATTATCTGTTAAAACTCTCTTCGAGCCAGTAAAATGGAGCAGTATGTTTGTTTTCAGACTTGTAAATGGAGAATCCATAAAAATCTCAGAAATCAGATGAAGATCACTAACATCAGATGAAAAGTACACTTCATTCTAGTTATTCTAACGCTCTGTATATCTTCACACAACTGGTATAACCTTATGATGGGGAATACAGGTGGATTACAAAACTGTGCTTTCTAGTTGTGTCTAAGACTTCTTGGCCAAAATGATAAGAGATTTTGAAAGCTGGAGGAAGGGAAGGAAGAGTGATCATTAGAACTAATTTTTTTGAGAATTATTATTAGCTCAGAGAAGCCATTAATTGCCTTTCTAAAGCAGACACTGCTATTAATATAGTTGGCAATATTAATTGCTTCCAATGATTAGGTAAGACTTCATGACTTCAGCGATTTTTTTATTGCTAATGAACTTGTAAAGTAATCCTTATAGATTTGTCAGGGTCTGGAAGCAAACAAATTTTATGAAGTTTACATGACAGAATGCAATACACTAAATGATAAGCTTCTGCCTTTGTATAAGGTAGGGCAGGTGGTTAAATGCCACAGGTGATTTACACGTACACAAATTCTGTCCATGACTATAAATAGACTAAAGGGCCTGAAGCTGCATTAAATCTCAAAATAATTTTGTTATAACCGTAGAAGTCATATCATTGATCTCACATTTTTACAATAGGTTGCTATATGCTTAAACCACTATTAGTCTTACCACAAATTCTAGCATGGTTCTAATGTTGTCTTGTAAAACCTCATCTAATAAACATGAAACACTTAGGGTTTTAAGCTATATTGAGATCTGATAGATCAGCTCAAAACATAATTGTTTGAATTCATTGCTACAAGCAGCTTACAGACTGTCCAAACACATGTATATATTTAGGTGGAAAATGGGATTCGGGAAATTCATGAAGTCTAAATATATCAGTAGCTCTTAAATTCAATTGTGTGGATGTAATCTGGCTCAGAAATTCCCCAGACAGTAGATTGGAAGGGCTTCCCAGGGAGGAATCTATGAGTTTTAACAAGTCAGATATATTCTGGTGTCCTTAGCAAACATTCCCATTAAACAAATAATCTTCTAAAAGAACTGGCAAATCCAATTAAAACTCTCAAGGAATATAACTCAGTACAATTTATTTCAAACCAAACCAAACTAACCATTACAAAGATATTGTCCATTTCCTTGTTTGAATATGAAACAAAATGGGAAAGCGCTTGATGTAAAGCAAAGTATTTGTCTGAAGTGCTATAACCAAAACCACCTCTTCTGAAGATGCTTCAGAAATGGTAAGTTATTGTACATAGCAAAGTAGGAACATCTGCAGGGAGTTGTTAACAATTTATTCTAATTTGTCAATGCTTAGGTATTATTCTTGTTGGAATATGCTGCTGGATTTCAACGTGTCTACACTTCATTGCCCACAGTGTGTTGGAAGCTTATATTAAAGGCTGGAAAAAAGTCTGTGCTCCTAGCACAGTGAGAATATTAGATCTTTACTATGTCAAGAAAACAAAGGTTGAGCCTCCACTAGGTGTTTCCATTTCCCGAAGACATATCTGTTGTGGCTGTACATGTTGCTTTGTGTCTCCCACAGGTGACCTGAACAGGTTTCAGGTGGGACAAAAAACTCTTTTCTCCAGACTCTGCACCATCTGCTCTGCTACTCTTTAAAAATACTGCAAGTTGGTATACCTGCAAAAGCAAAGCTCTAGAGATCTCCTCTATACCAGGGTCTTGTATTCTTTTTAATACCTAGGTCAATATATTGATATGCAAAGGCCTATGCTTAACTTCATCTCACACATTTTCTCTGGTCAAGTATCTCCATCTCTGAAGCAAGAGCTCTAAATCACATGTGAATTTTCATTTTTTGTCTAGCAGCAGTGAACTGTCCTACCACTGATAGAAGCAGGTTTCCCTTTTGAGTGTCTCTAGCAATACTGAGATGCACCAGCTAAGGAACTGGTCCTTCACTTGTAAAGTATACTCTCCAGCCACAAGGAGGTAGTTTCCTCCAGGGGACAAACATGAAACCTCTTGAATTCGTAGAAATAGGTGATAAAAATGATTATATTACTGTGCTGATCATGCCTAATTTTTCTACTAATACATAAGATGTCTACATAGTTTATGCCCCATATAATTTATGTTATTTCTTCAAAGGAAGTGGTTTTGTAGGTACTATTTGCATAAATGTACTCTTCTTTCTTATCAGAATCATTTCCTGCTTTTGGAGAAAGCAAGCTCTTCAGAGATGAGCATGTAAGATAATAGTATTGCTATGAAAATATAATCTCTACAATAAAAAAAAAAAACAGATACTTGCCTACTTATAAAGACTCCTTCATATGAACCTCAGTGAACCTTTCAAGTTTGTAGTTAAATTATGCAGTGCTTCATACATTAGGTAAATGCTTACATCCTACCTTACTACAAGAAGAAATTTTGGGCTTCTCTGAATCAATAGCAATGTGTTTTCATTGAGGATAAGATGTTACCTGCAGTTAGAAATAGGACCTGACTCAGAATATCTTGCTATACTCTTCATCACATTGGTCTGCTGATAGAGAGCTTGCATTGAGCACACCCTTTTACTTGTGCACAATATATACTCAGAAGACCAAAAAAAAATCTCTTTCCAAATCATTGTTCTCATTATTAAATTGCTGCAAAACTGACATGTTGAGAGCTAGCCAGCTCTTTGGAGAACTGACAAGGGACTAAAGGGCCGATTTCAAACTTAAGCTCCCCTCACTGAGTACAAGATCACACAAGTCTTGCTTAGGGGCAAGATGTTACCTTGTCTGGGATTTAAGGTTGAATCCAAACGCAAAATAAACAAAAAGAAAAGGATTTAGGCACCTATTTGAAGAAAGGGTGATATTTTGGTAACTACATCCAAAACGGTGTTCCTGAAAGCTCCTGATCAGGTGCCATGCAAGCATCAAGGCACCTAGTCTTCACCGTTGTTGCCTTTTGTGGCCAAAACTTTCCAAAGAGCTTCACTTCTGCACAATTACAGAAGCACTTATGTTTTGGTGGGACTGAACAATGCACCGTAAAGATCACATTGAAGAACAAGTTGGGTGTCAAGTAGATGTTCCTTCACCGAAGCCCCTCCAGAGTCTTCCTGACCTGGTAAGCATTATCAGGGTAGAGCTTATGCATATAGACTGGATCAGACTCCCAGAAAACATGAAACCTTTTCACAGCTACTGGGTTCTTGGAGACGGACACAGAGCAACTATCCATTTATTTAAAACATAATGGCTTCCCCAGGAACTGAGAGATGAAAGTTAATTCCTTCCTCTGCCAAAGGGATTTCTTCCTTTGGTGGTCAGAGCTAATAGGCTATGCAGAAAATAACTAAGGTTCTTCGGGTCAGAAAGAAATCAGACAAGTGATCACAGCTCCTCTGAGAATGACACATCCTTTGGGTCTTGGGTACTAAATGGCTACTTCAACTGTGCTTTCTGTTTAAAACTCTCAGAATCCTGCATTCCTTTCTACAAAGTGACAAAGCAAGCTTCAACAAGCGTGTGGAATTTATCTTTCCTCCTCCAGCTGCCAATGTTACCTGGAGCTCAGTGGTTATTGCATTTGCCTGAGGATAAGCAACAAGGAATTGAAAGATTCCTGAAAGCTGAAAAGAAATTCAAACTCAGGTTGTGCCCTATCCACGTGCCATATACAAAGCTGATGGAAGTGGCCATGGTGGGTATCTACTTTAGGCTGAACAAAAATTTTCAGAGATTGTTAGCCATAATCTAGTCTCTGTGATGAGAACAATAATAATATAATATGGTAACATTTGTTGTGGGAAATCCAAGATGACATATTTTATATAGAAGGTATAAACATAGACATTCAGTATATTCTTGTAATTTCTATCTTCATTAATAATATTAATTAATAACATTTGTTGTGGGAAATCCAAGATGACATATTTTATATAGAAGGTATAAACATAGACATTCAGTATATTCTTGTAATTTCTATCTTCATTAATAATCCAGCTTCTTACAAACATGTTTCCATATAAGGTCTACAAATATAACTTATGCTTAATTATGTAATATAAAGACAAATAAGCTCATGGCTAATGCACCATTGTCAGACACAGAGAAATCACTTCTGGTGGAAAAAAGATGATACGGTTGAGTGTGGTCAGTCTCCAGATCTGCTAGCTGTGCCCTGCGTATCTCAGAACCACACATGCTCATACTTTGTGGTCAGAGATTATACAATTTAGTCTCATCCCTCTGGCTCTTGTGTGGTCTATCTATCCCTTCATAAAAGAAAATGGAAGGGATTAACCAGCCTTCAATGCGAAAAGAGACAAAGACTCAATAAAGATTTACATCATCTCTTAGTGATATAACACACTTTTTAATGTGTTTTTGCTTGACATACAGCCTCAGTACAATATGAAAGATTGCTAATGAATAGAATAAAAGCCTAATATTAAGCTTTTTACTTTATCCAGGAAAAGCCAGAGAATGCAAAGTTAAGGTCAATATTCAACATCTAAATCTTTGTGCTATGGCATTTTTCATGTCAGTATGATCCAAATTTGCTTTCAATTTATATTTCTTGGCATTTATCAGTTTAAGACAGTACTTCAAGATTTATTTAAGTATAGGATATTAGATCTAATTTGCACCTAATAGTGCAAGCTAGACCTTTTGCTGTCCTCACGGGTGTACGAATGTCAAAAAGACTCAGCGTTCCAGGAATAACACAATGAACTAAATATGAAGGAAAAAGTAGATGGAAAAAAACCCACATTAAAGGTGAAGTATGTTTCCAATCAATCTATGCAGATGATTCAGCTAGGAGTATCAAGATTGTATAATGACCTGCAGACCAGATTCCCATGCACAGCTGTGCAAAGTAAAACAAGAGCAAATGAACTGTGAAAACTATTGTTGTCACTGAAAGTCTAAGTAAAGCAACATGTATTTGAAACCTTCTCTGTTCCAATGAGATTTTATTTTAGAGAGACACCAAAAGCACAGCATAATTACGCATTAGCCTTTCTTGGCACAGCAAGGAACCCAACACTGACCTCCTTTGGACTTCTAGTTAAAATTACTTTTGTCATAGCTTAGAAAAACCAAAATCTACTCTGTCTTCAAAATAAAGCTATATTTATGTCTTCTTTTTCCTATAAAATTGTATAATAGGTAAATATGCCAGAAGTGTGCATATTTGTAACTTTATATATTTATGTTCATGTGTATATGTATACACATGTATATTTGTACATACACATACACAGATATACTTAGATGCATATGTCTGCATATATACATATATGTATACTTGTACATTTTAAATTTATTTAATATAAGAATTATACAGTCACTTCTTGGTAGCATTCTGGTATGCCTCCTTCTTTTAAAGGTAACATTGCATTCTAACAAAGTGTTGTTACAATTGCTCTTCAAAAATTACATGTGACTCAACTCCATGCAGCTACTCACTGTACAGAACTGTGTGAAATCTCATTATGAAACCTGTAATCAATTAAAGCTGACCTAGTTAGGGTTTTGTTAATAGCTTGACATTCTCCTTAGGGTCCTCATAATGCTTGTGTGATCTTTCAAAGGATGAAGTAACTGTACCTGTACAGATAGATTTTTTTGTTTGTTTTGAAGAAGACACTACAGGAAAGAGTTTTAAATAAATAACAGTAAAGGTAGAGAGACCAAGAAAAAAATACTTGTTTATTCAGAACAAGAATAATAGATTCAGTTTGAGGGTAGTTACTATTGCTTCTGTTTCTCTGCCAATGTGTTTATATCAGCAATTTTTTGTTTGCTTAGCATGTAAATACAGATTGACTCATACAAATATGTATGTACAAGTGTTTGTGCTGGAACAGCTTGTGAGCCTGTCTTGAGAGCTGATGTTGGCATGGGAAATTCTCCAAAAAGGAAACAGAAATGGTGTCTCATGTGAAAGAGATGACCAAATACTTAGACAAGCAGTACATAATAAACATAGTCAAAAACTCAAAACAGTAGTCAATCTTTTAGGTTAGAATCTGCAGCTTATTACTGGAACAGGGTTGTGCTGAGCATGGCACACAGACAAGGTGCCTACAGGCATTTTCTGAACAACTCACAGTCAACCTTTGACTGAAGTATGTCATTTTATGAGTAACTTCAAACGCTGAGCACATTGGAACATGTCAGAACATATTTGTATATATTTAAAAAAAACAGTTAAATTTGTTGGATAAACCATTTTCTAGTGAAACAGATCACTAACTGTGAGACGACACTAAAAGAATTCGGACAGTTTCCTCTAAGTTTTCCTGCTTTTTTATTCCTCCAACTTACTCTGGAGTTTAAAACCAACAGGCAAAATTAATCACAGGGAGAGGTTCAGCCTTGTGCATCAAAAGACAAAACATGACACAGCTACACAAATAAAACTCCAGGTGATACTCTTCGTCAGTTAGTGACTCTAATTTTTTCTGCTCAACAAAATGCTTGCCTGAACTAGTTACATGTGGCAGTGTGACTGACCCTACTTTAACCCTGGCGTTAGTCATACAAATAGGTGCGAATGGAAAATCTGTAACAGGGATGGCCAAATAACAAACTTGGTAAGTTTAGGAGGAACATAAATTTTAAGATTTTTTTACAGTATATTAATATAAAAATAATTTTATAGCATATAAAGCAACTCCTTTAATGAAAAACAAATTCTACTGCTACACTCTGCATTCCTTCCCTATTTTGCTCATCTGAATGTTCAAGTTAATGTTCAATGTATTTAATATTACAGATCTGGATGGATTGCATTGTTTATTTAGTTAGTTTCAACATATGTTCAAAATGCTATGCAAAGAGGTCAGAATAAGTTATTTGACATAGATTAAAAACACTACATTCTGTCTTAGAGCATGCAGATACACTAGATTAAGTTCCAAGATCTCTTTCAGCTCAGTGATTCAAAACATCAGATCACGCTTGACGATCATAGTCTGATGACTATAAAGAAGAGATACAGAAGCTTCTTTCATCAACAGTCTATCGTTTGCTTGTGCCTTGTAGTGGTTTATTCAAAAAAACAGTCACTGACCAGAAAATAATCTCTGAAACCTCAAAAGCTAGAGTAATGATGAATATTTGGGTTGAGTCTGCTCTTTGATTTTTTTTTCTTTTTTGAGTTGGAATGATTGATAAATATCCCTCTAGCAAGTAATAATTCTTGACTGACAGATTACTTCCTTCTTAGACGTTTTGAATCAAACTAACACAGACATTTTGATCACACTTCATTCTTTTATATTAATACAGCACAAAATCCTCCCACAGCTACATGTGTCAGATAGAAATATTATATCTAATTCATAAATATTTATTTTTAACAAATCTTATGTCTGAAGTTTCCTGGATTGCTAACAAAAATGTAAATACAATAGATTTATCTTCTGCAAGAACTCTAAATACTAACTGTGCTCATTTGTATGGTGCAGATAAGGGCCACAGAAGAGACGGACATCAGCTCTGTTGGCTTTTATTTTTACAGATCCCCAGTGAATGCTCTGTAGTTCAAAATGTAAACAGAAATGGCTTTGCCCCAAGCTGTTTTTTATCTAACATTAAATGCAACTTGGTGTTGCCAAACATTACAAGGGGACACAGGATGAATATTACAATAAGATCATGAAGAAGGTCATCATAATTGTCTGCCTCAGGCTTCTTCACAGGAGAGCTTTCAAGGGGTGCAGGTTTAAAGGCAGTGGGCCAGATCCAAAGCTGCCATAAAGAAGCCTACTTCCTTTGAAGTCAGTAGAGGCAGTCTGACTTACACTGAAAGGAATACTATCTCTGAACAGGTAACCTAGCAATTCGATGACGACTAGTTAACGAGCTGTCAAAGCTGAAACACCAGTCATCCACTCGCCTGTATCTAAGAAAGTGATATACAGCCAGAACTATATGTGTAGCATTTAAGCAAATGGCACATATGGGGAACATAGCACACTTGCTGAAATTATTCCAGGAATCTCTAACCCATATTTGAGCATCAGCAACTGTATATAGAAAAGCACAGTTATCAAGAATGCCATCTAGTGTACCCTCCAGCAACGCTCAACCATAACAAACTCTCTGCACACAGAAATAAAGTGAAATGATTATGTACTGTATATCACTCTGGATTGTGATACATGAGACCATCAATAGCAACCTGAGAAAAATCAGATGGCTGGATCTCACAGAAATCATGTGGCTTTTCAAAGCAATTTAGAGTGTTTTGTTCTATAGGATGGCACAATATTATTTGTATAGGATTATATAAAACTGTTCCAGTTCCATCCATCCTGTCTCACTAAGCTTTCGTTAGGATGCCTTGTGGCAAGTCTATAACCAAAGCCCCCAACCCTATTCTATCTCTGAATCATCCTAAATGTAGGGAAGAAGACATTTTGTGAAACAAGGTTCCTGGATAATTCCCCAAATTCTGAGATAAGCATTAAGATGTGCAACCCCAGTAAAGATGCTTGATATGATGTTATCTGGCAATTGGTTAATCTTACTATCTCACAGTTGCTCTGGTATGCAATAACAAATTGTAAATACCTAAATGTTTTCCACCATCCACCTCACATCTTCTGGTTCTTCACACAAAAGACTCAATGATTGCACTTTGTCTCGGGCTGACTTCTGTGATAGCACAATGTGTGAACCAACAACAAAGGCTTTCCATTACCCACTCTCATTTCAAATCTACTGACTTGTAGTGGTTTGCTGCACCATCTCAAGCCAGTTTTCTGTCAGTTGTGGGCAATACTACTGTGTATTCTTTACACACAAATAATTTCAATTTCTATACAGCTTACATGCATTTCCAAGTAAAATCTTGCCATGATTCCTGCTATGTTCCACCTTTCATTAAGCAATTGCTCATATGCGTCTACTATGTTAACACTAGTCATGTAAAAGCATTAGAATTTGTGTTCTACACTACACTGCATTTCACAGTGAACAACTCCTTCATTTTCATCTACAAAACCAAAAATTATTTAATGAGGAAGAAAGGCCAAACGAACAGGGAACTAATCTAGCATTTAACTTCCATAGTCACTATATACTTCCTGTACAGAAGTAGGCAAGGTGTATAGCTCTACTCTAACTTCCTCCCTTGTAAATCAGAGATAAAGGCACAGCTGCCTCTCTACACAGTTTTGTGAGGGTAAATAATGTGAAAGAACATGAAGTGTTGGAACAGAATAGTAGTAGAGGCAGATAATATTTTGGAGAGATCCAATGCTTTGCCCCACTTTCAGGAGTGCTAATCCCTGCTCTCATCTCTGTAACATATTTGCAATAAGCTTTGTCAACAGTTCTTCTTTTTTTTTTTTTTTAAATGCAGTAATGAAAAGAGTAGACACTTCAGGTGTTTAGTAAGATTGTCCTGAGCAGTGTTAGCCACGGCATACCAACGGTGCTGCCCCAGGAGGACAAAAGCTGCACTTTTGCTCTCTCAGATGGCTGCACAAACTGCTAAAGAGTATGCAAACTATAGTTCAATAAACTGACTTACCACAGGATACAAAGTGTTTCTCCTGCACATTTTTCATTGAACTGAAACCCATACATGATTTACAAAACCACTAATAAAAATTTGCAGTAAGAATGCATTTTCACTGTTATCAATGGAACCGCTCAATTCAACGAAAAAATACAAATTCTAGCCAGTAAGGAGTGGATTTATATTATTATTTATTAATTATGAATTAAGAAATGTCTTATCAAAATACTAAGGCATAAACATCTTTATGATCTATATTTTCCACTGTGAGAATGGAATTAGAGCTCATGGATAAAGATTTTTTAACAACCTCCTTAAGCTGGAAGATCCTTGTCTGCTGTAGAGTCTCCCAGCAGAGATTCTACACACTTTCTCACTCTGATCAAAACATGGGAATTTAGGAAGACAACAGAACTAGGAGAAAAAAGATCAATATTGAACATTTAGGGAAACCAATATTACGTGCTGAAAGACTTGCCTTTTTAATACAAAGTTTATTTCTGCTCACATTGCAGAGCTCTTGATGTCCCTTCAAACTGTTGGTATATAAAAAGCATCACTCTCCAGTTCCATTAGTTACAATACCTTGGAAACATCTGGATAGCAATTCATTATTGGTGGATGAAGTGAAAATCTGACAGAAGGCTGCATCCCCACTATTTTGGGAACATCAACTGCATCCTGAAAGTAAATATACCAAGGAAATCAGAGGTAAATAAATACCATGGGTAGGAGAAAGGAAAAAAGAAACAAGCAAAAGATTATTTAGTAAACAAAGTGAATTGTTTTGGATAAGTCAAAGAAAGAGTGCACAGTAATCAAAGTAAAAAAACTGGGAGATTGTGTACTATGCATTCACATGTAAAAACTTCAGAATCTGACCATAAGTCTATCTTTAAATACATGATGATTTTTAATGATATTTAAAAGACTTTAATGGCAGAATAACTCAGTAAGTCATTAGGCATGAAAGGACCGGAAAGTAGATATGTTTCTTGATAAAACTAGTATGACTGCCTTGACTTCACAGTGTCAAATCTGGCACCAATTTATGCAAGATCTGCTCCAGGGAACTTGGATATTTCTTCTTTCTAAGCAACTGATTGATTTCAGCCAAGCAACCTCTCTGAGATCTTCACAGTCTTTAAATGATGAATGCAAATTTTCAGCTGCAAAATGAAACATTATCCAGATCTCCAGATGGCCCCCATTTCATATTCTCAGGGTCCGGTATAACTGCTCTCCCAACATGATATCTAGCAGGTCTATGATACCTGAGTGATAAATGGGTCTATGTAAGGAATTACTTTGACAAGAATTCTGTAGCTCTGTGCAAAATGAACCCTGTGAACTCCTCTGCAACACACAATGCAAGAAAGTTCCAAGCAAGTATGAATGCATGTAGTTCTCTCCTTGCACCAACAGAAGAAATGTCACCCTTATTAAATTATGCTGGGCCCAACTTCAGTCACTGTTTGTTGAAGACAATGTGATTTAAGTCACATTACTAACAATGAAAAGGGGAAGTTTAAAGCTGCATTGAAAATGTATATATATATTTTCCTGTAATATTAACAAACAGTGTGTACTTCCCAAGTGTGCATTTCCCAACTGCCAGAGAGATTTTCTCTTGATATTTCTTCCACCGAAGGGACAAAAATAGAGCATGAACATACATAATAAGCCATCTAAAAGATGATCAAATTATTAGATAAATAGCAAAGGGCAAAATTTATAATGAAAAGATCTGCATCTGAGTATACATGGTGGGTTGTCTACAAGCTTTCATTTAGAAAAAAAAAAGCAAACTATATGAAAGAAGAACATATCTCAAGGTTCATGATGATGACTGACAGAGATTTCAGTGGAATTCAGATAGGAAAAATTATATAACATAGTTGATTAGTTTAAGAGCCACCATTTTTGGTGGCACAGTTTTCCACATACACTTCATATTTTCCAGTAGCATTTTTTAAGTGTGAATGCAAAACCTGGATTCAGTTTGAGTCCTGAAAAGTGTAGCAGTTCTTTATGCTTATGTTTTAAGAAACACTTTTTTGAAAGTTGGAATGGATGCAGAAAAAAATAGTCACAAAAAATAAGTCAAGTTATAGAAAAAATACCTTAAAATTCAGGGATTACAGACCTCTACCTGATTAACTAATCAAACAGAAGATTTAGAGGTGACTTGACTGACAGATATTAACAGTGAAAATACGGGCTTTTGTTTAAAGCATAGCAAACAATAATTGGTGAAAGCAAAGTCAACCCTCTTCAAAAGAACAGAAGGGGTAGGTTTTTAAGAGTGAGGGTGATTCATCATCAGAAAAAAATCTCAAGAGAATTTATTTATTATCTCCCTTTATACCTTCAAATCAAAATGTTACATGAAAATAAGCACAAATAAACACATAATTTCTCATTTTCCAGTCAAGAGTAACTAGGAAAAATGATATGCCAGGGTTCAGAATAGAAATTCAGTGGTTCTGCTTGGTTTTCGGTCTCATCAGTTAAACTCCGTGAATCCACAAAATTATATGAGCAGAATTATTCAGCGAAAATTCTTCTTCAGTAATTTTATACAGTATTAAGCATATTTTGCACTCCTTTTAGCAGAATTACATTTAACAAATTTGGGCAGGTTTATTCAGCAAATGGTCAGACATCTGTATTGAGAATGGTAAGTACATAATAATAGATACTATATCTTTAGTTAGAGTAAAGAAAATTACTACAGACCTGACAATTTATACTAAAGCCTAATTTGTACTGCAAACAATTCAGTAATTGTTTTATTAATTTTAACATTAAGAGTCTGCTTCCTAGAGGGAAGTAATTTTATGAAAGTTTTTATTATGAATTAAGTACGTCCTATTTTCTAAGGAAAGACTAATAAATGAACTTACATAAGATTCTGAAGATAAAACCTTCTAAATTAGTGATGGTATTCTGATTACTTCCAAACATGTGAATTTGGTGAAAATGTTGCACATACAGGAAAGAATAGATGTGTCTATTTTCGTACCACAATAAACTTTCTGGCAAACATTCACCATTATTTATAAATGAAGATTCTTTGTTTTTACTTACATTCCTCATGCATTTATTTTCTGAAAGAGAAGGATCAATTGTTTGAGTTTGCAGCCATATTCAAAGAAACTGTAGCATCAAGGAGCGGGTCATATCTTCACACCCCAAAGGGACACAGAATCTAAAAGTCATCAACAAAGCCCAACCTTGGAGGCAGTTGAAAAAATGACTGCATCCTTAGAAGGCAGGAGCTGATTTTGTATGATTCTGATAAAGGAAAACTAAATGTAAAATCCTAGCCCAAACAATAAAACACATGATAGCTTAATTGTTGTAGAAACAATCAAAGCCTTCAGCTAAACTTGCGTGAACCAGAGAGAAAAAAAAAAATTATCTTTCATCTTGCCTCTACTTCCCCTTTGTGAAAGAAAAGATCCTAGAAATTTCCTCAGGCACTTCCCTTATTTTGAAATTATGGATATCCAAGCAAGCAATAAATGTGACTATCTTAAAATCTAACCAAGAATCTGAGCCGAGCCTTTGTATATCGGGCATCAAAAGTACATACCAAAACACTGTAGATTAATCTATGCAAAAATCATCACTGTTTGCAAATCATAAAGAAGATTACTGTTAGGGGAGCTGCTGGGTATTTTTTTAAGCTTGAGATTTTATGACAACAGTGAACTGTTCAGAACCACACTGCTCCTTCTGTAACAAAAGAGTAGAATTAAGTGATGTATTGGTCTGCTAGTACGGTCTTAACACTCCATACTAATAGAAAGCCACAGATGCAGAGGCAAAATTAAAACAAAAAAAAAATACAGAAAGAAAAGTTAAACTCCAGTATATCAGGGCTGGAATATTTCTTAAATTTTGGGCAGCAGGAGATACAGCTGCATGCACAAGCAAAATGGAAGGAAAGTTTAAATACAAAACAAATTATGAAGTATACAAGATCAAACCTTTTGCTTATTCTAATCTGGACCATCATCTGAAAAAAAAAAGGCATTTAGAGAAAAAAAAATGTTTATGGCGTGATGTGGAGCATTAGCACTTTCTTTATATATTTCATATGACAAATAACACAAGTGACTTGCAGAAAGTCACCAAGAATGTTTGAATGCTCCAATTGTCAGATGAGCTAGGCGATAGCTGCACATCATGCAGCCCCATTACCCCTCATGGACTGACATGTGATGTGAGACACTTGAGAAGTCAGTCCAATATTTTTAATAATAATTAAAATCTATTTGGATCTGAAAGTATTCTATAGTGAGTATTGCATCTTTCATGCAGAAGTAAACATTGTTTTCTCTAAATGGAGGTACAAATTCTCTTTTTACTTAAATCTAGGCTTTAAATCTAAGATTTCCACCTTCTCAGTTATGTGAGATGAGTTTGTGAGGTGCATTAAGCCTGAAGGCAAGTCTCCATTGCATAAAACAGTACAGTACATAGATCTGTGCTCTGTATTGGCAAAGTCTATTAAATCCACAGGGCACTGTGTAATCAAGAGACTACACAAATGCTGTGGGGCTGCTTTTGAACTTCAGCTACTTACAGTGTCTACTCACCCAGTTCCAGCTCTGGGGTTAACCTGGCCAAACCCATTTCAGATATCTTCAAATAGAATCATAGAATCGAGGAAGTGGACCTGTTGGACTGAGTCCAGAGGAGGGCCACAAAGATGATCAGAGGGCTGGAGCACCTCTCCTATGAGGACTGGCTGAAAGAGTTGGGGCTGTTCAGCCTGGAGAAGAGGAGGCTCCAGGGAGACCTTCTAATGGCCTTCCAGTACCTAAAGGGGGCCTATAGGAGAGAGGGGGAGAAACTCTTTAGCAGGACCTGTTGTGATCGGACAAGGGGTAATGATTTTAAAATAGAAGGGGGCAGATTCAGACTTGATATAAGGAATAATTTTTTGCAATGAGGGTGATGGAACACTGGTACAAGTTGCCCAGATCTTTGCCCAGCCAAAGTAACCATACTTTCTAGAGAACACACATATGTACATAATTACTTCAGGAAAACATTTGAAAGGTTTTGTGCTGTCTTCAATTTCCTCATTAAAAAAAAAAAAATCTGTATACATTTTAGCAGCAAAGCTTCCTAAATGACATATGACACAACGGCAGGAGAAAATAGAACATTTTTCTCCTCCCAATCAGGGCCCCAAAATAATAACATTTTGGCATTGCAGAGACTGATTTTTTTTTTTTCAGTCAGCACCCACTTTGTCACTTTTAGCTGAGTAGCAACAATTGACAAAACACAAAAGAAAAGTTAGTTTTTGTGCTCAAAAAATCCAAACACTCAAAAAAGCCATATTGAACACTACTTGCCCAGCAGGTTGGTGGGTTTTGCTCGTTGCCATTGCCTTTTTTTGGAGCTAAGTTATAGAGAGAGGACTGAAAGATGAGATCCAGAGTGCCTACTTTGTGACTGAAATGGAAGTTGGAGGAAATGTAGGCAGTTAAGTCCAAGAAAGTGATCCAGAAAACCCATGCAGCAAGTGGTTGTCAAAGCCAGCAGACACGAACAGTCCAAAAAACACCTTTCTGTTCAGCCTAAGATATTTCCCAGATGCTTGTGCTTGTGCCCAGCTCCACCTTGTCTCCTTGGTCCCTCCAGGACGAGGGACCACATGCCTGGTCTCTGGCTGAGCTCTGCAACAGGCTGGTGTTGTGTTGTGAGCTTGGTGGAGCAAAGTTCAGCCCGAGGAACAGCTGCTTTGGCAAGGTGCAGGAACTGGCCTGTGAAGTGAGATGGCAGCGCTGCTTCTGCCCACGTTCTAGGGAATTTGTCCCGCAGGTTTTGATAGAGCTACACATTACTTGTGTTGCACTCCTTACAGTTTATCTTCAGCTTTGCAAGCCACAGCACTGCTGGTACCAAGGTTCCCCTCTGGGAGATGCTGTCAGGGCCTGTCCAGCTCCCTGGGGTCTCCCCAACCCTGGCCATAGCACAAGACACCTTTCAGCCCCTCAAGGGCTGTCAGTCCCTGTGCTGGGATGCCAAGTGCAGCCCTGCCCTGGCAGCCCACCGATGGTCCAATGTCCCAGCCTGTCTCTGTCCCCAGGGAGGTGCCCAAAGCCCAGGCTGGGGCTGCCCTCCTCCTGGCTGGAGCTGAGATGGACCCTGGGTGCTGCCCCGGGGACTCCCACAGCCCCTGACCGCCCTCCATGGGGAGCCACCATCCCACGGGGTGTCCTGGCAGATGCACATTCACCTGCCCTGTGTCACTGCCCATCACGGGCTTCCTCAGTCTCTGCCTAGTGTCCAGCCTCCCAGGGCAAAGGAAAACGGCCTCAGCCATTCCTGCTGCTCAGTAACTCCTCAGCAACACGTGATCAACTTGGAGAATAAAGACACAGACATTTTCCTCAAGTGACTTTTTTCTTTTTTTCTTCTCTAGCATTAAAAATACTCCACTGCACCCCTCAGAGAGAAAAACAGCATTACAAGCATATCGAAACAAGCTGTCACTGCCCTAAAATTTCCTTTTACGAGCTAAGGAAATTCCATTATTCCGGAATGACAACCATAGTGCTTCTGAGAAACCCCTGTAAATCTTGATTGTAGCAAGCATGTTGTTTTAGCCAAGTTTATTACTAGGAAATGCTGGGGAAAATGTGATGAGAAAGCCTATTCTCAGGAAATCCAAACCAATAGCGAGATCGAAACTGCGGGATTTTTCCCTGCAGCAAATCAAACCCCTAAAACCTTTAAAGGTTTGCTCATCATTACACAAATGCCTCTACATAAATCAGTCAAGTATAATGAGGCAATAAAACTTAATTCATGCGCAAATATCCTGGCAATCAGCCATGCTGGAAAGAAAATTCAGAGCACTAAATGGGAACTTCGAAGGGTTTCCTAAAGCATGATTTAGGCAACTTTTGCCAGAATGTGATATGATCTCCTTAAATTCATAACTATTTTAACACATATTATTGTGTTTTGCCACAACTGAGAACCTCTGCGGAACATTTTTGGTTCTATAGTTGAGCTTCTGTTAGCAATCCAATAGAAATAATATTTACCAAAGGTTTACAACCGACTTGTAAAAATACACTTGGCATCAAAACTCAAAACTTGGCATATGAAGGACTGACTAAGAGCAGCCCAAAAGCACTTTCCCTCCCTTCCCAAATTTTACATACAAATAAACAGGAGCACTCTGAGTTATTTTTATGTATTAAAAGAATTGACTTAATATTTTCAAACAGATTTTTTGCACTTGTGTAATTCTAAAATGGGATTAATCCAAGCAAAATACCACAGAGTTCATATTGATGTCTTTTATTAGAGAGGTTAAAAATAGCTAAAATTTAGCTGTAAAATTAAAAAAAAATGTACAAGTAATTTCTTATTCTAGACAATGGAGAAATCACATTTGAGCTTCTTAGAGGCTATACATTGCTTTAGTGCTTTGAAGAGGACATAAAACCACCAGCCCTAGGCACACAGAGATTATGTCTTATTAATATCAGAGACACAAGGAATAAGAAGCAGCTGAAAGCATGGAAGAGCCTTGAGTCTGATTTAGCTTATGTTGATTAAAGAGGTTCTAGCTAGGCCTATCTTCCTGCTGTCCTTTCCTTTTAGTATTGAGGCACTGACTTTAAGAAAGAAGAAAGTTTTGTTTCTTTGGGCAACAAAAGCCTAGAAAGACACACAACATACATCCTGTGCAAGGGGATTGCCCTTTTCTGGACCCTCAATTTTATCACACTGTTAAGTTAAGTCAGCATTCATTACTAAATAAAGTATGTCTTAGGTACAGTGAGCGTCCTGCCATAAGAACTCATCAAGAGAGCTATGAGTTGAGGACCTGTGAGGAGGTACAGGGCTGTAGGAAAGAATAATCCAAGACTCTAGCAGACCCCAGGGATTCTCAAGATTTTAAGGACCAAACCACTTTAAATACTCAAAGATCAACCTTTCAGTCCTTTTTGTTCCCCTCATTCTTGCCTCACTCTCTTTCCGCATTTACATAAAGAATGATGTGAAGGAAACAGTGAAACTCCTCGAACTGTCCTACTCTTGGACTCCTAAACAGATTTTTCCTTGGAAAGAGAAATTTGTCCCAACATCCAGAGACCAAAAGAAGGAAAAATAAAGTCAAGTGAAGAGTTGTTTGTAGGGCTTTTTCCACCAAACCTCAGAGGGGATTCTGGCAAGAGACAATAGTCTGGATAGAATCAGAGAATATAGTAGAAGGAATGTCTGAAGGAAAGAGGAACCTCCTGAGATGAAGCCAAGAAAGGCTTTTTTTTTTTTTTTTTTTACTTCTATCCAGAAGCATTACCCATTTGGGAACAGAGGCCTGGGGAGTTTTTAAAGCTGTTAACTGGATCCTTTCAGGTAGCCACTGAGTTGAGGAGTGGAATGGAGACGAATTAATATGAGTGACTCAGATTCCAGGTAAATATAGTTTAGGGGCAGTTCAAGCAGCATGAATTTTTGCTTATTTCTTCCTTTTTTTTCCTTTTTTTCCCCTTTTTTTTTTTCCTTGAGACCTCAGTCATTGTGTACGATATAGACAAACAAAAATTACTGGTCGCCATACAGGTCACCTGGATGAAAATCAAGGGTTTATGTGACTCAAATGTGTTAAGCTCATGATGCCTTGTGGATTTAAAAGCTTTCTGTCCATGAGCTCTGTGACTCACCCATCTTCAGGAGCCAAGGAAATTCTCCCAAGTAATTCAGGAGCCTACTGGCTCGGACCCATGACAGTGCAAGGGTGGCTCAATTGCTGTTACTATGGAACTACTACAAATGTTCACAAGCTCTTCCTGGTTTTGAGATAATGGGACATAAAATAAATCTCCATTGAACAGATTCAAACCCCCTGCCAGACACAGGCTCACAGCATACACACTGACAGTTCCTGCAGTTCTACTGATGGGTAGTAATTTGTTAAATTGCCATAATTCTGGATGGATTCAGGGCAAAGGTCTCATATATTACAGCTACAGAAATGAGTTTCATCTTTTTATTTGAAACTCTATTGCTATTTCAGTAAGGCAAGGTTAGACATGACAGCTACAGCAACACTATCACTATTGCCATTTCATTCCTTTTACTTGGAAACTGTTCTACCTTCACTTTTTCTCCCTTATCAACCAGTAGAAAATCATGCAATGACATCTGAAGAATATAATTCTTCACAATGGGATGCAGTGAGTAGACACCACTGATGTCTTCTATTTCTCCCATGTCCACAGTTTCTATATCACTTCAGTCTTTCCTTTTTTAAAAACATCACCCCATGAAATTCGCACTCATAAATTTTATCACATATCTGTGGTTGGTTGGCAAGAATCTTGTACAAGGCTCCTGCATGTACAAAAGTTCAGGAAGAGCCTTAGGCTTTACAGTACTCTTTCCATGATTTTCTAATGTCCTTTTAAGAATATTAATATTAAATATCTTAGAAAAATACACATTAATCCATGCATTTACCACCAAAACTATTTTTAGAAAAAAATTATTTTAAGCGTACTTGGGAATAGTGGTTTCCATAAGGACTGTTTTGCTGGAAGGCTCCTTGCAAAATATAACTCATTTTTGAAATGACACACATTCAGGTTTTCTCCCATTCAAATCAGTGGAAGTTGTGGCACTGACTTCAGTGTTGATAGGATCATATCTAGTTTGCAGATCTCCCTAGCTTGAAAATTATGTTGGATCATCACACCCCTCTAATCCAGGCTGATTTTTTACAAAGAAACAAAGTTTCCTTAGACCATGCTTCTGCTTTGATCTTTTATCTCTATTTAATTAAAAACTCTGAATCATCTTTACCTTGCCAGAATATCTTGTATCCCTGATTCATTTTCCCTTGGCCAGATGAAAAAAAAAAGATGACTCTTGGCTGCGTTTCATTTTTACCTTTGTATAGACTGTCTAACAAAAGTGACAAACATTCTTCTTATTATTCATTTTCAGTCTTTTGCATTGGTACTTCCCTACAAAGACTGTAACCTTTCTGTCCTCCTTGTTTCCATCCTCGCAACATTATTAATGAAAGACATTTGCTGCCTACATGTAGTAAATTCTTATTAGAACACCATAGAATTTTTTTATATTTTATTTTCCCCTGCAGCACAGAGAAGCACTGTGCTTGGAAAGGATTTTTTACAATGGATACATTTGGCCTCATTAAATAATTACAAAATAAACCAGAACGAGCTAGCTCCAGCCATTATATGGAAGATAAACAGTTTTTAAAATGTAGCCTAATTAAATAATTACTCAATAGACCAAAACAATTCTGATCTGTCATGTAGCTAATGTGCAGTTTTCAAAAACTACCTAATTAAAGTAATTACCCAATAGAACTGATGTTTCAAAATAAGCCACTTCTTTTCTTTGGATACTTGGTGCCCAGATTAAAACAACCTAATTGCATAATTTCTTTAAAAAGATATTCTGATATATCAATCAGTAACATGGGGTCTTGTTCCACTTCTATTACTTTTCAGCTTTTTAAATTGCAACTCGGTTGAAGACATCACAGAATTCTGTGATCTCTGAGTGTCAGATGAGGGGTTGTTTCAGTTCCATGTAAAAATCTAGCTTGCTCTTCAGTGACAGTGTGACTCTTCATTTTTCTGTTTGCTATACTTTCACTTAAAATAGAAGTGTCAGAGACCCCTTTGTAAATGTAGACTCTTTACGACATCTACTTCTCCTACCCTAACACTAATATACATATTTGAAGTGCCAGTGTGACACACCGTCGTTGACTGGCCGACACTAATCATGTATACATTTTAGCAGCAAAGCCTTCCTAATATTGAATGCATTTCATACAAATAAAACTGTGCTTTGCCTAGAATCATTTAATCTTATAGAACATTTCTCCTTCCTCCTCTCCCCTCAGAATAAAAGAAAGCATCAGCAAAAGCATAGTTTTGCCAATACGACTGTGCTTACGCTAGCGATTTCACCAGCACAGTTCTGTCAATCACACATCACACTTTACCACCCTCCTCATCAACATAGCTGCTCCAGCAAAATTCTGTATTACAGAGCTGACCTGAGTCTCATTAAAGTGGCCAGGGGTCATAGGCTATAAAGTCACACAGACATGTTTGGAAAACAGCAGCTTCCTATCTTCTATTCAGTTTAATTGGCTTTGAAGCTAAATGGAAGTTGACCTTGTTTTCAATTTTTGACCAAAAAATTTCCATGGTTACTGTTGATTTGTTTAATTTTTTAGCCACAGAAATCTGTTACCTTTTCAGCCAGTTGTACTCTGAGAATTCAGCTGTTTTTAAATCCTGTTCATAGGGGCTGTGGTGGGGGGTGCTGAAGTAGCATCCAGAAGAAGAAAGATATCTGAGTACGATCAAGAAAATGGGATAAATTTTTCTAACAGCTGGAAGGAGCCTAAAGAGATGAAGGAGGAAAAAGACCCTAAATACCAAAAGTGCCTTCAACAGGCTCAGTCTGAATTTCCAGAAAACCTTTCTTACTTTGGTGAAAGACGTAGCAGCTTGCCAGCTTTAAGAAGAGTAGTCTTGTATTTAGGAACTTATATAAAGCCTTGGATATTTAATTTTGGTCATTAGTTGAATTTATTGTATTTACTTTTAGAAATATACTTAACCTTCTGTGACTGCATTGGTAGCTGTAATTAAATGGCATTTGTTATTCATGTTCTATTTACAATACCATAATGAAGCCTGTAGCACATGTTTATTCTTGTGTTAACCTAATTGACTCCAAAACTTCACAGACATAATATGAACTAGCTGAAATCCTCTAGCTATGACAGAGAAATCCCAAGTCTTCACCACAGTATGACAGCTTTACTGTTTGGAACAGCGAAAGACAACCGATCCAACAGTAGACAGCACACTACTGTCCAGAGGAGCTTTCATTTGGAACAGACCGAAGAGCGTGTTGAAAACCCAGCAGAGAGATGAGAGCCCTGAACTTAAATCAAAACCAGGTCTATTAAAATAGTAAGCCTACTTTCAGGATTTTCCCTTGTTTAAGATTACCCAAAGTGACAATATGCCAAAAGAAACAGTTTTGTTTCAGTCTGAAAAAAAACACGTTAGTTAATAATGCAAAGCTTATCCATGTTTTTACAGTAACTGCAACTGAGTAACTGAGATTATAAAATTCCAGTGCAGAGATTTTAAAAGCTTTATGTTTCATAGATACAAAAAGATCAAAGGTATGATCCCCATTGGCCTTGGAAAGAACTTGTATTTTCTTTTTGCAAAATCTCTGCAGCAAATATAGCAACAATCCATATTTTCCACTAAAGAGCAATGAACTTTTCAATTTCTTTTAAAATTATCTTTTTCCTCCTTAGTCATACCAGTCATTAAAAAATTTTCATTAGAGTGCATCTTTGACATACGTGATGAAACTGACTTTGACTCCTAGGTGAGTATGTCTGGTTATATGGGTCTCTGTTTTGGGAACAAAAATCCTACTATGTATTCTTTGTGGATACAAGGGAGGGGCCTTATTAAATATAGGGTCAGGACATACATTTGAGGTATGCAAAGATGTAATTATTTTCTTCAGCTGCTAAAGGGCAAGCAGACTGGCACAGCCTGTATATCTTCTGTCTCTGAAACTAAGAATGGAATGAGCAGCCCCATTCTGCAATTTTTCTTGTATCACAATTGAAAGCATAATATCCTGACTTCCTCCAGCATTGAGATCAATCCTGAAATAATTTCATTCTTGCCATTCATTGGTGATTAGTGCTGTGGAAAATTAGAGGGGGGAAAAACTGAAGAATTTTTTTAAAAAGGAATTACAATGCTACTTAAGAAAATGAGAGACTGAGGATAAAAGACAAGTTTACATAAGATATTTGCAGTTTCCATTTCACACTTTTTCTTCTTTGTTTTCAGAACGGCTCAGTGACCATGTCTGACGTTCAGTTGTGATTGCCTTATGTGACTGGACAGACGAACAAGGATATGCATGCTTTGCTCTGCTTTGCTTTGCTTTGCTTTTATTCAAAGCAAAGTACTTTTTTTTAAGGACACTTTGGCCACAGAAAAAACTGCCACAGAATTCTCAGGATGTCAGATGTACAAACAGGCTCAAAGAGAGATTAATTAAATGCACAGAGGATAGACTCACTAGTGGCAATTAACCACAACAGTCCAAATGCAACCTTTGCCTCAGAGAGTCTCTACATTGCTGATTAGCCAAAGACGGGAAGAAGTATGCCAGTGACAGAGATACTGTACTTGCCCTGATTCTTAGACTGCAGTTTCTCAACAGTTCAAGACGATGTAAGTACTGTACTTCCTCCTACCCTGGGCATGTATTCCAGCCTCATTCCTTTATCCATCTGGCCCAGGAAACTGATTCTATTGAAAACTAAGTGGTGTCAGCCAAGTTAGCTGTCAGCTTCCCGATCTCATCATACAAGCACAGTTGCTTAATTTTTTTCTGTAATCTTCTGCTACTGACAAATTGATGGTGGCTTATGAGGCCGTACAAAACTCAGGTCAACCCCAGTATAGCGGGTTTAATGCTACATTTCTCTGAGCCATCCCATTCCCCCCGTGGTGGGAACATGAGGAGGCAGTTGTGCTGGCTGAACTCGTGATTTTGTGAGAACTATCCACAGTCAAAAAATTAATCCATACTTGCACAGGGTGTTATCTTACTCCTCTCTCAGGGTCACAAACAACTTGAAAAGTTCTCTGCTTCTACTGAATTGCAACTGTGCACTTTGAGCTGATGATCCCTCCATGACAGTAGCCCCGTCACTGGTGTTTAAAAATAACCCCCTGTATGGGCTCTGTAGACCTTCTGACCTTTTTCAGCATTTGTTTTGTCTTAAACTTCACTGGAGGTGGCTGTTTTTTTACTGACAAGTGTTCTACAATGACATCTAAAACACTTTTCTTCAAAGGCGCTGTTAAACTAACCCTTAATTTCATAAACTCATCAGCTCAGTCTCTTGTAACGTAACAGGAAGATAAGAGCTCTTGGCATGTGCATGTGTGCAGCTGTGTAACCTTTCCCACTTTGCAACACTTATCTAACTTCAAGAGGAAGACATCAAAAATACAGCATTGTGAATTATTTTCACAGCATATGGGCCTGGCTGTGCTATGTTTCAAAAAACCCTCTGGTTCAAGTGCCATGCATATTTTCTGCTGCATACATTCATTGCTGAACTCCAGTGAGAATGGCAGTAGTGTCCTGAACTAACAAAAGCACTTATTCATGTTACCTTTAAGATTGCCACTATTCCCACTAAAGTCAATAGGGACACAAGGGTTAACTGTTTAAAATTAAACAGATGTCTCAGAGCTTCTTGACTCGAGAACAAAAATTGTTCCTATTTCTAAATCCCTGGACTGTTAAGTAAAACTGTGTAACTTTGGTTTTGGATTCTCTGAAGAGTGAGAATTCTCAAAGGGGGGTGGCTGTGGTGGAAATGAGGAATTATCTGTGAAATCACAATAGTACTAAACTGGTTATTACAGTCAAGGGAAGAAGAAAAGGAAAGGAAAAAAACACACTAAGACACACACACAGTATTTAATATTCAAGATTTTCAAATGTTTACATGTATCTTGAAATGTTGAAATGCAAATTCATGTTATTATTTTTACCATAATAATGAGAAATCTTTTTTCTTATTAACATCTAACAATATTTAAAAAAAATCAAACAAAAGAGGATTCAGGTAATATTAAGTAATTCATAATTGAAAATTGTATTTCATCCTGGAATTCAAAATGTTTTCCATTTGACCTGAAATCCAAAATTATATTTGCGTTTTGTATGACGGGGTTCAGCTTCAGAGTTCTACCATCTTGACCTGATAGTAGTAGCAGGAGTAGTAGCATCTTTGTGGAGTATTTCTTTTTCAATTTATTATTCGTTTACTGAACCAAAAATGCAGTATTCTTCTAGACTCTCTGCTGAGTGATGGAGGGGAGGAGGATAGAGAGGGAAAGTAGGTTTTCATGAATGAATTTGTATCTTGTGATTTTTTTTTTATTTCAGCAAGTATTAAGAGCTTACATCTTACATCTTTCAGTCCCTTCAGCTCTTCTTTTGGGTGCCATTTGTTTTCTCTACCTGGAGATACACTCCACACCAGTGGAACTGATAAAAAACTCTAGTGATTGCCTGACTTTGTTCCTATTGTCATCTTTGTTGATGTTATCTTGGTTTATGTGGGTCAGAAGGCAACCATCCCGCGTGGCGCTCTCCCTGCTGCTGTCACTTACAGCTCTGCATAGTGGGTCCAAGGTGTTACCAAGTTAGAACAATAGCAGTTTACACCCATTTATCACACAGACTGCTGAATACACATGGTTCAAAACATTAGAGAATCAACCTCCTAATCCTTCTGCTTAATAGCATTGTATTCTAGCTTCAGTTGTTCTTTAGACAAAGTGTCATAATGCACCAGAGAGAAACATGTCATTTTAGAGCATAACTATCACACAGAGCATTTGTGCAAGATGTCCCTGCCCATGGCAGGGGGATTGGACTAGATAATCTTTAAAGGTCCTTTCCATTCTATGAGAACATAATTCTCACAACTGTGATCAGGGAAGGGGGTTGTTGGTTTTCACAGTGAAGTGAGATTGTTTAGGACAGCAAACAGAAAAAAAAAAATCACCTGGATCAGAAACACACAGACAAGTTTTTCTGGCATGGAAGGCTAAGATTTCAAGGTCACTGCTGGGATTCTGGAAAGCTGATATAAAGGCTGGGGCAGTGAATGGTCTCTCTAGGACAGGGAAATGGTACAAGGTATGAAGAAAGTGATGAAACTGTCAAGGGACCTCTGATTTTCCCTTATGAAATCTTTTCTCCCCCTCTGCCTTTGCTGAGTGCAGTCAATACCACCAAGAACATAAGACAAAATCTTTGCCACATTGAATTTAACAGCAGAACTACCATTGCCTTCTACAGGCCATGATTTCACACAGTATGAAATCCAATTCAGAACTATTTGAAACAATTTGAATCTCCTTTTAGAGATCCCCTCTCTTTTTATATTGACTAATCAAAATAAGAAATTTTAGAGCTGCTCAGTATAATTGTAAATACCCATCATCATAAACACCCACATAGTAAATCACTGTAAAACACCACACACTAAATAACAGTGCCCTCCTCGTTAAGTATTAACCCACAGCGATCCTGGTTTTATCTTCAAGTAAAATAATGATAGTATTGAACTCCACTGAAAGATTTTAATCCACAGCTACCAAGCTTTGCTTTTGGTGTTTCTAGTCAAAGGACAGATTACTCTGGATGATACAAATGCTGTAGCCACTTTTGTCTCAAGGGAAAAAAAAAAATCTCTTTATGTACTTAGCTTTGTAGCTGCTTGTGATCATTCATGGTAAATTTGGTAGTGGGTTAGTGAAGTACATAAACAAATGTGATTTTAAATGATTACTGTATGGAATGTAGTGAAATACGATTTTGAATTATTATCCTATATAAGCTGAACAATGAGCAGTCTCTCAAAGACTTAGAATATGATAGACGAATTGCTCAATACCTGACATGTGCTGGCTGCTTCAAGTTCTTTGCTTTTCTTTTTACCTCTCTGATTGAAAAGTTTGTTCTGAATTCGTGGATTTAATTTACATAATATAAACTCAAACTTTAGCTTGACGCGGGGCGGGGGGGCAGGGAGTTATTCTCTGTAGTTCAGAGAGGTCTAAAGTTAAAGATAATGCATACCTTAAATTATAAACCTACATGGTTTTATCTTTAATAAAAGAGTGATTGTGGAGTAAACATTTTTCTAGTGGGATCCTGCAGGTGTTAGCCTTGTAACAGCTGATATTTTTACAACGTACCTTGAAGAAAACATTGTCATCTAGATGTTACCCAAACTGGACACATTTCAACACTCTGGGATTCAGCGCAGCCAACTCTGTGCATCTAAAAAGGCTATACTTATCAAATGGAAGACTACATCCACCTTCACTTGGTTTTTAATTACTTTGGAGGGAGGAGGAGATACTACTGTTTCCTAGGACAGTTAACTGAACAAGAGATTCTAGCCTGACATGATGCTTAAGAGAATGAATCCAAAGCAGGTCAATTCAGAGTAGAGGTAAGAATGTAAAATTACTCTTTATTTTGCAACAAAAGCACAATTGCTGTATCAAATCCCAAATACATTTAAAGATATTTATCCAAAATGCTTCAATTTTGGAGCTCCAGATCCAATAAGAACAGCTAAAGAAGATACTTTTCAGAGTTAAAATTCCTCTGGACGTTTAACTATTCCCCCAGCATACAGATTACGGAGTTTCAAGAAATTGACATGATGAATATTTAATTAACGATATAAAGCAGGATATCTCCAACAGGAAAGACACACCCTGCAAATCTATGGTGACATAAAGTCATTATTTGGGATTCCCAGTAGGAGATGAAGTTCTGTTCTGAATAAGGCAGAACCTCAACCCAAAATGTCTTTCCCATTTTATGCTCAACAACATAATGACGAGGCTCTTTGGGTATGGGTGAGTCTTTTTTTCCGCATTTCTCTTCCCTATCCCTTCCCAGGCTCTTCACTTCTTTGAAACTGTTACGTTACTGTGGGAAGTTCCCATTTCAACAAAATGGAATTTCCCAAGGAGGGAAATTCTGTCATTAGAAAATTTCCAATTACTTCTGCTAATATTCCCCAAGAAATTAGCTCTGTAAGTACCATTGGGTGAGGCTTCCAAGTTCTCTGCATAATGAAAACCAGCTATATCTCCTGGGAACATTAAAAATATTTCTCAGAGGAGTAAGGAGAAGAGCCCTAAGGTGCTGCAGCTGATAATTGTAGTTCTGAGACTGGTGATAACATTCATACAAATATACGTTTTTAAGAAGTTTTCAGATAGACATTTCTTTCTTCCTAGGTAGAGTGTTTATGTCATCCAATGAGGAAAACCAAACAACAATGTATTACTTAGGTCACCATTAGAACATGGTGTGGGCATTTCACTAAGAATACAATAATGTAATAAGTGCTTACTGAGCATCTCTGAATAACAAACAAATCCATAAAAATCTGAAATTTAAATGGATTTTTAGATATTCTGCAAGCAGAAAAAGGAGTGAAATAAATCAAATACATTATTCAGCACGAAGTACTCTCCCAAGTCCTTTTCTTTTTCCTTTTTTTTTTCTTTATCTAGCAAACTACAGAACCAGTCATTGCTTTCTGGGGATTTCATTAGTATGTGGAAGACATATTGCAAAAAAAGCTTGTCCACTAGGGAAGCGTTATCTTTTACTGGCAATCTGTGAATGCTACTGAAAAAATGACCTTTTACTATCAAAATATTAATGTCTTCATCTCAAGAAAGAAATTCAAATCTAAACTGCACATGAAAATTGAATATCATTTTTCTTTACACTCCATGGATATGGATGCTTCATAATGTCTGTATAATTCTCTGCTTTACATGCACCTTGTGCCATATGATATCATAACTGGAAGTTATTATATTTCATAAGGCTATTGTAGTATTTCTGTCATGTGGAATGAAAACTGTAGACTGCAAATAATTCATATTATCTATGTAAAATTTTTCTTTTTCTCTGACAGACAGACATAGGTAGTGGGCAACAAGAATTAATATCTACAGTAGAAATTGAATTATGCTCTCTAGCCCTACTTACAAAAGACTAGAGTATAATAGTTCTCAAAAAGTTTTTTACTCCCCAAGTTTATGGAAACTTCTTTATCTGTTATGGAAAATTCTTCCCTTCAGCCTGCAAGAGTGTCTGAACCTGGATCTGAAACAACAGTGGATGAATCAGCATAGAGGTTTACGTATCTTACTGTCATTCTCTCAATTTTAAAAGAAAAGCAGAATGACCAATGATGTCTCCTTTGTGCCGCTCATGTCATCATACTGCTTACATCACTTCTCTGATGACTTCACAGTGCTTATATCACTTCATTTCAGGGAAAGAAGTATATTAAGTAAGCGTCACATTACCATTTATCCTCTGCAGAAGGTACTACACTGTCAAGTATGTATGCCTCTGAGTTCTAGGGCATCATTCCACCCAGGAGGAGATTGGTAATGAGGAAAGAAAGAAAGAGAGAGACAGGTCCAAACCAGAGGTCCAAATCCAAAGTCCAAATACTTAAATTAGTTTTTGAATAATAGGTTTAAACTTGGTCTCAATTTTTTAATAACTGACTGCAAGAGGAAAAAAAAAAAAGAAATAGATGAAATGAATGGTCAGATTATATAAAATGGATAGACAGAGTTACATTACATGCATGTGAGAAGTAACATACAATCTTTTCATACCAGTAAGAATGGAATTGTTTGGTCTATCTGGAACAGATTATTTCTTGCAGAGTTTCTTAGAACCTACACTTTTAGCAACAAAGTGTGACAGTGTTTCTTCCTCCCTGTAGCCATACTAGTTCAATGCTATTAAGTAGTCAGGAGAGGACAAATTTCTTAAAAAAAAAAAAAAGGATTACTAAGGATATCAACAAGCATTTAAAGACGCTCAAGTTGAATTAGGACTCAGTAGGTATGCCTTAGCTCATGAGCCAAGGACAAACTCTGAAATTCTTGCATAATTAAGATAATGGAATGGCTTGATGATACCAAAGGGACAGTCTCAATCCTTTCCCCTTACCACCAACCTCAGACTGACACTGCTTCCTTTGATTCAAATCTATTATTCAGTGAGTTGATTTAACTCACTAAACAAGTAGAAAAAATTCATTAAAAAAGCAGTTGGTGACATTATTTTGATTTGACTTTGTCAGCTGCTGTAAGAAAAGCATATGCTAGAATTTAATCTTGCACTTCATTTCTACTGAATCCACAGATATTCATCAAAAATCATCAAAATAATCAAAATAACCAAATTCACCAAAAGTTCATAGTAAGAAATTAGTAAATTTCAGAAATTTGAACCTCTTCTCAGACGTACTGAGAACAGAGGGCTTAAAATGGGTCTACATTTCTTTTACTCCCTCCCTCTGAAGATACCAGGTGACTTCTACAGGGGAGATATTCTTTTTAGAGGTTTTAAAATTTAGATATAGGCTCATATCTAAAACACTACAGAGGCCAAAATGCAATCTCAGGTAGAAGCAGCTAATGCTGCACGGTTTAAATTATGTTATAAAGTGGCTGCTGTGACCTAAGAATTCAGAAGCTAAAAGAAAGCATAATGTTTTTAAGAATTTTCAGTTAGCACTATTGCCTAAACCCATCAGTGTGGGAGTTAAAAAAACAGCATTAATATTAACACTCCTACTGTAACACTCTCGAGCATGGAGATTTTAGGTCAGCTTCATTTTAGAAGGGTAAATAATGAATTGAAATGCCAAACCATTTTGTGGAAACATCCTGTAATGCAAATGCCTCTTAAAGGAAAAAAAGAAACTCATCCTTAGAAATAACATAGAAAAATATATCTCTGGTGAGTCCTCAGGAACTACACTACAATTTATAACAGAGTCCTCTTCTCGTCTATTCCATGAAAATTTGTGCTTTTTCTAGGCTGCAATGCACCTTCCACTAAGGATTTTAATTTAACTCTGGTGATAAAGGTACTAATGTCCATATTGTATGGACAAGCTTTTTTTTTGCCAAACGTAGCAAAATGGATTTTGCCATACTTCAGTCACCAAAATTCACAGTCCAGGACAGTAGTATAAAACTCAATGTTGAGGTGTGAACTGAAGAGATGAGACGCCAACATATGTATTACCTGGCTGTCCTATTTCTAGCAAAGAACAAGGAAGATTACTGAGGACATTAAAGTCTTAAATTGACAGAATAAAAAATATCAGTACTTGGCTACCAGAGCTCCAAGTTATTTCAGTCCCCAGATCCTAAACCCCTCTGCTAGGATTCACTGGGACTTATCAGAGAATTAAGTATAAGTGCACACACATATTTGTTGTTTCAGGCCTCAGTCCGACTAATGAATAAAATGGCATTATTGTTAATAAGTATTTTCAAGTTACATTTAGGGTGAGTTTTATGTTCTATTTAACCTTTTTCTAACTTCAGTACTGTGTACCTTCAGTATCTACAACTTATTCTTATACATGATGTCAGGAGATCAAAGAGAGCTAAAATAACTGATCATTAGGATCCCTTTGTCTTCTTTTCACAAATTGCAGGAACAAATAGTTTGGACTTCAATGGTATTAAGCAATTCTTGTCACCTTTCACTTTCCAAAGCGTTAGGTACAACAAAACAGCAATCATAATGGAGGAAAGTTAAGTTAGGACGAACCATAAATGGCAATCATTGATTAATTGCAAAATATAAATTCATACAGAATAAAAACCTCTACAAAAGGTGAGGGGAGTGTGGAAGTGTTACAGTTTATATACTTTTAACAAAAGGTTAGGATTTTGCTTTATTTGAGTTTTTTTTTTTTTTTACAAAAGGTCATTTCTGGGTGCTGGAAACTCAACTTATATCTTTTCCACCATTTGTTCAAAACATTTTTGTTAAAGAGGGGTTAAATTTAACATCCCTGGAACTGCTGTAGATCATGAGTAATGCTACCGAAATCAATACATTTCCTCTACTTTCAGATGCCAGGTGACAATCTAGGCCAATATCCTATACAAAATTCACTAAGGGGTGGAAAAATTCCCTCCATAAATGGTATCACTGTCTACTAAATTATAAAATGAAGGTATCTTCAGAAGTCTGTGGATTTATTGGTCTATGTGCAATGGTCAAGTAGACCTATACATCACAAACGATAAAAATTTACAAGACTGTCACATCCCATGAGTCTGGAAGAAGTCTTGTTTTGGTGTGTGAGGGATGGATTTATCCCAGTAACAAATTATTACACATTTAGAAAGACTTACTGCACTGTAGGAAGACTGAACAATTTGATTTGGTTAACTGGACAAGTTGAAAGGAAAAATAATTTTCAGTAGCTATTCACTATTCAGTAAAAGTGAATAAAGACATGGAAAAATGTTTATGAACTAATCTACCCATGTCAGTAAGTCCTTTCATCTACACCAAAAGACATTTCTCTGCATAAAATCAGGCAGAGAAGAAATTTATAAACTCTCCAATACTATGTGTTGTTGAAAATTCTCACTAGAGTGACATTAAATTGTTAGTTTATAAAACACTTGGTAAAGTTTGAGAACAGGATCCCTAATTTTCTCCAGTAATAGACAAAAAATGTTATGTAGTTAGAATTTGCTGACTTCCTGAATGATATATGTAATTTTTAAAAAATTCATGTCCAGTTACTATACATCTCAGTTCATCTCAGTGACTCATTCCAGTACTGTGCCTTGAACTAACAGGAGTTCAGAAACATTTAATGGAAAGTGTAGCCCCTTTTAACACTGGGAGGAAAGACTTTTCCTATATGATCAAATAAAATTCCTGATTTAATTGACTTGATTTTTGAGAGATGCAAAGTCACTGAAATTCCACTAACTCTGAAAAATTACTAGATTAATTGCAGTCAGTCACAAGAACAAAAATGCTCTGGTTTGATGCTTGCACAAGGAGGGTCATGTGTCTTATATGATTCAATAAAACACAAGTAGTATCAGCTGGTGTCCAGAAGCTAAGTTGTTCACATGTGATTGTAATTAAGAGCTAGGAGGGCAGTGAATTCACAAGTAGCTCCTCAGTTTCAGAAAATGCAGAATAAGATGAAAACTTTGATTAATAATCTGTGTCATTTACTGCATGGTTCCATTTCTTGGTCTCTGAAGACTATTTTATAATTGAGAGAGAGTCATCTGACAGCTACAATCTGCATCACAATGTTGTTTTCACACATGAGACAACACTGATTACTAGAATACATCAAACACATTGTTACAAGAATTAACATCATATAGCTCCGGAAATTCAACCCCTTTATACCACACTCACGCTCTTGACTTTACCTCATAGTCAGATCAAAGGAGGCACTTCCTCCATTCAAATTTTCATAACTTCTTCTATCATCTTTAAACATTATTTGTATTTGAAGTTGCATCTTCAACAATATGTGAGCATATTATATTGATATGAGCATTTGACACTCACTAGAAAAAAAAATCAGGAGCTTTTAAATCAATACCATTAGGCAGCTGACATGATGTAGACCTGGAAGCTGATTTCTCACTTTACATAGCTGATTGAGTAGATCATAAAATCATCATAGAATCATACAACAGATGAAAGTTTTCCCACCAAAGGACAGCTTCTTTCATCGATTTACCAAACCAGTACAGAATTGTAACACAAGTTATTTTGCAAATGGCACTAACTGGACTAAGCTGTAGTTAGGCAGGCATGGGGTAGCCCAATTAGAAACGCAAGTCTTTCTAAAAAAGCATTAGAACAGACTTCAGCCCAATAAGTGAAGGCTGTGGGAAAATGAAATAAGAGCCCCTAATAATGCTTAGCCTTGAGAGGTTTTACCAGTGCAGTTAATATATATCAGTATGTAACCAGAAGCAAGAAGCCACTCTCTGGAGTTACAGCAAAGGCCCCAAGTGAACTATGCTGAAAACAGATGCTTGATCAGAGGGGAAACAGATGCAGCACTCTTCTTCTTTTGCTGAAACAGGGATACAAACCCAAATGCAAACACTGCAGCTTCAAAGAAGCTATGTATCACTTACACTGGGAAATATAATGAACTTATTTCTGCAAGGGAGTGAAAATAATTCATTAAATAAAAATTTAAATGCCTAAACTATTGCAATTATCAAAAATAGATTCATTGAATGTAGTAAGCCCTTTTCATTCAGGTAGGCAAAGTTAAATATAGGCAAAAAGCTTCTGAGGGATGGGCTCCAACACTCTGAAAGCCCAGTCCCCAAACGTGTAACAGTCTGAGGCTATAGGACATATTCCAGTTTTCAGAAACACTGATCAATGAAGCATCAATTCTCAAAGTTTGTGGTTCAGGAAACTTCTGTTCTACTACAGAATCAAACTCATAGCTTTTATTGGTAAAATACAGTAGCTGGTTAATACATTATAATTTATTATACTTACAATTGCAGTTATAATTTGTATAGTTAATTCAAAGCCACATAATTCAACTGGGCAATCCCACCAGCAGCTAATGGTAGGAACCATGAGGTGAAATCTCTTATCCCGCATTGTGCAGAAAGAAAGCAGAGCAGTAGTCCTTTCTTTCCAAAACTATAGAAACTATAAAGTATAGAGAAGTGCACACAGAACTGTAATATTCCTGCTGATCAGGAAATATTGACAAATATTTCCTTTTGGTCATGCTACCAGCACACAAAAAAAAAGTGCTCTGTGACATCAGTAGGGCTATAAAACTTTGCTCATATTTTCTAACAGTTTGTGCTCTCTCTTCTTGGAACAAGCCCCAAGTATGTGATAAGAATTATCAAATCTTCTTAATCACACTGAGATACAGTTTCCTTCTTAGCACATCATATGCTTACCCACAAGGTCATTGTACACTGAGTGACATAAAACATGGCACACAAAGATGGATTACTCAGTTGCCATGTTTGCTGTCACAGTTCCCTGACATTGAAGGCAACCACATCAGTCTTTTAAGTAAATTTATAAAGGTCTATTTTAGAATAAATTTGGCTTTAGCCTCCTCTACTCCTTTAGAAAGGCCATCCTAAAACCTATTAGCTGCTCTTATATTTGAAGTAAACTCTGAGTTTGTGAGATCACCTATGGTTCTGGGGCAAGTCAGAACATGGAATTTGTGTCCAGAAGCAGACTGACACAATAAGTCAAAATACCACAGACATTAAGTGAGGAAAGAGGTTTCAGAAGTTTGTTTTGGAAATGTCAAAACAAAAAAAAAGGACTGTTACTGTTTATCAAAATAGACTATTGCAAAATTCTATAAGGCAAGATTGGAGCATTCCGCTAAAAAGGGGACGTTTCAAGCCAAAATGTGGCAAAAGAACAGGAAAATAGCACTGAACTCAATATTCCCCCATAGTAAATATCAGCATAAAGAAAAATCTAATTAAGATTTTATTTACTAAAGACTAAAAGACATCAGTACAGATTGCTAATCATCCTCACAAAGGTAAAGATACAGACAAGAACATGTAATCAATAAGGGCCGGACTCATTTGACAAGATGTGGATAACTACATTGCAGGTGCCTAGGAAGACCTTAAATTCCTGCTTTGTTATGACATTATATTTACTAAAGGCTTTCCAAACAACTCAGATGAACTGTGCCCTTCCAAGGGCTATTTCTCTCCAGTAACTATACAAGAAGCTGAGTGACTAGCTGAGCTGTAGACTTCTGCAGTTAAATAAAATGAACCCCATACTGATATCTCAATGGTGCAATTATTACATGTTATGAGTACGCATGCATAAATACTTCAAATTGTTGCATTATTTAAAGATGATTTAAATATTTAAATGGTAATATCATTACTATATACACATTATGATGTTTTCGCTTTGACTGTTATTGTACCTTGGTTGCTTCATATGCTGTTAAAAGATCCTTAACATTGAGATGATTGACTGCTGGAATTTAACCCCAAATAGTGAGATCTTCTGGCAGTATATATATAATTTAATTGTATCATGTTGCCAACATTATTATGTCATGCATCTGGAAACACACACACATGCTTATATGTCTGAATTTGATTAATCTTATTTAATTTCTCACTTGTAGAGAACACGGAACACATTTCAGGATTTGTGAGATCAGAGACCATGACTTTTGACAGCTGAGCACTGAAGTATCTCACTGCACTGGTTTATTGTTCCCCAGCCCAGCTGCATTCACTGTCTTTTTGTTGGCTTACCATTCTCCACTGGAGACTTAGGGAAACTGTGCCCATATCCCAGCTGTTTTGGGGAAAAGTATGGTTATTAAGTTAACGGCCACCTGAAGACGGAGCTGAAATGCTGGACTTTGCTACGAAGTGGCTGAAACAGAGGATTGCAGCCACACAATGAGGTCAAGCAGAAATATAGAACAAAGAGCTGTGGTTAAATAACATCTTAAACTTCTGCAGATAAGTAAACTAAAATCAATGCCTTAGCTGTTAGAGAGTTTTTATTTGGTAGCATGACTTTGATGCTTTGCACTTATACAAGGAGTACTGTACAAGTGACTGTGTATATTATTAAAAATCATGTGATTTTTAATACATAAATGTGTGAAATCCCCCCCAAAAAAGTAAAGATAACAGCAAAATAAAAACATTTTATGCTGCAATGGTTAAAATATGTTGAAAAAGTACTTAAAAACCACTCTGTACCCTGATGTCTCTGAAAAGGTAAACAAGACATTAAAAATGCAAATGAAGAAACAAGATGTTATTTATCTAAGTAGAACTTGTCTTGGAGGAGAAAAATAGACAGAGTGAAGGGACTAAGTTATAATTATACCTTTCTAACATCTGATCTTTTTATATGGATGTGCCATTTCACTGTTTCATGGGAAACTGTGCTGGGGCTGTATGTGTATTCATATGAAAGAAGAAGATGTTATTGAGAAAGGCTAAGGAATTGCCTTTTTGGTGAACTTCCCTCCTGAACACAGACACTGCCTTCAGAGATTTGTGCCTCCAAGCCCATGCTTGCTTATAAAACTTTCTGTAAACTGAGAAGACAACACCACCCCCTCAAAGCAAACAAACAAAAAAAACCCTCCTCAAAAATCCTGCGCTCAGCTGAAACCAGGAGAGTTATTTAATGCTGTATTATCACAATGATTAATTTTATTTTGAGACTTATAAAAGGACTAATTGCTCTAATAAAAATTAAAAGGCCTTTGCCTGCTGAAAGGATCATCTCACAAGCTGATATTTAGTGTTTTCACATGACTAATTTAATGGCAATAACCTTAAAAGGGCCTGAATTGTCAAGCTCTCTCTTCACTGCTGCAGCTTGGGCTAGAGCAGCTCCGCTGAGAATTGCTTCTTCCTGTGAAACCAAAAGATCTTGCCTGCCAGATTCAAGAAGGACAACTCATTTGAAAACTATGTCTAGCAGTTACAGCGTCAGTTTGAATGAAGAGATCCTCTTTCCTCCAGCTGTTTCACTGCTGTGCTCCCAATGTTTGTTTTGCGTTGCCATTCATACTGCTGTATAATTACTTAAAGTATAGGTGACCTCAATTAATGTTGATTTGTTATTTATTCTCCGGCTTGCCATCTGACCCAGTACCCAGTGAAGCCAGAACTCCATTGTGTTTCAGCGGCAGGAGCTGGATGTCAGTCCGCACGCTGCAATACAGACAGTGACTAAGCCCGAGCTCACACAAACAGCTGCACACTAATTCTTTCCAGTCTTCTCCTCTCTCGACAAGGGGTTTTCTTGTGCTAAACAGCAGCCCAAACTGAAGAATGAGTTCCTACCCCAGAGCTCTTCATGACAAAAGCACTCTGCACAGTTTCCTCCCATGTATATATATTAAAAAAAAAAAAAACCCCAAAAAAACCCCACCAAAAAACTGGACACCTCTACTTAAACTTTTCCCAGACAGTTTTTCTCTGGAGAGGGGCAATCTCTCTCATTTAGAAGGTGTTCAGCTTTACCAGCTCAGAAGTGTGTGAGTCATGCAAGAAACATCCAGGATCCTTGAGCGAAGGAACCTTGATCTCCCTATGCAGATTAGCACAACTAGGTCCTCACTGGGGCAATTCACATGTTTGCAGCAGCAGAGGAAAACAAGCGTATTCAGTCAGATGACGGGATTGCATCAGATTTCATCTGCTGTGCAAAGGTGTTTTATCCAAATAAGTAGAAGATCCCAAGATACAGAATACACCGAGGCCTGTCATCCCAGCCTTGTATTCTTACCTCTTTAAAATGCCTTATGGCTAATATCATATTTTATTCAGCATTACAACCTCTTCAATTTTTCATTTCAATCTCAGAGCTGACATCTTGACTGAGGTTCATCTTACTGGCTAACATACGATAGTAAAATCCATTCTGGGGACAACTGACACTGCTTTGGGGATTGCACATGACAGCAAATTGTGTCACTACCGGTCCTAAAAAGTTCCCAGTCTGAATCTACGACTTCAACCCCTGATAATTCTAGCTGGTAAATGTGCTGATGAAGCTGTGGCTGAGATCACAGTGCTCCTAAGGCAGACCTTGCCTGTGTCTGCCCTCCCAGTCCCTGAGCCAGCCTGCACCAGGCTGCATGGACCCAGCCATGCCAATTTGTGCTGGGACACGGTGGGAGAGGGTTTGTCACACCAGGCTGCAGCTTGGCAATGCACAGGTAATGCCTCTGTGAGCCTGGGACCCAGCGAGCTGCAACCATCAGGTACAAGTCCCACATCTTCTTTGAAGTCCCTTTTTTATGTGTCAGGTGCAGGCCAGGCAGCAGAAAGCGACAATTCGGTATTTCACCACAGTTTTCAAAGATGAGGGCCCAGCCCTGTGGTGGAGAAGGGAAGGGGTGAGGTGAGGAGGTATCCAAATCCGTGACTTCAGGTGCAACATTTTATAAGTGAGATGTGACAGGGATGTTGAGGGTTAACTATACCCTGTCTTCCAGCTTCCTTCTGCAGCTGGCAGAAGAGAGGGCTGAGACCTGACTCATTTCAGCCCTCTTACTGTGGTACTGCCTTCTTGCGGCTGCTCTCGTCATGAGGGCTGCTCTTCATGGGTTTTTAATAAAAAGCATAGCATGGTGTTAGCAAGCCCTGATATGAGTTGCACATTTAGCTAGTGCATTTTCAGAGCTTTTAACAAAAGACAAACCTTTGTTTTCTTCGTACTTTCTTCTGCTAAGCTTTTAATACAAATACAAATATATTTTATTCTTTGACTGCTGTGATTAGGAAAGTCCATTTTCAGTATTTCTATCATTTATCAGGCTATCTTACGAAATGCAACAAAGAAAAGAGACCTGAACATTGCTTTACAGGCCAGCAAATTACCGCCACTTCTGACCATTCAGTAATTAGGTCAGCCAAGAATCCCCACACTGGTACTCATGAGATTTAAAGAATAATTCGAAGCCTTTTGGGATTTCTTTCTGCTTTCTCAGCATTGAGCTTCACAGCACTCACTCGCCTGAAATTTCCAGCCACTAAAGCTAGATAAATTTTACTATTTATTATTTACCAAAGCTTAGCCTAATGTAATCCTTTGCATATAGGTGATTTTAAATCAGCCATCAGCTATTGCAATAAAACAGCTTTGGGAAAAGTGGCTCAGCTGCAACAAAGGAGGTTCAACACTTCATAGCGGTGCAGGAGTTGAAAGTGGAACGTGAGCTAAATCAAACTACAGTCCTATTCCTCTCTTCTTCCTTCTTACAGAGAACAGAAAAGGAAGAAGCAAGGCAGGCAGCCAGCCTCTTCAGATATTAAGACTTCTAGGACACTTCCGTGGACACACCAGAGTAAGTTATAGTCACATCAGGCTGGCTGCAGTTGCCAAGCAGGCTGTAGTAGCTACCCAGATATCTTTCTCCTGGCAAGAACAGTGCAATGTGCACTGTGCAGGTCTACTCTGATACTTTGAGTCTCTTCATCCCCACAGACACCACAGCAACTCAGAAAAAACTCAAAGAATTACTAACTTGTGAAAGCTAAAGGGGTGAAACTGCTCTTGCGTGTTTTCCACCAAGCAATCTCTGCAAGTGACATTTCCTGGTTTGCTGACTTGGGTCTCGGTCGTATCACGCAGAGGCATGTGCCAATATACTGCACGTGAGAACACAAGCTCGAGGAAATGGGGTGAAAATGCAGAGTTCACTAATGAACTATAAGCATATATTTCTACAGCATCACTCTTTCTGTAGAGAGAGCAAAGATAAAACATGAACGAGGATTTCTGTTCCTAGAAGCAGAAAATTACTAAGCCTTCCCTCACTTTAGTGGTTTAAGTGTAGTGAATAGTAACTGCTGTATCTCCACAGAGCAACTCCAAGAGGAGGCAGATCCCTGCCCTTCTAGAAAGACATACCACACTTTGGAGAAAGGCCCTGGGTAATGCTCGCTAGAAGAGGAATCCCTGGAAGATTCCTTGGGAGACAGTTTGTGGTTAACGTCCTCTCCCAGCAACAGAGCTGGGCTACAGAGTATCTCCATCATATTTTGGGAAACCAGGAGGAATGAAGTGTCTGAGCCTACCTTCCCTTAGCTCTCAAGCAGAGATAATAACAGATCTTCAGCCTTCTGCCCATGGTGACAGAGAAAATAATCTGATGCTATATCAGTAAAACCATACCAGCTTACTCATATAAAAGAAGCTGAATGAAAAAAAAATCATTACCTCTATTGCCAAGGCTGGCTAACACATGTAAATTTTACACATCCCCTGGTAGGCCTCAACATCCTTGCTCAGCAGTTCCTGTCTGATTTGAATGGAGAGCAGCTGCTGGGGAGGGTGGTTTTTCTTCTGGCTGGTAGGGGATCTCAGATGTTCCCAGTGCTGAATTTCCAAGCTGACATGAGTTCTTCACACAGTGAACAGTCTGATGATAGCTTCATGGATGTTTAGTGAAGCTTTATTCTAAAATCACTTACATTTTCTTGATTTACCCAGGTGGGTTTTAACCTACATGCTTTTACTAGCACTGAAAGACTGAATACTCTTGTGATCCTACCTCTCTTTCCAATCTATTGCACTCTCTAAATATAACTTCCCTCATATTACCCATGTGTGTAACATTTATGCAGCCTCAATGAACCATGTAGGCTGACACCTTATTTTTCACAATACTTAGTCAAGTCACAGAAAATAAACTTGTCTTTCTCTTTCAAAGCCCACGTGCTATATGTATAGCATCAGACACTGTGCTTGGATCATCTTAAAAATAGGTTATTTTAATTTGAGATCCAAAGATATGAACAATTTTAAATGCCATTAATCAGACTGTGGTGGAAATCAGGTCTGGTTTGTGGCTTGCATAGATGAGATTAAAAAAAAAAATTGTTTGCCATAATTGCAATAGTTTAGGCATTTAAAATTATACTCTTTGAACAATCTAAAATGTTGAGACTGATATTTTATGGCTATCAGAAGCTCAGGGTCATATGCAATTCACACATTTAACCCAAGTGCAGTTTCTGGTGAGACTGCTATTATTTCAACGAATAGATCCGGTGTAATGAGGAATATGTTCTGGATTCTTTTTCTGTCATTCAGATAAATTGTTTGAAGAAGAAGAAGAAGAAGAACTTAAAAAATAACAACAGTAATTACTTTAAATAATTCTGTGAACGATAACCATTTAATCTGATTTCTAAAAGCAAGTAAATATCATTATCCTTTTTTTATACAGGTGAAATCTGAGGCCTACAGGTGAAGCTACATGATCAGAGTAAAAGCAGAGTCAGAACTGCGATTTTAAGCTTGTTGAACTATTATCTCATACTTTGTAAAGACCTGATGACTTTGCCATGCTGGATTTTCATTAAAATGTGCATTTAAATAACAACTTGAATATGCCAATAAAAAATGCTAAATGTTGTTCACATCGTCTTTCAATTAATATTTACATTTTGCCTACAGTAGCATAGAATAATGACATTCAAATTAAGTTATTGCTATGTAGTTTGTTTGTTTATGGCACACCATGTGTTACCGTGGAAACAACCATACTGCATATCTATGGCAACAGTCACAGTGGTGTAAACTGAGATACCAACAGGAGGAAGTTAGAAAGCTGAAGTTACTAATTCTAAGAAAAGCTTGTAAAAATTAAATATTTCCTGTAATGAAAATCTGTTTTCTGTCACTGAGTAATTTTCATAAATCCTTGTTTCAATCTCAGATCTGACAGAGGATCTGAGATGAAGCTTTGCTGATGTTGAGAAGGTGGTCTGCGTGGGGTGAACATCTTCTCTTACCTCAGGGACTGTATTTGATTCAAGTCACTGACCACAGTTTGTGCACATCAGCCCATTAAAAAATCCTACTGCAGCAAAGGGTTGTATTTTTCCAACATTATCTAAAAAATATACAAAATTACTGGGGTTTTTTTCCAAATTTTACTCACTCACCAAAATTGTTTATGCCATTAAAAAAAACCTCCAAAAACAAAACCCAAAAAAACCAACAATAAAACACCTTTGCCACTGTAGAAGATATCCTCCTACATTAAATATCCTCCAAATACATTCAAACTCACTGTCTGGAGATCCTGATGTCTCTCCATTAATGACAGGGAGTCACAAGTTTGTAGGCTTTGGTAAACTCAATTTCACAATAGTTAAATTGTTAAAACAGCCTTTACAAATATCATACTCCAACCATTCAAAAGAAGTAAACTATCTGAACACAAATGATGTGTGCATTTCATTTTAAATTAAAAACCAGAACATTTCCTCTTAAAACTACTTCAGGAATTGTCAGAGTTCAAGGATTCAAGGCCTTTTTTTTTTCTTTGAATGTTGAATCCTTATCACAAGGTCTTAGTGGAAAACTGATCACAGAAAGAAGTTATACAGGTCAAAACTTTGTGTGTGTAAATAAGTATACCTATATACTCTTATAAATATTGAAAATATATTTGGTTACAACTGACAAAAATAAATGTATTAGAAGAAGTAATGCATTTTGTGTTCACCACTCTGTCAGAGATCAGTATGAGTTCTGGGGCCAAATTACTCAAAATTTGTATCATTTCCTGCTGCATTGGCTCTGATCCAAGAGGAGAAAATGGCCTACATGAACTTTGGTCCAGCAAGGATATGATCCTATGTTTTCAGATTTCCTGCCTAAATCCTTTTTCTTCAACAAGCATTCAGTTTCCCAGCCTTAATCGTAGCAGTTGTGAATCTGGAGACAATTTACAGAAGAAAAGATAGTAGGTGCAAAATCCCTGGCTCTGAATTTACCTCTGCTAAATGCAGAATTCCTCCAGTGGAGCAGACAGTTTTTAACAGGAAAACTCCAAGGAACTGCTTTATATATTTATGTAGCCCCATAAACTTTATGGACTCTTGCCCGTTCATACCAAGTGAGATTGTGTCTCAGTGCACATTCAGCCCATCTACACCTGGTGTGAGAACAAACTCAGATTTTAACTGGGTGGAGCACATGTGGCCTTCCATAAAACAATTACTCAGATGTCTTACACAGCAGTTGCATAATTCCTTTTCTATGCCATAAACTAGGTGACGTGCAAGAGAAAGCAAAATTTTGCTTAACTTAAACATTGTGGGCAAAAGGAAGTACAGTACAACACAATTTTCTGTTCCACTATGCTATTATAGCACTGTAAATTCACTGAATTCAGAATCATCATGCTGGCAGAAACCTAGGGAAGCAAAGTAAACAGTCATGTCCAGATGTTAATGTTTCTGTTAATAATTTTGCAAAATGTATTGCAAAATCTGAAATCCTAAGAAAGACCATCTTTTTTTTTCCACCAAAGCTAGGATTCCCAAAAAAACCCAGTGGCAAAATGTTTGAATCAAAATAGTTTAGGTTCCAATCAAAAATATATTGTCTTTCAATTTAGCAATGAAATACAGAAATTTTCAATGAAATATAGAAATTTTCTTTTTATTATTTTAATTTTTTTTTAACTGAAAAGATAATAGTAGCAGTGCTACCCTCTGAACAATTTGGATTAGCTCTTTAATTAGCACTAAAATGTATTTTTACAGCATTGAAGCACTGCTATCAGAATAGCAATATAAACTACTGGAACCTATGGGAAGCTTCCTACTAACACATTGGAGCTGTGTATTACATTCAATTTTTCACAGTATCTTCCTTAACCATGTGAAAGAACATATCAGTTAAGGTCAAAGGTGATATTATATTGGAGATATTTTCAAAATTCCAGAAGGAAACTAGAAAAAAAAAATATTCCAAAACACTTTTTCTAATAAGAGGCATATATCCAGAGGATAGCAAGGCCAGAATAACTTGGGATTGTTAATAAATCATAAAAGACAATTTAAGGTGCCAGCTGTAAAATCTCACTGTTTTCTGAACTGCATTATGAGAGACTGTCCTCTTCAACATAAATTTGGGTCCATGAAAATTGGATGATTTCATCATATGTATATTTGGTTTGATTGCTACATGAGTGGTTGGAAGGCCCCAGAGAAAGCACATCTTGTCTTCATTTCTGGGTATTACACTAAATCTGGCTCACCATCTATATCACAGCTCCTTGACTCATACCGAGTGTCACATCTAATCAAACTGCTCATGAAGCAATGCTGCTTTCTTACTCTATAAATATTTGGTGAATAGTTTGGACAAGTGATACTCAGATGATGATTTGTTTGCAAACTAATCATTCCAGCTATTCATCACTTGGTCTTTGTTATTCACAGTTGGTCATCCAGGTCACAGAGTGTTAAAGATATCTGAAAAATTGTGATAATAGTTTTTGGAGGAAGAGGACAATATTGAGAGAGAGATATATATTTTATTACCTGCTTCATGGGATAATCAGAACAACATTTTTTTTTTCTGAAAAAAAAAAATTCCATCTTTAAACTTTTCTGGCCTCTGAATAGACAAAATATTTAAGTGTAAAATAAAAGTGGAATGTGATAGGCATTTTATTCATTTAATCACTGGAGAAAAATCTACTAATAGATCTTGAGGGAGAAGATTTTTGTATCACTGCAGAAACCATCAGGATTGTACTTTTAATCATACTACAGGAAAATCATAATTGAAGTGCTAAAAATAAAAGGAGAAAAAAAAAACAGACAAAGCAGCCAAGGCATTTTAATGAAAAATCACTTATTAGTATGCGTGTTTGTAGGTAAAAAAGAGGGAGAGGGAATGTTTCTGATAATTTCAAATACTAAATACCAGAATACACCATTTTATAGTACTTAGTCAGATCTGTGATTTTAAAGATAATTCAGTTTTCACTGGCCTATACCTGCTTTCATCTATGCATTCATGTTGTAAGTGATCAAATAACTGCAGTTTAATGAGTTACCATTCATTAGCTGAGGCCAGTTAAGTGAGCAGTGTACGCTGCTGTCCACTGCAGCTCCCAAGTGAAATACGTTAGCTTGAAGCACTATTTTAGTCATTGATTGCAAACGGTTTGGAGCACTTAACACAAGCAGCTGACATGCTTTAGCTTCTAAATAGTAACTCTTTGAGCCACCATAGCCTGATCACTTGTAACTATTATAAATAATCATGCATACAGAAGCTAGAAGAAAATTATTCTTTCCTGCATTCATTTGTCATTAACAGTTAAATGGGGCTGGACTAGAAGACTATTTTTCGAAGGTGTATCTAAACAATCAATACAAGAGATAAGAAATTTAAAAATTAGTATTTCTTACACTCCTCAAGTCCTAGAAATAGTAAACATAATTTCTATTTTTTCTATACAAAAATACCTTTTTCAGTTTATTCTGAAATAGATATTTTCAAAAATACTCTTTCACTTCCTGTTTGGTGACATGGACTCCTTGCTGTGGTCTTCATCGTGTATATCAACCCTGAAAATGCTTTTCTATCCTTTTTGAATGCAAATATGATACACTGGGAAATCACAAATAGATATTGTAGATGGGGATAAGTAATATTTATAGTACGGCTTTCTAGGAATTGATTGTAAGATTTGATTCTTTACCAGTTTTTTTCCTTCTGTTGTCATTTATTTCCATGAAAGAGAAAGAAAAGATTACACTCCAGGTGAGGAAGCTCAAAATCCTGGGTTTATTTTGTTGTGAAGAACTGCAAATTCTTCTGGACAAAAGACAAAGCTGAGAGGAGCGGACAGGCTAACTTACAGCTATATTGAACATCGTGCCATCAAACAGTAAGTTCATGCAGACTTATATTTCTGTTGGGTTCTGCTGTGAGCCTGAGTAACTAAAGATAGTAGTTACCTCCTGAATTTAGCCAAAGATGGCATCCGCCTTGAAGGCCTTTAATAATTCTGCATAACAACATAACCCCAAAAACCTACAAATCTAGCTGCTATTAATGTGTCGTTACACAAACTACTTCATTCTTCTGTGTTCTTGCAGGTTAGAGGGAGATTTAAAATAGAAAAAGTTAGGCAAGCAGGTTAAAAGTTCCTAGCAATCAAGAACTCTATGGAAGTCATGGGAATTTTCCATTTACTGAATAAAAATAATAATAATCAAAACTACCTCATGCTTTTTACAAAGTCGCATGTAAGAATCCCAAACAGTCTTAGCACTGTAATATAGATAGACATGTATATTGTCAGGATAAGCAGTAATACAAAATGAAGATAGATGACAGCTACCCCATAGAAGCAAATTACCAGGAAATAACATAGTCTGGAAATTAAGTTTCAAACTATCACCTCATTCAAGCTCAGGAACAACCTTCCATTAGGAGAAGTGGCTACAGAAAAGAAAAAAAAAAAAAAAAAAGCAGTTACAGGGAAATCTGACAAATTTACAGAAGTGATTTTATGATGTGAGAGTATGGCAAGGACTTGTTTATTAGGAAGATCCTTCTATAGTAAGTATTTTAAATCTCCTTAGGGGACACATGGGGAGAAAGTGAGGGAAATAATAATTAATGAAGGTAAAAAGTTAAGCCATCAATATCAAGCCTAATTTATTGTAAAGAAAATGAAAAACATTTGTTGCAAAACCTTTGGCTTTATCTAAACCAGCAAGAGTCTGCTAGAACAGGTACTAGCCTATTTATCCCAGAAAACCATTCAGATGGAAGTCAGTCTAAAATGCCAACAGCTAATCCACTGGAAAGTTTCAGTACATAATTTCTCATCTCACACTGCAATTTGACACTAGACGCTTCAGTTTGGGTGGGTTTTTTTTTTTTGTTTTAACTTTTGTTTTTTAATTACAAAAAAAACAAGAATCCCATGTGTTCAGAGGCTTTGAGCTCAAAGCAAATACTTAATATTGCGAGATTTACAATAAAATAATTAAACTTGCTAACATTGAAATTTACTTCCATTTACAACCTGTCTTGATTTTTTTCCCTTGAAAGCTAATGCAATTTCAAAATACAACATTAACCTCTACAGTCCTTTCTGTTCCTTTGTTTTTGTTTGCTCTCTGAATCCCTTCCAGTTATTTGCTAATTCATTCACCTTTGGTGAGAAATCTTTTGCAAGCTTTTAGAAAGAATCGTAAGAAACAAGCAACCATGTGGTAAGCTTTGAAAAACACATGCCACGTGTGGAGAGAACACTTTGTAGGACATGTACAGGAAACAATGCACTATTGTCTTTGATATACATTAATATATTAGAGGTTAATTATACAGAAAATACCATCAACACCTGTGAACTGTTGCTATGTTCATTAAGATAGAATTAAAGTGTATACCCGTTGTGTAGAATAGCTGGTTTATGGGAAGGTGGAGTTTTCTGCATCGTCAGAATCAGCACAGTATGATCTGTAATTCAGTTTCCCATTTAGACAATGAGAATATTAGCTCTTACTTCCTGTAAAAAAAATCAGAAATCTCCAAATTAGAAACTATGATACTGATTCTAGTTTAGAAATTTTTAAAGATTTAAACAGAAATTCCCAGAGGTGTGGACTCTCTACATTGAAGGCTTTTAAGAACAGATTAGAATAACATCTGTGAGGAACAACTTCACATAGCTTATCCTGCCTACAGGGAGAACACTGAACTAGATAATTTCCTGAGAGCTTTTCTAGTCCTGCGATTTTAGGAGTCTGTTGGCAGGTGGTTAGAGCCCTTCTTCAGGCTGCAGTCTAGCTTCCAATCACCACTTCAATACCAGGGTAGGAATTTTAGGAAGTGAGAGACACCACCGTCACTCCTTCCCCAATGCCCAGTGGTCATAACACTGACACAAGACATATCTCAGGTTCCCACTGAGAACCAGAGGGGACTTTAACTCATGCCTCAGTATTAGCACATAACAAAACATTGCTCATCCTTCCACTCTCACTTTGATCAAAAATTCATCAAGGGTACGAGAAAGGCAATAAAATCTCAAAAAAAAAAAAAAGAAAAAAATTCAGATATCTTGGAGGAAATAAAAAGACAAATGTGCTCATGACTCTTAATGTCAGTGTTTGGGGAACAGAAAAATAAAAGCGAGAGTGGTACACATGGTATGAGGATGCACAATAGTCTTTTTCACTATATTTTACCATTGTTGTGTGTATTAGGCAACAACAACAACAACAAGAAAGAAAAGCAAAAAAGAAATGGTAAGAAAAGAAATAACACAAAGCCTAGAAACTGCCCGGGTTCCCTTAGAGAACAGAACAAGTAATAACTATGGCAGCTTTGACATTTCAGAAAAGTTTCCATTGTGGTTTTACACTAGAACCAGATCTAATTAGTTTCTGATGATCTTATTCTCATTTTAGAAGGAAATAAAACCTGATGTAAGTTTTAAGGAACATATAAAATATGCAGAAAATAAGAAGGGAAAATTGTGGATTTTTTCTTAACGTGGTAAGAATGATAGCAACATGTGACACCCTTTGCTATCTTAACACTTTGGGCAGGATAAGCTGTACCCTCCTCTTCTGCACAGGAAAAATATCAGACACAGTACGAGACACACGGTACAGGACATATGAAGCATCAAATTCCACCTACTTTCAGGCAGCTGTCCCCAGCTGCTGAGTTAACTAACAGCAGCAGCGGTGAGAGTCAGGCACCTCCAGAACGTGATACTGGAAACCTGAAGTCTTCTTTCCACTGACTTTTGATAGGGATTGTAGGACTGTCTTCCTAATGGGAGTACCTCACCTCTGCAGGGTGAATCTCAGCTGGGAGATTCAGAAAGGCTCATATGAATGAAGCCTGCAACTCAGTAGCTGTAGTCTGGCATATTTTAATAGACAAGTTTTCAAATTTATTAATGAATGTAGTAACATAGACTTCCCTTATTTACTCTGGGATTTCCCACAACTGCTTGAAGAGTAGTTACGAAGACAAGAGAGCAAAACTCTTCTCAGCTGTAATAGACAACATAGTAAGGGGCACCAGCTACAAACTGTGGCTTGGAAGGTTTCAGTTGATGAAAGAGATAAATATTTTCACTGGAAGAATGAAGAAATGCTAAAAACGGGAGCCCAGGGAGGCTGTGGAATCTCCATCCCAGGATATTTTAAAGATTTAGGGTAGACAAAGCCATGCCTGACTTGAACTAATGCTGATGACAGGCCTGCCTCAAGCAAAAGATTGGAGTGAATGTCCTTCAGAGATCCCCTCCCACCCATGTTTCTATTCTGTGATTTCTGCAGTTATATGGGGGTTTCTTCCTGCAGTATCACAGCAGATGCTAAGCAAATCGACATGTAAATTGGGTCATCACATTCAGAAAAATGCAATAAATATTCCTGCTATTAGTGAAATGCTTCAACGGATGTGTGTTTTACATTGTTTTATAAATGTATAAATAGACCTCCATCAAAACCAATTTTTGTTGGTGTAAGAGTATAGCTTCTCCTCCTTTGACAGTCCATCCAGAGTGATGGCTACAGCAGCGCTGCTGTGCTCGGGTGCCTAGTGGCACAAAGGCAATTCGCAGCCAAGAGGGCAAAGTAATAGATCATTCAGCACTTATAATATGCATATGTCTTAAGTTTCAGTCTGAAGTGAAGACCCAATACGTAGTCCTGCAACTAGTTATGTGCAAATAGTCCCTGTGTAGCATCTAAATCAACATTCCATTGTTTTGACCTTCTGTTCAAGTGTTTTGCATTGGAAAAACAGACTTCTTTGAATTGTAAGAATGTCAGTCCAGTATGAAGCCAGTTAGCGGAATTAAATGAGACAATCTTACCTGGTAAAATCTTCACTTTTCTTATGTGGAGTCACCAAACATGAATCATGTATGTTATTTGAGCAAAGCATACAACCAAAGGTTATTTTATAGCAGGGGTAAAAAAAAACAAAAATAAAAGAGGAGGAAGGGATGCTTTTCTTTCCAGTGATGCATTTTACTATCAGTTCTACTATAAAGGGAATACATCAGTTCCTGGTATCCAGGAAAAAAACCAAAACTTGACTGAATTAAACTTTTTTTTTTCAGTAAATTAAAGATCCTCTTCAAGTTAGTGGTTTGAAGAGCTGGTAGGACTCACTACTTGACTTCCAAAGAAACAGCAGCACTTGTAGGGGTGAAAAGTCAGTCCCTCTGGGCTCTGACTTACTGAGAGAAAAGTTATTCCATAACAGCCTGTCAACCTTCAGCCAAAACCACCACTGGCATTTTTCCCTCCTGACCTTCTTTAGAAGATCCCTTGGTCTAGGACTTGGAGAGGACTTCTAAGGCCTCTCACAGGTCCTGCCCTGAGGCATGACTAACCCACACCCTGCTAGCTCTCTGCTACTGAGTGACTCTCACTTCTCAGAGTTTGGGTGCAAACAAATGAGGCAAGGATTTCGTGAAACTTGGCTTGAAAGCCCCAGCAGAATTCCAGGCCCTGTTTCTGTAACCCGCACGAGAAGCCTCCCAGGGCTTCATGCTTATCAAAACCCGAGGCGTCTGAAAGATGTGTCTGGGCTCTACTTCAGAGTGCACCCTCATAGTCATTGCGCTCTCAGAATTTCACATGAAGTACTATTGTAGTTTTTGAGTGATAAAAGAAACACTTTTCCAAAGAAAATGGCAAGTTTTTTCAGTTGAAGGCAATTTTTGATTAAAGACTGATTTTTTACAAGCCAAAACAATTAATTTGATTAATGGTCACATTTTCCCTTGAAAATAATCTCAGAAAAAAAAATTTTCCTTGTGCTTAATTTTGGGAACTCAGTGTCTAAACACCCCCCCCAGCTTTTACCATGCATGGCTGTGAAGTACAGTTCAAATACTTCACTTATTGCTGTCTTCCTGGCATTTTTGGAGGGGAATAGCTGCTTTCTGACACCAGTAACGGATTCATAATCTATTCATTTGCACTGAGGTGTCTAATTTTAGGCAGCCAAACTTCTTGTCTCAAGTTCTTTGTGCCTCAGATGATCTACCTCTAAAATGGATATAATATTCTTTGTTTATCTCCGAGGGCTGGCAGGAAGATTACTCAGTTTACATCTGCAAAGTACTTTACTACATAAAATGTCCACATTTAAATGCAATGCTTTATTACAACACAGGAGTAAATGCTACTGTCATTTACCCCAGTGTCAAATGGGACTAATGCCATTGCAAACAAAGGAATTGCAATTGGGAAAAGACAGTGTGGGAACCAAATATGCAGTCCTTCGTGGGCACAGAAGTGAAGCTCAGCAAAAGAAAAAAACAAACATTTCCAGCCCAGTTTTGCTCCACAAGTTTCCATTCCTCTTTCCAGTAAAGCCACAAGAGGTGTCCGCTCGCAGCAGCAGCTATTCAGCAAGGGAGGAGCGGGAGCAGGATTATTAGAGCACGGCTGTGCAAAGAGCAGCAGTGGAACCGGTGCACGCTGACGGCGCCCGCGGCAGCCGCTGAGACGCAGAGGGGTGCGGGCTGCTGGGGATTTTCACTGCCAGGGATCCGGCAGCGATTACGCCAAATGCTGTGAGCTGTTGACAGTTGAAGATGAGCAGCTTAGGCAGAAGGAGAAATCCTTTGGACTTACAGTAAGTCCTGTGACACTGTATCATTTGACTCAATTAGCTCAAATGACTGGGATATAATTGAACAAACTATAACATGAGTTGTGACTCATGCTGTGCCTCAAACTGCCCATGTCAGCGTGGCAAATTAATTCATAGTCTCTTAAGTGAAAGTTAATAGCCAACGGCAATGCTTGGCATATCAGAGGGATATTTCATACAAAGGCAAAGTTAGAGCTGAGGAAGGGTTTTATAAAACTCTTGATCTGTCCACAGATTTCAAAACCAAAAGTGAAGGAGGGTTAGAAACAAGAGACCAGTGAAGAAATATGGTAGGTCAACCGAAACAACAGACACAGAAGTTATTTCTGGCATCATATCTGGTAACTGTGTTTGAACGTTGATGATTAACGTATTAGTTATGTGTGTGTGTGATGCAAGAGGCATGGTAAGTGGTTTGCTTGCATATTCAGCTCTCCAGCCCGTTCACTTTGTCCAGACAAAATCCCCAACATAAAAGGCTTATCTCGCAAATTAGCCAGCACAGTCATCCCAGGATTTTATTTATTTTAAGCTGTGGGCCCCAGCATGACAGACACACCCATTTAAAAAAAAAAAAATGACTGCCCTTTGCAATAGGGTTTTCTAATTGTTTCTTTTTTTCCCCTTAACATTTTTTTTCCCCCAAAAGTTTCCCCCTCCACCCCAAAAGTGGTAAAAAAAAATTTTGCTGGATTCAATATACTGCCAAGCTGACAATAGGGAAAGCCCAAATCTATCTCTGTTGGATATCAGCTAATGTCGTAGCAGGACTCAGGTCTGCTACATGGATGCACAGTGGTTGTGGTGTAGGGGGAATTGTGAAGTGAAAGAAGGGTTGGCAAGAAGCTAAAGAGAAAAGGGAGCTAGGAACACTGTGAAATAGTTTTGGGGAAGTGAAAACATGAAGTGGTAAGCAGTAGAAAAAAAAAATGGAAGGTGAAAGGGAAAAACAGAAAACTAAAGAAAAAAAATACAAGAACATTTCTGAAGGATGAATGATCTAAAGAGATTCTTGCAGGATATAGCTCTGGACCTAACCTTATGAAAATGCCTGTCTAGATTCATGGTGGGGTGGGTGGCAGGGATGAGATATCTGACATGTTTGTAAAACAGTTGAGGCCCTGCAGGATGTGCTGATTCTTTAAGAGCTTTGCCTTTCTCAGAACTGCTTAATAACTGTAATTTTAAGTAGCCCAGAACACATGATAGTGTGAATCATGGTTCCTGTGGCAAACCTGTGGTAAGAAGTTGTGCCAGCAGTAGTATAACAGCTTATTAGACAGTGAACATATGCTTTTCATCCAAACATGGATATAGCAAAGGCATTTTGAAGACTGAAAGTCCGTTAATCAAAAGAATATGTTTCTGTTTGAAAAATAAAAACTCCTTCACATACTCCAAACACAAATTAGTCCACCTACAGCTTTTGGTCATTCCCATTAAACAAAGTTTTTTTTCTTCTGTAGGGAAACAGAACTAGCAGTACTCAAATGTACACCACACCAAAAATATGTTATCTCTTTAATTGCACAACTGTGTCATTAAATTAAAGAAGGTGGCCTAAAGCACTGAAATTTGCCATTCAACAGCCCATGAAAGGCTTTGAAACATTTTACAAAGAAGCATAGTATCTGACTGAAAATTTATTCAGATAGAGGTAGAAGGTCACATTCTTAGCTGGTATAAAAATGAGGTAGGTCCAATTAGATTATTCTAATTTATGATCATGAGATATTTTTCAGATAACATCCTAATTGAAGCTTGAGATACTTTTCCATTAAAGGCTTCCCTCCCGCAAGACTTACAAAGTAATATACTTCTACTTTTTTTACTTTTTTTTTTTTTTTTTTTACTTAAGAAGTAAAAGTAATAGATGCTCAATAGGCGAATCAAAAGTGGGATTTCTCACTCAAGAACATTTTCCAACCTTAACTCAGACTTACTTTCATTTCTCTACAAAAGAGTGACCGCAGGCAGCCCCTTAGCCCTCATTCAGCTTGCGTGGCTGTTGTAATCTCTGCTGGCCACCAGCAAGCAATCTTCAAATCACCAACACCAGGCAGAAGGGTGGTGAGACACGTGATGACGAATGCTCTGTTGGGATAGTGGTAGACCAAAAGCAGAGAGGAAGTTACTGACAGGTCAAGGGCAAAAAGCTATTATGTTCCCAGCTTTTATTGTCTCTATTTTCAAGTGTGGTATTAGTGGCTTCCGAAAGTCCTGACTGAAGTGGCTTACTCAATGCCAGCTAATAAGTCTGTTGCACAGACCGATCTCCTGGGTACGAGCCCACCGCCTTAATCAAGGAGCAAGCACTCTTCTTTCCGTTACCAATATTCCCTTTCTCACATGCTTCACAGGTATGCCATCATACTCAACAGTGTGCTCAACAAATTCATTTTGCCTTTTACACCACTTGCTAGTGGTGAGTGGATACGTACATGCAGGCCTGAGTAGAAGAGACAAATACCAGATCTTTCAGGATAGTCTCTTAATTGAAACTTGAGACACTTTTCCCTTAAAAGCTTCCAATATCTTTTGGAGAAACAGTATCCTTAATGATATAAACACTTATATTTCCTACCTGAAAAACTGCATTGTCTGCCCTGCCAGAAATGTTTTTATGGCAATTCCTGAGTCGCCTTTCCTGATGATACAGAAAAAAATTTGCAACTTTCTAATTAAATTGCAGTGTATCTCTTACCATAAGCGGTCAAAAATATATCACTTGCCCTACACAGGTCTACAGCAGAGTTTGATTGTGAATGGCAGCGTAGTTTTCAGCCATAGGAGTTAAGGTATAGGCAAGGATTTAAATCTGACTTCCGCATGAGGAAGGTGATTCCATCATTCAATGAATAGCAACAGGCAAACTAGTGGATGACCTCCAGTCTGATTTGTGAATTTTAGTACCAATCCCAGCTCAGAGATCTCAGGTTTTGGACCAGATTGCACTGGAGGGGTTGAAAATACCATTGTTGCATTGCTGCTTTGTGAATTGCAGATCAGTTACTTGTCCATTGTGATGTAAAGCTGGCATTTAATAGCTTTTAAAACAAAAGTATAAGTGCTAAATTCTCCACCACCTTGAACATTGCTACATGGGTCAATTTTACACTAGTGCATTATTCCTCTGAGTGGCTGATACAAGTCAAATCCAAGTGTTATGTAGAATCTCCATTTTCCAACTGAAACAACATTTTCCAACAAGAAAGTGGAATCCACAGCATGTTTTTGAGTAAAGGATTCTTTCTCAAAGGGTTATCTTCATACATTTTTAGCCATAACTGCAGCATTTAACCTTGAAGAGGAAGGAATAGCCTTGCTACTGAGATGCTATGAGGAGTGGTTTTGCTACTATTCCTGTTTAACAAAGTTCTCATGCAATGTGTTTTGTTCCAGAAGATTTTATTTTTACGCCATTCTGTATCTGTCCCTAAAAGGCCTGGGTATCCTCCAGTAATGAACTGAGCAACAAGATCCATGCGTTTTCTGCCTACCAGAATAACAGTGGTACCAAATCATGGTCTGTACAGTCTATCCAGAGAAACAGAAGCAGAGTATAGACATGTCAAAAGATGTGTGGCTTTACCAAAATCAGACAGTTTATATCAGCTGGAGGCCTGACCTGCCATCTACAGCACAGTGCAGCTGCTTTGGGAGGGATGGCAAACAGTAACAACAGTTTAAAAATCCTTGTTCCCCTGTGGTCAGAAATGGTATGCTGGAATCATACTAGGACACAACCACATTTAAACATAGCTGTGGCTGGCATGGCTTGAATTCTAATGCAGACAGTACCTAATTTAGGAAAGACGCAGGAGAAGCTGAATGTAAATGTGCATAGGGGAATATAAATGAGTGGCACCAGTGTCACTTTCACTTTGTTATTAAAAGCAGTCTTGGTGCTTTGGAAGCAAACAGGCATCAGAGAAGTGGAATTGGTTGCTGCATTTAGCACAAGGACAGAGACCCTCTAATTTTAACTCCTGGTGAATGTAGCATTTGAGCAAGATGCACTGATGGAAGCAGGGAAGGAGTCTCACCATCCTCTGAATACAGGCAGCTCCAGTTGAGATGGTATCATGTCCTAGTTTGGAGGCAGTCAGTCAGGTTTTACGCCACACCAGTTCATAGACAAAAGCCAAATTCTTCCTTAAGACAATTGTTTTTTTTTCCACTGGGAGCAAAGCTATTAAATTATTGCAGGACGCAGTATCGGTGAGGGTCACTTCTCAGCTGTAAGTTAAAGGTCATTGTCATCTACTAGAGGACAGGAGACTTTGGCAGTTGTGTGTTTCCATTGTCATGGCATCTCACACTGAAATGTTTTGTCTCCCGTGGCAAGCTGCCTGAACAATTTGGTCAGTTGTAGCCTCCTTAGCTCACCGCCTAAACCGAGGACAGGGAACCGCGCTACTGCGGCTCCGCAGGATGGAGCCGACGGTGCGTCCTGGTGCCCCAAACACCCTCCTGCCACCGCAGTGGGAGACAAGGCCAAGGCAGGGGAACGCACCACTGAGCTATCGCACTCACCGCGGAGAGGCTGATCCAGCGGGGACTGACAGATCAACAACAAGCTTAGGTGATTAAAAAGGCAGGGGTTATATCACTGTATCACCTTCACTTGCTGTGGATGTTTTCCTGTGTAGATTAACACCCTATCAGATTAACTTCTGCACAAAATAATATCATTTTCTTTTTAAATTAGGAATACATACCTCTTAGCAAAAATACACTGCTATATGCCTATGTCATTTTTAGCAGGGTGTTAATAAGTGTACAGGCTGGCCTTGTCGCTGCTTCTGGAATAAACTAAGGTTTCTTTTGTCAAAGCTTTTAATAGACTTTGGATTGGAAAAGTGCCAAGGTGGTCACAGGATCGCATGACTCAGAGGGCTACTGAGATTTAAAAGTGTTTTAAAAGTTTAAAACAATAAAAATAGCTCTACTGTGTCATTTTTAATAGATACAAATGTTTGTTACACAATTCACACCCAGAAACTCCTTCCAGTAATGAACAAAGATCATCATCATAGCTGACATTTCTGAAATGTTTGAGAAGTAAGTTCAAGGTCATGTTTGAATGCAAACATGTTACACATAGTAATTATCATGAGTTTGTTATATTTACTGGTCTGGAGTTTTCAGAGAGTCATGCATCAAGTAAAGTAATGGTCTATTATTGAGCAAAGTTTAACAGCAAGAAATGTGCTATGAATTTAAAAACTTTTTTAATGTCAGACACAGCAATTGTAATAAGAAAAGTATCTTGGTTATGAAAGATTTACGAAAGGGGAGAAGAGGGGAGAGGGAAAGGAGAGTAGAGGGAAATGTTTTTGTAAAAACCCAGGAAAACAACATTTTCCAAAAGCATACTATTTCAATCCAGCTGTGTAGCTAACAGGATGGCAACTATAGAAGTAATACAAATCTTGTTAAGCACATTAATATCTTAAAACTTCCCAAGCCAGGTGAAACTCTCTCCTGTTGGCTTCCACGCTTGTATATTTTGACCCACTGTCAGGCCGAAACTGCACAGCTGGAAAGTGCTCCTGGCCTCTCCAGGAGACCTCTGTGAGTAATGCACAGGTCTCATCTCCTGACACAGGATCCCTTTGCTGGAGGCAGTTTCAGTATTAATCAGTCTGTCGCTGTGGGCTACAACCTGCTAACAAAAACCTTGGGCTTCTTACTGATTCATTGTAGTTGTGCTACTATTTAACAGGGTTTTAATTTAAGCAACGTAATTGCCTCCATTATTTCTTTTAAGCAAAAGGGTTTTTTTGGCCAAAGATCTTTATTGATCCCATGTTCTTTCCTTACTACTTGTTTCATATTTGCACTGTGCTAAAGTTTTGGCTTGGCTTTCTTTCAAAATCCCTGGCAAAACATTACTGATTTCACAGTGGGGACAAATCCTGGAGAACTGTCCAGGAAGACACATTAATATCTGTGCTGGGGGCTGCAGACAGACCTGCAGACAAAGCGCATGGGGGTTGGGCTCAGGGCCACATTTGTTCAAGACATCTCTAGAAGCAACACAGCCACATGGACTTCATCACTTTTTTGTGATGTGGCCCTACCACACAAAGCTCCCAGGGGTGAATTTCACTCAAAAAGAGGAAATCAAGTTGAGTGCTTAACTAAAATGGCATTGCTGTGGTTATCAGAGATCAGGGAAAGGGATAAGATTCAGATATGAGGGCCTAGACCACAACAGAAGAATTAGGGATATGATTTAGCTCGCTCTACAAAATGGGGCTCAGCAGGGAAGTGCAAATACAGCAGTGGGATCCAGTATCTCCACGAAGCAATTAGACAAAATATTAATTCTCAGGAAATAATCTTGAAAGGTGAGATTCAGTAAAGCCTTTCATCACTGTTTAGACATTTTGCTTTGGCAGGCACAGGTTGCTAAGAGGGATCCTCTAGAAATCACATAAAATTATGCTAATTTCCAAATCGGGAAGAAAGATTTGCTACTCAAGACATGCAATTGATATTTGATGCAATTCACATTTTTGCACCCAATGAGTGCCCATCTAGTTAAAGGATTTATTTCTGGGTCCATACCATCTTCATTATTACCAAAGCCCTGGGAACGACCATCACAGTCATTGCAACAGCCCCAGCCTTCTTCCTGTGACAGTTTTTATTGGCAGATCTCAAGGTGCATTACAAAAGAAGTAAAGATCATTAACCTCGTCTTACAAACAGGATAAATAAGGCATAAGCGGGAAGGAGAGGGGAAGATCTCTCCTGAAGTCAGACAAGGACTCAGACACAAGCATGCACAGTTCCAGGCCAGCCATCAGCTGTGTAGGTTCCCAAGCTGACCCCTCAACTCTTCTGCTTTGGGCTTCTGGTGTTTTTCTTTTTAAGATCTATACACAGACATGCAGGACTGATAGAGAACTAGTCACTAGCTGGTGGAGTCCAGGATGGATCATCTGCATTGTCTAACTACTGTCACACGCAACTATTTTTAGTTCCCCCCAAAAAATTACTTAGGAGAAACAATTTATAGTAATGCTAGAAACATCTGTGGCTGTTTAAAGGCACTTCATTGTGCCATGCCACTCCTGAGCATAGTGACATAAATTACTGTTTTTAAAATAGAGCATTCAAGTTAGTGGTCATGACTGGCATTTGTCTCTAAAGATGCTGCAATACTTGGAGGTGTTTGGGGAAGCTTTTTTCGAGCTGTAGTTCCTAAAGCCATGGGAAAACAATAAGATCTCCATTTCATCTTTTTAAAAGAAAATTCTAGCCCTAGTTTATGAAAGAAAACTGGAAAATGTGAACTTGGGAGCCCTTAAAATAGTAATGAATTAAAAGACTCCAATACATGTCCACTTTTCCTTATTTGCTTACTTTTTTACAAGACTTCCTGTTTCAGGAAACCTTGCTCATGATTTTTGATGACTCAGGACTAGTGATTACATAGCTCCACAGAGGAGTGTTTTGCTCTGGCTTTCATATTTCTTATGGGAGACTCATGAAGGATCACTGATTTGGTAGATAAAAACATCCTGGGGACAGATTTCCTGGGGACAATACATTTAAGGTGACTGAAAGGGGTTGGGTTTGAAAGGTGCAGGCCTTTCATTAGCTTATGAAATTCTAATTAATCTATTTCTATGTCTAACTCCGGTAATAAACCTGCCAAACAGCTCTGAGAGACAAAGGGGACAGGGAGGGAGCTGGGGTACAAGGCAATGTGCTACAGGTGCATGTCTCAGCTTTGAACAGTTAGTCACAGCTTTCTCAGAGACCGAAGGCTAAAATCCAAGAGAAGATTTGAAAACTAGTGGCCTAATTGTTAATTCTTACATATAATCACCAGTACCATGCCTCTGAAAAGCTGTTTCTCTCATCCCTCACACACAGCAAGGAGCATATCAATACGCTCTGCAGAGTAGATGGATGGATAGCTTAATTCACTTTGCAAATCTATGGAAGCAACACTTTAGCACTTTGGCACAAACTGTATCTGACATTGAAAATTAGTAAAGAAAAGAAGTGGTGAAAATGTCAGGAGCGGGAGGACTTCATTTTTCTCTTGTTCAAAATGTCATCTGTTATCTGCAATCAATGCACGGAGACAACTTCCCATACCGTAATGATTTACAGTATGTTTATAGGCTCAGATAGAAGTAATCACAGGGTTAGGCAAACGTCTCTTGGTGAATTCTTCAAGTGTCAGAAGTGCTTAGTTCTGCAGTTCTCCCCTCCCAAGAATGCAGGGGAGATCAGCACAGAGAGCTATGCGATTTCTGCATCTCCATACACAAACCCATAAAATCTACAGCCTATCTGGCCTCAGCTATGTATAAACATATCCCATGGCCAGATGCCTACAACTTTTAAAAAAATGTTGCCTTTACCACTGAAGAAAAGGCAATAAATATTTTTCACTCTTTTCATATCTAAACAAATACGTATGAAAGGAAATACACTCATGGTCTTGCTGCTAGATTGAATGTTTTAAACTTTCCATTGTTTGGAATTTCCTGTTTAATGCCTTCAAAATAAAACTTCCATTACTGATTTTTTGTCCTTTCTGAATGAGAACTCATTGTCCAAATCTTTTAATTGGTACTGAGATGAATGAGTCCCAGCTTATTCATTTCCTTTGTGTCCACTAGAATTTGGGATACTGTTGGATACAATATCTCCTCTGCCCCCAGAATTCCTGTTTAATATTCCTTAGCAACAGGATCTTGGATGTTTTGCTGGCTTTTGTGGCCATACAACTCCACAGTCACTACATGCTCTTTTCCACCCAATACTCTATGTGAAGCAGGGAAGTGTTGAAACTCCTGATTTATGGATGGCAAATTAAAATAAAAACAGCTCAGCATTTAATACTTCTGAGAATTTTTTAGTCTGAGGCTCAGAGCACAGAGGTAGAGTAAGGGAGTGAGTGCCAGGGATCTCATGTCTTGGGCTATTGCCACAGTAACCTGTTTGTCCTTCCTGTCAATGAGTGAATGATGGCTTTTAATAAATAAAATTATTTCTGAATCTTGCGGCCACTCCTTGTCACATTAGCACAGTGGTTTTCCAAAGCAGTTACTCACACTGTCCCCACAGCTGCTGCTAGCAAACTCCATGTCCTGCAACAGGGAAAGGCATAGTGTTTGTCCAATGTTCAAAATTAGAGCCAGTCAAAAATGTGCAGTTGAAATATTTTTTTTTTAAAAAATAAATGTGCTATGTTCTTACAAGTGCTATTTCTTGCAGCAATTAACTTCCAGTTATTTTAATGAAAAAGCTGAAGAAAACTGGTTTTTTTTTCTTGTTTTACCCTCTGAAATCCTAGAAAACTTTCAAAAATCAAATCAATTAAAAGCTCTAAGTCGAAATCTGACATGACAGATATTCTAATCCGTTCTCTGTAGCAAGCTCTTTTCTCTCTTATGAAAGTAGTAAAGTAGTAATGAAGCACCCAAGGTGCAGTGTAGGGAACTGCCCCTTCTCTGCTCAGAGTCCACCCCGCAGTCAGCTCCTGCCAAGAAGCTGCCATCCCTTCCAGAACATCATTTTTCTTCCCTAAAGCCCAGTACATTGTCAGTGTTACAGCAGGTTAGAGCATAGGTTTAATTATTCAAGTAGCTCTATTTTACACACCCAACAGTTCCTCTCAAAATAAAACATGCTTTGGTCCTTGGCATTTCCACAGTGCTCACTTGCCATCTCAGTATTTATCTATTCCCAGCTCTGCTACTTGCCTGGAGGGTGACCTTGAACATGCACCTTCATTTGTCCATATTTATTTCTTCTGTTTTCAGGAGCTTCAGAACAAACATTATCCAAGAAAGGGACAATCTGATTTTTGTGTCTAAGAAAATCATCATGGCGAAGCAAAAACATATATTAATATTATTATGGGAAAATAATATGAGTAATAAATAGTAAGTAAGAGGCATGACCTGAGTTATAAATGGTGAAGTCCTGCCCTCTGCTTATTTTATTACTCCATGCTGCTTTTGAACAGATTCTCAAATACCCTCCCAAAATAGAACATATAAACACAACTCACAAAACTCAGAAAGGAAAAAAAAAAAGAGTATAAGCTGATGCAATACAAAAATAAGGGTTAATTCACAACTATAGATAGCATTTCAACTCTGTATGCACATCACTTAGCATATATTCACTAATAAAAACTAACTCGATGCTTTATCTATGGAAGTAGGGATGTTCCTAGAAAACATTAGTATAGTAACATTTTGGAAAACAACCCTTTAAGTAGGGGATCAGTCATTTTCCTTCTGTTACAGTAAAAGCATCAGGATTTCAAACGGATAAACACTCTGCAATTTGAGCTTGGTGAGTCATGCTCAACAAGGCAGATGCGTGCTGAGAATTAGCAGTCCATAATGCACGAGTTTTCCTAGCCTCCTTCGGCTAAATTACTAAAGACAGAAATTACTAAAGGCAGAAAATGCAAAGACTCGAGCAGCAATGTGCTCCTCTTTGTCCCAGGACACAGAGATCACTCTGGCAATGGTCAGGTGAAGAAGGCTGCAGTGAAAGAGAGGAGCCGTCCGTTCGTGGTGGTGCAAACAGGGCTCCACAGCCTCCCTGGCACAGGGACAAGGCCTTGGGGCAGCTGAGAAACTGGCTGTTAGGTCAGACTGAACACTCAGCCTGAAAATCACTGCATCTGCGAGCCCGTATTCAGGTACAGAGTTTCTATAAAGTCAATGGCTGTTATGAAAGAATATTAAACTAATGTGATTACTCGCCTGCGTAAAAGCCATATTCACCCGAAGGAGAAAAGCAGAGCTCTGCATGCAGCAGAGAAACACCCTTTTGCCCCATACAGTCTCTCCTGACTCCTTTGAAACCAGGCTTCACATTTTGCTTTACCTTTTTGTCACCTTCGTTTCGTCCTTGATCCCAAACCTTCCTCAGCTCCTATTTTTCCTGTGTCTATTAATCTGCCTCAGACACTTGCTGCAACTGTCACCTTTGTTTAAATTCTCATGTATATCACTCTCCTCTCACCTTGACTGCTGCTCTTCCATTTTCTACAACATCCCCAAACTCCAGCATACAGCATTTGTAAAATAATGCGGCTTGGCTTCTGGGATATTCAGGAAGCACAGGTCATGCTGTTCTCAAATAATTCCACATACCTCTGTACCAATTTCAAATTGCCTGTCCCACTGCACATCTATTGCCCAGTTTAGAATTTTCATCCCCTTATTGTGACCCATTTCCTTCCTCATCTGACACATTTTATTTTTTAATAGAAAGTCACTATTGTTTAGAAAATTCAGTTCCATCCAGAACAGCATTTCTGTCTATTGCTATCTCATTGAATTTTGGAGCCTTACTTGTATCTCCTGTAGTATTTATTTTGAAGTAAATGAGTTTGTCAGTGGGTCATTTGCTATTATTTTGGCCCACAGATACCTCTTAAACAGTGGAAGGAAAAATATATTTTATCTTCTTGATTTCTCTTTCCGCAATTCTGAATTTATTTTGTATAAAACTATTACAAATAATGGCTTACTCTATCAAGTGCTTTATAAAAAATATATATGAAACAGTTGATATAAAATCAAATGGCCCTGTATCTCTGCTCCTGTAAATCCCTGTGTTATCTTTGCCTAGATGATACATCTTAATCATGGGATCACAGCTGAATACTAAATATTTGTACACGTATACCCCAAGGAATTCTAAATTTCTTTTTTTCTTTTCAAATAGGCATGCTATTAATTAATACATTGCAAAATGATTAAAAGCATTTTTCAAATAATGAACAATACAGAGACAGATGAGTTAATTGATTGATTGGTGTATGAGCAGGGTCCTAACGGATTAGCATTTGCATATTAACACAGATCCAATCTCTCTCTCTTAATGAGCTGCTTGCCACATTTTGTCTTCTTTTAATCAGCAATGAGCATGATAAAACAAATAAACCCACTGGATTGCTCCCTCTCAAGGGACCAAAAGAGAAACTTTAAAAAAGGCCTTTCTCCAGCACTGATTTATATAAAGCCGCTGCACATCAGCCTAGTAAGTACATGGAGACAGTCACACTTTATCTCAAGTCACTTGTGAAAGGAGCCATTCTGAAAATCACAGAAATTTACAACTACTGCTTATAAGATGCTTGTAACATAATTTTTCCCACAATGATCTGACATTCACTACAGCTGGTTTCACTGCACAAGAAGATGGAGCGGGATGTCAGCAACCAGCTCGTTCCATCTGTGGCCTTTAGGCTGCCATCAGCTGCAGGACTGTGCACGTCCATCTGATCCAGCCATCCGCAAGGAAAGGACCTGAATCATTTTGGGTAAGTAGATGGTCATTTTCAGTCACTGGGCTCACTAAGAATAATTTCAAACCTTCAAGCATCTCCAGTACTCAAGGGCTAGATACAGGCAGCATAATGAAGACAAAAGCAGTGAATGCATCTCCCACTAGGAGCATGACCACAATAACATGTGGCAAAACTATCTTCCTTTCAAAAGCAGAGTTCAGTCTTTTTTATTCAAGCATAAACAAGGAAAAAAAAAAAAAGGAAAAAGAAAAAAAATAACAATGAAAAAAGAAAAAAAACACATTTTTTTGCTGCTTTGGTGATATACAAACCCTCAGTATTGCTGTCACCAAGAAAATCTGTCTCACTTTGGGCACAATATCATGCAACATGGCAGGACACACAGATCTCCTCCACACCGTACGTACATAGCCCTGTGTACATAGTAGTAACCATGATGTGTTACAGCCAAGTTAACTGGCAATCTGAGGGGCTTCTGGGACACAAGTCAATATCACAATGTGCAACCACACTGTGCCATCTAAGAAAGTTTTTGAAGTCAGCTCAGAGATCCAGAATACATCACTGGTTTGAGCCATGTGGACATGCCCTTTGAGTTCTTGGCCAAGAGCCTTGATTAGAGTCAATTGGCATAGCTGTGTTACAGTCATTTCCCTGTTTACAAAGGCTGAGGAACTGGTCCATTATGTATTTTGGCCATGAAGTATAGCTCTGCCTTCTGCTCAGCCGGCTGGCTGTGAAGATGACAGTCGCCCAGTTTTGAACTTGGCATTTGGGGTCAAGCTGGGTGACACTGCAAAGCCTCCATGCTTGGGCAAGTTTCCAAAGTTTCCAGGAAATTCGTGTGACCTCCTGCTACCTGAGATTCCATTGGATTGTTTCATTTTACTCCAATGGCTACTGGGGTCAACGTTTACTGTGGGTGCACGGAAAGACCTGACCAGATCCTACGCCAGCCAGCACATTATTCGTGAAGGGGGACACCAGCACCCAGGCGTTGGATGGGAAGCTGCGATGAGCCTGCAGCTCAGAGGAGATATGCTGTCTTCAGGGTAAATTGCCATACAGTGAACTAGCTGCAGATTTTGAATTTCTGTATTCAGCCGTGAAGAAACTCTGCTGCTGTTTTGATTGACATAGTTCATAAAAAACCTTTAGAAAAATGGGTTCATTTATGGATCCTATACCGAATGGTTTTAAGCCCCTATTTGAGCAACAAAGATAATTAATCCACTTAGGGAGGTTTTTTTTTTACTGAAATAGATTGTTTCAAATGGGTTGTTCTAAACAAACTGTAAGCTTATCTGTGTTTAATACAGAATGTGAGACTGACCCTTCACTGTACGAATGTTTTTTTAGATTCCATCAACCTGTGTACTCATTTCAATTCTGAAAGAAACGGGAAGAAAAATCTCAAAAAACCTCTAATTATTATTCTAATAATGTTTACACTATAAATTATAATTACAAGTTGTGCATTCGTGATTAATGGACACCATCATGAATTTTTGGAAATCGGTGCTGAAGTATTTTGTTACTGTAATACTGTCTGTTAATATCTGTCACTTTCTTCATGAAAAAAAAATATTCCAGGCATGTGTAGCTCTCTATCTATCACCTGTCTATCTGGGCATGATAAATGTAACAAAAAACCCCAAAGCATTAACATTGATATAAGTTTTCCATTGGCTTCTATCAAACAAGAAATAAACTCAGTGCAGGGGCCTGGCCAAGGTTTCTACTCATAATAACTACTTTAAGTCTTTTTTTTTTTCAAAGTTACTACAATATAGAAAGAAATATAAACAGATCTGATCTCACTGAAATGCCACATATATCCAATATAAAAATTAAAAACAAAAGCAGGAAAACTATACTCTACAAACTTCTTTGCTTTCATTTTCTATTCTGCGTAACGAGCTGCTCAAACAATTGGGACCTTTAAGATTTTGATAAAATCTTGTTTTCCAGAATTCTGCAGAGCTGAAAAAGGGATAAAAACCACAGCCAGCATTTGCATACTTTTCCATTCCTCTCTCTATTTATTTGACCTGCTTTAATATTAAATATTTCTGACCACACAGTTAGCCAGAAAAACAAAAAGAGGAAACACTACTCCAGCTTGGTTTGCTAAGGTGTTAAGAAGGCTGGTGGATAAATTCCCACAGTGTGTGATGTATCCGCGATCAGCCGCTTCACAGACCCTTCTCTCCCCCCCGCCTCCCCCATGCCTGTACTGTATCTGTGCATAATCAGGCCTTAATGGGGCGAACAGAAACCTTTCTATAACACTGTCTTATCTCAATATCCTTTGTTCATGCCAAGCAGCAGCTTATGAATGTCAGCTGCTTTTCTCTACCTCTGTCTCAAAAAGCTCATGTTTTTCAGCTCCAAGGGGACAAACCTATCATTCCCAAACAATTGAAGAGATCTGTATCTCAACATAAACAAACAAACGCTGTCCGTAGGGAACGTGGAAAATGTTTTTCTCTAGAGCAGCAGTTCCCGCACATGCCCCCAGTTCCCTAGGGCCCTGCAGCAGCTTCTGCAGTGGTCCACCCCGGAGCCAATTTTAGATGGTGGGAAAGCACATCTTGGGGCTGCAGGGAGCGAGCACGTGGTAGCAAGGGCTACTGGTCCTCCCGGGGCACCCTCTTTCTGTGCCTGCTAGGAGGTGTCTGGGGCTGGGACAGATAATGAGGAGAGGGGAAGAAAAAGCTAACCCTCAAAGCAGCGGGAATCCCGGGGTGTGCCAGACCTCCTCAGACTGCCCTAAAGGAGCTGGGCATGTGGAGAGGAACAGTGGTCAGCTGGAGGGGTAGGTTTGGAGTTGGTGGATAGAGTATCCATGAGCAGCAGGAGAGGTATGCAAATTGATGGGAGTTAACTGTTCATCTTCCAAAACGTAAATGGCAAAGTATTTTTGAAATGCAGTCTATGAACATCACCTTTACATTAATGTCTGATCACACTCCCTCCCACCCTTAAACCCTTCCTCCAGTCAGCTTCCTGTCATTATTGTGAACTCACAACCTAATTCTTTGCCTTCCTACTTGACAAATCTTGTTTCTCATGGTGTCTTTTTCCTCCTGACAGTGTTTTCTGTTCCACAAAGAGGATCAAAACCATGCCTTGGTCCACAGTTCCCAGAATGATAGAAAATATCAAGTTGGAAGGGACTCATATGGATCATCGAGTCCAACTCCCTGCTCCTCACAGGACAATTGTTTCTACGTCTTTTCCCCACTGAGGTTTAAATGATGCTACTCCCTGTTGTATGGCCCATGAGACACAAGAAGGGGTGTATACTGTTTTGCCAGTGTGATTCCTCTCCAGTGGCAATTACATTTCAGTTGCATTCTGCATATAAAGAAATTCAGAACAACAAACTATGTGGGCAAAACTAAACAAAGTTTATCTGAGTTAAATTTTACATTCACTCAGAGGTAGTCTAGGCCAGAAAGTACTAAACACTTAGGAAACTTCTGACAAACAAATTTAATGCAAATGTATGGGCTTATATCTTATCCTCTAATTAGACACCTAATTACACCTCCAGGCCATTGGGTCACGTTTTCTGCCATTTCTTTTCTCCGTGAAGTGTCCAGGACATTTGTGATAGACAGTGGGCCTGAACCTTTTGAGTAAGAAATTGTTTTTCCAGCCTATTCACTGAGAACAAGACAGAGCCGTAAACAACATAATCATGCAATATCCAGTAGCAGCACTGCAGATAGTAAATATGAAGTATTAAACAAGACTCAGAAATTGGTGACACAATTGTCATCAAACAGTTCTTGCAGGGAAGATTCACAGCTGGTGTAACTGCAATGATTCATGCAGTGATATGCTGGCTGAAACGATCTGGAAATGTATCCTGCCAGTCTGATAGCCTTTACTTTTGAGGGGATATTTTGCTGTTCTTTTATGTACCTCATTAGAGCGTATGCTATCTGACTTGCACCCTCCACGTCATGGCATTATCGTACTGTCAGTTCCTGAGACAGAGACTCATCATCTCAAAATGCTCATCGGTTCAAAACTCTGCTGCTTTGGATGAAATAAAGTAAATTACAAGCAACACGAATGAACGTCATAAGAGAAGCCGGCCTTTTTTTCCTCTGCTGATGGTTATATTCTGATAGGTAATATGTCAGGAATAATTAGACAGTTTGGCTTATTTCCCACCATTTTTTTTCCCCAATAAAATACAAGGCAGTTTGTAAGAAAGAGACATTTCAGACAGGACTATTTCACCAAGATGCATGAGGCAGAGAGGACTCCTATAATGCTGAATGCAGCTCTAAATGTAAACATTGTTTACATTTGAATGTGAATGCTCACAGAAGTGAAATATCAGAGAGGTGTGATTTGGCTCCTGTGGATCTCCTGAACTCTCTGTGACTGGCATTTCTCCCTGGGGTAATTTATAAACTAATATTCCCTGTTGTGAGAGCATTGGCAGGCTTGAGGAAAGAACAGCTCCAGTTTTCACTCTAACATGGCTGGCTCACATCCAGAAATTGCAGAAAGAATTTGACATAAAAATAAGATGAAAGGGAAGTTCTTACATATATAGTTTTAATGATACTGTGCAAAAAAAGACACAGGTATATAAAGACACCACACAGCTAAATAAAGATGCATAATATGGATTAGCAAGGTGGAATTTTTTAGATTACAAGCAAATATAACCTGCAGATTGTACAAAAAAAAAAGGTATAAAGAAAAGTCTATAAATGAGAAGAACAGCTTGCTATACCACAACATTAAGTGGACATTGGGAACTGCACAGATTCCCTTCTTAAATACTGGAAATTCTGATCTAGGTCAAAGGTTTCACAAGCCACATGAATCAACAGATATAGTAGGTTTGAAGACGTACACTGAACCTCTTTGGAACTTCTTAAAATAGAGTAACTGCTGAAACAAGATACAGTAGCGTTGCTGGCTGCCTAGACACCGTTCTATTTTAATAAGTGTCATGGATGCTTTGGGGCATATCAAAAATAAATGGCAGTAAGTAGGTAGGAAGCCAAGCCTCTGTGACTTCCAGCAGAATTGCAATGCAAATAAACTCCAGTTAAGTCTTTCACAACCTCTCCACGGTTATCTCTACACCATTGTTTCCAGTCAACAATTTATAAAATTGGATGTGCTGATTATCCTTGTCTGGACAACAGACTCCAGCTGTTAATGCTTTATATGAAGTCAGACTTTGACAAGTGATTAACAGACTAACCTATCTAATTCCACCTTTACGAAGGTGCTGCAGTAAGTTTGCTTTAAAAGGTTTAGTTTTCTTCTATTGGTTTTACCCTTGTGTAGTTCCACTGACTTCAGTGAAGCTGAATACCATGTATTCTGGTACACATGAGAAAATTAGGACCGAGATATTTAAACTGTAGGCAAAAAGATCCTTCCAAAATCCTGAGCAGGCTAGGTTTCAAAATAAATCCTCATGAATGAGTGGAAAAAAAGATAACATATCAGGCATTGTCCCTGTCTTCTGCCCTTCCACCCTTGTCTCATTGCCTCACATAAAAAAAAAAAAAATTAAAAAATTATTCAGTATTTCAAATAACACAACAATATTTAGCCTTTTATATTCAAGGAGTAGACTTGGTTGCCAAATTGTATCTATGAATAACTAGCATATTCCTTTTATTTTAATTCTATGATTTTTTTTCTTAAATTATCTACATAATGGACAATCAATAAATACTTTACACATTACACCAACTGCTTAAAACTCTTAGTGTACGTATAAGTGCATGTGAAAGAGACTTTGTACAAGAAGAATGCAGTAAGCGTACCATAGAAAAAGTATACTCAAGAGGAAATCTTTAGATAATAGTAAGATGAGATAAAGACATTCAAAACCCCTTGTATGTTCACACTAACATTGATTTGGTTTTATTCAGGAGATTGTGAATTGATGACACTCTGGAGAAGAGTTAAACACGTGGACAGAACTTCTCTGAGGAACATTTTGTTTCCAGCTATGTACATGAAAGGTATTTTATGAGAAGAAAGTTGCTGCAGTCACAGCCTAGGAAAGCAAACTTACTAATTAACTGCAGTCTGCACCGCTTGCACTCAGCTACGTGCGCTGGCTGACAACACTGCATTCAGTGCTGGTTTGCAAACAAATTTAAATATTCAGTGCACAGCTTCTGGGAAAGAGGCCATCTTTCTTCATGCTGTAGCTTTGGGATGTAACATTTATTAGTGACTTACGCCTTTTTCTACTGGCTTTGTGATGTCAGGAGAGTTAGCAGCATTTTGAATCCTTGAAGTGTATTGCCCATAGGAATGGGGAAGGGAAAGAACTACCGTGAGGGATGTAGCAGAGGGAGGAATGTGAAGAGATGCCCGTGCAATGTTGATTGGCGATAAAGATATCTGGAAAACAAATTCTGTTTTGTGGCAAACACAAAGGTTTTTAAATCTCTTTACACTGTGTCGGAATGAAAATTATTTCTATTTTAAAAGTTCATAGAAAAAAAAACCAGTAAAGACTATCCCCACTCTAAGTATCTAATAATCAGCCCCAATGTCTTTCAATCTTCTCTCTGCCTCTTCTACCACTTGGCCATTCCTTTTCCACCAGGCTCAAAACCTTGACCTTCTGCTGATCCCATTCCCTTTCCCTGTCCTTTTTCCTCTCCTCCAAAATAAATGATGCCTTAAGTTTTGTGCACCTTTCAAGGTGAGGAAGAGCTGCATTTAATCTGAAAGGGAAATGTTGAAAGCTTTTGTTGAACTGTTGGTTGTGAACTCTTGGAGATGACTGCTGTTAGATTTATGCTGCATACTGCATCAAGGGTTCATGAGCAAAAGGGTCCTTCTTTGTGCACATAAATGTATTTTTTCCCCTCCTAAAACACTGCTCTTCAAGTAATTTCCTTCTCAACTTGTAAAGCACTTAGAATAGTGACTCCAACTTGACAGAAAGCATTAAATACTTATATGTGAAAGCAAAGAAAGAAAGAATAAACCTAGGTTAGTCAGAGTAAGTCTGAAGTATACACACTTCTTTAGAAATTTGATCTTATTACTGGATGAACAGTGTTCATCCCCAGGGTCTGCTATATCTTAAATCTATAGAAAATGAACAGAAATAATTTATAGACTCATAGCCTCTTTACTGGTTAAGATCAAGTTTCCAGAAATTTTCCATGTCTGACTTAAAGTCATCAATTTGCAGCTTCTACTTCATCAAATTCATTGTGATTCCTCTTATGTGTGTGCCTTCTCCTGCAAGCATGCTCCAGTTGGTTTATACTAGCCATGGCTGAATTCATGCTTTCTAATAAAATTTGTGAAGGAGTATACTATGATGCTACAAGGTACTTGAAGTGATAAATGAAGTGATCCTTACAGCGTATAAACTTCAATATGATGCGTTGTGTGTCTATAAATGTTAGGTTCAATTATATGCTCTTCTAGGCCATGGAGACCGTTTCTGCTTTTTAATGTCTAATATAATTTGACTCTAATTTCCTCTACAGAAAAGATTAAACTGGAGGCACCTCCTACCTCCACCTCTTACACCTCTTAGAAGCATTTGATGTACGAGTTAATTTATTCCATCTCATAATTAATCATTTTCTCTCTCATTGTAAAAACGTACAATGTCATTTACAGTGCCTGTGTTCATCTTACAATCAATATAGTAAGTGACATCTCCTGTAACTAAGTAGAAATATTACATAAAACAATTAAGATGTGCATATAACAGAAGTGAGAAGTGAAACAGAACCAATTTGCTGTGAACGTGCTAGTGTCCACCCAGATTTTAATTTTCTGTAATCCACACTTGAAGCTGAACAAGGCAAAGAAATACACATAATTGGCATCACTGGCAATTTGGGAATTTTGGGTACCCACCTTGAATTAACTTTAAAAAGCTACATGATTTTCAGGATCAGAGTTTCAGTAAAAATCACTACTGTTAGACCACATCGTTATTTATGCTACCCATGTACTTATAGCACAAAGAGGAGTTTCATGATGCTATTTTTGCTCTGTCATGGTCGTTATGGATTTCAGGACAACCATCATCCTTATATATTCTCTTTAGAACAATGTTAACAAAGATGAAAGATAGCTAAGAAGCACAGGAACTACTCTATGAAGATCTTTGATTGGAAAGTACTATCAAAATTTTAATCTTAAAAAAAAAGAATATTAAAATAAAAAAAAAAGACGTGAAAGAACAGAAACATATTTGATGATAGGGTCACTGATGCTGAAAAATGCTGCAATGAAAAGATCTAATAATCAATGGGGTTTATTCTGATGAATTAAAAAAAAACCCAAAAAAACAAATAAAGATCTGATGTCTCTTTTACCTCCTTTTTCCTTTTTTTAACACAGATTGAAGAAATCTCTCAAATGCAGTCTATTGAACTAGTAATATACTACACAAAACTACCAAGAGATAATACTTTGAATGTCCATTCCACACCTTTTAAAGGATATTAGGCAGATATATACAAGAACTGGAACTCTCATACTAGGTTAGAACAACAGATAAAAAAAGACTGTGGCTCTTTCTAAGCATTAATGCTGTTTTCTATAAAACAACTGCGATATAACTTGTCATTTCTGTCAGATATCATCTGCTTTTGTACAGCAGCACTAGTCTCATTGAGGTTAGGTTGAGCCCTGGAGCACAAGGTTTAACGGCCATTTCAATAGGTATTATTGCATTGCATGTATACCTTTTGTTATAACTCCAGGTACTACTGATATCCATGGGAATATTCATTCTCACGGGGAATCTTCATCAGTCTCATTTCCTCTGAGAATGAACTCTATTACCTAATCACACACTATAGAAAAAAAAGTGTTTCCTCGTAATGGTTTCTAGCTTGCCTTTTATTTTCCGTATTTTTATACTATTTATCAGAGAAAAGGGACATTCTCATACTTCCATTTAAAGAGCAGTCAGTGTTTCGCATAGTTTTGATACACTTGGTCTTACTCCTCTCCTTTCTAACTCAACCTATTTCATGTTTTCAAACTCTCCTCTTGAAAGTTTTTTCTTGTATGTGATCACTGTCATCATCTCTCTCTGAACACATTCTAATATATGATACACAAATTCAAGTCTTGATTCTGCAAAATCCTTAACACTGCTTGTGACCCACCAGATACTTAATTCAAAGCATACAAGTATTCCCTCTGGTCTCAGTGGGACTTTTTGTGTAATTAAATAAATGTTCAAGATGTTGCTAGTTGATGTTGCGGGATACATGTTTATGCCTACAACCAAAAAAAAAACACATGCAGTTTTATTAGCCACCCTAGAAGGACAATCTGCATAGCTATTGATTTCAGCCATGTACTCACATGCTTAAAAATAAGCCCACAGTTAAGCCTTTGCTTTTTCAGATTAATGCCAATCTGCATATGTTTGCTCCCAGAAGACCACACACTTACTACAGGACCACACTATGACAACAATCTGCACAGAAAAAAAAGGTGATCTTGGGGGAAAAAAAAAAAAGTAAAAAAAAAAAGAAAAAAATAAAAAGCAAACTGAATTATGAAACAAAATTACAGCTAAAAACAATGACAATAAATACTTTTAACCACAGGCAATAAAATATCGCATCATTAATAAAGCTAAGTGGAGAAAAATTTTGCTTGTCACTTTCATTTATAACTTAAATTTTATACTTTAGCCTTACACGTTAGCTCAGTGCATTACACATCTCTCAGGCAATTCCCCTCTGGCCCCAGCAATCATGAGTTACTGTTGGTTCAGAAAGTGGTGAACTGGGTAAATGGAAACTGATTTTCAAGGATGAAATAATGGCCTAATTCAAGACTGTAGCAGTTTTAAAGGAAAGACAGTTGAGACAGAGAAATAGCAAGGAATTGATGATATGGAGGTTAAAACTGCAAGTCCTCATGGATGTGGGAGATAAACCTGAGAGGAGCTTACATAGCCTACTTAAGCTATTGTGAGATTAATCATTCATGAGTTTGCATGTGCCACCCATAATGGATCCAAATAGTGCTGCTCTTGACCTTCCCAGTGATCCAAACATCAAACCCATTTCATGTCCTAGCTTGTAGAGGCCTTTCAAGAGACTCACCAAATTCAAAGAAAGGGCTGAAAAATTAGGTAAAAGGAGCTCTTCATTCTACCACTTGGTTCTAAGAACAGCCAGGAAGAAACAGCAGCAAATTATCTCACAGTTAGTTATGCAGTGTAAGGGGCTGGTGTATCGGTGACTTTAGTGAAGAAGCACCTCAGTAACAACACATTTGGCTTTCTTTAATAGAGGTAAATTAGAATAATCCCATTTATGGCTGCAAACAAGAGTTATGTCTGTTTGGGATCTTGTGCAATACATTCTTGATACATCTTCAGTTCAAGCATCAAGTCTGGGGAGATTCATTGGGTAGGGACCCAGCATAACAAGTCCTTCACACATGAACTAAATTTTTGAGGGAGAGGAAAGAAATAGCTGAAGACAAAATTCCTGGCATTACCAGCTTCAAGAAGAAGCAAAAACTCACCTGCAGGCCTCAAAGGAACAGAGATCAATGGATGCAAAGGGGACTAATAGGCTAAATGTTACGATTCCCTTAAGAGCTCACGTCTGTCCATTACAGAAACTAATCATTACTACCAACTCTTGTCCTTTCAGCCATTTTAAAGAACATGGCATGTCTGCTAGAGCCAGACATTAGTTTTGGCTTTATGGTATGAGGGACTGTGCAGTGAAATAGATCTTTTATTATTTTACTGCACTTATTTTCTTGTTCTATGCTTTTATGTGAGGGCACCTTATGGACACTCTGTTGTAACCTGCAGAGTCGTTTATGGTTTATTCCTCTAATATGTTTCATATTGAAGTTGAGAACTCTGTTGCAGTAGACAAAATTCAATCTAAGAAAGTGAGCAGCCTAGAAATAAAAGAGAAAAGAAAAATAGCAGTAGGAAATTCAGCTGCAGCCTAAAGACATTGGTAAGATTCTGAGAAGTCTTAGATTTACCACCCAAGGGAGTAAATTGAAATGTTGCTCATGACTTGGGCTTCAGTGCTGGCACCCTGTTATGTCCATTTCATTTATCCAGTAATAAAACAATCTTCACAAAACTTTTCCAAAGCAAAACTTGGAATTCACAAATTCATTGATTAAACTAGTACTATTAATAGTAACTCTTTATTTGAAATTTTTGTACATACACACATACGTTCAACAGCAACTACAATTGTTTCCAGATTCCTAGTGATTCCCAGTATTATTACTGGTATCTGGTTCCAAATTCTTAAGTTTAAGCCCTAACTAAATCACATGGGCATTCCTTGGATCAGGAAAGATTGATACTGGCAGGTTGCAGATCAAAAGGAAAGATTTATTATAAAGATTAAAAAAAATGTACATCTCACCAGTATCATCTGAACCTGTCCAGATTATAAGAATCTTGTGTTAGATCTGGTGTTAAAAATTACTGTTCGCTACATCAACTAATTGAGCTCATTTTTTGCCATTAAACTTTTCTCTATAAATAGCATTAAAAAGTGTTTCTTATAACCTAAATATAGAATATGTCTTTTCTTTGCCTATTACATCCCATCTTTATGTACTGCCAGGCTGTAAGGAATTAATCCATCACATTACGTAACTGGATACTGAAGCTCATTCTTCTACTGTAAAATGTGCACGTATTTAATCTTAAACCTAGTCTTAAATCCTTTAAATAAATATTTACATGTACTTCTGTATTTTATCTAGAGGGAGCTAAGCCTTAATTTTATAGATAGGAATCTGACTATACAAAACCAAATAATTCAGTTACTGCAATATACTTTCCCATAGGGTTTAATCGGAGATTACCATTGACTTCAATGTGTACATATCAAACCATTAGAAAGGCGCATGAAAATTAGATAGCTGAGTCACTTAAATCTGAATTTGATTGAATCTGAATTTCTTTAAACAAAACTTTTTCCATTGAAACCACATGATTTGGAACACATTTATATAGCAACATATCCATCGGTAGATTTCATATCATTAAAACCTGTTTGCACTGGAATTTTGTGATCTGTATGTTTAGTCACTGCTAATGGGGCTCAACTTTATGTCTTTTGTCTAGTGAATAATTTGTCAGATACAAAAGCTTCCTTCTAACTTTGCACTTTATTGATTCTTACTGAATTATAGGAGAACTACGATTCTGCACTCTGAAAAGAAAATGTGTCCCTATTTTCTTATTTTTCTCATTATTACTTGCGATCAGTTGTAACTGCGTAGGCTCCTTCTTACTGAAGAAAGAGACCTGAGCTACACAAGGTGACCAATTTAGAGCAATCTTGAAAATGAGTGCTCCAGACTCCTTGCAGTTCTTTAATCCTCTTGATACAATGCACTGTGATAGAAACTAGCATTTTTGAAACTAGTATTTTTGATAGCATTATTGTACCAGAAAGCAACTCAGTGGCTGTCTCAGCCACTGGTGAATGACTGGCTGAGATGTCCTTTTTGGTAGTCACTGATTTATGGATCAAGCTGTCGCTGTTGAGCTGTGGTGATGCTCTTGTGCTTACTTCCAACAAACACATTCCTGAATAATCTTTGCTATAATTATAGACAAGCTGCTGAAGGCAAGAACCAAATGAGACAATCACAAGGAGGGAAAAAAAAAACAAGGGAAGGAAAGAGAAATAACCACTTACTATGAAGGTTATCTACTGAATAATCCCCATAGAGCATTGTTTTGGTGTTGAGTCCATTCAATATACCTGTAAATTTTAACATGGAAAAATGCTTTTGAAAACTGAGCAAAATACGTAGTTTTCAAATTATTTGTGATAGTAGGCTCCTCCAGTGTCTGATCCAGTGGGACCTCAATTTCATCTGGATTTTCCAAGGGCAATAACATCATCTTAGTTCATCTTACTCTGTCTTATTTTCGGTGTATTTTTGTCTGCCTGTCAAATTATTAATGTTTTCAAATTATTATTCCAACTCATCTTTTCTGTTTTCAAAAAAAAAATTTCTTATGAGTCCCTACTTCTTTATTCTTCTACCAGCAAATGCCTGCTTATCATCTCACATAACACAGAGGTCTCAAAAAGCTTTCCTGAGATGGAGAATTACCTGCATCATGACTTACATAATTTTCACTGGATCCTGTCTCTCTTCACTGTCCCAGCACCCATGTGAGCATTTTGCACCAGTTGTGCAAAGTATATATTGTCCTTTCTTCCTCACTGGCCAGCAGTATGGAACAGCCAAATGGCCTAAATAATTTGCAAATTAGTATCACATTAGTATCAATACTTGCAGATTGTTCTCATCATCTCTGTGATTTCTATGTACTTTTCTGGATAAGACTCATTAGACTTTTACAATTCAGGATGAAGAGTCCAGTTTCCCAGGCTTAATGGAGTCAATGGACATCTAGTAAGCATAGTCAGTGGAGCACAGGATGCCACATCTCTTTTCCTTAATTAAACATCTAAAATATGTTAGAGGTAGAACACCCTAAAAAATGCCTCTGCCTCTCCATTGACTTTAAAGGGAACTCACCCAACCAACCAGTTGCAGACATTTATGATGCAGACTTCTAAATTATGTGATGTGTATCCCCCCCCTTAACGGCCGCGTTCTTGTTTTCATCAGAAGTCAGCAATGAAAAGAGCTAATATCACAATGCAAATAAGAAATGATAAAACTCTCAAATCAAAGTTTTAGGCTGTGAAACAATCTTCTCAGGAAAGTGGTGGAAAACTATTTGTAACATCAGAGGCTAACCAGAGCAAAGATACATAAAATATGTTTCTGTGATTAAAAATATTTACTGCTTCCCAAGAAGCAGTTTCTTGCTACAGTCTAAACAAAAATGACCAAACTAGTCTAAACCCACAAATCTCCTATAAATAAGTATGTTCCAAGTTTCTATTCCATATCTTCACGTCACCATAAGACTGTTATACTGACTTAGCAACTGTAGTGAAATAGGGAAACAAAATAACAGAAACTGAAACTACAGTACCAAAGACTGGCTCTATTTTTTTTCTATTTATTTGAGATGGAAGCTTTTATTTAACAGGAAATAATTACGTTTAATTGTCAGGCACAAAGAGTATTTTCTATTGCAGATGTCCTTAAATATGAACACTATTAAGATGAGTCTTCTGTCTTTCAGGAATCTTATGTGAAAAATTGTTTGTTTCAATAAATGTACAGTGATTTTTGTGGTTGAAAGCCCTTCAGATTCCTCAGGACATCTCTCTGCTTTGGATCCTAAAAGAAAAAAGGTCTTAAACAGGCAAAATGCTAAATGAAGAAACCAATGCAGAAGCTATCATTAGTTTTAAAGCACATATTTTTAAAAAATATAAATTATTTCCCTCCACATATTAAAAGGAAACATTAATACATGTTTTACTTCATGTATTTTCTTGGAAAAGTTTATTCCCATTCCCAAAAGACTACTAATAGTGGTGGTCATCTCACTACAGTGAAAATAGTTAAGCAATATGCAGAAGTAATATGTTCTCATTTATAGTAGTACTGAGCTAGTAATCACTCCAGTAGTCCAGTAATATTCCAGGATTAGTTATTCCTGACAATCTTTTACTCAAGCTTGAGTTAAAGCAAGTTGAAGCAGTGCTTTTTTATTTGTGCAATTAAACAAGCACTCAACTACTCCAGCTGAAAAAGTTGTGATTGAAGTTTTTTTTGTCTTTTGGGCTCAAAATCACTCGACACCATTTCAGCAATGGATTTGATACACTCTTATAGCACTGCAAAAAGAACTAATAATCTTGTCCAGTTCTGCAGCAAGGAAGCCATAAAGTTACAGCTTGAAATTTAACAGTTAAGTGACAACAGAGGTAAAGGTCATCTATGTGCAACCAAAACAAACAAAGACCGAGTTACCATCTAGAAATTATACTCCTTGAAGAGGATAAAAATGTGTGGGTTAAGAGATCAGTAGAACATCTTTTAGACACTACTACACTCACCTTTGAAACACTTGTAGTGATGGAGCAGCTGAGAGATGTCTCACAAACACACACACAAAAAATATTAGAGACAAGGAAGGTGAAATGCAAAACAAAGTAACAGAAGAGAAGCAATTACTGAAACCTCAGCGAGAAACACAATAAAACTCAATATTCACCCAAAGGAATTTCTTCTCAGTAAGTTTTTCAGCTCACATAAGAGTTTGTCTTTGTATGTATGAATCTATTTTTCCATAGATTCATAGAAATTACAGCAGGTAATCTGAAGAGGAAAATTCTAGGTGATCATTCTCAGTTACAGAAATTAAAAGATTAAGCACCTTCACTCACTGACTGTGTTGTCTTATGTTCCTGTGCAGCAGAGTGGCACATCCTTAGCAAACAGTACGGTCACTATCCACTTCCCCTTTCTGAGAGCCCAACTTTGCTACTTGGCTCTTAATCAATTACTAACGGTTAGGCTAAAAAGCACAGTGGTGTCTCCAACAAAGACAAAATGGTTCAAGATACAGACCAAAATATTCACATGGTAGAGATGATGGGTCTGGTTTCATTTATTCCATGGGCCAAGGCATACAGACTCATATTCCCCGAGGTAGTCCCTGCACTGGCAGCACAACTGTGGCATGCTCAAAAGCAGTACAGTATGGCACTGTACCTGAGCAAAGCCCTGTCAAGAGTAGAAAGGAAGAATATAAATATTTTATGACAACATTAGGAGTCTATTATCTGGCCAAAGCGTGTAAAAAAGCATTCATGAAAATAAGAACCAGGACCAATGTCTCTTACTAGTTACATGCAAAGTGCTACTAAACCTCTCCAAAATAAAGACAGAGATTTTTAATGACATCTATTGTGTTTTATTCCCTTTGATTTAACTAATAACCAAGAGACTCCTACCAAAATGCTCAAGCACCCTAATGCACTATTAGCAATACAATTAAATCACAGCAGCGTTAAACATCTCATCAAGAGCTCAGCCAACCTACAAAATTACTTTTCTACTATTTCATTCCCTAGAAAGCTTCCACTCAGTTCCTGTCCATCTAATTTCCTTAGCCATCTTAGAGAGTCCCTGAGAAATGGTAATGGAGCCGTGGAGGACTGAAGGCATTGACAGAAACCCAGTACAGTCTGTTAAAGGCATTTGTCAATGCAGATACATGAAGAAGCGCAGAGCTACACAGCTTTTCAGGCAAGTCAGATAAAGGAGTAATAACAGACTCTGCAGCTGTGTAAAGCAACTACAGTCCTGTACTTTGACTTTCTCTGGATAAAGCAAAGTCCAGCTCACTACATACAATTTGCTATTTCCTTCCCAACGCCTTTCTTAAGAACAACAGGCAAAAAAATACTACCTCTGAATCATACATATCAGAGAAGGAGATTACTTCCCTCCTGGAGAGTCAGGACAGAAAAAACAGAACCATGAGTCATAGTTCTTCTTCCAGTCTGTGGCTGAGGTCTCTCACTGCTGGCCCAAAGCAAAGTCCACAGAGCATTTGCTCCAGGGTAGCAAAGATACAAGGCCACTTCTCTGCCGTGACTTTTACACAGCCAGTGGAGAAGTGCCAGCCACCAGATCTCTCTGGAGTACTCCAGCTGCCAGTGCAGCTTCACTCTCACCCCACTGACACAATCTCAGAAGGATCTATAAATAACCGAAAGAATTCACTCTGTGCTGAAATAAAAACAAGGGGCCAGATTGTATTGGTGTAACTGAGACAAGGAATGTATTTGGGCTGTTGGTGTTCATCTTACAACCAGGTTGCAGCAATGCGCAGATGTCTGTAACACATGGGCCTAGCACACCATGGAGAAACAGAAGTCAGCCCCTACGTCATCTGTATTTACAGTGGTAAACAACAAAACCAAATACGGATTCCTTAGTACTTCTCAACAATGTTAATACTGCCTTCTGACCCAGTTTCTCTGAAAATGAGAAACAACATTTAATTGTCATGGTATCTTTCTTTTCTTACTCTTGGATCCATATACTCTGAAGACCATGCAGCTGAACCATCAGCTTGATCCTCAACACTCTGGCCAGCTCTCTACTCAGCCTCTCTAGTACTGCTTGAATCACTGTTTTGGTAAAGAAGATCCAGAGAAAGAATAACTGATTTCCCTGCAAAGAAGCATCCCTGAATAAAAAAAAAAAAAAAAAAAAATGCTTCACATTCCCTCTGTTCAAACAATGCCTGCAGCCATAGTGTGGATGACATTACTGAGAACAACGACATCTATTCAAATTTGTAAAGCAAGCATTTGATAGACATGCTTCCTCCGACACAATAACTTCACTGAATGAGCTGTTAGCTTATCTATCTTCTACACTTTCAAGTATACTGTTTGAAAAAGTCAAGCACATACCAGCAGTCCTAGACTCGAGTTTATTAGCTTGAGAAATGTTTTCAATTTCACACTGAAAAGGATAAAAAAATGTGACAGCTTACTTTATTTGCTCGGCTTTTGCTGATTGAAAGAAGTGACAGTGAGCATTAATTTACCATACAGTTATGAGGAGATATGCAGAGAGCAGTGAATTTCTAAGAACTGTCTTTCTTAGTCCATGTTACATAATCTCACTATCTGCTGTACTCACAGTTGACATCTCACAACACTTAGTCCTATGGAAGATGTCACCTAACATGTATACATCATGTGCATTTGTCTAAAAGATCAGTGCACACGGTACTTCTCTCTCTACGTTTAGCCCTGCAGCTGATGTTGATGCCACTAGAAATTATTTTGTCAAGTAAATCAGTCATTCAGAAATTGCTGGCTATAAAAAATTTCTGGTTGGACAAGACAACTCACAAAAATAAGTAAATAAACATGTAAATATTCTATTAAAAAAAAAAAAAAAGTTTTCAAATCACCCAGAAGCTACTATCTTATGTTAAGTGAGAAAAAAAAAGGGGAAAGACCAAAAAAAACCAGACCATAGCTGATTCAGAGCAATCTTGCTTCAGGAAGGAAGACGCTTTTATTGATAACATAGAGACTGTACTCCTTACTGCAGCTGAAAAAAACCATCCTTGTTATAATATGTAAATAACCTCACAAAATCTAAATCATGGCATTGAATAACTTTGTCAAATAACATTTATTTTGTTTGTGTAAACTTCAAGTAGTTTGAAATGCTTCCTAGTTTTTGAACTTCATGGAGCCTGGTTTTTTTTTAGTAGAACTGTAGTCTAATTCCTTAAAAGACTTCAACACATTTTTTTTAAAAGCTGAGACTGCCAGCATCAGAAAAGTATTTACACTGAAAGGGAGAAATGACGTCTTTTAAGACCATCAAGAGTATTAAAAAGGATTTACAAACATAACAAACGAGTTTACAAACTATACACCAAATGTTGCCATTGGATTTGCAGAGACTCCAGGCCAATTTCCATTAAGTGAACACAGCAGCTCCACAACGAATACAAAGATAGAGAGATATATCCTGTCCTGTCAAATAATTTTTAAAGCATTTTTTAAGTATTTTTCAAAAATCTCATCTCTAATCAGCTATGGAATACTAATTTATAGTATATTAGAACATTTAATGGAAAACAGTTACAAGTCTATTGTGATACAGATACCGTTTGCATGCACCATTTAACAATAGTCTCACATTTGATGAGACGCGATAATAATTTGAGTTGATTTTAATGTTATATTTGGCTTGGAAAATAAGGGAATATATCTATTTTAACCATGATAGTGGAGCCAGTGTTCTCATTTTGTGATGGAAGTATAGCTGTACCAGTGATCTCAGATGATTAGGGCTATGTACAGACATCCTCAAGGCAGCGCGTGGAAGAGAGACTTTAGAAATGGGCTGTACTGTTTCATGCAGTGACATAGGTTTTCAAAGGTTTGATTTTTAATTTTTTTTATCCCATGCAGAACAGGCCATTTGCCAATTTACACCATATCCTTTATGATTATTTCAAAGTATTGTGATTATCCCATATTATAGGTTATATGAGAATTGTATGTGTACCAGACAACTTCCAGCTGTCTAGTATTAATCCGGCAATGAAAATGCATTACTGAGTCAATTAGAAATCCATTGAGGTCTACTGTAAAGTTTTCATTAATAACAAGAGGTTTTCTGTAGCTAAAAATCTTTTAGAGAACAAGAGAAAAATTAGTCCCATTATAGAATAACCAAATTTTTTTCATAGTATGACAAAAGCTAAACATCACAGTAATGGTAGACCTAGCTTTCCAAGAGGAACACAGGCAATACCTAAACTTGGATAAATCCTTAAAACATCACATGAATTGCTTGTGTAGTTTCAGTAAATAGATGGAAAATAAATGGCTTTAGGCAACTCTACACAAAGATCATTAAAGTCTAAACAGCTATAATATCTGTATTAAAAGAATGAAAAAGTGATAGTTCTGAATGATGTCAGTGTTATTTTTTTTGGGTACATTACAGAGAGCTTTCAGCGTGCCTGCAGATATGTAAGTAATCATTACCTACACACACAAAAGGTCAAGAACCATCTAAACTACATGGGTTTATACAATCCAAAAGTTTTGTTAACTATTCAATGGCTGATTATATCATTACAGAGCATCTTATCAAGTGAGTCCGTTGAGCAGGAAATCAAGAATGTTTCAACTTAAACAAACCTTCAGCAAGGGCTGCCCTGCTCAGAAGTCCTGTTTAATGAACTTGTAAACTGCACTATAAAGTTAAAGGAAAATGTGACTGCTCATTTTCCGTGTTTATATCTTCTTTAGGAAACATCTGCTAGCCATTCTGCTGCTTCTTCTCCCCCCTCCCATTCCCCTCTCCTTCCCCCTGTTACTATTATTTACTTACATTGCTATTGATTCAAGGATTGAAGGTTTAGGCAATTTTTCAGTTTCTAAAATCTGGCATTTCTGCGTTTGCTTGAGGTCATTTAAGCCATGAAGAAAACTAAAACTGTTTGTTGGAATGTAACTAAGGAAAATGATTTTTTTCCCCAGGAGTAGAATTGTGACCTGGTTACATGGTGGGAAGAGAAAGGAGCGTTTTTTTTGAAGGTTTTGCCCCTCTTGCAACTGTGCCACCACACGTATACAATCCTGAGCTATTAGGCTGATGGAAAATGCAGTTTGAAAGCTCCACGCAAGCCTGACCGCTACAAAGCTGATATTTTATTAACAAGTGTTGTATTTGCGAGTTGTGTAGCCCCAACTTTACTCTGGAATTTAAAAGGTCACTACAGACACCAAACAAGGCTTCAAACCTTTAAGACCTGCTGTGAAGGACAGCTGGCATGGAACGCAGAACTGCCACAGGGTGATAAAAGAATGAAGTGAATATTTTAGCAGTGAACTGTCACTAATTAACACAAAATTTATTTACTTGAAAGATAAATACATTTGGAAATGGTAAATGCTCCAGAAAGAATGGTTGGCCACCAATTGTGCAAGTGTTCGTTAAGTAGGAAACACAAGACGTGCCTTGGCTAGGATCTGAAGCACCAAAGCTGAGTACCTCCAGACTCAGAGACATGAAGTTGTTGAATTGGATGATGATTTCACACTGACTGCAGAAAATCTGCTGGTTACAGTGGAATGACCTCTGATTTACATCCTTTTAAATGAGAGGAGAGTGGCATTTTCGGAGTATCGTACCTAGCACTTGCACTTTCCTACAACTGCACAGCCCGGTGGCACCGACTTCCAGGAGCTTTGGAACGTCAGCACTTTGTAACAGCAATACCAGAGATATCTGGTAGATTATAAATATGAGGTACTAGGAAAAGTGTTTCTCCTACATTTGGCTCTACATAATGGGTATGACAGCACTGAGAGTGCTGCCTTGCACTTCCAGCAGGTTCAGGGGTGTGCAGGATCTGAAGAGAGAGGTATAAAAATAAAGTTCCCACTGAATTTTTTCTCCTTCAAAGCTATTTCATATTTGTTGTTTGCTCACAACATTTTAATATACCTGAAATTCTGATTTCTGTGGGTTTTTTTCCTTGTATGAAGGTAAAATAGAGCAGGGCTGAAGCTTTTTCTAATACAGAATAGACTTACAAGATTCCTACGCAGTCAAATGGCACATGAAAAAAGGCTGCTGAAAAACTGAAGACCATGGGAAGTCCTGCACAGATATACTGCCTGGGACCCAGGGGGAGCATAGAAATATTAATAACTAATAATCATAATTTGAAAATGCTTCTTTGAGAATGACCTTTAAGAGCTTCAAATGTGACTACAGGGATTTCTTCTTGAAAGAAGTTCAAGATGGACATGTTGCTTTAACGTTAAGTCAAAAATGTCTCCTTGGGCATTACATATATTTAAATCCTGTGGTAACAGGGAAGATGACTTACTGTGAATTCCTTCATGGAAGACCACATCTCAAGCTAGCAAATCATAAGCCTGTGTGTGGTCACAAAGCACATAATGTGTGGTCACCATGTCAAATCATATTCTCCCAAATAACTCCAAAACAATGCTTTAATAGGTGCTGTCAGTAATGCAGTGGCCACATCTCAACAAAAAGTACCTTTTCCACCCCAGGATATTGATGTACAGCACCAAACTCACTCAAGCTACTAAGTAAAAAGGCAAATTGCTGGGCAAATGGGCCACACGGTACGAAACTGTCTGCCAGCGCACATCATTCACACTTCTAAATTACCAAAGCCTTGCAGGCAATGGCAGACAATAATTTTAAACTGTCTTGATGTGCTGCCTAGCCAGTCTTTAGAGCAACTGGAAAGCACGTACACAGGATCTCCAGGAAGGCATCTGAGACAGTGAGAGACGTGGTGCTTATCAAGATGCTGACTGAATGGATTCTACTGTGTTAACTGAGAAGCCATCTGCTTTTGCCAGATGTTAAATAATTAACCTCATCTCAGCATGACATAATTTATTCTTACTATGTCCTTTTTTCTTCAGACTCTTGTTTCAGTTTACACAATTAACCAAAAGCCAAGAAATAGACGTGAGCCATTCCATATGACATCATGCCTTGCTCCCAAGTGAGCACGTACATGAGAACTATAATATTCACAAGTTTACCAGTAAGGTTACCTCAGCTCTTTGTGCCACTGGGTTCAACTGAAATCCATTCAGTGCAAAACCACTGCAAAAGGAGGTGAGCCTAAAACACAGCAGAAGTACCTCAGATCTCATACAACTCCAGTACAGTACAATCTAGTGAAGCTTTTGGATGCTTAGATGTCATTCAACAGAGAAAATCTACTGGAGTGTTCCAGCGTTCTGGATCTGCCCCTCCACTGGAAGCCATGCAAAAGAGAATGTCAAAAATTTCTATGTCATCCTAAGACACTCTGTAAGAAAGAAATTCACCAGTCACAAAATCTAGACAATGTATCACCCTTTTGAGTCTCTGGAATAACACACAGGGAAGATGAATGGAAACATGAGATTGTCTTTTGTCTGCTTTTCCCTCTAAAAATCTTAAATTTGAAACACATTCTATAAAGGATAATAAAACCTCAGAAGCACTAATGCATAGATTATAGGACTGAAAAAAGAAGCAAAGAAGTGGGCAGTCTCAGAATGGTTTTCTTTGTAGTCATCAGTCTCTGGCTCTGAACCTACAGATGTGATGTCAGCTCTGCTGCTTTGGTTCCTATTCTGCTCTGTCTTTGATAGCATATTTTGAACCAACATCATGAAACAACTGAATGTAGGAAATCCATTAGCAGTAACTCCACAATTCCTTACAGCTTACTTTCTTGCCTTCTGAAACATGTTCTTACTCTCTGTTACCTCTTAGCAGGAAAAGACATGAAGAACACAAAAATCTTTCTAGCATGCCTGTTTTAGGGGTGAGAAGAAAGACATGAACAACCTCGGCATGATTGAGGCTAAATAGAAAAATCATCCTATATCTCTTTGCAAACGAACTTTGAATGAAATCTTCAGCATCTTCCATCTCCTGGCCACTGTCTCTTAATTACAGAGCATCCACTAAGATCTTTTACAAGAATAGTATCAGAGAACAGCAGACAATTTTGATGCAGATAGTAGCAAAAATCTGACATCCAGCATTTTGCACAGGAGGGCAGGGTTGAGAAATAAAGCTCCAAAATTCTAAAAAAGTAGATAATAGGATCTTTAAATGTCCAGATAAAGTAGATGGGACCTCAAACCTTAGCACCAAGAATAATAATAAAATTTGCTAATAATAAATAATATTAAATATAAGGAAATCATGTCAGACACGGACCATTTTGGAGAGCTGCAGGACTGAAATGACCTTTTTGTAATGTTGGAAATTTTTCTAAACATAAATGTTTAAGTTTCATAAGCAGAGAGCTTAACTTCCAGCATTACAGAAGTCAGTGGGAGTTCTGTCATTGACTTAATGGATCACATTTCTTGAAGTGACTGAAAGGCAGGAAAGTGTGCAATGTAGTTAGCATTTGGAAGAAAAGAAAGGAGTCTTGAATGAGCTGCAAGATGTCCTGCAAGAGTAAGGTTGCAAACATGAAGCTTCTCACATGTATAAAGCTAAGCACAGTACCAAGTCGTCACGGAATTGGGATCTTGAACATCCTTTGAGAGAGGTCATATGTGTATGTCTACTTGGAGGACATCCCATCACCATGTCTGTCATTTCTTAGATTTCACTAAGAGACAGCTATTACACTAATCTGTAATACAAATAATAATAGAATTTTTTTTTCACAGCTTTTTGGGATCTTTCTCTTCATTAAAGTTCTTTTGTTTTCCCTTTGGAAACTAGAATCTTTACATTAAGAAAGAGGATTAGATAACTGTTATGATAAGCTAATTTAATGCACAGAAATTCTTCTTACATAATGGTTGGTGGCAAAAAAAATTAAAATTTTTCTATCAGAAATACCACTTAACTTTGTTGTTTTTCTGATATCATTACCTTGTGCAGCACTTGGCTTTAGTTTTAAATGCTTTGTTGCCTCAATATCAGAAAACTGCAAAACTAGTATTCCTAGAGTGCAACAAAATTCACTCTTTCTATAGCAGCTTTCCAAGACAGATCACATTAGGGAAAAAAAAGAAAAAAAAAAAAGGATGCAGCATACCACTGAAGGTTGTCCTGTGTTAGTTCTAAACATCAGAGCAGTCACACAAAATAACAAAAAAAAAAAAAAAAAAAGCAGAACTGGTAATATATAGTATCCTTCTAGTTTCTTTCTTCAAAAAGGGAAGTTGCAAATGACAGTCTCCCCAGATTCCAAGAGCAATGAGTGATACAGGCAAATATTCATAATACATTTCAGTCTTGGGAAATGGCAGAAGTCAATCACAGCAAAGTACCGCTGTTGCAATCACTGAAGCAAGAGCTTGACTAAGTGTAAGAACTGGTGTCCAGTGTGCTTCATGTCCATGGGCTTAGCTGCATGCTTGGGAGCTAAGTTTCAGTAAGTACTGCCCAGATGCCTGTTATGAATATTGCTTTAGTTCTGCTACTATGAATCAGAACAGCTGCAGGTTTTCAGCATTGCATGTGAGAAGCAGTGTACACACACACACTAAAAAGAAGTAGCTCCCCATTTAAGGAAATAAAAATGCCCGTATAAATGTCTGTTGCTGTATCAGCAACAATACACGCCAGCCAAGATTATCCCTTTTTTATCACAGCTGTACTCTTTATCACGTTTGAATACCATCTCTTCCCGTCAGTGTAGTTCTCCTGCTGTTTATCCCTTTGCTCTACCTTTGCATTCTCTCTGTGTAAGTATAATCAATGTGTTATACAACTGGTATTTCAGCCAGTGAAACCAGTAATCACTCCCTGGTGCTGGCATTTCACCTTTGACTCAGCACTCTGGAATGCTGCCGGATGCTCCAAGGTTCTCAGGCTGCAGCCGAGCATGGAGCAGATATCAGACGTGTCACCAATGACATCACCAGAGACTCTGGGCATGCCGCTGGATATTACTAAACATTAAGCGATGCCACAAAGTGAACTATGACACTACCAAGTACCAGTAAGAGTTTTAAAATATGTTTCAAATGTCCTCGTCATATATTTTTACTTTTGTAAAAAGAGCCAAATTTTCCCTTCTTCTCATCTCTTCCCTCCCCCTGCCAAGTCATGTCACTGGTCAAGTGACACGGGAGCCATCCTGTGACTATTGAAATCCTATTCAGATGGTCTGAAGAGGGTCTTTATGTAAAGAAAAAAAAACACCACAAAGTAAAATATTGTCCAAGATTGTTTCAAACATTCAGTTTATCTCTGTGTCATTGGAATGTTTTTTTTTCAGAAAAAGGCTGAATCTGCAAAGCTCCTTCGAGTGCTAGCCTTGTTAATTCCCATGATTTTATCAGGAGTCTCGTGATACTCGCTGCCCTGCTAAAAGCCTCAGCGCAGCACGGAGAATAGTAGAGGATCCACTGTTCCATGATTAAACAAACCAAACTCGGGCATCACAATTGGGAAGAAAACTCACAACACATAGACCCTAAATCTCAAAAAGCTAAACTCATAAATTTGGGAGAGAGAAGGTGGGGAAAACTTAGATGTCTATGTTTGTTATCGGCAATACTAGCCCATGCCCCGGGCTCGTGGCTCCAGTATATGTGATGGCCCTGTTACAAAGGCAAAGGCCAGCAGCAGAACTCAGACCCTGACACATTAAAAATTTCAGATGTCCCCAAGGCTGGGTTGGGCCCTGTAAGGACAGCACACAGTCAGAAGTGGTGGGAAGCCGCCTGTCATCAGAACAAGCAAGACAAAGCCCAGCCCAGCTCGTAGGCATGAAAAAGCTAAGCAAGTGCTCGCTTCCCCACGCGATAGGCGAGATGCAAGAAGGAAAGAGAGTCACGGTGTTGCATCACTCGCCCCTGATCCCAGGGGGACTGGCAACTCGCCAGGACCTTTCACTCCATTTTTTTTTTCACTCTGTATATGCAGAAAAGAAAAAGGAGGAAAAAAAAACCCTTGGGTTTCGATTGCTAGTAAGTTATCACACAGTGACTGGTGGAAGGCATGCCTTAAAAATATCAGCATTGGCACCTACTACTTTGTTTTGCAAAGGACTTCATCCTGTCTCCCCTCCCCCTCTTCCACACTCACACGCACACACTTCTGGCGTTTTTCTGTTCCTGTCTTTGTTCCCATTAGTGATACAAGAATGCATCCAGCCTCATTCTCAACACATTTTCCTAAAACAGTGCAGATACTGACTTATTTTCCTGCATGCCTTTCATTTGCATTCTAGTTAAAAAAAAAAAAAAAACAAAAAAAACCCCCAAAAAAACAACCTGGTAAAGACATTTTGAGAGAGAGAAGCTACCTCTATCCCACAGTAACTGTGGTAGGGAAAGTTTTCCAGCCCTTAGAGGTCCCTGGAGAACTTTGAACACGTTTACTAATATCAAAGCAAGGCCATAGCTTTTCAATGACATCATCTTCCCACTCCCTGTAACCGAGAACTCACCGTTCCCTGAACCAGACAGAGTCAGGAGATTTGAGTGCCAAAGGTCTTACACCATAGTTTCACCTACAGGTATCAGGATTTTCAGGCAATCGGTGGCTGACCTGCTGCATTTGATACAATTTGCTAGTGGCAAAGTTATTTGCTGTCTACACATCAATACTAAAGGGTTACCCATGTCAAACTGCAAGGTTTATTTTAAGAAGACAGCCCTAGGAGGCTTGAATCCAGTATTCAAATGATATATGTTCTTAAAAAATGCATGAGATTCTTAATATCCACAATTAGGGCTCAATCGTATTCACAGACGTATTCTGGGAGTAAATCAGTGCATGGAAAGTGAAAGCTGCCCACAGCAGAATCAATGTTCAAGGTCCGTGGCAGCAAACTCCCGTGGAAAATGAACCTTTAAGTTGCAGTGATACTCTCAGTGTCCGATACGTTGCACTGAAAACAAAGACAAACTCAGGCAAATACAAATCCTTTCCACTGATATAGCTTGGAATCCTGTAAGGGCAGTTTACAGCCAGCATTTGTTCTGTTTTAGGGAAAAAAAGAAACGTATACAAACAACTGTTCTTTTCCATCCTGAAACAATGGAATAACACATGATAGCTGCTTTATAGTGGTGAAATTCTGACAGTGATCTCAACAGCTGCTGAGCCACCAACCACAGCATTTACAACTGGCTAATTACAGACACTCAAACCCTTGCAACACATTTTGCTTTCATGGCACAAACAGTATAATCAGTGACTTTATCCAGGACTGCACAATAATGTCTCTGTTTATCAGAGAACAGAGCATAGTAACTTATCCCAGATTCATCACGGTCAGCTTAAACATATCAACTTACATTTTATGTTTTCTTTTTTAAGCTAAAAAGAAAGAAAAAAGGAAGTTGAAAAGATTTTTTTTTCTTTTGTAAAAATACAAAAGCAAGAAAACTGCTGATTAAGCTTGGCTAGCCCTTAACAAGATCCTTGTTCTTTCCCATGATTATAACAATCTGATTGTGAAAGTGGGAGGATGAGAAGGATGTTCAAATTGACACACTTCACATCAGTGTGATGCCCTTTCTCTTATGAATAGCACTTCACAAGTACTTTCATTTGGTTGGCCTCCTCGTGATTTGGCTGAAGAACACAGGCACGAGAGATGCAGGCTATCTAGGACTGCCCATCACATGGCTCTCAGGAAGAACTAGCATAAATGATCCTGCGGGATGGATATTAAACATAGTAAACAGAGTAAAACAAAAGCAGAACCTAGGGAGATTCTTTTGTTTACTCAAAGGGACCAGAGCTCTCTGTGTGTATAGTCCTGCTTGTCTATGCATACCAAATCAATTTAAAAGTTTTATAATTTCTCTTTCCCGTGTAGGGTGGGAACTGAGGCACAAAACAGTGCAGGATAATTTTTCAATTGCCCTTTAATTTTGAGGACCTGATATGACACTTGAGTTTTAGGGCAGAAGACCAGGATGAAAACCCCAAAGAATGTGTAAGACAGCCTCTAGCCGCCCCCCCCCGTCTGTTATTAATAGGCTCAGAACAGTCATTTACGTTGCACAGAGTGAGTCAGTAACTGAGATTCACATACAGATCCGACAGATCATCCAGAACCCAGCCTGCCAGACACTGCTCCCAAATAATATTTGAAATCTAGGCGAGGGGGGAAGCAATAATAGTACTGAAACTAAACACTGTATTGGGCTTTTATTTTCTAGCTGCTTTAACTGCAGAAAGAGCTTTTGCCAACTTATTTTGCCCAGGAAATGAATTCCAACCTGTTATGTAAAAGCCCTAATGAATTCCTGCTCTGCTGAATCAGCAGTACAGCAAAAGCAGACCACCTCTGCCTGCGAGCCCCGCGAGTGCCAGTCCTCCTCATACACGACCAAAACCACCCCGTGCGTCATAGAATCATAGAATGTTTAGGGTTGGAAGGGACTTTCAAAGGTCATCTAGTCCAACCCTCCTGCAAGGAGCAGGGACATCCCCGTCATATTTTGAAAGATTGCTGAAACATGCTTTTAAAACCCACCACAGTCAAGGAAATGCTAGAGGTTATCTGCTAGGTGACAAGTGGAATGAACTTCCAGATATTCTTCAAATCTCATTCCTGTAAATAAGAAACAGCTGACTATGATCTTGCAAATTCCAGTTGAGAAAGCTCTGATGATATTAATGCGTGATGTTGTGTCCAGAATCCCTTGACAGAATTACAGCATTACTGTACACAGCTGGGTGGATATTATCACGTTGCATGAAGAAGTCAGAGATTATGCTATCAGGAATAAAAGCAACCGAGACCCGACACTAATGCACATTAATACAAAGCTGGTGTCTCCAAATTTAGTACAGTATGTTTTTCAGCGCTAGCTTTCTAACAACATGGACAAATAAAGCCATGCGTACATTGGCAAACTCCACTGTGTGGCTGGAGAAGTTTGCTGATGACAGTCTTGTTATTGTAACAGGAAGTGACTCAGCCTTGGCAACAGGAGATCAGATATTTTATTCAGAAGCATTAGGTCATTTCTTTTTTTTTTTTTTTCCCCTAACCAACCAACAGTTTCACAAGGCAACTGGTTTTGTTTGAAAATAAATATCTATTTTGAAAGTGATTTGCTGAGGGAGTGGAGTTAAACGTTCATGGTTAGCAATAACCACTCAGTTTAATTCAAGGCATCTGGAAACCTCTTGTCCTTTTAACTCTCTTAAATTTGCTGCCTGTACAAAATTCCACCCCCCTCAGGCAAGAATTCTCCCACATGGGTGAGTAAAGTATCACCAGCTACATTATCATCATGAGAGTGAGGATGACTGAGGAGATTTGTGCCTGGACCAGTAGCTTTCCATGACAATTACACGACTGCTGAATTACACTGTTACAGCTGAAGTAAAACTACTTCACACAGGTATTAGAGCTGAGCCAAATATGTGCCTCGTTGTAATGGCCTACTACATGATCTTTCAGCAGTTATTCATAAATGGCATATGATGTGATGCTACTTCTCCTAAAATTAGTGTAAAACAAAAATTCTCTTAATATCTGGCATCCAGCCTAGCCTAGAACAGCTTCTTGCCTTCTCTGCTTCTGCACTGTTACTCATTCTGTGTTTCTTTTGCATTACATATAAGCTCACACAACTATGGGGAGACAGAAAAAATAGTTTTCCTCCAAATGCTATGCTGGCATTGCTCATTTTTGCTTCATATACCTTTTAGCACAGTTCACAACTGCATAAACGTTGCACAAAAAGAAACTGACTATTCAAGCCAAATTAAAATTCTGCCTCTAACGATAAAGAGTAAACATGCCACCAGCTGCAGCGCTCCTAGAACAGGATTTCATCATCTTCATAATATTTTCCTGATTGTTGTCAGTTTTATATTTTTAAAATACCAAGGAAGCACAGCACTCCACATCTCAATGACTCAAATATCCCACACAAACATATAAATAACATATAAATAACAATGCCAGCTTTTTATCTTGCGCAGGGAACAGGCAGAAAAAAAAGTTCATGGGGGTATCTTAAAAATTCTGCAGCAACAGTGTTTATCTATAGCCTCCACACTGTGCCCAGAGTCTAATTTTAGGTATTAAAAATAAAACCCTGGACAATTTTCCTCAACAGGCACTGCATGAACACAGTAAGGCCTCAAGCATTCTTCTTTGACATCAAAACACATTATTTTTTAAATGTGTGAAAAATTAAACTTCTTTGAAAAGCCATTACAGTGAATATGAATTTACAACTCAGCACTAAATGAAATATATCCTGAGAAACCTCAGCACCCTACAGTACTTCACTGTTATCTTCCTTGTAGTACAAGCAGTATTTTATAATTCCAGCCCACTAAACCAGCAGATTTCATAATTTTGCTGCGAAAGCAACATGGTTTTCTGTCCTCTGTCAAACAGCATTTTTATCTTCTAGCAGGAAAAAATAGCTATCTTGTTCCACCATCTGCCAAAAACTACTAAAGACAGGGTGTGCTTCTGTGATTTCAAATGGCAGAAGCTTAAGTAACGGCAGTGTTACAGCTATTAAATATACTGACAACCAGACCCTAACGTTTCCAAATTACTGCAGCACGTTACTTAAGGAAGGTATTTCTAGCACACTGTTCCAGGGTGTAACTGCTAACAGGGTCTGTGTTTCAGTTAGCTGTCTCTTCTGAGCACTGTTATGTATCAGGTTATTTTAACTAGTCATCTTGAAGTGCTGGCCAAAGGCTCACTATCTATTCATAGCTCAACACTAAATTTGAGAAACCTTGTCTCTTTGTCCAACCATATAACCATGGAACATAATATGAATGTAATTTCAGCTCTACTGCAAAACTCTTCCTATTCCATATCTAGTCTCCTGGTACACTACACTACTGGAATTGTCTGACAAAACTTACTGCCTGAGAATTGCAATTTTATAGATGAACACTCATATACACACATATATATGTCGTTTTTTAATATATCTCATATTTGCCCAGACAGACTTGAAAACACAAGCCCCCAGTGTTTTAACACTTGAAAGATAATAAAAGGAACTTACATTTCTTATTATCCACATTTCACTACTTTAAAGCCAATGTTGTGCTTTTCTGGGACCTAACATTTAATATATGAATACTTGGAGTCAGCTTTCTCTGTGTTATATTCAACGGGCATGAATATATTGCTGTCTTCCATCGGCACCATGTCAGTTTTATGATTACAAATCCTCCATTCGCATGTGTTCTGCTCAAAAGCACTCATGTTTTAATGGGCCTCCATCATACATGAAGCTTTAATCTAGGAACTGACAGGTTTCGACCCTGGTGTTATATTTCTTACTGAAATAGAGACTCCAGAGCTCTGATTTAGCACACGCGGTCAGGAGCAGCAGTTGACAGGAACAGAAAAATCGTAACCTGCTTGTTACTGTGTGCACCTCCCGGCTTCATCTCAGGCCAGGCTGGCCCAAGGAGCTGGGCATGTAAGAAAACATTTTGAGTTTTTCAAGTAAATGGCTTATTTTTCTGCATTCTTTGTGGGATGGGATATTATTTTAACTTATTATGAGGCACAGTAGCAACTAACAATATTCATAATTTATAAAGCTAGGAAGATAATAGAAGTTACATTTCCATAAGGACAAAACATTTTTCCAGTTGCATACATTTGTGATGATGCTGTAATACATTTTAATGGTCTCAAGTTCTAAAATTAAAAGATTCTGAAAACTCATTTTGGGCATGCAAAATGAATTCCCTATAAAACACAAAAGCTTTTCTTGGAATACAAATATCAAATATACATAGAGAGACCTATTAAATCATATTCTGACAATTTTTCTCTTCAATATCTACTACAGCACACAAAATAAGGGGGAAAACAGAGAAACTGTGCAGAAGCTCTGTAGAACAACAGAAAGAAGAAATAGGTGACATAGGAGACAAGCTCTCCTTGAAACTAAGGAAAGACCAGAAACTCTCATTAGAAAAAGTATTTCAGAAAGTGCCTTCATTTGCCTAACTCACTCTAAAAGTAATCCTAACAGGGTCACAGAAGTAGTAGCCAGAAAGGAAGAAAAACAAACTTGTGAATCACAAGAATGAATAGAGAAAATGTATTATATTGAAATTATATCGTAATCTAATGTAGAAAAAAATATGCCTTTCCTAATATTCTCCACTTCCCTGAGGATTTCACTGTATAATAATGTAGCCTGTAACATCTTCAAGGAATTGCAAGCATATTGCACCAATGAAGAAGCAGTTCCCCGATATTTTACCAAGGCTGTGTACTTCCTCCATAATTATCCTCACAGATTTATCTTGTTATTGCTGTTTGATATTTTAAAGTGAAGATGTATGGAAGACGTACCCTCCTAGAGGTCTTACAGAAATCTTTCCAAGCCTTGCAGACTTTTTGTGTTTGGTTTCAGGGTCACGGTTAGGGACTGGAACATCTTTAATATGAGGAAATGCTGAGAGAGCTGGGACTGTTCAATCTGGAGAAGAGAAGGCTCAGGAGGATCTTGTCAATGTGTATAAATACCTGATGGAGGGAAAAAACAAACAGGGAGACAAACAGGGCAGGAGGAAATGGTCGCAAAATGCGACCTGGGAGGTCTACAAAGAGGCTGCGCGAATGGCCAGGGATAAGGTAAGGAAGGCCAAAGCCCTGGCCTGAATCTGGCCAGGGATATAAAACGCAACAAGAAGAGCTTTTATAGGTACGTAGGGGACAAAAGAAAGTCCAGGGAAAATGTAGGCCCCCTCCAGAAGGGAACTGTGTCCTGGTTACCCAGGACATGGAGAAGGCTGAGGTACTCAATGACTTTTTTGCCTCAGTCTTCACCGACAAGAGTTCCTGTCCTACCACCCAAGCTGTAGAAGGTGCAAGCAGGGACTGCGAGGATGAAGAACCGCCCACTGTACTCGAAGAGCAGGTTCGGGGTCATCTGAGGAACTTATAGGTGCACAAGTCCATGGGACCTGATGAGATCCATCCGCGGGTCCTGAGGGAGCTGGCGGATGAAGTTGCCAAGCCACTGGCTATCGTATTTGAGAAGTCATGGCGGTCTGGTGAGGTCCCCGATGACTGGAAGAGAGGGAACATAACCCCAATTTTTAAAAAGGGAATAAGGAAGACCCAGGTAACTACAGGCCGGTCAGCCTCACCTCTGTGCCTGGCAAGGTCATGGAGCAGATTCTCCTGGAAACCATGCTAAGGCACATGGAGAGCAAGGAGGTGGTTGGTGACAGCCAACATGACTTCACCAAGGGCAGATCGTGCTTGACCAATTTGGTGGCCTTCTATGACAGGGTGACAGCATCGGTGGATAAGGGACGAGCAACAGACATCATCTACCTGGACTTGTGCAAAGCTTTTGACACTGTCCCGCATGACATCCTTCTCTCTAAACTAGAGAGACATGGGTTTGATGGACGGACCACTCGGTGGATAAGGAGTTGGCTGGATGGCTGCAGTCAGAGAGTGGTGGTTAACGGCTCAATGTCCATGTGGAGACCGGTCATGAGTGGCGTCCCTCAGGGGTCCATGTTGGGCCCAGCCCTGTTCAACATCTTTGTTGGTGACATGGACAGTGGGATAGAGTGCACCCTCAGCAAGTTCGCCGATGACACCAACCTGTGTGGTGCCGTCAACACGCTGGAAGGGAGGGATGCCATCCAGAGGGACCTGGACAGGCTGGAGAGGTGGGCCCGTGCCAACCTCATGAAGTTCAACCAGGCCAAGTGCAAGGTCCTGCACCTGGATCATGGCAATCCCAGGCACAAATACAGGCTGGGCGGGGAATGGATTGAGAGCAGCCCTGAGGGGAAGGACTTGGGAGTGCTGGTGGACGAGAAGCTCAACATGAGCCGGCAATGCGCCCTTGCGGCCCAGAAGGCCAACCGCATCCTGGGCTGTATCAAGAGAAGCGTGGCCAGCAGGTCGAGGGAGGTGATTCTCCCCCTCTACTCTGCCCTGGTGAGACCCCACCTGGAGTACTGTGTCCAGTTCTGGAGCCCCCAACACAAGAAGGACATGGACCAGTTGGAGAAGGTCCAGAGGAGGGCCACGAAGATGATAAAAGGGCTGGAGCACCTCTCTTATGAGGCCAGGCTGAGAGAGTTGGGGCTGTTCAGCCTGGAGAAGGCTCCAGGGAGACCTGATAGTGGTCTTCCAGTACCTCAAGGGGGCCTACAAGAAAGATGGGGAAAGGCTGTTCAGTAGGGCCTGTTGCAATAGGACGAGAGGTAATGGTTTTAAAATAGAGGGGGGTAGATTTAGATTGGAAATTAGGAAAAATTTTTTTACAATGTGAGTTATAGAACACTGGAACGGGTTGCCCAGAAAGGTGGTGGAAGCCCCATCCCTGGAAACATTCAAGGCCAGGCTGGATGAGGCTCTGAGCAACCTGACCTAGTCAGGGATGTCCCTGCTCCTTGCTGGCGGGTTGGACTAGATGACCTTTGAAGGTCCCTTCCAACCCTAACCATTCTATGATTCTATGATTTACTCAATGCTATAAAATCATATCACTTATGGAACAGGCTTTTGTTCTCCAGCTCCTCTTCTGAGTTGTCTATTTCTTGTTCTGCAGTTTAAACCTATTTCCTGTTAACCATAAACCGCGTAAAGAGCAATCATCATACACGGCTCTTAACAACAATGATAAGTTTCCATCTCTGAAGAGTAAGAGCTTGTGCAGCAAGTACTATAATGGTCATAAATGCACGTTGTGAATCAGTTCAATAAATTTAATACACCTCTTGTTAAAACTATTGCAACAACAGATACTTAACTACTAAGAGAAGGGAAAGCAGACAATCTTTCTCCATATTTATGAAAGTATTTGTAGTTTTGTTTTGAGGAATATGACATATTATAGACCAAAGAGGAAAACAAATCTTACTTAGAAAAACTAAGCAAATAAAAGAATGAATTATAAAAAAAGGGGGAAAAAAAGAAGAGACATTTCCTGAGTTCTTTGTGACTATCTGAATCTCAAAAACAATAAGGATGGGAGTCATGGCTTTAAAAGTGAAGTTGTACAGGAAATAAGACATCCGAAGGTATGTGGTAGGTTCAGGCAAAATGCCAATGATGATGCAGAACGTCACTCAGATCACACCAGCAGTCTTGTTGAAGAGAAGGTGCAGACAATGGAATATCCACTCCCCGGAGAGAGTCTGGAAGACTAAGGGGTGTTGGAGGTGAGTAAGTGCCAGCTCAGATCTGCCTCCAGCTCTCCTGTCTGAAACTCATGCAAGGGCAATCTTGACTGTCTTTAAACAGCACTGTAAATGACATTTAACTTCCCTTCCTTTTCTGTGTTGTGTAATGTGCAGATGCTGGGCAGTCACCACTGGTCCTTGCTTTTTGATAGAGCTTGAAAGTGAGAACTGAACTAACAACTCCAGTTGAGTGTTCATTTCAAAAGGCAAAAAGCCTATTTAAAGGCTGAAATATGTCTGGTATGTATCTTAAAAAGTGAATGCATGCATATTTGTTTCAAATATTGCATGATGACTAAAGAACATGTGATACCATCAGAATACTAGTTTCTATGCTACAGAAACATATTTTGCTCTTAAGAAACTAAACATATCTTAATATTAACAGAGTCACATAGCTGAGGATTTGAATTAGGTAAAGGGTGACACAAGAAATCAGAGGAGCCCTGCAAAGGTAGATATTTGTTCCTACTCAGAGCTGCAACATGTGAGATGACTGCAAGGGATCTACCTAGGTGTAGAGCCTAAACTCCCATTATCACAGAAAACAGACAACCATCAATAAAATAACATTAAAAATAAATAAGGGACTAGAAAAAAATCATGGACAACAGGTCTATAAAGTGATTTTTAAAAGCACAGACACAGCATCTAACATCACTAGCCCAACAATTCTGAATGCTAAGGGAATCGAAAGGGAACTGACTGCAGAAAGTGGCCAGGCTCACACACGCTCCCTAACTAAAATTATTGTTACTGGGCTTTTGTCCTTGTTATTTTAAAGGAAGAATGCAAATCTAGTCCTCCATTACCACAACATCTGAAGTTGATTTTTTTGGCATTTCTGCATAAATTTTATTATAGTTGAAGAGAAAATTTTGAAGTTGATACACTATTGGCTTGATCCAGTAGAGCTGCCTTACTCTCTTATTGCTAAGAAAAGGCATTTTTATTCCACTATCCCTACTGCAAGATGGAATACACATCCTTGTTCCCAGTCAAAATCAAAACCATTAAAATATCCCAGTATCTAGCCTAGACTTTTCCATAACTACCTTCTATACTACTCTTCTTTTGCCTTTCACCTTTGTTAACTATTTCTTCCTCTCTGATATTTTTTTCCTTTTCACTCAGAGGACAAATATATAGCATCATTTTTTATTTTCTCTGTCTTACAACAAAAGTTCTCTAGGCCACATGCCCCCCTTCTCTGCAACTTTTCACATGCAGTGTATTTCCTAAACATGGAAGACCACAGTTAGCTACAGAATTCCAGACATGACCTAACGTACGACTTAGCACGCTAGTACCTATCTCTGGAAATGCCTATTGCACCTCACGATTTCATTTACCTTCCTGACACTGGCTGAACCAGGTGATCTGGCGATCAGGCGATCTCCTGATCAGTGATTAAACAGCCTATTTGTTCTTCTGTCAAGTCTAACTGATGATCTCTTGCACTGCAAAATAAATCCTTGGGGCTGGTACATAAGTGTATGACCCTAAATTTCATACTGTTTTTTTTCTTTCCATTGATATTACCCCAGCCCTCAAGGCCATTTCTTTTTTCTGTGGTATTACAGTACAATCTATCTCCGTATTGACAGCATCTCCCAGCTTTGAGCCATCAGTGTATTTCATTACTACATTCCTACTTCTTGTGCCAAGGTCAGAACTAGAAATATTAATAATAATTCACCATGCAATATCAATTCAAATATTTTCATGAAGTCGAGGAAAGTTAGATCTATCAGAGTTCCCTTGAGAAAATCTATTGATTTTCTCTTCATAAATCTATTCTCTTATCAGTAAAATGTCTAATTAATGATATCATGTTAGTCTAATGAAATCTAAATTAGACACCAGAGGAGTCTCTACAGAAGCCAGGAGAAGGATCATAATTCTGTATTTTTAATCTGAAAGATTCCCAATTATCTCAGAAGGAATGCAATGAAATATCTAGCATGATGTAATATTAAAACCAACATCCAACAGATAAATTAAATAAATTCTAAATATTATTTGCCAGGCTTCTTAAAATTAATGATACTGCTCAGAAAGTCAGGTTTTTTACATCAAAAGTGTGTTAGTGTTGTTGGGTTTGGGCTCCCAGTTTTTGAGTCCTTGAAAGGCACCTTGGTTGCCACCCCAGGATTTTCTCAAATGTAAAAAGGCAGTGACAGCCTATTTATTTTTCTGGTGGAACTCAGATTTTCACCTATCCACTTGCCTCCAGGAAGGAGGTCTTAAAATTAAAAAACAAATATTGTTACATTTTTTAGAAGTGTGTGAGTGTCAGATGCAGTTAGGCATATGCAGAACTCTTGAAGGGTAGGGGAAAAGAGCATTTTACAAGTAATTAAATATCATGCTGAGAGTTGCCACAATATTGAATTTTCACAAGAAAAGCCATTTCACAAAGTGATTGTTACTCTAGAGATTTTATATAAGTGGTCTGTACTATTGCAATTGTACTGAAATAAAAGTACATCCACTGAGATTACGATGGATGAAAGAATTACACATATTGCGTATTTATCTAACTCTGTCCTACTTCAGCCTCCTGGTATGAAAATGAATGTTTCATATGTCATTTGAAGACTGAAGCATGGATGACGGGTACACAAATGTGTCTCATGATTGAAAAAAAAAAATTAAAGCAACACTGAAATGCTGTAGGAAGTAACTGAATGGATTGGAAAGGACTCTGTTTTCGCTGACAGTTTGAGATGGGAGGTTTGTGTTTCGGGGCACTATTAGACCCTGGGATGCACCTTGAGGGTTAAATAACAGTCCTGGCAAAGACTTCTTTCCTTGGTGAGACGGGCACAACCACTTATTCCAGTTGAAGAGGTTGTTGCAGATATCCTGCCCTTTGGCAATCTGCAGATGAAGCATCGATGATTCTTCAGATTAAGAGCCATTGCTGAACGCAGCTGTCTGACAAAGCACGATTTCATGAAGCCAGCTTGTTACACCCGAGTTTAGTGTTTGCAGGAGCTATTACTTGTGGCTGGTATTCACAGTACTATATTTCAATGGCATAGGCAATAGCTAATAAAAAATCATGGTTATTCTCTGTGTAGAACTATTCTTGTAACTCACAGAAGTGCTGAGACTACTACCCTTTTTTAAACACTTTCCATAACACATTTTCAGTAAGAAGTCTTTCACCCTGAAAGAGTCCACACTCATTAACCTTCCAAGCATGCCACAAGGCTCATCTTTTCATCCGACAGGGATCTGGGAAGATTGAAAGCTAGTGGATTAAAAGGAATTTTACTTGAACAAGTAGTGTTTCTATTTCTGGAAAATCTCCAGGAGACCTTATTTACATTTAATTGTATTTTTTTTAATTTTTGGTTTTTGTGTCCTTTTAATTTGTGAAGCAGCATCTATAGCACTGTCTCATACTTTACGAATGTACAGAGACACCACATGCTCTGAGTAACAGCTCATAGAGGCAGGGAATTGATGGTATTTTAACTATCTGAGCACATGCACTATTGTGTGCTCACATCTTTAAACACTCAGATAAGAAGTTTTTACTCTCCTTCGAACAAGGAGGCACCTTACAATACCCAACATTTTTGTGCTTCACTTCCCACACTGCTTTCTACGACACTCTGACCAGTTACTCTTTTTTCTTCTATGACTTGTGATCCTTCTGTGATCACATTTAGGCATATCCCCTTTCAAATTATGAGACAGCCTCCCCAAAAGAAACATGGTCTTCTCAACAGTTGCTGCCTACACTACTAAAAAATAACATTGTGAGCATCAGCCAAGAGCTAGAGAGCAATGCGGCAATGCTGTGGGCCCAGCAACAGCACAAAGGAGCAAAGGATAGAAACCCCCAAAGCTCATTCTTCAGAGGACATTCCCACTATGTAGCAATAATGAGTCACAGTGAAGCAAAAGCCATCTGTTCATCTGGACACAGATACTGCTTGTCAGTTAGCAGGAAACATTTCCACTGAAGAATCTCACTGCAGTGTTAATCTCCCTGCATAGACAAACTTCTAGTCTGATCTGTGTAGTCAGATCTTCTAGTCTGTAAATTGGGAACGCTGCAGCTTCCTTTTACCCTGCTTTGTCTCCCTTATCTTTGTTCGAAAACAGGCTGGTCAGGTAAGAGATTGCCTGTGTGGCTGTATCTATCTTTATAACTTGGCTAGTATCATGAGGTCTCCAAGTCAACTCATGACTCTGGCAGTCATCACTGCAAACTAAGCATTCAACTGCAGTGACACAAAGCATCCCCGACTTCCAGCCAGCGGCAGTGCCATGCTCATGACACCCTTTGTCAGTGGTGCCTTCCCACTCCTTCTTTTCATTTCCCCACTGCTGCATGACTTAGGCAAACTGGAGCCCCTCTTAATCCTGGGAAATTGCCGTGTTACATCCTTCCCCCAAAGACATCTCTGACATCAGCTATTGATGAAACTGTGAAAAGTGCAATCACAATTAATATGTTGTATCTTGAAACAGTGGCAGAAATACACTCTCTAAAGGGATCAATCAGCCCTAATTAAAATAATGTTTAACTAATCTTTTTGGGATGGGGACTGTCATTTAGTGTGTGTTCTTGCCACATGTAGCCCAGTGGGACTCAGCATTGCTGTTGCATTCGTATGTTATCACAACATAAACAATGTATAATAATAACTACAGAAGTATAAATCTTGGGGTTTTTTTTCCTGTATGACTGCTTCTGTAGGCATCATATTTCAATTTGCTTGAATATGGCATAGTTTGGGTTATGACTGTGTAAATGTTTAGCAACTCACATGTGCAGGATGGGTGGCTAATTCTTTTCATGTGTGTAATATTTTGGATCAAATTATTTCCACATTCATTTTGATGGATTAGGTTTCAGGTGGACAAGATAAAAAAAAAAATCAAATAAACTCTTAAAGATCCTGCTGTACCGAAGACATTCTTAACAATGACATCTAGAAAGAATGAGAAAGCATTCCTTACTTCTGTTAAAATTAGATTTACGACACGTAGGCACAATTATCTCACAAGGCCATCAGCATTTATGAAACAAAAGTGTGATTTCATATTAACTCAGATGATACCAAAAAGATCAGCTGGTTAAAAATTTTCTCCCTCAAGTTAAAACAACAAGGCAATGTATTTGTTTCAAAGAACACAACTTTTGATTTCTATCATGCCTCTGAAATCCATGATTTCCAAATGAATGCCAAATGAGATTAAAAAAAAATCCCCACATGAATAAATGTCATAAACTGCAAGAGAACAGAAAAGATCTAGAGAGAAATAATTTGGCTTTCATGTATGCATATTAACTTAATTTTTTTCCCCTTGAAATGGAAAGTTGCTTAGAGCATTTAAACGCAAAAAGTGTTCATTTAAAGCAAAACATTTTTATTTGGCAAAAATCTTCTAGGATATCTTCTGAAAAATGTCTACACATTTTTGAGGGAGAAGGATTAGATACAAATGACAGGTAAGGAAGGCAGAAAAGAACACCATGTAATTAAAAAAAAATAACAGATTATTCCTGAACTAAGTAAAAATCACATTGCATACACCTCCAAAGAAGACAGGCAAGCCTTGCTGGAGAATTCTTGAAGGAAGCTGCCTATCTCTTGGGGGAGGAAAAAAAAATACAAAGGGGAAAAGCTTTAAAAGGCTTGTGAAACTGCCAGTAGGAAATGAAATGATCATCACAGATAAGAACACCATCACGCTGTAAACTTATAGGAATAGGGTTAACACTTTGGTTGTTATTCAAAAGCAAATGAAAGATGAGCTTATGATAACAGGCTTGGATTAGGACTCAGAAGATCGTTTCTTGCCTCTGCCATAATCTCTCTTTGTGATTTTGGGCCAAAGCTTACATTTGGCATAGACTGAAGAAAGGAAGTAGTATCCTTTTTGTATAGTTCGGGAACTGAGACACAGAGATATTACTAGCCAAGGATTCACAATGCTTGATAGGCGTTTACATTTCCAATAAATTTCCCTGCAGAGAAAGACGACTGAGAGGCATCTTTGCGGGTCTGATCTCCAATTACCTCTGTGTTTCTGCTTCCTCATTATAGCATTCAGATAATAAATCCTTTTTCCTGTACTTTGAATAAAGGATTATTTCTGTTGTGGTTTTTTTTTTTTTTTCTCCTCCTCACCAGGCTGGAATATAAACTTTCAGAAAAAAATACTCTTTTCACACAGTCATTTATATATTTCTTACAACTTCTCAGTCTCACAGTGAAGATCCAAGACGCTTCCATGAATCAACAAGTAACTAGTGATTATGTGTGTACATATGTATTTAGACACCCATTAATCTCAGATACTTACAGAGCAAATACCCTTACATTATTATTGCTATCATCCTAGCGCACGATAGCAATAAAAACAATAATGTGAGTATATTGATGGGGTCTGTCTTGGGGCTTACACAGCAAATAGCAATTTCCCCTTATTTCCCATGCGCCATGCTGAGCTCTGACACTGTGACTAAACCCAGAGCACTTCGGTGGAAACTCAGGATTACTCCATCACTTGCTTTTCATTTCCTTTTCCCTGCTGATCCTCAGAAGCTACCAGAGTTACACTGATGTCAATGAGATCCGAATCCTGCCCATTGGCAACAGTTACTGAAAACAGGAAATGGGATATTTCAAATAACAATAGGTGGGAACAGTGAGTAAAGGTTCACTATGTGGTAAGGGTGCTGACTCTTTGATGACTGTGTTTATTTCCTTATGTCCCAAAGAAGGCCACAGTTCATTTTGTTCTTGAATACGTATGTATGGCCATATGTACATCAGACACCATATCTAATTTTGCAGCTTATGTTAATAGTGGGGGAGGGAAATCAGCACTGATTCCCACTTCTTATAATGAGACACAACTAGATCACTCTCCTGTGCCGTGGCACCGAACAAAGAAGTCAAGTTGCAAGCGCTGAAAGGTTCATCCCATGCCCCGTTAATAGGAAAGCTCCCTATTGTTGCAGTAACAGGTCAGATTTTTCCTTCCATGCACCACAGAAAGGGGTACTGTGACACAAGAGAGAAACCCTTTAAAAAACTTACAACCCACATAATGCACTTCACGTAAAGTCAGAACAGAGTTGGAAAAGATATCCTGGGCCATGTAGTTCATTCCAAGCAACGGTCTGCCATTCTTGGCTGAGGCTTCCACACAACTCCTTGTCTAGTCTTGCCGTGACTAATTCCCAGAAAAGGCAGTTTCACAACCACTCTGAGCAAGCCAGCCCCATGTCTAATTGGCATCACTGCTTAGAAATACTTCTTTGAATTCTTCTATGAGAGTTCACAGTTACAATCTAATTCTATACTAAGCCTCACAAGCAGCTAGTGAGACGGTCCAGCTATTTCTAACCATCATTAGTCCTCCAGTCTCTCGCTCCACAAAATGATGGGTTCATGTTGGGTTCCTTTTCTCACAGCTTCCAAAATTGGTCTGAATTAAGTTCCCCAGCTTAATGCACTGTTAAATAACGGTCAGTAATTAGCAACGGCAAAAAGGAAGAAATGGTCCTATGAAAATGACAGAACATCCAGTTACAATGGTTTGGGATTTTTTTTTTTTTCCTCAGCTCTAGCTGCTTTTTTCACCATCATTCATAGCAATTTCTGCTCCTCCACCTAGGGAAGCAGTCAGTAAACTTCCTAAAAGCAGCCAAGTAACCTGACATCAGACAAGTCCCAGTTGCTTGTATTTGTTACTTCTTATGAGGATGCTTACCCTAAACCCCATCTTTCCTAAAGATAATTTGCAAGGAAAGTGTGCTTTTCTTTTTACTTGCTACTCACATTTAGAAATAAAAGTATGGAAGGCTACCTCATTCTTTTTTTATTTTATTTTTTTTTTTTAAGAATAGAAATTCAGGTCTTCTAAATCATGGAGGGTTTTATGCACTGCTAGAAAACCAGTCATCCTAAAGTTCCGATACCACAAAAATGAAAACTGTTAACTTTTTTAAGTGCAATTTTTATTTACCCTGCATAGGATGAGTGCTTTTAAATACTTTTAAAACACGTAAGTGATATTTGAGATATGAGAAACCATTAAATACCTACTCAATTAGGACTTACAACTATTACTAATACTCTCCTGAACTATTAAATGGACTGTTCAACAGAGCCTCTTATGGAAACAAGGTCTAATTTTTTGCTAATACAGTCACCCAAGAAAAAGCTGAAAGTGAATATATATTTTGTTCATAAATATGTCCAGCAGGTAACCATCAGGGAGGAAAAAGACCTATTTAAAGCAGAAAGACAACACTGGCGCATGAGGAAACAGGTATAATAAACTGGTTGAAAACAGGCCAGGAATTAGAGGACCATTACTCGTAATTACAGCACCAAGAGACAGAACCACCTTTCCAGTGCCGGTTATGGAAACAGAAAATGCGATTGCCTTCAAGATGAGTATATGCAGACTTAAGAAAGACATTCTACAGTATGTCTGCATGAAAAAGGATTCTCTGTCAATACCTTTTATTCTAATGCTGTTTCTGGATGCTGACGGGGATCACAGACCAGTTCCCAGGGCAACACCTCATCAATTGTTTAGGCACATCTAGGAATACCAAAGTGAAACAGGAGCTTAAAAGCATGAACTCCAAGGCTCCGTAACAGATAAACTGTAGAAATTACATAGCTCCAGGTTTTGTGTGAACAGTTAAAAAAAAAAAAAAACCAACAAAAAAACCAAAACACTCACTCCACTCACTCACCTCTCTGACTCAGTTGTGGGTCACTGGTTCATGTTCTGTTCACATTAGCTAATGACAACCATTTTTTCTCTCCATTCTGGTTAATTGTTTACCAGTATTTGCAGGGCAACACATCATCTCTACTGTTTTCTGTGTCTTCTGAACAAGTTCAGGTCACACTTACCCAAATTCTTCCTTACTGTATTTTTTGATATTATTTCTTTTTTAATTCTTTTGCTTTTCACTCCGTCTTAGGCTAGCTTACGGTCTGAAATGTAATTCTCTAATTCTGACAGAGTGACAGATCAGGAATCACCCCACTTGCCTGCCTACTCGTAACAGTTCTATTTATATATCCTCAAAGAGCATTTACTTTATCAGTGGTAGAATCGCATTGCATGCTAGTTTTCGATTTAGCAACTTACCACCTCGGAAGCAGATAATTTCAAGTAGTGTTCTCTGCTAACCAACAATGCTTTCATGCACTTGACACACTCTCTCTCTCTTTTTCCCCAAATAAAGTCCATTTATCCTAATCAAACCACAAGCTATTGATTCCTGCCTATTTCATCTAAGCTCCCTGCATCTGGCCGTATGTGAACCACTCTCAGGATGTTTTCTCTCCTCTTCTTAGTCTCAGCACTGAATACAGTGCAGAGCAAGTTAATATGTCCTCTAAAAATGCATGAATATTCTAAGAACAGAACAGGTGCTCCCCCTGCCTCATGTGGAGCTCAGCCCACCTGGAAAATACCGTCTGTCGCCCGCTATGCCGGAGAGCAGATTTTCCAGGAACAGTCCACCATCTCTGACAAAAGCGGTTACCACGGAGAAGTGGTGGGGCACTTAATGTGGCAATATAGCTTTTCAGACAGAACCTTATTAAAATTAATGAACAAAAAAAAAAATTAAAGCATGCAGGGCTTTTTTTCTCTGCACATATTTGTAAATCAGCAGCCTTTAAAGGGGTAAATTGGCTGATTATCCTAAATTGTGGACAGCCCTGCTTAAAACCTGTTATGCAACTCTGCAGGCAGAGCACTGACATTTGGAGTAATCCTACATAATTTGTACTAATTTTTGCTACTTTTATAAATTACCTAGATCATACAGAGTTAAAAACACACAGAACATTTACAGGATGGGAAGTAAATCTGCGACTACCTCTCCATAATCAAGGGCACACATGCTGAATTAGCTGTACGGCAGTCACAAGAAATTTATCCAAGGAGCTCAATAGCTGTATTTCTTCCCTACCCCTTCCCTTCCCTACTGCCCATTCAGTACACATCCTTCTGCATCCTTCACCACTACCACAAATGAAGACGCCTCTGCCCTAAATCAGGTGGTCTCTGTCTCTGGTTGGCACGTCTAAATAAAGTGGTGTAGTCCCAAGGGACTGACTGATTTTGGTTTGGGTTTTTTTTAAGTTAGAACATGTTTTTAAGGTTTTCAAGGTAAATTCCACCCTGGGGCATGATTCAAAAAAAATCCCACTGGTATAAAATGGATATTTGAAACCTTACTAGTACGTATATTTTGAAGAAAGTCACTAGGGACTAAATTATATCTTCAACTACCTCCACTTGTTCATAGTTTCGTTTTCCTTCATTTTGGGTCCTATTAAAATTTATCCTAATGTTTATTATCCTCCACAGACTACAATAAATTTCCTTCAACTCACACGCCATCCCTTCGTTCCACCTGGCTGCTATTAGTGCCAGTATTTTCCCTTCAGCTTGCATTCCATGGAACAGCCTCCTAACCCACAGCATGTTATTGACTCACCATTTCATTTTAATTCCCGATTATAAATATACCGGGTAAAAACACTACTTCTGTCTACTTCACTCTACAGTCTTACCCATTCTTTCTTGCCTGGGATTGACCTTTAGTTCAAATGATGTTTTTTTGTTACTTAAGATTAAAATTTGTTAATACAGTTGTAACATAGAACTAACATATCCAGTGACACTTATTTCAATTTTATTCAAAACATCCATTGATAATGGCCTAATCAAAGTCAGCATTTAATCAGGATATAACTTAAACAGCTTTTACTCCACCATAGTCACATCCACGGCATGGTTTTCTTTAATTTGGTTTATTTTTTCCTATGGCAATAATCTTCAGCCCGCTCAACCAATCACAGACTGGCAGAAGCACAGAAAATCTGACTTGTTAACTGAAATTGCATTTTGTTAAAGGAACTTTCTTTTTAACATTGCACCTCCATTGATTTGCATCTGCTATCCCCAGTTGTCGTTCTCTGGGACATACTGCCCATCTGAAAATAACCATGCAAAACCAGATCCTTATGCCTCAAACTCCACACGGGCACAGTAAATCTCACCCAGTGTCTGACAAGCCCAGATCTCTCTTACATGAAACACAACTAAAAAGGGGCAAGTGTAAAATAGAAAGAGGGGACAGTTGCATTCACCATCACTATGTTTGAAAATAAAATCTTCTCCAAAGGCAGTAAAACAAACACAAATGATTTCCAGTTATGTTACCAGGTTATATTTGACTGGAGACCACACCGCATTCCAGGCCACGAAATATTTAACTCTACAGAACTAAAACTAGGCTCAAGTAAGGTGTGTAATTCACCTACTTCAGTGGGCTTTTTTTTTTCTCTGCACTTTTCCTCAGAGGATCTCATTTTGGCCACAAGTAGACACAAGCCTATCTGCTGTCCACAAGGTGATTTTGGATATGCATTTATGTGTTTGGCCACGCGAAGCCAAGTAAAGAACTACTGACTAAACCAAGTGTGCTTAGTTCGCTGGATTTAGATGTTTTGAGTCTTCAGCATTGGTCTGTTTTTCTAAACATAAAATAATGCTCTAATTGACCGTAGGCTTTTTTTTTTTTCCATAGACAGAGAAAAACTCAACCATTGTTTGTTTACAGAATCACCATATTAAGTTTATGAGGGGCTAAGGGACAGAAGGTTAGACTGACATTTTCACACTTGCAGTCACTAGCTCACAGAAGACAGTAGGCAGAACAAACAAACATTAAACACTTTAGTTACCATCTGTAGGTAACTAGCAACAGATACAGAGAAAAGTGGGGAAATGGAAATAACAGAGCAGAGATTATGACAGAAGCATCAGCGGAAAATTAGGAGTTCTTTTATTAAAGAAACACATTAGGAGTGTTTGTTCCATGTGCTGGACACTCCTTTGGAAAGCGAACAACCACATTTTCTTAAATTACATTAAGGAATCTGTATTGTTGACAGGTCTAGCCTTAAAAAAGCTGGTGCTCTGATACTGACACTCAAATAAGGATCTGTGCTTGGGTGGAAGGAGGCACCAAAGAAGGAACTGTTCTTGGAGAAGCACTGTCCAACAGCGCAGGCCAGGGGCAGGCCCGCGGTTCTACCTAGGCCTAGGGTGGCTGCGGAAGATCCACCGTGGCCATCCTCTTTGGCTCCAGGACTCAGCTTCCCCAGTGAGGTGCCAACGAGGGCCTCGGCTGTCCCTTGGGGGACAAACAAAAGTAAGTAACTTTTCAGCCCTCCGGCTCACTGGGGAAGCGCCACTCAGGACACTCACAGAGTACACGAACTTCACCTTGAAGCCTTGCGGGGAGGGTGACACGGGGGGTTCACGGTGACCCCGGGTAAGACCGGACACCCCGAGGCCGCCGAGGGCCCGGGGACCGCCAGGCAGCCACTGCCCCCCGCAGCAGGACCGTCCCGCGGGGAGGCCGCGCGCTGCGGCGACGATTCTCCGGCCGCGGGGCCGCCCCCCGGCTCCCTCCGCGGCCCCCGGACAGCGCGGGCGGCCCCGCAGCGCCCCGCGCGCCCACTGCCGGCACAGCACCGCGCGGCCGCCTGCTCTGCTCTGCTCCCCTCCCCCGCGCGCGCAGCCTCCTCCCGAGCACACACCTCCCCTTCCGAAAAAGCAGCCGCTTCCCCGCTTTATATACCCTGCTAAAAATAGCCTGCCGCCCAGCTCGCCAATCAGGAGGGGGAGAATTTCGAATCGGACCAATGGCGGGAGCCGTCACGGCCAGGCTCGGTCACGCCAGGAGGAGCCGCGATGCCTGCCGGGCGGCGATTGGGCGGCTCTGACATCATTGGCACGCGGGGCGCGGGGCGCGCGGCGGGGATTGGGCCGCGGCGGCAGGCGGCGTCACGGGATCACGCGGGGCGGGGGAGGGCGCGGGGGGCGGGGGCGGCGGCGCGGCCGGGCAGAGCTTTGAATAGGGAAGTTTTGCAGGGGGTGACATTTGCAGCCAGCGCCGTGTTTGCAAATATTGAGTCCGCTCCTGCGCAAGTGTCCTCCGCCGGCCGCGGGAGGGGAGAGCCGCCGCGGCCGCCTCGGGAGACGTCCTGCCTTGCTGTGCAATTAAACTTTGCATGAAACTTTGGGTCTTTTTTCCTCCCCGAGCTCCTCAAGGAATTAATATATACCTATATATATATACAATTATTTTTTTTTTCTTCTCTGGAGGAAGGGGGGGGGGCTTGGAAACAGAACAGAGGTTTGACACCCCCCCGCACACACCCCTCGGCCCCTGCCCATCAAGGAGGCATCTATATTTTTGGTAACCAGCACTGACTTTGTTGTTGCAACTTGAGACATGGATGTTCTCCCAATGTGCAGCATCTTCCAGGAACTCCAGATTGTGCACGACACGGGTTACTTCTCAGCCTTGCCGTCCCTGGAGGAATACTGGCAACAGGTAAACGACCGTGTTGTTGTTGTTGTTGTTGTCGGGGTGGTGTGTGTGTTGTTTTTTTTTTTTTTTAAGCCGTATTAAAGGATAAGCGGATTTAAAAAAGGAAAAAAAAAAAAAACAACAACAAAAAAAAAACAAACGCCCGAGTGTCAGCACCGAGTTCGGGGAGAGCCGAGCACGGTTGTGTAGGGATGATTTTGAAGCAGGTGCTTCGGTTTTAAATAAGACGGGATTGTTTTTTTGGGAAGGAGTCCCGAGGTGAGCGTCAGGAGCCGCGCACCGCGGTCTCTCCGTCCGCACCGCCCGGCCCTGCCTGCCGGCTCCGCGCCCCGCGCACGGCTCCGCGCAGGGCTCCGCGTCCTGGCAAAACTTTTGCGCTTGTACCGGCTCCGGGCTCCCCAGCTGGGTCCTGTCACCCGAGCTCCCTGCCTTGCCCGGGGGCTGCTCCCCCGCCTTGCTGTGGGCCTTTTTACTATTATTATTTTTTTTTTCCTGCTGATGGTGGAAGACACAGCGGGAGCGTGGGCACGCGTGTGCACACACACCGGTGCGTGTGCGTGTGTGTGCGCGCGGGTAACGTCGCTGTCCCCAGCGCAGGGACCTGGCCGCGTCCGCGCGTTGTCAGTCATATGACAGCCATCCCTCTGCGAGCTGCTGGGTCGGGAAGGAGGAAGAGCGCAGGCTCCTTCCCTTTAATGGACATATTTCGTTGCCCTTTCCTTTTTTTTTTTTTTTTTTTTTTCCTCCTTTTCCGCCTTCCGGACTGACCCCGGCGGCCGGGCTGGGGCCGGGGCCGCGGTTCAGCCCGGTGACCGGATCAGATCCCCGCAGCCTTTCCGCGAAGGCTGCGATGCAAAGCGTTACAGCCTTCCCATGCCTACCGATTGTATGCCGTGCCTTGTTTTTTTGTGTGTGTGTTTTTTTCTTTTTTCCCCTTTCAAAGAGGCAGCCGCACAGTACGTGATTGAAATGGAGCTAAGTGGTTTCCTTCAGGCATTTGGGCTTTTGGCGAAGGGCCAGCCCTCGTTCCCGGTAGCCTTCCGAGGCATTTAAACTGGGAGAGAGCTTCACCCCTGTCCCCATCACTAATCTGCCTAATGAGGAATTTAAATTACCTGGGAATATGAAAGTTTAACGAGATCTTAATAAACGCTTTTTTACCTGTTCTCGTGGAAAATCAATACACTATTGTGTTGTCCCTGTCGAAACCTTTGTTGTTTTTAGCCCTGCATTGCAAACCAATTACCTAATTATAGACAAATACACAAATATTGCATGCAGCAGTGGGTTTGGTTTGGCGTTTGTTTGTTGGTTGTTTTGTTGGTTTTTTTTTTCCTTCCCTTTTTTGCCCAAACTCCCAGCCTGGCCAGAACATGTGACCCAGTTTACTTGAGCGGTGCTGGGGGAGAAAGGAGCTTGCTCCCATGGCAGCTCTGCTCTTGGACAGATGGGAAGGGGCTGCGAGGGGGAATGTGTGGCATTTGGGATCAGGTTTTGCTACTGGGCTTGGAAGAGATGATCTTGCTAAAATAAGTAGAGTTCGGTATGGAAACTTGGTGTGTCCGTTTTCTGCGTAATGCTTCCATATGGATCATTTCCTATAGTGGAAAGAATAATCCCAAAACATCAGCTTGTTGCCATAACAGTTCATACCCTCTTTTTTTTTTTTGTTCTGCTCTGAAAATGGCTAGGAAGTCAGCAGGGTGAATTGAAATTGAAAACCCGCAGCTTCACTCCTTTAGGATGGTTTTGTTTTTTGTTTTGTTTCGTTTCATGGAGTAGAAGGGAATGCGGTTGGCGTGGAGGAGGGGGGGGGAAGTTGTCCATGTACTGTTGCATGTATATTTGAACAGAGTACTTTCTTGGCAGATGGTCAGGGTTTTAAAAGGAAGTCTCCTTTGGCATTGCGTGAAAGAAAGGGAGAGATGACTCATACAGTTGCACTCTTGGCCAGTAGATAAAGTTCTTGTTCATTGTGGGACTCCCAGCAGGACCTCAGAGTAGTTTCCCATTTTGCATCCTATAGAATAGAACATTTCTATTGTGGAACTTTTTTTTTCTCCCCTTTCGCCTGCTGTTGAAGTTCCCCGTGTTCCTCCGAACACGCACGGGAGGTACGCAGTGTGCATGCCAGTACACTTGGAAATGACATTCTTTGAAAGTCGAGTGTGCTGCATTCTCATGCACAGGAAATGGGAGGATGTCTGCTGCTCCATTGATGTCCCCAGAAGACGGACTGGCAGCTCCGCAGCCATGCTGAAATGTGGCTTTGTTTTCTGACACCGCGTTGGGGTTTTAACTGCATGTCAGAGCACATTGTGTTCGGTTGGGTCCCTTCAGCCTTGTGTTTGTGTCAGAGAGATACAAAACAACTTGAAATTAGACTGGGCGCAAGAGCAAAGTGTAATGATTTGTTGTGGTTCTCTATGGTCCTTTTCAACATCAGCCTCCTGAAAACATAGATTTTGTGATGAGAGTGATGATAATTTGACTTACTCATTAGAATGCTATTTTGGAAACCAAAGCTGACTTGCACCTTCAGCTGTGCGTTTGAACTCCTGCCCAGGTCTCGAAAACTGATTTCTTTTCATCGTAACAGTCACCTAGTTACGGCTGGAGGAGCCTTTAATTTGTTTTGAACCTAGAAACCTCAAGTCGAACATACTACAATCCTGCTTGCTTTTTGAAGTGTAAAATGCAATTGGGTTTATTTTTAAGCAAGCTTGTAACTTTTCTCTTTTTAATTCCTTCTCTTTCACTTAGACGTGTTTGGAGCTGGAACGGTATCTTCAAAGTGAGCCCTGCTATGTTTCTGCGTCTGAAATAAAATTTGATAGCCAAGAGGATCTCTGGACCAAAATTATTCTGGCACGTGAGAAAAAGGAGGAATCTGAACTGAAGACCACGTGTGTCCCAAAAGAGGACAATCTTAGTAGTCAGAACTTAGAGACCAACAGTTTAAATTCTGACGTGAGCAGCGAATCTTCAGACAGCTCCGAGGAACTCTCGCCCACGACAAAGTTTACCTCTGACCCTATAAGCGATGTTTTAGCCAGTTCAGGAAACTTGAGTTCGTCTGTCACTTCCACTCCCCCTTCATCTCCTGAGCTGAGCAAGGAGCCTTCTTCCCAGCTATGGAATTGTACGCCGGGTGAGTTGCCTTCACCGGGGAAAATTCGTACCGGTACCGCTGGAAAGACTGCAGAAAAAGGTACACCCACCAATGGTGACACCTCGCCAGATGGCAGAAGGCGTGTTCACAGGTGTCATTTTAACGGTTGCAGGAAAGTTTACACCAAAAGTTCACATCTGAAAGCACATCAGCGCACTCATACAGGTTAGTAACCGTATGCTTATTAAGAGTTGGCAAGTACTGTAGGGAATACCCCTGACAGTGTCACAGCGTTACACAATCACTGGGTGGGAACCCAGGTTTGGAGAGATGATGTAATAGGAGCAGAGGTTTACCAGCATGGACGACATCACTTCCTCGTTCTTTTCGGAAGTGAGCTGAAGCCAAGACAGTTGGTGGTAGCTTAGTCCGCTGTCACAGCAAATGGGAGCTGCTCGTCTAAGTAGGCAATAGTTGGGAAGCAGGCGTGCGGTCTTCGGGAGCAAAGGTCTCGCCAAAATAGACACTAGAGCTTTGTTGGCATTTATTTCTAAAGCAAAAGCAAGCTCAAATTTTTTTGCAAAAAAAAGGAATGTCATATCCAAAAATTGGTCAGATCACCAAATACTGTAAGAGCTTGTTTTCACGCTTCAGTCTACGTTGGGTCTATCCAATCAGACATCCCAAGGCCTTGGTTATAGAAAGCATAGCTATGGTTGTAAATCATTTAACAGTTTTGTGTGCTATCATTGTTGGCAAAAATCTTGGAAAGCCACAGTGTATTGTAGTCCTTGTAACGTGTCTGCCTAATTGGACTTACAGATGTGTGATTTATTGTATAATTTCATCCCAGAACACTAAGCAAGAGCATTTTATTGTTATGGAACCTGAACTAAAAATAACAATCCTGTGTGTTATTGGGAAAGAAAGTGAGGAAGATAGACACTTCAGGGCTTTTATAAATATTTTATGGTTGAAGTAGCGTGCTGGTTTGCTTGTTTGAGCATTATTGTTTGACATTTCTTTATGACAGCAGTTAGATGTGTAGAACTGCGCCTTGGCTCAATAGTCATCGCTTAACGTGAGGAATTGGCCTGACATTCTTGCTGTATTAATCCAAAGGCCTGTATGGAGTGGTTTTTTTCCCGAAAATGTGGGAAGAGAATTCAAGGAAAAGATCCTTTTTTTGACTCATGAGCTCAGCATTTTGTGGCTTTTATGGGAAGTCTGAGCAAGCTTGGGTACTTCCATTGTCATGCAGAAGTCAGATAAAACAAGATTATTTCAAGAGGAAAGAACAACTTCCACTGAAACCATGGTGGTTGAGCAGACATAAATAGCTGCTGGCCTCAGAAGTATTGCAGAACTGTTGTCCTAGTGCTGTCTGGCTGAGAACGTTCCTGCGAATGGAAGTGGTATTTCTTGAATGCTGAAATAGCAGTGTTCAAAGTGGTGCGCAGGCTTTTCCAAGAATATGTGGCTCAGCAGAAAGGAGTTTGCGTGTTAGGCAGATGAGTGAGTGACAGAGGACTTTGATGCAATATGGTAGCCTAATTGCATTCTGGAGCCTAGCTGTGCTGTCTTTAATCACCTTTCTGAGGTGAACGATACCTGTTTGGGAGTAAGGCTGCCATTATGGATGAACAGGAATGGTAGAAGGTTGGATTTCTTTGTTTCTTGCGAGCCTGTTTAATCGCTTTTTTTTTTTTTTTTTTAATAAGAATGAGATTATTTGATGTGCGATTGCATCAAAATAGTTAAGTAGGAATCATGCGGATGAATTTTGCAAGCCTTCTTTGCCTACGTGTTCTGAAGCATTCAGATAGGTTGAATAAAACTGGCTGTCTTTGGGGGGTGGAAAAGGTTTGCGTAGAAAATGAATGGGATAGCACCTATCTTTCCTTGAATGAAGTCGTGACTAATGTGTAATCTGCTTTCTTTGTAGGGGAAAAGCCTTACAGATGTTCATGGGAAGGGTGTGAGTGGCGTTTTGCAAGAAGTGATGAATTAACCAGACACTTCAGAAAGCACACTGGTGCCAAGCCTTTTAAATGTAGTCACTGTGACAGGTACGTGACTGAAATGCACCTTTTTAAGTAGTTACTTTTAATGCTTGTTGGAGAGTGAGTCTAGCCTGCTTCTCACATACGAGGGAATCATTTGGGAACACAACTGTGTCTGGTATTTTTAAGGGATTATTGTATATTTGGACTGGAAAAAAACCCTTCCATTTTGCTGATCTTTGGGATGTGGTTTGTAGCCTGGTGTTGCAGATGAGTGCTGAGAAGTCCCTAGTGTTGCCACTCATCTGCAGAGCTCCCGGGTGCCCACAGACACTTTGAGTCCTCCCGTGTATCCAGGGAATGCCAAATCCCTCCTCCGCCAGCCGTGTTTTGGAGTGGCAGAGCGAGGGGGGTGCCTCACCCACGCGTACCGCGTCCTGCGTGCCAGCAACCGTGGGCTAACGCGCAACCTGACTCTTGCCTTGCAGGTGTTTTTCCAGGTCTGACCACCTGGCCCTTCACATGAAGAGACACCTCTGAATGGGTCAAGAGGTGAATCCTGCGGGCTAAGAGGCGTCAAGGTTGAAGAGCCTTGAGCGGAGGGATGCGTGTTCCAGCCAAAGCATGCCATTTTGCACCCTACCCAGTTGCCTCCAGGACCTCACTTCCTTGAAGGTCTTTTGAGGGCTAATAAGTCATGTAAGAAACGGCATAGCAACCGCGGTGCGTGATGTTTGGGGTTTCCTGGACTCATACACTGGTATCTAACCTTCTGAGTGGCTCCTAAGCCTTTGCCGTGAGCATGTGCACTGAGAATGTTAATGATTGGGCGACTGTATGCGATGAGGATCTCTTGATGACTGTATGCTGAGGCACATTTTTTTTCTTGTGGTTGTTTTATAACTGTAAGAGAAAAAAAATAGTCTGAATGTCTTGTATGTGAGGAATATCTCATGAGATGGGACGACCACCAATCATTTCCAAGGGGTGGGGGGAGGGGTGTCTGCACCTTTTTAGAGGGAAAACGGAGAGGGAAAGGGGGGAATAAAAAGAGTCAGGATGCCAGAATGGAGATGGGGGACCTCCCCGTTCCTGTGTGAGAGGAGCTTTAGGTGTCTGGTGCAGCTATTAAACGTGCAATGTGTCAAGTAGCTTGTTTTACTTGCTACAGAGCTCATTTGTAATCCATTGTATAAGCTGTGTATTTACAAATGTAACACAACTATAACTTTTCATTATAATACAAAGGTTATTGCATGGTTCTGGGGAACTATATGCTTTTCCATTCTTTAATCAGGACTGCAGTTTTGATTCCAGTTAAGAGCAGCTAAAATACAATTGGTCTAATGTTACATAATGTATGGAACATGAATAATTTTTTCTGTTGGGTGGATAAAACCACTATTGGTTAGAAACTGATTTTTCTCATGCAGCTAATTTTTCTCTTATTTATGCCTTGAGGACTAACTTCTGGTTTTCTAGCTGTTAATGCACTGTTGACCTTAATAATGGTGCCTTATGCAAGTGACCTTCTCTTGTAGGGGGTCTTATACAGGGGTATGGGTGATGCATGCTTTATTAAGGCTCTCTTTTCACCTGGCATTGTACTGTATCAAATGTATAATATGAGGGGAAACAAAGGTTACTTCCAGGGTCCTCCTTCACAAAGACAAATATAGAGAAAAGTCGTTCATGTCAGTACAGTATTTGTTTCACTTAGACAATTTGACTGTGTTACAATATAATGCATATGCCAATTGAATACCTGACCAGTTCTGCCACCTTGAGACTTTTTTTATATTGACCTTGCACAACAACTGTGTATATACACACCCCAACTGTACTTAATATGTCAAGTTTTCATACATATTAAAGATACAGAAGTATTAAAAGATGTATTTGCTTAAAAGGCACAAGTTTCACATCTATATATCTAGCTATCTGTTGGTCATACAGAAAGAAACTATATTACTTTTTTTTAAAAAGTGGGCAGAAAAATAATTGTGTATGTATATTTGTGTGTACAGTCTGTGTATGTGTGTATATATATAGATAATATATAAATATTTTTTTTAAAAGGAAAAAGATTAGAACACATAGCTAGAAAATGCCACAGCCCATCAAAATATTCCCTCTCCCCCCTCCCTGCAATACGGTCATTAAGGAGACAAATAAATGAAAGATACAGTTAATTAAAATCTAGCATTTTTAGAGTGTTTACCTTTAGCTTAATAGTATGCTAAAGGCTTTGTTGGCATTCAGTCCTTCTCAGACTGCTGACTGTGTTTTGTAGTTATTAGGTTGTCTGGAATAGCGTATCTGTGGCCATTTAAGAATGATATGAACCGAATATTGGCATGCTGAAAGATATTAGCTGTGTGCAGATGAAGTACACTCGGCTTTTGGCCTTCCAGCTTCCTGGAGGGCCTGTGAGTGAGCTAGTCGTCGTGGTGGTTGAGCTCTAATTTTACATAGTTCAGGTAAAATAAAGACTGTTTTTTTCCTAGAGTAGAAATAGTCTGTCCAAAAGCAGTATTTTTTTTTTTTTAAACCAGCTCACTACAGTCGATGCAATGAAACATGTGACCTGTTTCTTTTTCTATTTATTATTGATCTTGCTTACTATGCTAATATTTTGGTATATCTTCCTGGAAATGTATGTAGATAAGTGGTTTAAAAAAAAAGTATATGCAAGTGATCTGGTTCTAAGGAACACACAGGCTTAAATCATTCTCATTTCATTTTTTGTTTAAATTGCCTGAAAATGCACTTTTTTTTTCTTCCCCAAACCAAACAAAATTTCTCAGAAAGTGGAATTCTCTTTAGGGTTGGGTTTTGTTGTGTTTTTAACTCCTTGTTTGCATTGTTCTTGGCTTAGTCATAATTCTTATAAACAAGAAAGTAAACAAAAGCAAAACCAACCAAACAAACAAAGAAAAAAAAAAAGCAAACAACCCCAAACAAAAAAAAAAAATTAAACTTGCACTGGCTTGTCTCAATTGTGAAATACCATCAGACTTGTGTGGATGGGGTGGGGCTGTGTGCCATATGTCAAATGCCTGTAATTTTCTTAATAAGCAAGTACATTTTGTTCAGGTGATAACTGAGCCTCAATCAAGCTGAAAAATAAAAATAAAACATTTTTGCTTGAAATTTAAGAAGAAAAAGTTTCTATTAGTGAAATTTCTTTTTTTGTTTTTGAAGCACCCTGTTATCTAAAGAATCTCTTTGTAAGATTTTTGTAAAAATTTTGTTTTACAAGATTTTATTTGAAATTGTTTTTTGCAAGATTGTTATATTTCTGTATGAATGTATTTTTTATTGGAATAACATAAAAAGAAATTCTTATCAGCATCACTTGTCTGGTTTCTTCTTTCTCCTCTCTGACGTCCCCCATACCGAACGATGTCCAATACTATGTCGATGCTTTGCCTTGAGTCACCTGGTTGCAGGTACCAACACCTTTGGGTCAGGTCGCTTTGTGGAAGACAAGCCCTGATGAGAAAATAATTTTGGCAGTAGAAACTAAAAGTTCTTCCGTATCTGAAAAGCTGTTGTTGACTCATCTTTTGTCTCAGCGGAATAGTTAATGCAATTGTTAGTGCAAGACTGCACCTTTATTCCAAATCATTTGTTCTGGAGGGGTGAATGCACGTAGGACAAGTTCTTCATGTGGGAAAGGAGATTCAGTGGGCATTTGAAGTGAAGGGAAAAATATAGAAAGGTGATGGCTGGGCTGGAGGCACATGTCCTTAACTTTTACTGCAGAGTGTGGGCCTTTGAACTGCCTGGTCGATGGGGAAGCAAGCCCAAAATCTTGAAGGTGCAGTTGTGGAGAGGAATGCAGGGAAGGAACCACATGAGATCTGCCTAGCCCAGATACACAGATCTGAGTCTGTTGAAGGGCTGACCTGACCCACATGCTGGTGGTGACCTTCCACCAGCCCAATGCAAGCCTCTGTGAACTGCATTTTTTCAGAGCAATGGCTCTTGAAAGCATGCCTGGCATGTATGCTGGCTTGGGACACATGCAGAACTTGTTTAACGTTGCCTTATGGCTTCTGCTTCACTCATGCTAGTGTTAAAAATCCCTTAAGCATCAAGCAAAATCATTGGCAGAAATGGAAAAGTTATATGCTGAGAAACTGACTTTGAATGTGTGAATTCAGTTCACAGTACTTGAACATTTCCTGGTTTAAGATGAGAAATGGTCTAAAAATGGTGCAGAAAAATAAATACAGATTGAGGCAAAAATAGTGCAAAGGAGAGACCCTTGCCACCTACCTCAGTTAGCCCAGCAGTGGGCTAGCAAGTAGATAATATACCTACAAATAGACAAGGAAGCAATGGCAACTTAAGCAAATTGATGGTCTGCAACGCGAGGGTTATATTAAATTTCACCATTGGTACAATATTTTGCATAATAAAACACAGATGTCTTCTGGGAAACTTAGGTACGGTTGCACTAGAAATAGAAAAGGCTACCGAGGTTTAGGAACTATGACATTTTGCCTCCTCATCTGTATACAAGAAATGGAAATATTTTTAAAGAACTGAGCTTGACCTTGGAGGTTCTCCACCCAAAATGTTCAATGGGTGTGTATCACAGAACAAGAATTGGCAAATTTTTGCCTGTTTATTGGGTGTGTGTCATCTAGGGCTGTGTCTTACCGTACCTTCTAAAAAAGAAAAGGCCTTATAACTCCATTATTAAGGGTGTTTTTGAGATCCCACCTTCTCTTTTTTTCTCAGAGAGATTGTACTGAAAAAAAAGTGGTGGTCAAGAAAAAAAAAAAGGCTAGTGACAGAGCTATTGGGCAACAAGGAAACTACAAAGCAGAAAGCAATAGCCATTTCAGGGTTGGTGCATTTCAACATGCACATCTACTGCAGGCTTGCTTAATTCCAGGTTTTGAAATGCAGAGCAGATGGGAAGGGACGTGAATTTGAGGGTGAAGAAGTCAGGTGGCTTTGGTATGGACCTGGATTAGTAGCCTTAGCAAGTTCCAACAACTTCAACTGAGGTTAACAGGGTCAAAATGAGGACAGAGCCTGTGAGCCAACATGTCAGCTTCTTGCTGCAAAGGTTAGATGTGGTATGTTTGTGCACTTAGGCACACATATGTGCATGCAAAGGTCAAGATGAAACAGTTAAAAATCCCAAACCAGAATCTGTTCAAGTGTTTGTTTTCCTTTTTTCCTCTCGGGTGTGAAAAATCCTGGCATACAAGTGGTCAGTGCCAGCAGGGCGTATCACAGCTTACCAACTTATTTGCACAACTGGGTATTGTAAATACAGCGTGACTTTGAAGTTTACAATAGACAAGTGATTGCTGTTTTCTTAAATTGGATGTTCATATTGTTTAGATGTTACTGTCTGGCTCCCCACTAAACCTACGATGATTTGTCACAAAGTGAACCCAGAATGGTGCCTGTTAGAGCACGTTGAAGACAAGCTTTATTTTATTCTTTCCTCTTTAGGAGTAATTTGTGGTACTTCTGCCTTTCTGTTCGTCTTTTACCTCTTCCATTCTTCTCAACTACTTGAGCATTCACTCTCTGTTTTCTTTAATTGCGTTGAAAGCTCTGAGGAATAAAAACAACTTCTGTAAATCGCACAAATAGCAGCAGCAAAATTACAAACAAGGGGAAGGAAAAATGCTGTGGTGAATGTTTCAAAAAGTAGCTGAGTGCTATTTATGCAGCACCAAAGGAGTACGTGATCGTACGTATGCGCACAACAGGGCGAGACAAGCTTTAATAAGAGGACAGCCCATAGTCCATCCATTGGAGGTCTCCTGAGCCTCGTCCATAGAGAAGGGTTAAGGTAGACTGACACAGTGAGGGGAGCTCTATCTGCACGAGAGCGGGGCAGGGGGACAGGTAAGGAAGGTTTCCCCTCTGCCTTTTAAAGCTTAAAAGGACCTGCATTTCCTCCTTGTTCCTCCATTTTTTTTCAAAATTTCCTTGGAGACAAAATGGCTCGGGTAGGAAATGTCTGCAGTACTTATTTTCTCAAGCTTTTCCTGCTTTGCTTCCTCAGGTACCACTAGTTTATAGAGTAGGCAACAACATCAGTACTCCAGTTCTTTATTTCTGGCGACAAGAGGTTACCGAGCAGCTGGTACTCCCACAGAAGCCTTCCTGCTTTTGCTTCATCCCATGGGATTGTGTAGCCGAGAGGCATTAACAAGTCCTTCTGAAATAAAGCCTCTGCCATGGCAAGACACTGCTGAGATTATACAGTCCAAGGCAATAGTATCTTTATTTTTTTTCCCCTTAGCTCTTTTACCTCTACACTGGCTGTTTCATCCCTTATTCATGGTCTCTAGATATATGGCATTTATTTTTGATCAAGCCTGTAGCAGTACTGTCTCATAACCATTTGAGCTCTTACATATAAGGGAGAATGAGCAGATGGAGTATTGCTTTTGCACATAGGTCTACAGAGGTTTAATCAGTCTAGGATCCATTGGAGCTACCCTGGGAAATAAGGGTTTGCAGGTTCATGCATTAATATTGTGAGGCCTTGGCCAAAAGCTCATTTAAGTCAAGGAGAAATTCCTCACTGAATTCGACGTGCTCCAGACACAGTTATTTTTTCATACAGCTGAACCTGAGGAGGAAGTACATTTGAAATCCATTCAGAAGCGAATTTTCATTCAGTGACATTTATGACTATATTTCGTCCATTTCCCATTGAACATTCGATAGCTGGAGTTTACAAGTGCAAGCATTGCAAAGCTGGGTTGGTTTTTTTTTTTAACAGAAATGTGATTTTTTTTTCTGAAATTTATTTTTGATTGCAGACTGATGATAAACCTTGTAATTTGTTCTGCCATTTCAGTTACACAACAGCTACATAATAATTTTGTAAGTTATAGCAGTGACTATATTGAACTGTAATGTTGTCAGCCTGAATGCTTCACAAATTATTAGCTGAGAAATTATCAACTGACGAAATTAACTGGGTTTGTAGGATACCATAGCAACAAAGGTGGCCTATGGCTTAGAAAAAAAAAAGTGCTTCATCAGATACAAGCCAGCACATTTTCTTAAAATAAGGATAAACTATTCAGAATTTGCAACTGGGGCTAGAGATTGGTTGTGTTCTTGAAATATAGGTTTATAATTTGTCACAGGAAAAATAACTCCATAAAGCAAATCCGCTAAGGTGTTTTAAGATGATCTATTACGCGGAGGTGTCTAGCGCAGCCATTTTGGATTGGTGTCATGATAGGAAACAGATGGTATATGTGTTTATGTTTAACATTTAAGGAGGTATAGAAAGCAATTGGGAGGTGATGTATTTTGTTAATGGGCGAGTAAAGCCTCATATGTACAGTTAAAATAGAATGTAAAAAAGAAGCAACATTTTTTCAGCACAAATGAGGCAATGTAACAACACGCTTAAGTAGATTTATTTGACTAGTTTCACTTTAAATAATTTTAATGAGAAATTCTCTAAATGTTTTTGAGTGGAGATAGAAAGTAATCTGGTAACCACATGTCTTGATGTAAGCCAAGCTGTTCTTTAACAGCACTTTCTTTCAATACAATATAAATTTAGCTGGAATTAGCATCGCTGAATGTTAGTCCCTCAGTGCCTCACTTGCTAAACCTCCATATTCTTTTTACTGCCTGTGTGCATTTCAGAAGCACAGAGTGTGTGGTCAGTTCTGGACAAAGGCAAATTATCGAATGGGGCTGAGGAAGGCAATGTGTTTGCTGAATTCTGTAACGTAACAAACACCTCAGTAATAATTCAGGAAGGTAACAGATCTGCGCTGGGTGCAGTAATATATTTTTCCTATAATGTGCTACCTTTTGGATTTGGTACTGAATATATCAAAAATCTAGTTATGCATGCAAAGCTGTATTTTTTCTGAATTTTATGTGCTTCACCTTACTGTATGTTATTTCATTTATAAGATTTATCTGTGAACATGCAGTGATAGTCAGACTATTGTTCATTTCCCAGCTTCACTAGGCAAATTACTCAGTCTTCTGGGTTTTCCTTTATTTGTTTTTGCTAACTATGAAGAGGACATTGAGGGCAACTGGATTTTAATAGATCCTCACTGTAATTAATTATTCATCAGCAGTAGAAGTATTAGCAGTAGTAGACAGACATGCGGAGGAGGCTGAGATCTTGCTGTGGTGAACCTACAGGGAGCGAGGCTCTTCCATCCACATTCTGCCTAATTAGACCACGGCACATTTGGAATTACCAACATCCAAAGAGAGAGAAAGTAGTTTTGCAAACTATTCTGATGATCTCAGCAGTTTTCCTTTTCCTGGTCAGACAGATAATGCTGTTGATATTTTACCATAATTCCATTCAGTCCTGTCCGCCTGTCACAGATGGACTCATTCTGGACATCAACATGAGAAATCACCATGCAGAACACTGGGTTTCAACACATTTCAGTGAGCGATTTTAGGTGAGACCTTGTAATGCTCGTCCCTGTCTCACATGATTGGGATGTTTCTTACCATGTCATGATTTTGTTTTCTATTTCTTACAACCTTCTTCTGGCAGTAACTTTGGTATATTCTCTGTGAAATGCTTTGGATCTACTGAGATTTCTTCTTAATTTGAAAAAAATTGGTAAGAATTAATCTTTAATCCCATAGATAGAAAAGAGTAAATAAGAGATGTAATAATGTTATAGTATTAATGGGATTTGAGCCTCAGTAGGAAATAGATGCATTATTCATAAGGATTGATGGTCTTTAGTGTCCCAACAGCCCCTCGTGGGGCTTTGGAGGTATTAGACCGGTCACTGGAGAGAGGGTTGCTCTAATGCTTAATAAGCTAAACTAAAAATATCACTAGAATTATAAAGCAAAAACTAATCAAATCCTAAATATAAATATGATGATACAAATCCATCCCCTGGTTATCTCCACAAACCACCCTGCCTCAAAGGCTTGTCAGTGACTTGTCCCTTATTATCTTTAATCAAGCAGAAGAGCGAGGCATTGAACGCCACGGTGGATCTGTATAACAAGGCACTGCAGGTGAAATCTGTAGCCCTGCGCTTCCCGCTACACGTGTGCTGCCGTCCGACCCCCGCTCCGCTGGCGAAGGAAAGGGCGGCAAAGAGACAAAGGGATGCAGTGTTTACCCGGCTCCTGTGAAGTCCTCTGTAGCTTCTTCTTCTAATTCCCATCCCCAAAGTCCAGACCACAGATGCTTCATAGGGCAAAACCAGCCTGGATGCTTGTAGGTAAAAATTATGTGGTAACACACAACAAAGAAGCTGACTAAAGGAGATTGCTGCAATAAGGTTTCCAGCACTTACATGGATGGAATCTACCCAGACTCTAGTCTCTGTGTTCTCTGACAGGACATGATTTATCTTAACTATAATGGACAACTTAAAAAAAGAAATTTAAAAAAATAGAGTGTATATTCTTTCATTTATCCAACCAGATTCAGCACTACAGTTTGAATATTTGTCTGAGAGGCTAAAACTGCTAGTCACCAAACAAATGTAACTGTGTCATTCAATATTAAAAAATATATTTTTCATTAGACATTAAGTATCTTGGGATAATGATGAGGTCATAAAAGACTAATGTGTTTGGCCAGGAGAGAGAAGATTCATAAAAGAATAAAGAGCTGTGGGATACGGCTCCTTTTGGCACAAAGGGTAGCACCCAAAGGCTGCTCAGGGAAATAGTTGTGTGTGCAGATAGTTGAATGCAAAGCAGATTTAAGCCTTGATTCTGAAATAAAGTCCATGCAAACAGCCTCCTGTCCCCTGAGACACCAAAAACTGTACAGCACTTCTTTTGAGCACCGCAGGGGACAGGGACCATCCCTGATACAGGATGTGGAGACCCAAAAGGAGATGTCCTCATGCCTCCTGGGGCCATGCAGCCAAGGTCCAGGGTGCACCAGGACCCTGAAGGTGATCAATGTAAGTGGGGTTGTGGGAGTCAGTGGGGTTTTTGATATTGGTGTTTGAAAACATAAAGCAGAGCAAAAGTGCTAAGAGATTAAATCTTCAGCCTTCATACTGTAGGCTTTTTTTCAGAGTTTGGTGAGAGACCCTCAGCTTTGGGCCTACCTAGGTATCCCTTACCAGAAAATGTAGAGGCAGTACCTCCCTCATCTGCCATACACTTCACTGTGTCGTTTCAGCCCATGACATATAACTATGAGCTTACATTTTAAGGCTAAAATTAAGTTCCTAATATGAAGGCATTAACAAAGAAAAAATAATGTCAAACTATAAGGACTCCAAGAATCTTTTTTTTTTTTTTTACAGTTTATAGACATATATACATATGCACACACAGGTGCAAAAATGGAAACAGATTTTATTGTCTAGGATTTTTATTTTCTATATGCTGTTACATTCCAATAAAATACTGTCCTTCGAGAGTCATCTATGAGACTGATAATAATATATCGGTCTTAAACTAGAGTGTAAGAAAATAAATACTGAAGAAAATCAAATAATCTGTGCTAGTGAAACAGATGCAAAAAGTAAAAAAGCATTAAAGGCAAAAAAATAAAGCAAATTTTCAGAGTTCTTCTGAATTTAACACTTTTTGGGAAACTTACTAACCTAAGTACGTCAACATCAAACCTTTATTTATTTTATTTTTTTCTTTATTTTTATCAAGATTGGAAAAGACCTAAAAGATCATCCAGTCCAACCATCACCAATACTTCTCAGCTAAATCATATCCCTCAACACAACATCCAAACCTTTCTTGAACACCCCCATGATCGGTGACTCCACCACCTTCCTGGGCAGTGCATTCCAGTGCCTGACTCCCCTTTCCGAGAAGTAATATTTCCTAATGTCCAGCCTGAATCTCCCCTGGCGCAGCTTGAAACCATTGCCTCTAGTTCTATCACTGTCTACACGAGAGAAAAGGCCGACCCCTAGCTCACTACAACCTGTTGATGGTTGTGTTCAATGAATCAAGCTTCCACAAGTTAGGAAGTAGGTCTTAAAAAAACCTAAATTCCTAAATGCAAGAATGCCTGAGAAGTCTGAAAATCAAAATAATGGTAATATGATACTGTGGGTTTTTTTTTAATTTAAATTCTGGATTTTGGATCCAGCAGGGTGCATTCAGAACACGTTTTCTTGTATTCTTTACAATGAAAGTTGGAAACTTCTGTTTTAAATGTAAAAGTTAAGAAACTAAAAAATAAAAAAGGCAACAGATACTCAAGGCCATACAACAAAATGGTGTGAGTTGGTCACACTGAGGCAAGTGTATGCAAATAGAATCCTTTGCTAAAGTAAATTAGTAGAGTTTCCTTGATTTCATGGGCCAGATAGTATGAACCGTATCATTCAGGCTGACAATGTCTGGAAAAAAAGCTGTTAAAGCAAAATCACCTCCAAAATCTGACAACATGGTCCTTCTTCACCTGAAGTCCAGAGAAGGAGCTGAGTCCTTAGAAGTGCCTAAGGAACGTCATTAAGTATTCTTCTATGGGAAGTCCACACAAGCATTGCTCTGAACTGACTTTTTTTTTCCTTTTTGCTGTTCCACCTAACATTTTTATCTCATTATTCTTAGCAGTGGTAAGTAACTATGACAGGAAGACAGAGTGGAAAATTAAGGCTTGTTAAGACTATTATACACCAAAAGGATCATGTCATAAATGAGATTTCAGTCTGCCCAGTTTGGGATATAATTAAGTAATCACGTTCAAGGTGGATGGGTTTGAGACAATGAAAGGCCACCGGAGGTTGTTCAGTTTCAAAGGGGCAAATCTTTTTATGCCAAGAAGTTACACGGATGCGATTTCGGCAGCAATGAGGGACACTGGCTCCCTCCCGGCTGTTGAACATGACAACTTCTGCTCCTGGGAAGGGAGGGCAGCTCCAGTGATCCCACCATCCTTCAGAATGGCCTTTGTGTCAAGCAAATGCTGTTTTCCCAAGTCTCATTTTCTGTTAGCATGTCACCAGTGTGCCTTTGTCTCTAGCTTTGGTCTACAAAGACCTCTCAAGAATAAGAACAGAAAACTCAGCACCCTGGGAAAAAAAGTTGCATGTGCTGAAAATTTTACTATCACTTAATTAACTTTTGAGGAAAGTGTGTTTAAAACCAGGCATCAAGGCTGTGAATAATGAGCATATTCCAATACTACGGACACAACAAGGAAGTGTCAACAAAACCGCCACAGGAAAACAGTGAGGCTTTTTCTTGGCTTTGAGGGAATACAATGAGTCTAATGTTGCTGCTTTCTCATTTTTTCCTATTTTATCAGCATGGAAAGCTGGGCAGGACTTAGCTGAATCACTGCTCAGAAGGCAGTCCAAAATGTGAGTGAGTCAAACAGTGTATGGGATACAGAGTGACATGGGTGTTTAGTGTCACTAGGGTTTGCCATGCAATTCTTGAGGGCATAATGGATGACTTTTTTTTTGCCTGCAAGTAGCCACAATCATTATATGAATCACTTAGGGAAATTATATTGAAAGCTATCATATCATAAATCTGCAGAGTTTTCCACTGAAAGGAGGAGAGGAGAGGAATCATAAAAAGTGACAAATAATACTTTTAAACATTATATTCTTCACTTTTAAATTCAATATTTAAATTCAGAGTATATGTATATTTTTTCTGCAGTTATCTTTCTTCCTCCCTCCTTCTTTCTTAATTCCTCAGAAAGGAAGAGTAGGAAAAATCTGTCCTCAGGGTTTTGCCCTGCTATCTTTCAATTTTTCCAGTCTGCCACTTCTTCAAATACAAATGATGTCTGTTTATGATTTCATGCTGACAAACTAGTAAAATATTAGCCAAGACTTAAGTTCTTACTTTGGAAAAATACTTTTTTTTTTTAAAAATAAAATCTCGAGGGTGGAGGGCAAGACTCGGCAGCAACAATAAACTAACACTATATTAAAAAAGTCAATCAGTTCTACTATCTACATGGGGAAGTCCTTCCTTATCTCCTCTTTGCCATGTGGGAATCTTGTGGAAATAAGGGTCCTGTGGGGTATGAAGGTAGAAGCACAGTGTAGAAGGTGGCATCCTCCTCATCCTCAGTGCAGGGAAGACTGAGCTAGTGGTGTCCCCGAAAAGAGCATTTGGTGGTGATCATGCTCCTGCATGGGAGCAGTTGACAGGAGGACAAGCTTTGAGGGAGGAGGGGTGCCACTGCAGCAGGACAGGCTCAGCAGCTGTCCCTGTGGCCATGGCAGTGGGGATGACTCATGGGAACCTGCTGCCCCACTCCCCCATCGCTGCTGCTGGCAGCTTCACCTGCATTTGCTTTCACAGCTATGGTGGGTGGACATTTCCCACTCTGGCAGATTCATACATGCTTTTCCAGATTAACTTTACCACTATATATCATCATCTGCATCACTATTGCATCAGTTTTTCCTGGTGATTTTGTCAGTCCCAGCTTCTTTGTCCTGGATTCTTAATGACAAGCCACAGCTTAACAAAGAGTAGCACAAAAAGTCTGTATTTGTTGTTAAGGCTTGAAAACAAAGAATGTCAAACAATCAGACCTGCTAAGGAATGAGGGAATTAAATCAGCCTACCTGTGCCCCACTGAGCTGAATCTGGTCCAGCTTTCTAGAAATGCTGGGTCAGCAAAAGCAGGTGTCAAGGAATCTAACTGGAACAGCAGGAGCAACTGGATTTCAAAGCTCACTCTTGTCACAAACCCTTTTCTTCAACTTATTAGGTTTGAAACAGTTTGTAAATACATGAAAGAATCCTTCTTCCCCCCTGGTCTTTTTGCAGTATAGGGAACCATGAGTCTCCTTAAAGCAGATATTTTGGGGAAGAGCTTTGTGAAAAAAAAGTGTTGTATTAACATAAAATCAGAAGCAATGTGTTTCCATGGAAAATTAATGGCAAATTTAAGTTTTGGTTAACAAAGAATTTCTTAACTACTCTGACTAAGGTTCCTTTCTTGTTTATTTTGTTGTGAAATGCAGAGAAATTTAAAATCCATGCTTTTAGAATACATTCAACAGCGGTAACTCACACTTAGCTATTAATGGAAGTGAATGACTGAAGTGACCCAGATTTCATTTTTGCATTGTTATGAGAAATAGTTGCACACAAGAACACACATTTCCTGCAAGGAAAAGTATTGTGTCAGTCACAGCTGCTAGACCTATAGGATAAAGCAGAGGCAGACATATATTTTCTAAACTAAAGCTAGAACTTCAGTATTAAATCTAACCATGAGAATACATATGTGAATAATATGTCAGATGAGCACACAGCTGAGTGTCTAAGGACATCAGCTCCTTAAAAATATCAAGAGCTCTTTCCCCTGTGCCAGTTTAAATTTGGGATAGCTCCATCAAAGTCAGCGGAGTCAGAACCATGTAAAACTGACATGATAGTAGGACGTGATCCTGCCTGTCTGTGTAACATCTGCCATCTTCATCAATTCAAGGACTGAAGTTGGACCACACATATGATAAACAGACTTGTATTGCTTTCTAGGGAAGAGACAGCTGCCAAAGGGTTATACCTGAAAAATGTCTGGGAGCTTACTGGTGATCTAAATGTTAGTCCGCCCAGACCCTCTGCAATGTGCCATCACTACAGCAGTCTCAGAGCATATCTCACACACAGAAAGACAAAGCTGCCTACAAATATAAGTTCGGGCTTTCTCTGAGGAGCAGGAGGTGCACGTTCCACATCCAAGAGCTCTGTGGTCAGACCCCTAGCCCCAGAGGCTCAGGCTCAGCCCCACTGCCAGCCACCAAACTGGGGAGGAGCTGGGGCAGAACAGGCAGCGGGGCACCTCCAGCTGCTTTTGAGCAGCCCCCAGCTGAGGTTGCCAACTGTAGATGGCTGGTTTGGATTTCGACAGGAAGGTCCTAAGTCTGCCTATACATGAAACAGACAATGCATTTTCATAAGCCAGAGTTTGGATACCACTCTGAGATCAGTCACCTAAAACTCCAACACACAGGTTTGTAGATGTTTAGGTCCTTCCTTAGACTCACGCCTAACACATTTTCTTGAAAAATCTCACTCTTGGATAGTCAATATCATAAGCACTACCTGTTTGCCTGAATATATACACACATATATGCACATATACATACATTGCATTTTAAGTTATGTAGCTCACTGTCATTGACTTTTACAAGAGAACTAGATTTAAAATAAATAGGAATATTAATATTGATTTAAACGAAAAATTAAAAAAAAATTCCTGCTTGAGAATTCAGTTTGCTGAATATATTGAATGAGTCACCACATGGCACCTTAGTTGTTTCACAATATTTTATTTTTACTGATGGTTCAAATGAGTCAGCTGACTCTAGGCAGGATTTAAGACAATAGGCAATTAGTGTATGGGTGAGTAAAAATACATACTGCATGCCTTTCTGTCTCTACATGTTGTTTTTCCTTAACTCGATGCCAGATTCATTTGATAAAAGTGACTCAGTCTTTGCTGAGTTAGCCCTGCCATTGACCAACTCACCCTTAGGAAATTGCATTTTCTCCTCCCAGAGGTAGACTTGCCCATATTGTCAACTTCAAAGGTTGAAAGTTAGTCAAGCAAAGTAAAAGAACATGCTTCTGAACTCTTTCATAAATATCGAAAAAAGTATATATTTTCATTTCCCTTTGAAAGAATGTGAAAACACAAGGTAAAGATGGTCAGCAAAATCTCTCCAAAATAGGTGAGGAATCTTCTTCAATCTCTACTATTTTTTTTCCTCCTTTCAGTGAGAGTTCTGCTTATTCTCCATTTCCACTCCAAGATGCAACAGCTGAGAAAGGAGAATAATTTTAAAAAAAATCTAAGCTACATCTTCACCTTGTTTAAATCAGCACATCTCCAAATATAACATTCAACTACTTGCTGAGAATTTAAGTCTCATTAAAAAAAAAACAACAACACACTTTATTAATTTTATAGGTCAATTTACTTTACAGACTTAATTCACACAATATTTACAAGGCTGTTAACTTTTCTTTACTTCATAATGCTGTCTGATTATATGGACAGTGGACTGTCACTTCCAGACTGGAGTTCTATTTTCAGCTAATGTGAACCAGGGTAGCTCAAGAGATGCAGCAATTTATACTACATTTGAATCTCAGTCTGTGATGTTTTTAGAGTCATTGTTATGGTGAAATAGGCTGAAGGAGGAAAAATGATAAAGTCTAAAGAGGATTGGAACATTTTTCAGGTGGCCTTCTCCCTAGTGAAATCAGAGCTCTCTATATAATTTATGGGCAGAACAAGACACCTAAAAATGGGGTTCAAAGAAGTCGGTGCTTTGTGTGAAGTATTAAACAGGAGGAAATGACAAAGAAATGTTCAGAGTTCTGCTCTGCCATCAAAGGTTGTTAAATGAATACAGGGTTAGAGGAAAACACCTTCTCCCGTTTTGGATTTGCAGCTACAAATGACTCTTGGAATTAGTTTCATCTGTCAGCTTCATCTATTCTTGCAAACAGCAGAAGTGATACTCTCTTGGTATGTGTGAGATCCATGTTCATATATCTCTGAAGCTCACTTTGGGGCAAGAAATTTCACCAACATTTTCCACCGTTCAGAAAAACAATCACTCTCCTTGGAGTATTCTGAAGTGGTTCTGAAATTCAGTATCCAACTGGAATTGTGCTATTCTATATAAATTAAGAAAATACTAATTGGATGAAAGGCTGGAATTTTATCTCACTAGGCTGCAGAGTTATTTTCTCAATGCTAGTTTAACCCCAAAATCTCAATTTCTGAAATAAAAAAAAAGGTAAGATTTTAATTTAAGCCTCCCCTATCTTAAGAGAATCCTTTAACCACCAAGGTCCTGAAAATAAGGAACGATACTAACGAAAGATTTTGGTTTTGTTTTAGAATCTAAATTCAGATTAACATGTTAACTAGGTCAGGAACTCAGATGCAATTCAATGGCTTGGTTTCTGCAGGGTGTCAGACTGTGAGCTTCTGTGTAACAGGAACAAATCAATGACATTTTACAGATCACGCAGAAGTAGCCTAATCCATCTGAAGCCATTGGTAATCCTTCCAGTAACTCCAGTAAGCTTTGTACATGTCTACGTACCTGTCTGTTACTCTGAGATTATGTATATTGCTGGTGACAATAAAATACAAAATATACTTATAGCGGTAAAATGTCAGTAGCTTCTGCCCATACATTCATTATGCTTTTGTTTGGCTTCTTTCTGTTTCTGTGGGGATTGATTGCTAACTTTTTACACTTGAAGATTTTTCTAAATCAGTTTCAATCTCTAGGCATCCCCTCCTTGCCTTCTGTACTTAAAGGAGGAAAAGAAAAGAAGTATTTCTGATGCCACATGTTGTGTGTTCGCAAGAACAAATGCTCAAGATCCCTCCCCTTCCTCCTGCTGCCTGAAGGACTCTAAGATAAAACCAGTGCACGTTTTTTCTTATGTGACTCGTGGTGCTCTTAAGATCTAACATGCTATCTGGGTAGGCATCAACATTTTACAAGAATCTTCTTTTACACCTCCAAATTCATAGTTCTCCGTCAAAGATTCTAGCCCAAAGAGCAGTTAATAAAGCTGAATGACCTCTTGGTCTAGGATTTTTTAAGTCTCTTTGAGACTAAAATTAGATTTCCTTCTTTAGGAAGAGAAACAGGCCAACGTGTGACCCTTGAACTGTCAATCATCTGGAAGCAAAGCAGGGAACTGATTTCTCTCAGAGCAGCAAAATGAAATGCTGAAAAATAATAATAATGTGACTATACATATTTTTAAGCTCATAATAATTAGTCTTTATTATGATTGTTCCTACCTGATATTCAATGGTAATTTTGGCCCATGGATATATATACCTTGACTTAGTTCCATAAGATAAGCTAATTTCAAATATATCATGCTTTAAATGAGTTAACCACTAATTTACTGGTAGGACTCAAATAATAGTTATCTATGGGGAATCATAATTGAACGCTCTAGTCATATTTGACAGGTGTCTGTAGTATGTCCAGTGTGGTTTAACATTTCCATTGAAGGTTTGGGAGTAAATATAAAGCTGTTGCTAAAAAAAATGAGAAAACATTGGAAAGAATAGTAAAAAATAAGGACAGATTGATGAAGGGAGCCATTCCCTTTCACAGATATGCATTTTAGTATATCAAGTGAAACAACTTATTTGTAGGAATAAAGATAGCAGACCATGAATTTGCAACAAAAGATTAGACTGTGGAAATCGTTGCTTCTGTAAAAGATACAAGCATATAGTTTGCAAGCAACTCGGTATAAGCTCTGGAATACTGTACTGAAAAAAAAAAAAGAAAGAAAAAAAAGAGGAGGCTTGTGTCATCCTTGGCCGATAAACAGCAATGAGGGGGAGGAGGGACAAAATTTTTCCTTGATGTGTAGTAAAATTGATCCTGTGCAGTTCTGGCAGCCATATGTTAAAATAGCAATTGAAAAATTAGAGAGGATGTAGAGATAGATGCCTTACCTTGAGAAGTACAAAGAAGATAGTCTGTTTAGTTGAACAAAAAGCACACTGAAAAGAAACATGATTACAGCACCTAAAAAACCCTCATCATTTCTCTCACACCTTGCAGGTGAACAAGACAGAAGTCAAAAATCACTACTTGTTTTCCAGAGCTCATTTTCCTCAAGCCTTTTATATTCTCATGGTTAAAATGCGGTTGTAGACACTCCTGTATTGCAGAATATGCCTCTAAGTCATACCATCAGAGGGCATGGGCAAATGCTGAAAACTAAAGGGCCTTTTAATTTAGAGGTGGGAGAAATGAAAGAGATCATTAGTTAGAAGAAGGAAACAGACAAATTCAAATTGGAAGTAAGACACACAATTTTAAGAAAGGGAATGGTTAGCTGTTGGAATGGTTTGCCAAGGAAAGCAGAGGAAACTTTGATGTCTGCAGATAAAACCTGGATCTTTTTCTGGAAGAGATGATTTTGACAAATAAAATTTTGACACTGATATTGGAATAATTGGATGAAACTTAAGGGCCAACACTGTGCTTCAAAAGGTTGGAGCAGAGATCTTTGGCTTTAGATTTCACTTCTGAAAGACTCTGACTTTGGAAGAAGAATGCAATTTCTCATGAATATAAAGGGAAAAAAAAAATCACAATGTGAATGGTTAAGCACTGGAACTGGCTGCCAAGAAATCAGGGAATTTCCACCCATGGAGACTTTCAAAATACAGCTGGAAACTGCCCTGAGCAACCTGATCTAATTTTGAAGTTAGCACCCCCTTCATAGGAGATTGGACTAGATTTCCAGAGCTCCAGTCCGGCATGAACTTTTCTACAGTTCTGCAGTTTTCCTGGTGTGCAAGGTGGCGAGGACATTTGATGACACTTGCATTTGCAAAGAATTCCAGAGTCTTCAAACGGACTCTGTCTTCTAGGGATGTCCTGTTTTTATCTGTCCGTACGGTGGATAGGCAGTACAACTCTTTCCTGGCTGTGAGCAAAGATAAGATTGCATGTCGTGACAACTTTTGATAGTCATGTTAAAAAGTATATATATTTTTTATTGTATTGTTACATTTATTGTTTATAAATACATCCTGCTTGAAAACATTGGAGAGAACACAAATGAAATAACTAACTGGTAATCCAGTCTGCATGTAACTCTGCTCAGGTTCACTGTATAAATGTAGGTTTTGCTCATGCTCCTCAATGCACTCGCATTCAGGAGCTGCTTTGGGAACATGGCACCACCAGCTGTAAGGTGCGTGAAGGGGATGTCCTTAATCAGGCCAAGGTGGCTGACTAGACTTCATTTCAAACCCTATTGTAAGTTTGAAAACTCTGAAATGGCTGTCACACTATGGCAACAGGAGAGATCATGTGCTAGAGAGGAGCATTGGCAGCTCCCTTTTCCAGCTGGTGTTTCTGTGGATGCATTGCAGGAGATCCCTGGCAATGCTCCTCTTGATTAACAGCTTCTGACCAGAAAACTCTAACATTTCACTCCCCAGCTCAGCTGCTGTGCCATTTGCTGCTTTACTATCTTCATGTATCAACAAAGGAAAACTTAGGTTATTTTTTTGTTCATAAGTTATTATAGGAAAATCATTGCATTGCTTCTATTCTCAAATTAGTGAGCAAAACAAAAGGGGACCAAAGGGGAATCAAATAGTTTATCACCCAGCTGAAGCAATGACAACCTTGTCTGACCACAGATAGAGCAGTTAATTGGGCAGGGAGGTGCTATGATTTAGTACCTACATCTTTAGATTTTAATCCAATATAAAGTGACATAATTGTATTGATCTCAGTGCTGATTTACACTATCTGAGAATATTACAATATATTTTTAACTTTACTAAATTCTCTATCTGCTCTTGTATTGCTGATGCAAAGAAAATTAAAATACTTCAGATCAATCTAGTCTCCCAAAGTAACAATGAAACATTTATAACTGCAGCGAGAAAGGTGCACAGAATCTCTTTTATTCTAGCCTGCTCTTAAGAGTTAAGTGAAATTACTGAAGCGTGTTCTAAATTTTGTCAATTGTGACATATTTTATGCTATTGGCATAGTATATTCAATAAGTGCATTAGGAGAGTGCTTAGCATTTTGTAATTACACTCATATTTCATTTTAAGATAATTTCATGCTATTCTTTCAAAAGGCATCAAATTTGGAGCAGTAGTCTTGAAACAATGGGATGTGATATTAAAAAAGAATCAGATCTAAAATGCTGTTCTACTTCTCTAATGGAATATAACTAAAATACAGTGTGCAACTTTCATTCAAAAAACCTCTGCAGTCAAAGAGATACTATTGATTTAAGTCACTACTAATTTAATGAAATGCCATTTTCCTTTTTTTTTTTGCCCTTCTTTGCTCCCCCCTCTCAATGAAAAATCAGATTTACAGTCTCATTTGTCTCAGTAAAAATATATATATTATACTAACACTCCTACATGGATTTTAAAGTAAATAAACCATTATTATGACACATGGTTTTTGCACCTGTGAGGAACTTTTTGACTCACCACTAATAGCATGGACATGTAGTGACTCTTTTTTTTTAAATAAAAAACCCCACCATTTCCTCTGTAATATGTGTTTTCTATATTTAGTAATAGAATAGAATCATAGAATAGTTTGGCTTGGAAGGGACCCTTAAAGGCCATCTAGTCCAACCCCTCTGCAAGGAGCAGGGACATCTCCAATTAGATCAGGTTGCTCAGAGTCCTGTCCAACCTGGCCTTGAATGTTTCCAGGGATGAAACATCTACTACTTCTCTGGGCAACTTGCTCCGGTGTTCCAGTACCCTCATTGTAAGAAAGTTGTTCTCCTCAGAGCTGCTCTCGATCTGTTCTCTGCCCAGCCTGTATTTGTGCTTGAGATTGCCCTGACCCGTGTGCAGGATCTTGCACTTGGCCTAGCTGAACTTCATGAGGTTCTCACAGGCCCACCTCTCCAGCCTATCGAAGTCTCTCTTAATGGCATCCCTTCCCTGCAGCATGTTGACCGCACCACACAGCTTGATGTCACCAGTGTACTTGGTGAGGGTGCACTCTATCCTACTGTCCATGTTGCTGACAAAGATGTTAAACAGAGCCAGTCCCAATGCTGACCCCAGAGGAATGCCACTCGTCACCAGTCTCCACATGGACTTTGAGCCATTGACCACCACTCTCTGAGTGTAGCCATCCAGCCAATTCCTTATCCGCCACATGGTCCATCCATCAAATCCATGTCTTTCCAGTTTAGAGAGAAGGATGTCGTGTGGGACAGTGTCAAATGCCTTGCACAAGTCCAGGTAGATGACATCATTTGCTCGTCCCTTATCCACTGATGCTGTAACCCTGTTGTAGAAGGCTACCAAACTGTTCAGACACAATTTGCCCTTAGTGAAGCTTTGTTGGCTGTCACCAATCACCTCTTTATTTTCCCTGTGCCTTAGCATGGTTTCCAGGAGAATCTGCACCATGACCTGGCCAGGCACAGAGGTGAGACTGACTGGCATGGAGTTCTCTGGGTCTCCCTTTTTTCCCCTTTGTAAAAATGGGGGTTATGTTTCCACTTTTCCAGTCAGTGGGAACCTCACTGGACTGCTATGACTTCTCAAATATGACGGACAAGAAGATTGGCAACTTCATCTGCCAGTTCCTTCAGAACCCATAGATGTATCTCATCAGGTCCCATGGACTTGTGCACCTTCAAGTTCCTTAGATTGTCTTGAACTTGCTCTTCTCCTACAGTGGGCAGTTCTTCATGCTCCCAGACCCTGCTTTTGCCTTCTGTGACTCGTGTGATGTGGCTAGAGCACTTGCCAGTGAATACTGAGGCAAAAAAAGTCGTTGAGTACCTCAACCTTCTCCATGTCCCAGGTAACCAGGTCTCCTGTTTCCTCCTGGAGAGGGTCCACATTCTCCTTGGTCTTTCTGTTATCCCCAATATACCTAAAGAAGCTTTTCTTGTTGGCCTTGACATCTGGCCAGATTTAATTCTGTAAGGCCTTTAGCCTTCCTTACTTGATCCCTGGTCACTCAGACAATCTCTCTGTAATCCTCCCAGGCTACCTGTCCTTGCTTCCATCCTCTGTAAGCTTCCTTTTTATTTTCAAGTTGATCCAAGGTCTCCTTGTTCATCCATGCAGGCCTCCTGATGTTTTTGCCGGACTTCTTCTTTATTGGGATGCATCACTTCTGAGCTTGGAAGAGGTGCTCCTTGAATATTAACCAACTTTCTTGGGTCCCTCTTCATTCCAGAGCTTTATCCCATGGTATTCTGCCCAGCTGTCCTGGTTATGCCAGGATAGAGTTAATATTTACCTGAGCTGGGTGGAGAACTGAAGCTGGTAGCCCCTATGGCTGGGATAGTTAACTAATTAGCTAACAGCTGGGGTTAATTTACCCAAATTAGCCAAAGGGCTATTCCATCCCATCTGACATCATGCTCAGTATATAAGTGAGGAGGGTGCTGAAGGGAGGCCCTCCTAGTTGGAAGAGACTGGATGTGGAGATCTGTTGTGAGCTATTATACTGTATTTGTGTTCCATCACTCTCTTGTTATCTTCTGTCATTACTGTTAAATTTACTTTTTGTTCAATCTCAACCCGCGTGTTTGGTTTTTTTTTTTTTTTTCCTGGTTTTCTTTTGTTTGTCAAATCTCCTCCTATTCTCTCGGAGAGTGGGGGGAGTGAGAGAGAGACTGCGTAGTCTGGTCCCCGTTGGGGCTGAACTACGACACCAGCAAAGTCTGCTCTCCTGAAGTCCAGGATCGTGAGCTTGCTGCACACCCTCCTCAGTGCCCTAAGGATTTTGAACTCCATCATTTCATGGTCACGGCAGCCAAGGCTGCCCTTGAGCTCCACATTTCACACCAGTCCCTCCTTGTTGGTAGAACAAGGTCCAGCACAGCACCTCTCCTCATTGGCTCCTCTGCAGGAGGAAGTTATCATCAATGCATTCCAGGAACCTCCTGGATTGCTTATGCCCTACTGTGTTGTTCTTCCAACAGATATTGGGGTGGTTGAAGTCCCCCAGGAGAACCAGGGCTTGTGACTGTGAGGCTGCTCCTATCTCTTTACAGAGGGCCTCATCTGCTTGGTTGTCTTGGTCAGGTGGCCTGTAGCAGACCACCACTGTGATGTCACTTGTCAATGCCCTCCCTTTAATCCTGACCCCATAAGCTCTTGGTAGGCTCCTCATTCATCCCCAGGCGTAGGTCCATGCAATTCAGCCGGCCACTGACATAAAGGGCAACATCCTCTCCTGTTCTTCCCTGCCTGTCCTTCCTAAAGAGCCTGTATCCCTCCATTCCAACTCCCCAGTCATAGGAGCCATCCCACCACATCTCCATGATGCCGACAAGGTCATAACTCTGCAAGTGTGCACGTCTCTAACTCTTCCTGTTTGTTCCCCATGCTACGTGCATTAACATAGAGGCACTTAAGCTGGGCCCCCAATGAAGCCAACTTGCTGGCTGTTGTCTATTGTGTAGGGCTTGAGAAAGACTAGACCATGCAGATTTACCTGCATCAAATTCAGTGGGAATGCCACATGTAAAGAGGTTGCGAAATCAGCAAGAAAGCAGCAAGCTTTGGTCTTAATGTGATGGAAGTTTTGAATACAGAGGCTTTGGGGCCAATTAATGCAAGGACTAGTCATGGAGAGCCATGGGAATTGTACGATGGAGGAACTGCTGGACTGGATTCTAAATAACAAAGGGAGAAGTCCTGATCTCACCAAAGGCAGAGCCTGTTCTCTATGTAAGCCTCAGGCCAATAATGCAGAAGGTGCGTAGTAGTCATCGTCTTGATCCAAGCCTGCTTTCAAGCCTTGCTGCCTTGCTTCAGGGTGCACACAGGCAGCTTTTACACAGCATAGCTGCAATTACGTTGCAAAGCATAATTCCCTGGCACTGCAAAATACACACAAAGAAGTGTAAACCTTTCACCACTTCAGCATTTTAGACCATATGCAAGGAGACGTTACAATGAGGCTGCAAGTTCTTTGCCATTTGAGAGATGCAGTAGGTGTATTAATAGTTTGACTTTAAATTTGTGAGGAAAGTGTAAATAATGTGATTCTGGTAGCGTAGGATGAGCCTCCCTCTAGCTCGGGAGAGAGATGTACCTGAGCCAGGAAGCCTGCCATCAAACGCTGCCTCCACATTCAGGCTGTGTCTATTTGTTGTGCTGTGTGAAAGATCCCTGAGTTAGCTTTTTGCACACTATTATACTACCAAGAAGTATTTTAGTTGTAGAAAGAAAGCTGAGAGGCTCAGGCTAAGCATCATGGAGATGAATTTATGCTGCTACGGATTCACTGCTAGCTGCGGGGATCAGCGCACGGGCTCTGCTGGACAGAACACAGCTGTACTTGCTGGAAACAGTCACTGCAAAAATCCCACCAGATATGACAAAACATGGAGCATTGAGATGGGACACGAAAAGAGACCGATGTAATCCAGCAGGTTTTACAGCTGGATTAGCAAATTACATTTAAAGGACACAATTTTAGAAACTAGGAATACAAACTCTCCTGGGATTTGTTGTATACGTACAAAGTGTACAGGTGTGACTCCAAGTTCTGCAGTTCAGAGCGGCAGGATGAGCACCTGATGGACTGTCTTACAAAAATATTTAATTTTAATTAAGCTGCGTACTGTAAAGCTCAAAGGATTGATGCATATTCAATATAGCTCAGGCAATTCACCTGAACTGAGATTACAGCCCTCGGGTTATACCAAGTTCTAATAAATTTTGTGTCGCATTTATTATATCACCATTCATGGAATGTACTGTGGGTTTTTTTTTTGGTTTTTGTTAATCAAAGTTCTCAGTAGGTTTGCTCCATGACTCATTTTTAGAGTCTCATGCAATGCAACAAAGGGCTGGGAAAATTCAGAGGTGAGTATGTCATGTTGCTTGGCATGAACAGTACCTAGACAGTTCCTTTATTTAGAGTAATTAATCCTGCCTCCAAGTAGTGGTATTTTCCACATTCTGTACCATTAAGTGGGAGCCTAGTTTTGAAAATTGATGTGAGTTCCTCAGTTGCATTCTTGGCTAAGGTTGGGCGTGTAACATCCCACAAGGTCATTTAAGGGAAGGAAATACCTCGTTTCCCAACATCGTCAGTTCAGGCACGACCTGATTTCGCAATCTTACTCATATTACGCAATTCCCTTGCATGTCATAGGATTACTAGCAATAGCTCAGGCTACTTGCTTTGAAGGATGCTGACCTTGAATCTAAATTATCTGCTCACTAATATCCTTCTCTGTAGGAGAGAAAACAATCTTTCACACAGAATTAGAAGAGGAAGATGATCTTGCAACAGCACATGCAAATAACCTCCAACTACTTGTTTAATCGACCAAGAGGTCAGCTCCCAAGAAGAATTTACATCCAGAATGTATCATTGCCATTATAAAATATCTAGCAAAAATATTTACTGCGGTGGAAATGTAGAACACGGGGTTAATAACCATTGTAAATGTTCCTTGCTGAATGGCAAACCAGCCCAAAATAAAACACTCACTGTGCATTAAACAGCAGCATCTAATGGTGGCAACCAAAGGGTCAGATAACATTATTGCTTCAAGTTCTTATTCTGTGAATGCATTTTTGGCCTTGAATCCCTCTTTACAGCATAAATTACCAGCTTAAAGAGTACTTTTAAAAGCAGTTCTTTGAACAGGAGTGGGAAGAGCATTTAAGCAGCTCCAAGGTCCCCATAGACAGCGCTGGTAGGAGCTGTCAGGGGAATGTACTAATAGCCCCCAGAAATGCACTATGATTGCCATTCTCCCTGCTTCAGTTTTAAATGTCTCCCTCTCAGGCCATAGATGCATAGGTCAAGTCCACCTTGGTCACAGAGATCAAATATGTTCTCTGCAGCATTAACTTTGAGAGAGTTTTCATTTTTCAGGCTTTTTTTTTCTGAGATTGAAATGAAACCTTGCTTTTTCTTTTGTGAATTTTTTTTAATAGAACTCTTTTTCTAGGAGTCCTTGGAGAGGGTTATTGTATGTTACTGCTATTCCCTGGGTCAAATTTTCTCTTGTTGTAGCAGTTTAAATGGAGCTTTGCCAGCCTACAGCAGTAGACGATCTATTCCCATGAGTTTTACATCATGAGGTTTTATTGCTGATGTTGATTCCTAGGGTTACCACATACCTGAAGAACTCTGGGCAGAAAACCAAGAACTTCATATGATATTAGTTCTGTTAGCTGCACCTGAAACGTCACTGATTTCAGATATCCTCAGGTTTATATTGTCTATAAAGTGAATACTACCAGCAGAGTATCTCATATTACAAACACAAAGGGGAAAGGCTTGCCTTAATATTTTCTTGTAGAGAAATAAGAGTAGGTTCTCTCTGAAACATCTGATGAATTTAGCAACAAGACCACATGCAGCAGAGCCAGATCTCTCTAATCCTCTTTCTCTTCTAATGTTTTCCTCCACAGACTTGTAGGTCAAGTATTATTCCTACATTGATGGTACTAAAATATTTGTTGCTAATAATAAAGCTTTTTACAATAAAGACTCTACAAACAGAAAACAATTTTGATCAGCCTTGCTGAAAATATTTTAGATTTGGTAACAGATAAAGGAGTATTTGTGTCTGGGATTATGAATGAAATAAATTGCATTAAATTACTAAATTAAATCTTCTATTAAAGTAGAAGAAAAATCCTGTTGTTTCAGTTAATGAAGTAACAAGAACAGTTAACCTTGTAATAAATTAATGAGTTGTGTTGGAAAGGTTTGTAAAGTAGATAATAAGGAAGTTGTAGCAGCAAGTGTCCTTGAAAGACATCCACGAAGCAGTGTTTTGTAGGTCATTTAACAAGTTAATATTTGACAATATTGCGTGTAATGACACTGTAGGATATGCATGATGTAATTGTTTAGTTATCCAATAAGATCTGTTAAGTGTTGTGTAAGGTAGGCACGCAGTCAAGGAGTATGGCTTCCAAATGTGTATGTGAGGGAGATACTTTGTGAATAAGGAAACTCATGTGTTTGAGAATTTGGAGAAGGATTTGTGATCTTGAAAAGAAAACTTTGATAATTCTCCTTCATTTGCTCCTAGTAAGCCAGAGTAACTTTGTGATAACAAGCTGTTAAAATTTGCTTCTTAGAATACTTTTGCATATGCTTAAAACTAGAATGGCAAATTTAGAGCTTGTTGATTTTAAGAGGGAATAAACCAGTATTTCCTACACCAGCTTTAATGCAACAGTTTAGAAGAATAAACCTAATTAAAGGTCTATTATTTCTATGGCCTATCTTTATTTTATGTTAAAGTAAGCAGTCATTATCTAATTTGAGGTAGTTTTGTATCAGACCAGAGTCCTTAAAATCTCTGAATCCTTTACTGCATCACATATATCAAAATTATTTGGAATCCCCTTCTCACAAGGGGATAATCTGCTTTTTACTTTGCTATCCCACTCACTTATATTTGATAGATCCCTCAGTGGACCCTCCACATGGGGAAAGGTCTATATCCCTCAGCCCTTGTTATCTTCTCCTTTTGAATAAATTAACGTTGATTCTCTGACTCCTGGCAGTCTCTAGGCTCAACTTGGGTAGCAGCAATCCCTCAGCAGAAAGCCCATCTAGCTAACCTTGCCATGCAGAGAGATCCATAAAAAAGTTTTTCTCCCACTCTCTGAGTACTCATCAGACCCCTACAAACCCCCTGCATCTTCCTTGGTGATCTTTCAGCAGCTCATATGTGATTCCTTTTTCTCCCTTTTCTTGGTCCTACAGCACCCTTGTGAGCAGCGGCAGCTCACAGTTGTCTGAAGAACTGCTCTACAGATGGTTTTTCCCATTCAGTGTATGTCTACTGGAACATTGCTCCCAACCATGGCTCCCCATAGAAATGATATTCATGCTCAGGAGAGATGATATGTGGGGTAAAAGAGACTTCAGCTTTTTTTTTCTGTTTTATTTTTTTGTTTTGTTTTGTTTGGTTTTTTGTTGTTGTTGTTGTTATGGGTTTGTGTTTCCCCTGCTGGGTTCTAGAGCTAAAGAAAAAAGGACCAAGCCAAACCCTCATACAAATTGATGCTGTGACACAGGTAACTTCTGCGTGGATAGTCCTCAGATCATGGGCAAACATCAAGCCTTTTATTTATATATTGCACAGTTTCTGAGAACTTCAGTCAAGAACCAGGATGCTACAGTCTTATACACTGTGTAGTTTGGAGGAAGGGGAGAGGAAATCAGTCATTTCCCCTATTTGCATCTAAGCAATCCACAAGTTTTTTCATTAGTGAATATCTACACATTAGGGTCTGGACCGGCATTGTAATGCTGAAGGATGTTGCATCAGATGTGGAATTTTCAGCTTGACTATTGCTGCCTGTTTCCTGATATTTTTTTTTAATTGTTATTTTGTCCGAATTTGAAGCTTTAGAGGGCTGACATGCAATCACAAAGCCAAATTGTGTTTTACTTTTCGGTCTGCTTCCATGTTCATTTTGGGTTGTTGCCCTTTGCTTATGTTGTGTGGATGCCGGATGCTGGCATTTAGAGCGACGGTATTGTCTGCTTTGTGGTGACTGATGGGATGATGCATGGCATTTCAGCTGTTCCAGTGGGAACTTGAGAGGAAGGGTGTCATTGCTCATCTTTGCCTTTTTTTCGGCACTCCTTGAGTGTTTTGCTTTAAGGAAGCAAAGCAGATACACTTTTGTTTGAGGTGTTTCTACTACTTTCTTGAGATTAAGAGCATATTGATCGCATATTTGTCTACCTTTCCTCAATCTTTTACAAGGAAGTTCTCGAAGTGTTCACAGAAGAATCTGAAGATATTTTTGGTAAAACAGATCCAAGGAGAAGTGATTGTTGAGGAGACTGTAGCCCTTTTTTTCGTGCTATTTGAGGCCACAAAATTATTTCATATTCGGTAATGTGTTGTAGAAACTTTTGAATCATGTAACTGGTTACTCATCTATTCTTATATAGAACGAGTATATGCAGGGTGCAGAATGCTATCCCTACAGAAATATGCAAGCAATAGACAAAATTTTTATAGCGTTTGTATTGAAACACACTTCACTATTTCTAGGAGAGAAACTGAGGTACAGACACAAGATCACCCAGCGTGCTGAAGGTCACCGAGCGTGAGACAAGGAGTGAGCGCAGGTTTCACAAGTCCTCATCCAGGATCTCCCTTGGGTCAAGTGCAGGGCACTATGATGTGGAGAATAAGATCCCAAAAGTAAAGAGAATTGAATACCCATATGAAAACATACAATTTCTTTTTCTTTCTTCTTTCCTTCCTTCCTTTATTTATTTCTTTTTTCCTTCCTTTCTTCTTTTCTTCCTTTCTTCCTTTCTCTACTTCTTCCTGCAGTGCATGTGAGGCACATGTGAATTCTGCCTTGTTTTTTTCCTGCAGAACTGCTTATACCCTGTGGTTACTTCAGTGATAAGGTTCAGCTGGCCTGACATATGACTTCCCTGCTTGTTTTCTTTGCTATCATATTCCTCTCACAAGTTACTATTCATTGTGGGCGGGATTGGGAACACGGCAAAGGAGCTGTGTTTCAGCTGCGGCAATCCAAGGAGCGGATGGCTTCCACATTTTTTTTGTTCATAGGGTCAGACTCCTCTCCCTTAAATACCAAACATTTAAAAATTGAACATGAAAGTCTGAGATACTCATTGCTGAATTTCTTCATACTTATTGGAGATAAATGAGTTTCTGTAGGGGGTACTTACTTGCCCTCTCTGGGGGCCCACTTTTATTCACTGTCTGTAAAGGGAACTGAAAGTTATGCTAGACACAAGCATGTGAAAAAGTTAGCTAAGTCACAGTAGGTCAACCCACTTCTGCTTTTTGCATTCTCCCTGCTAAGGTTACACCCTTGCCCAAAGCATCAAGCTGGTCAGCGAGTGGGGAAAAGGGTGAGGGCCATTTCAGGTACAGATTTACAGCGTTTAGCAGTGGTAAAGGTGGTGGCAGGAGTCTGCAGCTTTGTTTTTCACTCCCTGCAGTCGACAGGTTGCTTTCTGCTTCCTTCTTGTGATCTTTTGCTTCTCAGCACATCCTACTGCTTTATTCATAAGGGAAATGCGACTGGAAATGCCAGCTCAAAAATATCATGCACAAAAATCTGCTGCCTCTTTGTGTCTATGCTGGCTGCCTGCGACATCTCACTCGTTGCCCTTGTAGCTCACTGCTGTTTTTTCTTGCAGTCATGCTAACTGAATTTACATGCCGCAGTGTTTCCAGGACCACTGCTGTCCTTCACTTGCCCCAGCGGCACTACGTAGAGCAGGAGGAAATAGAAATGTTACAGCTGTCATAGCCGCCCTTGCTGCCTGGTCTTTGGAAAGGGAACTGCATTAGGCATTAATTATTCTTATTTCCTCTCCTTATTTTATCCTTGCTTCTCCCTCCCTCCGACCTTTTTAAATGTTAGAGAATTTTTATTTCAGTCCTTCCCTCACCTCTACCTGTCCCTGTCTGGTAAAAGGCACAGAAAAATCACAGATGCTTTGTGTAGCAAGAGACCAAGGATGTGTGGTGGCGCAGATGCTGTCTCTTCATTGCCATGCCGCTCGAGGAGCGCAAGGTTTCAAATGGGAAATATCCACGATGCCCTGACCACGTGGTGGTAATACAGACCCCTGCACTCCCTTACACTTCCCAAGTGCTACACTCCTTGAAATTTAGAGCATAGAATTGCTATTATTTATTTCATACTTATTCCTAGAGGTCAAGACTGTGTTTTACTTTGTAAGCCTTTTATGGATGGATACGACTGGACAAAGCACTGTACCGTGGCTGAGAAATACCAGTTTCTAGCTCTGCTACTAGCTTACTGATGACCCCCAAACCTGCCTATATGGAAGTATTAGAAAGACCTGGTATTCGACACAGTCATGGAAGCATCTGACCTGCACAGCACACACAGAACAAGCATTGTTTAGAACAAAGTAGCTCCTTAAACACGGCTGAATGTCTTCCTCCTCTTGTCTTGGCAGGGAAATTGAACGGCAACCAGGTGTGCAGGTCTGCCTCTTGCCAGGCTGAGACTGAACACAGAAAAGCAGTAGGAAGGTTTCTTACCTGTACATGACTGTGAAACTGCAAAATCAGCCTTCTGATAAGAGCCGTGGGAGCAAAAGTACACATTAGTAACAATATGGAGCTTGAGCAGTTTGTGAAAGGCAGCGTGGAACACGCCAAAGCTGAAAGGAGCCTGGATTTGATGACCTGCAGGGAGATCCCTTTCAGTTTTAAGACTCAGTCAATGATAAAGCCTTTGCATAAATTTAAAGGGAGCTTTTTATAGTGAAGGTTGGAAAGGAGCGTGAAAGTGCAGACTGTGAAATGTCGTCAGGGATAAGTTACCAGTGACGTTGTTAGTGGAAGGGAAAAGCTGGTAGCAACCCAAAGAGCGTATATGACACGACAAGTGGGAGGGTGTCTGATTCATTGAATTCACTCTCTATTTTATGAATAGACAGTGCTTTCCTGTTCCCACCTCCTTCCCCTTCTGAGTGGTTAACACCTAGAACTTGCATGGTAGACAGTGAGCGTGATGTAACCAGTTATCACTCATCTCTTGACCGTTGCTTCTCCAGTCTCTCTTTTGAAGACTGGCTTTCCATTTCTGCCAGAGTAAAATCAAAGTCTAGGCAAGGGTGAGGTAAGGAGTAACGCACCATGAGAGAGGTGTGTTTAGTGGCTTGAGCGTAGTGACTGGCGCTGAATTAGTCCTTTCAGGAAGAAAAATTCAGTCTCCTTGGACAGCTCAATGAAGATGCTGCTCACTTCATATTGAAAACAGGAGAGTGCAATCGTTTACTGTCTGAGAAAGAAAAATAAGGAAAATACATCCTTATACAAATCAGTGATACCACCATTTTTAATACTGCCTACAGGTTTGGCCTACTTGTCTCAGAAAACAAAGGGAACAAAGAGAATGCACAGCAAAAGGCCAAAATGCATTAGCAGGGGCATGAGAGGAGAGGGAAGAAGACAGACACTTCATATTCATCTGGCATTTAGAAACAGCACAATGCAGAATTCTTCAAACAATTGAAATTAGCAACAGAAACAACCCTATAGAGATGTTTTCCCTCCATTCCTCAGGCTGGCCAAAAAATCAAGCAAAGCTGGTCTCTAAAGCACTGTCCAGGCACTCCCTAGTAGGTGGTGAAAACGCATTAACTGCATCGCACTCTGTCTGTGCACAGATTTTGATATTCTGTCCTTGCTTTTTGGAGTAAGGGGCTTGGTAACCTTTGTAGCATCACCACTGCTGCGAGTATCACAGAAAGGCCACGCTATGAGGAAACGCAGGACAGAGGCAGAGTTGAATATGGAGGCCTGAGGAGACCTGAGTTGTACTGGTGTACTGAGTTGTAGACGACAGCGCAGCCCAAGGTCAATTCATTCACTGTGGCTCCTCTCCTTGGCAGGATTACAGGGAGAGTGGCAGCTGCTTGGGTGTAAATGTGCACCCTCTGCACTGAGATGCTGGTAAGTTGTGGGTGGTGGTTAAATTGTTTTAGTCAGAAAGCTGTTACAAATTACTGGGATTAAGGATTCCTCAGGGTTGTAGTACCTGTGCTGTGGATCCTCACTGGGATTTTCTACGAATGTTGATTTTTTCCCCAATGCAATTTTTTTTTTCCCTGGTGAAGAATAGTAAGGATCAAAACCAAATATCCACAACCTGAATAAGAATACCTTTCAAAATTATTATTAAATTAAGAATAGAAAGATTATAAAGCTTAGTAAAGGTCCTAGTGTGCCTGTAGCTGGGAAAAAGGAAGGAGCACATCTTGTAGCTGCTTTTTCTCTGTGAGCTTGGGGGTGTCCTTCACACCGGGGGACAACACTTCAGCAGAGAGTGAATGAAGGTGGGAGTATATTTATTTCCTTAAATCCTAGCGTCTGTCCCCGCATCCTTCCCTCAGCAGAGGGGGTAGTCATGGAAACAGCCAAGGACAATCTTGCTCCAACAGCAAAGGTTTGGTCCCTTCCATGGGGCAAGGAAAGACATGGAAAAGGGAAAAACGCTGTCCAGGGTGACAGGGTCATCTTCGAATATATTTAGCAAGTGTCATCAAATCTTTAATTTCACACAAAACTGAAAAGGACAGGAGAATCCTAGGTTTAGTGCCTCCTCTAAAGGAGACCTGAGGCAATTTTGCTGGTTTTGCTTTATGTGAGAAAATGTTCAAAAGAGCTGTTGCAATCTATCATGTCAATAACTCACAGACAAAAGGTGCCTAATAATATGCATTGACACAACAGCTTATAATGGCTGTGTGGGAACCATTACATTTATTATTATACCAATGACCCATAGACTATGGAAACGTTTATTTCTTTCCACAGAAATCTTTACTATTCTTTTAAGTACCATGAAAAGGAGATGAAATGAGAACAGCCATATTCAGCATGTTAAGAAATAAAAGACATTTCAACCACTTTCTATTCATTCCTTGTTCACAGCCTTAATAAGAACAATTAAAGAAATATGCCAAAGTGTCTGAGCATATATATCTGGTACAGATAACACTGCTTTCTGTATTCATATCTTTTAAAATAAGGTGAGTGAAAGATGAGAGTAAAGTACATATCTTTGACCTTGGCTTTGCTAATATAAACATGCAGCACAGTGTACGTATCGTATATTTTAAAAAATCCTTGCACAGTTTTCCCCAGGGAGTTCAGAAGGAATAGAAAGACCTACACATGACAGATGCTAATCATGTCACACTTGTGTGCACCTTCCAGATACTATGGTGATGAGGCTGTTTAAGTCTCCAGACAGAATGAAGCGCAGACATTTGTGCTGAATAGTCTGACTTTTCACAATTTAAAGATGACCCTTCACATATTTTTCCTATAGGTTTGCTGTGTTAATATTTATACAGGGAGATATTAATAAACAATGGCCTTTCATAAGTAAGTATTCAGCAAGTAAAACCCGTTGTCATTTATCAGTGGGAAGGGAAGGTATAATAGATTTCAGCATTTTAAAGTCTATGCATACATAGTTTAATTTACCAGTTTTCCCAGGGGCCAGCAGCATGGATTTATATCTCATTGTGATGAGGTCTTTGATTGTAAAACAGCTGGCTATACAAATAAAATGATGTATAAGTGATACAAATATAAATAAATATTACAGAATAGACATAGTGATTAGAACCAAATAAAAGACATGCCCCCCTTAATTCTGCCCCAGGATGTAGGCATTGCAATCCAAAATTAATTATCTGATCGGAATTGCTTGAGTGATCAGTTTTCACGTTGAACTGTACTGAGCAGAAAAGGATCCTTGTCAGTGCTTGCATAATTGCTACAACATCCTGGAGCAAGTAAGACTGGGGACTGCTAGGACAGCTGAAATTACTGTCATCAGCGCTGCTACAGAATCATTATGTATTCATGCAAGTGGCCCAATATCCTGAAAAATCAGCAGTACTTAGTGAAGAATACCTTCCTCACTCTTTGCTCAGTGTATAGCCCAAGCTTAAACCACCTGTACATCTTACTGGCTTCTGTGGAACATAACATCCACCAGGACCCCTTTGAGAAGGTGACTTGTCAGGTCAATGACAACTGCATGGCCGCACAGCGCTAAACCTGGAGCACATTGTGGTGTACCAGCCCTTCCACACTGCAGATGTTTCACCCTGTGTGTCCTGAAGTAAGCTGAACCAGAGCATGAACTCAAGTCTGCATTCATAGTAGGAAAAAGGTATAACCATGAAATAAGGAGCAGATGTTAATTTTTTTTTTGGCAGAATGTCCTGTTAATGTAGAAATGTTTGGCTAACGAAAGGCCACCTCTCCAGTCAGAAACATCCCTATGGCTTCCAGCCATGTTCAAGTGTAAATGTGTTTTAGGAAAATGGTGCAGCAATAGAAGTTCTAGGAGGTCAATCCATTCCCATTTCTATCATCAATCTGCTCCATATCCACACTGAGCAGTTGTCACCCTGGTACTATCTACTGTGCTTTGTATATTGATGTTGCCTCATAATACCACTAGGCTGTTATTAAGGTGGCTATCTAATCTTTCAGAAAGCAAAACTGTAAAACCAAGCAGTGAAATGAATACTTGAAAGTCCCAAGCCACATCTAAGAAAGATTTAAAATTAGAAACCGGATTAGAAGCATGAGCTTTGAAGTCTATTAACCACAAGTATCCTGGCTTCCTCCTAGCCTCAGCTTTCTTTCATAAAAAAAATAATTTTTTATGGTTGACATGCTGGAGGGAAGGGATGCCATCCAGAGGGACCTTGACAGACTGGAGAGGTGAGAACCTCATCAAGTTCAACAGGGGCAAGTGCAAAGTCCTGCACATGGGTTGGGGCAATCCCAAGTACAAATACAGGCTGGGCTGAGAATCGATCAACAGCAGCCCTGAGAAGAAGGATTTGGGAGTACTGGTGGACGAGAAGTTCAACATGAGCCAGCAATGTGCACTTGCAGCCCAGAAAGCCAACTGCATCCTGGGCTGCATCGAAAGAAGCGTGGCCAGCAGTTCGAAGGAGGTGATTCTCCCCCTCTGCTCTGCTCTCATAAGACCCCACCTGCAGTACTGCAACCAAGTCTGGGGCCCCGAACATAAGAAAGACTTAGACCTGCTGGAGTGAGTCCAGAGGAGGGCCACAAAGATGATCAGAGGGCTGGAGCACCTCTCCTATGAGGCCAGGCTGAGCGAGCTGGAGCTGTTCAGCCTGGAGAGGAGAAGGCTCTGGGGAGACCTTATAGTGGTCATCCAGTACCTAAAGGGGGCTTATAAGAAAGACGAGGAGAAACTCTTTAGCAGGGCCTGTTTTGATAGGATAGGTAATGGTTTTAAAACAGAAGGAGGTAGATTCAGACTTGATATAAGGAGGAAAAGTTTTACAATGAGGGTAGTGAAACACAGAAACAGATTGCCCAGAGAAGTGGTGGATGTCCCGTCCCTGGAAACATTCAAGGCCAGGTTGGACTGGACTCTGAGCAACCTATTCTAGTTGGAGATGTCCCTGCTCCTTGCAGCGGGGTTGAACTAGATGACCTTTAAAGGTCCTTTCCACCCCAAACTATTCTATGAGTCTGTGAAAGGAATGAAATGACGATCAACCTCACAGGGTGTTAAGAATGTGACTTTTCAGTCCTCAGATGCTACATGAGGGGAAAAGTAAAAAAAAAAAGCTGAGTGATGAATGTAAGCAAGCCTAGACTTCTTTGATTTATCTGTATTAGATTGGAGTGGATTATTTTTAGATTTCCTATCACTCATCTCTAAAAAGATCTTTAACATGTATATATAAAATTCACTTTCAACTAATCCATAAATGGCAGTGCATTCCAGGGCTTCCCACTTTGCTGAATCAGGCCAGGGATTGTGTTTTTTCTTTACTACATGGGAGTCATGAAATATTGTCTAAAACTCTTTATTTCTTCACTAATTGACATAAGGACCTATAAATATCTTTCCACTTTCTACTTTAGAATAGTAGACAGTTGCAGAATAGTAGATACTTGCAGAAAAACAAAATCTTAGATGTTTATTCTAAGGTTAATTCCCTGCAAAATACAGAGGTAAATGACTTGTACTTGTAGGAGGGGGGCTAGCATCCCACAGCCTAGAAGACCTGATGATCCACGTTTCCCTTACTTTTTAGCATAACTTTTAATCCATTAAAATATTACATCAATATAATTATTTGCCTCAGACTTAGAAGGAAAAGTTATTCTCCATGAAGGAATTATTCTTGCTTCTTTGTGGTTTAATAGATGGCTTTCTTTTACCTACCCCAAACTTTAGCTAGAGGCTGAGCCTAAAACAAGGGTCCCCAGCCAGCGCCATGATTGAATAGTTCCCACAGTCAAGCTCTCTTTGCACCAGAGCCTCTCCTTGACAAACTGTTTCCAGTCCCCATCCACTTGGAACTCTCAGCTTTCCTCACTTTCGTCTGAGCCTTGAACCTGGCTTCAAGCTGGTGGCCACAGCAAGACATTCTTGACAACAAGTTCTCTTTGTACTCCACCCTTCCCTCTGCCATGTCCTTTCTAATCCCCCTAACACTCCCACTTTAGACTCTTTCTTTTTATCAACCCTAACTCTAAATCTAACTCTAACAACACACTTAACTAGAAATTTCTTGCAAAAGCATTCTCCTTGCAGCCTATGTTTTCCTTTGGCACTCACTTTGAAGACACACTCCAGCTACAGCCCTCTTTCTCTCAAATCTAGCAGTAACCTTAACTCTAATCCTAATTATAGACTGAGTCTTATACAAAACTTCCTAGCCAGTGCTCACCCAAAAAATTTCTCACAGAAGAGTTCTCTCTGCATACTACCCTTTATTTTGGCAACCCCCTTCCAATCCCATTACAATTGGATTTCTCAATTCTCTCTTTCCCTCACTCTAACTCTTCCTCACCACTAACCCCAAGTGGATGCTGGGCATTAGATGGAGTCCTCAAATATGTGTCCAGATGATTTTTTTTCCACACGGGATCTTTTGGCAAAGGGCTTCTCTTTAAAGCCCTTTCTCAGCCTCATTCCAACTTCAGCTACAAGATACAGTTTTCTTTCTTTCATCCTGAACTCTAGTAATAAATATAAAAGTAATCTGAGCATTGGGTGGGGTCATGTGTTCATTGCTCACACTGAAAAAGTCTCCCAGTCTTTACAGTCTACACTTTTGGTAGGCTCTTTGCCATCCCCCTCCAAGTGGAGCTCCAGGCTCTTTTTTTTCTTTCAGCCTTAACTTTAAAAGTAAACCTAACCTTAACCTGAGCTTCTGGAAAGCCCAAGAAACTACTGCTGAGACCAAAAAGGCCTCATGGAAAAGTTATCCTGTTGTCCTGTCACTGTGCTTTGGCAGTCAACTTCTCACTCCTGCTCCAACAGGAGCTCATGGCTCCAGCTTTCTCTAGATGATAAATTTAAGCCTCAGCCTAACCCTAATCCCTATTCCCAGGCCCCTCCAGGCAGTACCCACAAAAAAAAAATACTGTAACCACATTCCCTTTGCTTTGGCATCTCCTTTCCAGCTGCAGGCCTGTGATCTCTCTTTTCCTCACCCTCAAGCCTTGCCCTAGCCCTACCTCAAACAGCAGCAGCTGTACAGAAAGCCAGCATAACTCAGATGCTCTTTTTCAGCTTTCAGTCCATGCTTTTATCCTTTTTGACTACTTATCTTTGACTTCTGAAGAGAGAGGAGGGGGAAAAAAAGTGGGAGGGATCATAAGAAAGGGGACAAGGGTTAATGTACAGAAGACTCTGCAAGCCATGATTTGTTTAAAGTGCAGGCTGTGCTATATATACTTTTATCCTAAGAGCACCAGAACTGCTGGGATTTTCATAAGCACATAAGACATCTGTAAACATTCAGAGATTATGCTTGGGTAAATCTACACCTTTGAAAACTGTCCCAATCTTACAGCCCTTTGAATCATTATCATATTAACAATTCACATAGTTCTAATAAACTGAGTAATTCATGGTTTTCTGAATGTCCTTTCTGATTCCCATTAAAGTCAATGTCAGTTTTGCCTTTGAATTCAATAAGAAGGCCCAGCTATGACAGCTATTAAGTGTCTCTCCCACTGTTACAGTAATGAGCAAGGCTACAATAAGTGAGACCCCAGTCCTGAAGAGCTAAAATTGTAGAGAGAGAAAATATTTTTAAAAATGTGATATGCTCCCATTTCACAGATGGGGGAAAAATCAAAGAGAGATTTATAGCACATTTACGCAGATGGGTGCAGTCAGAATCAGCTGTGGTGCAGAAGCCTTATTGCTGCACTAGTTCATTGTGAGTGAGCTAATTAGGATTTTGACAGTCTTTCTTGGGTGAATCTAGTTGTGGCCTCTTCAAACTTTACTGCCGCAAGCTGTCTGTTTTACACTTCTACCAGAGATTGGTGTCCCTACATCTGGCTCAGCAGATGTGTTCCTGTGTCAGCTGCTCTGTTTCACAGTTCAGCATCTGAGCTTCAACCTCACCAGGAGTAGCTGCGCTGGGTTTGCGTGGCAAGGTTTTGGTAGCGGGGCAGCTACAGGAGTGGCTTCTGTGAGAAGCTGCTAGAAGCTTGCCCCACTTCTGATAGAGCCAATGCCAGCTGGTTCTAAGATGGACCCACCACTGGCCAAGGTTGAGCCCATCAGTGACGGTGGAAGTGCCTCTGGTATAACATAGTTTAAAAGGAGGGGGGAAAAAAAAACTGCACAGAAGAAAATTGCAATCAGAGAGAGGAGTGAGAATATGTGAGAGGAACGGCTACAGACGCCAAGGTCAGTGAAGCAGGATGGGGAGAAGTAATGTTGCTCCCAGCAGAGATTCCTCTGCAGCCCGTGGTGCAGCCCATGGTGAGGCCGGCTGTCTCCCCGCAGCCCATGCAGGCCCACGGAGGAGCAGAGATCCACCTGCAGCCCGGGGAGGACCCCACGCTGGGGCAGGTGGATGTGCCCTTAAGGAGGCTGTGGCCTCATGGAAGTCCACGCTGGAGCAGGCTCCTGCAGGACCTATGGACCCATAGAGAGGAGCCCATGCTGGAACAGGTTTGCTGGCAGGGATTGTGACCTCATAGAGGACTTAAGCTGGAGCAGTCTGTCCCTGAGGAACTGCAGCTCATGGAAAGGACTCACGCTGGAGAAGTTTGTGGAGAACTGTCTCCTGTGGGAGGGACCCCACACTGGAGCAGGGGAAGAGTGTGAGGAGTCTTCCTGTAGGGAAGGAGTGTCGGAGACAACATGTGATGAACTGATCACAACCCCCATTCCCCATCCCCCTGCTGACGGGGAGGAGGGAGAGAAAATCAGGAGTGAAGTTAAGCCCAGGAAAAAGCAGGAGGGGGAGGGGAAGATGTTTTAAGATTTAGTTTTTATTTCTAATTACCCTCTCTGATTTGATTGGTAATAAATTAAATTAATTTTTCCGCAAGTCGAGCCTGTTTTGCCCATGACGGTAATTGCTGAATGATCTCCCTGTCCTTATCTTGACCCATCAGCCTTTCATTATATTTTCTCTCCCACGTCCAGCTGAAGAGGGGAGTGATAGAGCAGCTTTGGTGGGCAGCCAGCATCCAGACAGAGTCAACACACCACAGGCATATACTGAGATATGGCACTGTGAGATAGAGCAGCTGAGACACAGGCATACATCTGTGCCTATCCAGCTTACTGCTGGGACAGTGGCTTCTGCTGGAGAAGTGAAAGACACACAATAATACAATATCTGAAGATTCCTGAAATAGAGGATGTCTGTCAGCATGGGGACATTTGGGCATATGTGTCTCAGATGGGAGCTGGCTCATGTTCACAGGCTCAGAGCACAGGCAGAAGTGCCCTGTTTGCCTACTTCCATCCTCAAGCACACCTAGATATGTTGTCCAAGGTGACACAGGAAGCTGCAACAGAAACCCAGCTCTGATCATCCCAGTTTCAAGAAGACCTTGGGCTCCTGAAAAAAAAAGACCACATTGATGAGATGGATTTACAGGAGGAGACGAGTGTGTCTAAGATCCTCCTCTCTCCCCTGCAGATATACATATGTTCAGTGGCTTGTGTATCCATATGGTAGTGAAGCCACTCACAATGTAGTTGCACACAGCCCTATATTTCCGCCATCCTTTATATCTCTGACTGTTTTCTTCCTAAGGTTGAATTCTGAATGGTGGGAAGGACAACAGTTTCAATTGAGAGTTCAAATTCCCTTGAAATTCCTTTTCTCTAGAAGCTACTTACACATTTGCAGGGCCTAAAGTATTATTGAGCCCTCTGGGCAAGGTTTGTGAGGGTTTCATTTGGTGTCTCTTAAAATTAAATAGTGGGATTTTGAGATTTTATAATTGTGCTTTATAAATATAAATTGCTTTGATCAGAGGTGCCAACACTAAATATCCTGCCCCTCATTTGGGGTGAGTGCATGTTTCCTTTCCTTTCCTTACAATCCCCCAAAGATTTCACCTCACACTGCTCCCCACCCCACCTGTCTGCTTTCAGATTAGACACAGCCTCAGCTTTGGTTCACTCTTATTTCCTGCAAAGGAACCAGGAACGACTCTCAGCAAATGCTCCTGCCAGTAATTTTGGTTTTCAAATATGAAATCTCCCTGCTTTAGCCTGGAGTTTGCACAAAGGCCTTCTTTATCCGTCTGCTTTAGGCCCTCACGTTGCAGCACTCAGAGGTGGCTCCAAGTTGCAATAATCTGAATCTGCGACGAGTCTCCCCAGATCTCATAAGATGTTTGGGTCTGCAGTTTTGGTCCACCCATCACGAGAAGCTTTTTTTTTTTTTGACGATACTGGAAGTTTCCACATTCATGTTCATTCCTCACTTGAATGACAAGCTCCTTGTTTGAACTTGGGGAATTCGCATGGTACTTACTTCTGCTACTCACCTTGTCATCCTGCTTATCTATTTATAGCATAAACCCATGAGCTAAGAACCATCCCTTCTTACATGTACGTAACATTTTGCGTTATGCTGCATCTGCAACAGGACTGACCTGCCCTCTGCTAAAGGTAGACTTACACAGATAACAAAAGCACAAGAAGAATGTTTACTACTTTATTTTTTAACTACTTTTGTACCTCAGCTCCTATTTCCTCCATCTCTTCCCACAACAGTATCCTTCAATTTCTTCCTGCAAGACAGTAATGTGCCTGGGTCTGTAATGCATTATCTTCTCATAAAGGGTTATGTAATATTTTATATGCAGGATGCTGTATGAAAATAAATTGCATTACTGTACTGTATTAGGAAACTTTATCATAGACAGAAGGCATATTGCATCCTGTTTTTCTTGGAGGCTGAAACAATGAAACAGTATTAGAGATGGTTGTACAGATCAGACACTTAGGGGAGGGAGCTCTGGGATGTTTGTCATTTAAGTTGCTAAATTCCATCATTACTTAATATTCTAATTAATTCAAAACTAGTAAAGATACAGCAGGTTTTTTGTCTGGATTGTAGTCATTTTTTTTTCTCCAAAAAAGTTGTGTTGCTGAGAGGTGCCACACCAAACACAAGACAGTGTAGTTCTACTGCAAGGTAAAATGCGTGAAGTTGGTGATCATGTCTTGATTGTACATAGCTTACACCACAGTAATCCTAACTTGTCTTCTGTTCAGTGTTTTATTTTCCCTCCAATTAGTCCAAATATAGTAGTCGTCTACAAGATAATAACCTCATACTTTTTAAGTAAAGAAGACAAGGTTTGAGATTTTACTCATCTGCTTCTAAGATGAGGTAGCTTACACCAGTCAGTTTTATGACTGCCTGATAGAAACCGATCAAAGATCCCAGCAAAACATCTGTATGTAGGTACAGCATGAGACTTGGTCCCACAAAAAATGAAGAGAGCATTTTCTGAATTTGATCATATGAAATACTGCACCATTAAAAAGCCAAAATCCATGAGAGTCAGTGTTATTTAAGAGTTCCTGCAGTCGAGGTAAGGCCTAAAAGCCGTATGTCTCCCTGCCCTTATGAGCATGTGAACACAATATTGACAGTCTTCAAATGTTGCTCTTTCATACACAATGAATGGCCATTCATAAATGAATCTTAGCAGGCTGTGCTGGCTTTATTGAAGACTTAGATCTCGTATAACTATATCACCCTTTTGCTATAATTCAGGTGGCACATAAATACTGCCCCTTCCTCCACTGTTTGCTCCTGTGAATGCCAAAATGACTGAACAGGCTCTGGGTGAAGTGAGTACTGGAGTTTTGACTGGGTAAAACTAGATCAGAAACTCCACTACTGTAAATGGAAAAAGCTCTGCCTGGGTTGATGAAGCTTCACCTCTTCACCCTGGGTGATTGACCTTAAATGCATCTTTTCCACAGACCACACTTGCTTGGTGAAACTAGGGAATTTCTACATTAAATGTTCTGTATTTGTTACAGGGTAATGATTTCTGATTATTAACTTGGTATCTGTCTAACAGTGATGTGGTCTAGATGTAGCTGGAGATTTCCTCCAGTATCTGAAATCCTTGCAATTCATTGGCTGTTGGGCTGATGTTTATTAGTCTCCTAAGGATACAGAGAGACTTTAGGTCATTTTTTAACTCTTCCACATGTAAGCCTAACTGTTATTTGTTTATAGGCTGGTTCTTTTTTGGGCAAGCGTGGGAACTGACTTCTTTTTGCAGGTGCAAAATAAGCACGAACAACATGTAAACAGATGGCCCAACATCCTTTTCCCCATCTTTGTTAAAGCCAGGCATTTTCAGACAGCCATTCTTCCAAAACAAGTTAGGGAAATGTTTTAGGTCTTGAAAGTAAGCCACATACATACTCAACACATACACCTGAAGCACAAACAGATTCAAATAGCAAAAGGAAAAAGCCAACTTCATTGCTTGAAATCACATTTCTGGGGACATTAGGTGAAACTTTTTGTCAGTGAAGATTCCCTCCTAATTTGGCAGGTTGTATTTGTTCTTGACTACAAATTCATACATTTTTTCAGTTTTTATCTGTCTATCTATATATCTATCTATCACCTCTATGTATATATAGACATATACACACATATTTTTATAGTTTTATATTTTAGTGGTAACAGAAGACACTAAACTGTGCTTGGTTCTGGAATTCAGGATGAGTGAACAACTTATTCTAGGCTAAAAACTTTTAATTCTTACACTTTTCACCTTCTTTTTTTTCCATTCCTCCTGTTCCACTACCAGTCTCTAGCTATAGCTTTTACAATCAGTTATTCAGTCCACTTTTCACTAGATTCACTAAACTCAGGAAAACGTCTGGAATAGCATTTCCCTTTTTTCGGTTTCTTTGTTTGCACTCCATGTCCAGCCGTGAGCTGGGGTCAGGGGACCATCAGCAACTGGAGTCATGTTGAGCTCATGGCACACTGAGGGCAGAGGTACATTCACCATGGTGCATTAGGAATCATCATTTTAGAAGCAATTTCCCCTGAAAAGCTGGATCCAGCTGCTCTCCCTCCATTTAGAAACCTCCTTCTGAGTTTTTAATCCAAATACTTCCCTGCCAGATCTGAAACAGATATGACAGTTTCCTGGGATTACAGATTGTTTCTTCAATGTTAGATTGCTTCTTATGCTAGTTCCCTGGTGACCTCAACAGTATTTTCTATCCCTGACCTTGGAGAAACTTTATAAAGTGTAAGATTGGATAACTGAGTCTCTCACACCTGCTGAAGTCTTGCAGTGGTTATTGATGAACAGAGTTAAACCTTGTGCCTAGAGAAGAAGAAAATGTTTCGTGTTCAAATAAGCATCAGTAGATACTACAGGATTTTTTTTTTTAAATTGTTTTGTTCATCATCAGATTTAGGGTTCCTCAATTTCCTTCTTCTAATTCTTCACTGTTGCAGGAACGTAAGTCACTAACAATGGTACTGCTCCTGCTTCCTTTCTGCTGTAAACTGCAGTTTTGAGGGCTTCTTACTGGAAGTTGTGACTTCTTAAGAAAATATTGGATTATTCAAAACAGTATTTCTATTAAGGAACTGTGATGTAGGAAGTTCTTCCATATCTGGTGTTCTGCAGAATGGGAATGCTGCACACTTTTTGCCAGTTTGAAAAAAGTGTCCTTCTGTAAAAATAAAATATAAGATATCAATACATCTACTCTGTCGCATTGTTTTTTAAAGATTTGGTTTTGGTTTTATTGTCAGAGTAAGTATATTTCTACTTGAGTCAAAAATAGTTAATGAACCAAGGGTTTGACATTTGTGCTACTTAATGAAAACATTATGTCATGAGAAATTTATTATTGCCTTTGTTCCTCATTTCATTCAGAGGAAGGAAAAACATTCTTAAGGGATTTTGAAGCTAGGGCAGTGAAGTAGTTCTGCAGTGGTAATATAGGTATGTCTGTACTGAAAAAAAGCTCTGTGTAGGACGTTTTCCTAAATATCAAACATTGCCAATGAATGACTGAGAAAAAGTCTTACAACCCTTCAAAGATTGAGACTGTGGCTTTGCAGTCATTTTATGATCAAATAACTATGGACTGCTTTGTAAAGGATATTCCTGTCCCCATCTCTGCTCTTGGCTATGTGTTCCCTTCTGTCCATAACTGATGACTGCAGCAGGTATGGATCCAGATAAAAACCAGTCTGTCCTTTTTATACTTCTTTTTGATGAGGTTTGTTAGATTTACTCAAACCTGTTCTAAAAACTCAGTTCCTCATGTGAACATCTGACATAAGCACATTTCCTAGGAACAGGAGTTTTCAGGAGTTCCTCTGCAACTATGCATGGAAGGGGCAGACTTGCCCTGCTGTGAAAGGCAAGTAGAAGTTTGCCATCAGAAAAGGGGATGAGAGCAGCCGTGACCCTGCCTGGAACGTTTAGATTGCCCATAGATACATACATATGTGTGTATATATATACATATGTGTAAGTAGGTATATATACACCTCTTTCCTTCTGATGGCATTACTGAAGTTTCTGGTGCCCTGACAGTGACTGAACAGAAGGAAGAGTGGGATCTGTAGCAATCAGAAAAAAATGGAGGTGAAGGGAATTATTTCTTAATTTCTCCAGATTCTCTTGCCCCTAAAATTGGCATATCCCAAAGGAATTGCCATAGCTGCTTGTTCTTACTTTGTTACTCTGCAAAAAAAAAAAAAAAAAAAAAGAGGAAAACTAGATCTGATTTTTTTTTTTGTTTCATTCTTAGCAATTTTATTCCATTATTTATGCTAGCAGTCAGGTTCTGTACTTTTTTACAGCTGTGAAAACCCAGGAAAACTCTAGATTTCCCTGTACGACTGCTCTGCCAGAATTGAGCTCTTGATATCTGACATGAACTTTCTACTCCCTATCTTGCCTACTACATCAAAAATCATGTAAATTATATAGTGACTCATACTGTAGTTAAACCTGTGAAAAACATTTCTGTAATAACCAGATCAGTTATGTGAAGGGTATGTACAGTAAGAAAAATGTATCTTCTTCATGGCCTGTTTGCATCCACTCTGAAATCACTGACAGGCAAAAAGAAATCACTGACAGGCAAAAAGCAATTTTTATCAATTGAAATGGGAAGAAAAAAATCTGCAGGGTGGCAGAAAAAGGATTTGGGTTCATGTTGGGCAGATTAAAGCAGTGCGGGCAGTGTGGGACCAGCCTTTAGTGAGTTCAAGCTAGGACCCCCAGGACACATGTGCTGTGAAGCATACAACAAGCAAAGCCTTGCCCGGAGACTCCATGGGCAGTCTTTGCAGGCATTGTGATGGGAGGATCTCACTACAGTCTCGTTTTGACTTCAGAAATGAAAATTTAGCTTTTTCATGTTTGCAATTCTCATTAAGATGGTGACTGCATAACACGTGACCTGGCTTTCAAGGGAACGTGTGGATTCTGTTCTGTCTGTCAAGGTCTCTGTCTGCCTGTAATCTAAGCACAGAGCCTATTTAGTAATTCTGCTTCTGACATGCTTTGTGGCTTTGCGAACTTCACTTGGCTTTATCTTCCTCATAAAGGAGATTATTCATCTGTAAAATGAGGATAATAATATTTCCCTACCTAAAGAGTGTTGGGAGGCTTATTTTGCTAATGTTTGCGAAGTATTTTGAGATCCTTATATTGAAAGCACTATAAAAATGCAAAGTATTACTTAATCCCCTGGGCCTCCTATTATTTAAATATGTCAGTTATTGTTTTGCACTATTTATCGTTTTCCTTCATGTTATTTTTAATACCATACTATTATTGCTGTTTTACTACTATATGAATGTGATGCAGGAATTAATCTTCCTCTGCTGAATATTATTTACACGCAGTGACACAAGGTTGGTGAATAGGATTTACCTGGCAACCGAACGATAACATGATTCCAATCAATTGCAAAGCAATAGCATCTGATAATGCAATATTAACAACTCTTATCGTTGCATATCTTATGTCCAAATTGGCTGTACAAGTTCTAGCGGCATGCTTACAGCCTTTAACGCAATGGAAAGTCATTAGGAAATATACAAATGTTCTGCACATATAAATGTGATTTGCTAAAAGCCTCAACCAACGCAGAATAAAAGTTCTTCCTTTTAAACTCTAATTGGAAGTTAACCTTTAGCTCACAAATCTCAGTAAAGGAAATGGCTTTTCTAATCTTATTTGCTCTTTATGGTTTTACAACATTATGTTGTTATTTCTGAATTTTATTTTATTTTTTATATGGTTGACATTAAGAATACCAACAGGGCACACAAGATGAGTGATAATTTAAACATTCAGGAATTGTCCTAAAAGGCAGACCAATGGTTTGCTTAGTCCAATATCCTGTTACTAACAATAGCCACTATCAGATCCTTTCAAAGGTTTATGTCACAAATATTTTCTATCAATCATTTTTAATGTCAAAAAAAGATCATTATGATCATCATATGACTGTATGAAAAGCTGTTGCAAATTTGTGATAATAACATCTCTAAAAATGCCTAATCTTTGCTAGATGCTATGATAAAAAAAAAGGATATACTTTTAATATTCTGAGTTTTTAACCTACCGTTGTAATTAAATATCCTTGTATTAATGGCAGAAAGGAGAACCTTTAAACAGTGCTGTCTTTTCCGCTATCTTGAATATTTCTCTGTGTTTCCTTTTACACTCCAGTGTTGATGACTTGCTGCTCTTTGCTCTATCAGCTTGTTCCAGTATTTTTTGTCGACACTACAATCTCTGAGAGTGCCTCATCATTACTATCTGAAAGAGTAGGCCTGTTATGTGCAGATATCCTTTAGAGTAAAAGGAGATCAGTGCCAAGAATTCACTTAGGTTTTCTTATATATATATTTTTTTCCTCCTTAATTGCTCCTTAGCTTCCTCACAATTCATGGTATATCCTTTAAAAATATATATATTTAGATTAGCTCTTCTGATTGGTTATTTAAGTCCTTCTGCTCTTCAAATTATCTCATAAATTTTACTCCATAATTTGGTTGCCCTTGTTTAGATGTCTCTCCAGGGAGACCACTGGGACTGATTTCCATTCTCTGAAGGTTATTTCTTGGATTCGGAAATCTTCTTGCTGTTTGTCCATAGTAGATTTGTTTCTTTTCTAATTTGTTGGTTTCAGGATTACTGGGTTTTGTTCTGTGTTCGGTCCAGCCCTGCTGTCCATTATGTTGATGGATTTCGTCTGTGCTTAAATATTGGAATTCCACAATAATTTAAAAGGGCATGAAGACTTAAATCAGAAAAAACACTCAAGCTTATATTTAAACCCCATCAACTTAATGCACGTCAGTGATTTGCTGAATTAGTCCTAAGTGCAAGCAATAAGCGAGTCCTAAATGGGAACAATAACATTTCTGTGATAGCACTTTCTCAGAGCTGAAGGAATTGACTTGTGTGAGATATTACCTAATGGCTTTTCCTCTTATTCTTCCTGGATTACCTTGTTTCATGTTCCTGTATTCTCTGTCTTTAGGCACTGGTTACAATTAATACACCTCTGAAGCAACTACCCAGTGTCAGATCAGATATTAGGCTCTAAGCCACTGATTTGGTCCATGATGGTAAGTTTGACATTTCCATATTCAGTGGATTATCACCAAATATCTAATATAGGAAAAGAATAACATATGCATGTAAAAATATTTCAAAAATACATAAAAATTGCAAAACACCAGCAATAAGTTTGTCTCAAATTGTATAAATGCTGCTATCCAGTAACACTACTTCCTCTCAAACATTTTAATTCTTTTATCCTTTACAATTCATCGATATTTAGACTTTTCCACCTAATTTCTCAAATAATTCTGCAAATGATGCTTAGCTTACTGCTCACATTAATACAACTGATAGGTGTGGGGTAGTAAGGTCTGTGCTTGCCATGGATATTTGCAAGATCAGTTCTTAAGATGGTGAAGCAGAACAGGATTCCAACCTCCTTGTGAAGGGAGCCGTAGGAGTTCTCATTCAGTGCTGATCTGTCCTTTTTGTTTTCCATTCCTGATTTTGCCACAGGCTTGTTGAGCAAATTATATTGTCTTGCTGATATTTTTCTTCTTTGTTCTCCCCTCTTTATCATTTACACTATACTTCTATAAGAGTTGTTCCTATAACTCTTCCTCCATAGTGAATCTCTTCCTAGCTTAATTTACTGTAAGCAAGGTCAGCATTTAGCCGGGCATATTAAGCCAGCTACATATAGTATACTCTTGATTTACTCATATACAAATGAGAAGAATTGGTTTAGTTTTTTCATCTACATGTACTCAGTAAAATTATGCCAGTTAACAAAACCTGAAGATTTGACCCTTGCTGTTCCAAGAACTAATTGTTATGGGTCGTATACATGAGGGCAAGGAGACAACGTGACTGTCTGATCATGAAGATTCTCAGTGATGCTATTATGGAAAATAGATGGATCCATTAATTATTAAGATAATCATACTATAATTGTACACAGAACAGCCAAGTTACCTGCAGTCAATACCATGAATTATATTTATTCTCTCTGTCTTTTATCAAACCCAAGACCTGAGAACAGCTTATAACACTGAAAGCACAGATCTGGTAAAAGACATTGATTGCATGAATAATGACAAATAAAACAGAACAGCTTGATGGGGATAGATTTTGAAGTGCTGCATTGCTAGGGTTGTGGAGAATGGCATCTATCCTTAGGATATAGTGTGAGGTGAGCTGACAGGTCATCTCCCTCCTCCAGAACCTTCTTGTACTTTTCCTTATAAGGACTGACAGTCATGTTACTGAAAATTAATAGATGGATCTCTGGGAAAAAGCACTGTGAGAAAACTGGATTTAAAGGACAGGAAAGATGATATGTCACTTACAGTGAAGGTTAAAGATTTCTAATACTTCAGCTTGATAGGTGACCCCCATCTTTATTTTGCTTGCTGATTCTGCCACCGAACGTCTCTTTGATTTTAAGCAAACCATTTCATTTGTCTCCAGCTTCTGCATCCGTAACATGGGAGATAAACTATCATATCAAAGTTGGCAAATTTCCCTTGCTAAACAAGCTGATAAAATCCTCATCTCACAAGAACTGCAAGACAAGGGAAGAAAGCTTGGAAAGAAAATCTCAAGAAGGTGATGACAAGAATTTGCTAGAGGTTTCACTGCTTTCAGTTTGTACAGCGTGAGTGAACAGGAATCCCAGAGTAACCCTGAAATTTCAGCGACAGCACCACCTGCCAGCTCGTCCCTTCCTCAGCCAGTGCAGTCCTACTGCTAATCGAATGACACAGTCATTGTGTCACAGTCATGACCGCTGGAAAGCTGCCTGGGGATCATGCATCACCACTTGGGTACTCATCTGATAGAAGACCATCCTTGGAAGTTATTAATTAGTGCTGAGAGTTCTCTGAGGTGCTCAACTACTATTTCTGCAGGGAAAGCTAAGGAATATTTCCATCCTTGGGTGAAAAGGTTATTTTTTCTAAAATGGACAAAAGAAAAAGCCCATTCTTTTTTAACTGAAGCCAGTAGCACCCAAGGGTTTTTCTTGATTTGCAAGATCAAATTGAGTCTGAAGATTTAAACATCAAATATTGTTTATAGACATTTATACTTAGGGAGACAAAATTTGAGATGATGTTTGTGGCTTGACATCAGAATCAACCACAGTGCAATATTCAATAAATATGGATTTTTTTTCAACTGTGTCAAATAAAACATCATGAAAAAAAAATCAAAGATTACCATCATGTGACAATATGATGGTATGATGGTAGTGCACCTTGGAAAAGGTCAAATGAAGGATACTTTTTAATCAGTTGTTTTACTTCAGATCTTTATCTTCTTTCTCCTGTTGAAATATTAGGATGTAGAAAGAACAGTTATATTTGCCCAGTGCCAAGGTACTAAATTTCCACATTTTATAATGTATTTTCACATTATGTTTCTTCTGTTGGACTATATGCTTTTTGCAATAATCACAAACACCAAGATGCAGAATTAAGGAAGTTAACGGAATGCTTACACTTGCATAATCCTTATGTGATATTCACAGGCCAGACCCAGAGACATCAAACAAGAACTTCCACACAGCAAGACTGATTTGGAAGTCAGAATCCAGAGTCCACTGGAAACAGTAGAATTGGTAGAGAATTCATATCAATTGAATACTGACTTCAGCTGAAATACCCTGATTCTGCTCTCATAGGAGATATCAGAAATAGGAGATGGTGCAATTGGAAAAGCAGCTTGCAGCAGAGCAGAATACAAATCAAACTCCTTATTCCTTCCCTTCCACTGCACTGATCCAACTGCTGTGACAAACTGGCATGTCTCTATATTGGATTAACATTTTGCACTGACTTCAGCTAAGGCAACTGCTCTGTGCAGGGAAGATTCTTGAAGCGTCATTGTAGGCCAACACTGAGAAGGCATGAAAAGAGCTTTTGACTGCCTCTCACTTGCTGGACCACCCCTGTAGAAAAATATTCTTTCTTTATAGATGCTAATAGGGAATATGGGAAGGATCTGGGAAAGAGATGATCCGGACTGAAGTCACTGTCTATATAAGTACAAGCACAGTGAATAAAAATGGCTTAAAAGCCTTTTTTTTTTTTTTTTAATGCTGTGCTGCATAAGGAGACATTAGTACATGAGGAGAACTTACTGGAGGATTCACTTGACCTGAAAAATGAGATTTTCCTGATATCACAGTAAGGGTAAGACAAGACATTAGGAACCTTTGTTTTCAAATATCTCTAAGTCTTGTTCATTTTAAGACTGCAGGCAGTCTCAAAGCAATTAGGAAATGTCTTTGCTAAGCTTCCTTTCCATGCTATTCTGTCACCTTGTCACCAAAGAGGCCAAGAACCTGGAGTCTGAAAAGAATGTTTCAGAGTTTGGGAACTGTCCAGCTGCAAATCAAGAGGTTTCTAGTATGTCTGCAGGATTGTGCCCTATGTTTCAAAGAAGGAAAGAAGAATGTTCCACTGCAAAGTAGACTGTCAGGCTATATGAGGGTGCTAGGCAGACATGTTACATCTGTAACAGAAAGCCTATAAATGTGGATGTGGTCCTGATTCTCCAGATTTAGAAGGAACAGTTAAAAACACCATTTAGAGACAGCCATTGTTTTGATATGCCAAATAATTGTTGGTAAAATATCTTATTGTTTTGCACTGACTGACCCCATCATCATTATTGGTTCCAAGAAAGTAAATGCAATTTTCTTATCTGACCCTTTGGGATATTTGAATAAATTAGGGAGAAAAAGAAGTTACAACTAGCTGTAACAGCAGAGTGAAAATGTACTGAATTACTCAGAAGAGATAAAACTGAGTTAGTTTTGTTGTGAATTTAATTATTGCAGTAGCACTCCCACCTGCCTAATCATAGTCCAGGATATTGGCGATTCTCTCTCTTAATCACCCCTTCTTTCTCTGACTTTGGCTTTTCGATAACGTTTTTGTTATGTGCATATAATATATGATGATACACCACCATAAATCCCAGAGTGAATTTATATATAAGCTTCTAAATCACCAAGTGCTTGGAAAATATTTTCACTTCAACCATTTATCCAAGGCTGACAGTACACCCCACTTTTGCCTTTCTTGTTGTGACTTAGGTACGTACTCAGATACAAAGTAAAAAAAAAAAAACACTTATAAGGAATTCTTTCTGTTACAAGCCATCCCCCTTACATGGAGAAAGACTACACTTAGTGTCTAACTGGCACCTAATTTAGGTACATTTAGACTCCCTCACAAAATCCAGTGTTCGATATATTAAAAAAATAATTAAAAGACTGGAGCAAGAGGTCTGCCTTATTTGCTGCATCTACTGATTATAAGGTACTTTGCAGCACAAGAACATTTTATCACTCAAGGTTAAGCATCACATATAGAGTCATCTCCATCGCAATACTGCTCAGTACAGTGAGTTTCTATCCATCATGAAGGTGTATTTGGGTACTTTATAGCACCCTTCAGCACAGTGTCCCTAGGTTGCTTATCCCCATGACGGATTACCCATGCAGCAGGTGTGGGAACACCAGGAGCAGGTCTGCGTCAGCGTGCACCTGTGTAGCTGTGTTTGGGCAGGAGTGTGCAGGGTGGACTGAACCCCTCAGCTCAGAGTTAGCTCAGGGTTCCCTGCACTTCACAGTCAACATTGTCACAGACCTTTCATGTCTCCATCCTCTCATTGTACAGTTGTTGCAGCACATGGCTTCAATTGTCTGTATCTTTCACTTTCTCTGGGTTATCCCACCTCTCTGTTATCTTTGTTAATTGAGTGCTGGCTGCACACTTATTTTGCAAATGGTGAACTGAAGGCCAGAGAGGGAAAATGAATTGCCCAAGGACACACAGGAATTCTATGGCAAAGTCACAGAGATACTAAAGCACATTAATTATTTAAGTAACCTGCTATTTAAATGGGGAAGTGTGCACAGAAGCAAATGGAGTGCAGAGGAGTGGAAACTTGAATCATTTCTATCAACACAGAGAGGTGCACTGTGTTCCTGCTGGCTCATTTTCCAGTTTGACTTCAGTTTGTTGGCCCTGTGTGGTGCCCAAGCTGTTACACCTTGAGCTGAGACCAGAGCCGTGGGAAGGAGGCTGCAGTCGTGGCCCAGCTGCCTGACAAGCCGCCACCCCAAGTGCCTTCCAACTGCGCTTTGCCCATAGCTCTTGTTTCGGTCTTTGCACAGACAGATGAGGTTGGATCTCTCTGTGTCTGCCTTTATGAAGATGTTCTTTATGTCCTCTGTTTCTTGGCTGTGAATCTTGGATTCATATGACATTGTGACGCATACATGAGGCTCTGTCTACCTTATTCACTTCAGTCTTTGTGTGGCTGCTTTCCATCAGGACAATCTCCTTTTAAGCACACTAATACAGAAGAGCAAGCACAGTGCACAAATCTGACTAAGAGGAAATATTTATGGCCTTATTTATAATTACAGACCTACTGAAGTTACAGTTTTATATTAACATTATGTTTTCCAAGCAGCATTAATAGAAGTAAAGGTAATAAAAGTATTAGCTGTCTTAATGCTGAAGCTATGGGATTATCGTTATGTACTGTTCCTTAGAAACCAGAAGTTACACACAGTGCCCTGACTGTGTAATAACTCCTATGGTCTGGCATTTCTTTGGCAAGTGAGCACAATTTAATGCCAAACAGCCTGAGACCAGTGCCTAGCAAAAAGAAGAGCATCTACTTTGTCATGGCAGTACTTGTACAGTCAGCTGAGGTAGCCACGATTTCAGGGGCTCCTGCAGAGCAAATGCCTTCAAATCCAGCTCAGGTGCCTGCATCCCCTTCCCCAATCTCAGCTGAGAACAGCTCCACAGAGCTCAGCAAATTCAGTGTGACATAGCTACTACCTCACAGCTCAAACCTCGGGACGGCTGCTCCCTGCTGCCAGTCCTCACTGAGGGCTCTCGCACCAAACTGCGGCCTGGGATGAGCAGAGGTGCGCTTGGGCAGCAGAAAGACCAGCTACCCAACCCTTGCTGGGGGAGAACAGCAAAACACTTGCCTCATTAGGGAAACATGCTTCACAGACAAATGAGGAGACTATAGATCAGTTGTCATGGTTCCTTTTTTCTTACTACATCCTACAACTGGTGCTTACTAATCACGCAAATTAATACAAATGCCTTGAAATAAAAGTTCTTTTTCTAAGCCTTTATCTAACATGCATTTTCATAAGAGTTGTGCCTTCACTTCGTGTGTAGTCCCACCACACAGTCATATCTGCATTTCATGATAAAGATAGGCAAATAAAACAATCATTTTGTTTTCTTAGCTCTCCCTTACTAAATAGCTCACACTCATGCTTATCTCTTCAGACACTGATTTGGCACATGTTTTGTGGATGGCTGTTCCTTGAGGTGAAGAACAGACTGGCTGCCTCTCAGAGCACCATCATTTAATCTTTCTCAGAAAGGTTCTGCTGTCCCTTTGTCTGATGTCTCTGTCTAAAGTTATCATTTAACAGGAATCAAAAGGAGGTGCATCTGACACAGTTACAACATTTAAAAAATTAAAACCACACTTAAATGTTCTTTTCTGAAAATTAATCAACAGTATTGCAGAAAAGATACCCTTACTTTGCTTGTGGTGTATTACCGTATGAGGGATAGTTGTACTGAGAATTATGTGCTGGAACAACTGAAAAAAATTATTTATAATGTAGAAGAAGAGTCATGGAAAAAAAATGAAGGGAATCAGAGAATGCAATGAAATCAACATCTGGGCAGGGATTCAAGTTCCTCAGTTTTACACTGGGTTCTAAATCCTGAAAGGTGGCTTAGCTTATATTCAGAGCCAGCTTTATAATCAACAGAAATATTGAAGTCATTAAGTGGAGATGATTGGTTAGGCACAATAGAGATCTAGACAGGGGGTTAATTTGCTTCTGAAGCGTGACAGAATTGTGCCATTATTCCTAGTTTACATCACTTTTTAAAAGAGGTAGTTTATCATGTCTAGGTTACTGGATTTCGTTTGAGCTCATCTCCAGCTTGTAGATGGTTGTGAGGGGACCAGTTAAAAAGAGATATTTGGTTAACTACATCCTCACTAGCCCCTGTTAAAACTGCACTTGCAACCAGCAGTCAGACTATCCTTTCCTACTTTTTGTCAGCTAGCAATAAAACACCAGATGGTGTCCTTCCAAAAATAAATTCATTATAGTTTCATTCTGGGTTTTCTTAAAGAATTTAGGGACAGAACTTCAGCTAATGCAAATCAACACAGTACTGCTGAAGTTAAGGCAGCTATGACATTTCTTACCATCTGAGTATTATGATCTAATATTTTTAACTTTTTGGAAGGAATGCCATATCCTTTCTCCTCACACTGAACAGGTTTCATTGCACCTTTTATGCTAGCCACCTTACCCAGAATTCATGGCTGGTGCTCCTAGGTATACAGCAATTCACAGGCCATGTACTTCTGTGTATTGGATTAGATTAATTCACTGTTAAGACTCCTGTAACCATTATCATTTAATGTCTTTGTTTGTCACCGGCTGAGACTGTAGGACACCCATTAGCTTCCTCTGGTGACACATAGGACTATTCATGCAAAAATATTTTAAGAGCAACTGGCATCTGAATAACTCTGTGATGCTCATGGTTCTGTGTGTGTTTCGCCCTCCCCAATTTCAACCACTGAATGAGGACAGAAGTCTTCAATTGTACCCTTAACATAGACAGATAAATAATTCTAATAGTAAAGCATCTTAAAAAAAGCCTTGAGCATTCTTCAGATAAATCAATTAAGATTCCATTCAGAATTGTTATTATGCCCTAGCAATTAGTCATTGTTTAGTCAAGCTGTGCATACTTATCTCTTTTATATATCACTCCTTCCAGCCTCACAATAACTTTTGTTCTTTTTCTCCAAGCTCCATTCAGCTTATCGGTTTCTTCCTGTGCCCAGAAGTGAACATGAGTTTGCTCACAAATGGAAAGCTGCAAAGTTACAAACACCTACAGAGCCACAAGCCACAAAACGGGGAGTCTCTGCCACCCTATTCCAGATGTGAATATTAAAATAGCTAAACACACATTACTAGTAGTCATTACCAGCTGCGTGATGTATAGGTAATAATAGGACAAGAGGGAAAAGGTGATCATTGAATCTGCCTTAGCCATCTATCATGTGTCCTCACAATAACACTTTTTATCCAGTTTCTCATACCACAAATACGATTTTTCCACCAAGTGCTGCTCCCCCATATGCCTTGCCTTCCAGTGCTGGGGAGCATCAATGTGAAGGAGGCTTTTTAGAACTCTTTTTTAGCATTCCCAGAATTAACTAGCTTGTTTTCTGCAAACAGATGGGGGGTGACCTGGGATTTGGAATTCAGCTGCTTCTCAGGCAAAAAAAATTCTTTAAAAATTCTCCCAAGAAGAAATGTAGGAAGGAAACAGGTGCTTTCAGGAAAACAGTGGCACTTATTTATCAAAGATGCAAGGAGAAAATTGTCAATTTTATTCCTCCCACTTGGCGACAGAGCTAAAAAGACAGAGAGTGGTGTCGGTGCCATAGTCACACCCAAGATGACACATTTGTGAGGCTTCACCTTGACTCTTTAGGAATCAAACCCACCAAGCCCAGCATGTTATCCTGTGCTTAATCAACTCATCTTTTTCCACATCTTATCAAGATCCGTCCAGCTCTGTTCTGCTCTGATGACACATGTTGCGCCAGATGATTTTGTCCCTGACCTCTGCATGGCCACCCATCCTTGTGAGGCTCACGCTCACGGGCAGTCTTCTAGCAGATGCCCACAAGCTTGGCCTCACAGTTGTAGGAGGCTCAGGCTACAAAATGTAGCTTTCCACTTTATTTAATTTCTCTCACCACCATTAACCTACTACAACCCTGTGCACTACGTATTGGCTCCTTTTTAAGCTTTGCTTTACAGTATAAAATTTTATCCCTGTCCTGGTCCTGTGTGATCTAAATACTGCATGTCTTTTTTTTTTTAATCTGAGTACCCTAAATGTTGAGCAAAACAACAGCAACAGCAGTGCCTTTCTATTTTAAATGTCTGCTTACTCTTCTGTCTATAATTTCTTATCTTGCCTTTAAGGTCTAAATTTGATAGAAGATGTCTGTGTTAAGAACAGATTTATTGAGCTTTTGGTGACCTGGTGAGGAACAGTCCTTCTCCCCAAGTTAGGTTTGCCTTATTGATTTACTCAATTTTTATTTATTGTAAAAGCCTGGTTTTGGTAGTGCAGAGAGGGCTTCTTGCACCAAGTATCAAGATGGGGAGGCCAAAGGATGTACAAAGGTTACACAAGTAACCATCCTTAAAAATGTCACATCATGATTTTTGTAATAAGTGTCAGAAAAGTGCATCTTTTCCTGCAACGGCTGTTATTTCTTCCTGCATATCTGTATCTCAACCACTCTTGAGTAAAGATCATTACTGTTTTTTTTTTTTTTTAAATGGGAAACATTCTGATTTTTTTGTTTTGGTTTGGTTTGGTTTTAGCTTTGTTTTTCTGGGAAGGACTCATTCCAAAGAGAGTGTTACAAGCTGTATAGGCTTCATTGTGTTTTCATGCACAGAAGCACATTATAGATCAAAAGCAAGTGAAAATACTGCGTTTGTTTTAAGTTTCATTTTACAGTCAGGATGGTGAATATGTCTGCTTGTGTCACTAGCCTAGACTATATCATTTTATGGTTCTCAGAGGTTATTTATAATTGAATTATAGGATGTTTCAAGATTATTTGGAATGGTTTTACAGAAAGCAATACTAAGCTCGGTGGTTCACTTGTGACCAACAATGTGAAGAAAACTCCTTATAATTCACTTTTAAGTATCCTGTAGAAATAATATAATTATATTGTATGACAGTATTGAAAAAGGAAGAAATAGAAATTTTAAAATTATTTGTATTACCGTCTTTAATCAAGCCTGTATACATATAGGCTGGCCTACAGTAGCAAAGAACAGGTAGGTTCCAATGAACAGAACCCAAGTTTTTTTTGTTTTAGATTTGATCTTGAGTCAGTGTTGGCTTCATACACCAGAGCAATTCCCTGGTGTATATTACAGACATATTTTGGAGCAAGAAAAGGAAAAGGTATCTTTTTCCTCCAGTATTTCCAGACAGAAAGTGTCTTATGAGCTCTCATATAATTCACAACAGAGTGGCAGAGCCACCCAGGGTCACCCAGGAGACCTCTGCCTTGTCTGAGGAAGACAGTTTATCTTCCTCTTCCTCTGGGGGTTTAACAGCCACGCACTATCCTCACGCCCCATGCCAAACCCACAGCATCTCAGCTGCTCCAAACAGCCATGGCCCCGTCCCTCCCGTGGGGACCAGGGGCTAGTGAGTGCACATCAGAGGAATCCAGAAGCTGGATCCTAGGTCTGACACCAGGGAGAAAGCTGTATAAAGCTGCCCAGCCCCCACTCACTGCCCAAGGTTTAAAATGGTGCTATAGCTTGAAATTTAAAGGTATTTGTAAATTCAACAACAGCATTAAATTTCAGTCTCTGTTGTTTCCCCCACACACAGAACTAGAAAAAAACAGTCAGCATTTTCTTTCACAAGCCATTGCACAAAATAAATATGTAGCAGAAAATGGGTGTAGATGTCTCTCTTCCTTTCCTTAATAGGGCTAAACGCCAAGAGAGAAGCTTGTACATTCCGATCTGGTAACAAAAATGCAATCCTGTTCCTAAACAACATAAATAGCCAGAACCACAACTGATGGTATTTTTTCTTTCTTTCTTTCTTTTTGACTTCCTTGTATGTTATTCACTCTTGCCTTGTCCTTTGTCTATCTGGACAATAAATAGTCTGGGTCAGGAACAATATATTGTTGTATATGTGTAAAATGCACAGCAGAAAAGGGCCCTTATCTTAACTGAACCCTCAGAAGTAGCAGATTTAGCTTAATAAATAATGATAACAAATTAATTCAATGTAGATGAATTATTTTTATTTACCCTAAATGAAAATTTGACCCATTCAGACTGAACTAACTGGTAATATTTTTTTTTTTTTTGTAAAATCAGTGTTTTGCAAGGGGAAATAGGACCAGTGAGCTCACAGAGAAAGACAATGAGGAAATAAAGAATGAAAATAAAGAACAGAAAAGGAGAAAGAACATCCTGTGAGTTATCTCACATAGGAGAGGAAATACTGGAAATCTGCGGTCTTGTCTTTGGGGAAATGCTGACATGTTATTTTGTGTTTCTTGTCTGGGACTATTATTAGTGACAATTAATTTGCAGATTGTGTGCAAGTCACCCATCCATGAATTAAGATCATGGATTACCAAGGAAAATTTTCACAGAAAAGACCTATGAAGGCTTAGGTGTCCATCATGAGCGATAAAATGTACAGATATGATTTGTCCAGCATGAGTTCAGATGCTTCCAATTTTCCTGTTTATAGCAATTGTTGTTGGTATCAGGAGGGATCCGCTGTTCCCTGAAAAATTCTCTATCTTGAGAAATTCTCTATCTCCACTCCTTAGTAAGCCTAGTGTGTGTGGCAGTGATGACAGCTGAACAAAATAATAATTTATGGGTTAGAAAGAACACCCATTTTTATTTGAAAAAAAAAAAAAAAAAAGTGAGTGGAGAGCATCCAAAGCTGCTCGGGAGCTGCAGAAGAGCAGCCTGATTTTTGAGTTTTACGGATAAATTTTTTAATATCAGATTGTAGCATTGCAGAATTTTAAAATATTGTTTAGTGAGAAATTTGCTGCATGCACCGGAGAACATTTCTAGCAAAGGGGAAGGCAGGTCAGTTTACTCAGGAAGTAGAAGGCAGATGCTCAGTTCTTCATTGGGCAGTAGTTCTTGGGAAGAGAACTGTGAAACTTAAATGAGATGCTTTTGAGGTACTTTGGTATCAGGAGGCATTTGTGATGAACTGACAACTCACAGATAGCAAGTATTTAGTATGATCAAACCACACGGCAGTGGCATGCCACCTGCCTCGTATTACATTACCTGACATGGGGCAAGCTCCTGTCATGTAACCTGAAATGTGGACTTCGGGGAAACACTCCCTAGGTCCCATAATTCACTGTTTAATAACTGGCAGATTTAATGGTCTATGAGATGTATTTCCCTGGAAAAAAGGTATTCTCTTCCTGCACATTAGCTAACACTGAAACCAACCTTAAATAAAAATATTGGGAAAATGTAATTAATACAAATTAGCTAGCAAAAATCCACCCTGAATACCCTTAGAGTTTGTGTTTTAACCTTCTAATGTGTATGGAGGCTATTAAAAAAGTGGCAAAACATTTCTAAATAGTCTGGAAAACCTTGTTTTCATTTTGATGGGAAACACTTCCAAGTTTTTACTTTCCCTTCTGAAAAAATAAACAAGAAACAAAAGAAAGTCAGGAGTTTATATTCCCTCTTCTTTCAAAAAAAAAAAAAGTCTCTGTTATTTCTGATTTCACTGGCAAATTTTGAAAGCAGAGATCATAATATTTTAGTAAGGTCAACAAAATGTTCAGTTTCTTCAACACAGAAAAACATACTGCTAGAGAAAATAGCTGCTTGCAGAGAGCTTTAAAGATGCTGTTGTTTCTTATCGCCTGTGCTGTTCATTCGCAGGACATCAGGGACTATTCCTGATGAAATGTAAGGTATACAGGCAGGTTAATCCTGCAGCAGAGTATATTTATTAAAAATGTTTCTGATTATTTTCTTTGCAATTTGTTATCTGTGGTTTACTCATGGTCCAGATGTGCAGTGGGGAAGTCTGGGGCTGCCCCGTCGCCTGACCTGATCCATCCCCTGCCACAAATCTGAACACAGCATTGCAGGGGGGAATAATACTAGATCTGTCACTTTTGTGATCCTTCATGCCAGAAAAAGGCGTATCTGTGCCCAGCAGACGGGGCAGAGCAGCAGAGAGGCTCTGTGGGTGACAGCGGCCTGCGCGGACAATTAGTGTAGGAGCCAGCTACGTGACACCCATGCTTAGTACGTGAGACTTGGTGAATCTGCCAGGACACCACCAAGACACCCAAGAGAAGGTTAAATTGCCCCTTGAAAGACTTAGGTTTGTAGCAAATCATTTCAGGCGTCCAGGGTTACTTGCAATCTTCTGCATTTAGAGGCAAGTGCATTTCTAACTCTCTTGCACAAAATCTTACATACAACGCCGTGAATCCAGGCTATCTGAATTTGAAAATTGGAGGCTGAGAAAATGAATCAGGAGGGAGTAATTAGAGTTGGGATGTCATACTAAATCACAGGCCCTGGTTAGTCAAGCAGCTTGCTTCTGACAGCATCAGTTGGATGCAATGAATAGTGGACAGTAGTAGAGTTTAATATTTTAGCACCTGCTTTATTTTGCATGCAGAAGACTGGCTACACATTCACATTTAAATAAGTTTGCAGTAGCAGGCAGCTTTTTCAGGGGGAAAACTGTCTACTGCCTGTTAGCTCGCAAATGGCCACTTTAAACCTCTGCAGAGCCAAAGGGTAAGTTACAGATAGGACTAGCAGATGAATGAAAAACAACATAAACCTCTTATGTTTTGCAAAAACTACTGCTGTTTCTGTCCTTGGTTTGGCTTTGAGGCTTTTTTGAGGTGAGGGTACTGTTGTAGCAAGTTTACGTTGTAGGAATAATTAAAAATGAGGACACAGAGGAAAAGATATCATTTAGTTTGAGTCAAGCCTGTAACCTGGTGTTTAGGGCTGTCACCTGAATCAGTGACAGGCTTAATACTTCTTAGCTACTGGGGACAGTGATATAAAATTTTGTGGTGTGTTTTCTGTGCATACGTGTGTGTGAGTACATATAATTCAATATGTATGTATCTGATGTGTATGGGCATGCAGTAGCTTAAAAGAACAATATTGTATGAAACAAGAACAGCATAGGTAATTCATCAACAAGAAAAAGAAACAAAATGAGAATATTTTATTGTTACATATCTGGAAAATAAAAAAAAAAAAAGGCCATTTACTTGTAGAAGATCTTGTGATTTTTTCCTGTGTGCCCCTTATTGATCTCAGACCTCATTGCCTGTCCTGTAAATCTGGGTTCATCCCCACTGATGGATGACTCCTGTGCAGAGTTGGTGCACTCTCTATTCGGGTGTACTCTTTCTGCTCCAGCGTCCTGTGCTGCTGGGCTTGTTGTCAGCATGCTCAGTGTCTGTGCTTCATGTAAGAGCAAAATAATACAGAGATTTTTACCAAGGAATATAAGTAGCTGGGGACAGACCCCACCATCCTGAAGGAAAGAACAACCCCAACATGAGGTGCAGAAGGAATGTCTGAGGTTCAAGGAGCTACTCTGCACCATAAATGCCACTTTTAACTAGGGTGGGTTTCTGTTCCTACTACTGAAGAACAATTTTGTTTTCAGAAATTAAAAAAAAAAAAAAAGAATTATAACTGGACTTCAGCTGTTTTCAGACTTCTAGCAAGCTATAAACAGGAGTTTATGTTTTATGATTATTCCAATGTGTCCTTTGCTAAAGCTGTGAAATAGGATGCTCTCTGAGCCTTGATTTCATCTAAGAATGTGCAACTAACCTATTTCATCAACAATAAAATTGAACTTTAAATTATTAATTATTTTGGGTTGCTATCAATATGCTTAATAATCTAATAAGTGCTGAATTTTAAAATTTTCAATGCTGGATATTGCTGTACTGAATACAGTAGAATCAATATTATTGGCTATAATGTAATTGATCCAACTGACTCTGCAGTGTTTCTTGCTTCTATAAAAAAAAAAAGAGAAATAATTCATTCAGACACAAGAATGCATAGAGAAAATGTCAACACTATGATTAAAGCCCATAATAGAAATGCAATTTGAAAATCTGCTTTATCCCATGAGGGCAGATTTTTATCTCAGTTGTATTGAGATGTTGCCATTGAAATCAATGTACCAGACCAGCAGGTAGATAGAGGACATTTCTGACTGGGCTGTGTAAACAACCTCTATCGAAAATGGGCTGAATTCAACCCACAAAGCCTTTGAATCCAGAAAACATACAGAGATCCCATGTAGGCAGAGCGACACCACACACCATACTGACACAGCTGTACCTTTCCTACCCTGAAAAGAGCCCTACCCTAAACCTCGCTGACCATGTTCAGCTCCCTCTGCGCCTTCTGTGGAGGTCTGCAAGCAGGAGCAATGCTCAGCATCAAGCTGCTTCTCTTTCTCCCTCGTCACTAGTTTCAAGAGCTTTTCCCTTCCTGATGACGAGTAAAGTGCAGCCCTTGAGTTTCACCAGTTCAGAAGATAGCAGAGACTGTAAGGAGTATGATGAGGTTAAATGACATTCAGTAGGCCTAAATGTAGGGGTATTTTTATATTTTTAGTTTCTTTCCATTATCCCTGGCATTCAGACACACAAGAATATCAGTGATGCACTATGATACTAAAATTATAATGAAATCCTTGAATTAATCTTCTTTTGTCTTCATCATCCAGTGCAGAATGTCCTCACAAAGTACTTAGCAGTTAATTTAGAACCCAGGTCTACTTGCCTGTTGAGGCAGATAGGTTGTATTTATGTGAGAGCCCTGTCATCCAGGATTACTGTGAGATACAAAATTTTTTTTCAGTTTTTCCTAATTTTGAAATATCTACTTTTGTGTGTGTGTGTGTGTGAAAGAGCAAATATCTCCCCAGAAAATCTAAACCTTATTTTCAGACACCCTGCATATAGCCTGAAGACCTCTTTACCCTGGAGTCCAGACAACCTAAATGAGAATCTGCCTATGAATCTCTAGAAAAATCATAAACAAAAGCAAATTTAAAAAGTAAAAAAGCATACAGAAAAAAAACTCTAGGGTTTCCTAGGAAACAGAATTTCTGTTTCATGAGAAATTTTGACATAATGAATGTGCATCCTGAAATTGTAATGGAAAATGTCAACAGTACACACCTAGTGATATGAAAAAATATACTGATAATCAAGAATTAAAATAATCCTATAGTGTTATTCGATCATTAACCATGATATTTATCTTAATAATATTATACTATGACGTATATATGACAACATATATACGACAAAATTAATCTTTTCTGTTTTAAAATATTTTTTTTTTTCAATAGTACTGCTAAAATACTTCAGTGTTCACATTTTTCTAGCAACAATCTGTCAAAACCCACAGTCTTCCACAATGCCTTGTTTCAAGCCCACTCAGAATTTTTGACAGAAATGTGAAATTTCATGGGATATCATGATGTTCCATTGAGTGTTTTTACACTCCTCTTTTTACAGGTAATAGATAGATGTGTACAATTGATGAAATAATTGAACTTCTCTTCTCTGAAGTTTTGATTGCGCAGTCTGATTCTTGCACAGCTTCCAGACCTACACAGATTCTATACAGGGAGAATGAATGCAGGAGCCGTTTTGCGGTATTAATCACTCAAAATCAGCCAACACTGTAGCATGATTCCTCAGCGTCACTGAAGCACTTCCCTGGCACTGGACTGGCGCTGGACTGGTGATTGCAATGATACCTCCAGCTTGTACTTAGAAGGCAGAGTTCCCATCTGTCACCTGCGTGTCTAGGAACCAAGTAAAGGCTGATTCTCTCCTTGATAGCAGCTGAAGACACTTGCATTCATTAAGCAATAGCAGTTTTGTAATCAGTACTTTTTAACCAATACTTTTGCCCAGCATCCATGGAACTCATTTTCCTTTTGCTTAATTTGCTAGCTCTTGCTAGTTTGCAATTTACTTGCTAGCCCTGACGATTTCCAGCCTGGCACAAACATTTCAGCAAAAGTGGTCATTTTTAATCCTTCTGTTTAGATAAGCATTGGCGAGGTTGGCCTGAGCCAAGCGATGGTGGCTGGTTAACCTTCTGCATTACGTGTGGAGCTGGCACAGCATGCTCATCTTCCAGGCACTAAGCCCCAGCGTCCTTTCTTGTCTTTTGTAACCTCATAGGCTGTTGTGTTAATATGCAGACCATTACTACTTTGCTGATGAGACAGACTGCCGAGGATCAATATGTCTCTGAATTTGTCAGCCCCGTATATCCCAGAGTTAAGTTCTCAGCTCTGCTGCCAGCACTCATGTCCCACTGTGTAATCGCGGGGAATTGTCGATTCCTCATACAGCGTGTCCGTACACCAGGCTTGGTGAGGCGCTTTGCAGAACGAGTAGGAAAGATCCAAATGTCGTATTTGTTTGGCTCCCGCTGCTTGAATAATAGTAGGTGCAGCCAGAATACCAGAGGACAGCTTACTTACTGGGTCACTGCAGCTCAACAGCTAACCATCGATGTTGTCAGGCAGACTTGGGAAAGATGCCCAAATACTATCAACTAGAGGACATTGCATTTTAATGAAAGACCAAAAAAAAATCGAGATTAAAAAAAGAAAAAAGGTAAACCCCCTGGTCAAACATAATATACAAAAGAAGATATTTAATGGCACTTCCCCCCGGCCTTACTGCTCACTTTTTCCACGCCTTTGTCTTGATGTAGTAGCTTTATGGAAAACAGCACTGGGATTCATGGGAAGTGAACACAGTAACATCATCTACCACAAAAATTCTTAATTATATATCAAGTCTTTAAGAGACAAAAGCTCATTTCTCTACAACAAGCAATATGCTTGACATTTTTAACTGACATGATTTAAAATCAAGTACACTGCCTTCTTTTTCTACAAGATGCTTTTTCCTAACTACAGTTTTCCTGGTTTTTTTTAGAAATAGGTGTTTCTTTGCAAATGTTGCAAATGCCATTTGTCTTGTGTTTTTTTAGCTTGGCTTGTCATGTTAAAAACAGCAATCAGTAACAAAAGTTCATAGTATAATAACAAGTTTCTCCTTTCCTCTATAGTAGAGTACTAGTACACAGCATCCATATAGTGTGTTCTAATAGACAGACAAATATCAAGTGATTTAGATGTGAAGCCTGTCCAGAGGTTTTCCATATGTATTGATTGAAGCTTTTTATAGAATAAAATGTGAATTTACCTTTGCATTACCTTATGTTTTCTTTCTGTCCTGTATGTCTGAGGTTTTCCATATGTATTGATTGAAGCTTTTTATAGAATAAAATGTGAATTTACCTTTGCATTACCTTATGTTTTCTTTCTGTCCTGTATGTCTGAAGATAACATTGTGCAGAGATTTTGGGGGAATACAGGCTATATGTCATGCAGCCTCCAGGGCTACTAATAGACTCTGGCATATCAGACAGATTCAGGGCTCCAGATCAAGTGTCTCAGGTGTTTTGTTAACCAGTAAGGTTGCAAGATCACATACATTATGCAGTCTCACCATTTTAAATGTGTGAATACAAGCCTGGGTCATGCCATGCAGAAGTGGCAGTTGTTGGTGGCAGCAATACATGTTTCAGATCTCCACATGTGTTCATAGCAAAGCCTGAGGGCCGAGAGAATCACACACTTTGGAGTTTTCCCTGCTGCTAGAGATGTACTTTCCTTTCCCACTTTTCCAGCAAGAAATGTTCTGGTAAAACGTAGGAGGCAGAGTAATGTTGCTGAGAAACGTAAGTGTGGGAGAAGCCAAAGAAGTGACTACGTCTTCATACGTTTCAGTCTGGTTGACTCTTTAAAATAACCATCTGAAATGCAGAGCCCCGAGGATGTTTAGTCAGGGAGTCAAAGTGATACTCTACTGATTTTTGTTTTGCAAGGGGTGGTGAATTTTAAGTACATCTTGAACAGACATCCTCGCAACCTTGCTCAACTTGTCTTCCTGACAGCTTCCATGGAGCCTGCTGAACAAATCAAACCTGTGCCTTTCATTTCCTTAAACAGCTAGGGTGTTCCAGCATCAGGAGTGGCCCAGATACCAGGTGGTCCATCCACCTCCATATCCCATCCCTAACCATGAACTTTAGGGAAGAGTATAAGAACTGATGTATATAAAGTAGGCTTTCTTATGTCTATCTTCCTAGATTTTGGTATATTCTTGCTGTAAAGAGATAATACAGACAGGCTGTAGAAATTGCAGGCAGCTCTACATAAGTGAATGCAGGCAGCAGTGGTCTGGTTCTGCTCAGGGTAATGCGACAGCCCCAGTTGCAGAGCAGAAAGGCCCTGTCTGTCCACTGATGGAAGGACTTCAGGCACACACAGAGCAATTGCATTCTCACGGTATTGTCCAGGAGCTGATAAACCTCAGCCACCAGACATCCAGTTCCACGCTGGTAGCACTGCATGGAGCCCAGCAGTCTGGGAAGCCCAGAATTGCTTGCCTGGGCACTTCACTTGACTAGTTTGCCTTGGAGATACTGTCCTATCTTCTGAGGAGCCTCCCAGACAAACTGACGATTCAGGTCGGGTTTTGACAGTCACCTACCTTAGGTTCAATGACAGTTTAGTTAATATAAGCTTCTCAGAAACATTTCATTTATTTAAATGGAAAAATCTCAGATGTTATTTCACAAAAGCAATGAGGGTTGAGAAAATCTGATCCTTTTCAAAATTCCTTAATACCTGCAAAAGGTCATTTCTTGTCTTAATGTTTGTTTTCTCCTTTGATTTAACAATCAATTTAGTATATGTATCCAGAAACAGATCTCTTTTTCCTCTTACCCTGCCTGCCCTCAAAATGAGATTGTCTGTTGGTATCAATCAGCAATACAGAGCTACCCAGATTTTCATTGTCCTGCTTCATTGTCTCCACCATAAATGAACTTTTTCCATTGTTTGCAGAAATTCTTGAAATAATGGCTTCAGTTTCCTTGTTAATTATACTTTTATTAATGATCTCTCAGATAGTTTTTCAAAGAGACTGTGAATCTCTCAGTGAAAGTAATGGGCAGCTACTCACAGAACTAATCCCATTACAATCAGCTTCACTACTGTTTGTCATTCGGAGTAAGGTGCTAGAGCTCTGACCCTTACTGATTTACCACTCTTCATAATTAGTTGCAGTGATTAAAATGCATTTTAGATTACACTGCAGTTTCCTTTCCTTAAAACTTTTTTTCACTGAGGACAAACAGAGGTTCTGAAGGTGAACAATTGTCTTCCAGTATAAAACAACACCAGCAAAGAGGAATGCCACAGATAAGGCTCATAAAAGAAATCAGAAATAGAAATACTTGGGCCAAAATATTGCTGGGGGTAGAGCGGCTGTCTTAAGTGACAGAGACAGCTCATGCAAGAATTTAGCATACTAGCTTAATGAAACCAAAAACACTGCACGGAACACTGACAGCAGCACATGGAAATAATGAATCAATCTGTTGCATCTGTATCTAATTAAGAATCATTATAATATAGTCTTTTTCTCTAGTGATCAGGATTAGTGGATACCCCACAGGAAAGAGGCTAATAAATAGATTCAAGAGCCAGGACTTTATACATCTTTATCTAGGACTGTGGTTCTCAAGCACTTTTCTTCAATAACCCCAAATCCAGGCAGACTCTCTCTCCTGTGAGAATCTGACGCAGCCAGGATTCCTTTGTAGGGGCTTTCAAGGCATTGCGGAAAGAAAAAGATGAATGCTTGGATGCTGCAAATAGTTTCTGGCAAGGGCAGACATTCTGCTTCTATCTCTGTGCTACAATTAGAAAAGCAGTTTCCCTATTTTTTTTTCCATTTTTTCCCCCTCTCTTTTGCCTTTCCTCCTTCCTCCTCCTCCAAAAATCATTAAGTTGCCAAGAGCTTCATTTGCTTTAGGGCTCTTTGGAGATCTATTGTTTTACCCAAGGGTACAAATAACCTCACAGGAGTCAGTATTACTAACTGGCACCCTACAGCCGGAGGTTACATACCTTGAGAGTGGAAGGGATTCCTCTATATTTTTCCTCCTCACTATCTGCAGAAATATTTTATTGTTTGGTTTTTTTTTTTTCAGTTCAGGGAGGGATGGAGCAAAGGCTTGGGGAAAAGCCTGTGCCATTGCTTTTTACTTCCTATCTGTTAGGGTACTTTTTCAGCTGTGATGGTTTGGATCTCCAGGGAAGAAATCTGGGATCATTGCTGAGATAAAGAGAGGAAGGCTGCAGAGTGGAGTCTCAAAGCTGTCCCTCACATCTTACTGAAGCTTGAGGTAAATGTTTCAGTGCCTCCACAAGGCCAGCTCTCCTCCAGGCGTGGAGGCAGCTCTGGCTGGAGACGGGTGCGAGGAGAGGTTCCTGGGATTCGCGCCAGGAAAACACTGAACTGAGCATCATTTGTTGTAGGCGTTCATGGGATGCCTCTGCTGTGTCACCACCGTGTGCAGTAAAGAGCATTGTTCCTCTAATGTTCGTCTCTCTTGGAACTGCGAGTGAATGTACAGCCCAATTACTGCAGCAGCTTAAAACAATAAACCCTCCAGAATCTCTGGTGGGGGAAGCATGCTTTTATCTATTTGGTAAATAATTTATTAATCACTATGATGTATCCTCCTTGACAGCAACAGAGCCAGATAAGTGATGGTTCAAAATCAATTTGTCATGGTCCAATGTGCACTCAGTGACCTACTTGGTCTGTTATATAGGTCAAACTTGTACATGATGCTCTGATAGCAGAGGCACTTCTTAAAAAAACAACAACAGCAACAACAAAACTCATGGCACAATTCAGACAGTGGGACCCTGTGCTGGCTGGCACTCAGCCACACAGCTCAAAAACCCAGCTTACAGAGAGGGACAAGGGCAGGAGTCGGGTTGGTGATGTTTTGGGCTCTGAGTGAAACTGCCTCAAAAATACCCTGCGCTGGTGGTGCAGCAGCAGTGTCCAGGAGGTAGATCCATACTCTCTGACCTACTTCTACAACCTTGTTATTCTCACACTGCGCTTTGCCATTGAAAACATCCTTAGCATCCCCCTACTATATCCGTTCGTCCTGCTTCAGTCTCTACTTTTGCCACTTTCCACTACTTACAACATCTTTTTCTTCAGATGAGGTGGAAATCCATTCCCTCCGCCCCTTCATACCCCTGCTGTGGAGACCATATGAGTCTCACAGTTTGAAGTCTTCTGCTTCTGAGCAGGCCAGTGGGGTTAAGTAACTAGATGATTTTAAACTACAGGGAGACAGAAATTAAAACCTGTGACAGAGCTTTTGAGTAGTCAGTTTGCTGGTGCTCCCTTTGTGGCTTGACAGAAGTCTTGGTTGTCATTTTTTTGATTGAATTTGTTATTGAACTTCTATTTCATTAATGCATATTTCAGGTTTTTCTGCCAGTGAGTGCTGGAGAACCAAGCGGTGTGTGAGAAGACATGTTGAATGGGCAGTGCTGACACTCCCAAGAATTTAAAGCAATCTTCTGATGGTCTGCATGCCATGCCCCATTCACCTGTCATCAGAAAGAAAATTCTCCCAAAATCGTATTGGTAACCACTGTTTTAGGGAAGTGACACGGGCCTTATTCCTCTGAGCTTTTTTACCAAACCAGTGCTCTGCTCCCGGGAACTGGGCTAACAGTTGATTTGTGAGTTTTCCTCCTCTCTTCCCATTACACATACTAGAGTGATGGGTTTTTTTTGTGGATTATGATCTCTTTACATAATAGCTTACATTTTTATAGATTGTTAAGAAGTTCTTTGTGGCCAGTGGTATGTAGTAGTGTAGAGTGGAGATTTTGCCAACAGTGGGCACTAAGTATGTACTCAGTGGTGCCCATATTTGGACGGTATTGCGCTGAATAACTCGGGTAGGCCTCGGCAGTCCTACATTTTACTGTATTCCCTCTGATTTGCTTGAAAGTATGAAAAAGAAATAGATTTTCTCTTCAATTATGTATGCACGTCTTTTTAAGGAGTTTTTTCCTCACTTCTCCTTGGCACTGCACCACTGCGGTGTTGCAACCTTCAGTGTCCAGCATGCAGTGTCAGTCCTCCTGTGTGTTCTGCGTGGTTAGACCAACACACTGGGGTGGGTGCAAGGATGGATGCAAGTGCAAGGATGGATGCAAGCGAGGATGGATGCAAGTGCAAGGCTCCACCACTAAAGGAAGAGGCCTAAAATTTTGGACTTTTTTTCACCTGGAACCTGGACTGTTTTTCAACCATGACTGGGAGGAACTAATACTTTCTACAATAATGTTGGTGAATAAAGTCTAGTCTTTTAATTCTTTTTAGTATTAGAGTTATCACCCTGTTCATGGTATTGGTTCTTTTTTTTTGTCCAAAAATCTGTTTCCTCCATGACTGGCAATCAAAAAAGCAGCCAGGCTGCCAGAGGGGGTGCTACCACCACAGGCAGGAACTAAAAGGACTGGAAATAAACCCTTTAATGTACGGTTTTTAATAAACAGTGTGTATCTTTACGGATGTTTATAGCCCTGACAAACACAAGGCAGATTCCTCCTGTTTTTCTTGCCATTTCTCCAGACATTCAGCAAATTCCTGAAACCAAGAAGGACCTCTGAGGTCGTGGCATGAGCTGCTTGTTTGGCCTTGGCAAGTCAATAAAATCCCACTTGCCAACGAACAGTCTCTGATAGCACTCTCTCCTCCTGTGGATTCCCTGAAGGGCATCTGCAACGCAGGATTTTGTACAAATCACACAATACACCTCGGAGACAGGATACAAATCTTTCCTAAAACCAACATCCAAGTAAACAGACAAACTCCCAGCAGGCTATTTTCAGCACTTTAGAATTGTTTGTGTTTTGTCAGCCTTTAATAATTTAATTGAAGAGTGATATAAGATGCAGGCCCAGCATGACAAAGAAAGATCTTTTTTGGGATATTTTAATAAGATGAGTCTTAATGTTTTCCAGGAGGTGTCAGCAGTTCTTTTAACCAAGGTAGGGGTTGCAACAAATGGCTTCTTTTGCTGAGAATTCAAAAGATATTCTTTAAAGTCTGCAAACTGCCAGTGAGCTTCAATAAAACAAGTGTTATCAAGGTGTATTTATGTTGTCTCTACAGCACTCCAAAGGATTTCTGCCAGCACACCCCATTACAATGAGTAATGCTTCCTTTAAAAGCAAATGAAGAAGACTTAGATCTTGGTTAATTAAATAATCTTCTCTTTTTTAAATTATTTACAATAGGAGACTGACACCAACCTCCTAGTTTCCCACCCTGAACCTCAGGGCATTATTGTGTTTACCTTGATAAAAGCTGAAGGTTCAAAACATTTGTGTTATCTACCTGTCAGGTAATGAAAGGACAGAGAATGTATAATTAACTACAGATTAAGACTTCCACAAGATTCATTTTAAAATAAATAAATAAATAACCAGATAAAGAAACAAATAAAAGCTGCTTCCTATGTGGTGGGATCTACTGGCAGCCAGTTCTTAGCAGAACACATTGACAGTGGTGGAGCAGCACCAAGTGAGCTCTTATCTCCCCATTTTTATTTATCGTCTGTGGAGGCTGGCAGTTCTCCATGTGGAACTCTGTTTATTGGAGATTTATCTCTGGTGTGTAAGTAGCACACTGGCATCATGAATGTCCATCTATCAAAAATGCTGAAGCATTTCCCATGACAGAAGAAGGATGCTTTTGCTGAATGCAGAGCAGAGAAGGAGGATGTAAACACTTTGGAAAGAGCAAGCAGCAAGTATTATAGTCTCAAAATCAATTTACATCAGGCAGGGAAGTGTGACAGGAGGACTAAAGTGCAGAGCAGGGCCAACTTCTGAGAATCTACCTAAGTACCAGTCTCCTCGGTGTCTGAACTCTACAAACAAGAATGAATGTCCCTCAGTTCCAAAGAATTAGCAATTCTCTTCTTCATCTAGTGCTTGTGTATAGTTTTTTTGTTATTTTGCTTTGGAGTGCTCGACTTGTATGAAGGAATGCAAAAAAAAAAAAAATTTGTACTTTTTTTTCACTTTCTGTCTGCTATGATGTCTTCCCTTTCCTGTCTTTACTCTGGACTGGAAATACTTAAGGTATGGAATATTGCCTGTGTTGCATTTTCATTTATTGTTTTTTACCTTAAGCTTAAGATCTCAGCTGTCTCTCAAGAATCCACCTTTTTCCCATTGCAGAAAAAAAAAAGGGGAGAGGGAAATTCTTGCCCAAATAAATAAATGTATAATACAGACTAATGCATCTTTATGCAACTACAGCTGCTTTATACTCTTTTTTCTAAACAATAATTTTATAGCTGGCAACTTATTCCCTGCATTATTCATTACTGGCTCATACCAGAATCTGTCCTAAGCCCTGGCCCCTACGTCTCAAATGACCCAGGGTGCAGATGTGCAAAAATACAGGGAAAGAAGCAATCTTTTGGTGACCTAGGAGATCAGTAATCACAAAAATTGCAACAGATCGGAGAGGATTTGCATGAAAACTAATACTTTCCAAAGCACGCACTGAAGAATTCCATTTGCAAATGGCAGCCGAAATGCACCTTTATCCTGATAAACAGAGCTGAAGACCACCGGCTGCCTCTTTTGACTTCAGCTGGAGTTGAAGATGCTTAACATTTCAGAAAATCAAATGAATGTGTCACAAGCCATTCAGAGTTAGTGACTCTTGCTGAAAGTGTGATTTTATTTTCTGTTTCTCCACTTACCTCTCTTTAAAGTGGGATGCATGCTATTCACCTATCATGTAAATGTTCTGAGGCCTAATTAGTTAATGTGTGTAAATTGCTTTTGAGATGAACAGTGCTAAGTATTATTATTACTATATTAAAATATGGCCAGCAGCCAACCTCTCCGTGTAGCTGCAGGGTAATGACAAAGCTGATCAACTGCAGAATTTTATTGCTAGTGATCTGAAATAACAAATAATTTCTGTGCATTTATCCAGGAACAAGTACAAACAAATAATATAAATTTAGTCTGAATGTTAGTAAATAGAGAGGCAGCTGATGCTTTTTTAAATGCAATTTTTGGTATCCCAAAATATTACCTCGGTTTAAACAGTAAATGTGAAATTGTTTCCAAGAAAAGGTGGTAAATTCACAGTCAGATATTTAGGTATTCCTTATTCCTTAATTGAATTTGCTAGTGTTTTCATCTATCACTATGTGGGAATCTGTGTGCAATTCACCATGTAGAGCAGAATGTTTCTTTTGTGTACTGTTTTAGAAGGTCAAATTTTATTCCCTAAATAGTTAAAGAAGACTGAAGAAAAAGGTAGACCTCTCAGGACATCAGTCAAGGAAGGGAGGACAGGAAAAAAGGTCATGTGAGCCAGGAAAGAGACACTGTTGTGACCCCACCTTCCTTTTTCTAACCCCTGATTCCCAGGCAGGGTAGAAAAGGTTTGCTGAAATCAGCAGGCATAATATGCTCCAGGCTAATCACACACATCTGAACTAAGGGTCTACTTAAAGGAACACTTTTTCCAAAGTACTCCTGTGTTTTGATCTGCCAACAGACTACAGTCCAAATCCAGATAAGTTCAACACTCCAGTATAAGCAAAAAAGAAATAATATGGTGTGATTTCTTCCCATTTATCCAGTCTATCTTATAAGTGCTAGCTCCAGAATCTGTTACACAATTTGTTCCACTACACAGGAACGTGGTCATTCATTACAATTTTATGTTTCTGGTGGATTTAATGCATCCATGAAGGTTATGCCTTGACTTAGTTTGGAATTTACTTTTCATGGACAAGCTGTTGCTTTAATTGCTTTACACAAAGAAAATAAGGCAGGGATATGATGATAAGCAGGACACACAATATTTTTTTTTAAAAGTTATATCCAGTTGCATCAGGGAAAACAACTATGAGAAATCCAGAATGGGATTGGTTATGACCTGGAAACAAAGTGGCTTGTTCTGTAAACTGTGAGAAGCCACATGTCAAGCCATGTTTCTGGCTTTGTACTGTATACATCTGGCCCCAGACAACAGACTTCTGGAGAGTTATCCCATCACCTGCCTGTGAAAGCAAGAAAAGCACTTTAGAACTCTGTAAATGATTAATAAGAATAAAAGCTTTTTTTTTTTGTCTTCATGAAATTAGCCACTTTCAGATTCTTTTCCGCATACAGACTACTCTCTATCCATGTTCAATAACGAAACACAAAGTTCAAGTCAATAGAAAATCTTATAGCAGGACTTTAACCCAAGTATTTGGTTTTAATTTTCTTTTCCTTTCCTTCCTGCCTTCCTTTCCTTTCCAATGTTCTGTTGGGATTTTTTTTTAGCTATAAAATGTATCAAAACTACAAGAATAACTCAGGGATTTTTATGCTCACTGTCTAAAATTAAGCTCTATCCTTGGCAAATCTTTCAGACATCATGATTTTTGCTTGTCTGAAAGCAAACTGTCAAATTAATCTTGGTTCCTTTAGCCCCTGGGCCACCTCAAGTGGCAATTTGAAGTGAAGAGAATAAATTGATCATCTAATAGAAATCCTTCTGAGATTATGAAAAACCATGGCACCAATAGCATATTTCTACCAAAATACAATACTGAAATGGTTTTAACCTTCAACATGCTATGTAGTTTTAAAAATGTTCAGGTTGACTGGATGATCACTGTTGTAAACACTCTAGTTTTCATCAAGTCTTGCTATGCATGAACAGACTTCATCCACTGGACCACGGTGAACCACAGCAGGCTGCAGTTCACAGCTGGGTTCTGATCTCACTCTGCATGGAGTGATTTGAGTGTCCTACCAGTTTTTCCACAGGAGCTAAAGAGGAAATATGCATATATGTCTATGTATTTATACAGACATACATGAACAACATTCAGTCACATTGATGGACTGAACTCTAGTGAAAGCCAGAAAAAAAAAGCTATCTTGAACCCTTGTTGAGAACTTTTCTACACATTGATTTGATCAGTTATTTTTGAAAGCAGTAGTATCATATTTGGGTGCAAAATATTGCTTTACTTGTATGATGACTGTCATTAGAGCATTACTTCAGTGTTGTGGTCATATTCCACTTAACAATCAGTACAATTCAAATCTTTGAACTAAATAAATAGCCTTTGGTGTCAAATGCTTTGTGCTGGAACTTAAAAAAATAATCAGGTGATATAATTTTGGCTCAGTGTTTAGGTCTGTGAGACTAGTCTACAATAGAGCTGGCAAATTAAATACTACTTATACATTTTTGCAAAGTGTAGATTGCTGTCCACCAAAGTTTGGGGCCTGACTTGGGCAAACCCTCACAAAACTTTTAAATACCCAGCTCCTTGGGCAACTGCAATGTAACAGAGTAGCCTACATGCTGTCCCAAATCAAGGGAGGCAGAAGTGCTTTTGAAGATCTGAAGGAGGCAACCTAGTTTTCTTGCTTTAAATTCCTCCTCACACCATTGACCAAAATAGTAGCAAACTTTCTCTACTCTAAAAAGAAACAATAAGTTATACTAATTATCTCTATTAGCACTTTTCTTTCTGGTACTTGCTTTTCCACAATGGCTGAGTGGTTTTGCATACTTACCCATGACGTGGGAGAACACAGATGCTAGGCACCCAGTAGAATTAAATCCACATAACCTCCCAAAGGGCCCCCATGACTGAGCTGTGTGGTATCCTAAGGGAGAATGTCTCCAGCCGTCTAATCAAAGCTGGGCCACTCTTCTGGTAGATGCACAAGAACAATGTGCCCCAAAAGACTAGAGACAAGAAGAAGCCTGATCCTCACCTACGGCTCTCAGTTGCAAAGGCTCAGCTTTGGTCCCTATGTCTAGGACTGCTTTTGTTTCTTCCTGGAGACAATATAATATAAAATGTGTAAAAATTCCAACAAAGACCATAATTTCAGATGAGTGTCCCAGCATCTAAGTTAAAATCATCTTTCTTCCTTCCCTCTTTCTGATGGATTAACAACTCTCGCACATCTTTTGCACAATATGTTAGCTTCAGGTACAAAGGCAAAGAGCAGTTTTAATCAGGATATCTCATGGCCGGTGGTTAGGACATTTTCCAAAGACTATGGAGTCAATCCCATTAAGACTGAATAACAAAATGTGTCATTTCCTGGGTGAGTGTTCCAGCCATGGGATTTTTACACAAAAGCTAAGTAGCACCATTATTACTATGATGATTTTAAACTAAGTTAACCATAGTTGTAATGGCATCTAACTTTTTGCAATTTTTTGAGTAATTTTTGAGGAATCGAGTGTTTCTCAAATTAATCCTGGACATAGGAGGGCTCCAGTTGAGGGATTAATATAGTTTTCCCTAGAGTATGTATAGTTGAATAAAATTTAGTACTCAGAGAATTCCTCTGGCACCTAATGAAATTATATACTCTACAGGCGTAGGCATTTCAGGCCTGAAAAATGGCAAATTAAATCACTGTCTGGAATTTCCTTTGTTTTTAGGTGCCAGAAAAGTAACAACTTTAAGTGGAATTACAGAAGTCCCAAATTTTCAGGAGATACTATGGACCAGAACCACTAGAGAGATGCTTTCCTTAAAAATCTATTCAAACTGAATTTACAAAATTTTTTGTCACTCTGGAGTAATGCAAAGGACCATAAGGAACTGGTGAATGTGGTCTTGTCTTTTTAAGCATCCAAATACTCCTGGTATGTCTACAGCTTCAACATCTGGTTTACAAAAAATTCACAATGAAGCTCACTAGGAATGTAAGAGAAAAATGGTGGAATTGGCTGATGTAGTGCAATTGTGTACACTTTTAAAAGGGCAAAAAGTAACTAAGAAAGAAAAAAAAAAACCATAGCAATATAAGATACTAAAAATTAGTAAAGCTACAAAGCTTTGTTTACCTTTGGGTAAACCAAGCTTTAACATGAAGCAGCAGATCTAAAGAGTAATGTAGACAGTGATTCATAAATTGTGTGAGACCACTGTCTCACCAGGTTCCTTTTATCCTAATTAATCACTTTCTAAAGAGGTGACATAATTCCTGAGTTGGGTCATTGAAATAGTCCTTACAAACAGAAGAGTATTCTTAATAGATCAGGAAGATCTTTTTCTAAACCATAATGATGAAATCATTTGCTTGAATAGATTTAGCCACATGGTGCCAGTTTCCATCATAATCTGAATAAACTAGCCATTCAAATTAAGAACATACCTGTGGTGATTCCAGGATAAAACAGAATGAAACCAGCCTCTGGGAATTTCCATAATGGAAATAACAATCTCTAGCTTATATAGAGTAAGTGGTTTTCCTGTTGTTTTGGTATGGGAATTAATGAAACAGCTTGATGGAGGTAACGCTTTAAAAAATTGAGTATTTTGGATATATAATTAATATCAACTGTTGAACAAACTGAGTCAAGAGGGAATGGTTATTTATAAAATCAAAGCAGTTAATGATAAAACAAACAAACAAAAAGAATTAGCAAGGAAAACAAGAAACAAGGAAAGTTCTTACACACTTTTGTCTGTTTTCAAGGCTTAAACACTTCAGGTAAATTAGCCAACTGTCGTAGTTCAGTCCTGATCGGGATCAGACTACGCAGTCTCTCTCCTGCTCCCCCCACCCTCCGAGAGAATAGGGGGAGATGATATAAGGAAAAAAGGCTTGAGATTTGAGATAAGGACGGGGAGAAATCCTTGAAGTTACCATCACGGGCAAAACAGACTCGACTTGGGGAAAACCATTTATTTCTAAAACTAGCAGGAGAATGAGACAGGGAACAAGATAACCCCACCCCTCCCTCTTCCCAGGCTTAACATTATCTCTACTACCTTCCCCCCGTGAGCAGCACAAGCGGGGAACAGGGAATGGGGGTCGTGGTCAGTTCATCACGCGTTGTTTCATGCCGCTGCTTCATCATCAGGGGAAGAACTCCTCACATTCCTCCCCTGCTCCATCGTGGGGTCCCACCCATACGCCACAGTTCTTCGTGAAACTGCTTCGGCGTGGGTCATCTCTTCCACAGAGTGCAGTCCCTCCAGAACAGCTGCCCCAGCACGGGCCCTCCACACGCCACAGCCTGCTCTGGTGTGGGGTCCTCCATGGGCTGCAGGTGGATCTCTGCTCCTCCATGGACCTCCATGGGCTGCAGGGGGACAGCCTGCTCCACCATGGTTGTCACCACAGGCTGCAGGGGAATCTTGGCCAGGAGCTGCATTACTCCTCCCCCTCCTTCTTCACTGACCTTGGCATCTGTAGCCGTTCCTTACAACAGGCTGGCAGACGCCTCTCAGGATCGTTTTTACATCTCATTCACTTCTCATCTCCTCTCCACTTCTTGCAGCCAGGCCGGGCCGAGTTGGGCCCAGTCGGCTGCCCGGCGGGAGGCCAGAGGGTGAGGCCTGCAAGACCCACAAGGCTCGCGCCTCCCCGTCTCTGCCCCCACTCAGCTGCTTCACATCTTCTTTATTTTTTTTTCCTGTTTTCCCCTTATCCAGAGGCGTTATCACGGGACATTCTGCTACCAATTGGCTCGGCCTTGGCCAGCAGCGGGTCCGCCCTAGGCCTGGCCGAGTCCACTGAACAAAGGGGAGCAACTTCTAGCAGTTTCCTACAGAAGCTACCACCTTAGGCCGCCCCTCACTAAACAAAACGAGAACATCAACTCAACTGCTCTGAAAATTTCCCAGGGTGTACCTTGAGGCACGCATCACAGGCATACGTTTCCATGCCTATTCGGGGAATATATTTCCATTTTGCAGTTCCTCCAGGTTCCAGCTAGAGAGGGGACAGGGCTTTGCAGGGCAGGATGCTTGCTCCAGGGCTGCCCAACAGCCAAACCACGAAGCACCTTTGCCTCCCCAAAGCAGGGAGCATCAGACTTTTTCAGTGGGCAAGAGATGAAGTTTCACTGCACCACAGTGAAAAGGAGAAATCAACATCCTCATACAGATTATCTTGGGAAACTGCAGTTTTAGGGTTGTCCTGTTTTCCTCACATAATCCTTGCAAAAAAAAAAAATGAAAACCTGGTTATACCTTATGCAGTTTGTCAATATTTTATGCAGTAAAATCATAGAACAGTACAAGAAAGGATCTCTGTAAGTCATCTGGTCCAACTGCCTGCTCAAAGTAAACAGTGAATGTTACCCTGAATTTCACTTTACAGCTTGAGTTTCAGGAAATCAGTTTTATTGTTTTATTGTGCCTCTAAAATTTCAAGAACTCCCAAACATCCTTCAAAATGAAGACTATTAATCTGTCATAAATAATACTAACAGACCAAAAGTTCAGTTAAGAATATGTATGAGCATACACTTCTACAAAACTTCCCTGAAACTTCTCTCTACCTATGAAACACAAATCTTCTTTTTTAAGGTCCGATGCCTGACTCCTATTAAACATTTGTCTGAATAACACTATTGTACTGTGTAAATTGAATATATTTAGAAAATATTAGATAATTAATAACTTGCTGAAACTTGCCAATTTATAAACAGGTTCATATTACTGATGCTTTTGGGATTTTTTTTTTGATACACAGATACTCATCGAAGGTTCTGTCCTTTAATGAGATGCTTTCCTAACTGCTGTTTCAGGAGAGCAATTAGATAGAGTTTTCACAGAAATTAGAACTAAATATTATTTCTTTCTAGACTTTTTTTTTTTTGAAGGTCCCTGCTGTTTCTGTTCCAGTTTTGTGATATACACTAGCATTAGCATTGCTTCTGCTGAGCAAAGTGAGAGGAAATATTTGCCCAGATGTTCTCTGCAGCTGCAGCTTTGCTGCCTGAGAAGGGGACTGTCCCTTCGGATGCTTGTCATTGTTCCTACTACCATTTAACTCCTCAAACCTGCCACTTGTCCCAGCTGCTGCTCCTAATCCCTTTCAGCCAACACAACCCATGTTTGCTTAAACAGCTAATATAGCTCTTTGGGAATCTGATTCATTTCAAAAGAAGCGGACTGGTAAAACAGGTTAGGCGATTGCTCATACAAGCAGCTCCTCTGCCTGTTCTGCTGGGGACTGTTTCTGCTGGGGAGCAGGGCTGAGCTGTGAGAGGATGGCAAAGTCTTCAGCCAAGACAGTAAAAAAAAAGCTCGGACAAGGAGAATAGACTGGTAACTGCAAACCTGGAAGAGTACCACAAAATTTCCTTTGTAATTTTGGTGGGAGAACTCACCATAAGCCACGGACAACTATAAATGTGCTTCTACTCTTTTTCCCATCCACCATCAGGATAGGAGAAATTCCATATCAAAGGTTTGCTTTAACAGTGGTACACTCTGGAATAATTCAGTTCTTATCCTCTGGCTTAGTTTTTCACTTATGACTTCGGGTTCCTCTTGTGTCTCCCTGGATCTTATATCTTTATCCATTTACAGTATTTAAAGGAAGAGATGTTCTATGATGTGTTACGATATTTATCTTCCTTTGTGCAGACAGCGACAATTCATGGCTGGCACAGCCAAAAGTGACTTATTAGGGCTTTCGTCACTAGAGAAGAAAAAAAGTCGTAAAGTAACTCAGTACATCTTGTGCTTTATTATTATAGTTACATTGTATAATACACTTCCCCCCGCCCTGCCCTTGCAGTTTGCCAAGTCTCTATCTTTAGTCTACCTGAAGCTTTCAGACGAAACCTGTTGCCATAAACTTGGTGCAGCCAGATTCCAACCTTGCTTGGTTTCCGAATTCACATTATAACATTCTTTAAAAAATGCAGCTAGTCTGGGAGATCCTCAGTGTCTCTGGTGCCCTCCTTATTCCCAAAAGCACTAATGTAATACCATGCCTATTGCTTATTTTACTGCTTTCCCTGAACATTTTCTCTCTCTTTTTTTTTTCTCAGAAAAGCCATTGAAGAAAAATGAAAAATCTGCTGGCTAGGACAATAAATTGTGGGACGCCTGCAGACACGCACGTTTGACATGCCTTAGTGTGCAGTTTGCAGAGGAGTCTGTGTGCAGGTAGGACACAGTTGGGTTCAGTACAGCTGAGTTACTTGCTGCCTGTGTATATATCGTCTGTGAAACTCATAGTCAGTGAGCCTGGCATGTCCCAGCCGCATTAGACACACTAACTCGCATATACATATTGTCAGGAATAATTAACTGGGGATGCTGGGGAAACTTCTTCACTGACAAGCTTTGAGAACGGGTGACACCAAAATGCTGCGGGAGCTGTTCCCAGCCCTGCTGCTGTGATGGACCCCGTGGCCAGGCTGCCAGGCTCAGTGCATGTCCCAGGCCACCACAGCAGGGCATGGTACTTTGTATATAACTAGTGACACAGTCACATGCAATTGATCCCAAAGTATTTCAGCGCATCATGCAGCACAGCCAAGGTTCACACCAGTTGTACATTATCAAATGAAGAAATGTTATTCAGGATTTGCTGAAAGAGTAGGTTGTTTGATGCTGATCATTCAGTGGTGGAAGATCTTCTGTCAGCTGGAAATTACATTTTCTTTTCATTCAGATTATAAATTCCTTAAGATATTCATACAAAGATATTGTATTAAATTCTGGCCTCAAAAACCCCTACGTCATTACCTTTCTTACACAAAAAGGATGACTTAAACAAAGGATTCATAATAACCTGCTCTTCAAGCACCTTTTCCAGTAGATTATTCTGTACAAAGTCATCTCTCTGGTCTTGCAATGTTGCCGAGCTCATGAAACAATATCACAGTTACTCATAGTGATTCAGTAAATTACATTAAAAGACAAAGAGGAGCCATTCACACATGGGTCTGCCAACAAGAGAGGAGGCAAATAGTTGGTATTTTTTTAATTTGCATTCTCAAAGCATTTTCAGACTGCACAAATGCTCACCAAATAATCCTTGCCAAAAGAGTTTACATTGCGGGAAAAGGTCCTTCTCCACATGAGAAGTGTAAGAGGGCACTGTAATTGCCAGTAGTGTGGGTTCAGCAGGACAGGCTGAGAGGAAAGTTGAATACAGCCCTACAATGTTCTTTCCAAATCATCGCAAAGATTCATTGTGGGAGGCCCAGAGTAAGGGAGATCCCAGTAGCCATGCTGCACTCATTCGTTTTGGTTTATATTCAGCCATGAAGTCAGTTGGGACTCAGCAGTATAACTGAGTCATGCACAGAAAGAACCAAATGAGTACACTCTTTAAAATGAACCTTTTTCACATACTAGTATATTTTTTTCTGTCTTCTGTGGTTGTCTCTTTTATAGTCTATGCCTCTGAGCCGTTTGGAGGATCACTTTAAGAGATGCTAAGCAAACTTCCTGCCTTGAACCTGGTATGTGCCCATTTCTCTCTCACTTTTTTCAAGAGTCTGGCATCCTCTTGAAATCAGGTTAATTTCTAGTCAATATCCACTAAAATATCCATCCATACTGTCTTTTGTCTTAACAGTAATTACCACACTGTGCAGATTTGGGACTCTTATTGATCTCACCGCTACTGCATATTTCACTGCCTTTGTTACAAAGAACTACGACATGTATCATCTTTAAAGTTTGGTCCCATTGGAATCAATGGAAAAACTCTCACTGGTTTCACAGGCTTTGGAGCCTGGTTTAGCTTTTATGACAAAACGACTTGCATATTTTTCTGCTATGAAAGGTTTTACTTGTTGCATTGTGCAGCAGTCATCTCGAAAATTACATACAAAGATACTGCCTTTGGAAGGCTCGCAATCTTCAGCCCCATCTCTCCATCCTGGGTAGTTTATCTTGGGGTTTCCAAACAGCAAAATCAAAGTTTTGTGATCTATAACTACATGGAAATGAGCTTCATAAATGTAAACTTGAAAGTGACTGCTGCATCCACAGACTACAGCAAGTGCCTTATCTACTTGCAAGTATTTCTGTTCCATCTCAATTAATCTGTGACTGGCATATGAAATAATATTTTTACTCTATACTGTCTGTCTTCCCTCCTAGAGACACTCATACTCTCAGAGGTTGAAGTCACTACAGTTACTCCTTCTACTCATGTTGAACACACCAGAATTGGTACCAAAAGAAAACTTTTTCCAAGGGTTACTTATGCCATCAGCTCTTGAAGGTCCAAAACCAGATCATAAAATCAGTGCATAACAGCAAAGCTGTCGCACAGGAAAGCAGTTATGCTGAATTACCTGAGCATCTAAACCAAGCTGTATTCCTGATGGGAAAAGCTCCACTAAAGAGCCAGTAGTGCTCCTGCCGGAGGAGGAGCAGAGAGTTCGTATACAAGCCGATAGCAGAACTATGGTCTCTTAGGGTTACACACAATTTATTTTCAGTCCTCAGTTGGTTGACAGTTTTTCCGAGAATTCATCATTTGCATTTGGCAGGATGTCAATCACAGAGACAAATGGAAATGTTTGACTTTCAGGTTTCTTCCAGAGTCTGACTAGTAGACTGGGCCTACTTAAAATACTATGGGGCTGATGGGAGAGAGGAGTGAAAAAATTTGGAGTCAGGATTTGGAACAAGTTTGCACAACATCTTTTCAATGAGCGAGCCTGAGGAAACTCTTCAATGTAATGCTATTTTAATGCTTTTCAGAAGGTGAGAAATTAACTCTTTTCTTCAGGCAGTCAGAAGAAAGATTATTGATTTATTTCTCTTTGCTGAGCTGGATCCTAGGACTTAAATTTCTCTTTGGAGTAAAATGTAGCTGAACAAGATGTTTCTTTCAGAACTAAAGTAAGCTTTAGAAAGTTGTCAATTTCCCCTAGCTTCTTGTTACTGACTATTCCTAAGAAGGAGTTTTAACTGAGATTCAGTCAGTTGTTTTTCATGTCAGCCCCACAATGCTATCAGTATGCTTAGTGGGGAGAGAATGAGTCACCAGGGATGAGAGTCTCCTTGTAAACCCATTGCACTTTTGGAGATCATCTAATCCAGCTCTAGGAGATCATCTAATCCAGATCTAGGAGGTCTCTCAGATCTCATCCAGCTGCTCACAACCCTCTTTCTATCACTTCTCCTGTGCACACTGAGAAGCAGTTAATCTGTTGTGCTGAGGTCTCCTTCACTCACAAAGTATTTCCATGCTTCCAGTCCTCCCTTTCAAGACCTAATAATCTTTATCTGTGGGTAGATCTGCAGCTCCTTTGTCTGGACAACAACTGATTATGTTGAGGCATATTTGGCTGCTTTCAGGTCTTCTTTAGCTGTTCCCTGTATTATGATTCTGCCCTAAATCTACAACATTTTAGCTGAGCTGGACATCTTGAGGTCCATCTGAGACTCACAAATCTATGGTCTAGAGGGTCTAGAGCACAGAAGTAAGCTGTTTCCTCAGGGGACTGCTTTGATTGAGCTAGGTATGATTAAGTGCTCCACATTTAAAGGAACACTTCAAATGCCAAATGTTGTGGGACATTTCCCACTGAAACTCCCAAATACATCTAGACTGGCAGAAATTCAAAATCTAAACTTCCTCCGGGGAGCTAGGAGCTCAACATTTAATTCCCAGAGCACAGTGCTTAAATAAGTAATTCGCAAAAACGTACCTTCAACCCTGTATTGATTGGTTACCTGAGATCTATCATGGCAGGCCCAGGTGCTTTTTTAAGTACAGTGGTGAACATTACTGAGCATATGTGTTTAACAAAAAAAAAAAAATCTTAGTTGTCATATGAGTTATGGGAAGGTTGATTAAGCTCCACAAGAATAAAACAAGTCACAACATGAAGCTATTGAAACTCTTACCTTCTGCCAGAGGAAAAGCTTCAGAAATTATGAACTGAAGGACTAGGGCCTTAAGGTACCAGAGTACACAAGGCTCCTCAAATTTGCAAATTATTTTGCTGCCTCTGTTGAAGTTCTCAGAACATAATTATTCAGAAGCTGAATGTGAAAAGTAAGGGCATGTAAACTCAATATGAATATTCAAAGAACTCAACTGATGTTTAGTACAAATATAGAAAGGAAAGAAGAAGCAAGAGAAGCTGTTAAATAAAGCTATGTGTCTGCCTGTCAGACAAATATGTGTAATCCCAAAGAAACACCAGCAGGGCAGATCCTCAGGTGGTGGAAACCGGCTTAGCTCTCCCTAATTCAGCAGAATTCAGGTGAATACCTGATCTCATCCTATCCTATTTATTTTAGTAGCCTGTACTTTGCAAGTAAAAAAATGTCAACAACCCTCCCCCTGCCCATTTAGAAAATGGCCTCTTGTCAGAGAGATGCTCAAGATTGTTAAGAGCTTTCTAAAAAGAGCTGTGTACTTTGTGATTTTGAATTAAAAAAAAAAAGGAAGGGGGGATAAAATTCAGCCCTGCTTTGAAATCCAGCATAGGGACAATGTATGACCAAAACCAAGGGAATCCTTCAAACATTAGGCATTTCTCTGTTGCATGTGTTAAACTGAAATCCAACCCCAAGTATTTTATCACAGGTAAATGATACAAAGTCAATAGCGTCTTTCTCTTGAGGAATTTTTTGTTTTCAGACAAATTTCTTAAATTCAGATTATCTCTGTTTAAGAATAGATGATTCTCTTTATTTGAAGGCTTTAATGAAAAATTATTTACATAACTGGGTCTCAAATGATATAATACCTTTGGTCAATTTTGAGATGTTTTTGTCAAACAGTCTTTGGTCTTCCTGAGGTGTTTTCCTCTGTACATGGTTGAATGGGAGCTGGAAGTAAAGAGAAACTGCAGCATAGGGTCCTGTAAAAGAGAGCTTTAATATCCTCTACAGAGATACATTTTTTTCTTTTTCTTTTTAGGAACATACTAGCAGGTAATAAACCGACTTTGCAGTAATAAAACTGGAAACTGTGAAAAAGGAAAGATAATTCTCTTACATACCATAAAATGTACGAGCCAATAAAACTGCACATTTCCCAAGAACCTAGGAATTGAGGCAATATAGAAGTGAACAGAAATTTTTCAAATAATTGTTAATCAAAGCTAGTTCATGGAGAAGACATCTGGTTAGATTAATATCAGTATGAATAATTAGTTTCATTTTTCCTATTTTGACAACTGAATCAATATTAAGGTCAAGCAGTTTTGCTTCTGAAGGATTTAAACTTACTTTCATTTAAATAGAAATAGAAAACAAGAAACTATTTTTAAAGCATAAGAAGATAAAATGATAGAGATATGTCCCAGGATGTATAAAATAGCTATCAGTTAGAGTAAATACAGTATGTAAGCATATAATGTGTTTACTAATGTTACTTTAAAAATTGCATATGAAACACTTTCCTATCAGAAGATAGTTTTGTTAAAATACAAAGTATTTGTAGTGCGAGCACTTTTCAAAGACATCATTTGAAAATATTTTTGTTGGGCCTTACTCAAGCGTAGCATTTCAATAAGGTTTAAGAAACCACAAACTGAGTATGTTTTGCGGGGCTACAGATACCTCTGTATCCGATAGCGGGGTTGCCTGTTAGTAAGGAAACTGGTGCCTCCTGTCTGCACTGGTGCCTTCCTCAGTTTTCACATGCACTTTGGGAGTTTTCAGTGATGGAGCTGCTGTGTACAACATTACTCCCAATCTGGGAGATTGCAAAACATGTCAGGACCCAAATGACAAAATGATGCTGCATGCATCCCAGCACTGCAACCTCCTTTGGCCCTGTGAAGGAAATAATTTCTTTAATATGTTTGTACCTTTTTACATGTTGCATTTCTTTTAGACAAAAAGGCTAAGGTCAAGTGGGAACTCTGGTTTGGGCTGTCCCTAGGGAGCAACTGAGGATAAGCAAGGGAGAAAACCAGCCAAACTCAAGGGTGCTGCAGAGAATGGAGAGAGTCACAGCCAGAAACTGCAACCCAGGGCAGCAGAGACCTGCAGTGAGGAAGCAGAGAGCAAGAAGCCTCAGAAGCGACGGAGGGAGCCCTGCTGAGGGAGGACTGCTCAGGGTTATCTGCAACTCAGAAAGCCCAGAAGTGAACTGAAACCCAAACTGCAAGTGAAGATAGAGTGTAAGGGAGATTTAAATATAAAGTCCTTCTTCCTGATCTAGTGCTTTGACCTTTCTCTGAAAAAAAATCAGTATTCTTATTTGTATTTAATACAATATAAATTTGTTGGGTTTTTTTTGTGTGTTGGGGAGGAGGGGTTGTATGCAGAGTTTTGTTTCATTAAAACAACTTGGTTTTCTTTGGGCAACTCAGTAAATGGAAGAAAGGATTATGCAGGTCTGCCTTAAGTGTCTGCTGAATTCAGGGTGTCACATTGGGTTTCTGTCAGTTTTAAAGCTAGCCTTGACTAGAAATGCAACAAAGCTTTAATCAAAGTTCTTTAACCAAAAGATTGTAGGATTTTCTTTTTCCTGTGAAGTTTGAGACTTCAATTTTTTCATTTGAAGGTGTATCAAAATATTAGAATTTCTTGCAAGATAGAAATTCTATATTTTTTCTTGATTTTTAAAGGAAAATAGGTTAAGAGTGTGCTGCCTGTCTGTTTATTGTCCTTAATTTCTTAATATGGTGGCCAGTTTCAAGTAATATAGAAGTATGTGATAAACAAAAAGAGGAATGGGACTTCATTACCGAGTTTCATGTTGGAGGGAAATGCTAGAGCATGAACTCTTGTTCTATTAAATAGAACAGTGCCCAGGCAAAAGAGAAATTTGCTTCTACCTGGGAAAAAAAAAAGTCAACCAGAGTTTTCGATCAATAATGAGAGAGAAAAGCACAGTAATCTTTGTACTTAGGAAGTTTAGGAATCCAGGTTTCATTCACTTCAATACTCATGGACAAAAAAAAAATTTGCTTTGTTATGGCAAGAATCTGAAAGAAGGTCCAAACTATTGTTAAAGTTGAATGTAACTAAGCCATACTTTCACAACACGTACACACAGGAACATGGCAGAATATTATATACTTAAGGGTGTCTAAAGGAATAAAGCCTTGTCTAAACTAGTGTACCTTCTTGCAGGCTGATCTGCCAGTATAGGCAGGTCTAACTGTGAGGAAAAAGATAAAAGATGGACATGGGTAAATAGAATATGACATTGCCTGCACAAGAGACAACTGTAAATAATAATACCAGTCAAAGGCCAGAACAACTACATGGCTGAGGTTATGTCAGATAACACAAGTTTTCACTGTACTGAGAAAAGCTGTAAAGTTGTATTGGTCCTTGCTAGTGAAGCCTTATCTCTGGTGTGGGCTCACGTTAAAACACCACTTGTCTTCCACCTGCCCACAAAAGCAGTTCAGCTGCACCCTGCGTAGAGGGAGTTGGCAGGGAGGTTTGCTGAATGTGAAACCGCATGATTTTCACCACTTGTTACAAAAGCCAGTCATTGTCCTTACAAAAATCTGCTTGTTTCCTTCTCAAAATGGCTATGTAGCTTCACCACCCTGGGCTTGCGGTAGAATGTTATGACAGGATTCCCATAAAGTTTCCAGTGAGCAGCCTAAACTAAGAACTCATCATGAAGATCAGACTACCTTCTCCGTACATATAGGGTTTTAAGGGTTAATTTACACGTTTTGAAAGCGTATTCAAATATATTTATAGTGACTCTCAACTTTTGAGCACATTTCTCAAAGCAGTTTCAGAATAATTTATATGGGATTTCCTTGTTGAACACTTCTTTAAAGAAAAGGAAATACAAGTAAAGCATATGTATAAAAATCCCTTCATGTTTGGTTTTGATTTACCTTACAGTGGAAAAATGTCTGGAGCTTCCTCTTTCTCTGCAGCTTTTAAGCAGAGAAATAGATTATGTTCTTGCTAATTAAGCTACTGATCGCTCTATCCATTTACCAGTAAAGCCTAGACCACATTCAGACTATTATTTCTTTGAAGCAATGCAATATTCTTGGAAATCATGTTCTAAGTAACTTGCTAATAGGGAAGTATGCATACTCCACAAGCAGATTATTATTAACATGAGTACATAAATCAGATTTTATTAGCCACTTAATGTTAATAGCATTTGTTGTTCAGTTTATTGAACACTCAGTAGCTCTACAAAAAAGACCAAACCCAAGGTGTTTATTGGTATGCTTCAATTACATTTGTGGGAGAAAAGGTTTTTTACATCCCATCTAATTTCAAAAGTTAAATACCTGCTTGAATAAGGAACAAGAAATGATGACCTGAAAACAATTTCATTTAAAGTGAATCCAGCAGGTAAGGTGTTATTTTTTTCCTGTTATGGCTTAGCTGGACTGGGTTATAACAAGAAAAAGGCTTGTTTTGTCTCCGTAGCTTCTGAGCGCTACAGTTGGGGTACAGAAACAGCAGTTGCATTGTCTTCATGTTTTGACTTTGGAAATAAAGCAAGTCTAGAAGAAAGGAGTGAGAAGTAACTTACATTTCTCTGACTTTTGAGACTTCAGTTTACAGTCCTTATTTTTTTTCATTCCATTCCAGTAAAAAATATTTTAATGCCAGCCCAAAGCAATGGATCAAAATGAAACTGACGAAGTATGAGTTACTAATGTAGTAATAACTTCTGGGCTTTATCTACTCTGTTGATATTTTCTCTTTATCCAAGGAATACAAACTTCTTTTAAAAATCAAAGCAGAGTTTTTCACTTATCAATCTAAGAATTTAAGAGAAAAAAACATTAATATGGGATAATCTGCAATTAAGAACCACAAAAGTTGGCCATGCTGTATAATAAATCTCCAGATTGTTTGCCCTTTGGCATGAAATTCCCCATATTTGATCTTTGGCCAAAGGTGGCTTTCTGTTTTTTAAAAAGATACAGCTTTTTAGCCATTTGTTGCTGTAATATAAAAATAAAAATGATCTTTAGCTATTTTTCAGGTATGGATGCATTACAACCTTATTAAAAAGTGGTCATGTACTCTTCGGCATGACTAAGCCAAGACAAGGTTTTCATGAGCCCCCACCATCAGTAGACCTTGGCAGCTGAGACTGCAAAATTTCCCAGCAGCGTCTCTCACTGTTCACCCGTGCAATGCCTGCAGTTACAGAATACTGATCTCCACAGAGGTGGAGAGGTGCATCCAAATACTCAAAGCAGGGATTCACAGACTCTGCCAGGTACTGGACTGCACCAAGAATAGCTCCATTAGCAGATAACTCTGTTGGGAGTGACAAGTCCTGGCTGTGTGCTGGGATATTCATTCCTTTGAAGACAGTCTCATACCAGCAGCACACATTCCACAGTTTGTTACCTCCATTAAAAAAAAAAAAAAAAAAAAAAACAACCTGAAAAAAATCAAGATTTGGAGCATAAGGTAAAATCAGATTTTGATCAAGGACTGTTCCAGCTCCCCACTTGCAGGGTTATCATCAGGCTTTGTCTGGCAATAACAAGACTTTTTCAGGATCCTCCTCCTGTTTGCCCCCACCCATTGATTACTGCCTCCTGGAGTCAGAAACTTGTTGGGACAGGGTTATAGCCCTTGCATGAGAGACTAGAGAATGAAAGCTTACACAGGTGGAGAGAATTAGGGCTGGGGGAACCCGGCCTGGAGAGCAAGAGTGCTAGGAGAAAGGAGTGGACCAGCAAGATGCTGCCACTCTGTTAACATTGTCCTGCTGCTGCTGGGGAGGAGGCCAGGCTGTCATGCCCGCAGTCAGCCTCATGGCACTGTGACCTGGAATACTCCTATGTCTCACTACTTGGATCTGCCAAAAATATGAGTAAAGTGACATCCTGAATTGTTTCAGTAAGGGATGTGGGTCTTCCAACTGGAGTATAGGAAATCCTCTATTATGTGGCATGTCTGGTAGTCCTAAAAACAGCATGGAAAGCCCGTGCTTGTAAAAGTCAACTTCTCAGTAAGAGAACTATTTAAAGGGGTGAAGTAATTGCAGCTGGCACAGCAGCCACACAGACTGGATTTTCTGGTGACTTCCAAATTATCTTTTTTCTGCAGCACATGTTCTTTCCTGCAGCTTCAGTGAAGGATGCTCCAGGAGAACTCTCAAAGCAGCAGAAAAACTTTCAGAGGCACATGCAGAATCACTGTCAGCTTAATTTGTTTCCATTGCAATTATCCCAAGCCTCTTTTTGACCTTGCTTCCCTTAAGAGAAAAATAAATACATGTTTGTGTGCTTGGATATGAGTCCACGTATAAACGGTTTTTAAAAATTCACAGACCATTCTTTTGCACACAGATTTCTCTGTGTGGAGAAGATGACTAATATTAGTTCTGTTGCTTATTGCTTTTCTGGAAGGCACTCAGATTTTTCTCCAATTAGTCTAAGAGAAGCAATATAAAACAGAAATGAGGCCCCTGCCACTGCCACTAAGGGGACACAATCTTCCATGTTTTTGTTTAAATCCAAAGTGCAATCCCATTGTGAATTTTTGTTTAAGATCTGGACACCCTGAATGAGATGCAGATCACACAAGATGGTGTGTGGTATGCATATCTATTCCAGATGGGGCAGGTCACTGCTGCTGAACGAGGGCAACACTGCCACCTCTTTCTCAGGTCACCCGCTGGCTCCTCTTTCTGCTGCAGGATCTCTCTCCGCTTGCACCCCAGCACTGGTGTCCATCTGACCTGGTGGGGGTCAGATTCCCATCACTGCATTGCTAGACAGCTGGAGCTGCAGAAAATTGAAATAGTTGTTTGCAGGGTTAGTGAGCTGAATTGTCTTGGCAGGGGACCAGAAAACTTCCAGGGCTGGTACAGACCTGGAAAAAAAGCTGGGAGAAGGAGGAGGGCAAAGGTGGAACTGAGCAGAAGTATTGCTGCTTTTGAAAGCCCTGAGTTCACAGGTGGTGTCGACCATCTCACATCATCACTCCTGAACAGACAAATCCTGCCCAGGCTGTGTAACTGGGGAATCCCTCGGGCAGGTCCTGCAGCTGTCTTGTCTCCTAGGGAGTGAGACGGGGACACAGCTGGTCCCTATGCAGGGCACAGCAGATCACATCACATGAGCGGGAAAGGGGAGGGGGAGTTAAACTGTGCCTGGAAACATGCGGCTGAGAAATTTCTTTTTTTTCATGGGCCCTATGACATGGTGCCATCCTGAGTGAGACCTTGGGAGACAGTTGAAGCTATGGGAAACAGAGGGGATGGTGGGGATCAGTACTAGGGGTCAATGGCAGGCACACATGGCACAGGAAAAACACAGACTGAGGGAGGTACTATTAATATTATTGTAATTTTTTTTCTGCAACAGCAATGCACATCTTGTTCAAATTCATGGGATTCCTCCTGAAAACAACAAATTCATTTGGCTCCAACCCATAACCAGAATAGTGGGAAAACATAAACATCCCCAGGCATATACTGTAGGCAATAATCCCCTGTTTGCAACTATCAAAATGGCATAGAAAAAAAGGTGAAAAATTATTAGAGGGAAAGCAAATAACACTAACTTGGAAAAATGTATATGTGTGCATGAATGTTAATAATTAACAAAGTATTGCCAAAGATCACATGGGAGTATATTTTGCTTCTTATTCATACTTCTTATACAAATAACAATATTTAATCTTTGCTTAGGGAATGTTTTCCTCTGGGAAATTATCTACTTTCTGTTGGTTTTGGCAGTGGCTTGTTTTAATTTTTGCAAGACAGAGACATATATGTGCTTCAACATGTGAGTGACATACACAGAATATGCCTAAAGCTTCAGCTGTCTGTATTCTACTCACACATCCACTGCGGGCAAGTCAATGGCTTTTTTACTTTTCAGTCAACCTTTCACTATTTCAAGCCTGATCACGTTGGGTGCTGTGCAACCTGCATATCCATTGGGGTCAGCCACTTTGCAGGAAGAGGCAGGAGATTCTCCTGTTACAAGCATTCACATGCTCTACCAGTATGCAGTCAGGCTGTTCAGCACCTTTCAGGATAATGTCCTTAGTTTATCAGGTGTGAAAAAATTCATTAAAAAAAAGAAAAAAAAGGAAGAAAACCAGCCTGCACAAAATCTTTCACCTCTCAATGGGCGGGGTTATTTGTTTAATACGATCTGAAGAGCTCAGAGTCCTATGTTGATGCAGCAGCAGGATTAGGCAGCACGTCTGCCTGAGCTTTCTGATACCTCTTCCCAGATAGAAGATGGCAGCCTGAGCCATGCGATGGCTACTGGGTCCCTCCATCACACCTTGGCAAAAGTGGAGCATAGCTGTTAGGGACACACAGTGAAAACAAATATAGTCCTAAAAACTATGCTAAGTGCAAAAAGACAAGGAAAACCTAACAGGATACTGTAAGGTACTAATGGTTACAGCAGCATCACCTGCCATTAGAGGATATTATTCTAATTTTCAGTCAACTACATGACATCTTCTGTCCTGCTGAGAGGGAAAGAACAAATGTGAGTGTAACAGAGAGCAAGAAAGAGCATACATGGGGAGCCCTAAGTGCTCGGTCTTGAGGGACTCTTAATTTGGTCTTCCTAAAAGGTCAGTACCTGTGTCAAGCATTCGACTCAATTAGACAAAGGAGATTGCTTACAAACGTCAACACGGATCCTCTTTCATAGCTGTACTGGCTTCATAAAATGGAGTCCTAGGCACATCTTTTGAAAAATTCAGTAATATGCTCATTAGTATTCTCATTAGCTTACCCTCAATAGCTACAGTTGTTTCTCGCTTTCCATATTACTGAAAGACCACTGGAAATATTCAAATCACGGTGGTGACCTTGTTAAGAAAGAACATAACCCCTACTAGGATTGTAATCTGTAAGAAAGAATAGCTTCCTGTAGTGATATTAGGAATTTACTTTTTTTTTTTTTCCAGTCCATTGTTCTTTAGTGTTTCCCATAGGACAATCTTGGGTGTGCCTTTCCTTATACTATGAAAAGTATAAGGGGTCTATGCAAACATTTGTTAAATCTCTTTAAGCCTCAAGTAAAAATATAAGAAGTGCACACTTCAGACCTCTGAAAGGGTGTACATGTATCAGAGTAAACAAGAATGATCCTCATCTTACTTTTATGCTCTACAAAACTTTACTCAGCGATGAAATCATATTGGGTAATATTCCAGTTACCATGCCAGTCAGGAACTTGGACTAAGAACTTATTTCAGCTGTCTTCCAGCCTTAAATTTAACAGACCTCTGAGTAAGAGTCATATCTGAACTAGTACAGGTTGCGGGATTCTCAATAGTGAATTCAAGTCCAAATCTTGTACGGTTCTGAAATATAAATTCAACTTCAAGATTTGAAAAGGTCCATTTTCTTAGATTGTTATGAAGAGGTCAGGAAGGGACATTAATTTCACTTACCTTAAATGGGAATTATTTTAATTTCTGTCATGGGTAAAAAAGAGTTATTTCTATGTTGCGGTGGAGGCTTTAAACAGATGACATGTCACACAGATCTAATTTGGATGGGGGAAGCCCAAGGGGTAGAAGAACTGAACACTGCAAAATGAATCCCAAATAAATAATGGATTAGAAAATACAACAGAACTGCAAACTGAGTCTAATGGATCTCAGCACAATACTGCTGCTTGCAACACAGAAGGATACTTTCACCTCTTTTCTGTCTCTTAATATGTCGTTCTTCATTTTGTTGTTGAGAACAGTCTATAATCTTTTTGTACATTAATTAACTCTAAAATTCTACTCCTATTGAGCCATCTTTTTGCTCCTATGGAGAATATTTTGTGTACTAATGCTTAAATAAACTCAGTGTTAACCATTGAGGTTTTGGTTTCTTTTTATATTGTTGTTTAATTCTTATTCACACATTGCAATGAACTAATATCATCCTGGCCAAAAAAAAAAGTCAACTCAGTTGATTTGTCAGATTCTATTTACTATTTCAAAAAAGTTCAAATTATTCCTTTAGGTGTTTCTATATTTTCATCATGGTATTACATTAATTTTAAACCATCAAATTAATTTTAATTTTATTTTCCTGACTTCATGTATTTTTAGCTGACATTCCCAGTTCTCAGTTAAGACAGCTAACAAAAAGAAAATTAAAAAGGAAACACTTTTGATTATGGTTGTATGGTATGTATTACCATAGAATACAACTGAACTCTTACACCAACTTTGATAAAGTCAAAGATTCTTCAAGGCCTTTTATCAACAGAAATACACGATCTGCATATAGAATCATAGAATAGCTTGGGTTGGAAGGGATCTTTAAAGGTCATCTGGTCCAACCCCCGTGCAAGGAGCAGGGACATCTTCAACCAGATCAGGTTGCTCAGAGCCTCATCCAACCTGGCCTTGAATCTTTCCAAGGAGAGGGCATCCACTATCTCTCTGGGCAATCTATTCCAATATAATATAATAGAGCTTTATTCCAAATACCTTTTGTTTTCATTCATTTTACAAGTTCCTTGTTCCATCTTGTTCAAAGATGCTTTTAAGGCTATCTTCTTTGAAGGAGGGGAACAGTAATGAGGAAAGGAACAATTGTATCGAGGTTCAAGGCCTTGAACAGTAATGGTAAAATATGAGTTATTTTATATATAAATATATATATATAAAGTATTTATCTTTGTTAATGTTATGAATGTGACATGATATGCATATCATAAAGTACAAACACTGTTTCAAAAGGTTCTAATATGAAAAGATAAAAGAAAATTTTTGGCATGATAGATACTTATATACATATAGATGCAAAGGCTGATCAGTACAATATTAGATATATTTTAATATTAAACTGACACCAACCTATTATTTTAGATATTTCTTAGGACACAAAGGACTCTATCATTTTGTTTAAACAAAGTTACAGAAAAAAAAAAAACACAATTCACACAAGAAAGAAAAGAAAAGACATCCTAGTTATTTAAGTGTATATAGAAATATTTAGATAAGCAAATATGGCTCTGCGAATACAGGACTATACTAGAGTTTGGTTTCCATTTCTAATTGTACTACTGGCTCACTTAATTACCTCAGCCAGTCACCTCATCTTTCTTCATCATAATTTTCCTAGTGGTGAATAGAGAATAAGACATTTCCATTCCCTAGAAAAATTTCCTTACAACGTGTTTTGAACACACAAGTGCTTATAAGCTTAAGTATTCTTAATTTACAAAGCAGGGAGTGGAAGATCTTCTTTTAGCCCTCCTCACTATCCCTACTGACCAGTTAAGGTGAGATTCCCAAGGGCTGTGGTTTTCCATGGATACGTTATATCACATATTGCCTGACAGGACTCTCAAAAGCTCTGCACATAGGGGAAAGACATAATTGCATTGTATTTTATTTATTTCATTAGGCAGAACAGGCATGGTGATGGTACTATCTTTAACTTTCCACATTCACGTCAATCCTATGCATACGTAAAAGTAAGATACTTCAAAGTCAAGAAATGACAAGCTAAAATTGTCCAGGCAAGGTTAAGTACGCTCTTTGGTGCCAACATATTATGACACATTTCTTAATAATACGACCATGTGCTATTTTTAGCTCCCATAAGCAGTAGTCTTGTGCAGAATATTAAGAATAAACAGTTTGTGGTGGTTTTTTTTTTTCTTATTCTTCTTTTCCTGCCTTCCTTCCACTCCCCTACCTGAAGGTGTATTTGATTGCTTCCAGTATGACTACATTAAAATTAAATGGTAATAGTCAATTATCCAATCAAGCAACAACTTCCAACAATTCACAAATTCTTCCAAGGTAGATAATTATTTAGGAACTGGAAATGCTTAAACATCTTGAATTACTAATGCATTTGACCTTGCATTTTCTACAAGTGGATAGAGCATCAAAAACTCCACCTTTACTTCCATCAGTCTTAGAAACATATTTTGCCCGGGGGGGGGGGGGGGCCTCAGGGGAAGGAAAAAAAAAAATAGCAAAACAAAAGACTTTCTGAATTAATTTAGCTGATAACAAACCAGAAGATTCCACCTCTCCATTTTCTGATTAATTACAGAGCACTGGTATGAGAACACCCCAAATGAAAAATTCTTGTGATGTGAAAGGTATCATCGATTAATGCATAGAACCCACAGCTGGGACTATTAATTACCCTGTTGTTCTTTTCCATTCCAAAGGGCTGACTCTTCAGCTGATGTAAATCAGTTGTGATTTAATATATATTTTCCATGTTGAAGAAGTGGTCTGAAGTGTCTTTGGTAGTGTAGTATCCCAACTTCTCATTTATGTTAGGTGTTGTATAGTGCTCAATGGATATGTGTTGTACATCTGGTAAAATGATATAATTTCTGCCATCATTTTATGTATAAAACATGGATATTATTCCCATCTAAATTATGCCAATTAGATGAAAATTTGAGAAGAAAGTTAAAAAGCTGTTTCTAGTCATATCTTCTTTTCTATTCTACTCTTGTCAATAGCTTCTCAGCTTTCTCCAGATGAGCAAAGTGGAGCCTCTGTTATTTCAGGCAGGTCCTATATTCTTTGTTCTGCAGTTTTACCAGATGATTGTGATATGTCTCTCTTTCTGAAGTTCTGTGTCCGTGGCCACATCTGCACATACATATAATTGTGATCCTGCTGGTCCTCTGGAGTTTTGCTTCCTGTTTTTAATTATTTTTTTCCAAATTTGCTTTTTGTCTACCTAACTTCAGAATCTTATTATCTAGGTCTCACAAGAGGTACAGGAGATCATCCTGTCCTTTTGACAAGAATGTCAGGTTAGGCATATCTGTAGGGATAACACCTGTAAGATCAGAGATGTCCCAGAACATAAGCAGGTGTCCAGGATTGATCTCAGCTGTGGACAGCCCTGCTAGAACCTGTTCTTTGCACTAGTGGGTCAAGTACTGATAAATCTTGGCTTACAGTATACTGCCTTCCTTGTTATCTGCCTTTCTCCCTGGTTCATTTTTACAACCCACACACAAACCTATTGCTGTTGTAGCTCCACTCTCACCATGATCTGAGCCAGCAAATTTGAAGCCATTTGGAGAGGTCTAAACGAGCTGCAGTCCTTACAGAGACTATAGTTCAGATACATCCTGAAGTGCCCTCTAGGGGGAAATCAAGAATTCTGAACATAGAAGTGTAAGAAATCTCCAGGTGTTGATGTTTGTGATGCTAAAGAAAACCAGTGGTGCACACCCAGGGAGTGTGAGCTTCTGAAAATGTCCTGAGGACATTAGCTGCCAGGGTAAAGTCAGACTCCCTTCTGCCTGATCTCCCGGATCCCTTACTCTTGTGTTCCAGGCCACAAAACGACCCAGCCCCTCAAAAGCGATGGTGCATGTTCATTTAATCCCTTACTTTAGGGACTCAACTGGGGGAGTTGCATTTTTTTTTTGACAAATATTCTTGCCATTTTTGCAACTTAGGCAACACTTCTGACAGTGGTGTATTAAAAGAAATGATATGTAAGCCCTGCCATGACTCTGAATCTCAGGCTCTTAAAGATAGCCAGCTGCAACTATCAGATAAGCACTCAGTCCAAGCAGGAAATGTTTTCTGAAATACATTCTTTCTTCAGGACTTCCAGCTGACTGGATGAAGTGTCCTAGCACTCAGCGTGTTAAAAGCTGTGAACCCCTGTGGAAGATCTTGACATCTCTGTGTGAGGTATATAATAAATGCCTGACATCTAAGACAGCCTTATGATTTTTGCTCCTGCAGCCTAAGCTTTACAGCAGCCAAGCAGTTTCCTTGCATTTAAATTGCTTAAAGACTAATTCTAACAAATTCTCTATTTAGAAAGATTGTGTAAGTGGAATCAACAACAAAGAAGAGTGGCATGCAGAGGCCATGCCTACGACAAATACATTGCAACCTGGAGACTGTCTCAGGATCAAACTGTGTATTCTGAAAGAGTCGTGTCCTTGGGAGCAGATGCATGCCTTGAATAAAGAATTTTTAATTATATTTTATAATCTGTGGTGTAACATACATACCACATTTATGAACACAAGACAGGAACTTACGAAAATTGGCAAAGTATGAATCTCATGGACAATTGATCAGTAGGACACTGAAGGAACATAAACAACCCAGCCGTGGAAAGTCAAAGATGACTGAAAGTATAATCCCAATAAAGAACCATGTGCAAGGCCATATTCAAGTGTTTTAATGAAAACTTACAGAAATTTCAACATCAGTGTTGAGCAGGTAATGTATAAAAGGTGTTGGATAATATTAGATCATAAAAGAGCAATTACACTCAACCCAGAGGAAAATATTTCAATAGGAGTTAAAAAAAAAATTTCAGTAGTAGTTAAGAGTAAATTAATAGTAGATACTAACTATTAGTAGGTAAGTTTAAATTGATGGCTGTTAAATGGCATTAATGCCTGTTGAACAGTTCAAAGCTGCACGAAGGGAGGTTTAGACTGGACATTAGGAAACATTTCTTTACCGAGAGGGTGCTCAAATGCTGGAACAGGCTTCCTACAGAGGTGACTGATGTGTCAAGCCTGTCAGTGTTTAAGAGGCACTTGGGCAATGCCCTTAGTAGCATGCTTTAACTTGGTCAGTCTTTAATTGGTCAGGCAGTTGGACTAGATGATTGTTGTAGGTCCCTTCCAACTGAAATAATCTAATCTAGTCTAGTTTAGTCTAAATTCAACATTTGAAATTCATTGTTGTAGTGCATTTTACTTCAGATGTGTATATGAACATGTCTATGTTACTTACAAAAGTCCCTTATGCTTGGTCTTTCAGTGGGACTTCCAAGTTTCTGAGATTTTCCATTCCACTGAAAGAGATTTTTAGGTCTTCTAGTACACTTGTGAATATAGGAGCAAAGCACAGTATTATGCTTAAATTTGCTATGTCAAATAAATAGAATAGAGTGAAATCCCTAGAATGATAACTTCCAGATGGTGGTTCTTTGGACATAATAATATGTTTCCTTATATATTTAACTTCAGCATGAACACATCCAGCATACCTGTAGGTACTTGTTTGCAGAACCTATCACAGAAGCATAGGGCAGATATGCTATATAGCTATTTGCTTACACAGCAAATGAGAAAGGTGGAGATGTGCGATTAATCCTCTCTGTGCTAATGTTAAGAAGAAACTATACAGACAAGATTGCATACATAGGCAGCCCATTAAATTTCCAGAGTTCGGAAGAATGAAGCTGGTTTTGAAACAGCTTATTTCCAAGAATACCAGAGAAAATCAAAACAGTGCCTTTCTCCTCTCACGCTTGAGTGCTGAACATGCTGTTTGCAGGCATAAGGCTAAGTTTCATGAGTTTAATTCTAACATTATAGTTAAATAAATGTCTTAAGAGGTTTTTGAGAGCATTTATACATTAAGCTTTTCCTCTAAATCTCTTCCTTTGGGGACACCTGATACAATTTATCTTGCTGCATGCTGAAGTTCCACATTAGTTGCTCTGAGTTTTCCTTGATTTATAGGACTTCATGCAAACTTTTAAACCATTTCCAAAGGTAAGCATGGTGGGTGGAAATTCTGGGAAATCCTGAGTAATCTAAAAGCCCAAGTCCCATTCACTTTCAATAAAACTTGAGTGCTTGAGGGCCAGGCTTTTAAAACACTCAGTTACTTAAAGGCGAAAACAGTTATCCAACGGGATTTACTAAAGTGCCATGGTTAGTCTGAGATTGTTCTTTGCTTATCTGCCCTATTTATATTGTTTACTTTATTATTTCCACCTTAAAACATGTAGTAAATTTTCTCCCATATTGTTTGTTGCAAGTTTTTTAATAGATTGTTCTTCTTATGGTAAAGTGGGACTGGCCAGAGCTTCCCCAGCTGACTACTTTCTGTGGAATTCAGTCTTTTGCATTTATTACTCATTATCTGTACAAAAGTTAACTTCTGTAATTTTGCTGCTTTTCCACAGCTCCCTACCAACAGCAGTGAGACCCAGACTCACAAAGGAAATTAGTCACTGCCACGCTGACTGCCTAAGCAAGCACTGAGGGAAGTATGCTTGCACCAATGATGAGGTCCTCCAGTGACGAAGCGGGATATCTGTGAATCACTGTTACAGAGCAAAACTCCACCTAACGTGAAACATCAGTGCCTGGCTTCTACTGTGGCTTTTAAACACTGGGGAGAAAATTCTAGTCTTACTTTTAACTGTGTGAAACCAAAGTAAGCATGTTGACTTCAGTCTAGATTTATACTATTGGCGTCTCATCTAACTCCCATTTAGAAGGTTTCCCCTGATTTTAACTAGAGTTGAACCAAACCTGGAGTAATTTCTACTGGAATAATCTGGTTACCTTATGTCAGGCGTCCTTCTCAAATGCACTGAACTTCTCATTACTGAACATTCATTGGTTGAAATGAAATTAAACATAAAGATGATCATTTATGCTGACTTATTCCCTACACCAGCATGAAGTTAACAGTTTCTTTATGTCAAAGTATTAATTTTCAGTTATTTCCAGGTTCACTTCCTATCAATTTAGAATAAGCATCTATACCTCTCAAAGTTGAAGTCCCCATCAAAGATACTCAGGGCATCTATAATAAAGTCTTAGTTGAAAATCACAATCATAAGAATTTCATATAATAAAATACTAACTCGGAGTGATATTAGACATTTTTCTATCACCAGCTGGGATGTATGAGCATTGGACAGAGTAGCCTTGCAGGTCACTCAGTCCACTTCACTGGAATGGTGAGAAATAACTTCAGTAAATGCCTACTTTAGAAGCATCGTCTTCTACACAACACAGCACCAACATCACAGACTTCAAAATACTGACCAGCAGCCAATAGGAAACATTAGCCCTGATGTAAAAGACTAAAATCCACAACAATAATTTGCCACAGAAGGAGATGAGGCAGGATTAAGAGCCTTAACAGTAAATGTTTTATTAAAGAAACCTTTTAGGTGATGCTAAAAGGGATGTCATATGCCTGCCACAAAGGAGGCCAAAGGAGAAAAGCCACAGTTTCCACCTATCTGAACTCAAGGAGGCTTTCTATCCTTCCACCCAAAGTGGTGATTGCTTTAATCCCAAGATCTGAGGGTGTCTAATGTCAATAAGAGGACCAGGACCTGAACCTACAGCCTGTTTCCAGCTGTGACTAGTCTCTAATGTTTCAGAAGAAGACAAAAAGAAAAGTAAAAAACTCCAGAAGATAAATTATTCAGCTTGTGGGAAAGGAAAAAGAATTAAAACCTGAGAGGCTCAAGTTGCATATAGTATATCTGAGGAAGCTAGCAGGAACCTGTATCAGAGTATTCCTGGGTGGAGAAGTCACAATGCCATCCTTTGTCCTAATTGTGTGAAAACCTGTATCTTCACTGATTTGAAGCATTTCTCACCATTGTCTACTTCAGCCATTTGCAAAGCAAGATGGAAAAAACATTCCCCATCTGAATGTGGATTCCTGTGTCTGGAAGATCTTTGTCACCCTGTGAAGCCGAGATTGGTCATTCACATAGATGTGCTGAGGGAGATCTTCACACCTAGTCCCAAATGTCAGTGTAGACATACCCCATAACACTTTCTTTATGCTCTCACAGTATATCAGCAACTCACAATGTCTAAAATATTTGTCCCTGTAACACTCACAGGAGTGTCATACACCTCAAACAGTGGATAAGCAGAGAGAAAGAAGGGAGATTTGCTCTCTGGAAGTTTGGCAATGTCTTTGTATGTTTATTGAAAATAAATTTGTGCTTTTAAGAGATGATTCGGAGCACTTGGTTGAAGTGTCAGTCATATAATGTAGCATTCACAATCGCTGTTTGGAGATGCCTGCTTCTCTCATTTATCGACAGAGAGATGAGGCTCTCAAATTAAGATGCTTCTTTGGGCTTTGGGGGCAGGTAATTTCTTTCTGTAATACCCCCATAACACTTACACAGCAGGCTAATCAAAATAGTAGTCCTACTTTTTTAAAAAATGACAAAAAGTGTACATATATACATGTACATGTATATGTTTTATAAAATTACACAGAATCAATTTCATGATCCCATTGCTAGCATGCTCTGTCATTACAAAACGGCAGGAATAAGAGGTAGAGAGCAGGAGTGCATCAAACCAGGACTGCTATGCAACGTGAAACCTCTCCTTCTTTTTGCCATGGAGAATGTTTGTGAGACCGTGCTGTAGAACTGAGATGTCAGCCTGCATCCGAGAGGCAAGCTGTATCCTCTCTGGTGGCACATCCATTGGGATAGAAGTGCTACAGTCATAACTATCACTTATTTCTGAAGAGAGTTACTGTCTCTCGGCAGGCTCCGATGTCCTATAAAATTAAAATTTACAGAAGACTTGATTTATTAAGTGCATTATTAACTATGATTACATTTCTGTTCTCATTTTATTCCAGTAGTTCCTAAGAGAGTATTGCTTGGAGAAAGTCTTACACTATCCAAGTAAGTGAGGTGCAAGTCCTCGTCAGCAGGTGGACACAGCAGATATCACTCTGGAATAGATGAAGGACTGGGCAGCATTTTTACACTACAGGATAAACTCCTCCTTTAAATATTAGGAGACTTTTTTTTTTTTTCTCATTTATATGTTTTCACTAACAGTGAAACCAGCAGGGTTGCTCTGGATTTATGCCAGTTTGGAAAACTGATCTTGTGTGCTTTCACTAAGCACACTACAAGATACTTAAGCATCAAGTAGAGAATCTCTGTTATAAAAAGATGATGCTGCTGACAAGAAAGTCTAATTTAAGAATTTATACCAAAACTGAAATAATTTGTTGCCCATTTGTTCTGAAAATTGTTGACATACTAATAAAAAGTATGTTGGCTTAAGCAAAGCCCAACGTTAAAGTTTGAGACAGAATATCCTCTCCAAACAATAAGAAGCTATTATTATTCAAGGCCATCCTTACCTGGTCTTAATAACACCTTGTGGCAAAATTAATTTACTTTTAAAATTCCAGTTGCCATAACAACTTGGTGCGGTTGTTCATGTGACTTAATGAGACTCCAAAAGAACTATTTAATGAAGAAAAAAGCCAGATGAATGGAGATCAACTAAGAGGTTTTTTTTTCTTTTCCGATTACCGTATTTAAGCATTAATAATTATTTGATAAAAATGCTTCCTGTAAAAGTAAAAATAGTCTTATATTCAGAGCTACTGTACTTTAACTCCTTCTGTCATATAATCTTCAGAGCCTTCACACTTAACAGCAACTAGTGACTCAGTTTGAGATAGCTGCATAACATGCATCAGCTTGATGAGCAGTTGTCTTCAGCTTTGTACTCATTACCCTTCCCCTACAAGAATGAATGTCCATGGTGATCTGTTCCTTAGCACCACAAACACTGTTGTGTTGAAAACTGCTGTCAAGGAGGAACCACACAATAATGTAACGCCAAAACTGTTTTGTGGTCATAATGATCATCCACATACCTCCTATTTATCAGCTGTATATTTGCAGATGGACAGATAAATATATAGATCAGACCAGGGGAGCTGCCTGGAATGGATACATAGGAGAAAGCAGATGTGGCCTCACCTCCTGCCTTGCCCAGCCTGCCCACCTGGAGAAGTGTTGCCAGCAGCACAGCCCCTCTACTTGCCTGAGTGTGAGGAGCTGACACTGAGCTTCCTCATTTCCCGTGGGAGGACTGGTCGTGTGACCTCCAGTCTGTACCGGACCTCACAAGTCTGACCTGAAGATCTGAAATCCCTCCAGGTAGAAACATGGTCTCTTTCATTACCTGTAACAGAACCAAAATTCTTTAAGCACCCAAAAATCATTAGTAAAAGTAAAAATAGCCGCAGTACTCATTCTCCATGCACATACGTATAAACACTAGTCACAATAAATAACATCATACACTGATGATAAGCATAGAAGTATCAGGACAGATTAATTATGTCGTACAGGATCTCATATCTCCGTGACAATTCCAGGAAAATCTCCCACTACAGCCCTTTTTCTTAACAGTGAAGCATGAGCATTCTTGTTAGGCTGCCTACCAAGCGTGGTCAGTTTTTGGTCTCTGGCTATAACTTAGATACCTATCCTCTCTAGGTTGGACCAAGAGATAGTTCAAGTTATGCCTAAGTTTTCCTAAGTTTTACATCACAGAGGTCATTAACAGTTGGCATTATTCTGAACTTTTGCCATCGTAGCAAAGAGCTGGATCAGCAGTGAATGGAAAGCTACAGCATTTTGACATTGGTCTGATTTGCATGAGAAGAAAACAACATTACAAATCACTTTCTTACCACTGTTACTGCTTCCTGTTAAACAAAGCTGACAGAAAAAGTTGGAGGAAACAATCGATAATGACAAATTAAGTTTCTTTTTTATGTTTGTGAATTATCTCTAAACACTCTACAATTAGCTTTAATATAGTTATTCTTTGAAAATAATTTGCAGATAATTTACAGGCTACTGAATATTGGAAGAACATTTATGGTTATTTCATATTCAGAATATAAAGTGTATGGCTGGCATTGGTTGAATTGGTAAGTCATGTGATACTATTTTAATATGAACAAATGGAAATTGTTTGGGATGCAAATATTTACATTTATTAGAGCCAAATTAGCTGATTATTCAGATTCTTTATAATTCATTTAAAAGCCACACTTCTTTCAAACCTGGCTGCTAAGAAATATGACTAGGAACATAATGGTATTTCATGCAAAGCAATTCTAGGGTAAATTAATTCAATATTCAGCTGAATTGTCTTAGGCAAATAATTTCTGCATTGACCTAGGCATAAGTATATTTACCATCAAAACTGGAATAATTTCTGAACAGTTTCTTAAGTAATAACGTAACAAAAATTACAGTGATAAGAAATAAATCAAATAAAGGAAGAAATTTACATCAGGCTCATCAGTTGTTTTGTTCATATGTATACAAAGAGTCTATCATTATTGTATCTCTTTTTCTTACCACACTATTCTACTAACTAGAAGTGAATTTAATCAATCCAATAATATTATCCAAATGTCATTCATCCAGTTTTGATTTATGTTGCTTTTTAATTTCAAATAGCTTTCTCAGTAATCTGGTTTTCTGGGAATTAATCGGGCTCTTATCTCTGGCCTATAACCTATCAAAATTATTACTCTAATTTTGTTCGTATTGGCACATACCACACTCTGACTTTGCATTTTCTCTTTTATGTTCTTTTATTCTAACTTTTATTAATCTTTTGCTTGCCTCATGTGCTTTTCTGCTGTAACAGCTGGGAATTTAAGCAATTCTTGATGCTTTGAAATTTGGCACTGATAGTGTGCCAACCAGGACAAAGATTTTTCAGCTGTCTTTGTTGTTGTTTCTTTTTTTTTTTTTTCAGTAAAGATGTTTTCATTTTATGTCTTTATGTACTGGTTAGTACAATGTGTGTACTATCACTGCCTAATATTTCATGAATATGTAACAGAAACCATCACAATAAGCATTAGTAAACAAGATGAGGAGTACTTAGTTATTCTATGTTTGCTTTAGGCTATATTCTGATATTTTTTACCCTTGTTGAGCAAGTAGTCAATGAAAAATAGTGTGGCCTCTTAATAATGTGTGAAGGAGCACACAGGTGGGAAGTATCAGTTGCCAAGCATAAGCCCCAGCTGAAAGACTTAAATAACAACTGACAGCAAATTAAGAGGTTTGAAGGCTAGTGAGGGGAAAGCAGATACTGCAGATGGTCTTGCTAAGCAAAGGTGGGGAGAGTGATGTCTGTTGTCCTTTGAATTTATTCTTGCTCACACTTGATGGGAATGGTAGATTTTTTTTTTTTCTTTCTTTCTTTCTTTTTTTTTCCAGACTGCCTGAAGCTTTTGGTTGGCTTTGTGAAAATTTAGCTAATTTGAAGGATTGTTAGTTAAAGTTGCAGTGGTACTCTGGGACTAGAGATAAGCCTAAAGGGAGCAGAAAATATTTTGTGTTTGTGGGAGTTTGTGGTTGTGGGTTGTTGGATTTATTTGTTTTGTTTTGTTTTTTCCTTCTCCTTTCAGCCTCTTTTGGGCAAGGTATTTTTCATGCCTAGTGCTTCTGCTGAGTGGTGTTGCTGTGTTTCTTTATGCAGCTGCTGCACTGTATGTAGGGTTGGCTGCACAGTGTACTAGGTGCAAGAACTTCTGTAGGTAGCTTTGAATCCTGTGACTTTTTAAAATATATTTTTAATACTATCTGAGCGACTACACCATATCGTGATGTTGAAGGATTTGTTTTACGGCAGTACAAAAGACAAAGCTTGGCTTCTGACAGGCTTCAAGAGAACCTGTCCTGAGTGTTTTGGAGAAGCTTAAAATAAGTTTTTCAAACAAATATTACAGCTACAAGCAAGTATTTTACAATAATGTATTGAGTATATTATTTAAAACAAACTCAAATATAGCTAGGTTTCTTTCATTAATTGTACTTAGTATACAGAAAAATCAATGCTATTTTCAGGGTCCACTTACTTATTGTCTTTCAGCTCAGTGGCTGAAATGGTCTGTATTAATTTATTTGTCATCCTGCTTAGCAGGACGGTGCTCCAAGTTGGACTACCTGATCTGGCTGTGAGACAAAGTGACTAAGTAGTCTTCTGCTGGCTCTGGAGTTGGGAGAGTTCAAGCCACTGTGAGTAAATGCCCGCTGTGGTCCTGGCACACTACGGCTGCAAGTTCAGCCAGGCAGATCTGCTGAAGGCCTTCTGCTTTGCAGGTTTCCTGTCCTCCAGTTTTTTCTGATTGGGCTATGTTAGCCCACTTTCATAGAGAGAACTCCCTCTCTGTCACTTATGTGCAAAATATTTTGTACCCAAGCCATGCTTGTAATGTGTGGAATGCTGACAAGATTTTGGGAGTTTAAAAAGTGGTTGCATCGATATCAATACAAGCAGTTACAGTGTTTGGCTTCTGCTAGGGAGTAAACAGATGCTTCCTAGAAAAGTTATTAATTTTTAAAAAATAAATCTATACATAACTTTATATATCCTTCAGTTAAACTATATCTGGCTCTGTCTCCCAGCTCTCAGGAGGGGAAGATCTTGGAGGGCAGTAACGCATCTCCCCTGGCCATAATGGGGTATTGCTTTTGCCTGCTCTCTGCTTCTCTGAGCTGCCGATGGGCCAGACAAAACTGTCTGGTTCCTTGTGTGTCTGTGAGGGACTGAGCAGAGCTGGATCATTTTGGGGAAGGGGACAGGAGGGCTGGTACCAGGGGTGGTGTGGCCTGTGGTGGAAATACTGCAGTGCCCAGAGGTTAGTGGGAGAGGACAGGAAGAGAGGAGGAAAACAGTTGGGCTCCTTGGGGGTGTGAACTGTGGAACTGGGGACCAGACCACCAGATACTGCATGTCTCTGTCATTTCTGCAAGTATTGTTTAACAGAGATAACGAAGCCTTCATTTTTTTCTGAACTGGTTTTAGCCATCAGTTGTGCAGTCCAGATCACTGACTATGAGCCACAGTGCATGTACTGTTTGGTGTGTACATCTTCAACTGCAGTCTTGGTATCACAAATATTACTGATGGAAATTACAGGGACTGATGGTTCAACTTCTTTGAGTTTTGGGCCACCTTAATGGAAGTATTCTGTCACTACATTTATCATAAATACAGCAGAAACTGTGATGAGGAGTGTCACTGAGCTGAGCCAAAAGAAGTTTCCATAGAGAGGAACATCTAACTTGCCTTGACTTTTTCCTCTTGATGGGAGGGTGTCGAAACTATGCAGTCATATACTGCTATGTATAACTGGCAGTATGCCTGTTTCCACAATCTTGTGGCCTAACTGATGACCCTAAAGCAGAACATAAGAAACAGAATTATAAACAAGCTTATTCAAGATTATGAAAAAAAACTTTAACAATAGCTGCCTGTTTTAGGTAGTAGACAGATGTGGGCCAACAGCCTTTCCTTCTCTTCCTAGAGATCGTGATGGGATTGGGGGAAGGAGTAGTGTTGCTGCGATTTGTTAAGAAAAATTTTTAACTCAGATTATCAGCACAAGTTGGAAAGTATGAAGCTCATCCTCTTGATTTTCCAATCTGACATTCTCTGATGTCATGCCAGTGGAAACAGATTTCTGTAACGTCAACTGTATGTCATGTTCAAACTGAGGCTTTTGAATATTTATGATACTTGGCTGGCTAAAAAAGATTTTGTTGTGTTTAAAGGTAGACCTTCAAATGTGAAAATCTGAGATCTCCTTAAAAAAAGATTGTACAAGGAACTTAAGCTCTGAATTATACTATAACCTGCATGATAACTTTCCCTTGACTTGAAAATCTGGACTGATGCCTGAACCTCTAGAAAGAACAGAGAAGCAACAGTGTTAGTTGTGAATGAGCACTTTTTTCTTACCCCATTTAACAATTGTGAGCAAAACTGGACTTCTGTGGGTTTGTTTTTTTGATGTTTTTGTTTGTTTTATTTTTTTGGACTTTATTAGAGTTCATTACTTTGATGGAAGCAAAAAGAATTAAATCTATAGCACACTGGCTGATGTATGGCGCAATTATGTTAGTGTTGGCCTTTGAAGTACTGAAAGTCTCTTCAGCTATATGATCTGTAACTGAAGCGTCTGTCTTATTTCTTGTCAAATTGTGTTGAGCCAATGGTCAGTCTCTTCCCAGTTTTAGACTTTTGAATCAGGCTACATATGCAGCTTGTTTCCACACAGATTGCAGCTCAAACATAGTTCATTTGAGAAGTTCAGTTCTTGGTTAAAAAAGTAATTCTTGGTGTTATGTATAGGCAGATTTTTTAAAAATATTTTTCCTGCTGATCCTTCTCTCCATGCCTTTGACCCTTTTGCCACCAGTGCTGTTGGGCTCATTACTTCACTCCTGTGGCTCAAGTCCCACGACAACACTGTGGTTTCATAATGCAATTCCGTATTTTGGGAACCAGAAGGTTAAAGTCTTTAGGCTCATCTGTTACAGTTTTGCTAACTTCCTTCAGTTAAGGATCTGTCCTTTAGTTCATACAATCATATGTCATCTGGATACTGATCTCCATGTATTCCTCTGTTGCCTTCAGGTCCCTGGTTGGCAAGGCACTACAATTCTCTTCCTAACGTAAGCCACCTACAAAATAAAGGCTTCATCAATAAGGTGTTAACAGGAGTTAGTTTGCCCTAAAGTACACTGCATTTATACACTACTTGATTTGAAGTTACTTGGCTTTGCTAACCAGGAATTTCTCTGCTTTGCAATCAGCTTTCCATTAAGGCGCTGATATCACAGAGCAGTTTTGCTTCTTACTCCTCCATTCACTGCCCTTTCTGTGTCACTTCACTCCTCCTGTGAAGTGCTCAGCCCTTAAGCTCTATGGGCAGATTAATGCAGTTACATCAAGAGAAGGATCTTTGGATGCGTGTGTTTGCAAGACAGTGTTGGCACAAACAAAGGCATCCCAATCCAGAGGATCACTGGCAGAAATAGGTATGAACTCCCCATGGTGCATGCGTTTGTGCTCTCAAGAGTAACTGGACTGCGTACTTCAAAGTGGTGCTACTGGTGCCAAATACAGCATCAACACAGCTAGTGCAGAAAACCTCACTAAACTCTCCTCCTAGACCTGGATGGTCATCTGAGAAGGAGACTTTGTTCTGCACTCAAGAACCGTATGAGCTAACAAGCTTCCATATTGTAGAAGGACTCTGCTCGCAGTTGTACTGGGCTTGCTTTTAAGAAACCTGGTTAAACTGTACAGCTACACTGGAGAGAGACATCTTGGTCTCACTGATCTTTCTTTATATTTTGCTGTGATTTTGTTTTTACCCTCTGCCCACAAATTTTCAGCAATATAGGAGTTAAACATCACTTGTTGCACAATAGATGTGTATAGTAGGGTGTAAAAGGTAAAGAAAAAAATCAATATAACAGATACAGTAATGTACTCCAAGTTTATTAAGGATGAGTTCTCTTGAGGTAAATGGCTCAGATCAGATTATGAAGATGTTTTGGAGTGCATAGACAGAGCATTATAGAAAAGGAACTGTGAGGTAGTCCAGCCCCTTCTTTTAGCGTAGGCATTTAAAGAGAAATAGGCTCTCTTGGGGAATCCATTAACACTTAGTCTTTTCCCCAACTCCTGTAGCAGCTATGGAAATGTGGTCCTGGCCAAGAGAAATGTTTCACATCTTTCTCCTTTGGCAATTGCATTTATGAGCAGCTCCTCCCTTGTCACCTGGAGACCTGCCTCAGGTGAAGTAACAACCCACATTGTAAGAACAGCCTGGAGAGCTGTGCATGCAGTGATGAACAGATACCTCCTTCCCCTACCTGTTTGTGCTTTTGAAACCAGCCCAGCGAGCTAAACTGCAACCGCTGCTGTCTCCCTACTTGCATGTTCATTGTCTGCCTGTTAACTCTTGTGCTATTTTTCCTTTGAACTAATTTTGCATGTCAAATATTTTGTTGAAACTCTGCAAGATTAGATCTATTCTGCTTTCCCTCCCTGCCAAGAAATCAGTTGTTTTATCTTAAGTTTGTGGCTGCGAGGTGATAGCATCTTGTTTTGCTTTCTTTTTGCAGTTGCGAACTCCTGCTGATTATTCCAGCTCCGAATCCTCTGGCTGAAGAACCAGCTGACTCAGTTTGCTAAACTCTCAGAAAACTTCTTCCTCCCCCCCCATCCTCTAGAAAAGGAATCGTGCTGCCAGTTAACTGAGATGAACTGCTTTACTATTTGATTAGAGGAGCGCCAGTGCCAGGCAGAGTGAGGTGTTGTCAGCCAGAGTGAGTGGCGTATACGTATATGAAGAGTGCTCCTTATGCTGACAGCTATTAGAAAGTGATCAGGTTAGTTCTTGGTAAACCCATATTGTGGTTTACTCTACTTTCAGGTTGTTTTTGTAATTTTCTTTTCAAAATGTTTTTCTATTCTACAGTTTTGTTCCTTGTTTCAGAGGTGTCTAATTCATTTCTCCTTGTGTTTTTAGGTATCTGTACTCCATTTACAGTTCCTCAGGTACATGTTTACTACTTGATGCAGTAGATGTGTTTAATACAGTACTTACAGTAGCATGTAATATTCCTCTTCTAGAATCCAGGATGGAAATTATCCCTCTTTCACCTGGAGTACATTGACCTCTGAATTTTTCTTTCACCTTAAACATCCTAATTCCGACTTGAGTCAGATAACCTGCTCTTGCCTGTATTCGTCAGAGCATTGCTCTAGTCGCAAACATGAAAATCATGGCAATTGTCAGGAGACACTGAAAAATGAAGCTGAGCTGCAGCATAATGTACCAGAAAGGGTTGCTTTTAAAATGATAACTTTGAACAAGAACAAAGTTCTATGGAAAAAGAAAGGTGGTGAAGATAACCGAGGGGTAAATGCAGCTTAGTTTAAATGCTTGTCCTTTGAACAGACCAGACGATTTTGGCATCTGTACATAGTCATTGCACAAGTTCACAGCAACCAGGTCCCTAAAGAAATTCTCTGGTAATGGGGAAAATCATTAACACAGTGGCATTACCCCTTCATCAGAGGAGTACTATGAACTTTTTGGGTGGGATTTGCCTTCACAAGTAAAAGCTAGAACCTTCTTTTAATATGAAGAAAGCTAGCACAGTCCAAAGCACTCAGTTTTGCAGTGAAGTGAAGTTTTAGAAAATACTCTTCTTTTTCTAGACAAAGCCTGAAAGGATCTTATCTTGAAATCTCAGTGAATTTATGCTGACTTTATATTTTGAAGAGCAATGTGTTTTTTCTTCTTGCCTTGCCTACAAAAAAAAAAGGGGGCAAATTAAAACTTAAACATTCAAATTAAGCTCTCTTCCTTTTTCAATATGAAGTAATTGCATTTAAGATTCTGTGATTGCTATGACAAGAGTTAAGGTCATACCTCTCTTCAACCACGCCCCCCCACCCCTCCCCCCCCGCCGAGTCCCTCCTATACATAGAAGTTTTTTTCAAAACTAAGCAGTGATTTTGTCTTAACACTTGCTTGTTTTAAGCAAGAAGTGCCTGTCTGAAAGAGCAATGTAAATCCTTGAAAGTGCCTTTATGTTAATTCTCCAGACCCTAAGCATTAATGAATTTTAAACTTTTCCTGTTGTTTGTCAAATACATATACTCCAATGGTAGCCTTCCTATGAAAGGAAATATGGAAGTTATTGAGTATTTTGGTGTATTGCTTGTTTTTCTTACTCATCTGTAGTCTGAACCATAGAATTAAATTACTTGAAATATTTATTTAAAAGAAGGGCATTTCTGCAACTGCACAAAAACTTGTGAGAAATATCATTTTTAATCTATTCTTTGTTCAGTATCAAACTATTTTTTATAATTTCTGGAAAAGAAATTAAGAAGAAAGAAGGACTCTTAAATATCTCTTTCAAACAGAAGAGTGGCAGTTTATTTTTTAAAAGCTTTAAACAAAAATTGGAAAAAAAATCCGCTTATTTTTCTCTGGAAAAAAAAGTTACTTTCTAATTAGCTTTATTAATACAATGCTTTACAGCGGTGTGTATTGAACTACTCTGAGTCAGATGTTGCTTTGGTTAGACTAGTGATCCCCAGTACTAAAGTAAAAAACGTATGGGACTCATGAGCCTTTTCTAAGCTAAGTTGGAGAACTACAGTAAATTTTTCTGTTCCCAGGAAGAGTGAGATTTTCGCTCTACTTTCTCCACAAGTCTTAAAAAGGTTATGCCTCAAGGAGCTGTAATATATTCTCTCTTGCCTTGTGTGGCATGAGAAGTTTTCCTTAGCTATGGAAAACAAAAATTATTCCCTTTTTGCCCATAGCGCTCTGTCAGCTGTTTGTTCTTCTTGGCTCATTCCTAGGTATTGGGCTTGATTAAGTCATTTAGAGCAGAAATCTTAAGCTTTTCCTAGTACTTAAACCAAAGTTTGAGTTAATCCTAATTTAATTTTTCAAGTGTATGGAAAGACTTTATTCCATCCAGAGTTGTGTAAGCCAGTACATACTAATACTTGCTTTTAATACAACTTCTATCCTATCATTTAAGCACTGATAAACCACACCCTATGATGTAAAAATATTTTTTCTTTACTCCCACTATGTCTTCAGGACTTGTGCCATAGAAGTTGCATGGTGTACTAAGAAATTTGGAGGACAATTGAGGATAAATTACTTAATTAAGTGCATATATACTGTTCAAAGTGCTGGTCAAATAAAATGGATTTTTTTGTTCTACTTCGCAAATACAGGCTGGGTGGAGAATGGATTAAGAGCAGCCCTGAGGAGAAGGATTTGGGAGTGCTGGTGGATGAGAAGCTCAACACGAGCCAGCAGTATGCTCTTGCAGCCTTGAAAGTCAACCGCATTATGGGCCGCATCAAAAGAAGCGTGCCCAGCAGGCTGAGGGAGGTGATTCTCCCTCTCTATTCCACTCCTGTGAGACTCCACCTGGAGCACTGTGTCCAGTTCTGGAATCCCCAACATAAGAAGGACATGGACCAGTTGGAGAAGGTCCAGAGGAGGACCACAAAGATGATAAGAGGGCTGGAGCACCTCTCCGATGAGAACAGGCTGAGAGAGTTGGGGCTGTTCAGCCTGGAGTAGAGAAGGCTCTGGGCACACCTTATAGCAGCCTTCCAGTACCTAAAGGGGGCTTATAAGAAACATGGAGAGAAACTCTTTAGCAGGGCTTGTTGTGAAAGGACAAGGGGTTATGGTTTTAAAACAGAAGGAAGCAGATTAAGACTTGATATAAGGAAAAAAAATTTACAACGAGGGTGGTAGAACATTGGAACAGCTTGCCCAGAGTGGTGGTGGATGCCCCATCCCTGGGAACATTCAAGACCAGGTTGTACGGGGCTCTGACCAACCAGATCTAGTTGGAGATGTCCCTGCTTCTTGCAGGGGGGTTGGACTAGATGACCTTTAAGGGTCCCTTCTATCCAAAACTATTCTATGATTCTATTCCTTGGTATCTCATTTACCAAATGATTTCACGCCAAGCTTCCTCTTCTCCATAGTCTATTTTTCCCATCCTTTACCTACATCAGTACTATAGTGGTGCAGCTACAGAGTACTACTGCCAACTGTATGAATGAGAGAGAAAAAAGAAACAACAACAAAAAAAAACCACCAACAAATAACAGCAATTAACTGAATGCATCAGCAGTTTTCTTAAAACCTAACAGTCACTGGTAGTTGCTCTGTGAAATATCTTCAGAACTTTCATTTCCAGGATTGCTTTGGTTGTTGAAACACTCTTCCTGAATGACATACTTGATTAAATTACCACATTTCTAATTTCTTAATTCAAGAATAGACTTCCCTTTGCCTTTGTGTTGCCAAGCAAGGTACAGTTTGTCTGAAGAGGAAGGAACAAGCCATGCATGTTACCCAATGTTACTACCGCAGTGTGAGAAGGCAATTAATGTTTGCTTGTTTGTTTTTTTTTTCTCCATTGTAGAAAAAAACAATGTCAAAAGGAATGCCTGCATGCTTCATATTATCCAATACCCAACACCTTTTTCCTCATCCCCATTCATCCCTAAAGGAAAAGAATGAATCGCAGGGTCTTCAGAAGATGGCATACTGGAAATTCTTGATGTTGAAAACCTTTTATAGGGGTCGTCTCGATTCTTAAGAACCACTGTGAATTATTGGGACTGGGAGCCCTTTGCTGTGATTGCAGGAGAACTTTGAACATGCAGCAGAGACACAAACGTCTGCAAGACCAGCACTGCCCCCTCTGCTCTTGCCTTGCTACTTTGATTGGTTAGCTATTTGGAGAGGCAATGAGCTCAAATCAGGATTACAGACAGAAACATTAGGACAGTAAAAGCAAAGGTAAACTGATGCACACTGAGAAGAAGTAACATTAGTTCTTATTGTAGAAAGTGAGAAACAGAAAAGATGGCTTTGTTCATCATGTAAAAAAATTACGCAGTCAAGAATGAGAGCTTTTTCCTAGTTTGGGGCACAGGAAAAGGAGAGGAGTGGCAGAGTGGGTAAATCTAGGGGGAAACAGAATCAAAGGAAATCTTACTGTCTCCTGACAGGCCCCAGGAGACCAGTTGTGTGATATTCCATAGGAAACACAGGTCAGCCAAGGTCAGCCTGCAGAAGAGACCATGGGCATGAGGCATCCAAGCAGCTGCTTCCACAGAGTATCTTGTCACCAGAAATTGACAGAGTTCAAAGTCGAACATATAGCATGTTGGTTAAGTTCAACAAATTGAAATATTTGTTTCATCTACACTGAGACTATTTTACTGCCCTCAGCGTATCAATACATTTTGACAGAACCTGCATTTTCCTTTTCAATTAACTTTGAAAGAAAACTCCTTGCCAAGTCAAATACTGTATATATTTGAGCGGGAAGTTACTTTATTTAAAACATTTTTTTCATAGTCCTTCTTTATAATATGTCCCTGGCAGCATGTGGCAAGTTATTATATGACTTAGGTCACAGCTGTAAACAAATGACAACTCTGCTTGTCAAGAGCTAAAGACACAGAAGGTAATATTCATCTGAGGTGGTCACCTTAGAAGTCTAGTTGATATAATCAATGTTATCAGTACTATTGAGAAGATGGTTAAAGTGTGTTGGATGCTTATATCCAATTTCTCTACTTAATGTGCAAAGGTTTGTAGTTGATTTACTCCACTTAGTGTTGGAAGAATGTGATATTTAATTTGATAAAATATCTTTTTTTCTTTTTAATCAAGATTGCTTTGTGCTCTCCGAAGTCCAACATCTCCACAAATCAAAATCTGAGATACCAAGGCACTTCTCACTCCATATTAATGTGCCACCAAAATAAAAACACTCATCGGGCTCTGCAGTACCCTGTGGCCTCCTGGGTGTCAGTTGTGTACTTTGTTCCATACGATGCATGCTTAAAGCCTGTCCCAGCTGTCCTAGACTGAAATGTTTTCTCCATCCTGGGGGATTTGATGACCTGTTGGCACTCACTGCTGAAAGCATTCATGTATGCTACAGAGTTGGAAGCCAAGACCTAATTTTACTGAGGATCCTCACAGAGTGCAGTCCTGGCTACCCTGTGAATCTAAGTGCTGGAAGATAAAGCACTTCCAAACAGCCCCTTCATTGCCTTCAAGGAGTGTTGGCATCGATTGATATTGCTGTGTGATTTTTTCTTTCCATAGGGTTTATGTGTGTCCATATGTTTAGCTTAGGATTTTAGTGAAAGAAAATAGATCAGCTGAAACCATTCATAACCACAGCATCTGCTCTTCATAGATACATGCATGTATATACATGCACAAAAAAAATAGTACGGTATTACTCTAGTACAGTACAGATTGACTTCTTTTTTAAAATGTCATCCACAAAGAGAAATGTACCAGATTCTATTGTGAAATTATTTTTGATTTACAGTATTCAAGTTATGCTATAGAAAAAGGAAGAAATAATTGAGACCTACTGAACATTTTGTGCTTAATTCTTCTTTCTCAAACCTTCCTTATTGCACAAGTAACCACAGAGTATTTTCTGCCACAGCTGTTTCTCATGCATGATGTAATTGTTTTATTAACAATTTGTTTGCATAGATCAGATTCCGTTATTACTGTGGTTGCTCATTAAAACATGCCCTGTGCCACTTTCAGGCTGGGGACTTCAAAAGATCGTAGGATTGGTTTTACTCTGCAGCAGTGACCTAAATGGTAAAGGCTCCCATTGGCTCCCTCTCCGTGTTTATGAACAGTTTATAGCACTGTCTGTGGACCAAGATAGTTATGTTAACTAAAAACAAGCATAACCAGCTAGTACAATTTTACCAAAAAAATAGTATTTGTAAACATGAGAGAGAAATGTCACTGAGTATTTGTGACAAATTCATTACTTAAAAATCTAGCAAAATTTTAACTTTAGGTAGAGTACAATGTTCCTGCAAAACTTTTTTTTTTTTTTTCTTGAATATCGACCGAATACAATTTGGCCACAACTACTTTACGCAGTTTTAAGATGGCTTGGTTGTGTCGAGAATAGTGCTAATTAAAATATGCCACTTTCAAATGACATTCAATTGCTCATTGTAGAGAAATCCCCGTACCATGCCACCACACTGCCAGGGCTTGACAGGCACAGTATTTATAGGCTGTGAAGAAGAAAATGGGCCCAGGACATAGCAAATAATGCTATCTGTGGCCCTGTCTCAATGCTTCTGGACTACAAAATAGTCACATGCGCTTGCTTGAACGGCATTAGCATGGTTAGCATGCTTGTTAGTCAGCATTAGAAGGCTGTCATGTGAATCTAATTTTGCTGAGATTGTATGAAAATACTGATCTGCCTGTCAAGAGAGAACTTTAAAAATCTGTCAGAGGAAATGGATGAGGAAACAATATAATGTATACAAAGCAAGTGTAAAAAGGCAGATCTTGACCTTTTACTCATCTGGGTTTTTTCCAAAGTGTAAGCAAAGGTTACCCAATGGCATTCACAAACAGTTAACAGTAATACTTTTTCACACAGCTCATGATTTCCCTGTGGTAGTCATTGCTACAGCCGATGGTGGATTCTAAGCAGGATTGTAGAAAGCATTGTATGCTGTAACGGACAGCAAAAATATTTACATGATTAAAGGTATCTGGGGAAATATTTCCATATCATTCAGACAACAAATCAAATTATACTGATTGCTTCTTATGTGGATGGGTTATTCCATATCTGCTATTGATGGATGGCTTGCATCTTATTCTCTTAAGCTTTCTGGTCCTTTTCCAACTGCATACCTCACTTTCAGTCTGACAGCAATAGTGAAATGCGGTTAAAATTTGCCGAGTCTACTCTCCTACCTGCTCCTATGAGTTCCTCCGTTTTCTACAGAAAATGCTTCTGGGAACTACTGGTCTGTGAGGTGTTGTAGCTGTTGTTCCCAAGTCATACCTCTCTAGGATGAGGTAAGAATTTGTTAGCGGGGCAGTGTGTTTCCCTGGCTCTGTGATGTGGTCACTTGTCTCTGCTGGCTCCATGGTGGTGTGAAGCTGCACTAAGGGGGCTCAGCTGCAAAAATGGCAAGAACTCTCCTCCAGAGCCTCAGTCACCTGCCACTCACAGAAGTCAGTATAGGATGAGATAGAGTATGAAGCTCAGAAATTTTGACAGTGCTATGTCTTTCCTTGCTGAGTGCTTGTTAGCAAGATGGTTCTGGAAAGCCACAGATAAATGAACGTTTTATTTTAATGACATATCAAACAAGTTCATGAAGCAGTTTTCCATCTTTTGAGATTTATATTTTGATTTCTGGTCTGATTTTCTTTAACAGAGAGATTTTCCTCCTTCTCCCTAGTGGCTTTTCATTCACAAACGCACAAAAAAAAAATCTTTGTGCTCATCATCTGTCAATTGGCATTAGATATCTTGTGTATCCAAACTGGTATACTGACAAGATTCAATCTGTTGTACTACCTTTATATTTCAGCAGTCCCTTTAAGGACCTTTCATGATATGATGCAGCACATGCTGAATGTCAAACCGTCATAAGTACGTAAAACCACACGTACAAAGAAAAATGCTTCACAATCTCAGAAAACTTAAAAAAACATGGCAGGCATTAAGCTGATGCTGCAGTGCTGAGTGGGATAGACAAATGAAGAAAAGCCTTGAAAAAAGACACCCTCTCTCCTGTAGGCTTTTTACCCTTTATGAGCTTGTTTTTTTTGTGTCACTGGAGGTTCTGTCAGTTGGGCTTCTAGTCCTGGAAGGGTGAGGCAAGAGTGATGTGCTGAACCAACTACTTTTCAGATGCTTCTCTTAGTGAAATCCACAAGTCCAGTCACATACCCGGACTCTTCACTGATGCATGGAGATAAATAGTTGTCCTAAGCCCCTACAAATGGTATGAAAAGCTAACTAGAAAACACATACACAGCCATCTGGGAAATGCTGAGAAGCAAAATAGAGCCATGGAGTCCTGCAGGCTAATTTCTGCTGGAGCTCTGCCTCAGTATGAGAAAATCCCACTTAAAAAAATAAATAAGAACTCTCGAGGAAAAATAGCTCACTTAAACCAAGAGCCATAGCACTCCTGAAATGAGAGTATGCTGATAAAGTGATATTGCATTTCCTAGTGGGTTCAGATGAATAACCAGTCAATCAATCATGCCTGGCTGTTTTCAAAATTTGTAATGTATCTGACTTGAGTTCTTTACCCATAGAATACAATTTTCTATTTCTGTGTCTGGTCCGATAACGGCTTATGTGATAGACACATATCCTGTTTGGATAAAATGAAGGGGAAGAGTTGCAAGAAGACATTTGAAACCAATTTTTAACAAAAAAAGTGGCAAGACAGACAACTCTAGCTAATTGCATAGTTACAGCTTTGTCAAAGAATTAATTTCTAATGGTTAAAGGGCACACTAGGAACTTTATGCTGTTCAGTCTGCACTGACCTATTTTACAATCTTGGATGAATCATTCATCTCTCTTTGGCTTTGCCGTCATTCAGCAAGCTAACTCTGGAAATGCAGGTATGTAAACCTTTTCTTTCGGTCTATGTAGGATTCTAAGGAGCTTGGCTGTTTTTTGTTTTTGTTCTTTGAGGGGATGCATACTGGTACTGCATACTCTTTTTAGGGAAAAAAATATTCAGCATTATGTGTGGAGAGTGTTGTGACTGAGTTATTTGTCTGGCATACTGTTGTGGTTTGGTTTGTGAGGGGGGGCCTAAGGTGGTGTCCTTGAACCTTTTAGATCCCCCCCCCCTTATCCTGATTTAATAAAATAAAAATAAAATTAAAAAAAAACCCTGAAGAAAATATTGAGGATATTTGGCCAAATATTTTATTTGCCTAGGGCATGGTCCTTATTAGTTGCTCCTTGACAGCTTGATCTCTGTTATGAGTTTTGTTTTTGTTCAGACTTTTGCTTTCCATGATACCTCATCACTCCTTCACTGTCTCTACTCCTTTGGTTTGCATACTGTGACTGGTCATATGACAATATAGCTTGTCGGTAAGTATACTCTCTAGAATCATAGAATCATTAGGGTTGGAAGGGACCTTTGAAGGTCATCTAGTCCAACCCCCCTGCAAGGAGCAGGGACGTCTTCAACCAGATCAGGTTCCTCAGAGCCCCATCCAACCTGGCCTTAAATGTTTCCAGCAACAGGGCATCCACCACCGCTCTGGGTAACCTGTTCCAGTGTCTCACCACCCTCATTGTAAAAAATTTCTTCCTTATATCTAATCTGAATCTATTTCTGTCTATTTTAAAACTATTACCCTTCATCCTATTACAACAGGCCCTACTGAAGAGTTTTTCCCCATCTCTCCTATAGGCCCCCTTTAGGTATTGGAAGGCCATTAGAAGATCTCCCTGGAGCCTTCTGTTCTCCAGGCTGAACAGCCCCAACTCTCTCAGCCTGTCCTCACAGGGGAGGTGCTCCAGCCCTCTGATCATCTTCAAGGCCCTCCTCTGGACTCTCTTTAGCAGGTCTAAGTCCTTCTTATGTTGGGGGCTCCAGAGCTGGACACAGTACTGCAGGTGGGGTCTCACTAGAGCGGAGTAGAGGGGCGGAAACACCTCCCTCGACCTACTGGCCACGCTTCTTTTGACGCAGCTGAGGATGCAGTTGGCTTTCTGGGATGCAAGCATGCATTGTCGGCTCATGTTGAACTCCTCGGAAGGTTGAAAACAGATGATATCTCCCGTAGTTTTCCTTTTTATTCTATTCTTATAGAGCCCTGTCTTGCTATACTGTCTGGACAGTCCACAATCCAGGAATATTCTATGGAAGAATATTACACACACAAAGTTCTAAATCACACTAGCATCTTCTGCTTGCTTTTTCTCTCTTTGCTGGAGCCTATCTCAAATAAGACCACTGAAATCAAATGAATCATTTACTAATTCAGGCTAAGAGAAGGATCTGGCTTCAGAAAATTCAGACACCTTTGTAACAAAAAAGGTATGATATGATTCCACCCAACCAAAATAAACATGTTCCACCCAACACTTTTTTTTCCCTCCATGGGTTTTGGGTTTTTTTTTTTTCAGATGTAAACTATGTGCCATTATTTGGCTGCAATATCAGTCTCAGAAGCCTCAGTTTTTTATCAATGTTGCAAACATGTGATATCTAGTTCTCTAAACTTGGACAGTCATTTTTTTTCCATGGCATGAAATATTCTATAGTCCTTTTATTCCAGGCTGGCTAAAATCTGTCCCTTTCTTAATGCATTCTGTTTTGTCTGTAATTCCTACTCAGAGGTATTTCACTAGCTTATCTCCTTTTATTATTGTTTAAGGGAAGAAAGTGTTTCCAGTTGCCAGTTGATAAAATAGGAAGTGAATGGCAGCAACCTACAATTTTATGAAAGAATCTGGTTTTAAAATTTAAATGTAGCTGGCGTCACTTATCTTCGTATAGCTTCTGCCTATGTGGAAAAAAAAAAAAAATCTCTCTTTTTATAACAGCTTGTCAGCTGAATAATAGAATGGGGGGAGCCAACTTGAAAGACATGGCTGATTGGTGCGATTGAAAAGGGCTTTACAATTAGAGTTCTGGCAGAACACAAAAAAGAAATTGTCTGGCCATGAAGAACGAAGCCTACTTTAGAATTCCCTTTTCTCAGCCAGATAGCATGCATCACTGTTCATGCATTCTCTTGACATTGAATAGAGGACTTCAGAACTACCACCCCAAATTATCCCTTACTATTTGGTTCTATTTGTGATATTTGTTTGGGGGAGGAAAAAAAAAATCTCTATTACTGACTGTAATGGCATGTGGCTAAATTCCATTCCATTTATGCACTTAATCTCTTAAGCTCGTTTCCCCTCCCCCCTCGATATTGCAACACACATTTTACTTTGATTAACTCTTTTTAGATCATGGGAAAAACAAGATTCTTCTCTTATTCTTGTCTTCCCTCCTTTCCTCTCATTTTACTTCCCTTTTCTTTATCTTCATTCCCCCCAGCCCCCCGCAAATATTTGTGTATGTGAATTGAAAGAGGAAGGAAGCCCTTTCAGGTGTGTTTTGGATTACAGTGGTAGAACAATAGGGCAGCCTTCAATTAACTCCATACCTATTCACTGGGAATATTTGTTCCCCTGTCTCTAGCGTTATTTAATATCTGAAACCGTCGCCTGCTATACAATGTACCTGATGATGAGAATAGGCTTTCAATTCCATTTGAACTCTTCTATGCCACACAATTAATGCACCAGATTTTATTTATTTATTTATTCTTAAATAATGATTCATACGAGTGTCTCCAGGCACAAAGGAATAACAGAATACGTACAACGGTGAGGTGTATTTCACTGCCTTGAGGACAGTAGTGGGGGAGGGAGGAAAGATGTTGGTAATGGCACGCATTTGACTCCTTCTTGAATGTAAAATCAACATGCTAAATATTTATTTTATATTTCCATAAATCTTGCAAATTTAAAAGCACCCCTGTCAAGGTAGCTTTCATCATTTTTACATTATATGTTTTTAAATTGCTGTTATATATAACCACTGAAAGCTTAACAGTGACATTTTTTTTCTGACTGAAATACTTACTGTTTGTAGTTACAGAGCTGCTCATTAGGGCTATTTTTATCCTTTCTTTTGAAGAAGTACAGAAGAGTGTGAAGCTCCTGAATCCTGGCAGTAGCTGAAGAAGGGGAAGGGTCAGCCTTAGCTCTATTCTTCTCTTTTTGCCATTACCAAATCTATTTTATGCAGAAAATTCGTATTCCAACACAGTGTTGGTTTGTTTGGGTTTTTTTAAAGGAACAAAATCACAGATTATCCTGTCAAAAATCAGTGGGTTTGTTAAAGGCAATGCCACATATCTTACAATCAACATCTTAATCTGGGGCAAGGGGAAAAATATTTAAAAATCGGGAAGGTGATGAAAATTTTCCCGTGAGAGGGAATGTATTTTTTTCAACAGCTTTCTTCAAGGATTCTCATGACTTGCTGCAGCCCTTTAAGAGAGTGTGAGATGGCTGGTATTGTTGGCTAAGTTCCCTGACCCTAACATTTCCTATGCAGCAAGGCTGTGAGAGAGGTGTACCAGTACTTGGATATTCAGATTATGCTATGGATCTTTTGTGGAAAGCCTTAAAGCTTTAGTATAATTTGAGTTGTGGCAAACAATAAGACAGATTCATCTTTTACAGTTTTGAACTGGGGCAACAGGATTTATCTGACAAGAGCCTCTTTGAGGAAGATATCTTATTATGGAGACAGTTTAGCCTTGCTCTAGTGTCACGTTGAAGGCTTTTCCAATAAACATGGCTATATAAGAGTTACTAAATGAGAAAAAAGTAATTTGAACTGGGAAGACAAAGGTGACAGAAATATTTGGTAGCTAACTTATTCTAACTTCTGCTCTTGTCTCAGATCCTGGTGTGGCTCAACTGATGTAACCTGTTGGGTCATCTGTTCTTGGATAGACCTTGGTTTTATTTTTCTGTCACAATAGGTGAAGTCAGTCTAAGACCAACTTCTAGGCCAGTTAAAAAGATGTAACTTTAATTATCTGGTGGCAGTATTCTTTAATATGTCAGCTTTATGTTGTTCAACCCAAAGCAGCTCTGCAGCAGACTTGCAAAAGTTTCATCCCAGGAGGTTTACTCTAAGGTCTGGATATCCACTCCTTACTTCCCCCTCCTTCTTCTTTCAAATCTAGGTCAGCCCAAAGTGACAGAAGTGCAGACGACTGGACTTGCTACCCGCTTTGCAAACTTGGACCCGAGTGTGTAATGAAGGATAATTGTGCTACCTGGAGTGAGCAAGGGAATTTATCTCAGTGATATGTTATTCTCCTTGGTGCACAGCTGAGATTTCTTTGACTCGCTTCAAATTCTGAGTGCTTCCTATTGCTCTGTGCACTATCACTGGGCTGCCTTCACCTTTTCCAGCATGTTGTCTTAAAGCAATAGTCTTGTAAAAAAATTATTCCTCATGAAAGTAGAGAAGCAGGTAGATACAATAACAAATGAAAGTCCAAAGGCTTTCATTCAAACTCACCATGAAAGTGACCTTTGCTCTGATCTGGAAGGCCATACTTCTTATCTGTAAATGGTATTTCTCTGAAGGATGAGGGTGCTGTGTAACTGCATAAAGGTTTTCACTTAACAGTACCACTTTTATGCTGGAGCTCATAGCAGCTTTTAATCCTCCTACAAAGCTTTAAACCCTCTCCCTCCTATGTAAATTTCTTCACAATTTAAGCTTTCCTTCCAGGGTCAGAATTCATTTCTCTCTCTTTATGAATCAGAAATAGTATTTCAGGGACCTTGAGAGGTCAGCTAGTCCAATTTCTCCCCCAGCTCAAGCTCAGCTCCTGACAGTGTTTTTGAACTTTTAAAAATCTAGAGATACTGTAGTTTTCTTAGGAAATCTGTTTATCAAACTATTTTTAAAACTATTAAGTATGTTTTAGTGTCTCTTCCAAATCACTGCTGTAGCAGCTGACATCTCTGTGGTGGTACCTCCTCAGGGGTGCGGTGGTCCTGGGTCTGCACCGGGGAAAGCCAGAGCTCCAAGGAACCATTGATCTGTCATGTTCATATCAATGGAGGGTTCACTCTGAGCCTTAAGTGGGTGGTCAGTTAAGTGACAACACTGGTAACTGCTTCAGTTCTGCCAGTTTGGGCAGGGGCATCGTGCTTAGGCACTTAGCTGTGGTTGTTAGGTGCTGGTGAGGAATGGGAGTACAAAATAGTCTGCAGTGAAGTTGGTTTTTCTCCCACCTACTAACCTTTTGTATCAAACTTCAGCTGAGGAGGTGTTTTCATTTTCATCCTTGGAAAACAAATGAAATAATTCTGTGTCAACAAACAAACTAATTTGGTAAATTTATGAATAAAGCTTAAGATTTAGGGCAACACTGGTTTTTGTGTACACAAATAAACTTACTTTGTTACCACAATGCAAATAACTATTAATTATCATCATCATCAAAGAAGTAAGATTCTTATTTTCTCTGAAATTATTTATCCTTCTCAATTCCAGGCACAGAGCAGTTTCTAATAAATAATTTAGGCTACTTATGTATCCTCCAAGGTTTCATCTCCTCTTCACAGATTTCTCTTCAACATCTTTGGGAAAGTTGTGGGTTTTTTTCTCTCATTACACAGAGAACATGTCAGACAACCGACAATGTGGACATTAAGATAAGTGGAAGGAAAGAATGGAAGTTCTTGCTCGATATTTTAATTTCTCACTAAAAACACCTCTCAACTCTGTTTATTTTTGATATAAGTGTTAAATCTGAGTGGATTAATACTGATTATAGTCTGAACTGTTTAAGGAATCTCGACCCAAACTAGAACTTTGTCTGTCATTAATTTGAATTACTTCCACTTGTGTCAGCACTATTTAAAAGGAATCAATGAAGGTTTCTGAAGAAAAAGCCTTGTCATCTACTCCCAAATGGACTAAATTAATTAAACTATCAGAGCCAAATATATGACATGTTTTATATATTGTTACTTTTTATGGATTTGCTGCCGACATTGATTGGATTGAGAAGACAAGCTTTTCTAATAGGACAAAAAGGAGATTTTGGGTGGGTTTTTTTGTTTGATTTTTAATGTATTTGTACAAACTAATTCCAAGGAGACAAACAGTAGAACTGTCCCAGCTAAGTATGCCAAGACCTTCAGACCCCCAGAAGAAAGATGGCAGATGATTTTTTTTTTTTAATTTAATTCATCAGTTCATAAAAGCACAATCTGTGGAAGGCAGCTCTATTGAGAAATGTGTTAGTGTGCTGAGAAATCGAACCCCTTTTTTTGACTGGAGATGTGCTCACACACACAGCTTCTCCTCCTGTGAAGGGCTGTAAGTAACAGAAGTGTATCGGAGAGAAGGAACTGATAATTCTGCAAGTGTCACACTTAATAGAGAGGAAAAATATCTATTCATTTAAGCTAACCTACATTGTAAAGGTTTACGGAGAAACACACAAAGACTAATGTTAGCACAGTGAGATTAATCTCCCTAGGTTCCTTTCCATATAAGTAGAGAGGAAGGTAGACTGGACTGCTGCCTGAAGGCGTTCAAGTCAGTCTCATTCCGTGAATCTGCTGCTGGAGACCTATCTCCCGTCTCAGCAGTGCAGGTGAACCTCTGGGAGGGGTGGTGTCAAATCATAGGCTTCAACTGGTCTTTGAGAATACACTCATGGACTACCCTTGCAGGACTAAACTATCCTGCAGCTGATAAAAGTTTAGGCATAAAGGGCAAGGCCAAGTTTCTATTCAGTATCTTATGTGAAGAGCAATGATCGTTTCTGGTGATTGATGACTGGATCTCTGCAAACCTGAGGCATGGTGTCCACATTGCAGCTGCACAGTGGGAAAAGGTGCATCCTCAGGTGCAGGGCCAAACCAGCTGCCCTTGTGCTTTTCAGCCAGCAGTTTATCTTCACTTTTACGTAGGTTGTGGAAAGAGGGAGCAGAGTCTGGCTGACTGAACAGCAACAAGCACGGCCATTATTCTTGCAAAATCATTATCTCTTTCTAGGTTATAGGAATAGTCAACCATCCGGCAGGCACCCAAATATATATGCCTAAATCCCCATGTCTGTACAAAACATAATAGAGTGGGATCTTGACCTGTGACTCAGGCACTTAGGCAATGCAAACAAATAAAAAAGTTGAATATAGATTAATAATTGACTATATAAGACACTTTGGATCTTATTCCTATTTACAGTAAAGACTGTGCTTAATAAAGACGCCTTGAGTTGCACAAAGATGCTCCAAATGGAGTCTTACAGCCTGTAAACTTTTCCCAATCTACTTTCTGCAAATGCTTTTTTACCTCTGAATTTTTTTTCAGGAAAGAAGTATTTGCAACCCTGGAATGTCTTGCCAAAGATAACAGGAAAGAAGAAAAAAAAAGAAAAATGAAAAAGAATGGAAATGTCCACTTTAATTATTTCCGTATCTTTCGACTAGATAGGTTTGCACAGTAATTGCAAAAATGATTAAGACAAATGCTATTAGTCACCATTTAAATCCTTTTTAGAATAGGAAAAGTGTTGATAATGGGAATAAGCTTATCCCAGGCCAATGCATTTTACCAATAATAGATTTACTGACTAGAAGGTAAATGGGGGAGCAAAAAAATTGAAGAGCTGTTAGAAAGTTGCAGTTTGAGCAGTTCTCCTAACACTCAGGAGTGGGGCAGACAGAGGAATATGAGTTGAGGTTTCCTGTGTTTTGACCTTCTCTTTTTACAGAGAATGAGTTATATGTGGATGAAATGTTTAGTTATTTCCTATTTTTTCCAATATTGTATTAATCTTCAGTGATGAAACCATATTAACAAAGTGACAGCATCAGTGCAGACATCTAAGTGAAGAGGAAAGGGAAAGATATCAGTTCTCAGTATAGAGATTATTGTCAAACTATTTTTCCTGATGCAGATTCTGATATCACCCATGACACAAAACCTGTAGCGCTGATGTTGGTGTTCAGTTAGTTTCCTTAGCCTATAATGACAGTCAGTCCAGGTGATTTTACATACACAAAATGTCAAGGTATTTGAGGACAAATTATTAGTACTGGTGTTGAAGCCATGGTGGACATCATAGCAGGTAGGCACAGGACCTGCTTTTCCACAAAGCTCCAAGTGGCTGCTCCCCTGGAGTATGGGTCAGGGTCTTTTAGCTGCAAAATGCTTTCTAGGAGGGGGAAACACTCCAAAACTTCCCTTCAGCATCTGGCCTGAGTGACCAAAGATCAGAGTTCAAGCAATAGTATCTCCCCAAAGCTTTTTACTAGTGCAGTGTCTGTTTCTTTCACTGTTTTCTCTTTTTCTACTATGAATGGGTTGTTATGGATTCAGAAAATATCTTGAAATTCTTTTTCAGTATTGCTAGCTGTAATTTGATCATGTTGATTTTCTCCCTAATACCAACTGTAAATTGAATTATAGCAAGAAAAAAAAAAGACATTTGTAATGTTGTAAATACAGTACAAAACCGCTTAGGTTTTTGATTTGGTGTTTTTTTTTTCTGGTTGCTTTCACAGGTTGAACATTCAGTTGGTGATATTCACTGCTGTAAAAATTGACTTAAACAGACCTACAACCTGTGTAGGTTTTATGTTGTCTTTCTACCAACAGGTCCATGTCATTCAAAACACTAAAGGAGTCAGTGGATCAGAGATTGACATAAGGCTTCAAAAATTTATTGGGTGCTTGTATGCCTGATGTAGAATAATATGTAGATTTTATTTTCTCTTCTTTTAGCCTTCATTTACCATGATTTGTTGTTTGCGGTTTTTTTAATTAATGTTTATGGCTGTTGGCATTCTCCAAGTAGATCAATAACATCATGCAGCTTTTAGCATTATTTCTGGGAAAACCGCTGACACTTTAAGGACATTCTGAGGGAGGAGTTTTTGTGTGACCAGGTTGTTTGTCCATTCAGTGTGAAGGCAGAGGGATGAAAAACAAGCCAAACTTGACATTTTTGGAGACTATTGTGTTGTTTGTCTCATAGAGAAAATGAGGTTGACATTTCAAAGTATGCAATGAATGGTATGTAAGTAATGCCGTGCCACTGATTTACTGTGCAATCAGCCAAAGTGATCTGTTTGATTTCACAAACAGCGATTTCTGGAGATGTGGGCAAGGCACAATAATATTTTCTCACAAGATAATAGGCTTGCATGGATGGATTAAAAATATTAGGAAATATTTTTACAGTGTTGTTAACTATCCTTCTTCCTCAGTGCTTGGCTGCCAATTTAGGAATAGCATGAGAAAAGCTTCTTTATATATTCCTGCCTGTGCACCTAATGCTGTTCACTGGGAAGGAAGATGGAAGGTAGCTAATGCTGCTGAAACAGCCAGCGGAGTGTCAGCCTGAGCCCTGGGCTTGTTCACGACTGAGTGCATCTCCTTTATTATTTAAGTATATGGGCTTAAACTACTTTCAGCACCCAGTACCTAAGAAATGTTAACACCCAGTAGTGACTAATCTAGATTAATGCCCACATACCCAGTGGAAGCTTCTTAGGGCAAATTGTGGCTTTAATGTGCCAGAGAAGAAAGGATAAGGAAATAGAGAATTTTACTGTTTTCCCTCTTGTGTACAACTGTACTTATGGGAGTTTGCTATAGGTTCTGCCACTAAAGTTACTTTTGCTGGGCAATTGTGATGTTTTCATTTCTGCTCCTTTTTCATTTTTCTCCTCTTTGTCCTGGCATGGTGTTTATCCCCAATGGAAGAAAGAGAAAGAAGTAGAAACTGCGCCATCCTTGTTAATTAGAGTACACCTCTGTCACAGCACCTTCACTCAACCTCTGGAGAACAGTGCCTTTCCCTTGGCAAATCCACTGTTGGTGGCATTTCTAGGCCTGTGACTGTGTGTCTTTGTGAGCCCTCACTTCCAGAAGTGAATTTCCTTGAAGGTTACATGGGAAGTGCAGTGGTCCAACCACATCCCCCCACCCCTTGTTACTGCAGCCTGAATTCATGACTTGGAATAACCCTGGGTTTCACTCCAGACCATGCAATCGTGGCAGCATAACTCTTAATTATCACTCTGAGAGTTGCTGACACGTCTGAGATTTTAAATCTGTGTTAAAATTCTTCCAGCTTGGATTTTTTTTTTTTTTGTATTAAAATGTGGGGTGTTAGGAAACATTATCATCAGCTTCTTACCTCCAACCAGAGCCTTGTTTGTGAGTAGGAAGTGTGAATGGGTTTGGATTCCAAGCAACGCACCCGCCCACACACCCCGGGGAATCTTAATTAAGGAGTACACCACTAGCCCCTATATATTTATTTTTCTTAAATATATTCAAGAAAAATCTAGTAGGTTTATAAAGATTACCATGTCATTAAATCATAATAGTAGAACAGAGCTTTTACTGAACCAGAAAACAAGCAAATGAATAGAGGCAGAGAGATGACAGCCTGCTGTGAAACCAATGGTTACAAATTGGTTTCCTCTAGTCACAGTTGCCTTTAACTGCTTCAGATTCGCAGCAGCTTTTCATTAAGAACCTTCATGTGCCCTTTTACAGATGAAAGTGCGTGACCCCTTTATTTTTGGAAATGGAGGTACAATGTGCATAATATCAACTTGAGACTGGTAAATTGGTAGATTGTTATTTAAGGTTTTTCAGGGGTCCAGTTTCTCTACAGGGCTAGGTGGATTTCCAGCATATGAGCAAGCCACATCATACAGTTATTTTTGTGGTATTTATGCAACTTGTGATTAGGATTGATGAAATAGCATTTTTAGTAATTTATATGCTTTTGTTTGTTTTGAATTTGTTCCCATTTCTGGTTTTGTCGGATAGAAATGTCCCCAAGAAATATCTATTATAATAGAATTAAATTTTTACTGAAAATCTTATGGTCTCAATCAAATTTTTTTTTTCTTGTCTTGGGTTGTTAATATACTCAGAATATTCAGATTGGAATTTTCCTGTATTTCACTATATGGACTTGCATGTTTTTGAAGTTTTCTTGATTTGATGTTTTATTTTCAAAATCGGCTTTTTTTTTTTTTGCTTTTGTCCTTTTTCATAGAACAAAAATTAGCTCCTGATGAACCCCAAGAACTTGCTCTTTCATTAGGAATCAAATGCCATATTTAAAGGTATTTCCCATAAAAATCATCACTGATGCTCAGTGCTGCATAAGATTTGGATCTGGTCCAGGTATTGTTCACTGCTATTCAAAGAAGTGGTAATGGGAGGAATTTTCAGTGCAGACAGCAAGTAATCCTGCATTTCTGGAAACAGCTGTTACTTACAGATTTTCCCAAAACTCTGACGTTAATTTTTGGTTTAACAACCACAGACTTAATAGCTTACCTAAATAAGCTAATCCTGACGTTACAGAAATTGGACAGTAATACTCAGAAGATAATTTTTCATCCTTAGCAGGATTTATGGTATGGAAACTGCTGAACACTTCATAGTGTGCTAGTTTGTGACCTGAGGTTCACAAGTACAAAGGAATTACAAAGATATATGATAATACAGGACAATAGTTTAATTTCTGAGGTTGTCTAAGAAGCTATAAAGTTAATATCTCATCTCTTCTTCCACCACCTACTAACCCACAAGATCAAAGCTGGTCACACAGTCGTGGAAATAAGGAATTGCCTAATGGCTGTGGACATCATTCCCCAAATTATCTCTGTGAGGAGAATAAGGCTTGAAGAGATAACGACATATGTGATAGCTCAGACACAGTTATAGCTCCTAGTTTGGGCAATTAGGCAAGACCTGAGCTAAGTGCAGAGCTCCCAGCACTTTCAGCTACAGGGGTGACCTACTTTCTGCGGATTGATTCAACTCTTGGAATTCAATATTCTGTATGAACAGAATTCCTGTAGAATTTAAAGTGTTTTGGCCCAGAAATCCAGCTTATATACATTTATAAGATGTCCCTGCTCCTTGCAGAGGGGTTGGACTAGATGACCTTTGAAGGTCCCTTCCAACCCATTCCATCCACATTCTGTGATTCTGTATCTGGGTAGATCTACTAAAGGAAGCAGCAGTTTGAATCTGACCATGTATCGTCATCTCAGCACCTGGTGTTCAGAAGCTGTGTTTAACTCAATAAGTAATCTTCTGTGTGAAGTTTCACTCAGGTTGATTTCAAGGTGTTTTGGATCCCAGCCATATCAATCAGCCTTATACAGAAAGGAAACTCAATTCAGTGGAAATCCTAGAGCTGGAGTCCCTGAGAGCTTATGCAAAAGCACAAATAAATTTATCTTTGTTTGGGTGTATGTTTGCCTGGACTTACCACTACTGTATTTTGAACTCACATCAGCAGCAATTTGCTGCAGCTGCTCTAGCTTGACAGAAACCCAGGGCTGTCACTGAGATTTTACCGTAGAGCTGCTCTAGAGATCTTCATGCTTCCCTGTATTAAAGTCCTTGTTATCTCTGTTAACTTTTATTTACCCCACATGTCATAATGCCCTCTACTAGGCTAACAGTGCGAAGGACATTCAGAGCCCACAATGCTCCTTTGTAGACTTGCTTGGTAGGAACGTCAGGGCAAATCTTCAAAAAGCAATGTTCAAAAGAGAGGTTGTTAAAGAAGCCTGAGAAATGCAAATCCTATTTAAATAAGGAAATGATGTTCTTCAGTGATCTCAATAAGACCAGCTTGAGCAAGCCATGAATGCAAATGAAATCAAAAGACACACAGTCTGGCTTGACTGGCAATAATACTATATGTGTTGTGGAGAAACTGTAAATGATAATGAACCAGAAAGCCCCAAAGTTTTGATGTGAAAGGGACCAGCAGGGTGTGATTTTTTTCCAGGATACCATTGGTTATGGGCCGCAGAGATTATTTAGGAAATGACCCGTCCTGCCAGAAAGGTTTGTGAATACAAGCCAAGCAAAGTCAGAAGGAAAAAAACCCTTTGTGCTCATACAGCTACTGTATAACTGAACACATTACACCATCATGGATTTTTTGTTGGTGGTGCTGGTTTTTTGTTTTTAAATGTCTGTCCCGCTCACTCAGAATAGGCCTTTGAGGGCTGCTGCTGTATTTATCCAGGCTACAGGGCCAGATGCATGAATTCCAATTCCCTCATCAAGAGTGTATAAAACACTGAATAAGAATGGGAGGAACCAATCAAATAATGTGGGCAGAGCTGGAATTCGTCCTAATTTGCTACATACCCTCGCCTAATTGATGAAGAAAGAATGGCAGAGGATCAATTGGTACAAGAGGATACAAGTGAGATGGCTGAATATCTTTGGGGCAGTTTCTGCATTAATAATACAAACACCAACAATTACAATTCTTATTGTTTATGATCTTTCATTGCTTATCTATTATAGTTGTACCCATTTCTGAATCAAAGACCTGATTGTGCTGGGCAGTATACCAGTCTGTATCAAAGAAGCAGTTGCTACCCAGATATTTTGATTTCCTGTAACATGCGCTGTACACAACATTTAAGCAAAACAGCCACCAATGGTTTTGATATACAAAGGCTAAAGACTTGTTTCACTTGTAATAAAAGTGTTGTTACATGCCAGTACATGGAAAAAAAATAATCTCCATACAGTAATTGAAAAAGACAGCATATTAAGTAATATTTCACTACTTAGTTTGCAACCATTTGTGATTATGTGTTCCACTCCTTAAAGAAGCCTATTGGTCTAGTTCTGGGAAGTGAAAATTGTAGTAGAAAATGGATCTTGATAGTTACACTTTCATAGTCCTTTGGTAGCTCTGATCAAAATAAAGCTTGCACATTGTTTCAGTATTGCCTTTTTACAAACACTTTAGCATAAAGGTGAAAGCTACTAAATATGTTTGTTTCTTTTGCCTAATTGAGCAAGTGCAGAAGAAACTTAAAAGATAATAAGATGCATTAGAATTTCAAAGTCTCTGTCTGTACAGTTAAATAATATGTGAATTATGATATCACTAATGGTTATTTTAAATTCTAATAAGGTTCCAAACTGGAGGGGAAAAAAAAAAAAGGTATAAATCTCCTGGAAGTCTGTCAGTTTTCATCAATTGAGGATCTGTTCCATGTTCATGGGCTTGATGGTGTACTCTAAACTGGAAGAATGCAGACATATTCTGCACACTAATTTTAAAATATTTGATGATAAATATGCTACTTTTTAACACAGCATAATGCAGTTATGCCTATTATGGAGGCATTCTGATTATTATAAGTATCTTTAAAAAGATGTGTATCAATTTATTCTAGCAGTAAATCCTAGATTTACTTAGATCTTCATGAGATCAATTGTGCAGCTTTCCAAGAGGAATGAATATTAAAGAGTTGATATCTCATACAGTGCCTGCAAAGATTAGAATAGCTTACCAGTGTACATCAAAGATTTATCCACCTTAAGCTCCTACAAGAGAAGAAGTTGTTTTTTTTTTTCACACTTGCACATGCTGCGCATGCATAAGCGATTAATGTTAAGCTGAGATGAAGGGGAGGTGAGGTATATCTGATGCCAGCAAAGACAATATACAGATGAGAAAAAGCTATTTTGTAGCATCTAGATGCCATTTTCACAGTTAACAGATGTAGGTGGAAACATTTCTGTCTTAAGGTAGGAATATTTATTTGACTTTTCTTTATCTGTCTACCCTCCTTACTCACCTTAATTGTAAAAATGATTATGTGATTAGGTGACATCCTCCTTCAGATGGAAAGAGAATATATTTTCTATAAATTCGTTTTATTTGTCATGTGTTGCCTTGTGTAGGGATTTAAATTAAATTAACAGTTAAAGTATATTTAAAATGTTACCATACACAACCATCTGTAAGAGTATTTATTATAAAATCAGTGACAGATTAGTTCATGGATCGCTGCTAAGCTTGAGTAAATGAGAGTCTTTCTCACTTTGGGAAAGGAATGCTGCTTGTAATAAAAGAAATACACTATTGACAGCAGAGTTGAGTCCTTCTACATTTTATTGGTTGTTTCATCATCCTGAAGGTTTTCCCCAACCCTGTTACAAATGGGAAGATTCCAGCTGAGTCCACTGAGGTAGGTCTGAGTCCCAAAGACAGCTTGCTGCTTGGACACTTCCAGAGCTGAGCTCATAATCTGAGGAGGTACGTTTTTTGCAAAGGCACCTGAATTACCCTCTCCTATGGAGACCTTTTTAGCGCTTAGCCCTGAGCCAAAGGCTCTCAAAAACAGTCATTTTTCACAGTCAAGTTTGGTACAATGTACTAGCAGTGCCATTCTCATTGTGCTGAGATGACAGAAATTGTGGTTCTAGTTGTCTCTGTGGGGCTATTAGAAAAATCAAGCATTGTGAGCACTTGACTCGTTTTCCCTCAGTTTCTCTGCATCAGTTCTCTACTAATCTCCTTTGAAAAACACATTGAGATCTATGTCGTAAATAATGTATACAAAAGGATTTTATTTACTGGATCTACTATGCGCTGTTTCATGGTCCATGGATTCAAACACTGGGTTATATCTTGAACAGACAGTGTTTCTGTACTATAAAAACTCAGAAATATACTAAAACCCACTGCTGCATGTCTTATGGAAAAATTTTACTGTTGGTAGCTGTGTAACAGCAGGCAACAGCTACTGCTACAGTCTATTTTCAGATTTACAGTACTGCTGTTAGACATTAGGTTAATGGAAGTCATGGTGTAGTGTCAATCCATGATTTGACACAGGACCTGACAAAGAAGTTTCTTAGACAAAGGCAGCACCAGAAAGCAGAGTGAGAGTGGAGGAGAAAGGACTATCATCTTGTTTGTCTGCATTTTAGAAATTAGACTTTAATTCCTGGAAAAAGCCAATTTTAAAAAAGCAACCAAGCACAGCGGAAGACACAACCAGTCTTTTGAATACAAAACAGCTTCATCAGAATAAAAAAATATTCTTACTACCTTGTTTTTTTAAAAAGTGAGGGCATATTGGAACCAACACTGTTGTAGCACAGCTATAAATGACTAACCTTTGAGGAAAGAAAAATGTTGTTCAATTCCATCTTTAAGATAGTTTATTGCAAATAAGCTAATGAAAATCTATATAAGCAGAAGTTCCATCCTCATGAAATATCCTTAAGTCTCAAAACTCAGCAATATTCTATCTTCAAACAAGGATTCAAACTATGACTTTATCCTCTTTAATGCTAATGACTTTGTGTCAGCATTAGAATATTGTCAGCAACAGCATGCATTGTGATACTTCTTTACACATCATACAGATTTCTTAGGATAGCTGAGGATGAATCAGTTTCTGGAAGAGTTATTTGCTCTCCATCTACTAGAGGTGGGGGTTAGGTCTTGAGCTTAGGCAAACACCTGACTTTTATACTGCTGAACTGATGTCATGAGTCTCAGTGGCAAGTGTATTTCTTGAGGCTGTGGAAGAAGGCAGTCTTTGGATATAGTTTGCTCTTGTACAAAAAGTCAGAATAAGATCTGCACACATCATAGAAAAGCTCTTTGGATGTTTTAATACACAGAGGTACATCAACATCTTGGAATTTGTCAGACTACTCAGTGGCAAATTTCTCCTATAGAATAAAAATGTTATTTAATTTAAGTCAGTGGACATTTTTGCCATTTCCCTCAATGCAAACACTAAAATATAGAAAGTGCTAACAGCTAGTGATTGCTAATGACAGCCACTGATTCTGGTATCACTAAATAGCAAATTGTCACTCTTTAGGTAAGCCATGGCTACTCACAATATGTATGGTTTTAGCCCGTCTTGACTGTGCTGAAGTAAAACACATTAAACTGAGCTCCCTAAACCACAGTAACCTGCTAAGCTACAGTAATGTGTTCTCTCATGTTTGCCTTTCCATACTGAGGAAATAGGTTGAGTTAGTCTCTTTCACTAAAAATGTTTAATTTGATTTCTCCTCTTTCAGATAGATATTGTACTTTACCACAACATTTACATTTAAAGGCAGATCTCCTATTTACTGATCTTGTTCATTTTGGATATTTCATTTAGTGAAAGAAGACTGAGTTCTAAAAATTTGGATCAAACTGAGCATCTGAGTCAATATTGTGCAGAGTACTGTGAAGTTTACTGCTAATATAACATTTTGTTTATGAAGTTTAATTGCTGTTTTCTTTTGAAACATCAAGATTTACATAGCATTTTAAGAGGAGAAAAAAAAAAAAAGGTTCCTTAAATGATATCTTCATTGAAATTGTAGAGAGAAGAAAAAGAAAATCATGTTTCTTCCAAAAAAAATCTTAACAAATGTTATAGAACAGGGACAGTTTATGACCACCTGCCGTTTGTAACATAGAAGATCTACTTCACACACGTGGACATTGAGTTAGGCATATAGCTTTTAATAGGAGCACAGTTAGCTTATGGTTTTGCTGGTGGATTTTCCATTAGCAGTTTATGAGTGTCTCCAATATAATTATCTTAATTTATTGCTAAGTACTTCTGGTAAATAATTTCTCACATATAGGTGGATCATGGGCAGTTCTTTGACAAAATTCAGTAGTGGAAATAAAAGAGTTATTGTGTATTGTTTCTCTTGTTTATTGATGAGGTACGAGGTATTGTCTTTGGCCTTTGGATGAATAAGTGTAACTACTGGAAGTATATTGTAGATGGTAGCATTTATGTGTTGAAAACTAGCAGTTATTATCTGGTATTTTCTTTAAAGTTATCAATTCACCTTTCCTTCCAGGAAAAACTACATGCTAAAATACTTGTAGAGCACAAACACAATGAAGAAACTCAAATAAAGAAGAAATACACTGATTATTTTAATGCCTCGTGGCAATGTAAGAACATGACTGGACAGTGAGACATATCAACCCACCCAAAAAAGGGGGGAAAAATATTTTCTTCATCTGAATATTAAAAGAAAAATCTCCAACTATACTGTGAATTTTTCAAAGACGTTATACCAACCAAACCTTAAAAGTTATTTTCTTGTGTCAGAGACAATATCACAGAAGGAGAAAGCAACTAAAACCTCACTCAAACATCTTACATTGTCTTTGTTATGCAGTCTGTGTCCAAGATCATCCAGCCTCAAGATTACAGCAATTAATGACACTTGCTTATTCCTGTGATTTCCTGTTGATAATTGTGGCACTCTCAAAAATAAATAATACCATTCAGCAGGATGTTAATTGAACTGGCTGCAATACAGAGCTGGAAGAAATTCTCAAGGGAAGCAGGATGCACGGCTATAAGTGACAGCAAGCAGAAGGGGCCAGAAGCTCTTACACCAAGTCTCTGCACAGCTATAATAAAAACCTTCTGTATAACAATATAGCTGATCTTTCATAGAAAAACCCAGTGTCCCACTACCTTTTTAGCAGCCTATGCCTTTTTTCACTTAGCAAGCCTTGTCTCTACCCCCTTCATCTCCTTCCCCTCATTCACCATCCCTCATTGTCGTAGTTCAGCCCTGATCAGGACCAGACTACGCAGTCTCTCTCCCGCTCCCCCCACCCTCCAAGAGAACAGGGGGAGATGATATAAGAAAAACGGCTCGAGGTTTGAGATAAGGACAGGGAGAAATCCTTAAAGTTACCGTCACGGGCAAAACAGACTCGACTTGGGGAAAACTATTCATTTATTACTACAAACAGCAGGATAATGAGACAGAGAACAAGATAACCTCCATCCACCCCTCCCTCTTCCCAAGCTTAACATTATCTCTACTACCTTCCCTCCCCGAGCGGCACAGGGGGAAAGAGGGAATAGGGGTTGCAGTCAGTTCATCATATGTTGTTTTATGCCGCTGCTTCATGGTCGGGGGAAGAACTCCTCACATTCCTCCCCTGCTCCGTTGTGGAGTCCCTCCCACGGGCCACAGTCCTTTGTGGAACTGCTCCGGCGTGGGTCATCTCTTCCACGGGTGCAGTCTCTCCAGAACAGCTGCCCCAGCGGGCCCTCCACGGGCCACAGCTGCCTTCAGGCATCCACCTCCCCCGGTGCGGGGTCCTTCACGGGCTCCAAGTGGATCTCTGCTCCTCCGTGGACCTCCATGGGCTGCAGGGGGACAACCTGCTCCACCATGGTCGTCACCACAGGCTGCAGGGGAATCTTGGCCAGGAGCCGCATTACTCCTCCCCCTCCTTCTGAACTGACCTTGGTGTCTGCAGCCGTTCCTCACAACAGGCTGGTAGGTGTCTCTCAGGATCTTTTTTACATCTCATTCACTTCTCATCTCCTCTCCACTTCTTGCAGCCGGGCTGGACCGAGTCGGGCCCAGTCGGCTGCCTGGCGAGAGGCCAGAGGGTGAGGCCTGCAAGGCCCATGAGGCCTGCGCCTCCCCCTCTGCGCCTCTGCCCCCGCTCAGCTTCTTCACATCTTCTCTTCTCTCCTTTTTTTTTCTGTTTTCCCATTCTTAAATACGTTATAGCAGAGGCGATATCACGGGACATTCTGCTACCAATCGGCTCGGCCTTGGCCAGCAGCGGGTCCGCCCTAGGCCTGGCCAAGTCCCCTGAACAAAGGGGAGCGACTTCTAGCAGTTTCCTACAGAAGCTGCCACCTTAGGCCCCCCCTACTAAACAAAACCACAACACTCATGCCTCTCACTTGGCTTTCACCTTTCAGATTCACAGCAGCGTTTGCAGATGTGCCCTTCACATATCAGATTGTGTTAATTATGGGAAGTTACCTTCCAGCGTTCTCCTGAGTGCGACTGCAGAAATGCAGAAATTCATCACAAAACAAAAGTGTGAAAAGAAAGTAATGTCCTTCCCTCCTGCCTTTTTCTTTTTTTTTTTTTCTCTTTTTCTCTGTTTTTTAACTAGCAATTGGATTGTATAAGTATTTGCAATAAAGTAACTTCAAGGAAGACAAATACAGACTCTCTTTATAATGTTTCATTTAGTTTGGTTTGACCTTTTTGAAAGAGGTTTATGCTACACAGGGCATAAAACCAGATACTATTCAAATAAGGACCAAAAAAAAACCCAACCCACCACATTAAAAATTCACTTTACAACTATCGCTAAGCCAGATAGTTTAGTAGTTTGGTATCTTTCTGCTCATTTATATTCCTCACTACTCTACTCAAAACCCATTGTAATTGCTAGTATCTTTTTTTCTTATCGAGGCAGAAGGTTCATTTGTAACATCCTCACACAAAAGAGGAGTGAGCAGAATATTAGAGCATGAGCCTGCATGGCTGCGTTGGAGTCAGCAGTGTACAACAATGTTTTGAGTACCTGGATTTTGTAATTTGAGGCAGTTCAGCAGGAAAATACTAAATATCATCATGACCCATGAATAACATCAAGCATTAGGATTTCCATATTAAAAAAAAATTACTGTGTGTAGCAAGGAGAGCATCTGATGTACTGAGTGGCCTGGACTATCCTCTGTACTTATCAAAAGTGTGATGAGAACCAGGTGGAAGGGTTTATGTGCTGCTAGCATGTTGTTGTCAGAACTGTAGATCTGAATTTTGCTCTTCTGAGGGAAGAAATATGAGATACATAATTACTCATTACTCATTCAGCTCCTCTAGTGAAACGGAGCATTTGGAGTTTCTGCCTTCAGCTGTCCATGCCCTGCTAACCACTCCTGTCCTGCACTAGACTTGATGGAACCTCTTTTTTTAATATATATCACCTAAATCCAAAAAAAAAAGTGGACAGCTGATCTTAAACCTTCATGTATTTTGTCTGCAGATAAGAGATGAATAAGTGTAAGTGAGAGACAGTCTACATACAGACTTGCGCAGCTCTAAAATAATACAGATGCCTACATGGACATTCTTTCTTTCCATCATAAGTGCCTTTTTCTTCCTCAGTTTGTGTATCTGCAATCAAGTGACACTTGGGCAGATGAGAATATCAGCTTGCTGCATAATCTCTTGCACGGCTTTGCCTAAATATGTTGATATCTCAAATTAAACCTGTGTAACTGTGAATACAGACAAGCACCAAAATTGGTGTTAAAGCCAAGTAAACTGAAATGTTGAAATGTTCTAGGATCCAGATTAAAATTATTTATATCTTTTACACCTGTCAATTTAAAGAAACAAATTAAACTGATATAATTTGAGCTTAAATCAGAATGAGAGTTTCCACATATGGTTTTACAGTGAATTAATTAAAGGTCTGTCCATGTGGGAAATTTGACCAGAATAGCTTTCTCATAAGAATGTCTCTCTTTGTAGATACTACTATTCCAGAAGCGCTTGTTTGGTTTGGGGTTTTTTTCTTGCTCAGTTTAATGGACTTTTAAACAAGGAGATCTGTGCTTCAAGTTATATAGAAATACCTTATTTTAGAAGAAAAGATTCCCAAGGAGACAAAACCCTTAGTGCATTTAAAACCACACTGTCACTCCACCCAGGGTGTAAGCCAAAGCCTGTGGTTTTTTTAGCTTCCATATCTATCTTCCATATCCAAACTTTGAACATGGAAAAATATTTCAATTGTGATTCAAAATCCTTTGACAGAGAGGAACGCATAATTTATCATGCTGTGCTGGCTGATTTACTGTACATGTAAGCTCCACTTATCACTTTGAATAACACTGATGGATTTAATTCCAGACCACATGAATGAGCCAGTATTTTTCTCTTTCCAGTTCAGTTGTGCAATGCTGTCATGTGAGAAGTGTGCTGAACTCGTAAGGCAAACTGCAGGGCACCACAAGGTCTAGGAAAATCTAGCCAAAAACTTAGAGCCACTCCTTTGGGAAGAAAATTCTTGTAGTAAATTCCACGTATACTTTTGGAAGTATTTTAGATACAAGTAGTCACAAGGAATTTGTAGTTGCATGTGAGGATTTTGAATAGCTGAGGCTGGTTGCAAACCAGCTGTGATGGAATATCAAATTAAAGATGATAGTCAGAAATGATGGGCTCATATCAAGAACCACCTCCTCAAATGGTAAATTCCTGTAGTCAGGGTAAGCTGCTGAATGTATCCTCACAGAATCACATGGTTTTTGCCAGACGAGCTTAAGCATGAGTCAGAGTAAAGTTTCACCAAGCGCAATGTTCTGTTTCTGGCAGCAGGTAGTAGGGGATGTCTACAAAAGAGCAGAGGAACAAGGCAAACATGGTTTTCCAAGAGTAAGTCTCAGGAATAGGCTAGTATTCCTCTAATATTCAGCGGTGTGCCACTTAGGGGTTTCCTGAACCAGAAATTATTCCTAAGTACTAGACTGCCTTCATTGCATTTTTGTTCCACGAACGTGTCTAACTGAACCCATGTCAACTTCTGGCATTTGTAACCTGCAGGAAGGGGTGCCACATCTTGCCACACATGGCAAAAACATTTTCTAGTGAGTTAAAGTTTACTTCTGTACCTGAAGTACAGGCACTTTGGCTTGGCTGAGTTTGTAAGTGCTTGTTTAGCAGAGGTTATAGTATCTTCTTAGATCAGGAAACCAGCAAGACCTCTCTCTTCTCCCCACGCTCAGCAACACAATATACAAAGACAAATTGCTGCATCATAGGAAAAGAAAAAAAAAAAATCCCAGTCCAGAGATAGTAGAAAGCTCTAGTAAAGAAGTATTCTGGGATGTAGGTCTCTTCATGGTCCGATTACTCTCTGGGCTCCACATTGACTAATGGAAAGTAGTAAATCCTCTAATAGCTCTTGTCTGGACTGTGTTGCCCTGTTCCTCTTGTGCCTTAAGTGAAATAGAGGCTATGAACTTTTCCATGGGACATTTTGTCTGAGATGGCAGGGACAAGACCAGTCAGCATCCCTCTTTGAGTTGTTTGATCAAGGAAAGGAGTAAGTTTAGAAAGGCCTATGTAGATACATGTGGTCTCAGATTGCTCACTGCTCTGAACATGTCATTTCAGTCACTGGGGTTGCTCTTTTTGTTGTTTTTAGGTTTGTTTCCAGCCAGATCAGTGAGCTCATCTGCCTCATCCTGCAGCCAAATGTTCTGTATCGATTACACAAAAGAGGGAGGCAAAGCTAGAGAGAACAAAATGGAGGCAGGGGGACAGCCCCTGATGGATCACATACTGCCTGGGACACAGAGGTCTTACAGTGATTTTACTGTGTTTTGAAAGCATAACCCAAAACTGTTTAGACATCACATTAACACTTGTGTGAATCTCTCTGCAGTTAGGTATACATTTTAGCAAGCAACTGGCCTTTGGCTAAAAACTTTAAGAGCTAGAGAAGCCACTATACTCCAGGAAATATCAGTCCAGTTGTTATTTTCATTCAGTGTTTAAAAATTACATCTTTTTTTTTCTGGCTCAGACTTTTCTGACTTCAGCTTCCAAAAGTGAAATCTCATTACACCTATTTCTGCTAAGAACCAGCTAAAGCTTGATATCCTTTGATTTGTAGTTGTATCAGTAATCAACTTAGTAGCTCTTGGATAAATGATTAGCAAACTCCTTAAAATCCTCAGTCTTTCATTATATGATCTGCTTTCCAGAACCAGTAGCATCTATCTTTGTGGCTCCTTTCTGAACCACCTAAGTTTACATAATTTTTTCTGCAGTATGGACAAGGACTGGCCACTGCATTGCAATATCTTCGTGGGGGGATATCAACGTCACATGCTTATTTGATATTCAGTCTTTATGCATGCATCAAAGCTGTTTTGCCCTGTTAGGTACATCATCACACAGAGAGCTCATGTTGAGCTGCTTTGCTACCACAACAGTTTTGAGTATTTCAGCATTTCAAGTACTGCCAGCCAGTGTGCATTCACAACCTACTTACTTCTTTCCTAACGGTGTTTATCTTCATGTGTTTCAAATGAAAACAACTGCTTAAGGAATTACCAAACTTGTTCAGAGAAATTAATCATCCTCATTATTTACTATACCACCCATTCCTGTCATCTGTAAATTTTGCTGGCAATGACTATACTCTCTCAAGACTACAGATAAGGATATTTTATAGCATTTGGTCAAGAACAGATTGCACTGGGACTAGCTCCATGGTATGATGATTCATTATTACATTTTCTTGAGATATGTCAATTAAGTAAGATTTAATTAGAGAAAGTTTTTAATGAGAGCTGGATGGCAAATGATTTTTCCATATTGCAAAATCTTCAGGATTTAATTTTTTTTCTCATTTCTTGAAATAGATCACGATGCTGAAATCTCAAATTTGGTGGGGGAGGAAGGAGAGGGAGGTGGGGAAGAGAGGAGAAAAAAGATGAAAACTAGGTGAATAAAAACCTTCTCGTTTCAAATCTTGGTTCTATTTTATACTTACATGAATTTTTATTGTAAAAATATTTCCCCTACATTTCCGAACAACAACCAAAATGCCTGCAAAACAGAATCTTCCACTGAAAAATGGTGAAATACTTGAAAAAGTAGAGATAACATCAAAGCTTAAAAATAACTAATCAAAACCACGTCTCCCCTGCACAACAAAGGCTGTAGTTCTGGCAAGCTGTCACTTGCCAAACTGAGTTTTAATCCATTTAAGAGAACTACACTGATTTTTTGTGTAGTGATAATTTTGTTATCAGAATGTCATACAGGACTACATCAAATGTCTGAGACATCAGGGAGATAGATGTTCAGCGAACTGATCAGATACGTAATGTGTCATTTATAACATGTAGTTCAGGCCAGGAGTTCACTAGAATGCAGCCTACTTTTCCAAATTCTCCAAGATCCCCAGAAATGCAACTCTTGCCCAACTCATGCCATTGCATCTGAGTGCAAACAGCAAGCAATCTTTTGCCTAAATTGGCAAAAAACCCCAAATAGTTTCTATTTGGACAGTAGCTAACTTAATTGGACTGCTCTGAACTCATATCAAAATAGTGATGCCTTATGGACAGCTTCTTGAATAGAGTCTAAAGAGCTACTCTTGTCATGAAGATAATCAGGAGAGAGACAGAAATATCATTGCCTCTACATCTGTTCCAGCATTACTATAGTTTGTTTATATCAGTACCTGTAACACTAAATAAAGAGTGGTAGGGAGTAACTGTGATAGTTGGACCTCCCATCATCTATCTACACTGTTTATTTTTCAGTTCACTCCTCATGTGTTTTGGACATCTTCAGTTAGTTTTCTCCAATATCCAGGTACAGAACTGGTGACAATTCACTCCAGAGCACGCTCTCCAAAGGCAGCATGGCTGAGACAGGCTCCCTCGTTACAACTCATTCTGCCCGAACATCATCCTCCAGCACCATCCCTGGTTTTGAGCGTGAAACAGCCTCGGATGTCCTTTGCCATGGCCTGAAGTACATAACGTGCCTTGCAGAGGAACCAAAGCCAAATGGTACTCTTTTCCTCCCTTGCTTTCCCCACTATCAGGGGACTGAGAAGACTCTTCCAAGGCAAGAGCAATTCCTGTCCTAACTCACCCCAAGAAAGCTTCCTACCTCCTTGAAAGGCAGAATTACAGCATTTGCCCTCAGAAGGCTACTGGAGATCATTCTTTTTCCATCTCTTCTTTTGAGTTTCAGGAATTTACTTTTCATCAGAATTTTCTTTAACATTCCAAAAATCAATGTGTGGAGTTTGGGATTCCTGCTGGTAAGAATTTAGCTCATTCCCATACAAGGCATAGACCTGCCTGTGCCTTGAAAATTTGATTTACAAAGCTAAGGCCCTAACTTTCAGCCATTTCCATCCTGAACAGCACTCCTAAATCTTGTTTTAAATTACAGTCCAACTATTGTACCAACACTTATCTTTGACAACCATACTTGTAATACCATAAAAAACCCCAATATCTAGTTTGTCTGACAAGACCTATTTTCTATCAGAAAACCCACCCAGTTTTATTTGTATTGATTGTGGTACTACATACCAATCCCATACCAATCCCATACCAATTTTCTTGTGATTATGCCCAAAATTAGTGGTGGGATTAGAATCCTAATTTTACTTAGTCACTTTTTTAAAACTAGTTTAACATTTCTGTGTAGACAAGGCCTAGAACAAATTATATCAGTGTAAGCTGGATGTAGCTAAATTTAAAAAATAATTCCAAAAACATTCACAGCTTTGCATATATCAAAACATTTCTCATTCTTTCCTTGAATTTCTCTCAGAAATGAATAACACTCTCCATGCATGAGAAAACTAATTCTTGCATGCAAATGCTCCCAAGGAGAAAGTTGATTATTTCAAACAGATCCACAAAGCAGGAGAGAATGGCTCTGGCCCAAACATGAGGGAAACAGAGTATGCTGGTATGTGCTGGGGACACCGTGGACATATTTCGAATGCAACTTAACCCATAGGTTTGAGAGATTGTGGGCAGCACATGAGAAATCTTCAAAACATTGTTTTGAAGCTGTTAAAATTCAATGAGAAAATTTGCTGCTTTTGAGTCGATGATATTATACCAGGAATTAATTAGTTTTGTTTAGTAAAACTGAAGGAAACTCCGCCCACCCCGCCCCAAATATTATCTAGTTACTGTGTTGTCCCAGGACACCAGTGTAAGTATCTTTTAGCCATTAATGTATTTACCCTCACAATATGCCTACAAGGTAGGGAGATATTAATACCCTCATTGTACAGATGATTAAATAAAGTGTGGGGAGACCCATTTCATATCCCTTAATAGACTTCCTGGCTAGTAATCTATAATATGTCTACTGTAAATACTATATATTTTATGCCTTTCTGCCTTCATGCAAGTTTATGGCTCTCACTTAACTCCAAATATTCTATCAGGACAGGCTCAGGCAGGAAGCATTCATCATCAGGAGATTGAGATACCTTCTGACCATGACCAGGCAAGTGAAACAGCAGTATGTTGAGCTATATTAGAGCCAGTAAAGAGTAGAAGTTTCCATCTATTGCAACTTTCTAGGAATTATTTATTCATCCCCTCAAAAGGTGGAAACAAGGGAAATCCTGTTTCTCATAGCAAAAATCTGGACCAAAACGTAAGTTTTCAGAGTTTTTGAAAGGGATGGATAATTTCTAGCATTCTTGATCTTTCCCAGCTAAACTGAGACTTCTGATTCCCCTACAATAGTTAGAGAGCTAAACTTCAGAAAGTGCCCTCAGAAATTTAATATACTCAATATAAACATGGGCAAAATCTAGCTGCAGAACACGGAGATTTTCATAAACTGATTGACAGCATCAACAAGTACTTTGGGTCTCTGCAGACGAGAAGCTTTTCCATATATAACAACTAATGTCTATGCAGAGCTTTTCCATGAATATAGCTCAAACTAGAAATGCTCCAATAAGTCTAATAAAAATAAAAAGGACAAAGAGACAAAGAAATGAGATCTCTCTGATCCAATAAGTAGCGCCAGGTGCAGTGGCTGGCAGAAAAACACCTTGTCACCTCCCTCCATGTCTGATGCACATGACTTCTTAGCCTATGTTGAATGACAGAAGGGCCATGGCTACGTACCAGTGCTTCATGTAAGCAGTGTCTCAGCCACAAGTGGGGCAGAATACAAATGAGATGCTGTCTGGTGCACTTTGTCTAGCCCTAGATACCTGCTGTTGTGGAATGCTGCTGTCACTTCACTGAATATCTAACTGCCAAAGGATTAATAGAAAATGTGGCAGAGAGCAAGGAGTTCCCATCAACAGAAATATTGAAGAAAAGGAATCTGTCCTGAAAAACCTACCTGAAGGACTAGTAAGAAAAGCCTTGCAGACAGTTACCAGGCAGTGTTGTCCTCTTGGGTATGTTTTTATTGTTTTCTTTGCTGTTTGTGTTAGCTGCTCTTGCAGACCGTTTCTTCCACTTTACATGATCGCCTATTGAAATCATAACACTGAATTTGTGACACCACAATTATTTCCATGGCAACTGGTTACCGTCAAACAGAGAGGCACTGTGAGGATGGCAGTGCAGGAGTGATACGATCAGCAATTTTAGTCTGTCCAGCGAATTCCAAGCTGCCGGAGAGGGCACATAGTGGCAGGAAGGCCAACACAAAAAGCCCTGTACTAATCAGTCCTGCTTGTAATGAAAGTAGGAATAATGATCTACAATGATCCACAGCTAATGAACACATCATTTGTTACAACCTTCAAATAATAATTAAAAATAAAAAACAAAACAAAATAAAATCAAAGGAAAACACCTTGAAAAAACAGGAGCAAGTCTTAACAAGACAAGTTTTTGGTTCCAGTCCCATCAAAATGTGAGTATGAGGTACTTATGTACTTATGTCATGTACCAATCAGCAGCAACTCAGTTGAAGACAGATTTAAGCAAAGTCAGTTGACTTTCTGTCCATTCCAGAATGAATTCTGATCATTTAGCAAGAAAGCACAATGATAGGATTTGACAAAATACATATGAATGCCATCCACATAATAGTGGAATCCGTGTTTTTATTTTTATTTTTTACTTCTTTTTTCTTTTCTTGCATATCGTCTCTTTAGGGATGCTCTCCATTACAATCATTTGAAAAATAAATGTGAAATAAAACATAAATGGAATGAATGTCAGTGAAAGTCTAAGAAATGTTACACATAGCTTCAGGGAGGCCTTTTAGCCACTTAAATAATGAAAAGAGGTACTCGAGAGAAGTGTGATTCACCTGGATATATATAAAATCAATTAGCAAATACTATCAAATTCACAAGGATACCACCTTATTTCTTCTAGACATGTCATGCGAGTATCAGCCCCACCTTCAGTTCCCCCATGCACCCATCCTTAGGAGTGGTGATGGTCTAAACTACTCAAAGCCAAATTTGTGAGCTATGGTTTGTCTATCAGTGCCCTTCAAATGTTATATAAACCACACAATGGTTATTGTTGAGCTTCAAGGTTTGTTGGTGTTTGGTTCTTTTTGGTTTTGTTTTTTTTTGTTTGTTTGTTTTTTGGTTTTTTTTTCCTATAAACTGACAGGAAACTGCCTACTGATTACACCCCAAGTACTATGCTTGATATGTTAACAGTAAATGCTTTTATGTGGAACCTAACTGTGCTTGTGAGGCTTCTGCATGGCCTTTGTGCTGTGTGACAAGCAAAGCAAAAAAAGACACAGAGAATATCTTGGTAATCAAGATCCTCAGCAGGTGTAAGCAGGTGTCATAGTTGAAGTTATGCTGGTTTACACCAGAGGAGGATGGAGCTTTTTGACCTTTACATTTTTATTAGCAGATCTCTGTCATCCCAGTGTAATCTACAGGCTCTTCTTCCATCCCTTTGTCTTCCAGGAAATGTCTGAAATAAGCATTGTACTCTCTGGAGACAGAGAAAAGACTTTTCATCATCCAAAGCCCTGTCAGCTAACTGATTATCTGAGTGTGCATGCCTACGCTGACTTGCCTCCATCACTCACAGCAAACATGAGGACAAATGCTGATCACAATTCGCTGCGCTTTCCTGCTTGCAACTGCAGGTAACTCTGAATTTAGCTAATATTTCCAGATTAACTATACTCCAACATACATAGCTGTCATAGTTTAGCCCCAATTGGGACCAGACTAGACCCGATCGGGGCTAAACTACAACAATAGCAAAGCCTCGCTAATAGAAGGTGATACTTGGAATGTTTAGAATCCTATTTATTAATTCTGGCCAGGATCTTATGAAGTTTCACACCTTTAATTTCTCTGTCTTTGATAGCAGATAAAAGAATACATAATTCTTTTTCCAGGCAACACAGTGTAACCTGGATTACCTTTTCCCCATTACTTCAGGTTTAATTTCATTTGCTTTTTTGACTTCCCACTGATGGCCTTACAAAATATGTTTGCTAGATTTAAAAAATAGATAACATTACAGTCCTAATTCCTGTTTCCTTTGAATAATATCTCCTCAGTAAAATGATGTACAAAGTACCATTTGTTATTTTAAAAGCACGGCTTTTCATAAGGCTCCTGTCATAAATAGGACATTTAGTATTGGATTCATTGTTAAACCAGACGGCATGCAGAGCTGGCAGCATTTTGCAGTAAGGCACACAGCCTGTTTTATCAATGAGTTCACAAACAATCAATAAAATCTTGGGAAGAAAAACACTCCTTCTTGCCCAAATGGCAAGAGAGATTCATCACAGGAGTTTTGTCTGTGGATATGACTATGCTGCTTTCATCTCAAGCAGCTACTAAAACAAAAATCCTTTCAAAGAGTTGCATTGGCAGGTGATGACAGTGAAAGTTGAAAGGGTTGTTTGAAAGGTTTTATTTTGACTGCATTACACTGAGAGATAGGAGTTCTGCTTTAAACAACTCATTCTGAGAAATGTCTTGATGTGTCCAATTAATGGCAGCACAAGGTTCCACAGAAAATATAATTACAATGACAGATTCTTAGCAGCTGCAACAAGAACGTTTTTCAGCAAGGTTTTCCTCTCAGATGCATTCCTTGTATATCCAGTTTCTTTTGGGTCTTCTTTTTCAAAAAGACCATAGTTTATATCTGCATCCATTATTCTGGTTATTATTTGGAGAAGTTTCAGATCCAGTGACATTCCTTTTGAGAGCATCAGCATCTGACACATCTTTCCCCCCTTAAATCTTCAGACTGTATTTCATACCTGCTTCTATTCACAAGATAGAAATAAGCAAAATTCCTCAGGAAAAGCAAAGTAGGTTTTGTTTTAAATGCCTAAAACCATCTAGCTCTCTGAGGCATTTTGATAGGGTGACACTAGAGACAAACCAGACAAGTGTGGGTTCAAGCCGACTCCCACAACCAGGTTCACCAACCAGTCATGAGGAAACCTGCAGTCCTCTGCAAACCCTGAGCAGGAGACCCCATACACAGTCAAGAATTTGTCACAGGGCCATGTGCGCATCACTATCGTCCAGCAAATCAAGCTGCAGATGAACACAAGCAAGATATAGCCAAAAGGAGCAGTAGAAATCATGACTGTGATCCCTCCTTGGCATGATGGGGTTGTCCTAAGGTCAGACTAACCAACGACTGGCCATTTACCATATGAATGGAAAGATATGCAGTGGGATTTAACAAGGAGACACCCAGTCTTGCATGATGTCTTTGTTTCAGAATAGACCAAAGACCCGAGGGTCATGGAGGTGTGGCTAAAAACGCGCACAGAGGCAGACCTCATAGAAAAGATGAAAATGGTGTCGTTCAAATATCCTGGGTGGAAGGCATAGTGACATCTTTTGGATAACTGTAGAGGAAATGCATTGAATTGAATTAATGAATTGTTCAAAGGTAGAAATGCTCAAAAAATTGCCATAGGAATCCCTCGGGATTTTTTTTAACAAATAGACATATTCAAAAATCCTGGATGGGAAACATTTTTTTGCCTAGAAGTTTTCAATAATTTCAAATTTCAAAAGGTGTTTTCAGTGGATGTTTCTAACAAAAAGTTTCCTTCACTCTAGATTTGAATTGGATATTTTTCCTGTGTTTTCTTGTTCAATCAGAAAAAGTAGAATGAATTTTTAAGATTAAGCAAAACACAATTTTTCATTTCTTCTAAAAGTCCATTCAAATTACTTTTTCACATTTTGACTAGAGGTTGATAGGTTTAATTGGAATTACAGTTCTCTCTAAAAATTATCACAGACTAATTTTGGCAGGAGTTTTTTTTTTCCTTTTCCTGGCAATAGATTCTAACTGCCACTTACAGCATTGGGATTCCTTGTGCCTTTTTACTAACTCTCACCATTGACATGATATTATTACTTATGCAAATCACTTAGCTTACTTCTACTTTATCATCTTCTTAGTAAAATAGCAATAATTTCGTAGGTCAGAGAAGATTTCTGAAGAATATTTATTAGGTACTTTAAACACAGAGAGCATCACTTCTCCGACACTAGCATAAAATTTATGCATTTATATTTGTTTCTTAGCATTTTTCTTGATACACTCCTTAATCATACAGATAAGAATCAGACCTTTACAGTGGTAAACACTACAGTATTTATTACGTAATTCACTCTCAAACCTCTCATTTACAACTAGTGTTTCTATTCCTAATATTTGAGCCCAGAGCAGTGCATATTCATCCACATGCATTTGGGCTTTACATCTATACAAACTTGGTGCTTTTTCATGTTTGTGAATCGTATAAAACAAGCTTGGTTTAATTTTATTTTGATTCTAACACAGGTGTAAGAAGGCCCCGAAGGAGATTTTGCATAAAACTGAGAAATCTTTAACTATACTCAAGATGTATTTTTCCTTCCATTTTTGTACCTGTTGGTACAGTATAATTGCAATCCTTCCACTCTGGAGGATAAATCAGAAGATCATGACAGTACAATTCCAAGCAGTCAGACATCTTCCACAGATTGATATGTTTTGCTTCACTCACTCTAGTCCCCCTGCTGCTTTCCTACTTTTATCTCCAGATTTTCTTAGTTTGATTGCTTCAGACCGTACATTGTGAGTGAGTGATGTCAATGGCAGGCTTCATGCATAGAAACTTTACAGCAGCCAGTGAAATACATCTCAACAACATTCTTAAGGTTTTTCTCCATGCCCTATCTGGTGAAAGATGAAATAGTTATATTAGCCACTCTTCAAAGCCTGAAGTGCCAGCAGTAAAATACACGTTTGTCTCAAGACTTCAAAAACTTTATGAACCTATTGAATAGTATAAGGTCTTTATGAAGAGTACTGTTAAAATGAGTTTGTAGAACTACATCTTCTTATTCAGTAAATTAATTCTCATCGTACATTAAGTAACAAAACAGTGTGTGTCAGGTAATCATAAGTCATCAAGTTACTGTACAGGTAATACCTTTGGAAGGTCACCCCCTACTGTGTTGTTCTAGATCAATTACAAAATAATATTCATTAGCTTGAACAATCATGAAAGTGATTGTGTAGGATATCTACACATTATCTGAACAAAAGAAATACATCAAGCAGCTATCCTTGGTAAAGTTTATTCAGTAGTGATAAAGTAGATGAACATTGACTTTTAAATTGGATAGTCAGTAATTGGTTTTAGAAGATGAGTGTTTTCCCCATAATTTCTACATTTTTTAATTTCCTGATTGCTTTTTTTTCATATCTTATTATTTGCATAAGACTCAATTAGTAATGGTCAGGCAGCTCTGTGTGACTAACTAGAAGAAGGCAAGTAGGGTCAAAGGTATGGAGCATCTCAAGTTGGGCAGTATGCTTTATCATGGAAAATAGCTGATGGACAAGTTGCTGAAGATCTCCAGAATCACAATGTACAAAGAATATGAATAGGATATTATTTTTTATTTCTCCTCCAAGACAAGCATTAGGGTGCTTCAAATGAAGCTAGTGTATAATTTCAAAATGAAAGAAAGAAACCAAGTTTCCAGACCACATGGGGTTGAGATGTAGAATCCTGTGTTTCTGGGATGTTTAAAGGTTAGAGTTAGAAAGAAAAAGAAGGAGTAAATCACTGACTGTTAAATATAAAGATGCATTTTTGGTCCAGGAAGACCTGAAGTTGCAAGCATTCAGCATTCCTGGGAAGTGTGTCACAACCTGCTTACAGGTTCTTATACCTTCACTTGTGCATTTGTAATTGGTAACTGTCACGCGACAAATCTTGAGCTAGATAAAGCTTTGATATTACTCAGCAGACCAGTCTTTTGCTCTTTTACATACTTACATAGTGCATTACTAAACCTTTCATCATGATCCATTAGACAGACAGAAGTCGTAACCGACGTTAAGTTAGGCATGTGTTAGAGACACTGTGAATGTTGGCCCATGGTATTTCTGCTCTCTTTAACTACCAGGCCAAACTGTTACTTTCAGAAGCTGAGTAGAAGTGTCAAAAAATATTGTTTCTGGACTATGAAGACCAATAAAGTTCCAATGCAATTTAGATATGTGTTAAGTAGCCCCAGTACATACCAAAGATATACATTTCTTAGTAGGCCTGCAGTGGAAAATGTTTAAGCATCACTGAGTACAACACAGTTCAGGAAAATGGAAAATAGCAGGTGTATATATTATCTTTTTACTGAACATAATTACACAGCTGATTCACGTCAGATTATAGCAGAAGTGGCTCCTTCAGAGGTACTGAGGATAGAAACAGCAGGAAAGTGGTTTTTAGGAGAAAGTCAAGAAAGATAACCTTTGCTGAAAAGTCACTGTAAGCAAAAAGGCAGGGAAAGAGGAACAAGACGTGACAAGTTCAGATCATGTGCAACTTTATGAGAAGTTGAATTGCTTTTCTATGGCATTTCATGGACATACGAGTATCTTTGTGAACAGACTGCAGGAGGTGCTAGAGAAAACAGCACTATCTGGAATTATCCAATATCTATTGAAAATAAAATCAAGATAATTTTATTTCACTGGTATGAGAAGCCTGTGCTAAAACCATTAATGTCTGCCTAACTGACATTTTTTTTCTAGGTTTGTCAACTGTCAAGCACACCTTGTCTAGCCATCTGAAAAATTATTTGCATACATAACAATCCTGTCTTTAAAAAAAAAAAAGGGGGGGGGGGAAGCTAAATATAAATCAAATATGCAATACTCATTAATTCTTATAAACCACTCAGGAAAGACAAAATCCCAGGTACCAATAATCACTCAGTTACTAGCACCTCAGTCTAAAGTGTATTAATTTCCAGGCACCTGTTGCAGACAAGGATAATACAGTCGATTCAATTTTTCTGTTTCCACCAATCTGTTAAGATTTAAGTACCATGAATAGCTTGAAAAATTTCATTTCCTAACCTGTGCTAACTTATTTGCTAAATTTACTCACTACTGTAATGAAATTGAATAAAAGATCACCCACCCATGTTAATTCTAAACAGCATATCAGAGACAGACTAGAGCAGCGTCAATGTTGATTTGTGCTTAAGATAATGAAATTTGAAAGTCTAGAAATGATAGGGTTGTTTATAGCAAGTTCATCTCTGTAAAATAATTGCATCCAAGTTCCCATAAACATAAAAGAGAGACATTCTGCTGCAGTTGGTTGAAAGGATGGTTTGATTAAGGAATATAGATAACATTTACAGCTTCAGAAGAACTTCAAAAGACTATCAGGGAAATCAGGGAATTGTAAAGACAGAATACAATTTCCCAACTTAAAAGCATTATTTTTCCTCAGACATCTAATTTAGATTATATACCAGAAGCCTATAATAAACCTCCCACAAAGAAATAATAGCACACTGCACATATTATGGTTGTTCAACACCCCATTTAAACACAATTACTGGCCCTTTGCCAGAAGCTAGGAAGCATTTCTTTCCATAGCAACAGTAAGAGAAAGGTCAGGATAATATTTCTGCAGGAAAGCCTTCTCTTAAGAAGGATTCAGGATTACATTGTGGATTACATGCTTTTGAAGTATAGTACTTCCAAGTTAAAATTCACCTGGATCATCTCTCCCTTCCTCTTGGGATTAATTCTTTGGGTTTGCAAAGCCCACACCTGGCTCCTTATACACCGTTCTTTCCCTGTATTTAGTCAGAATAGAGTTGCTCCAACTTCTACTTTAGCAAGGGTGTAAATAAGAAGCAGCAAATGTTCCTTGCTAATTCATTGACAGTATAGCTCAGGATGCATTTAATTAAAAGCTGAGCTAATCTACCTAGTTCATTTTATTGGATTTGGTCTAGTAAACAGCCTTTTAGATACTAGAGTATTTAAAGGACAACGTATGGTTGGGCTTTTTCATATTTTAAAAATTTATTTAGTACTGTTGCCTGTTAGTATAAAAGCTAATAGATTCTTTTCTAGCATTGCTTTCTGTTCTGCTAGGAGCTAGTTAGCTATTGTGTATGACTGGTAAAATAATAGCATCTTTTTTTTTGAGAATTAAGCTTGCAAAAACATATGCAGATGAGTCACTTTGATCATGTGAATTATTTCATTCAACTCCTGTTAAATGCTTTGAATCGCAGTCTCTCTTGGAATCATAATCCAGGGAGAACAATGCTATTAGTTCAATAAAACTACTAAAATGGATCAAGTAGCAGGCCTAATTCAAAGCTTTAAAAAAGTCAATGTTTCTTTTAGCAACTCAACAGTTTGTGAAGAATGACCTGAATATTTAGTTTTTTTAAAAAAAATCCCTTAAGAAAGGCAGATTTTTTTTTAAACTGACAAATCTTCACTGGATTCCACATAAACACATGGAGAGCTGTTATTTTGTGAAGTTAGTATGCTATTCAGTTTGCTTGTGGGTGTAAGTATTTATGGAATCATGAGCATAAAAATCTACTAATCTAATTTCTGGGGAAAACTCTTGCATGCAAAACTCTGGAGCCTGTTACCATGAAGGTTATCCTGAATGTTCACACTCGTTCAGGAACATCCATTGGATTTGCCTTGACTGGATTGGATTGGATTGTACTGGATGGTGGGGTTATCATCAAATCAAGGGATTATAAGCATTGCAGTCGTCCAGCATCCCAGAGGCTGGAGAAACCCAGGATTTTGCTTCCTAACCTGGAGACACCCTGGTACTGGCCAATGGAGCTAGGGAAGACAGCCTCAGATTCTGGTAAGTGGCTCCATTTGCTGCATTTCTTTCCCTGAACCAGGATCAGCTCCAAACACAGAACATCTATAGGCAAAGGAATGGGCGTTTGAAAGAGATGTACAGTAAGTACAAAATACAGCACTTTTTATGAGAGAGGAAACCCTTATAATATACTCTCCTTCTTGTCAAGAAAAAGCAGAGCACTAAGAACAAAACAAATGGCAAAGTCATTTTCCTTACCTACTTTAAACTGAATTCTATGATTTCTCCATTTTATTTAGCAACATATAAGAGCTATCTTGAAGAACAAGAAAATGTAGGAGATGCCTCACAAAGGCATTCCTAGTGTTTTCTTCTGTATGTTACAAGAACGGCCTGTCAACATTAACACCCTTCGGAGTGCTAGTGAAGCAGACTTAATGTACAGCATATTTCATGAAAGAAAGCTTTCATAGTAAAGCTGCACTATACCTTTTGACCTCCTTCAGAAAATCATTTTATCCTCTCATTCTTCTGATAATTAATTTTTTTTTTTTTTTTTTTTTTTTGAGGGACAAGAATGGACAGGGATATGTTCTTAGGAAATCGCTTGGGAACACTGAAATTAGTCCTGCATGCTGTGGCCAAAGGGCTGGTTATCATTAGAGTCTTGGCATGTGGAATAAGTCAAAGGATGTTGATGCTAACAGCACCTTAGGCTGCTGGAGCAAAGCATGATGGTGTTGCAACAGTTGGCAGACAGACGCTTCACATCTGAATTCCACTTTGTGCCCCAAAGTATTGCTGATTTTATTCAGACTTTTTTGCTAGTTTTGATTTATAGAAATTTTGGGGATGTATCTTGTATATTAAAGACAGACTAGGAAAGGCTTAGTTTAGGAAGACTAATTAAGAATTTGGAAATTCTTTTCAAATTTCTTTTTAAATGAGTACTTCATCAAAACAAAATTTCCCAACTAACAGTTCTATTTTTTACTACATTTTCCAATCTAGAAAAAAGTTTTACTATAAAGGTTTCTGATCACACAACAACACTACAGATCGGAATTCCTACTTATTTCTGTATATATGTTTTTTAGCAATAATGTAGCCAGATTAATAACTCTTCATAACTATTGCTAAAGATGGCCACAGTCCACATAAGTCGGGGAACAGAGGAAACTCAAAGGAAGAACAGAAGATTTCCAGGTGATGGAAGTAGCATCTTAACTCTTCTCCTGAACATCTGGAATACAGTAATCACCGTATTTACTGTGTCTAACAATGATTGCACACGTGTTCACAGTGTTTGAGTTTTGAACATGCAAGTTTAAATACAGTCAAGAGAAATACACTTCTTTTACTTTCAAAATCTTTTTATGAATTTATTCCTGCTCACTTTGAAGACAATGATGTCTTTGTACTGATGTCTCTTAGTTTACCTCTGCTACTGACAACTGTCATCTCCACAGTTCTTTCTAGATGGATCAGATGTACCATCTCACTAATTCCTCAGTCCTACCAACTACTTCAGAGGTGGAAGAATGGAAAGGAAGCTCAGCTGATGCCTCAAGAACACATACTGTGTATATGTGAGTGGATCAGCATTGGGATGCTATTTTATTTTTAGGTAGTATACATATATCACTTGCCCAAAATCAAGTACCTTTAATGAGGTTTTAACAAAAAAAAATAACAAAACATTTGTCACTTGGAAAATATGGATCATAAAATAAAATGAATGGATCCTTTAGATATGTGGTAGCGCTAGGAAGAAATATCTGCATGTTGAATAAAGAAAGCTATCTATAGTTTTAAAAGTCCATGTCTCCAAAAACCTATATATATATGTGTGTTTGTGTGTCCATGGCTTGAAAAAATTTCTGATGGGTTTTAACAGGAAGTTCTAAAATAAGCTTTATTTTATGACTATTTTTTTTTCTTTGACAGTTTTATGACTACATTACTCCTGCCTTTCTCTCTCAGTTTCCCATAGTGTGTATTTTATGTAGCACTATCTTCAGTCACAGATGCCTTGCCCTTAGTTCAAAAGTTTCCTGGGACAGGGCAAATGTTATTATAGCATGTAAAAATGACAGCTTGATAAAGTAAGAAGTTATTTAATTCTAAATAGAGATCCTAAATCAATTCCACAAATACGAAGAATAATAATCAGAGAGGTTAGATTCAATTTTAAGTTAATTCCAAAATCTCCAACTCAAACTTTAAATCAGTTCAGTCTAACAGATTACAAAAAGCTGAATGTGCTTTTAACTTCAGTGGCAGTGAATGGCACTTAGCAACTCCCAATCTCCTCATCTAGTATGGGCCCATAATATTGAAATAATCTGAAAAACCTCCCTTTGCTTCCAGCGGCATTGGGATGAGGCTGAGTGTTAAGATTTAAAATGAATAATACTTGACAGTTCTTGTGATTGCCCTGTTTTCTCTGTAAAGGAAAACTTTAAGTAGATTAATTCATAAAACTGCAAAATAAGGGCAAAAATAGATCAAATCTGGCCTTTAAAAAGATCTAATGTTTATGCAACATCTTAAGCAAGTCAGGAAGCTTTAACAGAGCAAGCTCAAATCAATGAGTGTTTTGCTGGAAGTTGCTGGCCTAAGACTACACTGCTGGATCCGGAGCAAATACTGCTGCCTCAGGCTTTCTTGCTTCTACACCTGCAGAGGAAGTGCAATCCAAAGGAAGCTGCTTCCACTAAACGTAAAAGATCTGGATATCACTAACTCGTATAGAAGGGAGTTATGCCAGCAGCGGAACACTTCCCTATTGCACGGTATAGCAGAGCGCATTGCAGTAACCTGTTTTGACAAGGATGCTAAGTCCCTTGTGCCCTCTCTCTCCTAGTAAATCTGTGCCACTAAGAGAAACCTTTATTTATATTAATTGATCCAATTTTTCTTACCAAATTTTCCACCAGGTATTTTATATGGACTTATCTTTTGGATGAACTTGTCATGTCTTTGCCACCTGAACTTGTCTAACCTTGAGCAGAGTTTGGTTTTTAAAGGTGTTCTAATCTTGATTCTGAAGTAAGGATGATGTAGCCATTCTCAGACAGTAAGCCAAGCCCTCATGCTACCTCACCAAGAAAAAAAAAATAGGAAAAAGGAAAGGAGAAATACAGCTGTATGTGTCAAACAACATAATTAATTATTATAAATATTGCTATTCTTAATTATCAAAGCTGACCATTTCATTTAAACACAGATAATGAGCAATAACACTGTTTAGTGAATGCAAAGGAAAAGATTTAGGGCCTGATTCTGCAATTAGATACACAACATGTGCTCTGCCTCTGATTTTGATACAGTTTTAATGAGAATGTTTTTAATACAAGCATCTCAGGGTACACAAAATTAGTGCTTTGTCATCTGAAAAACTGTGTGTATTCTCTAGTATTGGCTACAGAGAGTGTTCATCTAACACCATGTTTGGCTTGATTTACTATAAGGAGTGAATTTTCACGTGAGGATGGTCCAGTAAAAAAGTCTGATCTTGTGTAAAATCAAGTCTGCAGGCACCTCACAGCAAATCTTAGCATCACTCTCTTCTGTCTTTTCCAACCTTGTGGATTCCACAAAAGTGACAGGGATAAGAAAAATCTCTTGACCTCCTTAGTCACCTCTTTTTCAGTATTACCAAAGCTCAGCCATGCAGCTGAGATCAGAGGGTTTTGGTAGTAACCTCTGGGTAAATAATCTAGTCCTGTCTTCTAGCTCTTTCATGCAATCCTTCTTCTGTTAACCACTGGTGCACAGGGACAAACATAGAGATAGATACAAAGCCTAAATTTTCATCTGCAGTTAGTGTAGGGCAGTAGGAAAGAGTCTACAGAATGGAGCAGCTGATCCTGAGAACTCGATGTCCATGCTGCGTGCAACTGAATTTTACTCTGAGTCTAGTCCTCTAACAGCAATCCTGTTTATATACACATTGCAGATGAAAGTGTGTCAAGAAGGGATGATCAGGAGATTCACTTCAAAAGTATGCTTCTAACCTGGACTATGTTAATGGAGACACACTCAAAAGGACTGTGCATAAATACCCAGGAAGAGTCCGCTCTGCATGGTACAAAGTAAATGGTGAGGGTAGCTTTGGTGTGGACTGTAAATTAAGGCATCGTGAAAGCTTTTATAATCTTGCTTATAGCATGATGGATGAAAACTGGATTCAGTTTCCAGATCTGCTACTGATTTACTTCCTTCATTGTCACCAACAGTCATTTAAAAAGTCAAAAGGAATGCTAATGTAATTAAAGCTCTGGAAGTGCTTGACTTGTTGAGTTCAGGCTATGGTTTGTCTGCTCCTTACATTTGACTTGGTATTAAATTCATGCTAATGTGTTGTTCTGAATAAGAATTACAAAAGGAAAATAGCCTTTTATTCCTTAGTTCACCATCTGTGAAATGAGACAATATTTACTTTTTCTCTCTGTCTTGTGACATCTGTGCGGACATAGACATATGTTATTCTGTATAGGCCCTAGCAAAACTGCGCACCAGCATTGCTAAGACTTCTCATATCTACCAGTCCAAGTGGAATCAATAAAAGATGAGAGAAAGCATAGATCAACTAAATTCACCTAAGGTCTGACTTTATTGACTCCAACAGATTTGGCAGTGTTAAGAGTACATTTTTTTTTCATTAGGAATGGTCCCTGAGTTCTTAGTCAACAAAGTGTGCTCTTTCCTCTTTTCAAATATTTGAGGAAGCTCAAAAACCCAGAATTTCTGGTGTTTCTTTGTAATATATCTCTTATGTGAGGACAACAATAAATCTATCTGATATTTTCCAAGTGGAGTGATCTTCAGTTTTATTATCACTAATTAAAACACCTTATTGAAAACTGAGTTTCTGATTATAACTGTTATTGAGCATAAAGAAAATTGTCAGTAACAAAACTTAATTTTTTATATAACCAGTAAAGGAGAGAGCAGCAGATATAGAGGATATGGGAATGTAGCAAAGTCAAAACACTAAGTTATGGGTTAAAGAAGTATATGTACTGTTATTATAAAAGTTACATCAATGATTTATTTTCAACAGCTTGTCCCTTTTTTCCTCAAATAGTTGAGCTGTTAATCTAACACAGGCAGTAAGTAATGGAATTTTTTTTAGTTCCTTTACTCTTGACATCCACGTTTCTGTACTAGTTATTTGTTTTTTTGTGGCTATAGTGATGAAATTCACTTGCTGGCAGTATTATCAAAGATTCCAACAAGTCCTCCATCTTTGTTTAATTTCAGTAAATCAAGAAATTCCATAAGTCAATCATTAAAAAAGAATTTGACAATTTATCAATGAAATAACTTGGGTACTAGTTTTCTATAATCAGATTTTGAAGTCTTTTGACAAAAATTATTTCTTCCTGTAGTGTCTTGCACAATAACAGCTGAGATAAATGTAACGAGTTTGGCTAAATCTTAGTAAAAGTCAACTTACATTACAACTTTTATATTAAAGACCAACAAATTTTATGTTTGTTGAAAGCAATTTTACCAGATAAAACGCTGTCAGCCATGTGGGCAGACCTCAGCAGGGATGGTGTAAAAGCTTTCAGGACATTGAGGACTGGAAGTCTTTGAATTCTGCCAGGGTTTCCTACATTGACATTTAAACATTAAGCAGTCATCCAGTGGGGATTCCCAATAATAACCAGGCTTCTTTCTTTCATGTTGCTAAAGCCTGAGCTAATACAACTGTGTATGTCAACTCATCTCTCACCATCTGTTAGTAAATTAGATATTTTGTAGTTTCTATTGAAAGTTGCAAGCACACCTACAATCCATAGCACCATAAAACACGCATAACTACTATCTTGTATAACAGGTAATCAATGCTTATTGGTGGTCTTAATTGAGTTTGGGAAGACCGATTACTAGGAACAAGAGCATCTGTGGTACTAACTCCTAAAAGGGTTCTGAATGAAATTTGCAGAGTTTAATCCTCCCGTGACTGAATAATTATGAAACTTAGAGGAAAGAATTAGTCACAGGCATTTGTACCCAAAGTATAACCCCAAGAAAACATAAGTGAGACTCTTGGGAGCAGAAGCTGCCCTGGAGATAGGGATCCACCTGGCAGATGTAGTTCAGTCTGGATCCGCTGCTTTTGTAGTCACAACTGGCCAGAAGTGTGCTGGTGAGGGATGCTGAACCAGCTAAGCAAGTAAGCTGCTGTTAAAACAGAAAATAGAATTTATTATGTATTTTACCTTTTGCTTTCAGTCTTGTAACTAAGGGCTCAACCTCATATGTTAGTCAACACAGTCTTGTTTTGGTGTCAAGTCTGGAGCTAGGAGTCAGGGTGAATGAGAGTGAAACTGTGTGCTTCGTCTTCCCAGAAACACAGAGAGCAAGCCAGCTTGATTATTGAGAGCTCCTCCAGGGACCTGCACATAGAGAGAGAGTTAGGAAACCCAGGAATGGAGAATTCTTCCTGCCAAGCTGCAAAGAGTCATGATGACTGCAGGAACGCATGCACCTTCTGGGTCCATGGATACCCAGAAACAGCACAACCTAGTTTGGAATACAACTTTGTCCTGTACACAGTTGAAGGCTCTCAAGCACAGTGCAAACAATGAATAACCACTCTATGACAGGTACAAATTTGCTAAAATCCAAGCAGAATAAGCTGTGGCATATGAGTGTGCAAGAATGAAGTTTTCCCAATCTGTAGATTCCTCCTTCTTTTTCTGTGTTCTTTTTCTGCTCGTCCTATGGTAACAATTTACTGACTGCAGCTTCCCTAAGTGACACAGTGATGTCAGTCCCCTAATTTTGTCCCAGATAAAATAGAGATACTCTATAATCATAGTTCTATCATAAGGCCAGACTGTCACTCTCATTTCCAAACTTCTGCCCACGTTGTCTCATCTTCATCAGTTTTCCCTATCAGTATCAAGCATTAGCATGACTCCATTCCCTTTCTTCACTTCTACTTCCATTACCCTTCTGTCCTTGAAGTCTTCAAGTTCCATCAAAATCAGTAAGAGAAATCTGTTTTGGTTTTAGCAGGAACTCGTCAGGACCTAGTGCAGCAGTCATCTTACCATTGCCTTTGGTTTCTATCTCACTCTTGCTTGCATGCTTCCTCCTAGCCATTTTCCTTAATCCAGAAATCATTCTCTAGTGCAGGCTAATTCACATGTCACTCTCACAGAGCCCATAGTGCTCAGCTAGTCCCAATAATCATGAACACAAAGCTATGTTATTAGACAGACAAGCCACTTTTTGTGTCACTCTCTGCCGTAAGAGGGAAACGGTGCTAAATTGCATGCACTGCCAGAGACTACAGAAGAATAATCTCATCCAGGCCTCTGAACTGGTCAGGATTCAAAACAAACCCCCAAAGGTGCTGAGGTGGCACAAGCTGCTCAGACCTGGCTGGAAGACTGAATAGATTCATGACTTTTTTTTTTTCCTGTGCTAATTCACTTACCAAAAATACAATTGAGAGTTTTAATGAAATTCAGGAAATAATTTTGTGTGAGAAGAGCAGTTCTCTCAGTGCTAGAAGGAGCTCATCGTAAACTGCCTGCTTCAACAGGGTCCAACTGTTGTCAACCAGCCCAAGTAAGTCAACAACAAACCTTGTTCTTCATCTACTGTTCTTCCAAAATTAATTGTTTAATTTGTTTCTGTCATTTTCTAGGGCAAGATTTTCAGTTTTAATTTCAAAGACCAATACTCCTTGGATATGTTTAAGGTAAAATAAGACTCCTTAAAAATAAACATTGCACTGAATGAGGTATTTCATTACACTTCAGATATTTTTTTTTTTTTTTAAGTAAGTGAGACATCGGACTCTAAGCAAAGTCAGTTATGGTTCTTAAACAAACCAAAGCATTAGATTTTATACCATGGAGGGACAAGTATACAGCAAAAGAGTCAAGAGGGTCTTATGCACTTTTCATCTGGTCAAGGTTGATATTCCATCACAATTTACTCTCATACCACCTCTACCAGACCTCTGTCAAATACCTCCCCTCCTCTCCTTTCCTTTCTTCAGCCTTACAGAACCCCAGGACTTCCTTACCTGTTCTACGTTTCACTAAAAACATTTATTTGCCTCTTCCTAAATATAGGAGATTCCTACTGAGAAAAGAAAAGAAAGTCACAAACTGTATAAAGTCATAGAAGAAACATTAGTGAAAACAAGATCTTCCAGTGAGTAACGAGACAGTTACTTGCCAAACACTTTGTGTGTTCAGTACCTGCCAAACAGACCAGCCCCATGCATCCTCCTGCTGATGCAGTGCTTTTTGAGGCAGGCTGAAGTATCGCAGTGCTGCTCATTGCCTGAAACACCTGCAATCAATTACCATTGCTGTTCTGCTATGAAAAGTCCAAATGCCTTGCTTAGCTGGGATGATAATGACATGGTTTGTGTGCAGTTGTCCATCACACCACAGTATAAATCTCTGAGCAGCAGTTCTAATGCATCGAAATGAATTTCCCCTTTTTAAAATTCTAACCATAGTAGGTTAACAGTCTGTTTTCCCTTAACCACATATGGTTGTTTTATAGATTTCATTGTTTATTTCAGTGTATTTTAGAAAAGAAGAAGAGATATACTTTCATTGAAGAAACAAAAACCAGCCCAGCTAAAACCCAGAGAATAATGGTCACTTTTGGAGGAAACGTAGTAAAAGCAAGGCTTATCTCAGACCTTACAAGCTAAATGGTTTGACTCAGACTATACTTAGAAGGGAGACTTGCAGGGGAAAAGGCAATGCCTAAATACTCATGTACTGAAAGAAATTATGTGAGTGATTCGGGATTTTTCATGCCTTCTTCTGAGCTAGTACTGGACGAGAGCCCCAGAACACTTCTCATGAGGTATTACACTGATGGAGAGATGAGCCTTGCATGATACACAGCGTGTGAGCTTCTAGTGGCTTACACGGATTTCGGTAAAGTTCTCACAGTTTGTCCCTCTTGGGCAAATTGGGATGTATGCGGTGTTAGTTTATATTGAAGCAGCTGGCAATGTTGGATGATGATAAACTGATCGTATTCTAAAGGAGCAATGTTGTCTTTTGGGGTTTCAGTTGTGTAAGCCTGTTGTATTTCATTCCAAGCAAGCCATCCTTGTGTAAGAAAGAGAAGCATTTAGCAAAGCTGATTGTACTCCATTGAGTCTTTAACCATTGCTGGTTACTAAGCAAGTTTGAAAAGGTCTTTGAGGTGCATCTGAACATGCACCACAATGCATAAATGTGAAATTGCTAGGGGTGGGAAAACAAAAAGGCTTGCTAAGAAGAGGGATTCCCTCTCTAAGATGAACTAGATACACTACATAGGCTTCATACTGATAAGAAGGAGATTGTCCATGTTTTATAAATTACTTTAATTTTCGTTATAATTATGTTCTTATATGATACACTCATACAATATGTATTTTAAGTTGTTATTTTTATTATTGTTATTATTATTCCAGTAGTTGTTTAGATGAGCTTTTCTGTAAGTTTTCTGAAGCTTGTAAAGGGCTAGAAAATTATAAAAGTTTTTCTGGAAGTTATTATAGATTGCAAAGGAAATACCTTGGTTATACTATTTTTTTTTTCTGGAAAGATATTATGTGGTGCCTTTATGAGCTAGAGTATAGCCTGAGCATTTTCTCAGCTTGTCATAATTAAAGGATTATTGGACCTCTGAAGAAAAAATTCTATACAATAATTTAAGTATTGACATAATGTGGGATTTTTTTCTTGGTAACAAAATAAGAAAAAACAAGTTAAACTATAATGTTCATTTATTGTTTATATTTTCTATCATATTGTTTTGTTTTCTGGCTTACATGAGTGAGAAAACATCTATTTAAAAATACACAAATTTTCTTCTGTTTTGTTGTCTATTTTCTGGCGTTTTACTGACTATCAGTACTATTTTGACCACAGGTTGTGAAACATGGACAGAATGTTTCACAGTGTCATACAGATTTTACATACCCACAGCCTCTGACCATTTTGATTATTGTTTATGATATCTCTCATAGTGACATTTAGATACTATAACACAAGATACTATAACACAATATATATTCTAATACATAAAAAGGGAGAGATTTATAGATAGATCAACTGCAACATCAACTGTGAAAAGAAATAAATTTGCATCAATTTTCTGAAATAATAGTATTTTAGAGGAGTAATAGAAAGCACAATAGAAGCAGAGTGAGATTAAATCACTTGCTGAAAGTCACTGAAAGCATATCTGTCTTGCGGAACCAGGAATATTCAAAACCGCCAGAGCTGAGTGGACCCACAGCCAGGCTAGCTTCAAAACCAGGAGCTGATATTTCCATCAGTGCTGTATTACAGTTAATACACCTTGCTGAGAAGCTTATTATCTTCAGGCCAATACAACTGCATTGCTTTTGAATCTCAACCTAATATATCTATCCAGCACTGCACTCTTCATTGTGGACATCCAACCTTGGTTTGGCATTAATCCAAGGATTTCTTCATGACACAACATTTTCTGCAATGTAGACAAGCCTACAGGAAGCCTGCAAAAGAGCTATAAAGTTGAACGTAAGGGTTTTGAGTTTGTCCACCGCCTAACCACAAAACCATCCATCTTCTGATGGCGTACTTGGTCCATTCTATCAGGCACTCCACGCAGAACATAGCTTATGTCAGATCAGGTGGTAATTCCTTACCACAGTTTCTCTAAGTAATACCCAAGAGAAAAGAATAAGGAAAGAAAAACACCTTGTGACCCTGCTCAATTCCTCTCATACAGGTTTGTAAATGAAGAAGAAGTTTTCTCTCAATCAAAATAAAAAATCTAAACCACAGATATTTTATAAATACAAGCAAGGAGAGTATAAAAATTATGCAGAGGAGAGCACGTTTTCAAGGATTTTGATATAATAGTGGTCTTCTGTCCATAAATGTCTAGATAACTTTAAGAATAAATTTAAAAGCCAACATAGTGCTATAAATGTAAGATGTAAATGTAAGGAAGTAGTAATGAAATGTCTGGCAAGACTTCACTTATACTGTACTCAGTACTACTTACCACATCATAAAAAACTGGTTTCTTAGAAATGTGGTGAGAAGGAAAGAGAGTTGATCCTAGTAATAAAAGTTATGAGCTGTGAAGACAAGAACAGAAAAGCCCTCATTCTGAAAGAGTCATTGAAAACGCAAATAACTGAGACACAAATATTAAGTGATGAAAGTGAGTTTATAAAAAAAAAAAAAAAATTAGATAAATATATGCAGGAGAATTTGAGGTATTGCCACATTTTTACTAATTCTTCCTTTTTTTTTCTTTCTATGACAAATAACACAACTATCTGCTTTAAACTGGGAAATTTTTACTGATGAATACACCTACAGACTACAGAGTTTGTATGTCAGTTCTACTTCTCACTTGTTCACTGGAGCTTAAGTACACCTTCAGATGATACAGAAATACCAAGTGGCTGAATGCTGGACTGCAAGTAAGCAAATCACTAGGAAATATAACATTACATCACTCACAGTGAGAGCAGAACACTGCTGCTATCAGTAAAGGCATCTCCTGAGAGAGGAACAAAAACTGAACTGAAGACCAGTTTTCTTTCATTTTTCCTTCTATAAAAGTTATGTGTTGTGAGTTTTTCTGTAAAATACAGATGGGAAGCTAAATCTTGCTCTCACTGATGTTGGCATGATTGTCGTATTTGGGTCCATTTTCATTCCTTCACTTCGATTATATGGCAAGACAGTAGAGAACATCTGAAAAAGATTTGTTAACAAAAAGTGCAAATTAAGAAGTGATTTTTAGTTTGAAAAAAATGTAATCTTACCTTATTTTACATAAAGATCATATTAATTCATCTGATGGTAGTGAAAAAAATACAAAATCAGAAATCACAGACATTAAAGTATATTTGGGCAAATATTACTACTCTAGAAAGGAATCAACTGCTATATCTTCCTTCTCTTTCCTTTTTTCTCTCTGCTTTCAGTGATGTTTGTGTCTCAGTATCTCAGAAGTTTGCAAGCATTTACCTTGCCCACACCCTGTAGCACAAGGAGATCCCCTTTCATAATGTAGCCAAGCTAATGCTTGGTTGGAAGCAAACTCCTAATGACTACTAAAGATGCCTAAGCAGCATGTTCAGGGTCACCTGGAGAAGCTAAGCATGGAATTGAACCTCAGCCTCTTAACATTCCAACCTTGTGTCCTTGCTAGGCATTTGCTGGAGATGGGTGCACTCCATTATTTTTCCACTCGACCTACAGACTTACAATACGCAGAGCTTCATTCTAAAAACTAGAAACTAGGTGTTTTCGGTGACTATGTGTAAAAATGTAGCACTCTCACAGTATTGTATCCTGGATTTCATATTCACTAGAAACCCATGATCTATCTGTTAAGCATGGCATGTGCCCTAGCAACCATTTTTAATCAAATTCTAAGGGCAGGGGATGATTTCTGACACAGAAAGAAATAGATGTCAAGTCAATATCAGCCATTTCTATCCCTCCTATAGAGGAGACAAATAGGCACCTTGCATGGGTGTAAAGGGAATGTCACACAAAAAGTAGCATCATGAGCAAAAAATTTGGAAAAAAAAAAAAGGAGTCATGATAAGAAAATATCATGAAACAAAAAATAAAATACAGAAAAAATATAGAGCTAAAATGCACTAACAGCAGTGGCAAAACATGAGAATCACATACTGTGTAAAAATAAAAGGATGGAAAATGTTTTGACCTATTTGTTTTGAAAATAGAATTATTGAAACCTTTGCAGCAGAAACATTGTGAGAGCCATCTTGTGTTATAATTAATCCTAAACAAAAGTGCTTTTCATTTGCCACATGATGGATTTTACTGCAAAAATACCCCAACCCTAGATTTCCAAATAATGTTATAATTACAAGCAGAAAGTGAATTGCTAAGCAGATGAAAACCGTCATATAGAAGCAAGGCCCCATCCCCCTGACAGTGTAAACTCGCTTAGCTTCATGCAAGGCTTCCAGACTGTGTCTCATACTCCCTTGCCTCTTTCTTTCCCCTCAATACTACAGGATTCACAAGAACCATCCTATTTGGTGCCTATCTATCTTCACCTTTAAACACCTAAATGTCTAAAAAAATTCCAAGCCTTTGTTGCTACATTCCCAGAGGTTGTTCCTATTAAAAAAAATCCTTACCTTCCCTCTTTTTCTCTTAATCTCAAATCCTGCTCTGATTTTAGTTAACAGGGACAGATTCTGTCCTTGGTTGCTCCAATCTTTGCATCAGCCCTTTTAGCATGATAATTTCTGTAAGAAAGAGGAGTGCAGTGTTTTAAGATTTTTGTCTTGGATTTCACTACACTACAATTTCCATTTGTGGATATGTACATGTAACTGAGCAAGCCTTTAACTGGAAGAATAATGAAAGGAATACAGGATCTGCCTCCTGATTTATCCATCAGGTTACTTTTGACGCATCCTCAACACCTAACCCGGCCAGTCCCTTGTGTGAGGAGCACAGCAACATATTGACTAGGGATTGTACAAGATGCTGTACAAATAAAGACACGGTGAGTCAATGAGTGGCTTTTCATCAGTATCAGCAGGCTTTGGATTCTGCCTGAAAATTAAGAAGGGAGAGAGAGTGGGCAGAGGAGAATTATCCTAGTTGCAGAATTCAGCTCTTGAAAAGAAGGTGCAATTTTTCAAGAACAGAAGGTGTGGGTGCTGCTTCAGAACTACAGCTGTGAGGAAAAAATATACTGTGAAATACTTATATTAAGATATCATATGCAAATGATACATGAGTTCAGTATCTGACAGTCACTGTAGATCTAAGTATGTGGAAAATCCAAGCCAATTGACTTTTTACAGACCAGTGCCAAATGATGAGCCAATGTCAGTGGGATAGAGCGCACTCTCAGCAAGTTTGCCAATGACACCAAGCTGTGTGGTGCCATCAACACCCTGGAAGGGAGGGATGCCAGCCAGAGGGACCTTGACAGGCTGAAGAGGTGGGCCTGTACCAACCTCATGAAGTTCAACCAGGCCAAGTGCAAGGTCCTGCACCTGGGTCGTGGCAATCTCAGGCACAAACAAAGGCTGGGTGGAGAATGGATTGAGAGCAGCCCTGAGGAGAAGGACTTGGGAGTGCTGGTGGACGAGAAGCTCAACATGAGCCGGCAATGTGCCCTTGTGGCCCAGAAGGCCAACCGCATCCTGGGCTGCATCAAGAGGAGCGTGGCCAGCAGGTCGAGGGAGGTGATTCTCCCCCTCTGCTCTGCCCTGGTGAGACCCCACCTGGAGTACTGTGTCCAGTTCTGGAACCCCCAACATAAGAAGGACATGGACCAGTTGGAGAAGGTTCAGAGGAGGGCCACGAAGATGATAAGAGTGCCCGAGCACCTTTCCTATGAGGACAGGCTGAGAGACTTGGGGCTGTTCAGCCTGGAGAAGAGGAGGCTCCAGGGAGACCTGATAGCGGTCTTCCAGTACCTAGAGGGGGCCTACAGGTAAGATGAGGAGAAACTGTTCAGTAGGGCCTGTTGTGATAGGACGAGAGGTAATGGTTTTAAAATAGAGGGAGGTAGATTTAGATTGAATATTAGGAAAAAATTTTTTACAATGTGAGTTGTAGAACACTGGAACAGGTTGCCCAGAGAGGTGGTGGATGCCCCATCCCTGGAAATGTTCAAGGCCAGGCTGGATGAGGCTCTGAGCAACCTGATCTAGTCAGGGATGTCCCTGCTTCTTGCAGGGGGGTTGGACTAGATGACCTTTGAAGGTCCCTTCCAACTCTAACCATTCTATGATTCTATGATTCTATGAAATTAAGACTATGACAAAGTCTTTATACACAGGTAGTCTTTCTTAATATGGGAAGTAATATTTTACTGTTCCAGACAGATTAATAACATCAGTTTACATAGTACAAGCAGATATAGTATAGGCTTCCATGTTGTCTTCTGTCAACAGTCTTCTGTCATATCCATATTCCCACTCAACGGCAGGCATATAAATGCATATACACACTGAAGACACATGGTAGTTGCTTTAAAGAGCTTACAGTCTCAAGTACCTACCATTTCGTACTATCTAAAGATGACCCCTCTGAAATGAGAAAGGTCTGAATTGCCACCATTATTCTCTATCCTAGGGACTGGAAATGCTATTGTATCTTACAATTCTTTGTAAACAGCAGGATCTTTAACTTCAATACCTAAATCCCATTTTTGCGATTGTCTCCACCTCCCAGACTCTCATTGCCAAAATATGAAAGCTATGTAACAGATTCAAGAACAGAAGTTTCCCCACATGACAGAAGCCCCCAGAGATATAAGCAAGATCTACCTCATTGTCAGCATCGTCCATAAATTTCCTGTAAAACAAAATAGCAAACTTGTATAGTAAAACACGAATATCACACTCTGAGTTTTTATACAAGTGATGGGCTTTCCAGTTACATCATTGATATTCCATTTTCTTTTTAATGTCTCAGGCTTACTCCAGTTTCTAAAGCGACAGGAAGAAATCACAGTTATTTTAGCTAGGTTTCCATTTCAAGCTTGCCTGAGCTCCCTGCACTTAAATTCAATGCCAACTTTTTCCCACAAATATACTCTGTTAAAGAAGCAAGCCAAAATTCTCAGAGCTGTCAAGTAAGATATCCATTAAGACAGTAAGATGCCAGTGTTCAAGCTTCAACATTACAGCATTAAATCTCAAAGGAATTAACTTTGTTAATGAGAAACAAGAGAGGAAGGAGTACATGATGCAGGGGCGTAGGGGAAAGGATAAGTATATGGAACAATACGACAGTAAAATAGAAAGCACAGTTTGAGGTACCACAAGGAATCTGATTTCCTCAACTAAGACTTGTCAATGAGATTTTTAGCATATGATATGCAGTTTTAATTAAATTATGGCCCAGAGTCAGAGAACAAAGCCAAAGGCCCAGTTTTTTATTTCATTTTTAGAACAGAGATCTTATCTTCTACAGCATTTCATGCACTTCTAACTAAATATGGATTTATTGCTTTAAAGTACCTAAAAACATAGCATGACTTTCAGGAACCATCCTATGCTGAACTCAGAGCAGTGCAGTCAAAGGGTGAGATTCTGGCCCCTAATGAAGTCAGGGCAACCTTCTTAACAAGTTCAAGGGGATGTGGATGAGGTGTCAGGGAAAGAGTTTGGCTTGTACACTGTGTCTGAAAAATGTTACTATATCTTGTAGTAACAAAGAAATTTTCCCTTTTGTGAGTAAACATATTCAATGAAGCTTTAATTGTGTTTTCTTATAGTAACAGGGTGTCATTCTATATGGAGCTAAAGACTTGTGAGTACTGCCAAAAACACTATTTCAATCTGACGGTTATTTTTTTCTACGCCTGCCAAATCCCACATTTATTGGCAACTCTCATTGCACGTTTTTCACACTCTATTGCACTATTTCAAATAAATACATTATCTCTTCTGTTTTAAAAGTACAATATTCTTTTTCCAATGAGGAAATTGCTGCAGAGAGTTTTGTTTGTGGTGATGACTTATCATTAAATACATTTCAAGTAAGTTTACTGAGTGTCTTAAAACAGAAGTGTAGGCTGGTTTAGAATGTTACCCTCAGTCTTAAAATAGTGAATGAATGTCAGAACCTGTTTTGCAGTGTTTGTGTAAGGCGAGAATGTGGAAACATTAATAAAGTGCATTTAGTTGAGGCTGTCTTGATATTACTACGAGTAGGTAAGTTTTTGAAGGTCAACTGCTCTTAAAACCATCTTTTAAATTCTCACGGGATGAAAGGTTACAGTGCTAAAGTTAAGAAAAGCAACGCTTATGGTAACTCAGGATATATATGCATAAAACATCAAAGTTAGGAAGTTACACCCTAACACAAAACCTTCCATGACAGACTTACTCGATAATGCTGCTGGCTTAGAAATAATGAGGTTTATGCTTGCTTGGGACCAAAATCTGGTGTGTGTATGGTGTGCTTCCAGAATAATCAGACATATGGGAGTTTCTTGCGGGGGCAGTGTGTTGATATTATTTGTCAGCGTGATGTGTGGCTGTTAAAGCAGGTTAGAAATGGCTCCTTTTTTTCCAAGACTAGCATAAACCATTTCTAAGTGTATGCAGCTTTAAAACTAAACTGGCTTCGTATTTAAAGCTGGTGAGACATGTAGTATATGATTGCTAAATTTCATTTTATTCCACAGAAATGATTGTGATTTGAGAATTTCAAAAGCTTAAAATAAAAATAATAATAATAACCAAAATTTAAAAGTACCAAGACTGGCCTCAATATGTATACAACATTTATTCTCATAGAATACATTGGTATTTTTCTTTGCCTGTAGTCTCATTGTCGACAGAAAAGACAGCTAAAAGCAGTGTTTCTCAAAGAGTCCTGGTACAAGTTCACCAGCTGCCGAACTACACCATCACAAGTAAGATGAGAATCAGCTTTGATGCTCCTCCACTGTAGGTTGTTTTCATTAATTCTTGTATTTTAATCATATTTCAGCTGCATTTTCAGTGAGATTATTTTAAAAAATCATTGAATTAAATTGTATTACACTGAAAAGGACTGATATTGTTTCATTGAGGCTGCACTCAAAAACCAATTTTTTTGTTTCTCAAAAAGGTAGAAGTATTTTCTGATGTGATATAGTCTAAATGGCGCTTTTTTTTAATATTCCTTTGAAAATTAGGTCTGGAAATATGTTTTGAAAATCAGAATCCATCAAAGTCTGTCTCCTGTGAAATTGCTCTTTCTCCTTGAAGCTTTCTGTCTTCAGTGAAAAGACTTTAGGTTGACTTTTTTAAAAAGTAACCCCAAACCATTAATATTTTGCCAAAACACTTTGATTTTTGAAACTGTGGATGCAGTTAGCAGTATTACTAATTAGGCAACAATTTTCTAATGTGAACAGAACATACTCTAACAGGAGCTACCCAAACAGGTTAGGACTTTACCCTATACATTCAGTCAGAAATCCACGGTGGCTTGAACAACAAATACAAAACTCTCTAGGATTTGTACAAATCTACTCTCCAGAATATAGACTAGATGTTAAAAGCAAAATAATTAGAAATAATACAAACACAAAGCAGACCTCAGTAAAAACAGCACAAATCCCCTACCTTTGATCATAATGGATTTATGAAAATAAATTTATAGCTACCTTCCTGAGTCTTTCTTATGAACTTCCAGCCAACTTCTGAGTTAGTTATACTCTTTTCCTTCAGTGGTCATGCACTAGAAGTGAACATCTAAACTTACACTCAAGCACTGGTCAGAACAGAAGGCTTAGGCCTCAGAGATCTCTGTTCTGGGACTGATATTTAATTTTAGGTAAATATGGCTGAAGAAAGTGAAAAGTTTTTTCATATAATTATCCCTAATATTTCTTTTGGCAATTGGGTAATTTATGATATTTTATTCTTTTGAAAATCTCTTCCTCAGTCAACAAGTGTGTAACACAAAAACCACAAGTGGTCAAGATTTAACCTCTTAAACTCTTTGCCAGTGAGTTATCCCTACTAAGTCTGCACATATAGTCCATTGCAATGTTAGTTTTAACCACTTTCACACTTGTCCTAAAATACACAATGAGTTAGGAGTGTGAGCATGGCCTGTTACGCATTGTGCTCATTAGGTAAACCATGTAAGGGCATTAGCCTGGAATATCCTTTCAGCTGGCAATTATCTTTTCTTATGCTAAGTCCCGTGGAAATATCTTTGCAAATTTTCCCTTTGACTTCTCTGTAATTTCCTGGCTCCATCTCTTCAAATTATGCAGATGACCCTCAAAGGAAAGCAATGCATTTGATGATGAAAATGTCTCAGTCAAGCAGAGGTCCAAATGTTTCAGTACTTCATGAAAAATGCTAAAATCCTCTGCATTTTCTACAGCTGAGACCACAAAAGCACACATAATTACATTATGTGGATGTGACAATGGAAAATTAATTTAAGCTGGTGTGCTCTCAGCTATGCAATTTTAGAGTAGTCTAATTTTTCTAGGAACTATCCCTAAGGCAAGGCTTACATTGCCTAGAAAGAAAAGAGGTTTAAAATATTTCAAAAATTTTCAGTCCCCTTTATCTGCTACTTCTTCTCCCTGAGAAATTTCATGCTCCCAAAGGCTTTTCCAGACCATATAAGCTGTTGCTGAGTTCAGTATATTCAGTCAAGAAATAGAAATTATGTCATCTGATTTGTATGATCCAAAAACATAGTTGTAGTACACACTGTTCAGTCATCAGTAACAAATTGAGGAAGTAAGAGGGTAACACTCAGAACAAAAATCTGTCCTGTAAATTACAAATACAAAGGTAATTCAAGAACTCTGTAAGCTGTTTGCATGTATTCTATGAGCAAAAAGGGAACTTCTTCAAGTCTTATTTGACATTAATGGTACACAAAAGCTCAGTCTGAATATTTTTTAAGATTCTTCCCTCCACATTCATGTTTAATAAAAGTCTGCCTCACCACAGAATTGTGTTCCTAGGCTTTTAGAAAATATAATTTATTTTCCATTCTGCTTTAATAAAAATTTAAAAATAAGCATATTTATTTCTGCAAGCTCAGCACTTCAAAATTACAGTGTGTAAAAGAGAAGCCAAACGTTTTTAGCCTAGTCAGAGCTTCCATGCACTTTTTTTCCTCTTTAAATTTTTTTGTGGTGATTTTGAAATGCTTGTGGAGTCCTGCAGCATTTAAGAATATGTTTTATTTTGCTTAATAGAAAAGCACATAAGCTCTTATTCATGATGATTTAGCACTACGATAACAATAAATGTTGATTTTCTTCTCAGACCACTCTGTTTTTTTTCTAGTTAGAGACAAAAGAAAGACAGCATTAACAAAAGCAGAAGGAAAAAAAAAACGAGAAACACATTTTTATGATGTTTTTGAAGTTGTGAAAAGTTTTTTATATTAACAGTACTCAGCCATTTTCTACTGCTTCTTAGCAAAGTATTTCTCTGAAGCACAAATCAAATTCAAGAAAGAAGTTAAACAAATATTCTAGTAGAGTCTATGGCAGTTTAGATGCAAGTGTGTAATTACGGTTCTTATCTGCATGCACATACACTCATGTAAGGACTTTACAACTTTGCTCACTTAGCCGGCACAATTAGTCCACGACTCATTTCACTAGAGGGGAGCATTTGTCTGTCATTTCCCAAAGTATTTAATGCAAGAGGAATTCCTAACACTACCCACTTTTGTCTCCTTTGTTTTGTTTGGGAGTAAAGGGGAGGGCTGGCTTGTAGATAGAATCTCATGAATCACTCTGGGAACTGCACAGAAAAGTGAGACATATATATGTATTTCCTAACCTTATTGCTACTGCGGTAAATGTCTTCCTACACACCATAGCAATGATTCACCTGTGTGCACATACAACTTCAACCACGTGTCCATAGTTACACCCCAGGTACTGAAGAAACTGTAAAGTGAGGTAATAAGATATATGGAGTTTACACAAATAGCACCAGGAGGTTTATTATCTCTCCTCTTGGTGATTCAGTAGAGAATAAATGTCACGCCACTCAGAGCACATCACCTGTGAGGTGGCTTGTGTTACTTGAAGCTACAGGCAAACTATGTGTATTGAAAAGTTTTGCTGTGTCGCTAGCTATAGCTGCAGTCTCAAACAGTTACAGTAGATCTTCCCTTGCCAGTTGCTGTACCAAGCATCTTTGCCTCGTACAGTATGGGAAAGATGACTTCACAAGCTCATTCCTGAAAGACATCAAGCTGTTGCGGTTCCACTGAAAGATCAAAGACAACTGAAACTGTAGGGCAGCTCTTTAGAAAATCTGTGAAAGGTTTTCACCTGCAGCTTATCACACACTCTTATTGCCTACAACTATAAGCATTTATGAATACAGGGGATGACTTCTAAACTGTGCATCTTTTGTTTGCTGAAGTCCCTTTTCTAAGGGTGGATCTGTGCTGTTATACGCATTTTTTTTTTTTGCCAGAAATACAAACCAGGTCATGTCCTTCATTTTAAAAAACATGTTTAGATTAAATCCTAATACCAATTTCAAAGAAAAACAATGGAGTTATTAGGATATTATTCCTCCAAATGCTGAAGAATAAAATAAATAGGTTTATAAAACTGCTATTATGCTCAAGTCCTTCAAAGGGCCATGGATAACTACCATAACTCTTTTTAAAAAAGGGGATAGGGAGGTCAGTGATGGAGACAGAAAATTACAGAAAAAGGAACTACTTTCTCATCCATAATTTTAATTACAATAATTTTATAATTAAAAGTTTCATTAGTAAAAAAGCATTAATTCAATATATACTTTATTGCTACTTTCAACTGTCCTAATACATGCTACATATTTATTTTCTATTAGCCATCTAAAAGCAAGGTGTTTAATCTGAACTAGTTATCTAGGCTTTCTGTACAGTTGAGAGAGGAAGATAAAGATGGATAGACAGTCATTCAGTCCACTTCCCTTCCCCATTTGTCTTAAGAAGGAATGAATTATTCTCACAGGAACCCAATATGTTGCTGGTAGAGGGAACGTAGATGACTAGAGCAAAATAGATCTCTAAGTTTTCGGTGACTATGTTTAGAGAATTGTAGAACTAGTTGGGAAATGTCCTTTGCTGTGATTAGCTCTAAGATACAGTTTCTGTGGCCTTGCAAATATCAGGAAAAATCACATTGCAGAATTTCTTTTCCATTAGACTACATAGAAAGATATTACTTTTCTAATGTAATAAGCATGTAGTACGTCAAGATCAAGATCTGTGGGCTGAGGAAGTACCATCTCCCTCAAAACAGCATTTCCCCATTTCCAGCCCACATGGAACAACTTGACATTTGACAACTTTTGGTATTTTACCTTTCTGTCCTAAGGTAGGATGAAAATATGTTTCAAAAATATAGGAAATTCTCATGACATGAACCTCTTTATTTTAATTTGATAATTATATGAAAAACTTAGGGTTTGTATTTCTTGCAAAATTGAGAGTTTTGGAATGACTCTTGAAGAACTCCACCTCTACAATCTCTCTTTGACGGGAGTTAAATAAAAACATCATGAAAGAAGAATTGTTGTCTTTTGGTTTTATAAACATTATTAAATCCACCTTAATTTCAGTAACTTGATGTTTGTGCTGAAAAAGTAAAATGTTTGAACCTTAACAGGTTGCAAAACTATTTTTTATCTTGCATTCCTGGTTTATCTGGAGTTTCCATCTGCATTTCTTGTTCCTGACATTTATGTGGTAATTGAAACTCATCTAATTGAACATAGTTATTCTAAGGATACTTCCTCTAGTTGTATTCAGTAAAACACAAACTCTTGAGCTTACTTTAGTAACTAAATTTCAGCTATTTTTCAAATTGTATGATTAACTGTTGTTTGCCAGAAAAAAAAAAAAACATATTTCAAACCTTTCCCTGTTGGCCACTGGTCAAAGCAATGGTTTTCTTTGAGAGTAAATCAAATTAGTGATACATCCTCTGGAGGACTGTAAAAAGAAAAATGTATAGTTTCTTCTATCTGAACACATTGTAACAATGCTAACGAGCTTGAATGCATTTGAAGGACTTAAAATTTTTGTCACACTGAGTGGTATAGCTAGATTATGACTTAAGATAACAGTAATAAAGAAGGGTTTTCTTGGTTGCTGTGTGGCTTTCTTCACAGGTTTGTGTGAAAGCAGATTCCAAAAGAACTTATCTTAGATAACTTCATCCTTCACTATATGACTGAATGAAGCATTGCCTCACACCCTAAAGATACTGCCCATATTAAGGCACATGCTGTAAGAGGAATTTCCGTTGTGGGAGAGTGAGGTCCACAATACTAAGCTGTTGCTTGGAGACAGGCCAACAGTTTTGAGTATAACTTCTGATAATGGTTGCACCCCCTATAGTAAACTCCCCTCTCCTTCATAACTTCAGGTCTTGGTGTGTGCATTACACATCATACTGGTGACCTGATGGGTATGTGGGGTTATACAGTAGCGCTCCACAGCCAATAGGAAAGGAAAGGGTCTTGCTGCAGAAGCAATCAATTGTGTGAGGCTCGTTCCTGGTATTCTACATTTAGTAGTGCCTTTGCCTGAGCATTGAAGATTTCCCTTTAGATTTTGACCACTGAAAAATACTGATAGGAACAATCTATCAAATGTCTGAGGAACTACTCAAAGAAGAAAGAAAATCCATTATTTGAAAATAAATCAGCTGTAATTTCCTTCTGTGAGAGTCAGAACCCATACAATTCTTTTGACTGAAACTGGTGCACCTTTGGAGGGTTACAGTTTTCACACTTTGATCTCCATCTGAATTCCTCAGAGAAGCAGATGTCTGTTTGGAACTGGCCTACTCGTGTTTTGGACATGACATGCCTTAAAACCCAGATCTGAAATCTTGGATCTAAAAACAGTGGTCTTAGAGGCTGAAAATATTTAGAAATGTAATATTAATGTTTACAGAAAAGTATTTTGAAAGAGATAGATACAAAAATTTCTTTTCCCTAAACCACCCTCTCCTTAAGTAAGTGGAAAAAAACCCTAAGAATAGGCTACTTTCTGGGTGTGTTTGTCTTTATACTAACTTTCCGATAAAGGAATTGGAGTAGTCACCACAGTTAACAAGTAAATAGTCTGCTGGGCTGACCTGTGCAGCAGCTCCTGTGTTCTCTTTCCTACTTTGGGTGTCTTGCAGAGGAAGCAAAGTTGTCTACGCTGCAAAAGTAAAAGATTAACAGATACTTACTGGAATGTGATCTATTGAGAACTAAACATTAACAGAGGCTGAAGTTAATTATGCATTTAACTTCTCGTTAATGTCTAACTAGCCAGGGCACTGGGTGTACTCTTGTCATTTCAACAAAATATACAAGATGATTCATCTAAGCAATGGATTGGCCCTATCTTAGGTGTACACAAAGGTTTGCTATTTTCTCCTAAGAAAGTATAAGCTGTCAAGAAAGGCAAATGTTCAATACTTCCCATTCTGTTGACAAGCCTTCAAATCACTTTGGTGTTTGCTAACTCTGTGAGAATCAGATACGATTGCCTTGAAATAAAATTCTTGAAATAAAAAAAAAAAATTTTTACTTCTGAGCTACTATCCTAATACTTGTACTTGAGGCATTTCTTCAATTATTTCATAACTCCTACATAGACTTTCCTTGATTAAAGCTAGCTTGTTCTGCCTCTCTTGCAAACCCAGCCCTCACATGACTCAGACTGGATAATCTATTTTTCTCCCCGTATAAGGTAGATATATCTGAGGGCCATGAACATGAAATAATTCTATACTTCCTTGTCTATACTTATGAACTCAAGTGATGGCCTATTCTTGAAGATAAGATTCTCAATAGATCATCTTTGTTTTTTAATTCTTATTATCACTGAGTTACTTAAAGTCCTACATTACTGAGTTGTTCTTATTTCTTAGGCATGAGGAATCTATCTGTGCTATGTTTTTTGCCCTTAAAATGCTCTTTGAGATTGGTTTTTACAAAAATGCAGTTGAAAATGGCCTGAGTAAAGTTCCTTTTCAAAATCCAAGCCTTACTATACTCAAAAAAGTTATTTTTCTAATTCTCCAGTTTTCTAAATGTCTCACTGAAATCACTCAGGGATCTACATTCTCCTCAGTACTTGCTTTTTGACCCATGATCTAGTACAACATAACTCCTTTTCCTTTTAAAGTATCAATTTTCAGAAGATCACAGAAATGTTACATGATTAAACTTAGTATAACTAACTGTATTGCCAGTTCTATAAACACCTTATAGAGCTCAGCCGAATCCTGCTAGGTCAGTTTAATTCTCTGGATTAAGCCAATGAGCAAACACTGTAAACACAAATCTTTTTTTTTTTTTGTAAAAAAATAACATAAATGATACTTAGGTAATGATAGCTGGAAGTTTATCAGAGATTAAGATGTTTGTAATAACTTTAAAAATTCACTTTTTTTTTTCTCATGTAAGCTTAGGAGCTCAACTGAAAACATTAAACTGAAGGAAAACCATTTCAATTTTTCTTAAAAAAAAAGAGGAGAAAAAGAAGCTGTTGCTTGCAGAAAGTTAAGCATATTTTATCTTGTACGCAAGTAATCTGGATATTAAACTTGTATTATGAGTCATTTTTTTCAGTTCTATATCTGACCATTTTTTCCTTCTGTACATGTTCGTTTCAGCAAGACATGAGTCAATATTTAATATAAAACTCTGACAGTATGTTATTGGCATCAGTATTATAAATGTTTGTCTAAATGCATTAGGCAAACTATTGCAGGATTTGGTTTCATGTCATATAAGGAGAGGAGAACAGCACTTGTTGAGGCTTTGATCTTATCCTTATCAGCGTTAGTTCTTTCAGCTTCTCAGATAATATGCTGTGCAAAAAAGTAATGACCACAAGTTGGTTAATACTGCAAAAAAAAAGGGAGTGTTTCTTGGAAAACTTAGAAAATCTTTAAGAGGTTGGGCGAAAAGGTAGTGCATGTTTCTGAATTGTGTTGAAACACCTCCTACGGCTTTTCTCCTCCCATTACTACTAGGACGTTTTAACCCTCCCAGGTGATGGGAAATATTTAAAAGGGGAGTTTCTTTGTATATTTAGCAATGTGGGAAAGCTATGAGAGGGGTGTTCCCTGAAAGCAGTGACTCATCCCTTGTGTTGATTCTGTAAGAATATAGGCTTTGTCTACCGTGGAACTATTGAAATCATATACATTTTTATTTAGGCATATAACTTTCACTATGTGTACCTAAAATTAAAAATTCACAAAACAGCCCAAAATTACACACATTTCAGGAATGACCCCTGGTTCTTTTGTTATTTCCCAAGCAGAACCCTTGTTTTTGAAGGCTCTGCATGTATTGGCACATATCCCAAGTCATGGTAAAATTTGAACTCCTTCTCTGATAAGAAAATTCTGAACATTCTTCCTCTTTGCTTGTGGTTAAGGGAGATAAGATACCTCTCATTCTGCCCAGGCATTTAATAGTTAGAGAATTTTTCTTTAGCCCCAGAGACGGAAACACAGGTATCTCTAGTTAGCCAGATGATGCTGGATGTCTTGTTTGTTCTCTGATTGGAGGACTGAATCTAAAGAGCCTATTGCTTTGTAATACCAAGGTTAAGTGTTTTCAGGTAAGCACTTTCTCTGTTATTCGAAATGCTCAATTTTATTTGAAATGTAAGACTTCACCTGCAGGTGAAGTTTCTCTTCAGTTTCTAAGCTATTAAGGTTCTCCCTTGGTCCAATAAATATTTAATTGCACCATACAAAAGGAAGTAGATTTTGACAAAAGAGGCTTTTTCCTCCCCACTGACTATATAAGGAGTTTAATCCCTTACCTTTGTCTTCTTAATTCTTCCTGAATTAGTCATCTAATATAGATGATGTGAATACTACGTGTGTTACTGAGGGCTGCAAATTCCAGCTGGTGTCCAAACACCTGAAAACTGATGTTGTAATGCTGGGTTTAAGGGCCTGTATGACATCTAGGTTACAGACGTAAGGGTGTTTCCACAAGAAACTCTTCATTTAGATAAAATTACTGTGATTAAGACTAATGTTAACAAAGATATCTTAACAAAGATCAATTTACATGTTTTAGATTTTTTGTAGGGTTTGTACTGTGCAAGTCACATATTCAAAATAGTCTCACATATCCTTGGCTGTCTTAGATATCTTTAGGTATATACATCTTAGGACACATATCTTTAGGTGTGTGTCCAGTCAGAGAGTTTTTTCTTTAGTAATTGAATAAAGACCTAGTGATTTTTCTTCCCAGCTAAAGACAGGTGCCTAAAATAACTAGAATAGAACTGTAAATTTCTGTCCATTGACCGTTGAGAGAGTTCAGACTATTACCAAAGTAAAATTTAGATATCTAGTATAAACCGAGGTTAAGTAAGATGTATCTTACCACCATATTACAGTCATGAGCTCACAGTTCCACTTTTTAACTTTGGGAACTGAAGCAATAGATACTCTATAAAAACAACTAATTTTATAGAGGCCAACCTGAAGTAATAGAGCTTGCCATCCTATTAACATGAGTTACTAGATCTTGAAAGTATCAAAGGCAATAAAAAGGTTTGAATAGACATGAGCAAATTTGACTATGACTATCACAGTTACAGTCTGTGAGGGGAAGTTTCGAAGGCTAAAAATGTATGTGTAGTGGAACAGTGTCCCTTTGTACTTTGTAGCTGTAAGCTTGCTTATATTCAGGTAAATGATTTAAATTTGTGGTACAGTTACATATGAAATGCAGGAATGGTGAAAATATTTTAAATTCTCTCCTGATCTGAATAATCTTTCCAGCATTGTATAGATCCCAAGAAGAAGAACTGAACTATAGTATTCAATTCCATAATTTAATTTACTAAAAAATTCTTGGAAGAAACATATTGGAGTTACGAGACTAATTTTTAATGCCCTGACATAGCAGGCAGTAAATTGGCTTGAGAGAGGAATCTCTTGCCTCCCTCTTTTTAAGCTAGAAGTGAATTGTTGTCATCCCATTTGTTAAGCTCAAATACCACTATAACTATTCACCTTATCTAAGTAGATTGACACTTTTCAGGTCAAACAACTTCTATCATACTATAATTAGTTTAACCTTCTCTTGAAACTCCATTTCAAGGAAAATCAGCCTTAAAAGTACTTATTCTGAGTTGAAAGCCTAATTTCATTTCTTCCATTTGTAGTCTGATAGTTCCATCAGAGCTATAACTCTGGTCTTTTGATGGCCTTTATGAACAGATGTTGTTAGCTGACCACCAAAGACCACAATCTAGCTTTTTTTCAAACTTCTGGAAAGAAACCACAATGCAATATTGAGAGTTCCTCCATTTACATGGGAAATCCCATTGATAGCTTGGTTCACATATTGGTTCACTCACAAGTCTGAGTCACAGCATGTCAAACCCATTATCAGTCTCACATTAATTCTCATCTGAAATCCCCAGTTAGATAGCTCAGAGCACAATCCAACAAGAGAAACTCTGTAATCAAATTCAGAGAATGTTTACTGGAGTATACATGTGTGTGTGTATTTATATACTTATATATGTATGTTAATTTTAATATTTCCATTATAAACAACAACAACTTGCCCCATGCCTATTTATAATGCTCACAAAATGTTCGGAGATTCAGCTAATAACACATTAGCACTTAGCCAGCTGGAGAATTGGTGACGGCTGCCAATTACTAAGAATTCTTCTAATAAACAATAGTTTCTCCCCCTCTTGAGATATATGGAAATGGGCTATTGTTATTTTAAGCGCTGCTGTACTGAAATGGCACCTGTGCTTGCCGTGAGGTGGAACACTGCATTCCAAGCAAGAAACAAAGCTACATGGAACTCTGTGTCCCAACCTATTCTCTGCAGAATCTATGAATCTATTCAAGATAAAAGAAGTTAAAAAAAAAAAAAAAAGGTGACAGGGTAGCTATCTTCATTGCTTTCATTTGGACCACATTTACCTGTCACTTACTTTGCCCATAATACCAAAAGACTAAGCAGAGTTTATGAAACAATGAAGATGGTCAAGAGAAAGCTAGTTTTTTCAACCATTATTCATGAGATCTACACATACATTAATACAAGAACATACTCCAAGGGTTCAGCAACTTCTGTGCTAACAATTTGAGTATGCCTCACATTCTCTTCCACTAAGTCACCAGCTTTCTTCCAGTTGTTCTTCTACTGTATTTCAGTAACCAGGACAATCTACACAATTTGTTTTTACAGATAATGAGCTGACAAATAGGACTTTAGTCCTTAATTTCCTGCATAAACTTTTTCCATCCCAGTGAAATTTATTAAACAGTCAGTTTTACAGCCAGTAGAAAGACTACTAGTTATGGTAAACCAAAATGCTACTGCTGTGGTGTATGGCTTTTTACTAAGTGGTGTACTCCTGTAATCAGGTTAAAGTCCTACATCTAGATGAAAAATAAAACATAACTTTAAAGATATTTATTCAGGTGAGCAAACAATTTTTTTTTCTTTAGTTCTCACTGAAGTAGAAATTTCAAATTTTCTATCCTGTTTCTGCAAGTGTGTTTTTTTAGGGGGGGAGAACAGACAGTTACTCAACCCTCCCATTTCCCCATGCAGATTTATGATCACATTTAATTGCAAAACACATCACTAGGGACCAATAAAAGGGACAGAAAGCTACAGAAATCAATATGTTGGTCTGAGTTCTCCTCTAACTTTCAACAGTTAAACTGATATCACAACAACAAAAAAAAAACCAAAACATTTTTTAAAATAGATACACACTTCTCCAGGCATAAACCTATTCAGACATATTGATATTCAATTGCAGAACCAGTGCTGTGGTCTAAGATGCTGAAAAGTCTGATAAAAATAATGCAAATTAATTTTCCAATGTACCGAGGCTTTAAGACTCAGATTTTGTTTACATATGTGTGTACACATGTAATGTTTATATTCCTAATGTCCTCATAGTGTAAGCTCATGTTCTGATTTTATTTCCACATGTGTTTGGAATTGCTCAAAAAGAAGGTTTTGGCTCAAGCCCATCTCTAGCCCATCCCACTTAAAACTAATGTGTCTTCTCACAGCACACTTCTGATGACTTTTTGGCATCCTAGAAAACCCTTCTCACCATTTTACCAATATTCAGAGGTAGAGTCTGCAAAGCACATGACCATTCTTACCGCAACTGGCACACAAAATCAGCATGCCAGCATTGTTTTCCCCAGTCTCTGTGACTAAACAAACAAAAAAAAAAGCTAAATTGTCCTGAGTATAAAATGCTATTTTTTTCCTGGAAAAAAAACATAAGTCTGATCAAAGCCAATTAATGATATTAGACTTAAATGATTTATATGCTGTAATAAAACACGTCTGCTACAGCCAGTGTTCAGATCTGTTTACCTACAAAGCTTTCCCATAAATGTCTTTTGCCAAAAAGCACTGGAATGACCTCCAAGACAGGCTGCTTGACTGTACTCTTGCTGCTATTTTAATTAGATTTTAAGTGGTAAATATTTACTGATTGCCCTCTGGGTAAATAATTAAGAAGTCTTGGTCTTTACTTGCTAAAGTAAAGTTCATCTGGCAACACTTTCAGATCACAATCTAGACAGGTCTAGCTTAATTAAATGTCCTCTTCCCGTGTCATTTTTAGAAACAGAGGTTTCTGAGATGTGAAGAGTAGATATGTATGGAAGGAATAGACCCAGCAGGGCCTCAGACGTGGCCACTTCTCCATGCTGCCTGCTCTGGTTTACCCTACCCACATGCACTGTTTGTTCCACTGCTCCCCACCACACCCCAGTGCCCATCATTAGTATTTTCAAGATAAGCTGCTCTGTGGCCTCAGGTGCCAGTGTCAGGGCATCTTGTGGGCTGAGGGCCAGGGAGCTGAGGGCCATGGGGAACCCACATCCCCAGGCAGGCAGGGCCCATACCAGTCCCAGCCAGGAGCACAGTAGCCAGGGGTCACTGGGGACAGCCCCAGCCCAGGGCATCAGACATCTCCCTGAGGATGGGGACAGTCTGAGGCTGGGTGGGTGTTTGCCCCATGAGTGGGCTCAGCTTGGTGACAGTGGGGAGCTGGAGAATGGCAGCAGTGGCTGACAGCCCTGAGGGGACTGAAACGGATCCTGGGCCACGGGTAGGATGAGGAAGGCCCCAGGGAACTGGGCAGGGACAGGGAGGCCTGTCGATGCCCTCAGCCTTGACAATCAGCAGAAAAGCTGCACTACCTACCACATGTGACAGCTGTGTGTAACCTGCTAGTTTTCACATTCTTTCAGTTTGTCCAGATCTGTGCAGATTTTTTTCTGCGATGGCCATGGTCAGGTTCCTACATGAAAATCAGGTCTCTCGCCAAGTATAGAGGCTTTTAGGCTGTCAGGAGAAGCAGATCTCAAAGAAAATATCACAGTGTATTTTTAATCACTTAATTCTGAAATAGTGAAATAGAAAAATATTCCCTATGCATCTCATGCTAAGCCACATGCTTGAAGTATAGTAAAGCTGTAAGTATCTAAAGCCATGCTCTTACAACAGTACCTTATCCTTATGAAGAGCTATTGTCCCATTTTGTCTCAATGCCATAACTTATGGGAGTGACAGCATCTGAGATGTGAACAAAAAAAAAAAACTTAAACCGCTCAGTATTGAGGAATATTTTAAAGGACTTCGTAAATGCTTGAAACAGCTAGATAGATGGGTACTGTTCTTGGGCTACAATTACTCAAGAAGAAGGCGTAGTTGCATTGCGGGGAGCTTAATAAAATTACTTACTCAAGAAGAATTTTGCTTTAAAAAGGAATAGTGAAGTTGATTAAAGGATGGGATAAAAGTAAATACTTTTCATGTCAGGTTCAATCAATAAGATATTCACATCTGGAATATTGCATTCATTTTATTTGTAGTCTTAAAAGTTCAGAAACAAGTGCAGATTATTAGACACATGAGGAAGAATGAAAGGAAGGATTGTTTAGTTTAAAGAAGAAATTAAAAAACATGCAGATAGAGGTACGTAATTGGAGAATGATACTGAGGAAGCATTGTAACCCTTTATCAGACTTTATTTTATGGAATTTCAAAGCAACACAGATAACAGAAACAACCATAAAAGACATAAGATTGGATTAAAAACCCATCTACCTATATTTCAGGGCGTACCTCAGATAATAATCTAGATGACAGGAAGTTATCTTTTAAATTTGTAGCATGGAACTGATTACCATCAGTTATGATGTATGTATATATGTATGTATGTTAGTAGAGAATGATCCAAGTAAATGGAAAGCTGTATATCATCTTAGTGACTTAGGGTATTTCACAAAGAGATTGAAGTTCTAAATTTCTTTTCTGCTTTCCTGTTTCTCCTTGGATCACGTCTGTTCTTCTTAGATCAAGTATTGAATTAAAAAGAAAGAAAAAAAAAGGTAACAAAAACCCCTAGACCTAGCTAGTTAGCTCTTTAATTTTATCCTACTCCACTGAATACTACTAATCGCTGTAAGGTTTGTTGCCTTGTAACTGCAACATAACACACATTCTAGAAAAATTTTTGATGCCTACAAACAAATAATGAAGGAAAAAAGAAGTAGGGAAAATAGTTTTTTTACAGTTATAAAAGCTGCCCTTTATTTTTTGCCAAACTGTCAAATCTGGCAAATTTACCTTAAATTAAATGTCTTTAATACCTATACAAACTGCAATAAATACAACAGAGATGTCATTGGAGAAGGAGGAAAAGCACATTTGCCAACTATTTCATTTTCTCCCCATCCACTCTTCATAAGTGAAAAAAGCTAATATCTTGAAAGCTTATGAACTGAATGTCTGTATCCCATCATGAACGCTGTTATTGATTCTGCTCAGTAGCAAAGTGAGTGAAGCAAAGCAAGGATTTGAATGTAAAACAGGTGAAATAGCTTTTGACATCTACTTCACAGTTTATTTTACACTGCTTCAAAAGTAGCTGGCTCTCCAATGCCATTAGTGCTGTTTAGATGAATGGGCATTGCAACAGCAGATGGAATTCTCTGATGACAAATACAAGGTAATGAACACAGGAAGGAATAATTTGAACTGCTTACACACATTACTAGGTTGTAAATTAACTCTAAGCAATTGCTTAGGAAAAAAAAAAAAAGGGGGATTACAGTGGAAATTTCTGGCTAATGTACCATAGATGCTGAGTAAGGAAGTAAAATGTTGATACATATCAGAAATGAAATTGAAAACAATTTAGCTACTTGCTTATGGGTTTGTATTGTTCCCACTCACCATAGTATTTGTGAATCTTCCATGCAATGTCATTAATATTAAGAATATCTGTGGAATAAAATGTAGTTTCTAATGTTTTATTGTGTGCCTGGGCTTCAGGCGTTCATGTTTGCTTGTGTTAGTGCTTATTCACATGTACAATATACCTCTTTTGCTGTTATTTTACAATGAAATAAGGGATAAAAATATCACTTTTCTATCAATCTTTGGTTAGTATGTTATATGCTGTGATGATACCATATAAATCAGGCATACACCTCAGTTTTATTTGACTGGTACATGTTTACAAAAGAAAGAGTTCTCCTAGGCAGCAAACCTGTTGCAAGAGACAACCTGATTACCCACATTTTACCTGATGTAATTAAATAATAGAATACTGATAAATCTAGGGCAGTATGCACTATCAAGATACATTAGATTTAAAAATGCAGAAGTGGAACAATCGCTTCACTTTTATTTATAACTTACACCACTTTCTTTTCTTGTTATTCCTCTACATATAAGAGTTACTTATTTTATGGTTTGGCTGTGCTTATATTTCTGAAAGTTTCCTGCCAATTAAATCCCATTTAACTCTAACAACATTGCTTCCAGTGTGTGGAAGTGTGACTTATATCAACACTAATTCTTAATCAATTACATTATCATTATTTAAATAAAAACAGCTAGGGAAACTTCAGTATTGCTATTTTATAATGGATAATGTTATTCTGAAATAAATTAACTTGCATGTTCCCTGGAATTGCACTTTTTGACTGATACAGGTGAATAAATTCTGATGATAGTGAGAGATCTAAATTTTCAAAAGGTAAAGGTTTTTATTTTTATTCAGGAAATGTATTTGACTCCTTTGACTAATTTGCTATAATACTATACTAGTTTACATTGTTTACAATTAAAAAATATTTACAAGCCCAATAAAATAATTAAATATTGTTTGAAATAAGTGGGTTTTTTGAACTGAAAACAAGATTCCAGAAAAAAGAAGGTTCTTCTCAGGTAATTTTGACCAGCAGGTGAGGAAGAAGGGTACTCTGAGCTGCAGCAGCACCAAAATCGACCAGGAAAAGGACCCTTTATTCTCCTTCTAGGTTTCTTGACGAATTATGCATACAAAATGCTGAAAGATGTAAATTACCCATTGGGTTTTTGTTGTGACTTTTTAATGGCAAAAGATAACCAAATGTCTATAATTTGCAAATAGTAGGAGCCAAAAGAAGACTTAGGCGGGAGTGCATACTGCAGACATCGTATATATTACAGGATACAGTATTTTGCAAATTTGGGAAATCTCTAGTGACATATTTGTTGCAATTCAAATTGAGAGATGTATCCATTTTAAGAAAGACTTGAATTTTCTTGAGCTACCTTAAATTATCAATGTAGGAAAATAGTCTCTACGGAGATATTCCTGTTACAGCATCCTCTGCCTCTCCTCCCTCATTTTCCTTACTTTAAATAATATGACTTAGGTTTCTTTGTGTTTAATAAAAAGAAAGAGAAGATTAATTAAATGAGAATAACTCATTCCTCATGTAGGAATGAACAGGATCTTCTGGGTTATCAAGTCCAGTTCCTAGTTATACAATTATGTTCATAATGGTAAATGAAATATACTCATAACTGAGTTGCCGAGGCCACCTGACAAGGAATCATTCATGCTTATTTCATGCTTTTTCTTTCTCCACAAAATAGATTGTGTATTAGGAATGGCCCCCAGTTGATGCAAACTCTCCAGATGTCCTGCGAATTATTTGTGAAAGTGCTAGAATGTCTGGGCCAGAACCGTGCCGCGGAGCAGTTTTATAGTGTAAACAACTAAGTTATCATTCTCAAGAGGATTTCTTGCTATTATGTCTATGTGTAACTAACACCTCTATAAACTAACTGTCTTAGAACTATTTAATTTTTGCTCTTCCTAGGTCTATTGTAAGGCTGTTCTAGAAATATGCTTCTTCAGTGGATCAAAATTTTTGTCTAATTTCCATTATAAAGTTATTTATTTCTAGATTATACCCTTTTGGTTTTTATAACAATACTACACAATAGTAAACTAACCTGTTTTATCAGACTTCTAATTTAAATCACCAAGAATGCTGATAACAATTTCAGAATCAAGCTGTTCTGCATTGAATATATGACTAAAACTGCTGCCAGCATTTCCTGTAAATCAACTTAGTAATAGTTAATGGGATGCTTTGTATCATTATGACCAAGCAGAGCACATTATTGAACCCTGGGTTTTTGTCTGGGCTAGTGGCCTTTAAAGACATAATGACAAATGATGAAGATATGTTAACTATTTACTAAAGAAATCTATTTAGCAAATCTGTTCATGCAATAGTTTCACAATAAATTATCATTCTCTTTTCTTTTGAATAGATTTGGACTAAAAATTATTGATGATGAGTATATATAGGCTTTATAAGGACTACAAAGTGATAGAACTGAGTGACTGATTCTTAGCCTGAATGTGCATTGCTTATTTGAATATCCCAACCAACATCAGTGGGATGTTGATGTGATTAAGTGCCACTCAATATGTAGAATCTTGTCCAGTGCAACTTTACCAGCAACTCACTACAGTCAACTTAAATGGTATGAAAAATGCATAAACCCTCCACTTGAAAATAAACTGTTAATCCAAATTGATCATATTATGGCGAAATAGCGTTTCCTTCCCGATATGTTGTATAAACATTCATACATGTCTGCATTGCTGAAAACGCACTGTTTTGGTATGTATTCGGGCTGTTCCATCTACTGTAATAAGAAGAAAACCTGAATATTCACACATATCCATGCACATATATAGCCTTGGCCTCTCAGTTAAGTTAAGAAAATTTAGTGTATAAGACTGAAACTTAATGAAAGCTATTCTGCTCTGAGTAGGAATCATGGCTCAAAAGGTGATACCTGTGCAACCACAGCAACCAAATCTTCACACCCAAAGAAACAAATCCAATTGTTATTGCATTCATGCATGTATAGACCTTACACCACAATAGTGGTGACATTTTTGGTGCATGCAAAAAAAAAATAATATCTTCAAATTCCATTTTCTTGTCCAAAGGAAGCTTTTTCAATTTTACTTCAGTTTTATAATTTTACTTCATTATACAGATGTAAAAAGACGACAGATAATGAAAGAGGAACTTGTTCAAAGAGCTGGAAATTAAACTAGCTACTGGGATCCTCAGCCAACACCACTGTTGTTCCAAAAGTCCCTACCAACTGAAAGAAAAGGCTGAGACAGTAAAGTTGACTGGGTACTTTACAGGTCAAGAGAGTGGATACTCAGATTCTCATCTCCCTGCATGCCAGTGGTTCATGTTCTCATTATTCCTACAGCTTCTGGTTATTATTTCTGCTTGCTTTCCCTCTGAATCTCTCTCCTGCTGTGCTACATTAGAAAACTAAAGAGCTTGCCGAGGTCTCACAGGGCCCTCATCCTCTGGTTTTCACCTCAAACAAAAAAAAAAGAACAAAAGTGTTTTTCATAGGGATATGGGAATCATGGTAGCTACAGCTGAGTATATAGATATACATATATATTATTTTAGGTACTGCTAAAGAACTGTGTATTTTAATTCATTGAAAAAAAGAAAACAAATATGTCTTACTTCTCTCAATATTTTAAGAGTTCTGGTGATTTTGTGGAAAAAAAAAAGGGTTTTTTTTAAATTTTTCTTCTTTAGAAAAAAAGTAATTTGGTCCGAAGTAGTTATTAGCTAAGTTTAGCACAGTTTCTGCAACTAATGCATGTCATTTTACAGGCAGAGAGGTAGGAGTCTTCTGAAATTTCTTCAAAATTTTGAAAAAGTTATTGTAACAATTGAAAGCTGCAGAAATGTTGCTGCATGAAAATTATCCTTCTAATTTACCACCCTTTAAAACTACAAATTGAATGTAACACTGGCCTTTTTTTTTGAGAGCTATTCCTTGTCAACAGTTTGGAGGATAGCAGGTATTACAAGGGGTTAATCTGTTTTAGTAAGAGATGTAGACCATAAAAGTCACAAGTCACCTTATAATGTGCCTATAAATGAATTTTATATTCCGGTGGAAACTATCTAAACTTTGCTCACAGAACTTGTACCTGCCTTTAGTACTTTGACACAAGATAGGATTCATTTGATGAAATTTGCTGTTCTGAACTGATCAGCTCATGATCTTTATAGTCTGTGAAGATCTAGTCAATAAACTCAGTGCAGCCCAGGGTGCAATTCATCTGCTAGGTAAATATCTGTCTGAAATAGGTTGGATGAATCACATCCCTAAGGCATCTATTTCCCTCCTTTTACTATTAAGAGAGATTTAGGTCAATGGCTGTGATGTTAACTTGGTGTTGAAAGACAGATGAGACAAAATCCAACCAGTGTTTTCTGCATAAATTAACTTACCAACCTGTGCTCCTTTTTTGTGGTTAAAAAAGCAGTCGACAGAAATGTTCACCCACCTGCCAGACAACTGTTACTCTTTGATTGCCACAAAACTGCTATTTGTCTGACTTCCAGAGAATAAAGATAATTCTTTTTACAGTGGACACCCCTCAGACATGCTGGGTAGCAATTCATGCTTGACCTTACTTTAGGTCAGTTCTGATTACTAGTGTATTGTTACAGGTATGATGAACTGAATGATCGTGACTGTAGATTTGATGAACTCAAGAAATTGTGTGATATGATAAAGCCAATCATGATTCAAGTGCAGTGAGAAGCTTGCTTCTCAGGAGCTCTTGACCTTGAGGGGAAAATAGGTGCTACGCAGGAACCAAAAGTTAAAAATAATCTGAGTGACCAGTGAATAACCTGATTTTCAGGGCTCCTGATCACAACATTCTTTGATTCAATAAGGTAAAAATGCAGAAAACCAAATTAAGATGTTTTTAAAACTCTGTAAAATATTTCCACAAACACTGAAATGCCATAATCACATAGCTATTGGCTGACATGACTACAAAACACAGTCAAGATTGTTTGCATACTTTAATTATATAGTTCCCATATGAGTTCTTTTACATAAAAACTTAATTCTCTACTTCATCTACTTTGATACTCCTCTCTAAATGTCTCTTTTGAGAGATCTTTGTCTTAATATTTTTCAGAGACAAACTATTTTCCATTCCTATACTGAATAGTTGTTAGTTAATCTCTTTGAAGCATAGAGGAAGTTCTAGGAAATTGGAACAAACAGAGGATAATGGCTCTCCTGACCAGACTGAGAACCATGACCCACACATGGGGAGCACCAGAAAAGGGAAAAAAAGCAAAACCTTGGAAGAAACAAATGAAAAAAGGATTGTCATCAGTGTGGAAAATCAGTGTATTAAGGATTGTTTTCCACAATTCGTTCTTGGAGGCAAGTAGGTTGATCTCACTGTTAAGATTTCCTGTATATATTTATCAGTCTCATCACAGCATAATGCATTATTTACCTGAGAATAGCTACTGGACGGTACGGTTCGTAACCTGCGCTGTTAGTTTTCTTTATTAACTCTACTGATTCAATGTAGATGCAAAGAATGGCACAGATATACTTATGGATAAATCACAAATATCATACTATTACCCTGGGTCCTTCATGAGTTTACTACGCCTCTCTTGAAAACCCTCCTGTCCTTTAATATATTTAAAAGATATTTCTAATATATAATCTTCAAACACTAAAAACACATAGAAATGTGATTGTAAAAATAGACTAAGTTTGGATAACAAAAAAAGACATGAAATATTTTTCAAGTAATTTGTGATTTTCCAACTTCATCTTTCTCACCCCTTCTCCATTTCATTTTGATCCACTCATATCTTTCTCCTACACTTTACTCATGCTTTTTATCCCTGTGACTTTTATTCTCTACCACTCTCTCACTGAGGTCTTACTCACTGAGTTTCTACACAGAGTGAATTTTAGGGCATCTTACAAATCCCTCAAGGTGTTTTTATCAGTGAAAATCTGACAGACTATTAATGACAGCAACACATAGCAGGCGCCGCCAGAATTAAGGAAACATTTCAAAAATGTAAATTGCAAGTGATGATATTCAAAGACTCTAAAATTAAAATTAATTAGAAACATCAGAGACATGTGTGTGTGCAAGTGTGTGTTGTGAGGGGAGGCTGTTTGTTTCTCTGTAAGCCATTTTGTTTTTATGGAACCAGCGGCTGTTTTTCTACTCCTGTCTCCTCACTTTGTGCAGTGGGGTCAGTAGATCTGATTTATGATCTGATTCACAGGTAGAAACACTCATTGTGGTAGGGTGGTCTGATCCAGATAATTTGTTCCAGTTTTAACATGCATAAATGGGATTCTTACTTTACTTCAACAGAGTTTCCCTCAGATTTCTTTGCCAAGTCTAAGCACTTGACTGCCTTTTGAACTTAAAGCTCAATTAACTGTTTTATATGAAAGAGTCATAAACCACATAACTACTCTAATGAAGATGCATTGCTGCTCTTTGGGATTTACATCAACAATTTTGTCCAATTTGTTGAGTTGTATAGCGCTGAAATGACAGTGTACCCCTCAAGAGAAATAACTACAGGTAAGATAATCCTTTTGTGTAAGAGACAAAAAGACATGGAAGGATAGCTAATTATCTATACACACACAGAGTCCAGGGCTGGTAGAGAAGACTCTCTTGGTTTCACCTGATAGCATCATGTCACTACTGTGTATGCTATTAATGCTAATGCATTGATTTTTTTTCCAATATCTTTCATTCAAGAATCTCAAAAATAATTGTTAGCATTAAAAAATAATATTCAAAGTATCCTCAGTGTGCAGTTAATATCAGACACAGCTGTCTAGGAATCTATAGTGGTGGCATCTTCCTCTGGCCCTCTGTTAGGATGTCATATTTTCAGTAAAAAGTACAAACCAAACAGGAAGAATTACACTGGTTTATCAAAACTCAAAATGGGTCTTTGATACTGTGTTGGTTTTGTTTAGTGAGGGGTGGGCCTACGGTGGCAGCTTCTGTAAGAAGCTGCTAGAAGTTTCCCCTTTGTCCAATGGACTTGTCCGGGCCTAGGGCAGACCCGCTACTGGCCAAGGCCGAGCCAATTGGTAGCAGAATGTTCCCTGATAATGCCTCTGCAATAACACATTTAAGAAGAGGAAAGAAAAAAAAAAAAAAATTAAAAGAAAAAAAAAAAGAAGAAGATGTGAAGAAGCAGAAGCAGGGACAGAGAGGGGGAGGTGCAAGCCTTGTGGGCCTTGCAGGCCTCACCCTCTGGCCTCCCACCGGGCGGCGGTCTGGGCCCAAATCAGCCCGGCCCAGCTGCAAGAAGTGGAGATGAGATGAGATGTGAAGAGAACCTGAGGGGCGTCAGCCTGCCTGTTGTGAAGAATTTTTCTTGTGAGAGGAACGGCTGCAGATGCAGGGGGGAGGAGTAATGCGGCTCCCGGCCAAGATTCCCCTGCAGCCCGTGGTGCAGCCCATGGTGAGGCCGGTTGTCCCCCTGCAGCCCATGGAGGTCCAGGGAGGAGCAGAGATCCACCTGCAGACCGTGGAGGACCCCACGCTGGGGCAGGTGGATGTCTGAAGGAGGCTGTGGCCCATGGAGGGCCTGCGCTGGGGCAGTCGTTCTGGAGGGACTGCACCCCATGGAAGAGATGACCCACGCCGGAGCAGTTTCACGAAGGACTGTAGCCCATGGGAGGGGACCCCACGATGGAGCAGGGGAGGAATGTGAGGAGTTCTTCCCCCAAGGAGGAAGGAGCAGCATAAAGTGACAAGTGATGAACTGACCATAAACCCCATTCCCTCTTCCCCGCCATGCCGCTTGGGACAGGAAGGAGGTAGAGATAACTGAACATAAAGTTAAGCCCAGGAAAAAGAGAGGGGTAGGGGAAGTTATTTTGTTCTCTTTCTTATTGTCCTGCTTTAGTTTTTATAATAAACAAATAGTTTTCCCCAAGTCAAATCTGTTTTGCCCGTAAGGGTAATTTTAAGGATCTCTCCCTGTCCTTATCTCAAACATCAAGCCTTTTCTCTTATATTTTCTCTCCCTATTCTCTTGGAGGGTGAGGGGAGTGAGAGACTGTGTAGGTTGGTCCCGAGCAGGGCTAAACTACAACAAACACCCTTGCTATTGCTGAGAGTTGCCATTGCCTCCCATTTCTGTGAGGAAAAAATAATCTGTAAGAATTTTTTATGTTTCAGAATACATCTTCATTCAGATCAGACATGTTTTTATCAGTCCCTCTTCTCTTTCCTAACTCCGATGGCCAAAAAGCTAGAGACGGAGGAGAGAAGAGGGAGACAGAGGTGGGAAAAATATGGAGGAGTAAGATAAAGGCTAGTAGATGAGATTAAGAGAACAAGATGGCAAGCATTACCTTGGCTTCTCCTAGAACATCTGAATGACCCAGCTACAAAGTTCTTATTGTTTTTGCCGTACTGGCAAAACAAAAAAAAAAAACTGAAGAAAGCAAAGTTACAGTGCTATTTATCAATTTTCTTTATTACAATTCATCTTATTCATTCCTTACAAATGACTGCACTCTTCTACACACTGCTTTGATTTGCCAGTAGTTGCTAAAGCTGGCCATTCCTTTTCTTCTTGCAAATATCCATGCAGCAAGTTGTATTGTGTCTGCTGGATTACTTGTTCACAGCATCCAAGAAGGAATAATTGGGCTGTTATTATAAGAGTAAAATAAAGACATTGCCTGAGGTCTTGTAAAATTAGGGATATTCCAGCTTGGTTAATATCTGAGCCTACAAGAGACAGTTGCTCAGAACACCTAGCCTGGAAGAGTTTGGCTGTCACCCTTCTGGTAAGAAGTCTTGATAAAAACAGAAGTCATCCAGCAGAGGAAGAAGGTTGCCCAGAGAGGAGTAGCCTCCATCCTTGAGTGTTTTCAAGGTGGTGAGTAATCTGGTCTGGTCTCATGGCAGATCCTGCTTTGAGCAGTGGGTTGGACTAGAGACCACCTGATGTCCTCCCATACCTGAGTAATCCACTCACCCTAAATGCATTCCTAGAGGCTCTGTTTTGAAAGTCGCTATACTGTCCTTTTGCAGGTTCCTGTGCAGCATACGGCATAGCAGAAAGATGAGGGACACCAGCTGGGGCAGTGCCAAAGGAGGCTGTACACAAGACAAATACAAATATTCCACAAAATAAATATGGAAAACAAAGGAGGAAAGTAGCTAACGGAGCAGAGAAACACATTAGTAATCCCCTTGCCCACACAGTCCTCCAACATTTCCTCTGAAGAACAGGAGGTCAGGAGATCATACTGCATTTTGACACAAACTGGAAGAATCGAAGCTGAGTTCTTCTGAGACTCAAGCAACAAAACTAATCCTTTCTAGCACACCTGAGAAAGATCCAGTTTCCAGAAACAACTGTTCATACCTGACTAGTCCACAGGGGCAAGCTGGTAGTAAATGAAGATAGGATTTGACTCATTCTGTGAGTGTGAGAGGATTTCAGACAGTGCTGCTGCAACACGGATGCTACTGTCCCCTTTCAAATTTAAACACAGATCCTCATGTATTTTCCACATTCTATTTATATTTACGTGTATGAAAATGTAATTGTTTTCCACTGTGTTAAATGTTTTCCTTTCGACCTCTGGTTGGAAATATGAGCTGTGCTAGTGAAATCTGAGCCAGCAGGAATCCCCAGCTCTCTGTGATCAGTGGGCAGTGTCATTAACAGGGAAACCACAGGGAAACCTCCCGCCAACAGCTGTCCAGGGTATTATTACTCCGCCAGGCTTCAGACCTCTAGCAGTCATTTACATGCAGCACACAGCGGGCTGGAGCCCACTTTTGCCTCACCAGAGGCATATGAACCTGCATATGAAATACTGTAAGAACAGAATATCCTGTCCTGATATTAAAAGTCTTCGTGCACCTCACTTTATGCGTACATCTCAAAAGGATTTAAGTGGGATGAAAGCAGGGCAGTGTGCTTGAGCTGTCTTCTTTGGCTCTATCAAACAAGACATTAAGTTATTTTTGAGAAATGGGGAAACTGAGCCAGATATCAGTAAACACAGCAGGTTAACAACTTACCTGGCTGACTGCAAACAATTAGAAATTAGTTTATAACTATATATAGGCTATCTGCTTCTGGATATCACTTGATCCATTTGCTTTTACATTTTGCCTTTATTGTCTAACATTTGGGGGTTTTATCGTTATAAACCAGAAGCTCTTTAGGCAGGGACTGTAGTTTTCTCTGTAGTGAGTACTATTAAAAATATCTCTTGCCATCAGTGGCTACATCCTTGCAGTTAATTTTTCTGTATGCAGTTGTGATAAATAACCTATTTTCATGCCTGAATAGTTATTATAGCTAATGGTTACATCGTTTAACTGTAATAACCAAGGCTGAGAAAATAAGTCATAAATAGCCAATCATTTACTCAATGAGTTTTTCTTCTTGTAGTATTTGTGAATTGTCAATTACATTTTCACAGACATATTAACCTACTGGAAATTAGCCATCAAAGAAATGCTGCAATTATTTCTTAGTCTATAATTTGAGGAGTAAGTTTGAAATATCCTTTGCAACTACCAGTGGATTTTTTTCCTCATCTTTTTTTCTGCTAAACAATGTTTAGAGTTTTTATGTAAGAAACATCTACTGTAATAAGAAAATTATTCTGCATCAGAAAGCAAAGTCCAAATACTTAATGCAAAAATAATGGTTTTGTCTTACAATTAAAAGACTTATTTTTAACTTTTCAATAACAATTTTTTACTCTTGTGTATATTTTCTGCAGAAAATTAAATTCTGACTAGTTATGATCATTGTGGCAAATATTAACTATTCAGGTCCTGCTTAGGTACATTTGACAGGCCATGTGAAAACAGTCTCTATGTGCTCAAGGAACAGTTACTTTCCAAAGAGAAAGGTTATGTTTATTTCCTTCATGTTATCTTCTTAGGTAATTTTTTTTTAATTAATCTAACATGCTATTTTTTAAAGATGCTACATCCAATAAATCACTTCTTTAAAGCAGGCACAAATCCACCACAATAAATTAACTTACTCACTGGAACAAGAGAGCCAGTATTGTTTGAAAATATTTGTCTAGCATCGGAGTGGAAATTCCAGCAAGGTGGAAAGGCCATTTCCTTTTACAAGGACCATATAACCATATCTCCTGTCTTAGCTGGGACTCCTGAATAAAGATACATGTGAGGTAAGTGCTAAGAATAGTGCAAAGAAGGGAGGAACTTTTGCAATGAAAACATCCCTTTTCTTCCTGTCACTTCCCAGTGTTGGCAAATATGTGAATTATCTTACAGGACTAATAATTGTAACCCATGGAGTAAAAAAGGAAGGAAAATTCTCTTGTATTTGTATGAGGAAGGAAAGTCTATTTACAGCACAGCTGAATAATCATGGTTGCCATGCTACAACAGCTTGTTGACTAAAATAAGCGTATAAAAAAGTGATTCTGTTGTCAATGATCATTGATCCATCCTAGAAGCAAAAATCAGCAGCTAAGCCTAATAATCTCCCATGGCATTGTTCAGTGAAAAAAATGAAAGCGGCAGCCACACTGCTGAGTCAATATTTACGACTCAGTGGGATTTAGTTCCACCAGAGGTACAAATGTGCCATGTGTAAGCGTTCTGGGGGCTTTGCTGTGATGCCCCAGCCAGCCCGCGCTGCAGACACGCAGCCACGCAGCACCGCAGGTGCCTTGTGTCCTGAAGGGAATGACAGGGTGCTAAGTGTCCTGTAGAGCCACGTGTCGCACGGACAGTTGTGAAACGTGGTAATGGGAAATAGCTTTGGTTAAGGAAACAGAATAGCTCATGTTTCTATTGTTCCGCTTGCAAGGCAGAAATATTTCTCAGCTGATGTAACGAAGTGCATTTGAATGCGTTGCCCTGGGAAATTTTTTATTTTTTTCCAAAGCTCTTATTAATTTGATACACTGTGGTGGAATGTTACCTTCAAAGTTCCGTAATAGTGTTACACCTTTTGTTTGAAACTGCATTTATTAATATGTTTTATGAATTTATGTAATAATCTAAATGTAGTCATTAGGACTACTGTGTGAAATTTTATCACTTCTGTGTGTGAGCGACACAGCTTGTACAAGCAACTCAGAATTCCACAGCTTTTCTTGTGTATGAAGACTGACAGGATCTGGCAGAACTGGTGTATTTCTGCTAGTAGGACTGAAGTAATAGCAAGGTTTTGGAGTCGTTTGGTGGGAGTTTTATGGAAGAAGAAAGCCCAGATTCTGCCAGAAATATGTCTATAAACCATGATCAAAAACACATTATGAAGCGGCAACTTTGAAGTAAGGACAATTCTTTTTTTTAAAACTTTGAAAGACCAAGAACTGGTCTTTTGTAATATGAATACTAGTTGTTGAGAAAGTAAGGACGAGATGTACACAATGCTAGTGCTGAATGAAACCTGGGGGTAGCACCAGAAACTAAGCTGTGGTCTCTAATTCTTGAGGAACTGTACCTGTTCATGCAAACCTGAATATTACCACCTCATGGATGATGAATTGGGATCTAACTAAGGTAGGGATTTTTCTACCAATGTAAAGAGCGAAAGGGCAGAGCATGATCCAAGGAACAGGCAGGGGGGTGCAGAGAGCTGCACATTTTGTTGCAGCTGACACCAGACTAGGGGGTAACAGGAATTGTGGCTTTGGGGATTTGCCATCTCTTTCAAGCAGATGTTTTAAGCAGAGGGGTATAAACACTGTCTGGATTTATGATCATTGCTGTGGTTGCATGTCCAAACCTTACATGTATCAAATCTGTCTAGACTGCAGATAAAAGCCTAAGTCCTAACAAGTCACTTGCCCCATCTCCATTAAAATTCTAACAAACCTCCTTGATGACTTTCAAGGTAGGAATATGAAATGCATGCAAATATTTTTAAGCCCTTTGACTTACTGCCTATGTTGCTCCTGCCTGCAGAGAGGGTGGAGTTTGTGTGCAGTGCTATCTGCAAGCACTAGTGCTCTGCCGATGAGAAATGGAGTAGCAATGGCTTTTGTTTGTGTCTTTTGCACTAATTCAGCATGACCAAGACACATACTTAACATCAGGCTCCTTGTGACAGTCACATTGTGTCAGGACTCTGGCCTTGACTGCTGGCTCAATATTCCTGGAGGATCCAGGATAAAATAAAGAACTACAAATTTTTTTTTAGAGTTTGAGCCATTTTGACAGCGCCTAAGTAGTGTTGCCTCATTGAACACACTCTGAGCCACTAATATTCTGCATTTAGTTAGAACTCAAGCGTCAACAGGTAGCAAAAAAAAAATTAAGTTAAATAACGCAACACTGGCACAGAACACTTGTGGGTTTTGGTGTTTAGACATTTTACGGATTGACAGTGAATGTATTTCCTTTCTGTGTGAGTCCATTCTCATTTCTTTTCTTCACTAAGCTATGAACATCCACTAGTATTTTGGAAAGCAGTACTTTTTAACATATTTGGGAAATTGTCAACTAATAGTGAAATTTAAAATTATCTGTTTCTTGGCCAAAGGCGTAACTGCAGGTTGGTTTTGCTGGGGAGCAGGAAACTTATAATTTTCCATAGCACAAAATACACTTTAGTAAAACATTGTTCCAAGGAGATCATTACCCCATTTGCAAGTAGTCATGCTATCTCCCTGATAAATAAGGCACATGATTTTATGAAGGAAAAAATTAGGTAAAATATTAAATCCCTACTGTAATTCCTTCAAGAAAATCGACTGGAAAAAAAATAGGACAAATCACTTCAAACAATTTTTAAAATTATATTTGAGATTACCTGCCCGTGCCTATTCAGTCTGTGGACCAGAGACAGTGCACAGTAAAACTCCTGACGTACATGGAGACTGAACATCAGCACCAGCTGGTTTGCTCTGTGGGTCCCTTCCTGTGTGACTGCACTGCTTGCTAATATAGACAAGTTTTAGTTTCATTTGATCATCCAGTTCGTGAGCTCTGACAGCTCAGTAGTGCGAACCAAAGCATACTAAGTGGGAATAACAGGGAGGTTTACTTCAAAATCTCACTCCTGATCCAAGCATGAACACTAACACAATGAAGAAAGATATATGTGTGTGCACTGCCTTTAAAACTTCATAAAGGCTATTCATATTCAACTGATATTCTTTAAGGCCAAGCAGTTCTCATTTCTAGTAATTATGGTGAGGCTATTCAAAAGCAATTTTAGTATTTCTGGCTGGAGAGTTTCTCTGAACTGGAACTTATGAGTCTTTATATAATAACAGGTTAACATATAAGTTAAATTGTAATTTGTGAAGTTAATGTGTAAGCCGAGAAGATACACATATCTCTCTCCTGCTCAAGTTTCTGCCTCATTTGTGCATAGAGATCTCTGTTTGTCTGCTGATCAATTTAAGGCAACAACAGCTCTCCACCAGACTGTTCCAGGGATGTTACCTCTAGCTGTAGTATTTTAAAGGCTACTGGCCTTTATGATGATATTGAAGACAATATCAGGCTGTCCTTTGAGCTGCCAGTCACGTTGACCTGCATCAGGAGAGGCTTTTAGGTGACCCTGGGATCTTGCCTGGTGATATCTTCTCTCTGTTCCCCAAATACCTGAAACTTGGAGTAGCTTGTCTCATACTGAAACAAAACCTTCTCTGCCAGGAGCAGCACCACACTAGGAAAAAAAAACCACTTTATTTCAGAGATGATAACCAGATGTCTGCATATATTGACTGAATAAAAGCCATACCCATTGCTGATTTTCATTATTGGTGCAGCAGGCTGTAGTCCGGAAATGAAAACACAAAGCTTGGAGTGTTCCTGAGTGGGAACAGGTCCAGTTACACAGGAGATATCTTAGTGTTCAACCTGAGTGAGAAATGACATCATGGCTTTCTAGTTGCTTTGCTCATACATATATATACACACATGTGTGCATATTTGTATTTTAAGCAGCAAGCTGAAGAGAGGATGCAATCACACACTAGTTAATGTCCTTTGCCCAGGATGATGTATCACTTAAGCCAAACACTGTACAAAAAAAAAAAGGAAAAAAAAGTCTCCTGTGTTCCGGAAGGAAGAGAGGAGCACTTACTGTCATTAGGTGCTCTTAAGGGCACATGCCACGTTAACTGAAGAGAGGCTGACCATCTCCTTCTAGCCCAGAAGATGGACCACCCCAAAAGCATGCACACAGATAAAGACACACCAAGAGCACAGCAGGATGGCGGAAGCTCTCACACGTTTTCTGGGAAAGCAGCATGCCTGAGTGGCTCTCTGTAGCACCTGAGCACTAATGCATGCAGCATGGGAACAAGGAGAGGGAATTAGAAGTCTATGTGTAGTTACAAAGCTACAGTCCCATTGGGATCAGAGAGATGTGGTGGGATAGCTCACACAGCTGAGAGCTGCCATGGAGGGATGCAGGTTCTTTAGGAAGGGCAGGCTGGGGAGGTGAGGAGGGGGAGTTGTTTGTTACATGAGGGAGCAGCTTGGTCTGCCCTGGAGTGCTTCGTCCAGAGCTGGGTTTCCCAGTACAAGAGAGATCCGCACATAGTGGACTGAATCCAGCACAGGGCCACAAAGATGTTTAACAGATTTGGAGTATCTCTAACACAAGGAGAGGCTGAGTGAGCTGGGACTATTCAGTCCAGAAAAGAGAAAGCTCAGGGGGATCTTATTCATGTCTCTAAGTACCTGGTGGGAGGGTAAAGAAGATGGAGACAGCCCAATTTCAGTTAAACCTGGAATTAGGTGTAACTGTCAAACCCAGCCATACTTCACAATTCATTTTAGAGGAAAGTATATGTATTTTGGGAGTGTTTAATGAGATTTTATTTCCTAGTCTAAAAAAAAAAAAAAAAAGCAAGTCTCAGAGAATCCTATTTCTACACAGTTTTGGTTTTTTTTCTTTTTTCGTACACCTCTTCATACCAGGGGGAGAAGGGATAGAGAGTAGGACTGGGGGGGGAGAGAAAATATGGCAGTGAGAATATGGAATAAAGAAAAGGAAAATCAGTACTTTCTAACCTTTTACTCAAAGGCAAAAGAGGGCATAGTGAAAACTAAAGGGGAGTGACTTTTTCTCACCTGATTTCTAATAGCCCTTTCTTTTATGTAAGGAGGTAAAATGTGGGAGACAGAAGTATTTTTTAACAAGAAGATGAAATAGAAAACTGTATTTTTCTTAATTTAGGAATACTATTTAAAAGTTAGACATTTCCATAAAAAGAGAAAATTTCTACTATAGTAGTGAAAGACTATTTTCAAATAAAGTATTTTAAATTAATACATTTCAGCAGACATTTTGACAGAGAAAACTTTATCCTTTTTGAGATGATACACACACCAAATGAGTCATTGGATGACCTTGGAAAGAATTTTGAATTTTGTTCCAAGTCAGATTTTGAGGGCTTTGAGTATTATCTTGTTTAGGTAAAGCTAAAAGAGATTAGCCTAAAGGGTTGGTCAAAATGTCTTGAGTATTTTGAGAAAAACATATGTATCTTATTTCATCTAAAACATCTAAGCAGCAATGGTTTAGAAATTATTTAGATTTTAAAAGGAATTTTTGATAATTAATGTCCTGAATCTAAAGATAAAACTTTAAAGACACGCAGGAGATTGAGAAAAGCTTGTGTGAAGGAATTTAGAAGAAGCAACAGAGTCAGAGAGCAAACTCAGAACTAGGAAGGAGGGGGTACGTAATTTTGCATAGTGTAGCCCATGTGCCCTCAGGGAAGGAGCTGGACACTAGCCAAAGAGCAAGGAAAAAGCACATCACTCACAACTGAGCAAGACTTTAAACGTCTTAAAAATATTTTTCATAGTTATTGTTTGTGGCTATTTAGGCTCCTCAGGACATAAAAGAGGAGGAAAACAGCTAAAGGAGTGGGTTTCTGCCACATGTTGCAACTTTTCTGACATTTTAATGGGGTGCTATGATTCCCTAATTTATATGAATCAGGGATAGAAGAGACTCAGTTGTGGAGGAAAAGGGCAAGAGAGAAAATTTTGGGACCCTGGGTATGCTCTGAACACATCTTCTTGTTCTGTTTGTCGCTTTAAAATATCTCTCTGTAAACATTGGCAATGTTTTTTATGGCTGTGGTTTGGGCACAGTTTTAGTCTCATGCTTATTTTTTTTTTTCATAGAAGAATCATCGGTCTGTCCGAGATCACAGCGAGGGAAAAAAACAAACACACACATTTGTAGTTATTTGACTGAATAGTACACATCTCTCTGGCAGAGATTAACTCTTATCTGTTAATAAGTAAATTAAACATGTTCTGCAAGTCTAAAGGAAAGAGCTTTATCGCAAAATGACTAAGTAGCCACCACATCTCTTTCTGGGGGACCTCTGCACTTAAGTAATCCTAGAGCTCCATGTGACCTTCTTATTACCAAGCTCAGTTTTATGAATTTAAAAAGTGTATTTTCTGTAGAAATACACACATGCATGTTGTTTACTATTAAAAACATGCATTCCCATGTTTTTTTGGTGTCACCTTTAGAAAAAGGCTAGAAGCCTGCAATAGTAATTAATATGAAATTTATCCAATGTGCAGTATTACAAGCTAGTACTTTGTTGAAATACAATTGCATGTCCATAGCTATTGGGTGGGACATAAAAAAATAATTATTTTTACTTTTAATGTACACATCAGCTCACGCATTTCTGTAGAAAATGTTCTCTTTTTTTTTAATGTCATAGTAGTTTCCTCTTTATATGAAATAAAGCTTAAGTTTCAGTGTTAGAGAACATTGTTACAGAGCCCTAGGATCTTAAACTCATTGAGCTTTGGTGTTATCATAGAGCATAGTGAAGCAGCAGCTATTCCACTAATTAAAGGCATATTGATTTGTTTGGCCTAATCTAATCATAGCCTTTATAATAAATCATAAGGTGCTTTGCAATTAGGAAATCCATACTAAATAACGAAAGGACTGTTATCTGTGTAACCTTATTAACTATGGCTTAATGCAGAAGTGTTGTTCATATAGAATGTGTGCATTTTAGGGCTTTTCATTTGTGCCTCATTCAGTACTTCAGTGGGCTATATTACTCTGCTAAAAGTCACTTAGAAAGTATATACCTAGTATCCCAGCAATGTGTTTGTTCCCTCAGGAGATTTCAAAATGCTAATTCTATGTATGTGTTTTCCTTCAATTACCCACTGCTACAAGCTTTGCTTTAAAAAGCAGCTACTAGAACAAGTATCTTATTAGACATCTATCTTAAACTCAAATTTGTAGTTCATACATAAAGATATGGAATGTTTGTTTCTGCATGTGGGAGATAGTTTAAAAAAAAAATTGTCTTGTATATATATATATGCCTCTATATACCCATCACCTTCTAAAAATCAGAAAGTAAAAATAGGGTCATTGCTGGTCTTGAACACACGAAGCTAGATCTCTGTTGTTGATGTCTGATGAGTAAAAGTGAAGACACTGAAACAAAAAAAGCATTTGCTGTCTACCAGTTGTGCCTTTGCCTTTCCTAAGTGTCACTTCACAGTGGATAATTGTATACATAGAATCATGGTCCCTGTGTGTTTTTCATGCAAAACATCTATATGCACTAAACTGTGCATAACTCAGAAGTGAGACGGTAATGACTTAATAAAAGCTGTTAATACAAATAAGTGGATTAAAAAACCAATTTATGAACAATTCATTAAATCAGGATTTATGTTATAGAGTAAAAAATTAATTGTGGTATTGAAAAAAAAATACTTGATATTAATATTAGGAAGGGGATCATATGATAATTTGAATTTGTAATTCTTCTTTTAAAAATATAGAAGAAAGACTAAGTGGTTCCAGTTAAGCTTTCATTTATACAGGTTTAATATATCAGAAGGTAAAACTTGTCACTAAGGGAGCCAAATTCTCATTTTCACTTTGTTACTCCAGCACTTTAAAAATGGCCTGATCATGGGCATAAAATCAATTTGCTAGAGCAAAGGGCAAATTAGAAACAGGATGAAAGTTTCAGTAATGTTATTGTGTTGAGATTCTGCTACACTCCAGATCAGCAAGTAAATACAAAGGTAAAACAGAAACAGCCTTAATACGCTTGGTAACACCATCATTTCATTCCATTGAGCCTTAGTTCTATAACTTAGATGTATAAAGAGTAGTTTGAGTCTCTTAACGGAAGATAATATTACCATTAATGCATATGGTAAGGCTGAAATTGTGCTCACTCTTTACCTCTGAATATTTTGCTCTGGTAGATTAAGTCCTACCTCTAGCATTATTACAATATAGGTATTTTGTTTTTAGTTACATACTCAAGGGTGTACTCTCCCTTTGAATGGAGCACATAACTTCCATTCATGGTACTGGAAGTCATGTGTGCATGTCAAGTAAGGAGTTCTACCCTCTAGAAATTATATCTGAAAATCTCTAAGGGAATCATATTTTCTACAACTGCACCATTACCCTATCAGAGACTAAAAAGTTAGCATGTACAGTAATTAAGCAAGCACAACAGGCAAATTCAAATTTCAGGAGTCTGGATTTTATTGTTACAGATGTTCTTCAGAGCCAAGTCTGCTCAGCAGTTCCTTGGGTCATAAATGTTTAATTTTTAATCTATTTTTTATCAGTTTTGTGTAATGCAAGCTGCTTGTAAGCCAAAAGAATTTTTACAACCGTTTTTTATGTCTTGGAAGTTTAAAGTAATAGTGGTTGATTAAGATTATTGTTTTAAAAAATATCTTGCCCAATAAAAGAGCAATGTTATTTTTAACTTGAAAAGTGGCTTCATTTGCTTTTGACTAATGCCCTGAATTTCACAGTGAACAAATAACAGGTTTGGGTTTTTTTTTGTTTTTTTTTAAGGGAGTCTAGGGGATTGATTCCACTATAACACCTATGTGACCTTAAAAACCTGTCCTGTTTGGAAATGATCCTAGGCTCCTAAGTCTAATTGTGAAGCTAGATGCTTTGAAAATGTCATCCTATAGTACTATCAAAAGAAGATAAGGGTACACAGCACCCTGAAGGACAAGATCTGGTGAGCAGGCACATCAGATGTACACTTCCCATTTATGTTGCTGTTTACAGATGGTAGTCTGTTTGCACAGATTGAATATTCTCCTGTGAAAACCATACAAGTTACTTTGCCAGTGTATTGTTGGATTCACTTTGGGTTACATCATTTATTTGCATTGAAAATATCTATTTAGTAGACTCAGGATCTCAAAACAATAGCTGTTTCAGTAGATATTTATCCTTTGTAACTCAAACAGCTGTCTTCTCATATTTGCATGACAATGTGTTATAGGTTATTAGTTAACAGGAGCTGATGAAAGGTAAACTGTTTTCTGAAAGTCTGGAAGTATAATAACATAATGATTGGGGAGAGAAACTCCTGGTGATTTAAACTTATTTACATTTTATCTTCTGCCATCTGCTGTAAACCAGAAATATGCTCATCCACACAGTGATGTGTGCTCCAGTCACTCAACCCACCAGACAGGAAATTACTGTCTTTGATTTTACAGAGTTAAATATTCCTCTGGCCACTGCCTTACCCAGTACAGCTCTCTTTATGCTGCATAAATACTATTTATATGCTCTATAAATGCTCTATAAAATCTTCATTTTTAATCTATGGACAGAGATCATAAATTATATTTTGTAAAATGCCATTGGCCTCTAGTCAACAGTGATAACCTACAATTAAGTAATTATTCTTTGTTAATTTAAATTAATTTTGAAGGAGGGAGGGCACAAGTATTTAGTTATTTCTCAAAGGTACCATAGAAAACAATAATGATGGTAGAGTCCTGAGGAACCAGTTGAATATTTCAGAAATGCCTGGGTAACCAGTTCACTTTGTTCTCCATGGGATTTAGAGATATGACTAGTTCTGGATCTGGAATAGATGTTTTCCTGTGTCTTTATGCACCCAAATACCTTTATGTGTCAGTCTCTACATCCTGCTAGCTTTCAAAGAGAATTTGGCACTTTTGAAATTCAAAGCCTCTAACCCTGCAGCTCCACACCTAGAAATACAATTGATAGTGAAAATTGTTCTTTAGGTTCATCCTTTTGCAGAGCAGCTTGAGGACAACTGGGCTGAGTCAGAGCACACCTGAGATGAGGGACCACACAGCTGGAAGCAGGGGTTTGTGGTGCAAACCCAACAGCAGCACCGCACACAGTCTGGGGCTCCCCAGGAGGATGAGGCCGTGCCGAACATACCTGGTGCAACCCGTCTTTGGGTTTAACCCAAACTGAGTGTAATAAACTTGGACTTGTTTGCAGGCAGGGAGGTCAGGTTTTCCACAGCAATCGCGTGTGCCAGGACAGTCCCCGTGGGACCAGGCAGCTCTGCCCTGTGGCAACTCTCATAGCTTTCAAACTTGTGGCTGTGAGATGAGGTGCTGGAGAGCTCAGCTTTTCTGTCCAGTCCATGTTGTAATTTCCACATCATCAAAGGGAAAATGCTGTCAAGCATAGAGCAAGAAAAAGTGCTCCCTGCTCCCGTGTGAAATGGATTCCAGCTTCAGTGCCCCACCTATTGCTTTCAATCAAATATATTGTTGGAAACTGAGCTGTAATAACATTTTAATATTCTCCAGTTATTAAAGTTAAACAGAGAGGAATAATCCTCCTTGGTAATCCAAAGCATTAAAAACCGAGAACCCTAGTATCGGAAGATTGGCATAAAAATTAAAAGATTTATACATAATAACTTTCGGACTTCTTTGCATTCTGATTCTTCCTTGCCGTTTCACTGCTTCCAGATTTTTTTCAAGTGTCATTAAGGCACAAAACAAAAAGAGTGGATTCTGATATGTCTCCCTTGTTGCAGTTGCCAGGTTAATAAGCAAAAACCTAAAATTCCAGGAGACTTTGTGGTAAAGTCACAAGGGATAGCAGAAGCACCACCCATAGTTCCCTTGGAAAAGGATAAATTCTCCACATGGCTGCATCAGCTCGTGCAACTAGGGTCAGGGCCAGTGCTCACAAACCCAGCCAGTTTGCTAACGAAGGCTTCTTTGTCTTGCTGGTGTGCATGATGTCAGACGTTGAGAGAACAGGAATATTTTATTTCAATTTTCCCCCTTCGTGAAAAATGTTGAAAATGTTTTGCTTTTTTTTCCCCCAAAATGCACCACACTAAGAATTTTTAGATAAAATTCAAAATATTTGGTTGTCAGAATTGTCTGAAAACTGAATCTTCTCTCTTTTAAAGAGAGCTATGATTGTGGAACATGAAGTAAACACAATAAACATGAAGTAACATGATAAGTAACGACCCATTTTATTCCATCACCTGAGTTTGTAAACTGTAATTGCTCCTAGTGCAAAATTCTGCAGTATTTTACTACTTTTTGAAGAGAAAGGAGCAACAAAAGAACATATGGTTCAGACAGATTACAAGGCAGAATCCATTGCTACGGGGCGTACAGAAAGCATAAAGCACAAATTGAAACCTCCTAGGACACCTTTTCCCCTATCTGGATCTTGGATTCTTACTGTCTCTAAATAGAAAATGAAAGCATTTGCAGTTGTGGCTATGCCACATTTTGCATGAAATTTCAGACATTTTTTTCCCTAGAAGATTGAAAACTCCTCCCCTCACACACATGCATACACACACACAGAGACAGAGGCTAATTCCACTTCAGTTTATCTGCTTGTTCCTCTGACACTCAGGAAGGATCTGCTTCCTTCCATTCTGCTTCTATCCCCACATTTTTATGTAAATCTTTTTCTAAATTCTCCTTTACACTCAATTCCACTCGCTTCCTACATCACATTTAAGCTCCTCACCCTACCAGCACCCACCGTAGTTTAATTCCTGCCTGTCCCTCTACTGCAGTTCAACAGCCAGGCAATCTTTGTCTGGTTGTGGCTATGGTTACTCCATGGGCAGTCTGTGCTTCCAGCCCAGCTTTGTAGTTTCTTGGTGGATGGCAGAATCTGTCCTAAAACACATTTGAAACATATTTCAATTTCTAAACCCTTTAGTATCAAATTTCCTATTTAACTGGGAAGGGTTTTTTTCCCTGTCTTTTTTTTTTCCTAGACAAAGGCTCAAACACAGATAATGGATCTCTTAGTCTCTTAGTAACACCTGAATATCTTTTAGGCAATTGAATATACGCAGCTGGACCCAGGGCAATTCTTTGACTGATGGTAGTGGAAATATTGACTCTGATAGAGAAAGATGAAAATACAATATACAATAACACAATACATCCTCTGCTTTTAGACATGATTTTCAAGGCTAGATATTTAGTAACTGCTATAAGAGCTGTTTGTAGATCAATTTTTTTTTTGTTCCATGTACTTTGGGAAATGACCTTGCTGCTAAGAATGGATAAGGTAGCATATGTGTTCCTTTAGACAGGCTGAAATAAAAGGAATATCCTCACACATAATGGTTTTTCTTCATGAATATTTCTACAGAGCACTGTAGCCCATGCTTGTAAATCAGAAGTTTATTACCCATCTGGATCAAATCCTGCCCCCACGAAAAATAAGCACAAGTTTTCACTTCAGCAGAAGTTTTGTCTGATGAGGTTGTGGCCAGGTTGTAAATGGTAATTGAGTGCATAAAAATGAACGCTGTGTGAGTTAGATACCTTGTCTCTGCAGATCCTACTTGCCTGGAAAATCTCTCAATGATTTCTGTAGGCATTGGTACTGGCTCATTTCCACTCTGGCAAAAAAAAATGTTAAGGGAAAAAACATTATTGTGTGAAGAGAGTTTGCTTTTCTTGAAAAAAAAAAAAAAAGTTGATTTATTATGACAGCTTTCATGACCCTTCCAATAATTAAACAGTATTTGCTATGCAACTAAGTAATTCTTGTCATGGAGAATCTTCACTAAGATTTAGGACGGTATCTCCACCTCTACTAGCCTAGGGTGACTGGCCAAAATGCTCACCTCACCAGTCATAAAGTAGTGTCTTGGCTCAACTTGCACCCTTTGGAAAGAGACACAGACACCTCCATAGGACAACTCCTGTCTCAGGGTGGGATGAACTGCTGAAGTGGAATGAAAAACCTGAAATTCTGCTAGGTTTTATCCAAGCTTATATTAGTATTCATTGTGTTAAAATGTGTGCCATGTTCATTGAGAGACTGTTGCAGCTGTGTAACACGAGTAGCTCATTACTTCAGTCAACTCTGTCTTGTACTGCTCTGTTTCCTAATGGAATAAGGTTTAGGGACAGGATGATTGTGGATGAAATCATTGCACCTTCCGTCCTCTTCAGAATTGGTTTGAAAGATAAGCAAGTAGTTTAGGGAAAGTAAAAGAACAAGAAAGAGAGCATGAAGGCACAAGGTGCTTGACATTACAAAATCAAGATTCTTTGCTCAGGATGTGATTCACCTAAGCTAACCTTAGGCATTAATATTTTGCCAGTCTTATTGGGATCTCTTCGAACATAGTTGGTGAGTGAAAAGCATTTTAAGGCATGAGTCATCTGACTTAATACAGACATCTAATTTTTACGATAACATACATATACCTGTTTTTTTCTTAGTCACAAAGAAGAAGGAAACTAATGTGACTAGCTCAGACATAGGTGTTTCCACTGTGGAAGTCTACATCTGGTCAGATGAATCCCCTCCACAGCATGAGAAATGTCTGCACCTCATAGAATCAGAACCTAAAACTTTTATTGTGTGAAAAGGATATTTACATTGTAGAATAGACTTGATTGTGTGTATAACAGCTTTATTTAATACAAATAAACAAAAAAAATCACTTAAGAAAATCATATTTATCAGGCAAAAGCAAGAAAAAATATTTCTGTTTTCATATTAAAAAAAATCCTTAGTCTCTAGACTGAGGTTATTCTCATAAAAATCAGAAGACATTAATTCTTTTCAGTGTGCTTGATCTATATTTTTTTCAGGAACATATTATTCTGAGAATTTTCAGATGTCAATGGGGTTTTCAGGTGCTTTCAAAATGAAGTACCAAATCTCTTAATGCTAATCAAGGTCTGTGCCTTTACTCCTTCAGTTGATTTCAGAAGGTTTGCAGTTAGACTTCCAGTGGACAGAGTGTCAGAGATGCTGAGCACTGCAGTGATTAAAAAGAGTGGGAGCAGTTATCAGGGCATCAAATAATACCGCCAGAACACTATGTGCCTAATAACAATAGACTAAAGCTATTTTCAACAAGGAAGTATCTTCACATATCTTTCCTTTTCTCTTTAATTTTGTTTCCTTAAATATATTAAATATCAGCTATTTTCTACTGCTATGAGGCTATGCCTTCTGCTTACTGCACAGAACTACCTAAAAAATGTATAAATTAATTTTAAGTACATTTTTATCCTCACCTCACCCTTTTTCACAATTTTTTAAAAATGCTTTGTACATAATAAAACAGAGAAATATATTTAAAAAGTGCCCTCAAAATACAGTTTTATTATCACCAAAAAAGTATTTTCTGTACATAGGTACATATTCTGATCTGCCTGATTTTTTTTTTTTTACATTGAACTATTGTTAAATACTCTGAACAAATAAGAAGAGAGGAGATCATCCTTTTCCTTCACATATCTTTTTAGTCCTAGCCAATATTATTGAAATCCAGAGAGACAGACTTCTCATAGAAGTAAAATAAGAGCAGGAAAACAAGAGAAACTAGGAGAAAAAGCCAATAATTCAAATTCTTGGAACTGATTTTGCAGTGATAATATGTAATGGATAGTAAACTATAACTACTGCACACACATGGCCATAAACTTACATTATACGATCTACCTCTTTAGAGAAAGCGTATGTGTGTGAAGATACACATTTACTACATAATTTTTTATAAGCTGTAACAGTATCATCATATTTACAGCAATTTCTATAATCTATGGTTGTTAACTCCAGCAAGCCTCTTAGTAAAAATATCTATAAGCCTACAGCAAACCTTGACCTATGTTCAATTCATTTTACCAATTTCAGCTAGCTAAATAGGTTATATGAATTCACAGTATAGTTAGTGGAGAGAGAGAGAGGGAGAGAGGTGTTTCCAGAAAATGATTCATATCACCCAAATAGACACATGAAAAATATCTGGGGTGAATGGCTTTCCTCTGTAACGTTGCTGCCTGTGGATAAACTTGCAGGTAGCTAAATTTACCTGAGAGAATTAACACTAATAACAGTGACATTGTAACAATGGGACGATTGATAGATACATAAAAGAAAAACAGATATTTCCTTCATACAAGGTTATCTGCTTCTTTTAGGTAATCTTGTGTTTCCTAGTTTTTTTGAAGTTGCAACTGCCAATGCTTTGGGTGATATCACCATAGTAACTAAATAGCACACTATTATACCAGGAGTTCAAAAGTCAAAATGGAAATTTTCCAATATCATAGTTTACAAATATTTCTGTCTTTTTAGAGCATAGTTAAGACAAGTTTTCATCAGTTTCCACATGTTCCCTATAAATAGGAGAGCTAAAATATACTTTTCAAGCACAAATTAACTCAGGTTACTTGCTTCCAGAATATGGTACTTTACTACAGAGAAGTCTTCAAATACCATACAGTTTATCATTATACATTATTTATACTCATATTTCTCTAACTTTCTTTGGACAGAGGTAATTCCAGTCACTGAAAATGACCCACACACTTACTAATAATTTGACTTTTTTTCTCTCAATAATATTCCTGATCTGACTGATTTTTACCAACTGTATTAGTTGTTTCTCAACTGATTCAATCTGATCAACATCTGGCCCGACCCTGTTCAACATCTTTGTCAGCGATATGGACAGTGGGATAGAGTGCACCCTCAGCAAGTTCACCGACGACACCAAGTTGTGTGGTGCCGTCGACACGCTGGAAGGGAGGGATGCCATCCAGAGGGACCTGGACAGCCTGGAGAGGTGGGCCCGTGCCAACCTCATTCAACCAGGCCAAGTGCAAGGTCCTGCACCTGGGTCATGGCAATCCCAGGCACAAATACAGGCTGGGCGGGGAACAGATTGAGAGCAGCCCTGAGGAGAAGGACTTGGGAGTGCTGGTGGATGAGAAGCTTAACATGAGCAGGCAATGCACCCTTGCGGCCAACCACATCCTGGGCTTCATCAAGAGGAGCGTGGCCAGCAGGTCGAGGGAGGTGATTCTCCCCCTCTGCTCTGCCCTGGTAAGACCCCACCTGGAGTACTGTGTCCAATTCTGGAGCCCCCAACACAAGAAGGACATGGACCAGTTGGAGAAGGTCCAGAGGAGGGCCACGAAGATGATAAAAGGGCTGGAGCACCTCTCCTATGAGGACAGGCTGAGAGAGTTGGGGCTGTTCAGCCTGGAGAAGAGGAGGCTCCAGGGAGACCTGATAGCAGTCTTTCAGTACCTCAAGGGGGCCTACAAGAAAGATGGGGAAAGGCTGTTTAGTAGGGCCTGTTGCGATAGGACGAGAGGTAATGGTTTTAAAATAGAGGGGGGTAGATTTAGATTAGAAATTAGGAAAAAATTTTTTACGATGCGAGTTATAAAACACTGGAACAGGTTGCCCAGAGAGGTGGTGGATGCCCCATCCCTGGAAATGTTCAAGGCCAGGCTGGATGAGGCTCTGAGCAACCTGATCTAGTCAGGGATGTCCCTGCTCCTTGCAGGGGGGTTGGACTAGATGACCTCTGAAGGTCCCTTCCAACCCTAACCATTCTATGATTCTATGATTCTATTACTTTTTTAATGTTTAGTGATTTTGGATGTCCCAGCATAGTGAGTTCATTTAGAGATTTCTCCGAGGCTTCTGATTTTCAGGAAGTGCTGAATAAATCATAAGTCATAGATTTGGTATTGCTTCAGTATATCCTATAGGTTGTTCGTGACTTACTTGCTATGAGAAGTGGAAGACTGGGATGAGTTGAGGTGGTCTTTTCGGCATCTCTGTCCAGGGATCTGTTTCTCTTCCAGTTGAAGCCTATGAATGTGTAAGCCTTCTGACACTAGGCTCTGAAGCTTCATTTGAATGCATCACTCAGAAGCCTTCAGACTGAAGCTTTATATACATGATTCATGTTTTCTTCATACATTAATGGGATACTTATCCAGAGCTGTCACATATTTACCTATTTTTCCACTCAGATTTGCACACAGAAAGGAACACCTGTCTACTAAGTACATCTGCTTTTAAACTATTTCACATGATGCTTGGGAGACTAGGCAAAAACGTGGCATCCTTGTTTCCGTTTGAAAAGGAGTACAACTCATGTATTTGCAGCAAAGGTACTTGGAAGGGAGCTGCATATACCCCCATTTGTCATATGTGTGATATATGTATTAGTCACCCTGACCTTTCAGGATCCTGTTCAAATAAATGAACACAGGATGTGGAGTAGGCTTTTACCTCTGGGAGTGATCACATTAATTCTGGGCCACCATCCTGATAAACATCCACGCCATGACCAAAACCAGAGTGACTTTATTTAAAGATTCCTGTGCCTCTTTCCTCAGAAACCAGCTGAGTCTGCCAGCATCCACAGCAGTGAAAAGACCCCGAGGGCTGCACAATGTTTTCTTTTTACTTATTCAATTACATAGGGATGGATAAATACAGAATGAGTTTTACAGCACAGTGCAGCTTTCACAATGTCCAAAGGACATGTTATTGTATGCTTAAAACTAGAAGATTCTCAAATAGTTTTCTGAAGGATATCCCAAGGACTCTTGAGATGAACACTTGAGATGAGCTACCAAACCAATCCAGGGAAAGATAAGGAATTATATTTGGTTTGAGATTCTTCTATCCCATTTAAAAAAAAAAAAAAAAAAAAAAAAAGGGCTTGATTAATCAATACAATTTAACCTTTTTTACTATAACTATGCTAAGGTTAAATATGAATGACAGTTCTTTTTATACACACGTTTTTATTCTATTATCACATTAACTGGTCATCAGCTGTACTGTTATTTACTGGAGACTAATTAATCATTCATTGTCTTCCCATTAATGCTTTAATTTGCTGCTATTTTTTCCCTTCTATTTGGAACCATGTGAATCTCATTGTTCATGTTCTTTTTTGTAAATTATCCTGCTCTAATAGAGAATTCAATAAACAAATTAGAGATGAATAAATTATGCCAGGATTTTCAAAGCACCTAAGGGAGGTGGGTGTTGCATTCCTAGGAAAACCAAGACAAGTTGGATGTCTAACTCTCCTAGTCTCTGCTGAAAGTTTGAAGTTTGATTTTCTGAAAAAGGCAGCCTTACTATGCAGAATGATGGCCTGCAAGCCTTTTTTTAACTACAGTTTTCCTTGTGACTATCTGCATCAGCATGTCGAGATATGAAACAGGAAACTTAGCCAAAATGTGAATCAAAAGCTCTCCGCAGCAGTCCATACTTGACTTTGCCAAACACAGAGAGGAACCCACGACACACAAGCACCTCGTCTCTTTTTCACTGGCATGCACACATTAAGCATAGAAGTGTTTCAAAGGAGCATGAGAGCTGCATAAAGGTCAACAGTCCAAAAAAGCACAAATAATATTAATTTGGCTTGGATCCAGAGGAGACACAGCACCCATTCACAGCTTCAGTTCAAGCAGTTCTAATTGGTTTTGCTGGCCGTGTAGGAGGTCAAGTTTCCAGGTTTAATACACTTCACTATACGTAGTTGCCTAAATTTAAATCAACAGTAAGATTTGAGGGGATAGAGAGCTGGGTTTTTTCTTCTGGACATATGTTTTCAGTTATGGTTGAACTTCTCTCCTCCTCCTAAAACGTCCTAAAACATCTTGCTGTGACAGTAAATTTTTCAATCAGTGTTTATTAAAGGAGTGTGTGGACATTCCATAAGATGTGAGCACTTCTCTTATTAAAGTTGTCATTTGTTGACAAATGGGCTGCAATTATAGTATATGTAAGAACATTACACGTTCTTTGTGCTGACAAGCCTAATTACATAAATTTCTATATGTATTACTAAGCAAATTAGAGGGAACAGCAGTGGTGGATTTGGATCAGCAAATAAGAAAATCGAAGAGACCTCATTTAAATGATAATGGTAGAATGTGCATTATGGATAACTATTAGGTAATGAAATATATTTATTTTTGTTTTGTGGTACAAAGCAGACCTCATACTGAGATGCAGATGGCTCAGGGTGATTTCACAACATACAATAACTGTCCATATTAGGGGAGGAGCCTTGCAGAATTCGGGTTAGCATCCAACCAGCCCAGTACAGACATCTTCTATTTGTCTGAAGAAAGGAACTACAATAGTTCTTTTATATAATCCTCCACTTATTTTCTTGAGGTTTTTGCACCTCAGCAAGAAGACATTAAGAATTGTCTCTCACAACCAAAAGACAAATCAAAGAAGAAAGGTTTCATGTCTGGATTTACAAACACCTCTACATAATAAATTTTTATGGCCTATGGAGATACTGCCCTTAGACAAACCTCAGAGGTCTTTATTTCCTGAGGATATCTCAAACACCACCAAACTCAAAACTCATACTCTAAACATTGGAGAATCAGTGTGTGTCACCACATCAACTGACATTCAGGTTCTGTTCTTGGTTATCTTGCTCTGATTCCAGAGCTACCCTAATCATCTCAAGAAGTTCTGATAGATGTCAGTGAAGGAAGAAATCAGCTTGGGAGTCTGGCACCAGGTAAAACATGGAGTCACCACTGGTCAGACCTTCTACAGAAGACAATATATCCTCTTGCTATGCAGATACAATTTGCCACAACCATGATGGCATACTGGTCCAAATAAATGTTAAGTTTAATTTGCAAAAGGTAATTCCTAATTTGGAATAATGTTTGTGTGTGTTTGTGTGGTTTTAATTAGTGTGCAAAGTACTCAGATGTCTTTTTGTTGGAAATCCAATACAGTATCTAAAAAATTGATCTAACAGTTCCTGTGCCATCCAATTGGTGTTTAAAATCAATATTGCAAAGATTTTCTAGACAACTGCAAGAGCTATGAGCTAAATTAAGTTCTGGAAATGCTGCACCTGAGCCAGCTTACACAAAAGTCAGTGGCAGCTTCCTTAGTAACTTTCTCGGAAATGACACTGGGTTCCCCTAAAATTGATGGCAACATCTGCATGAGATATGCTTTGGATTTTGAAAGTATCTGTGAGAATAAATGTGCTGTTTTGGGAAAGCCTGAATAAACAGGTGGGGTTTGCATTTAGTCTTTACTGTGGCAAGTGGTCATTCTCATTTCTTCTTCACAGCAGGAAACTGATGTAAGCGTTGTTTGATCCAGCTAAATTAAAATACTCTTTTATATTCATAATGTCCAGAATAACTAATTTACCAGAGAAGTCAGTTTCAGGACTGTATCTCAAACTACTTATTACTCGTTTACATGTTTTTTAAGTATGTTTAAAATATATGTTTAGTTACTTAAAATTTTACTATTCATTGCCTATAAAAATGTTACGCATGAATTTTTCATTCAGTATGAACTACAGATTTTATAAATATTGGATATCCATGAAGCCATGACCATGTCAGCAGTATATTGCTATATGAAGGGTGACATTAACACTAGAACTAATACAAAAAAAAAATCCCTTACTGGAAGCAGTTCAGATATTTTTGCTCTATTTGCACAATGCAAAAATAGCCTAAATACATTTTTAATGCAATCAACTGAATTCCATAAATCCAAATTGTGTGCTAACTGCTCATGCTGATTAGTGTGAAATATTAATTTGCACTAATCAGCTCGAGGCAAGGGAAGCATAATAAACTTGACACATACATTTCACGCTTTACAGTGTTAGAACTTGTTTACAGTGCAGCGCCTGTAAACACTATCGGTGCTGCTGTTAGTTATGTCACAGCGGCTGTATATCCAAGGTGTACTTGGAAAAATTTCCTTAACCGATGCTTCAGCTGGTTCAGTCTGTTGTGAAAATCCTGGCCTTTGAGAACTGATGGTCTGCACCAGCTAAATATTGTCAAAAGCATTTGTCTCTGCAGTGAGCCAGAACATCTGATTCCTGCCCTAGCTGCTTCATGACTAAGTCATTTGCATTCATCTTCCTTCTGCTCCCGGTGTACTGGGGTGCGATTATCCTCAGCAAGCCGACGGCTTCATGCTTCCCTTTTATCTGAAGCATGTGCATACACTAACAAAATAAAACTATAACACTAGGCCTAAAGAAATAGACTAGCTATTAGGCAAACACATGGGGGAATATCGACATGTCAGGTTTCATATATTATGTCTGGGGGTCGCTCTTTGCATCCCATCTCGCTCTTCTGCAGAATGGTGCTTGCAATTCCCACATTCATGCGTTACCCCCAGTCAGCATCTGATTTAGCAAGGACGCTCTCCCTAGGTGCTATTTTATGCCATAAATCCATCATATGATGTGATAAACAGAAGCTCCTTCTCTCTAATACATGACTAAATATGTAGTACCTTAGATGCTGGGTCACAGTGAAAGTGAGAGTCTGACAGAAGGCTAGAGGGGAAAAGAAATCTATTTATGTGTACTTAAGACAGTAATGTGCATGAGTGAGAAGGGATAATCTGTGCAGACAAATCTGTTGCTCGTTGCTGCCTGGGTTGTCCATGCTCCACCTTTTCTACTCTCTGTGCACTGCTCTGCAAGGGTCTGACTGAGATCGCAGCCCTGCAGAGCGTAAGGGATAGACGTGAATGAAAATGCACACAGTGAAAGTCACCATTCGGTTGAACTGCAAAATTGTAAAGGGCTATAATTCTACTGGCATTTCACTGACCTCTCTCCTCCTATATTTTTCTCTTCATTTAAAAAATAAATTACTCCAGGACAACTGTATAGTAAAATAAACTATATGGATGCTGTACTCTGAGCTGCAAGTAAGATGTGAAATGTGGGACACCCAACCTTTAATGAAGAAGAGGACATTCGTCATGTTGTGCCAAGAGGCAGTTTGAAATCTTTAAGTGCGATGTGTTTACACGTGATTAAAATGACCTAATAAAATAATACAATTATCTCATGTGTTCTGCTCCCCAGGGCAGGCGAAGCTAGGCATATTGCTGAACACATTGCTTAGCACAAAGCTCATGACAAGCTCATCGACCCCAGTGAAACCAGTAACTGTCATTTACACATAACCAGAGATACATTTAATGTGTTATGCTACCAACACTTCTGGATTGATTACAGCCATTTATGTTTCCTAGGGGCAAATGGAATTTGCCTTTTACTAAAAAGGGGCATTTGAAACTTGGAACAGGTTAACAGTGTCAGTTCTAGTAGTAAACAGCCACATACATCAATGGCCACATGAAAAGTGTTCATCACTTGGTTCTGTTTAGCTTTTGAACAATATATCTAGAGTTGGAACAAATTTCATTCATAGTTTCCTTCCCCCAGCTCTGAAGATTTTCTTTCTGTATACATCAAAGCAAATTAAAAGAACCACTGATAATTGTATGTGTACAGATGTTCAATTTGAAATATTTTTTATCTTTGAATGGTCTGCAAACAGGCTACAACACTGTCTTAAAAATCTTTGGTGCAATCATTTATCTGTGTATTTCACTCCGCTATATTGGACTACTACAGCTAAACAAAAAGTGAAGCACTTACCAGCCAGAGTGTTTTATTAGGTATGTTTAGCTTGAACAAACACAATTCCATTATTTCATTCTTCCCAACTCCGTTAAGTTTCATAAATTAAGTAGAGTGTAGCAAAGTTAGCTGGATGAAGCATTTTAAAGAATAGTAGATCTTGCTACTTTTATCTTTTTTCACACAAGTAAATCTCACTTAAGTCCCTGACAGCTGTGTAAGTGGGAAAAAAAAAAAAAAAAAAGAGGAAGGAAAAAAGGATGATTCAGATCCTGGACCTTAAAAGCATTTTTACCTCTGACTAGGGAGAATTCTAATTTTGGAGAAATGTAATATTTTAGTCCTAACCACTCACAACTGATTATATCTTCTTAATATCTCACATACCTCTGTCAGAATTCAGCTTGTGTGATGATACCCAGAGAAACTTCAGTCCTCTTTGTGGTTTCAACTTATCACATCTATATATAGCTATATCCTTCCTTTTTAATTCTGACTTTTTCATCAACAAAACACTTTCTCTCTTCACAGCTATTCTAGCACATTTTCTCTTTTTCCTTCTCTTTTAATAGGAGCTAGCAAGTGCTAGTCTGAGCAGAATTCCAGCACTTCATTGCAAGACTCTTCACTATTGTTAGATGTATTCTTATTTACTAAGTTAACATTAGGTGAGAGAGGAAATATTCAGCAACTTTGAATTTTAAGCTCTTTCACTTACTTGCTGTGGGATCAAATAAACTAAGGTTTTCTGTTTTGGATTTTAAATCACTGTGCTGTATATATATGTTGTCTGTCTTTATCAATGTGTTTACACACTTTATAGTCAAGGGAAAAGATAAACTATATATCATATAAATTTTGTTAAAATACACAATTGAACCTTCTTCCTTAAATTCATTACTATTCATAGGACTGTCTTCATTGTTTTAGCTTCTGTACAAACACTTAGGAAGAGACAGCAATTACTCCAAAGCACTTGTAATCACACTTACGTGTAGTTAATTAATTAAATTAAATCAAGAAGAAATCATTGTAAAATAATTTAGCTGGATCCACTAAGGCTTTGCATCATTTTAACTTCATGTATTCAAAAAGTAATGTGGTAGCACTGATGCAGATTGTGTTTAAAAATAGAATATCGTCATCCAACAAGATAAGGCTTCCAAAAATCTCCACGTTTGTACATTACATACAGTAAAGGAAGAACAAGTAATGGGTCACTACACAGGAATGGGTGTCTAAGGCTTCCATCATTTAAACATCTTGCCTAAAGAAGGCAAGTGAAGTTCAAAGCAGAGAACAATGGACAGAATCCCAAAACAGGAAATATCTGTTACAGACATTAGAAATGCAGTAGATGATCCAGGTGCAGTCACATACTGACCAGGAAGGAATATTAGGCTTTGTTACGGAGAATAACAAATCCCCAAAGCATTCAGCTTGATATGCAGCTGCAGAGCACAAGACAAACAAAAATTATTCCAGCAATAAAAAAATACAATAGAAATCAAAGGATATAGTTCTGCTTCTAAAAATAACGCTGCTCATTAGACTTCACCTAACGGGCAATATGCGGTCTACTTACTATGATTTAGAGACGATGTGCATATAAACTATACCAGTGCCTGAAGGCATGCAGTGTTTGGCACGAGGGATATAAATTTTGGTGTTTATTAGCACCAGAATTAAAGAATAAAAGGCTGAGAATGTAATGAGCCAATATAATTATTTTTAAATGTCTTCATTTTGTGGAAAGATAGTTACAGAGTACAGAACAGAGACCAGCAGCAAAATAGGTTCATGTAGTAAAGACGAGGGAGGTAGCTTCAGTTTATCAGAAGGCTTCTGAGACTACTGGATCAATTGGCTTTACCCATTGAAAAATGCACACACAAAGCCCTTTCCATGAAAGCAGGATTTAGATATTGCTTGATATTTTGCCTAATTTGTGGCAGTCGTTTTTCATCAAAGAAAGCAAGCAAATGAATTGGGTTTTCACATATGGCAAAAAGACCCATTTAGGGAAGTGGGGATCCAAAATTATGAGAGAATGAGGTGGCAAGAGAGTGATGAAAGGAGACGCTCCATCCCTGTTTCTCTGTGAGGGGTCCAGCCACTGCAGGGAAGGGGGCAGCTCCGTGGGATAGGCAGCAGCAGGGCTGCCAGCCCTGCACATCCTTGCGTGCAAGGGAGTAGGTCTAAACTCACAGCCCTGCCTTGTTTCCTCCTCTTGAATGCCCAAACACTAGTGATGGCTTCATGCCACAATAGTGCCCACTGTGTGTTGAAAAACAAGTAAAATAAACCATAAGACTTTGCCCCATAGCTGAGAAATTTGCAGGATGTGCGTAGACCTTTGCCAGGGATGCAGAAGTAGAACCCAGGTTTTCTGCCAAGTCTCTCTTCTGATGCAGTGAGAGAAGTCTAAGACTAGGCAAATGCTTCCCTCCAAACCATAGGCTAGTGGGATGAAACAAACTCTCAAAAGTAATCAGAAGGCTGCTTCCAGTAGATAGGGAAAATAAAATACGGGAAACATTACCAGAGTTAAAAAATCACGTAAACTAAGAAGAAATACTACTAGTCTTAGAAGGAAAAGGGAAAAGGGAGGAGGGTCATGACTTTACAAATGTACAAGAAAATTCAGATACAATCCAGCTTCTCTGAAAGGCAAATGAAAGCCTTTTCTGTTGGACTGTCCTGAACCTCTCATGAGATGGGTTGAGTCAATTAGACACAATGCAAAAAAAATGCCGTATGAAAATCTGCCTTTCCCTCTGTGACTGGTCACTACAAGCCAAAATTCATCAAAGGACTGAGTGAATTTGAAGTTTGACACAACTGGAATGAAAAACCCATTCAAGGCTGCAAAAACTGTAGTCTAAATATAGACTCTTAAATATGTGTAACCTGTTTTTCAAAATTGTGGACCTCTATTAGCTCTTATATGAAAATGAGGACAAGTCTACTTAAACAGGGATTCAGTAAGCCATGTAAAGCAGCTGCTTTTGAAAACTTCATCTCTGCTTTGATTTCAGTGCTTTTTCCCTTTCAAGTTGAACACTTCAAATTCAATCTTTGAACAGGATAAGCAGATATTCCCAGGTAGGTGCATAGGAGAAGGACCAGAAGACAGCAAGAGATGGAAGGAACAGCGATTTTTTTTTTACTATCCTTGCCAACAAATTTTGGATTATCTGGCAGTAAATCACTGCCTCCTGCCGTGTTGGCTGATCAGCTCTAGGCAATTCAAACAGGGAGTTGAGAGCTCTGGTGGTCCCTTAGGCCATGTCCCATGCCGTCTGGTCTGGAGAAGCAGTGGAGGAAGAGCTGTTCAAGCCCCAGGTCTACCAGAAGTATTGCCAGCTGGAGGAGTTACAGCTCGTTTCTATGGATCTGTAGTGCTTTGCAGACATTATATTAAACAAGTCGAAAAGGAGACAAAATGGATACCAAATGCTCAGAAAGCCCAGGTAATCAACCAACATTTCTGACTTTAGCGTAAATTTGGATTAAGACCTGAAACCAGCAGAATTAGTTCTAGTACAGGAATTGGTGTTTGTGAAGTTGTGAGCTCCTGAATAGCCTCGGCTCTGTCTCAGGCCACATTCTGGCAGTCAGGATGCTGAGTCTGGTCTTGTATTGTTTGGAAAACAGGAAATGAAATGGAAATTTCAGAAAGAGGATTTCCTCAAGGAAGAGAGATTCTGAAGGGTGTGGGAGGCAGATTCTTCAAGGGCTGTTTGAGCTAGTGCCAAATTCAAGAAAATAGAGGTATTACTTCAAGCTAAGAATGAAAATTAAAATATAATTTATATACACTCCATTAATTAAATGATAAAAGTTGAAATAAATCAAACCTATTATAAACAAATTAGCATTAAGTAATTACTGCTTATAACCCTAATGCCACTTCAAACAAGGAAAGGTACCTCATGTTTCTGCTTCAGATTATCTACATATGCAAAGTTAATTTCTAAATTATACACCAGATTGTCTTTACTGCATCATTAAAATCCACTGGCTTTGTTATGCACAAACATTGTATCTTTAGCTTTGGCTAGGGGTTGCTATTTTTACAAGTGTGTGTGTTAGGCATACTTTACTTCTTTAAAAGATAATTTGTGGTTGACTTACTTAATTTATAAAATAGAGTATGACACATCTTTTTGACATAATAGGATTTGATATTTCAACATACAGTTCTTCAGTGAAGTTTCCTTGCATAGAATATGATGGGGGATCCCATTTCTCCTTGACTTCCATCTTCACTTAAGATATAGCTAGGAAGAGGTTCATGTCACACGAAACTAGAACAGCACCTTTTTAAACATTTTATCAGCTCTCTAATGGTATTCACAGTGTTTTGCTTTAGAATTCACTAGAAACTAATCAAGGCATGCAGCCAGGGCTGAGTGATTGTACATGCTTAGTAAACATAGTTATTTGTAACCCAGAAGTACATGTATATTTATATTGTTTCTGCTAGGCAGAGAAAAAAACAGACACAATAGTATTCAATAGTGTCCATAATTTTAGACCTGTAATTCCAGTGAAGTCAATGGGTCCTTCTTGGTTGTTAAACAAAGAAATATGCTGGAATTATTTCAAACTCCTTAAAAAACCCAATCTTAATATTTAAAGAGGCTTCATAATTTCTATATTTAGAAAAAAATTACTCCAGGAGAAAATTATCCACACAGAATATGCTCTTAAATACTTAAATGTAGGTTTATTTTTTTATAATTGTTGACTGAGTTCTGGCAAGATGCATCAATTACTAAAAATAGACCTAAAGTAAAATATGTAGGAATAAATTTGACTTTCAATGGCAGTTTCATTTCCATAAAGACAGCACCATTGAGGGAATACACCTAAAATTAGGGAACTTATTTATGATTCCTTCGGCTTGATTTGCATACTACTGTATCAGCTCTCTTTGCTCCTGTTAGTCAAAACTACATGGCAATTTAGTCTGATTTGGAGGCCTGGAGTGAAAAAGCCAAATTCAAATTTAGACACCTGGGAATTTTCCCTTCAGAGGTGTTTATATACCATACTCTCCCTGAAATAAATGGAATTCAGCAACTGAAATTGTTCAGAAATGTGACTTCTTCACTGTGAAAATGAATTACTTTCCTGAACTACTGAACGTCCACTACTCAGGTTCATGGAAACAAACATGCACAGCGATGGTATTCCAGCACGAATGCAAGATCTAACTAAATAAATTATTTTTAGTATTTTGAATTAATGTTTGGGTTTTTAGCCAAATTTAATAATGCAGAAAATCATGGAAACAGAGAATATTTGCGGTCAGCAGGGACCTCTGGAGATCATACAGTCCAATCCTCTGCTCCAAGCAAGATCAGCTGCAGTAGATTGCTCAGGATCAGTTGGATTTTAAGTATCTCCAAGGATTAAGACTCCACAACTTTTCTGGAAACTGACTCTAGAAGTTGATCGCCCCTTACAATAATATTTTCTTCTTATGTCTACATGGAATTTCTTGTATTTCAGCTGGTGCCCATTGCTGCTTCTCCTACCACTGGGAACCACTGGGAAAATTCTGGCTCCATCTTTTTTACACCCTCCCTCCAAGTATTAATACACATAGATAAGATCCCCCTGAGCCTTCTCTTCTCCAGTCTGAATAGTCCCAGCTCTTTCAGCTTCTCATTGACAGATGCTCCAGTCCCTTAAACATCTTTGTGGCCCTGTACTGGCCTCACTTCGGTATGTCCATGTCTCTCTTGTACTGGGGAATGTTGCACTGGACGAAGCACTCCAGATTTATCCCACCCGTGCTGAGTACAGGAGAAGGATCACCTTCCCCAACCTGCTGGCAGTGATCTTCCTAATACAGCCCAGGAGGCTGCTGACCTGCTCTGCTGCAAGAGCACATTGCTGGCTTCTGTTCCACTTGGTGTCCAGGGCCTGTAGGGTCTGTCTTGCAAAGCTGCTTTCCAGCCTGTTGGCCCTCAACTTGTCCAGGTGCATAGTGTTTTTCCTCTCCTGGGTCAGGCCTTCAGCATTTCCCTTTGCTGAACTTCATGAGGTTCCTGCTGTCCTATTTCTGCAGCCTGTCCAGGTCTGTCTGAAGGGCAGCACAAGTATCTAGTTTATCAGCCACTTCTAACTGAGTATCATCATCATAATTTTCCTGAAGGTTTGCTCTATACCATCATCCATCCCTCTGTCACCTTGATGAGATCGCAGCCCTGCAACTGCGTGCAGATCTCTCATTCCCTCTGTTTGTTCTTTCCTGCACATCGATTTCCCAGGAAAAAAAAAAAAAAAGTTATTCCCCCCCTTAATGGTCTACTCCTGGAACTTCTTTCTTTGTGTGTATACAGTTGCAGTGGGCTGCTGCCTTTTATCCTGTTCTGTTGATTTTGCTATCTCTCCTTCCATATCAACCAGTCTATCACTTCCCCATTTTATTGTGGGTTATCATCTCCTTACCCCATCATTTCTAGTTTAAGGCTATCCTCAGCAGGTTGGTCAGCCTGTTGGCAACAATATTTTTGCCTCATTTGTTCAGGTCAATCCTAACTCTCCCTGGCAGTTCTCAGCCCTCAAAGAGGACCATGGTTTTATACAGCAAATCCCTGTCATCAACAGCAGCTGCTCAACCAGTTGTTGACTTTCAGGGTCCACATACAACAGATGTGATTATTGTGAATTTATTGTTATTATTAATATTAATATTACTTCTAATCTGAATGTATTTGAAATGGCAAAGCAGCTGTAGAGCTTCAAAATGCTTTCAGTCATTATAATTTTATCAAAGTTACTGCAAGCAGGTTCTCTTTCTCTTTGTGGTAATCTTCATTGATTGGGTATGAACAAGCAGAAGTAAATTCCCAAATGCCTGTATTTGACTAGAAATAGCAATTACTCAGTGCCTAGTAATATGCATTTCAAATGTGTTTGGCGTTCTTTCAATATTCATTGATTAGTGTTATCGGCTCAACAAATTAAAATGCGTCCGTAGGTATGAGATAATATAGGATTTGATACTGGTTGAAATCCTGGTCATAGAGAAACCATTGACTTTGCCATTGACTTCAAAGAGATGTCAAGTCAATGTTCTCTCAAGTCAGGTGTTGAATCTCTATCAGTGGTCAATGGTGAATGCTTTCCTCTTCTTCACAGGAAAAGAAAAAGAACAACTTTAATTTATTATTATTTCAATGGGATGATCATATTGCTTCTGACTTTGCAGCTCTTTCAACAACCCTAAGGTGAACATCCCAATATTCTTTATATTGGCCTGGATTATTCTTAAATACTCTTAGATACCACTGCTACCACAGACTATAATGTGAAATATGTATATCGTCTATCCAATTAGTGGAGGAAGCAGTCTACCCTAAAGAAAATAATGTAGCAAAGAATCTGAAGAAATAAAAATTCTGCTGGTTTTCTACTGCTGGTCTTGGAAAAGTTAGCTTACCTTTCTAATACAGATGCCTGAGAAAACATTCCAATCCCACAGAACCTTGGGCAATGGGAAAAACATACTCTTCCCACAAAATGGTGAAATCAATGCCTTTCAGTGTTGTGCTGCAAACCCCAAATATTTATAAATTGATCACAATACTCTCATATTAAGAGCATAAAGTTAGGATAAAGACAAGTTCCAGACTCGTTTTAATCACTTAAGCAGACCTCCAGCAAAGGAAACTGAAATCAATTGCGAAATTTTGAAAACTTAGGCTGGGATTCATCTTTTCTAAATGCAGATGCCTCCACTGAGCCATCTAATCAACTGAACTACTCACTCTAGGATGCCTTTACAGCCAATGCAGACTGAGTCAGTGGAGTCTGAGGCTGACACATCACAATTCAAAATCCCTATAAATATTCACTTTGCTCTACTGTGTTCAAAGGAGACTTGAGGATGGTTTGCTTAATTTTGTATGTTTGTATCAGAGATGTGTCAAGTTAGAATTCCCTGAGATATCAGTGAATGAAGTCCAAGCTTCTTATCTGAATTGGTCAGTTTAGCAAACAACATAGATCATCGGCAGCTTTGACAAAAGCCCTGATCCTTTGGCAATCATTGTTCTGGGACTTGTCTCTTGCAACCAACAGATAAATTTCATTTAGAGAAATCTACACTGACGAAACATTTTTTTTTAAATAGAAAATTCTCTGTCATCTCTATTGCCTGTGCATCTATATTCCATTGTAAACTAGAATAATGGTTTAAAGTGCTTTGGGATGAAAATTTTGTAAGAAGAATTAAAATTAGATATTACACTTCTTAAGTCCCATTAGAATCAGTAGAGTCAGGTAGCAAAAATAAAATTAGGAACTAAATACCTTTACACATCTGGGCTTAAATAAAGGGGAAAAAATTCCGTTTCAGTCAGGCCTGAATTTCAACCCTGAAAACTGTCGTATTACTTTTTGAACATAAGCCTGGAATCCTCATTGGTATTTTTGGCTAGTTCCTGTCTGACTGAGTTTACATAGGAACATATTGGTTTTCTCTTCTCGTTCCTCCTGCATCTCTCCCTCTCCAATACAAACAGCATGGAAATATCAGCACTTAGCAAAAAAAAAGAGACCATAGGAGTGGGCCATCTCCTGGCTCCTGCACAGGGAAAATCGTTTTGCTTTCTGACAGGACATTCTGGAAACATCTACTTTTCATTTCAGGCTTTTCTGTGACAAAAACAAGCTCTTTCTGAGCCTATTAAATCATTTCACTTTGAGGCCACTGACATGTTACATTTTTCTAGTGCCCCATATTGTCAGTCTTGCTCTCCTCGGGAGAGAGTTAAAAGTAAACATTTACTTTTACCTGGTGTCTCCTGTGGATACCAGTCAAATGTTAAATTAAAAAAAAAAAAAAAGTAGAAAAGTGTGGCAGCATTTTTCCAGGAAATGTGAGTGTATAGTTGGATTCATGTAACTGTGGGTCATTTTATCCACCCACATCATCATTGATATTGTAATATACATCTCAACTGTGGCAGTATTTAAAGATTATAGTCAGGCTCATTTTGCAAGGCCCTATCAATGGACTGTCCTTCACCTAAATTTCACCATCTAGAAATTATGATCTAATTTAGCACTTAAGTCAATCATTTAGGTTCCCTTTAATGAATGAAATATCATCAAATTGCCCATTAAAAGAGATTGGAAGAAAAATTAAAACCAGCTATCTTTATATATAGGGGCTACGTCCCATCTATTGACAGAAAGGGGACAAAAATAGTGAAGGTAAATGAAGTTCAGCGGTTACTCGGAAGCACAAAGAATGAGCCTCTCCCTCTCAAATGACTGAAAGCAGAAACCACCATGTCCTATGAAGCAACTGGAGAAAAGGGTGCAGTAGTAGGTATGTCTCTGTCTGTCAAATCCCAGCCAACCAAGCTGGCTGGTTGCATAAGAGAAATATGCCAGATCTCAAATAGGATATTACAAATTATGTCTGTTTTCTTGTTCAAGTGGAGAGCTCCAAGGACAGGTGTTTTTCTGAAGAAGTGTTTGGCAATTTCTCCACGAACAGGGCCACAATCTATGCCCCATTTGAACAAAACATGAGAGCATAGGCCAATTAATTTATTTCCACTGCCCCTAAAACAAAATATAAAATGCAGTGTTTCGTTGTTTATCTACAAACAAAAGTGAAAGACTACCTCCTTTATCCTACAAACATACACACACAAGTGTCATTCTAAATCTTTGCTTCAACGTGATAAAACAAGATACAAAGGTCATGAGAGGGTAAGGTCAACTTCTATTGCTTTTGGTTGATCTTTTGATTACCTTGGGTTTGAGTCTGCACACTTATTTGATTTTTATGTTTTAATTTGCAGGAAGTCTTAAATTATATGTTTTACAGTTCATGAAGGTAGACATGAAAAAAAAACTGTCTAACGAGTGTCTGCTGTTAAGATACAGATGTTCCTTTCTGAAGACACACTAATACGGCTATCTTTAGATAATTCTGACACTTTATAGTGAACAAAGTAAGTCTTCATTTTATTTATCTCTAGGCTGACACTCAGGTCAAGCTGAGGATTTCGCTTCTAACTTTCCAAAACAATCCCTCTCATAGCCAAATTTGGAGATGTCACCGAGGATATTCCCACCGATTCCAATAGCACTATTTAGCAAGTGCCAAAAACTACGAGTAGAGGTGTAGGAGACTTACATCTAGAAAGGATCAGTATAAAGTCTGAAAATATGAGGATGTTCTGAGAGGAAGAAGGATAACATCTACCCTGAATTTCCAAACAGAGTGATGAGCTCACAGCTGCTGAACTTCTGAGATCCTGTCAGTATGCCTCATACAGCACAGCTTAGACAGAAATGATGGAGACAGAAGTGAATAAGTCTTACCCAGCAATAAGAAGAGAAGGAAAGATTGCAATCTCCACAGCTGCAATAGCATAAACAATTAAAAATATATGCACCATTGGTCTTTATTCAAGTTCAAAAAAGTAATTCCGTGGGGAGCTACAGTTGTACAGGCTTACTACATGGATATACTTAATGTCAAACTCATTACGACTTTCCAGGTCTCCAGAAAGGGGTAAATTGTAGCTACCTGGAGCTCCCCTCCACTTCCTTGCTGACTCTGTTTTGCTTTCCCAGCTTGCCTTAGAGCTTGGCAACATATAATCATATAATTCCACCTGTAGTTCCTGAGCTGTTACAGCAGAGCATCCTGTATGACATTCCCTGGCAATATCCCCAGAATTCAGCTTTATTATTCATTCTGGCTTGCCACAAGGCTTCTGCTTCTGAAGCTTCCTGCTTCAGTGTCTTCCAGACAAAGAAAAAGGTACGATAAGACCAGTGGTTTACTGCTAAGCAAAATTCACCATGATTCCTATGGAAACATTGGTACCACAGAAGTTCTGATATGGATATTGCACTGATACATTTTTTTTTTTTTCCCAGAGAAAAAGAACCTACAAGGCAGTAGAAACTCCCATGTTACATGGAAGATGTCAGTATTTAATTGAGCTTTACCCTATGAATTATCATAATAGCACTTAGAGTATTTCTACATTGCACAGCATCATGCCATGTATAGATATCCCAGTGATCTATGAGAACGCCCTCTTGAGAAACTAACTAGTCAAGAGTCAAGTGTTAATTCTACTCTACTGCTTCTGGTATTGCACTAGCTCTTTCAGAGAGATAAACAAAAGGCAAACTGAGATGAAGTAACTGGCCTGGGGATACAGAGGGTGGGATTCATCTCACCTGACTTTAGACGTCAACAATGTAGACATTTAAAACCAAGCTAGCCCCTGGGGCTCCATTTATAGTCACTGGAGATAAATATGCCCTTTTAGGGTGCCAATCATCTGCTCTGTTTCAGACGTCTAATTTAGGAGACGATGAATTGCCCACTGGATTCTATTGACTAGTTCTTCACTGACTATCAACTGAGCCAGATGCAGATGTCTTCAGTACAGATATCTGCATTTAGTCAATACAATTCCACCTGCAAAATCAGTGGTGAAGCTAGGAATGGTAGATGTTTCCTTTATTCCTAGACCTGTACACTATCCTGTAAATCATACCATGACTTTGTTGCCTCTCTCAGTAACAGAGAAACTTGCAATTATGCCATATGATATTAGGGATTGTCCAATTATCATATATATTAAAGTTTATTTAATGGAATAATTAGGTAACTAAGCAATTGGCTAGTATCAAAACCTAACATAATAAAAATAGGAAACCTAATTTTAGTATAATTAAAATTCCTTCTAGAGATTTTAAACCAACTGAATTCTAGGGTTTCAGTTGCATTCTCACTGGTCAACATCACAATGGAATAGTACTATAAAATTTTGATTCAGCTGTAAAAACAGAGATGCAGTCATGCAGTTACAGTGTCAGGGTGGGACTTGTCAAAAAGGAGCACCAGGGCAAGAAGACACAGCATCATGCAATATAGTCCAGTCATGAACAGTGCGAAGAGAAACATGTCTCTGTGTACAGTAGGAGATCCCTTTCTACTAGATATGGATAAGTACTAAAAACTCAGCAAGTACCAGCAGTGCTATGTGAATAAGGACTACAGGATGAATGAAAATGTGTCTGTGGTATCCTGGCAAGAAAGGATAAAGGAAGAATACTGTAAAAAGTACAGCATTTCATTACTAAATACACTGAGGAGAGGCTGGGCTGCAGATTCGGGCAAATAAATAGGTTCTCTACAAGGCAGGTTTCTGCGCATCAGCAGAGAGTCTACGTTCCCAGTAGAGTCAACTGAGACCTACTCAATGCATTTAGTAGAGCGTAGCAGAGTGCGGGGCTGATCAGACAAACATAGGTGACTCCTGGGGAGGGTGAATGAGTAGCTTCCCAGGCTCTGTTGACACCAGCAGGAACTTAGATGCCTAACTTAGCTGCAGACACTCACAGTATAAACTTCAGTACAAAGCTCAACTTAACCCTTCATGGCATGTAAGGCAGTTATATCATCTCCCTACCTCCGCCACAACGTTCATTTTGGATTAGAACAAGTCATTTACAATTAGCTCTCAGCTGTTAATGTTTTTTATTCCTTGCTTTCTGGGTGTGATTTGCAGAAATTCAGAAGGCTGAAGTACATGGATAGATGACTGGAATGTAGATTATCTGTTTAATACTATTGCCCCTGAGAAATTATACACTAGGTGTCTAAAGTTGGTCATCAAAAATTAGTATAGGGTTTTGGCAGCTTTGTCTATAATTTATCTTTTCTTCAGTTCTCCATCTGTAAAATGATGGTAATAATACACCTAATTGCTAGGGCTGCTGTGAATATAAATTCACGATGTTTGTGAAGAACTGACAAATTACAGAAAGAGCACCATAAAAAACACATGAGGAACTTAATAACATTGTATTCAACTGAGGCTTTAAATTGTGATTAATAGGGCCTGGAGCCATACACTGTATAAAGAAGATAAAAAGAACTATTTAATAATTATGCATATAGAGAAATAAAAATAATAGATGATCATGTAATTAATGTCTGTGTCAAAACGCATGTGCACAAAGGCCTAAATGAAGGTGGTAAATGAAATTTCTAACATTTAAAGAGCAATCCTAGGAAAATCAAAATATAAAAAAATCTCTAAGTATAGTTGAAAAATTGGATCTCACCATCACACAGCCTTGTGCGAACTCACTAAAGAGAAAAAAAGGTGCTTCTTCATCACCTCTGTATCTGTTACTCAGCCACCATAACTGTCATTTCCTCTACTCTGTGGGTACCCTCTTCCTTCCTCTGATCAGTTCATTCCCTTCTCCTTCCGTTTTGAGGCTGTGGTTATAAAGCCATTTTTTTCAGCAACTATTCCACCTTTGGCTGCTGGACACTTCTTCCTACATACAAGACTGTGCCCATGGAACTGCTTCAGAAACCATCAGGTCCTCTTAGGATCCAGATTTATGTGAGAAACCATCTTTTCTCTCCACTTTCCCTTTTTGTGTTATTGTCAGCATTACTTTATCTCAGGTTAGCCTCTGGTCTGGTTTAACACAAGTCGCTACGAACTGTGGAGCTGGTAGAACTGGAGAGGAGATTTAGGATGAGGTGGACCATCCACAGGGCAAGAGGGAGCATCGTGGAGGGAGGGAGCACAAGGAGAAGGGAGAAGGGGAGCCACATAAGCCAGTGGGGAGAGAAAACCCTGTGTAAAAAGCACTGCAACCAGATGCCCCTCCAATCAAGGTTCTTCTTTAAAAAAGCCCCTGAGAAAGACAGATGGTTCACACAGAAAGATGTTTGCATTTTAACCTTTTTTCTTTCATAAGATGGCATGAAAGTGCTATCCTCAGCGACAAAAACTCCCCTGAGACTCCCACCTCGCTTTCCAGCTCTTGTGTACTGACTTCCCCCGGTGTGAAGGAAGGCTGAAGTGCCAGCTGTTAGAAGAAATAATTATTACAGCACTTCCTGCTAGCACTTCAGATTTTAGAGAGGAGGAGCAGAAGCTACCTGATTCCAAACGTTGGGTTTTTTTTGCCTTTGCTTTCCTTTTTTTTCCCTCTTACTCCCTTACAGACTTTGCCTGTAGTGAGTGAATGAGGTTTTACCCCGAGGATTCAACACGTTGCTAAGCACTGTCATTACAGTGAGCGCAGTCCTGTAAGTCATATTCACAGTGTCATTTCAAGAAAGGCATGGGCTAACCCTTTCCCACTGCAGACATGGAAATCCTCTCACAATTAAATCTAGTCCACACCTTCTAAGCATTTCGAATGATGTGGGTGACTAGGAAATGTTGAGAAATGGGTCTGTATTCAAGATTACAGCATACAAAGGCAACAACTGTAACATGACATGCATCACCATTGTTCACTGCCTGCTTGTAGCTCACAGTTAATTGTACAGATAGAGACCATGGTTTACTGCTAAGACTATGCACAATTCCCTCCTACGCAGCAGCCACTTCCTTGTCCTCATGTTAATTGTCTGTCACTAGCCGTGTGGCAGCTGCCTCTGTGTGGGCATCTAAACATGCTGTCATCCTGCTATCCACTCCGCAGTTGCAGGTCCAGACAGACCATTGCTGATCATCTCTGAAATAACAGCTCTTGGTTTTACAATGGGCTGAAACCAACTGAACTAACAAACCTGCTTCAGTTGCTTTCTATTATCCTTCCAAGACCTGATTAAAGCCTATTTGAATGATGCTGAATTTTCTCCTGTCGTTGCTTCGTTTCGTTTCGTAAAATGTTGGCACTCAGAATAAAAATATAATTAAACTATGGCAGAGAAGCAGATAGCTTTGATCCCACCTAGCTTAGTAAAGAAGACAAAACAGGCACATTTAATCCACTGTTTGTTCAGTTACAATGTGCTAGTTTTCAGCTATGCACATTCCAGTGACTGAACGAATATATGAGGAATGCCAAAAATTAACGTATGAGTTACAATTATTGCCATACAAAGGCTGTTATACTGTACACCAAAAATCTCTAAACAATGAGGTCATGTCACCACAAAATATAATGCATGGCTAAACCATAATGCAAAAAAGAATTTTGAAACACCGTATTTTAATGTGCACAGCCTATGATTCAGTAGAGCTTATACATATGCATTTGCAGAAAAAGAGAATTCCCCTCTCCCAGATTTCCCCCCTCACACATTTCTGATTCTCTCCTTCCTCTTCACATCTCCCCCTGCTTCTGCTGCCCTCTGCCTTTGCCTCTGCTTTCCTGCATGCTGCCTGGGGACTATTTGAGCACTTTTATTTGCCTGAGGATTCATTTGCATAGGCATGCAGCTTATCTGATATGCAAGTTTTACCCGTGGAAGTATGGTATTCATTTTGCACACAAACACACAGAGATACACACAGAGCCAGGTGTGATAATACCTATATTCAGCATTTTTTAACCTCAAAATGCCTTACACGTTAACTAATTAATCCTCAGAACACCTCTTTGAGTTAGGCATGTTTATCTCAATTTCTTAGGCAGAGACAAGGAAGCTGAGAGAATAAGCGACTGTGAGAGCTTCCGCTGAAATCGGGGAGGGGGAAAAAAACCTCATCAGCTTTAATGGGACTTGAATCAGGTGTGAAGTGATTTGTCTAATGCCATCAAAATGTCAGGATGAGAGCAAGGTTACCTATAGCTGAGAGTTTCTGGGACCGACTCAGATCTTTTGGTCAGCCCTGAACTGGTCAGGCAGTTGGACTAGATGAGACCCCACCTGGAGTACTGTGTCCAGTTCTGGAGCCCCCAACATAAGAAGGACATGGACCAGTTAGAGAAGGTCCAGAGGAGGACCACAAAGATGATAAAAGGACTGGAGCACCTTCCCTATGAGGACAGGCTGAGAGAGTTGTGGCTGTTCAGCCTGGAGAAAAGGAGGCTTCAGGGAGACCTGATAGCGGTCTTCCAGTACCTCAAGGGGGCCTACAGGAAAGATGGGGAGAGGCTGTTCAGTAGGGCCTGTTGTGATAGGACAAGGGGTAATGGTTTTAAAATAGAGGGAGGTAGATTTAGATTGGATATTAGGAAAAAATTTTTTACAATGTGAGTTGTAGAACACTGGAACAGGTTGCCCAGAGAGGTGGTGGATGCCCCATCCCTGGAAACATTCAAGGCCAGGCTGGATGAGGCTCTGAGCAACCTGATCTAGTGGGGATGTCCCTGCTCCTTGCAGGGGGGTTGGATTACATGACCTTTGAAGGTCCCTTCCAACTCTAACCATTCTATGATTCTGTGATTCTATGATCATAGTAGGTCTTTACGGACAGGAAATATAATATTCTATTCTATTCTAAAACCCACAAACTGGATGAGTTTGTGCCTGGGTCAGACACGTGCAGTCTCAGAGCTCCCAGCAGCATCAGCTGCTGGCAAGCGTGCTTGCATTTGCATTGCACTGTTTCTGCAGCATTTCTTTGCATCTCTTTCCCAGCAGAACAGGGCAAGACAAAAAAATGGTGGCAGGTGACAAGGTGGCTTTTTGATTGTGACGGGGCACTGAGTCATGCAGCGCATCTCTGGACAGCTGTGGCGTGACATGCTTTGCACTGCAGGGAGAGGTCAAAGTGCTGCAGCCCCTCTCACCTCGACAAACAGCCCCAGCCCCTGATGCCGTCTCGGTTGTGACAGCTGAACTAAATGAAGGCTAGTTCTGATTTATAGCTGCAACCTGCAATGAATTATACTTGGGTGGCTTATTAATATGAAGCACGTTAGCAAGAGTATACTGTATGTCTGCCACAGATGGAAAAACTATCGATGACTGTAATCCATTCATTGTTTTATGAATCCAGCATCCTCCAGAGAGCACCACAAAACCCCACTCAGTGTCTCTGAATACTACATTTTACATTTAGATTTTCTGGCTTAGAGAAAAGATGTGTAAAATCACAAGCAGGCATAGCATTCCCTACTGACTAGTGCATTTATGAAGACTTTTGTGGTGTTATCACAGCAAGCGTATGAAATACAATGTACATGAAAAAAGGAATAGGGAAATAAATACCTCTGTATTTTTTAAAGGAACAAGAGGCTGATATTCAGGTTTTATCCTACACTTTGGATTGACAATGTTGTGTTCTGTTTTCTGGCTATGAAAGCACAAACCTGAAAACTAAGTGGAAGTAAAATTTCCTTGAGAGATCTGGGGTAAGATAGGCTTTTTGAGGCTTTTGTTCAGAGACAATTTTGAGGACCCTCAGTGGACCTTGTATATCCAGTCACACAGCTTTGGGAAATCACAGGGCTTTGGGCCAAGCCTACGGCATTAGGAATAAATGCATATGGAGGTATGTCCAAAGGGATTTCGAATTGCCTGGGGGGCTGGTCAGAATGGTTGTAAAAGGCGGACCCAAATAACAGGCCAGCTGGATTGTGTCATTCCTGAGGAGAAGTTGTTCCCCACACCCTCAGGGTGTACAAATGTTAGAACTGAGTTCTCTGGGTTCATCTGAGAACAAACGTGCATTGACAGAATGGACTTAAGTTTCCCACTTTACACTGCTAGACTCATCTTTCTACAGTATTTCTCATGTATTTCTCTACAATATCCCAGTGTATTTCTGGATGTTAAAAGAACCTCAGCAAACATGGATCAATGGGTTTGGTCCATTTCTTTCTTCCCATAGAGGGCTTTTTACATCTAAGACCCATAAAACTGCATGAGGCTGAACTTTCATAGCATGTCTTTCACAAGATGTTTGCCACAATTTGATGCTCCTCATGTGACTGAAAGTACCATGGTTTTAAGCAAATATCACACAAGAAAATTTGTCCCAAAGTAAACCAACCTCACCATGAAGTTTGTTGTTCTGGCAACACTGTTTTAGCGTCATCACGGCAGGGTTTCATGGGACACAACTGCTGCTGGCCTGAGACTCAGCCCTTCTTCTCCATTTCCCACCCCCTGGATGAAGCTTTGAGGTACAAGAGGGGACCCAATGAGACACATGCTCAAATCTTAGCAGTAAATAGGCACATAGCATCTACGTCTTATTTCAGAAAGCCAGTCCAAATCCTCCAAAACCACTCTAAGGATGACTTCTGCACCAAACAACAGAGGATCACTTACTAGGAGATTTACTCCTGCAAATGCCTATCCTGAGTTCTGTAAGTCTCTTTTAGCCCACAGGTAAAATACTACTTACTTACTTCACATGTAATAGGACTTATTTACTGTGTATGAATAAAGATTTCTGAATAATAGAATTCAAAGCATTATTATTAATAAATAGAAACCATTAATCAAGCCCTGTTTTCATGCAGTTAGTCAGTCCAACCTGAAGTTGGAAGTTACTGAAGTAAGAGCATTATTTTGTGGAAACATGTACTGCAATCTCCAAATCCTTCAAAAATCTCACTAATCGCAGCAGAAGTTGTGCTAGAATGAAAACAATAGGGTTCAGCCAGTTGCAGGTGATTCAATCTTATGCAAAAGATCTTTATATTTACCGAAGCAAAATACTTATAACTTATATTAGTTAATAGGAAAACAATCAGCTAATTTGCCAGATTTCACCGTACTCTGAAAAAAAAATGTATCCCTATTCAGAAATTACTAATATTGTCTCTTATTGTTTGTGAGAGCACTGTCTCTCTTGAATACTCGCATGGTTCTTATAGTCCTAGGTTTTGAGAATTCTACAGTCCTTTTCATTGCTCTTAAAAAAAATTATTTATCCTTTGAACTCTCACTCTCCTTCAAGATAGTTTATAGATGAGGTATAAATCTCAGTCACACGACCAAGATGTTACAGCTGAACAATTCAATATGCATTATCTGAGACGTGGTGACTGTCCTTGTGCTAACTCAGCCTGTAGCAAATGCAAGGCTAGGCTATTTATCTTAAATTTCCTTCTTTGTAAGCTAAGTCAAGCTGAATTTGCTGTGGGCTATGAGCATAAGGGCATAGGAAACTGTTATGGTTCCTCTATTGCAGAGGAATTTGTACAACTTAAGTAGTTTGTACATCTGAGTCTACTGGAACATGTGGAGTTATTTGCCTGCAGTTGCACAGAAAATCTGTGGCAGGAGAGGGAATCCTACTTCCTGCTGAAATCGGTGGATAACTGTCCTCTGTTGGGCCATGCAATACCACGTTGAAAGTAGCTGGTGGTCCTAAGAGAACATTGACTATAAGCAAAGTATATTTTTATTTTAAAAAGGAGTCAAATAGATGATGGGCTCTGGTTTGATAGCCTAACACAGTGCTGCAAACAGTGACAAGAACAGCCCTACCTTTGCATACAATTCCCCTGAACAGTATTTTACTTTTTTTTTTTTTTTTTTTACTTACAGTTGACTGAGCTAACATCTCTTATCATGGTCTGCAAAGAAAAGCTGTGAAAAAATTAAATTGGAAAACCTAAATTATTTATACAATTTCATGTGCTGGATGTTTTGGTACAGTTGAGCCTTGCTTCTTCCTAATAACATAAGACTATTAGGAACTGTAATACTCCTCAGGGGATGTAAGATTTATCAACCCTTGCAGAATGGGATGGAAGCCAAGACAGGAGATTAAGGGATACTAGTTAAATTAATCAACCTTCTCTCCGTATATTGGCCAGGAGAATGCAGTAAGTTGTTATTCATACATTTTACACAGTAGGAGCACAATTTGACCACAACCATATGTTGAATTTAATATTAAACATTGGATCTTTCCAAAAACAACTCCATAAAAATGTCAATACTTTTTTTTTTTGGATGAATGACTCTATTCGTTTTTCAAAGGCATTTACACACCAAAAAAAAAAATGAAAAAGTGCTTTTCTTTACTAGCTTCGAAAAAGATCTTCCATTTTTATCCTGGTTCAGGACCCTATCGTGATTGTTTATGAGTCAAAGTCTAAAGCAAAGATTAATGGAGAAGATGCAAGAGTTACAAAGCTCCTTTTTTGTCTTCTCTTTTTAACTATAGAAGGGTCAAGAAAACATTCTCTCTGTCAAATTGCAAACCTTGAAATGTTACATTTTGCTTTATGCACAACGCTGAAGTTTAAGTTTCCTGAAATGAATGCACACTATTATTTCTATCTGTGTACAAAATGAAAGGCACAATTATACAAGCAATTTTTGGAATGTATTAGACCTATGGAATAGCATTTTCTCAAAACCCAGAAATTGGTTAAAGAATTATAACATCAAAACTTTGGAGATCATCAGATTAGAACATCCTTAATTCTGAGTAGGTGGAACTAGTAAAGAGCATCTTTATGTACATCTAACACCCCCAAGGGAAGTGAGTAAATAGATTGCACGCTTTGCATTGCAGTCAGTACCTGTGCAAGTCTGTAAGTACATACTGCTAACCAGGTGGCTGTACCTGGCCTATGACTTGCACAGTAAGGTTTGTAATGCCTTGCTGGGCCAAAGAGCCTTTACACAGCGATGCACTCGCCCCTAGTTTCAGGTTAGTTTGTGCAGCCTTACAAGTGAGTCAGTTCCTGTGCTCTAGCAGTTGCTGAACACCAGTATTACAATCTGGGCTACGGCCACCAGGTCCTCAAGGCCAAGCATGTGGTTGCTCAATTAGCTGTCATGGCTCTGTTCCCAGCTTTGAGCCAAATATGGGTGTGAACTCAAAAAAAAAAAATCATTATGGCAGAAAGTTACATGGCAGGAAATGCAACACGCCTTGTATATTCTTTGCTCGGCTTGCCAAAAGCCGCAATTCAGAAATGCATTTAAGCACGTCTACCATAAAGAAAAAAAATAACCATATTTATGCATATTTGGAGATGTGAATCATGGCAGAAAACCAGAATTTGAAAAACTCTTCATAGTAACTTTGACATCAGGGTAACCAACAAAGACAAAAAAGGTCAAAATATTTGACAGTTCAGATATTCAATTTTTTCAGGTAGATGCAATGAGGGAAAATTCAACTTCCTTGTTTTTCCAGTCAAATATGTTTCAGAATTATGCATTTTCCTATGCATTCTAGCATAGGTGTACACTAAAGGGCTGTAATTTTTCAAGCCAACAAGTGGGATAAATGTGTGAAACAGTAAATATATGGAAATTAATTGTTAGGATCGAGGAGAATAAGAGAAAAAAAAAAAGAGAAAGACAGTGGTTTTGTAGTCCCCACAGCAGGTGTTCTACATGCACTGTGTCACACCCAAAGGGGACTGCTATATCACACAAAAATCCTCGGCTGTATCTAGCTGTATATCAGTTGAGTGTGGAAGTGACCCTTCAATAATTATCATTCTGTTCATCTTTGAAATGAAAGGGATCAACAATAGGACTATATTAAAAAAAAAAAAAAACCAAAATAAAAATCTTATTAACAGCAGCATTTCTTAAGACAATAGAAAAACTTCCTCTGAAAAAAAAAAACACAGAGGAAAAAATCTTCCACTGAGAAGATAACAGTGTTTGCAATGGCAAAATAAGTCAATTGAAAGTGTAATGGCTTCTACACAATGTCAACAGAAGTGTTTGGTTCACGCACTCGTATAATGCAGAAGCCATTTGCCTGACACTGTATCCAGTTGCTGTTATAGTTCACATGAGTAAGAGCCTGTAAAAATTCATTTTTTTAGTCTATTATACTATTAGAAGTGTTTGTTGTGAGTGAAATCCTTTCTGATGCTTATTTATTATAAGCCAAAGACAGTAACACTGACATTAAACCAAGTAACCTTATTGCTTTTCAGTTTTTCTCTAGTATGTACTCTGCATTCATCTGCACTTTCACAGACCATCTGATCTGAAAAGGGATTATATAATCCTCTCTTGGAGGTACCTAAATTTTGCCTGAAATGAAGCATGTGGTCCACAGGCATTGTATTATGGCAGCAGCCAGGAAAAGTAATCATAAACATTCATCTCACTATGATTCAAAAAACCACCCATTGGAATTTATTGATTTGAAGACCACTGATGACTTTTCCGTAATTTAGCCTGACGTTCTGTGTTATAAAGACAGTAGTGTTCATGCAGCTACCTGTGTTTTGAATCCAATAGACACTTTTCTCCAATCAAGGCCAAATGCAGCTGTAAAACAGAGAAGGAGCCTCTCCTGCACTCCCTGATCCAGGGTGTGTGCACCTCACAGGACTAACGCAAGGACTACTACACATTTAAGTCTCCTCTTTTCCCTCCTTTTCCTTGCCCTTTCTGCAGTAAGATCTGTGGCTGACACTTTACGTAGACTTTCAGGCAATAAAAGTCTTAGGACAACTTTTCCATAGAAAGAGAAAGAAGTAGAATGTTGGTGCATAGTTGCTCAGAGTTCAGACAGACTGAGAAGACAGAGTAGCAGTGGAGGAAAGGTGTAGCGCTCACAGTTAGGAAATGTGTGTAACACTGTGATCCAGGGGAATTCATACAACTGACCGGCATGAAAATAAATTCCCAATACCAAACACAGTGCACACAATTAAGACGGGAAATAGCTTTCAAGGAATCCACAGGCTACAGTATGTTTCTATAAACCAGCCAACTAAATGCCTGGGTTTGCCAGCTGTAGTCACTCTAAGCACAAATTTACTCCAGAGTAGTCTCAGATTTAAAAAAAAAAAAGTGAAGTTTGTGTACAAGTAATTTTTAAAAAAACATAAAGCAGCTATATTTGATGAACAAGTTGTTTGCTGAGAATAGCTTACTCTGCTCTCTGTGTGCCTGTACACAATATGCTGAAAAGTGCACAACATTCAAAAATATTTACATGAGAAATAAATACATCAAATCCAAATGAAGATCCATCCCAAACCTTGGTTATGCACTGGGAAACCCTGTTCAAGAACATCAGTTTTCGAGTACCAGCATCCCACCTGGCCATCCCTGGCTTCCAAGCTCTTTAACCAGACAAACATGTCTACAGATGGAGAGGGTCATACCTTGAGAATCCATTTCAGTCATTTTTTCTTCTCAGTCTCATAATCATAAGGAATAATAATTGGTGAGGTCAGATTAATTTTTTCACAAAATTCAACACTTTCCAAAAAATGTGCAGATATGTTTGCTGGCTTCGTTGTAAATAGATATTTTCTGTATTAAAGTAGTAACTTAGTTGTCCAAAGGCCAAAGAGACCAGAAAAACTCTCAATCATTGAATCTTTGAGCTTGCCACTCAGGTTTCTACAACTGTATTTTGTCTTGCAGTGGTCATCTTTTCTTTCCCCATCTTCTCATAATAAGCTGCTGAAAACTTTACTAGTCTGATTCGTTGTGATCTCTTCTTTGTATGATGAAATTAGGGGAAATTGAAAAGCTTTAAACTGATTTTCAAGCTCACTCTTTAGCAAAACATTAAGTGAAACAGAGAAAAACATCTCTGTGGATGAAATATAGTGCATGTCAAGGAAGAGCAATACATCTTTCTTTCCAAGAATTCTTAGGACTTCATTAATTTTCCAAGCTCATTTCTTACAGTTTATTAATCCAGTGTTGCTGAATCTCCTTTCCTTGTGATTTCTTTATTACCTCTTTTATATTCACAGGACTGGTTTCCCCTGTGAATCATCAAAATTCACATTATTTATACTTCCCAGACTCCCTCTATTTCCATAGATATGTCATGTCTGGGTGCTGATTGGGCCCGGGAGGTAACAGTTCTGGTTTCTGTGTGCATATAGTATCACTGATTGCTTTTAGTCACTGACCTATGGGCTGTTATCCAAAAGATCAGCAACATTAAAAGCGTTCTGCTGTGCTGGTAAGACTATCAAGAGAAGTTAGGCATCTAATGTGCGGAGGTGCTTCTGTAAATCTTGTTTGTCACCGTCTGCCTTCTAAGGTACCTCAATAGTTACATAAGTCTTGCCTTTGATCTACAGCTCTTCCTTCATATTGTATTACTGCAGCATGTACTCACCCATGCTCGAGGCACCATAAAAATTCAGTAAGAGATCTGCCCCATCCCAAATAGCTTAAAAGACCTTTTCTATCTGTATGGAAAGAAAAAAAAAAAAGAAGAAGAAGAAGAAGGGGAAAAAAAAGATAAAAATTAACTGGAAAAGACTTAGAGAAGGAGAAGAAGGATAACCAGAAATATGGAGTGGCATGTGAAAGGAGACATATCAAATACATGATCTCTCCTGCAAAAGAAATCAACTAAGGTGCACCAAACGAAAGTGATCTGCAAAATCATGAATAGGATAAACAGAGAATGATCAGTCACTGTTCACTGTTGGAGTATGCCACCACCAAATCAATCTAGCACCTGACAGAGTGAAGGCAAACAGAAGGACTTGATTTTCACACAAAGTGAAGGTGAGACATGCACCTCAATGCTGCCAGACACTGTGGGGATCCAAAGGTTTACCCAGCTTCACACTGACAGAAAAGAAATCTATCAGGGAGTGACTGAGTACTAAGATAGGGTTTCTGCCTTGGGCAGCCCCTGAACTCAAAGTCACTGGAACCAGAGAGAGAATTTTTGGCAAGTTCTGCTACATTTGTCCTGTTCTTAAACTCCTCTGTAGGCTTTTTCTCACTATCAGAGAAAAACTTTGGACTAAAAATATTTTAATATGACACAGAAAAGACTTTTTATGTTCTTATGTTACATTAAAAGACCAAATCAAGGACAGAAATCAAATTCAAATTGATCTGTGTCATAGGCCAGCAAAAGAACTGGAATCAAGTCTTCCGGAATGGCTGTACACCATCAACAGCTGCGTCTGTTTTAGTAAATAAAAGTGACCAGACAATGTTCTTTGACCCTGAATCCAAGTGACATGACATGGCCATTGTCCTTACAGCTGAACTCTTTTACCTGCTGAAACCAGAGTTACCACATCCAGACTGGCCATTGGGAGTGTTACCTGGCCCATGTCAGTTCTTGAGGATGATAATAAAGCTGAGAAAGTCTGGTCTTTTTCTCTCCATTACCAGCATCAGGCTATGAAGAAAAATAGAAGAAAAATAATAATTTCTGCGTCAGATACCACTGTAACCAATAGAATCCAAAAATGTATGTGTTTCTAAACTTTTTTTTTTTTCCTGCAGAGTAAAGCAGATCTCCTATCTAGCAAATGCTTGGCATGACTCATATTATTCTCATATTATTGGCCCTGGACTGTTGGCAATCCTGAAACAGTGCTCATGGTGATAATTAACCAGTGTCAGTTAGTAATAATGCCTGGCTCCATCTTTCACAGTTCCGGTTGCTTCTATTACACAGGAGCACCCAGAAGATGTATTCATATTTTCAGTGTCATTTGAGATCTTTGTATATACACAAAGATGACAAAACACTGTTCTAATATCACTGTGGGGTCCAGGTGCTGGAATTAATGTCTTGCTGCAGCAACTTGCATGTGAATTCCCAGAGAGCTGAAGAACAGTGAAGGATAGTAATTCAGTACAATTTCTGCTGCTTTTACCGGAATAGATTATGATAATTTCTATTACTGAGTTGGAGGAAGAGAGATAAAGAATTCTAGCAGTTTGTTTACCTTCTTTTTTTTTTTTCAAAATCCAGCATCTGTAGTGAGCTAAGAAATATGATCGTTATCTCTCTCAGTTGGATACATGCACTAGTGTTAGTTGATATTCCTGACACTAGGAACACACTGTTTAAAAAATGGAAAAGAACAACGGGAATTACTCCACTCTATCCATATTTTCTGCTTCCCAGTCAAAGAAAAGTACTTGAAAAGCGTGAACATTGTGTTTAAAAATAGTTCTGCTGAAATATGTCCAGAGATCAGAAGAAACTTCCATATTTGGAAGAACCTACAGTATGTTCTGCCAAACTATTTGGCGTTTCTTTAGGTCAAGGCAACCTTAGGCTATGCTGCTGTTCCCATAATGTGCTATAGACGGGGTGAAAGTGCTCTCCTGTCATTTCCAGTTTACAGTACAGTTTGTGCTAGCTGGTATGGGACATGCCTTTGCAGTCAGTTCTACATCGAAAACCTCGGCAACTACAAAAGTACATTCTCCGCTGTACTTGTATTTCCTGTGGGTAGCCATGGACAGTATGCAGAACTTCCTCTGGGAAGACTATAGGAATTCTGTCCCTCTTTTTTCTCATTGCCTCCCCTCCACACATTCCTCTTCATTTTTTTAAATCTTCTTTTTAGAAGATTTGGTAGGAACTAGTGCAAAAATTACATTGCATCTATCTAGATTATCTAGATTTCCTTTCCTTTATTTTTTCTTAAGAAAAGACTTGATTACACTATTTTCCTAGGATCGTGTTTACTATCAAATATTTCTTTTCAGGAGCATTTCTGTTACCAGTAGTCATAGTGAGTAAAAGCTCTGTTGATCTTAAATTTGATTCAGCCAGCAAACTGGGATTTCCCTAAATTTTTGCGTATCGACACCTCTTTGTATATCTAAAGAATGAAGTGCCATTGCAATACTTCCAAATATTGTGATGCATCACTATGTGAACTAACTCAAGCATGACCTTATATTCCCCTTGCCCTACTCTTTGGGTAGATCAGGTTGCTCAGAACCCCATCCAACCTGGCCTTGAATGTTTCCAGAGATGGGGCATCTACCACCTCTCTGGGCAACCTGTGCCAGTGTTTCACCACCCTCATTCTAAAATGTTTTTCCTTTTATCAAGTCTGAATCTACCTCCCTCTATTTTTATAACTATTACCCCTTGTCCTATCACAACAGGCCCTGCTAAAAGGTTTCTCCTCATCTTTCTTATAAGCCCCCTTTAGGTACTGGAAGACATCTATAAGGTCTCCCCAGAGCCTTCTCTCTCCCCACTGAACAGCCCCAACTCTCTCAGCCTGTCCTCATAGGAGAGGTGCTCCACCCCTCTTATCATCTTCATGGCCCTCCTCTGGACTTTCTCCAGCTGGTCCATGTCCTTCTTATGTTGGGGCCCCCAGAGCTGGATGCAGTACTGCAGGTGGAGTCTCATGAGAGCAGAACAGAGAGGGAGAATCACCTCCCTCAACCTGCTGGCCAGGCTTCTTTTGATGCAGCCCAGGACGTGGCTGGCTTTCTGGGTTGCAAGCACACATTGCTGACTCATGTTGAGCTTCTCGTACACCAGCACACCCAAGTCCTTCTCCTCAGGGCTGTTCTCAATTCATTTTCTTCCCAGCCTGTATTTGTGCCTGGGATTGCCCTGACCCATGTGCAGGACCTTGCACTTGGCCTGGTTGAACTTCATGAGATTCTCATGGACCCACCTCTCCAGCCTGTCAAGGTCCCTCTGGATGGCAGCCTCAAAGGGTTACTGGTTTGTAAATTTTATTTGGTGTACAAAACTATGTATTGCAAAAAACACAATAGGCAGGGCAGTTGGCAACAGTTGATGTCCAAAAACAATTCTTCAGTGCTTCACTGTAGCTTATCAAGCCAGAACACTTGATAAGTTTGATTGTAAATAATAGCAAGCAAAGACTTCTATTTCTGATCTAATTATGTTTACAGTCCAGTTCTTTACCACTCTCAGCACCACCATTCCTGAGGTGCTGCCTGTGCTCGTGGGATACTTTGGCCCAGGAAGTTCAAATGCAAAATAAACTGAGGCTCAGTCCGGTACTGAAGGTCTCTGATGAGCTCACATTGTCTCATAAAATGCAGGATAAAGAGTTAAAGATTTGCTTTCAAGCTGGAAAAATGCATCAAGTAAATCCTACAGCTGGGTTTACAGAGACTTTGTTTTGTGGGCAAAATCAAAGTTAGGAAATAAAATTTGCTTCAAGGATTACACCTCTAATCTTTGAGTCTCCTTTGGCCACTAAAGCGTCTGATAGATAGTATAAGCCTCCATCAAAGTCTGTGTCTCAGCACTGACTTCCATGGTCCGCAGAACAAAGAAAACTAGAAAACTTTACACACTACTTGGAGCCACGTCACCAGGCAAATCAGTAAGGCCAAAATACAACTTCAGGAATATTCATATTTGGCATAACAATTTACAGGTTGATAAGTGCTGTGGAAGCACCAAGGGCTTAAAATAATGTGGCATGTCTTCAGTGCCAACCCCTGTCTCAAGGGGATGCTTTGCAGAAAGTCAGCGTAGACCATCACAAGACTTCTCAGTGAGACTTCCTTCAAAATCCTAATGAGCACACACTGAATCTCTAAATTCATCTTTTTGCAGAAGTCATATTCATTTAGGATAAAACTGAGCCCTGCACAGTAGTCAGTGCAAATGCAAGGTTTCACTCTATTGGGTTTTTTTTATTCCTGTACCTAGAGAAAAGTGAACTGGGGTGAGGATTTGCTGCTTTTTTTCCAAGGGGAAAAATGATAAGTGCTTGGTATAATGACTTTGTGTTAGCTCTGACTTGATGACTGATGACAATCCAAATGTAAGAAAATAATGTAACGTCATATCTATCAAGAGAAATTAATTGCTTTTAAAATCTTAGGTAAACTATATGTTTTACTGAATAAAATGAGATTATGGGTGAGGTTAAACAGGGACTTGGTACTATTCAATTATTTGAATTTACACCAGCAATATCTGTGATTTTTTCTGAGTCCTTGATAATTTAATTGGGGTCTTAATCTGTTAAACATTCAATTTGCACTGAATTTCAGTGGATTTCAGGTATTTTTACCTCCTTAGGCTCCTTTGACAATCTCTCTTCACATGGAAATACAGCTTATACACAATCCTGGAGGTGACATGAGGTACAAGGACAGAATGGTAAATGATGCTGCTTCTGTGTGTGACAACATTCAGGTGTTGGAGCAGTAATGACAAGTGAGATAACATTGGCTCCAAAGCAGTGTTCGCGGCAGCTTAGATGCACTTAGCTCAAATCCTTTCCGCTGTGGACTAAATTGTCTCAACTTGTCTGACATATGCCTTTGGCTAAGAGCACTCACAAGAACATTTGCTATGGCTTTGATGCATGGTAACCTGTTACTTTGAATTCACTGACTGAACATCTGACTGTACCTCATCAGTGTCTCTTCAGGTCTCAAACCTGAAAGGGTAAATTGGGAAATTAGGGAGTATCTTAAAGGGACTGAGGATTTACTGTTACTAGACGTTCATCATTGAGCCTTCTGACTCCTCTTGCTGGAGCTGATGAGCAAACACTGAGTAGCTGGATGCCCTCACACCCTTCAAGAGCTTTAAGTAGTGACTTCTTCAGATGCTCAGAAAACCAGAAAACACTCCATGCTGATCAGCCAGCTGCCATCTTCCTTCTGGATTAAAACCATCAAGAGTCCTTTTGTTCCAATGAGAAAATGATTTATCTGTTCTCTGTATCAGTCCTTCTACCTTTTTTCTTGACATAAAGAGCATCACCAACTGTAGGTTAGCAGCTCTTTTCGGTCCTTTGTAATACAGGAAGTATTCTAATAACCACCACCGGCAGCCTCTGAGCCAAGGAACATAATACACGAACGTAACGCACTGCCAATTACTATACATTTTGTCTAATCCTTGTGGAACGCCACTTCCCATACTTTTTTTCTTCCCTGATGTGGTACATACTCTTGGCCTTTCACATCACTATAATGAATGTGTCCATACTGTTCCTTTGCTTTCTTTTTTCTCCCCTTCTAAGAACTTCTGCTTTTATTTTCCTTTCTGGCTTACACGAGAGCCAGTTCGGATTTGATCACTACCAGTGCATCAGAGGAAATATACAGTACATACTGTGCTTTCAGTCGAGTGGACAGGGAGCTATACATAAAGCTCAGTTAGTAATAATATGACTAATGAATATGCTGTACTATGGGTTTCCTGCAAAAGAGCAACTCACACAACCCAGCCTTTATCACATTGTTTTTGTTAGCCATCGCTCTTTATTTACTGTCACTGAGGCTGGGAAAGACGGCTTATTTTCTCAGCCTTGTGCATATGCATCTGCGCTAGAGCTGGCAGTACAACTTGTTCTTCTCCATTTTCCTGCATGTTTTATAACCTGTTTTTATTTTATAGTACTCGAGTAATTTATCCTCTCTAAATTAAAGTGGAATGTCTATTCTGTACATGGACTACCTTGCACATTGTACTCTGAAGAAAGCATAAAGGGTTATATTAGAGCTTATACATCTGTCACCAATACGCTGAAGGTCCTAGAAATCCAGTACTCTGAGCTGGCCTATTCGGACGCACGGGTTTAATTCCAGGCTGTAACCAGCTAGAGGCCTTCGGTGGACACAATTTTCTACCTCTGTAAAGCATACCGTTTGTTTCAGTATCCCTTCTAGCTTCTTATACATAGGGCAGATTTACTGGACATCCAAGAAAACTGTTGCGCCCTCCTTTGTCTTCACCAGTCTGTGTGCTTTCAGAGGGTAAGAAAATGGCCACACCATTGTCAGTCTCTTTTCCCCCACAATACTTTCCATTCTTTGTCACAAAAGCCGTACCTTTGTTGCTTAGGTGATTATACTTCAGATGCTTGTACCTTAGGCATATAAATATCCACTAGCAAAACTTCGAAGTCTTCCTTGTGGCAAGATGGAGGCCCTTCATACTGACTTAACTGCCCGAGGTGAATTTGTTTATCCTGTTATGTGATCTTTACGTAAAAGCTACATCCCCACAATGGCACTTCAGTACTGCTTTTTGCCGAAGAGAACAAGTACTTTTCTGACTGGCACTTACCACAATTGCTGCAGTTGGGTCCTGAGTGCCTCTTGATGTGAGAGCTGGAGGAAGAGCATAAAAAGTTTTACAGGACTACTTAGTCTTTAACACCTTCCATTCCTCTGGGTTTGTGCTCCTTTCACATTTAATCTCTACGCGTGCTAGAAAGGCAGTGGCAGTAGCAAGAGAAGATACTGAATTTCAAGGCAAGTAAATTGTAGCAGACTCTCACTGAAGATCTGCAAGGGGAATCTCTAAAACATGATCAGCTGTTTAAATAGCAAATATATATCTTAGGAAAACAGTTCAACTGCAAGACAATAGCCATTAGAAAGCTGTTGTCATTTCAAATTAATGCCACATGGCATCCCCATTGCATATTGTTCATCTCTCCAAATATTTGATTGCTTCTCCTGATTGCTCTTTTTTAGTTCCTTTAGCCACTTCCTCAGTTCTATTTACTATGCAGAATCAGATAATTTACAACAACATAATTATTAATATTTCTGTAAAAGTACATGTTTTAAAGTGAGGGAATAGAGGACTACGATGCAAAATGTGTGGGATTGATGCATACTTTGTCCAATATTTCTTCTAGTGATTAAGAAAATCTTTTTCAGAGTTTAAATATTTAAAAGAAGAATTCAGTGTTATTCTTGGAAAGCTTATTATTTACATAAAGAAATAGTCTCTAAAAAAAAAAAATCAATTCTCAGACTGTGAGAGTCAGCAGCCTCTTAAATTTTGTGCTTCTCTGACTCAGACAGATAAAAAGACTTCATGCCACATTTTGGCTCCTGGTGAAATCCTTATCCGACTTGTTTGTTCCTCTACAACAGCAACAAGAAATTCATGTAAAGTCCTATACCCAGCCAAGGGCTGACCTCTGTGCTAGGGGATGTGCCAGTCTGCTGTCTCTCTCTCTACCGTGAAGCACAGGTCATGCAGAATGACCAGTCTAGAACAGCTCTTGCAAAATACTGCGTTTTGTACCATTACAACACAGAGCTGCTGTAGTTTGCATCACCTCGCCTGTCCCCTGTCCCCTTCTGAAACAGGGATAAGATTTTTAGGTATGAATAGTATTGTGTACCTAGGTTAAGGTATTTTTAAATATTTGTTATTCAATCTCAGAATGAAAGGTCACTTTAAGGTATCTTTGCTTGGACACTAAAAATGGAAATATCAGAACTACTAGGTACTTTCACACGTTATTTTAAATGGAAATCACAAGCAAAGCTCTGAAGAGAAACAATCCAGCACTACACATTCCTAAAATGCTTTCACGTGGTGTTTTCATTTTGCTTCCCTTTTTTGCCCAAATACCCCAGCTCTGCAGAGATGTAAAGTAAACATTAGATATCGTACAGATATGAAAAAAGATATTTCAGTATTTTGGAGCTGCTAAAACCGTGAGAGTCCCAGACTGCAATCCTTATGTAGAAATTACCCAAATAAAGTTCCTACTGAAGCCAATTATTTTACTGCCATTTATACAATTGTACAAAATGAGCTACATGCTTTACAGAACAAATAAAGAAAAATCACATGGTGCCTTTATCGCCTTCCCTAGTTTGTCTTACTCTCACAATTCATTGCTTAAGAGAAACAAACCATAGGAGCAGGAGAGAAAAGAAATACCATAAATGGCTACAGAAAACTCTATTAAAAAAACAGCTGGATGGGGTAAAAGTTCCTCTGTTAAAGTCAGATGGCTACTTATTTTTAAACATTTCACAGAATATTTTGCTTTTTGATTGACTAGCTGATAAATCAACTGGAGTTTTACCAAAGTGGACACTAAATGAAGACTTGTGAATAACCCTGTTATAAAATATTAGATCATTGCTGTGTATTATTTTTATCCAAAGTATTTTACTAAAATAGCGCAGCTTTCATCTGATCTCCCTTGTCAGAGAGTGCTGTGCATTTTTGGCACTGCGTGTTCCCCCCTGCTGACTCCCCAGCCCGGCAGGCTCTGCGAGGACATGGGTGGGGAGAACATGGGGGAGCAGGAACCCTCCATCCACCCTCCCTGTGACTCACACCTCTCTGCTCTGGAGGCTGCTCCCCATAAACACAGCTCACTGAAAAGATAATTTACCAGAGTTATTATTGTTGTCATTACTTTTAAGCAAAGAAATAAGCTGTGGGTTTTTTTTTTTCTTGAAATCTGACCATCCACATTCAAACAATCACTGGGCATCTCCACAAAGAGATGCTCAAAATGGCAATCTTAAAGGGAATAAAGATTTCTGATCCCTACCCTTCTCTTGGTAACACCAATATAAAACCACCACTTTAGTTGATGGGATTATATTACAGTGAACTGGAGCTACAAGTGGAAGTAAAGCAAGATCCATTGTACGAAACTTTCATTACTAATGTTATAATTGGAGAGGGAAAATATTTTCAGATTAGCCTTGGCTTTAACGAGAAAGGACAGGAACATCTCTTTTCAGGCACATTAGCAACAGAGCAGAAGGAGACGAATGAAATGTGATGAAGACATACAGAAGGGTAGCACAGAACCCAGAGGTGGACAGGTAGATGAAAGGGAAGGAAGCAGAGGGCTGGGCAGGCTGGGGCAAAACTGTTGTCATGGGTGTATTTAAGTGTGTTTATGTACCGCAGAAGGCTAGGAAGACTGAAGATTTACAGAAATGACTATGCACCTGAAAGAAAATGTTCTTCTATGAGTAACGTGTCTCCTAAATACCTAACCAAGATAATGGAAAGTAGTAAAAGGAAGATAAAAAAGAAAGAAAATATTTTTATAAATGAGTGGGCAATGGATTATGAAACGGGCATATTGTTGTACCTGTGTTATAAAGTTTTATTGGCTTGGACTGAGATTTTAAATGGTTGTGAGATTCAAAATATTCTACCTAACCTAGCTGCAGTATTTCTTTGATAATGACATGTGGAAAGCAAATATATTACTATATTCTGCTTCAGCAACAGAAGCACTTTTCCCTCTCTGGTTCAGCAACTCTTTGACACTGTGGAAAGGAAGAGATCAGAATTTAAGTATGCGTTAGCAAAAAGAACTAAAACAAAACTGAAAAATCCAGAAATGCTTTTCTCCTCTACTTCAGATCAGGAGCTAAGAGAAGCTCCTCACTACTCTTCCTTGACGAATCAAAAGAATAGAACAAGACCACTTTTGCATGCACCAGGCCAGATTAAATATGTTTTCTGGGCTTCAATTAATTTTGTATAGATATTCCTAAGCCAAAAATATCACCCACTATAATGAGAATGAACTAATACAGTAACTACACTTAACCTTACGTAACTAATAGAAATACATTTAGTGTGACCTGAGTTTCTGCTCAGCATAACTAATATCTTATTCACAGGTAATGGAGTCTGGAGATAATTGAAATGAAAACAAAAGGAAAATGGGAAACATGAGGGTTTTTTTGTGGTAAAGTTTCTATTTAAGGATTATCTGTTTCCATAAAACAGTATCTGGCTAAAAACCTGGTTCTAGCGAAAAGAGATCTCTACTCACTATTGCAGGGCTCTAAATAAAAACTCCTGATTTGGCACTGAGGTAAGAAACAGTATAGCATTGGTGAAAAGTGCTTTACTGGGTATTGAAAGGACTCAGACCTAATACTGGCAGCATGGCTAGAGATAAAATGATGGAAGCTCTGAGGTGCAGAATCACTGCAAATCACTCTGCTGGGCCCTCTAAAGCCCTGCGCTTTTCTATGTCATATGCCACTTGTGACTCTCAGATACAGAGCTAGATGAGTATAATCCAAATATCTCTCTTCTTATATTCTATGTTCATATAAAGGATGGTATGATGACAATGGTGCAGTAAGAGAACAGGTCAGAGAGGATACTACAGTAAGAGACACCATGGCTGAAGGCAGCATCTCTTTTCTCATCACCAGGCAGTAATTCCTCTTAATGGAGGCATAGCTACAACAGGATATTGCTAAAGCCAAGAATTTTTGAATATGTATAATTTTTCACCTTACAGTCCAAAAAAAAAAGAAATGGAGTAAGTAGTACGGAAATAACAGAGGTTCTTCCAGTCTTCTTAAGTTCACATCAAACTTCTATGCATAAAGTTTTCATATATAGTTTATACAATTGCAAATTATCTCTCTAGCATGTCCCACATGCTGAACTCATGTCTTTGAATGTAAACATCACAAATAGCATCCCTGTAAGCAGTACTTATTGGCACCTTCATAAATCATCTTATCAGAATCAAAAGCCTAGATAATCCTGGGGACTAAGACTCAGTTTCTTAAAGGTATTTTAAGGATCTGTGTGTGTAGTGTCTTCTTATGTTTATCACTGATTCTTACAGTCTCTGAGAAAACTCTACCTCTGACATTTTCTTATCTCTCTGACAACACTCCCTCTGCTGCTTAGGTATTTAACCATCACTTGTCTCAGGGTAGAGTCAGACAATTTTCCCATTCTCAGCCTGAATATCGAACACAGCTCCCACACAGCAAAGAAGATTTACTGCAGAAAGTCTGACTTTAGTCCATATCTTGCAGTTCTGGTCCCTTTTGGCAAAAGCTTCCTTACAGCATCGCATGATTTAGCAAGAAAAAAAACCTGTTTCTGAGGAAACATGTCTTCAGAGCAATATAACAGAGTTAATTGAGTGAACCTTTCTCCCACAGCTTTGCTAATTCTGACACAGCTCCAGTCTCTACTGCTTTCAGTCCCCCCTTTCCTTGTTAGAGACATACTGTCCTCAAGAACAGCTACAGTGGGTCAGCCCAAGCCAGCTGTCATTTCTCTGAAAGTGGAGTACAGCAGCTTCTTAGTAGCACCAAAGAAGAAAGGCAAGTATGGAGTAGTCTTTCCTCTGTCATGCCAATCCTCAGTCAGATGTTGTATCAGACAACTGTTTTCAGTAACCAGCAATAGACCTATCTCAACAAACAGCCCTTTTTTTCCCTAGAAAAAATAATTTTTACCTCTTCAGTGCTCTTTTCTCCCTCTTCCCTCAATTGTTTTTTGCTGTTGAAAAAAAAAAGACTCGCAACCCACTAAAGATGAAAACAGAATTCTTACAGATTCCCTTGACTTTTTTTTCCTCTATATACTAGAGAAATTTCTATTAAACTATTATGTGTTTTTTTTCCTAATCACTTTTCCTGCAGTCTGATGATAAATTACTTTAATGTTTTCAGACAGAATAGTTCTTAGTTCCCTCTGTAGTCTACAACTGTCTAGCAACTTTTCCTTGTTGATCACAGGTGCAATTATCCAAAGATGGAAATACAGAAGCTTCATGCCAACTGCATTACAGAGAAGTTTGTGATTCTTTTGCCTCTCTGTAGACAAATATTGTTTTCAGTCTCCACAGCTTTCATTCCAGTAGAGATTATAGGCAGCACTTTGCCTTGGAAGATGATAACAAAAAAAAAAAAGATAGAGAATTCAGTTTTAGGGGATTAGATATGATGCTGACATCCACTAGTCTGGAGTTGGAATAGGACAGAAAGGAAAACAGAAGAGAGACAAAAAGAGAGAAGACAAAACAAAAAATTATCACCTTCATATGAAGTGGTGAAACCAACCCAGGAGGACACACGAAGGCAGACAGATAATAGAGTTCATAACATTTTCTATATAGAAATATAAAAGAATCTAAAAGAGTTGTCACTAAAGGTGTCTATGAGCAATTTTATTGCTTTGTGTGTAGTTCCAGGTATTATACACCCTTAATAAATCCAAGCTGGAATGTCTAATTCCAGAGATTTTGAAAGATGCTGCTAGGAAAAAATATACCTGGTCTGTCTCAGAAGACTTGACTGTTCAGAGTAGATTGAGGATAAGGTGATTGTCTATTCCTTCCAGGGAAACCTAGTAAGCATTGTTTGTGTCTGCAGCCAAAAAGGCCGTGGAAGAGGGAGGCTGAGGCACAGTGACTGAGCTTTGCCTTTGTAATACCTGCCAAACAGTGAAATCATGAAAACAGGGGAAAATCTTGAAAATCTTGGAAATACAATGGAGCATGGAGCATGGTAGTATTCCCATGGGAATCACTAGTCACCTCCACAGGCTGTCCAAATCTCATTATAGGAAATGTAAAGCAAAGCAACTGTTTGCCTGTGGAGTCTGTTTCTCACCACCTTGACCTGAGAATATCCTTGTAGGAAATAACTCTTTCTCTTTCAGCTTATACAGACGCACAAGGATTTTTTGTGGGGACAGAAGGCAGTGAGTTTGTGATGCTTTTCTTTTCTAAAGAAGCTGTAGAGGCTTGGGCATTTCTCTTCAAACTAGGGTTCTGTCCTGAAGCCCCATGAGGAGTTTTGTAGTATGCACATGCACCCTACACCTGTTAAGTCCATGATGGCTATAGGAACCAAGCACAAAGTAATTAATAAAATCCTGAAGTCATCACTATAGTCCAGATATCACTTGCACTTCACATAAGACTTTTCTAACAGCATTTTAATTATGAGATTTTCAAAACTCCATACAAGGAATATCTCATAAAGATACAAAAAGCTGTGTTTCAGGTCTCTTGAGCAGTAGCTATAATTAAAAGTATTGAATAGTGATTATAAACTTGAACTATGAAAATAGTGAAGGAGAATCAGCCAAAATAAAAGTCTTGATTAAACTGGGACTTGATGGGGAATAGCTCAGAGACTTCAGCAAAGCACAGTCTGTAATAAAAGAGATTCCAATTACAACAGGAGAATTAACATCTAACTTTCAGCTACCACTGATTCTTTATTTATCCAAATTCCCTTTGATTTTACTCACAATATAAACGTAACAATCATCACAGAGTTTTGCCAACAGCAGGTTGCAAGAAACGACCCAAAGTTTGGACCAGGTGACTGTTCATTTAGTAAAAAAATCTGACCTCTGGAAATTGGACTAGAAATGTTGGATGATGAGCTCTTCTGTTTCTGATTGCTTTGGTAGGAATTACTGTGAAGTCAGGCTGTGCCTTGGCTTTTCATTTTTTGAGCAGGGGCAGAAAGTGCTGAGACAGACAAAAATGTAATGAAATGCCAGTGGTTTCTTTGCTAGCCAACTGCACTTATAAGCCTACAAGCTTGCTACATATGCAGGCCACATATGGACAAATGATTAGCTAGTTTTCTTCTTAGTTAATGGTCTGAATTAATTGGTAACATGAAGGAGAATGACTTGAATGAAGGACTTTCTGTGCCAAAAAGCTTTTATGTGGGGACATAGTTAAACATGGCACTAATGCAAGATTTAAAAAAAAAAAAACAAAACACACACACACAAAGCCTAAGTGCTTCCAAGCCAAAGATCTGGTTTGTGCTGACCCAGCTTTGAACTTCTGAAGGAATGAATGAATTCTGATGAGCCAAAGTAGTTTTGTCCTTCATCTCTGAAAACAGAGTGGGGTAAATAACTATATTGATAGCTCTGCAACAATTCTATCATTACCTGAGCATGCGAATCGGAGCAGAATCTGCAGAGGGGGATGAAAGGCTGCTCTGCCATAGTTAAACTTGCGATTCCTCCTGAACCTGGAAAGTCATCTCCTCCGCACCCTAAACGGAGCCTCCCACATTTTCAAATGCTTTGCCACCAAATTCATCACCAACTGAAAGGCAGGGTGATATTGAAATACTGAAAAAGTGGAAATTAATAAAGCTGGTGAAACAGGCTGTGAGAGGCAGCTCTTGCTGTAGTCTCTTCACTGCGCAGTTTCTTACCGGCACGCTTACTACGGCCTCGCTCTGGGGCACTGGGTCTCCAGGGACTGGATTCTGCCCCAGCTGCACTCCTGACTTGCTGGATAACACTGGGTAAACCACTTTCCACATTCTTTGCCTTGATTTTCCCAACAGTTAAAAAAAAAAAAAAAAAAAAAAAAAAAAAGCATCCATGCTCCTGGTTTTGTTGGTAAAAGGTACTGTGAGCTTGAGTTCATACATGCTATATAAAGGCTAGGGATCAGTATTCTTCTTTTTTGTTAGCAGCAGTGAGAAATATTTTCCATATAAAGAAACAACCAAGGACATGTTCGAGCTAGCCGAGAAGGCAGCGCCTTGTTCTGCTGAGCTAGAGAGGCAATCCAGGTGCCAAGTTTTCTCTTTAAGCCAGCAGAAAAGTTAACACAGGCATGGCAAAATAAAACCCCAGGAACAGAGGCTGACTTTCCTCTCCACATGCTCAGTTCAGGGTGCTACTTGCAGGCTCAGAAAACTTCAGGGCCGTACCTTCCAGTCAAGCCAAAAGCTGCTGTGATGAGACCTAAACACTAACGTGAGACAGAGAAAAAGCAGAATAGGGAATCCCATGGAAAATGTTAATTCTCTGAAGCACATCAAGAAGAATATTTAACTGCAGCTACTGCTCAAGCAGGGTGATGACAGGGATTTTAGTGCATGACTTCTTCAATTTTTCAGAACTCAAACATGAAACCGCTAACTGTGGGGCAAACTGAGCTCTGCCCTCCTAACTCGCAGGCTGAGCAATTGCAGCCTTGAGGCTGGGAGAGGAGGAGCCCTGGAAAAGGGCTCGGATTTAAAACCTGGAGCTTCCACACAATCTTTGCAGATCTCCAGTTCAGGACCCCAGAAAAAGCTCAGCCAGAGAAAAGCAAAGTTTTGCTTTCCACAGACGCATCTGCTTTGAAAGGCGAAAAAATAGGCCTGTCTGGATACAATCTGGGAAGCAGATTACAACAGCCCTGCTGTCAACTCTTTCTCCAAGCAAAGTCAAACTGGCTGCAGCACAACAACAAACCTTTGCAAATGTGACTGCAGAAGACATAATATTTTTCTTATTTCCTGCACAACATAAAAATGCAGTCTTTCCAGGTTGGGATCAAGCAGAATTACAGCCTAACGCAACCTCTGCATGTCAAGGTGACAAAGTGGACAAAGTGAACATGATATGGTGACATCCTAACAATAGTAATGGAAAACAATGATAATAATATCTCCTGCAGAAAGAGCAGTTGTCAGGGAGCTTTAAAATGCCATGCTCCCACTAATCCCTCACCTTTGATTTTGACCACAATGAAATAATATGCAGACTATGACAAGGATAATCTTGACCTTCACCTAACAACCAGTTATCAGCTCTATACCAAAAAGCAGATCTGACATATGACTGTAAGCATAGGCCTGTTAAGACAAGTACTGTTAGACAAATTAATAAATTAATAACTAAAGTTCTTAGCAAAATAGAGTTAGTAACTGGGGAAGGAGCTGAAACCAGTGTTTCCTTACTGACTCCCATATCTGGCCCAAATTTAAGCCCCACAGCTCCTTTTTAGGCTCCTAAAATAGTTTAAAAAGAAAAAGAAATCAGTAAGATGTCTCATAGTTGGCACACCAGTATAGACCAGCAGATTAACATTCAAGATTGAGCATTATGGCTTACAAGGCAGGCTCTACGATTCCTGGATTTGTGGTAAAATGGGCACGGTAACCGCTGTATACCACACATACTGCTCATGCAGGGGATGATAGAAATTCTTAGTCAGGGCACAGAATTGCAGCTACGATTAATTTATATTATTTGACCAAATTACTTGACATTGTCATACGTATGTGTGTATTTATTTCTACTGTATCCTTGCACACAAGCCCAAGAAATAAATACAAACAGTACATGTAAAAGATAAGGCACAAGTGCCAGATAGAGGGAGTTACTTTTGTAAAATGTAGTTGGATCAGTCCATTTATTAGTCTCAGAGCTGAATTCTTCTGCCTTGCTAGTGCTGTTTGTTCACAAGAGCTGATGAATCATTGAAAAAGAAGCCCACGTGCCTGTGATAACAAACTACAAGGAAAAAGACTGAATAGTTTAATCAAATTATCTCGATATTCAGTCAAAAGATTGTATGTCGATTTGAAAGATCTGAGTAAGAATCTAAGGCCACTGACAGAACAGGAAATATTGAAAGAAAAATCCATTTAAATACCAACATCAGCAGAAAATCACTAGAAGCTGCTTGTTAAGCTTAGTGTCATTTTAAACTTCAGATACTTTCACTTGATACCCAGCAGGAGTAAAATTTCTATGTATCTGTGAAAATATTGCTGTTTAAACAGGTGTCGGAAGCTTTTTAGGTACAAATGGAAACTGAGTTACAGATTATGATGGTTTAGGGATTTGAGTGGTGTATAATATCAAAAACTGTATCTGAGAAAGAATATAGTGTTGAAAATAATGATGTTCAAATTCCTTAACACAGAAACTTTTAAGTTGTCTAAAACTAGATATTTTTACTTTTGTTATTAATGATGTAGAAGACTATTAAAATGAACAAAAAAAAATTAATTTGATATTTTATTTTTCATCTGCCCATGTATTTTTCCTCACGGCCTTACAGTATTTTGTATTACTTTGCATTCCTTTTAATTCACACCCTCCAGAGTGTCTAATGCAATTCCTATATAAACTCAGTCTGGTAAAACTTGATCCACAAACATAACAGACAAATCATCAGAACCATCAGCTACAAAACAAAAGTCCTATACTCCACCCAAAAGCTAACCTACCTGCTGGTCTCCACACACTCTCCAAAAAATGTGGAAAAAAAAAAAAAGAGCCAAATGAGTTGTTCTGGAAGTTAATACTTTTGGGCCTTTTCCTTCCTGGTAATAGAAGTCAGGAAAGGTTGGACATTAGGGCAGAAGAGGGAGAACAGGGATTAAACTTTGGATGGCAACAAGGACAAGGAATTAATCTGCAAAAACTCCTATGAAGATTGCTGTGTCATGGCCTGAAACCTGCTTTGAAACTTTAACGTACAACTACCTCTACTTCAGAAAGAAACACCTCAAGCAAGTAAAAATGACTACAGCCACATTCTTTCCAGTATGCACCTGTATTTATAAAGTTCACTTCTGAAAATTCTTACTGTTGTAATATTTTATGCTACATATACGTTTTCAACATCAGTGGCACATGAATTCTGTACATAATCAGCAGCTGAGAGGTAAGAAATTGCTTTTGCAACTGCAGATTATTTTAACACACCTCTCTGGAAGTCAGAAGACTCAGTCTGATTTGTGTTTGCACCATTTGCTATTTAGAGCTTCAATATGAATTTATAGTTACACCCTAATTAAATGTCTTTTCCATTCTGAGACATAGTTAAATATAAATATAAACCTGCCAAATGCATACATAATCAAATTTTTCCTCAAATTACTCTAAAAAGCCTAAAATGTTACTAAGTGTTTGAGCTTCTATTGAGCACTTCTTTGTCAACTTGGCAGAGAAACCACAACATTCCTTGGAGCTGAAACAGAAGCTACCAATCCAGTTATGCACCCCTAGGTGAGGCCATCTTCAACAGACCATCTTCAGCCAGAATTGCCCTTCCCTTGGACATCTCTCATGCAGCAAGGCTCCCAGGTGTCTCCATGCTTACTTTATAATCTTTTTCTTAGCAGACCAGTCAAGCCTGAGTTTGAGCCTTCATTAAAAATGACTATTCAAGCTGAACAGCCATGTCATAAGAACACCGATTCTTATCTGCTAGTGCTGCGTTAAGGACATGAGCTGTCTATGTCAGACATAGGCAGGTTCAACCCCTTCGAAACTATTGCATCTTTCTAACAGCACAGAGAATCAGGTCTCCTATCAGCTCCTCAGTGTACTAAGGAACACTTCTTATTTTAAGCATTTTTGTCACTTATGCTGCAAATCTCTTATTTTCCATGTCTTTTAATGCAGTAGGTTACGTTTGCATGTTCCTCTGTATTTAGTACTACAGACAACGTCTAAGCATCATGGTTTGAGGGTTTTTTTAAATAGCAGCAATGCCTGTAAAAATGTTTTCAGGACAGTCTACTGTCCCCACGGCCCCAAATATAGATCAGTGTCTTTATGCTTTGCATCCAAGGACCACACATACAGTCATCTCACTTTTTCCAATCCTCTCCTGGGTGACACTCAAAACAAACAGCATGCTCAGAGCACAGAGATCAAGCCCCAGCAAAAGACAATTTTTTACAGCCACATGCTAGATTACTGCTTTTCTTACTGAAAATAAAGCAAGCAATGAATGAATATGAACTGCACTGATTATGGTCTCAGATCAAGCATCATGGAATAGCTATAGCTTTTATTTGTAGAATGGAAGACTGAGACATGCGGTGAGTGGTTGAAGGGAAAGCAAAATATTGTACAAAAGACGTGATAATGAGAACAGAATCCTGCCATCCTGCTCCTTACAGCATTGGCCCTTAGCAATTATAGGACATATTCAATAGATTTTCACCAGGAAGGAATGTGGCTGTCTATTATAAACACAGTAGCCATAGCAATGTGAAGATCTACTTTCAGTTATTCAACAAATAAAAAAATATTTGAAAAAGGATTGTGGCCCCAAATCTGCTCTTGGTAACACACATTCAACCCTCTTGACATTATCCAACTGAGAAAAGAATTTAGTCCAATTAATGTATTTTTTTTCTTTCAAACATTCTCAGTGTCTACAATAGCGCTAGCGCTCTCCAAGTCGGTCATTTTCTGTCAACTAATAACAAGTCAAGCAAAGGGCTCTCAGCCACTTCTCAGGCACTCAACAGGTCATTAAATGCCAGGAAATGCCTGTTCCATCAGTCATTAATACTGAAATAGCAGTTTCTGTTAATAATAGATTAATATCCTCCTTCCAGAAGAGGACTGGTCTTTTTGTCACTAATGTACTGGACTGAACGAGATGTTTCCTTAATCTCATGCAATAATTTAAGGTTACAGACAACAGAATAATTTACGTTGGTAGGGACCACCAGGTCCAGCCCTGTACTCAAAGCCGAGGTAACTTAAAAGTTAGCCCAGGCTTCTCAATGCTATGTCCAGCTGAGTTTTTAATATCTCTGAAGATGGAGATTCCACAACTTCTTTGACTAATGTGCTTCCAGTGCTGAACTACTCTTGCTATCATTTTCTCATCCCTATATCTGGTCAGAATTTTTCTTTGTGCAATCATTGTCCCTTGTCCTTTTGCTGTACACCTCTGTGAAGTCTGAGGCTCTGTCTTGCATATAACCACCCATCAGAATAGTCGAAGACAGCAATTAGAGCTTTTCCTTCTCCAGCCTAAGCAAACTGTGCTCCCTCGGCTCCTTTGCACAGCAAGTGCTCCAGCCCCCACACCATCATGGTAGCCCTGTACTGAATGCACTTCAACATGTCACCCTGTTCCTGAGGTGGCCTTCCAAGTGTTGTGTAAAGGCGAAAAAAAATCTCTTCCCTCAACCTTCTGGCTACCCTTTTGCTAAAACAGCTGAGTACACTGTTAGCCTTCATGGCTGCAGGGGCACACTGCTAACTCATGTCCAGGTGGTTATTTATGAGGGCTCTCAGCCCCTTTTCGCAGCGCTGCCACCTGCACAGTCAGTTCCCAGCCTGGACTGCTGCACAGGGTTGTTGCATCCAAGTTCAAGGCTTCACACTGTTCTTCGTTGGACTTCATGAATTTTCTGTTTATCTACTTCTGCTGGTTGAGATGTCTTTTCTGTGCTATCAACTCATCTCCCTGCTTTGGTGCCAACCGAAAACTTGCTGGGGCTATGTTTTGGCCTGTTGTCAAGGTCACTGATGAAGATGTTAAACATTTATGTGCTACATGGAAGATACCACGATTTTCTTGTCCAGACTGTCTCACCTGCTCTCCTAACTGCCCACACATAATCTATCCCAGAGAAAAAAAAAAAAAAAAAAGACAAGAAAAAAAGAAAAATGGCAGCAGAAACTACAAAAACTCCCCATTTTACATACAAGCAGCACCAGGTGGACTGTGCTATGGCAACAACATATATAAGTGAGGAAGCTTGACTTATTTAGCTTAGCCAAACAAGCACAACTCTAAATCAACACTAAATAAAGGGGAATATATCTTTTCACAACCTGATTTTTAATTTCTTACTGTGTTTTTGTACAGTGTTCCTAACAGTAAAACATGTAGGTAAAACTGTAAAGCCAGTAATAATAATAGGAGAAAGAGAGCAGCTCAGCCAAAAAGCAAGTTATCCTTAAAAGGAGGTTAAATTCATAAATACAGACCATGTGTTAAGTGGTGAAATAAATTTAATGCTTACTGAATAGTGTCACTGATATAAAAATAGAGCGTGTTGCCTTACACTTAATGGACCGTATCAGATTTAGAGGAAAGTTACTAGACATTTTTGTTAGTTCAGAATCGCCAAGTGTCACAGAATGCATTCACATTGCCCTGTGTTGGTAAACAATAAGCAAAAATAGACAGTTTTTAATGAATAACAGGAAAGATAAATAAATCTGGTTTTAATATCAGAATGATGATGAACTCAGTATATTTTATCTTCTCCTCCGAGACCATGTAACATGTTCTACATGGCAGAAAGAAGTGATATTTTCCTAGAAAGAACAATCCCACCCCAGGTCTGTGTTACTGACCTCAGCTCTGGAGCAGAGAAGATGACAGTCTTTAAATAATCCACCACTGGTTTTTAGAAGATTCTCTGAAAGTCGTGGGAGCACTGTCAGCGTCTTACCCCACTCTGCTTAGCTGGAGTGGATTATACGATGAAGCTGGTCATGCATTCCCATGGTCTTAGCCAAGATCTGTATCCTTTGCTGACTGATGTCAATGCTGCTGCTTTGCATCAAATTATTTTCTCCTTAACTAATCTAATCTCTGATTAAAAATCAGTTGAATTTCAGTGAAAAATGGGAATAAGCTTCTACCCACTGACTTAGTTTTAGAGGCAAGCATAGGATAGGACTAAGTAAAACTGCCACTCATTTTTTCACACCACATTCAAGAAATTCTTCACAGAGTGAGTCCAAACACCCAGTATCTAATCCACTCTCCTCCCCCTTCTCCAAGGAGGTATTTAGGGAAAAACCCCAAGGTTACCAAAAAATGCTGCCTTTACAACCCTAGTGTAGGGGCATGTAGGACAGATTTTTTAGATGATGGGCAGCATAATAATCCGCTGACAGCCTTCAGAGGCTGCTATAATTTACACAAATACTAAGATTACCTAAGATGCAGCCAGGACTGTTTCTACTCAGAAACTCTGTGATAAATATTGGGTGGCTTTAACCTGGACACCTTTCAGGTTCCGAGTTCTCTGGCTTCTAGTGAAAAGCAAGGTCCAGTAAAATGTGAATATTGTAAAGTGTGAGAAGTATTGGAGACTCTGATACTAGACTAGCAGTCACAATGTGACTGCTAACACAGTGCTAACAGGAGACAAATAAAGCTTGCCCTTTGTCTTAGGCTTTGAAAGGGATGGTGGAGGAACATCTACTTGAGCAGCCACAACAACTTGCAGCATCTTCGCTGCATGGAGGGAGGACTTGGTAAACTCAGTGGTGTCCCAGATTTGTTGTTTTAATTCTGTTCATCATTAGTGAAATCTCCTTCATTTCCCTTTGGAAATGGTTTGTAAATCCTAAATATGTCTCCCCAAGGCTCAAAGCAGCTCTGGATCTTCAGCCCAGCTCTTTTCTTCAAGAAACACTAATACAAGTTGTTACCATTCATCCTGGTTCTGTGCCAGGTTACTTGGCAAATGCAGGGACTTAGGCAGATCCTTTCATCTAATTTGATGCTTTGCCAAGATGGGTTATTTTTATTATTAACCTTCTGTCATGCCTGCTGTACAACAGTCCAGAAACCTCTTGAGACTTTGGCAGAGCAGCAAGGGAGACTCTCTGGCAAAGGAATAATAAGGACTCAAAACCAATGGAACTTAAATTATTATGAAGAACAATAAAACACTAAGTGACCAGATTGCTTAAAAATTATCTTGAGGACCCTGCTGCATCCAGTAATGAGCGTTTAGTGCTTACTGACAAAGAAAGTATTTTGTTACTGTCAGGGTGGCCATCCAGAGATTAATTTGATGTCCTGGCACCAGTTTGTACAAGACAGGTGTCCCTGTTGAAACAACTAACTTCACAGTTAGCATCCTTTTTTCTGATGTTTCGGTAGATGTTAACAACCAACTGAGCATAAAATAACTGTGCTTTCACTTAGATGAGGAAGGTCCCAGTCCCCTGAATCAGAAATCTTCTGGACTTTAAGAAGAATTAATAATCTTGCTTTTAAATACTTGTACTGTGTTTTCACAATAGGAAGATTGGTATTATTCTCTACTCGAATTCCAATTATTTTTTTTTGCTTATGTCTAGACACTTCTACTGTAAATCTCCCAACTGAAAGACACATAAATAGCTCCCACCTTCAGTCTAAACCACCATGATTCATTTTTGACCCATTGCTTTCTTTGGAGTTACATAAGGAGTATTTTTTAACAACGAAATTGACAAAATATTTCTGAAAAAACACAACTCCTTTGAGGAAAAGAAGGGCAACCAATCTTTTGTAGCAAAGCACGTGTTAAGAACTTCCTAGCCAAGCAGAGCTCTGCACAGGTAGCCACCTTCCTGATCAGAATTTGCTTTTTAGCCTCAAATATTCCTCATATTGGCTTGCAAAAAATCACATGGGCCTGCCTGTCCCATGTCCTGCCTTTTTCAAACAGGCAGTTCTTCTTAGCCTTTGAAACCTTGAAATCAACAGAAAGGCATACGTGAGAAGATTGGGCTGTGTACGCGTTTCTGAGGCACAGTAATGTAATCTGACCAGCACTTTCCCTCTTAACAGTCAGGATTTATGTTTTATTTAAATAGAAAAATCAGCATAGAATGGTGTCAAAGCTAAAGAATTACCTTGGTCCTTAGGAATTCAAAGTCCAAATCTTGCTATTTCATAGGAGCTCTCTGGGAAGTTGTATATAGGGTGAGTATATTAAGAGGTATTAGTCAACCAGTACCAAGCTAGGTATCTCTCTCGCCTGTTAACTTGCTCTTTTGGATTAGGCGTTTTCCTTCTTAGGTTATATTCAAAACAAGGCTAAGAAAATTTATGTAAATAGCTTATTAACAATAATATTAACCGAAAGAGGCTCTCAAAGTTCATAGATTAAAAGAGTTAAGGGGAATTTATATAGGCTACCACTTCTTTCAAGTCTTTGTGGGATTTTCTTAATATTTCTCTATAAAGAACAGTCTTTGTGGGGGGATGGTTACCTCGCACACATATTTTTCTCACTCTCTTATTCACTGTAAGATTCAGTCAACCCTTGTCACACCTTGGCAAATGCATTAACTGACACGACAGCAGATTAAGACCATTAATAAAATCTGCTGCACAACCAACCTTCCAATGAGAATGTGCCCTGTGGTAACAGTGAAGCTGTCAGCAGTAACTAAAAAGGAACAGAAAATCTACAAAAGGAAACTAAAAACCATCTAACCTATGTAGCCTGCAGTAATGACCTAACTAAAATGATTTAACTAAATAATACAATGTTTAACTTTCCTCAGTGACAAGAGGAAAGCAGAAAGGCAGACATGCTAAGGATTTAATTTTAGAAAGCTTGCTCAAGGGAACATGATTGTTTGTTATTGCTATTTATTCTTTATTCTTAGTATTTCCTATAGGATTGGTAATTTGCCCTTTAACACTTTTACCAAATTGCACATCAGGCTATTTTATTTGGAGAAGGAAACAAATAAAGGTGAGATAGGAATACAGATCTCCTTATTTTTCTATTTATTTACTAAAAGCGTGGTCCTTTCATGCTGTGTATGCAGCCAGAACAGATATTTCACTTTCTATCAGACAAATGGGAATGGAAAGATGGAACCAATGTGACAATATTAGTTTCTGTCAGGGGGCATTTAATGGACATCGGGCTAAGAAAGGTTTTAAGGAGAGATTTGAAAGAAGAAAGGAGGTTGAACTAGAGAGGAGGAAACACAAAGGTTTATTGGCCATACAGCCCTTATTACGTTAGCACTGGAAAGCCTGGGCTGCAAAAGCTTGAGCAACCAAAATAAAATCAATGGGACCATTTGTATGAATTAAGCTTACATTATGTGGCACAGATACTGCACACAGCAGTACATTCTTCATGTAAGCAATCTCTTCCCTTGGTATAAATTAATGTTTGAGGAACAAGGGATACTCGATCAACAGTACAATGGAGATAGTCTCAGTGGCTCATGGAATATCACAGGATATGGTAGTAGGAAAGAAGTAAGGAGGAAAGAGGAAAAGGAGCTGGCATAAAACATTCTTTTACATCCCAGTTTTCCGTCATAAGTCAACAGTGTTTTGCCATTGACCTTAGCAAGCATCAGATCAGGCTGAAGGATGATTGAAGGACGAGGAGGCATGTGGGAGGGGTAAGTGGGTCTCTTTCTCAGAATAATGTTGATTTCTATCTATGTTGTGCGGGTTTTTTTCCACCATTATAGTACCTGAGTCAGGCACAGTGAAAGGACATAGGTAAAACATGCGTTTATTCACGGTGACACTCTATCAAATCTTCTGTCTTCACTGATCTCCAGTTTCCTGCGATGAAGGACAGCTCTGTGACACACAGAAAGCTCCCTGTGCAGAAGATGTTAACCTTCTGCAGTGACCCAAAATGGGGAAATGACTAAGCAAGGTAATAAGTCTTCCCAGAAATTATAAATGTCACTCTTTAATGTGTGGAAAGAGTCCCTTTCTTTACCTTATTTTGCCTTTCATGATCCATTTTAGCAGCAGGTGATACTGAAATTTTTGGAAAGCAAAGGACTCCAGGGAGATAGATGTAACAGTAAGAAAAACTGCAGATAAGCCTCTGAGTCACATTTTCTGTTGATTTAAATCACTGTCATTGCAGCTGCCTTCATCAGAGATACCATGACTTACACAGGCTGAGGATCTTGCCCTGTATTTCCAGGAATTAAGAAACAGTGAATAATTTGAAATTTTGTGTTATAGTTCCTATGTTGTAGCTTTGTAGCTCTATTCTGTTTTCTTAGGAGGAGGAGTATGGATATACGGTTATCATTAATTGTCTTTTTGTCCATGCTGCATCTCTTATTAATAGATGAACTTCCCAGCTGTAAATGTCAAGATAAATAGATTGGCCAGCTGGTACTTTGGAGATACAGTATTTCTCTAAAGTATCCAAAGCTTGAAGTGGAGGAGGGGAATTATTTTGTTTTAACCAGAATTCAGCATTACTTAGTACAAAAAAAAAAAACCTGATAACAGAACAAATCTGATCAGCACATCTAGGTTATGCCAAAAAAAAAAAAGGGCATTTTCCTTTAATTGTAGATTCTAACTTACAAAATATTTCCTCTCCTCCTCCCCAGTCCCCCAGTACACACACAAAAGATGTACCTTTGGTTCACTTTCATGTACTTTATAAAAAAGCACTACCTGGGAGCAGCAGGCAGGTTGCCACCTCCTGTCCTCTGCTCCCCCAAGTGCCCCCAGCAGCCGAGGCGGTGGCACCGACCTGGGAGGTGGGTGCTGTACGGTGACCCTGGCTCAGACATTTCAGAGGTTACTATCGCAAATCAAAGCACATTGGGGAAAAACAGAACAATAAATGAAAATGATAAATAATCTAATTTGGATCTAGTCTTTAGGATATGCCCCTATTCACACTGCAATTCCTTGTCAGACTTAGGGTGGTCTCAGTGATCCGGATCAAAGAACTTTCGTTTACGTGCAGAAAAACAGCAAACTGAACCTGACACCATGTGCCCCTAGCAGGAATCCTTCTAAAAACTGCTGCTTCTTTTTATTTAGAAGCTGGGAGGAGAAGTGATCGGGGAAGAAGAGTGGCTGGATTTCTGAAATTCTTTCTTTGTGAATCAGCAGATAGTGCTTCTGGAGATGGGAATGTTTCCTCTTGGACTGACTCCATCTCCTTTTTTGGTCTGCAAACCCTTGAGGTTAATGGTTGGGGTTGAAGAAGTTGGAGCACATGGTAGTGCTTTGAATATGAAAGGAGGAATTTGCACAATATGGGTGCATTAGTCATTTGCAGTTCACTAATTATCTGGTTTATGTTAATGCTAATGCTCCATGTAAGTAAAGTAAATTAACAAGATAACATAAAAGAAGTAATTAATGGAATATATAGCATTTGTAGCTATAATAAAACTGATTTCATTCCACACACAGAGAAAGCGTGTATTTAGGTCTCTGAAATAAACGAGGAGCTTGCTGAGACCTTGCTGCTCTAAGTAACACCAAGGACAGACTCACATGACATAATATTGTTGCCATAGTAACAGGGATGTGCACCAGCGGAATCATGCCCATATATCATTAATTTAGTGCTCTGCTAAACACAAAATAATACCTCTCCTAATTATACTGTGTCTTTGATTCCTAAGAATGTAACACCACTATTACCTAGAGTCAACTATATGAAATTTGAAGCGCAATGGCTATCAGAACATATAGCTTTACCAGATCATATAGCTGCTTGTACACTTTCTTGGATTAAAAAAAAAAGAAAAAAAAAAGAAAAGAAAAAAAAAAGAGTCCACATCCACAAGTCTCCCATATCCACAAGTCTCCCCTAATTGTCCTAAATATGCCACTGAGGAAGCTAATTGGATGTGTGCCATTTGGCAACATCCTTCTTTACAGTCTTCCTGAGGCTCTGCGCTATCAGCCACTTCCCAAAGCCTGGAGGCTCAGCTTGATTTAGAACCACATCTGGTGCTTTTGGGAAACACACTTGTTATCAGCAATCACACTGCACACGCACAACTTCCCGAATATCGCATCCATACCCAGAATACTTGTATCAGTAGCCAAAAAAGGGGAAGAAAAAAAAAAAAAACCCAGCATAAAAAGCTATGACTAAATTTGCTGATGAGAAAATGCTGATGTTGATGAAGCCATGGGATGATCTGAAATGTTAGTAATGTTGTTAAGCCACCTTAGAAGAAATCACTCTGCAGGCTGATGTAAAGAAAGGCTATTTTTATGACACTGTTTCATTCAGGTGACTAATAGTTTCCAGAGGATCCACGAACTCCAGGAGGTTGCAGGATCTCAGGCTGCTCTTAGTCCTGTTACCTTACTTCTGTCATTTACTCTAATTCACTCAGGTATTTCAGTGCAGACAGTGGAAACACAAAATATGGTCTTGCTGAAAGCAAAAGCACAACTCATCTCCATCAACACGTCAGCGTGAAAATGCCTTCCGGATTTGGAGTCACATTGTTTTATTTTCCTATACCTTGATCCTCAAGCACATGACACAAGCTTCCTTCTAAGTGAGCTTGCACGATCAGCTTGTTCATTTTAAATCTTGGCTTCCTTCTCATTTGCAGAAGAAGGCTGGAGAACTGTGCACGACGGTGGGCTAATTTCACAACTCGTTTCCCTGGACAGAAGGGAAATCTTTGAGAACCTGCCAATCCCCAATACCCTTTCTCACTCTCCAGTCTGTTTTACAGGACAGCATTCGGGTGCATCTCGCCCTGTGGCCATCTTCTGATATTCCCCAAACAGATGTATTTACATTTTGTTTGATTTTCTTCCACCAGGAAGGGCAGAAAGATTTCTCCCTCCGCCTTAATTTCAAGCATCTTCTCCTTCAAAAAAATCTAGAGAAATCCTGGTTTTTTTAATACTCTTCTCTAATCTGAATTCAATTCCTAGCCTCAGTTAACTGCATGGATCTCTTGAGGTGAAGACATAATAACCAGCGCGTTCCTTATATGTATTCAAGTTCTATTTTTAGCGCATTTTAAACACATAGGGGATTTTTTTTTTCCTGAAAAGACAATGTAATTTGTATGCAGTTTTCCTAGTTATTATTCCGGGGGACATTTTTCTTCAATGATGATTACAGCCCTAACAAGGTTCGACGCTTCCCCTCAGCGCACGGGCGGCGGCGGCGATTCCGAGGGCCATACTGCCACCTAGCGGCGCGCCTTTGTAACCCACGCACCGAACCCCCGAGCGCCCTGGGCTCTGCAGCCTCCGGTAACCGGTGCTGCCGGGGCGCTTCGGCCTCCGCTGCTGCGCCCTGCGGGCTTTGGTATATTTAAAAATAAATAAATAAATAAATAAATAAAATCACAGACAACTTGAAGAAAGCCAGTAGGCAAAGTCTGGGGCTATCTGTTGCTGTTGTTATCTCTAGGCAACCGAAAGCATCACTTCTATAGCTCTGTACGTTCACTTATACAGGGATCTGTGTCATTCACAGCACTGTAAACAAGAGCTATATGCATGAATGGATGGAAGAGTATTTCGGGATCTCTAAATGAAAATCTACCGCAGGCTAATGTTAAATAAAATTTAATGTAGCACACTCCTCCTTTCAATGCCTGCTTCCATTGGATATAGAATAGAAACAGCATGTGACAGAGCATAGCAATATGTTTTGCTTTCATCCTACTTTAAATTTGATTACTCCGGCTTTTATATTATTGAGGCATAGCAGGCACCTGATTTATAATATGATATTAAAAGGGAAATTACTCCTACCAGTAGTCTTAAGTAGCACTTACTTCTAGCCTCCTCTTCTTCCAGACAGGAGCCTTCTGACAGATCTGGGATTACAAGATGGATTTGCCTAAAATAACCTCTGATTTAATAAATCAGCAACAAGAATAATCAGCAGCAAGATAAGGACACATACTGTGCTTTGGACCAGACTTTCCAATTCTTGTCTAGTTCCAGTGCTGCCAGTAGCAATACTTGGCTCCTTTGTCTAAGGATCTGGTTGCATATTTCTTGAGTTGGATCTCTGCTGCTTTTGGCAAGGGACAGGGACAGGTTGCAGCTTTATTTTTGCTACCCAAGTGCAGGGGCTGTACAAGGGTCTGCCCAGCTCAGTAGAAGAGAGATTTGCTTTCTTCAATCCCCAAAAAGCATGGAAGAGTTGCAACATTCAGCACTCAGCAGTGCTCCCCAAATCCCCTAAAATCTCCATAAAGGGCTCAGCCAGGCTGTAAGACTGTGTCCAGCCTCACATAAGGTATCCTCTGGGGACCACTTTTGCCTTCTTTAAAGCCTTTTCATACTTTAGGGATGGCAAAAAGAAGCATTGTTATTTCTGTCCTTTGACAGTCTATGCTGAGGTCCCTGGGACAGAACCCGAACAGCAGAGCACTGGGTCACTCTGTATCTTCTGGAGTCTGCTCGGTGCAATTCCTGTACAGCAAGTAAGAAATTCAGGCATGAAGGAAGGGCAGTATATTGCAGAGAGAACAGAGCACAATTTTATAGACTGTTTTCCATGTTTTAGAAACGCTTTATAAAGTGGTGATTAATAATGCTGTTTATTGTGATTGTTTAGGCAAATGTGACAGCACTAGGCTTTTAGCAATAGCTCAGCCATAGCATGGAGAAGCTGAACACATTTTTTTTTTTCCTACAAGAAGGAGGCTAGACAAAATTAAGGGATAAAAAGCGACAGGTGCCATAAATTTGCAAATTGTCAAATTATACCTTCTTGCATAAGATTTGCCTTGGCGTGTACCACAGTCAAATTTTTCCTCTCATTCTTTCAGTACGCAGCAAGACTCTAACAAGGGATCACTAGGTAAACGTAACTTCTAAACTGGAGTTCAAAGTAGGTTCTCTATCCTACGTACCAGATCACTGAATTTGAAAGACTTGAAGAGTTAACAGTGGCTTTCCACCATCCCCTTGTTACATCATGATCATCTGGGGGTGGGAGTTGCACTAGGTTAATGGAGAGAGTATGAGTCCCTGAGCATTTTGTTGCTGGACGAAAACAGTCTTCTCATCTGTACTGCTGCTAACTAGGTGACATTTCCACTCACAGAACCCCCAGACAGAGGCTGGAAGTGCCTGGAAGAGAGATTCACCAAACAAACTTCAGAGCAGGCACTGGAGGACATCGTCATCCACTTGCAAATATTTCTGTCAACAGAAAGAAAAGCTCTATTTTTCAAATTGCATACCCTCTACAAATTACTCCCTCAACTGTAATTAGGAACATGCCCCCGAGTATAAATAAAACACTGTGTAAAAAGCAGAATTTCACTGACATTCGACAGGGGCACTTTCTGGGAGGCTGATTAGGTTTCTTTGTACTTAAACTAAAAAAAAAATGAGTCAGATCCAGGCTAATACTGACTCACTGTAACAAATTAGCCATGGGGACCTGAAGGTTTCCTATCATAACCAGCTGAATTACGCCATCATATGCTGCATCGTTCCACATGAAAATTAACTGTGTGGTTCTTTTCATAACATAGCCTAGATGACAGTTTTGTTTTATTTCACCCTACCTTTAGCCCTTCTACAAAGAACATTTTCTAATTGCCATTAAAAACTGAGTAGCACTGACCCAGGAGAGATTGTGTATCTCTGCTGTGGAACACGATGGTGCTGCGTGAATGCCTCTTAATGGCTGCAGTTCCCAAAAATTCTTTCTAGGCCAGTTCCAGTATCCTGTAAAGTCAGTGAAAGTCCTTCCTTTGATTTCAGTGGCAGCTGGATGAGATCCTTAATTTAAAAATTACAAAAGCAGCTGGAATTTGAGACAAGCCCTCAGATTGAAATCTACAGACGTCTGCGATAACTTACAACTACAGTATCTGAGGAAGGGTAACATGGGATTTTATTGCATAGTATCTCCCCTAGGAACTTACAGTGAATTATTGAAATAAGACATATGGTTTTGAACAGCTTTACATGCAGCATTTCATATTCTGAACGTTTCTGGGTCTCCAATAAAATAATGTGACATTAAACAGACATGATGTCTTTTACTGAAGGGCCTTACAATGCTTTAGAAGCAGCAATTAAGCTTGCAAGGTATTTAAGTGGTGCTACAGATGGTCACTAAGGCACAAAGACATTTCCAAGGTCACTCAATAAATCAGTGACAGCAACAGAGTTAAATCCCAGGAGTCCCTCTTGCCCCCCTGCTCAAAACACTGCAGCCGAATGCAGCACCGGTCTGTGTCTCTTCTCAGCGGTGTCATCATCCCACAGATTTATTTATTTTTTCTTTCTTGGAGGTTTTTGTGAGTGTTGGGTGTTTGGTTGTACAAAGCAGGCAAGCTAATCTGCTGATGTAAATTGGCTGGGTTTGATTGACTTCCGTGCACTGTATCATGTGCAAGAGCAGTATTTGCATTTAGCTTTGATACAGAATTATGTGAAGGATGACAGTTTGATGCAGTTGGCTGCAGTCATCCTCAGGCCCTGCAGGTCTAATTTAAAAGACATTGTCACTGACTTCATTGGAGCTATGACAGTTGAAACCAGCTGAGGATCTGACCCAGAAATCTCACAAAACCTTTGAAAAATACAGAAGCAGCTAGAATTTGATATAACAGGAATGACTGATACATCACAAATCATATTTAAGCACTTTACACAAACAACAGGCTGCTTAACTCTTTAACTGCAGTTGAGGATTTGGTATGCAAATATAAAAAAAAAAAAAAAGAGATTTCTTTCATTATTCCACTGTAAATACACAAACAAAGAGAAATAGAGACTCATTGACTTCAAAGAAGCCAGGAGTAAATGACCACCTGGTAGTACATATTTCTTTCTATACAGTGAAAGAACTCTGAAACCATTCTCACAATACTCTGCTATGAGACAATTTTTTGTTATCCGTAATAAATGTGTCATCTAGACCACTAGAGAACATTTGGAAGGGGAGAAACTGAGGCTGGGAGCTGATGACCCTGCCTCTGGCCACAGAACAGGTCAGTAGCGGAGCAGGGTTTAGACTTTAACATTCCTCAAATCCCCATCCCATATTCACTCCTCCAGAGCTCAGGCTTCTAACTTAGGAGGCATGTATTTAGTGACATACCGTCAAAACAAGTCATCATTTTTCATGGAGAGATAATGCAACTGGAATTTACGAGTACCAGAACCTTTGCCATGTTTGATCATCGGCGTAAAACTCTGTCTGCCTCCTGCTGCCAGATTTCCTCAAACTTGGAAGTTTTCCACTAAGTATAATTGCACAGACCAGTAAGTCACCGTTTCCTAGGTCAGCTCATCTAAGGCTCTGACTAAACCCTCATCTACCTTCCACTTACAAAGAAGAAAGGGAATGTCTTTCTGAATTTATTATCATCATTACTCATACATACATGTTTGCCTTTAAAATCAACCCAAAAAACATTTTAAAAATGCTATTAAAACAAGAAAGACTATGGAAAGATTATGGCCTTTCACATGCATTTAAAAGCTATAAAAATACCTTTTGTTTCTGACTCATGACCAGTATACAACGTTTGGGCATATTTTGAAGGGCAAGAGAGATTGTTTGGATGACAACCAAATGTTATCTCATTCTCTGACTATTTTAAAATATTCATTAAGGTGAACTTAAGCTTGTAAAATGGAATAATTATTTTAGCACTTTTATCCTAATTTATACATGTCCATTGCATGTCAATGAGTAAGAAATAACCTCATTGCTGTAAAATACCTGAGGGAAACCACAGTAACTCAGAACTGACTTATTTCAATGAAAACTTATAAGACATTGGAATAAACCAGACGGTATGTGATGGTTATATAAAAAAACATTCCCTTGTTGAAGATTTATATTCTATTAAAGTCATAGTTACGTTCTTAACTTCTTATTCAAAGAAAAAAAAAAAGGGTGAGTTCTTCCATTCCAAAGCTCCCTGACTTTGTTATGATAGGAAATTGTTTCATGTTAGAAAAACCATAAACAACTTTTAACTAATTTGCTGCTAAGTACATCTGGGCTTCTAGCATCTCTAGTTGTAAGGCAGTCAACTGCAGTTAAATCTGGGAGTACATGCAGGGTTAAAAATGAAGAGGCTGTTCACTAGAACAAGATTATCCTTATGCTTATTACCATTTTACTTGAAATGTATTGCCACATTAGTAGACATAGTATGTTTTCCCAGGACAGACCTGTTTTCTGAAACCAAACACCCCCTTTAATTCTCCCTTTTCATTCAGGTTGTTGATTTTAGATGCTGTGGGAAAGGAACTATTGCAGTGATTTAAGCAAGCACCCAGCCTCCATGTAAACATTTATACTCCTACAAAGGCCAATGCTATTTTTTTTACAAACATTTCCATCTCTTTTATGTTCATTGGTGCTAGGTTATTCAGTCCCATTTGATTTTTCCCATTTTCTCTCAGGCTGCAGTCACTTTTTTTTTCATAGTCAGCAGTTTCATTTGATTTGTAGGACAAATACTCTTAGTATTAGGGGTATCATTCTTGGATTTAGATTTCACAAAATACATGCTGAGGTAGGCTTATTCTGGGACAGAATTTAACCCAGTCTTAAAGGACATAATCTGCAGAAGCACCAGAGCTCCACACACGAACTCTATCTGGAGACTTGATCTTCAAGAATTTTGGGTAAACAAGGAGTTAATGTATTTGAATAATTAAGGGAAGCTCTGGTTAAATCTGAGGAACTGAACTGAGAGGCTCAGCAAGGACTCTGCATATGTTTTGGACTACATTAGTGTAGACAGAATGAAAGATTTGAAGTCTGATTTTGTTATTTGTGAAAAATACGTCCTACTGTAGGATGACCATCCCTTTAAAAGTCAAGAAGGTTTTTGCCAGGTTCTCAAGTTAAATTGTTTAATTGGGTCTATTTGGTAGATATCAATGGCTTTTCAAAATCCAGAAATGTTGAGAAAAATCATGAACACAGAGAACTGATGAAAAGTTTTAAATAACAATTAGTCTATATATAATGTCAGACCTGCACTTGTTGGCTTGCAGGTTAGTCAAACAAGGGAGTAATAAATGACAACTAATCCATACCTATAATGTGAGTCATGACCAACTGTGTGTTTGAAGAACTTCACTCTGTACAATTTGAGACTGGGGATTTTTCACTATGTCATGATAAATGTGACGCTTGTTTGCCATCCCTGCTGCCTTTCACTCTATATTGACTTCACTCCACTGGAAGTAAATTGGCATCTGGCACATGGATAATAATGAATGGTCATTAAACCTTAATTATCTGAATCTTAATTATCATCTGTTTATAATAAACTCTTTGGGACAAAGCAGTGCCTACAAAACAGAATGTGCCAGTATTTCAAGTCTGAAGACTTGGCTGAGATTAACAAGTGATACGTACTGCCTAGGAAATCACTGTGACAAAGTGAATGGTGAGCCATTTTAAAGCACAATCAGGCAGTGAGAGGAAGGCAAAGCAAAGGCAAAGCAAGGCAAGGAAAAGAAAAGGAAAACAGTAAAGAAAAGAAACATTCTGGAAGGGAAGTTGGTAGTTCAGTATTTAGTAAAGAGGGAGGGATAAAGAAGAAGAGACCACAGTGCGGAGAAGAGGCATATTTAGAAGTGATTCATAAGGTCCTGAACATCTCTCCAAATATTGTTCAAAAGCTTAAGAAAATTCTGGGCAATAAGGCAAGAAAATGCTTAGAAGTGTTTTATTGCTCTAAGCAAAAGTTATGAATGACTAGTTTGGGAATGCTGCTTGTTTCTGCTGAAGACACAGCAGACAATGAGCACTTCCCAAAGATGTGCATCAAAAAGACCAATCAGTACAGGAGCAGATTCAGGCTGAGAAGCCAGGCGTTATGTCCTCTCCTTGTCAATATCCATACTGTTTATGTCCAAGGTAGATGCTTACATCTAGTCAGATGAATCCCATCCAAGGTGCTTAACGCATGTAAGCCAAGTGTGTGAGGCCCAAGCACAGCAGTCAGTCAAGTGCCCAGAGGCAAGGCGAACGCTGCCAGAGCTGGAATAGTATAGACTGTCCATTTAAAATGTCATCTAATTCTTAGAGCTGATAAGAGAGGGAAATAATTCATCTGTTAATTAAAATGAGTAGGATCTGACTAATCCCTCTGCACTTCTTTGCAAATCCAAACCTCCATTTCCTCCCACTGTTAAATGTTTATAATTTTATAAATCTATAAGCCATTTTCCTTGGTTTTTTTTTTTTTAATCCACCGAGGCTAGATTTTTTTATTTGGTCATATCCTTGAAAAATCATGGTCCATGATCTGTGTATTTCAGAACATTTCTGTGAGTTACCCCAGTTTCCGCTCTACATTGCACTCCTCCTTCTTCAAAGGTGCCTAAGTACATCTATCCTTCTGCTGCCTACAAGTCCCCATGGCCTCAGCTGCACCGCAAGACTCACGATGGTGAGTCAGGTTGTATCAGCTATAACCACATCCCTGGGAACAGGGATGAATGAAGGCTCAGCCCTTTCTAATTTACTGCCCACCCAGGTCCTCGGTGGTGAGGAACGAGCATTACGTGTAGAGGTAAGGGCTCCTCTTGGATTCTGTATCCACCTGTAGTCTCAGCCCATGAGTTCTGTAAAACTTTACATTTCTATACTAAGCTTCTCCAAGTAATATGAGGAAACACTCTGAATATCAATACTGTTAGGAAAAAGCATTTTTTCTCACAAGAACATCAATCTTATTTGCAGCCCTTTCCCAGGGAATCACCAAAAGCAGGTGAACATACGAGAAACATCATAATCCCTGCCAGACAGAGTCCGGACTCATGACAGATAAAGATTGTTATAAACCCTGAGCATGAAGCTTATTAAACCTTTCAGAATTTATATTATCACTCACCATTGTAAACGAGGATATTCTTGGGAACTATATAAACATGCAGCTACCTTTTAAACTTACTAGGTCTTCAGTCTTAACAGCATTCTTTGCAAGAAGTTTTAATATTTACTTGCTCTGTACAGTAATATATTTCTTTTTATCTATTTTGAATTTACCACCTTTTAATTTCATAAAAGTCCCCATGTTCTTGTGTTATAAGACAGAGAGAACAGATGCTCCTGATCTACCTCTTCTATACTGTTTATTATTTTGCATATATTTATCACATTCCCTTATTCGTCTTTTTTATCCCAGTGTTTTCAATTTCTGTTATGAGTTTCTCCACTGGTCTATTTATTCATTGTATGCCTGAAGATGAAAAATGAAATAATTTTAAAATACTTAAATCAGATAAAATGGCTGAAGGTTACAAAAAAATAAAATTATAAACTTTTGTGTTTGTTTTTTTTTTAAAAAAAAGACAGCTCTTCAGTGAGACCAAGGACAGAAAATATTAGTAACAAAATATGTTTTTTGAGACAAAGACCCCAGTAAAAAAAATGAATAGGTTAAAAGAAGGAATATTATTGTTATTATATATATAAATACAGATAAACATACAAAACCCCTTACTCACATACACAGATGTACATGTACACATGTACACACAATATGTTTGACTTACCTGAGGGCATTATGATTCCTATGGCCATAGGTCAAGGAAACATTTCAGTTAGAATTGTGGCTACAAAGATTTGCCAGTTCATGCTACACATCAGCATGTTCCAGACACTGAAATTGATTTGCCAGATTGTTTTAATAGAATATACATTAATATTATACAATTCTAGTTAAAATAAAATGTTCACAGAGCAAGCAACACGGTGCCTATAAGTCTGTTCTGTTACCAGGGAAATTAAGGATGGGTCCTACACCAGCTGCTGAATCCAGTCCAGCAAATTCACAAATCTGTAACTTTACTCAAATGCATTTATCTTGCTATGTTAGCTTTCTCATCTTTAATCTAGGCCCCTGCTTCATTTGATTTATTGCAATCATTTCTCTCCTAAATCACAGCCTGAGACACCTTTTTGAGCTGGAATAGATTAATATTCTAGTTTCCTACAAGTAACACCATATATTTATTTATTTTCTTACTCTGCAGTTGTCCTTTTGCATTATAAATGACAGTGAATGCACTGTATTTGAACAGAAAAGCTGTAATTCAGTCTAGAATCTCAGCTTCCATATGAAACATGGATTATAATATGGTTTACAGCGATAGCACAATCCTTGGCTGCATTAATATCCTAAATCACCAGTAGCTTCCATCTGTCTATATTTGATCAACACACACAAAAAAAAAAAAAAAGGAGAGCCAAGATATAACAAGCATTTGCTGAAACTTTTTATGAACATGTCCAGTTTATTTTATACTTCAAAACCGGGAGGGAGAAGCATAATCTCACGCAAGTTAATCTCAGTTTCAGTTACCATTCAGCAACACACTCCGTGTCAGACCATCCGCCGCGTTGCACCAGGTTCTTATTTGCTGAAGCAGAAATGAGCTCGGAAACTGTCGTGAGTACACAGTGTGGCATTGATCATAATGTTTCCACACAAGCCTGGGAAAGTTCAGGAAGAACAGAACTCCCTTAAAGAAGACAAGTGAAGACCATATTTACATTTATTCACCATCTTGTCTAAACCGAAGGACAGATCAATGGCTTCTGCCTGGCCCTGCTCACTTCTGAGTCATTTGGGCATTCCGCCCTTGACCTGGGCATGAATACTGTTGTAATTTGCTGAAGTCAGGACACCATTTCCCAGAGAAGGAAAAAATCTTTGCTGTCCTGCTGTGTTCACCTGCACTAGCGCCAGCACAGTTTGATTGGTTAGCAGTATCTACCCAGCGTCTGTCCGGGCAGTAACGCAGTACAATAGCTTTGACTGGGAAAAGACAAACATGATCTTTTCATACCCAGTGACACTGGAGATAGAGCCAATTTCTTAAAACTGCCAGCAAAGAACAGTTAAAAACCAGTGCCTTTCTGCATTGCAATGGCATTTCCTTGACAAACATGTCTCTTTTTCCAAAGCCTGAAGTAATGCATACTGAGTTCTGCTTCATGACTATAGAAGATCCAAGAAACAAGAGTGCTGAAAGGAAAAAAAAAACAAAACAAAACAAAACTATATGAAATCTGAAGATTTCCAGTTGAGACCTGAAAATTTTTCTTTCCGTTACAGAACAGAAAGTCAAAATTTTGGCAATTTTTAGGAATCAAACAGTTGCACAAATTTAATTCTCCATTTAAACAACAGAGGACAGTTTGTTTCATTTTGTTTTAAAAATGTTACAGCAGGATAGTTTTATTTTTGGAAGTTCTTCAAAATGAGAAGTACCCTAAAACTGATTCCTTCTGCAGTTTCAGTTTGTTTTTTTTTTTTTTTTAAATGCTGAAAAATTTAAGACCAATTCTGGAGATGAGAAGACTGATTTATCCCTTGCAGACAGCAATGGTGACATTTTCAAAATCAAGTGCAATGTTTCAAATGTGCCTTTGTATCACATCAACTTGGACAGACATGAATTCTAGGGCTAGCCCATATTTATATTTACCTTGTCCACTGTTCTTACAAGGCCAAGTACTTCTGGTTGTGCAAGGAAGGCAGGTGTTTGTGTGCAAGGAAACAGTGTAGGTACATCCTGAAAATATAAGTTTTCTCTCGAAGCCAGGCTGTGTCAGTGTACTTCAGTATGGGAGAAGTTGAAGATAGTCAGATGTAGCCTGCAGATCTAGGGACTGTAAATTCAAGTGATGTTTGGATCCACCGGCAAAGGGCTTGCCAGTTGCACCAGCATAATGGAAAGCATGGGTTTTGCATATATGTCGTAATGAAGAAAGCTTGACTCTAAAAAGCTAGTACTTGTACAGGCATTTCAGATCATGCTTTTCATATGGACAACCTGCAGTAAAATGCCCTCATAGCAAGGAATTAATTTTAATTTAACTCACCCACTCCCTTCCACAGATGCTCAGCAGAAGGGCTATCTGAAGGTCTGCTGGAAGCTCAGGGTCTGATCCAAAGCCCATTAAAGCCAGGCCTTCGGGCCCTGAAACAGAATGAATCATCTATCCTGCAGCATTTTCACACACACGAGTTTGCTCGGTTGGTATCAACTGATCAAGACAAGTAGCCAAATACTTATCACCCGTAACTCCACCCAGTCTGACTGCCTGGTTCCATAATATATCTGTGTTACATAAAGAAAATGCTAAAGCCTGAGAAGATATTCAAATTCAAGTTTCACTAACTCTGAGCTAAAACTGTTGGCAATCATTATAATAAAACCTGACAAGATGTCACTCTGCCTACAACAAGGAGAGAAAAGCTGCGATTCTATGCAAGGACCTGTCCGAAAGAAAACAAACATTGAAACCACACATTTAAGAGGTTGCAACAAAGACTGACTTGGTAATTAAAGTAAATTTCTCAATTCAACAAATTATACCACTTTGAGCTTTGTTGTCAGCTGTTAAAACTCCTCAGAGGGACATTTTCAACTGTGAATTTTAGTGCTTTCTGTAAGTGGCACGGCTGGGTACCCTGAAGACCAAAGAACAAGGCCAGCACAAGCAGTATCAGAGCTAGCTCCCTCTAATGCCCTGCTCCCTCTTGACCAGGGCAGACAGATGACCATTAGAGATGGAGCCTCCATGCCTGTCCCACTCTTGGTCTTTCTGTCTGCTGACATTGCCAGAGGGTCATTTTCAGATAGAGACAGGAGTGCATCACAAATGCATAAACATGTCAAAACGAGACTGTTTAAAACTCTGTTTTATTAGACTGGAGCTTGCAGCAGTGATCTGGAATGAGTGATGAGTCTGGGTTTCGGGTTTGAGGATGGCCAAGTTTTCATTAATTTACATCATTTTTGGCCTTGACCATTCAGTGTTATGTTTTTTAACTTTTTTTTTTGCTGGCACAGTCCTGATTGATCCCTATCCAACCACCCATCTCAAAATAGGTTTACCTCATGCTTTTCAAGAGAGGTTTTATTAGCATTGTCTAGTGGTGAGAGGAAAGCTCAAAGAGTCCAGTTTAGCTTTTAGTCAGAGAATGCCATACCACTGATGTAGTAAAAATCACTCTAGTAAGTCAATGGAACAAAAAGAGAGGAAAACAAGAAATAATAGTGACAAAAATAAGAAGTGAAAGACAAGATTCTCCCATAATTAATAGATTACAGAGCTCTTCACTATTAATATAAATTCAGTTCATATACCTTTTTATTCTGAGTCATCTTATTCTGTGTATGCAACTGGTTTTCATTATTAGCTGTTCCATCATGTCTTTATATAAATGTTTTCTGTCACGGACTCTGTGTCCTGTATGAAACACTTGCTCATTCTAGGTGCTGAATGGATAATGAAGTCATCCATTACAGGCTTCTGGTCCACTCTGTCACAGAGTCACTCAGTTTATTTAGCAGAAAAGTGGCTCGTGAACACAGATGTGACATTCTTGCAGCCCTTCCAGTAGGAGATACTCCTGGCTGACTATATTTCTGACAATAAACTGCAGAAGCTACGTTCCTGTAGGTGCCTTGGCACGCTGCCTGCAGGCTGCCCTTGCCACCTGCCAGCTCAGGCAAAGAACTGCTCGGACACTCCAATAAATGGTCCACATTACAGAAACCTGCTTATGTCCCCAGGCTGGATGGCAGTGCTCCCCGGGTACTTCAGAGTTAAGGGTCCTATTCCACGAATCTTTATGGAAGGTATTTTTCCAGAGTGCTATGCCCCTACAGTTTTCATCCACTCCTTTCCTGGATCCTATTTAAGCTATTAGCTGGAAATTTTGTTTTGTCACAGAGGAGAGCCAGTTAGTCTCCAGAGTCCTTAAAAATTACATATTCTGTGTAACAAAAGCCAGACAGGAAGCCTAGCTACTTAGGAAAATGGGAAAAAGAGATTCCAGAAACCCTAAAAAATATTCTTCCTTCATTGGCAGTTGGAATGAAGTTCAATGAAGTTTAATGCTTAACATCAAAACAAAACTGAAGGGACTTATATTCACTTGGGAATGTCAAGAATTTCTATTTAGAAACTTTTTATTCTGTGGAAAAATTTAACCATAACAATGGCCAAAATTTCAGGTTTTAAAAAGGCTGAAATGCCTTCCCAGCAGAAGGAAGATCTAATTTTCATTTTGTTCTAATTTCAAAGTTCACAATTAAGTCTAAAGAGATTTCTATCTGGCATAAAAGCCTCCACAAAGCCTTACTACAGGATCATATATCATTGGTTTTTAACTGGCTACAAGAATCAGAAATAGCTGACAAATTCAAAGAGCTTCATAACAGAAACAATTTCTATCACTGTGGGTTGACAACATGATTGAAGAAAGCAAGTAAATGCATTTAGAATTTCAACTCATGCTCAGAAAAACACTTAAGTACATGCTTAGCTTTCAGCAGCGCCAAGCACGAGTTTTAAGTTAAATTTGGTCAATATGCTTTCCTGAACAGAGATAATTTTCTTCATCAGGTTGTTAATGAAAAAATGGTAAGTGAGACTTTTTTTTTTTCCCCTACACGTATAAATGTATCATGGTAATTTCAGACCAGCATGTAATAAAATTATATTGTGAGGAATACCTTACTCAGAAAATCTACTATGAAATGTTATATAAAAATAACAGATTGTTCTGCATTTGATTTCTCCAAATGATCTCATTTAAATGTAAATTTTAACGAAGTTATGCTTCCCTTGGTGGTATTACTGTTTAAACTAATTGCTGGCTGTTAGAACTCAAAATCATGTGTGTATGCAGCTGTGAATAATGAATTTCTATCATCTCACTAAAGAGCACACTTTCTTCTCTCTTGATATCTCTGCGTCTTCATAGTATCTATCAGAACTAGTTTTTACATCAAATGAAGTTAAAGAGAGGTAACCTAAGAAGTCTTAAAAATAGATTTTGTAAGAGATTAGGTGAATCTCTTCTGAGGGAAACATTGGCAGACTTCCACAATTTGACCTAAAAGTCACTTCTTTCAGAACAAAATGACCTCTTACAAATCATTGCTGCCTTGATTTTAATTTCCATATGATTTTTTTTTCTCTCATCGGAGCAGTTTATTTTTGGCAGAATTTACAACAGAATCAACTCCACAAATTATGAACAAATGGTTTTATTATGCTATATCTCATGACTATGTTGTTTTTTTTTTTCTCACAGATCCCCTTCAATCTGTAGTTGGGAAAACTGCGCACTCATGGCCTTGTTCAGATCCCCAGCTCTGTTTGTGCTTTACAGGCATGACCATGTACAAAGACCAAGATTTGCCCCAGACAAATACACAAGTACGCTTTGCAGAAAGAACTGTGCATTTTCCACGTGTCCCCAGGGCTTAGCTTTCTCTCCCAAAGAGCTCCACAACAGTTCAGTAAGGTGGCTGCAGTTTAGGCCTCCTCTCCTCCCTCCCTCCTTAGACATTTATGTGGTCAGATGAGCATTGTCTCCACCGAACATCAGACCCAGATTCACCTGTTCACCACATATTAATGCATAGATTAACCAGATGCCTAGTGCGCTGCAAAAGGAGAAAGTATGAATATACATGGTGCAAAATGTTTCCTTGAGATATTTTGAATAGAGATAAGCAGCTAAGCATGCTGAAGAAACTGGAGAGTAGCAGTTATTTGTTTCCAAAAGAGAACAGCATCTATGACCAGTATGCAGAGTTGACAGGACAGAGTGTATGTTCATAATAACGGTTTGATCCTCTCTTGGGATCCAAAATAAAGACCTTCAGCCCACATTTATCCTTCTGCATACTAGAAGTACATTGCACTCTAGGCAATCTGGGCATGAGATTGATTCCCCATTGTCTGTCTTCCAGTCCTTTGTTTTCTACTGTGCATCTGAAAGCTACCTTGATCTTCTACTCTTCTGAGCTTAGAATATTTGCCAGCAGTCTTCTTGGTTCTGGTGTTTAGCTCTTCTGCCCTCTTCTTCGCTCTTCTGCTTTTAAGTAAATAGAGCAGGAAAGAGAAGCTGTTGGTCCATTACTAATTTCTAAAAGGTTTTTAATGTTGCACAGGGGAAAGAAAAAAGAAGAATCACAATCAATAAACGTTTTGATGTAGGAATGACATAGGGAAGGTGATATACTCTCTTTGAAATGTATGGTTTCACAACATGAGTGACCTTGGAGAATTTTTATTCTGTACTGCAATATTTGTAAAATTCTGAAAAAAATAAATCCTAATAGGTGTGCTCTAAGTATAAAATTGTATCATGTGAGGTGTTTAGATACTATAGTCACAAAAAACCAAAAAATGCTGGTATAGAAATGTAGACAGATAGAGTTTCAATGAGAGTACAGTCAGAAGACAAAGTAGGAATTCTGGCTACTTCTATAAAGTAGGGGATTTTGCAAAAAAAAAAACCTTGACACTTGAAAAATCAGATGAACTGACTGAGACCCAACATACAGTTTACATGCATTATTTAAAAGCCTGGGTACTTAAAAACACAGTCTTCCTTTACGACTCTTTTGCCAGCAAAGTTGAAATATTTCACTTTGTCCAGTTTCCATTTTTTTTCTGCCAACATTACAAAATAAATTAATTAATTCATCCTGCTGCCACTTTCTTTAAATTAAGTTTTCAAGTATTCATTTAACTTAAAATACAAGCTGCTGATAATCAGTTTAGCTCAGAGATGGGAGCATTAGTGATTTAGGAAACTAGCCACTGGGCAGAATCTTTCAACTTTGATTACTGGTTAAAACTTCTCATGGGCTGGTTACAAAATTCATGACACCGTGCACCTCATTCCTTGAACAGGAAACCACTTTGCAGCTGGCATTTACTGGCAGACTTGTTGGCAATCTAAGCAGAATAAGTTAAGATTTAAGAGATTTGGAAACTGAATCTTTTCCAAGTGTCAGAGAGTGCAGAAGGTCCTTCTGCTGCCGGAGATGATGGGCTCAGCTCCCAAGCTGGAATCGCTGGAATTCCTTCCACTTCCCACATGGGCTTCAGTTCACAAGTTAAAGTTTAACTTTAACTTTCTTGGCAATGCTCTGGGACTGTTAACAATAGTGTCATTATTTTATTGCTGTAGTTCATTAGCTGGTAGTAGGTGTGTTCTAAGGCTCCTGCACACAGCGCTAGGAAAACACTAACACGTAGTAAAGAAATAGATCCTCCCACAAAAGGTATCAGCTTTATGGTTGCCAAACTTAACACACCTATACTTAACGCACCTGCAGGTAGCTAAATTACACTGCAATAGTTACCAGATCACCATACAGCATCAACAAACCTACAGTACTGCACTCTTTTTTATAGAAGTTCATGATCTCCCACATTTAGAGAAAAAAAAAAAAAAAAAAAGAGAGTATCTTGCAGTAGCACCTGGAAAATGCTGAATTCTCATAGTTATCACTGGAACATAAACTGTGATCATTGCAATCAATAAAGTTACATTTGCTTTAAAAAATTATTCCATGCTCAAAACAAATGGGAACACTTCAATAACCATACGTCTTGCTCGGTTTTCTAGTCTCCTAAAACAAATGGAAATGACATGAAAGTATATCACAAAGATATAATAAGAGTTTGGAAATGAATCAGGAAATATGAAACTATGGTTCTGACCGCAGTCATTATATTTTCCACATTGCATAATGTAGTTGCAGCATAACTCATTTTACTCACTTTAAATCAGGGTTAAGGCAGCTTAGATTGAAATTCCATTAATGTTAACTTAAAAGATAGCCACTGAATCTTGAGCAGCTTGGGACAAACTTAAAAGAGATTTTACTTTTATTTGTTCTTGTTCTTTGGAAGTGAAATTAAATAATTCTGACAAAAATACAGGCTTTTTCTGTCAAAGGAGAAAGATAGCATTTGTCACTTTGCAATATTGTCTCCATTGAATCATGTTTATCAGGAGAGTCAGTAACTGTTATATTATAAAATTAGAAAAATAATGTAGAACATCTCTTGAACAGCATAAAGCAGGATCTGCAGTGGGGAAACTAAATCTCAGCTCTTCTTTTGGAGAGTTGCTTGAACACTCTCCATAAATTCTAGCTGAATATCTTTTTATTTGCTTTCATGGATTGCCTGTGCAGCTATGGAACATTAGTTAAATTGAACAAATATAGATATATTATTTTGTATTATTGAGAGCAATTTTCTGTAATTAGCATAATAAAAGGAAAATTACTTATCTTAGTGAGGGCCACTTGTATCGTATCCCTATGTACGCAGGTCTTTCCAGCTGATTGTTTTCAATCAACCTAGAAAGCACTATGAACAAAGCTGCTGGAGTGTAGCAGCCTTGCTTCCAACATTATTCATTTCATACATGACATATTTTCAAACATGGTTTCTGTGATGCAGACCACATGAAAGGATTTCTTTTGACTGTTTCAAAAAGTTTGCGGTCTATCTGTTCACTTACAGTCATCATGGAAAGACTTATCCAATGACTGTATGTTTTTAGTGGTTTGGATTTTTTTTTCTCTTTTCCGTCTTATAAGTGAAGATGAAAGAAGAACCTAATTACTCTAGGATTAAACTTCTTTATATGAAGGACATTTCGCTGTGACTTTGAACACTAATATCACTAGAAAACACAGAGACAATAATTCTCATTCACCACGCAGGTTCAGATGATGCAATGTGCAGAATGAAAGGATATAAAAGTATAATTATATACATACGGCTTGTCAGAAAGTAAAAGGAATGTTATAATAGCTACTAATTAACTTTTACAGCTTGAGTAAAGTTGGTTAGGTATTTTGAATTACGAGAAGGTGAAAAATCATATTTCTTCTGAACTGTGAAAAATAGTGATTTTTCCCCCCAGAGAGATCATTCAAAAACCAGATAAAATTCTATTTGAAACTTGGTATATCAGGAATGTCTCGTGATCATGTTCTTTGACGCACTGTAAAAGACTTGATTGTCAAATAATGCAGGGCAAGTAGCAGCTATGAAGGCACAGCTCTGAAGTTTAAAAAATGTGTTGTCATATATGCACATTAAAAGTAAATTTAAGGATCTGACACTGAAAATGCCTTTTGGCAGTATTGCTTTTCATTTATTATGGGAGATTTTCATTTTCAAAAGAAATCTTCATTCTTTTTAAACATGAGAAAGGGAGCAATTTAAAAAAAAAAAAAATTAATTTTAAAAGATTCCAGAAATTGTAAAAATGTATGGTTTTATTTGTATTTTAAGTTTATCATAACACTATACAAAAAACAGTGATTTTTTTTTTCATTTTCATAGTTCCTTTCTTTCCGTGTAGATGAAAATAAGTTACATTTCTCAAACAATTATGGCAGAAAGTAAAGGAACTTCTGACTTACACATTGTTTTATATACATCCACTGTCGAGCAGCCGTTATTCACAAGCTTACAATAGTAGAAAACTAGGACATGCACACTCAGACAAGTAGCTAAACTCTATCTTTGGCTAAATGTTTTCATGTAGGTAAGTCCTAATTACTCACCTAAAGCCAGCCTGACAAATTTATCTATATAGTGAGCAACACCCAGCTTCACCAGAAATCTTATGAAGACACTGGAGGAATGCTGACTGAAAAGAAAAATATGAAAATCTGCCTTGTAATATGAAATCAGTCCAAATCTGTATGTACTGGAGTCTGTATGCCTTCTGACGATTCTAAATTAGATGAAAACTGAAAGAAAATCCTATCTGTGTCAAAAAGTATTCCCAGTGCTTCTGAGCAAAATACTTTTTTTAAAATGACCTTCCTATAAAAACCTAGACTGTCATTTAGGAAAAAAAAAAATTATTCAGTGAAAATTCCATTTGCAGACAATTTTTGCAGTTGAAGTTTTCTTCTATTCAAGCCAAATTTTCAAATCTCACAATTCTTTTTTGATTTTTTGATCCTTGTTTCCTTCACATGAAGGACATCACTCGTTGACAGTGAGATCATCTAATTTTCCACATTTTAAGCAAATCCATTTTCTTCTTGGCAGAAAAGCATGCAGGACTATCACAGTTCTGCCCTGTACCAAGGCAGTCATGACAAAGCCCAGCACACCTCGTGTCAACAATATTGCTCATATGCCCCTAATTCTGAGCATGATGTTTACACTGCAGTTCACAAGCCTTTGAGCCAAACCTTTCTGTTACTCATTACCTGGCTTTCCATTCTTTCCAGTGCACGTGTAAGATTGTAGCATTTGAGGAGACATGTTATTTGCTTTTTATAATAACCCACATCAACATCCCCTCCAGGTTGCATCCTTCTCAAGTAGGAGACTTACAAGGAACAAATAAATATCACTTCATGCTCCATTAATTAGCATTTCTTTTGGAATGACCAAAGGCAAGGTCACAGGGAGCTGGAAAGAAGCCGTTTTTGTAAACTTGCACAAATTCAGTGCCCGTGCTTCTCTGAGCAAACCAAACTGCTTTTTGCCTAGAATTTGTAAATGTGAATTACCCGCAAAAAGCTTCTCCAGCTTTGATTCTCCATTTGGATTACCTGCAATTGCTTGCAAGTACTTAGATGCAAATAAGCACCATTTCATTTCAAGATCAAAGATTTATTGGATGTCAGATTTTATCTCTGACAATCACAACACTGTATGCATAAGCCTAATGCTGTGTGTTTGTACACTCAGAGCCCCGTGTTCACTGTGTTAAACAGAAAGTAGGTCATTGCCACATAGTAAGTGAGTGAGCATAACAGTATAAGAAATCTATAATTCTCTCTTGAGGGTTCAACAAGGGAAGTAGGGAAAGAGATTGGATTAATTCTACTGAAACAGTGTGGTTGGTCATTATTCTTTATGTGAATCAATACGAATTGAGTCTGGGCTATTCTAAAACGTACTGCTACTTTCCAGAAGGCAGGGAGCTATTTTGGTGGTGTGCTCAAACCATAATAGTTACATTTGTCAGATTATCCATTATACCTCACATCTCCATATAAATTCTCAGTGTTCAGATGTGCTGTTGGAATCACCTTGGGTACTTTTACTTGGACGTGAGATAAGATAGCTGGACCTATTTGGGGTAATTTTTTAATGATCAACCGATCTTTAAAAAAAATACTGAGGACAATTTCATCATAATTATCTCTAGCCATCTTGGCTATTTTAAAAATTCACTTACTGTCTAATCTAAGAACATCAGAATATGACAGGATTAGACCTTCAAATATCATTGTCACCTTATTATTACTAGCAAAGTAGTTACTGCTCAGGCTTTTCTCCCTAGAATTCCTACAGATGTCCAAGATGCATGAAATCCCTGCTGTCCCTTGGGAATACGTTTCATAGTGCTGCTGATGTCTGCTATTCTAATCTGGTTGAACAATTTCTGGAAGTGTTAAGTTCTTTATTCTAAGGACTAAGATTTTTCCTGGCGTCAAGTGTTACTGAAATAAGCAGAAAGACTTCAGTGAATCTATGGTAATTTAAATCAGCTAATATTTTGCCCCCGCTTTCATGATTTCAGAAGGAGTTGAGGCCTTTCAGCACCACATTGCAGGATGAAGCCCTGAGGAATAAAAGTTAAAAATCCCCTTACAATCTCTATCATGAGGACTATGTGCTGAGAATGTATATTCAATAAAGTGTTTAGAGCTGCATAATGTATGCTGTGCAAATGTCCTTCCTCCTTTTGACATTGACATAGATTGTCCCAACTCATTGCAGAATTCTTCCTGCTTATAGCTAAATTCTTTTTCATTTATCTTCACTGTATCTAATGATAGTGGGTGCCAGGTCCAGTCATTTGGACCAAAGCAGTGTGCTTATATGCATTCCCAGTAAATGGGAACAAAACAAGGATGTCCAGAAGCAAAGAAGGACTGCAAGAAAGATATGGAGGGCACTGAAAAGTCAGCTTTTTGAAGGGAATGTGTGGAAGATTATTGTAATCATCTTTATATGAAGATAAAGCATTTGGCCTTTATCCTTGCTGCAACATTTAAAGGACGTGTGAAGTGTTTTGGTTTTTAATTCAAAAGACAAGAAATAAAATGTGTAAAAAAGTACCTATTTTCAGTGCTAGCTATATCAAGAAAGTAAAACCTATTTTCTCATAAAATGTTTAGTAGACACTGCTGCTCAGTAGATGTCAGTCAAAATGACTGAAAAGAATTGTGAACAGCGGCTAAAATTCCTTTCTTCTCCCATTTGTTCAGATTTCAGCCTCTTTTCTCTTGAGATGTCATAATTTCACTGTATCTCCAGTTACCATAGAGTCTTTCAAGATGGACAAGAGCTGAACGCACAGAAAAAAAGAACAAATGACTAAGCAAATGAAAGAAAAAAAACATTTTTTTTCTCTTTCAAGATTACTATTAAATGAGATTTTTATTACTGAGAAAATAAATACAACGGATTAAATTAAAGCAATGCTGACATTGTGACATGAAAATGCAAGGTCATTAATGCAAGGTCGTTATTCTTTTATTACACTCCACTGAGTCACAGAATTTAGAAAATGTGCACTGTTTCACAGTGTATTACCTAAGGTCCTTGATCCTGATAAAATGCACTTTAAATGTGGAAGTAATTTTGCATGAGTCTAATGGAAAAACTAGCACACTTAAAGTTAAAAAGCTGCATAAACCTTTGTGGGATGGAAACCCAGACGCACAAGGCAGCTGATACGAACAGAGAAATTACCCTGAATTTAGCTATGGAGAAAAAAGTATTAAGTTTACTTCTGCTGGAAACGATAGCTTAATTTTACATTGTGGATATAATTACACAACAAGAATACAAGAAGATGAAAACAATATATTAAATTTACAAACTGAAATCCTTTATAGTATAGAAATTCCACTAATAGTGTTGCCTAAAGGTCACATTACAAACTTCCTCAAGATATTTGCATTAAATCAACAGGGAGTGTATATATGTAAAATGCCTATGAACCAGGTCAGTTAGGTGAGTCACTGAATGTGGATTTGGGATTAGGATTTTCAAACAGGTCAAAGCTCTCCTCTGCAATACCATCTCCAAGCCTAAGTGACTAGATGATGTAAATACCTGAATCTTACAGTCCTTTCCTTTGATCCGCTGAAAATCCTAGTCTAGCATCGAAATCCCAGTCCCATTCAAGTCAATAACAAACCACTGATTTGATTTCACCATCAGGATTTCTCCCAGGATATCTACCTTTACCCACTTCAGAACAAGCATTCTCTAGGAGCTTGTTTCTTCACCCACTAATGATTTCCTTTAGATCTAGATCAGGCCACAGGAGATTAGCTTAACTTCAATTTAAGGTGAATGATCTTTAAGGAGACCGATCAGCTGGTGACAATAAGGCATGAATAAAATAGCCCCAATAAAAATCACAAATTTCTGCACGGAGGACACGGGTGTTTCACTATTCTTTCAATGCGCAGAAGCCAGGATTGCTGATCTGTGCTGCCACCCTGTGTCGTTCAGCACTCTGCCTTGGGATTTCAGGCGCTAGCACACGGGAGTATTTTCTGTGCAGCTCAAAATCCCTTACAATACTGGCCCTTTTCCCCTTTCCTTTATATTGCACTCCAGCCACAGATGACAGCTCACACTAGATTTCCATTCAGTGACTGGGATATGTATCGCAGTAAGAAGTATTTGGTGTCAGCCTGGTTCTACGCACGCACATGCCTCAACAGTTAAAAAATAAAAAGCCTTCATCATAGCAAAGTCAAACTGATATTTATTTACCACTAAGGACAGACATCATTGCATGCTAATTGTCAAATAGGTTATGCCCTGATTTAATTGGAAAACCACATTTGAAAATGATGGAGAATGTTTTCATTATGTTTATTTTGAGGTATTGCTTAATCATACTTATAGTTCATGATGGGGAAATATTTTAATTGGATCTCACCTGGCCAGTCTGGGGACAAAGACTGTCCTTTCATTTCATGTGAAGTCCTTTAGGCAAGAAGATTTTGATATTTAATGGCAGCCTTTAAACACAACTACAATTAATAAATACATATTTTACATACATATATACATATTTAACTGTAAGTCCTAACTTTTAATATTATACAGATGTGCAAGAGCTTGAATGGACATGGGAAAACCTAGCTGGCTGTTGCCTCATAGGACAATTAGTGCTTCCCTCTTTGAAGGGTGCAAAGGGCAGAAACATTCATTCTTTTCAACCACAATGTTCCAGTTCTTCAAGAAAATATTGTATATAGAGAATTCTACAATCTATTTGTCAAAGTCAGTTGCCAGCTCAACCACATGGTGCCTTCTCCCTTGGCAGACAGAAGAGTTTTAATTAAAGTGATTTTTTTCAGCGGGCAGTACACACCAATCCGTGAGCGCCCACACTCTGTCTTCTTACATCTGAAGTTGAGAGCCCTCCAATCTCTTCTGGTTTGTCGTTCCCTTTGGCTGTGTAACAGCCAAAGCAGGCAGCAAGCAGAGCCTCCGCGGTTTTGGCTTTGACTCTCAGTCATTTTCCTTCTGAATCCCTCTTTCCCAGGCTACAGAGTAGGGCACTTCTCATCGGTCCTGTCTGCTTTACAGAAATACTCACTGGATAGCTATCTTTGCATTACACTTCACAAAAAGAAGACAAGAGATTGCTAACTGCTACACAAAACCAAGCACACAGAAAATATGAGAATGAAGATTGTTAACTAATTGTTAATTAATTAATACTGCCTTTGATCACATCATATTTTTTCCACAGTGGTGTTCGGTGCCGAGAATGGATGATACACAGTAAACCAGTATTCCTAGTAATCCTCAAGCCACTCAGTGTTGTGATTTTATTTACTGTGTGTCGTTTAAAGCCAAAAGGGTACATATGCTGCTTCATCTTTTCATGGGTTTTTGCATGCTATTCTTCGTAGATGTAGCTCAGCTTTTCACAAATACTCATTAACTCTAGGTATGTCCACACCAAGCAGTGCAGACAAAACTAGAAGCATTATAAATGCATCAGTGACACATTGCATCTTGTCCTAGGGAGACCTCTTCACCACGGTATGAGAAGCACACTGTTTCTGTAACTTGGACAAGTACCTCCGCACGGGAATGCACTTTGCTGTTCAGCCACACCAAGCTACTTGAAACTAGCAGAGGAACCTGGAACATGGTGTTGTCTTGTATCACACAAACACGGACTTATCATCAGTATGCTGTGAAAAAAAAAGTAGATATTTTTCTTCCTGTTTTATGAAAAATACTCTCCATTTTTACTTCAGTATGAAGTATTTTCAGTTTGATTTTTCACAGCAGTCAGCATTTTTATGGCACTTTAACGCAGAGTTCCTTTTGGCTTCATTTGCAAACCCACCAGATTTTGCTTTCAGTTGCAAGTGAAAATAATCTCGTGTCAAAGCTCTGTCATGGCATGGCCCATTTTGTGGAAAGATAAACAACAAAAACCCAGCCTAGACCACATATTATGAATTTTGCACCATTTCAGTGGAAATCCATGGCTCAACCCAGATCTGTTAAAAAGCAAATTACGATTGCACATGCAATGACTGCACTTGGTTTTCAGACAAGAGAGTGAATAGCATTGGAGGAGTTTTATCACTTTGCAGCAGTGTCAGATTTTAGTTTCAGAACACAATCCCACCTATTTAATGAGCTCTAAGTGCATGGCCTGTCTCACTGCCAACCGCGTAAACAGAAAGCTCCGTTCGGCCGGCAGCACAATCAATACGGCGATCTGAGTGGTAAAACGAAGGAAGGTAAAACTGGCAGTGTGACCAGCAAAAAAAAGCAAGGGTTATGCTGAGGCTTTGCCATGAGAAGGGGTGATAACATCAGTTTTAAATGAGACAAGGGTAGAAGCAATACTGTAACACAGGACAAAACCCTTCTTCGAAGAGGTTTTAAGATCCAACAGGGAGCCCTCGTCCTCTGGAGTCCCAGCGACCAACAGCCAGCTCTTGCTCTTTCAACCTCACAGATGCTTTATTGCAGCTCGTGAATGGTGTGAAACAGTTCAAGTTACCGAAATTCCCTCTGCCACCCTTCCTCCTCCCTGGCATCAGCCCTGCCATGCGCCCCGGGCTGAGGAGAAGCCAGAGAGGAGGTGGCTAAACATGAGGCACTTTCCCAGAAGCTGTCATCGGAAAAACTATTACCGGTCTAAACACTAAAGCTATCTGGAAGATGATTCAGACATTTCTGTAGCTATAAACTTGCAGAATGTGACTTTCCTGGAACAAATTAGAGCAGGTGACACTTTACAATACCATTTCTTGAGCAAAACCTCTTCCATGCTCCTAAATCTCACTTAGTACTGATGTTATCACCCTTTCCCATTGCACAGCCTCAGTTTACCTCTTCTTTTTCTCTTGCCCCTTCCCTGGCCAGCTTTAACTTCCCCACAGGTGGCACAAGTCTCCATCACCTTTCTGTTGCACTCTATAGTCTTCCTTCTACCTTCTTGACAGTATCAAAAGGTGTGAAGATGGAGGAGTTTCTTAACTTTTAAACTTTTCCAATCCAACACCTACCACCATACAGACCTAAAATTCTCCACTGCCAATATCAGTTCTCTAAAAATTGAGCTATTAACATGTGTGAAGAAAGTAAAATTTGCCATCTGAGGAGTGCACTGGGTATAATAAAACCCAGGCTTGGTTGTGGAGGACAAAGCATTTTTTGATAGTTTCAAAGTTAGTAATCTAAAACAGCATTCCCAAGATCCTTTAAGCAATGCCAAATGGATCACTTAAGAGAAAATTCTTAAATATGCATGGCATGTAATGGCATTTTGGAGGTAGTTTGTACTTTTATTTTTTAAATACGTGTAAATTCAACCAGGGTTCCCTAAGGTGTAAATTTTAAGGCTCAGTTGAATTTTAATTACTTACTAACAACATTACGTAATTTTCCAATTAATCTTCTCTCAAAACAAGCTTACCCATGAGATATTATTCCAAAGCCTATTTTTGTAAAATTACTATTTTTGAAAATGAAAATGTATTTAATTTCCTAGCTGGAGTTAATATCTTCTACTTTGAACAATGTGTTAAGTAGGGTCAGAAAATGTAACTGTCCAGTTCTGCAAATAAATGCAGCCCTTCTTCTGGTTTAATTACATCACACCTCCCCCTGAAAACTGTCGACGTACCAGAAGGAGGCTTGGGGCCAACATTAGGACCACAGAATCTATAATCTCAAACTGGATGTATTCTTTGTATGTTTGGTATTTTATTTAAATTGTTTGCATATGTATGATATATACATGGGTGCTTGATACATTACATAACACACAGGTAAATATTTTATCTTGGTCAAACACAGTTAGTTATCTGAAGGCAAAATATGTGTTTGATGAGCTCTGTTATCAATGGATAACCTATTGAAAGAAAGGCATCTAAAGCAGGCCTGTGGCATGTACATTCAATGATTGTGCATGTACAGTGATTTTTCTAATGATCGATGTCGTATCTGACATTCAGGGTATACATTATTCCGTTTATTGAAAGCTTTGTTGGTCCTGTTTTGAATGGCTGACTGCATATGCTCGAGTTATCACAATAGAAAAGCTTATCATAATAATGGCACACAAACTGCAAGAGGGCAAAAGCTTTGGCCCATAGCAGTGCGTCTGTATGCCAAAGTTAGACGTTGTCTCATCCAAATGCAATTGCACCCAAAGTTATGTTTATGAGTTGAATAAGTCAAAGTTATTATGATGTTCACTTTTATGCTCAGCGGTTGCTCTAGGGATATGGTCTTCTGCCACTTGCATGCTGCCTGGCCTTATTTTTTTTATTAGGTCTTTATTTAATAGGGTGAATAGGAAAATGGTACTTGATGCTCCAGAAACAGAGTACCACTTTCAGATTTGTTAGGTACAGAAATATGAAGTATATAGTATGGGTAAAATGAAAAATATTATAGATATTTTATTGACAGTAAGTGTTGGAGACTTCAAGGATTCAATATTAATAGCTACATGCTCTTAATTAGACTCTTCCAATGTCTTTTTAATTCCCTTTTGTCATAGCTTCACAACCACATGCCAGAATTTTCCTATTTGTGACTACGTACCCCAAGGTCATAGTGCAGTCCGGTTCTGAGTATCATTTCCCCCAGTAAAATGAAAGGATAATCCTGCATACAAAACCTTGCTGTGCTTATCCTATTTGCAGAGTGGTCCTTGATTTGATCAGCAATTTTCCCATCTTCTTCATTCTCCACTTCTTTGTAAAAGACATGTGAAACGACCTTCCAAACAGATAAAAAGCTGAGTAACATATACATTCCACATATGTATGGATGCCATATTGAAAGACTATTTGTTTGTTTGTTTTTTAACAATGCAGGAGACTGAAACTACAATGTTAATTTCATGAGTTCTTTTTACATTTGTTTTGCTATGATTTTAGTCAAAATGGGCAAAAGTAAACTTTAGACAATTTGCTGGTCTTGTGAAATATTCACCTCTGAATTAGCTTTCATGATGGAAAAAAAATGATTTAAAAAAAAAAATTGTTAAAATATATAAAACCACCACAGAGGTGACTGAGAAGTCATTGTTAAAAGTAGATCCATTTGTTCAGAAAATCCATTTATGCACCAAAAATTACTTTGTTTTGAAATTCATAATGAAGTATTAAGATAAAAACATATTTGAATTTCAGATATATACAAATAAATTTGCATATCTGTTAAAAGTGTGCCAATTTTACAGGAACTCCAGAAGAAGTTTCACCCATATATGTCAACACATAGGTCCTACGTGATTCTGACAAATAAATTATTATTGTTCCAGAGACCTATTGATTAATTAATGTAATTCTACTAACTTATCTGTAAAACAGATAATAATAGCAATCTTAACTCATTATTTCTTTGAGAAACTGTGAAACTGAGAGACTGGATGACTGAAGCAGAGATTACAGCGATGCAGAAGTCGCCATTAACCTTAACAAGGCCAGGGTTTCTTTTTGTAAGTCAGCGGCAGAGTTAAAAGATTCTTGGAGTCATGACATACAGTCTTCAGTTTTAATAACTACTAAAGCCATCAAAAATAATAACTTGATTCTTTTTCATATTATTGGTGCAGGCAGACATCCAACACTAAGCTTCTGTAGTAGGTTGCCTTCAATTATTAAGCAGTAAAAGGTGGCAGGTCTTTATCAGGAACAGAGATGAAAGAGAATATTTTGCTTTAATACAAGAAGGGAGAGACATGTTGCTGAACGTAATGAACTGTATACTATGTGGAGTACATCATAATGGGCTCTTTATTTGGGTTACATGTGGAAGATGAAACAAATATGTTCATACATTCCAGAGACATCTTTTCAAAACTTCAAACCATCTCATTTCATTCACTTTGGATAATATTTTACATCTGACAAAGCATGAGATCATTCAGCGGATTAGGTCACATTGCCTATTTGAAGACTTTATGGATTATTCAAAGGAGAGAGACTTACATGCCCTGAAAACTGTAAGTAAAAGTAAAACGTGCATGATAAAAACTCTCGTTCAGTTCTGCAGCCTCACTTGGGTAAATCTCCCAGTGACACATAGCAGAAAGCCACTGCTGCAGGAAGGAGAGCAGCATGTACCCTGGCCGAGATGCAAGGGTGACACGAGCTGCAGCTGTTCATCAGCAGGCACACTTTTCTGCCCTTCTGTGAGTAATGAGACGTGTGCACCTCCCCTTCCAGCTGGCTATCATCATAGCTACAGATAAGTAGAAAGCACCATAAAAAAAACCAAAAGCCATGGGGCAACACTTCACTGACGTTTAGTTCATGAAATGCTATTTACTTTAGTATGACTGACTACACCATATGTAAGTTAGCAGGCTCTGTTTGACCCATGAGACTTAAAGATTAATTGAAAACAAGGTTGTGGAGTAAATTAAAAAATTATGCACTGTCTTCAACATTTCTGAAGTGTTTTGACTCTGAATCTTCGAAACTACAACCCCGCATTTTAAAGTTTAACTTCAATGGTACAAAATGATGGCACAAAATACAGACATTTAACATGACTTACAATTGTGTCACATGTCTAGAATGTGATTATAAGAGCTGGCCAACTGCAGCACCATGTAGACATTAACAGTGAAAGATACAGATGGTTTCTGCTTAGCATTTGTTTGTAATAAAAAAGTGTAAGTCAAGTTGCATTTTGTGCTGCATTTTAAACAGTTGTGTAAGAGCCAGTACAAAATCTAAAACCAAGTATGACTTGAAATATAACACTGCTTTGCTTTTCTCAGAAACAGTTAGTGAACTGGAGAATGTTTTGATTACTTTAACTTGATATGATTTGTACGTCTTTGTTTTCTAAGAAAATTAGACTTGCAGCTCATGCTTTTCCTGTCTATCATTGAGCTCCCCCTCTCCTCCACCAACTGACTAATTGCAATGGAACCCGACGACAGCAGAAGTCCCAGGGATATTAAATTCCATGTTTTGTTAAAAGAGACAGATGAGCAGCATAAAAACTTAAGTGCTCAGATGAGGGAAAAGCAGGAAGAGGCCATCCATTATATCTTCAGTTTGCTGAGCAATCTGTCCAAATCAGCTACAGCATATGATTTTGCACTGCTGGCACGGGCAATTCAAAATCATAGTAGGGATGAGAGGCTACTGAGGGCATTGCAATACAGGGAGAGATAATGGGGAATTGCTTTACTTCAACGTAACAGATGTAGCCAACAAGAAACAAACTTGCTGGCCATAGGAAAACTTGTCTAACACCTACCTTTTCTGTTACTTAAAGTAGCCACAGATGCAAATACAGCATTTTTACTGCCGCTGATACTTCAGCATGTCAAAATACATCCGGCTGAATACACCAAGTGTTCAAACAAACATTCATATAAGGGAAGTTGAAGATTAGTAGAGAATTGCTTTGCTGGCTGTTGGAGTACGGACCCTGACTACACCATCCCTGATGCTTCAGATCGCATAAGCATTAATCTACTCTCAGGCTCTCTTTTGCAGTGAATAACCTGGTCTTGAAACAAAATCTGCTAAGATTATGGGGATAATCTGCTCAAAGACCTCTTCTAAAAGGCAACCGGAACAAGACTTTGCTTGGTTATGCTGCCATCACCTTACACAACCTTCCAATTTAATCCTGGGGCTTTGCACCTCAGATTTCTTCAAGGCCCTTTTCCCACCCATGGAGGGATGCTGCACAGCTTCATATTGTAAAATCACTGCCCCAGTAAACTGTATTACAGCTCTCTCACTACTTCAGGTAACTGAAATTTCCGTCCCCTCAGCTATGTCTTAGGGCCACATAGGGACCAGAGGAGACCAACGGCCAAGTGTGGATCTTAATTTTTATGAACCTTCTCTGACTTGCAGCTGGAAGATGCTTTTTATCATAGGGATGCCCTACTACCCTGACACTTAAGTACGTGAAAAAATGCAGGAAATCTGAGTTTTAAATATTTTTTCGCTCCTTTCCCTCCCCCCAAAATGAAAGACAAAAGATAGCAATTAAAAATTATTTCCAGTATGTGGCAGCTGAAATGCAAACAGACACAGAGCAATTTTCCAACTACTCCAGACAGCATCAGACATGGGCTAGATCCCACCTCTTCTCAAAACATGTTTCACTTGTACTAAACCAAGGCATACATTTCATTTTTTTCCATTACTGCAGCTCCACAGGATCTAGCATGTGGTTTTGCAGATATGAGTGAGCAGTGAGCTCACGTAAATGAACTCTTTAACTCTACATAAACTCCACAACTCCTTTACACAGACATTGTTCTTCCCACGCACAAAGAGTACACTTTGCCCTGTCTCTGTGCTATGTGTGTATCTGCATTGTTAAGGACTTAATAAAGACTCTCTGTTAACAGGGCGACAGGAGCGAGACTGAGGTACCTTGTTAGAGTGGTGTGAGAGACCACATCTGCACAGGATCAATCCCTATTTTGGCTCGTCTCACTCTGGTGCAACAAAGAAGTTAAAAAATAAAATACAACCCAACTACAGCTACAAGAGAACTCATGAAGTAAGGATCACTCTGCAGTATCAAGAACGGAGGAGATGGCAGAGTTTTCTACTCGTTTATCATCTTCTTGGTGTTGTGGACTACAGTTCATGAGTGGGGCTGAGAAAACAATAGCAGAATTCCTTAGTAGTGAGGTTTTTTTTTTCTATTGAGAAAAATGGGCTCTTATGTAATCCTGATTATCTATCTTATGGCTATCTTTCTACAGCAAGTAACATTACTAACGGTTAAAGTGGAGATATTCCCAAAGCGTTTGTAACAAAGGATGAGTGAAAAGACTGACAAGAACATGTAAACGACACAGATGAATATTTCTGGGCAAAGGAAGACCCTTCCAAACAGAATCACCTTAAAAATAAGTTATAAATTTTTAAGCCATACTCTATGGAATAAAATGCTGCCACTTTGCTAATTCACTGTTTGTTATTCCTGAGACTAATATTCTTTCGGCCGTCATCGTTAACAAGTGACTCATACAGAGTACGAATACAGCCTTAAATTGCAATCTGGAGGCAGCACACAACAAGCTGTGCATGAAGTTCTTCATCACCCCTGAGACAGTGAGGTGTTGAGCAGCTCTACACTCCTACCTTGAGATATTCTATAGCAATGCTTTTCAACTTGTGATAATCCTTTGTAATATTCCGTTTCCTACAAATAATATTGATGTGACTTTAGCTTTCTTTACTTATGTGCATGCATAATATTACAGAACCGGGTAATTTTTGTCAGCCTTGACCCAATCTCTATCATCTCCCTTCTACCTTCCTCTCTCTTTCCTCTCCCTGAATTCCTCACTGTCACACTGTTGTTAGTAGGGGAAGCAATTTAAAATTTTTAATAGTTGCAGGAAAAGATGTGAAGGAGGGTAGTAAAATCATTTGAAATGTAAACTATTAAGGAAGGTTTGCATCTTGACTGTAAACAGATATTCTGGTTTGGTTAAGATAGTCCTAAAACACAGAAACACTTCTAATACACTACTTTATTCCAGGTTTTTAGCAAGACAGATTTTCCTCCTTTCTTTCTCTCAAATCACTGGTTGGGAACAAACCTGCTCCTAGCAGTGTAGCAATGAGAGGTATCCTGCTCTCTGACAGTACAATAGGAAGCAGGGTCTGCATGTGCCAGCCTCAGTCCTGCATGGGGTCACACAGCCCAGCGGAGAGCCTATTTCCACCCTGTGGGATCTCTTTGAGAGAAATTGTCCAAAAACCACTGAACATTGCCCCCATTTTTCATTCCTTTTCCTACTGTAAAATCTTTGTGGTGAGTATTTCCCTCTCTTTCACACTACCAGATAGACACTTAATAATCTTTTGCCTGCCAGTCCTGCTAACGGGCAGACTATCTCTGGGACACCCCCAAGTCCTAAGTTTCAGGCTAAACAGACTCTTGTGAAGGTAGGAAGGAAACAAAAAAACAGCAGCAGCACAATCATCAGCTTCTGTCTCTACCTCTTACTTGCAATCTTGTCTGGAAGAAAACCTGGGCCTAGTAAATTAGGTGTGCTGAGGCCTGGCAAACTTTTCTCTCCATATGGCTTTGTAAAATACTGAGTTCAGTGCTCCACTGGAGGTTGGCTGACATCCATGGTGCAAAACCCTTGGCTTGCTAATGTTCTGTTATTGAAGAGAATACACTTGAAAATAAGAATGCAAATAAATAATTTTGGAAACAAAACTGATACACAAGCAAAGGGTAGTAGTGATGTTCAAGTGACGTTGAAGGTAACAACTGAAGCTGTGGTTGTGCTCACGTCCTCTCAAAGACCTGTTCTCACCATACCCTCTGTCAGGAAGATGATGAGTGGTGCACCCAAGAAAGAGGAGGGCTGGCATCTGGACCGTGAAAGTTCACCCTCCTCAACTCACCAGCTGCCACAGCGTTGTCATGAACTCCCTTCACAGAGTCTTTACTCATGGCCTTCAGAAAAGGGCCAACAGGCAGATAGTCTCCTCATTACTTTGTCCACTGCATAATTTTTGACATACCAAATGTATCCCCTTTAAATTTCTATCTTTCAGTATGCATTAAGTACAGTCTTTTTTCCTTTAACTTTTGCTGACTTTCACAAGGAGTTTTGTGTTGCTTTTGACAACTCTTAGTACAAGGCTGTGCAGCAAATCACCAGTCTTTCCCCTGGGAGGGTGGAGCAGTCACAGAGGGAGTAATTTTTTTTTAATTTTAGCCCTGAGAAAATCCTACAAGAAAGGTGCAGGTGCAGTCTATGCTCTGTGTGAGGAGAAATGTTAAGATCCAAGCTTGCTTGGCAGGGAACACCATAGAAAATACAGTTATCCAGTTGTAACAAGCATCTACTGTGTATTTTTCAGAGATTCTAACTTGGCAATATGTGGGCCTTATTGTCCATAAAGATAAGAAATGGCACACTTGACAAATGGGAGGGACCAACCTCTGCTTCAGAGGATAAAGAATGGAACTCCTTAGATAAACAAGAAATAGTGCCTTCATTCTCAAATAGTTTTAGTTAAATCTTTTGAAATAAACACTTTGTGCAGGCAAGGGACTCTTTAGCCCAAATATTTAATTTAGGTAAACTTTTAGGTTACTGAAAACAAAATCTTTTGAAGGAAAATAAAACTAACTAAAGGTATCTCTCCAGTGAAACACTAAGGATTAAATTTCACCTCATTTTCATGAGTGGAAAATCTATTTGAAGTAATTGCAGTCACGTAGAATTTGTCGCTAAATAACTGAAAGCAAAATCTAGTCATGGTAATTCAAACGGTTTTATGTGATTTGTCAAGACAAGTTGGCCAAGATAATTTTTTCTACCTATTATGCTTTTACACGACAGTGAGTTTTTTTCTGAATTATCCTTTCCTTAAAATGCAAAATGCACGTTTATGAAATTTTATATAGATACATATATGCATGTGCGTGCCTGTACATTGACAAAGAATATAATGTACTGCTGTTACATTAGCAGTGCAGCAGCAATCTTACACAGTGAGAAAATGAAGAAAAAAAAAGTATAACAGATAAGTTTCTGTTCTGTTTCCCAGAAGAAAAGCTCTGATGTACAAAAGACATCAAAGACAATAGCAGGAGAAAGAAAAAATATTTTGAAGTTGTCTAAGGGGTAGTATAAAGACTTCAATTTTGTGATTAAATTTAAGTTTAGGAATTATATTTGATGTATTTTGAAATTCTGCCCACTCAGATTGGTTAAGTTTGTGAAAGGTTGCCTGTCAAATGCTATGTCAGTGATATGAAAACAGCCAGCCAGTAAATCATCCTTCCAATATAAACATCAACTAAAAATAAATAAATGTCTGCAGCAGAATGCCAGCCTGATGTTCCATTAAGATGAATGTTATAAACCATGAAGCAAACTAAATTTTGATGACAAGAAATCTGTAAAAAGAGACCGTAGCTTATGGTCAAATTAGGAAACCGTTAGTAAAACCAGGGAACTGAACAGTCAACAGGAAAAACAGCATCATCTTTTAAAATAAAAATCGCTGCAAGTTAACCTTGTTTTGACTAATAATAAACCATAAGTATGAAAATACCAAGAAATATTTGAAAATTGCACCATGCAGTGTGAACTCCCTCTATGTGAGTCTCTGAAGTACTTCTTTTCATACATTTATTCTTTTGAGACTGTTGTTCATTTTATGTTTATGTCATTGTTTGTTTTTAACTTGAAAAAAACCCCAGAATTTCCCATCAGGGCTGGTTCTTCATCATGTTGGAAACATATAGTTTCTAGAAACACACACTGAAACATATACTAAAAAGAAACATATAGTACAAGCAACTTCTCTCAAAGTGGTGGGACTTGAATCTAATTTAAAACAAGTACAGGCAAAAAAGGGCAAGAAACACAAGAGGTGAAATGGTAGAAGGCAGGGAGATAATCAGTATAACGAAAATAAGGAGGAAACAAATTGCATTCACTAGTATACATCATCTAAACTTTACATTAAAGTTACTGGATCTTTTCACTAACCTTTAAAAAAGAATGAGAAAGATACATAACTAAGATAGATTACAGGTTATATAGGTTAATGCACAACATCCTGACTTTAACAATAGCAAGTTATTGGCTTTTTTATTTAATTTAAAAATTAATGAAATGGAAAAATTATATGGAGAACACAAATGAGAAATGCAGAGGAAATGAAAGCACTGGAAAGCTTGTGAGCGATACAGGTAGCGAAGAGATCGAGGGTGTGCCCAGCAGCAGGGGTGGGGAGGGCAGCAGGGCAGCGAGAGGGCTGAGTCATGCAAGGATGATAAAATCTGTAACGTGACTGACTACAGGCAGCAGCGAGAAGCAGACAACTGCACGCCAGACAGCAAGGAAGAGGTCAGAGATGGTAGAGACAAAAATTCCCAGGATGCTTTAAATTCCACTTTTTTTGTTTTCAGTTAACATAGTCAAGGAACTGAAGACAAGTGGCGTGGGATGTCCCAAGCATCTGTTGTTCACTCTGCTTTTGTTTAAAATCCCACGTAGTCTCCGGTTTTGGCATCAGGCCTCTTATGTCTAAATTAATAATTGGGTTCTTAGGCTCAGGAACAAGGGATCAGTAATTTGGTGGTGGTACTTCACAGACACTGGCCTTCCGAGAAATCTGCTGAACATGTGAATGTGAAATCAATCATCAAGTAGCTATCTAAAAGTTGTATTACTTTGCAAAATGGAAAGAATAAAAGCCCAGGCATGGAAGTACAACATACCAGCATTTTCCTGGCAGGTACGACGACATCCTGCGAATCATCACCGAGGTCCCTGTTACAACACTGACTGAGAGAAGTGCATCTGTGCCTCCTCCAGCTTCTCTAAACCGTGCCAGCTCTGAGCGAAAGGCCTTGAGCAGCAGGTAACAGCTCTGCACACACAGACACAACGGCCGGATTAGGGCCTGGATTAGTTTCCCATTTACTCCTGTTTACTGTGCTCATTTTCCTCACAAAATCTTTACATAAAAATATTAAGATGCATTGGCAAGACACAAGCAAGGAGAGATGCAGCCCTTGAAACGCATTTATCTCGAGTGTTGTGGGGTTTTTTAGTTAGAAAAGGCAAACAACCTGCTCTACTCAAGGGCTGCTCCCTTTACAACCAACACAGGTTTTTATTTTCCTGGCAACTTCCTGAACAGCCAAAGACACTTCCAAGGGATCCTCCTCACCCCGCAAGGTCAACCCTCCCCAAAAAGGTGAATGTTTTAGGGTTGTATTCCCCACCCAAGCCGCCGCCTCCTCCCGTCCCGCTGAGGGCCACGCCGCCGCAAGGCCTCTCCCAGCTCGGGGCCGAGCGTCCTCCGCCACCTCTCCGGCCCCCCGGGCTCGGCTGGCCGCCTCCGCCGCTCCCCGTCCGCCCTACTGCAGCCCGGGACAGCCCCCCCGCCCCGCGGCCCCGCTTTCCGCCGTCGGCCGCCGCAGCGCGGGGCGGGCCTGGGCACGGGCGGGCGGAGTCTCCCGCCGCCGCCAATACGGGCGGGGGCAGCGGCGCCTGCGCCGGCCCGGCTGTGCGGTGCGGCCCGGCCCGCTGCTGAGACGTCCAGCCATGTGGAGCCGCTACCGGGCGGCCGGGGGGCTGCTGAGCCGCGGGCGGTGAGGACGGGGAGGGAGCTGGGGGGAACGGGCGGGGGGCTCCGCCAGTCCTTTCCTTTTCCCGCCTTGCCCGGCGCTTCGCCGCAGGCCGGGGAAGGACGTGCCGAGGGCCCTGTGCGGGAGGGCCGGGAGTCCCCGCTCCCCCGAAGGGCAGCTCCTCCTCCGCTCCCCCCCGGCTCTGCCTGCGTACCTGAGGGCGGGGATGAGGGCCGGTGTCCGGTTCCCGGTTGTAGCACCGCTGGTGGGAGCGTGTCCGGTGACAGCGAGGTGTCGTTTCAGGTCCTTGAGCCAGAAGTCATGGAGGTGGAAGAGCGTCTCGGCTGGCGAGAGCGCGCTGCGGTACCGGGTGGGGGAGCGCATCCACGGGTTCACCGTGAAGCAGGTGAGCATCGCCCGCCGCCTCTCTTTCCTCTGTGTTTGTACAGATACATTTTCCCTTGGCTGGAAAGTGCTTGAGTGAGGCCAGGAGCCTGCGCACTAAGTATTTGTGTAGATGCTTTGGGTGGTAAGCTAAAAAATGATACAGGTAGTTATTTGTCGTTATCCCTCTGCAGCCAAATTCTTTAGGTAATGTCCCTGTAGGGAGCTAACTCTTCTAGAGAAAATAACACACCCCAGGAGTTTCTGTGTCTGCTACAGATGTTCGATATGGTCTTCTAAAAGTCCTGACAAATAACCGAACTTCACTGTGTGCTCTTTTTGAAATACATTCAAGTCATATTTTATCTCCTAAGCTGCTTGGAGTGGAAATAATATGTTGAATATCTTCTCACTTTTTTAAAGAAAAAAGCAGAAGCGGAGAGTAAAGGCAATCTGCAAAAGGTCATTGCAAGTGACAGAGCTAGTGCAGAACTGGGTTCCTTGATTTTTCTTTTGCTGCCCTAACTGCTGGCATATGAATATGAGCCTTTTCTTTGTATTTCTGACTGAATGGTTCTGGTCTTAATATCTATAGCAGAAGAGTACAGTTCTTTGGTTGTAGTGTATTATAATTGTTTTTTAAACTTTATTTTCCATTTGCATACTTCTTTCCCCCCCCCCCCTACAAACCATAGGAACAAATAATTTATTTTATACTGTATATGGCAGCATTATATACAGGATCAACAAACTGCTATATCATCCATGATTTATTTGACCTAGCTACAGTCACACTGTAATACAGATGTTTTCTTCCACTGCAGGTGACAGCTGTTCCTGAGCTGTTCCTGACTGCAGTGAAGCTTAGTCATGACAGTACAGGAGCCAGGTATTTACATGTGGCTCGGGAGGACTCCAATAATCTCTTCAGGTAAAACATTAGTATATGTATAGCATGTTCCATCTCAGCATCATTTTGTGGTTTCTAAATTGTAATCCAGCTTCATAACTGGCTTCTTCTTTGATAAGAAGAAGGATAGTACTTCCTTTAGGGGACTTCCTTAAGAGTTTTTCGGGTTGGAACAGATGTCATGAGGTCTGTTGTTCACTCTCCTGCACAAAAACAGGGTCAGCACTTAATTCAGATGTGGTTCCTCAGACATTTATCCAGGTGGGCCTTGAAAACTTCCAAAGAAAGAGATTACACAAACTCTCTGGGCAACCTGTTCCCAATGTTTGACTGTCCATATGGTGGGGTGTTTTTTTCTTTAATACCAAGTTGGAACTTCCTTTGCTTCAGTTTATGAACGTTGTCTCTTATCCTTCCATCATGCATATCTATGTAAAGAACATATGTCTTCATCATGTCTATGTCTTCATCATAACCTCCTTGTAGGTGTTGTAAGGCAGCTGTTGAGTCCCCTGATGCCTTTTCTTCTCTAGGCTAAATGAGCCGAATTTCCTCAGCCTCTTCTTACAGGACATGGCTCCAGCCATCTTTATGGCTCTTCACTAGACTACTTCAGATTTATTATAATCTCTTCTGTGTTGGTGAGCTGAAAACTGACCTTTCCAATAAGTTGCATTATAGTTGCAAGATGTAAACCAGTTCTCTTTTCCATAACCTTCCATGAAGTTTTTTTTCTGAGCATTTTCGGTAAGAAATAAATTTGTTTATGTGCTGAAAACTTCTGTATCACCTCCAGAAGTAGAAGTGCAGAGGTTGTACACCTTCTAGAAAAGGTAGCTGAGCACTCAACTCAAGTGTCTTTCTTAAGAACTCAATAACTGTATCCTGCTGTGTGCTGTGTTTGTTACTAGACAGTGATAATGTTCCTGTACGTCTCAGCTGCAGACAGGAGCTGGGTGGACTTCTCATCACAATGACTGCATTCCTTTCTGTCCTCTCTCTTGCAGTGTACAATTCCGAACCACTCCAATGGACAGTACCGGGGTCCCGCATATCCTCGAGCACACCGTATTATGTGGTTCTCAGAAGTATCCTTGCAGAGATCCATTCTTTAAAATGTTAAATAGATCACTGTCCACTTTCATGAATGCATTCACAGGTGAGCCCAAAGTAAATAATACCAGTTAAAATGCATGAGGTTTTTTTTTTGCAGTAAGCTGTCTGTCAGCTCTCCTTAATTTCGCTTTGGAGAGCCTTTATTGTTAAGTGTGAGTGTTGTGAATGAGAGATTAAAAAACTAGCAAGCTCAGGCAACAAAATAGATCTTGTTCATTTGGCAGTTACCAAGTCCCAGTAGAGCTGGATCTTTAGGAAGATGTAGTAAGTTTCTTCCAGTTATTTATATAGAGAAGAGATGAAAAATAAATGAGGGCAAAATGCGTCTGAGACTTTCTAAAATTCTGGTCTTTTTACGTTTGTTTATACACAGCTAGTGATTACACACTCTATCCATTTTCAACACAAAATCCCAAGGATTTTCAAAATCTCCTGTCAGTCTACTTGGATGCAGTTTTCTTTCCATGCTTGCGGCAACTAGATTTCTGGTAAGATGTGGACATCTTGACATGTATGCAAACCTTAAATTAAAAAAACAAAACCCTCAAACGCCCAATGCTTCCTGTTGTTAATTTTTTCAGGCAAGAAGGCTGGAGGTTAGAACATGAGAACCCAACTGATCGTCAGACACCTCTAGTCTTCAAAGGAGTGGTTTTTAATGAAATGAAAGGGGCATTTGTAAGTTTTGTGAATTTTTATTTTAAGATCTTATATGTGGTGAAGTGGCTTAAGCTGCAGGTTATCAATGGCATTATTGCACCAGAGATTTCCGTTCCTCCTTTGTGAAATTTAAGTCCTCAATAAAGTCAGTAATCTGTTACGTGGTTATTCTTAAAGTTAGCCTGTTGAAAGTTTATTTACATATAAAAGAGCACCTTGCTAATCTATTTTATTGTGAATTTTTTTTTAAATTGACATGATAACATTACTAGTTTTGTCCAAGTACGTGGGACTACAGAACAAAATGCATGTATGAGGAAGGGCTCTTGTCTATGTTAGAGCTCTGAGGTCTTATTGTTGAGCACCTTTTATTTTTAAAATGTGGTTTGGTGGCTTTTACTGAAATGTGGTATTTTCCTTTTAAGACAGATAATGAGAGGATATTTGCACAGCACTTGCAGAATAAAATCCTTCCTGATCACACTTACAGTGTAGTATCTGGTGGAGATCCGTTATGTATTCCTGATCTTACATGGGAGCAGCTTAAACAGTTCCACGCCACGCATTATCATCCAAGCAATTCCAGGTATCTGAAATTTGTGACTGACTTCCTAGGTTATATAATGTGTTAGCGTTGTGTTCATATTTTTGTGAGGGAAAATCAGCAATACATGTTTCCATTCATGTGGCCAGCAACTTAGGTAACCTGTGCCCTCCAGCAGCTAGGACAGCATCGGAGCAAGGAATTTATTCTAGGGAGATAAGTGAAGCGTGAGCTGGAAGCAGGGGTTACTGAAAGAGAGGTGGCTGACTTTTCTAGAGTACATCTGCCTGCTTGATTATGGGGATTTGTTTTGAGGATTTTTTTGTTTACAGACGTTTTACCTTGAACTCATATGGCTTGGGGGGAAATGGAATGTACTAATAAGTACTTGGCAGTAATGTTAGGGAGCTATGATACAAGTAGCACAGGTGAGTCTAGGTGTTCCTATCCTCCTTGAAGTCAACCCAGACTAAAAGTTATACAAAGAAGTTACAAATTAATAGCTGTTCATTTGCTCCTGAATCACACGTTATTGTATCAGGTTCTAAATAACGAATATTAATTTGTCAGATACTAAATCTGTTGGTACTGATAAGGTATTTAAGCTAAAAGTCAATTTGAAAGTGATACATAGGGAAATCTTATAGTGTCATTGTTTCTTCTGTACCAATTTTGTGGTCACTGTGTTAGTCTGATTAATTCACTTATTTAACAAAAGCTTGTGTCGTGATAGTGAATTTACCATCTTTTGTTTTTCTGATCATCCCAAGTATTCTACTGTACCTGTGTTTAGATTTAATTGGGGAATAACATTTACCTGGGACATACCTCATGCTCACATTTAATCCAGTGGAAGGCAGCAGTGTTTCTCGTAAGTATGGGAGCATGCTTGATAGACTGACCTGCAGAAGCCAGCCAGATTTTATAGATCAGTTGGGACATGAATCATCGTGTTTTATACATCGTGTATGAAGACCGTAGGAGTTTTGTCTTCTGAAACTTTAGAGCACTGGGATTCTGGCTTCAATTACTAATATTTTTTTCTTGGAACATTGTATATTGCTGCAACTAAATTCCAATTTTTTTTGTGGCCTCTGAAGCATACAACGGAAGCTGAAAAATGTGAAATTTTACCAGGAGATCTGTGAGTTTTAAGTAAATAGCAAACTGGTGGATCTTTTTAACCTAGGGGACTAACAAAGCATATTCCATTCTAGATGTGAATGAATCACTGGAAAACATATGAAATTCAGAATGTAATAAAAGCTGTAAATTTCATGTAAAACCTGATGCTTGATTGCAATCTTTCATATGAAATGCAGGTTTTTCACTTATGGTAATTTTCCACTGGAGCAACATTTGAAACAAATACATGAGGAAGCATTGATAAAATTTGAAAGAATTGAATCAAATACTGACATCCCAAAACAGAAACTCTGGGAAAAGCCTGTAAGTGTAAAAAAAAAAAAAAAAAAATGTGCACATCCAATCCACAGCAGCCCAGCCTGCTGGAGTGACTTTGTTTGTTTAGAAGTATGTTTGTGTGTAAATGAGTTGAAGTATTTTTATTTTTGGTTAAAGCAACGGAAAAAATGACATTTATTTTTGAGTTTCACTAATGTAATTGTTGCGTGCAGTTGTTTATTTTTCTTATTTCCAGTTTTCAAGTCCCTCAGCATTTGGAGCATTGAAGCATTTATTAATGGGGAGCTTTTAGAGCTACTTGTACAAATACTGATACTTGAGTGTCAGGAAACATGCCCTCTAATGATACCTAAACTTCCAAACATTGGTGTCAAAAATAACTTTACATTCTCTCCTCCCGCTTCCATCCCTGGCTTGTCCAGAAATTTAAGCGTTTCTTTGAAACTCAGAGTTAATTGTAGCCAGATTTTTTTTTTATCAGCTTCTCTGTTTCCCCACTTGTAAAAATTAGATATGACTCAAATTTTTCACAATATCCTGTGTTTGTGTATTATGAATATTGAACTTACTAATGAGTATCTGTAAAATTACTTGAATTCTTTGGGAGGAAGATGCAAACAGTAATTTTTTTAGCTTCTGCTCTGAGTTTAGTCTGCATCAGACATATTTATTATACTTTACAGAGAGAACACAGTGTAACATGTGGCTTAGACTCATTTGCTGCCGATCCTTCCAAGCAGACAACTGTCAGCGTCAGCTACTTGTTGACAGAGTAAGTGTATCAAAATGAAACTCTGGATCAAAGGCTTGTGTTAGAACTTTAAGGAAGATGCAGGCATATTTCATGTCCCCTAATCCCTCTTTATAAATATCATCTTTAAGTTACATAATGCCATGGGAAATCTAGACAAATCCTCCTTTAATAAATGAAAGTTTAATTACTATGCAGATGGACATAAGGAAAATAAACTGTTATCTTACAGAACTGTTCAGTGGATAAAACTTTCGGGAATGCTGGTTTCCTGTCTTTCAGCTTCATGCTCTGTGCAAACTTTTCTGTATGACCCTACTACTAACTTTATTTACCCTTAGAGTCTAATTACTGGTAATTATAATAAATTACTTATTATTATTTTTATATATATATAAAAATAAATGACTTATCATTATAATAATTATAATAAATGACTTCGAACTCTCTTAATTCCCTAAGGTTTGGTGCAGTGTTCATAACTGGCAATTATTTCTCCCTTGCCCCCTCTACATTACATTTCAGTAATTCTTCTGAAATGAGCTCAGTGATGTTGGGTGTCACATATTTGTGGCTTGATATTTTTTAAGATCTATTGATTTTTTCTTTTTTCCAGTATTACAGACACTTTTGAAACATTCACACTAAGCCTGTTGTCTTCACTGTTGGTTGATGGGCCAAATTCTCCTTTTTACAAAGCTTTAATTGAGTCTGGTGTTGGTACAGATTTTTCTCCTGATGTTGGGTAAGTGTTACAATTTACATTTCATCCCTATAAGCAATAATAGAAAAGTTACAAACCACCATTAAGTTGGGAGAAGTCACCTCCCATCTCATTCTCTACTGTGAGGTTGGTGAGGCACTGGAACATGTTTCCCAGAGAAGTTGTGGATGCCCCATCCCTAGAAGCGTTCAAGGCCAGGTTGGACAGGGCTTTGAGTAACCTGGTCTAGTGGAATGTGTCCCTGGCAGGGAACAGGGGAATTGAAACTGGATTATCTTAAGGTCCCTTTCAACCCAAACCATTCTATGGTTCTCTCATACAGGCCATTTACACCAGCATAATCTTATTTTAACCTTAAAATATCTTATGAGTTTCTACTGCTGGACTATCAAGCATTCTCAAGTGTAGTTTTTGACTCATCAAAATAATTTGATAGAAACTATGTTAGTTTAAACAAAGTTATACTGTTAAAAGTTTATCATCAAGAAAAATGGGTAGATAAAATTGTGGTATATCTTCAGTGCCCTAATTTGCCTGGGGTTTTAATCTTGGCCATTTGATATTACTCAGAAGAGTTTGCTAACCTTTCTCTGTGTTGTGTTACCTTTGCTTTTTTGCTTTAATTCTGTGCTTTAGTAGTGGGTAGGTTTGGCACAGATGTGCTTTTGTGCACTTAGGTGCCGTTAACTTGCCATCACCTCAGTACAAAAAGGTATTTCTGCCAACAGTTACTTACTCAAACTGTAGCTCTTGCAGCTGGTCTTCTGAGCTCGCTCTGCACTGCAGACTAAGGGTGGGTGTGTTTTCTTCCCCGAACTATAGGCTCAGCTGCTCATCATAGTTTACCTTTATTGTCAGCAGAGAGAGACACACTTTCAAGGCATGGTTCCTCTGACTGATTTTAGACTTGAGGTTTACAGAAGTCATGCCTTTGCTTCCACTGACTGTCTGAGGTGTTTTGAGTGGAAAACCTCAGTATACTGATCTATTAGTTTAATGTCTTAGGATACTCTGCCTGGCTTGACCTGACTCTATGTGAAGTTACAGGTTTCCTGCAAGTCCTGCGTCATGCCTACGAGTGCCACGCAGCCATCTTAATGTCACAGAGTATGGCAGTAGAAGTCCATCTTTAGACACAGAAATAGTGATTCCACTGTTGTACGTTTTGTCAGCTGAGCCTTTTCCAGGTTGACTATATGAATATGGTGTTGAGCCATACACTGAATTCGCTTGAATCTGCCTTAGTGACTGTACGGATTAATCGATCTAGAAGAATAAGTTTGAGTCCAGAGATCAGTATTCCAGAATTCAACATCTGAGTCTGCCATTGAATCCCTTTTGTGGTTTTCAAACATAGAATAGTGAATGCTTAGAGTTGATGAACACTTATTGCTTTTTGTTTATAGCAGTTTGAACCAAAGTCAATGTGTTCCATATTTCTGCAGGTGTCAATTTGTCTCTCTAGAGATGAGTTCTTATGGTTAACCCTGCCTGACAGCTTGACCAAAATGATCTTTAATATTTTTTTTAAGTACTATTGAAATAATTGTGAAAAACATCAAATGCTTCACCTTCACCACTTACTTTAAATTTGTGCTTTTAAAGCAGTATTTGTAAAAATACCATTCCACTCTTCTGCTTAAGTAGAATGTATGTGTTTGATGTTCCAGGCAGCTAAAATTTTGACCTTAACAAAAGAGTCTTCTTCAACTGAGAGTACTTACAGGTGAATGGGCAGGTGAACAGAAAGGACCAGCTTTTCTTCTGTAACTGTTTTTCTTTCTCTAATATACTCTGTGTGTTTTCTTAACAGTGTGCTACTACTACTGAAATTGAACAAAAAATGCTTTTAAGTTCCATTTCTAGCCTCTTTGGTAATTATTTTTCTTTCTATCTAGCTTTTAAAAACCTGTGTGTGTGTATGTGGAAATGACAGGTGTTTTTCCCCTTCTGCTTTTGCTGGCAGGTTTAATGCTTAAATTCTAGTACTTGTCACTGATTTTAATATGTTTTATTCTAGGTTTAATAGCTCAACAAGAGAAGCTTATTTCAGCGTGGGACTACAGGGTATTGCTGAAAGAGACATTGATACTGTGAAACAGATAATTACTAGAACAGTTGATGAAGTTATTGCGTGAGTAATGCTAAATGTTTTAGAAAACTTAATTCTGTCATACAATCTGTTACAATTAGATATTAATAATATAGTAATATACGGACATATATATAGTAACATGTATTTAAAATTTAATTATATTAAAATAAATACACTAAAGAAGCAGTAATATTGTTCAATAATCTTAAAACTTGTATCTGCTACTTCCTCTATCGTAGCATGTTCATCAGCATAACCTTCAGGAGTTTAATGGTATTAGTACAGTTTCACTAAATGACACAGCATTATAAGATTATTTTATATCAATTTTAATTTGGTGTGGAAGACATGTTGTAGTGCTTCCTTTATCGATGTTATAATTCATTTTCATAACTTCACATAAAATGATTAGTGTTAATGGATATGATTTCCTTCTCTCACCACCCCTTCCCAAAGGAAAGGATTTGAGGAAGATAGGATTGAAGCTCTACTTCACAAAATTGAAATCCAGCTGAAGCATCAGTCTACAAGTTTTGGACTTGCCCTGACATCTGTAAGTCTGTATGCGTGCCCATGTGTGGTGTTTTTTAAGGAATGGATAAGAAATCTACTGTCTATGTCTTTTTGAAATATGGGGTCATTTTGTAGGCTCTTGATATGTAAAACTTTTCACTTAAGGGCTTCTCTTTTATTGTCTCATGTACATCTTTCTTCCTTCTTTTCAGTAGCCTTCAAACTATTGCTCGACTTCACACTGTATGACCTTATCTTAATCAGGCAGTGACCCCCTTGTCTTTACCTGGATAGTGGCTTTGATTGTGGTAGCACTCTATACTTCTGTAAGAAAGACATACCATACTGGCTCTTGGAACTGTGTGTTTTGGCTAGGTGCCTATGTATTTTTAAAAATCAAATAGAAGGACTATATTTTCCTGTGGAATTCAGGGTTGTACTGCTGTAATTTAGTTTGAAGGCACACAAGTAAAAAGGTACACTAATTCAGTTCTTGGCCTCAAATTTTGATACCAAAGCTGTATCAAAATTTTTACATGAAGCTGCTGTGGAAAACACGTTCCACAGCATAATGTGGTGTCTTTGAGAAGTCTGCAAGTCATTGTAAATTTGGGAATGAGTTAGCTGAAGTATTTGCAGTCAGTTTGGGCATCAGGGCCTCCTACTGCCACTCATTCTCCAGTGTCTTCTGTTTTTTTCAGCTCTGCAGCAGCTTCAGTTGCTTAGCAGCTCTTTAGCTTTCTGTCTCTGAAGTGTTGCATCTTGAACAGGAGTTCAGTCCTCTGGCATAAAAAGTTAGGCAAAGAAGCGGAGCCCTGGATTAACATGAGACTTGTGCATTGGAGAGTACAGTCAAGAGCTGTTTCAGTCAGATTGCCATACAGTGAAACAGGCAAATTGTGGATATTTAATTGCCTGTCATGTTTCATAGTAGGATCTGGCAAAATGTGCCTGACTTTGACAACCAGTACTTTCTAGCATGTCTTTAGATTGTGTGATTAATTCTATCTGATGAAATATTTACACATATACTTTTGTCTTTCAACATTTTTAAGTCTTGAAGTTGATTCAACTGTTAGGACGTAATTCTAGAACAGAAAGCTCTTAAACAATTCTTGCTTTTAAAGACCAGTCGTGCAGCATTTGGTGTTAATACTGCTGTAGAAGAAGGGTATATTTCAGTTTGTTTCCTGGAGGTCATGTTCTAGAAGTTGAGTGGGTCCACTCCGCAAACCTGTTGTGATCCCTCTGGATGGCATCCTTTCCCTCAAGTGTATCAACCACACTGCTCAGCTTGGCATTTTCTGCAAACTGGCTGAGAGTGCGCTCAATCCCACTATGTCATTAATATAAAGGTATTGAACAGTATTGGTCCCAAGATGGACACTACTTATTACTGATCTCTGTTTGGACACTGAGCCATTGATTGCAACTGTTTGGATGTGGCCATCTAGCCAATTCCTTGTCCGTCCATCAAATCCATATCTCCCCAGTTTAGTAACCAGGATGTTGTACAGGACTGTGTCAAAGGTCTTACAGAAGTCAAGATAGATGATGTCAGTTTCTCTTCCATTTTCCACCAATGCAGTCATTCCATTGTAGAATACTGCTGGATTAGGCACAATTTGCCTTTTGTGAAGCTGCCTTGGCTGTCACAGATGGTGGCCTGTGTAATTTTAGGTGTCATGTGGTAAGGGATTCTCCTAACTTCCATGCTGTATTCCAATGCTGTGCTAGCTTTACAATCAGAAAGGCTTTCCTCTGTGTCATGTATTTATTTAAAACACAGTACAATAGGTGAACCATTGGCTGAAGGGTGGAGCTCAAAGTGTTTTAGTAAATGGGGTAACATCTGGCTGGTGGCCAGTCACTAGTGGTGTTCCCCAGGGCTCAGTTTTAGGGCCAGTTCTCTTCCATGTTTTATCAATGACCTGGATGCAGGAGTTTGAGTGCACACTAAGTACGTTTGCTGATGGTACTGAATTAGGAGTTGTTGTTGATTCCCCCAAGGGTAAAGAGGCCCTACAGGGAGATCTTGATAGATAGGAGTGCTGGACAATCAAGAATTGTATGAAATTTAGCAAGGAAAAATGTGGGACCTGCACCTGGAACAGTATAATCCTGGATGTACATATAGGCTGGAGGACAAGACTGGAGTGCAACCCTGCAGAAAAGGATCTGGGGGTTTTGGTTGATGATAAGCTCAATATGAGTCACATAAAGCCAAAAAGGGCCAACCATATCCTGGGGTGCATTAAGGACACTATAGCTAACTGGTCAAAAGAAGTGATTGCCTCACTACACTCAGCGTTGGTGCAGCCAAAGGAGAGCAACAAAGGTGCTGAAAGGACTAGAGGGCGTGACTTATGAGAAGCTGCTAGAGGGATACTAGGAGGAGATACTAGCTTTGCTCGCTTAGAAAAGAGGAGACTGAAGGGTGACCTCATTGCTGTCTACAACTCCCTCATGATGAGGAGCAGAGCAGAGGGTGCTCGTCTGTTCTCTCTGATGTCTGGTAATAGGACACAAGGAAATGGCTTCAAGCTATGTCGGGGAAGCACAGGTTGGATATTAGGAAAAAATTCTTCATGGAGAAGGGTGGTCAAGCACTGGAACAAGCTTCTCAAGTGTACTGATTTTGACTGGGAGAGAGTTAAATATCTTCATAGCAGCTTGTATGGGGCTGTGTTTTGGATTTGTGCTGAAAACAGCGCTGATAACACAGGGATGTTTTATTTACTGCTGGGCAGTGCTTACACAGAGTCAAGGCCTTTTCTGTTTTTCACGCTGCTCTGCCAACAAAAGTGGGCTGGGGGTTACAAATTGGGAGGGGACACAGCTGGGACAGCTGACCCCAACTGGCCAAAGGGATGTCCCATACCATATGATGTTGTGCTCAGCAATAAAAGCTGGGGGAAGAAGGAGGAAGAGAGGGGACGTTCAGAGTGATAGCGTTTGTCTTCCCAAAACACTGTTAGGCCTGATGGAGCCCAGCTTTTTTTTTTTTTTTTCTCCAGCCTGGAGACAGTTAAACATCTATCTGCTGATGGGAAGTGAATGAATTCCTTGTTTTGCTCTGCTTGTGCGCAGCTTTTGCTTTACCTGTTAAACTGTCTTTATCTCAACCCCTGAGTTTTCTCACTTTTACTCTTCCAGTTTTCTCCCTCACCCCGCTGTGAGGGGAGTGAGTGAGCGGCTGTGTGGGGCTGAGCTGCCGGCCAGGTTAAATCATGACACCAAGGAAGTGGTCATGGCCCCAAGCCTGCCAGTGTTCAAAAAGCATTTGGACAACACTTTTAGATACATGGTTAAACTTTTAGGTTGCTTACTGAGAACTAGCACTGAGTTGTTATAATCACCCAATGGAAGCCTCAAATAAGGAGTAACTGCTTTTATTTTGAGAGAATTAACTTGAGTATATTCTAAAAGAGTACTGTTCTTAAAACACATTAAGGAGTTTCCACAGAATAGGTAATAATAGATATTGCAGAAAAAGTCTGGAAGGCTTGTGATACCTGTTTGTAAATAAAGATGTAAGAAAAGAGAAGGTGCATTTGTTTTCTCTATACTTCTAAGGGCTTTTTCTTTCAAATGTATCGAGTTGTTTTTTTTTTCTTTTGCTTTGTTTAGTTTTTCCCCATTCACACAGAGTAGAAATGGAGACAGTTTTGGTATCTTGGCCTGTGGTGTATTTGAAGAACTTTCAGTAACAACTCGAGCAAACAATAGTCTCAAACTATACAATAAAACTAGAATAAAAATCCTTCCAAAAGAAATGTCCTGGGGATATTTCTGGTTATTTAGTGTCTTCTTTCTCCAAAGTCCCATCTATGTTACATGTTTGAGTTACCGTATTACAAATCACTTCGTCTGACTGATACAATAAACGGGTAGACTGGAGTATTTATGTACTACTTCTACCACCTGTTCCTTTTTTCATTCTTTCTTGAGCTGAAAAATGGATTTATTTTAAATGGGAGGGAGGAAAGAATACTGCGATAGATTTCCAGAATACAGATATGCACATGTATACAAAATTTAAAAAAAAAAAAAAAAAGGAGAAAAAAAAAAGAGTGGTTTGGTATGATAAAATTAGAGGAGAGAATGAAGAGAACAGGGGACAGATGATGACAGAATGGTCCTTTAATCTGAACAAAGATTTCAGCTTTTTCTTCACCTAACAATATCTTCTGTCTAATAAATACATTAGAGCTACTCATTATATTTCTGCTATTCAAATATAAATGATAAGGTGGTTTTGGAACACAGATGCTGTCAATTACAGAAATGCAGATGGGTTGTCCTGCTTACCTAATTATTCTCTCCCGTTCAGTATATAGCTTCCTGCTGGAATCAAGATGGGGATCCAGTGGAGCTTCTGAAGATTGCAGATAAAGTCTCTCGGTTCAGGCAGTGCCTTAAGGAAAATCCCACATTTCTTCAGGAAAAAGTTAAAACATACTTTAAGGTAGGAAAACCTATGGAAAAATATCTGCAGTATTAAATTTTAAGTCACAGTTTTGTATTGAAAATTAAATTAAAGGCTAATTTTTTATAACCATACTCCTATTTGTAGGTATAGATGAACAGCAGCACTTTTGAATGAAGCATGTTAACTTTAAATAGTTGAAGTGAAAACTTTTCAAAATGGGAAGAGTTGTCTGGTTAGACATTTGGAAACACACACATTAGAACATTAATAAAATACTAATGTTTTACTGAACTGCGGTGCCTGATGCTATAGAAGGACACATGGGTGTTTCCTAATGAGAAGCTCAGATGTGAGCAGAGAGAATTACAGACCTAGTTATGTGTTCCTTAGTGTTGGCATAGCAAGAGGTACCTCTTTTTCCTTGAAAAGACTTTGGTTATAAGTAAGATTGTTCTGGTGCTCCTCATGTTCACTGAACTGCTGTCTGAATTTTACTGTCAGTGCTAATTGCTTTCGGCTCTTTCTTGTTTTCCTCTCCATAGATTCTAATGGAGCTTTTAAAGAATTAAAAACAGTAAAGGTGGTAAATATTGCGTAGTTTTGATGCCCTGAATTAGCTAATACAGGCTATTAGATAGAAACAATCCAGTGATAGCAGTGCAAAAGTGTTTTCTGTTGTTTGGTTTGGTTTGTTTTTTTCCTGTTTGTTTTGTTGCTGAGTTTTTTGTTTTGCTTGGTTTTTTCCCATCAAATTGTTCAAGTTGTTTTGAAAGGCGGATTATAGGTAACTGCCAGACAGATTTATTAGTGAGCAAATGCTGGTTCTGATATACTCAAAAGCAATGAGAGACAGTGGCATCAGTTGAAATCTGTTTTCCTAAAGGTGTTGTTAGTGTCTGGAAGTAGAATGGAGCTGCTAAGGTTTTGGCTTTTGTAGGGAAGAAATATAGGTGCCCTGTTTTTGAATACTTCTGCTGAGGGGCTAAGGCAAAAACATGACTTAATAGGAAGTAATGAGAATAGTTGAATGTTCTTATATCAGAATATTATACACTGTTGTACATCGCTCCTGGAGAGTAGTAAAGCAGGAAGGCTAGGAGCAAAGGAGGGAATGCTGTTCATCCTGTCCATTTTACTCTGCCTGGTTAATTGTGTTTCCCTCTTCAACTCTGTAGTCAATCAGGTTTCCATAGTCTTTCCACATAAGTACAAGGGAGATAAACTCATAAAACATAATCTGATTACATTGTCCCAAGTTATTGGCAGTGTGTGTCAGTGACAGATGTTGCTGTTTGACTCCTACTTTGAAATGGGCAATTTTTGAGGTCACTATTTTTTAAATAGCCTCCGAGTATTATATAAAATGGAAGCTGCTGGAGTAATTTTGTTATTAAAATTCCACAGTCTGGTATAAACAAAGAGAAATTCAACAGCAGTTGTGACACTTGCGTAATGCATGGAGTTCTCTTGCAGCAAGACTGATGTAAAGCATTTCTGAGCAGGATAAGGCATGCACGTTTTACATCATATGGGATCTCTGTGCACTCAAGCTTGGGCAGGTTGAAAGAGGTGTTTAATGAAACCCTCCTGCATTTAACCAGATTTCCCATCTTAGAACATTCTCCAGATAAAACTTGTGGCATACTGCTTTATAGCATTATGTACAGTTGTTTAACCTTGTTTTAATTAAATTAATGAGTACTCTGTGCTGTTGAGGGATTCTGACTCTACACTAAAATTTCACAGAAGGTTGTTCGTGCTTGTTCTTGTGGTAGGCTGCCTTTCTTCATCACCCTTGCAGCAGACTGTTCTGTATGAAATGAAGAGTTTAAGTTGCCTATTTGTGATACTTTTGATAATATGCAAGCCAAATGATGCATAGACTCCTTTCATCTACTGTTAATGGATCAGTAATCTGAAGCAAAATAGGAGGAAGTTGCCCTCAAAATTAATGATGCTTTGTTTTGGGATATATTTCTGCAGGATAATCCACATAGATTGACTCTGTCAATGAGTCCAGAGGAAGACTACCATAATAAACAAGCAAAAATGGAAGCAGAAAAGCTGGAAAAGAAGGTCAATGCTCTTTCTGAAGAAGAAAAAACACAGATCTTTGAAAAAGGTCAACATGCTTTTTCGTACTTTTGTCTGGGTAACTGCTTAAAAACACAGCCAGTTTTTTAGCTGTGTTCTGTAAAATATCTTAAATTCTCAGGCATTCTGCAGCATTTGCTCTGAAATGGATGAATTTTTTTGTTGGAAGTTTGTGTGTGTGTGTTATGGGGCCATACAGTGTAGTATTTACAGTACAATGTGTGATCGGTATATTCCATTAGTTTTAACACACAAAAGTAGAACAATCAATGTCTCCAGTACAGCAGAAGAAAGGAAATTGTTTTAAAATACTGATCTGCTTATGTTTTCCAATATTAACTTGCACTTAAGTACCATTTACTTTGAAGCTGTTTATTTTTGAGCGTCTGAGGTCTGCTCCATGCTCCTATAAAACTTATATTTTGTAATTTTATTTCTTATCTTTTCTACTTAAAAAGCCAACTGTAAGAATAATGTTGTGTTTCACTTATTCTGGACAATAACCTAAATTTGAAAACCCTAGGTAGTAATCTAATTTTGTGAAAACAATGATTGAGTCACAGAAATCACCAAAAAAAATGGCATTAATCTTGCAATGCTCTAGTGCTAGGGGAGCAGAAAATCAGATGAGGCTTTCTACTTAAAAATGTATATTGGAGAGTACTTAGAGGTGACCAGCTACAATCTGAAATTGGCTGAAATGTGAAATAGAACACAATTCAGCAGCACCAGTGAACTGACAGAGCACTTGAGTAAGAGCTGGGTAATGGGTTAGAAAGAAGCTTCTTGCCTGCAAGGTCTGGGTTGCTTGGGTTGGTGTTCGCAGAACTGGGTGGTAGGGCAGGCTGGCAAATGTCACTTCTTCACAGTGTAAATTGCATGTTACTGTCAACAGAATATGAAGGAGAAATTGGGAAGAGAATTTACAAAGATCCAATGTCTGTCACGATGTGGTAATCTGCAAAAATTATTTCAGTAAAATATTTGAAATAACTGTTGATAGAAATTTCAAAACTTCAGACTCTTGTGTTTTTCTGATCTGTGTCACCTCAGTAGGTTTTGACAGCACTTTCACTGAAATCTGAAAGTGACAAACTGATATTCTGCTCTCTTTACTAGGTTTGGAATTAATTGCTCTTCAAAGTAAACCTCAGGATACCTCTTGTCTCCCAGCTCTGAAAGTGTCCGACATTGAGCCCAAAATCCCATTCACTGTGCTGGAAACAACACTCACAGGTTGGTGTAACCACTCCTTCGCCCTCAAAAGAGCAATGCTGTTGCACTGATACCTAGCTGCTTGCCCAGCTGTTGCTCTTTTTCACTCTGTACAAAGCATATGTACTCTCTCTTTGTTGTCTGTAGTTAATGGCCTTTTCCTCTACATTAGACTGGATATAAGGAAGAAATTTTTTACTGTGAGGATGGTGGAACACTGGCACAGGTTGCCCAGAGAGGTGGTGGAAGCCCCATCCCTGGAAACATTCAAGGCCAGGTTGGATGAGGCTCTGAGCAACCTGATTTGTTTGGAGATGTCCCTGCTTCTTGCAGGGGGCTTGGACTAGATGGACTTTAAAGGTCCCTTCCAACCCAAACCATTCTATGATTCTGTGATCTCTGTGAGAGATGGTTTGCAGTGGATCTGCAGACACTTCTCTCCATCGCCTCTGAGGGGCAATGTGGGGCTGTTCTCAGCTCAAACCAGCCACCTGCCCTTCCCAGTCTGGCAGTACTGCTCCTGATGTGGGCTGCCTGCTGCCTGCTTACCCACCGCCTACTCTGCCCTGCAGTGAGAGGAGTCTCTAGGCGGCATGCTCCACTGCTCTTGAGCAATCTCCCGAATTTCCAGAGACTTCTCAGGGTGCAGCACTCCTAGCAGCTTGTGCAAAGAGCCTTACTGCTCTCCCTCCCTACCCATATTTTACAGAATATGATATACAGGAGCCATAGAAAAAAATAATTGTCATCCTTCATAACTTCATTGCAAGTTTCTCCCGGCTTTGCCAATGGGCTACCCCATGGGTTGATAGGAAACAAGAAATTGTAGATCTGTTTTGTTATGTTTCTGTCAAAATCTTGCAGATAATACTACTCTGTAGTATATTTCTAGCAGGCACTTTCTTGCAAAAATTGCAAACAAGTGTCAAGTACTGTATAATTTTGATACTAAAATGACCTGATCTTGTGAAAATTTGAATGTGTATATTCTATTGCCCTAGCTTACAAGAGATCGTACAGTGTGGGAACCCACTTTCCTCAACTTTTGAGGTGATGAAGGCAAAAAGAAAAGGGGGAAAAACTTCTTAAGTTGTTCAGAAATAAATTACCATTCCTTTATTTGAATGTTACCTATAAAATGTGGCCTCTATCAACAGAATTCTCTCATCAAATTGGCCAGGGCATCCATTACCTTATCATAGACAGAAGCGATCAAAACCCTTTAGTCCAGCATTCAGTACAATGTGCCAAGTTTAAACAGAAGTGGTTCTGAAGTACCAACAGAAAATAACTTAATATGAACCTGTTGTAAGAAATTGTTTTGCTTTTATGTGTTTATAGTAGGAAGCTGTTGGTTGTTCTTTGCTTTTGTTTTTTTTTTTTTTTTTTATCCCTAGCTGATGAAGTTCCTGTCCAGTACTGTGCTCAGCCAACCAATGGGGTGGTTTATTTCAGAGCTGTTTCCAGCTTGAACACGCTTCCTGAGGAGCTCAAACCATATGTGCCACTCTTCTGCAACGTCCTTACAAAGTGAGAGTTTTACTTTCTTAGAAGCTAAAGCAGTAAGATGTAATAGAGGTGCTGAAATAATACTGCTTTTAATAATTTCAGCAGCTGTTCTTACTGTAGAAAGGAAATGCTGATAAGTTGGTGTCCTGCAGAAACAGTGATCTTCTCTCTTTCTTACTGACTTTCCAACTCCGTTCCCCTTCTTCCTCAGGCTCTGCATTGCCTTGTTAGCCAGTGTCAACACAAGCATTCCCCAAATGGATTGGGAAATTTATGTAAATGATAGCCTAGCAGAAATTAAAGCATTTACTTGGCTAGATTTTTGGTCTAATTTCACCACATGGTCACAAGAACACTGACCTCATCATGGGGAAAAGAGTGGCACAGGGCAGAACAAGTCACCTGGCATGGGAAAAAAGATGTTCTTTTTATTGATGATAACAACTTATGTGATGTTATTACTGTAGTTCCATACAGATGTTGGTAGCAAGCCTGTACGTAAATCACACTTTTTAATACATCATTTTGAATTATGGGATGCTTTAATTGAAAAGCTTGATGTATTATTTTTTTTCTCATACGGTGTGAAGTAGTATGCTTGCTTGATAACACTCCAAATTTTGAAAGTGTCATATGGATCCTGGTTTTGACGTACACTGAAAATAGATGTAAATCTCTGTTGTTTTTCACAGGATGGGATGTGGAGCCCTTGATTACAGGGAACAAGCCCAGAAGATGGAGCTAAAAACAGGTGGGATGTCTGTCAGCCCACATATCATTCCAGATGATTCACACCTGGATGTGTATGAACAGGTAAATTAATCATAAATTTCAAGATGTTACACTTGCAATAACAGCTCTATAGTTAAGGGTCAGTCAGAGCTTCCAGGTGGAGGGTCAGCTAATGTGCATTGAAAACTTAGTGTATAAAAGGGCTCATGCCCTTTTGTTAAGATATGAATTTGACAATTACAGTAACTTAGTAATTTGTTTTGAGGGGAGTGCTTGATGTGGTTATCCGTTTTAAGGCAGTGCTTAAACTAGCGTTTGTCACTTTATTTTTGAGCGCTGCAAAAAATGTTGAAAGCAGAGGGTAGAGGACAGAATGGTACAGTGTTATACAGACATTGCTGTTAATGAGTGTATATCGCTGTTCATGTTCGGAAACATGGAGTGTTTGCAAGATCACTAGTACTGGGCATAACAGTCCTAGCAATATTTCTTAAGATTTTTTCAGACTTGCTGGGGTCTGCTGCCGTGGTCTGCCCTGCATGGATCCTGGTGCTGAATTAGAGAGACTTCTTTGCAGAAACCTGCGTCTCCAGAGCAGTTTTATTTGTATTTATGTGAAAAATAAGGAATTCTGTTTCTGAACTGCTACTTACTATTGAGAAGGAGGAATGAACAGGCTTGCTTTTGTGTGCAGGAAAATCATGTTTCATGTCCACTCAGATTTTACTAGCGCAGCCTGCACTAAAGTGGTTTTGTGATGTGTAGCATGAGATTGGCATCATTGCATCACTTTCATTAAAAGTTACTGTGCATTTCTCAGGCCATTGCTTTGGTTGTCTTGTGTGAAGGGTTTTTTTTTTGTTTTTTTTTTTTTTTTTTCTCCTTCAGGGTGTGCTCTTTTCATCTCTATGCTTGGATAGAAATCTGCCAGACATGATGCATTTATGGAGTGAAATATTTAACAAGTACAGTACATTTGGTTTCATTTGTTTGGTTTTGCTTTTGCATGTGTTTAGGGGTTTTCTTTTTCTCTCTTCCCCCAACCATCCCCTCCTTCTTAGAGATCCTACTTCATGATTTCTTTTTATAACTGTATCTTTGAATGGTTCCCTGTTTCTAAATCTAAGTAGTCCATCATTTGCATGACTATATTGTGGATTAAATGGAGAAGGGTCTGAGAGCTCATTGTTGAACCTGGGATAATGAATGATTCAGTATTATAAATTCCTTTGGTGTGCTTTTGCACGAGACGTAGAGACTTGCTTTTATTTTTCAGTCCCCGGTTTGAGGAGGAAGAACACTTCAGAGTGCTGGTTAAGAAGACTGCCCAGGAGCTGTCAAATGGGATTCCAGATTGTGGGCATCTGTATGCCTCTATTAGAGCCAGCAAAAACCTTACACCATCTGGAGAACTGCAGGAAATGTTCAGTGGGATGGATCAGGTGAAGAGATAATGGCATCCTTCAGCGAGGCCCAGGTCCTCGCCGTTGGAACTGCAGTGCTCTTTTTAGCTTGTTCTTTCAGCTGGCTCAATCTGTAATCTTTCTTCCTTCCCTTCCCGCGCAGGTGAAGTTGATGAAGAGAATAGCGGAAATGTCTGATATTAAACCAATACTACGCAAACTACCACGCATTAAGAAGTATTTATTAAATAGTGACAACATCAGGTGAGTTCCAGCTAAAAAGAAAATGAGCATTTTGTTTAAAGAGAGGCCATGGCCTGTGAATGGGCATTTCTCAGTGCACTTCCTGGAATACTGGGGTTTTGTGAAATGGGAGGTCTGTGGAAAAACTACAAAAAAAGTTACTAGTTTAAAGCAGTTGCTGTGCTTATTTTGTTCATTTTTTTAACAAGTATGAGAAACTTACAGCAACTTTCATATGTAACTGTTGTACCCAAAGTGTGTAAATGGCCTGTGAGATTTTATGGAAATACTCAAAATTCTACTAAAAATTTCTTAAAGTTGCCCCTTGGACAAATACTGTCATATTGTACTGTAATACTGGAATGCAGTTTGTTTTAGATTTTTTTTCTCCTAAAAGGAAAATAGCAACAATCTGAAAATCTTATGCATATGTTGGAAAATGTAAGAGGACACTTAAAGGTGTTTTGTGTCAGACACATTAGTGCCAAAAATAAAGCCATTTAAAGTGACATAAGTTGCGAAGTTTTGTTTTGCAAAGCATAAAATTATGTTAGTATCTATACTGTTCAAAACCATGATAGATCTGCCTGTAAAGAGAGAATGCAGAGGACATTAGTTTCTTTTTATATTTTGCAAAACTGATGTAGTTGTGTTCTGTGCACAGAAGTGGTTTGACAGCTACTGCTAATATTTAGGTCTGAAGGTGTTTTTGGGCAAGCAAAAGAAAAAGCAATTGGACTGTTAGTTTTTTTTTTTTGCATATCAAATGCTGGATTATGAATATTTTGCTTTTTTCTGTGGTAATGATTATCAGTGACCGCAGATCTAACATTCTGATGATTTAATAGAAAATGTTTAGGAAGACAAAGTGATGCAAATTATAAAGGACTGTCTGAAAACACAGAAACATATTTAAAAACTTGATATGCATTTTTAACAGGTGTTCAGTGAATGCAACGCCTCAACAGATATCAGAAGCATCTAAAGAAGTAGAGAAATTTATAAAGGGCATAGCTAGAAGTAAAAAAGAGAGAAAACCTGTTCGTCCCCATGTGATTGAGGTAAGAAATTGCTTCATTTGTGACTGGGCCATCAAATACAGTTGACTTGATCTTGTGTAAAGACCGCTGTGCAATCAGGAGAGGATAGTTTGAACTATGTCCATACAAAGATGTCTGAAGAAATTTGCAGGAGTCATCTCTGTGGTGAGCTGCTATGTATTTTGCCACAGAGGCTGTCTTCACCTCAATAAAATAGACAATAGTAATCCGTAGATCAGCTGTCAAGCCTTACCCTGAGGTTACTGCTTTTGCGTGGGACGTGGAAAAAGAAATTCTTCCTTTCTCTGTCACATAAAACTGTAATTTATTTTTTAGCTGAGCTTTACTTGGAATGTTGGCCAAAAGGAAATAGGGCATAACGTGCAGTTCCTCAGTTGCATAGGAATTTGTTTTGTTATCTGGGTGTTCAGGACATTTGGCACAAAATGCGCTTGGCTCAACAGAGTTGACAAAGGATCTGCTCTGTCAAGACACAGATCTGTCTTAGTTTCTGATGAAGCTGGCATAAGCTCCCAGTTCCCTACTCGTGTGGGAAATTATAGTCTGAAACTTTCTGGGCCTCATTTAATCACTGTCTTGGTGTCTTTCAGTGCCAAGTTACTCTTGAAAGGAAATTTATTTGGCTTAGAATTTCAAATATAAAGAAGTAATCAAGTACCTTGCTTGTGTTTGTGAAGACACGATCTGATGATGGTTTCAAAGAGGTTTGAGTGGTCGGGGTTGCATTTGTAGTGTCCTTGGTCTAAATTGTTAAATCATCAGAAGGCTGGGTCTCTTGTAGAAATCTTCAGAAGCCAAACCTGTGGGAAGTGAAATGTTTACTGGTTTGCAGATCACAAGGAAGCTAGTTAATGTAAGTACACTATTGGCTGGGGATATTGGTGTTACAGGGCTGTTACTGGTATTAATGGTCCATCTTAAGCTGTTTCAGATTCTCTTACTATTTAGAAGCACAGCACTGAAACATAATGTGCCCTTCAGTTCCACTCTCTCACTGGATTGTTTCTTCAACCTAGCCATCAGACTTAATCCCTCTGTGTCACCCTTTTTGTTATCTTCCCTTGGGTTCTGGCATGAAGATCATTTTGCTAACTTCACACCCATGCATGCAGGCAATTTCTCGTTCTGCTGTCTCTTGTAAGCGATGCTTATTTTATTTTTAACCTGGCTGCTTTCAGAATCAGACTCATGTGATGTCACTCCCAGCTAGCCACTTCCTTTCCTTCCTCTCCTCCTTAAACTATTCTGAATAGTAATGACACCTGACAGAAGAGCATCAGTGACAATTAAGTAAAAATGAACATCTGTGTTTGGCTACAGGAGAGAAAAACAGCTTAGCATAGCCAGAGCTCTCCTTTGAGAAGGAGGCAGGGAGAGCTCAGCCCATAGTTTTGCTTGCTGACCAGTCATGTATGTGCTGCTGTATGTGGCCCAACCAGCCAGAGATGTGTGAGGGGCTGGGGAACGGGTCTCTGAACTTAAAAAAGCCTTGGGAGTATTGAAATGGGGTCGTAAAAGCTACTGGAGGTATGTAAGGCTCTGCTCTTGCTTAAGTAAGTACACAAACAAATTTATGTGTGAAAAAGGCAAAGAAACGAGTGCTGCAGAGGCCTGGAGACACAAAGAGGAACGGAAGTCTTGAAGTGGGAGATGTAAGGAAGAATTGAGTTTATTGCAGGGGATGTTTCAGCAGAAACTCGTGTAGCTGCTGCTGTTCACAAATAATTTGCATTTTTTGTGGGTTTCAGTTTCTGAATCTAGTTTCTGCATCTAAAATTGAGTAGATGGACTGAAATATGATACGGTGACCATGTACTTATGTGGACGTAGAAGAGTTATGGAGTTATGAACACGTGTTTCACTCAAAGTACAGACATTGCAGGGGAAGCATGCCAGTTGGAACTCTATGGTAATAACACAAAGCCTGCCCGATTGAGAAGCTGGTGTGCGAGAATGGGTAGTTGATGTACAGTGTCCATGTATTTCAGTTTCCCAAGGCAATTCTGTGTACTGGATTGGTAATACAGGCACAAGCAAAATGTCAGTGGTTGCAGTGTAGGTCAAGTGGCAGCTTTAACGTTTGTGTGTCTGTATGTTTGGCAGAATTTCATAGTTCTCAAAAAAGCCAGAGTTCTCAAATGGATAAGTTGCCTAATCTCTGCTAACTGACAATAACACATTTTTGTCTTAGGATCCCACTTTCAAACCATGCCAGATGAAGACGCATTTTGTGCTTCCCTTCCCAGTGAACTACGTTGGGGAATGCATTCGAACAGTTCCCTACGCAGCTGCAGACTATGCAAGGTGGGAAGCAGAATGAGCAGGGAGCCACTACATGGGCTGCATAGCACAAAACAAAATGGAAAGTGTTAGGCTGACCACAGAAAATGGAGTGTTGGTAGAAAATGCTTTGCATTGCATTTGTCACAAAACCTTTATGGAGCAGCTTTTGCATGGCTAGGTCCAGAGATGCCCTGTTTCAGTAAATGCTGAGATTAAGTAACAAGGGGCTACTGTCCCATAACTTCCAAGTAAACCGCCCTGCCTACTTGGATGTGTCTGAGTTGACAGTCCTATTGCATGTAACAAAGTTTAGGAGGCTGCTCTCATGTTTCATTAAAGTGAAATAATCAAGCAAATTGAAATATGATATGGTGAGTGTGTACTTATGTACTTGTTCCAAAGCAGTGCCACTCTTACAGTGGTGTCACATTATTCAGCTGTTATTAAATATTGACTGTTTTTTTGGTTAGTACTGTAGCTTTCAAGAAACAATGCATTGCGAATGGGGATATTTGTGAACTTTAGAGGAAAAGGAATTGTTGTCCAATTCATTTAACATCTTTGCTGTTATGTTTCTCTCATTACAGCCTTCGAATTCTTGCACGGTTGATGACAGCTAAATTCCTACATAGAGAAATCAGAGAGAAGGGAGGTGCTTATGGTGGAGGTGCTAAACTTAGTCACAATGGCATATTCACTTTCTACTCCTACAGGTAACAGTAGGTTCATTCTTTCCCGTTCATGTCTGACAGGACTGCTGACTGCATTTACATGTGTCTTTTTTTTGACTTAGTTGTAGCTCTCTTTCAAGATCAAATGAAATAAAAAGAATGTTGAATCACTAGACAGTGATTCAGTGCTGATGATATTAAGATCAGTTGCTTAAGGTATATCAGTTGTTGATAAACCTCTCCTTGCTTTCTCTGGTTTCTGTCTTTGGGAAAGCCTAACTTCTCTCTGCTGGTAACAGCCGTCATTGCGTCTTTGCAGTTCCATGTTTACTGTCTCGGTACCAGATTTATGTAAAACTGGCTTTCACTTGGAACACCAGGAAGTAGAATGTTGTTCCCTAAGGTCTTGGTTTTGAAAGTATGCAGCTTCCTTTGGTGACTGTGGCTGGAATCATCAGACATTCAGCAGAAAGTATTGGCTAGTGATGAGCTAGGATTGTTTTCTCATTTTCTGCCAGTCCAGAGCAGCTACTTTGCATTGGTCTTACCAAAGCAAATTTCTGGATGAAATTTGAACCAGAGGTATTGAAGATTAGTTATAATCCCCACTAAAAATGTCATATGGGTAGAGTCCTGGCTGAATACTTTTCCTAGACTGAAGGCAGCCTAGCACAGTGCTTGGTTGGGATTCCTAACTAAAATTTGAGCAGCGTTGCCTCTCTGTGAAGCTTCAACATGGTAGGACTAGTCCTGATGAGTATTTCAATAGCTGTCAACCTGTTGCACCTGTTTTACAGAGAGCAGGAACAGGTGTAGCAGGAAACACAGCTTAGAGAAGATACGGTGTATCATAAATATTACTATTGTTGATATTAATGGCACTTACGCTTACTAAGCTGTTGCAGCAAATTGAAAGCGCATTGTAAACGGTGCTGGTTTACTGTCTTTTTTAATGCCAGTTCTCTGCACAGTCTTGCAGCCACCTTTAGGCAACTGAACTTGCTGCACTTGTGTATCTGAAATTCAAAGTATGCCTGGTTTATAACATTTATTTCTTCTGAAAAAAACCCCCCACAAACCTCATTTTGTAAACAAAAAGGCAGTTTATCCCATGTTTAATCCCCAGGTATGTATGTTTCTGTGATGCATATTAAACTGCAAATCAAATGAGAGCAAAGCAATTACAGGATTTCACTTTGTAAGACTGAAATTATTAATTTTACTTTCTTTTTTTTCTTCTAAGAGACCCAAATTCATTAGCCACCTTGAAAACGTTTGAGAAAGCAGTTGAATGGGCCAAATCTGGAGAATTCACACAACAGGATATTGATGAAGCTAAGCTAGCAGTATTTGCTGCTGTAGATGCACCAATAGCTCCTTCAGATAAAGGTATATTTTCATCAGCCTCCTAATGCTGCCAGTATTTTTTTTTTTTTATTAACTTTAAAGGGATGAAAATAGTTAGTTTCCTAAGCTGTATCATATGGTGAAATTTGTACTTGGAAGATGTAAGACCTTTGCAGTTTCAAGGAAGCTTCTTGATGTCAGGTGAATAAAACTAGAAGATGGAGGTGGACTAAAAAAAATTATTTTAGGCTTCAAAAGGGCATTAGCTGCAAGCAGCTAAAAAGAAGTCTTCTGATTCAAAACAAGTTGGAAGGATTACTTTCCTAACACAAGTACACATACTGACTATGAATGTCTCTAACCTTTTGTGCATAATTTTATTGAAGAACTTAAAGCATAAAAGTCTGTCTGCTATGGTGGAGGGTGTTATCTTTACATATCTGCATACCTGTGGTGGCTGGCAGTATCTTCACATCTTTTCAGTTTGCTCCCATGTTGCTTTGCTTTCCTAATTTTTCCTTCCCTCCCCCATTCTCAGCTTAATTTCAATCCAAAACTTGCTAAGTTAGAATCTATTCCTTTCCTATACATAAAGGTAACCTTAACATAAGGTTAAAATTAGCATTATTTTAATATGTACTTGTATTAACACTAACTTATTAAACAAGGAAACTTAACATTAAGCTGACTTTCAGCTGACAGAACTTGGTTTTGGTCTGGGCAGTTAAAAAAAAAGTAATCAATTTTAGATGCGTATGTGAGTGAAATGCGTGCATATTGACTTGGTATTTGTGAGAGTAAAGATTTACTTTCTTTGGTATTTGAACGTGTATCTTAATGGAGGTATGGCAAATTTAGTGAAGCGCTGAATAGAAGACCATTGTTCAATAGGCCTGGAAGCTGTTGCAGAAATACCTACCCCTTAGTACTACTGTTGTTCTGGTCACTGAGCCCTGGGTAAGGACTTGACCAACCTTACCGAACTTTGAAGTCAGCCTTGCTTTGGGCAGGAGGTTGGACTGGTTGACAGACGTCCTCCCAAAACACTTTTTTTTTTCCTATGATTAGTTGCGTGACAAAATGCTTTTCTGTTGTCATTTTTGGAGTTCTTTAAGTGTTCATGGACTTACAATATTAAAGTACTGTAGGCAAGTATTCCAACAAAAGCATTAAAGCATTTGTGTGTAGATTTCTGTATGTAGTACAAAAAGGTGATCATATCTTCATGTGGCACATCCATATCAGCTTATTGCAAATCTTAAGAGTTTGTTGTAATAAACCACAATAAATAGAGATGCTTAATGAAATGCAGTTTGGCTAAAACACTGTCAGAAACCACCGAGACTCTTTAGAATGAATCATGTTAGGGTGTTTTAGGTTTTCTGGACCACCATTACGTTTAGATTGTTTTAAAAACTAAATCACCTGCCAGTACAGAATAGGAATCTGCCCCCCCACCCCAGGAAACTCTTACTACCTCAGGAAATTGATTTACCCAGTTCTAACCTTTGATATCTGATTTACAGTTAGATATTGTCTCAGGACAACGGCCTAATGGTAGTCCCTGTAATTCCCTTCCAGCACACTGTCTTAGTTTGCACTCCTTCATGCACATAATTGTAACTGAGATTCCAGTCACCAATGCAGTGCATGGTTTTGTTTTCTTTTTTTCCTAGGAATGGATCATTTCTTATATGGGATTTCAGATGAAATGAAGCAGTTGCACAGAGAACAACTTTTTGCTGTCAACAGTGATAACCTGGTTGATGTATCAAACAAGTAAGTTTATGCTCAATGTAGTAAAGTGTTTGCTTGAAAAACTGAATAAAACCTAATTTGTAGAAGAAGAGTTTGTGAAAGTTGTCGTAGTAGTTCATGGATTTCTTCTCTTGGGCTTTTGTACTACTTTCTCTATTTATTTTTGTAACCTAGAGAGATGTTAATTATATCCTGCATACTGCATTTTAGCAGATTTAACTCCTTCCTATGTTCTGAGATTCTGGGAGATAAATAGATAGGTTTATGTTTAAAGAGGCTGGAAACAGTCTGGAGAAAAAGTACAGGCATCCAGCTCCTGGCTATAGGAGCTGGTTCTTCTAGACTTGTAACATTTTGTGCTTAAAAGTCCAAAGTAGAATTCAGAAGTCTAAAGCATTCCACTACTGAAGAATACACGGTTAAGGAGATAGTCTAGTTAGGGCTGTGCCTTAGGAGGCTCTTGTGTTGCAATGGCTGGGGAACAAACAATGGGTATGTATCAAACAGCACTTTTTCCTGAGATGGGAATATTTTTAACTTGTACAGCAGAGTTATGGATAACTGCACACAGCAGCTTCTCATTTGTTTCTGGTTTTTTTCTTACAGGTATCTTGCAGTTGGGAAGAGCACTCGTGGTCAAGCTGTACTTGGCCCAGAAAATGCAGATATCACCAAAGATCCCTCGTGGGTCAAACGATGAAGTGCTGCTGAATATCTAAGCTAATACAAATCAAGCCAATCTGTGTGACTATATAATTAGGTTTTTTTTAGTAACTTTTAACAGTGCTGTGGTTCAACTTAAGTGATCATTGCTGCTTTTAACAGTGTCCAACAAACCAGTTAAAAGCTGTCCTTATCGAAATAACTATGTGAAATTTTTCAACCCATACAGTCTTTGAGAGCAAGAATTGCATGCTCCGTATGGTAAAGACAAACCTTAATTAATATTTAACTGAAGACTCACTCCTACAATCACATATTAATACTATATAAAATAAATATTTTTATATATGTAAAACTCTGTAATGGTGTTTCTTTGAAATCATGTCTGCTTTTGGATACATAAAGAACTATGTCTCATACTGACAGATTTCATTCTTTGGTGTTCCAACTCCAGGTTCCTTTGCATAAGCCACCTCCAGAAAGAGGAGCTTTGTGACAGTGCGTTCCCCATCACATCAAGCCAAGTTTTAGTGAATTGCAGTGTAGTGGGCAAATCACTAATGAATCGGTGTACAGTGTATTTTACATTCAATTGATCTTGCCAGTTTAGGCAACATTCAGTCATATTTTGATATGACACAGTCTAATATTTTAACGTTGTCAAGGGCTGGTTAACAGATAAGCTGGCATGAGGGAGACATCTTTTGGCTATGGTTGTCAGCCTAATTTAAAAAATCAGTTTTACCCTTTTTCATCACTATAGGGTTGGGTTTTTTTGGTTTTTTTTTTGTTTGTTTTTTTTTTTCTTAATAGTCTTGAAGAAACTGAGAGAAAGGAAACAATGAAGCAAGGAACAGATTATACCCTTCTGAATCTCAAGTTGTTAAAGCTTCCCCTGCTCCCAAAAAATAATTTTATCATCCCTGTACAAAGAGAAAGGATTCAGAGTTCTTGCCTAATCCTGAAGCAGCAACGAAAACCAACTTGCCCTGCTGTGACTATTTTCTGCATGGTTAGGGAAGGAATAGGGCAGTTGCTTTTTTCCTTCACTGGAGCATACAGAGAATCCTTCATGAAGCATTATTCCCCCAATTGTTTACTTCCTTTTAAATACAATTTCTGACAAATCACTCATTATGTTTGCAACAGTATTTTATTTGACTTCAAGATACATTAAGCACATCCTGTAACTCAACACAAAGCTAGCCATCTACACTTATTTTTTGGGTGTAAGTACTCTGAAACAAAGTGCAGGAGGTGAGTAACTTACAGAGTGCATAGAACAGTGTTGCACTTACTGTTAAACCGTAGTATCAGTAAATGGTGCTTATCCATTAGATGCTAGGGTTTGTTTCAAACATAACACAAATACAGGACAAAATCTGTGTGACATCTGAATGTCTTGTTTAACGTAAAGTGCTGGTACAATAATTTAAATGTTACAAAACAAAGCTGTAACGATTCTAAAGCATTGTTACTCACAATGTGCATCTATTACAACAATCTAAAAGTGATCTCTTTAGATGGCTCCGGTTTCTGCTTCCTTTGGGCTGTGCATAGCAACATGCTCCAGCTGGCCTGAATCTGAAACATCGTAACTAGTCTTGTACTTGGCCAGGATTTTCATCAGTGGTCGCAGCTTCAGCCACCATTGCTCCTTGGGAATCCTGTGTCTGTGTAAGAGATGTGGTGGGTAAAAAAAAAAAAAAAAAAAGATACGGGGATTTACTTAGCAGCTAAGGCAATACTAACAGTAATGGCCTGCCTTATAAATAGGATCAGATACTGACATTTATGGTGGGATGTAAGCAGTGACCCAAAATAGGGAGAAATGAGGACAAAATACTGAAGGAATTAATGGATTGTACTGTAAAGCTGTTCTTTATAAGGTAAGTGTAATAGCAAATTGGATGCAAAAACGCTGCTCCATTAAACTACCAGAAGTAATTCTAGGCATTACTAGAGCAAAGACAATTATGAGAAAGTTATTTTACAGGACAGTGGAGTCCCAGAATTCGTAACGAGAGACTTCCAAGTATAAGGAGGATGAAGAGAAAGCATGAAGGGAGCTGTTAGAAAAGACAAGTGAACAATCAAAGTGAATCACTGACTCAGTGTAGGTCAAAGACAAAAGTGGAGTAAAATGGCTGGCAAATGCTGTGTGTCAGCACTTTGAAGATGATGTTTGTTTGATGTGGTGAAAAGAAGCCTGTTGTTTAAAATGTAAGCAGCGTATACGTACACAAAGTCTGTTTCATTCTTAAGTTCAGCCACAGGTTGGAAAACAAGGTTGCGTCTACGGATTCCCAGCAAACAGACGGAGTCATCAGTATTGGCAAATACTTTTCCTAAAAAGAATGAAATCATTCAGGATCTTTCTTACTCACACTTGTAAGGGCAAACGCCCTTTTTTTTTCTGTAGTTGAATTAAATTAGGAGCTTACAGTGGCTTAATTCCAGTTACTGAATACTTAATGTAATGATAAAGCATCAATTAGTACTTTAATAGGGTTAGGAGATCTTAACTTTTTAAATTTAGCTTTGGTGATTAACAATTAAAATACAGTATAATTAAGGAACAATAAGACTGAATTTTAAAATCCAATTTTAAATTAGATTTTAGTAAATAATGCTTTACAAAAATTCCCAAAGAAGACATATTACCTTCTTCTGTCTCCCATGTAGCAACCATGAAACAAAAAGGAAGAACAGATGTAACTATATAACCATCAACTCCTTCATGCATGAAAAACTGCAATCACACTAGCATTTTCTTAAAGAAAGATAAGAAAACAGCTATCTGAATTATTGACCTCACATAAAATCTTACAGCAGGAAACACAGCATGTCACTACTCAATAATAATAACATAAGCAAGAGGGAAAGAAGTATGCTGACTAACAAACTAATACACCTTCATATGTTTGCATAGCAGAGTAGTCTTACATACTGTATCTACGCCAAACACAGTAACAAGACATAGCACCAAGTATTTCTGCACCTTTTCGGTAGGTTTCTTTCAGTTTTTTGGAGATCCACTGCACAGCTTTTGCAGACATTTTTGTCCCAAAGTTCCTATCAAATGGTGAAGGTGCACCACCCTGTGTGAAAATTTATGGTAGGTTAGTTTAGTTTGCAAATGAGTATGTGTGTCTTTTTATTTTACCAGTTATCTCTGTTAACAGCCTGCTCTACCTCTTACTTCCACTTCCCCCACTTACTCGGAAAAAGAAACAAACCAAAAACTCCACCACACAAATCAAGCTAAAACATTTAAAATTTGTGTTAAGCACCTGTAGAATTCTCATGGAATCAGTAATACTTTTCACTTGGATAAATGGAGGGCACTGTTTTCCCTTTCTTCCACTTCCCCTTAGTACTGACCATAAAGCACTGCCCAGCTATCACACTGCCACAGGGCAGCCTAGTTTCAGCACAATATAAACCAGGAAACTGTCGAAGAAAAGGTGTCAGAAGGAGCCTAAGAAACCTAGGTGCTGACTGTGATCTAGGAAGCCTGGGAAGCCTAGCTCCATTAGAATGAGGAAGGCCATAATGCCATGTATGCAACACTAGGATGAAACAACTGCACTCGGACTTTCTACACTAGTAGTCATTTTGTTTTCTTTTTTTCCCCTGCTTTCACTCCAAGTATTACAGCAGCCGTTATATCGTTCTGGGACCAGAAGTGGTAGGTTTTTTTTAAACTCTCAACCTTCTGTCTAAATTATGTAAAGTCTGACTTTTCTGTCCATTTTCAATGCAGCAGATGGGACTGAAATCATATGTGAAGTAGTTCCAAACAGATTGTTTGACTAATCCTGATCTTGACCTTCAAAATAAACTCTGCTAAATTTATGCAGAAAGTGCCAACCTCAGCACTGAATAATCTAAAAATATATGAGTAAGGGAAATACACATACAACTTGAAGTTACTTAAAAGGAGAGACAGTAGTTTCCCTACCAGACTTTAGAAATCTGGTTCTACATCTATTTTTTACTCTACCTCAGTCTTCACGATTAGAGTAGCCAAATTAGAAACTTACTATTTGCCCACTAGCAAGCAGTACAGTGAGATAGAGATGCAAGGTACAAAGACCACAAGGAGTGGTCTACTACTGTCTCTTCTACAAGAAAAATCCATCTGCACTTATCTTCTTAGTGAAATATCTCTTCTAGAGTTCAGAAGCCAGATACATTATGGATGGGCAGATAACTGTATTTTAAGGATGTATTACAGTAATAACAAGATAGATGTATTATCTATTTTTAAAAGTGTAATTGTTTATTAATATAAACAGGAGATGAAAAAAGTGAGACTCACTAAAAATCTAATGTTTTCCTAGATTTTTAATAATGAATTGCAACAAAATATAATGCTGACAAAAACTTCTGTGTAATTTACAAACAAAAATCTACACACTTTTCTTTAATTCTAAGTCAGACTTGCCTGAAATGCTTGAATAGTGTATGCTCAAGCTCTTTGTTCATACAAAGTTAAGCTTTCCTGTAATTTTAAGGTAACTTTTACCTGTTGCATGTGGCCCAATACATTTTTTCGACAGTCAAACACTCCTTTTCCTTCTTCAGAATACAGTTGATAAATGAAGTCAGTTGTGTAGTTCTCATTGCAGTTCTCATTTCTGTAACAATTAAGGCCAGATACAATCAGCAAATTTACTATTAAATTGTGGACGTCTTTACAGATAAGAATGACAAGTTTTCCCATCTTCACGGTGCAAGTAATCATGGCTAGATATTTTCATCTGATCACATATGTTCACTTTCATGTAACATGCTCACAATTTTGAAGTCTGCATTACTTTTAGTACACTGACATCACTGGCAGGTCACTTGGAATCCATTGTTGAATAAGGTAGTGAAAAAGACCATTTTAGGTCTGTCAAGTTCATTATGCAGAGGAAAAACTGCTTTAAAACAAAAAGTCATCACATCCAATGGAATCATTTTGCCTTTTATAAAAGCATGGCTGATGAACAGTACCTTAGGCTGTTCTTCACCAATACTGTAAACATAGGATATTTTTTCAACCTAGTCATATTAACTAGTAGAACCTGAACAAATATAATGGTATCCTCACACAATTTATTGTGGTATTCATTTTTCAGCCCTTCGCTACTTGGCATACTGAAAGTAAATTCTCAAGAAAGAAGCTACAGACTGATTTATGCTGCTTAAGAAGGTATAATTTAAAAAAATGATAATAAATATATTTTTAATATTTTGATTTTTGAAAGCTATTTTGTTCTGTGTTATCTCCTAAAATCTAAGTAGGATTTTTATAGTAAAGGCCATACTGTATCTGTACAAATGTATGCTGGTTTTCACAGTACCTTTAGTAAGAAAGAATCTATGATAAAAGACAAAGCCAATAAGAAATTAGTTGAAAATCGGATAAAATATTAAACTGTAGAGCAAATACATTTACATAGAAAGAAGTTTTGGACTTGAGCATCCTGACAGCTCCTAGACTTGCCTTCTGGAGCTACAGTTTCAGTAAAAATCTCATGCTAAAGGAATAAAGAAGGAATATAGACTTAAGAGTGTCTTTGCAAATTGCCAAACAGCCTACTTGGCTGGAAGTGCTCAGCATCACTGATGCCATCTAGTAAAACTACTTTTGCTCACCTCAGCACTAGACCACGCTGGATACTAGTTTTCATTTTTTCAGTCAAGTGTTCCACATTAGCCTAGAAAGAACAAAAGTATTCTTAATGAGCCATACAGAACTCTAAAACAACTTTAATGAGCCTACATATCCTGAGAACTTCTGTGAAGTGTTCCACATCAAGTATTACGTGCAAATTCAAATAATCAGCAGGTTTTTGGAGACTCGTTAATATACTGTGTGTGGCTATTTATCTTGGGTTAAAACTAACTGATTCCTCCACATCACAAATAACTGATTTTAATAGCAACACCAAGCTGGTTCTTTATATGCTATACTCGTATAGCACCAAGTTGGATAACATTGATATGCATAAAAATACAGAAATTGCCACACAAGATTGTCTCTTGCCCTTACTCCCTGTTTTTGCAAAAGTCCTGTTATGGATACAGTGATGTACTGCTGTGCTGGTACTCCCATATATGACAGAATAATACACACCACTGAAAAATGAGTGGGGAGGAATTACAATTCATTTCACACCTTTTTTCCTATCAGGAAATTTCTGTCTGTTTAGCTTTGTATTTGTCCATGATCACAGCTACCAACACCTACCTCAGAAACATAAAATTCTCATGGTAGAAACGTTGCCTATCAGCTTACACCCCAATCTGTAATCCTTGAAGCCAGAGATCTTTATTTTAGCAACATCTCCAAACATGCTCTCAACGGTATTGGTAGCAAAGTCAGTATCCAATACACCTTGCATACTGTTCAGCTCCTGACATTAAGAGTTGTCTAACACAATGGAAAGGGGTTTGGTTTTTTTCCCTACTTTTGTTTTTCTTTTAAAAGTGCCCAGGTCTGTTCATTTACATGTAATTTGATTTTCAATCAGAAGAATAAAAAGAAAACAATTCACCTAACAGTGTTTAATACTAATACGATAATTTTGTCAGTTAATTGAATCTGATGGCAAGAGTAACTGGGTATATGTTCCTTTATACAATACGGCATAAGAACTGGCATTATATGGGAGTGCTACTGACAAACACAGCTTTTAGATGCAATCTAAACATTTAGGGTTTTTTGTAACATGAGCTATCTACTTCAAGCATACACATTATGCTACACATGTACAACAATTTTAGGATCTACTTAAAAATGAGGAAAGCATTTCTAATGCTGTATACCTGGAGCTCTCGAATATCAAACTGCTCTTCGAAGATATACGCAGCATCAGCTCCTGCCGCCAGGGCTCCCATATTAGCCAGATAGCCACAATAACCACCCATGGTCTCAATGATGAATACACGACGCTTGGTACCACTGGCTGACTGTTTGATACGATCACATGTCTAATCAAAGATAAGATAGAGTAAGTTCAAATAAAAGAGTCTGAATTTCTATGTTTTATATGTCATGCAATTTTATGTCACTTATTGGTAAAAGAGTTCAAGGAATTTATAAAAATATATCCTTAAAAATTCCAACATACTGTAACCCATTTAACTATAATAATTACCAAATAAACTAGTTCTCACATATCATACATTGAACACTACAGTCAAAATACAATGGTTTTTTTTCTTCCTACAAAAACTAAAGCAAGAATTAATTTTGCTTTGTGCATGGAATTAAAAGTTATGATAGTTTTCTAAAAGAGAGACAAATAAAGGAGCTTTTTAACCCAACTTTGGTATGAGTCAGTTTCTCTGCTTTAATTTTATTAATTACTGAAGAGTTTATTTCTTCTTAGAATTGATTTTAAAATTCACTGCATTCTCAACCGTACTTAACAGTTACAGTTTCTTAAACTTAAGTCTTAAGCATGTATTGCCTTATTGTTAAATTTCCAATAATGATATCCACATAAATACAATTCTTTCAAGCACTACTGGAGTTTAGTTGTTTATTTTTAATGTTCTGGGTTTTTTTTATTAATAGGTACATACTTACTATAAAAAGACTGGAATCTCCACTTGCATCTTACACTCACCAGCATAAGAAATGTTCTCTACAAACAGATTTATTGCTTACATGCCACCAAGTACCATCAATATTTATCAGAGCTGCCTAAGAAACTTAGAAAATAACAGAGAAAATCTCCAGTGTGGTGGGACCTAGGAAACCTACGAAAATGTAGAAACTTTGGAAAACATAAAAACCTAGGAACTAGATTACTATGGATCTCCAGGTTTTAATAATACTCAAAAAGTTATTTGACAAACTCTCACTTCCTAGAATGAGTTTTCCTGCACTTTGAAGTTATTTTAAAGTAATCAGATAACCTATCTTCCTTTCAGAAAGCAAATAAGAGAACAAAAAAGATACTGTTTCCTTCTTTGTCTTAAAAATAAATAAATAGGTTATACTCTTGGTGACACCTGGTGACAAGAAGAATTTTGTGAAACTGATGTACTGTCTCTACATCAGTTCTGTTCAGTAAAAACAAGAAATAAAAGCACCTGAGGTTCACAATCTTGAAATCTGAATTATGATAGTGTTAAAAAATCCCAATGCCTTAATGATTTCCTGAATGAGTAACTGTAGATGCTGTAATATTTGATGTATTTCTGTTTCACAGATATTTACAAGCAGAACCTTCATTCAGCTAACTGAAAATACTACAATCTGAAACAAAGATTGTGAGCAATACAGTCTTTAAAAATACACCTAACAGAACACAGTACAAATAATGAATTGATGTATGAGAAAACTTAAAATAATAAAAAATCAGAACTTCTAACACAGTATTACTTAATACATTGAAGGACTAAAACCAGTGCATGCGTGCATTTAGGTCCAGCTACCAAAAGATGCATGTGATTTCATTTATGCCTATTTTATTTATATATTTGCATATGTGCATGTTATATGTATACATCCAGACATTTATACATGCACAAGCACAGAATTCACATTAATTTATTCAGAATATGGATTGACATTCTGTCATCCTAGACAGAAAGTATCTCCATAACAAACTAACAAAGTCACAAAAGCCTATGTTGAACTTCAACTGTTTTTTCAAAATGACACATTCTTTTACCTCTCTTGGATTTTACAATGTTCTCAAGCACGTTACTTTCCTGTTACAGATGTGGTTTCCTACGAATTTTTTTCTACCATTCTTGCTCTTTCAGAATGATTGTGACAGAAATATGCAAATACAAAAATGGCACAGATGGATTCTAAAGAATCATTAATTCATCTACTACTCCATAGGCTGGACAGGCCAAAACTCAAAATGCCTGACGCAGGTTTCAGAAGTTTTAAACATGTAGGCATGGTGACTCTTTTGGGACTACTCTTTGGAGTTCCATTGCTAGTTGAGCTTTCATATGAACTGAGCCAGCTTCATGAAAAAGCTGATATTCAAAACTTCACCAGTGTTCTATTTTTAGCACAAATAATTCATTCTAACCATAATGAAATTCAATAGATACAATTATTTATATTTTATTTTTTACTGAGCATTACTGAAAGCTGTACAAATTGGAATTAAAATTAATAATAATTGCTGCTTCCTGAAATACGAGGAAGCAGCAATATGTGCGATCATTTTTCCCCACTGTGTTTTCATGTTTTCATTTTTACAGGTGCATCACTGTTAGAAGTGGTATCAGTCCTAAACAGCAGGCTTAGCTTGAGGTTTATAAAGTAGGTAAAGTGGAACCAGCTAATGGAGTGGTAAAAGTACCTGTGTCCTGCCTATGAATGTATTGCTACAATTTACCCACACTACATCTTAGGTCATCTTCTCCCCAGGGATGCTGTACTGCATCTCCCAAACACCAGGCCATAACGAATTCCAATACAGCTCTCAATTATCTACTGGAGCTTTTTCATTATAACTAAATAACACTGTATCAGAGCAGGAAAACAAACCTGCATTTCTGAAACCCCTGGATCTCTATTCTGACTTGTTTGGCCATTTAGTTCATAATTAGTTATACAGACCAATAATAAGGGGGTTTGATAAAAGTCAGAGCTGTTCAGAGGTTTACTCATTTGGCTGCATTAGACCCCAACTCGGTTCCCTTTGCTGTGGCTCTAGCAGACTCAGTAGGATAGTAAAGAACTTAAAGAGTCCATATAGCAGTTGTACCAAAGGGAAAAAGCTACAGCAGACTAAAACTAGAAAATTGATTGTTCTGACTGAAATAGAAAACCCACTCATATCAAGTTCCTGGCCTCACACTGTTTAGTTAGCATCAGTGACAGGCTTAACTGCTTACACATTTATACGCAATTAATATATCTTAAGCCTAATGCAGTCTTAGGGGATTATTCACAAGTTTAGTGCTGACCATGTGCTTAAAATGCTCTACTGCATTGAGCTAAGTCATCAGCCCACGCAATAAATGTGGCATTTATTTATAAAACATGTGTTTTCTTCTTTTACATAAGTAATGTTGAGGAGCTATGTAAGATGAAAAACAAAATCAAAGCAAGTAAAATATTTTATTCTCAGTAAAAGCAAATGCCCTAAGCACTAACACAGCAGTCTTGAATAACAAAACAGAGTCCCCAAAAGGTAAATATAAAACATAATTAATTTTTATAAGGTTAATCTTCAATCAGTCTTGGAAAACTTCTTAACTATAAATCATTAAAAAATACAGTAACTGAATTATTTCAGAAAACTGGACATTTCAAGGTCTTTAGGTATCCTCATCTTATGCATTTTATCATCTTAACTTTTAAAAGATATGCAGTCTTACCTCCACAATAGCATTCAAGGCAGTGTCAGCACCAATGCTAAAGTCTGTGCCTGGCACATTGTTGCTAATAGTAGCAGGCAACACACAGATAGGTACGCAAAACTCCTCAAAGCGGGAACGTGCCTCGTGTAGCTGCAGACAACTTTCATAGGCCTGAAGCAGTGGTACAAGTATGAGTGATACATTCCTTGTCTTTGGATTGCTCTGCTAATGACTCCTTGCATGTGATGGTAAATTTGGCTATCCATTGGCCCAAGTAAATACAATTGGTGAGATTATTTGGGGGAGGATATCCTGCACATACCACAACAGTGCACTGGGGTTGCATTGGCACAATGCTCTTTGAAGAAATGCGCAAGATTAGTGCAAGTTAATAGAGAGTGAATGTGAAGTGTGCAGAGGATAAAGGTCTGAAGCAGCTGGGCAGAAAAAGACAGCTGAAAGGTAGACTAGAAATCATTCCACAAGAAACCACTTAAAGAACAAAGTTTGAAACATGTTAAGGAGTTTAGAAAGTTATCTAGCAAAACACCTACAACTTAAAGGAAATGCTTAAGAAAGATTTAAAAGTTTTTTAAAACTATGTTATCCTATAAAGTCAAGACACACATCTATTTCCACCAAGAAGAAGGAAAAAAGTTTTGTCTATGCCATCCAAGATTCTATCAACATCACACATCTGCCTCTATGCACATAGACTGGACACAGGCCCAGAAAAATCCAGGAATATGTGCACACGGATGAGTTAAAGTTTGCAAGTATAGTTCTAAGATTCTTTGAAAAACAGCTGTAGGTCCTTGGGAAGATTCCAAACACTACAAAATAAATTGTCATGTGAAAAGGATTAGGTGTTCCTAATAGATGTCAAAAGAATACTTAAAGGTTAAGATTTTGCAGCTGATTCAAGTCAGTACACATATTTTTTAGTTACATTATTCCAGTTTTCTAATCTAAACTAATCAGTATCTCTCACGATGTGTGGCAGTTTTTCAAACTCAGGCTCCACAAGAAAGCCTGATTACATAGTATGTTACGTTTTTCTTAATCTCTTTCTCCCAGAAAGGACTGATGTTCACAGAAGTCTCATCTTTTCAATTTCTCAAATCAGTTCAGAGAAGCAAATAATTGCAGAACAAAATTAGATAGCTATCCAGCTATCTCCACAAATATTTATACAGTAACTGATTTAAGCAATAACTTAGGAGAAAATTATGGGAAAAAAAAATCACCTGTGAGAATTCTGCTCTCCAGTTTTTTGTTCTAGATAGAGCTGATCCCATTCAGCGAGGACAGGACATATGGCAGTAGGTGCGTAAGTGCAAACTGACTTTCTATCTCTACTCATGTATTCTGTAAGTGTAACTTTCAGATAAGCTCAGTGCTAGGATGCATTTCCAGTTTAAGTCTAAAACACAGTCTAAAAGATTGCACTTTCAGACCTGTAGCTCTGAGAAGCAGTACAGCCAGAAAAGCAACAAATGGATTTTTTTTTTCTTTACGTGGATAAGATTCCACTGAGAAAATTTCAGTAATTGCCTAGCCCAACTCAGCTTTGAATTTTTATTTCTACTGAAAAATAAAGACGTACGTTGAGTCACATGTGGCTTCCTGGAGATCTGCAAAACATGAGTTTCTCTAAAAGGTTTTCTATTGAGACTTTTGGGAAACCAAGGGAGATTTAGAGCAATAACTAACACAATTGGTTAGTCTGCATTTATGATATGTTAAGATGCAGTTAAGATATGTTTTACTTGCATTAAATATTGTCATTTTATTTGATGCAAGTGATTTCAGCAAACATATCCAAAGACTGTACCTTCACCAAGCATGAGCATTAGATGATTACATGCAACATCTTCACATCACTGCAGCAAAACACAAAAACGCTTTCAATAAAGGGTCACTTAATAATTATAAAGGGTAAACAGATGACCAGTGGTTTTAATAATTGCTTTACAACTTTTTAAAAAAATAAGTACCACAGTAAGATCATAGAGGGATACTGTACCCTTTTATTGTGTTTGTGTTATTAAAAACGGTATTGCCATAACCCAGGATGCTTTATAAAAATACAGGCAGTCAAACAAAGACTGCGGTCTGTTGAATTTATGTTGATCTAAATGCAAATGGCTATTGAAAGGGGTGGATTTACTGCCCTAGTTCCACATTCAGCTGTTGCTAGGACTGAAGTGGATGAAAATTTAATTTATTAGCTAGCTTGGCCGGTCTGATTTTCCATTTCCTAGTTCAGATTAACGTGGAACCATACATGCAAGTACCAGCACTGGGAGGATATAGAAGTTTGTGTTTTTCTAGGGAAATGCATAGAGACTGAATTAAGGCAACTTAACTGTAGCTTTCTTCATTCCTCACAAAGCTATTCTTTTTCTCACAAAACCAATTAATCAACCTGCACCCCCTTCACTTTGATGAAAGGAAAAGGCAGATTGTCAAAGAAACATTAGCAAGTTTTAGCCTCTTCCTTTTTGAGGTTTTATTTTTCTCCATCTCTAGCTGACACTTTTTTTTCATTTCCCTGTTTACTTCTACGTCTCCTAAGTAAAATTAATATTCTTCCACACCTTGTTCTGGTTTATTCCTCTTTCCATCAGTGTTCTCTAGCCCATCAGCAGGCTTTGTTTTCAAATTAAATTTTCATCCTTTCTACTCTCTTTCCATGCTTTGTAGCTGAAAGAGTCTAACTTTTTATTCATTCTGCTTAATTAGTTTCTGCTTTTTAGTTCCACTTGCAAAACATATTGCTAATGCCTCTTTTTGATTAATATTAAGTAATCAAACTTTCATTTAAAGAGAAATTTCTATCCTTCATGGTTCTGTAGGTAAAAACATAACACTTCTTGGTCGTCACATTCCAGAAGTCTGCTATCTGACAGTCAATTAATTTCACTGGATTAGCAACATGAAGTTGAGAATATAGTTATTTTTATGATGATAGTTATTTTACTGATGCTTCTTTTCACAGAAAACTCACAGTTCATGTTCTTATTGTGCAATCCTAAACAATCTATTTTGTATATGTAGATATACAAGCCCTAAGCATACCCTCTTCAGGTACAGAAACATCCAGCTTTCCCCAGGTATTTTATATTGGGGTTTTCACTGACAATTGTTCACACTAATATTCTGAAAACTGAAGTGAAAAATACAGCATATGATAAAATTCAAAACATTATTTGAAGACAAACCAAATTCTACTCTTCAACTGATTACAAGCCTGTATTCTAAACCAAAAATGGAACAAATGGAACATTTCAAGAGGGTCAGAGAATCAGTTACAGAATCTAAACTCTAATTATTGAGAAACGTACCATCCACTATCTATGACTTAGGGAAAAGCACACTCTTTCCTAATCTCTCACTCAGAAGTTATGAGTTATCTGTTAGTCTGGTTTTTACTATTTTTCTTAAATGAAGCATCTTAACACACTTCACCTGTAAATGTCTCAAGGTACCATTTACATGCCTTGATATGTTTCAACCAACCTGATATTGACAAGTGTCTGGCAATGCCAAACACTAACAAAGCCTCATTACCCAGCAGAAATGTACTTACCTTACTAAAAGCTGTCAAGAACATAAAGCAAGAACAGTACCACAGAAAAACTAAGTGTGATGACATTTTGGTGTTCATAAGAGGTACTATCTGAGAGCACTGAGAACTATGATGCATTTATTGACCTAACAGTGGCAACTGGAATAAAAGTGCTATAAACCAGATATAATAGACGTTCATGTCCATCTGCTACTTTTGTTTACCACAGTCAATTGTATGACTTTTATTGAGCCTAGTCAGTCACATTTAGTTGGAGGCATCACCACTACTCAACCTGATTTGAAGATACGACACAAGAATGTAAGGATACATTTTCCATTATCAGTTTTAGTGAATCATCAGAGTTCAAGCAATCAGAGTAGAAAACTGAAAAGATACCAAGCAGATGTGTTTCCCTATACGAAAGTCTGTTCCTTTCCAAGAAAAGAACAAAATTTAATTTTCCATTGGATTGAATCTAAATCTTGCAAAGCCATTATATTTCACACTTATTTCAGAGAAAGATCCAGGCAAAATAAAACGCAAAAACAAGACGAAAGCTATTTGTAAAAAAAAAAAGAAAAAAAAAAAGATAATTTTGAGAGTTTTCAACTCCTGCACTGAAAATATGGAGACACTGATATTTTGTTTTCTAATGAAAGCAGATGGTATCTAGAAACCTAAATATAAAGCAAAACACGGCAATGAGGAGAGAGACCGACATAAACATAAAATAACCTAGAAAAAGAAGTTAGGTAAACAAAGCTTATAAAGGAAAGAAAAGAAGAAAAGTAGGTGTTATGCACTATCATTTTACTCACCTTAATTTGTGATCAATCATTTTGGACAGATATTTTTATTTACCAGAACTGGAAACCACAACATTTATAACCTAAGTTGTCTATAAAGAATATGTTCAAGATAAATTTTAGTTAGCTAACAGCCTTGTTCAAGGCAATAGTTAAGGAAACTGAAATTTTCTAACTGAAGAGTTTATTTTGCTGAAGACAAAAATATTTATGTTGGCATGATAAAAAAAAAACAAACCAAAACCAGAACAGGAGAAAATTATGCTCGTGCTTTTGAAATTGATAGTGTTTGAGGAATCCTTTAAACTTTTGAAAATAGTATGAATGAAATCTTCAAATACACCTAAGCGATAGAAGAACTGACATTTTCAAAAGTAACTGGAAATTCTTTTCCCACTTCACATGAGCACTATGCTTGTTATTTTTCACTTTTTAAAATGTAGCTCAATATGTACAATAAGTGAAAAATTCTACATTCTGGCTCCAACACGGCTGGAGACAAAAATCAGAAAATGGAACTTGTAACAGAGTATGGTAATTCATTGTAACTCACTAAGTTATGAAATAACTCTGTTTCTTCTTTTAAATGAAAATGTAAATTCAGTTCTTAAGACAAATGCTTTATTAGGTCTTTGCTATGTTTTAAACAAACCACGGACACTCTGCAGCTATATTTGCAGTATGACTGTGTCCACAGATTATGCTGAAAAGGAAAAAAAATACAAAGAAGTGTAATGTTATTGCTGTTGTTTCACAGACAAAATTATGTCAGGATATATAGAAACAGAATTGCTCTTCTTAGCAGGGGTGTGATGGATTAATGCTTAAGTGATTCAGATGAACTGTAATTGTGCATGCTTGACAATTTAATTTGCATGGTGTTTGACCACACCTTCTGTCCAGCTGAGGTTAGTATTAACCAATCCGTTTTTAACTTATATTGTATTACTGGATTGGATTTTTCAAAAAATACTTCACAGTACGTCTCAACTGTTTTTGTTAAATCTGTTATTAGTAGAATACAGGTAATTCCTACTATTAGAAAATACAGAGCTTACAGTCTCTATTAGAGGAATAGAGATGTTACATAAATAAGGATCTCCTTCTGAACAGAACATTCACTCGGTGTTTGTTACAGCTAGGTATACTGATATTTCAAATATAATGGGGATTTTTTTCCTCTACAGTGCATCAAATGATCATCAAGTCTTAGCTTTAGGTTTCTTTCTTCTGTATACAATAGATAAATGCCATCTTATTTTGTAGTTCACAAATCTATAGGTCACTGTAGTTTCAGAGGAAACCTAATGGAAGCATTTGGGATCCTAAACCTTCTCTTTTTTAACCAGGTATGATGAATGTGGCTATATCAAGTAATTATCATCTTCCAGATTACATTTCCAAAGTTCTGGTCTATAAAAATATCCAGCTCTAGCCAATTCAGTCAGTTTTAACCAGAACTGCTTTGACAGTAAGCGCACACACCAGAATAGACTTACATCAGTTATAGTGTTCAGAGCAGTATCTGCACCAATGCTGAAATCTGAACCCGGTACATTGTTGGATACAGTTGCGGGAACCATAACCATTGGAATACAGAATTCGTCATATTTCTCTCGGGCAGCTGACAATTCCAGAAGTCCAAGGTACGCCTGTTGGGCACAGGCATTGGGTGAAAAATTAGGATGAATAAAATAAGGGCAAAGTTGGAATGATAAAATGGAAAGGGCCACAGGGGAGCCATTTCTACCACAGCACACTTGAGCAAGTCAAAGCATTAAGGAACCACTAAAATCTAACACATAAACACAAAAAAGAAAGCATTAAAAACAGGTACACGTATGACAACAAACAATAACTAGAACATTCATTTTCAAGGGAATATGTAATTTAGACATACTAAGTGCTTTGTACAACATGAATATACTGCAAACTAGTTCCCCAATCTTCAGGTACTGTTACTCCTCATTTAAAATCTCAATATTTCTGAACTGTTAACCATGCATAACAGATTGGAAAAAATGGATGATTCATTCCATATGAAGAAACAATAAACATGTTCTTCTCTGGGAAGAGCTGGCAAAATATTTTCCTGAATCTAGATCTCAAAAATGTATTATTTTGGTAAAATAAAGTTAACATGAAATACAGAAAAATAAGTCAATACTTCTCTAGATCAAGAAGAGGTTTTGAAATGCACTATGTGAGAAAGAGTTGCTTAAGTAAGGGACCACAGTGCAATTACTACTAAAGGTCAAGAACTTCTGGAAGTGTGTTCTAAGTATTGATACGTTATAGGTTGGAACTTGTCCTACTGAACTCATTAATTATTTTTTTTAATACAGAAATACTATCATGCTATCCAACCTTATTTATCCGTTTAGCACATCCTGTTCTGCAGTTTAGTTACTGTCTTGAATGTCAACTTTCCACAGAGTCAATGATTGACAATACTTCTGATCCTGAACACTATTTGTGTTGTGTATCAAATGTAGTTATAACCAAATGCACTTTACATGAAGATTGGGTAAAAATTAAAATGATCTGTTCCTTTTGTTAGGAATTCTACTCTACTTAGACATCATTAGACATTTCAGTGTACCTCAAATCCACCAATAACCATAAGGGCGTTAATGTTGTTAGTGCGCATCTGGTCAGCAATCTTCTCCAAATATTTTGCAGGAAGAGTACTAAAAATTATTAAACCAAAAGAAAAATAAAACCAATTTCCACACTCTGCAGCAATAGGAATTAACTACTAAGCTGAAACAGTAAACTGAGCAGGCAATGCACTATTTTTCATTTTACATATTTATCCATACAAATGATTCTTCCTGACAACCAGTAAGGAATCATGTCAACAGTAAAGGAACTACAGCTTTGCAACTCTTTTAAGTGCAAGGACCCCAGGAAATTTTTAAGTTGAGGTCCCAACTTCCATTTCTGTTCTCTCTTTGGAGCTGGTACAATACTATAAAGATACTTAAGTTGGAATGTAACGATTTAACAAAAAAATTTGAGGATTTAAAACATTCTGTGTAAGGAAAAGAGCATGGAATCAATCATAGACTAGTTATATAAAATACCAGAATTCAACATATCAATTGTCAACACATTGATATTACCGTTTTGTACCAAGAATTGATCCTCCTTGACCAGTCCAGCCTCCAACATCTCCCCAGCTGATTTCCTTTATCTTTGAATAAAAGTAAAAAAGGAGACTCTGTTAAGTAATTATTCAATTACTTCTCTTGACATGCAGCATACACCAGGTACTACTTAATGTAAAGCTGCTGGATCAAGTTGTTGAGCGCAGGCAGCACCAAAAATGAACTTGGCAAAGAAAGAAAACAGCATCAAGAGGTTAACTTAATTTCTCTTGAGTTCTTACCAATCCCTTTCCATTCGGTTTATTTCTTCTTTCTTCCTTCAGATCATGATGAACCCTGCCTCCTTGTTTCATATCATGATCCTATTTTCACATTCTCTCCTACTGAATGTGAAACTCAAAAGATCTAAAACTAGGTTTTTGAAATTAGTTTTGGGACCTATGGCTCCAGCTAGGCACAGAAATCATAAGTCTTACACTCAGTTTCTCCTCAGTATATCAACTGATATTAACATTTAAAAAAGGAGAACAGAAGAATCTAACTCACCTAGGGAAAAAAAAAAAAACAAAACAGCTTCCTGCCTCAACAAGCACCACTGCTAAGTTTCTTATATCAAAAGGATCATAGATGGAACAATTCATCGTACAGAATCAGTGATTCTCCTGTTATTCTGTGGAAAACCTACCATATGCTAAAAGTGGACCAAAATTTTAAGGCAAGATTCATCAGGACTAACTTTGTAGCTCTGCAGAATGCGATTAGCAATACTTTATTTTAAATATTAATAATTAATTAATAATTTAATCTATAGACTTGAATAGTTGAGAAATACAGTTACAATTTGTTTTTTATATATCTTTACAAAATAGAAGAACTTACAGAATCAGTTCACACAACAGTTATGACAGAACATACCTTCTAAGAACATACACAAAGGCGGTGGTGTGTGACGGGGTACATACTATACTATGTAATCCACAGATGTAATACTGACCTTCCCTCTAGCAAAACCTTCAAATCCATCAATGACAGCAAACATTTTATGGCCTTCAGTTATGCCAACTCTCACTGCAGCCCTGACTGCAGCATTCATTCCAGCTGCAGGGGCACCAACATTTAAAACTGCCACATTAAAATTAGTCTGCAAGAGAAAAATAATATTTAATAAGTACTTTAATTTCTACACCATAGTTAATTTGTCCATCATACACAATTGCTAAATATTGGAATGTAGGAAAGGAAATTTCAAAGCCCCTAAAACCATCCAAAATTTAAAGTTTAGACGATACATACACATATTCCCCCATTTGCAGAATATCACATAGAAACAAACAGTTTAAAAACAAGAATGTTTTCAAAGAAGACAATACTTAAATTAGTATCAGCCAGGTTTTTAGAGCAGCTGACAACATAATAGGAAACTCAGCATCTTTCACAATATCATACATTTTCAGATTATGGCAGTTTTTAAAGCATTTCCTAACGACTCAAAGTAACTGTGCTTATATAGCTTCTCCACAAGTTTAATGAGTATCCCAGGTAGGTAGCTAATCTACTCAAATGGAAAAGTCTGAGATATCAAATATACATTTGTAATTTAAACCACAAGCAATGTAAGGGAGAATATTCTATTTAAAATATAACATGAAATAATAAATATTTTTGTATAAAATATATATTCCATACCTATGCATTTAGTTCTCATTTACTTTGTTTAGTTATCTATTGTACTCTAGATAAATCTAAACAACTACATCTAAATGGATGTAAGCATTACAGATTGAACAACGCAAGTGACAAAAATCACACAATCTAGCTACAAAATACTATTAAAAACTCCCGTCTTGTTACCGCAGATCCAACTCCAAAAACAACAGTTTTCAAATTAAGAACACTTTCTTCTATAGAATTACTACTTTATACTGATAAATCCAATCTCATTCAGAACATGGGAGTCTTTCCCAGAGGAAAAAATCTTCATTACTTGCATTAAAAAGAAAAATATAACAGAAAAATTACTCATAAATGCACACTGCAAGGGTAAGCAAAGCAAGAGTGCTACTGTGTGTAAAATGCTAGTAAGCACCTTTGGATTGAATTTTAAATGCAAAGCATGAAATGCAGGTCTTCTGTATGTGAAGTATTCCTTGAAATAGAAGGCTTATTTCCAGATAAATCACAGGCCACTCTCTTTGATTAAGAAACAGTCAGCTAGTATAAATAAATACAGTTTCATGGACATCAATAAGTGTTGATTTACAGCAGATAAAAATATAATCCATTACCAAAAAATGAAGAATTTATCAATTTTGTTCTACTTTTACAGCTTTGAAATACTGAAAATAAAATATAAGTAAAGAATTAAAACTTTACATGCCTGATCTTTGTGAAAGTTTAACCGCTCTGTATGAATTTAGCCAATAGAATTTAAATGATAGCAAACTATCTAAGTAAAATTCAAGAAGACTCGATAACCTGAACTTATAAACTAAAATTAATCATGCTTCAAGACAGCTGGATGACCTTATATTATTTATAACTACTGACATGACAAAACTGTAATAATTTGTTACTGCAGAAGTGGTAGGAATTACTAGCTGAATCCTGGAAGATGAGAATACAAAACAAAAAAAGGGAATAGCTTTTCGGTTATGATAATAGAATGTCTTCCAATCAAAAAACCCCCCAAAACAATAAAACAAATAAAACAGAACAAATGTGGTTTCTTTTTTAGCTCCAGCACATTCAAAGGATTGTAGAAAGATGCAAAGGAAACAGAAGCAGCAAAATATCTGTGCCCAACAACACTACTGAGGCAGAGCATTCAGTAGGCTCTAGTGATCTGATCAGCTTAGCTTTTCCCTCAATTCCTGTGACATGCATGTTTCATCTGCTTTTTAATTCCTATCCAAGCCTTTTACTGAAGCACACAGATTTGGCTAGTGTGGTCAAATCCACATAGTTAATAATTACAAGTGGCCTACATTTCCTTCTAATGTCATCCATTACAAAAAGATATGGTAAAACTATTGTAAAACAAAACATGAAAGCTCAGTGCTAATAATCCTAAATTTGCATTGGTATATAAAAACAAACAAACAAGCATCTGATCTGGCAAAGCAAATGTTGAATATCCACCAAAAAAAATCCTGAATTCTTTGATCTCTTGAAGGTCAAAATTAGGTCCTTATTTTGTTTAAAAAATTTCTGCTTTGGCAGGTATATCTGAAGTAACTTTGGTCTATACACTCTTATGTATGTTTAGGAAAAAGTAAAAGTGTAATGTAAACTACAGTTTAAATTTAAACTAGTTATTTTATTGTAATCTCCTTGAAAGCTTCTACCATGACGTTTCATTTGTAACCAAGTTTCCTTTCCTGTGTGAAGTTTTCCATAACATACTAGACAGCAATTTTTGTCAACTAAAATGGCTGGTTGTGACGATGCTACTTGCTATCTGTAAAATTTCCAAACAGGTATCAGTTATTCAAATGAACTTCTATATTCAATGAACTTCTATTTTCTCCTTCTTAAGATTGAGAAGATACTATTAATCATTACTCAAATATCTAATTGGAGTAAAAAAATCAAAAAAACATTAACAGTAACATAATCATGAAAATAAGGTAACAAATCATCACAAAGCACAAGCAAAACCAGAATTAACCAGTGAGGTGCCATAACCACGAACTATGGTCAAAATCAAAATTATTCAGTAAACCATAAATATAAACAAAAAAATCCTGTTTGAAATTTGTTTGCACCCAACTGTTAGGGTCTAACATGCAAATTTCCTCTTATACACAACTTATAAACTACAAGGAAAAGAAAAACTGCTGTATTATGCAGTGACTTTTAAAGCAGGTAAATGTGATACGTCTGTCTTCACTATTCTATCCCATCAATTCCTGGACTTCTCACTGTTTTTGAGCAGTTTTGCCCTTCAAAAGAAAGGGACAGAGTTCTTCTATATTAAAACTTCCTTCTTTATCCTGAGGTATTTAGACTCTTAATCATGAATACATCACCCTTCCTTCTCTCCATGTTAAGGAACAGAGGGCATAACAGTATCTATTAGGATAAGACAATATAGTAAGTGGGACCAGACATATATCCAAGACAGAAATAAACTGTCTAGCAGCAAGTTTTCTAGTTAGAATGGTATTTCGCTTAAAAAAAAGTATTACTTACTATTAAAATAAAGCTGTGTGTTGCAAGCATCTTTCTACCATTATAACATTTACGTAATTTTATACAATATCCTATAGGTGGAATGAGGTGGAGAGAAGAAGAAAAACACTGTTTGTTACGACACCCCAAAAGTAGATGTGCGCTGCACACACACAAAAAAGTCCCTTACCTTTGGAAGCTCGGCATCTGGTTTTTTGTGCGACAGTAATTTATAGGTGTTAAGGTTGTTTTCAAAGCTCCTAAATAAATAAGTAAGATAAGTAAATGACTAAATAAGATAAATAAAATAATAATAATTTTTTCAACTCATAGTTAAAGAAACACTAGATTTTTTCAGAAACTTTTAAAAACAGGTGTGTAATATTAGCACCAAAGTTATTACAAGTGCAAAACACAATAAAAACCAGAAATAGAACAACACGGGAAAATACTCAATCCAGTAACAGAACAGTGAGAAGAAATAAAATAATTATATAGCTGGCAAGTGCATTTTATAGATTGGTGATAAAGCATTTTATCATAAAATAACGTGAAATAGAAAATGCCCTGTTGACACAGGGCAGAGTGCAGAATGTCTCCCACTAACATTACTGCTGGGAAACTACCAGCTACTTACAAACAAGCTTACAGGACTGGCCTCAAAATCTTGAAAAAATAAACATATGGTTGCTACCAGTCAGCACACAGAATACAGCAACTCTTTCTGTTGTGACTAGTTATCCTAGTATCAGTCATTAGCCTGACACACTAATGAAGTACAGCTTTGTTTTGCATGTTTTTATGCAGATAAGAATTTCCATTATTCTATTTAAACAACTCTTGTTCTGTCTCTCCTATTATTCTCAAAAACATAAAACCATATGGATATTAAATTATTTAAAATAAAATGTCAAGTGCCAGCAGAACAACAAAGCAATTCAGCTTTTCTACAGCAAATAAATTGATACATGTTATTGGCCATACCTTCCACGAAGCCTTACAGCCTCAACAAATCTTCCCTCATCCATGGCTTTTTGGACTTCTTGAGTCTTAAAAAACCAAGTTGATTACTCAGTATGTTTAAAAAACACAAGAAGTTGATTATATAATATATTCCAGTAAATAGATCATTCTGCTTTCAAACTGCTTTTCAAAGTAAAAAAAGAAACACTGACATTTCATTAATTTATGAGCTACCTCTTAGCATAGCATAAATTACACTGGACAGGCGAAAAACAAAGTTGAAGCAGAAACTTAAAACCTTCCTGGGGAAAAAAAAAAAAGAAAAATGAATGTATCCATTTTGCATTTTCTTTTTTCCCTTTAAGCTGAAGTTTTACTGCAGAAACCCAGCTGTAGTGTACAAGGTGTAAACGGATGCATGCATCTGAAGAATTAGCAATAAAAACAGAAGATCTGAGATTAAATTTTAAACAAATTAAAACTATATATGTTTTTTTTTGTTGGTGGTTTGCAAATAAGTAAGAACACATAGAAAACACACATGAAGTTCATAATTCCCAAATGTGTGAAATTGCTGCACTCAGTCCCATCAGTGTTTTAATGGCAACAGACAATTATTGTACACAGAGGTCCGTTGTAGTTAATGAGTAACTATAAACTGGCTCTCTGCCAGAAACTCACCATCTGCACACACTCCATCAACGGCAGACGGACAGCCTGGTTTCCAGACAGGGACACGACACAGGCAGGGGTAGCAGGAGTAGCTTCTAAAAGGGCAAGCACAGCTTCCACACCCATACGACTGGCCTGAAAATAAATAATGTTTGAGTGTTCAAGCAAGCACTTAAAAGTAAAAGGCTTCCAGTCACAGCAATGGTCATGATTTCTCTGTAAATCAAGCTGAAACCAATTATTCCTTGGTAGGTGATTATGTTGCAGGCTGTTTAATATCTCTAAGTACAGAAGATTGTTCTTGCAGCTTTGCTTTTTAATCCTAACACAGATTCCTTTACACAAAGTGCTTCACTATTCTGAATTTGAGCTATTCAGACAGTTAATTTAACTGTCTGAAATAACTGGATTTGTCAAGTTAATCAGGTAAAGAACTACCCCACTCCCAAATAAATAATCAAAATATAGTTGTACCATGTGCTGCCACAAGTAATTATTTTAGGTTCACTCACCAAAATTCTGTCAAAAGCTGAAGGGGTTCCACCTCTTTGCACATGACCCAAGATAGTTACTCGAGTGTCAAAACCGAGACGCTGAACCACAAGCTGCAAATAATTTCAAAATATAGTGGGATTATTATTATCATTATTTCATATATGCATATGTCAGCACTATTCTGCTTTATGTGCTATTGGAATAATGAAATTCTACCTACACCATACACTAGTGTGTCAACAGTAATTAAAATACTAAAAAAATTAAGCCAGTCTTTAGCTTATTCCTAACCTAGAACTAAATCTTAAGGAATATAAACGATATAAATCTAAAGGTTCCTAATCTAAAGGAATATTTTATTTAATAATGGCAAAAGTGGCTTAGATTGCAATGCTTTAATAGCAGTTATAATGGCTTCATTAATGCACAGTCCTCAGCCTTATAAAAACAGGTCTAAACATTATAATTAGAATACTTGAAAGAAGTTCAGTTCCAGTGTTTTATTCAGTCCATGTTTCATCTATGTGTAAGATTATACATTACATAAGATTCTGAGTAAAACTTTAGTGAGGATGACTTTTAACCTTAATTGAAAAGGATTTTAAAACTTGCAAAATTATAAAACTTGTAAAAATTATAATAACAAAACTGTTTAATTCAGTCAGACTTCCTTTCCATTTCCTCTCTTACATATCAAATCTAAAGTCACAGAAAGACATACTTTATTATTACATCTTCAGTGAGCACATAAGGTTAGGAATAAGTAAGGGATATCATAAAGTAGAAAAAAAAATTAGAAGTTATTTACAAAATCTTCTATTTACTGAATTTATAGTTTTTGAAAAAAAAAAAAAAAATGGCTGAAATTTGCAGCAAGCAACTAATGTTTCTTCCCTAAACGCATAATAGCTATCTGCTGTATGTACACTTAACATTTCTTGGTGCTAAATTTTGCTCTGTAAAACTGCAGTTCTTAATTAAGACTCAAAGATTGCTCTGAAACTGACAGCTACGGAAAACTAAAATTCATAGTCACAGGAAGATAAACCCTAGGTATCCTTCCTGCTAATGACTATTTTTCAACTTTTTTTTCTTAAGGGGCCCCTTCCAAGAAAAGCAGAATAACTACAGCTCAAAAGTTTTTCTTAGACATCAATGAAATTCTTGTCAAAGCAACCATTTTGAGAAAAGTGACAAGACTTTCTCCAAATTAGACAGTATTATTTCACTGAGAGACAGATCATTGTTAAAATTTTACAAGAAATACGAAGTAAAATAAGAGTATAATTACTGATTTGAGCTGATTTCAGACTCTCTATCAATTAAGGCACTCATGAAGTAGGTGTTTCGGACTGTTGTCTTATTTTACATGGAGAAAAGGTTCTAATTAAATAATTCCCCCTTAGCTGGACTCTGGATTCAGATAATAAAGCACAACTATAAAATATAACCAGCAAACCGTGTGATAAGCTACTTTACAGGAACATATTTACTGTACAGAAATGTCGTATTTAGTAACAAGCCTCGTCTTCACAACAAAACAGAAAGTGCACCATAAGGATGTTGACACTTACATCCTTCACCTTCTCTGACGTTATAGGTTTGTTGTGGCAATCAATAGCTCCTTCAGCTACAATAATAATATTCAGCCTTTTCTTTCGTGCACGATTCTGTAATAAAAATAAAAGCATATCCATTAGTAAAAAAATGGAAAGAAATTTACAGCACCATTTATAATCAATTGCTATACACTGAGCTGCTAGGATTTGAGGAAATATTTCTTATACATGATCACTGCAGTATTCTTGCACATTTTATCTTTATATGGATCTTTTCATTGATGAAGTGCAATGTCTTCCATCAAATTAATGAGGAAAGGTACACACACTGCTTATATAGGAACAGTTTTAGATAATCCCTATAGTAGGTCAGATAGTTCTTCAAAATAATCGCAGAATGCAGGAAAATAACTGTTTAAGATCAAACAGCAGTATCTATGACACCAGAAACAAAGACTTGCTCAAAGTCTTGATCACATTTTTAAATTGTTTTCAAACAAACACCTGCAAAGATGTCAGGAAATCCAAAACATAGTAATAAGTTACCTCTGAAAGTTTAACACACATTGAATCTTCCCATCCTTCCTCTGGTGGGTATTCAGGAATAAATACCCAGTCTGCACCACAGGCTAAGGCACTAACAAGAGCTAGATACCTAATAAACATAACAAATGATTAGTCATTTATGGTTCAGATTTCTTGATCTTTCATAATTTTATCTGTATGAGACACAAACTGCTGAAGACAGTACATACCCACAGTGTCTCCCCATAACCTCCAGAACAAATGTCCTCTGATGACTGTAAAAATCAGAAAAGAAATTAACTGTAATACTGCAACTCAAAAATGCAGCCAAACTTGAAATAAGAATCTAATATCAGGAAATAGCCTGTGTTTACCATGCTTGGCAAACATAGAATTCGTCAGCAAAACAGAAGGCCGTATTAAACAACGTATTTAAAATTACGTATCTTCCAACGCGTTATTCATTTTCACGACTACTGTTTTCTAAAACATGTAAGGGCAATTAGAAAAGAAGAGGTGAACATTTACTAGAAATGTAAACTATGCAGACATATAGTTAAGGACTGTAATGATATAGCTGTATTTTTTTTTTTAAATCACTTAATTGCTTAAATTTTACCTAGAAAAAGCTTATACACAAACACATGCTACTGTGTACTATTCAAGGTACATCTGGATCTTCCGTGGTAGTGTATGCCTGGGAAAGACTTAAAATATACTGAAAAAAACAAAGCCTGCCTCTAAAGCTGATGTAGCCTCTACAATCAGATACTTGAAGTGCTGCCGTGACAGGAATGATGGAAAAGCCGTTACTAAGAAAAAAAGAAACTGAGACACTTGAAAGATGCAGCTAAAAAGAGCTTTTATTCCCACTCTAGAAATATTACAAATATCAGTTACCTAACTTCTAGTTAAAATTAACTTATAACCTCCACTATTGTATGACAATATGAAACTTAAGATCTGAGGCATAAACAGCTGTGTATTTGTTACAGTTTTCTATGACATGCACAATTTACCTTTGAGCAGTGGTCATGATGGCATCCACAACTTCAATGATCCTGTGCAAGGCTGAGTCAGTACCTATGGTCATATCAGTGCCACAGAAGTCATTGTCTATAGATCCAACCATTCCCACAATGTTAAGGTAAGCATATTTCTTAACAGCCTCTTCATCAATCTTGCCTGTAAAGAAGTATCCAGAGAAAGAGCTATAATTTTTTTTTTTTTTAACATTTTAGATGTATTGCTTGGGTGTTCTATTTTGTAAATTAAGCATATCCAAACATTAAATTATGTTTAGATATTTTAGGTAACAGGGTTAGTCAAAACTACAAACAAAAGCCAATCAAACAACCAAACAAAAGAATCCTGCATAGAACTCCTTAGAGTAAGGAAGGAAACAAGAGCTTTTCAGTTCATTTCAAAGCATCAATAGATTATCAAGTTTTGTAACCAACCTTAAAATTGATGGTTTGAACTTAAACAACAGCAGTCAAATCATAGTCTCAGTGTATGATGTGCAATGAAAAAGTAAAAGAATGCAAACTAGGTGGGATTATGAGCATATGGAAATAATAAAAAACCAGCATCAAACTTTTGAAGGCTTCTCTTCTGCAACACTGAAAGGCTCTGTTTTCATGATTAATAAGCAAATAGAACAGAAAAGCTCCTATTCTAAGACTTAGTCTGTGTCTCCCAAGACATCACTGAAAATGCTGAATCATCCAAGAGTTCTAAAGGACCTCAAGGATGAAACACCTTAGCCACTTAAGAGCCTAAAACTATTTTAGTATCTGTGGATGGGATGATAATAAATATAATGCCAAATTTTTAATATGGGATTCAAGAACTATGTATCAGTGTGTTTAATGTCTATACTAGAGAAAACAGTAGAAACCATAATGAAAAATATAACTAACGTCCATAAATACAGCATTCCAAAGAAGAATAAAATGTTTTCTATGAATGTATACCACGCATTACAAACCTTTTCTAGAGTTCCAAAGGTGACATAAAAATCACATGAATAAAGGATATCTGCTTGACATATTCTACTTAGATTTCCAAAAAGCCATTGAGAAGGTCTGTCCCCAAGGGATTTTGAGGAAACTAAGCAGGCACAGCATAAGAGAGCAGGCTTTTGCACAGAATAAATAATGTGAAACAGAGGGTAAAAAATACAAAACAGAGGGCAGTAGTAAATGCAAGTTCTCATATCTGAGGAAGGTAACCAATGGAGTTCTACAGGGATCTGCGCTGTTCAACATACTGAGCAATAACCTAGAAAAGGGAATGAGCAGTAAGGTGACAAAGTTTACTGATCAAACTGAATTATTTCGGTTCTAAAGGTGTAGAGTGTCTGAGAAAAAACGAACAAGACTAGCAAGACACAGTGAGCAGTAAAGTATCAGATGGAATTCATTTGTAGATAAATGGAAACTAATACACATGAAAAATGTACCCTAATATCACAAACAAAATAATGCTATTTTCAGCATAATAATATAATGCTGTTTTCATTAATAAATCAGCCTCAATGCTCAATAACAGTAAAAAAAATGTATTAGAAAATATTAGGAAAAGAATAGAGAACAAAACAAAGATCATTATACTACTGTGTAGATCCATGGTTTGCCCTCATCTTGAATACTGGGTGCAGTTGTGGTCCTCCCCACCTCAAAAAGGACATGGTAGAACTGGAAAAGGTTCAGAGAAGGGCAACAAAGATGATCAAAGGTATAGAACTTACATAAAAGGAACAACTAAGCAAACTAGGACTCTTCCATCTAGAGAAAGAAATGATGAAGGGAAAATAAGACAGCTGTAAAATCTCAAGTGGCATGCAGAGAGGAAGCAGGATTGATATTCACTGTTTGTTCTAACACAAAAATTACAGGACATCAAATGAAATTAGAAGCCAGCAGGATCAAAATAAACTTAAGATTCTTCACAATCTTCATCATTCAGTGAGGCTGTAGAACTCACAATGTTTTTATCAAAAAACTATATGTATTCAAGGAGACTGTATACAGTCATGGAAGAGAAATTCATTAAGGACTGCTAATAGCATCTGGTTCAGCAAGTCCGGAAGACAGAAGCGCATGGAACCTATCAGAGTATTTATACATTATGAACAACGTATAGCATCAACGCAGCATTATGGCTTGTTCTGTTATTTTACTCTTTCCTATGCATTTTCTTGGATGCCATCAAAGACAACTACTGGGCTGGATGCGCTTTTAGCAACAGCCTTCTAATGTTCTGATCTTAAACAAACAGTAACGTACAGGCAGGGAAGTATCATAATTTAATAATAACCAAGTGTATAGCTTGTTGTAGGAAATGAATCACCATCTCAGTTTAGATTTGAGGGCAAAAGACTTTTCAGGCAGAAGGTTCACAGTTCAGGCCCTGAAAATGCCTCATAATGGGGCAAAAAGCCACTGACAGTTGTCCAGTAACTTATTTGGCCTTTTGGAACCTTATATACCTTTATGGTATATAAAAGAGGATGTACAGAAAAAAAAAAAAAACTATTACTTTATGAAGAACCATGTAACTTCCTAGAATGTATGCATTTGATTTTTGCACCTAAGAAATATTCTCTAGATACAGTTTGTGTACGAACAGTTAGGGCAAATAACTTCCCTGGACATTGGATTAGAAGTCTAGAGGACCTAAATGCAAACTTACCTGTCTGTGCCAGTTCTTCTAGAAGTCCACTCCATTCTTCACGGAACAGATTGGCACCAGTTAAGCTACCATCTCCACCAATCACACAAAGATTAGTGATTCCTCTCTGAACCAAGTTGTGGGCTGCCTGCAGGCGGCCCTCCCGAGTACGAAAGGATTTGCAGCGTGCGCTACCAATAACAGTACCACCCTAGAAAAAAAGAAGTATAACAGTTTTAATTCACAAATCCAGTATCTTACTATATATTTTTAAGATGGATTAATGATTAATGGTTATTTTGTAGCATAATCTCTATCTTTAATTTTACAGTGAATAAAAAGTAATGAAAACCAAAGAATTAGCAAACCTGCACAAAATTATGTTCTCAAGAGTAGATACGCACACCAAGGAAAAGAGAAAAAAAACCACCCAAAAATAACTGATAGAGAGCTACTCTTGAAGGAAAGTTGGGATCAATTTCAGTAGCATTCCAATTAATTACCTAATTGTTACTTAAATGTGATGAAAATAGTAAAAGTGATATGAGACTAAGTTGTTAAGAATTTAGATGGATTTGCTTCAAAGCATGACATTTTCCCCCCTAATATAATGAAATATATAAGCAATAACAGAAAAGACATATCCCTAAAGCTCAAAATTAGCACTCATTGTCACTCCACAGAACTACAGAAAGAACCACACATTTAGTGCCATATATATCAGACTAATTTTAAATTTTCTGTTTTATTAATTTATCTGCTGAATTTGTTAATATTATTTAAAGAGCTTCCTCCAAAAATGGAAGTCATTGATCTCAAAAAAAGCCTGAAGCACCTTGTCACTGGACGTTGGTGGACACCTTGCTGAAAACAAGTTATTTACAGAACGTCTGTGTTTATGTTGTTCAGTCTCTCAATAAAAGTCTAAATTTGCCTTATTTATTGTCACAGTAAAAAGTAAAATTAATGAAGAATGGAAAAACTTTTTTTTTCCTGAAAACAAATGGAGATTATTACCTCACTTTTACACAAACATTTCCTTCACTTTAACTTATAATAAATCATTCATGCTGATCCAAATATGAGCTTCGTATCTGTGAAGGGTGTACTGATATGATTTCCCCTATCAATAGGTCTTTCAGCTCTCAAGCCAATCCTAGGCACTATTTTACTGTCTACATTGCAACACACAACAGCTGATAGTGGAAGAACAAAAATGTGGAAAAGAAGCAGTTCAGCTTTCTCCACAGACAAAAAAGTAGAAGTATACACACGGAGATGTTCTAAAATTAACAATCAGGACTAAAAAACATATCTAAACTAGGTATTTTCATACTTAAAATTTTAAGTGGAAAAGAGACTATTTGAAATAACGTACTGCAACTTGTTCTGAATAAGCAGAAATGTAAGTTGGGCTAAAAAATCTTTTCTCAAAACAATGCATCCTCAGTTTTACTGTTGATCTGTTGAATTCCTATCAATCAAACTCAGAAATACATTTTTCTTCAAGCATGTATGCTATATACAACTATAGGATGTCTACATCTTGCTCCTGCCTATGCTCTTGTGTGGCTTGGTCATGACATCTCAGTTTTCTCTTAATCATAAGGTCTGTCTGGATGATGCTTTTAGTGATATGGTTTAGTTTTAGGTAACCCTGTCAGAAGTAGGGAGTTGGAGTCAATGATCCTTATGGGTCCCTTACAACTTGAGATATTCTATGATTACAGATTCTATAAGATAGACAGGGAATTAAAAAAAACAACCAAAAAACCAAACACACGTGGACAAAGCACCTCACAGTATTCCAGGGTATTTGCTTATTTAAAATAGATATATTTTTTTTTTCCTCTCTGCTAACTGCTTTATATTTATTACATTAGCTTTACAGAAAGCACCAAAGAAACCCACACTTCACTTGCAGCTAATTTTCACAAAGCTTCAAAAGCAGTAAGACCTCTTTGCCAAACATAGCATCTGCTCTGGAAAAGGTAACAATATTACCATGCTGAGGAAAAGTGTAAGGAGATCCAAATGGTCACCTTGTAGAATGCTGTAATATAAACGTCACCAGTGTTACCTGAGCTCTGGAGAACCGTGCTGTAATTACACCCATTACTATAATTCAATATCTACTTACATAGGAAGCCAACAGGGTTTTGTAAGAAAACACTTGCCTTACAGTTGTTTCATATTCTGGTCCTATAATGTCTATTTTATTAAATATAGGTTTGTCAATATGGCTTTAGGAGGCTAATGACATGTAATTTTGAAAATCTAGGACAAACGTTTTCAAGATTATTTCCGTGCACTAAATACAAGACCACACAGACATCTTCAGGAAGCGTCAAACATCCACACTGTAGAAATTAGGCTCTCCTGAAAGTCGTATGTGCTGGTCACTTTGTCACCACAGAATCTGAATCCATAATCACAGCTGTCTGTCTGGATACAGAATTTTGGTTCCTGGTTTAAAAAGAGAGGGTTTGGGTTCCACCTCCCACCCCCCCAACACTTACCACTTGCAGGATACTTGAAACACTTTCCCATGAAACTTCTACAATATTATCACCTCCATCAACCATTCCCTGGTAACCCTGAAAGAGAAAAAGTATTTCAGAAGTCTGATTTGAAAAATAGTGTAACATTTCCACTGAAGTAATACTCACGTTGTATATTTTAATGCAACTATAAAACATTAAATTGATTGGTTTTTCATTCAAACGGAACAACATTCAAGCAGGTACCACATTAGGGGGAAAAAAAGCCAAACAATCCTTCTTCCTAAAAGATCAATTCCAAAGACAACTTCAAGTTAAAGTAATACTTCACACAGATTACACTCTTATAAACTAGATTGGCAATGTATTTCTCCTTTCTTAGGAATAAACATTCAGTTATTTTTAAAAACTACAAAGACAGAAGAACTTGGAAAAGCATTATAAAATGTGCTTCTTAAAAACACAAGCTCAGCCTGAGGTCATGACCTTAGAAAAAGATCTACCTTTGTAACACTTCGTGCACTTTTTATCCTCAAGGCACATATAATCAAAACAAAATAAAGAGCAACAATCAAAAATGTTTCATAAATGAAAAAGAAACCAGGTCACATAATCTTTATTCTTTTTTTGGAAGCAATTATACAATAAACAGATTAAAGAAATTTACTAGAAAAATACAATTTTCAGTGATGCATTTAAGAAATCCTTAATACCTTAATGCAAACGGTCTTCAAAAAACAATGCATGCTGTAATATAGAAAGAACTGCACATCACTGAAAGAAGGAAAACTCTCCAGTGAGCAGCTGAAGGGTTTTGTTATGCCTGGCTTTATTAACTCTCTGTATAAACACTAGCAAAAGATAGTGACAATTAGAGATTCTTTTCCATTAGGTTATACTGTAAACACTGATTAAAAAAAAAGAAAATACAGAAGTTCTAACTTTGAAAAATCTAAGTAATACAGACAGCACAATAAAACTGGAGTTACCATTCAACTTTCTGACATTTCTTTAAATCCAAAGGGAAAAAAAAACATTCCAGGTTAAAGAAAACAAACAAAAACTACTAAACAAAATAAACATGACAATGTTTCTGTCTCCAGTTTTAGATTATGTACACATATGGATAATCATGCTGAGGAATAATTAGTTAACATTTCTTCTGTATGCAGTTCTTGCAAGACTGTACATATTTAGTTTTAGGGTTCTCAATAACAAATCAGGTGGAATTAGAAACAGAATTGAGTTAGAAGACAGCAAAACGGATATTATGATCTGAAGACACTTACTTTGGTACAATCCTGAGTATATGTGGATTTTATCCAGTAAGCAATAACTTGGAAATGTACTAAGCCTACTCTGGCTTAAAAAGCCATTATATGAATGTATATATATATGAGTACCGAATCATACTTGGAGTCCCTCAATAGCATGGTAGGGTAAGAATATAGAGATAACCTGGACTCAGCAAAAGTACGAGTTACTCAAATCAAGCTTTCTAGGATTCTAATATAGATTCCAAGGGGAAAGCATAAAAGTTTCTGCTCAGCGACACTTGACAAATGAATTTACATATAAGATGATCAAGCAAGAGTAAAAGAAACAGCCAGATGAAAAATGTCTGTCATTCAGCAGATCTTTTCAGTATCCTGTACTCTTTGCAGAGAACTTTGATGTGTATCTAATACATACACTTACTGTGTTGTATACTAATGTACATGCATAATGATTTGAAACTAAGACATTATTTGCACAATTCCTTTAAAATTAGAGCAAGTTAGAAAAACTCCTCAGATAAAGTGCAAAGATCTTCAGACAGAAACATTCCTGTAGATCCAGTTGAGCTTGATGAAGGCTAATAAATTAGTTAAGTTCATTTATCACAGGTTTGCTGGTTTGTTTTTTTTTTAAAGTGAAGAATCCAATGTTCCTTTTATCACTCAGTAATGGATTGAAAGCTTCTCCTATCAGTGTTCCTATTGGCAATTACAATAACACAAAGATTCCTACACAACAAATTCTGAAAAAAAATAGTGTGATGTTGCATCCTCAGTTTTTAACACTGACCATAGTAAGCTGCACTGCACGTCGACAAAAGTATACACAGTCCATGTATTTGTTCCAATCATTCACCTCCCATTTTTACTTGAGAGGAAAAATGAAGAAAGTGCATTCAAGAAAGTATTATATCCAGTAATATATATGTAATTATATATATATCATGAGACTCATGAAAAGTCACAAATTGTATTTTTTTTTAACAAATCTAAAGCAGAGGGAAAAGCAAATGGATAATCTACTATTTGAAATTGTCTGTCAGATTTGAAACAACTTATAGCTAGGCCAAGAATGAGTCGTGCTCCTGCACCACGCATCTTTAAAGTAGAAAGAACTCATGCTTTCTGGTCAGGAGTCCACATTGGTTCTCCTTTCTCTGTGTAGACAAGCAAGAACAGGGGCGGTATTAACAATTCCTCCCACTACAAGGTAAGCACAAGGAGCTTTTGGAACAGGCTTGATTCATTTCAATTGTTACATCAGCTTTTCCTAACTCAGTTCTGCTTGCCAATTAGCACATATAAGCTAGCTTCGAACAAAGTTGCTAGAATTTCCATGCTGTTCTTCCACACCATTAAGAGCTATTTTATCACACAGCTCAATGCTGTTACAATTGTCTGGTTACTGAAAATTACTGGCAGATGTGAATACAGACCTTAATAAAAAAAAGAGTGGGAACCTGTCAATTTACATTAAAAAAAAAAAATCTTACTTAGATTCTAAAAATAGCAGCTCAGGTACAAAGATATTAAAACTATGGGGCAAGAAACGAAAAAAGTAAACTGACAAAAATACAGCAAGCACTATACTTGAAAGTCAACCCCATTTAACGCTTATTCCTTCCTCTACCCAAAATCTGAATATTCAAAGATGAACAAGAGAAAAGCTCTGTGGATTATATGATCACAGGATATATGCATATACACTGCAACTCCCAGAGAGAGCGTCAGAGACAGCAAACCTTGCATCCAGTCTTAACTCTAAAAATAAAAGCTTTTGAGAAAGAACAAGCCATCTTCTGATAGGTTACATGCAAGACATTTGGGGCTTTAACAGTTATTTAAGTTTACTTACTGAGCTTTTTTAGCTATTGCTCAACAACATAAAATACTAGCATCACTGAGTGTACAAACCACCACATGAAAGACAGCAAGTTTTCCTCACAGAAATCCATGACTGCCGTACCACTGCATTTCCAATGCTGGGATCTTGAGAAAAACTCTTAATCAAGATGAAGAATCTAAAAGTTCCATAGCTTAGCAGTAAGAGTACGCATCCACTGGGAACTATGTGCTTCAATCCTGGAAAAAGGGCAAGTTATTTGTACAAATATTTAAGACCCCAGTTTCTAAAATGAATTGCCATAAATGAGAGGCATCACTTTTTCCTTCTCATTCTCAATTAAAAAAAAAAAAGACAAAAACCAAAACAAAACCACCCCAAAAACCCAAAACCAACTTAAATAACTTCTGATTAGTGAAATAATTTAAACTAGCCTCCTGAACTAGCCTGAGCAGCCTGGTACTGTTACATATACTTCCATCTACTAGATTTTCACAGCATGAGTAAAATAAGTCCACGAGTATTCATTTTGATTCAGACTGGGGTAGATTTGAGGAATAATGTGATGCTAGTCAGTGAGGCTGACTACAGACTGTTTATATACTGAAATTAAATACTAAAAGATGTTGATATGAGTAAAATATGAAACTAGGGTAACTGTGTAGAGTAAGCATTGTCTCCACGAATTAATAGCAAAATTTTCAAATGTGCTAATTTCAGTGATTTAAGAGACAAGGTTTTTAATTGTTTTATAGCTATAAGATTATCGTTTTTCTATAACTTATATAAATATAATAAATTATAGTTTTTATATGAACTATTTTATAGTTTTATTTTTCACATGAAATGGGGTTTTTTTAGTTTCAAGACCTAACAGCTTCTTTCTTTGGGCTTTGATAAATCCAATTTTAAAAATGCTAGAAAATTACTTATATCTAGTTCATTGCCAATTTTTATTTATTTACCTTGATAATAGCGCTTTCATCACAAAAAGAAGCAAAATGGAGTTAGGAAGCAAAGGAAAAACAGAGTTATTGTTTTACTTAGAATATGGCACTAGTTTTGGCCACAGCTGTAGATGACAGATGATTTCACAGTGCAAAAAAAGTTCTTATGACAGTGAAAGTTACAGCAGAAAAAGGGCATACAATAACTAGAGCAAAGTAGGCTTGGAAAGGCTGAGACCTTCAACTCCATTTTTGCCTCCAAATCAGAAAACCTTTTATAACTTTGGATGTTGCCACTTCAGGTTTTTTTCTTCACTTTTTCAGAGCAGCTTCAATACAAGCATCTCTCTACCTTGACATATGTGTGTCTAGTTAAAATGCCTACTCAAAATGTAGGCTAAAAATATACTGTTCTCATTGCTTAACACATTAAGTCTGCATTTGATAAACTATAATACAGAAAGACCTTATTAAAAGTATTAAATAGAATAACTCCAAGTATATAGAAAAATGCATCTCCTCTGTATACATCATGCTAAGGCTTATAATACGGATCATTAGTGACGGTCTTACCCTAAGATTTTTCTCTTCCACTACACTTGTCACCTGCATCTGTTTCCTTTTTTCAAAGTGCTGAAATTAAATAGTTGTTTCATTCAAATCTTGCAATAGCATTTCTCTGAAACACTTATATACACTGTGAAAGAAAACTGACTTCATATTTTAATTAACAGTCAAAGAAGAAAAAAAGCTTAGCATTCAGTACTTCCTGAAATATAGAACTGAATGGACTAATCTAGAAGCAGACCTCTTTCAGAGCTATTTCCCGTACTTACAGTGAAATGTTACAATGAACATAGAATGACAATATATAATGGAAACTCAAAATTTCAACATTAACTTGATTTTTACAATCGATTTTCATTCCAAAGTATCTGTGACTTCACATTGGCAAACTCTAGCAATTAACAGCAGACCATGATAATTTAAATAGTGTAATTTTGTTAAGTTCAGGAAAACCACAGAAATCTCCAAATTTTGGAGATTTATCATTGAGTACACTCTGTGATACAAAACAGTTTTTAAAAGGTGACAAACGTAAACATACTGTAAGATGAACTACAAAGATGGTAACTCTTAAACATAATTAAAAAAAAAAAAAAAAAGAAAAAAAAGTCCAAGTTTTGGCCTTTAAAGACAGTCAAAAAAAACTTCCTTATTTCCACAAAAATAACTGACCCATTTCAGCAAGCCTGCAAAACAGCTGAACACTGAAGGAATTCTAGAGATTGGCCATGTAATTAGCACACACCAAGTATTCAGAGCTACTTGCTGTAGCACCGTAGGACAAAAGAATTTCGGAGCACAGTGCTCTGCTTATTTGCATTTCAATATACTTCGCATCTCTTTAGTAAATGAACTATAAGAATAAGCAGACAAAGACAGAAAATGGAAAAACAGCTAGCTTGTAAAGCTAAATTGTATATTTTGCACGCATAAAACTAAAACCAAAGTACTTTCATAGCACTTCTAGGAATTCTAGTACTCCATATTTTTATATTAAACATTAAAATTACATTTTGCACCAGACCATTATGATGTATTTATTTATTATAATTTGTAATAAACTCAAACTTCTAATAAATTGTACAGGAATTTCAATGTGAACAGAATGACTTGCTAAATATATTTACTGTATTGTTTAATCTGCAAATTTTATAAAAACTGAGTGTCCTTCAGGCAAAAGTCTAACTATAACTGAGTCTTCCAGTAAGACATACACAAATAGTATTATTTTGGCATTTAAATTAAACTTGTCTTATCATTTTTTTGTATCAAATAATTGCTATTGTCTTCATGCACATGCAGTCATAAGCTTCAACTACAGAATTCTCATCTCTGGACACACTACTGATGGCATAGTTTTTTTCGTGCAGTCTTTTTTGTTTGTTGGTTGAAGGTTTTTCAAGTTACAACTTTCTACCTATAAGCCAGGAAAGATGGCACCAGCCTGAGAGTACTCTTGATCAAAACCAAGTTGTATAATCTGTGAAATGAGGGCGATGGCACATCCTTATCACACCCTAGGAAAATGGACTGGTGTAAGTCAAAGGGTTAAGTATTAGTAGTTTAACTAGGTTTAGGAAAGTATTTATGAAGTTCAACATTTGGGGCCAAACACCTAAAAAGTACAAAAATACACAGCTCACTGCTGGGTGACAAACACCTCTGGTTTTCTCAGTATTTTCAAGATTCTGGTGGCACGTAAGAATTTCATATAGCCTAAAAATTACTTTTAAATTAAATAGTTTTAGCATATACCTTGTGAAATATACTTTCCATCAAAAAAAAAATGATATGATGAAAGAGAATGACATCTAAAACATTTTTTAAATTTACACTATTCACTCTCCATGAGGTTTCCACAAAAATTTAAGTATAGTCAGAAGACAAATACAGAATGAATAAAACAAAAACTAACCTCATAAACAAAATACACCTTGGCTTTTACATAGATTCCCATGCGTACTACTGCACGCACAGCAGCATTCATACCTGGGAAGAAAAAGCAAAATCATGTTGTTATAGATTATCCAATTACTTTTTGTATACATTTTCAGTGACTTTAAAAAAACTGAAACATCAATTCATTCCTAAAGAAAGACAATGATCAGCAACTATTAAAGAAGAAATTTGCTTAATGACAGTGCAATCAGCCCATGAATATGAAGGGTGCGGAACCATTTGCTTTGTTACAATAACTATGTGGATGCCAGTATGTATGTTAATCAGAGATTAAATTGCTGCTGATTGTAAAACAGCATTTTGAAAGTAATAGCTACTAAAGCAGAAAGAGAAAGTAAATTCATTTCACAATAATGATTAGTTTCCTATCTGAAATGTAAAACATACAGACAGTTAAAATATAGCTTCTTCAAATGAGAAATTATCACGTCAGTTCTTTTTCCTGTGCTTTTCAAAATAACACGTGTATATGCACATTATTTTGTGGAGAGCACAGCCAAAGCTCCTGACATGGACAGATGCTCATTTAAAAAGACAGAAGTAGCAGTAAATTAAGACAAGAAATACTGCATGGACTCATCTGACAGAAAAGTGCCTAAATGCCACTATGCTTCCCAGAACTGCAAGCTCACATTGAATTCCCTGCTCACAGACATTCGACAAATTACACTACTGTAAAATCTTCCATTAAAGTCCAACGGTCAAACACTTAACCTCCTGAGCAACAGTGAAAGTTCCACTGGTCCCCCTATACGGGTCAAATGAATTTCTGTTATAACTCACCCCTTCGGATATTGTGTTACCATACCCATTATTCAGAAAGTTCCCAAAAGTAATAAACTAATTGCTTCCATACCACTTAAACAGACACAAGAGATTATGCAAAGCATGAGGACAGAAATAGTAGTTAGGCTACACTGAAAGACACAGCCTGGGCACATCAGTTGAAAGGGATGCCAGAACCATGACAATGCAAAATACTGGGCACCAGTTCTCCAAATCTGGTGCGATTAATATCAAAATAGCAAAGTAGTAGGTCAGCTCTACTGTTAAGTGTTAACCTATCTAGAGATGTAAAGTCAGTAACTAGAATAAATAAACCCACAACACAGTGGGTTTATATATTCCTATAATATCTGTGATTACTGGAAAAAACACTGAGCTATAACAGCTCTTCTGTCTGAATAAAGAATGAGACTAAGGTTTTCTGAAAGATTTATTACTTAGGAACACACCAGAAAGATCCTGAAGTTGCCCAATTTAAAACAAAAAATTGTTTGCCAAAATCAAAAGTTGCTTTTTTGTTCATATAGATGTCACTTAGCCTTAAGATTAAAATCACCAGTAACAGTGTTTTTCAGTTCTGTGTTAGGAAATAACAAGAATTCTCTCAGCTAGAGTCAGCCTTATGGCAGAGCTGAAAAAATTTCTCAAATGCCAAGACAGCTAATAGCACAGTTTTGGACAATGAACTGGATGGTGCCAAAGAAAAGCAAAGAATCTCATCTGACAGGCTGCACTGAAAAGAAAGTTAGCATGCTAAGTCTCAGATCAAAAAGGATCTACTACAGAGCAAAGTTATCTCCCCAGTGAAAGTTTTTGTAACAAAAAGAACACAACTCCCACCTCAGGTCCCCTGGAAAGTGGAGACAAAGACCTTTAACTTTATAAAATGCAGCTCTTCACAGCTCTGCTATTTTCCTCAATCAGCAAAGACATAAGCACAAGCTACTCCTTTCATCAAAGTCCACAGCTTGCTTCTATTAACGCAAAACAGGTTGCGTGGGAGGTGTTTTGTTGTTCTTGTTTGTTGATAGTGAAGTTTTTTGGTAGTTTAGGTTTTTTGATTTAGTTTTGGTTTGGTTTTTTTTTCAAGGGAGGGTGGTAGTGTTGTTTCTTTGGGTTTGTTTGTGGAGAGGTTTTTTTAACTTTTTATATAATCCACTGAGCTGTAGAATTCTAGAAGTGAAAAAGTTCATCTTCATTAGGTGACTACTCAGAACTGCCATTTTAAGAATCTTCTGGTTTTGAGGTTCAGCTTTGTCACCTCTCCTGTTTGACACCCGAGAAGAACACCAAGACTGTTTTAAGCATCTAATATATGTTCAGTTATAAAGACTCTGGTCTGTCATTCAGCAGTAGTCTCTGTATTCCAAGTATGTAATTAGAATAAAGAAAATGTCTCTATGCTCCAAACAGGCTAAAGCAGAATAGTTTTGTCAGCAAAACTAAATATTTAATAAAATAGGAAGACATTAAATATAAACATTCACATCTACCAAAGATACATACTTGTCTTTTTTTCTATTTCTTGCTCACATTTCTGCTTTATTTGTCATGTATCCTATTTTTTTATCTTTAGCATGCAACTCTCTTAATCAGTGTATTTTAAAGAAGGGGAGTTACTCTGTTCTCATCACAAATTCTCCAGATCTGCCACAGCTTTCATTATGAATAAATTAGCCTACAAATGTTGATTTGGCTTAAAATTCATACTGCTTCTAAAGCGGAGTAAAATATAAGCATTTATTACTCAAAATGACAAATTAATTCTTTCCATGTGAATATATTCATAATATAGCCATGTATTTTCTTAGAGAATACTTCCCAATTTCCATATGTCTTACATGAAAAATTGGTAAAATTCATAATTTATCTGCTGAAAAAAAAAAAGAGCAAAAGCCCAGAAAAAAAAAAAAAACAAACCTCAAATTACAGATACAAAGCATCTTTTCGGTACCACCATGTAACTTTATAAATTTATGAAATATACTTTTTATTACTTTTTGGGTGAGGTATATTTTATCTCTTTATACAGAAAAAGAACTTGGGTGTTCATTGACAACCTCATGAAGAAGTGGCTTACATTTCAGAAGGGCTGAGGACTGAAGGATGTTATCATTTGGTATCTACAAGACAGAGTTAAAACACTGAAGCTTTAGACTTTTACATGTTGGCTATCTAAAGCTGAATACACTGCTTGCAGTGATTCAAGTATGAAAATACTGAGAATTTAATTAAGCCTCTGTAGAACTTGTCTAAAAAAATGTTGCTGTATTTGATTATTTGTGGATTGTTACAATAGTATTTGTAAATTACCACAATAACTATGAAATGTGATTACATGCCTATTATTGAAAAAAGATTTACTGGGTTAACCATGGATTTAGTCCTGAATAATAAATATAGCCGGATAAACATATAGGATTAGAATAGTAGCTTCAAAAGAAAGCCACAAGTAAAACCAGTATTTTTTTATAATGTAAGAATTATTTAAAATCTTTCTGAATTACCACTTGCTTTTGCATTAAAGTATTTGACAGAGGAAAAGATTTATTTTGCTCTTTTGGACTCAGCAAGGATTATTTAATCTGCAACTACTTACATGGATTTACATAATATCTGAAATTAATTTAAGAGTTGATAATTGAGAGTCCTTCTTGATATTATCTATTCAATAGTCTTTGAAAGCAATAATTTTCATAGCAGGGTTACAAACAGTACTGTAGAAATCTTTCAATCATATTAAAGGCACTCCCTTCCCCTAAAAGAGTACTCCTCTCTGGTGTTTACATCCTGTTCCACATACATACGTACCACTACAATAGAGGAGTCTGAGTCAAATTAAAACAATATTTTGTGTTTAAGCCAAGTTTTCCTCACTTTAGTCAGCTAGACAGGCCTTTAAATAATTAACCGTAACACTAACCATGTAAAAGAAAAATTAAAGCTATCTGTCTTGGACAAGCATCAAGAAATATTTAAGTACCACCAATTTTAAAGATAAACCTTGGCTTTAATGCATGCTTAATGACATAGCGCATATGTTGAAGTGCTATGATGAATAAAGATCCAGACTTAAAAGACTGTATAGAAACACAGAAACTAAGGAAAATCTCTAAACATTACCAAACAGAATGGAATATCCATTTACAGACTTTATTCAAGTATGTAAACAATATATCATTAATGTTTAAGAGCCTATAATCATCAAACGGAAAGACGAGAAGCAGCAGTCAATAAGAACTAAACAAATCATTAAGGAAACAATTTGGGTTTATTCCATGTACTTTTAATTACATAACAGATTTTACTGTATATAATCACAATAACGATTCTAGATATCTGAAGAAAACACTATACAGTTTTTGTAAACAATAACATTGTGTTAGGTCAGAACATTCTACTGCACAAATATATACAATAGCATAATATCTAGACTACATACATCTCCTTCTTCAAAATCAAAAAACATCTTAACAGATTAGTTTCAATCATAGAACCTACTAATTATAGAAGTAGCTCCTCCAAAATATTAAATGCATCAAAATAGTTACACTCAGCCATTAATAACCACATTCCTTAATTTTACATTCAAATTGTATTTATCCTATTATATATATATGGACATATATATGTATTTTATATACATGTCCATACACACACACACACACTGTTATTTGCTGGAAAAGGCTTTTGGGGAGGCTAGAATTCAAAAATTCTTTGGGACTATCTTCAAATTAGATAAGTGTTAACAAAGAAACTTTGTAATTTGAACGACATAAAAGAAGTGTAGGTTGTTTTTTGTTTTTTTTTTATTTCTTTTATTGGTTGGTTGATTTTAAAATATATTTTATTTGTTCAGTAGCAGAATTTACTTGTTCAGTTTTTCCATCACATGCTACCAGGATAAGATCAGTTTATCTGCGCTACCATATTAAATACATCTCGTGATGTTCCTCGGAAGCCTGTAAGGCTTTAAGAACAGAAATATGGAGACCTTTGCTCCCACAGTCATGGTCTATGGTATTCCAAAACTCTGAAATCCAAGAGGCTATAAGGTTCTTTTCAGCTGTTTTAAGCTCAATATTTGCTGAAGAAGTCGAGGTTTTTTTATTAGTTCAGTGGCAAAATTTCTTCTTCCAATCTAAGTTACCAGGACAAGAGCAGTCCATCTACACTACTATGCTAAATATGCCTCGAAACGTTGGGAAGCCTTTAATGCTTCAAATGTAGACATAAGTAGGTCTTTACTTCAGCAATCGTAGTCTAGACAGTTACCATGTAATCCATAAGTCCCTTACTTAGGTTGTCTTGCTCAACACAATCTTTGAGTTTATCTCAAAAATAATGCGGTCACATTCAAAGATAACAATCTTGAGCCTGTAAATTGGGCAACAGCTTGAAGTAGCCACAAACACGTCACTCCCTAACAGTACACAACTGCCTTCTGTCAGAAGCTTTCAGATGACATTGTTCCCGCTGCTGAGCCATACCTATCATGGACCTAGAATAAGCAGTCTGATTGGAGGTTGTACAAACATTCATGACCTATGGCATTCAAAATTGTCTGTGGCAGCCACTGGCAACCCACATAAAAATACAATCAATTTACTTCAGGACCTGAAGCAGACCATGCCCAAAGAGTGCCACAAACTGAAGACAGAAGCATGACTTAAAACCCATTTATTAGTCCACCTTTCTGAGCTGCAACTACTACAATTTAGAAACAGCCCAGAAACTGAGCTAACGCATAAATTTTGAGAATCAATTGTCAAAACTTCTTTCGCCTCGCAAAGCACTTGTCATTATGGTGGAAAGTCTTTGTTTTAGTTCACAGTTTAAGAGCTGGCTAGCTGAAGTGATGCACTACAAGGTTAGTACTTACCTACATTAAGTGTATAAAATACACATCTCTTCCTTGTGAAATAAATCACTGATAAATTCTTTAACTCCATCAAACAAAAGAATATGCTTGTGTTTAAAATGTGGTGACTAAACTGTAATAGTTTCAGTATAACACATACACATTCTACATCCTTTAATATTCCACAGGTAATAAAAAGGACAAACAAGAAAAACTTTCCAAGGAAATACTACAAACATGGGGAAATAATTTAAAACTTAACATGTCCCATAAATAGAAAGGCTTGCGTAATTGACCTAATGTTACTTATAAATTATTAAAAAGTACAATAACAGCAAATGCAGTAACTTCTATTTTAAAATAATTTCACGTATATTTTGTTCTAGGCTAAGATTTACACCTCACCAACATAAATCAAGGCACCTATTGATATGAAGACTGTGTGTTTACTGCAACACTAATGGGTGTTCTTTCCATTCAATTTCCTGTGAGTTTGTGTTACAGATACTCTGAAAGTTTCTACTGTCTAACAAACCTAAAAAAAAAACCCCAAAACAAAAACAGGAGACTGGAACTTCTTTTTTTTAATTAGTACTTTTTTTTGCCTACTTCAGTTAGTAGTTTTGCCTCACCTACAGTTTGCTTGAACATATATTTTCAAATAGCTTTGCAGTAATAGCAGCATATTTCCTTCTGCTTGTACTCCACAACTTCACTTCTCTCAGACATTTGCCCTCTAGAAGGCAAATGACCTTGACAGGGCATGACTCATTCTGTCCCTTGTTCAACTCCTAACCTAGCATGCAAACAGACTTGAAGTTGCATATTTTACACATCTGTTACCAAGAAAGTAAAGGTTACAAACTTCAACTGTGTGGTGTAACTCAGTTTAAATGATCAAGTTCTAAAATGCTTTGTTGGTTCCCCCCCGCCCCGTTCTTCTAAGTTAGGACAACACTGCCTACAAAATGACTTGGAAGGCATCCAGCTTACTTTGCTTGGGTCTTTGTGCGAACCTCACTCCTCAGAGAGGAGCTTCCACATGCAGTTACCTTTTATCCCTCCAAGTAATTATGCTGCAGTTGCAATCTGCCAGATAATAAAGCCTAGATGTCACTCATGGATTCTGCAAGTCCTTTAAATGCTTTAACTCACATAGTGGCAAGCACAGATTAATACTTATAAAAAGAGATGCATCTGCTGCTGCATTATATAATCTCCAGCCATGCGGAAGCAAGTAGCAGGGTTCAGCCCCTTGCTGAACACGCTACTGCTGCTTGAGGCACTGCCCTGTCACACTTTGAAATTAAAATGGCGATTTGGCGATCAGACCATTAAAACAGTGATGCCTTGATTCACAGTCCCTCCTAGAATCATTTAGCAGTGGAAGTGATGACACTGAGAGCAAACTGTGGATAAAACTTGAGAAAGCGTAACCCCACAGAGGTACAAAAGAGAAGCCATTTATGGGCATCAACTCGCATTTTCTACGAAACTGCAACGTTTTCCTCTCCTATTGGTACGAAATCCCTTCGACTCCCGATTAGAAAGAGTTTCAGACAATCCCAGGTAAACCCGGGGGCTCCCCGTTATTCCTTCAGGCAGAGGGAGGGAGGATGCTTCTCCCGGCCCAGATGACGCAAAGAGGCGGAATCTGCAGCGACTGGCAGCGGATCACGTACACACCGGCGGCGGGGCGGCAGCGGGAGACACTGGTCCACGCAAACTACGACCTCATGGGAGCGCAGGGAACGCGTGGGGAGCAGAGAGAGGCTGCTGCCGGCACCAGCTCCCACCCTGGGAAACCGGACCGGACGCCCCGGCCGCGGATGCGGGCCGGTCCCCACGTGAAAAGCTGGGGAAACTGGTCATTAAACTACGGAGCCCACACAAAAAAGAAAGAGAGAGGCTTTTCTCGCTCTGTAATTTCTTCACAAGCGCGAATAAGAATGCCGTTTCTTCTTTAAGTGAAAGTACTTTCGAGACACTCCCGGCAAAAAAAAAAATAAAATAATCGTAATGTAAGGGAAGGAGCTGAAAGCAATCATCACTGAACAACTCCCCTGGCAAAAGCTGAGCAAGAGTCTTCTAAAATGGCATGGAGCATTGCATATTTTAAGTCTTAATTTACTGAGACTTCAAATTATTAATATATATGAGATTTTCTGGTGGAAAAGGGGAAACAAGTGTAGGAAAGCATGCCTTCATTACTAAGTATATTGCAATCAAGCCTCTTTTCTTTCCCTTTCCTCTTAATGTCTCTAGGTCTTTTCTTCACCCTGTCCTGTGCCTAGGACTCCCTCTACACTTAAAGAGATTTAAGGTGAAACACGTTTCCAGCATATATAGAGAGTAAACTACCGTCTAATCTTTCTGCATCATGGGTAGGAACATGAAGTGTTCCTGGTGCCAAGACGGAGAGAAAAGCAGACGAGGCGAGGGCTGGCAGGGCCCCAGGAGCGCAGCCAGCCTCCCACCCGCCCTGCGAGGCAGCACGACCTCCTCCCCCGCTCGCATCAGCCATCCGCTCTCCCTCCTCTCTCCCCTCCCCACCATCTCCTCGGGGCTGAAGACATGTTGGTGGTAAAAGTTCCTGGAGCGTTTCTACCCTCTTCCCAGCCAAGGCAGGCTCAGAAGAAATGCGATGAGAAAGGGAGGGAGGAGGAAGGATGAGGGTATGCAACTCAGGCGCCCAGGCCGCGCAAGAAGTGATTTATCTTTTACATTATCTCAGAAAGAAAGGCAGCTCGAAAGCCAACACGGAAGGAGGAACCCGAGAACAACGGCGACCTGGTGTGCTCCACTCCCAGACCCTTCTCTCCACACTCCTTCCATGTGCCCCCACCGCCGCGGTAGCCCGCAGCCACCCCTGAGGCAGCCCCACGCTTCCTGCACCCTTCACCCGCCGGCTCCTTCCCCAGCCTCCCGCGTGGGCGCCCTGCCCGCCGGGCCGGCAGGCCCTTCGCGTTCCTGCCTCCCTCACACCACTCCCCGAGGGGCTCCTCACCCTCCCTGTCTGCAGTGTCCGTCCCCCCCACCATTTTCTGCCTCTCCTCCAGTAGTGAGCGGCTACCTTGGGCATCGCCGCCGCTGGTTAGCACCCCGATGGCCTTCCCGGTGCCCGAGAGGTTCTCGAAGAACTTCGGTTGGTGATCCATGGCGCTGCGGAGGCGGCACCGGCGGGGGAGACGGAGCGAGGTGGCTGAGGGAGCCCCTGGCCGCGGGGCTCTGCCCTGCTACCCGAGGTGCACGCTCCGCTGAATCGAAGATCTGGCCTCTGCGGAAAAAGAGCCCGAAAAACACCCGGTGTAGGCGTGTATTTGCAGACAGATATATTTCTAAGGAAAAAAAAAATAAGGGGAGGCCGTATGAAAAAGCCCGGGAAAAAAAAAAAATGCAGCGCTCACATCCCAACCAGCCAACCACCCGCCTCTCCCCCCGCTACAGCCGCTTCCTCTCCCCGGTCCCGCTGGCAGCCCTACGCCGCGCGGCCCGGCACCGCCCTCAACGCCCCTTCGGCAGCGGCGGTTGACAGGCGGGTCAAGGGGCCAATGAGAAGGCGAGCTGCCGCCTCGAGCGGCGGCCGTTGCGGCGGGCGGGGTGGGGCGTTGTGGTTCGGAGGGAGCCGGCAGGTGGGGGGAAGGGGGGAGGGAGGTGGCACGAGGCTGAGGGAGCGCGCAGGGGCGGGCCAAGGGGCCAATGAGAAGGCGAGCTGCCGCCTCGAGCGGCGGGTGGGGCGGTGTAGTTCGGAGGGAGCCGGCAGGTGGGGGGCGGGGGAAGGTGGCACGAGGCTGAGGGAGCGCGCAGGCGTTTCCGCGGCGCCGGCGGTGGGGGCAATGCGGGGAATATGGCTGGCGCCTTGGCAGGGCGGCAGTGGAGGCGGGGGCGCTCCGTCGGTCGGAGTTAACGCATCCTCTCCGCCGTAGCGGTTGAGTGGCACCCCGCGTCCCCGTTGCGCTTGCGGAGCCGTCGGAACTGGCTCCCCGTGCAGCCATTTCCGCGGGAGCTCGCCGGCGGCCAGAGCCTTGCTGGGGCTGCAGTCAGGGTCCCGCGTGGCGAGGTGGTCTCTCCCGGGTGGGTCTGGGTGGGCCTTGCGCTGGTCGGGAGCCCCCGGCCAGGCCGTCCCGTGTGAGCCCTGCTGCAGCGCTGGCTGGCGGTGGGAGCGCCCACGCGTCTCTGCCAGAGGCTGGAGTGGGAAATCTGCCTCCAGCCTGTCGGCTGCTCGCTGCCGGGTTCTCTTAAGGCGGCGTCACGGCCTGCCCTGTCACGCTCAGCTGTTGCTCAAAAGACTCCCATCAGCTGCCAATGCAGAATAAGTAAAGAGAGTTACTTAGTCTAGCAGGGTTTGTGTCCCAGGGTTTGTGTCACAGTGTTTGGCCCACGTCTGCCTTGTGAGGCAGGGAAACGCAAAGGCCTCATTCTCTTTTTGCCTCTCTCATCCCCTCTTAGGTATGTCTTGCTGCTATGGCATCTCAAAACCGTAGCAGATGTTCAGGTGCAGCTAGGAAAAGGCAGTTACTTCCTGTAAGTATTTACCGCTTAGAGACAAAGGTTGAGTCTAAAGGAGCAACAGAGATAAAGCAGAGAGGTTACTCGAGATAGGTGTCCCAGTCTTTCTGCCTTCCCTGTTGTACTTCTGTTGTGCACTTATCCCTTTACTTGAGGAGTGCTTAGTAATGGTGGAGAAGCACTTTCTTAAACTCACTGCATTATAATGCAGCATTGGAGTACAACAGAATAATTCTGTTGATCATAGTGTAGTCTTAGAAACAGCTTAAGACCCCAATTTTGTTAATTTCAGCAAATAAAGCTGTATTATCCCATATAGTTCTTTGTGGTACTTAACATAAGTAAAAGTATTTGCAGAATCAGAGGCTAAGTTACTTGCCCAAAATTATAAAGCAAGGCAGGGAGAGTCAGGAACAGCAGAAGATGCTGACTCAAGTTTTATATTTTAATTGCTGAAATAATTACTGTTTTTATTCAACGTCTTCATCACATCTTAGACTTAACTCACGTTGTAAAAGTACATGTGCTCATCCTGTCAACTTTCACACAGACACATGCAAGAGTACAGTCATTTGAGTAGTTCAGTCAAAATTACTCATAGATAAAATGTTTGAAGAAACCATACCTGCAAATAGGTATCTATACTAGTATGTGGGCAGCTCATATTGCGTCTACTTGGAGACTAAAATGAGTGTATGATTTGACAGTGGAAAAGGTGCATTGCCAAATAGTTTGCATACCATGAACAATAATGATTCTACAGGGAATTTACTGTATTCTTTCCTGAATCTGAAGAGAGTTCTGAGTCATAGGTAATAATACAGTGTATTTTTTGTTATAGAAATATGTAAACCCCCATAAAGTTGCACTCCGTTCAAAGGGTTCTGGTTTCAATTGAAATCATTTCTTGGAGGGTATCTCTGGCAAAAGCTAGATTAAAGTTTTTGAGTGATTCGGGACTTGATCCAAAGCCTGTAAAATCAGTACAAAGGTCTTTGGCTAATATAAACTTATTATGACTACTTTTAAGATCATGGACCAATGAAAGTTTGTCATCTGAGCGACACTTTGAGGAAGCTTTGCATTGGTTCTGTTTGGTTTTGTGCAGATACTTAGCCATTCTTTAGAACGGGCTTACTTTCTTTTGTTCTCTGTAGCTAAACATTTCACGCTTTGGAGATAGACTTGTCCCTCTTGCTTCCGAATGCAGCCTTGATGCAAGGAGCTATTATTTTCTGAAAGTATTTTTTCTCCAATTGCATTATGGTACATAATGAACTTGTAAGTGATGTATTTTTTTCACCCTTGTGTAACTAGGAAGCTGCACTGTTTTCATCGTTTATTATAGCTATTGTTCTTCAGCAGAGGTCTCAGGAAATAATTCTATTTTGTTTGTGTCAAGTCATTAAAGTAGAGGTGGGAGGAGAGGAAAGGATGTGGAACTGTTTGTTTCTGAGGCTGTCTTGATATACTTAAATATCTTCCAGGAATACAGCTGCCTGTAATCTAATTCACAGAGTAAATTCTTGGCTTAAGTATTGAAGATTGTTGGGGGAAACAGTCTTATTTAACCTTGTGGGATATAGTTGCAATGCAGCTAGGTACAAACGTATAAATCATACTGACACTAAGAGAACAGGCTCTTTTGAGATATGCAAACTGATAATAAAGAAACTGCATCTCTAAATAAAACCTCAGCAGGTGATTTACACACTACATTAGGCACTCCAATTGTCCTCTTACTGTACTACTAAAGAGAACCAGTTTACATAGGATAGGGAGGGAACAGGTGGGTTTTGGCTCTTCCTTGATACTGACCGTTGCAGATGCTCTGCTGTGTCCTTTTCCCATTGCCTGTTTGTTCTCTGTGCCATCTAGAACAAGCCCATCTGCCTATCTTTAAATCTTATCACTACCTAAGAAAACCTGATTGACACTTTTTAAAGTGTACTTTGGATTGCTACCCACCTCAACTTATTGTGCCAGGATCATTACATATGGTGCTTTTGAACTATAAAACGGTTCATATCATGGATTTAATATCACAGATGTATCCAGTACTTTATTTGCCACAACATCTTCCATTGAAATTAAATTAAACTAGGAAGAACATACAAGTCATGTCCAAAAAGAAGAAGATTATTGCATGAGTAACAGAGCTGAATGAATGGATTTCCAGCCAACTGAAACTGGAAGCTAGACCTTTCTTTCATATGTGGATTCTCTGGCATCTAGTGGTATGTAAGCCCACACTTCCAAGTTTGTCCGAGGTGCTTATAGGAGCAGTCTCTTCTACCCAGCTGTTATTTTTTTTTTTGTGAAACTTATGAATCATAAAGATAATTAAATTTTGCATATTCAACTTTTTAATATTATTAAAAACCAGAATGAGATGGAAGGATTTACGGGAATTTCGGCATTTTGAAATGAAACAGGCTTAGTCATGGAATGCACTGATTAGCATGAAAAGAAGGAAAGAAGAAGTCATCAAAATATTTCTGGGCAGATGGTGACGGTGATTTATATAAGAGAAGCAACTGCTTTCATCCATTAATACTACAATATTCCTTGGTCCTACATGTTGCATATAAACTCTTGTACTACTTAGTCTCTTTTCTATTTGTTTTCACCCTTCAATTGTGTCATTCTAACAAAATATATTTGGTAGTAGACTGGATTCTATGGGTCTTTTTTCATTTCTCTTGCATAATGACAGTCCTAGTGACACTAACATACACAGTGTTTTCTTTATGCTGGAAATATAGACTGTAAATGAGAGGAAATCTAGAACTAGTGTGATACAAGAGATATAGGAAAATCTCAAGAGATTTGAAGAAGGGACTTACTATTAAAATTGGATGAGGGAGGAAGGAAGGGTGATGAGGGCAATGGAAAGCTAACACACACTTGAGAAGGGGACATAATTGTCTCCAGAATAGGTAAGTTTTTTAATAAATATTCAAACAAGATTTTCTAATGTATTTTTCTTGGTTTCGTCTCTAGTTGGTACTGATTTTGTTAGGAAGAGAGCAGCAATTAAGACAGTTTTGGAGAGAAATTTACTTGAAGCTCTGACCAATACAGACATTATGGAAAAGGTAATCAAATTATTAATCTGTTACTTCCTGGTAGTCATATAAAATGCATCAAAATAATTTTCACTATAAGGATGGAAAATATCTTGAATCACTGTAATATCAGCTTTTAAAAGAGATGACACGTATCGCTTGTCTATGAATATGCCCATTTTACACAGGGACAAAAATACTTGGTAACATACTGGAGCAAATGTAAGCCATTTAAACTGCCCAAGTCAGTGTGAGAAATGGGAAAGGGAAAATACGTCAGCTGTAAATGATGTTTTACTATTTTCAGTGAGGGGTGATAAGGTAAAATGGCACTGTGTTCATTGTGAAAGAAAATCAGTTACTGAACATCAGCTACAACTTTTTCTTGAATGTCGGATGGCTCTTGCTTTGTATTTGCTGTACCTGACTCTTCATTTGAGAGTTTAGGTACTAATCTAAGACATTCATTAAATTCCCACTAAAATGAAATGGCAAGACTTTTTAATGGTACTTGAATCAGGCCATATATAAAAGAAAAGGACAAATCTAGCTCCTATGCTTACCTGACTATATCTGTCCTTTATTAAAGAAAAAAAAAATACAATGGTTGAGCAGTATTTTTCTAGAAGTTATTTCCTCCACAATGTTGGGTTTTTTTGTTTGTTTTTTTTTTTAATCTCAGAATCTAAATGTAAATACTGATTAAGCAGTAGCACATTAATTCCTAGCAAACATATTTTGACTGGGAATGTTGTTCTATATCTTCAAAAACAAGAAGTATTGTTCAGCTTTTACTAGGTTTGAAGCCTCCACACTTTAATGGAAAATGTTGTATAAATAGTTATATGGAAAATGTGTCAGCATGGTGTTTAGGCTTGATAGTTATTTCTTCCATGATAAATTAATGTATCTTTTCTTAAATGACACATACTAAACTTCCTAGTTTGTGCTCAGCAGGTTTAAGTGACGTTGTTTTTTCTTCCTTCTACTGCCAGCTGCTAAATTCACTGTTCAGTGCCACCATCAAACAAATACTATTAACACACTATGTATTTCTAGGTTATCTTACTTTCAGACTTTGATTATTGAAAAAAACCCGAGTTCTAAGCCCCTAAAAATGCATCGTTCTGTGGTTTGACATGACCTGGAGTCCACTTTTTAATTTAAAAGTATATTTATCTTGTTTTATTGGGTAGGAAAATTCATTACTGAGTTAAGCACCACCCAAAAATACTACAGATCAAAGAGAACGTGTATCATTGTGAAAGATATGTTGTGTTAGATATACTAGGTTTGGAATAACTGAGCCATGCACGTATCGTAATTGCTCAGAGGTTTAAAAAACTTAGAAACAGAAAAAACTGCCTAGGAGACTTCATTAAAAGGAAACATTGTGCTAATTAAATGGTTAATGAATCATACAGTTGACTAAGTTATTTCTTCTGGTTTAGGGGAGAAGAATACGTAAGCCTTTCTTTCTCACCTAGAAAGCTTCCACAGTGAGCCATCATTTGGCGCCACGGGATAATTTGTGAGCTTGCCGTACTATGAGCCACAAAAGGTATATGGCTGGTAGGGCCATGTATACTTGTTCATAGTATGCATTAAAAGGATATAGACTAATCGTGATATTCTCAGAATGTGATGCTTCTGTGGCTTTCTCTTAAGCAATGCAAATTATCTTAAGATATTGAGAATTCTTATTATTTATGTGACATGAATTATGTTTATTTACTCTAGTGCTTACTATAGAAATATGAACCTTAGAACATTGTCCAGAATGCAGAACATCTTTCTTATAAATGAGTGCCCACACTACTTGATTATTAGATGGTATTGTCTTTTGTACAGTACTTCTGGATTAGTGAATCCTTGTAACAGCTTCAGGAAGAGTGTTGGAGTGTCCTCATCCAGAAAACTGTGCACCTGACTGATAGGGTAGATTGCAGAGAAAGGCTTCAGTGTACTTGGGCAAACTGATCTCAGGAGCATCACTTTCTGGTCATATGCTGTAATTATTAGGCTATATTATATAAAAGTGAGCACTGTGGAATTTTACGTGGAGGTCACCTCTGTTGAAGAGTGGATGATATTAAGGAGCTCTCTGAAGATTTGTTATATCATATTCCTCAGCAGAGTTTGGTTGGACTAATGCTTAGTCTTTTGTTTCCGAAAAGGCACAAATACAGGACACATCAGCTAAGTGTTTATGTGGATTGAGGCCAAATGGACAATTTGGCCTGAAGTTGTCTCTGGTTTCTTCCCTCAGCAGAATTGATGGAAATAACTGCCAGGGAAAAAATTCTGAAGGATCTAGAAGAGATAAAGAAGAGTTTATATTATTTGTGTAACTTAAGGTTGCTTAAAGAAAGAGTAGCCTCTTCCCCTATTTATGACCCTGGGGATAATTTTTATGTGGAAAGAAAAACAATGAAAAAAACACAGAATATTTTTCTGTTTAAAATGGTGTACCCTTAATTTTACTCCAAGAAATGGTATTGTTAGTACTGATCTAATCTAATTAATTAAATTGGTTTGGTAAGTGTAACTTCATTCCTAAATGTAAGCTCTGATGTTCTACAAACATTACAATGGTGGTTCCCTTCCATAAAGACTTGAATTTTATAATCCAGAATTAACATGGCAGTATAGTTAAGGTAATATAAATGTAGTTGCACAGTTACTGACATGATGAATTAAAAGTGCAGTCTCCCCAAATATTTGTATATACAGCAGTTCCCTCAAATATGCAGCAGTTCCCATGATACTGGAGAATTTTAGTTATCTAAAATTAAACTAATTGAAACTGTGGTTTGTGATTTGCAATTTTTACATGATTTACGATATATGAGAGTTAAACAAGTAAACTTGTTCTCCATTGCATTGTAAATACTTGAATTCCTACTTACTGTATATTTTTGCACAAGTTACAGTACGTATATTAATTTTATTAGTACTGATAAACAGTGGATTTGATATGTATTTCTCCTGGGATTATTTTCCCTTTGAAGCTATATTTCACTCTTTACAGTAGAGGTTATGCATATTTTCTTTGCATTTTTGTGGCTTGCCCGAAAATGGAAGCTCCAGCAACACTTAAAATAACCTAAGTGGTTGTGGAGACTTCAGGCAGCCATAAGTGACAGATTGCTCAGACAGATAGATTGAGCTATGACCTTTTATTGTAGCTGCTATGACCCTAGTCCTTCAAAGGCTCTTCTTATTTAGTGTGGTGTCTTACTATTCGATTGAAAGGGGGTTCAGTATTCAAAAAATGACTGAACTTAATGGAAACATTAGTTTGGGGGCTTGTGAGGTGGGGGGAGAGCATAACTAGTAAAAATGGAATGTATTCCAGAGTGTACAGGCCATCTTTGTCTCCTCCACAAACTATCTGGGGAGTACAGTGCCACAAAGTTGTCTTTCTGGAGGCCTAAGGAGACTTGAAAAGCAATTTTGGTAGTAAAGCAGATAGGGGGGCCATCATTGTGTGTTAGCAGCCAGCAGTTTCTGAGAGAGATTACAAGTGCTTAGAGAAAGCAATAAAATTAGGTATTTGGTCCGAATAATTTGCACTCCAACAAGCAGTCTTTACCTTTGAATTTTTTGTAGTTGTTTTATCTGTTATGGTGTCATGAATAGTATATAACAGCAAGGATTGTTTCTTCAAGAGGACATATTTATTTTTACTTAAAATGCTGGTCAGTCAATGCCTCTTATTTCCTGGCATGTGCTTGCTCTCTCCCTCTTTCTCCTCCCCACTCCAGCCTTCCTTTCATTTGTTTTCCTACCATCTATTTTCCTTTGCTCCTCCTTGCTTTCACTAATTACAACTTGCTTCCCATCTCTTTCTTCCTTTCATCTTAATGCTGAGGATAAGAGGAGTTTTTTCACTTCTGTTGATCATTTTAGTATAGTTAAGTGGTACAAATTTCATATTCTTGCTTCTAAATATTTTTATGATACTGATTTGAGATCATAACTGATGATGAAAAATATGAAATGTTTCAATTTGTTGAATTAAAAAAATAGCCTTTAATGACTAGCAGAGTAATTTTCATTTGCAAGAAGCCAGTCTGGATGCCTTATGCAATGTGGTCTGTTTTCTTCCTGTGAAGGGAATTAATAACATCTAATTTCTCCTTGTCTGAAATTTAAATAGTTAGCAGACATGTATTTAATACTGATTTCTTGTAAAAATGCATTTTTATGCATCCTTTGCTTAGAGTGACACCAGAAAAAGTCTTATCTCACCTTCTGTAGCACAAAAAAAAACCCTAAAGAATCTCACACAAAAACCATATTGCATATATGAGAACTTACAATTTAGAAATACTATGACAGGCATAACTGAGAAGTTAAGTAATATTTTTAAACTGTGGACCAGAGCTGAGAAAAAAAAAACAAACCAAAAACCAAACAGATTGTTTTTGTTTTATAATTCCTTGGAATTCCTTAGAATTCTGATAAAGAAAAAATTGATTTCTTTGATTGCTTTTGCAAGTGACCAAAGTCCTTTTATGATATGTTTGAGTAATACCATTAGGATCATTATGCAAAAGTAGTCAGTATATTGTAAATAAATTGAATGGTGATTGTTGTGATCAAACATAGGTGGAACATCTTTAGTATTTAATGATTACAGTCCATTATCTTAGACTCATCATTTCCCTTCCAGGAAGGCAATGTTTCTTTGATAGTGAATGCCTCTATTCACTGCTGAGACTGAATGCCTCACACAATGTCTTGTCTTTAAAATGTGAATGTTATGTATTAAAATAGTTGCTTTAAAAAAAAAAAGTTAAAAAAAAGTAAAAAACTGCTGAAAGAACAGGTGCAATAGCAACATTTCACTGGAGACATTAAAAAGAAAATCCTGCTTACTGCAAAGGAAAACAAATGTTCTACCTAGATGAAAAATTAACTCATTCATTAACATGATATAAGAGGTTATCTGTCATGGTATTTACTCTTCATTATTGCTTTTGTGAGTTCAGAATTTGATCAAATTAAATTTTACTATCAAAACCACAAAGGCAAGTTAGCTCATAGCAGAAGCTAGCTGGAATGGATTCTAAAGGAGTAGACAGGAATAGGAGAGGTCATAAGGAGTCTGGGAAATAACATGTGGTGAGCTAGAAGGAGAACAGCTGAATTACAGGGCAGGATGAGCGCCATTAAGAGTTAATATTATTTTAGCTAGTTCTGGGAAGCTATGGTCTAGATCTTCTAAGTCTTCCTACTTGATACACTTGTCCATGGCCAATCTAGTTTCTCCATGAGGTCAAGATCTGGTCCTGTGAAGCTTCATTCCATTTTAGTAGCACAAGGTGATGCTCACCAAGCCCAAATCAGACACCTATGGCAAAGTGCTTCCATTTTGGTAGGTGACTGGAAAGGGTAGGAATTCCCATCCCATCCCTGAAACAATTCTACTGCAATGCCATTGTCCTTATCTTGGGATCCACAAGTCCTTGAGAGCCACAAATGTACCATATAAATCAAGCAAGTGGCTGCCTCAGGAAACTCTGATACTTTCCACTATATAGGGCTAGACTAGGATGGATTACTGAAAATTAAATAAGCAGAACAGAGGACAAAATTAATCACATAAGGATAAGTAAGACAGGAAGAGAGACAGCTGAGATAATGTCTGCTAGGGAAAACATTTTAATGCCTTCTTAACATTCATCTTGCCACCAATAAAAATAATTTATCAGGAATCACAAAAGAATGTGAACTATTATGAGCACTATTCACTTTTCTTACAACTTCTACCTTGGAAGTTTTCAAGACCTGACTGGACAACCCCTAGAATTCAGTGTTGACCCTGCTTTCAGCAGGAGGTTGAATTTAGGTCTTGTGAGGTCCCTTTCAACCTAAACTATTCTATGATTCTGTAATTCTAAATTTTACTCAATTTTGTAAGTTATTAAGAGAATGAATGTACAACTTCTTAGTTGTATGGATTAGAAGACAAGTATTCAGAAACCTTTAAGTGCATTTACAAATAAGCAGATGATCAAAGGCATAAATTTCTGGACAGTTTTTCTTTTAAGTATTTAGAAGCTATTGTTTTCTTCTTCTTGCCAAAGTACATTGTGTTCAAGTGCTAGTATGAAGAAGTAGCTGTAAAAAACAGTGGTGCAAAAAATTCTTTCCAAGACAACCAGAAAAATACTGCTTATAGTCAAGTTCTTTATGCTTCTTGTAATTTGTACTTTCCTCCTGAAAAAAGTTTTCTTTTATTACTGTTTCACTGGACTTCAGTCTATTGCTGTCACTGGACTCAGTGCTTTCACAGAAAAAATTAAATAGAAATTTATTGTCAGAAGCAAATAAATAAAGTCCCTAGTCCTATACACAAGATAGTTAAATACAACTTTGTGCCTGTAAAAGTTGTAAACGGTGTTCTATTTGCTTTCCTTAACAGTCGTGTCCAGTGCCATGGATCAGGCCTGTGCTACAGCCCCATAGAATGGAGAAACCTTCTCTACGACAACTCAGAAAGAGGTTACTCCCCTACTGGTGTCACAGATTTGGGATAGTGAAGCTCTAATTTCTTTTTACATTTTTTTAATGGTGAGGGAAGGTTGGCACCGATGTCTCACAACATTGCTTTCACAAGTGTTATGGTACAGCTATCTTCAACTTTTTTTTTTTTTTTCCCAGGGACTTCTCATTTGCCATAAAGGACAGCCTCTTTATTTCAGAACTGCTGTTCAGTTTGTCAATAACGGCATTGTCTATGAAGAGTTTCCATTAGAAAGAAACAGTTTGATGTTCCAGTATAGCTGCAAACAATGGGACTATTAACTTGTACTGAACTTGTGCGTTTTTTCAAGAAGTGGAAATTTAGTAACGTTGTAGTATCACAGTGAGTGAAATAGTAAAAATAAATTGAAAGGAGCAACATGTTTGTTATAAACCCCTTAAGATCTTTTTTTCTCAGAATCTTTTAGAATTATCTAAAGTAAACTAAATACTTTGGTTTAGGATGATTTGTATTATTAACAAAGTCCAATGAAACAATACAAAACCTTCATCAAAGCACCATAGAGTATTAGAGTTTTGATATATAATGTGGAATCTGAGTTGTACCAGCTTAAGCTCCTTAAGCTAAAAGGCAAACCCTGTGTTGTGATTGGAGGAGAACAAGGGTTCTGTGGAGTATAATTCAGAGCAACTATTTTTTTTCTTATTAGCTACAAATAGCTTCCCTGGTTTGTGACAGTCCTTAGTATTTTTTCTCATAAGTATGTCTTAGAGTGAAGATCCCATCAAATGGGAACACAGAGCTTCTTTCTTCTGATGTGGTGAGCTCAGAATGCTCATAGCACCATGTAGGTCTTTAAATTGTAAGCCAGGCATTCTAATCAAATTATAGAAACTGGCGTATGGTGCTCATGTCTCCTTGTTTACCTCTGTAAGTTCATGTTAAAAAGGTGATACATTATTGTTTTCCTAATGTCGCATAGACAGCTCAGTTGCTCTAGCCAAATGAAATCACCAGTAGAAAAACGTCTCCCATTGCTGACTTTGTCTCATACTGTTCTTCCATATCCCTCCTGAGATAGATGCCTCTGTGCAAATGGAATGTTTGAAAACTTCAAACTTCAAGTAACTTGTGTACGTTTTGTATGTCATATGCCAATAACATAAATATCTTCATTTTCACTTGTACCTGCTATTCTTGCCATTCCTGGATGCCACCAAGTCCTTTTCTCCTGAGTAATAGCTGGGCCAAGGACAGCTACAAGCTCTCACCGTATTAGGTACACTATAATATACGCACTGAATCTGAGTGACAAGTCCAATAATATAATGTGTTTTAATGTATCCTTAAATTAATTAATTCAAGCTATAAGGAGGGTACTCAGACAAATATATTAGCATAATAATCCTACCCTAATACAGTTTACCAATGTCTACATGTTAAGGAATAAAACAATATATTTATGGGTTTTTTAAATTATATTTAAGGGAATGCACTGGAAAGGTAAGGATAAGACAACTTAATTTTTTTTTTTAATCTTCCTTTTAGATATATAATGCCATCAGTATATATAGAGAGGTATATAATGCGCTTACACTTGCAATGTACCTTTTGTGATGAAAAGGTTGTATCCACATTGAAACTTTGTAAAATATATCAATATCTGCCTTAGAATGTGGTAGATGCAAAAGCATTTCCTCAGTTCAAAGATGTGGGAATTTTGTTCATTATTTTAATTTATTATTTGTCTTAGTTGAATTTATTTATTGAAGAAGTTTGATTCTTGTGTTGATAACTGTGTGATTTCAAGGGGTTATTTTTACTGCTGGAACACTGTCTGCACTCCCTTTGCCCACTGATCTGTGACACAGGTCTCAGCTGAATGAACAGTTTCTGATCAGCTTCTGATTCAGCTGATGCGTGAATAGAGCAGTGTAATGAATATGCCATGAAAGATGATCAAAACATCAAAACTGTATTTATTCATAAACTTGGTGATAAAGCAGTAGATCTAAATGGGTTAATATTGATTAGCTGGTTACGCTCATTTCTCTTTGTAAAAGATAAGGTTTTTTCCGAAGCTGTTTTTGAAAGGAGAGCTGAGGGGATCTTGGGGGTTTGGGAAAGTTGTATTGAAGTGAGGTGCTAAGCTGCCTGTGAAGACTTGAACTAGATTTTTAAAAAATCAAGAATGGTAAGGAAATGAGACAGATGTGGTATTACAAATATTTTTACTCTTTTCATCCTTGAGCAATCTAAATTAAGAATGAATACTAGAAGATTTTGCAGAGTCTCCTGATTTGTTTTAGCATCTGTGTTTCTCTGAAGAGGCAGGTTGAAAACCAGCACCAGAAATCTGGAACCACAGGCTTATCTCACTGCCGAAAGATGTTACAAAACACTGTTCATTCACAGAACCCTTCCTTTCTCTTCTTCAGAACTGTCAGTTTCATAGATGTTATCTTCTTTTACAGGCTTTCAAATAGTCAGTGAGCTGTTTGGAAAAATGTGCCAGTATGCAGTGCTGCCAATGTCTATTTGATGCCATGGGAGCATTTAAAATTGTTTTGTTATTTAGGGTCTGGTCTGTATAATAGAATGCAGAGGTTTTTGTTTGTTTGATTTGTTGTGGTTTCCATATATATATATATAATTTACATATGGATGATCAAACTGAAGTCTCAGAATTCTTCATGAACGGTTCTGGAAGCCTGGCAGCATGGCATTGTGGAAACATGCATATCTTTTCACACGTGAATGGCTAGGTAGCCTTCTAACTGCAGTGGTAAAAGTGCAGCAGTGCAAATGTGTGCTTTGAGATGTGCATTGGAAAAGCATTAGGCTGTCATAGGTTCATATTCCGATAGCTTGATGAATGTACTGTGAAATCAAGTAGTGTAACTGATATGCTAATTTTTTAGCCTGAACACAAGATTTGGAGGGTCATATCTGATACATATTTTATGAGAAAGGTCCCTTTTTTTTATAAAACAAACAAACACGAACATATTTACATGCTATTTTTAATCCTTTTTATGAAAGGCTAAAGTTATTATAGTGCTTTAGAAAAAATATCTTGACAAAAATAAGTTAAGCAATTTATAGTTTTAAATAAGAACTATGTATATACTACTTCCTTTAGTTTTTAGAAAAATAGGATAATTTATCTTGCCCTGATAGTAGGTCCTCAAAGTATGTGTTGCTAATGTGTTGCTCTTCTCTTGAAAGAGTAGTTTTCAATTCTTTGAAGAATCTCTCTGGATTGTGCATGGATCTCTTGCCAAGAACAGTGATCATTTGACTGTGAAGAAAAGATTATTAAGAAGAGATTACTAGCTGCTTTATAAAAAATGACATCCAATATTATGGCAAGCAAAAGGTCAATGGAGAACATGCATGTAATAATTTATTCAAAAGAAATTTAAGAAAAAATTAAGATAATTTTAATAAGTCTAGTCAAAATTCACATATTCCTTGGTGTATAAAATGATCATTACTTTTCCAGATGAAATAAATAAAATCATGTGCATGGCTAATCCTGAGCCATGTGTTGTAAAGAAGAAGGCACAGACTGCTATGGAGTTTGGTGCTGAATTAAAAGTAAATGGTTTTTAAAAGCCTGTGATGATACATTGACCTTTAAATGGATGTGAGCCAAAAGATTTTGTGTGAGTGAAAATCCATAGTGCTTGGTAATGGGACACAATCCCCCTGATTCATACAGCTTTGTTCAGTAGTGGGACTGCTTGTATAAAAAGCTCTTCTCTATCTTTAAAATTCTATAAAATGAGCTGGAAATAAAGAAACAGCCTACTTACCCTGGCCACAAATTTATCCATTTTCTTGAAGCAGTCTTTCACTATAGATTCATGGTGAACCTTAAGTGTGGACTTCAGCTGTTATTTTAATGGAAATGAAAATAAAGTGTTAGCTTGAACAGTAACAAGTAAGTAGAAGTGCAACATGACTCAGTAGAATAGTACCCTCAAGGCCAGGTTGGATGAGGCTCTGAGCAACCTGATCTAGTAGGGGATGTCCCTGCTCCTTGCAGGGGGGTTGGACTAGATGACCTTTGAAGGTCCCTTCCAACCCAAACCATTCTATGATTCTATGACTGAGAGCATTGTGATGCTTCTGTCATATACAAGCCTGCTGAATGTGTTAATGTTGAAAGTAGTGTAGCACACACTTGCTATGTCTACAAAGAGATCAGAAAATGAATATATCAATGTTCAAAGTAAGGTAAGGGTTTTTTTTTTTTTTTTTTTTGTGTGACAATGCTAGTTTTGTTTATATTTACTGTTTTTGGAGGAAACTGATTTCAGAATAACTGATGGTCATTTGACAATGTTATGGATGTACCTATATGATTATGTTTGTTCATTAAAAAAAACCCAACAATATGCTTAAGTAAGCAGTAGTTATTATCTTTTGTTATACACATCTTGTCCTGGGGTCTGGCCTGATCAGAAGCAGCAGTGTGGATTTGGAGCTCAGTGTTTTTATGCTACTGCTCAGGCATATGCCCAGTCGTGGAAGCCTCTCATGCAGAAAGTACAGTGGGTTCTCTCCACAGCAGCACAGAAGGCTGTGTTAGTGTGGACATTTGTGTGCCTAGGTTTGTTCTCCTGCAGGTTCATTAGCAAATGTGGTGCCTGGCTTAGGCGTTAGTTGCAAGGCAATCTATAATAAAGATGAGGCTTCATCCTCTTTAAATAGTTCTTAAGGTGACCCCAACTAAATGAACTATGTGTGCATATGTTTAAGTAGTTTACTCAGCTAAAGTAGGCTAAATGCAGTTATAAGTAATTTCCTTAAGTGTTTTGCATATGGTTTGCATGTAATTCTTTATAGTAGCTTGTCTTGACAGAATTCATACGTAGTTGAAGAAAAGCGCATGAAATTGATTTTTAGTGAGAATAGTAGGTACTTCTGTATAGAACTAGTATAGTTTTTAAGGAGAAGCAAGTCAAATACTGGTCTAGCCACATTTTTTGGCATTGTATCTCAAAATAAGCCCACAAATACATATGTGAATTAAAACTGCCTGTATCACACAAATCAGTAAAAGTACTGAAGGATGCCTGTTATTACTTGCATATGAATGTTTTAGGTGGCATTATTTGAAAATGTAGTCTTTAAAGTTTTCTGTCATGTTTTCAGCATACTTATTATTAAGTTTTATTCACCATGAATATCTGACTTGAATATAATGCGGTTTAAAATATTATACTTACACAAGTCTTGAGCTGAGCATGGGCTTCATACATTCCTCTTAGAAAAATGTTCTTATTTTGAAAAGGGGTATTTGCTTTCTGGAAAAACTCAGCAATTTCATGCACTATATGAGCAATGGCTGCATTATTGTATTTAACCTGTAATGATAATAAACAAATACAGACAAATTTGGTTTCTGAAGTTTGCACTTAAGTTTTAGTTCATGGTACATTTTTTCAACTGCCTGAGTCCAGTTATCATAAATTCTTGAAAAAAAATTTCACTTTCTTGTGCTTTTCTAATTCTTTTAGTGCAAAAATTATAGAAATTAATATGCATTGCAAAGATGGTATTTATTTGAAAATCAGGAGTTGCATGTGCAATTTCCAGTTGCAATTTTTGCTTTCATAAGATGGCCCCTGTTTTGTAATGTAAATATATCTTGCCTTTTTGGACTGCATTAGTATTCTGGGGTATATACAATGCACAAGGAATAGTCAATAAGAGGCTAAGAGTCAAAAAACAATCTTTTGAATTCAGACCCAGGACAACAGGCTAAGAATGTGCAGCTCTTTCCTCATAAGCACAGTACATATCTGATGAAGGGGAGCTCCCTCTGTCTCGGATAAGATGGAAATACAAGAGAGGCTGATAATGCAGTCTGTCCCTCTTGTTCCATGGTTGTGTTCTAGAAACTCCATGGAAGAGATGAGCTGGAGGTGGGCTGAATGAATTGCTTTGGTGCTGTAACACACTGTCAACTGAGTATCTTCTTATTTTGTGGCATTGCAGACCTGGAGTGACAGTGAACTATGCACATAAAGTGCATGCATATGTTGAATAGTACATAAAATTACCTTTCATTATTTTAGCGGGGTCTACTTCTGACTGAAACTGGGGTCAGCATGCTGTTCTGGTAGTTTCCAGGCTACCGGACCTTCTAACTAATTTTCCAGTTTCCCCAAGCAGGGCTTATAAAAAAAAAAAAATCTAGTTCTTCTCTTGTAGAAGTGGTATCGTAGCTTAAATAATAGGAAAAGCAAAAAAAAAAATTACAATTTCCATAAATAATGTCTCAGGGAAAATAATTTGTAATTAAAAATCAACAGTCTGATTTATCATTTAAACCTGTAATTTAGTATGTCATAATTCTAATGTAGAAGTCTTGTGACAAGGTGCATAGCTGTGTGAGGTAAAGCTGTTACGACGAGATCATGTCAAATACATATCTTTTTCTACTTACTGCTTTTAGCATCTGGTCAGGGAAACACAAATCTTCATTGCTGACTTCCTCACACTCCAAAGAAAAGCCTCTTTTGTTCTTAAAAAAAAACCAACATTGGTGTAGAAACTTTAAGCATGTACAAAACCAGGTTTGTTATGGAAACGATTCATAGAAGATTTCATTGATCCCTTGGTCTCTTAACAATGAAGTCTATGAATGACTACATCAATAGAGGACACTATGTATCTAAAGAGGTTGTATGAAGAAGATTCATTTGCTTCATAGGCTTTCCCAAGCCTATTTAGAAAGGAAGAAATAGCTTGTTACCTGTTTCATCTTTTCTCAAATATTCCAGGGACCTCAGTCTGTATGGTGTTGAGGAAACAGCAGGCCACAAAAGAAGCCAAACTGGGACATGAAACATGCTTTCCGTATGGCTGATTTCCAGAAACATCTTCAGAGAGTATTTGTACCAAAAACTTCGTGACTGTGGAAGCCCTTTTCTTTGAGTGAGGCTATGTCATGGCAAAGTAATTTGTGGTGTTATGGTTTCAGTTGATGCCAATTAGCAGGAAATGCAGATGACTGTATAAAATATGTGACTTCTTTGTGGAGGATGTGGAGCTCTTCTTGGGAAGACACACAAATGTCATATATTCAACAGGTTGTGTTTGAATTAAAAAAAAATCTAAATTTAAGATTTTTTGCTTGGTTGATAAGGGACATCTGACTCATAACTTTTTAATAAAGTGAAAAAAAAGCAATCAGACAATTATTACACATTTGAGAATTCCTTACACCTAAACTGAAGAAAGATTGCAAACAGCATCTGTAGATTGTGACAATATTTTCCACATTGACTTACCAGTTTTTCAATCTCCTGTAAAAGCTCACTCCACTGTATGCTTTCAAAGCACTGGTGACTGTTTCTTTGGTGATTACCAAGGGATGTAGCAATAAAGCAGACAGTTAGCAGGAAGAAGCAGCTCCTGGGGCAATACATCGTCTAGTTCTGGAACAGTAAGAAGAAGACAGAAGACTTAATAGAATAAGGATGGTTTAACATTTCTGTAAAGTGACACAAAGCAGAGTTATCATTTGCTCCTGCTTGTTCACTTTTACTCTGTATTTACTGATGTGCTGTGAAGGGCCTAATGAGTTCAGATTTTATGGTGGAACATTTGAAAGTTAAATGTTTATCGAATGTATAAAGAGAAAAAAGTTCACATAAGGAAACCTTTTATATTATTCATAAAGTATGTAAAAGGTTGTATATGTGTTTTAAAAATCCTATTCTGATTTTCTGAAATACTTATTTTTCAACTGTTTCTATATACAGTATCTAGAAAACTGGTATTTACTATAGTAAATTTGACTAAATGTGAACTATTGCCTTCTAAATAATGAATTAATAAATAGATTTCACCCCCGCCCTAGCAGTTTGCTGTGTAGTAATACCTGTAACCTTGTTACCTGTAACTCATAACATGATTTAAAGCAATTACTTCTAAATTCAGGGTTATATTTTAGTCAGATTGTTTTCAGAAAACTCACTTGGCATTACACTAATAAAGTAAAAAGGAAAAATTAAATGAGTAAATTAATCTCATCTAGAAAAATCATCAGTAAAGTCAAAGAAGCCTACCTTGTGGATGGTATTCAGCTCCTGATTGTGCACTTCTGTAGGGCTCCTGGGGTACCATTCTGTCAGCTATCTCAGTTCCTTTTAAATGCTCTTCTCCCACTTTTAAAAATCTCTGGCCACGTCCTCTCAGCAGCTGATTCAGAGTGAAACTTACTCCTTTCATTATTCCATCTCTTCAGGTATGCTGATTTCCAGGCAATAGGGAGCTTATATGTGGGTGGCACAGAGGCCGCATTTTAAAGATTTTATTTAAACAGATAAGAACTGGATGACTGAAGTCTGCAGAACAAAATGTTAAGGTTTATTTTACTTGATTGTAAATCAACTTTATAGTTAACAGTTTGTAAATGTTCACATGCAGGTGATAAAATATAAACCACACTGTTCTTCAATATGAACAAATACTACCTTTTGTGTTTACATTATGAATGTAGAATGTCATGTATCTCAGTCCATGTGATTTATACTTGTCTAAGTAATATTGAACATAACAGTAAAAAAGTTTAACTGTACTCATTCTATGTGAACGTCTAACTTTATGGTTCTAGAAGTATTATGTTTGCTTTAAAATGTACAATACAAACTCATATGTGCACACATATACATGGATGGTGCACACATACACATGCATGTCACACTTCCCCAAGTTACATGAAGTACTATGAAGTAATCAGTGTAAGTTTTTCATTGACTGCAGGTTGGAGTATTCAAAGGTACTGAAGAGAATTAACTTCCAAGAGAGCTAATCCTTGCCAAATTAGAAAATGTCTTAATATTACGTTTTCATTAAATTTTTGCCCTGGGGCTTTTAAATCTCATTGAATCTCAAAGCAACTCTAGCATCCAAAGGTACTGTTGTTGTTATTTCATACCTTTCTGCAGTTTATCTTACTGCCTAAAGTTACTCTGTGATAGTTTGTCCAAATGTTAAGCACTGCATTAGTTGCAGACAGAAGGGATTTTGCACCAGGTTTTTAAAGGCTTTTTTTAAAGATGGATTGGCTTGTAGTTTTAAAAGTCCTTAGATATATAACATCCAGCTTCTGGAAAGCTCATTAAGATCATATTTGTATCTTTCATCTGTAGCGTTTTGTCAGTTTGTCCACCTCCCTACCTCTAACAATTTTACTTTCCTAATGCTAGTGGATGTCTATTCTCTATGCCATTGTAAACTCTTCAGGAATTGTAGTAAGAAACCTAACATCTGGAATTAAGGGCAATTTTTGCCGCTTTTCTGAGAATACGTAGCTAGAGGGGTGCAGTAAGACAGGCCTCATTTTATCTTGTCTTGCATATGTTTCATGAACATCTCAGCAGTAGATTCTGGATAGAAGACTTAAGTATTTACCATAAGATACATGCAGTCGCTAGGGAAGGGTAAAATTCAGGGTATTGCTGTCTTAACATAATGCTGTGTCAGGACTGAATAGAAAGGACAGTAATAATAGGACATAGTGATAGGACAAAGAGGACATCAGGAACAGTATAATGCTGGAAGTTGTAACATTTTTGGACTTGATTGCTCATTTCAATATGATCCCACTTTTCAATGTGAGCCACCTGGCTACCTAACTTGATGCTACAGATGTGGACCTAAATCTTAAGGATTCATTTATATTCAGATGTGTTGATTTTTGAATGCCTAACAAAAACAAGAAAGGTGGTCATTTATTGATTACCAATTTAAATTTCAAGAATTAAATTTTAGACCACTGAAGTTGTGTGCAAACCTCACTGTGCGTTTCTTAGCGTTCAGCACAGAGAATTGCTTACTAGTTGGATACTCAATTTCAACAACCAACCATAGAAAGGAAAAGTTCTGAAACTCTAAAATGGTTAATCCTGTTTGTAAGATTGAAAATATTTGTTTCCCTTTCAACTGAGTAACTTTGTGTGTAACTTTTGTAATGTTTTAAATAAACTGCATGGTGCTAAATATATGTTACTCCATGTATAGGGAACCCTGCTGGTTAAGTTTCAGGTTCTAACATCCATGTTATGTACATTAATGTAAATATTTCTAAACAGTGGTACCCTGAATTTTTCATGTGATATTTAGTCACAAGTTTGCTTTGATTCATCAGTAAGAATTGGAAAATAAATGTTATATAGTACACCTTCAATTGACTTTCCATAGGAAAAATCTAGAGAAGCATTTTGGGGAAAGAGGAGAGTTGCATGAAAATTTCCTATGCTCTTTGTCTTTGTCTTCTCATTTCTTCCTTTTCCCATTGTGGCTTCTTGAGAGGTTAAGTGTATGGAATAAAAGATGCACAATGATTGCTGTGTAGTATCGCATGACTAAATCATAACTATTCTTTCTGTAATTTTGTTGTACCTAAATAAAATTCGGTTGGACCACTTTGAAGAGAGTATTCAAGGAAGGAGTGCAGTGGGTCTGCAGGTAAAACAAGTCAGCTTTAAAAAGATATTTCTTTATGTTGTGTTTGCTAATGGAGGTTCTTTCTCAGAAGACTGATTAAATTACTATATTGTGAGCCTGCAATTCACCTCTGTGAATGTTTGTAATAATTTGTCTGACATAAGAATTCAAATATGTTCTTTTGCAAAAAAAAAAAAAAAGAAAGAGGAAATATCACATTTTTTTCTAGCTGTGTAAATAATCTTATTTGAACCTGAAAATCTTTCAGTACCAGATTTTTTAAAAAATATATTAAAATATATTAAAAATATATTTCTCTGTAAAATTAGACTACCTTAGTGAGAAAAGCATAGATACTACTTGTTTGGCTTTAAACTGATAGACTTTTCTTGATCTGAAAGATGACTGGCAGATGTCTGGGTTTGAAAATTTGCCACTTCATTTTTTTCCACCCTGCTTAGTTTTTAACATTAGGTTTCACACTTCAGAATAACGTTGTCATTTCCTCTGTACACTGGAACCTCATGAGTGACGGGGGCTAGCCATGCTTTACCTTTTTTCCTTGAATGTTTTCTCCTTCTATTGTGGTTTTCCTTTTACAAGATGCTCAGTAGTGATGTGGTAAAACTTTTGCTCTGCTGTGTTTCTGATTAAAACATTTGCAGACAAACAAACAAACAGACCTATAAATTAACTAAAGAAAAATATTTCACTGAATGTTTATTGAATGTAAGACCCGGTCTTTGTTGTGTTTTGGCTGCTTTCTTCTGGTTTGCCAAAGGAAACAGGAGCTAATTTTCTCAAAGTGAAGTGATTGAATACTGTCAGTATCTCTCTGTAACTATAAACATTCTATGTGCTAGAAGATCCCGTTCATTTTGGGACTGATGTGTGTGGGAGAGGTGTTTCCGCTCCACCCTGCTCCTTTTTTTTTTAGTGTAGGTATGAACTAGTTTTTTTGAAAAGGCACACCTTTCTGTATAAAGCATATCTGCAGAAAGTGAAAGCAACTCCTAAAAGTAAGTCATTTCCTGCTGTTCAGGAAAAGTAATCCAAAAAGCCTGGAAATTAAACATGTAACCTCACACTTAGAATTTCAGACTGGAGTTCTGTAAATGAAATTTGAGCATCATAGCTTTCAAAAAAATTTACTTTTGCTAGTTCAAGAAGGTGAATAATGAGGAAATTATTAACCTTTTCTAGACCTGGTATGAATGTAGGTTGCAAATCATCTTTAAGGCACTCAAATGGAACTTGGAAGATCTGGACATCCAGACTTTTTATTTTGGTGTCCTTTGTGCAATCACTTTTTTCTTGAGTACTTTAATTCTTATCTCTAGAAAGAATGTTCATAGGGAAATTTAGGATTGTGTTCACTTGGAAGACTTTAACAGAAGGATTGCTGTTTGCAGAAAGCAACCCGAATAGTGTTACAGAGTAAAGCAGAAAAACCTAGGCAAGAGCTTGTATTAGTAGCGTAGCCGGGAAGAGTAAGCTTTCTGGAGGCTCAGCAATGTGAACATGGATAGACTCTTTCCTATCATAACGTAACCATTTGTATCATTCTTAGTGGACACCACTACAGTGTGATGTAAACCGTTGACACATTTACACAATATACATTTTTCTTTTTGGTTTCCACAAGGTAGTTGTCCTGCAAATTCATCATAGCTTAGAATGAGTAATCCTAAAACTAAAATATTTACCAGGAAGAGGAGAGAATACTAGTATTTTGTGACAACTATAGGTACCTGATGCTCCATGGGTAATAAATTCAGGTTGCTTAAAAAACTACTAAATTGTCTCACTTTTAAACTTAAATTAAAATTTTTAACAGGTTGTAATATTTTTGTGATTATTAGGGCATTAGAATATAGAGGGTGAATGGAGCAGACCAATGGTGGTTTAATAACCTGCCATTAAGCTTGTGAGTGTTTCATCCTATTTTATTTGGCCATCAGTATTGTCTTGATTCAGCATACTAGGTTTTAATATAGAAGAAAAGGAAAATGTGATTACATTTGGTTGCATACCAATGTTTTATTTGTTTTGAAAGCAAGATATTGTTTAAATACTGAAGCTTGTAGTATGTGGCATCACTAGGTGGAAGGGGTAGGTTATGGAGGGTGACAGTTATGGACATGACCTGAAGATGTCACTCCTCAGATCTCAAGTCAGGTGCCTTCATATTCCTAGGAAGCTGAAGGAACCTCCCTGTATTTAGAGAAATAACACAGAGATTTCATTAGGGCCAGATCTTCTGGGGTACTTATCACATCTCTTGAGAGATGCTCCACTATAGAGGGACCATTTTAAACATACTGATATTTAATTGTCATTCTGAAAGTTCCCAATCTCTGGAGCTCTTGGATTCTGGAACAATTTTCTAATTGGAGTAGTGATAAAGTGTATTTTGTATTAACATAAGAGCTTGATAAGTTGATGAAAAGTGTAATGTAATCCAATGTGTGCTAGAGGTGGAGGCTGGATCTGATGATTTTACAAGTTTCTTCATATATTTTTTATGAGGTATGGGCTAGAGTAAACATCCTTTGGAATGTTTTAATTCAGCCAGATTGAATTGTGATCTGAAAGTGAGAAAATGGCAGTAAAATAAAAGCTGCCTCTTTTTCAGATGTTCTCACAACTACATCACCCCCTAATTAAAATAATTGTACAAACTATTGGATTACCTAAACATTCTGATTGGGCCTGAACCATGTTTGAGAATGGGTAATGCTTACCACTTTTGGTATCATTTCCTTCCATAGCTTTTAATACTCACTGCTTTCCATTCCTGAGATTGGACCCCTGCCATGCTTCAACGTGAGATAGATGCTGGACAGTCTAAGCAGAATAGAGGAGGACATTAAATGGCTGGAAAAAATGAATGTAAGAAAGCTGAGATTCTATTAAATTCGGGCATCTTTAAGACTTCCAGAACTGAAGTTTTGAACATAAGTGTATAATGCATGAATTAGATATTAATTCAATTATTTTTGGAATTGTTCCAAAATAATCCTTTTCATAGAAGCAGACATTACTGCCTACTGTTGTAGGTAGTTTTTCCCCCTATAAATACCTATGTAATGTACATTGTAATGTCAATGTGCATTAACCTATAACTTGAAAAAAACTCCATTATTCACAAGATTCCACCCACCTGCAGGAAAATTTCATTACATGACATTTAAACAGTGAGTGAAACTAGAAATGTCCAGGGGACTTCCAGCATTTTAGAAGCTGGTAACTAATTCCTAATTATTGCATGGAAAAGCTTGAGAATTAAAAAAGAAGGGGGGCAACCAGGAAGAATAGATAACACAATATAAAAAGAAAGAGTTTTTTCCAGTGAAAATTTAATGTCTTCAGTTTTCAAGTACATCTCCAGAAATGAGGGGTTTTTTTTTTGCGTCTATAAAAACGTAGCAGAAGACTAAGGACACATCTGGAATGGTTTCTGTTCTAATGACTCTTCTGTTTTCCATTCTTATCTGTAGATTTGACAAACTATCTGAATATGTAGTAATATCAAATGCCTCATTTTTTTGCTGCCACACAGTGTAATTAGAAGTCTCCGGAGACTAAGCACCTTCATTTTGTTTTTTTTTTTTTGGGAAAATATAGAGGACTCATTTCTTTAAAAATTCATAGCAAGTCACTCATATTTATGTAGAGCCCAGCAAATAAACTTGCAGCCTGAATGTAGGAGACCTAAGGTCAGAACTCTCCTCTCCTTATCATGGTACAGCCTCATAATTCAGACAGTGCCAGCCTCATTTGTAATAAACTATTTTAGGTTTATGGCACTTGTGCAGATATGTTTAAATTAAGGAGTGATGCACACAAGGCAAGTACATTAGTGTAATAAAAGAGATTTTTCATGTGGTGAGTGAACCAGGTTAGTTTTGGAACTGTTAATACGGGGTTTTGGACTACTTCCACCCATTGATTGTATAACAAAACTGAATTAAATTAATGATATTTTCATACATGTTATTGTTGTTAATGATTTGCAGATGGCAAAATTATAGAAGATAGATCGTTTTTAAATTGCTATATGTATTAAGCAGTCTGCAGTTTCTGTTTCCTTGCAGTCATTGTACTTAGGAAAGCTTAACTTTGTTGCAAAATGAATGGGAAGAGGAGGTAACATATGTGGAGAGAATAAAGTCAGTTTATTCTCTGTGTTCCCAGAAATGGACATTTGGAATATATATATAGTCTGCTTAATCTTTTAGATTGTTAGTACAGAGGAGCTCTGTCCTGACTTGCAGTAACAATCACAAGTTTGAGTGTCTTTTTTTTTTTTTTTTTTTTTTTTCAAGCAGGCTAGTTATAGGAAAATGCACCATCATTACAAAGGCATTTTATGAAGTCTGGTCTTAGAAATCTATACCTGACTTTTCACACAACCTAGAAACTTAAAAGTGTGAAACTTTTCTTTCTGAATAGAAAATATGTAATAAATGTACTTTCAATTAATTTTACTTTTTAGCACAAAGTTGTTAATGTTTTTTAGGAGACATTTGAAATAGCATTTTATTAATAGTTATTTTTGAAGCTTTGTGAGTTTTCATAGTTTATTACAAATACATTTTTCCCCAAGTGGCAGAATCTTCCAAAACAGCATATCAGATTTACCTGTTCCTTTAATTGAAGATAAAATGAGAAATGTTTATTTTCATTCCTGCTGTTATCAGAATTCAGGAAGATATTGTAAATGGTCAATATATAATTGTGAGATATTAGAAACTGGTGTGTATATATAGAAATTTGTACACATACATAAAAATAATAGTTGCACTGTTGATTTACTATACAGAAGACATAAGTAATTTGCAAGAAGATTTGAGAATTGCATTTGTTATAGTTTTTTAAACCAAACTTCTATAGTGATTGTATTTTTTGAACTGCAGAGGAAAACAAGATCTTAAAAATTGTTAAGTCATAGCTTGTTGATAAATACAGCCTGAAGCTGATAAGAAAACCAATAAACAGGGTTGAAAAAGCTGGCAATTAAAAGAAAATAAATAAATCTTAATTCTGGGTAGAAAAACTTACATCTGTGTAATAAATATTTAGGCAGCTTTACATGGGCTTTGAAAGCAGTGGCACTAGTGTGACATGGATAGTTACGTACAATCTGCCTATATGTACATAGCTAAAACATTTTAGATAGCAAACTTTCTAATTTCTTATGCTTTAGATTGTTCCAGTTGCCTAATGGACTTCATTTTTCACTGTGGAAAATCATAATGTTCAGTTCCTAACTTTCATTTTTATTATTCAGAGCACTGAATGGTTTCACTTCACTCTAACAGGTGGCTGGAAAATACTCTCCACCCTTTCTACAAACTGGACACCTCACTTTACAGTAACTTGCAGAAGGTTTTTAATGCCCAGCTCAGTTTTTGTTTTGTTTTTTTAGTTCCATTTCATGAAACTGACAATTGTTTGTACACTGCATTCCTACCAATTCCAGACTGGGTTGATGTTTTTAATTTTTTTTTTTTTTTTTAATTCAGTGAATTCTGTTAGTGGGTTTCCTGGCAATAAGCAGAACTTCTCTGACCATGACGTAACACTTGGGGAATTTCACAGCTACCCCACATTTCATGACTCTACTTTGAGGTAAAGTCTGACACATCTACTTTCCTTTCCTTCCAGTGTACCCCTGGCCATTTCATAGAATGGTTAGGGTTGGAAGGGACCTTTAAAGGTCATCTAGTCCAACCCTCCTGCAAGGAGCAGGGACAACCCCAACTAGATCAGGTTGCACAGAGCCCTGTCCAACCTGGCCTTGAAAGTTTCCAGGGATGGAGCATCTACCACCTCTCTGGGCAACCTGTGCCAGTGTTCTACAACCCTCATTGTAAAAAAAAATTTCCTAATATCTAATCTGAATCTCCCTCCCTCTATTTTAAAACCATTACCCCTCACTTTATTTCAAGAGGCCCTAGTGAAGAGTTTTTCCCCATCTTTCCTGTAGGCCCCCTTTGGGTACTGAAAGGTCGCTCTAAGGTCTCCCCGGAGCCTTCTCTTCTCCAGGATGAACAGTCCCAACTCTCTCAGCCTGTCCTCATAGGAGAGGTGCTCCAGTCTTCTGATCATCTTCACGATCCTCCTCTGGACTCTCTCCAACAGGTCCGTGTCCCTTGCTATATGCTAAATTCAAGAGGTAGGACTGGGCTTTGTAACCTGTAAGAAAGCCTTGTAACCCTAAGGCCAGCTGCCTAATTTGGTCTGTGAGAGATTCAAGACCCCAGAGAACATCTTTTGAATTGTGGCAAGGTGTGGCATTATAAGGTACTCGTAATTTCTACTCATCATCTCAAACTTGGTTTCAAGACTGCATTCCAAAATGCTGTCTTTCATGTAAGACTGGTGTGTTTGTCACTTGCCGATCTTGGGGGATCTTGCAGGTTGCAATTGGTGGCTATTCTTTGTATTCCTGGTGTATAACTGAGTTGAAAATGTAAGTCACTTAGGTTTTACTTTTCTGAGGCACAGGACTTTGCATCGCCTTCTCACTGGCCTGTGTAGTTTGACAGAAAAACTCTTAAAATGTCTCGCACCATTTCTGTGTATACTTTCCACTGCATACTAAAGTAGCAAAAAGTACATTTTGAAATTATGTCATGCCAGATTAAAATGATAATTTCACCTGACAAAACTTAGTGCATTTTGATTAAGTGGAGTTATTTTGTTTCATTATACAAATTGATGATGCAGTGAAGGTAAAATGAGCACCAGAACTTGAATAAACCTTGAAAAAATAAAGCGAGCTATAATATAAGCAATAATTTAAATATAAACATACGACAAAGTCATATGGAAATTAGCTATTAAATCCATCACCAATGAATTCTGCCCCCATCTGTTCCCTGTGATCCACCAGTGAGATTTCCAGTTGGTAAAATTATGTTGATTCAATCATTTCATTTATCGTCCACTTTCATCTGAATTGTATATCAGGAGTCTGTGACTTTTGAAATTCTGTTTCAAGTCTGGTAGACCTGATTGTCTAGTTCTCCCTGAAGTGAAGCTTAATCACCTGTCTAATAGTTCATTAGAATTATCATCTTTGTGACCCCTTTGCTGAACTTACTCTAGTATGACAACATCTTTTATGTTCTGGGAAGTTCAAAACTGGACACAGTACTCCAGGTGAGTTCTTACAAGTGCTGATTAGAAGAGAATAATTATTTGCCTGGACCTGCTTGACAGCTCTTGCTGATCGAGGCCAGTATGTTTTCTTCGCTGGAAGAGTGCAATGTTGGCTCATTTTCATTCCCACCAGGACCACATGTCCGTTTTGCAAAGCTGCTTTCTAGCTGGTAGCACTCATCATGTGCAGTTGAGTGGGGTTATTCCGTCCAAAGGACGGGACTTTCTTTTTGCCTTTGTTGAACTTGAGGTCAGTTCATATCTCTAGTCTGTTGAAATTCCTCTGAATGAAATTCCTCCACCCTCCAGTGTTCTGACCCCTTCCCCCCAATTTTATATTCTCTACAAACCTGTGGGGAGTATATTCACTTCCATTGTTCAGGTAACTAAAAAAGACATTGAATGTGACAGCCCCAGCATAGACTCCTGAGGAACACTATTGGGCAATCACCGTCAGTCGCCCTTTATGCTGTTGGTTGCAACCCTTTGAGCCTGCCCAGCCAATTTTCTACCTACCTTAAAGCCCATCTATGGAAACTGTATTTCACCAATTTGACTAGAGACTACCTTGGAGCGCCATGTCAAAAGTTTTGCTAAGATACTAAAATTAGTTGAATGAGTTAAAAAAGCATGAAGAAACATTTTTTTAGCCAAAGGTTTGGCAATCTGCGAGCCCAACAGTGTAATCAGAGAGAGGTCACACATTTAACTTGGAGTGCGACTAGCCAGAGTCTGAAACTGTCACATGATCATTGTACTTTTTGCCATTTGAGTGCTCTAGATAAATGGGAATACAACTACAAAGACTCTACAAAACATTCCTGATGATTCAGGTTCATATTTGTCTCATCTTGCAGCTTCCAATATTTACTCTGACTGTTATTCTCTTCTCTGAATGTGTTAAAGGTGGAATATGCATTCTAGGCGAGTGCACAGTAGTTTCAGTCAGGAAATTATTTTCTTTTATATTTGGATCTAGTGAATTAGGGCTTGAATCTCACCATGCTGGGATATTCGTATATTTGATTAATTGAAAGCATAATAATGTCCCATGTGTTTCAGTAAAGGTCCTCAGATTAACTAGGATTACAAGACTGAATTTACATGCAAAAGCTCTAGCATTTACAAGGCCTATTCTGTAGTTCAAGTGGATAAATTTTCCATGGAACTTGTGCTCTTTTTTTTTTTTTCTCTTAGGCTGTGTTCAGACACCTCAGTGTAATTACTTGCTATTACCTCTTAGTGCATGCCCTAAACATGTTGGAACAAGAAGGGAATCTGTGCTGGGATAAGGCAGCACCATTTCTCTTCCTGTTTCTGTACTCTTGTTCCCATTTGAAGAAAATGCATTCACAGAAAGCGAAACAGCATTAAAGGCCAGCTGAGGATCCAGCACGCCTCAAAACTGCATTGATTGGCCCTATTGCAGTGACATTAGCAGGCCCCATGTGAGTGCTGGTTTATTGTGGCAGAGCGTGTCTCCTGCTCTTACTTGACATTTTTAACCCTAGAAGGCAAAGATCTGAAAATTTTATTTATCAGTCTAGAAAGGCATACCAATCCTGTCCTACATAGCTGTAAATTCACATATGTAACTTCTAACCTATAAAATATCAAATCTACTTTTTCCTAAAGTGGTACTCAAAACTTAGTTTTCCCAGTCTTTTAGGGGGTTGTTTGTTTTGTTTTGGTGTTTGGTTGTTTGGTTGTTTTTTTAAAATAACTTTAGCAATATTTCTGAATGGGTTTATTAAAGAATGTATTTTGTCTAATGGGTTGAAAAGGACTGAAATCTGAAATAGTCTTTCTGAATATTGCAAAACTCGTGTTACACATATGTGGGAAAAGAAGTAACTCGCAGTAAACCTCAGCAGGTACACTGATAATACTCCAGATAAGAACTGCCCAGCAAACAGCCAAGTTCCTTTTGACATTTTGTGAAATGCTCCAGAAAATAAGTTTTCTTATTCTCTAAACTAATCCTATATTGCACACCCTAGACATTACTTAAAGACTTCTCCAAGCTATTTTTTGCTACAAAGAATCCAACTTAAAAACAAATCTTTTCTCTAGCTGCCATAGAGTGAAAAGGAAAAAAGGAATAGAAGACATTTTCTTGCTGAATAGGAATGAGGGAAAATGTTTTTCTGAAACAACAGACTGCTTAAATGGCTTTTTCTCAAGGAGTTCATCACCAGTGGCAGAACAGAGCTATTCCTCACATGCACGGTGACTCCTAGAAAAAAACCTCTGTTGGTAATAGCTTGATGTGAAGTTAACAACTTAATAAAAAGACATCAAAGTGGTACTGAATTATGGTGTTAAGTCCAGATCTTAAATGAGGGCTTTTCATTTGCCTCCAGCAGGCTTTCTGTTCATCTCTTCTTTCCAGTTTGTCTCTCTTGCATAAGCTGTGCAAGCTGAAATGAATAAAACATTCAACATCCAGCAGGAAATGAGACCTTGTAAGATATTTCATCATGCTTGTTACATTACATAGAAAAGCACAAATTGTTTCTAAAGGAGAACAAGTTATCCCTGAAATGACACGATAAAATGAGGAAAATGAAACTCAGGCTGTTGTACATATATGGAATGAGATGCATGTACAAAAGGAAAACCTCAGCCTAGTATATTGAAACATGCAGGTGAAAGTTGACCTTCCTGTTTCAGCAAAAATTAGTTGAGAATACATGACCTGCTTTAGATCAGTAGATGTTGACGTGGAAGTCACGGACACTGCACACAACCAGTATGATCAAACAAATGCCACTTTATTGCCCAAATAGCTCGGTTTATATAGGTATTTTAGTTCCTGTTCATGTGCAAGCCATCTATTGATTGGTTAGCATGTACTGTCCATGTGCCTAAAGCAATAATTTGATTGGTTAAGGACTTCTGATCACGCAAATGGTTCCCTCTGCTTGCATCCTGTCTTGTATCCTGCTTTCAGTCACGTACTTCTTACTTTGTCCATCGCACCGTTGCCTTTCAGCACGTACTCTTGCTTTGTCCATTGTGCTCAGGTCCTGTTCGCTTCGATACCTTTGCCCATATTCCCATCTGCTACATCGATGGCCTGCTGCCTGCAGAGGCCTCTGGCTCACAGATTAAACAGTCCCATTGTGTCTGGATTGTTCACTATGTGTCCATTGCTTTCCAAATATCCCACAAATCCCTTTTTTTTTGTTTTTGAACAATCCAGACTTTGGCCATTGCATTCTGTACCATCTTTCCTATACAGTTGAGTATACAAGGGACAATTAGTAACAAAACCAATAATACCAACAAAACAATTACCAGCATTTTTAACACCTCTTACCCATCCCATAATTCCCCAATGGGTAAACAGCCTGTCTAACCATCCCAGACCATCACTAACTTGCAGCTTTTGAACTTGATCTTTCATCATTTGTATAGCTTTATGAATCGATTCAGGGTGATCAGATAAATTCATACAACACATCCCATCTAAATCTTCACAACCATGACCATGCGCTAGCAACAATAAATCTATAGTAGCTTGATTTTGCAGCGTTGCATGCCGTATGCTATCAGCATCGCTAAGCAAGCCATCTAGGGCTAGTGAAGTTAAGTTACTCTGCTTGGCCAGCCAGCAACCCAACTTTCGTAGATTCGTTAAGGCACTCGCAACCCCTAGTCCTGGGGCTAAAAAGCTGGCTGCTATAATTTTACCAGGTGACCTGGTGAAATCACCACAGGTGATTCCGCCCGATCATCGCAGTCTGATCCAAATGCATGCTGATAAACTCTCCGCTTTTGTCTTCTGAGCTTCCTTCTATGTTGAATTACAATGGGAGGGGAGTCTCTTCCTCCTGTCAAATGTAAATAGTTCAATACATACAGCGCTTTTGCACATCTCTTAGACCTTCTAGTAATTTTCTACTACAGCATTCTTCTACTATTACAGACATAACAACTCCAGTAACTTTCTTATCTACAAGGCCAGTGACTAGTTTTTTTTGCAGGCCTCTGTTGAAACAAGCCATAAATTCTGCTAACAAGGTCTTGTATCTTAAAACTTCCCTTCTCATTCCATGGCTTTCTTCCTGCGAGCGTGATTGTATCCCTCCCCCAAGGTCAGTTTGCTTTCACTGACACCATACTGGCTCGAGAAATACCACATCTCCCCCTTCTTTGTTTATGAGAAGAGGCTTGTTTCAACGCTTTATCTATTAAAGTTTGCACACATTTTAACACACGGAATACAGATCAAAATACATATATAAGGAGAATGGATAAGCATCCTACAGCTATTTGTAATAAACTTATATCAATCCACCAAAAAGATTTCAGAATATATCAAAATCATCACTTTGTTACAGTTTTTGTACTCCTTTTTGCAAGTTTTGAATACATTTGTGAATAGATTCCGAATGATCAGACAGATTCATGCAGCAAAGCCCATCAAAATCCTGACAACCATGATTTTGTGCTAATAATAAAAAATCTATTGCTGATCTATACTGTTACCAACCCGACTACGCCAAAGACACTGCCAAGCAAGAGGATGATTATCAGCCGGGTCAGAGCAGAGAAAGGAGGCAGGCGCAGCACCTTCAGGGTGTCCCCTGTTGTTCATAGAGTGTGCTGTGGGTCCCTTCTCTCTCCTCCGCTCCGAGCCACCTCTGTTTATACCTTCAGCAGATTCTGTGGAAGAGTACTGACTAGACGTTGCTGCATGCGTGCCCAGCGTATGCAACAAGGCCTATCAAATATGTGCTCTGCAGGCTAACAGCGGTTCTGTTTTGTAAAGTAGCGTAGCATATAGAATCTACATCAGTTAGCAGCGTTGATAGTGCCGATGCAGTTGCGTTTGTTTGCTTAGCAATCCAACAGCCCAATTTATTTAGTGTAGCAAATGCCTGGGCACTTGTCACAGCAGGTGCAAAGATTGAAGCAGCAGTAATTTCACTTGGTTTCCAAAACTCTATATTATCTTGGCAATCACATTCAAAGCTATGTGTACTTCGTTTAGGTCTTCTATGCTGTCTGGATTTTGATATGTTAGTGCTCGCATGATTACACCATGCTGTGTCGTTGCAATGTATAGGTCTTAAAATATTTACAATCATTACCCCTCTAGTAACATTAGCTCCTGACTAGTTAAAGAAAATAGATAGAAGTCCATCTTTACTGATCCCAAAAGTTCCATCTCTTGTAGTTCAGCACTCAGCACTCGCAGCTGCTGTTGTTTTACACAGAGTTGCTGTCCTACCGTTATCTGTCAGGTCAACCAAGCATGTTCTGAAAGGCTTATTTGAAGATGATACAGACAGACAAATGGTGTCCTGTCCTGTGGCATTAGCCGTAGTTACCCACACGTTTGTTCTTTCCATGACTGATGTCCATGGGGCTGCCATACAGCTTGTTAACAGTCTGACAAACGCCAAGGCAGCTTGGAGCGCTGGTCGTACCCATCGTGCAGGGATCCACTTGTTTACTGCTCCTGTAGAGACACAAGCATATCCTTTCCCCCATGTTATAAGAGCAAATGGTCCTTCCCAATTACCTGTTTCCAGATTCTTAACCATCACCGGAGCTTGCCCTTGGATGACATCATGTACAGTAGATGATCCAAAATGTTTCTGTATTGGGGAAGAATTGTCACTTCAACGATTTAGAAAATTGAGCGTATACATTGCTTTTGCTAACTTTTTGTTTGCAAATTTCCCTTCCATTCCCCCTTCTTTGTTTAACAGCATATTTTTAAGTGTATCATGGGCACATTCAGTGATTGCCTGTCCAGTGGGGTTATGCATGGTACCAGTAACATGCTCAATGCCCCAAAGAGCAAGGAAGGTTTGGACTGCGTGAGAAGCATACGCTGGCCCGTTATCTGTTTTTATATGTATGGGAACCCCCATGAAAGCAAACGCTGACGTCCAATGTTGGCAAACATAGAATCATAGAATCATAGAATCATAGAATCATAGAATGGTTAGGGTTGGAAGGGACCTTCAAAGGTCATCTAGTCCAACCCCCCTGCAAGGAGCAGGGACATCCCTGACTAGGTCAGGTTGCTCAGAGCCTCATCCAGCCTGGCCTTGAACGTTTCCAGAGATGGGGCCTCCACCACCTTTCTGGGCAACCTGTTCCAGTGTTCTATAACCCGCATCGTAAAAATTTTTTTCCTAATTTCTAATCTAAATCTACCCCCCTCTATTTTAAAACCATTACCTCTCGTCCTATTGCAACAGGCCCTACTAAACAGCCTTTCCCCATATTTCTTGTAGGCCCCCTTGAGGTACTGGAAGACCACTATCAGGTCTCCCCGGAGCCTCCTCTTCTGCAGGCTGAACAGCCCCAACTCTCTCAGCCTGTCCTCATAAGAGAGGTGCTCCAGCCCTTTTATCATCTTCGTATCTCGAGCACGTTCTCCTATATGAGCAGAGGCAAACAATAAGCTGGAATGGGTATCAACAGTTACATGTACATATTTGTGTCGGCCAAATGATGGGACACGAGTTATATCAGATTGCCATAATTCTTGAGAGCACAAACTGTGCAGATTAACCCCATATAAAGATGGCATAATCATGTTTTGGCAGCTGCTATAGGGACGCACAATTGCCCGAGCTTGTGCCCGTGTCTTTCAGACAAGACAGGGAGAGATCCTTAAAGCCACCGTCACAGGCAAAACAGACTCAGCCCGGGGAAAACTATTCATTTATTACTAAAACCAAAGCAGGATAATGAGAAAGGGAACAAGATAACCTTTTCCCACCCCTCCCTCTTTCCAGGCTTAACACCATCTCCACCTCCTTTCTCTGCCACCGAGCGGGACAGGGCGGCGGGGGGGGAGGGGGCGGGAAGAGGGAATGGGGACCATGGTCAGCCAATCACACGTTGCCTTATGCTGCAGTGTACTAAGAGAAAACCTACAATAATAACAAAATATAAGAACATTAATATATATAAAATGAACAATGTACAATTTCTCACCACTCAGTGTCCAAATGACAGATAACGCTGTCTGCCTTTGGCCGAGCTCCTTGGACCTGCACGTTAACGAGACTTGGAAAGCCAGACAGTGTCCTTGGTCTCATTAACAACAACCCTTATCATCAGAGCATTTTTATCAACATTCTTCACATACAAAACCCAAAGCTACTGAGAGGAAAATTAACTCCATCCCTGCTAAAACCAAGACAGTATTCACCCCTTATTCCATAGCATTCACTTCATGCTTATACGCACACACACACAGACTGCTTATACCTGTCTAGGAAATTTTTTACTTTCCTCCGGACTATAATCTGTTAATTTCTCTGTTTGCACTGCCTGTCCGTTTCCACTTAAAGATTTTATAACTTCGCGCTGCGCCTTGCACGCAACAATATCAACCTGGATGTATCACTTGTTCTAACGGGGTCAACCTGCGACACCGCACACACCCAAACACTCAGCTATAGCACAGATATAGATCAGCTGGAATAAGCTTACATCCACACCAACAACACTGGACAGTAACAAAAATATGACACCTTTGACACAAAGAACACACACACAAACACACCACCTCTATAACGAGGAAGCTCCGAAGACCGAAGGCTCCTTTTCCGGATCTATGGGGCCTGGATCAAAGGGATTTTTCGGCTCGCCGTTAGTCTTTGTTTCCACGAACGGAGGAGCGGACGGGGTAACGGGTGCTGTCGGATCCTCCTTCTGCGTGTGATTCTTTAAGACTTCAAACATTACACGCCACGCCGGTAATAACTTTTGAAGAGCAGGCTCACTCCACGTTACACAGTCCCATAGTCTAATACCTATGGTGTCCCAGGTGCCCACCGTATATATATTACAGATGTTAGCGTCTGATACGTGAGCGGACACCCAAATCAAGAAGCTCTTCAGGTCAGTGTTATTAATAGCACAGTTCTGTTCCTTGAACACTTTTGTTAGAATTGTTAAAACTGATTTATGTTCCTTTGAAGCAGTGCTTCTCGTCGCTCCTAGCAGCAGACACAGCTGCATCTCATTGTACTTTAACCCACTCCCGAGCATTTTGACAAAGATTCTAACAATAAATTTCTCTTCGGCTGACATTGAAGACCCTATCTCCCCTGGCTGCTCACCTGCGTCCGTTGCGCAGATTTAGGTCTCAGGGACTGCAGCTCTTGTCTCCGCTGCTTTATCCTTGGTCTCGGGGACCGCTGATGGCAGAGGTGGACCCGCCAGCTGGAGTCAAAGCCGTGAAAGCAGATGCAACGGCTGAATGTTCGGCTTTCATACTTTTCAATGTTTTATTAATCAGTCTCCACATGGTGGAGAACTTGCTCGCCTCCTTGGATCCCTTACTTATTTCTTCCCACAGCTCTGCAACTGTCAGGATCCTTTGGCCAAAGCAGCAAAGCTTCCAAGGTGGCCGAGTCATAACTCAGTCCTCTCACTGAGAGCATATAGCATATGTTGGAGGAGCTTAACCACTGCCGAATCCACTTTGGTCAGCATGGACCCCATCTCCTCCCCGGCCACTCGCCTGATCAGGACGAGATTCCCAGTGTTTGTGCTAGTGTCTTCCCGAGTGCCGGGGCAGCACTCGCCTTCAGCTGGCTTCCGTCCCCTCACTCCGTTGGTTTCTGTCGTGGAATTCAACACCGATCCGAGGGTCCCTGTTCGGGCGCCACTTGTTGACGTGGAAGTCACGGACACTGCACACAACCAATATGATCAAACAAATGCCACTTTATTGCCCAAATAGCTCGGTTTATATAGGTATTTTAGTTCCTGTTCATGTGCAAGCCATCTATTGATTGGTTAGCATGTACTGTCCATGTGCCTAAAGCAATAATTTGATTGGTTAAGGACTTCTGATCACGCAAACGGTTCCCTCTGCTTGCATCCTATCTTGTATCCTGCTTTCAGTCACGTACTTCTTACTTTGTCCATCGCACCGTTGCCTTTCAGCACGTACTCTTGCTTTGTCCATTGTGCTCAGGTCCTGTTCGCTTCGATACCTTTGCCCATATTCCCATCTGCTACATCGATGGCGTGCTGCCTGCAGAGGCCTCTGGCTCACAGATTAAACAGTCCCATTGTGTCTGGATTGTTCACTATGTGTCCATTGCTTTCCAAATATCCCACAAGTAGGTTTTTGTGGAGAAGAACTTGAGGAACTGTCACGGTCTGGAAGAACTCAGATACACACAGAACACTTGAAAGAATTCCTCTTGATTATTTGCTTCAAATGTATACTTTTTCATTTTTTAATTTAATGTATACTTTCAGGTACTCATGAGTGCTAGCGATGGACCCTTGCTACAGGGAGTCAGTCGGTTCTGTGCTCTGCCTGTGTTACTCCTAGACATCAGACAGCTTATGCTATAGCAGTTGGGCACCTCTTGACTTTTCTAGATCTGGTCGTAGTGTATTCCTGACCGTTACCAGAAAGTAAAAGATACCTTCACTTCAGGCCTCTGAAGTCCATAGTTTGGCTAATTCCATAAACTAATGTATTATTTATAAAGAATCTTATTTACTTGAGTACTTCTGGTTTTTTCTTTCTATTATATCTTCTTGCCACCCATCATGGTACAATTGCCAGCAGAATTACTCTATTTGATAGCATTATGAGTAGGATATCTCTCTGTTTCTGTTTTCAGTCCTGGGTGTAGCACTATGCCAGGAGAATCTCTTTTACAATTCTACTTAGAAAAGAATTTTGGCACAGATTGACTTTACTCATGTTACCTTATATTATTATTTTTTTTTTTTTTCTGAAGAGTGCATGTTCCTACATATCTGTGTTCCAGTTATGACTGCTGTTTGACCATTTCATACTTTCCTAAGTTTCTTCCATTTTATTGTCAGAACTGTTTGGTTTAGGATTGTAATGTTAAAATTCCATCTGGGATTAATATTTTGAGTAGTTTGAAAGGAGATTTTGCAGCCAAGCCTGTTCTTTTGTACAGAAGACTTTTATAACACTCTAAAAAATGAAATACTAAATCTCTGACTGGCATATCTTCAGTGCTCAGCTAGCATGGATTCCTTGAAAATAGCTTAGAAGTATTACAACTTGTGTAACTTTTCCTGAAGTTGAAATCTAGATGCCTCTACAATAGCTTAAATGTGCATGAATGTGGCTGATACATTTTCCTCAGAAACATCTGTGATACAATTTATTGTCTTCCGTATCAGTGCACATTACAACAGCCGAAGAATTACTGTAATTAGAATAGCAGAAGTATTAACTTCTTTGTTGCATGCTTCAGAAATAGTTTGAACTATGCAGTGTGATCTTTTGTGTGCATTTTATCTCAGGACTGGAGTAACATAAAGTTCCAGCAGAGGGACCCCTCATACCTTATAATGTATGTTCTGTGTTTGCATCAAGCTTCATATGAGCCAACAATGTGTGCTTGCAGCCCAGAAAGCCAACTGCATCCTGGGCTACATCAAAAGAAGCGTGGCCAGCAGATCGAGGGAGTGGTTCTCCCCCTTCATTCCACTCTGGTGAGACCCCACCTGGAGTACCGTATCCAGCTCTGTGGCTCCCAACAGAAGCAGGATGTGAACCTGCTCAAGTGAGTCCAGAGGAGGGCCACGAACATAATCGGAGGGCTGAATTAGCTCTCCTATGAGGACAGGCTGAGAGAGTTGGGGCTGTTCAGCCTGGAGAAGAGAAGGCTCTGAGGAGACCTTATAGTGGCCTTCCGGTACCTAAAGGGGGCCTACAGGAAAGCTGGAGAGGGACTTTTGACAAGGGATGTAGGGATAGGAGAAGGGGTAATGGCATTAAGCTGAAAGAGGGTAGATTTAGATTAGGAAGAAATGCTTTACTGTGAGGGTGGTGAGGCACTGGAACATGTTGCCCAGAGAAGCTGTGGATGCCCCATCCCTGGAATTGTTCAAGGCCAGGTTGGTTGGAACTTTGAGTGACCTGGTCTAGTGGAAGGTGTCCCTGTCCAGGGCAGGGGTTTGGAACTAGAATATATTTAAAGCCACTTCCAGCCCAGACCATTCTGTGATGCTATGATGGGTCTTTTGTTCCTGGGTGAGTATTTTGTTCTCACAGAAATTTTTGGCTTTTCAGTCTACATAAAAAGCAAAGTGTAAAATACTGGACTTCAAAATAGCATCTAACTTGTACAATGTTTAGGGTTTTTCCTTGTCTTAGGACAAATTAAAAATAACAGAAAACAAAGGGTGCTGTACTAGGGAAGTAAAATTTATAGCATCAAAAAATTCTCGAAGAAAAGCTATCAGTTCTATAAAAAGATATTAAAAACTATTTCTTCACCTACCCACTGGTCAGACCATTCTTCTTTTTTTTTTTTTTTTGCATGTTTTCATATTTGAAATCTAGAACCTACATTTTAAGTGTCAGTTTTAAAAGAAGAGTCTAAGAATTTATTTTGGTCACACCTCTTCCACCTGTGATAGACTCAATGTTTTGTTTTATCACTGCAGATGAGTCCAGTTGTCTAGGTAACAGCCTGTTCCCATAGCTTTACTGAGCATATTTTAAGTATTTTCTTATATTATTTCAAACCTTTTTTAATCACATGAAAGGAGAGCCTGTGGAGACGCTAAACATATTGCCATAAACCTGAAGTATGTAACATTTTTCTGTTGATTTATATGCAATTTTAGTAACTCTCTACAAGCTTCTTCTTATACTGTGTTTTGACTACACTGGTGCTTATATTCAGTGCAGGAAAAGACTAATGTGAGGCCTATAGGATGCTGAGACATTTTGCAGCTGTTCTTTGCTGTTTCACCAGTATGGTTAAACTCTAATTATACTGGATCCATCACTGGAATTCTTCCATTCATGCTGTCGACTACTCAGTCCTTGGCACTGTCCAGATGCAGACCTTATATGTGCTAGTTGGTCCAGCCTGAAGTTCACTAGCAGAGCATGCACATGCGTACACATGCAGACACACACGTGGAATAGAGAGCACACATGCATAGGAAATAGGTAGAAATAGAGTTTAATGGAGATGCCAGGTACAGGGCGGGCCACACAACAGTACTGACCTGCAACTTGCTTACCTGTGACCTGCCCCCTTTTAGTCCCTTCTCCTCTTCAATTTTCCATGCCTGCTCCTTCCCCAATCCACCTTGATTCCTGCCACTGCCATTGTCCTTTTCCCTAAACATCCCATAGTAAGCTCTGCACATCCCTACAATCTCCTCAAAATGCCCCATAATAACTCTCGTGCAGTCCCACAAGCGTCCTCAAGTATCAAATAAGAAGTGTGGTCTTTTCTATGAGACCCCTGATCATGATGTTTGCCTTTGTATCAGTTACAAAGTGCTAGCTGGCCCTTTCAGCGGCTGAAGGGGTGGGTCCCGAATGGCCCATAGAGCAGCGACAATTCTGGTCTCTGCTATTGTCTCGCTTATCTGCTGCTCGTTAGGGTTTGTGTGCCTCTGTCTTTGATTTCTAACTTTTTCTGTTCCTTGCCTTTGTCTCTTACGCTGAATAGCCATTAACTAAATACCTTTCTGAACCAGATATCCTTACAATTCAGTTAGCCTTACATTGTGCATTTCAGCCATACATGCACTGCAGAGGAAACTCCCTGACTAAATTCTTTCTCTGTGTCATCGTTACAAGGAGGATGCTCAGAGTCTCAAGCAGATCATAAAAATTCTACAGTCCATAAGGTCCTATGAAATGAAAGAAGAAGTTACACGTCCGGGGGTAGCTGGTTGATTTAAGCATTCACAGAAGCATTAGCTGCTGCTTCTCACTCGGTGAGATAGTTTCTGGGCTGTGGTTTTGCATGTTCTTTTGCATTCTGTGCCACAAAACAAAACAAAAAAAAACTTCTAGCCTTAGTCCAAGACACAACAACAAAGGAAGAAGTGTGAACTAGGAAATAAATGTTAATACATTGTGGATAGAATTATCTGAGAAAACCGAGCAGGAAGAAGACTGAAGAGGACATCTGTTCCATCCTGCTGCCCCAACTCAGGCTTGACTCCATTTGAACTATTCATTTGTAGTAACCTGGTTAACTTGTAATTAAAAAGCTCAAATCACAAAGCTTTTCTGCAACCTCTGTAACTGATCTGTTCCAATCTCAATTTTTTTTTTTTTTTTTTTGGTATGAAAGTTTCTCTTCCGTTCTGAAGTAAATCTCCCTTAATTCAGTTTAAAATAAATTGTAATAGCCCAGCAGTCTCTTACTCTGTTGCTGAATTAATACTGCGATTTAGATTCTTGATGTGAAAGTACCCACACTGATTCTGCAAAAGGAAGACTTAGGTCTTCTAATTCTTGACAAAAGACTTAAGTAGCAGAGAGTTGTATCAACACCAAAAAAAACCCAAAAACTAAGCAAACCAGAAGATAGGAGACAATGGATTCTACTCTGTGATGCAATTGAATTTCAATTCTAAGTCTGGCATCTAAAGAAAGAGAGTTTATGTAATCATTGTATTAGTTTATCTGTCACTCTGCTAAATTCAAAATCTTATAATGCAAAAAGGAAACACACCTTATAAGTAAAGCCAAGAATTTATTGTTGGTATAATTGAAATCTCAATGGAAGAATCGAAAGAATTATGATATCTAATTAGTGCAGGAAAAAAAAGGAAGAAAAAGAAAATAATTTTACTACAAATAGGTCTCAGTGGTAATAATATGCTTTAAATTATTATGCACGCCCATCCACTGCCCTTCTGGGTCCTGGATCAATGAGTCCAATCTTTCTCACAAAGAAGGCAGGGAAGAGGGGGTTGCAGAAGGGTTCAGTGTCGGATATTCTTTGCTGGGAGAAGTGATGTTGATGGTGGGGTTTCTTCCCCTTTGCCAGGGAAGCATCAGGTTCATGGTTTCTTCTTCACACTGGGTTCACTTTGGGCTGTTTTCATGTTTTCTGACGCAGATTTGCACCCTGGTCTTTGTTAATGTCTGCGACATCATATTACATCCAAATTTTGTATGTAAACTGTTTTGCAAATATTAGATGCTTTTTCTTTGCTCTCTTTATAACCCCTAAACTCAGTATTGTCCAGCTCTATATGTTCATTTCTTTAACTGACCATTGATGAATTGTCTACTGAAAGAAGATTAATACTAAGGAATCAAGCTGATAAATAGTGATCAATGATTTACGAACCTTGAGAGAAAGAACAGTAGAGTCATAAACTTAACATAACGAGATACTTTCAGGAGGCTCTAGCAAGAGCTAAGGTAAGTTAGATGGGAACATCCTGAGGGGGTACAGACACACTGGCTGAAACCAAGAGAAGGGGACTTAAGAAGTTTAGAACCAACTGATAGGGTGGAATAATGAAGGAAATTGGGAACCAGCAAAGATAAGTCATCAAGAAACCACCCTGGCAGCAAGAACAAAGCAGGACAAAGGTCTGAATCCATGCAGCTGGACATAGTGATAAGGAGGAGAGAACGACCACCAGAGAGACTGTGACTCCTAAGCACAGACATGAGATGGACGCAGAGACCAGGGAATAACCTGTCGTGGGAGGAAACTTATGATAATGATTTATTGGAAACCTAATTAATATATAACCAAGTCTGCAGGAATTCTGTGAATATGCATGTCTATGATGCATAAATACTGTACCTGTTGCTTGACATGTTGCACATGTTTGGAGGAGTGATCCCCCGTGCTGCCCAGCGCTGAATAAACATACCTATTTCACAATCTTACAGATTGTGGAGTCTGTTTCCTGCATGTCACTACATCCCTGAGGTCTCCACTGCTACCTGGTGGCCTCTTTCTTACCACCCCCATGGCTGTACTCCTCTACAGGTATCCTGTGTTCCCACAGCTACCATAGCATCCCTGTACTGCTCTACCACTGCATCATTATGCAGGAGTGCTACACAGAGGAATTACTTGTTACTCTATCTATAGAAAAGCTATGGTTGTACCATTGAAAGATAAGCACAGATAAAACTAATTAGGCATAGCAATCTGTTCAAGTAGAAAAATTGCTGTTACATCTAAACAAGCTAAAACAGAAGTCCAGGCAGGTCAAGTTCAAACAAAGCCTGCTGAGCCTCAGTCCTGGGAGCCTGAAAAGCCAGTTCAAGGCCTGTAGCCTGTTACTAGCAATGGCAGTGATATATTTTTGGGGCTACTGGGCTACAAGGACCTTCCCTGACTAGCTTTTAAATTTCCATCTGAAGGTTAAAAATGCAGAAACATGACAAGACAGAAGAGTACCAATAATACCTAGTGAGTAAAGGGTTTTATAGGAGGTACAAAAGTATGTACCTAGCCTGCTGGGTGAGCACCCAGCCCATGTGTGCCTGCCAGACATTCAAGGTGTGCACAGCTCTGGACCAGCCGCTGGGTGTGCAGACACCGGCAGGGCACTGAAGAAAGCTAGTGCTTTGTGTAAATGTCAGTACAGCTTGGGAGAACTGGAGTTAGGTTACTTGAGCTACTGCAACACGAAGGAGACATAGGAAATCAGACACTTATCAACAGGAAGCTGAGCTATAACAGCTTTCTTTGCAAGTGTGGATAGTGTGAGACCGAGACTCAGATCACCTCCTGCCTAAGAAAACCCAACAGTAGCTTTAAAAGATACTGTTTTTACAGAGAACATCTTTCACAGTTCTTTGTTGCTTGCCTCTTGAGTGGCTACATCAGCCACCCCAAATACAATTGCAGGTACTAATTACAGCAGTGTCTGATTGCTTCATCATTATCAACATACATTTTTTTCTACATAATTCCTGTGACAGTGAGAAATGCTATTATTCTGATTTTTGGGGTGGATATCTTAATCATGACTCCTCAAAGAATACTGCAGGAGTGTAACTAGGCACCATTCTGAAGGAAATAGATACCTAGAAACTTTTGACTTCTCCAAAGTCATGTGGAAACTGAATCTGGATTCCACATCCCATGTTAAGCACCAAACCTCTTCTTCCCACACACACAGACCTCACTCCTTATGTTCTTTTCATTTTCAGAGGAGCTATACTTTTTTTTTTTCACTACTGTGGGAAAAAACTCCTTTGTTCAGTTAACAAAGCAGTATGAATGACACTAGAAGCTGGAACCTCCATTGAGCTTTCCTCTGAAATTAGCAAATTGCCAATGAGTTGTTCCATGAGCAGCAGATTTAAGGAAACATGATCTTTTACAGATTTTTGCATTTTCTTTCTCATAATTACTCTGAGCTCTTCCATGACACTTATCACTTTCTTGCCAATGTTCTCTAGTACCTTTAGTTTCTGTCGTATCTCTACTTGCCCACATAGCTGCTGTCTAGGCACTGACTAGGCATACATGCTGTCTTTAGCTCTGGGTTGCGTGTGTGGACTGTTTGAAGATATATTTTGAGCTCATGATCTCATGCATCTCATGCATGAAAGTCTTCTACAAGGATATTCATTTTTTTTTCTTTCTTCCTATTCAAGCCACTGATTTTTTTATGAAGCTTACAAATTCTTCATATCTTTTAGGCTTCTTCTCCCGGCCTAATGTCTTTGAAATTAGCTTGAAATGACACGTAAGCCTCATTTTCTGAAGTGAGGAAGAAACAAGTGATGCCTAAAAAAAAAAAAAACACACAAAAAAACCCCAAAAGAACATACATAGGAAAAGAGGAGTAGTTTTTGATAGCTCTTCATCTAGCACACCTTGCACTGTGCTGTAGATAGATAATGTTTATAAATGTAATTGAAATTAGTCCTGCAAAAATTCAGTTCTGAATCCTCTTAAGCCTGCTGTGGTATTTCAAAAACTCAGTTGAATAATTAAAAAGCAAAATCTTTCCTGAAGTTGTAAACTCTCTTTTCCCCTTATTCCATCCATCTCTCACAGCATTATACCCTTGAGTAGATAAAGCTTAGGTACTAGAATGGGGATTGGAAATTCCTTGTATCTTATCCCATTTTTACAATTTTTTTTTCAGTTGCAATGGCATTTGTGTTTTATGAGGCTATGAAACTTTGCTGTTTCAGCAAGTGCAGGAAAATACTGACTTCATAAAATTCCCAGACTAGAACACAAAGAAACAGGAAAGGCCAGTAAGACAGAAATGTGTTACCTAAGGAAAGTCAGATTTTCAAAGGCATTCTCTCTCTCTTTCTCTTTTTTCTTACACACACATACATTCATCACAAACTTGGTATCTGTAGACTATGACTTTATAGCACTATGATCTAAAGAACCTCAGTATGCTCGCTGAAAACTCCTGCAAGTCTAAATAATCATTAAGATAAAAGAGGTCATAATATATATGGCTACTAAGAGGATTGTAGTATTCAAGTGCACAAGTGTATTTTGCTAAAGCAAATTTTGCAACTGAAAATTATAATTTTACACAGTTGAAATTTTCTACTAGGGAAAAAGTATTCATTTCCAGATACATTTTTTTTCCTAAAGGAAAAATGTAAATATAATAATTTGCTTTTACTTTGTTTATCTGATTCACAATATTTTTCACCTTGTTGAACCAAGCCTATGCATTTAATTTTGAGTCGACTCGAGCAAACAATTGCAAAATACATGAATCAGTTGCATTGCTCTGTCAGCAAACAGCCTTTGAGTTGCTATAAACTGTGTTTCCAGACTGGCTGTGTTGGTTAGTCTTTCCGGAGAATGATAGATGAAGTAATGCAGACAGATGTCGTTCTGAGTTGTATGATACTCAATAAAAGATGTAAGTAAGTGTAGGAAAAAGTGGGACATGGAATGTCCAACTAAAATTCAGATTAAAAAAAAAAGTGCCAATATGGAGCAAATAATTTTGTTATGTAACTTACTCAAAATGAATAATTCCAAGTTGATTCAATAAACCAAAACAAGGCAATTTTTTTTTTTCCTGAAACTGAATAGTAGAGATTCACCTGGGGAGATGTTAAATTAGGAGAAACAAAAATCAGTCCATTACTTTGGTTAGCGTGGCTGTTTAATAATCTGACCACTTAACTGTACTTTATGAAGTTGCCTATGATGTTAGTTGTATCTATAACTGCATACTAAATGATCTCTACAAACTTAGTATAAAAGAATTAAGGGAGAAGACATCTGGCTGGCATCACTAAAATAAAATAGAGTTTAAAAAAAAGGAGGGAAGATCATTTAAAAAAAAAGAAAAGAGATGAATAGTGGTTAAATTTTGATATGACTGAGATATGAGAAGGGAAAAATATTACATTACAATTTGGTGGGTGACGAATTTTAATGTATGTTATCTGCACCTGGAGCCTCAGTCTGAGATATTGAGTAAATGAGTATGTAACCACTACTAGAAATTAACCTGAATTAATTCATACGGCTGGTTTTAAAGATTCAGTGTATGTGGTGTATGTGGACACTAGAGGGAAGCACTTAACTGAGCTGTAGCGGTTTATGGCTCTGAGGAGAAAACCAGACCAGCCGCTGTGCTGATGGACTCTTTTTCATTTAATGGCAGCATTAAAATTTTTCAGGGAGAAAACACAATTAGTGGACTAAGGAAGTGAATGTAGGTTATGAGGCTTATTCTTCCTGTAATGGATATAAATGTACTCTAAAACTTCAGTTACTGTTATGGATCATGGACAACCGAGCAAATTCTATATTAAACTAATCGCAGGTAATGCTTATATGTCACAGTTTCATCTTTTCTTCCTTTCCTCTGCAGTTGATATTTCCTAATTTAAGCCTGTTCCTTCTTTAGTACAAGTAAAAGGAAAAAATATTTAGGGTCTGATTCACTGCCTTCTGTAGTTTTTATTTCTGGCCTGACATGGTAAAGGAAAGTCTTGTCTAAAGAAGCTTTTTTACTTTGTGCCAGATTTAATGACTATAACATATTGGATCTCATGCACAATTCATGAGAGCTGATTTAGCATTAATGCAGGTGCCTAGAATGGCTAGAGCTGTTCACCTGCTCTCTCTGATGGAGGCAAAATGCTGCCGTGATTTCTAACAAGGAGAAACTGGAGGAATGAATCAGGGACATAAAATGTATCAAATACATATATAAACGTGGCTTAAAATGCATTGTAAATTATTTGTACATAGCTAGTCAAATAACTTTCTCTAGTGGCAGGCTAATCTAGTCAATGCTAAAAGACAAGGCTAGATTGTCATCCTGTTGGCAGCCCTCTGAAGCAAATTAGGGCTTGATCCTTCTGCCAGTGGAATCATTGGCAGGCAATTATATGCACAATATGCTGCTTCAAATGCAATCATGGAAATGTACACTTGACTTAACTGGGTAAAGCCTGTTGCCTGATAATCACCTGCTAACTTATAATCACTTGATACCTTGTCACTTCTCTAACTAATTTTCTTGCACTATGTAGAAAGAAATTCTAGCAAAGTAAGATTTTTTTATCCCATGCTTGTTGAAAATAGATTTTGGTCTGTTGGTTCCAGTAGCTTTCAAAACTGCTGTCAAATTTGGTTTTCTTTTAAACTGATCTCATTGTAGAGTTATTACATTTATAGGAATGAAATTATCTTATTTCAAAATTAATATTGGCAAATATTTACCATTCCTAAATGCTGCAAACTTATATAACATACTTAGTCACTATTTCCTGTTTAGTTTCTCATTTCAGCTTTTTAGCTTTTGATCTGCTGAGGAAATACATTAACAGGGAAAATTAGGCCCAAGTACTTGGAGTCTATGTGGCTTGCTTAGACTAGAAGTATAACTTGTAGATGCTAATATTAAGTAGAATTCAATTCCGTAAAGAAGGCTCAGGGGGAATCTTATCAATGTACATAAAGACCTGAAGGTAGGATATAAAGAAGATGGAGCAAGGCCCAGTGACAGGTCCACAGGCAATGGGCACTGACTGAAACACAAGACATTCCCTTTGAACCTCAGGAAACACTTTTCCACTCTGAAGGTGACTGAGCATTGGCACAAGGTGCCCAGGGAGGTTATGGAGTCTCCAGCCTTGGAGATATTCAAAAGCTATCTGAACACAGTCCTAAGCAACCTGCTCTAGCTGACTCTGATGAGTAGCAGGGCTGGACCACCATGAGAGGTCCATGTCAACCTCAATGTCGTAGTTTAGCCCTGCTCGGAACCAGACTACACAGTCTCTCTCTCACTCCCCTCATCCTCCAAGGGAATAGGGAGAGATAATATAAGAAAAAAGGCTTCAGGTTTGAGATAAGGACAGGGAAAGATCCTTAAAGTTACCATCACGGGCAAAACAGACTCGACTTGGGGAAAACTACTCATTTATTGCTAAAAACAAAGCAGGATAATAAGAAAGAGAACAAGATAACTTCTCCCTACCCCTCCCTCTTCCCAGGCTTAACATTATCTCTACCACCTTTCCCCCGAAAGGCACGGGGGGAAGAGGGAATGGGGGTTATGGTCAGTTCATCGCATGTTGCTTTACTCTGCTCCTTCCTTCTCGGGGGAAGAACTCCTCACATTCCTCCCCTGCTCCAGCGTGGGGTCCCTCCCATGGGCCACAGTCCTTCCTGAAACTGCTCTGGCGTGGGTCATTTCTTCCACGGGGTGCAGTCCCTCCAGAACGGCTGCCCCAGCGCGGGCCCTCCATACGCCACAGCCTCCTTCAGGCATCCGCCTGCCCCGGCTTGGGGTCATCCCCAGGCTGCAGGTGGATCTCTGCCCCTCTGTGGGCCTCCATGGGCTGCAGGGGCACAGCCGGCTTCACCATGGTCATCACCACAGGCTGCAGGGGAATCTTGGCCAGAAGCAGCATTACTTCTCCCCTTGCTTCTTCACTGACCTTGGCATCTGCAGCCGTTCCTCTCACAAGAAATTCTTCACAACAGGCTCGCAGATGCCTCTCAGGATCTCTTCACATCTCTACTCTTCTCTTCTCTTGGCCGGGCTGGACCGAGTCAGGCCCAGATGGCAGCCCAGTGGGAGGCCAGAGGGTGAAGGCCGCAAGGCCCACAAGGCTTGCGCCTCCCCTTCTCTGCCCCTGCTTCAGTTTCTTCACATCATCATCTTTTTTTTTTTTTTTCCTGTTTTTCCCCTACTTAAATACGTTATCACAGAGATGTTAACAGGGAACATTCTGCTACCAATTGGCTCGGCCCTGGCCAGCAGCAGGTCCGCCCTAGGCCCGGCCGAGTCCACTGGACAAATGGGAACAACTTCTAGCAGCTTCTTACAGAAGCTGTCACTGTAGCCCCTCGGCACTAAATAAAACTAGGACACTCAATTATACTGTGATTCTGAGAGTCTGTGAAATGTACTATCTGTAATAAATGATCACCTAGAAACTATTTTATAGGTATATAATAAAATGCACAATATTTTAAACTGTAACATATATATGTAATACTAGAGAATAATACATTTTAATAGCAAATAGCTAATTATTCCTTCTCAAATTTCACATAAAAGTGGTTTGCATGGTATTAAAATTTTCAAAACTGTTATACGCTATTTAGGAGAACTTTTGTAACTCTTGCAATAAGTTGGTGTGGTCTTTTCTCCAGATTCAAATTTTTGCAATGACTTAATCTGCCTGTCTACCAGATAGTCATCCCAAACTTTCTGAGATATAAAATTTAGAAGTTCATTCACTTATCAGTGTATACAAAGTTCTATGCCACTGGTTTCATAGCAACTTGCATTTGATGCCATCACTTATATAAAATAAGCAAGTAGATAAAAACATTCACATACCATCCATAAGCCACAACATATAAACTGTTTTAAAGCTAGTGGGTAACTTTTTTTTAATCTGCCTGGAGTATGCATTGGTATGGCTTTGCCAACAAAGTTTTTGTGTTGTGCAACAGACAATGCTGCAGCCTGGTCTGTTGTGAAAGACTAAGAGGGAGTTTACAGTGTTTTCTACAGCCACAAGAGTAAAGGACTAGCTTAAATACAAGGCTTTGGTTTATGCACCAAACATTTTGGGAGACTATGTCTCACCTAGTAGAAACTAACCTTTAGTCAGGAAAGGGTGTTGTATTTCCCCAGTTCTTGTTTGTCTTTCTTTTGATATCCTGTGCATAAGCCGAGCTTCAAGGTAGAGGTTTCAAATTGAGATGAAAATTAATAAACATTGCATATGTTATTCTTTCTAGTGGCAATCAAATAATGGGAATAAATTAATAGAGTAGCATTTCAATCCATGAAGACTGAAATTTCAAAGTCTGGATAACAGAGTGATAGTACTGGAGTTATGTTAGGGATCACTCAACTGTATTGCACAGGCAACACCGTGCTTATATTATACTGAGGAAAATTATATGGATAGCCTAAAATATATCCAAAAGTAACTGTCTATTTTAGTTTTGACTGAATAAATCTTTAGATTTCACTAAATTTATCTGATTAGATCTCTGTTGGTTATAATAGGAGCTCAGCTTGCATGTAAACATCTGAATTTAGGTGTCTAAATCTGTGAGCTGTACCACTCAGAATGACTATATTGTAATAAAAAGACACCCAAGATAGCTTTAAACTATCTGGCTTGGGTAAGTCCAATCTAATTTCACAGCAACATAGAATTTAGGTCAGAATAATATCCTGCCATGAAGGGTGACTACAGTATAGGCTATTTTGGAGACCTGCAGTAATTTACTTTGGGTAATAAAAGTTTTACCATTGACTTAAATGAGATGTTATTTGGTAACCAAGCTATTTACCAAGCTGTGCTACACAACGTTGATGCAAAAAGTACTTATTTCTTGTGCATTAGTGCTAGGGATATAGAATGAATTCAGTTGGTGAAATCCTGGTGCTTTGATGGAAGAATGACATACTGTAATGACATTATAAGAGTATTTTTTTTTTAATTTTTAATTGTGTAATATTGCTTCATTTACTTGCATGGACATTGAACTTGACTGAGGTCATGCAGTGACACATAGCTCATTAGTGTGGCTGGCTTCTGTTAAATAATAATTTATAGTGCATTCAAATAGTCAAAGTTATTCTTGCCTGAAATGTGCAACATTACAGTTACTGCTACAACATTTCTTCTGACACCATTTGTGTTTTTGGTAATCTTTCTGAATAGCTTTTCTTTATAATCTTCTCTGGTATGAATTAAGAGAAAGCTCCGGGGAGACCTTTTTGCAGCCTTTCAATAATTAAAGGGGGCCTATAAGAAAGATGGAAAGAGACTTTTTACCAGGGTCTGTAGTGATAGGACAGGGGGTAATGGTTTTAAACTAGAAATGGGTAGATTTAGATTAAATATAAGGAAGAAATTCTTTATTGTGAGGGTGGTGAGGCACTGGAACGTGTTGCCCAGAGAAGCTGTGGATGCCCCATCCCTGGAAGTGTTCAAGGCCAGTTGGATGGGTCTTTGAGCAACCTGGTCTAGTGAAAGATGCCCCTGTCCATGGCAGGGGGGTTGGAATGACTGTGATTCTATGATTCTAGGAATATGTTTATATTTGAATTCTAAACCATTAATAATGTAAATTGTTTTAGTGATGCAGAACTGTAGGCAGTTTTAAAAATTGAATAAATATCCCTCTCTTATTTTTAGCTCTGTAACAAAACTACTTTCTCTTTTATTCAGGGATTTTTCCTTGGAGATTAATTTGGCCTTTTATTGGACTTTAAAAAGTAAAAATATTCTTGTAAGATGTCACAGAAGTTAAAAAGTAACCAATTTACAGATATGATCCTTCAGTGATCCTCAGTCAGTCCTTTTGTCTTTTATATTTGCAATAACCAATTTCAGGTAAGTCTCCTAAACTTAATAATTCACGTTTTCTTTACTTTCTTGCAACTTAATTAAAAATAAACACTTCTTAATCTCTTTTAAGATATGATCTTAAAAGTAGCTTTTTGGCTAGGACATCATTTAGATTAACTTGGAATTCTCCAAATTTTACTTTCAGTAGGTTCTTATCTGTTCTATTACTGATGATAGGATCACGCTACAATCCCAGACTTCACTAGAGGGACCATTGGTGGCCACTTTTAGCAGACAGTTGTGCAAAATGCTTGCAGAATTCTGACACTAGACAAGCGCGAGAGGCCAGGAAGAGTGTGCACAGAGCAGGCTACCTCTGTGCTATCATCTGAGACTATCAGTTGCAGCCTAATATGGTGTTCTGCCTCTTGAATTTTCAATTTTTCTGGACAGTATTACTAGTGACCAACTAGTGGGTAAATTAAGCTTCTGTTAAAACAGGTTATAGTTCAGTCTGAAATGACCTGTTTTTCCCCTGTGAGTTTTAGGGGTTTTTTATAAATTTAGCAATCTACTTCAGAATATACTTTTCCAAGTGGAAGTTTAGGCATAGTTTTTATATTATTCTTTTTTCTGTTATCCTCAGTTAACCTGCACATGAATTTTATATTCACTGTCACCTCCTTAGTACAGCTGGGGATATACTGTGAGGCGTTGAATTTTTCTTTTATACCACTGTAAAGAATAATTTTTAAAATTATTATTATTTTTTTTAAATCACCTGGCCTATTCACAATAGCTGGTAAGAAGAATTTTCTAACCTTGGATGATGCCAATGACAGTTAAAATTAATTTTTACCTACCTGTATGGTGTTATGCCAAGAGGCATATCTGATACTGAAGTTCTGTCCTGTTGCATCCTGTATGCAAAAGTGAGAGTTCTTGTTTAAAGACTACGCAGCAAATATACAAACCAGACAGAACGGGAGGCAGAACACAGTTACAAAAAGATGAGAGGTGGGAGTCACCTTGAGTAAATACAGATGTCTGAAAGGTACAGATATTGCCTAATAGATGTTATCCATAGAGTAATGAAGTCTAAAATAGCGTTCTTGATTTTTTTTTTTAATTTAGACTTCCAGCAGGTTAGCAGGAAAGCCAAGAGCAAATTCTAGGAATAGGAGTCACCTCAACTTCTTCAGACGTATGTAACATAGACAGATATTTTTACACCTCACTTTATATTCATTGTAGAGAAATTGACCTTTTTAGGATTCAATCCAACTAATGTATTTAAAATGTCTGTTTTAAAGTTAGAGGAATTCTGTCTTAGACTTCGTAATCTATAGTGACTAGATTTCTGCTGATTATATGTGGAGACAGAGCTCAGATAAAGAGCAGGCCTCTGCATTTAGTCGGATGAATTCCATCCTAAATCTTTTGACTAAAGAAACAGTGCTTTTCTCTCTAGACTACGAAATCATTCAGAATAAGAAGATAAAGCAAATCTAAGTAATTACTGTGCATTCCAGAATAAGTTCAAATAAACCTTTTCCTCTTCACTTAGTTTTGCCAAATATGCCTGCTTTGAAATTCTGGAGATACTGGAGACAACTGATTGTGTTGTATACTCATCATCAATACTGTTCTGTATTCTACCGCTCTATTATCCCAGACAAGGCACAGGATTTCAGAGGGGATCATCATACAGATACATTATTTACAGTCTCACATTGTCTTATTTGCATATAAACTACCCCAATAAACCAATGTCTAGTGAAGGAGGTCCCAAAATATCAGACATATGCATAGTTTCAGTTACTGACTCCTTATGAAAATCCCTTCAACCAGAAAAGAGTTCCAGGGATTCTAACTTGTAATTTGTATTCCCATTATATTTAATAACTCTTTATACAATCCATCTAGGTCAGTTTAAATGAATGCCTTGTTGCTACTTAGATGATTATGGGTTGCAATTCATTTAACGTGCCCAATGATTCATGTTTAATTTATTGAATTTAATGCAGTATCTGAGTGACCTATGCATGTGTAGTACTTCAAATGCATGCACACTGGCACACACAGCCCTCTGCAGTATTTTGCTTAAGTAATCAGCTTATCAATGTGTTAGAGTTTGAGATATTGTGTGACTCTTTATGCCACCATTTAATTTAATGCTACTTGCAGTAATGAGTCTGTCCAGGTTGACTGGCTGCCTCTCAGGAGCTCCATGGCTTTTACACCAGCAATAACGGTTCAAGATGTCTCCAGTTCTATGATTTGTTACCTGGACATCTGGTATGAGCCACTGACTTGTGTTTGCATCTCATTCTATTTTTTGTTGGGAAACTAATTAACAAGTGCCCTTTGTTTACAGCTGGAAATATGAATCTTCCTTCAATACCTGACAAGTCAAATGGCATTTACAAGTAACAATATCTTTTGTAGAAATGATCTTTCTGTATGATAAGGCTCTGTAGGGTATACCTGTATGGTTCCTTGAGTCTTTTGTAGTGAAGTTTTTCATTAATACGAGGAGAGTGGAGACTGCCTCAGGGAAATTTGAGCTCTCTTAAAATCCAGAAGTTCAGGTCATTACTTTTGGCAGACCTATATTTTTATGCTACTTATTAGCCTATTCTGTGTTCTGTTCCTGATAAAAAGCTGTGCTTTCAGTTCTCATAATGTTATGAGTCCTTGCAAGACAGAGGCAATGAAATTATTGAGGAAAAGTGCTGTTGGCCTGATGAAATCCACATTACCAGCAATGTTGTTTAGCTTAACCACATTCCTTTCGTATCTGTAAACTACAGTACCCAAGCGGGTGCTTGATATCTGTGATATCAAGTAAGGGGAAATTCATATGGCATTCTTATCACCCAGTTCCAGAATTTTTTCTTCCCTCTGTCTACATGACCAAATTCTGCTTTTTGTATTCACCAGATCCTGTGATTTTTTTTTTGTTATCTGCATTTTCCTGGGTTTTAAGAAGTTCTCATAGTAGGATAATTGAGAAGGAGGACCTCACTGTAATCTTTAGTTCTGACTTCTGTTGAAGTACCTCATAAAAAAAAAGAGTTCAGAAATCAGTTATCTGCAAGATTTTGTGTGTTCCATGTGCTAAATCCCTGGATACTAAACAGTGAAGTATAGTTCAGTGTACTTTTTCTTGCCAAATAGTTCCCAAGTAAACATCAATGTGCACTGTAGTGACAACTGAGATGCGCTGTTAACAAATAGACTCCAAATCCCCAAGAAGCAATGGTAATTCCATGTTCAGATTTACACAACTTAATTACACTAAATTATACCCTGTAGTGGGTCAGAAAATGTTAAGAGCAAAGTAGTACAGTTGTCTATCAGCATATCAAAAACATACAAATGTAGGCTAGAAAGATGCCTAGCAGAGATATCTAGCAGAAAGATCCTAGATCAGTTTCTTTTTTTTTTTTTTTTAAAATATACATTTAATGCAAATACCTTTATTGTCCCCATAAACATTTAGAGCTTATAAAGATAACCCATCCACTTTTTAAAAGAAATATGTGCTGGCATAGTGAACTTTTGCAATGAGTGCTAGTTTATTTCTAGGATCTCAAAACAGCTGTCTAGCAGAGGTAAAATGGCCTAGTTCCATCACTGGAGTTATAATTTATGTCAACTGCTACGCCAAGCCTTGACTTGTATTTATTTCTGTTGATATCCATTTGTTTTAGAAACATTTCAAATGCTTTACACATTCATCTGAAATCAAACTGAAGTAACATAAACCCATAACCAACCACCTACGTGTAATCCAAACTTGAAATGATGCCCTGATGTTTAGCTGTAGTGTCTCTAAGAGAAAAAGTAGGTTACCTTGTAGAAAACCCCTAAGACATTGAAAAGAAAAAAAGCTCTATTGCCTTAAATATATAATGTATTGAAAAGATGATGGAGTAACAGCTAAAATTAATGTCATTAATGCTCTAGTGGGACTGAGAATTCCTTCTTGGACATTACAATTGTTAGTAAAATCAGAAAAATGTCCCTGTGAAAATTGATTTTGATACCATTTTGCCATCTTGTTTATTTCTCTCAAGGAAAGATAGGTTTATGGTCACATGTCTTTAGGGCATGCCTCTTGCCTACCTTGTGCAGATTTGTCAGTGGTTCCTCTATAATGTTTTGCTAAGGCTCCTGTTATTCCCAAATCTGGGTTCTGCGGATTTTGGGATTCCCTGTAAATATAGGGAAGGATTTAGACAAATCTTTAATAAATACAGTAACAGTAAGCTAGATACTATAGCACTTGACTGGCCGAACTCAGTAATTTCTGCATTATTTTTCCATGCTTTAAGGTCTATGAAGTTGAGCTAATCAGCACTAATTATAATGAATTTGCATCTACTCTATGTAGACTGCCATCCAAAGACTATCATTAAAATGCTTTTGGATGTGAAGCATCCTACCTGAAATCTGAAATAAATTGCTCTATTTCTTGTGATGTTTGCCTCTTGGAGAAGTTTGGATAGTCCTAGATGGTAGATCTTTCCGCAGAATTGAGAAATAGAGTAGTTCTATAATGAATGTAATAATGCCTTGTACCCCATATCCAGATGGTTCACTGACAAGGAAGTAGGGGCTAGAGACCAGTACCTATCCAGTAACTACAGTACTAAATTGCTACCTGACCATCTGGCTAACATCACTTGCTATTCTGTAGATTTCCTGTAGTGTCTAGGACAAGTTCCTTAATTAACTGATACTCTATTTTACATTTATAAAGTGAAGACAATAGTTATAATGGTATTGGAAAATAAATGCATTACAGATTTTGTATGTCTCAGCTACTATGGTAATAGAAGAAATATAATTTCCATAGAGGATCAGTTTTTGCTTTGTTTTGCAATATGATTTATGACAAATCCATGACTGAACCTGATCTTTAGAAATATCTTTGAAGCACGTTGTACCATTTTTTTTCTGCCAGCTCTTGTGAGAATCCTGGGTTAGTTACATTCTGCCTGTATTGCAGCTAATGGAGAGTTTATTGTCTTAAATGCATCTTCACTGACAACAAGGCTTCCAGTCTGAGTTTCCTGGCAGCAGACTGCTGATTTCAGAAATGATATATTTCTATTGGTGAAAGAGATGCTCCTCTAATTGCCTTTTTTGATGATGTCAATATATATATTACATGTAGCTGTTAAATTGCTCAGCAACTTTTAGTAATATATATCCTGTGAGATGTCACTTTCATTTCATGCTACACAGCTTTTCTTTCTTCCTTTAACTCTGCACAATAGCTTAGTTCCCTGTTCGCCTCTATATGCTGAGGTTGTGTGATCAGAACAACAGTAGATGCAATCAAACTCACAATTAGACTGTGATTCACATTATGTAAAAGATTCATCATGCCAATTGATGTGAAATGACATGCAATCTCTAGGCAGTGATTGCACAAGGCTTTAATCTCTCCGCACGCTGAACCTATAGTGGTTGAGCAAAGCTTAGTTGTAATCATCTTTGGACTAATGCCTTTCCATGATTTCGTTATGAAGAGTATAACAATGAGGCCTTTTTCTGCCACTTCTTTTAAATGCCAAGGTGTGCTGATTACGCAGTTAGCATCCTGCATGTAGTTGACCTTTTGGGTAGAAATGGTATAAGACTAGTGGGTTGTACCATTCAGGGGTTCGGTGTCTTACTGAAGATGGATGACAATTTTTTATTCTTTATCCTAACATTCCTCTTTCCCTTCTTGGCTGACTGGGTCAATCACATGGAAACTTTTCAAAGACAAGCACATACAGGTTTCTTTCAGGAGCTCAATCCAAAAAGCTGGCATTTTTGTAATTTCCAAGGTGAACAAGGATCTTAGACAAGATGACTCATCTAAACGTTGATTTTCAGGAAAAGTAACTCCTAACCAGCCTACATCTTCATGTAATTTATTGTAGATACTGAAAATTACTCTTTATATGGGCATCTCTGAAAGACCACAAGTATCACTCCAGATCTCTGACCCAAGCAGTTAGTCACTGGTGTGTGTGTGTATATCAAGAGCAAGATGTGGGGGAAAGCATGGAACTCCACATAATGGTTACTGATTGGAAACTGTGCAGTGACTGGACAGGCAGGGGTTTTCTAGCCTTGAATTCTAAGTAGAAGTGGATTTGTCTTTAATGTCTGTGAATGACAAGGAATACATATATGCTAATGTGCATGACTAAACTCTCTTTCAAAGAACTGAGTATGACTGAGTGCCACTCATTTTTCATTTATGAATAACTTATCTAGATGAAAAATCCTTTGAGACATGTATATCAAAATAAAAAAATCAGAAATATGTAAATTGTTATGTCTTTGGTCAATAATTGAAAACATTCATTTCCAGAACTGTAAAAAAATTAGTCCTTGGCTATTTTGGAATTCATGCTGTGTCCTATTTCATTAAGCAGGAAATGCAAATGATTAAGGATCAGCCATAAGCTGTAGTCATTGACTTCTGATAGAATACTTTGAACCTATTTGTGCTCAGAGTTCTTTTAATTAACTACTTTTTCTACAGGATCAAAGAGAACTGGAGCCAAAACTCACTGAAAACAGGAGATCAGATAAAGCTTAAATTAAAAAAAAATGCTATTCTATAGCTGGAAATCCCATTTTTTTTTTATTCACACACATGCTGCAGCACAGCAACTATGTTCCTGAAGCAGATTTACGACCCCATGAAAGATGTACTGGAGATTTCCTGAAATCCAACAGGGACTTTGCTATTATTACTGTTTCTAACACTGCTGAAAACTGTTCAGCAGCTGTAAATATGGAGGACATTATAAAACTATAATGCAGATGAATTTTTCATGAGATAAAGTTGTGGGTTGTTTTTTTTTTTTCAGAGGCAAATAATGTGTTTTTTTCTGGAGCAAGTATATTGCACCAGATTAAGGCCTCTGTCTGATGAAGATTGGATTGCATTCCACATTCTTGTGATTTTATTCTGGTTTGTGCACCATTAGTAAAAGCCTTTCAAATCATGGTGTACCAAAGATGTCTTTAGATGTAGCCACTCTGAAATTATTCATTCATAAAGGCAGTGTTTGTGCTATAGGCTATGTAGACCAGTTCAAAAAGGTCAAATAATCTCGTCCATATTAAGGAAAATGTTTGACTCAGTTCTTAAAGCTCTTACCTAAAGCAGATTATCTCTGTACTTTTACATTTTGTCTTATAGTCCTCAGTATTGATAGGAGGAATTAAAACTCACCAATCTTCATGGATCTTCAATGCCTTTAACAAAACTGTGCCATACTATGTAAGTATAATCACCTGTTACTATGTGGGTATTATGGAAAGTCTCTGGGGTAGCTGAGCCTTGCATAAAGGCATTTTCAGTTCCTAACAAAATATATAGCAAAAAAGAGTCCTCTTTAATTTCTAAAATTTCATTGTTGTGATTCATTCTTTCAAGTTCTAGTCTTTTGAGCAACAGGACTAAAAAGTTATATTTACTAGGCAAAATCTATATATTTCCTGTTGATTCAAGGAAATTTAGTGTATCTCATGGGAAGAAATAGTAAAAATCAATTATTGCTCACTTGAAATTCTCAATGTTGAGTTTCTACAAATTTTCTCTTTATTTGTCTACCAATATAGGTATTTGATTCATTACCTAACACTGGGAGGACAAGGCCAAAGAAAACAGCAGTGGCTCCCTGGGCAAATATAGTGCAGAAATTCAGAAATTCATAAAAAAATGATGGTCTGGTTTCTCAGAAATACCTTATGTAGTGTACCTTCATTTACTGTTTTGTTGTTTTCAGATAATGTAGAAAAAAATGGACTTTTTCATTACTTTTGTTCATTGCTTTTGGAAATTGTTTAATTGGATAATGTTTGATTTTAATTAATACAGACACTAAAAGTCAGTGAGGAGCTGAAAATTCTCCGAAGCACTTTTGCAGAGCATTATCTAAATGGTTTAACTTCAAATGTCATATTGCCATTTTTTATTCTACCATAACTAAACTTGTAATAAAACTTTGTGTGCAAAAATAGAAATGGGAAGAGATGTCTTAGTAGTCAGTCAGATGATTGTTAGAAATCTGTGACTTGGCAGGTTGCTTCTGGTCTACATTCCATGTGGAAATGGTGGACCAGACTCCAGGTGTTTTAGGTACAAATATCTTCTTCCTAATGCTTCATCCTGCAGTATTTTATTAGGATATTACCTCTAGCTTCTTGCTTCTTGACAGAGGACGTATAGCCATAAGAAATACAAGGTTTAAAAAAAGGAGAAAATAATAATTAAAAAATTATACTTACATAAAACAAGGAAGCTTGACCAAAATATTTTCTCTTTTCGCATTCTTGAAACAAAAATCAGATGTACTGAGAAGCTATGTATTTTGTAACATTTTGTACTTAACACACACTATAGACTTGGTGTTGCCTGAATTTTGACCCCTAATGACATGGGGGTTTGAGCTAACAGGAAATCAGCTCATCTGCCCTGGAGAGAGTCTTATGATTTAATTCAGGAAAACACTTAAGCACATGCTCAACTTAAGCATTAGGGGCGACTATTGAAGTCTATGAAATTGATTGGTAACAAACACTTAAGTGTTATATTTATTTGGATAAGGATCACAGAGAAGATGGGCATAAAGATAAAAGGAATAATTTTGGAGAGCTTCACTGGTATCTAGAGAGTGATCCTCAAAAAAAACCCCCAGCATTTGGCTGCTGCAGAATTTATGGTTTGCCGTCCTCAACGCCGAGTGAGCAACGCCATGTAAAAAATCTATATTGTGTGTCCTGTTGCGAACTGAAAGTAACATAGCTTCATACGCTCAGTGCTGTTCCCAGGCTTACATGTTTCCTTTTCCAATTCTGGCCTTCAATAAAGGAGGGAGTATGATAACTGCTGACACAGACATATTTAGCAGAGACCACTCAGTCTGTTTAACATATGTAGATACTTCACTGATAACATTTAAATGGCCAAAATCTGTCCCAAAGGCCATTTACAAGAAAACATTCAGCTGGCCATTCAATTTTGATAGATGTAATTTTTTTTTCTAAATTAGCTTGATGTTCATTATAATAGAAACGTATGTCGATGGTAACAGTGTTGAGGGCCATGTGCCAACCCTCCTTTGTTGCTCCTAACTGAACACTGGAACTCTGACTATGCTCAGGTTGTTTCCAGATAGGACTGCAGACGTGGATTTTGCTCTTCTACTCACCGAGCAACAGGCATGCCCAATTATACCTATCACTAACTAGAGTCTTTATGCACCTGTGATTTATTTCTTAATAAAAACAAATCTACAGGTGGAAACTGAGATTAGAGAATCATTTTTCAGATGTGAACATATAACATTAATTATTACTTTCTCATCTCTATCTGCCTGTCATTCCCTTCCTTCTCTCTTTCTGTTGATTCACAGTGTTGCACCATCACTTCACAAGTATCTGTCCCTAGATACATAGCATTACCAAGAGATAAACTTTTCTTAACATTCCTTGAGGAAGAATTTAGAGATATACTTTTTGAAATTTAAATTTAAATTTAGCAATGCTGTAATTCACTAAGGATCTCTGTAGCAGAGTAATGCCTTTAGGGTTTTGGCATACCTTGATAGGATGCTTTCAGCAGCCTTTGCCCCTAACTCTAGTAGGTCGAATGCTGGTGAAGTCAGTCGAGCATTTCAAAGAGTATCAGCTGGTGGTATGGGAGCCCCTGGGGAGTCCCTCATGGTTGCCTCCAAATAGCACCTTAGGAACCAAATGGGTCTTAGATAGTGACATTTGTTGAACTTGCAGTATGATACCCAGCAGTAGGAGTTTCAGGACTTGTGCCATGGCCCCGAGTGCACAAGCAGACTCTGCAACCCCTTTCCTACTCCTAGCAGTTTAGCTGACACTCTTCGAGGCCTTCTCAGGCATGGTGCCACTGTGTAAACTTGGATCAGGCTTCTGTGAAATGAGCTGTGTGAGAAAGATTTTTAAGAAGTTTCACCTGGGTTTTTCACTTTTGCAGCCCTTGGATCAAGAGCTGTGTTTAAGCTCAGGCTCAGCTATGCTGTAGGTGTGCCTGCACCTGGCCTTGTACCTTGCTTTTCCTGACCTTTGTCTTGCTGACTTGCCTTGCCTTGTCTTGACTGCAGGCCTGCCTCATCCCTAAGGACTTGGCTTAAGATCACTGGACTGGTTGATGATGCTGATTATCTTCAGACATGCTGCTCTTCTTGTTTGGGTCTCGTGGGACACTACGCCTGCCTGATTTGCCATCACCTTTGGTTTTTGGCTCACCTTCCCTTTGGAGCAGCCCACACTTGCTCCTAAGATTAATAAAATGTATTTCAATTATAATTTCAGTTAATTCTCTGATGTATATTTTGTAGTTTTAGTTTGTTTAGATATTTTACTCTTTTCTGTACAGAGCACTTCCTTGTTTTGCCTTGACTCATTTAAATGGCTTGGAGGTTTAGGTGGACATTTTAAAATACATAAATAATAAACACATAAATGGTTTGCAAATTCCTTGTGCTCTCACTAGCTACAGTGTTTCATTCTCATTTTCTCGTTTGTTGCTGGTAGGCCTTTCCACCTTTACAAACACTGAAACTTACCACAATGGCAGGGAAGAAATACCATGTAGCAGCTGTAGCTTGCAATTCCCTTTTCAGTTCTACTTTAGAACTGGGCAAAATAGTAGTTGCATGTATTTAATTAGATTAATTTTTGTTAGAAGATGCTGATTCATCAAAACATACTTGTGTTTAACAGTTTTGCTGATTCTTTTCACTATAAGCTTTTAAAATAGTATTTGATATTGATTTCACATAAGGGTTATTAATGGAAAAAGCTGAAGTACTACAATATGACAGCGGGTAAAGTAAAAAGAAAAAAAAAAGAAGGAAAAATGAAAGAATTTAAGGGAAATGAATGAAAAAAAAATAAAGGAAATTCTAATTAGTTCTTGCTTGAGGCAACTTTAGTAATACTCCAAACTCATGGCAGAGCCTTTTTAGTATGAAATAGCTCCATAGAAATGCATTTCCTAGCAGCTGCACCCAGCTGAGATGCAGAAATTCCTATAAAAGGGCTGAGATTCATGTAAAATTTCTGCATTCTTCATCTTAAGGTTGGAGTATTTAAATTTTCAGATTTTTTTTTTTCAAATGTTAAAATGTTTTTCTCAAATCAGTCTATTCCTTCCAGAAATGAGCCGAAATTCTGAAAATAGAAAATAGCAGGGGTTTTTTTTCTTAAGAATATGTTGATACTACTTGTAAAAAAAAAAACAAAACACCTCAAGAAAGACAAAAAACTAAACTTACATGAGGAAAAAGTATTTTTTTTTTTACATTTGCTTCCAGCTGGGCTAAGAGAAATTGTCCTACCGGCTTATTAAGGTTTTAATGATGTGAAGTGAAGAGAGAGAGAGAATATTAGCTTTGCTTTGTCAAATAGTTAAAAAACATTATATGTTACTCATACATCCTTCTCTAAAATAATGTAGATAATAAATATATTTCCCTCATGCTAGTGGTATTCCTGAGTGTATGAGTGGATGAAAGCTGAAGGGAGGTATTTGGAAAAGAGGGTTCACTGTGATTTGTGGGTACCACATCATGAATCTGTCTGTCTGTTCTTTACACTTTACTCTGAACAGACTCTCTGAACACTGCAATACACTGTATGAGCATTTGAAAACAGCATGTAACAACCTGCTTGCTGTAGTGGCAAACTGGGTATTCTGCAGACTGCTGGAGCTTAGAAAACCCGAACAAACAAGCAAACCAAGTCCAAACATTTTGGCTAATGAACAACTCCAAACCTCAAGCATTGGTTGTGCATTGCTCTTACTTTCCTACTTTCTTAGTCTCCTTTACTGTTTATATTTCAGTTGCTTTTCCTGTACCTCAAATGTAGCCATCTTTCCACCTTTACATTTTATTTTATGGATTTCTAACAATGATCTTAAATTGGATCATACCCTTTACTTGACTAAATTTTGAAACTAAATCCAGACCAATGCTGGATTGATGTCAATATTCAGCTGCTAACTTTCTAGGCTTATGTTTAGATGTAATGTGTTTTACCAATGACATTTTCAACTGTTTGTGCCATATGTACACAAAACTACCAATCTATCTGAGCTGTGCATAAATAACTAATTAACTGTGCAGAAAGCACAGAGTACAGTGTAGATACATTCTCTGAATCCAATCTATGAAAGGAACGAGAAGGATTATTATCTTAAAAACAAATACTATTTTATCTCAAAAGACTATTGTGTGTCTTCTTATGTCTATATCTAGACTTAACCTTTAAAGGAGAGAGGTACTTTGAAACTTCCTCTAAAGGAAGTTAAAGGTAAAAGACCTTTAAAGAATTTTGTTTCTGTCTTTCAACTCAGCTGTCTATACTCACACGTCTGTCATAGGTTATTTCTCTGTAAGAGAGCTGGCAGAGAGGAGTATGCCAGGAAAGGAGGACCTTTCCACCCTGGCATCGTAGCACAGATCATTGGTAAAGGTGGGACTGAAGGCATCTGCCTTTGTACTACAGCTCCTGCAGCTGAGGCACATATTGTCTTCTGACAACTCTGCAGTTAGGGTAATGTCCTCCAGGATAGCTTTGGAACAGACATGGGTGGTAATTTCTTCAGCTGTTGCAACAAAAGTCACTAGAGCTCAACTTCCACGTTACTAGATTTAAATTATATACATATGCACACAGCGTTAATTCATCCCTTGTGTAATGCTGTATGTTTAAAAGACACGGTGTTGATTTTCTATTTCTAGTAAATCAACGTCTTTGACCTTAGAGACATCTATTTTGTGTATTATATTAGAATCAAATATTCTTTATAGTCACATTTTTTTATTTCACTCAAGTAGATATCCATTTACAGGAAATAATTTAGATTTTGATGTCATACCAATAATGTATGCATATACAAAACTGTTATGGATATATCAGGCAGCTAGCTCAAAGAATGTGTCCACTATGGCTAAGGAAGTATTGTTTCTAACCACAATTTTTGCTCTGTGTGTGCTTACCATGGGCGTAGGTGCTTTCAAGGGAAAAAATTCTGAATTTTAATGATATAAGTACCAGCAAGACAGAATATTACTATGACCCTCTCATGCTTTTTTTTATTATTTTTTTCTACAAAGCAATTCTTTTCAGAACAACTTAGTTAATTTAATTATGTTTGTGAAATATTTTCGTGTTACTATCCATAGTGGGTTAAACGATGTGAAAAAGTACTAAATGTTTTATAAACAAAAGAGAGGGGAAAGAAATATTCTTCTTTTCATAGTTTAATAAGAATTGTACCAAATAATTAAAACAAAAAATTGATTGTAGTGGATTACTGTCTTCTACATAGCACAGACATTACTGTACTGCTTTCTCACTGCTTTTTTCTATTTGAAGAGTGAAGATAGAACAATTTACATTTTTCTTTTTTTTTTTAAAAAAGAACAACTTTGATAGTTTCATCGTGATATGATACTGCACAACATCAAAACCACTTTTTGATTGAACACTTGCTTTTCATTAGAGTAATTTAAATTTTTTTCCTTCTTTATTTTTATTTGAATATTTTAAATTTTTTTAAAAGTATTTGAGGATGTGAGGAGCTGATAAAGCCACTGACAGATAAGCAGAAGGCAGGCAAGACCTGTTGCTGGGTCTTGACAGCATTATTCCAGTTGCTTCCCACCCTGCAAGTCTTCTGGCTCTACCAGTCCTGGGCCTCCCTTAAACTGACTGTTTCTGATTCATCCATGGAAGAATCTTCTGTAATAAATCAATGTACAAAGTATTTATATGTATTTAACTGCTATAGTGCCAATTCTTTCTTTTTGTTATGCTTTATTATGATGCATCAACAAATAGAGAGTTTGTAGGATTTCTGAACTCTGAGGTTGCGACATTGGTGTGTCGTTATAGATAGTTATTTCCCCTAAATAAGCTTTGCTAGGAAGTAGCCAGATGGCATATGAAGATTTCTTGACAACAGAGCATCAGACAAAGAGGAACATCCTTCTCCAGTGTGTCCTCCTTGACATTCCCTTTTCATGAACTAGTTGTTACACCCGAGTAAGTAAAACCCACTAACAGACCATTGTGTGAATGCCACCTGTGGTTTTTTCTGACTTAGACTGGTTGAGCCTACCTGATGCTGTGTTGTGCCATGTCATCATAAAAGTCCAGGTCTCTCCACTGCTTCATTCCATGACATAAATGTTTCCTTATCATTCAAGTGCCCAAAACTGCATTGAACAGCTGGGCTTTCATAATTTTGATTCACAAAGGACCTGGTATTAGCAGTGCACAGATAGGGATCTACCACTGAAACATGATTAAATAGATATTCCATGTCCTCTTTGTAAAGCAGGTGATCAAAGAGAGAGTCTGGAGGCAAAATTTGATTGGCTTGGTAAATAAAGATTGAAGAAGGAAGGACAACAGAGGACAAGGAGTTACAATTTGATCCAGACTCCCTAATATGAATGTCATGGTCCTCTGTCAGTCACAGGCCCAATACAAGTAGAGGTTTTTTGGCCCTGATAGTTGATTTTTCAGAAGCGCAAGGATCTAATGAATCAGTTACCATGATCCCATGGTGCTTTTAGATGTTTTTTTTTTTTCCTTCAAAACATTTTAATTTTTTCAGAACAGTTTGTTTTATGAATTGCTTGGTATTCAAATATCAGGTTGTAGAAAGCTATGCTTTACTCACAGGACTGGTTGATTCACAGGGTCTGATTCTGATATAATTTTCCACTTGTTCATGATAGTAAGACATTGCCAGGACAGCAAAGATGAAGATTCTGAACTATGTAGGTGTTCCAACTGAGTAAGTACTTTGGCAAAATGTTCATTTTAAATATTTTTCCTAGCGTGACCTTTCTCTTTTAGTTCTTTTCATTTTTCTTGTTGATAGAGCTTTGTCACTTAGGAGCATGGAATAAATCAAATTGTTGGCCAACATTCAACAAACAATATACTAGGTATGAAGAGTACTGAAGTTGTACCTCATTGTTAATAAAGACAGCAAAACTTAAACCTATATTAATAAGAGACTTTAAAACTAACAACCTTGATTCTAGTAAGGGATGCTGAACATCACTTGAATGAAACAACTTTTATTGTGTTTTCTGTTTGGCTGCACAAGTCAGCAAGGTTGCACAAGGTAGTTTAACACAAAGTAGGTACCCCTGGTGAAATCCTGCTGACACATTTGATCATAATCCCACAGCTTTCAAGTGGCAATTTAGCCCAGAAGCCTATGAAATAAAATGTGTTGTAGCTTTCCCCTCTAGCAGAAAGTGACAGTATTCTTAAAAGTTGCAGCAGTTTAACAGTTTACTGGCCTTGTTATACTTCGTGAGTGGTGTGCCAGCTTACTCCAAGTAGAGTGGGTAGTTTTTTTTTGCACCCGGTAGCTGATTAATCAGGAAACACAACATAAAAGTAGAGAAGATTTGCTTAGACTTTGATTGCCATAGGGGAAAACATATAGTGGGGCTGTAGAACTATTTCCCCAGAAGTAATTTTTATTTAGTTCTTGTTTTTTATAAACTGTTGTGATCTGATTGGTTCCCCAGATTAGGGATTTTTTCTTCTTTTATTTCCCCCTCTTCACTAGACAGATGCATCAACAAACAGTAGGAGGGCTGGCTCATCTCCACTGATAATAGCATGCAGGATAATTTTGCCATGTGACTCACTGTCTTCTTTGACTCTAAAAGACAATTGAAAAAAGAGTGGCATTAATTTAAATAGATTTCCCATAAACAGGATTTACTAAAAAAGATAAAATCCTTGTTTTAATCTCATCTTAAAAAGTACAGGAAAGAAAAAAGCCTACTATGAAGTTCCAGCATTTTGAAATGTTATTGAAGAACAAAAATATTCTTTTAGTGAGTAAATGGAACATATTTGGGGAAATGTATTTACAGTGAAGAATTTTTACCTCCATGTACATGACTGCTTTCCTAGTCTGTCAAAGAAAAAGAATGCTTTTTGCTACTTCCTGCTCTTTTATAGCTAGACCCTCCTCTAACCTTGACGAGGGTCATGGCGTGCAGTGAATTGATAAGACATACTTCATTTAGGATTAAATAACAATGAGACTGACAGAGCCTAGAGGGGCTTGCAATCCTAATGGAGAGTTTATCAGCACTCTTACGGAGGAAAAACAATCTGACTTGGATTAGTTGCTTCCTATAGGCTGGTCACACAAGACAAACATACCCAGCGGGCTAATCTAATGTGCTCTCCCAACATTTTAAAGAACATCAAAGGTGTTAAGTATGTGAAACAGAGAAGCCTTCTTGGCTGATTCTTACTGGAATATATGTTACTCCACTTTCTGAGCTCCCTTTCTTTGTTTTGTTAATCTATGCAGATTCTCCTGTGACCCAGTAGATTCAGTTACATTTGCTGTGATATGGGAAAATTCATTCAGTTTCCCTTGTAGCAGCCTAGCTCCAAATAGCGTATCTTATTGTATATGACATAAACAGTTTGTTGGAGATATATTTCACATGTATTTCAGGAGGTCAGTACGTCACTTGATCTCATTTCTAGTGTTGGAAAGAAAAGAGGACATCTAAGATCTGACTGGCACTCCACGTGTCAGAAGATTTTGCTGTAAATGGAAAGCAAAATCTGGAAACCAAATAATGCAAGTAGCTACATGGAATTCTGTGCTTTTAGTTCCTATGTATTTTCTTCTCAAAATGCTTAGGCCAGACTAAATTTGCACTCTAGAAACAACCTCAGGAACAGACCCAATTTAGTTTTCTTCACCAGCGGCATAGGTTTCTGATTACTGTTAATATTACTATTTATACGTATCATATCAGATTAAAAGCAAAAGCAAAAATATTAGCCAATCTAGAAACTGTGGCCAAAAATAATTCATGAGTCAGAATAATCTGTCTGTTGATGATTCTCCATGAATCTCCATGCTATAGAGTTACCTGTCTGTGATGTCTCTCTCCTGACTTGTGTCCATGTATTGCCTTGCAGAACGCCAGTTAGTGCAGGTCAAAACCAAGCCAGGAAGCATACTAGCAATCTAAAACTACTGAAGATGTCCTGTCCATGCGTTAGTTTGTGTTCTGTTCTTCTTCAGTTTACTGCTGTTGGTGGAGCCTATGAATTTTGCTTTCCTTGTCTTATACTGGTCTCCCAAAGGAGAGATGCAGTTCAGACTTGGCACTCAGGGGCTTTTATAGAGCAGGGAGAGAGAGGAATATATTCTTTAGACCAAAAGGGTCTCCAGGGATATACTGGAGATAGTTCTGCTCTGCACATAGTCAGTAAAACCAGGTGTAACATGATGCCTTTAGCTATATCACCTTTAAAACTTGCCTTCAGAAGATTTAACATGCTAACTAATTTCTAGTGAAGATCTTGAACCTGTATAAGAAATTGAAGCCTACCAACAATAGATTTTCTTCCATTAGTTTTTCACAGACCATGAAGAAATATTTCAGAAATCGTATCCAAAAAAGGGTGCATACTATTACCTCCAGCAGATGGATTTAATCATGGATGGTGTCAGCATCTATGGAATTCTATATCCAGGTACCTCCAGAACTTTGCAGTCTAAATATGATAGTAATTGCATTTAGGTATCTATAAGGGTGAAAGTTGCTGCAGAGCTGATTTCATTAATATTCCTCTGTGATCTGGGGACCTGACTTCTGCCATCTTCTTCTCAAACACTCATTGGATTTCTTAAAAATACAAAAATAGCACTACAAGCAATCACCTCACTATTCTTCTTGTTAGAAAAACAGATTAATGACGGAAGAATCAAAAATGAATAAAGTAGATTTTCTTTCTTTTTTTTTTTTCATGCTTTGATGATTTGATTCGGTTCCAAACCTTTAGTCTTTCATTTGTTTTACATTATTTCCTTTGCTTGCTCATAAACTGTGTTTCAAGTGAGAGACCAGGACAGTCCATTTGTATTTCAGTCAGAACGTGACATGCCATATTTTTATTTGCTGGTTAGTCTTGTCTTCCCTGTAAGAATCCACACGTACTCAGTCCTCTAGATGTCCTTTGGTTCCAGTTCTTAGTGTATTATAACCTACAACTCTGTAGTAGGTTATAAACCTAAGAAAGCCTGATTCTCATTTTTTACCACGTGTTTTGAACGACACCAACACCCTGTGAACTTTTTATGACCCATTTTTGTACCTATTATTTCAATGAGTTTTTTTTTTTCTATTAGCCATAAGTAATAATTTCCTCCCTCTTCCCTTTTCTCTTGCTGTGACAGTGTCTTATTTTATTTGCCAAGAATTCTTTGGTTTACGCTTATGTTTTTGGTAACACACATGTAACTCCATGTTACAGTCTAGCCTAAATTTTCAAATGAGAATAACAAAAAGAACGGGCCTGTATTGGAGATCACATCACTTCCAAATTCTAGATGGCTACACTTCAAAAATAGATAATTTTAAAGAATTTTCCTTTGCATGTCCTTGCTGTAACAAATGACTGTGTCTGTGTTTCATTCTGTGATTTAGGTGACTTCTGAGCATCCAGTCTAAAAGCCTTGACCTAGAATTTTCTCAGATCTTAGGTGGTAAAAAGTGTCACTTGTTAGTTAGATAGCTAAATATGATCATTTTCTTCAGATAAATAAGTAAACAACTTTTGACTTCTGAGTTGTAAATGTTGAAGTGTTATGTGACTATTTCTCCAAGACAGTTTGAAGTGGCATTTATGGTAGGAACTGGTGCGTGCCAGTTAGAGCAGCATACCAACACCAAGAGCCAGGGAAATGCACCATAATGGTGCATTCATTTTGATTTTATGCACTGTACATTACATGAAAATTTTAAGAGATAGATTATAAACTGTGACATTTATTTTAGAAGCCGTATACCTGTTAACCAATTTCATAACACTCCGTTCTCTGCTGTAAATGTCTATGAACAGTTTTATTTTAACAAGCAGTCTTAGGACTATTTGTGCCCTTATCCATTATTTAGATTGCAATTTCAATACAGGCAATGAAACTGTTCTCTAGCAATCTGTGAAATTAAGAAAGTATGTCTTTACTGGTGGATCTTTCAGCAGACTGATCTAAATCCTGTCGAGCTTATTAGGAATTCTTCCTTTATTCTTACTCAAGGTAGAACTGCAACATGAAAGGAATATACTATTATAAAAGGAATTACCTGTGTAATATGTTTCTAATAAACTGTAACATAAGATTAATTTTAATGATTCTCATTAATTTATTATAAAATTCCTAGCTTTGCCACAGATATCTTTTGCAACCTTGAACAAATCGTTCAAGCTGCCTACTTTATTCCCCTGTGTGTAAAATGGGGAAAACACTTCCTTTGTCCCAAGTGTATACATATCTTATTTATTAATGCTTTATGTTCTTCAAGTCCATGATATGTTTGTACAGGACCTAGAATAATGGAGCTTCACTGATAATTGTGGCTTCTACACACATTCGTAACTGAAATATGTAAGAGAAACAAGAGGTCTATTCTCTAGCGTAGACAGCATTTCAATATAGCAATTCCTTTTCTTCAATGCCTATCATATAACTGAAAAAGATGAGTCTTTCCAAATATTTATACTCATAGATTTCAGTGAGTTAGCTCTGCTAAGATCTTACAAGCCCTCCACAGACGATGTACCTCCTTCATTTAATTTTCCAGACATGTACATTCTATGATGATGAACTCATAGCCGAGATTAAATAACTTGAGCTTGACTGAATAAAGTCATAGTTCTACCTTTCCTAGGAACTCCAGAGCTGCCAGGATTTCTGCACACTCAGTTTTCATTAATTCTAATATAGCTATTCCTGTTAATGTAGTTTTGCTGACCACTTCCTAAAGAACTTGATCACTCACCTACTTCTTTATTTTCTGTCACGGTATTTTTCACAGAACTGTGCTTAATAGCATAAAGTAAATCTTCAGTGCCTTTCCCTTTTTCTGCTGACCTACAAATGGATTGGGTGAGAATGTAGGGTGTATCTTTTGATTGATCTTTCCTCTCATAGATCTTGCAGTGTAATCTTTGCAATATAATCATGGAGGTTAATATATGCTGATAGGCAATTCTCTGTTAGGGTGAGTTTAACAATGTGTTTTGGCTGATCTAACAGCTCATTCTTGTTCTAGTGCCTGGCTACGGCCCTCTCCCTTACTTGTAGGCATGGACTTCCACTTCTTTCCTTGCACCATCCCTGATGCTTAACAGGTTCCTGGAGGAGCTGAGTCTGCTCACTAAGCCAGCAAAAAAATCAACACAAGGTAATTGGAACACAAGGTAATTGAAAAATAGTAATTTTGGTGTATCTGCTTACTGAGAGGTCAGCCAAGTTATTGTACTAACATGTGGTGAGCTATTAGATCATCTCAGTAATGCAATTAATACTTTTAGAAAATCCTAACATAGATTTTCTTCATTATTTTTCAGGCAAGAGTAGATGAGATGTCCTGGACAACAGTATATAGTTGTGACCACAACACTGAAACTGTTATCTTTATTTTTTCTGAAGTCTGGTATAAAAGTCATTCTTTCAATTCAAATGATTTCCCACTATGAAGCTGAAATATATGAATGTGTGTAAAAGACATAGTTTTTGCTTTCTCTCAGTGTCTTGTTGGTAAATAGATGCACATTTCCCAATGTGATAACTATAACAGTGCTTTTTGGAAGAGATATGAGCTTAAATCAAAAGCAAATTATTTCCTTCACTCTAACTAGTCTTGCACTGGATTTTAAAAATTTCAGATATTTATTGTCTGTCATAAATATAACAAATTCTTAATTCACCAATTAGCAATATGTTTAAGGCTTATGTTGCTCATAATTGTCAGAGGTTTAGTGATATTTAGTCATCTATTTATGATATTTTCCTAGATAAAAAAGATTTAGAAGCAGCTTGAATGCTTTGTAGAATAGGGCCTGTCCACCACAATCAAGTAAAAGTAATGCACTGACCGTTCCTCTTAATGAAAGCTTTGCTAAACAGTGAAATGGAGTTTTAGTCAGAGTTCAAAAATATTCACCCTTCAAATGTCAGTATGTATGTAAAATACTTCCTCAATGACCTGCCAATTAGTGATGAAAGTTAATTTTGAAGTGTTTTATGAGTCAGTGAGAAGCAAAAAGAAGAAATTATGGCAAGTTTACTCATGTATTTTAAACATTAAAAGTAGTACTGATTGTTAAAGCTAATTCTCTGATAATTTACATTTACATTTTCGTAAAAGTCCCTTGACATTCTGCAATTTTGACCTGTGTTTCTGAAGAATATTAATGATTCATCTGAACAAACAAGTCAGATGAATAAGCAAATCGGATGAATAAACAGAATTTTAAAACTCCTATGTTTTTTTCTAATTCCTATGAAACAGAAATAAAGATAGGTATGGTATAAAATAAAAAGAACAAAACTGTGTATCTTTGGGAAAGTTTCTCCCTGATTAGCTGGAAAAAAAGTCATATTGTGGGGTTTGGTTTTTTTTTTGTTTTCTTGAGACAGCTAGAGTTAAATAAGTATTTATTATATTGGTTAAGATTTGTGTGTGTGTGTGTGTGTGTGTGTATTGAAAGCTTCCAAGCTTTTTAAAATATTTTACATTTCAGCTATGTATGAAGTTTCAAAAGGTACCAGGATGTACCTTTGCTGTCTTTGCAGTTAAGGAAATAAATGTTGTGGAGGTGTTGTAATGCTTCCTGTTTCCATCAGAGGGTACTATAAACACACCTAAAACTTACTTTTTTCTTGGCTTCACCTGCAAAGAAATGGATTCTTCTTTCAATTTGGAATTACCTTATCATTTTCAGTGTTTATAAATTCTGTATGACATCAGATATATTTGCCTTACTGAAAAACATGAGTTATTCGTGTAGCCTCATTAAAAACATTTGAAAACAAGTTTAGCAAACGTTCTGTTTTCCATGTGACTATTCACTGCATATTCCCTTTTAAAAAGGAATCTTATTCTAAAATTTCTGTATGTAAAATGCCAACGTGGATGAGGTAAAAATTTTCCTTATGTACCAAGCATCTTACATATCTTGGCAGTCAAAATATACTTTGTTTCTCTGTAGATACAGAAAGCAATTCTGTCAGCAGAGACAGAGCTTAAGAACCTGAAGTGGTATACTCAGTAGATTCATAGAATCATTACAGTTGGAAAAGACCTCTAAAATCATCAAGTCCAGCCATATATCTTGTACAAACAAGTTTTATAGAAAAGCTGCAGTCACTTGTTAATGACTGGCTGCCCTTGGGACAGATGGTTTTTGGTACATAAGCCGCTGGCCTGTGGATGCTGCTCCTGCACCAGCCCTATGCTCCCCTGTGGAGCAGGTGCTCTGATGTGCCTCAAAGAGTTTTTTGAGTTGAGCCACCTGGCTTACTGAACTTTGTACTTATTTTCACATTATTTTCCCAATGGTTCTTTATTCCTGTTACTACTTGAGGTCAGGTGATTCTCTGTGTGGACAGTGGCTATTTATAGGCCAAAGGCATTATCCATGTGCAAGAACAACATATTTAATCTTCATTTGCTCTCTTTTTTTTAAATTACAAACTTTGTTCTGTTTACAGTTTGTCATCTGAGCATGAAGGAGCAATGGTGCCATGCACCTTTGACGGTCACAAATAAGAAGGAACAAGAAGTGAGCAGCTCATGAACAAATGCATGGGGAGAAATGTGTTCACAGGGCCTGGCAGGCAGGGCCTGTCCCAGCCGCAGCAGGAGCAGGGCAGCCAGTGGGCAGCGAGGGCAGCCCTAGCCCCGGGTATCGGACACCTCCTTTGGGACAGGGCCGGGCCAGCCCGGGCAGGGACATTGTCCCACAGGTGTGCTCTGCTCAGCAGGGCCCATGGCCGGGCAGGGCAGGGCTGTGGGGAGCTGGAGACTGGCAGCAGGGACTGACAGCCCTGAGGGGCCACGGACAGGGTGGGGGAGGCCTCACGGGGCTGGACAGGGGCAGAGAGGCCCGTGGGTCCCGTCAGCCCTGACAATCAGCAGAAAATCAATTCATAGATTCTGATACAGAAAAGGCAAAGCCAAAATAGGATGGTAGCTTGAGGAAGATTATTGAAGATGGTTGCTGAAGGTACAGCCTTCTCATCCTCGGCTTTCATCCTCTTCTCCTTGGGCAGCAGTGTCCACTCTGGCTGAATTGTGTTGGCAGCTTGCAAATAGGCTGGTGGTCAGCGGTGAAATAAATACAATTTTAAGACCCAAGATTAACACACATAACAGCATGAGTATTCATATGGTAAGAGTTCAGTTTGTTTGTTCAGAGTTGTTAATAAGAAAATGTTTACTTTTTATCAGAAGAAACTGGGTGTGATTAAGAGTAGCAGTCTGTCCACACTATTGTAATTTTGTGGCAAATCAGGTACTATTTGTTGTTCCAGAATGAACATAAAATGAGCAAAAACTCTGATTTTATATGCTCTGGCTAATTTAACAGAAACAGGCTTCTGCTTGCTCTTTAACCTTTGAAGGTCCCTTCCAACCCTAACCATTCTATGATTCTATGACTGAGATAAAATCTGCACCCATATGTGATTCTGCATCAAAAAACCCCAGGGTTGAAGATCATTGGCGGTATGTCACATGTTCAGATTCTAACATAGATATTCTTAAAACATTGTGCTGTGCTAATAATCCATTGCTGTGGGACCATTTATAGTGTAAAGTGTTATTTGGCTTATGGATATTGGAATCGGCACATAGAAATCAAACGATATTTGCATGGTTCATGAAAAACGCAAAACTTCTTGAATAGGTTATGGAAAACAAATTCAATCAGACAAGAAATCTATCAGCAGGAAGGAGTGATTCAGTCTGATTTTATTCACACTTTAAAATCTTACATTCAGTTCTTATTTGCGTTAGTTTCATATACACTAAATGTGGTTTATGCACAACTAGCCCAACAACCTTCTAATGCCTCCTTTAAGCAAAACTAAAGTTTATACACCTCTGCAGGTGATATAAGGTGAATTTTTTTTTTTAGAACCCATTCTATTTAAATAGAGGGAGGTAGATTTAGATTAGATATTAGGAAAAAATTTTTTACAATGAGAGTTGTAGAACACTGGAACAGGTTGCCCAGAGAGGTGGTGGATGCCCCATCCCTGGAAACATTCAAGGCCAGGCTGGATGAGGCTCTGTGCAACCTGATCTAGTCAGGGATGTCCCTGCTCCTTGCAGGGGGGTTGGACTAGAAGAACTTTGAAGGTCCCTTCCAACCCAAACCATTCTATGATTCTATTGTTCTGCATATATGGCCACCATGAATCTGGGAGAGGGGCTCTGAAATAAGCTTAGCCTTATATCCCCTGGATATCTGATTGCTGAAATAGAGGAGAGCCTGCTTCCACAAACCAATGTTGCACCTCTTTCTCAACAAAGCACCCCCCCCCCCATTTTCTGAAACTGTATACACATATTTCTTCTAACCTACCAGCTGTCTTCCGGCGCAAAATTCACATCTTCAGAAATCTGTTTAATTTTACTACCGATTTCACAAGGGAATAGGTTATAAGTTGTGTACTGTATGCATGAAAATGCAGTATAGTGTTGATTGTTAATATCATCCTGATGTGTTGAGATGATGAAATAAAGTGATTCCAATCATCTTCCTACTTCCAACCCCACAAACATGTCCTGTACATATTAATACACTAGTAATAGCAACAATATAGATTATGCAGATATCAGAGACCTAAATTTTGTGTTTGTGAACCATTTTAATTTGGTTTTTTTTTTTTTTTTTTGGCTATTTAAAATTTTGTTTTGCCTAGATTTTTAGAAGCTGTAGTTTGGTCCACTTCTTTTTGACTGTGGACTTTCTTTTTGATTTGTAGCTAAAACCCATTGAAAATGGCTGGAGCTTATTTGATTTCAGGTCAGATTTTAGGATTAGTAAGAGAAACAAGCACCTCTGGCATGCATCTTTATTTACCTAATCAGTCTTTGCTATCATCTTTGAATACAATAACTTGCCAATTTCTCTCCGGGAAGTGAACCTTGGTGACTGGCTTTGATATCTTGACAGTCAAGTGACTGTAGAAGTATCCCATCCAAAAAACAACAAAGATGTTTGTATTCATTCAATGCTATGAATCACACCAGAGTGATTTTGAAACAACATTACAACATCACGGAATGACTGAGGTTGGCAGGGACCTCAGGAGATTCTCTGCTCTAATGCCCCAACTCCAGGCAAGGTCAACTAGACCGGGTTTCTCAGGTCCTTGATGCGTTTTGAGTAGCTCCAGCATTGGAGACTCGAGAATTTCTCTGAGCATCCAATTCCAGAACTCAATTACTCTTTCAGTTAAAAAGTTTTTTCTTGTATTTAAAGGTAATTTCCTATATTTCAGGAAATAAATCTAGAGGTTTACTAACTGCCATATTATTCTTATATACTTCTATCATACTTTTGTGAAGAAACATTAAAACCAGTGTTTCAATTGATTTGCAGTATCTATTTGCATTAAAACAAAAAATGAGTCATACAGTAGTAACTGAAAGTTGACAGAATGTGTATAAAGAAGAACTTTAAATTATCCATTGTTCAGTAATATTTTATCTGTTGATTTCTTAGATTGAATTTTTAAGATGACACACAGACAGGACTAAAAAGTGCTTTAAGTTCAAAGTGTTCTGTATCGTACTTTAGGGCTTTCAGATATATTTTCCCTCCCTGGATTTGACCAAAATCATTCAAACAATGTGTAAAAAGAATTGCTGCTGACTCATTGGCTGCTTACATATTTTATAAATTAGTATATTTTTAAAATATTTATTTAGATCTGGAAACTGACATCTTCCTATAGCTAGAAAATGTTTATTTATAAAATACTCCCTCTGACTGTATCACAGGTTAAAAAAACTTTAAAGATAGTCAACACGTATAAAAAAAAAATCACTTCCAATATGTAGTTTATGTGTATGTATACAACTATATATACAAAAATTAAAGATATATGTGTATATATATGCAATTTTGTAAATGTAAATATACATAAAGGTGTGCATTTTTTAACATGTAAGTAAAACTATTTACTTTAGTGAAGTTGTTCTTGAGAATAGCTTACTAAATGGAAGCAAAATAAGAATCTGGTTCATTTGATAAAAAAAAACCCCAAGCTCTGAATATTTTTGCTTATTTTACATTTTTAAACTGTAGAGATAAAGGAAAAAGTGGAACAAAAACCTACTGAATCTCAATATGTGAGCAATAGAGGCATTGACACTGAGTGCTTTTTTAACCTTCATATCTGAGTGTACTGAACTTAGTATAGTACAGAATTCTCTGTGCTATATTCTAATTCCGCTGAGGTAAATAACAAAACTCCCATTGTACTCAGTGGTACAGGACTAGTCCCTCTCTTTTTCACTGGGGCAGAGGCTTTTTCCTTACTATTATTGTATCTTCATATAAATATAGCAGCATTATTGAAAGCCTGAAGCTTCATGCCATTGCTTTGCTCATCTTCTTAAATTCAGTACCACATGGCAGATTTCTGTGGAGCCTTATCTCTCAAGCCAAAAAGAAAAGCATGATCACAACAGTCAGCTTGGCTTTTTTTTTCCCTCATCTCTATATGCACTTCAGTGCAGGAGAAGTTCAGACACCACAGAGCTTCAAATGGTTTCTTTCAAAGGCATTAAGAAAAGAAAAGGAAACAAATATTGAGCTATTACAAAGAAGTTTTCAGCCTGTGCATGTTTATTAAGCTTACTTTATTCTATCCAGCATATTCAAAGACATCTGATTAAACTGTCCCAAATAAAAAGGACAAAGCTTTCTTCAGTCTGTGCAGTACAGATAAATAATTTTGTGGGAGATTTTTATCATCTCTCAGGCTCTGTACTGGAGACTTATTGAGACGTTTCAAACAGGCTATGCGCGTTGCCAAATGGAGTCCTGTTCAGAATATGTATCTGGCTAATTGGAGATAGAAAAGATTGTTTCTAATCACTACATGACATACTTTGCAATTCTTACAGATATTCAGACGTACTTCTTGCTTCACATGTATTTCCAGTGAAACTACTGGAACGAGTCACAAGAATAAGGGTGGACCAATATAGCAGCAGAAATTGCCGTGCGGCACAGCACACAATAACCTTGTTGTGACCCTTGTTTGGGTGTCCTGCTTTAATCCTTGTGTTCTCTAATGTTGCAGCAGTATGATAACTTGCTTTTATTTACAGGTAGCTGATATTTTTTGGAAGGCATTATTCAAAGGCAAAAAAAAAATTATTGAATAACATTGTCTTTGTTAAAATGGAGATAGGAGTTCCTCACTCAGATCGTTAGCTGTAAGTTTTCTTGAAGTCAACATCTAACACTCTCTGAGGGTCTGTTATTTTATCTTCATGATTTATTTTATTATTTCAATAAATAAATCTCATCCATATAAGAAAAGTTGATTCTTTATGAGTTAGGGAATTTAACTGCTCCTTTTTTTCTACTGTGGTTCAATATGAGAATCAATAGGCCCAATCACTTTTTGCTTCTTTATCTGCTTACAATTTCTTTTAAACTGGTGATTAGTGAACAAATAATGTGGCTTTCAAACGATGTGACAAAACCAAACAGTGCTGTTACTTCCAGTCTTTACTTCTCCTTTTCCTCTGTTCATAAAGTTCATCTTTACTTGAGTTCATCTAAGAGATAGGCCAGATAATATTTTAGCTTCAGTTTTATTCAAACCAATATTGTCACCACGGTTATACATCATGCTTTTGTCCTTGCAGATCAAGACTTAGAGGAAGTTGCAAGAGGAGGCTGGAACATTTACATCTATAGTAATAAAAGAAAACTTACTGCAATTTCCTCTGAAAAAAAAAGTCACTGATTCTTCTGATAATTTTTTTCTTATTTTGAAATGACACATATAATAGAACCTCCATCACTGAGTTTAGGAAACATTCACGTGCATTAACAAAAGGAGTGCTTTGTGGATAAATGTATATCAATCAGTAGCCACATGAATCTGCAACTAAGAGTTTTGACCCACAGAAAAACATTACTAATAACTATTTTTAAATTGTACATTATTTCATTTCTTTCCATGAGTTCTCTTTTCTGTATTTTCCTGTTCTAAGCATTGTCCTTTCCTCCTGCTGTTTACACCAATGATTACTGATAAAAGTAATGGCTACTTTTCTGCTTCATCCACTTTAATCACACTGATTGGACAACTTCCCTTTGCGTGTCTCTGCATGAGTAGCAATAGCATCATGCTTCTTGCACTGAATTTGTGACCAGCGGCACAGCCTGTGGAAATTAGCTTTCTCACTTGTGATATTTCCTTTTCATTCTGTTTGTTAATACACCAAAACAGTTCCCCAAAATGTTACCACCCACTGCGGTCTTCACTGGAGGGGAGGCAAAGCGAATCTCACTGAAGGGAAAATTATTTCAAAGGTGATGTCTTCACTGAAGAATAATTATTTTAAAAAGTAGTAAGTAGATCCCAAATTCACAGTCTACTTTTGCTCCTTCTCAGTCAGCACTGCCTGTGACTGTCACTCTTCTCTACCGCCGGTAGTTAATACCTCTCGCAGCAATATGAGTGCGCACAACATAGTTTGTAGCTGATTCAAGCTCACTGAGGCAGCAGTTATCAGGTTCTGTTGCCCCCTGTCTACATGCAAATGCCTCTTTAACTGGAGGGGCCCACATTTTTCTAACCCTTTCGTCCTGTCTCTAGGAGACAGACAATAAAATTAATTAAAGTAGGTTTTATTACGCATTTGGGAAAGTGATGGGCCTTTGTAGCTCTGGATCAGCAGTCTCTGATTTCATATTTGCATGAGGTTAATAAAGAAAACAAGACAATTGATATAATGCCCTCTGCAGACAAAATTTCTGGAACTGATGGCATAACCTTCATGACCACAATGCTGCAATACATTAACATACCACTGCAAGTGGTACTTGCTTCTTTTGTGATAGTTTTGGGAGACTTAACATTGAACTACTTTCTACACATCTATATAAGTAACGGTCAATTTAAAAAGTGATTATTCCACTTGAAATTGTTTTTTTAATCATAATTCCTCTCAGAGCTCTTTTATTTTGTGAAAAGGTGCAACACGCTTCTTTTTGTCTTTATTAGTAATTTATTGTAATTTTTTTTTTTTTTTCCCAAAAGCAGAAACCTTGGCAGCTCCAGAGTACAAACTGTGATTGGAACATTCTCTGGGGTGGAAAGAGGAGAATGTTCCACTGCTCTTCTATTGCAGAAGCAATCTGGCTAATTTTAAAGTCTGTTTCACAATTGTGCTTTACAGCAGCCCAAACATAATTCATTTTAGAAGAACAGTACTTCACAAATACAACTATTAATTGTCATGTTGAGTTAATGTAACATTTTGTACAGCATTTGGGGATCTTGACAACACTCAGTAAAGCTGTATCATTGGCAAGAACTGTATTGCTTTGCAAAGGGGATAAAGTATTTGTAGGGGGAAGGGTTCTTTGAATAAATAGTTAAAACTGTCTGGAAAGGAATTGTGTTATTTCAGTTTTCTTAGAGAAATTATAGTTGTTTCATTAGCAAGAGTGACTATCTGTGTAAGACTATTACTACAATTGTTCTTATGATGATAGTATATGTGGCCTTATGGGAAGCCAGAATACAGTGACTTTGTCACAGCATTCTAGGTGTGAAATTCAAAGATACTGAGTGCCATAAATAGTTGAAATATTCTATAAAATGTCTGCTCATACAGAAATTTTTTTCAATATTATTGCTTATTTAATATAAAATTTTCAGCTTTCCATTATAAAAAGTCCAAAATTAAACTGATTTTCTTCTTCCTTTTAGTTAACTGGCAATTGAAGACCTTGCTATTGTTTTCAGTTTGCTGAGTTTCTTTATGCTGCAGCTCTATTGTAGCAGGCCCATACAGCCATACTGGGGCTCTCGGGAACGGGGATGCCTTCCCTCTGACTTACCTTCCTCACTCACATCCCTTCCTGCAGATTCCCTATGTTGGAGGTGCCAGGCTTGCAGATGGGGGGCACAAAGGGTCCAAGTCTAGGCACTCCTGTCCAGTTACTCTGTCCTTCTACCTTCACTAGCAGTCACATTCATACAGATATAAATGGATCCATGCAAGAAGGGAACTGGTTCTGTCTTTCAGTGTGCCTGTTTCCTGGTGGGATAAGTGAATTCCCAGACAAGCTATAGAAATGTGAGAAATGTGACTTGTATGCTCCATAAATGTGATCTTTGCACCTTACTATTCCTGTAGCTATGTAGTCACTTTATGAAGCAAAATATAGATTGTATCATGAACAGCTCATAACTCTCCTCTGCCAAAGAAAGCTCTAGTTTGTACACTACAGTTTGTAATTAGGGTTGTAAAAACTGCTCAGTTCTTTCCCCTTAATGTTCGAGAAGCAGATCATGACAAGCTTTTACATGAGTGCCCAGATGAAAATGTAAACCTTGTGTGTGGGATACCCATTTACTCTCACGGTAGACATTGTTGTCTTTCTCGGACCCAAGAGCCTTTTCCTCACTCTAGTCTGAAGCCCTTGCAGTGCTGCAGACGGAGAAACCAAGCGTCGACTTCCTCCTGGATGCATTGGCCAGCAAGAATGGGCCAGCTGAACAGGAGACAAGCAGACCATCAGAGTGCATGGTCGTCCCAGTGCTGAGCTTGTGCAAAGATGGATTATACTGCAGACTGCAAAATCCCCCTATTAAAGCAGCAGCCAAATCAGTTTGGCATTTGGTTTTTTTTTTTCTCCCAGCAAAGTCAATGGGAGCTCTGTAGCAGGCTTCAATGAGAAAAGGATAAGGCATTAAATAACATGCTGCACAGCTTTTGTGTTACTTGAAAAGAATCCAGGCAGACCTTTGCCAGAGTGATTGTGAATGTGGTACTTTTCCAGAAGAGTTTGGAGGGCCTTAGACTTGGCCAAAGGAGTACAAATCAGTTCAAACCTAAAATTGTGCTAAGTTTTTTCCAAAACGTAAATGACAGACAACAAAAAAGCATGAGAAACATGGAAGCTATAATTCAAGTTAACATCTGAGCAGAGTACAAAAGAGAGATGCAGCTGGTTAAATGAACTTCTTTTCTAAAGAAACTTCAGTTGTAATTTTTTTTATATTGAGTTTTAAAAATAGTCTCCACTTTACCCTTTAAGTGAACTGGAAAAGAACAAATGACAATAGCATAGTAATTTGGGGGCCAATTTTCCTTAAATACATGTTCTATTCGATATTGAACCCTTTTGATATTTGGAAGCTTCAGGACTCAGTTCTCTGAAAGAAGCTGCATAAATTGAGGCATTCTGACAATACCGTTTGGCCTAATAGCTACTTGATCATGATTCCTCGGTGGATCCCACTGTTCTGGCTGATTGGAAGGCTCTCAGTTGCATACAGTAATGCTGAAATGCCAGTCATGGGTAGGGTTATGCATGCATTGTCGTTGTTAAGCCCTATTGTCAGGGTCTTTGTAATCTGGCTGGAAAATGATTCTTACCTGAGGGTACGTATCCAAGCCTGGAAGGACATCCACTTGACTATTTTTGCGTATTTTTCAAATTGCTTATTCATTTTTGCCACCATTTTCTTTTAACAAGAAGAAAAATGAAAATCTTTCTCCCTAAAAGTTGAGATAAGGTGGGTTTTTTCAAGTAAGTTAATTTTTCTTCTGGTGCTACTGCTAGACTAACCCTCACCAAAGGGTGCTTTTAGTCTTTCCTCCTAAAGAAATGTCTTGAGAACACTTAGGGGCTTCTGTCATGTTTGAGGCCGCACTCTGGCAGACATTTTAGAATGAGTTTGCAGTTGATGTGCCTGTGGCATTTCCTTGATGTTGGTTGCAAACGAGCTAGGCCCACTTGTTCTGCACTGACTTGCTCTGGATAGTGCCATATTGCAATAGTTATTCCATTGAAATAATTTGACATTGTTGGTACAGCAATATATGAAAAAGGGGACTGTAACAGATTCTTCCAGAAACAACTGAAATTTAGCAAAGAGAAATTTGAAGTTGTTGTGCTGTAGTTTTCTTCCATATTTAAAGCTTTTTCTTTTCTTTTGTAAGAAGTGAGGATTTTATATACTGCTTGTCTGTCACATTATCTAATACCATTTAATATTGGGCCTTTTCTTTGCAGAGAGGAAGGAGAAAAGTTTCTTATGAAGTATGTACTGTATAAGAGCATAGACAGGCAGATCTCCAAAAAAAACCTCCAAAAAATTACCTGATCTATCTCCGTACTTGTATTGTGCTTCACTAGCTGATTTGACAATATTACTCAAACTCAGTATTACAGAACAATTTTTATCCTTTCACATTGATCTTGTGATTGAATTAGATATTAAGGTTCTATTTAAAAATAATTTAAAGATGTTTTAATTTAAAAAATTATTGGAAACCAGCAATTTAGCAGTTTGATTAAAGGAGTATTTACACTGATTCTAAAAATAGCCTTGTGATTCTTGATTACCTGTCATATAAAGATGAATCCAAGATTAACCCATTAGCTCACAACATATTGATCAAGTTTGTTGGTTTTTTTTAAACTGTAGTAAATTATGCTAAAAAATTGTTTTGTTTGCAATTATAACATTCATAATTTTTCTCAACACTGCCATCGACAGAGTTACACAGACATGGGGTCAGAAAGCCCTCACCCATTCTATTCAAAGTCTATTTGTCTTGACAGCTCCAGGGCAGGTCCTTTTCTCAAGAGACTGAGATACACCTCTGTCAGGCACATGGAAGGACTTGAATGTCATGTAGGTTTGGATGCCAGGACCCACGACCCAGAGTGGGTGCTGAGGATGTGGACTGCTGCTCCCCGACACAACCTTTCCTTCCAGGAAGGTGGTGGAGTGCCTTGTCTCTGTTACGATGTGTATGCAATGGTGTAGAAAAAGTAAACATAGTACTCTTCAGTGTCAGCATTCAGTCACTTCACTTTCACTTGCACTTCTTACCCACCACTCAACTTTTCCTCCTCTCCTCTTAGTGAAACTCTACAGAGTAGCAGAAAACTGCTTCTGACTACCCATGTTCTCAATCAGCCTTTGTAACCACACTAGGTCTATGACATTTCTGTAAGTCATGTGAATGTGTAATGTGTTTTGCAGGCAGCCTGCGGATGTCTGCCTGCCCATGATACAGCATGATTAGCAGCCTCTGGAGATCACCGCCTGAAAACCAGGCATGTTACAAATCGAAGACCTTCCTAGGACAAGTCAGAGAAATTTATGCAGTACCTGCTGGCAATTTGCCTGGCTTCAGCCAAAGATATTGATTGTTAGATGCATTAATTTTAGGAAGCAGACTTTCTCCAATTTTTTTCGAAGAGCCAATACACAACTATGAAATCATTTATCTGACTTAACTAAGATTATTTGACAAGGAGAACAGTTGTATTAAAATAAACAAGCATGTCTTTGTTTAATTGCCTTACTCTTTCAAAGAGCTCTGTTTGTTATGATCAAACGGAATGATGCTAAAACATCGTTACTGCTACCTTAGAACTCCCACAGAGGAAAGGTGTCAGATAAAGTAGTGAAAATATCTTAAATTGGCTCAGTATTAGCAAGAAGGCCTGTTCTTGTCAGACTGTCTTTATTTCTTAATGGGTTGGTTTTTTTTCCTTCTAAGTTCTTTCTACAGGTTTTGTTGCTTATTTTTGTTTCTTAAAGTTGTCTTTCTCTCCTTCACACTCTCCTCAGTTGCACATCTGCCTTCTCAAACTAGTGCCTCCTTTCAATATTGACTTTGCGAGAAATTTGTGTCTTCCATGAGAGAGGACATTCTTTTTGTTGATCTCTGCAGACCCCTGAACAGTTCTGAGTGGTACAGGTTAAACGGTACCTCAAAAGCACGATGAAAATAAAAAATAAGAATAATAATATTGTTAGAGCAAAGCAGATAGCAAACCAAAAGCTTGAGTTCAAATCCTCTTGAAGGCAGACTGAATTTAGATGGGTGCATATGTGCATGCTAAGGTGGCAGTAATGCTTCTTATAGCACTGTTCCGTGCAGCCAGTGCTCTCCAGGACAAAAAGACAACAAAGAAGCTTCAGAGTGGGACAACACTACTCTTTCCTCCCAACGTTGTGGCTGCGTCCAGCTTTTAATCCACGTGTCTGAAGTCACCTCTCATTCAGTATTTTGATTTAGCATTTGGATGAAAATCTAGAAATGGTTACAGTTCTACCCTGACTGCTGTAGAAATCTCTGCACATTTCCACAACGTCAGCTCTATCAAACCTTTAACCAAAATAAGAGTCTTTATTGCATAAGTCCAAAACTTCACTGTTTTACAACTGTCCTGGATCTGAATGTCTGCTGTTTCAGCCTGTTTCTGAATGTCATAAAATGAGCAGGATGATTTTTTGAAGGATTTATTTTATGAATTCATCTAAAACTCATAGGATCTGGGTGCAAGCAATACAATTTGAATGTACAAGAAATATACTCCAGTGTGTTCATACCCTTGGGGTTCCTGTTATTGAAATTTATCCTTTTCTTATTCTTCCCCTTCCTCTTTTTCACTTGTTTTCCAACCTGTTTAGATTATTTCTGTAAATAAATAAATATATAAAATAATCTTCTACTGTCACAGAAATACCTAACAGAAGGGAGTCAAAGATATGAGTTATATTATCAGACTCATAAAATGGCACTTGATAAAGTGTCACATAAAAGACTCACCAGAAAGTAAGGATTTATGAATTACATGGAAAAAGAAGTGATATAAAAATGCAGTAGAGGAGAGAGACTGGGGAGATATGATTTGTCATTGTGACTGACAGTCAAAAAATAGTATTCCTGATTCCAGTAGTGAGTACTGATATCCTCTGAGACTCACTTTTAAGACCAGTTGTCTGCTATATTCAGTACAGCTTATTGATGGAAATGTGAGGAGGAGCAGCCTTATAATAGACCTTGGGAATATTCCAAAGGAACAGAGGACTCTTCTGAATGATAAAATTTTGTTCCATGTGACACTGTTGAAACAGCCAAGCTCGTATGTTGTTGACTTCAAGTTCATCTTCTTCAGTAGCTCATTTATGGGTTCTTACACGGCTACCTTGTGGCAGCAATATGTAGAGTTCAAGGAGCTCAAGGTAGTTAATTACTGTAGTGTAGCTAATGAAGCACAATGAAAAAATACTGCAGGGCCATTTGCAAACCTAGGTAAAAGCAATGACCAACAAGAGCCAAAAACCACCACAGATTAAAGAGAAATGAAGACAGTCATAAACCATCTTGTCTTTGGGAAAAAAATCAACAGATTTTAATTGTTCCTAAAATATTTCTCACTTACATTCTTACAGTTCTATTTCTGCAAAATTGAATTATTTCATTGTTTTCTTCTTGGAAATTAAGTAGAGAATGTTCTGCCTTTTGCTCTTCTTCAGGCTTCTGTGGATTTAGTATTGCAATATGTCCATGCTACATACTAATTAATTAATTAATTAGATTTGAACTGGAGCCTTGTTTTCAATATTGCCACATATTATGTTATTAAAATATCCTAAATTGTGAACACAAATATTTGAAGAAATAATGGCATTAAATTAAGAAAGGAAAGGTTACTTTAGATAAGGTCAAGGAAGGTCTTCAGTCTATTTCAGACTACGGTTCTAAAACCTTGTGATCAAGCAGAAGTAGAAATTGTTTTGCAATGTGAAAGAAACTGGCCTTGTATGCATATGTAACACCACCTCAACAGAGAATATAGAGAAATTACGTTTTAATTTTAAAATCTTTGTGCTTTCCCATAAAAGTCCTGTAAGATCTCATATAAAAACCCCAAGGGAGTAAAAAAAAAAGCTTTTTTTTTTTTTTTTTGCAAACATGGACTGTGCATATGTTAAGGTCAATATTAATCTGATGTCCATGGCCTTGGTTATTAATATGATTGGCAGACAAACTCTGCAATTTAGCTAGTGTCTCTTGACAAATGACTGGGTAGCTCAACTTCCAGTCCACAACCATTGGAGAATTAAACACCCATTCTCCTGCAGAAGTCCCCAGACTCTCAAGTACTCTATAATTATTTACAAATGATGCTAATTAAAAATTATTAATAACCCTGAAAAATGCAAAAAAGTATGCAGAAAATAAATAACACACTTCTTGTCCAGATAGTTTTACAATTGTCCATTTAAATTCCTTTCCATTTTACTGGAAAGAATGTGCCATAATGTGTCCTTTCTAATCTTTGAGAAAAATAAGCAACAGTTTCACATGAATAGTGAGATTGTACAATTTGGATGTCTGTCCTTGAAATATCCGACAAATTTCCCCAGCAGGACCAATGCCGTATTAAGTTTTGGGGTTAAGGTGTTGATAGGGAGGTCCACAAGTTTCCATTCAGCTCTACTCTTGTACTTTACAACTGTTTTCAGTAAAGAGTTCCTTACACCAATCAAAGGGATTGTTGAATAATGCACATCTCTTAGAAAGCTTCCTTTTTTGCACATTATTTTTTTCATCTCCTCCTCAAGTTTCCCTGAGAAAATCTCTCCCATCCAAAAATCCAACTTTACATAGGCTTACAAGGCTCATTTAAGAGTCACTAGATAAAATTCAGGTAGGTTACGGTTGAATGAAAGGCTAGAGTACCCACATTTTGCTTGTCATTGATAAAGGAAGGAGAGGGATTATTTTTTTTTTAATGTTTGCTTGCTTGCTCATTTTTCCAAGTGTAAATTTTCAATGGCTATTAATAGTGACCAAAAGTTAACCCTATTAAAATTTTGCCATTGTTTTTTCAAGGGCCTATGATTCTACCAGAAAGAAAGCAAGATTGAAAAATAAAAAAGAAAGATAGCTTTTTGTTCTTTGCCCCTACATACGGTATACAGATGCATTTGGTGACTGTTGCTTTTGTAGCAATTAAAAAAAAAAAAGCAAACAAACAAAAAAATTCAACCCTTCAGAAAACTCCCTGAATGTTTACAGAACGTTTATGGTCAGAAAATCCAGGCTGACCATTTTAAATATATAAGAAAATCTGGAAGTTCCCTAGTTCAGTAAGATCATCAGGCAGAACAAAGTCACAAGCGAAAAAGAGCAGTGATGTTAACAAAGAAATATTTTGAACATTTAATGGCAGTTCCAGTAGCTGCACAGCGTATTGTAGTTAAATAGTTTTGTCAGCTGCTTTTCTTGTAACCATTGGCCATGCCATAGTTCTGTACAAGCCTTTTCAGGAGATAGAATCAGCTTTAATGAAATTTGAGTAGCTGACATATTAGGCAATGCATTTTACTGGAAGAAATGCTTCTTGATATTTTTCCAAAGGACTGTCTCTCAACTGTAATCACTTTTTCCTTACATGCATGATGTCACCAAAGACTTTAAAGAAACTAATTATTTTGACATTGACTGTAAAATAAATAGTTTAAGAGCATCTGATGCTCTTTAGAAATTATTTCCTTTATCCTATATTGATAAACACTCTAAGCAACAACAAGTAGCAGAAGTTTATTTCATCAGGCCTGCGAACCAGATCCCATGCAATAGGAAAATCTTGCTCATTTTGCTGTTCTAACAACTTTGAACTCCATCATGGAAAAAGTATTTTAGAAGGCAACAAGTTGCAAAGCAAATATATTAATAGATATTTTAAAGGTATCTATTTTAAAACAGTGATTTTAGTTTATGAGTATCAGTTCAAATAATTTAAATATCTAAATGCCAGATGCTGAAGTTACCTCAACCCAAAGGAAAATAATAATAATCTGTGCTTTAGTACCTTGAATTTAGGAATATCGACACCCAAAAATTCAGCCTCAGCAAGTTGACTCTGAACATGTGAGATACTTATCCATTGCTTCAGATTCAGTGGAAAGGGATAAGTGAGCAGAGGTTTCTTAAAGATATCAATGGGAAATGAGTGGCGTACCAAGCTTCAGCCTGTCTCTAAAGCAGAGATACTTGATTCAAGACTCTATATTTGGTGCTTCTTCCTATTCCTAGTTCAAGTTAGACAGCCTATGAAGTGAGGACTCATCCTGCTTTTTTTTTTTTTTTAAAATATTGCTGGAAATTTTTTTTTGCTGCCTATCTTTTGCTTGATAGATTTTGTACTTGCCCAGGCCATATGAGACCTTAGCTCAATTCCGCTTCAGACTGAGGTGGACCAGACTTCTCTTTTCCACTTTATAAAAAAACACCCTCTCCATCATGTTATCAAGTAGTTGTGGAGAAGAAAGGCAAAGGAGCAAAGGGAGCAATAGACTCAAACACTTTTATTAAGATAGATCACCAAGAGTCACAGGCAAACAAAAAAAGCAAGAAGGACATGTCTCTTCAGTTCAGTGGTTAGAGCATCCTGCTCATGCTGAGGAGCAGGAGTTCTCATTGAACCAAGAGAAAGGAGACCATAGCTTTAATTATTTGAAGAGCTTGGTTTTCTATTTGCAATTTATTGTTACTTTCCTTTAATACAAATAAAAATTTTGTCTGGCTCACTATCTACATCTAACATCTTTAATTTTTTATCCAATTTTCCTCCCAAACTATTTAATAACTCTTCTACTTGATCTGAAACCAGAATTTCTCTTAATTCTTCTGTATCCTTTACTAGAGAACACAAGCACAATATTTCCTGCTCTGTATGAGGAAGGTTTCTATTCTTTCTAACTCCCAACTTCATATTCTCACATCTGATTATGACCATTGTAAAGACTGCATTACAACTGGAGTACGTCCTGTCTTGTCTTTGAGTTAGCACCTCTTCTGCCGTAAATTGGATGGCTTCAGTGGAGTTGCACCAAATTTCAGCACCTGAAAATCTGATTCAGCATTTGAGTTTGCAGTTGGGAATGTGAAGTGACAGCAGTCTGACAGAGAGCTTGTCTAGCCTTGTCAGGCCTTGCATTACAGATGCAAGTGTTTCAGATGCTTTGTTTACATTACAATGACTTTATTTTTGCTGTGTTTCTATCTTATTCACAGTCACTTTCCAGCTTTACAATGTATCTGTGCTGGTATGAGGAAAGTGAATTTCACAGCTTCATGTAGGGTCATGAAAAGAGACCACATTTTTACATTTGCAAATATAGATATTGATAGTGCTCACACATGTCAAGAGGGGAACACCAACACTAACAGGCAATATGATCTCTCATCATCAACCAGCAACCTTGAATAAAGAATTTTCTAATAACCCTTTGCAGTCATCTTTGCAGTACCTCAGTGCAATCAGTGCCAATCAACATATATTTATGGAAAGCAGATCTCACCAAATGGGCTTCAAAGAAGTTACTGGAAAGATTCAAGTTTGGTTGATAGGATACTGTCAGGCTTCTGCAAGGCTTTGAATATTATGCTGCACAAAGAAACCAGAACAGTACTAAATCAACTTAGGCTATTTGTAAACCATGTGGACTAATTGCTAATCAGGAATGCAATAGGGAGTTATACTGGTGTGTTTTTGCAATTTGCAGACTAATTGTTTTTTTACTCTACTCCTTTCTGTTATTAAGCGTATTTTTTGAACCTATGACATATAAAAAGACATAAAGTCTTCAACAGCAGCAACTGTAGCTGACACAAAAGTAGTTTAAGTGGCAAATAACAGAGAAGCTATCATCAATACTTGGTTGTTAGCATAAACAAATTATATGCATTTCAGTATATGCAAATATAGTGTTGTATTAAAACAGTAAATGGAGTTCATACCCTGTGAATGAAGGACTCCTTACTGGAAAGCTGTTACTCTAAAAAAGGACTTAGGGCTATGGGACGTATCCAGTTTTAACATACATCCATAGTTTGAAACGGTAGTAGAGAGATGTATGTAGTCTTTCTAAGAGGAACCCAGAGAAGGAGTAGAGAACTGTCTTTGTTTTCTTCTGAGCCTTCAGAATGGTCAGAGGAATAGAAAACATGCCTTATAGTAAGGTTGTGAAGCAGTCCACTTTGTTCAGTAAATGACAGATAATTTCAAGGATAACAAAAGCACAATTCGTAAGTACTTTGAGCTAGAGTAAGAAATAAACTACAAACTTCTGCCAAAAGGTTAATTAGCTATTGGTGGCAGCAACCCATTGTAGATGGTGGGAGAGCCTCGCTGAGGACTTAAAAATCAAATCTGAACATTTTTCTCAAGTGTTTACTCTGATTCAGACAGAATTACTGAGCTGAGAGGAGAAATTAAGTCATAAAAGTCCAATGACCTTTCTCATGCAGAAGCTTAGACTACAATCAGAGTAGTCCATTTTGGCTTTAATATTTTTGTGATGCTGGCTTGCCTATTAACATCACAATCAATATTCATTTATCCACGTAATGTACTTGTCAAATATATCTTTTATTTTATTTCTCTTTTGTAGATGATGAGCTGAGAAAAAAAAAAATTTTCAGGGACACACAATCCAGTTTAGACCTGCCTAATGCCATCAGTATTCCAGTGTCTTCAATGCCATAAGTTTTTGCCTAAAGGAGCGACTCCTGTAAAAGTGTGTCCCCTCCCACTGCCAATATAAAACAGATCAGCTGCCTGTAGTTGTGACAGTTTTACTATGTTATATGACGATCTGCTTCCTATGTGAACATTAAGATTTCTAAATAATTTTCATCTGAATGGTTGACCAAGAATAAAAGGGTTCAGAGTTAGTAGCAAATGTCTAGACCCTCTTCGCAAACATGTACATGGAGATGAGTTTTCAATGTGTGTTTTTCATTTCCAAATAAAGAAATACGCATTAAAAATCCAAAAGCACGTAATTTTCATAGCTAAAAAAGCACAATTTCAGCCTAAATAAGCCAATGTAAAAAGTGTAGCCTGAATTTATTTGGTTTTTTTTTCAGTATATCAATTACTCCTGTCACTCACTGCCCTCTTAAAGTTTTCCTGATCTTAGAAATCTCCAGTGCTTGTAATTTGCCACAGTACTTGCTATTTAAAAAAAAAAAAAAAAAAAGCAAGATGGAAAATTCATGAGTTTCCTTAAGCTGACTACTTCTAAATTAATTTTTTTTTTCAGTATCCTGTGCCAATATATATGGTGCAAAATCACTCATGTTTAATTTCCTTCCACAAAGATACTGCCCTTCTAGTCTGATGCAAGCCAAGACAGGGATAGGATACCAGTGTAAAATTTCATGACCACCAACAAGATTGAGTTCTCTAGAGTGCAACAACCCAAATGATATTTTTGTGATATGATTCCCTTTTGATTACACAATTATGGTAGTTGTTACTGTTAGTACATTTTTATTAAAGCTAATTTCAGAGTAAAATGCTACATATATTTGTATTTTGTGTATGTATTATGCGATATCATATCAAATGATGAGCACCTTCACTTCTTACATCTCTGAATTTTGATGGCACATGTCAGTTTGCTATAATTTCAATAGTAATGAATAGAAATAAAAATAAACAACATACTTAAAATATTTTCATTGTAATTAAGACTCCTGGAAATGCATCTGCTTTTAGCAAGGTATAAAGAGTCATACTTTCTTTTATTTTAGATCTTCGCTTAAAATTTCTTTGGTCTGTGCATTGTCTATAATATTTCATCAGAGATTCGTATCCCCTGAATTCACTCAGTTTGGAATGAAAACTGCCACACCTTTTGTCCATGTTTGCCTTGACAGCAAGCAGGGAATTGTGGTCTTTGGTTTCTCAGGCTGCTAGCACTTGTTCTCCTTACCTTTTCTGGTCATTGTCTTGGTTTTATTTAGTGGCGGGGGGGCTAAGGAGGCAGCTTCTGTAAGAAGCTTCTAGAAGTTGTTTCCCCTTTGTCCACTGGACTCGGCCGGGCCTAGGGCAGATCTGCTGCTGGCCAAGGCCGAGCCAATTGGTAGCAGAATGTTCCCTGATAATATCTCTGTGGTAATGTATTTAAGAAGGGAAAAAACAGGAAAAAAAAATAAGATGTGAAGAAGCTAAAGTGGAGGCAGAGAGGGGGAGGCACAAGCCTTGTGGGCCTTGCAGGCCTCACCCTCTGGCCTCCTGCTGGGGGGCCAACTGGGCCTGACTCGGCCCAGCCCAGCTGCAAGAAGTGGAGAGGAGGTGAGATGTGAAGAGAACCTGAGAGGCGTCTGCCTGCCTGTTGTGAAGAATTTCTTATGAGAGGAACGGCTGCAGACGCCAAGGTTAGTGAAGAAGGAGGGGAAGGAGTAATGCGGATCCTGGCAGAGATTCCCCTGCAGCCTGTGGTGATGACCATGGTGAGGCCGGCTGTGCCCCTGCAGCCCATGGAGGCCCATGGAGGAGCAGAGATCCACCTGCAGCCCGGGGAGGACTCCATGTCGGGGCAGGCAGATGCTCCATGGGGCACTGTAGCCCGTGGGAGGGACCCCACGATGGAACAGAAGAATGTGAAAGGTTCTTCCCCTGAGGAGGAAGGAGTGGCGTAAAGCGACAGGTGATGAACTGACCATAATCCCCATTCCCTTTTCCCCCCTGTGCTGCTCAGGATGGAGAGGTAGGTAAGGATAATGTTAAGCCAGGGAAGAGGGAGAGTTGGGGGGAAGTTATCCTGTTCTCTTTCTCATTATCCTGATTTGGTTTTAATAATAAACAAATAGTTTTCCCCGTTGAGTCTGTTTTGCCCGTAACGGTAACTTTAAGAATCTCTCCCTGTCCTTATCTCAAACCTGAAGCCATTTTTCTTATATTATCTCTCCTTATTCCCTCGGAGGGTGGGGGGAATGAGAGAGAGACTGCATAGTCTGGTCCTGAGCGGGGCTGAACTACAGCAGTCACACAGGAAAATCTTGCTTATAGCTATGTGCTTCCTCTTGTTCTTTGGGGTGGATTTTTGAACTTCTAAAGACATTCACTATTTTTTTTCTGATAAGGCCACTTACAGGAAATGTATCTGTTTACTGATACTCATCTGGATGACCATTTTCTATCTTTTGTTTCCTAAACTAAGAAAGAATCATTTAAAGTAGTTAGCTCATGACAATAGGTATTTTTTCATAGACTTTTCTCTGACAAGGATAGCATAAGCTTTCCTTCTAGCATTCCCTCTAGGTTCATAAGATACATCAAAAAGCACCATGCATTAGGCTATATTCTTTCTGTGGTTAAGCATTTCTTTCTTTAGGGGATGAGTTGAGGAGGGCAAAAGGTGATCATACGATGACTTTTTATATACACATTCCAGTTTTGGGGCAGCCTGAGGCTGTTTCAGCTCCTTTCACAACTAAGAAGAGCCTTATATCTGACAAGAGGTCCTTCAGACTGCAGTCAGATTCACTCAGAGACCTTGAAAGGATTTCATTCACTTGACTAGACTATTTAAACCTAGGACTGCATCAAATAAAATGCAATTCACAAAAAGGCAGAAAATTCTGGCCAGAGAGCAATGATATTATGGAACTGAGCTTATGCAATTACTTTACATTTCTTAACAAAGATACAGTGCTTTAAACTGCCATGGTCAGTAACCCATTGCTTTAGGTTGCAAGTCGTCTGGTCTTATATCACCATTTTTTTCTCTCTTTGGAGTCCAGTTATTCCATATCTGCTGCATTTGGGTACTTGAACCAAAGGATACTTCCGCAATTTTAATTCCACGACTTCAGTACCTTACAGTCAAGATTTCAGTGCCTACTGCCCATTTCAGGCTTGAAGCCATTAGAGGGCAGACCACGACAAACTGTTGCTGAATAGTCATGTCTCACTAGTTTTATTTCTGCCAACTAGAAATCTTGAGAGGTTTATTTTTTGTTCTACTTTGAAGTGAATAAGTCATAGCAACAATGCAAAGACTGGTAAGGCAATTTTTTAAGCTTTATTTTGCTACTCTCATCTAATTCTGGCAGTAGAGATTGCATCTCCAGGATTTGCTTTTGCAGCTGTTCTGTGAGCCCCAGTGGAGTCCCATTTGTTAAAAAGTATAAAATTTTTGCTTTCATTGTGGTACTACTATAACAACTGAACCCTGTTTTAACAGGCACCTCTTTGGAAGGATGTATTGGTTTTGGCTGGGATAGAGTTAAATGTCTTCATAGTAGCTGGTATGGGGCTGTGGTTTTGATTTATGCTGAAAAGAGTGTCGGGAATACAAGGGTGTTTCAGTTATTGCTGAGCAGTGCTTATACAGAGTCAAGGTCTTTTCTGCTTCTCACACCGCCCCACCAGTGAGGAGGCTGGGGGAGCACAACAAGTTAGGAGGGGACGTGGTCGAGACAGCTGACCTCAAGTGACCAAAGGGATATTCCGTACAATATGACATCATGCTCAGCATATAAAGCTGGGGAAAGGAGAGGAAGGGAGGATGTTCGGAGTTGTGGCATGTCTTCCCAAGTAACCACTGCACTTGATGGAGCCCTGCTTTTCTGGACATGACTGAACACCTGGCTGCCGATGTGAAGTAGTGAATGAATTCCTTACATTACTTTGCTTGCATGCACAGCTTTTGCCTTACCTACTAAACTGTCTTTATATCAGCCCACGAGTTTTCTCACTTTTACCCTTCTGATCTTCTCACCAGTCCTGTGGGAGGAGTGAGGGAGTAGCTGGGTGGTGCTGGTTGAGGTGAAACCATGACAAAGGGTTAATGTGCATTCAGATCATCTGTCATTTTTCACTCTTTTTGCTTAGGGAAAATGGCTGGGTGAGACACTGAGGAGTTATGAACATGATTCGTTGGTGAATGTAAGGAACAGAAATTAAAGAGGCAGGAGACAGATGGGTAACAATGACTTAAAAGTCACCAACAGTACAATTGTGTTACCTACATGTGTAGATAACACACAATACAGATGTGTGCACTTCCCTCCTTATAAACAAAAAACTCCTAAATCCAGCAATCCTCTCCCCAACTCCAAATCCCTTGGTTTAAAATGCCTGGAATTCTAGAACATTTTTAAGAGGAACATGAAACTCCATAATAGATACAGATGTGGTTTATGACTACATATCCCTACAATTGAATGATTCTAAATCTTAAATTTTACCTGCACAAAAAAAAAATAGTACTATTATTCTTATTTGTATATTATGACTATCTAAGGAGCAGGAAAAAAAAAGACAATTTAATTTTTTAAAATGTATTAATCTCTTAGAACCATAGGTCTTCAGAATAAGGCCCACAGAAGAGTACTTTAAGTTCTCTCAACTGAGATAATCGTGCAATAATTGTCCATACGGCTGGTTTGAAGGTTGATGGGAATAAACTTTTGAAAAAGCTAGATAGTAAGAAATTAATACATTATAGAAATTACAGCACACAGATGAGATCCAGAGCCTCAAGTAAACTGTCCAAATGAAAACTATTCTTGAATTATTTAATATTTGGTCTATCAAAGGCCAGTAGAATTATAAGGGCAGAGGAAGGGACCTAAATAGATTAACCTGTCACCCTTTTTCTGCCCATTGGAAACAGTAGCTGCAGACAATAGAAGTAGGAGTAAATAATCTTTTACTGGACTTTTGAGAGTCACTATGATGACATCTATGTCTTCACAACTGCAGAAAGACAATTCTATCTCTTATCAGATTCCCTCTCTGCTGTTTTTAGGACTAGTGAGGTTCAAGTAATGGATGACAGCTGAGACAACAGGTCTCCTTGGCTTGCTAAATGAACACGCGGGTATCACCAACACCCTGACGTCTTTTACTTAACTTGAAGCTATGAATTATGTTAGTTGGACTGAAAAGACCTTGAGGAAGCCTGTACTCCAGTCAAGGATATAAAGCAGCATTTACTCTTTCCATTGCACACTGAGTCAAATTTGAAAATTTTCTTCATCCTGAATTTCCTGGCCTGCTAAAGGATGCTGTTAATATAAATATTTATGTTTATTTTCACATTATAGAAACAAATCTACTGCCTAAGATTCTTTTCATTGCTGTTTTGATATTTTCTTAAAAAATTCTTTGGTGACAAGAAATCTTGCAATATCACACCTCATAATGTTTTCCCAAAACTTTCCTTCCCCTCAATGTGTGAACTTAAATCACTTTCCTGAAAAGCACACAAAAATTAGTTCGATGATAATAAGCTTCTGGAGCTACATTTCTCCCAGAGTCTGGGGATAATTTCTGCCTCTCTTTGCTCTGTAGTTCCTGATTCTGTTGGACAAATTAAATCCAAAGCCCAAAGTCCTATTCATACACAGAAGTTTGCAAAGTGTGACTCTGCTCAGTTCCTGTCTGGAGGGCCTAAAATATGCACTGTTTGAGCAGGATTTTGATTCTGCATTTCCTGAAGGATTGTGATTCACAGTCTTGTCTGTCTTTCTTTCTCTTTTATCCTATAGTTCAATTAGGGGATTATCCTACTTTCATTTTACCCTTCAGCATCTTTAGAAACTTCCTATCTTGTTAGTAAGCAAAGTGCTAAGAGATCACAGAGGGTTCCCTCACTCATGCTGAATCTTATTTATTCCCTTTGAAACCCATTTCTTAATTCTTTTCTGCTGTAGGCAAGTCCTTTATTTCTACCATAATTCTTTGCATGAGAACAGATCAGCAGTTTCCTCTAAAGTGAAAAACTTTGTACAGTGATGGGTGAAAGATGCGTGCTCTCCTTTCGCGAGCACAAGCTCTGTTACTGCGACAACTTGTTTGTTTCCAGTTAACCTCACAGAGGCAGACACACGACAGCTGTTTTGCTGCAGAATGGAGAAATAGCTGTTTGTTTTGAAAGACGTTAATGCTTAACTTTAAAACATGCACTTTTTTTCATGGTTTTTTTTAAGACTATTATTTAGTCTTCTGGCAAGACACTTTTTTTTCTGGATATTTTGGCCTTGTTTTTCAGTAACTCAAAGACTTTTTTATTCCATTCTGAAATATAAGAACAGACTTAATTGGCCCTTGGAGAATACCCCATGTGTAACATAGCGTTGACCTAAGGGTTACAATACTTCTGCTCCCTACCACTAGCCCAGGGCTATCACCAAAAAGCACTGCACAGTAGCACTCTCTTTACAGAAGCTTACAGGCCATTAGGGGAAGCATAACATAAAACTTGAAATAAATCAAGGGCTGACCTGTATGGAGAGGGTGAACATAACTTATCACCATGTTTGCCTCTTATCCTTATCCAGGGAACGACGCTGGTGAGAACGTGACCTAAATCTGTAAGCCAGTGTGCCAAACTAGCCAGTTAGTCAAGTCTTGTCTAGAACTTGCACTTGGTGTTTGTGTGATGTGTACACCACAGCAAAAGGTTTTCATTAGAACATCCAATTTTTGTTGAACAGCTGCTGCAATATCTCTGACAGGGAAATCTTACCCTCTGAATGAGCTAACAAGATTTATGCAGCCAAAAATCATTATTGCATATACCTCTTCACTTTCTGAGCTTACCTTCAAGAGGCAATGCTGCCCCTCTCTCCAGTTATTGTGTTTGTCATCTAATATTGCAGCCAGTTGATAGGAGTCTCCTGTCTCACTTTTCAATTAATTCTTTGTTAAACACATTTGTGTAAAACACTACATTTTTCATCCCTGTAACAATCTTTTCTGCATCTTTTAGTTCCTGTTATTGCTGTTTATGTAGAATAATCAGGCTCTTACCTTTTCTTCTCCACCTTGCAGGAGTACAAGTGGCAAGCAGTGTATCCTGTTTTGTATTTTAATTTCTATTTTTATCTACATTTCCTTTGACCAGAAGTTATACTTTTAGTATTTTCTGACTCCCTCTTTTTTTTTCTTTTTTTTTTTTTTTTAATAGAGGAATTTATTAAACTTTCCTTTAGTTTCACTTTGGCTCAGGATCAATATTTCAACTACATTCATATCTTTGATATATAGCATTTGGCTGGCAGACAGTATAAGAAGCAATATATTATTTTCCTCTAAAGAAGAATGGGAATCTGATCTGGAGATTACCCACTAAGCAGTTTGTGAGGATTTATTTCAATTCCCCTAAGAACCTGTTAGTACATAATTTGTTGTGTAGGATTTATTACCCTCCCAAGAGATTTCATTCAATGTGTATGAACATTTCCCTTATGTACCCAAGATATGTGATATGTGATTGTGGATGGGTTTTCTTGCTAGTACGGTACAGAGGAGTTGCCCCACTACTTCTTGGGACATTTTCAGTCTTGGCATTACTTGTGTCCATTAGGTCTTCCAAAGTAAGATCAATATGCTGTATCACTTCACTTTGATTACACTGCCATATACAGATTTATCTTTATTAAAAATGCAGTGAAAGTTATGAGTAGTACCACTTGTGGTCACAAATCTTTAGGCTTGTCTTCTTTAAAGGATAAAGTACCAAAATAATATTCTTAGGTCACATTGTATTTTCAAAAACCTTCTTATTCCCATATTCTTAGACACCATATAGTTTGCTGTTAGCATTCTGTGTGGACAATAAAATCTTTCTATGTGTATGGTGTAAGAATTACTGTAGTTTCATAGAGTAATTATTTTAAAGTACTTTGAATTTTTAGATCTACATATATCTGACACTAAACTTTAGGGTAACTGGAATTGCGCATATGTTCGAAACATTATTAACCACATACATTATCTATTGAAATCAGCATTAAAAACTCCCTATTAATTCAGTGAATATTAAAAAAAATATACTGAAGGAGCTTATTCTACATGGTGCTGTGTCATTGGGCCTAAACCCTTAATTAGGCAACTTATTCCCTCTTCTGCAAAGAGAGCTCATAAAACGCCAAACTCTTTTCCTTTTGAAGGAGAATTTGAAATCAAAGGAGATTTAAAGGAGATAAGCCTAGGGAAAAAAAAAGTAATGAGTGTTATAGATATATAACATCCTCAGTGGATGGGCAATTGATATTTGGATGATTGCAGAAGGTTTCTTCCAACTCCACTTTTTTATATCTATGATTATTATTGAAATTATTTAAAAGTCTGTACTTTGTTATCAGGTTTAGTTCTGTTAAGTGATGTTTTTGAATAACACTTGAATTTGTCCTACTAAATATGTATATATATTATGAAGAAAGGACTTCAGGCACAGAATCATAGAAATGCAGGTTCCAAGGAACTTTCAGATATCATCATTTGAAGTAAGATTATTGCTGACACTAGACCGCTCAGTCATAGGTTTGTCTTGGCAAGTTGTGAGAACCTCTAAGGACAGAAATTTCACACCTCTCTAAAAAGCCTATTCCAGTGCTAATGTACCCTTATAATGATTCATTTCTAATTTTCAAACTGAACCTCTCAAACCATATTTTGTAGCCATTTTTATAGTTGTTATAGGATTGAAACTCAGACCTAAATATCTCATTCTTTGGAAATGATAAAAATCTCCTTAAAAGCTAAAGTCAAGACCGCGTGTGCAGAAAGTGTAACCAAAGATGCCCAAGGTTGCCTGATCACCTCTGACAATGCACCCTTCTCCACTCATCTCTCTGTTGTTCATACACATGTGCTAATCTGTGGAGGATGCTGTGCCTTGAAGTTATACCTCGTCTAATACTTTTTTTCTTTTTTTTTTCTTAAGAAAAAGATTAATAGAATCATAGAATCATAGAATGGTTAGGGTTGGAAGGGACCTTCAAAAGTCATCTAGTCCAACCCCCCTGCAAGGAGCAGGGACATCCCTGACTAGATCAGGTTGCTCAGAGCCTCGTCCAACCTGACCTTTCATATGAGGGACAGATTTGATTAAAATGGAAACATTTCTAAAGGATATAAGAAATCTTATGTGTCAAAATAATTAACCTACCTGCAGCATCAATTTGTTCATTCTTCAAAGATGATTAAGAACTAGCCAAGTTTGCTTTGACTAGTAATGCTGGAACAAACTAATCCCGTGAAGGAGAATAGTCTTGGGAAAGGAATATGGTCATCACGAAAAAAGGAAAGCAGAGATGTAAACAAGAAGTGAAAACATAGCATGACATGGTTGGAGCTGATCTTTTCTTGAGCAGATTAGAAAACTGATATAGAAAGCTATGTGAAGGAGAGTACTCCTATGACAGCAGCAAAGACTCTTTATAGAAGGATAGTCATATTGCTCAAATGCATCAAAGCAAAAGGAAAAGCTGCTTAATTTTTCCACAAAAATATTTTTCTCAGTGTAATTGCAATGGCAACTGTTAATAAAATAAAGCTATTCATGCCTGTCATCATAGCCCAGATTAAATGGCCCTAAAATCACTGAAACAGCATTTCTATGATTAGGTTGATGGGTATTTACAGTCCTTAATGAAACATTATATAGTCATTTGTGCAAAGCATGAGCATATTGTGTACTGAAATTGTCACACAGCCAAGTTAAAATTATCCTCAATACAGATAGCATCTCAGCAGCACGCCATGCTGTGAAAAAAAAACCCAAACAACTGAAAACCAAAACCCTGCAAGAAAGTCAGAATTTATAAGTTGGGTCATTATCTTTTTTTATCTATAAACATGTATAGAATATTTTTAAAGAATATTTAATAGCAGCCTTACAGTTTTTGGTTATTATTATGTTACCTTTTATGTAAAATGTTTCACTGACAAGAAAAAATCTAAATCTGATTTCAATGTTGATTTAAAACATAAACATAAAACTACGTAAAGAGTACTGTTTACTTCAGTATCTCCTTATGCCAGGTGAGGATCAGACCATTGGAACTTGTTGCTGTTGAATTTGAAGCCTTCAACCATGGGTCTGCTATGGGACATTCTTGGGCCAGTCTTAAATGAGACTCTGATGGCCACACTTGTGGAGTTTTCAGTACACAGTAAAATCCTAAAATAAGTCCTTAGCATCTGTAAAACAATTTTGTTATATTGAGTTCAGTGGTCCTCTCTTTACGGCTGCTGAGATCTAGCCGGGAGATTAGATCAGAGCACTGATCTGAGGTTATATTTTGTTTATAGTCAGAGCAGTTTACAGCTCAAACAGCTTGCATATGAGTTGCCGAGTTTGCAATAAGTTAATTCCCAGATTGACTACAGGTTAACAAAGCCAACATTGCTTCAAGAAAAGCACAATAGTCAGCACTGTGCTCCCTAAGTTATTTTACAAGTATCTAAAAAAAGCCCCACAACAGCAACCCATGTGTGGTGAGCTGCCTATCTGAGATTTCATAAAGAATCCTAAATAAAAGCTTTGGCAGACCCTTTGTTTTGTTAGCATATCAGTGCAAATTAAACTCACTGCTCCTTTAGACCGAGAGCTTCAGTGCAGCACTTTAAGACTTGAACTGCTTGTTTAATGGACTGTGAGATCTTTCCCATTTTCTCTTCACAGAAAACAAAAAACCTTACTGTTAAAATTAAAAAAAAAAAAGCTTACTCTAGTTAAATTTTTGACTATGTTGAAAATTAGGAAATTGTCAGTACAATAACCTGTCTTTAGGAATATGCAAAGGTGAAACACCCTGATATTTCAACAGAAGATGTGTCATAGGAATAAAGTGACTTCTTTATAGGAAATAAAACCTTGGCATCATTGCTTGTCTTGTGGATTTAACAGAAGGCAAACAGAATTTCTAGGAACTGAAGTGTAACTTCCATTCAAGCTGGGACAACAGATCTCCTGTCGATTTTGAAGAAAGGCTTCAGGAGAGGGAAAAGTGAAAATCAAGTGGAAGGTTCACAAGGAGCCATCAAGACTACCCAGCAAATCCACAGTGGGTTTTTTTTAACTCAGTATTGTAGGGTGTACACAATAAAGTGAGATAACTGAAAGAAGTACAAGGTTAGGCTGGTCCAAGTGGTTCTGTCACCATTGGCCAATGTAGTGAAGATTCAGAAGGAGTCTCAGTTAGTAGCCTTTAACATTTGCCCTGGCCATGGATAAATTTCTGTACAAGTATAAGGCAATATGGAGCATGTGTCCAAATTAAATTATTTTAGTGGTTTATTATAGTTCCCAGTTTTATACTCTCCCAACACATTTTTTTTTTTTGTTGCTGAAGTTTTTTTCTCTTCTCCTCTGAAATAGCCTCAGCTTCCTTTATGAACTCGGCCTGGTCCCATGATACTATATGTATCTCTTCACTCTCCTCACTTTTCTCAGCATGTCTTTTATACAGCTTGGTTGACACCACCACTGTATTTCTGTGCTCCCAACCTGCCTTTTCCTGGCATGTTGTCTCGATTGTGGGCATTTTTGCTGGGTTGTAGTTATTGGCTTGCTCATAGACACTTGCCGATTGATTGCTTGGGTAGGTGTTCTGTGCATATAGAATCATAGAATCGTTTAGGTTGGAAAAGACCTGAGCCATGGGGAACACCACTTGTGACTGGCCACCAACTGGATTTAACTCCATTCACCACCACTGTTTGGGGCCGGGCATCCAGCCATGTTTTTACTTGGTGAAGAATATGCCCATCCAAGCCTTGAGCAGTCAGTTTCTCCAGGAGAGAAGGGTGAGCTAGAGGATTGCTCTCCAAGTCCAGGAGCACAGCTCAGAGTGCATTCTACAATACTGTGGAGTCATTTGCTCCTGCTGTCAAGCTGCATTGAAGGCATTCGTTACATGATAATGGATGGTTGGGTGTCTGCAGGGCCCAGCTTGGTGACAGCATGTGGAAGGGCAATGATTCACTTTACTGAAAGTCACCATTTTCACAGGATCACTGTTGTAATTAAAGCATAGGCTTATCTAAAAACCTATGCTTCAAGACATCCATATTCACATTTACAGTTATGATATCTGTCTAGAGCTTCATGGAAATGTCCTTTCCCGTCCTGCCTGGTAGAAGTTTGCAGTCCAGTGCAAAAGTGACATACCAGTGACATTCTGCACTCTAGTTTTAGGCAGGGGTATCTTCTGGCCAGTGGTAAGGTCATAGCAGGGCCAGCAGTCAGCATGGATGCCTTTCTGTAGGCACTGAGAGAAGCTGGAGGTTAGCATCAATACACAGAGGTGGGAACAATTCTCTTCCTGGAAAGATGTTTTAGACCAAATAAAGGCTTTATTGTGACACTTATGGAGCTTTCTGAGACATAAAAATATTTGAACAAAGTAAATGCACTTTAAATAAAAATTTACCCTAGAGCCATGATACATATGTTTCTCAAATGGGCCAAATCGTCCATTAATCTGACATATTTGCATATTGTATATAAACAGGCTTTGAGCCAGCAGTGAGATGGACAGCACAGACTAACAAGCTTTCCACTATTTTAAAACTTTAGATCGTGACTATGTGTTTACTTACTAAGTTCAGAAATGTGAAACAGTGACAAATATCCCATGTTACTTAGAACCTATCTATTGGGTAAGTGTTGGATGCTCTGTCTCTCTCTATTTTAGCTTGTCATTCAGTAAAATCTCAAGTTTTGAAGCAGATAAGGAACTAAATTACTCTCCGAATGCTAGCTGCATAAACCTTAGTAAAAAACCCTAACCCTTAGAGGTAATTACGTAACATTGCAGATGGCAAAATGGATGCATAAAGAAGTAATTTGCTATAAGACATTTAACAATTTAGTAATACAGTCCACGAGTGTTCATTCTTTATCCAAAATGAAAGGACACTGCCAATTTTTTTGTGTAACTGTGTACTGCCAGTGTCCTGTATAATGACATGGTTTTGCTTTGTATTATGGACTTCCTTGTCACTTGCCTTTCCTGTTATCCACATGTTGTCTTCCAATGGCAAAGGCAGAGCCAATGCTAAGACCTAAGACCATATTTATTTTCAGAGGTTGGTTTTAGTTTGATTTTTTTTTTTAATTAACATACAGAGTTATTTACTGCAGAGTTATGCAACTGGAGTTACAGACTAAGAAAGAATGAACTGAGAAGAAAAAGTGTTAAATTCCTTTTCCTACCCTGGGAGAGTACAGCAATTTAAAGTGCTCTCATAGCATCATAATGTTAATTTCCCCCCCAGCGCTTTCTGGCATCTGGCTTTATTTCTGCATGCAAAGGAGCTTTACAGAGTAATTTGTCTTATTAGAATTCTTTTTTTCCTGAAATATGAAAGGAAAAAAAAAGTTAATATCTGACCAAATGTATTGCTGTATATAAATACATCAACAGGCAGATATAAGATTATTTCGTAGAGTCAAGTATATTAAAAAAGTATTTATTCCAAAATTTGACTCAGAATGTAAGAAATTTTATCTGTAGTTAACTGTAGGACCTCAATTCAGCCTCCTTGTCTATTACTGTTATGATTCAGTCTTGTAGGAAGCTGGAGAAACAAGAATAGGATCTCTTGGAAAATTGTGGTGCTTTTCGAATTGAAGGATGATGGACATCATATAGACTTGATATTACTGTCTTTTTCACTTCCTGAAATAAAGTTCACCAGTGAAAGGAAGTTCTTAAATGTGAAGTGAAACTGTTGAAGCTGTTTTAGGTAAACACTACATCCAAAGAAATTTTTTTTTTATTCTGTGCAGCAATAGCAGAAAACAGCTGACAATACTAAATACATTATGATATGAGGGAAATATGTACTCCTACATGCTCTTGAACTGTGCTGGATCCACATGATCTGCCATAATCTGCCAGTATGTGAAATACTGTAGATATTGCTCAATGTGACTTCATGATCTTTGACAGATGCCAAACAATGACAGCCACCAGTCTTCTCTCTGTCCTTTTACATGACACCTTAATGGGCTGCTGAGAAGGACCATCTTGTGTATCCTGAGGTTTTTTATATGTAGACTATTATATTTTAGAAGTTCTCCCTTGATATTAAACTCTCCTCATACAAATTACAGTTATTCTATGAATAACAGTATTTTGAAACATTTAGAGAAAGTGTGTCTGTGTGCATGCTTTTTGAAAAGTAACAACAAGCAGTAACATCCTTACACTCCTCAGGTACCACCTGAAAAATAAAAAATGAAAGGATGAAAAATAGGGAGGAAAGAAGGCAAAATAAATCTTCCAATATCCACTTAGTAATTCTCAAACAGGGAAAGAGAAAAAATAGTTCTAAATCATGTTACGTATTATTTGCTGTAATTCTTGACATTTCTTTATATCAAAAAGAACATTAAAGATCCCTAGATGTGTTTGATGCAATTAGAGCAGAGCTATTTAAAGGTCTCAGTGGACTGCTAGCCTATATAAATAGAATTATATTTTGCAATCCCAGAACAAAAGTCCGTCAAGTCCTTAAAAAGCTAGAGATGAAGGACTAAACTTCAGTTAGGGCAAGTGTAAGCTAAAAATGGCTAAATGTAGGCATTTGGGAAATGTGTCAGTCCTGACAGCTCAAAAATAGAAATAATTATGTAAATCTTGGCTTCGAACCAGAAAGTGCGTGAGTTAGAAAGGTTGTTAAGTATGGTCACATACTTCAGTAAATTAATTCAATCTCCTGTCAGAGATTAGAGATCCCTTATGAGGGTGCTAAAAAGATAGATTTCTGAGTGGCAGTTTGGGTCAGACCAGCTTAGCTTGTTCAGTACTGGTAAAATGCTGGGTAGAACTCTCTGTTGAAAATGTCTAAGGACCTGGGCAGGCAATCAGAACCTCTGAAGAGCATCAAGAGCAGCGATGCGTGCTTACTTCCCCAGATCTACTCACATGAACAAAATGCTCACCTTTAAAACAACTCAGGTTGTACATGAAAAGAGAATGAGTAAATTGGAAAGGGGAAATGGAAGCACTGCAACATGGATGTCCATTTTTTGCTATAATGGTGTAAATTTATTTCACAGTTTATGGTCAAAAGCTTCCTTGTAGGACTTCCAGTGGTTCCTGCCACAGAAAATTAGAAAAGTAAGTCTGAGACCAGTAGAAAAGGAAAAAAATACAATCTTTTCAGCTTTATGTGATTTGATCAATATTGCTGCTTCTGAGCAAATGCTGTTCCCACCATTGGGATCCAACATCTATAGCTGTGACCAATTAGTCTTTTCAAGGAAAAGGTGAGTGAAGACATAATCTGTGGTATTTTATAGATATGGCATTTATAAACTGGATTCCACCTATCAGATGTCTGAAATAAAGTCTTAGTTATGTTCTTCAGAAGGGAATTTTCAGTGGAATCAGTCCAGTTTCTGAATAAGATTTTTTACAATGAGAGTGGTGGAACAGTCAAACAAGTTGTCCCAGAGAGGTGGTGGATGCCCCATCCCTGGAAACATTCAAGGCCAGATTAGATGAGGCTCTGAGCAACCAGGTCCAGTTGGAGATGTTCCTGCTTCTTGCAGAAGGGTTGGACTAGATGACCCTTCCAACCCAAATCGTTCTGTGATTCTATGATTCTATGATACGGGAGCAGCTTCTGGGATTTTCTCACAGAGCCCATTGCTGCAGCACCCTCCTGCTACTAAAACTTTGATACATAAACTCAATATACTTTGCATCACCAAACTAAGTTCCCATGTTCAGACTATGGCAAAAAACATATTTTGTAGTGTTTACCATGCTGTATTCTTCTTCTAGTACAAAAAAAAAAAAAAAAAAAAAAAGCAAAGCAGCTGCAAGAGGTAATTCTCAGATGCAGCGGTATGCATCTTGGAAGTGGAGCATTTAATCATGGGCTTGTCTCTCTATTATTTCCAGACAAATAGCATTAGTTTTCACAGGTCTAATAAGTCGTCATTATGAAGCTAGTAAGGGCATATCACTCAGAGCTGCCTTAGTAAGAGATGAAGTAGCAAACTCTCCCTCTACACTATTAAGTGGAGTTGCTAGCAAATGCCTGCTGCTCTAACGTGCAAGAATAATGTAAAGTAAATTAAGACCTCCTGAAAAGTACTATAAAAATATTTCATAGATCCACCAGCTAAACTGGTAACAGAAAAGTTTAGCAGAAATGGATATAAGACAGATGGAAATTTTTTTTTTATTTTCAGATGTTTAATTAAACTACAAGGTTTAAAGATGACTATGCAATAAAATATAAGAAGTCAACATCTCTTAATTCTCTGATGCAAGTGTTCCAATAAATAGAGCTGTAAAAAATTCTTTTTGTTTTGGTAAAGAGTTCCTTTCTGTAGTGCAAAAGTGATGTTTCACACTGACAAGTATGGAAAATTTAAAAATAATAAATAAAAGAAATGAAAGCATTTTTAAAAAAATTTCTTTACTTACAAGCAGAAGCAATTCATGGTCATTGCTCTCTTAATGTAAAAACATATAAAGCTTTCTGGAGCCTTGAGACAAAACACAGCATCATCAGATCACCCAAATGTATCCCTTCCTCAAACCTGGAAATTCTCACACATGGTCTTTCTTTTTTCCTTTTTTTTTAATGCCCTCTCTGCTCTTATTTTTCTTGACTCTTACAGGTTACATCTATCAGGCTTTTTAAGTACCAGCCCTAGACAAACTAAATTGGCTCTCCTGTTGATATAGATTAAAGGTAGAGCAGTATAAATTGCTTTGCTATAATCCTACTATATGCAGAACCAGAAGCTCAGAGCAAAGCAGTTTATATTTTCAGACTTGATCAGAAAATATAACCTGAAAATTGTTCTTGCATTGCTAAACATCCTAGGACTCTTTATTGGGAAACACGAGAAAATAAATGTGGAGTTCATTAAAATGCTATTTTTAAAAAGCATTACATTTTTAAAATCATACTATTTATGTATTCACTAATTTATTAATTTATCACCAATATACTAGTGCTACATTGGAAGTCAAGGCAACTAAAGTGTATTTGAAGAACTTGAAGCTCTGATTTTTTCTTGCTGACAAAGAAGTGTCCAGGAACAGTGAATGAGGCTATCTTGGAATCAATTAGGATGAAAAACAGTAAAAATGGCTGCATGCTAGTGATCATTGAAGTTTTATTTTTCCCATCATTTTTGTTCATCTTCCTTTTTCAGTTTACTGGTTTCTTGTCTCCTGGCACTGTTTTGCAGGTGGGTATTTAGAAGCAGTGCTTCATGAGAAGGTATTGAAAGAGCATGGACCACAGATTAGGTCAAGAAATTTGGAGAGCTGAAATCTATGGAAAGACAGCGCAGATAGTGAAGCAAAAGATGTGAAGGAGATTGAAGACAGAGTAAGTAGGAGGAAGAAATCTAAGTAGCAAAAAAGAATCAGAGGTGAAACTAGTAAGGGCCTGAAAAGAAAAACCAAAACCAACAGAACCCCCAGAAATGTGAATCTAAAATGGAAAAAGAGAAATAGCTACTAGTGGTTTTTAAGAAAATTTGCTCATGACAAGTGACTAGGCAGCTGGGTGCTAAATTAGAGTATGTGGAGTGTTATCTATCCCTTCATGAAAATTAATAGGGAGGGATGAGAGAATTCCTCATCAGTTATTCTTTTTGCCCAGAGCAGTTTTGCCATTTCGCACTCACCGCATATCTTTCCTAATGGTGTGGCTCCAGTGAAGTGAGATTAACAGAGATTTCCATCACCAACATTTCAGAGGGGTCTGTTCTGCATAATGAAAAATGGAAACTTTCTTTGGGGAAATTCAGGCAGTCTCTGTGTCTGTGACATGGAGAGGAGATGAATCCCTTGTACTAGCATGCTACTCCTTGTTGTTTAGTCACTAGTCCTTTTCATGGCATTTGTCCCAGATTCAAGCTAGCTGTCCAGAGGGTAAAAAAGTCAGAGCTATGAAAAAGAGATCCCTGGCTAACTTGTTCTGTACAAGACTGCCGTTGTATATGATAGGTCTCCTCTGAGAGAAAGCCTTCATAGCCCAATCTGCTTCCTCTCATTTTTCTGTCATTAATTTTAATTAATAAACATTCAGCTGTTTGTAAATATACTTATTCATGTTGATCTTAATACTGTTATCTTTAGCATAATGAGAGAATCTTAAGAAAATGGATGCTATGAATTGTATGCCATGGGGGAATCCCTTAAGTTCCAGCAAAGAATGGGTGAATGCCAACATCAAGTCCCACGTAGTCCTAGTACAGTGTACCTACATGTAGCTTGAGGCCTGGCACCTGGTCTGGTGACTCAACAAGCTTGCTCCCTGGGAAAATTTTTTGTATTTTTCTGGTTTATTTTCTATTATTCTTCCCCTTGCCCCTGAATGTAAAGAGCCCCAAGAACAGTTTGTTTTATCCAAGATAATGTCTACTAAAATTCCAGAAGGAGCTGCACTGACGTGTTCAGAAGTTTCAAAATCTAAATAACAGTTGCATTGGAGCACTTGCCTTAAATCCTCCTCCAACTATTAAATTTCTGAATTCAATAATACTTAGAAATGTGTTTCACAAGTAAATAATAGCATGTTAAGAACAGTTCATTTGTCTTTCATTGTCATGTCTTTGCTGTCTCTTTCTAAACTAAAGTTTAAGTAGTTTCTATCCATCCTTACACAGAAATCTCTCCATGTCATTTATCATTTTCCTGTTTCAATACTGGTAAGTTTTAATGCTCATGGGCCATTTTCATGGTAAGATGACTGCAGCTGAACAGAGAATTCCAAGTGAGAGTTCATCACCCTTTTCTGTACTATGAAAATAATGGATTTCATATTATTTTGTATCTTGTTCTTGTTCTTTTTATTTCACCCTTCTATGTTTTTACAGTTCATCTGTAATTCAGCAAGAGTGCTTTCAAATTATTTTATCCAATGAGCATTGCTGCACATTTCTCAACAGTGATTTTATCTGCCGTTATGTTACCCATTCACCTGTCTATGTAGGATTCCTCTAAACATATCAGTCTTTTCTAGATTTCAGTGAGATTAAATATTTTATGTTAGGTACGTATTTTCTGATGTTCCTTAGCCCTTTAGTTAACAGCTAGCCAATAAACAATAATGAATAACAGTTGGTAATATGTCAGTTCTTCTACGCAGATTGGAATTTTTGCCACTCTTTTTAACCTTTATGTGAATTTTCAGAATTAATGGAATAAAATATGTAAAGAAAACATTTGTGTGTGTGTGTGTATGTATATGTTTACATAAGCAAGGAGTCTCCCTCCTTGAATTTACTCAAAACCCAACTGGACATGAGTAACCTGTTGGGCTAGTTGGCCTTGAGTGGAGCAGGACGTTGGGCTAGATGACATCCAAAGGAACTTGGAGACATGAACTGTTGTATAGAATAGAATCATAGAATCATTTAGGTTGGAAAAGACCCTTAAGATTGTTGAGTACAATCATAAACCACTCTGTGAATGTCATTGTTTGTCCAGAGTGACTTTCCAATACAAATTTAATATTAAGTTTTGCTGGAAGGAGAAAGTTTGGCAAAAAGTAGAGTTTGAAATCAAAACATTTTAATTAACTGCAGTAATTATTAGATTTTCAATTAATATGATATCCTTTAACCCAGATTTTAACTTTTTTATCTTAACACTTTGACTCGTCTAGAACTTTTTTTTTCAAAATCTCAAAACTTACATGAAATATACATTGTTTTCTACACAGTTCTCCTTTTTCATTCCAGATTACAACTGAAGTAGCTTTTAATAGTTTGTGACTTTCACAGAAATTCTTTTCCCTCTTTGCCTACAGCTTGTTTTCCAGGTCCTTTAAATGTGCAGGGACAACCAGCCTTAGTCCTACAGGGGTAATTTTGCAAGTGTCTGCTGCTGGCTGAATTCTTTAAAGAAAAGTAAACTGTATTGAAAAGTTAAAAATAATTTTGTACACAGCCCACTTTCTAAAATTTTATTCTAATAGTTCGCTCTCATTTATATGCCCATTCATCCAATTGACTTAAACTCTTACTTTAGACGTACTACAGGGTGATTCTTTTACATTTTTCTCAGAAAAAAAACCTGATTTGTGCATCAGCCCTACTAGGCAGCCCCACGCAGCCGTTCACTCACCACTCCCCAGTGGGATGGGAGAGAGAATCAGAAGGACAAAAGAAAGAAAACTCATGGGTTGAGATGAAGACTGTCTGGTAAAACAGGAAAAGACAAAATAAACCAAGGAGAAACAAGTGAGGCAAAAAGCAAGTAGTCTTAATACAGTTAGGAAGTTACCTGAGATGCCATTGTGTCCCTATTCTAGATCAAAGTATATTTTTATTCTGGGACAGAGGTATGTGTGTGTATGTCCAAGATCACTATCATATAAACCTATCCTTCCATCATCATATTTTGAACTGAGAGCTGAGAGCTATACAAAAGAAAAAATTGAAAAGCAACTCTTCTTGAAGAAAAGTGCAAGGCTGCAGAGCAGAGTTTTTATTTATATTTTGCAAGTGGTCTGTGCCTCTAAATTTAAGGCTGTAGTGACTGTGTTTTCCCTATGCTAAAGAGAGTAGTACATTATGGAAATAGGAATAGCGTTGACAATTCTCACCTTTCTGGAGAACTCTAAAGGGAAAACAGGTCCCTGGGCTAATGTAAACAGACATGTTTGACTCTGTATTGTTTAGATCTAGGACCAATCTAGTAAGAAAGTCTGGAGTTGGCTGAAATCATGTTGGAAGACAGTCCTGGTGTGAGGATTGTGGTGTATGACTATGCCACCAGCCAAAACCAGAGCAAGCTGACATGCATACTGTGGGTTCTCAAATGACCAGGACCTGGAGTAAGGCAGAGAGTGACAGACAGTACCTACTAGAGAGACAGCAGTGACAGGGAACATTCATGCACCTACTGAGTCCATGTATTATTAATATTTTATGTCCTTTTTTTGCTGTACTGGGGGATTTTTCTGCTGAGATGATGCTGGACGCTTTTGGACGCTGCTGATACTTGAATATAAAATGTGGCATGAATGTGACATACCAGTACAGATTAATGACATCTGTCCCAAGCACTATCTTGCCAGTAGGCTGCATTTTGCCCTATTATTTAGGGTCAGCATTATTATGATTGATTTTAATCATTTCACTCGAAGTGTGGAATCAAATTTTATATGAGTAAAGGTGTCACAATAATACCCTACAGCAATAGACTTGGATCAAGTGAAACAAATAGAAGGCTTCCTTCTACTGCCATCCAAGCAGGAAAGAAAATTCATTTTAAATCATCTTGTGTAGAAAGAAGAAGAAGAAGAAATGAAACAATGAAATCCAGCTCACAAATGCCCCATTGAAATCAATGGCCTGGATTTTAAAATTTACTTACCTGGACATAGTGGCTTCAAACTTCTATTAAATTGCTGATTTTTTACAGCGGATATAGTCTGGAAATGACTAAGAGAAAAGAACACCTATTTCATAGTAATATAATGCTACAGAAGCAGTCACTGGATTGTCTGAGCTGAAGGGCAACCAGTTACAGAGGGCAGAGTGTTCTGTGCCGGGGGCCATTCCTCCCCATGTCTTCAGCCATCCTGAGGAGGGCACTTCCCTCAGCCCATGGTCAGGTCAGGAGAGCAGGGAGAACTAGGGACTGGTGATGGGAGCTGGTTGTGAATCAGCTTTCATTATTAATAATATTACAGCTGTACTGCTTCTTTTGGTACAAGGTAAATGATGGGCCTCATGTGATATTGTCCAAACAATGGAAGAAAGACAGAAATACAGCAACAAAAGACCAAAAGTAGTGAACGTCTCTTCGTTCACTAACATGAGTTAACAGTGATTCACATGCATGTGAACAGGATCATGACAGAGCAAACCAGGCCCCATGATACCTTCCATGATGTAATATTTTCTTCCCACCTCTCCAGTGACTCAAGTAAACTGCTATGTGTCAAACTGAATGCCATTGTCTGGTTACAGAACATCATAAGCAATTATTCAGTAATGAAACTCTCCCTACCTAATTTTATGATGGGAAGACAGAGCAGTGACAAAACTTGAGCAATTTCACGCATTGTAGTTATGACTGCTTGTAAATTCCTGCTGTGGGTATCCTCTCTGGAGCTTTGCACAGTCCCTTCCCTCCTTGCGTTTTAGGGAGCTAACCTTGCATTCCTTAGGAGAGACAATACGAGACAAGGTGAAAATCCCACCCCTAATTACTGAGAGAATTTTAGAAGCTGATGTAGTTGCAATTATGTTCACTGAGACATTCACAGAGATGCCACACTAACAGTAATAGACTCACCTTAAACTGCACATGCAGTTACCGCTAAGGTACACGTTTCAAATGCTCCGTAGCCCGAGACAGAGATTAGCCTAATTGGTGATAAGAGAAATTGTAGATGTTTCCATAATTTGCGTGCAAATCTCAGAAGTATTAATGAACTGGTTGGTTAAAATTAGGTAGAATGTGGATCTTTACACAGGCTAAACTGCACTTTTGGGAATTCGGTGGATGATAATTGAAGAAAAAGTCAGTCCCCGTTTTACACATTATTAGCATAATAATTCTCCTATGCATAAGAAACCAAAATGGGGTTCTTTGACAGTATTCTATAGTGCACAAAAGGTGTATTCACTGTGTATAATTTGTTGATATAAAGAATCTGTGTTTCTTTGGGATAAGGATAGTGACAGTACATGAAAATCCATTTTCCAATTCCAATATGGCATCCTACTTGCAATCCTGTTAAAAAAAAAGTGTTTTGAAAGTCACAAACTGGGACTTCGTGACTTCTTGACTTACACACCAAGATGTGCTGTGCCTGGATCTGCTTTGACTTGCTCTGTTTTTACAGCTTGGCGCACCTTTGTACATCTGACACTGCTGCTGAGGGAACTCACTGGAGCAAGATAAAGAGTAATGAATGGTGGATCGAGTCAGTGTGGTTCAACACCAAATTAAGCAGAGACCAAATAAAACCTTTGCAAACAAATCTGATAGGACAAGGAGCAATGATTTTCAACTAAAAGAGCATACATTTAAATATAAGGAAGACATTTTTTACAAAGATGGTGGGGAAACACTGGCACAGGTTGCCCAGAGAGGTGGTAGATGCCCCATCCCTGGAAACATTCGAGGCCAGGTTGGACGGGGCTCTGAGCAACTTGATCTGGTTGGAAATGTCCCTGCTTATTGCAGGGGACTTGGACTAGATGACCCTTGAGGGTCCCTTCTAAACCAAATTATTCTATGATTCTGTGAAATTCTCCTGTAGAAGATATTTGACATCACAGAAGTCCCCAGTAGCTCAGTTAATTCTATTTCATGAAGGTGACTGACTACTAAAAGCTGTTGCTACTTCAAGTAACTATACTAATTGTGCAAGAATTTAAAACATTCTTAAAACCTAACTTGGCATATTAATGAAATTCTCAAGTCTCTATTTTTTTTTTTTTTTCATGAATATTCTCTACATTTCTGCTGGCAGGAAGGTGTGAAATCACAAGTCTTGATGTTACTCAACTTTCTGCATCTGAAAATGCATAATTAAACTAAATATCCCTTTCTGTATTTCAGTGATAGAACCTGACCTGGTAGAAAGACTCGGAGTGTATTTCACAGGTTAGACATCTGGAAAACATAAAAATAAAATTGTGGCTGTCTGTAGTCTCCACTGTGGTAGGGTGTGATATGAAATTCCAGGACTTGATTTCTCTTTTAACCTGTTGGGAAAAAAGAGTTCAAACCATGATCTCTCAGAGTGCTCCTATACTGCAAAATAAAAAGGCTCAAGAAGCAATCATTGCTTCCAACAGACAAGACCAGATGGCACAGAGTGACCATAATGCTAAAGAATAATTATCTCTAGAGCAGACTGGGCTTATCCACACTGTTTGTCGCTTGGCTTTGCTCTCCCCCAGCCTTGCATTTTGGTCCTAAAATGTAATTATTGCTTTTGTATATTTTCAGTTCAAAGTGTCTGAAATAATTGGAAGCTGTGTTGCAACCTTCCAGAACGGTGGTTTCATAAGATGATGCTGAAAGAAGTTGTACACCCTGGGATATGGCAGGATGATGCTGTAGGTGTTTGAGGCTGTCAGGCTGTTAGGATAGCACTGGAAAATTGTGTAAAACAGAGGAAGCTAAATGTAATGTCATTTACACAGACTTTTGCCTGAAGACAGACTCTGGGCAAGGGTGAAGGTGTGCATTTCAGCTCTGGGAGTTCTAACTTGGATGAATGATTAATTATTTAGGAGGCAATCCCCTGTACAAGAACTGTTGCAGAAATTATTCAAAGGGGAATTTTGTGTCTGCTTGGCCCTTTGTCCTTGATTGTTCTTTTAAAAAATTACAGCCTCTGTCCAGACACTAATAAGGAGGTAAACTGCCTAAGTTCAAGGGAATGACAGTGAAAAACAAAACAGCAATGACCAAATTTCCCCTTTGGAAGGGCAAGTAAAAGGAATGAAAAATCTATTTACATATATATATATATTTTAATTTTGAATATTCTTAATTTTAAAAGGAATTTTACAAAACATCTTCAGTTATTCAACACATGTGCTTGTCATTTTTTTTTTTGTCACCTGTCGGGGAGGTGGGGTGACAGTGCTCAGCCCCTCTAGGAAAGAGCTTGGGATCTGCCTCCCCAGATACCTTAGGTACCCTGAATGCTTGTGACAGAGAACCAAACAAATTCTATTCTGCAATCCTTAACTTCTTACTGGGTCTTACAGCTGTTGAATAAGGCTGACTATTCATAAATAAAATCAGTCCCTGGACAAACTCCCAATGTAATCACTTTCATTTAAACAAAATAGAAAAAATATCACTAATGAGGTGCCAAATTAAGGCAGCAAGGGCTCATATACATTCCAGGCAGCTGATTATCTCTCATCAAGGTGGCTAAGTAATACAGTCCTCATAATGAACTAATGGATTTGCAGGTCCAGTTAACACAAAAGTTCAACCTCAGACAAGTTAAAGTTAATCAAGTACAAAAAGGATTAAATTAGTACATTTAAATTCAACTGACAGAGTCATTAGAGCTCTGCTGTATTCCCTTATTTTCTGCTTTGGTGTTAAGTGTTGGGAAGAGAATGGCAGTTGAAGTATCCCACTCTTGGGGACTTCACGCTTCAGTTCCTTACCACCCATGCATATGGAGTTGCTAATGACAGAGCAGCTACCCATCAGGGAATGCAATTCCACGTAGACATTTTCACCAAAATGGATTATTTCAGCCTCGTTGGTCACAGATTCTGTAGTTTTCCAGTGATTCATCTTACTATTAATAATGTCAGAGAATTTTAGGCCCTTGAATTAAATAATGATAAATAGGAGCCACTGAGAGAGCTCGGCAGAGGCAGTGCTGTTTATTTCAGTGTGAAGCTCTGTCAGGCCTGATAAATCGGATCCCTGAAATAGTTTATAAAGTACTGAATTGATGTGGCGGTTGGTGAGGGAGAGAATTAATGTTATGAAATAGGCCTGCAACCTAGATTTGATGAAAGCTGAGGAAAGCCTTTTATATAAATTCTGTGTCTGTGTAGGAAATGGTTGCCATGAGAGGTTAAAGAACTGCACAGGGAAATAATGTGCGTCTGTAATCTCTGCGGGCTGCAGGTCAGGGGAAGAGGCACTCTGCGGACGCCGGCGGTGCCGGAGCTCTGCGGTGCTACATGAGAGCTCTGCTGAGTGGAGGGGTGGTCACAGGCTGCTCATTTACAATACCAAACGCTGAGGACACACTGCACAAAAGGAAAATGAAAGCCTGCTTAAAGATGTAGAAGAGGCTTTCAAGTTCCACATGGCTGTCTTTGCCAGGCTGTTGGAGAGGAAGAGATCCTTGATGTTGCCCTGAGTAGTGCAGTCACTATTGCTAATCTCTCTGGCTGAATTAATAGTTTCCTCTTCAGATCACTTCATAAAAATCCCCTGGAAAATGCATGCTAAAATCATCTTCTCTCCACTTCATAATGCTAGGCGAGTGCTTTCAAATTACAGCAGGCAGAATGGCTAAAAACGGTGGTGAGTAACATAAAGCAGGCTGATCTCTGTGCGCTGGGAGGTAGCTCAGCTTTCAGGCAAAGCATGCTATGCACATAAATGGGAATTTTTCAAAGCTACTTACTGATGGAGCTGGACACATAATTGCTGTTAAGGTTAGTGAGACCTGGTGAAACCCAGATCCCACAAGTGATCAGTAAGGCAAGTGCGATGCTTCTGGACCATCAGACCAAGCTGGGGAGGTCACAACAGTGTTTCTCTGGCTGTTCCATAGGAGCATTTTCTGACATTGTACCACATTGCTAAAGGCCAAAACAATTGCTGTTCATGTAGTTCACAGAAACAGACTTCAAACCAGCTGTTAACCACAGGATGAGGCTGTAAGATTTGGGCTCATAATTTTAACAATTCTGTATCTGCTTCTCCTTACAAGGTAGTAAAGGGAGAGGAAGAGGAAGATGGTAGGGGATTATTACTCCTAAAGGTGGGTCCCAAGTCCTATCTCTAGTCCTTTTTTTACCCATTAAACAGGTAATTTTCATACAAGTTTTCACCATGCATATTTAAGAAACCCACAGCATGATCAAGACCTGAAAACAAAAGCCAGAGCTACTCTTATACAGTTTATTCAGCACGAAATCTGATGAAGCTGGGTTAAGATAAAAAAGGGTAATATTTACATGCATTTGAAATGTATAAAATCAGAATCTTATAAATTGTTAGATAATATTCAGTATTTGGACTGAGTTTTGGGAAGATCCTTGATGTACTTTTTTTTTTACCATCAGGTTTATCTTGTCTCTACTAAGAACCATAAAATGACTCTGTAAATTGCATAAGTGCATGCAGTATCAAAACAATGAGACCACCATTGTGAGGAAAAAAACCCCAAACTTTTCCTCTAAATGTATTATTTACAAGTGATGTGCATAGAAATTTCTTGGTACCTATTTTCTGTCTCTATAATCTTATGTCCTTCCTTGATCTCTGAAAAACACAGGATCTGATTACAGATGTAAGGAGGAAGAATGGAAAAGGCTAGATTAAACAGTCTTTTGATTACCTTTATATGGATAATTTAACTTCTTCATCTTCAATATCACAGAGATAAGGGAAGATTGTAAAATATAAAGTAAAAGCAAGAGAAGACATTTGGAAAGCTCTGCTTGGTACAGACACAAAAAGATACATTTAGAAATGAGGCAATAATACCATTTTTCTCCAACCTACTTAATCTCTTTTACCCTTCTAATTCTGTTTGAAATAAGAAAGAAATTTTGAATATCAGATAGCTTGCAGGAGCCTAAAAAATGCACTGAAAATAGTGGAAAGACTCCCAGACACTCAGCTCACCTAACTTTCCACTTTTGCAACACAGATACCAGCATCAGACCTCTGGTCTGCCTTTACAATCAGTGGAGAGAAACAACCAATTTTACTGCCTTATGTTAGCATCAGAAGGATTTATCCTTTTAAGTACATCTCTCTTCTCAGATTATAAAGGTATTTGTAGGCTGACTATCTTATATGTGAGCATTGTAAACATCTGTGCTGGTCATATGTATCCTATCTGGCAGCTTCAGTGTGTTTGAACCAAGACATTTCTTCTTGGTGTAAGTGATGAGTAAATATATCAGTTGTATCCAAATTTACATTTATGAAACACAAGGAGGCTCCATTCAGTTCCTGTGTCTTTAGCCATTCATATCAGTGCACAAACTGCAGTCCCATAGATTGCGCACACTTTTTTGTTTAGAAAACAACATGCTGAAATGAGAAAAGTTTTCAGGGAAAGGACTAATCTCTTCCTTGTTCCCACATCAATATATAGGAGGACACTCCAGCACTGGGGAAGTGATGTTTGCAGCTGGATGGGAATGCCAGATGCAGTCCAGACATAATCCCTAGTTCCCTATCCTATATTAAATAAGAAGTGTTTTAATCCATTCCCCCCAAAATATGTTTTGGTAAATTATTGCTAGAAAAGTCCAGCTCTATTTGAGTAATTTCTATGTTGTGGAGTTTTGTTTGTTTGTTTCTTTGTTTTGAATCTGCTTTTGTCTCTGAGTTGCATAAGGGTCCGTATTAACATCCCTTTACTTCTCTGCCTCCACCTGAATTAAGTTGTAGTAACTCTTAAGAGGGCTTTTCGCAGCATAGCCTGGTTCCAGTCAGGGTCTAGTCTTTAAAAAGATGTGTTATGTGACGTAGCTCCTTCAGTGATAGGTATCTGGACAGGGGTAAAGCAAACTGCAAAAACAACCGGGAAGGGATTCAGGATAATAATAGCCGCTGAAGCTCTTCTCAAGGAAAAGAGGAATAGGAAGCAGAAAATTCCCTTTGAGAGTCTGGGATAGTGGAATGAGAAGAAATTAGGATGGAAACCTGTATTTTCTCTAAAAACATTTCAGAGAGAAAGGTCTTGTACGAAATCTGCTTAGAAAGAATGTGGCAAAGGGAAGAGGACTTTATACTCAGTTTCTTAATTTCTGGATTGGTAAGACTATCATATAGTGAATGATATCCTAACAAAAGGCCCTAAACCAGGCTCCAGATGTCACATTTAAGTCTTTCTGTATTGGAAAAGCTTAGTGACACTCTCCAGTTTAAGGATGTTTAATAATTTTACTAATAATTATCATGAATATTAGCAATGAATATGGGTAGCTCTGAGACTGCTGATGAGGCATCATCTTCAAAGTTGTTTGCTCGTGATATTTTAGGTTTGGTAAATCATTTAAGTGAAACTACATGAAAAAATTAAAAAATGAAAGGTGTTTTTTGTAATTGTTTATGGAAATTTTATGTAAACTGATAAACCAGACTATCTGCAGTTCAACAAATATGAATTAAAAAACTTAAAAAGCTTCTGTGCTATGTATTTGTTTTTCTGCTGGATAGCTAAACCAAACAGCTGAGTTTCTGGACACAGAAAATAAATTACAGATCTCCCCTTCGAGATAGAGAGCTACAGTTCTATTTTAACCAAAGCAACATTAGGGTAGGTAAAGTTGGTATTTTTGGGCCCCAGCCTTCTACTTGCATAGATATGTATCTTACTACCGTTGTAGTGTAGCTGTATGCTATGCACCAATAGGAAGCAGAACGTACATGCCATGGAAAGTGAGTGTGACCCTACAGTGTAGCACTCACCTCTAGGAGGTACAGCTGGCCTCTAGACATCAGTTGGATATATCCTAAATATCAAATGGAAAAGCACCTTTTAGAGAAGTATCTCTGCCCCTCTTTCCTCAAACTCAACAGTAATGATGCCTCCCCACTCAAAGTAGGTGATGCAGTACTAATTTCACATGTAAAAATTAAACCAAGATCAAATAATCTGATATTGCTACTAGAGAACTATAATCCCCTTAATCTCCTTCTTATTTTGATGTAGAGAATTGAGCCACAGTTTCCCTGGAACAGTATGCGTCTTTGTGTTGTTGTACATCCTAAAGCTCAGTGAAAGACTGAAGAACACCATGTTTAAACATTGTATTTCCTGACCTCCAGGGCTTTGGCTTGGTATCACCAAAAATCATGCTAACTGGGATAGAAATCAGTGTGCAGGTGGCTTTGTCCACATAAACTGAAATAAATTTAGTTGCCTACACAATTAGGCAGATTCAGGCTAGTTATTACAAAGATAGACTTGGATGAAATATTTTGAAGATTAAGACATAAATATTTGCTTTTGAATTAGTACATAAAAACAGTACTAGTTCCTCCTTTTCTTGTCATTGATCCATCCCCCTGTATCACTTCAGTTTTAATGCTGTTATTCAACCAAGTTTAAGAATTTCCCATAATTGACTGCAAGGTAGAAATTTGTATAGAAAGGTTTTATCAAGTACATATTTTCAGATTTGGCTGTAGCTTCCCATATACTGTGATTAAGAATGTCCTGATTTAGTCTATTGTCATGGAAACCCAGGAAATACAAAGAAATTTCTGAGACTTCAAAATATGCATATCACTTATAAAACAGCATTACCAGAATAGGCATGAAGAAAACTCAGCAGTGTTTTTTAAAGTTACTTTTTGGCTAATTTTATGGAGAGAACAGTTTAAAAAGCCCAATAAACTCTGCAATTTAATAATAGTAATAATCAAGTTACCCAGGGGAATAAATTGAAATTAGAATGTACGGTTTTCTATCAATACCAACAGGAGTAAATGTTACCATAGTAACCTTTTCAATTTAGCACTGGAATCATAGATCCAATTAATAGTGGGATTTTTTAAGAAAAAAAAAATAGTTCTCTTTGAAAGTACATTTTTAAAGTAGGGAAACTCCTAATTGTTCTCTTCTTAGCTACCCAGAGTCTATTCCCAGAATCTTCAAAACTTCATCCTTTACCTATCACCATAGAAACACCAACAGCTAAAGCTGGTGCAGTTTATTAACAAGTTATCCAAATCCCTTCACTGGTAAGCAAAACAATTCCAAGTTGTTGTCTATGTCCATCAGTGGATGGAATTCAGATCAGTTTTCATCCTTCCTTCTTTCCCAGTGGTATTTTAAGACTTCCTGGAGAATTTTACTACTTTTGCATGCCATGGCAAGAATGGAGGTTATACTGGATGGGGTGAGACAATTCACACATCCTAATATCCTGATCTTAATGAGTTTCATGATTAGAGACTTGGAGATAAGCTTACTGTACTTTTGCCGTAGCATCTTGTTATTGTGATACAGCTTCACTCCAGATCTGAGTTACAGCTGGAAGGAAAGGTCCTGGGGTGCAAAGAACAGGTTGGGGCAGCCAGAGGACGGCCAGCAAATGTGGCTGTTTCTTACACTGGGCCTTCCTGGAAGGAACATTTCCCAGGAGCTTTCCCAGTACCTAATACTGTGACCCTGACACAATGAACATCTTCCACCTGTTTGACATGTGGATGCCAAGCTTGTGCTTTAGATATATTAAGAGGTTTGTATCCTGTTAGCTTTTCTTTTGAAAGAAATTGGAATTAATTTGCTTACTAGTGAAGAGACTTGGATAACTTGTTAATGAACTGTTGTGGACTTCAGGCTTTAAACTACCTTCTTTCCCTCCCCATCCTTCCTCCAAAAAATCCTCTAGAAAAATGTTATTGAGTTGAAATTATATAGATACCTTAGTAATTACCAATAAATCATACATTTGTCTGTATTACTCTCTTTTTTTTTTTCTGTAAAGATTGCCCTTGAGAGCTAACATTTATGTCTACAATGTTAACATTATTTCTTACTTTTTCAGAGATAGCTGCTGAATTGTTTCTACAAATATTTCTGATTAAGCAGGTTATTGGCATACTTGGCATTCACAATTAAAGACATTTAAATGGCAAAAGACATCACACAGGACATTTTTGTTCCCTAGTTGCATAAGATGCATAATTTTAGAATCTGAGCTGTATTGCTAAGTAGTTCTCTATCCCAACCATGCTTCTCTAAATGCTCCTTAATATTCACGTGCTTTTTCCCCTTCAACATTCTTGTCAACAAAATTGTTAGACAGAATATTTAAAGGAAGCAAAACAAAAGAGATTCCAAAGTATAAAAGGGTAACCTCAGACATATGCAAATACATGGCTGCATAGTTTGAGAAATGTGTTGCTATCTCGCATGCATGTATGAAGAAGCACAATTTTAAATATAAATGGTGAGCTACAATCATTATCTTTAGGCAGACATTACTGAAAGGAACAAATGTCTTTCCTCAAACCACAATGTTACAAGGTAAGGATGTGAAAATAATCTAAATGTCTTTCATTTCCATCTGAAACTTTACTTTAATGTACAGGCATTCAGATGCGTGACCTCAGCCTTCTTTTATAGTAACTGCAGAAGCTGAGAACTAGATCATTGTCCCCTTTGTACGGTCATCTCCCTACATTCTCGTGTTAAATAAATATTTATCCACAAAAAAAAAAAGTAAATTAAATAAAAAAAATAGTGATGAGGTCAAGTTAAGCTCTGAAATGTTAGGAAGTCTTAGAGCAGCTGTCCAATCCCACTTCAGTCCATTAAGTATATAATGAGATAAGCTGTAGAGGCTCATTTGATGGGGTTTTTTTTTCAAAGAATGCTTGCATGGCACATCCCACTGGATGTACTGTTCATGCTATTTGTGCTATTCGCCACTTTATTTTTTTCTGCTTTGGCTGATGGGGTGATTCCGTTATAATGCCAACCTTTCTTTGTCATACACTGTTTAAACCACACACAGTTAGTATATAGTATTCATATCTTGTAGGAATTTTTCAAATATCAGAGAGCTTTACAAGTACTTATTAATTTATTTTCACAACAGCACTTTAAATATAGAGAGAATTATTCAAATTTTTTAGAGGTGAAGAACTGAAATAACCAGTTGAGAATGTCAAAAGTAAATGCTCAGTTTTTACACAATCTATATACTTTAAACATTTTGAAGTCCAGCTCCTACCAATTTCCCACTAATTAAACTGTAAATGATAAACCATTATTCAAATCAGTTGCCAAAAAACTCCATCCAGTCATGAAGAAAGTGACCACTTGTGAAAACACTTTGGTCACGCTTTGTTTCATGAATTTAATTATCCCATGAAAGCTAAGAGCCATCCTTTCTTTTTCTATAATCCTCAACTCAGCCTTTGCTTGCCTTCCAACTTCTGCAATATTAGCAATACATGAGAGGTCTTCATTAGATGGGTCCATGTAAGTTGGCTCCTTGAGCAAGTTCCTCCTCTGTACCGAATGAAGCCAGGAGAGTTGTGGAAGACATACCCTGTGATCAGACAACTATGACTGCCAAATCCATTCAAAATGCCTGCTGTTCTTGCTTAGTAATCTCCTTTAAAAAATCAGTTCAAAGCCAATATGGACAATTTCCAGAAAAATGTTTGAACAAATGAATAATATTTTCTAATTTTCTCTACATAACCGCAAATTGTTTGTATGAATGGGGTAAAGTGAATCTTACATGTTCATGCCCAGACACCATCCATTGTTCACCAAACACTTGTTCACTCAAATAGGAAGCACTGGGCAATGTGAGTAGTAAGGGGTGTTACCAATCCCACCTCTAATTAACAGAACTAAAGGGCATTATTTCAGTGGTAATGGAAATTATTGTGATTCCTCAAAGTGGAACTGAAGCAAATCAATCTGAGCCCGTTGGACCCAATCCAATTAAAAAGGAGCTAATCTGTTTTCGGAGAGAGAAACATGGCCTACAAGGAAGACATGATGATAACTAAAAGAAAGTGAAGAATTATGATTAAGTCAGTTTTAATTTTGCACAGTTGCTCTGATAATTTTTTCTGTGTATTTAATAGTTTATTCTTACATAAGAACAAAATAGATGAAGTTTGTTTATCAGTAGCATCACTTGTATTTATCACTTGTATCAATCTAAAGAAAAACTCCAGAGAATAAACACTTGTTTTTCACCTCACAGTCTTGTTCAGACTGCCTTTCACATTCCAACTATTCATTAGCTATTCTAGAGGCTATCCTAAATAGTTATAATTGGAATATATAAACTGTTTAATTCAGTAAAAAAGTAGATATTTACCACTTCTTGATTTCTTATCATTTGATGTAATGTTCAAAATCAGCATTGTTTCAAAAGCTGGAGACACTGTGCTGATTTAGAGGTAAGTACATAGATAGCTGTAAAATTACTATGAGTTACTACCAACCATAACGAGGAACATATCCCATTATTAATGAATCCGTTCTGTGATATCATGCAACAAGAGATTATAACCAATGCTGTCACTATGAGCCCTGAATATCTGCAGTAGGAGAAAAGGATCACTAAATCTTATGTCACCAAATCTTCCAGTTCAGATCTGTCACAAGAGACTTTTAATAGTTCTGCTACAGAGTCTTGGATTCAAGAAATGTCAAAAGGATTATTCAAAGTAAAACATTGAATTGCTTGAGTATGCAGATTCCCAGAGAGCAGGGTTTTTGCTCCTGGCACTGGCAGTTCCAGTAAAGACTGGAGAGTGACTGTCATAAACTAATGTTTCTTAGCAGAAAACTTAAAAATGGAGCAAGATTCACTCTGTTTGGACCCTATCTGGTATGAATAAGGCAGCAGTAAGGATTCACCTTACATCTCCATTTGATCTGGTCCTCTGAACTACCATTTCAGTCGGAAGAGAGGAATAAGCCCCTTAAAGCACAGGCCAGCTGATCTTAAAAACACCAGACAAAAGGTATCAGTGCCTTTTTCTCGTTATTGTTCATAAAGGAAGAGGAGGGTGGCTTACTGCAGACACGTGAAATGAGGTGAGATGAGTCCTGCAGCCCACCAGTTATAGGCAAGATACTTGATTTTCAGATTTTGTTGTACACATCTTGAATGCATCTGCATACCTCTACCAGCATTTATCTTATTTCTCTCATGCCTTTTGTGTAGGATAGGGGATAATAGTTCTTCATCTCAAGAGTGAATGGTAAGGCTTAATTGTGTGCTGTACAAATACGACCACTCACTGGAGATATCCTAGATGAATGGGTGGAGAGAGAAAGATAGACAGATGCATAGATGAGATTAATTTTTGTTAAATACTTTGAGCTCTTTTGATGTATAAGGCTATATATCTTCAATATATTACTGTTTTAGTATTTTACTTGAACAAGTTCATTCATTCATGGTTTAGAGGATTTTAAGGATAGTGCAGGTTCCTGTCAAATAAATCTCCTCCATTTTGCAGCTAAAAAAGGAACTGAACTAGATTTATGACTGTTAATACCTTTTTTCTCTTAAGGGGAAAATTGATAGACACCTTCCCATGAGACTTCCTATAGATGTAGTTACTGCCCTAATGATTATTCCATATCAAGCCCACTCTGCTAAAGAGGTACTAAATTAAAAGGCTGCTGTCTGAAGCAAAAACTACAAACTGAATTTCAAACACCTAATAAGATACTGAAAATTACCTCAAGCTTTCAAATGTCACATACTGTAAAAATATAAATTAGACTGTAAAATTCAGCCTAGCCGTAATTAACACTATGATGTGTTCAAATAATCAAACATTATCCTCAGAGGAGTCTATTGAAGGAGATTATTACGAGCGGTAGTTCACTAATCACTATATGACAACTATTTTTATGTCATTGATCTAGACTGCCTTGTCTATTTTGTCAGTGTCACTCAGCATCTTTTAAAAAAGGTGATATTTTCCCCCACACAGAGACAGCTCGTCCTACAGCTCCAATTGATGTCAACCTTTGCTCACAGTTATCATCTGCACACAGCCAGGCTTCATTTTAAATCAGAGAAGCAGGGATAAATAAAACTGGATAGCTTTCAGTTCCAATCACATCCTGTTTTACCTTGCATCAGCCAAAAAGTCATCATGAAATGATAGATTTTTATCTATGAAAGTGAAAAAGTAAGTTTAAGATTTTGTAAAAAATATTCCTTTAGATCTCTTATATGTTTTGAAGAAAGGTCTCTTCTTTCCTTGGAGGATGAAAAAGTCTGAAGGATTTTATTTTTTTTAATAATAGGATGGAATTATTTCAGGAAGAGAAAAAATCAGATATCTTTGCAAAAAGGAAAATGTGACAGTCACTATATTTTGTATTATTAGATAGTCAGCACAGATTCCCAAATTTTGCAAAGCATAGTAATTGAATTTCACAGCTCTGTTCCTCATCTTCACCCTTGCAAAATTTTCTCCAATCCATAAAGCATGACACAGATGTAAACTCAAAGAGGCTGAAGGGTTCAACTTCCTTGGATATTCCTCTTTAGTATTGAGTATTCGAGTATCTATGTAAAAAAAAAGTGAAGGTTCTGCAATTTAACCTTTTTTAAAATGTATTTCTCTGTTGCATATCTCCAAGCACAGCAGTATGAAAGAGAATAAAATTTCTTACCTACTCTCTATGCGTGGTTTAGTCTAATCCTTGAAAATAAAAATAAAAAGCCATGAATAAGAACTGGGGCTAGCCAAGTGTGTAATATGCTGCACTAACAACACTCACTAGAGGGTAAATCACCTATGACTTAGCTTCCAGAACACATAGACTATTAAGGAAAAAAATTTACATCGTGTGATATCCTTATGCAATATATGCAATGACAGTCAACTCTAACCTTGTTCTGGAACTTAAACAGAACCTCTCCAGAATTATTTATAAGGTTAGACAGAGTTGCACTTGACTTGTTAAAAGTATTTCTGTTGGTTTTAGTAGTATCAAAGAACAGCATGCAAAAACATCATTGGACAGGATACTCCTAAAAACTGTAAGTTCAATTGCTCTTCTCTGAGAACTTTAAACAGATTGTGACTGATTACAAAAAATGCACTCTAAGGTTCATCACTTCTCAAAACCCATAGTATGTGTCTACAGCAAAAGTATGTAGGAGGCCTGGATTTGGTTCCTATCTCTACCTTAAATCTCTGTGCAATGTTGCCAACATCGTTCAGTCTATCCCTTCTTCAGTTTCTCATCTTTGTAGGAGATGTAATGCATTTTTCTTTCTACTGTTTTTCAATTTATTTTCTTTAGTTCAGCCCTTCAGGAGAAGGGTTGTCTTTTCCATACTATGTTGAAAGTTTAGCCACAAAAAAAAAAAAAAAGAAAAATGTGGAAATATCGTCAGTAAATAAAATCCAGAATCTGATATTGTGATGGCCTGGCTAATCATCAAGCATTTGAGATACAACAGTAGTAACTTCAAAATGGCCATAGAAGAAACGAAGAATGGCCGTAAATAGCCTATCCTGTAAATATTTAAGTTTATTTAATGTAAGTTCATTATGACAAGTTGGATGAAATAGCTAAGTGGTTTCATGATTGGGAGCCAACAATTTTGAGGACTAAAACTGTGAATCTCCCTTGTGATATTTCAAAATAGTGTGCCATATGACATAAATTTAATTCTCTAGAAAGAAGACACTATTTTTTGCTCCTGTTTTTGCACCTATCCTTCCTTTGAGTAGTCTAATTCTTTCTTAAGCAGCAAATTAATTTTAAAGGCAGAAGAGCAACTGCACTGGCAAGCCTCTGAAGGAAAAAACAATTCCCCTTCACAATTAAAATCTTACTGGGCTGCAGATTGAAGAAAGGGTTATATCCTTTCAGTGTCAGAAGCAACCTGCACACTGGTGAGGAGAAGGATTTTGGCAATGAAAGGCTGAAGCAGATGGAAAGCTGGCTCTGACAGCCATTTTTCACATGCCTTCAGTTGATGTTGCAGTATAAGCGTCTGGCTGGTGTTCTGGGTGCCAGGACGGTGCCACCGTGGCTGAGGTGCAGCAGGACGCTCCGGGAAGGAGCAAGAGCTTGGCAAGCACCAAGTAGGAAGGCTGAGCTGTGCCTTCTGGGCAGAAAAAAGGAAGAATCTGTTAAGTAGCAGAGAGAAGCTATTGGAAGTGGCAGTTTTTAAAGTGCAGTTTGAAAAAACCACAAAGTTTGCTTTTTTGTAAGAAACATTTTTAACGGGGTTTTTTTGAGGCTTGGTACAACTTCTGGAAACTGGTGGGAAGAATCTCATTATAAGAAATGGAAAAGAAGACAAAACACAGGATAATGTTGTGTTGGTTTTTTTTTTTTTTTTTTTGCAAATTGAAATTAAAATAGCTGATAATGAGAATTTCTGTTCACTGAATGTTTCACAGAAACATCTGGCGCAAGTACAGACACAGTGATGCTGTTAAACCCCAGAAGCTGATGTTTTAAATCTGCCTGCCGGTCTTAATTCAGGAAAGAAGGTGGCTTCAACTTCCTTATCTCTTCTTAGTTATTTTCATATGTTTTTCCTGACAAGATAATTCCAAGATAATTATTTTCCTTGTTTCAAGTACTGTTCAATATTTTTTGGTTGACCAAAATTTTATCCTTTTTTATAAACTATGGCACATGGTTGTGAACATAATCTTTTTCATTTTAACCCCATTTCCACCCTTCTTTCTGTTTAATTTCAGAAATAAAAAAAAAAAATTACTGTTTCTCTTACATGTTAGCATTTGTTATAAAATTAGTCCACTTGGCACCTTGCATCCTTTATGAAGCATTTGTTCTTGAAAGAATTAATATATTTTATATTATTTTCGATTTTTTTTTTAACTTACACATGCATGTAGTAGATATCACACTTGAATTAAAGGCTTATAGATGGATCTCTCATTTATGGGTTTTTAAAGATGAGATAATACAGCTGGTGAATGCAGAAGCTGCACAATCCATTTTGACTTGCTGTTCTCTCAGGATTCTTATTATCCTTTTTTTTTTTCCCTCCCTTCTTATCAAGTAATTAGCTAAATTTCTTCTAGTGCTGCTGAGTCAACTTACAGTCAGGGAGCTATTCACAGGCTGCTCTGTATCTGTCTTCACTTATTTTCATGCCAAGCATTGACTAGCCAGTTTAGACATTCTTTCAAGTCTACTTTTACTTTCCCTGAACAAACAGCAAAATGATATCAGTTGACAGTGACATTTTCCACTGATACACTATAGCATATCACAACATTTCACAGCAAACTTGTGTGGTAAATCTTATGTTTATGTGTGATCACAAACAGTTATCTGTTTGATTATTTTCGGAATTAAAATTGGCCGGTTAGTGATTCCCATTGCAAAAAGCTATAACTATCCATTAACAGAAGTGAGTAGCTCACTAACTTCCCCTGATGTTTTGTTTTTTTTTTCAGTGGCTCAACCTTACTGTCATACTGTAAATCCAGAAAGATCTTCTGAAAAAAAAAGAACATGACTAAGAGATTTGGGCATTTTAAGTAACGGCCTTACCACAAGGTTCTGAGCATCTACTAATCTTTGATATATTTACTATGATACATCCTCATGATAAGGAAAAAACAACTATGTTGTCTTTGGAACACAGAGTATGCATAGAACAGTTTACCCTAAATCAGACATGAGTTCTGAGGTCGCTTGGTTATTTTGCCTAGATTTCCATTGAGTGCAATGGGACCATAAACACTTAGCAGAAGGTGCCTGCATTTAGGTACCTACCTTTATATGCCTAAATGTTGACTGGAGCCTATCTAGGATGTTTAAGTCATAGATAAAGTTAGGGTATTTTTTATTTGCTCTCTTGTGCTGATGAGAAATGATTATTTTAAAAAGAGAGACTTTAACATTGATCTGTAGGAAGACAGTTTCATGGCTTTTATACCTTATCATGAGGTAGCACAGAGCAGCAAGTAGGTAAAAAGCTATTGCAGTAAGTGCTGCGAATGCTTTGACTCTGTTGCTGACAGCAGGATCCTGACTGTTCTCTGCAGAGCACCACTGCCTTTCTAATTCACCTTTTCCTGATCTCTTTATTAAATATACAGGAAAAAAAAGAACTTTTTCTCAACAGAAAGCATCCATGACATCAAGTGCTTTTACCATAAATGTTATTTAATCAGCTACTAAGTTACTTGAAAAGTAGTTTTATATTTGTTCCTGTCTTGTTTTTTTTTTTTGTTTTTTTTTTTCTGGAGATTATTGAGTTTAACCTGGTTTGTACTGTAGCATGACCACGTCCAATCACAAAACATGTAGCTGTCTCGTTCAGGATACTCTAGGGCAACAAAGAGTCATCATCCAACTGCCTACTTGGTCTTAGTCAGCAACCTGAAAAATGAAATCAGTGACTATTGATATACCCTATGAGGGGACTGGGTTGTGTGACATGCTCTTCTCGAGCCAACTTTTACCATTGCCAATGCTCCTGAGAAAAGGCAAGCCTCTTCTAGCTCTTTGTCTTAGTTTCATTACTTGCTTTGACCTTCTCCATTCCTAGGACAGCCCATTTTCTAGTTCTAGGTCAATTTTTGCTGTTTCTGAGATGGCTTGAATTAGTAGAACTCTCTAACGACTCTATTTTCCTCCCAGGCCTTTATATCTTCGTTTTTAAATTTTGTTGAATCTGTGAAAAAGGCAACACAACTGAAGTACTGCATTTACAGCAAGGTGACTTCTTTACTTGGCATCAGCTCTAAATCAACTATTTTGTAACTGGCTGATTCTCAAGATCTACTCTTTTCCATTATGCTGGAGAGCAATCCCTCTTGTCCCACCTCTCTCCACTGGGAAAAGTTGTGTTTGTAGAGTTTGAAATGGATGAAAATAAAAACTTACTGAAGTTTTGAAGTCATTGTTCAGTTGTTCCAAACATTAAATTAATCATAAAAGAGTTTCCAGATACATTTTTATGAACCATATCTTAAGCTGAAACTGATGAGCTGGAAGAAAGGGAGAAAAAAAAAACTGAGAAAAAGAGACAGAAACTTGACTGTACTTGGAGACTAAGTTATTAATTTACTTGTAAGTAAAACTTGAGATGAGCTCTTTTGGATGATTCTAATGCTTCATAAAATCATTATATTGTATTATCTGCTCTAACTTTTATTGCATGGTTGCAGCTTACTCCAATTTCTAATACGCACCCTGCTAAATCTCCTCATCCTGTCTGTCCTGGTCCAGGTGCCAAAACAATATAGTAAGGTCTGAGAGCTCGTAAGCTTCTCATATATCTCTTAAATCTGCAATATCCAAAAGTTAGTAGTTTTCCTTGCTATGCATACACTGAAAATCTTATTGTTCTTCATGTTCAAACACAAGTGCTGTGCTGCATGCAGCGGTTTTTTTTTGTAAAATTATGAAGAAAATTGGCTAGATTTCCTAGTGGTTTAAACTCAGTGTAGCTCATTTGAAGCTAATTTATCCTAGTTGAGGGTATGGACTTACATAATATAATATAATGTAATATTGTGGAAAATACCTCTAAGCAAAGTAATGATGAGGTAAATATCAGGGGACATTTATTTTAAAGCATAGTTCCATGTATGCATCAATATTTAATAATAGCAATATGATTCTATTTTATGTACTTTATTTTTATATGCTTTAATAATCTGTAATCCCTAGCCATTACACATTTTTGGTAATTAGTATCTTCAAAGCATTTTTGAGGTCCTTGTAACACTGGTGCTGGTTAGATACATCTATTTTTTTTCCTTTCTGATTTCTTTGTATACTTTTTTCCTTTCAGCAGTTTGGAAAATTCCTTTTGGTTGTCTGCCATACCAGCCATGCAGCTAATGGCAAGGCTACATGAACAATTGCAACGCAGAAGTTGGAGACTGGATTGGTATGCACACAAAGAAGCACTCAGCCTCTTAGCATGCAATGAAACTGGTGACATTTTTTGGATGAATTTTGAAATAAACTTCCAGAAATATTCTTTTTCTTGGCCACTGTTTATCATTTTCCTACACTTGAAGGAAGTTCCAGCTTTGTGTTTAAACATTTGAAAACATAGATTTTTGTTTTGCCTTGTCAACCCTATGTCTTTCTCCAGAGTAACTAAACTTGCAGTAAAGACACTTTCAAATTTCCAAAGAAAGGTAATGCTTATATTTCCAGGTTTTAACTTTTTATTAATGACACACTTATGTTGCTCTGTTATATTTAAGGGTGAGATTTATGAGGCAAAGTGTATGTAGATGAAGGGTATAAAATCTGAATTTACCTGTAAGAAATTTTCAAAGCGTCAGCAAGTTAAACTAGTAACCTGAGTGGAGTATAGAAAAGATATGCAAACGGTGAATAATTTAACTACACCACACTTTTCCTGTGAAAAGAATTTTTCAGTGAGCTTGTAGACATTTAGAGTGTGAATAGAAATTAATGAACTCAGAATGCTTAAGAATTCAGCCTGGTTTAGTGAGTTTATTAAAAAAAAATCTGCTTTGTTTTTTCAATAAAGAGATTTAGTCTTTGGAATAAGAGACTTTACAGATTGATTTAGACAAACATCTGTCAAGAAGAGCTTGGGGAGAGCTGGTTCAGAGTTGGAGCATGGGTGTGAATTAGCCTGCTTTTTGAGGTCCTTTCCAGTCATGTTATGTGTTGACGTATTTCTTTGAATGATGTGGACTGTAGTAACAAAATCAAATTTCTGTCCTGAGTTAAGTGATGTCAGGATTGAGAGTAAATTATTGCCTCAAGTTCTGGATTTCTAACTCCTACATTCCTGTAATTTAAAGACTGCTTACTGGTTATTATAAGTATTAGAATTTTGGACTTTACTGTTTGTGAAACTATAATAAAACTGATATTAGTGCTTATCAAAAGTTTCCAAGTTCTCAATAAATTCAGTTGGAGCATTAAAAATCTGAAAAAAATTGCAAGTATGGAAACGATCAATACAGAATTAGGATGCAATTGACATCTACATTCATAAAAAGTGGTCTTGTCTATGACACATCTATTTTTTTGAAGATCTGGATCATTCTAACTGGAAAGAGATTTAGTTTTATTTCTCCGAGAAGCAGCAGATTTGTTTTTTGGACACATGCTACTTTAATTCTAAACAACAGAGGATTTTAAAAAATCAGCAATCTAATTGTTTTGAAAATCAGCAAATCCCACTTTGTTGATTTTTCAAATGATAACTTTATACAAGATTCACCTCTCATAATTATCAGAAAAAAAAAAGTTCCAAAATTTTCCTTACTAGAAAGTCTTTCATTTGGTTAGATTTAAAAAAAAAAATTGTAGCATAATCTTGGTAGTGGTGTATTTTGCTTGGCTTATGCCAATATACTGGTGACAGAATTTGGTCTGTTTCTCATTAGCAGACAGGAAATTGTACCTGTAAAGGTAAAAATTCACTGATGTCTATAACGCCTGCTGGGGTTGTAAGCCATGTATTTCAAATTGGTAAATGCTAAGCAATTTCTCTGAGGGATTGCATTAGTTTTTCAGAATTAGTGGTCTACAGCAAAGCGGAAAGACTGTCCATTTGCCTGCCATGTCAACATTCACATTTGAGCAACTTAGAACCACAGGTTCAATACCTCACCGTTTTTTTTTTTTTTTTCTCCCACACAACTGCCTCTTTGAAAGCATAAGGGACATTTAATGTCTGTGCTTTACTAATAATGGGTTTTGTGAAGAACTAAACTTGTCAAGGTAAACAGTATGACCTCCTGTACTCTCTCTTTAGTCCTGTGTTGCAGGACTGTGCTTCATTTGTACCTTACTGCACTTCACTGCAAAAGCTAATTACAGTTAAAATGAAACTCTATAGAGTGTGTCCTGCTGCCTTTTAGCTGCTAGACATGAAGAAGAGGCTGATTCCTGTGTATTCACCTCTTGTTTAGAAGATTCATGTTTATCTAATGTGAAGTCAATATTATTGTCCTGAAAAGAGTTAGAGTATTGCTAACAATCCATCAGGGAGTGCTTCTTTATAGCATCGACGCTATGCTCTAGTGGCTCAGAAACCATTTAATAGTGCTAAAATTCTGATCTACCTTGGTGCATTAACATTCAAACCATCATTTATCTCTTCTTAAATGCTTAACAATAAAATAGTTAATCGTGTTTAACAGTCAGATATTTTGCAGGTGGAGGGAAGGGAAAGAACGAAGTACCAATGGAAAAATACAGAGGAACATGAACCAAACTCCCTAGGTTTTCTTCTGTGCAACACATATATGTGTGACATTGATTCATATATATTAATATATAGCACATAAATCAGGAGATGTGGGTGGGTCCATATCACCTAACTTTAAGTGTATGGATTCATCTATAGCTGAACTTGAAGCCCTGTACTGCCTTTATAGTGGATGGAGAGAATTAGTCCTCCAGAAAGTGACTTATTTTAGGATGAAATGAAAGCTGCTTTCTTTTGCTCTTTTTTCTCCATTGGTCATAAGAGGACCTTAGGCTAAGTAGCGGTGATTCAAGAATTTAACTTCCAGGTATCTAAGTTAGGGCAGGTGAATCAAAGTCTGGGTGTCTATTGCTTGCTCTGGCTTTGTGAGCATGGACAAGTCACTTCATTTTCTTTGTGCAATGTATAGTCCAGTGTATAACCACTATCTCAGTATTATTCTGTTAACGATAATGATGTTGTCCTCTCTAAATAATTTATGAAATTTTGTATGTATATATTTACCTACATAGATATATTTGAAAAAAAAAAAGAAAAAAAAAAAGGAAGGAGACAGTAGGACATTGTGTATTGGAAGAAAACAAGTTTTATATTAATACTGATATGTCTATATGCAGAAGAAGAGACCTACAGAAATGTTTTCTGTGCTTTGTTGCACATGAGTAAAGTGGGAATGAAAATATAACGACTGTTCCAAAGGATTAATCTAAGCTGCAGAGTTTGACAGAGTGCAGGAGATATGTGTGGAGCAGGTACACCTCACAGCACAGCGTGGTGCCATCATGGCCTGATGGAGTGGCCATGCCCTTCTCACAACTTCAGTTGCCTCTTTGGTCATCAGTCCTTTGAAGAAACATTTGAAACACAGATATTCCCCCAATGGTGACCCACAAAATTCTGCCTCTTTATACAAGTTCAGTTTTTCCACATCTGTACATGTGGTGCATTTGTGAAAGGAGTCTGTATTAAAATTTACTGCAAGTAAAATACACAGGTTTTTTAAAATTATCTCAACATTAGTTTCTAATTAGTTCTACCCTTGAGATACCATTTTATTAACACATTTGTTTTACAATTTACAATAAAATATCTTTGTCCTTTCCTCAAATAAGTGAGGAGAATTGAAATGCTGTTTGGGTTGTTGTTTGTTTGGCTGGTTGGTTTATTTGGGAGGTGGGGTTTGCTGTTGTTTTAAAGAAAGCTGGATTTTTTTTTTTTCCTTTCTATCTTAGTTCCGGCATAAGAAAACCAAGAAGCAATGAGGAAATAAGGCTTTTACTGTGATCTCATTTGTGTTAGCTCTCATTCAAGATCATTAGAATTACTTGAGCTTTACTGGAACTGGTTTGTGTGAGATTAGAGTCAGGCTTCACTGCTTTGTTTTAGATTGTAATTTTTTTTTTAGAGATTTTAATGTTACACTGTTTATTTTTGTCGTCTCCCCATTTGTTTGTTCATCTTTCAATCTACTGTTTAAAAGATTTGACTACAGTGGGAAGAGAAGAAATTACAATCAGCACACAACCTGCTCATGTTCTGCTAAGGAACAAAAACCAAGACTATTTTTGGTAGCAAAAGAACTGTTACAAATAGAAAGATAGTTCATCTTTTTCCTGTTAGCAATGCATTAGTTTTTCTTTTAGTAGATGATACAGTTACATGTATTCTTTTATTTTAACAATGTCACATTCATAAGACAAGGTCGTTTAACCTGTGTTTAGTAGGCAAACACATAAAGCTGCAAGATAGCATGTAATGCAAACTATTTTCAAATTGGGTTCGGGAATTAGAATGACAGAATGAATGAACTCCAGATTTGAAGAGCAAACATTTAATGTGGCATGTTCAGCATTGGCCAACTTGATTAGATTAAATGCCATATTTTCATGCAAGGTGTAAATATTGAAGTATAGCTCTACGCTGTTGATAAAAGCTGTTTGCTTGGCTGAGATGATTAAATAAGGGTTAATAAATATAACCTCTGTTAAATCTGCTATAACCAAATTTATCTCTCAGCTTCACCTACCGTAGAATTAATAACTAAAGCTGCAATTGTGAGCCAGAACATTTAGGCACAATATCTCTTGAGCGGAGTGTTTGATATTTGCTTAGAGCAAGAGTTGTAATTGATTGACAGTCACAGCAAATCAACTAGTTCTCATTTGCTCATCTGGACAGAGAAAGAGGCAAGGACAGTCTGACCATCTCATTCGTGGTATGTCAAAATCTGATACACCGATTAGTAGTTGTGAGGCATCTTCTGCTATGATGTGTTGTATAAAAAGGTACAGGACATTTGCAGATACATCGGTGTCTTTGTTCAAGTAGTACCTGAAGAAGGAGACTTCCGTCTTTTCCAGAGTAGAAGATCCAAGGAGGATTAAGGTGCACAAAGGAGACGAAAGGCCACATGACTATGTATACTCACATGACGGTATACATGGGAAAAGGTACAATGCTACCCAGGACAAATAGACTGGGATTTTTTTCTGTGATGATGGAGGAAGTTTCAGTTCACAAATATAAGTTAAATTGCACCAAATGGCGGGTTTACCTCTTAAATCTTCTGAGGCTATTTGAACTTAACTGGAAATGTTGACTACGTCTTACTAAGGAAGATCTGTTTGAAGGACTTTCTTGTTCTTGTGCTGCATAATTGAGACAATTAAACTTGCCTCATTCAGTAGACAATAAACATCCATAGGCAGGGAGTGACAAAACTGAAAGCTCATGTTCAGTGTCACCAGCTGCCTTTTTGCTCTGTGCCCAACTATGTTTCTTGAGCCCACATTGTGGTCAGTTTGGCCTCTTTGTTTTCAACATACAGGATCAGACTTCTGAAATTTTTGTTTGCCTATCAGTGGGCTTTGACAAAGCCTTTCTGTCTCCATTTTAGAGTTTGTAAATCTAATCGCACTCTACCAATCTTGACGAATTTATCATAAGACAAATAATGACTTTAGAGTGATGGATGGACTATAGCAATGAAGATGATAAGCAAGTGCATACTAGTGCTGCCTGAGATAGGCAAAGATGGAGCATACTGTATGACAGCTCAGCCTCAGATTACAGGATAAAAGAAAGAAGATAAATTATGCAGTATAATCCAGCATATCCAGAATTTTACAAAGTTTGTTTCAGAATCTACATTTCACTCCTTCAGCTAGTGGCTAGCACTAACACTAAATTTTATGAAAAATCATCTGGAATCTCTTTTTCATCCTTGAGGAGAGGGCAAATAAAAGACTCCAAGATGGTATGTTTTATCGAAAAATCTTCAAAGACCTTCTAGAACTATTAAAAATTGCATTGCTATACAAGTACAATTTCAATACATAATTTTTCTTTCTTGTTCATCCAAGATATTTCAGTTGCATCATTCTGGATGTGTGAAAACCACAAAAACAAAACAAAGAAAATATTTTAAATCTTAAAAATTAGCGAATAAAAAATCCTGCCTGACAAGTAAGGAACATTTATCTAAGAATCAGAAAAATGCAGCAAAAATGCAAACAGATTTTTGCTCAAGTCTTGTTGGAAACATGTGGCATTAGACCCTGCCATGGAAAGTATGGTAAAGTATGATGGTGAAGACTGTAAATATCTAGTAAACAAATTAATTAGCTCTGTAATGTTATCTCATGATAGATAATGTATGAAAATACACAAGGGTTGCTCTAACATTTTTGGCTGGTGAGGACCCCTCCAACTGCACCTAGTGTACAGCCTCAGTGCATTTCTTATTCCAGCACATACCTGTTGCTCCAGTTTGCACTTGGTGCCCTGGTGTGTTTTGGCACCCGCGTTGGTGCCTGCATGTGTGCTGTCGTGCTTACTGCTGGAGGGAATGCTGCTTAGGAAGATGTTACTAAGGGTGAGAAAGTTTTCCTGAATTTCCTGGTTACCTAATTTTTGTAGAACACAGTTTTGGTTTTGTAAATGCAGATTGTTATCTATTTAATGAACCACAAATAACTGAAACACGTAGTAATATCATGAGACTGAGGCACTACTAACTCAATTCCTATGAAAGGATCAAAAATTGCTCCCCCACACTAGAGGATGTCTGAAACCCAGCCCTGGATAAGGGCATGAGGAGAGAATCAGTGGAAAAGATGCCCTCCCACCCATTGTGAACTTCTTAAGTATTTAAAAATGGTCTGAGTTTGAAAAGTGACAGAATATTAGATCCTTGCTTAAAGAATCTCCTAAGATAGAAAAAATCCAGAACATTGGACTCTTCCTGCAGATGTCAGATATTCTGGCTTTACCTGGGAATAGTATTAGAACAATAGTTATGACCAATAATTATTATGGTCTCAGATATAAATGCAAAGTATTATGTGGAAAAGCAGTGTAACTATGAGATACGTGAGTTCTGTTATTATGGCAAGTTACTCCTTACATCCTGCTGCTGTCTTTGATGATGTTGAAGGCAGTGTTAGGGATATGCTGCTTTGCTCTCTCATGTCGAGGTAAGGTTATAAATCTTACACATTATGAGTAGAAAATATTGATTAGGTTTTAAATAGAATAATATAATATGTCCTGCTTCTCTTTTCTGTGTGAAAACCTGTTTGGAATGTTGTCTGTGCACGTGCTGTGTGATTCAGCTATGAAAAGCCTGGAAGGGAGAGAGGGAGAGATGAGGCACAAAGGTTTAATGGCTCCAGAGTTTTGACTGGGAAGATTTGGCGTCTGGGACGTGGCATTATTCCCAATTACAATGCAAAAGGCCTGCAATAAAAGCTTTATTTCCCGCAGCCAGGACAGCCTGCTTAGATTTTGACAAATGAACCAACATACATTGGTTTAACCCTGCGTATGGAAAGGGACCGGGGTACAGCAGGGATAGCTGGGGCTGTGGCAGCTGGGAAGGGGAACTAAGTTAAGGAGGTGCGTTCTGAGAGCCGCACACACAACAGCCAAGCCCTGCAAACTCTGGATTCCCCTAACCACAGGGAATCAAGATTTGTGTTAATTAAAAAAAGGGAGGGATTGGCCAAAAAAATACACAACATAACTACAGTTCTTTAGGTTTTAGGAAGTTTTAATAAGACATTTTTATTCTAAAAGAACAAGTTACAGAATGGCACAGTATTTCTATATGCATATGAAGGAAATATCAAAGAAATAGGAATAGGAAATAGCTTTTTGTATAATTCTATTTAAAAAAGATGCTAGTGATTATATTTACAAAAGAGCTGTTTTCAGTGCACACAAATTCAAAAAGACGGGAGGGAAGTCTTAACAGTGAGCCTGTGTTATTTTAATGAAATGTAAATGACGATTTTTAACATATGCACCTAATAATTCAGAGGGTGTTGTCTTTGATGAGACCTTCAGGGCAATTTCACAGGAAAGGTGGAATATTTCTGTCATGTAAGAGGACTTCATCTGCACTTCATTCACTGAAAAATACAGAGATGAAAAACTATCCTGCAATCAAAGAAAGGAAGATAAAAGATTTAGATAATGGAACTAAAGCTTGTGGGTTGCCAGAGAAACTAGATTCTTTATGACAAGGATTGTAGTTTATTCCTCCAGGCACAGTTCATATTCCTGGCAAGACAGCCAAATTTAATGGCTACGTAAGTGAAGATGAAAGTGCAACTGGATGTGATAAAAAACACACACACGACCATACATAAACACACACGAGCACTTGTGATAAACAGACTGTATAAATACGTACCGTAATAATGTGGTATTTTTAGCAGGTTTTTGCTAAATTCTGAGCATGGTTCAAATTTTCATAGAGGATTAACATTTTCAGTCTAAGAGTCCTTTTTGTGCAGCAGGATATGTTCTGTACTCACTGCCTAAATTCAAAATTAATATTATTACTTTGTGTTCATGCAGAAATTTAACCCATGATCTGTGGATGTGTGAAAATACAGGTTTCCTGAAGCGATAGGAGGTCTTCCCATGACCTTACCTTTCCAAGAGGGGTGCTGGATTGTGCCAATATAGTTCACCAGGATTTAATTCTTTGTGGATCCTAGTGTTTGGCACTGCTGGCCATGTTGGCAGAGCCAGACTGACTCTGTATAGCCCTGCACTGGAGGACTGAACTCCAGAGACTCCTAAGCTGGTCTCCAGTTCTAGGTGCCCTGAAGGCTGCCACTGCCCTGCTTGCTTCAGATTTTTACCTGTGACAAAGGAGAGTCTTCCTCTCTTTTAGGTGTGTTTGAATCACTTTAAAAGTAGGAAATAAAACCAGTTTTATTCCAGCAAAGCAAAGAGTTGAAGTTTTTTTCATGCCTGGATACAAATTTTAAGCCTACACCTGGCTGGAGACCTTGTTCGATAGCCATCGATTCAGGGAGACTCTCAGGCATCCTTCAGCGCTGGAAACCATGGAGCCATTTCAGCTGCTGGCCCATCCCTGTTCAAGATAAGATATTTATTAATAGGTGTCTCACTCACAGCTGGGGCAACCAGAATTTTACTGCATCTTTCCTCCACACTAGCACCTTTCTTCTTTATACTTTTTATTTACAGACATACATTACTGTGGCTTTGATTAGAACTGCACATTTGTGAGAGTGCAGATGAAAGATCCTGGGGGATTGTGTATGGCTTTTTCAATAAATTAAGTCTTTGATGTGTGGATTTTTCCTTTCTAAGTTTTCATTTCTGACTGTGCAGTAAGCTGAATTACAGTGTAACCTCACTCCTCTGCCTTCCAAGAAGGTGCGATGTGCACTGCCTTATGCTAGCTCAGAATTATAATAAGCAGCAACTCTACAACATTTCTAATAGACTCAGCCACCTTTTACTTACTCTCTGCAGAAGACAGGAAGGGTATAAAAAGAAGCAGGTGACGAATTTGACATTCAGAATGCTTTTTCCAAATCAGATGACTTATTTGCCTTTTGTCAGATTGGGGTATTTTGTCTGACACAGACCAGCTGAAGAGATAAGCAAATCTCTTCCTTCTAACTGGAAAAAAAAAAAAAGTAAAAGACACTGATAACAGGTATAACAGATAGTATTATATTTTATTATTAAATTAGAAGCAGCACAGTTTGAATCAATTCCTTATTTTGCTTCCTTTATGCTGTATGACATTTAGCTTCACAAGAAAGAAAATAAAATGATAAAAAAAACCAATGTTGCATATTTAATGGACTAAAAGCTTACAAAGTAATGATTTTTTAGGTATATTGGAAAAAATTCATGTAATTATATAAAAGTAAATGGGGAATTGTTAATAAGCAGTGTCAATAATAATCTCAGAGATTTGTTTTTCACCTTATTCAAACTCTGTCAATGACTTAGGAGACAACATGAAAACTGTTTGCATAAGCAAGTATATAACAAGTATATACAAAATGTAAGCAAATAAAAAAAAAAACAAAACTCTTACTGATGCCTGTGATATAAGGAAATTTGCCATTTGGGATAGTAACTTTGAAAAGAAGTGAAAAACATTCACCCTGCCCACTTGCAGGGGATTGAAGATGGTGCTGTCTTGAGGTTGCTACTGGCCTTGTATGTCTTTGATTTTATAGCAATGAGCAATTACACAGAAAGAGCTCCCAGTTAAACACTATAGCTACAAGAACCAAATGTTTTTCAAATTATTTAATAGGGAAATATTTCACTAGACTATAAAGTAATAATACAATATTATAATAGTGTCCCAATATAAATAATACAATAAATATATTGATAACTTTGAGAGATTTTGAAGAAGAAGCATAAAAATTATCACAGCCTTGTAAAATCTGATTTTTAGTAAAAGATGCATTATCCAATATGGATAGTTTAGAGATTACTATCTCTTCAGTATTTTAAACAAGCATACACTTTGGAATATATCCTTTAAAAGTCTTTATATTGTTTGTAGTGTCTTGGTTATCTATTGTTTTATCATAAGCTAATTATTCAGTATTTCTTTTATGCTAGATCCCAAAGACTTCGAATGTAGAATCATAGAATCATAGAATAGTTTGGGTTGAAAGTGACCATTAAAGGCCATCTAGTCCAACCCACCCTGCAAGGAGCAGGGACATCTCCAACCAGATCAGGTTGCTCAGAGCCCTGTCCAACCTGACCTTGATTGTTTCCAGGGATGGGGCATCTACCACCACTCCGGGCAACCTGTTCCAGTGCCTCACCACCCTCACAGTAAAGAATTTCTTCCTTATATCTTGTCTCAATCTACCTTCTTTCAGTTTAAAGCCATTACCCCTCATCCTATCACAACAGGCCCTGCTAAAGAGTTTCTCCCCATCTTTCCTGTAGGCCCTCTTTAGGTACTGGAAGGCCGCTATAAGGTCTTCCCGGAGCCTTCTCTTCTCCAGGCTGAACAGCCACAACTCTCTCAGCCTGTCCTCATAGAAGAGGTGCTCCAGCCCTCTAGTCATCTTCACATCCCTCCTCTGGACTCCCTCCAACAGGTCCACATCCTTCTTATGTTGAGGGCTCCAGAGCTGGACGCAGTATTGCAGGTGGGGTCTCACAAGAACAGAGTAGGGGGGAGAATCACCACCCTGTGGGAGGTAAAAGGCTCAGGAGCTGCACAGCACAGCTGAAAAACTTTTTAAGGGACAAGAGGTTGAAAGTAGATGCAAATACCTCCTTCTGTCTATTTTTCAAAGCGAATTTGCTATACAATTCTGTTATCCAACTTTGTACCTGAGTACCTTCCACCTAAGTATTACATACACGAAAACAGCAACTGTGACTCCTGTGGTTACTAACCTGAGAGGCAGATCCCTCCAGTGTCTGCAAATGCTGTGTGATGACTGCGTAGAGGACTCCCTAAGGAAGGCCAGGCATTTTATTCTGTCATTCTGGTCTTATGATATTATACAAAGGAAAAGTAATCCTAGCTTACTGGGTTTACAAAGGAGACGTTGAGCTTTGCCATCTTCTCAGCCAGTACTAACTCCTGTGCAGTTCTGTTGCATCTCTCCCATTTCTTACATTCAGGACAGGGATGAATAACTCAGAGCTTACAAATCAATATACTCTAGGATAGAAGAGGAAAAATGGAAGAGAAAATGAAAGAACTTTCTCATTGATAATTTTGTGTATTAATTCCCTCTCTACCTCTCTCCTCGCTTCTTTAAAACACGCGGTAAGGGCCATTACCAAGTATGAAATACCAGTTAAATGGTGTATTTGGTACCCCATTCTAGCACAATGTTGTACAGTAGCACATATTTTCTGGATTGCAGCATTATGAATTGCAGTCTGCAGCTTATCACAAATTGATTTCATTTGTCATTTTTCCAAGATTCTCCTGTAGAAGAAATAAAATCTTAGAAGCATTACTTGTAATTGCTATTTAAGAATTTTAAATTGACACCATACTTCTAGCCAAGACAATTAGTTGTGTGGAGTAAAACTTCCAGTAGATGCAGACATAATTCCATTGGCTTCACTGGAGCTGAAACAGTGAAAACTACCTGAAGATCTCTCTCAAAAAGCTATAAAATTTCAAATAATATTTTTTTTTTATGAACTCTATAGTGAAGCTTATCCATATGATCTTTTTCTCCAGAGAAGTTCTGTTTCTGCTGCTAATTTCTCATATATCTTTTACATAATATGTTCCTGCAAGTCTCCTTGGGTAAGGTGATTAAGTGTTTGCCAAGAGGTAAGTCAATGAAGACGGTTTTTAAGGCTGAATGGCTTCTGGTCTGTATAATAAGCACATTAATAAAAGTATTTTAGCATTGAAACTGTGTGGAGATTCAGAAAAGCAAAGGTATATGTTATCTCATCGATAGTGCAGTTTTTTCTCAAGTTTTGGGACAAATCCTTTTCTTATTCACCCTAGTTCAACACAGCTGTCTGTGCCATCATGACACACAGGATTAGGAAAGCAGTAACAGGATGGTCTGGAGAAAAATGACAACAGAATGAGTTTGCTTTTTGTCAGAAGCCTTGCATGGATCAGTACAGATTGTAGCCTTGTAACCCAGCAAAGACAGTGGTGCCATTGCTTATAGCAGGAACGGGTGTAACAACAGAGAAAGGAGGAGGCATTGGAAAGTTTGTGCATACCTCACCTTAACTGTATGAATTTTGAACTGTAAACATTCATATCACTGTTAGTGGACAAAAAAAAAATATTTAGTTAGACTAAGACTAGCAAGATAAGACTAACAACAAATTCTTGACTTTGCATAAAAGGTTTGCCCATAGCAAAGTTTTGAGTGCAATAACTTCTTGGGGATTCAGGCAACCTATTCTCTAATTTAAGTGTGAGAAATTGATAACACAATACAGTAAGTGTGTGTGGGCGTATTTTCTTTCCTTCAAATAGTTAAGACTAATCCTTGTTTGGTTTGGACTCAGAAAAATTACAGAATTAGTGCAATAGATCCAGATTTGTGAGGGGAGAGAGACCAGTCAACAAGTCATAAAAATTGAATGCATTGCATAAAATTAATTTTTTGCACACATGTTAAAGAGAGGAAACTTATAGTCTTACATTATTTCTTCACTTGCCTCCAGCTAACATTTGTTTAAATCTTTTATGATTCTAGCAACTACAAACATCTCATCAAACGCTGTAGTTACCCTACACCAAGTCCATCTCCGTATAATTATGGATGGCAAATCCCAAGAGATGCTGTTAAACATATGTTTAGTTTTTTGTGCTTTGAACTGTTCTGTAGCTTTCTTCTACCTGAGAGGCTGATCTCCAGTGTCACTGAACTGCCATCCTCCAGTACTCTTTTTAATCACTGTTTTTTACCTTTTCTCTTCCATTTTTCCTTTTGAAACTTTGAGCTACTAATTGTTACTCTCTCAGTAAAGACACTTTTGTCTGTCTTCACTTTCCTTCTCTTGTGGGTCTGTAGCTTACGTGCTTTCTCACACTTTGACAACAGTTTTCTCAAGTCTACTATACTTCCCTGAACTGTGGAGCACAGGTAGCTCAGCACCTGGGCTTAAGGTGAGTAGGCACCGTCCTTCAGCCCATTCATACTGAATGCCAAGATGTAGGCTCAAATTTTTTTATTTTTGTTTTGTGGGACTCAGAATTATATCTTCCTGTCTCTCTGTGAGACACACGTAGTAATGAGGCAGCATGTATAGAAATAACTCCTCCTTCTTTGGTTTTTGAAGTCTAATTCTGGGAGAAGATCCACAGTTGTGAAACCTGGCTGAAGGCAGCACCTTTCTTCAAAGTTGACCGTGTTATTACACGCAGAATGTGTCCTTCTTTTTGACATTTCCTACTGTTGAGCTTGGGCCATCCACTGCTTGACTCACTGACCTCTAAGAGTCACATCTGGAGGCTTGACAGGCAGAAACACATTGTAGGCAAAGCCCCGATGCCCAGTCTGCCTTGAGATTGCAGTAGGCAGCAACACTTTTGAAAATTACACCCAGCAGCACTAAGCACAGCAACCCACCATCCTTGATCATTTCCTTGAGAGTCTAACCCTGAACTAAGTATGCAATTAAGTAAATAGACATGTTAGTGATCATTTGGGTATGGAACGGCCGGGCTTTTGGCATGCAGATATAAAAAATGCATATATGTGTGTTTTGACATACACATTTAATGGCATGAGTGCTTGTGCGTCTGCACACCTTAATGATTTGGTCTGGTGTTACCTGTGCTACATAACAGTGATAATACAGAAATTCCTCAGGAAATAGCAGGAGGTTTCCAATTCAAGCTAAATTACAATTATAAGCCTACCATGATCTTCGTGGAGCTTGGGCTGCTTTATTAAGTACCCACTTAAACTTAAACCAGGCTAATAATATATTTGCTCAGCTTGAGATTCTCCACAATGAGGAAAAAATGTATTATAAAAATCTTTGTTTTAATTTGCTCTAACAATTTTCAGAAACTGCAGGAATCTCACAGGTATGATCCAGAATAAATTGCTGAGGCTGTCACTGATAATAACGCACTAGTGACGCTCTTAAATATAGATTTAATTTAGGGTCTCAGTTGGCCACTCAGCAATTTTAATTCTTTGGGTTAAAAAGAAGGACTAAATTCCATACTGTTACTGAGAAGAGATGTGCGAGCAGCCCCTTCTGTGTTTATTAAGACTGATTCATAGGAAGTAATAAAACATTATCACTGGCCTGACAGAGATGGGAAGGGCTGCCATAGTCTGATGCATTGTGCAATGAAAACAAGATCTTCCTCTAGGCCTGCTAGATATGAACTGCATTTTTTTTGGACGACACTAGTTTTGTCTTTGTTGACCAGCAAAATTGTTTTCAGTTAAAATTTGAAAATAATTGTGTAAAAGCTCTGAAATTTTCAAGGACAATAATAATTATTACTAGAGTTGGAGAAAATACTTCAGTCTTTCAGTTCCAATCTTTTTACTTCTGGGAATATAGGATAAATGTAGGATAACTTCCTTACAAATAATAGCAAGATTGAAATAAAAATTTGAAATTATTTAAGTGATTTTTGATTGATTTTATTTGATTTAAATTTTAAATTAATTTTTAAAGTTTTGAATCTTTCATACTTATTTGGGACTGTAGATGGTTTTAGAATCCTCCAACTTTTTTTATGTGATTCTTGTTTTAACTGTTGCTCCTGTGGCATGTGAACATACCTCCTCTTTTATTAGAGTCTCTTATCTATTTCAGAAAAGTTTAAAGGATGGTCAGCTGATTTCTGTTGCATGAAAGTTCTTTCTTCATTAGGGCTTCATTTTAGAGAAGGACTTATTACACTCAGACATATAATCTGAATGAAGTCAAAAGCTCTTGATAAGGCACCTGGAGGAGAAAAACTAAGTGAGAAGCAGGGCAAGGAGAAAAAGAAACTCAGTAAGTTGTGCACTTAGGGACTAATAGGAGTTACTGCTGTAAGCTTGTAGCTTATCTTTTGGAAACAACATAGAGAAAGTGAGTTGATCAATGGATCATTGTATAGAGATACTGGTGTATTAAAGTAATTGTTCAAAGCACCAATGAGATCTCATCTGGCTATTAAGTACAACCCTCACCGCTAATACTCAGGAAGGATGATTTCTAACCTGAACAGGTTGAGGGAGAACTACGAGGATGATCAGAACACAGACAACATTGAAATAGCTTTTTTAATTTAGCAGAATGAAAAACATACTAGGCTTAGAGCTGGATATTAGTTGGTTTGTTAAGGAAGTGAGCACTACATAGCCAAAGGAGCTCTTCAAGTTAAAAGACATAAGAATAAATGTGCCTGAACTGTCTATGAATAAATTTAAGCTGGACTTCTGGAACTTTTCTTACCATCAGGGAACTGAAGGCCTAGAGAATGTCTCACTGTGATGTTTTGAAATGGAGCTCAATATAAGGAGTAGGACTGTGTAATTTTGTTGCTTGTCCAGCAGGAAAATGAACTTTGATCCAGGATTCGCTATGCCAAAACCACTGTAATTGTTCTTATGCAAAAGAACAATTACAGCCAGAAACTCTAAGCTTCTGAGTATCACAAATCAGTTATTAACACATCATGACATTTCTTGATTCCAAAGAGAAGTGTCAGATCCTTTCAAGATTTTCTCAAGAAGCTAGTAGCACTTTGTGTTTAATGAAAACTAAGTTTCCACTGTAACGCCACGTCTAGTCCTCTCACAGTAACAAACAATTTTGTCTCTTTCTAGACTCAATCCCATTGCCCTACATCAAAGCAGGGCTTTTCTTCAGTTAGTGCTTAACCTGTCTCCTAGTCCCTAATGCAGGCTTTGCTTTGGTTTATTATTGCAGTGACAATACATATATATTCTCTACAAGCAGTGGCAACATATTTATATGTGTGTGTGTATACATATATTCTCTTCTTGCATTCACATTATATTTTCATAAATGCCTTCATCTTCTCAGTGCTGGATAGCTACTACTGAAAAACATCCTCAGTTTCCATTTTTTTTTTTGACCAGTCAGAGGTCAGGAATGAAGAGAGACCATGGGCCTCTCTGCAGCCTCTAACAAAGTCCAGGCAGTGGAGAGTTCCCTTTCACAGCTGATTGTATTCAGCACTGTTCAGCAACAGAGGATTTCCATGTTTTTTTTTCCCCAAAAACTGAAAGGAGCCACTAATCTGCCCCTTTCAGCCCTCTTACTGTGTCTTGCTTGTCTATTAAGACTTCTGCAGGAAAGAGAAAATGAGAGTGGAGAGTGGGATGGCTCATTTTTGCTAATAAGAATACTAGCCATAAAATAGTGAAATGCACACTGGTGTTCCCAGCTTGTACATGTTGTCTTTTTGTAGATTTCAAAATATTTAATGATACTTTTTTTTTTCTTAAAAGACGTGTGTTGGTGTACTTGGTGAGGTGAATTTTAAAGAAAGTGTGTTTCTGAATCTCATCATTCAGGGGAAAAAAAAAACCAACAAAATAAAGGAGGATGTTATTGTATTCCAGAGACCAAAGTACTAGATGGCACATGTGTATGTTCTAGTTAATCTTCTCAAAATGTCATCACTTTTAAAGTCAAACTTAACGATTTTTAACTCAAATACTTTACACGACTTGCTTTCCGCTGTGCTAAGCAAGCATCTGTTCTACTGGCTCCACTGGTCCATGAAGTAACATTAAGGAAACAAATGAGCATAGAAATGTATAAGCATGTTTTAAAATGCAGCCTGTGTAAGGGAAGAGTGTCTCTTCTGTTTACTTTTAGCGACACAAACAATGCAAGATCGAAGAATGTCTGCAGGCTGTCTCCAGTAATCAGCTATTTGGTAGCAGCTGATAAGATAACTCTAACTGAGAAACCAATAAGTACCATGTCATGCACATATATTTGGCAATGAATATCACAGGATTAGACTACAAGTAGTAACTACTGATTTAGCTTCCTTCCTTTATTTCATAACAGTAGTATCCAGAAGTGAGTTACATTGGTCTCCAGAGCTTTGTGGCATCAGGAATGGAGACAGCGTAGTCTCACTGGGCAACCTGCTCCACAGTCTAACCACCTTCACATGGAAAAGGTGTTGTTTTTTTTTTTTCTTTCATGTAGCTTCATTCCCACATAGTTTCTTTTGTAAAACCAAATGTTAAACTTTCTCAGGGCCAAAAACACTGTAAGAGAATGTGGAAATAAAAGCATCCAAACTACTAGTCCTTAGATGAATGGCAGTGCACAAAGTCCCAACAGGTCTGAGGTTGAAATGGCCTGAAAATATTTTTGTGTGGTTCAACAAATTCAAATACATTGACCTGAATCAAATGACCCAATATGAACTATTTCTATGGTTTATGGAAATGTGGTTTTGTGGTTGAACTTGAATGTAATATTTTCTTCAATTCTGGACCACTTTGACAAAATTATGTACATTGCTGTAGCAGAATCAACTGCTTTCGAGTCAACTCCTTTAAACTGACCATTTAGGAAAAATATCCAAAAGATTCTTAGTGAAAAAAACACTTTGTCTCTTCAGATCCAGTTACTAATTTCGAAAACTTAAATAGTTGGAAAATGTAGTATGGTAGTAAGTTGGATTACTGGAGTCTCATTTTATTAAAAAATTAGAAAATGATTGCTGTCTTCAATTGGATTTAATTTTTGTATGACACAACCTTAATTTGAAATTTAAAATATTTCTAAGTTTTTTAATCCCTTTTTTGTGATATTAGGTTGCCTTTTAAGCTGAAGTAGTACAGAAAAAAAAAACACCACCTTCAACCAAAACCAAGAAAAAGATCCTTCACCTGAAATGAGCTTAATTTTAAGAAATATAATAATTTATTGATTGTTCCATTTTTGAGGAGATATAATCAATGGATGTCATTTTGCAGAAAGAGTACAAGACTTTTTTTTTGTATACAATGTGTTTAGTTGCAATCCATTGAAAACCGTCTCAGGAAGCCACTATTTCAAGTCTTGTGCAGCATATAATCATTATTTTAAAAAGGATTCATCATACTGCTTGGATGAAAAATTCACACTGAACAGACAGTATTTAATGAGTAAATCAATAATGTTCATTTCAGGAAAAAATTAGGTATGGAATATAGCTAGGGAAGATAATAAAACAAGATCAAATACTAAATCTCAGAACTGATGACCCATTAGGGATAATGCAATTCACTGCAGTATCAAGCTGAAGTGTATTAGGAAACTTAAATCATAAAATTTGCTGTGTAAATGCAAATTCAATCTAATTTGTCATGTGATTAAAACTCTGAGAAAAAGAACTGCTGTAGTGTAAAACAACAGCACTTTAGCAGAGCTACACTGGAAAAGAAGAATAAGCAAAAAGGTTGGTGCTTATTATTAATAAACTGCTGTATAAATATATCCTATTGGTAAGGGAGAAATATACAGATCTGCTCTCAAACACAGTTCTGCTGCTTAAAGATATGCTTAGTATGATTTAGTTTAGTTATACACTTCGTTGCAAACACTAGCTTTTCAGGTAAGTGCTTGTTTTTTTTCTCATCTGTGTTGCAGTGAGGTTTAATTTCACATAGGATTCCTCCTGGGCATCCTAACCGGCAAAAAGCCTGCCACCTACTTGAACAACAACAGCAACAAAAAAAAAAGTGGAGTAAGAACAGTGAAATTTGCTGAGTCCTTTAAATAAATCCTTTTAAAATCATTGGGTAACAGGGGCAATTTCATATGGGCAGAAAGCCACTTCATTCTTCCAGTTGTAAAGAAGACTTGTCCTCGCAGGAGAACCATCCAAAGCACAGCTTGACCACGCAGGGCACGATAGAGAGAACTGACTCTTTACATGTGATTTCTTAAATAGCTTCAAGTGAGATTTCATTTTAGTCTATAGGTGTGTATACATACCTGCTGGTGCACACGCTTCCTTGTACGATCACTTGAGGGTCACCTGAGAGATACAATTATGAAAATCTCTGGGTAGAGAAGAAAACCAATCTATACACGAGAACGGAAGAGTCTGAATTGCTTCTGAGTGCAATAGTAGCATACTGAAGTAACTTCCAAAAATACAGCAGTATATTGACAATTGTCTTGAAGAACATGATAAATGCTGCCAGCATAATCCTTAAAAACAAATTTTTTTTTCATTCACATTCTTTCTGTGGTAGCACTACCCTGCTGTCGCCGAAGAACAAGGGTTCAATTGGTATATACTTCTAACCATATATATAATATCTGAGCATTGTAGACATTTAGGAGGATCTCATTTTTGGAACATCTGCATTTTACCTACTGCTGTACTAATATGTAGGTGTCCCAGCTAAGATCATTGACTCATTTATGTTTTTTTTCTATTTCCATTTCTATTCCCAAGATGTTGTCCATAAAGGTAACATACATGCTGGGATACCTGGGTATTCAAGTGTTTGGCTTTTCATGCTGGGTACCTCCACCTCCTTGACAGTGATAATCGTTTTGTCTCATTGCCCTGTGATCTAGGACAAATGAGACAATAGCCATTGTCAAAGGCTGACTTAGACTCTGGTAGCATTTGCAGAGGTGCGGGCTGAGATACACTAAAAAGGCAAAGGGGAGAGGAATGCTATCACATTATGAAATTAGGTGTAAGAAATAGTTGTCTTCTTTTTCATACAAACTCCTTGAGTTGGACCAAGGGAAGGAAAGAAAGCCAATACAGTCCTAGATTCCCACCTTATGGCAGGAAATAAAATGCTGTCTGAGGATGCAAGCTTTCAAGGACTCAAGTCTTTGTTGATAGCATGACTTTCTTTTGGAGAAGGCAAAACCGTAAGTTATTCACAGAAGTGTGAATATGTGTGGTGAAGCTGGTACGTCAACAGAAGCCACAGTTTGGGAGGATGAGGAAAGGATAGGTACCTCAAACTATTAGCTCATTGTCAATTAAAACAGTAACCCTTGAATGTTAGACAAGAATAATTGTTTTGTTGTCTGTTGTCTCTCCTTATGAAGCACAAAATGTGTGACAGGATCAAAAAAGAGAGGTAGCAAAATTCCCAGTGTAATTGAATGAGTTGGTAGGAAACAAAATGTAGAGGATAAACCATTTCCTCTTCTGTGTGTTTTACAGCTGCATACCACATTTATAAACAAATATACTAACAAATATTTTTCTCTTACTCCTCAGAGATGTAATTTATGTATGTTATCCCATCATCAGCTGTTGCTCCAAGCTAATCTGGTTATTGAAGTTTTCTGTAAAGTATTAAATTTTCTATTTTGTCAAGCCTCAAATGATCTTTCTGATATCATTTACACTTAAATATTTGTTTATTTGAAGAAACTTGGAATAAATGTTTCTTTTTTTTTAGCAGCATGTGATACTCTGCCAATAATTTTGGCATGGAAAAAAAGTAATAAATCTAAGGATTTTGAGCGACAATGAAAAGTTCACACAATAAACAGCAAGTTTTCTTTATATATAACATTACAGGGTTGTCCTGGTAGATTTTCTAAGTATAAATTATTGTAATAATTGCTCACCTGCAGAAGTCAATAGGTGACAGACAACCTATAGTTATGTTGTACCATCATGACAGGGGAGCCTGAAAGGATTAATTACAGCGTATTATACAAGCAATGGCCTCTTTGTCTATTGTAGAAAACTGTAATCATGTTTATAGTTGGCTCTTTTCCTTTTTACTTGTAATTTTATGACTTACATAAGTGTGTTCTCTGCAAAATATGAAGAAAAACCCCCTTTTTAATAAAACAGGAAACAGGCTCTTTAACCAGTAAGCCCCCTTTAATCTGACTACTGTTAGGAAGTGTAAGAATCTTTTTATATCTGGTATTCAATTTCCCCTCTTTGTTTCTGATTTATTGGAATGATCAGTAGGAATTTAATTTGTATTTTTCAAGCTTAGTCTTGCACTCATTCTTAGTGAGTTACTGACTAATTCTTTTCTCTTCCTCAGAATCATCACTTTTCTGTTTATCATGGTTTCCTTTTGGATATAAGCTATAAAGGATCACTCTGTCTGTCTTCCCATGTCAAAACATTGACTCTGCTCTACTCCTATTGGAGTGGCAAATTTCAAAGAAGCTTAACAGAAAGACTGGGAAGTTTAGGAAAAAATATATATTTTTTAAAATTAATTTCAAGGATCTCATTTAGCCTTTTTCTTGTCTTTGAAACATGGGCAAGTTCATCTTCAGTCACTGAATGGTTTCTTCACACTTTTTCTCACATCTCTAGGAATTGTTCTGAAGACATACTTTTTTGGTAGGTTTTTTTATTATTAAACTAGCTTCCTACAGACACAAGGTTTGCATAATCATTCCATGTTTCTATGCATCCCCTACTAATACTTTCAAAATCACATTTCAAGTGCCATCAGTTCAGCTGTAACCTGTCAGCTGTCCTGAATGCATGGGCTCAGCTCTGCCTTTTGTCATAATCACAGCATACCCTTTCTTATGGTTGCAAAGTTGAAGGAGTCCCGGGAAAGCACTATCTGAAGGCAGGCAAGCCATGACTGTAGGTGGAAAGGAAAACAGAACGTGCGTGATAGGAATATGGAACATACATGATCCTCCTTCTTGGAGGATTTTATCGTGTGCAGCTGGAAGAGGACCAGATAGAAACAAAAGTCTTTTTTGCTCATAAATTAATCTGTTCTGAAAATTTTCAATTCACAAAGTTCAGGCTGGTTTTATGATATTTTAAAAGATCTGACTGTTGATATCATACTGCTAATATGAAACTAGGGCTGAACTTTCAAATTTATCTTCTTAGAGCTGCTGTAAATATCAGTGACACTCTGTGACAGACACAGAAAACTGAAGGACAAGAAGTTTTCACCACCTCTTAGTGAATCCTTTGCAGAAGCCTGGAAACATTTTTCTCAAAGAGAGTCCAGCTCAGATGTCTCTCAGAAGCCTCTGCTGATGAAAGTGAGTCCTTATTCATCAAACATGGTAAGAGGAGTCCTCATATAGTAAGAGCTAGCAGGTCAAATTGCTGAAGAATATTTTCACTTTCATCTTTCTCTTCTCCTTGGTATAACTTTTCTTCACTGATTAAAAATAGTATCAGTCAAATAAGGGTTTATTGATTTTCTTTTTAATATTTAAACTGATATTCAGTTTTAATATCCATTTTTTTTAAGACTGAAATTTCCTTAAAAGCAAGTGGAACATGAGAACAGCATCTGTCATTCATGGCTATCAGCTATTTACTTGTCTGTACGTGGAATCATATAAATGTATACTTAAAATTTAGTTTTTCTTTGATTTATAACAAAGTGAAAGATTTGAAAATTCCATTTAAATAAAGAACTTACTAAGTGCTTTTCAGTGCTATTTCTACTTTCCTAAAGTGTTTCCACAGGTCATTACATCTTATCTTTTGTTTTTAAATTAACATCTTTCAGAGGCCTACTATGCTCAATCAACTCAGAAGTTATGGAAGAGAATAATGGAGTTCTCATTAAAGGACAATACTCTGCATAGTCATGTAAGAGTGGCAAGTGATCATCTGAAATGAAATATGAACACATATGTTAGGATAAAAGTCTGGTTACCATTTACTTGTATTTGGTCTTAAAAGGTCTTCAAGTAAAAGAAATTGGTATTTATGCATGATGCTAATATAAGAAATTCCTACTTATCCTACAAATGTCAAAAGCTGTGTTTTCTTCTCCATTTTAGATGTCAGCACTAATGGGTCTATATGTAGAAGTACGAGGGTAAGATCCATTGGGAAGGTTTGGAACTGGTGAATGCCTTCAGCTTCAGCTTGAGAAAGTCCAAAGAAACTTGATTTCCAGAAAATTTTGATATTCGCATGTCTTTCTCCTTGAGCTACCTCAGATAGATTTATCTGAAGCAAGTTTGTTCATAATCACTAGTTGTTCCTGAAATCTTATCCATTACATCTGCTAGCAGAGATGAAAATGTTACATAGGCTGAAAAAATGACTTTTCAACAAGACATTGTCATTGCCTTGGTTCAGAGTACAATGGACATACAAGCAAAAGGAAAAAACAGTAAAATACTTTCTGACCTGTTAAAATTGACCTGCCTGTGGTAAAGGTTTTAATCTCTGTCAACTAATATTTTAGCAAAAAATAATTTCATCATTAAAATTGCTGGAAGTTTATATTTTCAGCACAAAATGTGTACTTTTTATTCACAAAGATGAAGGAAATGCCAAATTGGCCATTCTGAAATATCTTCTCTGCATTTCCCTTATGCTGGCCTTAACCTGGAAATTAGAAGGTAAACATTTTTACTAATTTTCTGCCTTGCATTTATCTCAATACTAGGCATAAAATCGTGCGCCATTATAGCTGTAAAATGGTAGGAAAATATGCTAAGGCTCATAACCTGTATTTTTATTTGCACAGATAAAATCTTAATGATATAATCAGCACTGTTAGGGGCAGAAGATTTCATATCCATCTTCCCATCCTTTTAGTGAGATTCCAACCAATAAACTACTGAGATTAGTGATAAGAAAGAGCTGGAAATTATTAGTTGAATATAAGCATGGTCCTCAAAGTCACATACACACAGAGATCACAATCTTTAATAAACAAAAAACTGAACTAGCATTTAGCAGCTACACATACAGCCCTCTGATTTTTATGTCTTCACCTGGTATGATATACAGTTGTTACATAATGGCTGCTCAACGCTTCAGATAAAGAGATATTGAGCTTTTGCACTCCAAATATAGCAAAATCATAAAAAAAACCCCACATAAGTGGAGTTGGAACTAATTATTACTTTTACTGATATGCTCTGCTGTCACAGTATAAACTGTGTTGTAGTCCAGCACATTTCTACAAGATGATTCCTCCATGTAAAGAAAAAAAGAAATAGTTGGAATGGAACAATGTCCTGTTTTTCCATGTTTTGTCTCTTCTAGAAAAAGTGAACCTTTTATTTTCCATTGTTCTTAAACAATAATTTCTAATAAATATGAGAACAGTTTCCATCTTTGTATTCCACTCAGATTTTTGAGCTTCAATCAGGATGAGTTGAGTTCCCCAAATCTTCAATAAAGACTACTTTTCTGATAAAACTGTATATTTTTTTCTGCCAACACTCTGAAACAATTTGTTATTCTTTGTGTAATAACATTGAAAAATAATGAACTCATTTATTATTGTTCATATTCTATCAGAGTCCTATTGTAGCTGGGCATTAAATAATGTGCTATTAAAATAATATTTTTTACAGATTCACATGCCCACCGTGGAGAAGTGTCTCTTAATGGATAATGTCTTCTTATCAGTGCCAAAAGAAGTTAAATAATATGATTTCTCTGTTTTCTGATTGCTGCCAGAAATTAATTTTAAACTGTGTCATAAGTAAATGGAATATTTATAGCTTCTTGCCGGGAGTGTGTCTCCCCAGGGTGAATATGTGTGAAGATGTGGGAGGAGAAGATGAGAAGATTAATATAAAGACTTTCAAATAGTCTAAAAATGAATGAGTTCATGCACCCTTTTAATTTTTTTTTCCATTCTGTACCTGTGGCAGCATTATTCAAAGCCACGAAAGCTGGCATGTGGTTTAGAGCACGTTGAGTAATGTGAAATGACAGGTGGGGGAGCTGTGCTACAGAGGCAGGTCAGGGCACTGGGATGGTGTGAAGAGGAGCTGCAGATGAAGGTGAAGGACAGGCTTGGGTCACTGCTTGGGTTCGTTTTCAACTAGGAGAGGATCTGAAATGAAAGCATGAAAAAGAAGCATACTCATAAAATCTACTTTCCTTTCTGAGTTCTGTTGATTCCTTGGTTATTATTTCAGGTTATTAGTAAAAAACCCCAAACAACTATCTGTGCTTCAGTTTCTCCAACTGTAAAATGGGATGAATGTCTGCCTCCATTCTTATTTCACCATGTCAATAGAGTAAATTGCTACTGACAGTTGCTTGTGATTATCTGAAATACAAAGTGATATGAGGTATAATTCTGCATGTCATCATGCAATGATAACACAATACAATTTTAAGAATGACCCCTTTCCCTTTATCTCTTGCACACTGTAAATTTCATGTCTCACTGTTTCTTGGTGGTATAGGAGTGAGAGATCCTTCATAAATCATAACTGTCTTCTGAGTAACATTGCCAGTCTTCATCCTGCTCCTTAATGGGGACAAACTATTTTTGCACTCATTTTGTCTTCCCATAACTCCACACAGCCTAGTCTGGGTATTAGATCAGAAACAAAAATATGTTTAATTATTAAATCACAGCTTGGTGAGGGGGAATTAGTGCTTCTACATGGTTAGAGTAGAAGGAGTAAATATTGGTCAGTATGTGCTAGTACTGTGAAGGACTGAACACATTGTTACTGGGGAGGGAGAGGTCACCACATGGTGCCATTGTCATGAGGTAGATATATAGCAGTATTTACTTCTTTATTTATTTAAATCTCACTGAGATTTTTGCTTTAATGAGGAATGAGATTCTTCTAGGAATTAGTATTGGATCTCACAGATAGGACTGTCTCATTCCTGTTTCTGGTTACCTCTGTGCCAGTACTTGTACTGACACACAAATAAATATCAAGTTAGAATTTAATCACTCCTTGCTTCACTGATTCCTCTTCTCTTTAGCAACTCTTTGGTAATGCAATAACATTACTGTTTAAAAAAGGAAAACACTATTAATAAATGCATAAGTTTCTAGGAACTAGACATGCTGAAGACAGTCTAGTAAGACCCTGAGGGACTGCAATTTACAGGAACATACAATTATGACTTATGGGTCTGTAGTGGTCTGCTAGCTGCAAATGTTGGGGAGATGGCAGGGAGAAGGGAAGAAGATACAAAAGATAAGAAGGGTGGTGCCAGAGCTAGAGAGAATGCTAAAGCAGTAAAAACCACCAGCCTGGGCATTACAGTGAAAGTACACAGACATACATAAGAGGATCTCATTGCCTTTTTCACAGTGACAAAACAGAGCTGGCGCTGTTCCACCTCCAATAAATGGTCTGAGCCATATTTTTAACTCTCCAGGGTGCTAAAATTGGAGAAAGCCCTGTCTGCCTTTGGCTGTTCATGGCCCACTGGGAGCATCACTGTTTTTGTGTCCTCCACATCTCCTCTGCACTGCTCACCATGTCTGTGAGGACTTGACAAGCACTGGGTCCCTGCAGGTGCCCCACACTATGGGCAGGTCAGGGTGAGACCATTCACTGCTCGGTTTGGATTTGCTGTATATGTAAAAGCAGAACATCCCTAATGTCCCAATTTAACCCTGATTAACACTTAATGATAAAGAAGTGAAATATTTATTAAGCGAGTCTTAAGGCCAAGCTTTGAACTGCAACAGGAGAGACAAAGCATTTCACGCACAAAAGCCCATAATTTGAATGTACACTTGACAGCTTCAATTTGCCTTCCCTTACAGAGGTGTTCCCAAAATGCCTCCTGGGTGTCGTAACTAAGGGTGCAAGTTTGCAACAGCACTTCTCTGGCTGAGAGATGCACTTCACTCTGGAGTGCCTTGATCTTTCCCTCCTTTCTTCTCCATAATGTGGCAATTTACAGATGGGAAGATTTAAATGCAGCAGTGATCTGTCTCTCATGACTCCCAGGTTCACTTTCTAGGGGTGGATTAGGGAAGCTAAACTGTACGTATATCTAGGCATCACAGCTGATTTTAATTCTATCTTTTCCTGCACCCTATCCCATAAACCAGCTACTGCAGGGAGAGGCACCCTTCATCTCTGCCTCGTAGGCTGCCCGTCATCTCGCGGTAGATTACTTTCTTCCAGCAGCTTTGTGCTGCAGAATTTTGGTGCCCAAGAGCTGTTTCAGTGACATAAATAACCCTAATTGAACAGAAAATATTTTTACTTTCTTGTTAAAGCCATATGCAATTGTTCTATTTATTTAGCAGCTAGAGTTGCATTCAAACACCATCTCAACATTTGACTGTAATATATATGTTTTAGTAGTTAAAATGCATTTGTTTTAACCTAAATAGTTGGCCCTGTCCTCTTCAGAGATGAGCTAAGATTGTTGAGCTCTGGGACTTTCAAAGTTCACTAGGGTGACAACATCCATAAAATTACCTTTACAGACTTGATAAGCATAATTCTTTTATAAGCAGTCACTAAGAAAACAATGTTTAAATACCAGTTTGTTAAAGAGGACAGTAACAAGTCTGAGGTTCAAGGAATAAAAAAAAAAAAAAAAAGGCAAAAGTATTTTCTGACTCAATTCATTTAGCAAATAAATTTTGCTTTTTCAGATTTCTGTGAAAAACAACTTGCACTGCGATTGCCATTTACATCTACTTCTAGAAAACAAGAAAGGCCATAGCCTTTTCCTGGTCAATTCACAGTCACAGATCCCTGTGTATCACAGGTCCACAAATGCTTTTTTTTTTTCCTTATCAGAAATGTAAAGTTCAATCCCAACTCATCTGAGAATCAGCATCAATGCTGGTCTTCTCTAGTGATTTCATGATGAGAAAAAGCTTGGTCACCTCTCAGTGAGTATAGATTCACTATATTTGGTACAATCTATCTATCAGAAATATCATAAGGCACTATGATAGGCCCTTATTATTAATTAAGGGTGTTATCACTGGTGTTCCATCCTATACTGCAATAGTGTAGAAGTATCATATGAATATTTACAAGCAAATAGCCTTTCTCTAGCGAACTTTATTTCCTCATCCTTATTTCATTTTCTGTTGTCTTTCAATTCATACATTACTTTATGTCCTCAGTTCTTGTCCACTCTAACCAAGTGTTTTTCTATACAGATCTTTCTGCCTAGTGTGGTCCTTCCCTGCTTCTTGCTCTCTCCTGTACACATTTCCTACATTCCTTTATCTTCATTGTTTCTTCCCTTCAGTCCTAGCCTCCAAAATTTCTGGCATTTTAACAAGGGATACAAACAAGGAAAAGTCAAGTGGGAACTATTATCACAGTCATCCGTATATTACTGACCTGATTATCAGAAGGCTGTATGAGAAATTGGAAAACCAAACTGTTAAAAGGTTCCCTATCCCCACCCTATCCTAGAGACAATTTATCTTATCAAATCAAGTGAACAGATTGGTTTCATTGGTTTCATTGGTTTACACCAATGGTGTAAATGGCTCTTTATTATAGCAAAGGTTCAATGGATGGAAACAGAAACCTGGAGCCAGAGCACCTGTTATAATGGTGAGGGTAGTAACCTGCTCAGTAAGCTAACTTTGGTAATCTCTTACTGATATTTCAAGTTGATATAAATGATATTTCTCTTACTCTGGCAATGGCTTATTGACAAAATAGTGAAGGGCAAACTGTGTCAGAGGGATTTCGTAAGGAGACTTTTTAATATGATGGAGTGTCCTTTAATAATTATTTACAGTTACTTGCAACAGAAATAATTAAACTCTCTATTATTGTAATAAATAAATAAATAAATATGTGGTTTAAAATTAAAAAATATTTAATATACACTCAAAGTACCAGAATTCAAATTTTTATACTAGTTGCCTAACAATTTTGGAAGAGCCATAATGGGGAAAAGGATTTTACTCTCGAGCAACAGACAGTGAAATCTTGACTAACTGATCAGATCTTTCCTGACCTCAAAATAAAAAATAAGGCCAGTTAGCTAAGCTTGTTCTTAGCCACTTTGGGGCAATTTTCAAGCAATTATTATCTAAGAAAAAAACCTGAAACATGTAAAATTAAAATAAAGATATTTACCTCTTGAAAATTAATTCTGCATATAGTATAAATTAAAAACAATGGATTGAGCTTGCGAGACTACCATTAAAAGGCAGTTTTATTTAACTGACAGGTGACTGAGAACGTACGCTTGAGATTAGTGAACTTGAATATATCTATGTTAATTAAGAGTAACAGAATACATGCTTATGTACCTTCTATTAGCCCAAATAGCAAATTCCTTAAGCAAACACTTAGTCTTAAGTATGGCTATAACTCTTATTGATTTTATTGGCACTTACAATGTGCTTACGTAACTTGCAAATGTTGGTATCTTTTTATCCTTATCTTTGTTAAAGTCAAGCTGTGTTGCCTCTAATTTTACCTGCTTGTTTTAATTTAGAATATTGATATTTGTCTCTAATCTAGCAAAATTATTCATCATAATATATGAATATCTTAAAGATTTAGGATCCTCACTTTTTTTTAAAATAATTAGAAAGTAGAAAATTTCTAGAATGTTTCTTGAGTTATTTTACCTAAAAGAGACCACAAGAATAAGCAAATCAATTCACTTTTACTCAAGAGAATTTTGATTTGCTAAAGGTTTTGTCAGAGATATTCACAAGATTCACTTATGTTTCAAATCAGACAAATACAAATTTACATGTTACAAAAAAATGAAAAACTTGCAACATCATTATGAGTTGGATATCTGATGATGACTGTGATTTTTCTCACACAAGTTTTCAGTTGCAAATAATTCTATCAATTTGATATGTCAGTAATTTATCTTTTTCTTATAATTGGCTCTAGAGAGCATCCAGTCCAGGTGACACAGCAGCAGTGCTGTGTGAATACCACTTTTCAACTATCCACACAACGGAGGGCATCGTCTACTCTTTCACAACAAAGGCAACTTACATAACCTGCCACTCTTTCCCCTGTGAATTGATACCTAATCAAACTGTCTAGGTGTACAACACTAGTTTAATCATTATCTTCCAGCCACAAACAGAATCTACATTCACAAATTTATAAAATCATCCACTACTGCTTGTCTTGGCTTATTTTTTTTAGTCTTTTGTTAAAAATATTAGCGCATCAAGGGTCTTTTGCCACTTCTATTCTGGCTGAACAAGATCTTAGTCTCAGTTTAGTCCTCAAGTCTAGAGGTTTCGATGTAGAAGTTAAAATGTTGGTAAAACATGTCTTTAATTCCATTGACGATAACAGGATTCTTCCGAAGGAAAGTGCCCTCCAGTTCCTGTAGTCTGGTAGATTTTGCCCTTCAAGAAGTACCTCTCCAAAGAGGTCAGATGAATTCCTAGACTCTGGCCAAAATACTTCTGAAACAACCTTAAAAAACTCAGTAAAATGTTGAGAAATCTTGCCTGCTGGGAAGGGGACAAAAGTTATACAGTGTGTTAATTTGTTATGTAGAACAGAAATGACACAGTGAAAATTGGAAGTCCTTTTACATCAAGTGAAATATGGTTTTTGTTCAAAGATACATTATAGCTACCCGCTGAGTACAGGGAGATAACTTACTGCATGAAATTTTGGTGCAATATGTTGATTTCTGAGTATGTTGCCACAAACTACTAATTAATATAAAATGAAAGGTTCTCTCAATCTGTAATAGACTAAAAAAAAGCCCACTAAAATTACTAGTGAATGGCATTTCAAAGATGGTAATTTATTTTTGCCCTGAACGAGACACTTAAAACATTTTCAAGGACATCACGTCTTCAGGCTTTAAAATATCAACTAATTATCAAATCAATGATCATTTGGGGGAAAGTAATGAAGTATGGAAAATAACCACTTCAAATTATATAAGTCATTACTGTAAAGTATTTAAAACTAGTAAGTCATTAGCAAAGAGATTTAATATGTGGGTACTAAATGCCTTAAAAGTTTGATAAAAAAAGCAAATAGCATTTTAATTGTCATCATTTCCTTTAAAATAAGTAACTTGCCCTTTAAGCTCTTTACACTTATCTATCACTTGCTTATTTTTCTAAGGAAATATTCATTCATTTATTCAAATTATTTTCAGCTTTTTTAAAAAGTTCACACCACTTTATGTTAATATCAAATATTGGGAGGTACTTGAAATAGCAGCCAGCAGAATGACTCAAAGTTCAAGACCAGAAGTACTTAAGGATATGCTTAACTTTAAGCTCATGACCACTCAGTCCTTTGGAGTTCAATATATGTATAAATATTTCCAAGATTGGGAACCTGTTCATTGTATTTTAAAACTTACATTTGTTTAATAAACCATTGATTTACTGTAACAATACCTTCAAACCTTGCTGTACATTTCAAAGTAACTTTCCTCTTTTTTCTTTTTGCAAATAACTTATCCCATGTTCGCTCACCAATGCACAGACGTGGATGTAGGGAGTGAGGGGGAGAAGGAAGAGGCAAAACAATTTATAGGGCTATCCTTCACTATGGTCTTTCTTCTTTTTCTTTTGCCTCTAAGGAATTTGTCACTGATAGAGTCTCTAGATAATGTGATCAATGCTAACACCTCGGGGATTTGCCTGAAGTCCAGTCTACCTGCTGTGCTTCTTGGAGTGTAGAAACTGAGCTAAACACAAGTAGAAAATCCTTCACACTATCTCTGTGCCACTTTATCAGTAGGAAATAAAAGATTCTGTATATTCTCCAGTCTCCCATCCACTTTCTATCTTGTATGTACTCTATTGAGAAGAAATCCTTCCCTTTTCATGAATTACAGGAAATAAAAATTCTTTTCATGGGACGCATGCAGCTCATGGACACAGGCAAAATTCAAAGTTTTATGTATAGTAAAGAAGGAGCTGCTACATCCTGGATCTCATCACGATTTGGGTACGCAAGTCATGGAGATTGCTTTTTTTCAAACCCCAAATGACTTCCGAACAAACAGTTGTGCATCACCGAATATAACCTACATATTACATATGCAATAGGTATATGATAGATAAACTATACACTCCCTTATAAAACAATTTTAGTCACATACCATGCATGTTGCAAAATGTTACCAACTTTGTTTGATAGAAAATTTGGGAGTGTAGGTGATAAGGAAAAATCTGATTTAACGTTTTATTCAAGAGAAGCAAGTAGTATGCTGGCAAAATTTGCTGACGTATTATCACAAAATGTCTCCTTCCTCAAAATGAAACAGTGAAACAAAGTTTTTCTCTAAATCTCTTTGCCTCTTTGTCCGACACTGCCAAGTCTCTGCCCTTCATGTTGATGACTTAAAACCTGACTTGACTCAGACCTTCTATTTTCCTTAGTTGTCCTCTAAAGATCTGTTGCAAAGTCACTCCACATGTTGATCTGGTTCAGATCCATGGGAGAGACAGATGCTTAACATATCTAAATTAAATATATATTATCTATATCATACAAGTTGGGAGAAGATTTTTGGCTTATAATTAATGCAAATATTATTGTTTCCCCCTAAAAAGGGAAATCACCTATTTGTGCGATCTGTCTAGATTCCTCCATAACTTTATTATAACACTATATTTGAAACTCCCTAAAATATCAGTCATAAATTTCTCTGTGCATGTGGGAAGAAGTGATGAAAGAAAGCTGAGGTACAGAAAAAAAAAAGTTGGATTATGTCAAGATGACACAGTCATAGTTTATAATATAAAGTATGCCATGATGTTCCAATAGTAAATGATTGTATCTCATCACAACAAAAACATCTAATATAAAAAAAGTAGTTCCTATCTTTGCCTTGTTTGTAGTTTGCTTGTTCATATTTTACTTATGTTGAGTACTTTTACTACCGGTAAGAAAAGCTTTTGGAAAAACTGCTCATCCAAACCTACTGAAGCTCCTTTAATCTGATCTTTTCTGATTCCCAAACACAACATTACCTACCCAGTCAACCCCAAATTGCTTCCAACTTTCATTTCTCTGGGTAAATTCCTATGGAGTACTGTTTTCCTCCTGTATTTTTCCTCCCACCCTAGTATGAATATGGATTAGTGATGGGTGTCTGAATTTATTGCACACTCTCCAAAGGTGAGCCGCACCACGAACTGTCAAACTCTGATGCCCTCTCAGACACCAGAGTCAAATCAGTTATGTGACAGAGTTAAATGAAAAGTTTGTTTGAAAAGGTAAAACAGAGCTATGCTGTAAACTACTGCAGCTACATTTACCTTCTGCTTGCTTATATCACATTAGACATAAATTTTGTGTTAAACCAGGAAGAAAATTTTCTTTTCATACCTTGCCTTACAAGCCAGCTCTTCAGTGGCTGTTTAAGACAGTGCTGATTGAGCAGTTGGTTTCAAGATTTTTCTCTGAGTGGAAACCAAGCAGTGGTCCTCTGGAGATCCTGGGAGATTTCAGAGTAGGTGCTGCAGGGATCAATGCCACTTTCATCACTGTTTTCACGGCTAATCTATGAAGCACATACTGTGACTTAGCTGTAGTTCTGAACACACGTGATTCAACCCTCGAGGAAAGAGGAGTATAATGCTCTAGGACGTTCCTGTTCTCTGCACTGAAAGACTGATCTACTGAGTCAAAGAAAACAATCTGTTATTACCTAGCAAATTTCCTCCTAAAGAAACATGTGCTTCAGCAGATTGCTTTACTTCACTACCCTGGGAAGATTAAAACAAGCACAACTGTTTAGATGACAAACACTCTGATACTCTTGCAGAGTGTTTTTGAGTTATAAAAATGATATGCTCTAATAAAGGTTTTGCTGGATAGTTTTTCATTTGTATGGGGCTAGTTTTTGTTGTGGTTTTATTTCTTCTCCACTTGTAAGAATAATAAAGAATGAACTTGGGGAAAAAAAAAAAGTAGAATGACCACATTAGGGGAGAGAGCCTCTGTTAGACTGCAATAATTCAGAAACAAGTCTCCGGACGTCACTTTAGTTGAACAGATTTAAGATGAGCCCAAGATCATAATCACACAAGGTTATTACTCTTGTTATGACATTAGGAAAAAAGTGATGACTAATATTTAGCTTTTTAAAATGGCTATAGCTGGAGCTATAGGCGATCGAAAAGTCAAGTCACATGCTACTAATGTTCTTTTACATCATTCAGCAAAATGACAGTGTGATTAGAAAATCAGGGATTAGACTTTGTTTGTTTTCTAATGTGTAGCAATATTCTGGATTTTGTTATACCATTCCGTAAAATGGATCGCTACCAGTAAAAGTTGAGACTGGGTTGGTTCATATTGTAAATATAATTGGTCAACCATAACTTAAGTGCACTGTGTAAATGCCAAGTACTACTAATATTGCAAAGTGTATTTGATTAACTTAGTAATTAAGGCAGATTTTTTCCTCTGGCAGCATCTTTGACATACAATCTCTGAAATAAAAGTTCTGATTTTTTCTTCAAGATATCTTCCTGACAGAATTGCATGCTGCTTTCTGATCATTATTCCTGGTGATGGTTTGTGATAATATGTCAGGGTCCAAAGAGTACCTGATGATTTCTAGATTCTAGATTCTGGCCTTGACAAAATTTCCCTTTGATTCACAAACTGAATAAATCTGATATGAAAGTTACTGCTCGAAAATTATTATGTACCTCCTTCATATCTAATTTACCTTATTAATTGTCCATTTTTCTTGGTTTTAATATAGAATTATCTAGTAAAAATTAAAGTGAAACCATCTCCCATATCTTGAACTGAACCACTGTGTACCTCAGGGAACAGGTAGGTCACAACAACAAATCTGAGTTGGAAAGTTGTGATAGAAAATGAAGTTTGGATTTTATCTAAAGATATGGTAGTGTTGTCAGCCTTACCTGAGTGATCAAATAACCTTATAAAGTCACATATGCTCAGTATCCAATATCTTAACTTCTTTTTTCTCCAAGTCCCCCAAACTTATCAGATAATTGATACTGCATGAGCAGATTGGTGTAACAACAGGAGCTCTACTTTCTACGGAACAGAAGTCTTAGGCTATATATTTCTAGCCATAGGACCACATATCAAAAGCATAATCCTTCAAGAAAGGGGATATTGTCTTTTGAAGTACAGCGATTCTAATCATGGGTGCTGAAAAACAGCTAATAAATAAGCTTTTCTGGGGTGAACATGAAAAGCATCACATGATGCTCTTTCATGTATTGTGCATTAAAGAAAGACCCCTTCATGAACAAAGCTAATTCTGTTTTTATTGAAAAAGTATAACTAAAAGAAATATGAAACCATTTCTAAGACTCAAATCCTACGTGCTTTACAAGCTCATCAGAGAAATGAACAAGATTGACATAAACCATAGAGTATACAGAAAATTCCATCCACTAAAAGCAATGTTGTGGTTTTGTTTAGTGAGGGGGGGCCTAAGGTGGTAGCTTCTGTATGAAACTGCTAGAAGTCGCTCCCCTTTGTTCAGTGGACTTGGCCGGGCCTAGGGCGGACCTGCTGCTGGCCAAGGCCGAGCCGATCAGTAGCAGAATGTCCCGTAATAACACCTCTGCGATAACGTATTTAAGAAGGGGAAAACAGAAAAAAAAAAAAAGAAGAAGAAGAGAAGATGTGAAGAAGCTGAGTAGGGGCAGAGGCGCAGAGGGGGAGGCGCAGGCCTCATGGGCATTGCAGGCCTCACCCTCTGCCCTCTCGCCAGGCGGCCGACTGGGCCCAACTTGGCCCGGCCCGGCTGCAAGAAGCGGAGGGGAGAGGAGATGGATGATGTGAAGAGATCTTGAGAGGCGTCTGCCAGCCTGTTGTGAAGAACTTTTCTTGTGAGAGCAACAGCTGCAGACGCCAAGGTCAGTGAAGAAGGAGGGGCAGGAGTAATGCAGCTCCTGGCCAGAATTCCCCTGCAGCCTGTGGTGATGACCATGGTGGAGCAGGTTGTCCCCCTGCACCCCATGGAGGTCCACAGAGGAGCAGAGATCCACCTGGAGCCCATGAAGGACCCCACACCGGGGGAGGTGGATGCCTGAAGGTGGCTGTGGCCCGTGGAGGGCCCTCTGGGGCAGCTGTTCTGGAGAGACTGCACTCCATGGAAGAGATGACCCATGCCAGAGCAGTTCCACGAAGGACTGTGGCGTAGGGGTGGGACCCCACAACGGAGCAGGGGAGGAATGTGAGGAGTTCTTCCCCCGACTATGAAGCAGCGGCGTAAAATGTGTGATGAACTGACCGCAACCCCCATTCCCTGTGCCGCTCAGGGCGGGAAAGTAGTAGAGATAATGTTAAGCTTGGGAGGAGGGAGGGGTGGGAGGAGGTTATCTTGTTCTCTGTCTCGTTATCCTGGTAGTTTTAGTAATAAATGAATAGTTTTCCCCAAGTCGAGGCTGTTTTGCCCGTAACGGTAATTTTAAGGATTTTCTCCCTGTCCTTATCTCAAACCTTGAGCTGTTTTTTCTTATATTATCTCCCTCTATTCTCTGGGAGGGTGGGGGGAGTGAGAGAGAGAGACTGCGTAGTCTGGTCCTGATCGGGGCTGAACTATGACAAGCAATAATTAAAAGTTAATTTATATCTCCCTTGCCTTGCAATGAAGATGACTGTGGATCTCTTATGTGAGACTGAAAAAATACCCCAAACCCAAAACCAGCCTAGGGAAATGTTTTTCTCTTAATTGAGAGTTTGGATATCCTTTTTGAATGTTCACTGTAGTTTTTAACAAGCTGAATAAGAAGTAATCCCAACTGAGCATCACTTTTAGCTGCAAGGAAAACAAAACAAAACAAAACAAATCTGTACAAAAAGTGAAAATGCTTTCTATGAAGAATCTTGTTCAAGCAGGAAAGAATTTTCCTCTGCAGCCTTAGATCTGAGCCTTTCTCCCTCAAGCTGGGCACACTGACAAACAACTAAAGGAATTTCAGTTATCAATAGCCTACTGCAATTGGAACACATTAATGAGGATCTGGTGTTATTCCCCTAGTCCTGCTGTGAACTCAATGTCTCAAGTGCAGTGCATGATGGCATTTTTTTTGCAGTTGGCATCGTACTATCCAGCGTAACATCAACTTCTCATCAGAATTTCTGATTTGTTCTCCAAAAGTTATTAATAAACATTTGATAACAATTTTGCCTTTTCCTTTGTCTTGATATTAAAATGCAGAAGTATTAATTTTGATAACATTCATTAACATTTAGTACACCAACCTGAAGTGAAGTGGAATGGCATACTTACAGGTATTTTTGCGTAGCTATCTCATATATTTCTTTAAATGACCATCAACGTTCCTGCAGCAATGTTACCTCTGGAAATGTTTCCATGGTGAAGGCAGGGAAAACATCCTATCAGAAATACTTACTTTTATTACATGGTATAGAAAGCAAGGTAAATGGTTAAAAAATAGTCTATGGGTACTGCATTCTGGGAATTATAGTAATGAGGTTTTGATGTGTAACTAAACTTAAAAAAATTGCATTTCATATGACAAAGCCTTAGGCTCAAAATCCTGTTTATGGTCAAAGAGGAAGCATACCTGTATCTAAATTCCAGAATTTGTTTACTATAAGCAATACCTTAAGAATCTGGTTGCTATTATCTGGATCTAATTGTTACAGAAAAAAGAAAGAATAATAACACAGTTAACATTGTAATACAAACACTTTTTAGGTTCTACTTCTTTAGCTAGTGTTATGATCATCCTTCCACAGCTCTTTTGATCCCCAAGCCAGTGCATGCATTCTGGTAGTGGTGATGGGGTGAATGCTTCAGTGAGTTGTGAGCATCTGGAGACCTTCACTAAGAGAAGCATGCTGCAGTCTCTTACTTTCCCTCTTCACTTTGGAAATATTGAACGACAACTACTAAACATTTGCCCTTTATTTTCCTCATAGGTTTCTGTAGCATTCAGCTACCATATAATGTACTAACCTTGGTATATCTCTAGGTATGAAACTAGCCAGTTGGATGAGCATAAATACATTTTGGAAAATATCTGCAGAGACCATTCAAAGCACAGAGCCTGGAGAAGTTGTTGTGAAACCATCATACCAGATCAGCTTGTTCTGTGAGGCATTCACAGGGTCACACTGCTGTGAACACATCCAGCCCCCACAGCAGCTGACTGAAAGGCACAGAATAAGCTTGAACCAAGTCAGAAAGAGCCAGCACCTGTACCCCTTATATTTACTATATTTTTAGACCCTATAAGAAGGCAATAATCATCCCACTGAAGTTTATCAAAGCTTACAAAAGGCAGCTCAGGTAGGTGAGAACAGTCATTGGAGGTTTTCATAATAGCATTACCAACCCCCAGGATGAACCTCAGGAGCCCTGTTGGGTTGCCCCGAGGTTCCCTTACCACCATGGGACAGCTGGCTCCCCTCCATATGCACTCACAGGAGATCTCCAGTTGATCCCTGTATCTTCCTATCCACACAAATGCAGAAAACTCAGGGTGACTGGCCCCTACATGTTGCAGGAACCAAAGCAACTTCTGTGTCTCATCCCTGGTCCCTGACCATATTCATACCGAGAAGAATGCAACCAGCTTGGGATTTTTCATTTGAGAGTTTCCCATTTTTTTTTCAGAAACCACAGTAGCATACTTACCTTAAAAACACATCAAATCAGGAACATGTGTCAGGCTTTCTAGGGTCATTAAAGCAGTTGTGGAAGTGGTAGACATGCTTAAAGAACTTGCGATAGAATGACTAAGTTATCCCATGTACGTTGAAATGTAGTATTGATACTTCATTTAAAAGAAAATTCCTCAAAAGTGTCATATCTTTACTTGTGACATAGTGACTTCAGTGTTCAGTGAATTAATCACTTCATATTTAAAACAGAGAAATTTGTTACATTAGTCCTGAGTTATACATAAATTGTTAATTCTGTCTTTTTAAAGCTAAAAGGCCAAAGAAAAAGTGTTAACATTAATCATTTGACCTCCAGCTACAGAAATAGAAAATTCAGAGTTGGAAAAAATAATCATTTGTCCCTTTTGTCCCTTTTCCGCTAGATTGTACATATTTTGCTTAGGGCTGTCTTGTGTGGCTTCAAGCATGCTGAAATCAGCAAAAGTAAAAAATTCTAATAATGTTATATGCACGATTATAGAAATTTGCTTCCTTCTAACCTGCAGACTTTGAAAATTAATGAACTGTATTAAAAATGTGTTGCAGCCTTTGAATAATTTAAAATAACACAATAATACAACATGAATTGAGTTTCTCAAACAAACTTTTTTTTTTTCCTGGGGTATCAGAGATTAAATAAATATGATGCTTTCCCTGTATGTAAATAAGTATTAGAGTTATTTCACATACGATTTGAATTTGATAACTTATTGCAGTACAGCTTACTGAAAACTGTAGTTCATTACTTAGCTTATAGTTAATGTAAAGAGTTAAATGTAGCATAATTCCACTGATTTTAATCGATTTGAACCTGGAAAGAATGTAATCCATGAATTGTAACTATCATTCTTTCTGCAAAAAGTTATTTAGGAAAAAACATGTGACTTTTCCCCTTATAAACTTATATTGACTTATAAAGGTCAATTGTTTTAAACTCTTTAAGTAGTTTTGTTAAACTGTCAGAATGTCTTTTCTCATGTCTTGCCTGTTTAACTTGCTTGAGTAGGAATGTGACAACAAACCTGTTCCCTCTTTGTGGATCTTCTTTCTGTTCTTATGCATACATTGTGACAATGGGCCATCCACATGTGTGACAATGGGATATTCATCTGTTTCTGATGTGCATCCTACTCCTCTGTAATCATCTATTATCTGTCCTTTTGTAAGCACCAAAGTGTCTGGAAAGAGGTTTTTTTTTCCTGTATAAACTCTGGTATTGAAGTACAACTACCATAACCACTTCTGATATCAACAAGGGACTAAACGGAATGACTGTCTTTCCCTAGCTATGACTGGATATGCTTTACACACTTTATAGATATATTAACATTTGATTTTCCATATTATCCTTGAAATTCTCCTGTAATACAATTAAAAACTAATAATTAAAAAATGAGCAAAACAACTTGTTTTCATAAATGTCTCACATGTATAATCAAACTAATTGAGCAACAGTAATAGCACTTAGCAGTAGAAAAGTGAAGTAATAACGTGTTTAAATTCACATTTTAGAAAGCAATTAAAACCACAATGGCCTTAACAATATTGACATTAAACTACAGCTGATCTATGACTTCTGGATGCTACAACATTATTCATTATGACTGTAAGAAAGTTGGTCTACATTTCCATTGTTACATATATTGAGTGTGTGCATGTGTATTCACCCACGCCCACCATTAAACCATTTCCCCAGGAGACCATAAACAGTATCTTTCTTTTCGGAACAGATTGAACTAAATGGTGGTCACCTTAAACCTAACTGCTGTTCTCTAAAGCCACTAGTTTCATTGAGAGCTACAGATATACTGCTTCATTTTTCAATAGACTGTCTTCCATGCAGACTTACATTTTCCATGATACCACCACCATGGCCTCGAAAGATCAATCGTGTGCAGTGCCCAGCAGGAGCAATACATTGGTTCTTGCTTGTAACGTAATCTGAGGATCTAAGGATCTTCTGCAGAAGAAACAACTTTTTCGCAGGACAAAAAAGATTGTAAGATACATTTTGGAGGTATCTTACAGATACTTAGACTATTTTAATGCACAAAAGCAAAGAGTGAAAATCACAGTACATTAGTTAAAATACTATCCAAACCATTAGGTATATTGGGCAAACAATATGGGACAGAATTGTGAGGGAAGTGATGTTTTGCAATTTTATATACAGTGAAAATTTCCTCAATTATAAAAGCATTACATATAGCATATCTTTCTTTTTCAACAGATACTTCAGGCTAAACATAACAGTGTACAAATTTAAGAAGAGAATTTTGTGTTATAAAATCACAGATCTGCCTCACAGGAGACTAAAATTATTTCAGATTACTCTTTTTGTGTGTTCTGCTTAGAGGCATACTGTACATAGTATGAAACATGACCAATGGTTTGATATACTTGTTAAGAATGTCACACAGACATTTTGGGAAACTGCTGTTACCCTGGAGACCAAAATTAGACTTTATCTGGTCAATTTCAACATCTTCTGGAATATATGAACCAGAATTTGAATAGTCTGCATTCAAAAATATAGCAAGATAGGTATGAAAAGTCAAAAAAACCAATAATTAATTTTAAAATCTCAGTTTAAAGTTCAGGCTAATCAGTCAGGGAAGAATTTCTCTCACAGCTCTGGTCATCTGAGCTAACCATCACCTAGACTCACTTTATAGTCAAAACAGAAAATCAGGCACTTCAGAGCATTGTTTTGCTAGACCTGTTTTGACGTTTTCTTTAGGATGACATGAGTAGTGTCCTAGATTTTATATGTGGGGAGTCTTTTCTCTTAATGCACATGAATTTAGGACTGTCTATAAGTGAACAAAAGGTCCAAGCTCCCATTACAGTCGCTGGACACCTCGTCAATGCAATCAATGGAGTCTACGATGTCTAGTGAGCCTTTCCGACTCTGAGGCAGACAATTATACCTGGTCTGCTGAACAGCATTCTAGGTGCTATTTGCTGAATTGCATATCCAGCACACATGGAGACACCTATATGTCAGCATCTACAGTGAGAGGTGCTCTAAATTGGAATTAATTAATAGTAATTAACTAAATTAATAGTAGTAACTATGAAAGGACTCTGCTGTGAGTAGTTCATATGAACAAACCACACTGTGGATACCTCTCTTGAATCAAATCAGTTGCATCACTGGTGGGCAAGTGAATTTTATGCAACTGTCTACTATTTGATTTGCCAATAATGTCAACCTTTATGTGCTGAATGTCCACCTCTCCTTTTGTCTAGAGCCATATCGTGTTCATATGCATTCTGTATTTTTTGGTTTATAACTCTCCTAATTCCCATTCTAAAAAATCTCTATCATTATCTTTTCTTCTCTGATGTCTGTTCAAAATTTCCTTAAGATATAACTTAATTTTGAAAGAAAGATTTAACTATCCAAAACACATTAGTTCTTGCAATGCCAAGGTGGTTTTTCTTCTCTCTGAATTATGAATGGGTTATGGTTTGAGTACAGGCCATTGACTTTCCTGCAATTCCTTCTCTATCTTATTATATCTGTACTGGATCTGGCTGAGATAGAGTTAATTTTCTTCATAACAGCTTGTATGGGTCTACGCTTTGGATTTGTGACCAAAACAGTGTATATATACACACCAATTTTTATCTATTGCTGAGCACTGCTGACACAGTGTCAGGGCCTTGTCTGTTTCTCATCCTGTCCTATCAGTGAGGAGGCTGGGAATGCACAAGAAGTTGGGGGGGACACAGTCTGGACAGCTGACCCCAGCTGACCAAAGGGATATGCTATACTACATGACTTCATGCTTAGCAATAAAAGCTGGAGGAAGAAGGAGCAAGGAGGGACATTTGGAGTTACGGTGTTTGTTTTCTGAAGTAACCATGTAGTGCTGAGCTGCTGGCCAGGGTTAACCCATCATAGTTCTTTTTGGTGCTCAACATGGGGTGAGACTTTTTATTTTTTTTAAGTCCCTTCAACTTCCATCATCCACAAATAACGCTACAGGCAACAACAACAATCTCACATCTCCAATATACGTGTTGACTGTATTTTGATTATTGAAGAATTTTACAATACAGGTAGTTCTTCATTTCACCTATGACAACAATAGTTGTCATTTTTCAAGGTCTATTTTTTCAACTAACTGCAAACTAATCAGCAGGATTTCACTTTACGTATGGATGAGTGGTCAATTTCAGATGTATTTGAGCTGTACAACACTTATAACTGTTAAGAAGTTTGCTTAGAAGAGTGATTTCCTGCATGTTTTCTAGTTTGCAAGACAGTTTGTACTGCTGTAGTATTTAATGCCCTCATTGATACTGTAAAAATATTATACCAAGTGCCTTGTAGCCACACAATAAAGGAGAATTTCTCCAAAGAACTTGTACTTCAATAAACAAAAGGACATCTGTTTTATACATGGACAAACTGAATATATTAGTGGAAACTGACCATACCTAAGTTGATGCTCAAGCACTTTTAAAGGTCTCCAACTTGGTGTTTTCTCAAGATCACAGGACTAAATCTGTGAACTGAATTACCCTCTCCTGAAGGAGTGATCAAGATCTTAATTGGGTCACTCCTGCTCCTTACTATGTCTGAAAGCTAGATGACAGTAATAATCTCTGCACATGTTCTTTTTGGTCAAAGACGGCATTTTTACCACGACAGAGCTTGTACCTCTAGTTGCACCTCCAGCTCCAAGAGTAGGAAGACAGTAACAGGTTTTTCAGGATATCAGTTTATTTATTTCCTTCTGTAGGTCTTGTCTCTCACTGTCTTGGCAACATCCATTACTTTTGCATTAGTTAGTCTTTCAGTGTTGTTTCCATATAAAATGTAAATATTTTCTACATGTATCTGGTTTTAAGTAGAAGTCAATCATCCTTCTATGCCTAAAAGATTTTAAAGCATGTATTCTTTTATGAATTACTATTCCTCCTTTTATTTGCCTGTGCATATGTTCAGAACATACTAAATACAAATCTAGATGCCTATCCAAAGTGAAGAGCTCAATAGGAATTGTTCATAGACTCAGACCAAACTAAATTTTAAAAAGCAACTCAGCAGCAACTTCCATTTTGTGAACTAATAAGTATTTATAACAGAGAAATTTTCAGAACTGTTCAGCTTCTACTAAAAAGGGAAAGGGTTTGCAACTGATAAATAGATTCTAAGCATTCTTGAAAATCTGTCTGTTTCAAGGTAATTGTAAAAATCTGGCTTTGCTTACTTAAGATTTGAAGATCCTTCACCATCCCCATCAATGGGGAAAATTTTCTTGCTAAAAAGAATTTTAAAAATCCGTATAATTTCCTAGCAGCTTGCAATCAAGGGGAATTGGGATCTGTAATGTGAATACCCCAGACAATTCTTTACAGATGATAATTGTTAATTATCATCACCTGTTTATAATTTCAGTTAACAGGGTGCTTTGACTAAGGATGCTGACTTTTAGAAAGAGCTCATACTTTTTTTTCTGAAGTTAAAAATAAATGGTAGAAACTCTATGCTATTAGGGCTAGACTGTTTTTACTTGAAAATAGGCAGAGAAGCTGGTTTCTCTAGGTTTGCATATATGGGGAAGAATCAACACATCCCAAAAGAAATTAAAATCTCAGTCTCTTACTAACTGTCACAGTGACAGGCGTTATGTATCCCAGTCTTAACTGAAGCTCTTGGGTCCTGCTTGAGGTAAATATTACCCACTTAGGTCTTCACTCTAATGCTGTGCCAGACTTTTTACTGATCAGAATCTCCTCTAGCTAAGATTTCACTAATTTATAAAGCATATATATAACTAAATTGTTGTTGATGGTCTAAATATAGCTTTACAAAATCTAACTCTAAAGTTGGGAATCCAGATTAGTAATCCATTTTAAAAACTAGTGAACTGAGATGTGAAATTTCATTTGTTGGTTTGGTTAATAACAGAAATGTAATCTGGTCCTTAAAACTGCCTTTTCTTTTCCTCTTTCACTTGCTCCATACAGAAGAAAAATATTTATTCTAGAGGTCTGAGTAACATTAAACAGCTATGCCATTGCCATACAACAGCATTGGATCAAGCACATAAAAGGCAAATTGATCACGAGTGAAAAAGAAGGGTTATGAGCCTTCAGTCATGGACCAGACTTCTATTGGTTCAAAAGGATAATATTTATGGATAAGATGTTAAACAGAAAGACTATCTTTTTCTTTATGTATAAAAGCATAAGTGTGATTTTCTTTAGGAGATACATTGATGTATCATAAAATGAATAAAATAAATTATTGTAGCTATTTTTAACTATGATACAGCTCGAGATTCAGCATAAATCAAAGAAAAGGCTGTATGGCTGTCCTCAGATTCATCTAAGATTGCTGCAAAGATCTGAAAGGAGGAGTTCACTGAATGCTCATATTAAGCTGAAAGCAAAACGCATTTAAGAGAGTGGCAATGCAGGCTGAATGAAATATCCCAGGAACTGTGGACTTCTGCTGTCATTTGCACAAAGATAGTTTTTAAAATCAACAGCTTAGATCATTCGGAGTTAAGGTAAAGCAAAAAAAAAAAGTGTTCTTAAAATAAGGCCACCAGTCTAGAGATGAAGTAAATACAGTTTGTCAATGTGGTGAGTGTTTTTCTTTGAATCAGTGAAAATCCTCCACCGTGGACTCTATTTTTAACATATGAGTAGTTTTGTGAAATCAGTTTCAACCAGAACTATATGCTAGACTGTTGGCATGCAAAATACATCTTCAAAGAGCAAGAAAGAACTGACTAGATGAGAGCCATTCACCTGGTATATCATTCACCTTGATGCCAAGTTTAAAGTGTTAGAGGCACTTCAGCAATTTGTGAGAAAATACTACGCATGTTACTGAATGGTATGGATACCATACATATATCCAGAGACCGACCACAGGATACAAAACCACGCTGATTAAGAATTCAACAACTCGTGCAGTGAGCTTACCTTTATCTTGTTCATCATGTTTTACCTCTGCAGAGATGCCATCTTTCATTACCCTTTCTGCCCTTCCCGTTTATCTTGACATAAACAGCACTTAACACTATAAAACATCCTGCTCACTTCCAGCTAGAATTTTTCCTGAGTTAATTTTTTCATTTGTTTTGGGAAGAGAGAGATGGGAGAGGATAACTAGAGGGAGGCATCAATTTTTATTTAGTTAGTTATTTGAGTATGACTATTTAGTCAATGAATCTTTTAGTGTTTTGGAACATTTCTGGCTTACACAATGATTTAATCTCATCCAGCACTGTGCAGCCAGGTATTTTTCCTCTGATTTGAAAGAGCATATTTGGGAATGCTAAGAAAAGAACTCGAGGATGCTTTTTTTTTTGACAATTTGTCCTTCAGTAGCATCAGATATGTTGAAATACACAAAACATCTTTGTTCTACCATTAGAGTTTCAGTAGAATAACAAGACTCTTTCTGAAAGGCCCTTTTATTTGCTCTTTTGAAATAGCATACAGTGTAATGTTACTAATGCAGGCTGTTTTTACATTGTCAGAGAAATGGATGTAAAAATCCTTTTGTGCCAGTGAAAAGAAACTTTATGCTGAAGAAAAACATACAGAAATTTAATCTTCCATTTCTATGTGAACAATATAGGCCAAGTCTGGAATTGTTTGCTACGTGTTCGTACTGTCTGTGTTATTTGCAAATGGATATGAGAAGAAAAAACATGATAGTCTCTAAAAATGATATTTGAAACAGAATGAGAAAAGGAGTCTAGAAGAGCACGCAGGCTTAGACACATTAGGAACAACCTTATGAATTACAAGTTATAGAAATCACCTAGTTGCTAATTTAAAATTATAACTAATAATTTTTAACATAGTAGCTGATGGGCATCTACATAATAAAATTTAAAAATTGATTAGGAAGCAAATATGTTTCTTCTGTATATATTTTACAAGTGAAAATCGAGAATAATTTTAAGATATACTGACATGAAACTAAGAGCACAAACTGTAGGGTGGTGTTGTTAGTACGTAACAGACTATGAGATGGTTATTTCTTTCTACAGTGTTTTGTCAGACCTTCTTTTCAGTACTGTATAACTAATTTTCTTTGAAATATAATAGATGTGCAAATTAAATCAAATGAAATGAACACCTATGTGGGGACATTTTCTAATTTAATCTTCGTCATGACCTATTGCAGCCAGCCCACCCACACAATGCTATTTTTATTGCTTCCTATATTGTTATCAGAGGTGTACATGTTTATATGGAAAATATTGGCTTATCACAGATCACAATAGGCTAATGTAGCTCTTTTGTGATCATAAGTCTTTTCAAAAGGTTTTCTGTTTCATATTATATGGAGACAACATTAAAAGCATAGATCCAATGCTGTTAAAACATATGTTAAAGAAATTTTGCTACTCATTGAAACATTTCATGGGGAATCAATGTTTTCCCTGCTAATAACAATGAAAAAAATAGATGCTTTTACAGAGGGATTTTTAAACAACATTCTTTAAATTAGTATATGCATTATTATATGTTCTATACCACAGAATAAAAAATAAGAACTGATGCTACTCAGTTAACTGATAATTCTCCTTGGCATTAAAACATAGTGTTGCACGTAGAAAGACTTCTGAATTTTTCAGTATTGGCATTTATTTACTATCCAAAGACTAAATCTTGGTTGAAGACATAAGAGCTTTCAACAGACTTTATCCTTTATCTTATTTTGTATTATGATGTTATACTCTATGAGCTATAAATGTATCTGTCTAAAAACATCTCCCTCATCTTCAGATCCATATTGATACATATGAGATACTCTCATATGCACTGTTTTTGTTGTCTTGATCTAAAAGCAGAACATCTATTCTATACATTTATGTAACAATTTCACATCAGAAAAAAGTATTCCTAAATACTAAAAATAAAATAATCTCATTTAGTGATAATTTATAATACAAAACAGGTTGAAGCTTCTGATTGCAAAACTTCTTGAAAGTTTAATTAATGCTATTTCAATTGGCTTCAACCCTATTGATCTCAATAGGATTTTTCCATTAGAGGCGTTAATCACAAAAAGTATATTACAAACCCCTTCTGCATGATTTCTGGTTGTTCCTTCTGATGAGTATTTTTTTTTTTTTTTTATAATAATACCAACAGTACCAGAGCTATTTACCTCTGAAACAGGGATCATAAGATCATGCGGGTAAAGGACTCTGGATATGTGGTTGGAGTTAGCCATAATTACATTGCTGATGCTAGTCATGGAATGAAAATAACTTCTTAGTAGGTGTATATGGTGGATTGCTCACCACAGCAAATAGATTTAATTGACTTGAACGTCCGTGACTCATTCGCAGCAAATTTTGTTTTAAAAGGAGCTGGCAAATGAAGTTTGAAAAAGATTTTTCTTAAGTTCATCATTTTCAAATCTATTTTCCATTAAGTTAAAAAGATTTTTTTTTTTTTTCTCCCCAACAGCATACCATAATTTTTTTCATTTCATTGATCCTTCAGTAAAAGAACCTCTAAGGCCAAGTACTAAACCTTAAATTTTAGATGAGCCTCGAGATCTACTGAACTATGTGGAGGTGATCCCCTTCTCATTCCACATATCCAGAGAGCTCTCCTCTATTGCAGCCTCGCTTTTCGTCCTCACGCTTGCCTGTGTATTTTTTCCCTGCACTCTGTTTATCAGTCTTCTGCATGTTAAAAAAAAAGAATATCCTAACTCCCTGGCAGGGGGTGGTTAAAATGTTGACCTCACTTAATCCAGATTTTTCAAATCTGAAGGGCCTTACACGTATGGGCTTTTCCAAAGTTGGGGAGATTTGCTAGAGAGGCATAAAAGGAAGTTGTTTTTTTTTTGTAAAATTCTATCATTGACTGTGGATTATATAGGATGGAAGGTTTTATAGTTTTCATTCTAGGAATCTTTAATCATCTTTTTCCAGGAGAAAATGAATGGGTTGGCCATTTTGGAAGAAATCAAAAGATTCAGTCTCTGTGAAAATGATTTTTTAATATTTGACTAAGAAATATAACAGAAAGTTACTCAAAATGAAGATAGGAGAGGCTTTTAACTAGCAATTACTTGAAACAGCTTTTATTTAAAGACACATTCATTCTAAATACAGGGTGCTTTACAGCAGCCAAAGTTCTTTTTTTGTATTGGTATCATTTTCTCTGTACATAGACAGCTATGACCTTGGATCATATTTAATAGATTTTTCACTTGGAACTTCCAAAGGCACCATCAATTTTGCATCATTTCACTCACCAGCTGCACTTTTGTTCACATGGTTTACCACATATGCATGGATAGTTATATTTTTCATTCTAAAAATGACAGTTTGCTCTTTTACACATTGATGTTTATTTTGACAAGACTAAAGTAACAAGCAATCCCCATTAAAAAAAAAAATCTCTTACAAGAGAAAATTCAAAAGCATTGCCAGCCCCTACAGTCACTTTTACAAGAAAACCTGACTCACTGATTTGGAAAGGGCTCTCTTAATACAACTTAAATATGTAAGTCCTCTCCTTTTCCTAAATTGACACTTAAACCACTATTGTAAAGAGAAAGATTATTTAGATTTTACTGTTGAGGAGCACTTAAAATACATCTTTAAAATTGTGTAGCAGATAGAATTATTTTTAAACTTAGAATTACAACATTTTTAATAGTGTAATACTTGTGACAATAAATTGTATTTCACATTTATTTAAAAAGCCAAACCCCTCCCCCAAAAAGTATGGTTTTGCTTGATGCATTTGAAAATAATTTGGTCCACACTCACAGAAATATTCAGACAGTGTCATGGGAAGTATAAGTCATTGCTCACAGTCACATATTGCAGCATTATGGTACCAGGAATAAACCTTATGTTTTCTGAGATACAAGACCCATCTCCTGGATTTCACTTTCTCTCTTGAGAGAGGACTGTTTTCCCTGTAGTATAAACCAGTGATAGGGCAAAAAAAGTGATTTACGATAGGATGCAGCTTTTCTTGTGTAAGTTTAGCCATTTACAAGTTCATCTCATCACAAGGTAGGCATCTCAGAGAGGTGCATATCTGCTTCTGTTGACCTCACAACAAGTCTTGATGACTGACTTAAATTAGATGCCATTTCACTGACAGGTAAATGTGAGACAAATCCTAACCTTTAACTCTAAACCACTGCAGTGCCTGCCTTTGTCAGGACCCCATTGTGAAACATAGTTCCCTCTCCCAGTTCTCAGACTTGAGTAAATAAGTGATGCAGAGTAACATTTGTGAAACCAAGCACAGTAATAGGGAAATCTATATAGAGAAATACTCAGGTTGTCAAGGTGGAGCCTGTAACACATAATGATCACCTGGAGATGCTGGTAGAATTGCATGGCTTCATCTGAATGAGTACTCAGATATCTAAAGTCAAAATGGACAAGTCTCAAGAGCAGGGTTTAAGAGTCTCCTCAACAGTTCTGTTGCCTGGTGTTTTAAGTGTGATTACTTTTAACTATCCTGTATGAATGCTCCACTACTAGCATAGAGGGTGAAAAAAGTACACTATCTCTTTCTCTGGCAGATTTTTCATGCAAAAACTAACCTTGTAGGCATGATTTTACAATGAGACTGCAGGCTGAGTCATGCCAACTTTATGAACTCACTAAGCTTGGCAGTGAAGTATGCAGTGCTGGATTGAGGGGATTCTTAACAAGGCTTTAGGGTACCTACAACGGCAGATTTCTACCTCATTTTTGCATATGTGTGAGTGTGCATAACAGATGGACACTTAAACATGAGAGCCATGTAGCTATTTAAATAAACTCATGCTGCTGTGAACTGTGCTATGCCCCCCTATTTTGTTCTTCTTTATTATAGTTAAGGTATGGAAATTAATTACAGATTACACACACACACACACATGTTCAGAGTCTGCATCCTTTACTTGACTTCTGAAGAACAAACATTTATAACACTACTTTGATCATCATGGTGTGAAGTTTGCTTTTGAGGTTTGGGTGGGAATTTGTTTTTATTTTCTTACTAAACCGTGAAAATATGTCATCTAGAAGAAAATATTTTCTGTCCATTGAAGAGCAATGGAAGTTTACAATTAGTAGAACTAGAACACATTCTGTAATAGCTAATGTTATTTTGCATCAGCTTGGTAAGTAGGGCTTAGGACATTTTAAATGATATTTCAAACAGTGTGTAGCCCACTACTATAGGAGAGTTATACCCACGAAGCCAACTGATGATGGAAGAGAAAAGTAGGTTCTGTAACCTATTTTTGTGAAGATGACATGAAACTGGAAGTGGTGTCATAGAACACAAGAATATAAATTCCTTGAAGGAAGATTCCATGCTAAAGTAGAAAACTACAGGAAAAGCACAGAAATCTAAGTCAGGTTCACAACTATGGACACTTAAATACAAGTAAGATATGTATTATTAAGTTAAGCTGGCTGTTTACTGAAGTATTTGTAAGTAGGCTTCTTTAGGGTTTTCTTTCTACATGAAAAAAAAAAAATAAAAGCTTTCAAGAGAGCTGTTTTGGAAGTGATGAGGTAAACAGCCAGCTTAACCCCCAATAAAGTCTATATAGCTATATCTATGTGTATATTATATATATTTTACCCTTTTCTAGTAACTTGTCAATGATTGCCCACCTCTTACACTCTCTTTTCTGAGTTAGCTCCAGTTAATCAGATGCTGATTGGGGATTCTAGAATACACTTGCTGATGATTATGTGTTATTTTAACAGGAGAATGACAATAATTTCCTGTAATGCCACTTGTTAAGGTAATTATGCTGTAATTGCCTTATCAAGGTGTCATAGAGGAGAGAGGAGAAACTCTGAGATTTTACAGCTGCTGTCATGCTTTGATAAAGTGTTATCTTGAAAATATATTATCAGTCATCAAGCTAAATTTCTACCAGTTGTTTTAAATCAGAATAATCTGTCTTGGGTGGGGCATATGACCTCTGCATTTGATATTTCTCATTCTGATAATTAGGAAGGATGTATTATCTTTCTTTTAAAGCATAAAGCTAACAACAGATTTGCACAGATAGGAGTAAATAAATGCAGGTTCATTAAAGTGTCTTTGGAATTTTCAAAGGTGAGAAGCTGCTTCCTATGAAAAGACAGACTTCAAACTGTAATCTTGGTTTTAGAGTAGATACAGCTACAGCTACTTGGATATTGTCTTTGCTGTAGAGAGAGAAAAAGCAAGTGAAACAGAGAATGTGACAGGTCAAAAGCAGGGATATGATAGGTCTCATAAACATGTTTTATTTATTATTTATTAAAAAATTTTAAACAGCCTTAATAAGAGCACTCACTTCAGACTTAGTGAGATCCACTTGCCAGGACATGCTCAACAGGAACAAAAACCTGAGGTCTCTTTCCCTTGGGTCAGAAAAATAGGATACCCAGCAAGAATGAAGGATATATCGCGTGTCTGGAATCAGGACAAACTCCAAGTAAAATGTACTTCTTGACTGAATTCAGACAAGAGTTTGCTATTTGCACTGCCTAACTTTATAATGATATCTAAAGTGATTTTTTTTCAGACTATTTAATCATGCAACAGTGAACTGGGAAATGTAAATAATGCACACTGAATATACCCATTATGCAACTGATCCTCCACTGCCAGCTATTCACCCTGTTGCTCATACTCATGCCAAACTAACACAGAGAGAAGCCACTACTTCAGCTTGTGATGACTGACTGTCCTTTACATGATTATTAGCAATGATAAGGTTAAAAGTAGTGGAGAATTCAGCTCATGCTGCCTAATTCCTTGAAGTATTTAGCCTAACATCTGATGTCAGCAAGAATTAAGTGCTATGCACCTTACTGGATCTAGCCTAAGTGCATACTTTAAGAATGATAAATAAATGTGCATATATTTTGCACATTTGCATGTTTCATACCTTCAAGGCAGCTGATGCAATATACCATGGTAATGATTATATAAGCAATGCACAGATAGGTATGCTAGCTTGATTAATGTCAGATCTTGCACTGAAGCACTTCCCCAATCAGAGAACTGAGAAACTAAATTTGGAGGGTGAAACTTTTTTCTCCTATTCTTCCTGACATGTCTTTTCCATCTCTGAACTATTCAGAGATGTGCTACTAACAGTGTGATTTTCTGGGTGAAGGTCCCACGCAGAATATTTGCTTCAGTTCCTTGGATTATATACTGCAAAATCCAGTAAAAGAAGCATCACTGACAGTTTTGAATCAAATTTAGGAATCCATTTGTCAGCTGGAGAAGAAGAAAGAGATGTGTTTCTAACAGTGCTGCTGGGACAATTTAGCTGACCCATTCAGGGAAACTAATACTCTGCCAAATTTACAAGGGCACACTCTCAAACTGATAACATTTCTTTATATACTTGCAACAGGCTAACTTCACAACATTAAATCTAATCACTACCAAAACTGTAAAGAATGTCTGAGAATGGGAAAGTGACCATGAAGTTACAGCATTTGTGACTTTAATAATAGGAAAGAATGAAAACAGGAAAAGGAAAAAACAGAATTCAGCATACTCATGGATTAGCAGAAAGGCTATTTGGGGAGGACAGTCTGAGGAACAAAAGGCGAATTTGCATCTTTAATATGTGGAACTAAAGGCACAAGAGCAATCTATATATTCTGAGACATTCTGAGGCATAAAAGAGAAAGGGAAGTTAATGGTTTCCCCCAAACTTTCTGATTATCTGGAAGAAAGAAGATATTTTACAAAAAGTAGAAGAAAAGGCTCAAAATAAAAATAAATATAAGGAAGCAAAAAAACCCAAACCAAAACCAGGTAGGATTAAAACAATGAACAATATGGAAAATGGATTGTAGATAACAAAAATAGGGGAGACCTTACAGCAGCCTTCCAGTACCTAAAGGGGACTTATAGGAAAGCTGGAGAGAGACTTTTGACAAGAGTATGTAGTGATAAGACAAGGGGTAATGGATTAAACTGAAAGAGAGTAGATTTAGATTAGATATAAGGAAAAAATTCTTTATTGTGATGGTGGTGAGGCACTGGAACAGGTTGCCCAGAGAAATTGTGGCTGCCCCATCTCTGGAAGTGTTCAAGGCCAGGCTGGATGGGGCTTTCAGTGACCTGGTCTAGTGGGTCAGGGGGGTTTGAACTAGATGATCTTTAAGGTCCCTTCCAATCTAAACCATTTTATGATTCTATGATTCTATGGTAAAAAATTATCAGGTTGCTCAGTGAAGTTGTGGATTTATTCAGAACTTGACTTAACCCTGCTAAACCTCAATCCTATGTTGAATATGCTCTTGCTGGGGGAAGAGGTGGGAGCAGAAATACTCTCCAACATAAATTATTCTTTAATTCTACAATTACATCAACGTTTTAGATGAAAATTGAAAGAAAACATGGAAAGTTTGGAATGAAATAAAACTTGGATAAATTGGCAGAAATATGCATAATAAGTTAAAAAAAAGTCTCAGAGAAGGTGAGTGCAGAAAATTACTTGCAGAAAGGAGAAAACACAACTTTTCAATGGGAAGAGATTTCTAAGCAGAAGCATGGTGAACATGTTCAAAGTTAGCTTCCAAAACTTGTCCTTTAAAAAAAAAATCCCACCTCATCAACCGAGAAGCAAAGTTTTGTCTTATGAACTAGCTATTTATCCATTGAAAAAAAAGACGTCAAGTTCTGTTCTGGGCTATTCTGTTTGCAAGACAAAAAGCTACTCGTAGAAAACATAACTATTGGTTCCATTTTATCTGGGATTTCTGAGGCCTCATGTTGAGCATTCTTTCTGCTTTTAGACATGTTATTTTAACAAGATTAAAGAGAAATCAGCAATAGTTCACAAAATAACAGTGATAATGCTGAGGCTGTTAAATACACTTTACGAAAAAGTTTAAAGGTTTTTTTTTAAAGTCTTTTAACGAGAAGGTGGGGATGATTTTGGTGAACTTCCAGTACACAAAAAGCTCTTTATAAAGAGAACATTGGTGTACTATGTATCCACTATGTCACTGGAAAATAAAGCAAGAAGTAATGAGCATAACATGCACTTCAGAAATGAATAATTCTAATTATAAAAACACTAAAGCGCTGGAATAGATTATTGAAGAGAGTCATGGAACACCAATACCAGATTTCTAAAAAGAAGTTAGACTAGCTAACAAAAAAAAATTGCAGAAGGAACTAGCATTCACATACTGCTCTTTCCTGTTGTTGTGGTTTAACTCTAGTCAGCAACTAAGTACCACATAGCTGCTCGCTCACCCTCCTCCACCCTCTGGTGGGATGGGGAAAGAACTGGAAGAGTAAAAGTAAGAAAACTCATATATTGAGATAATAACAGTTTAATGATTGAAATAAAATTTAAAAAATAGTAATAACAATGATAATCATTGTAATGAAAAGGAAGATAACAAGAGAGAACCCAAACCCAAGAAAAAACAAGTGATGCAACCACTCACCATTTGCCGACTGACACCCAGTCAGTTCCTGAACAGCAGTCACCATCTCCTGACCAACTCCCCCCAGTTTATATGCTGAGTATGACATTGTATGGTATGGGATATCCCTTTGGTCAGTTTTGGTCAGGTGTCCTGGCTGTGCCCCCTCCCAGCTTCACGTATATCTCCAGCCTTCTTGCTGGCAAAGCATGAGAATCTGAAAAGTCTCTAACTTAGTGTAAGCACTACTTAGCAACAACTAAAACATCAGTGTGTTATCAACATAATTCTCATACTAAATCCAAACACAGCACTATACCAGCTGCTAGGAAGAAAATTAACTCTCTTCCAACTAAAACCAGGACACTTGTTTAACAACATGAAAAGTTTATCCATCTGCAGTCATCTGTGGTTCAGTGACAAAAAAAAATGTTTCTTTCTCAAAATGGTACTCAAATGCAGCCAAGGTGGGGAGATGTCAGATAAGGTTTCTCATAGCTCCTTTTCATGCACTTGCTTCACAAAATTCTCGCCCAAGGTTATGCTGTAGCAGTTTGCCCAGACCACAAGCAGCTATGTCTCTAGCAGGGGCAGGAGAAGTTACAGAGCCTCTGTACCTTACCCAGAGCCCTGCCATTGCCTTATCTCATTGTGTCCCTCCTTTCAATATTTGTCTTATTGATTGTCTAACGACTTTTCTCTAAGCCATAAAAATGGCATGAAAGAGGGAGAATAAGAGACCTTACATAGTAAGACAAGAACCAGAATTTCTAAACTGATAAGCAACAACCACATGAATGTTTGAAATTGGAACTCAAAAAAAGATGGAAAATGGAAGACACTGAGCATAGTCACATGGAGCATGATGAGGTTGAGCTGCTGGGAGCAGGATGTGGTGAGAACACACCAGCTTTCTGGGAGGAGGGAAGGGTGCTACCATGTCCAGCCAGGCTGGCCTCTACAGCAACGCTCCTCCCACCTTGAATTCCTGGCTGGTTAAACAAATGGTAAAGGGTTGGAGGATATGGATCAGGGAGGAAGCCCAACCTATGGAACTGATGTGCTGTTTAGTTTTTTGTTCCTCTGCTTACACAATTTTAATTTATTTTAGTTATTAGTTATCAGTTACTGCTTTAGTTAAGAGGCTCTCTTGGGTATGCTTGTATATCTAATTGACAACATATGTTTTAGTGAAAAATTTAAGGATTAAATGAGTTACACACTGACACACACACTGACATTTAGATCAACAGAAATGCATTTCTAAGGAAGCACATTCCTTTAATATGGTATTTACCCACTGATAGCTTTATGGACAGAGATAGTGACTGCATTGCTCCTATATTTCTATTAAATGACATAAGCCATCATTTAATATTATGATATTGATTTATTTTGCTTTCTTGCTTTTTGTCTATTTGATGTCCCTGGTATATGTCAAAGCAGAAGTTTTCTGGGATGCAATTTTTTTTATACTCACTTTGCATTTACTTTGATGCTTTGAAGCTTCACAAATACATTTCAAGTGTCAAAGGTTTTCAGATAGGGGATAGTGGTCCTGCTGGTTTTAAAACAGACAGCTAGAATGTAGATATTTTGCGGCCAGAGGATAGAAGACCACTGGAATAGTCAGGTTCCAATAATCAGAATATCCTGACAAAAATACCCCTTGGAGATATGTACTGGTTTTTACTAGAATGATACTAAAAATACACAGTATCTCAATGAGGACAACTAACAAATACTGACAAGGCTTGGTCTTACCTGAAGGAAAAACATGTAGTGATTCATTTCTGCATGAAACCCTTCTCTGTGCTTTAACAGTATTTGAACACTAATAAGGTTTAACATCCCCTGCTTGTGTGGAGAACTGCTCAGAAAAAATATAGTTTTGATTTTCCTTTCTTGGAACGGTTTAAAATCTGAAATATGGTTTAAAACAGCTAGTCTTCCCCTAGACTTTACATAGTTTTGTGAGGGGCAGAAGAGGAATGGAGAGAAGGTATATTTTAATTCCGGTTTTGCTAGTGAAAGAAATATCATTTTTTCTCTTAGTCAGATTTTTATCTAACTTGCTGAAGGAGGGAGTGACTGACCATCATTCATCTTCTCTCCAGACTATTAAAGAATGCAATAAATACAAAATCATGATTGCAAGCTATGCACATCTGTTAAATTAACTAAGGAAAACACAAACTGAGCAGGGTTGAAAGTGTCTATAACAGCAGTGTATTGCCTGAGGCTCAATGATTCTGTGTGAACAAAACTGCAGTGCTGACCTCCCAGAGTTCTAATGTCTTTTACTTCACCCTTGAACTGAATAATGGCACTTTATCACTTGTGGGAGGCTTCTCCACTTCCCAATAAAATGTTATTTTGCTGTTATTCTTTATCTTTGTTCTAAAATAGTACTTAAAATTTATTTAAAAAAAAACAACAGAAAACCTCTTGTTAGTCTTAAAAGACAGAAAAATATTCAAGACATTGGAATGGACACCGACTGAAAACAATCTCTTGATTGCTTATTATGAACAAAATTTGCAAAATAATGGCTAATTTTTGAGGTAGGATTTTGGAATCCTCTTTTAGACATTTTAAAGATCCAGGACATTCACAAGGCTGACCAGCATGATATTTTATGGTTTGAATTCCTGTAGTGTCAAAGATTTTCCTCAGCTCATTTACATATTATGAAACCTTTGTTCAACTGTGAAAGCAAGAAAAAAATGTTTGTTTCAAGTCACAGTTGCCCAAGCCAGTTGATTGGAGTGGGAATGCATAGATGTGAGTGGAAATGTGTATTTGCTAGCATTTTCCATCATGTAGTCGAGCTGAAGAGATTTAGAGATATTTGTAGCAGCAGAAGTAACCTGAAATGCAACTGTGTTAGAAGCAGTATGGTAGTATAATGGGAATGTATACCTGCAAGTTAAACATCTTTGGGAGGATTCCCAGATACTGATGAGGGCTGTAAGTGCTCATGTCTAACCTACTGCCCTGCCTGAGCCCTCCACAGCACTGGCATTGCTGTGTCTCCTGGGGTGTTCTGGTTTCCAGAGCCATGCCCACAAACTGGTGGCTTGGGGGGTACTGCTGGGACTGTGCTGGTTGCTGCATACCAAAATCATGCTAAGGAACATTTCACTAGAGGAAATTTAGACTTCCATGCACCTTGAACAGCTGGTTTCCATACACAGTAGAATGGGGCTCATATTTCGAGAAATGCCATTGTAGAAATAAAATAAGCTTTGTCAGAGTTGTGCATTATAGATTTGTGAGTTACTGTTCACTTGCTTATTTAGTGCCAATGTAAGTTTTCCTTTATTCTTTCACTTTTTGTTTAAAATAATTTAATCTTGATTTAAAAGTTTAAAAGATGTTGATGCAAAATACGTTCTCCAGTATTTCAAATATTTCCCCAGTATTTCAAGTAGTAAAACTAGACAACTGTCTAGTAAAATTAGAAGAAGAAAGCTTGAATGAGAAGAAAATCCAGTTTTGAGACAAATAGGGTGACAAAATTAATTTTTTACTTTATTTTGTTGTGTTTTGAAGACATCTGAAAAAAAAAATCCTGTTAGATTGCTCTTTGTGTCTCTTGTTTTATCTCAAGATTCAGTTTAATCATCCCACACCTTAACCTACCTGTCCTTGTAGACCTACATCCATACCAGTAAAAAAGATAATAAAGAAGACAGATTTCATTGAAGAGTTTTTATTTGCACTACTTGGAAAAATGATTGTATTTTAACAGCAAATATACCTAACCTGCTCCTTGTTGCTGTCTACTATTATTGTTCCGTCTCTTGTGAGCTAGAAAACAATAAAAGGATAACATGATGTTCGCCCAACTCTGTGAAGATTTCCTCCTTTTCTATACATGAGGGAGTCTGACATAATGTGGCACAAACTTTCTTTCCCCCCATCAAAAATGGAATCCATATACCTTGTATCCAAGCTTTGGGGATGGTGCTGCATAGAAACTGAACCAGTCCTTTGATCTGCGTGATAAACCGAGTGTTCATTTCCCAGTAACACAATACTGATGTGTACAGACAGAAACTGCTTGGATTTAAACTAGCCAGCCTTTCTCTCAGAGTCACAGAAGGCCACTTCCAGGTCAGAGGTAGGTGAACGGGATTTTAGGCTAGGAAAAAGGGTAATTCTTCCTCTCTCGTGAAAGGAAAATTATCTTTCCTCCTCTCTTTTCTTGTATTCTCATTGCTTATTTATTGAACAACCCCACAACTTTGTGCTCTAAATATGTTTAGCTTTGGGGGATTATATGCAGTTTGTTGTTCGTTACCTCAGATACAACAGCAAAGAATTCTGTTAAAATGTTATCTTGCTGTGTTTATTTTTCCTATAATCAATGAGGAGGCACACTGCAACTCAAACTTGGAGACTGAATTCAGTCTAGCAACAGCTCCTTTGGTTGTTACAGCTCTTGAAGTGAAAAGAGCTCCTAAAGGGAGACAGATGTATTCTCACGTAACTAATTTCAATTCTTTGGTTCTTGTAGTGAGAGGAAATGTGCATAGTGTGAGTGAGCACTGGAAATTACCAGGAAATAAGTGCTACTTGTTACCCAGAAGTTTAATGGTTTATTATCTAGAAATTTTGCTGCTTTATTGACATCTTTGTTGCATCTTTTCATGAGTATGAGCGCTACAAATACTAAAATAGAGATCCACAGTTGTCATTTAATATCATGATTATAATTATTGTTTTTTTAAAGATGAGTTATGTTTTTAATATTTTTAAAAAAATTTCCTATTACTTATTTCAGTGAGCACATGTCCTAATGAAGGCACAACAGACCTGGGGAAAAAAAAAATGGAAAGTGGTGTATTTATCTACTTTTCCTTATCCTTCCTTCATCAGAAATTGACACCTAATGAAAAGCACTATCAGTATTTTAAACTCTTGAATATTTCTCATTGAAAAGTTAACAAAATATTTTAACAAATATATTAAATTAAAGCCAAAAGCTGGGTTTGTCAGGCAAAAAAAAACCAAAACCCTGAAAAGCTGTACTGAGTACTTCTGTGCAGAGCATCTTCCACAGTATTAGACACATCTTGTGCTATTACTTTTCAGGTTAAAAACAGAGTGATGCTTTGAGATCATGATTGTAAATTTAAAAACCTACAGTGGAAATCAACAGAGATTAGGAGCATCACCCCAGATCTTAATCCAAAGACAGAGTTCAGGTTCCCTCATTTGAAAGCAGAGAATTATCTTTTAGCGAGCTATTCCATACTTCTTTTCAGACAAAATCAATCATTTTCTTAATTGAATATCTTCTACTTCTAATTGCCTGTGCAAACAAAAGCTTAGCTCCTAGTTGATTACCTGACATTGATTTAGTTACCAAACTAAAACTACTTAGTTATCAAATGAGGTGAACACATACTGTCTATAAAAAATTTTTCTGTAGCTTCCAGAAACATTGACATCTTATGCTATAATTACATTAAAATATTTGAAACTGCCTTACGCTGGATGTGAGTTCCCAGAGCTTGATTTCCTTTTCTGCCAGAGTTTTTCATTGTTACTATATAAAGATTCTTAAATTAGCTTTTCATGAAGTTATAGCATCATGAAAATGGAGCTGGACAAATCACATGGCCAAAGAAGGATGAACTGTAACAACTGGGTTCATTTTTAACAGGTCTCATTTTTCTTTTACTGCTAGGAAAAAAAATAACAACCTTGTAATATTTTGCTTTTTCATCTGCCTTTCATGTCTAAGGCCAAAACAATGGAGATACCTTACATGTTTCACAATCCTGTCCTTGAATACTAACTCCTACAAAAGGAAATGAGAAAATCCCTATCCTCTGTGCTTCAGCTTTTGTGATAGAATAAGGTTATGTTGAGCAACTCCAGAGATTAAAGCCTGAGAAAAGACTATTTATTTGAATTACTATTGCACCTGTTAATACCAATAAAGACTCTTGGGTGAGAGATACTAAAAAGACACTGCTTGCCTTCAGGAACTTAAAATATGGATTTTGACCAGACATAACTGGAAGAAGTAAATCAAGGAGGAAACTGAAAAGCAAGTAGCAGAAAAGCAAATAAATCACCTTACAGGGATATCTGTCAAGTTTTACAGTTTACTTAACTGCAATCAACATTTTCTAATAAGAAAAGGATTATATACACTATATGGTAAAAATGTCTTAAATTCTAGTTGTCCCTGGAGTATTACTTATATTGTTGTTGTTGTTGTTGAGCCTTAATTCTACTGTTATTGTTGTTGGGTTTTATTATTATAAATATTAGTATTAGTATTTGTATTTTGTTACTGATATTTATATTATCTAGCTTGTAGCCAACTTCAAGTTTAGCCCTGTGTTGGCATCTGAACAGTAGTTATCAAGTCTGAAAGCACCCTGTTGCTCAAAGCATACCTGGCTTTTTGCTGGCTCAAGATGAAAAGCTGATCCAGCTTGGTAATGGAATTGTAAATACCAGCATCTGTTTCTCTCAGTGGCTTTTAGATATTAGCTAGGTGTCAGCTAAAACCTTGGGCTGCTGTTAAGCAAATTGGTCCTCCAAATGGCTTTCTGAAGTTAATCATGATCTTAGAAAAATTTATTCTTTTAAAAAAAAATGTAGACATATCTTAAATTCTTCCTAAACCATGTAGTCAATCTCACTTTTGAGGAAGAATATACAACATCAAAAACTGTCTTAGTGTGCTCACAGTTTATTAATAAAGAAAAAATAATAAATCTACTTCCACCCACAAAGTAAACCAAACAAACACAATGCATTTTCAAACACTTGCTACTGGAGTCCTGTTTCTCACAATGTTCCATCTTGTTAATGTATATGGGTATTTTAATTGTTCAGAAGAAATGAAGCAGAACTAGTTACCAAAGGAGGTGTCTCTTTCTTCACTTCTCTAATTTTTCAGAAGCTTTATATATAATTAGAGATTGCTGATGCAGTAATTATTGTGGAAAAAAAAAGAAGCTTGATTGCTGCACTGTTATACATTGAATGAGGGGGGGAATAATTTGCCGTGATTGAATTTACTATTAAGTATTTAATGGAATATTCTGTCCCAGTATATTTAAACAATACACTATGCAGGGAGTGGTAAATGTTAAGCAGAGCAATTTTAAACTGTACATATATTTTTAAAAATTTAATTGGATATCAGTCTCATGTCATAAATTCTTTACTTTGAATAAACATGTCTCCTTGTATTCCAGCTCATACATTATTATTTGTGGATTTTTAATCTCAGCTTTTTTTTTTTTTCAGTTGTTAGCTATAACTTCTACTCTACATTTATCAGAAAGCCAAACACAAAGTAATTCACTTAATTTTAAATTTAACCGCTTTTTTTTAACTTGCTAATATTATCTCTCTGAACTAACAATTTTTAGATAAAAGAAGCAGGAAAATGTACAGTTACTGAAGATTTAATTTAAAACAGTTCTTAACCATGTGTTTATCTCTTTGACTTCATATCAAGTGTCAGATCAGTTAAGGACTTCATCCACCAGCAGCTTGTCCTTGGATGTTAAGATTTGTAAGAAAGTAACCTTTTATTAGACCAGTTGATAAAGATGGAAAAAACAAGCTTTTGAGCAGAAAACTTTACAAATCTCATGTCACCTTTTTCTTCAGCCATACGATTAAAATCAAATAATCTACTGGACTGTTGTTGATACATTGTTTTCAAAACATAATACAAAATCACCATGCCTTCTTCTTAAAAAAACTTCCTTATGTGTTGTTCTATTAATGTATCCATTGAAATTCTTATATTTAAGTTTTCTCACACATTAAGAATCAGTTAACTTTCATCTTAGTATTATTAGTTAACTGACCTTCACTACTTCTTGTGGCTAAAATGAGAGCTTGAACGTCCTTGTTTCTTCTTGTGCCAAGCAAAATGATCAGGCAACTGGTCTGAAAAGTCATCTTTCTGTAATCAGTTTCTCATTCTTAAAGTGCAAATAGATCATTTTTTGAGTAGTCGATTTTTCAGCATCGTAGTAATTTTTCAGAATTAAACTAGAGGAAGAAATATTTTTTAAGTGGAGCTGAAAATATTTTTTTAAAAAAATTCAAAAACATTTAAAATTATTTCAAGTGAAGAGTTTTTTTTAAATTTTGCAAATGCTTGCATTTTTTAATATTCCATTATTTTTCCTAAAAATGCAATTACAAAACAAACAAACAAAAATCTTATTTTGAAAATGCATTTAAAAATTAATTGTGTATTTAAAAAATATTTCTGTCCACAAACTGTGGAAAAAAATGACAGTTTTGAGGAGCGACTGGTCAGTCTAAATCCTTGAGACTTTTTTGACTAAAACATTCAATTAATATTATTCAGTTGCATTTATAGCTCCTTTGGACAAGTACCTGAATTTCACTGCTGTTTTCTTTGAATATGTTGTATCTTTGTCCAGGATTTTGATATTTTTTTTTGCCTTTTCAAAAACTCTTCTTCCCTAAAACTAATTTTAATTCTATTCAATGTAACATTTACACAACTACTTTGCAGTTTTGGGGACTACACTATCAATGCCTTTCTCCAAATGCTCCTTCAAAAGTCATTTATTCCCTCCCTACCTGGATTTGTCCTCTCTTGACATGGCTGATAGATGCTGCTATAAAACCAGATCCCTCCCTGTAATTATTATTAGAATTAAAATGAGCACAGTCTTGCCCTTGCTTTTTGTTTAATTTTTTAGAATAATTTCCAGACTTTATTTTCCAAATGACCTGTGGCAGATTAAAGTTCTTCGTTATGAACATGGCTCCTAAACTAACAGTATTAGTGTCCTCTGAGAACTTCAGAGAATACTTCATGACTCTGATCCTCTGGATGGTAAATACTTCACACAAAAACATGTCTCCCTGCCCCAAAATATCTCATTATAAACAGGCTCTATATCAATTGTGCATCAGTCAAGTGAAATGGCAGTAAATGGCAATATGAGTGAAGTGTGAGAACCTGTTGTACAAACTAATGAGTGAATAAAAAAAAAATCTGCATTGACTGTTGACTGTTCATTGTTGGAAATGTGAAACACTGCAATTTCAGTCAACACTGAAACTTGGGAAAAGATTTCCCAGTAGTAGCTTATTGTAAAGAAGACTGGAAGAGTGAAAAGTCTTTTCAGGCATCTCACTACCACTGCGTCTCCTTATCCCTGCACACAGAGGCACCACAGAGTTTCTAGAGAGACATTGTCCCTTAGAAGTGCTAGTCCTTTTTATCTATCATACTTCCCCATGCTCTCCTGCCGCCACATCAAAAGCAGTGCTAGCCCACACCAAGTCATGATTCTGCTCCTTGGTCAACTTTTTTGAGCATACACCAAGTTTTTACTTCTTAGTTGTATGACAGTCAGAACAAAAGACCCCTGGTTAATCACTGCAACATCATGCCATTAGCACAACTAAAACAGCACTAGCGATATCATACACCTTGCTCTCACACTAGTGCAGAATGCAGGAGAAACACAGGACACTTACCTAGTAATTACCTAAAACAGCAGAAACCCAGTTGCAGTAAATCCTTCCACTGCCATCAGACTGAACAGAAATAAACCTCTTTGGTAGGCACTTGCTGAGGCGGAAGGGGATACTGGGAATTCTGTGAAGATGACAAAATAAGTGGAGGCTGCTGTTTGCTGTATGGTTATGCACCTTCCAGCAAGGCCAAAAGGACAGGACTATATATTTTGAAAATGCTTTCATATGGTTTGGAATTGTGAACAGCCTCTGTTCTGCTTTGCTGTGATTTTTTCTTTCTTTTATTTTTTTCCCTCTCCTTCCCTCTCTCTTGCTTTCTATCTTCCCCTCTATCCTGTAATACAGATTAACAGAAAGGACTCACTTTAAATATAAGATTTGCAACATTTGTTCATATTTGCTTTGATGTGAAGTAAAATTCTATTTTGGTTTCACAGGCCTGGATTTTGAATAAATTGAGATTAATTTTGGGGTGATGAAAGCTTGATTATTTCTACATGCTAACATCATGGTCGGAAAAAGTTAATTGAACATAAACTTTTGAGAGATTGACTGCCTCAGAAATAAGATTATTTTTAAAATATTTTGCTTGTGATTCTGAAATCATATAATTTTATTTCACTCTCTGCCTTTATTTCTTTTTATTCACTAGAACTTTTGGTTTAAAGTCTGCCCTCAATACATCTCTGGTGACACTGATTCCATTGCATACATTGGCTAAATCAAACTCTTCCATTTACTATGAGTTAACCTGAGAGCTGGCAATCTGCCCCACATGAGCATTCATTTCTGCCTCCAGTGTTAAGAGGGACATCCAGAAGCTGATATTATCTTCTCCAAGTTGAAACTGTCCCTGCATTTCCTTCTTTCTCTGTAAGAGCAGAAAGGAAGAAATAAGCTCCATTTTTTTTTCTTATTTTCTCTGTATTAATAAGCTGTGGTCACGTCTTCTGCTATAGAGCTCCTTATCCAAAGCTATCATCTCAGTTTACCTGCTGTGTCAGTTGGAAAAAGTTTATAGATTCCCTTCATTTGAAATCTTAATCCCACCAGAATCAAAACCTCATTTGTATACTTGATTTTGAGTGGTAATAATTTAGTGCAAATTGAATAAACTCAAAGCTAACAGAGCAAAGGAAACACTTGTGTTTCATTTTACTTTGCAATTTATAATATTTAAAAATGCCATCTTTTACATTTTCAGCACTGGTAATAATTCCTAAATTAGTATAATCTTTGTAAATAGAGTAAGCTTCTTAAAAATAAAAAAAAGTAGCTTACTTTTGGACAAGATGTCAACATGCAGATCTAGCTTCCTTTTTCAGTCTGCTTAAGGTGATTTTCTGCAGAAGAATTATTTTTACAAGATCTTATGCTAAAATTGTAAGGACATGGAATACATTTTTCTGCATTTCCTGACCTTCATGTCTCACAGAGATTGCAAAGTCTGCTTGACATTTAAAATAATATCCTGACATCAACTACACCATTATTTCCAACAAGTTAAGTCAGCAGCATCAGCACTGTTTATCTTATTTCTGTCCTTTCAGCAGCAGAGTTCAGCTGGTTACCAGTGACCTCTGCTATTCAGTATTCCTGCCAGCTAAACATCTACAACCAAAATCCTTCTCGTTAGCTTGTCGTTACATTCCAGTTTTTAAAATTAGCACTGGAACACAAATCTGCGAGGGCCTCTGGGGAAGCAGCTTCAGGTAAATAAACATCTTGTGCTGTGCATGCTCGGTACAGGCTGGATCAAGCAATTACCTAAGTAAGTGGTCTTCCTGGTTATTCAAAACAGAGTCTTTCCCACTTTATCGTCAATCTACTGTGGGATTCTGTTTAAAGTAGCAGTATCTTGCTTGTAAATATTTTATTATTTAAGTAACAGGAGACAGAGTTGAGAGAATATTTCCTGTTAAATAATTTAACCAACACATATCTCTGTTAAGTTTCTCACTGTCCTTTGGATATGTGCTCCTTAGCAAGAGCACATGCAAAAATGCTACTATATAGTCAGATTTTATTAGACAATGGAGCCTGGAAGCAGACAAATTCTTAGAAAATAAAATAAGGATGGTAAATTCACAATAGATAGCAATGTAGATCAACACGTATGATACGTCAATATATTTCAAAATTAGAGTTTTTTAAAAGAAATATATGTAACCAAATTTTGACATAGATATTCAAAGCTATCGAAGAGTTCACTAAGGCAATTTATGAAAACAATGCTTTTGAATAAATTTTAGTTTATCTATGATTGTGCTTCTGAAGCATTTCTAGTTTATCTAGGATTGCACAATTCATGCAAGTTTTTATGTCACTTTAAAGTAAGAGCCAAAGAACTATAAAATCTTTCCCTAAACTAATTCTAGATTTCATTACAGAAAAGTCTTTTATCTCCAAAATTCTTGAGATTTCAGACTAATTTTTTTTTTAATTTTCAGAGTTCTACATGCACAACAGCAATACCTTTCCTGTTGAATAATGCTGAAGTTAATAATGTGATTTGTTTTCACAGTCTTATGTTGTGATTCAAATTCATAAGTTGCTGTAAATTTGTTAGTTCAGCAAATTGCACCATATGGAATATATTTTAGTTATACAGAGGTCTTTACATTGAGTAATTGGTTTGGGGTAATGGTTTTAAAATAGAGGGAGGTAGATTCAGATTAGATATTAGGAAAAATTTTTTTCCAGAACACTAAAAGATGCCCTATCCATGGAAACATTCAAAGCCAGGTTGGATGAGGCTCTGAGCAACCTGATCTGGTTGAAGATGGCCCTGCTTCTTGCAGGGGGGTTGGACTAGATGACCTTTAAAGGTCCTTTTCAACCCAAACTATTCTACGATTCTATGATTCTAATTAACAGAGGAACACTTAGTTTAATACTACCAAGCCCTTACTGAAGTTAACAATATGTGTACAAAAGTATTTTCACTAAATGGTATAGCAGTTCTGGAGTTTCACTGTAACAGTTTTTTGTCTGTAAGATCCATTACAGAATCTCTGGATATGATGAAGAGAAAAAGGGAAAGAAGATAGAAAAAGATATGTCTGTTTTCAGTAGTTCACTTGATGCAAAATAAGCATGATTCATTTAAGCTAGCGTCAAGGTATATTGCTATACAATTTAAAATATCATTGCACAGTCCTTTATCAAGGACTACAGAACTCTCCATATGCTGAAGATGTCCCACAATTACCAGATTTATGTTTGACTGGGCTTTATATTTTATAGAAAGGTGCACCTCCCATTTTTTCCCTTTTTAAAACTATTGCCTTCTTTTAAGATGTTTAATACAACAAAAATATATCAATTTACTGACCACCATTTTATTTAAAATGGTAACACAGTGACATATCTCCCTTGTTGGATATATTAAAAAGCTGTCTGGAAATGGTCCTGGTCAAGTGGCTCTAAATGGCCCTGCTTGAGTAGTAGGGTTGAACCAAATGACCTCCAGAGGTCCCTTCCAACCTCAACTGTTCTGTAATTCTGTGATTATTCATGAGCAACAATTTTATAAAACTACACTAGCCTGTTAAAGATCTAATTAGCTTTATTTTATAAATATGGTATTAGATATGCTAGCAGAATTCAGATTTATTTTGTCCAGAAAACTTATGACACAATAACTTGATACTAATTGATAAACTGAATCTATCTCTACAACAGATTTAGAGGCAGAGGAATAAAAAATAAATAAGGGGAATGAAAGATTACCTCACAACTCAGCAAGATTTCTTTGCTAAACTTAGAGAATTATCTGTCCTTTGTTGCGCATCCTAAAATTCTCTGTGTGATACATAGAAATAACATCTGCTGTTTGAATGGTTTTAAAATGTTAAGAGAACATTACACTGAAGTTCTTATTTACTTATAGGTTTAAATAACATTACTCTTTACCAAGGCAGCTCTGTGTCTACTGTACTGTTGGTTGTATTGGTTAAGGGCATAAGCCAATCTAAGAATTCAGGACTATTCTAGAAGCTTCCATGTGTTGTGTCTGGCCTCCAGCTGCTGTTTCAGGACAGCATGTTAGGACCTATCATATCTGTCAATCATCTCATATGTGCATTCTGTATTCTCTAGGGAATCATCCTTTATTTTATAAATAACTGTAATGGGAGCTGATACATACATCATGTGGGAATCCACACATAGATGGCTACATGTAAGTGTGCTGAATCCCCTCTCTGATAATACTCCTCAAATATGCAAACAGAAAATGCTGAAACTAATTTATTTTCCATGTCTGCACTGCAGACAGCAAGAAGTATTGCTGGTACTTAAACTATAGCAAACCAAATTCAGATTTAGACATGAAAAAAAACTATCTTACAAAATGGACAGTTAATGACTGGAATAGATTGGCCAAGGAGTTTAAGGAGTCTGCCTCCTTGGAGACCTTTAAGATCAGGTGAGACAAACATTTGTCAGTAATGACAGATATAAAGCTAATCTAGCCTTACAGTGGATTTAGACTAGATGATTCCTTCAAAAGACATGGACAAGATGGAATAGATACTGATTCAAATGTCCTTTTTTACTAATTTACCAGTCCCTGGTGTCCTAAAATCAGTTTCTTTCTAACAATCCCTGCCTTATCACTAGGACATATGCCAAAATAAGTAGGGGGTGTAATCTGGCCTATGGAATGCTGGCAGATGTCTCCCTCCAAGACAATGTGACACTCTGAGCAATGCTCAAAATTTTCTGAAAAAAACCCAAACACATTTAGTTCCTGTTTTCTTGAAAACACATGAATGAGGTCTTGCTATGTCTAACTTTCTGCAAAAATATTTACTGGAATTGAATTCCAGTTTTCTGATGTGAAAGAATTTAAAAAGTTATTTCCAAGCCCAAGTAATTATTGCACAGCCATGCTCTATGGTTCAATATAATCATTGAATATATGTTCTATTCTCTTCTGTAGTTTTCATAGAACAACTTTTTCCATGCTACTATTTTAAGATTAACACAGTGGAAACTATGGGATAATTTAAAATACATTTATACATACTGAAGACTAGACAGTATCAGTAATAATGCCATCTCCTTTTTGCAAGAGAGAAAGGGCTCATGGTCTTCGTCAACATCAGTCTAAACTATCTACAGTAAGTAGTGAAGGAGCTGGCCAATGTCTCTGCAAGGCCGTTTTCAATTGTCTTTGAAAGGTCACAGCAACTGGGGAAAGTTCCTGAGGACTGGTAGATAACAAATGCCACACTTCAAGAAGTCCAAAAAGGAAGATCAGGGAAACTATAGGCTGATCAGCTTACTTAGATACTGAGGAAGGTGATGGAGTGAATAATTTTGCATACAATTCCCAAATGGATAAGTGATGATTTGGAGTAGTCAGCATAGTTTCACAGAGGGGAATTCACATCTGACCAACCTTACAGGCTTCTTCAATAAAATTACTGGCTTGGTGGGCAAGGGGAGAGCAGTGGATGTTGTTTATCTTGACTTTAGCAGGGCTTTCAACACTGTTAAAATGTCTTTATTGACAAACTAATAAAGTGTAGGTTTGATAAGTGGACAGTAAAGTGGATTGAAAACTGCCTGAACTGCTGGACCTAGAGGGTTGATCAGTGGCATGAAGTCAAGCTGGATGCCAGGCACTAGTGGAATACTCCAAGGTCAACACTAGGAGTCAACACTGCTTAACGTCTTCATTAATGACTTGGATGATGGAACTGAGTGCACCAAGTTTGCAGGCAATACCAAAGTGGGACAAATGGTTGATACACCAGATGATTGTACCACCATTTACAGGGACATTGACAAGCTGTAGAAATGGGCTGACAGCAACCTCATAAAGTTCAGCAAAGGGAAATAAGAACTTTCACCTGGGGAAGAATACCTCTGTGCACCAGGCTATGCGCTGACTGGTTTTCTTTACAGAAAAAGACTTAGAATTTCTGGTGGACGACAAATTTGCCTAAACATAAGAAAAGACTTCTTACTGTAAGTGTGGTGAAACCTTGGAACAGGACTGGATGACCTCCAGAGATCCCCTCACTATTCTGTGATTCTGTGAAATGGCACAAAACACTGATTGAGTGATATTTAAATAAGCATTGTAGAGTAAGATACAGTGAAAGAGGACATGTAATCATCACTTAGCTAATAATTTTGGATGATACATCAACAGTCATATAAAGCTGGGGTTCTGTTTTGTCTACCTTACCCAAAGAATTTGACTCTAAAATACCACTTTCAAAACACTTTGTTTACTTTAAAGTAGGTAAATGTAATGCAGGGAAGAGAGTGAACAGTGAAGATCCTCGTTAACAGAGATGGATTCAATCTTTTAGTTTCTAACATTCCTGGGTACTGAACATGATGTTGATTTTCCTGTTCAGAGAAAGCTTTTTAAATACAGTCCCTGGTGGTGAACTTTTGACTTCTAAACTTCACAACTCAGCATAAGGTGTCCAAGTTCACTTCAGCAATGTTATCCTTTTCAGAGACGCTCTAGAGAATTGCCATGGTAACCCACGCATAATTGTGTGAATACGACTTTAGATGGTATCTTCACATACATTTCTAAGGGCATTGATGCTCAGTGGGTACTAGTGATCTCACCAAAAGAAGAATCTGTCACTGCTTGCATATAGGAGCTGTGTGAGACTCCCACTATCATCTTTCAGAAAAGTTCACCCTTCCTTGATGATAGGCTCATTCTATACCTGCATTATGCAGCTTATTGGAATTAAACACATCTGGGAGAATCTCATTCAACTGTTTTATGCCATACTGGGAAAATGAACACTAAATGTGACTACACACAATATACTGAATACTTCCACAGGTAACATAAGGGCACGGGAATGTTTTTGCTTTCTTTGATAAATAAGAAGAGAATTATGTGTCCAGAAGATTATAGTCAAGGACTAAGGAAGGGAACTGTAATGATCAATCAAAAAAGACAACTCTGGCATGTGACTTTCCTACATGGAGGAAAAGGTTCATTTGTTTAATATTTTCAGCCTGAGTAGGTCTGAGAAACAATGCTCAGATGAAGGTCCATTATATATAATAGAATTAAATTGTGAAAAAAAACTGGGACTTTGAAAGAAAATCTGTGATATTTTGATGAGCAAGTAGTTGGGAGAAGTAGCGCTGGAATTTAGAGCATCCAGTAATAAAATATCATGAAGAGTTTCTACTAAATATAAGTAGTTTTCCAACAAAAATCACTGCTTGACAAAGAGCTAGTTTTATTGTGGTTCTTTAAAAAAAAAGGTACAGTAATCTGGAATTGCTGATTAGCTAGGACCAGTGATTACATCTGGGATATGTTAAATATTGACAAACAAAATGTGGCTTAATAACACATATTAAGAATTTAAAACAGTGAATTTTCCCAAACATAGGCAAATTGGGAGTTACAAATGAGACTGTCTTGGAAGAAAAAAAAAGAAGGAAAATTGAGAGTTATGGATGGCCAAGAATAATAATCCAGAAAGACAATAACTTTGATTAAAAGCTTATTTATTTCAGTCGTAAAATTAAGAGCCAAATTAGAGGCAAAAGAGGATATGTCAAAAGTAAAAAAGCAGGAAATCATTAACAATCAATACAAATTAAAGGTTATGAGATAATGAAAATTGATTTTAAAAATCTGAAAAAAATATCAGTAGAGAATCCATGGATGGCAGGGCTTTTAAAAAGCGCAAGGATAAATTTAATAGAATCATAGAATTGTTAGGGATGGATGGGACGCACAAAAGTCATCTAGAATAACTCCCCTGCAAGGAGCAGGGATATCTCCAACTAGATCAGGTTGCTCAGAGCCCTGTCCAACCCAGCCTTGAACATTTCTTTGTCGCTGACAAAGATGTTAAACAGGGCTGGTCCCAAAACCAACCCCTGAGGAATGCCACTTGTCACCGGTCTCCACTTGGACATTGAGCCATTGACCACAACTCATTGAGTGTGGCCATCCAGCCAATTCCTTATCAACCCAGTGGTCCATCCATCAAATCAATTTAAGAATATTATTTCTCATTGCTTTTGAAAATAGATGGGCCATATCTGCTGAATTTGTTTTTTCAGAAGAACAATTCAGGAAAAGATGTAAAGTGAACAAACAGTGTAACTGCGAGCAAACCGTGTGATGGTGATAGTTGATGTTTAAAAAAGGAAGCATCAGTGTAGTCAGAAAAATTAAAACTAGAAAAAGATCCTGAGTGTAATTAGCCTTTGATAGAAACTTCAAAGAAGGTGGCAGGTTCTACATATCTTGCATACAAAGACAAACAGAAGTTACTAGTCTGAATGAAAGACTAAACATAGAATCATAGAATCACAGAATGGTTAGGGTTGGAAGGGACCTTCAAAGGCCATCTAGTCCAACCCCCCTGCAAGAAGCAGGGACGTCTCCAACTATATCAGGTTGCTCAGAGCCTCATCCAACCTGGGCTTGAACATTTTCAGGGATGGAGCATCCACCACCTCTCTGGTCAACCTGTTCCAGTGTTCTACAACCCTCATTGTAGAATTTTTTTTCCTAATATAAACATGCAAAATAAAATATTTTATGGTATAGAAGAATTCAATCTGGCACATTTAATAGACTGTCCTTGTTTTAGGCTCTGTGAATCTTTTTTGTATTTCCAGTTATTTTTCTGCTGGGCACTGATAAAATGGCTAACACTTCCTTTCACTTTCAGGATGCCAGAAACTGTACATGTCTTATATGTTGGAGAGGGCCCACAGGTAATTCTTTCTAGATCAGACCAAGACTGTTAAACTGTTATTATACATTTATGTTTTTTTCATGTACAGACCATTGTCTGTGTCAAAGTTCATGAATTTGGATTGTTTTGAGAGAATACCATATTTTGGTATGTTTCACATTTTGCAATGCAATTGGTCTTCAATCAATAGGCTTAGCTTCATAGAATTATTGCTGAAGGAATACCTTCAAAGCTAAGAGGTTACCTTATCTTTAAATTAGGGTCTCAGAACAGTCAGGTCTGCTGCTGCAGTTATCTATTACATTATTATTACATAAAATATCACATTAAAGTAATATATTGTATTATATTATTATATGTGATGTTATGGTGATCCAGTACTCATTTTTAAAACTGACTAAAAGTGTGAATTTTTATTTGCAAGTGAGTACAAATACATATGCTTACATGAAGAATTCTTACATAAAAATGTAAAGATAAAATACTCTCAGAGTATGTCTTACTGTTTTAGGACAGCAATAGTATACATAGCTAGTATATCTACTTGTGGCATTATATTCTATCCATCACTCTTTGATGAGAGCGCTGTTTTAACAGGTATGCACTTCCTGGATTTCACTGTCAACCACAGAGGAAAATTCTATTTCTGGAAGATACAAAATAGTTTCAGTGAATGCTTAGCTTCTGCAAACACACAATGCATCTCTGCTTATAACTCATTTTTTTTTTCTTTTCTTAGTGAGGTCTCTTTCATCTCTCGTCCTTCAGTGTCCAAAAGAACAGAAAAGTGAAACAGGATTTACGCTTTGAGATGATTTCTGTTGAAGAGTACTTTGTTTTTTTCCACAAGAGTTACTTTTTAGTGCTGAGTTTCTTCAAGAAGAGTTTGCAATAGGCTACTTACATAGGCATGCCACTGCAGGACTGCAGCCTTAGTTTGCTAATCTTTTTCTGATCCTTTGTATCCTGTTACTAGCATTTAGAGAAAAAAAAAAAAGCCTGTACAGACATGTAAGTAGTAGTACTCCATTCTTTTTTTTTTTAAAGCCACTTACACTTTACACTTTAAAAATTATAAATAGCTTTATTTCCTGTTAATGGAGTAATTTATATAGTACCTACTATCTACATTGACAGCACTTTTTATCCACTAGCAAATGTGCAGCATTTACTGAATCAATTACTTGAGTTATGAAGAGGAGCACAAAGCCTCATTGCCACTCCATTCTTCTCAATAACAAAGGAGAAAACACATTAAAAACTAGCATTGATGGGTTGTTGTGAGATTCAGTCAATGAGCACTCCCAGAGTCGAAATTAAAAGGCAGTTAGGAGAAAATTGTTTTCTCTGGTCATCAGTCACAATGTGAAAGGCCTTTTTCACAATGATTAATTAAAAGCTGAAAAAAGACTGAGCTTTAATAAAGTGTCTGGATGGGTTTTCGGTAGAATCATGAGTTAACGGACAGTGGCTTGCCTTGACTAAGTGTTATTGCTCTAGTCCATAATTTCATCTTGAAAATGGGCAAGGGAGTGAATCTTCCTCTTCGTAATTGAGTATTGATTTGAAAATAAATGGCACTGAAACTCCCACTGAACTGTCAGGATATATTCTGGACAGCACTGACAAGAAGTGGCTTTTGGTTGGTGTGAAAGTTATGGATCAGCTTGATACTTAAATACATAGAGCTCCACTGCAATCTATCTTCTGATTTATCAAGTTTCAGTTGGTCAATATATGACATTGCAGAGGAAATAACATTTATGTGCCTGAAGCAAGAACAGAGAAACATTATGGCCTTCTTTCTGAAACATTTCCTTCAAGTTGTGAAGCTATTTAAAAAACAACACCAAAAGTTTGGTTGATGCCTCAAATAACTATTTCCATGTATAGACATTAAGCTTGTAACTAGTTTAAATGTGCTTACAAGGGAAGCGATTAATTTAACACACGCACATTATCTTAAAATAACTTGATGGCACGCAAGCAACAGCAGTATGGACTGTGCAACCTGAGAGATTATAAAACTGACAGTCACCAGAGATTATAAAACTGACAGTCACCACTTTTAAGGCTTTAAGTGCTGTAGTCTGTTGGCTGTCTTAAAAGGTATATGACCTACACTATAGAAAGTCTTCAAACTTTCACTAGTGGTATAAAAATGACATTGGATGTAAAACTAAAATACTATAATGAAAGTTAGAGAGAGAAAACAAAATTCAGTCAGACTTTTTTAACCTAGCAAAAATAAAACAGACTTTTAAAGGCATTTAAATGCCAATCTGCCAATGAAATTAGTAGACGTTAAGCATTTTAGACACTAGAGTCACAGGGGTCTTTACAACCCTTTGAGGTAGCTCTAAACTATGGATGGCAATATCTTTGCACTAGGTTTGAGATAACCAAAGTGAATTAAAGAGTTACACCCTAGGTTCCTCAAAAGAAAGCGAAAGGAGCTCCAGGTACAGATGCTGAATGGGGAATCACCTAAACATAGCCAACAAGAAACAAGAAGCATAACTGTATCTTCACAGCTTTCATCTGAGAAAAGACTGCCTTTTTTAACTTTTAAAAACAGGACCAGACCTCACTAGTTTTGCTGCAAAACTTAATGGTACTTGCCCTTATATGAAGTATTTATACAAAAATTTGTACAACTGATATGTATGTCAGCTACAGCTAGAGTGGAGAGCATGGATAGCATACACCCAAGAAATGTAAGCTCTCATTTTCCAGGTTCTCCTCTTTTTGAGACTTCAAATTCCAAAGTCCTTCAAGGCCTCCTGAGCCTCACTCAGTCATTTGAGGAAAAACTTAATGGGGAGGAGTGTGTGTGCACACATGCATGCATGTTAAAAAATGATGATCAGATTATAGGGTCAGGAAGACAGAAGAGACTATATCTCCAAAGGTCATTTTTTATGAATCTCAAATTAAACATAAAAATTTCTAGTTTATGTATGAAAAATCAAAACAATCTAACAATCCACAGGAAATGAAATGTGCCTTCCTTTTTCCTACTCCTGACTGGGATTTTACCCTATTTTTACTATCTTAATTATATTAGACAAACATCTGTGGGAGATCTTCTTTGGCTAGGACTGACACAAAAGACTCAGTAAATACTTTGGCCTTCATATCATTTGTCAATTGCTGTTCCTATCCACTGAGCAATGAACATACACTGTACCTGTTATAATTTTACTGTTAATTTGGAATCAAGCCCTCATGCACTGCTTTAGAAATTCACAGTTTTGGACCGATGGAAAAAAAAAAAGTTTATTATTTATGTTATTTATAGATTCTTGCCTGAGAATATATTGTACTTCTCTTTTCCCAATTCCTTCAGTGACCACGGCTTGGAACTGCTTATGCAAGTCACGGCACGAATGGAAGAACTGTTATACTGATTTCACAAAAAAATAAAGTAAATTAAAAACATTAATTGTTTACAAGTATGTTCTGTAAAAGACACAAACTAGATGATTATCAATTATCTTGCAATAATAGAATTTACTTTATTGAAGTTATTAATGATAAAATAGGTTATTCTGAATGAATTGAGAACATTTCCACCATATTTAGCTGAATCAAATTAACATGTTAAAGCAATAGAAGTAAAATGTAAATCTTAATTAGTCGATCATCATGATGGGTTTTGGACTTTATTTCACTTGATCATCATATCTTATAAAGAACTATAAAGACAGGATGAGAACAGCAGAGGTCATCTGTTGAATTACAAACAGAAAATGGAAATATTTCCAGTAGTACATCTGCCAGATCTAAGCAAATCTCTGACATTTTTTAGTCACTTACAGTATATGAACACTTCTCTCTTGCCTGAATTTGTCTTCAAAGTACCTTCACTAGATAAACACTTTCTTCTGTTCCCATTTCATTTTTTGCAAAGTTTGGAAGAGCAAAATTAAGGCCCAAAGTTTTGGAAATACGTCTTTGGGAAAAGCAACGGGTGTTAGTTTCTGCCTGGTGTCTAAATATATAAAAAAGATTGTTCATAGGCAACTTGACCAAGGACACATAGGATGCTTATCAGAATCTTATTTCCCAAGTACTCACCTAGTACTTTAATTGTCATTAAGCTGTAGTGGGCATGAATTCAACCACAGAATTCGTAAGAAGAAAATTTGGAGAATGGACATTTTGAAAACACAGATGTACATTATTAATGAGTGCCACAACTTAACTCAGGGTTTCTTTGGATCAAGTTCTTCACTGGATTTAGAATAGATAGATTTCAAGACTCCAAACCGGCTTCTCCTTTCCTTCCCTTTCCTTAGTTTTGCAGTGGTGAGAGGACTATTCTCTGACTGCAGTGTAGTGGAACACTAAGAGTAGTGATGTAGAAAAATGTACTAGAAATATGAAGGTTTGCAGGGATGGAGAATAAATTGGAACATAAATGCAGTGGGAAAAGGACAAAAAGAAGTTCCTTAAGAAAAGCTGTAAGAATGGCATGTGTAAACTGCACCTAGATAAAAGATTATCGGGATCCTTGTACAATTACATGCAGCATCTCTGGACATCCAGATCAGGAGACAAAGAGTAATGAATAAATTTTAGTGACCCACAGAGGAGGGACAGGATGAAAAGAATGATTGATGTGAGCTTCTAAAGTGTACAGGAAAAGCAGATCTGAAACAGCAAGCACATGGGCCCCAGCCAAAGATGAGGTCAGAATACACAATGAGGATCCAGTTGGAGTTCTGTGTCCTCTGTGTCTCATGAGGAATCATGAGTCAACCTTGACAGGCTAGAGGTATGCCTGTGAGAACCTCATGAAGTTCAACAAGGCCAAGTGCAAGGTACTGCATGTGGGTCAGGGCAATCCCAAGCACAAATACAGGCTGGGCAGAGAATGGATTGAGAGCAGTCCTAAGGAGAAGAACTTGGGAGTGCTGGTGGACGAGAAGCTCAACATGAGCTGGCAGTGTGCATCTGCAGCCCAGAAAGTCAACTGCATCCTGGGCTGCATCAAGAGGAGTGTGGCTAGCAGGTCAAAGCAGGTGATTCTTCCCCTCTATTCCACTCTCATGAGACCCCACCTGGAATAATGCATCCAGCTCTGGAGTCCCCAACATAAGAAGGACGTGGATCTGTTTGAGCGAGTCCAGAGGAGGGCCACGAAGATGATCAGAGGGCTGGACCACCTCTGCTATGAGGACAGGCTGAGAGAGTTGGGGTTGTTCAGACTGGAGAACAAAAGGCTCCGGGGAGACCTTCAAGTGGCCTTTCAGGACCTAAAGGGGGCCTACAGGAAAGATGGGGAAAAACTCTTCAGTAGGGCCTGCAGTGACAGGACAAGAGGTAATGGCTTTAAATTAAAAGAAGGTAAATTTATACTAGATATAAGGAATAAATATTTTACAATTAGAGTGGTGAAACACTGGCACAGGTTGCCCAGAGAGGTGGTAGATGCCCCGCCCCTGGAGACATTCAAGGCCAGGTTGGATGGGGCTATGAGCAACCTGATCTGGTTGGAGATGTCCCTGCTTTTTTGCAGGGGGAGTTAGACTAGATGACCTTTAAAGGTTCCTTCCAATCCAAACTATTCTATGATTCTATAATCCGACCACAAGGCATACATCTTGCCAACTGAAATCTGGACAGACCTTGAGGGCACGTGCCTCTCCATGCCGGTGAATGCATACAATCATAGGGGTATTAAAGTGTGAAATAATTTTTAATTTTTAAACAAGGCCAGACACTGAGAATTGCTACATTTTTACTACAATGTTACAACAGTAGTTCTTGCAATGGAGGAGGGAAGTTGTTGGTTTTCTGGTTGACCCTCGGAGGTCACACAAGGTACAGTGAGTAGGTGGGCACATCCATTAATACTGTCAGTCTTCTCTGCTTAGATTTGTGGCTGACAACAGTACAGTTAAAGGGATACTTAGAAAGACATTGTTTTCACAAGGACTTGGCAGGTTTTCCTATTCAATTGTCAACCATCTTAAAGGGGTCATGAAGTCAACTGTTTCCACCCACCACAACATGACACGCGGATCAAACTCTAGGAAAAGCTAAAAATCCTGTTTTCATAAGAAATCCTCCTTTCAAGTTTTCACTCATGACACATACTTTTACAACTGGCAGTTTCCAGCATTGTCTGTTCTTACTGCAGCAAAGAATCCAACAGGACACAGAAATCACATGTTAGACATCACTGCAGGGCCAGCTCCAGCTTGTGAACAAACAGCAAACAGAGCAGCAGGAATAATATTCAGTGCTACTTTACAAACAGATGGTACTGATTTTTTCAAAGCTTCAAATTTTATTTTATTGTGCACCAGAGTCTAGAACAGGAATGGATTTTTCACTCAAGGATACAAGAAAGCATTCTTTGTTCTTTCAACATTTACAGCCCTGGGCTCTTTTACATTCACATCTCACCTTTTACTGAAGAAATTCAAATCAATAGCTCTGACTTGTCAGAAATATATCGTACTCTGAAACTATTGTTTTGTTAGTAAGAAGGAAGGAAGAGAAATGGGAAAGGGTACATTATAATCATCCCATTGGTGTTACACCACTGTGAACAGAGAAATTAAAATTCACTGGGCTGGCAAGATAGCATACAAAAAGGATCATGAACCTTACAGAGAACCAGCATTTGTAAATGAAATTTTGCAAGCAATGTTGAAATTAAGCATGTGAATGTATGAAGAAAAGGGAAACACATTTTCCAGTTAGATCCCTTCAGAATGCAAAATAAGTCAAAAAGAAAACAGTCTTTGTTATTTGAGACACTGCTTTTTATTTTTAAGATAAAATATTTCTGCTATGTGTTTTAGAGATTTTTCCTTGGGTGTGTAGAAGTAGAAAAAGTATATTTGTTTTGGAAACATAATTCCCTGACTCCAGCTACAGATTATGTTGAGTCCTATCTTTACGGGTGAATGGGTCTGTGCTGCCAGTGCAAGTCCCACGAGCAAATACTGATTCAGGAACACTTAGATATTTTTTATGACAGTGACCCTAATGTAGGCAACTGAATATAAATTGAACATGGCATAGTGCAAACTGCAATTTCCTGTTGCTAGATATGGTAAATTTTTTCAAAATAGCTGCCAATATTGTCATTTATCGGCTGGATGGTCAAATGCTTCCAACAGACTTGGTACTCATATGGCTGGCCAGAATATCTTAATCCTTATGTGACAGAGATCTCTATTTTACTCAGATACAGATGCAATTAAGTTTTATCCATCAACATGTAACTTTTATAAGAAGGACATAACTAAGGCAAATAATTCTGTTTTATTTTACATCTCTTAACTTTTGATAGAACTATAAGACATCATAGAAGGCTCGTATGCAATAGACCAATATTTACTGAAAAACTGTGGAAGTTTTACTTCCCTAGAAGTTGATGTGTAACATCATTGTAACATTTCACTCCTCAGTTCTGAGAACCAAAATAGTTTGTGATGCGCTATATTGCCTGGAACTCTCTCTTTTGCGATGTATCTTAACAACACAGGATACTACCTTAAACAGAGATACATTTTTAAAAAAAGTTCTGCAAACTGTTTTTGGCACTAATCAGCTTCTTAAGTAACAGCTGCCACACATGATTTTGCAGTGGCTCAAAGTGACAACTAACAGTTGTTAGTATGTAAAAAAACACCAATAAACAAAATGTAGTTGTTCAGTTCATTAGTCATCAGTTGAAAAAAGTCTCATTTTAGACAGAATGAAATGTCTTGTGTTTACTGTTTCTTAATCCTTTTTCATACTTATAAAATTCATATTTTTTAAAAAATTGAATTTTTAATGTCCTTAGACTAAGTCTGACAGATATAATTAAAAATAAGAAATCCTCTGATGAGTGAACCAATGCTTTTAAAAAATCTCTTCGCCCTTGCTTAAAACTATTTGTTTTGAGATATATATTTTCATGTAAAGACAAATTCCTTTTAGTATTGTTTTATGACTGCTTTTATGGAGCTAATTTTTCTGAAAGACTTAATAGTGACAGTAAAACATTCAGGCTTCGTGATAGAAACATCCTGATTGTATGAAATACACATTTTGTCAGTCATAAAAACCTCTGAATAAAACTTCATCTAAAATTTTTAGCAGCACAATTCTTGAAGCCAGGGAGGAATTAATGCATGCATTTTGTGAAGCAGAAAAGAATGTTACTGCTCCATCAGTATCAATCATACTAGTTATCATTTTGAAGTTTCCTTTAAGTAGAGTAATTTTTTTTTGTATTAGTAGAGAACTAGAAACCCAAGGGACAGGTTGCTTCCAAGAAGAGGTCTAGGTAAAATACAAGTATATCCAAACTGCTCCATCAATAAGAGTGCTTCTTGCTAATGCCAGAAAAGGACAAAATAGTGCAGTTTGCAGCCTGATATACCATAGCAGACACTGGAAACCGTGGGAACCCCACGGAGGGAAGACCACCGTTCTGACTATGGTTATGTCCAAACCTTAAGCAGGCCTTGCATGTTTCCCAGCCAGTGCCTGGCAAGCAATTCCTCACTTCTGCACCCATGCAGGCATATGTGAATGTGCCAGACAAGTATTGTTCATGCCATTCAGCTTTCACAATTATGTTTTCTCCCCTTGCTTTAACATATTTTTGCCCCCTCATTCTGTAGGCACCAGCTTTTTGCAGCATTGCAGTGAATTCAGTTGATCTCCCACCTCTGCCATCTAAACAGCACTTGTGGCTTGGAGTGCCTGTGTTTAGAAAAAAATATTCAGGTGAGTAGCAAAAGGCTTTTGTAATATCTACAAGTATTGCATATATACTATAAATACATATCCATCCCTGCTTTCTGAGCATTGATGATTTCTATCTAATTGCAGGAGCATCAAAGACTGCAATTAAGCAAATTTTTGAACACTATTTGTTAACAATCAGTAAATTATTAATTTCCATTATTTTGTGTATTGCTACAGGAAAGAACATCAGTTCTAACTTACATGGAAACACGCAATTTTTTTTTTAAAGCAAGACAAGGCTTGTAAGTGATACCTTTTATAAACCAATATATTTGGAAAGAAAACAGATAATGTTTTGAACATACAAGCCTCCTTCAAATCTGAAATAGAAGCAGTAAACTTCAAGGAAAATACTTCTGAATTTTAGAGCTTAAGAAGGAATTTTGGCAACATTTGCAATAACAGGAAAAGTACTGATAAGGTTGAGAAGTGGGATGCTGATGTGTGAATGCACTCAGCCAGGAAGGGAAACAGCAGCAAAGACAACCTGTGATGACCTGAAAATGATGGTACCTGAAGTAAGTACATTAAAGTGTGAAAATAAAGGCAGTTTAAGCCAAGGTAAAGCCAAGTAAGCATGGCCTTACCTCTTTCCTCTACTATTTCTCTCTCTCCTTCATGCTTCTGCCTCGTTCCTAGCACAAACATTACCATTAATGTGAACTCATGGTCAGTGAGAGCTGATTTCTGACTAACTGTGGGTCGCACTGTTACACTGCACACTGGAGTTTCAGAAAACCACGCAGGTACTTGTCTTGGTGAAATACAGCTAAAATAGAAGGTCACTCTACCAAGTCATAGGACCCAGATGTGGTCACTCAGAACAGAGAAAATGGTGATGACTTAATGGCATTAATACTGGCCTTCTGGAGAAAGATCAAAAAAGAAGTCTTAAAACAATTGTGTGTTTTTATCTCTCTGTTTTCATTACAAGGATATTTTTCATTGTGTATTTCAAGCTTAGCATGCTGTTGGCTACATTAGGCCCAGTAATGTCTGCATTAAAAAAAAACAAAAAAAACCAAAAAAACCAAACAAAACAGAAACTACGAAAGATTACTACATAGAAGTTACTGTATTAAGCTTTCCTGCCTTTGGTATGCTTTTGTCTATAACTAGCAAAAAAAAAAATCTTGACCCAATGTTTCTAGAAAATCATCTTACCTCTTTAAAATGGAGGGGAAGTTTCATAAACTACTTTCTTACAATAACAAGGCTTAAAAGCACATGTAGATAGGGATAACTCTTACTTAAGAGCAGAAACAACACAGGCCCCAGCTCCATTTTCCTGGCAGAGATCCCTCCCCCTGCAGGCACCCATGAGTACCGTCTGCCCAGACAGTCACACCTCTCCTCCAATCACATGGTCTCATAAGTTCTCAGGCACCCTGTGATTGGCTGGCAGGACCAGCCACACTCCCCCCTTCTTGTTTATCCCAGAACAAGGTCAGAGCTGGAAGTGCCACCCCTCCAGTACAGCGGTTGGGGGAGAGGCTGGCCCTGTCAGCCAATCACAACAGACCACATGACACAAAGAGGAATGACTTCCAGGGCAAATGGTACACTGAAGGGGTGTGGCTTCTGCTGGAAGTTCTTCGGGTGGAAGGAGCAGTAGAGTGGGAGGTTGTACCTCTCATCAGGAGTGGTGGTGGGGAATGCTCAGGGGTCTGTAACTTGCCCACAGGTGGCTAACACCTTGTCTGAGGAGCAAACCTCCCTGGCCCAATTTTCAGGCTGTGGCCTGTGTTCTCTCAAATGGAATAAAACAAACTGTCACTGTTAAGATTGTCTAGAGACATTTCCTTGCACTGCTGTGCCCATGATTCCTCTTTTTAGTTCATCTAACACACTCGATCATATGTTTACCTCCTCTATAATATAAATGAAGACAGTTTTGTTGCCCTAGCAGTCTCTGATTGTCTTCTGGAAATAAAAATCTATATGTTATTTTTAATTGCAAGTAAAATGCTTAATACTTAAAAGAACATTGGTATGGATACTGTCTAGTTGCTTTGAAGTATATCTAATCATACAGAATAACATTAGTTTAGCCTTACAGTAGCACTGATGGCTGTTTTGCTACCATGGTAACTTGCAGCAAATATTAGATTTAGTAGAATAACAAAATTTTATTTCCATTAAAAAAATCAGTTGGAAAGATTTCTTGCAGAATTTTCCATTTTTTAAAGAAAAGAATTGGGAAAAAAAAATTCCATGTAATTTTCATTTTGAATAATCATTTTAATTATTATTTTTTAAAGTGAAAAAAAATGACAATTTTGTGAGCTATAAAGAGATATAAATCAATTCAGTGTGTCTTTATTTTGGCTCTGATATCTTTCCAATCAATCTACTTCCCTTAAATATTTTTTTTTGTTGTTGTTAATTTTTCTGAAAAGCAGATGAAGAACCAGTGAAATACAAAGACTGTAGTAGAAGAATCAGCTCCCTGTTCCCACTGTTGAGTACTGTAGCATTCCTGGGAGGGCAGCCATGAGGGGGCAACAGGATCCCTGCAACTGGAATAGATCAAACTCAATCCAGATGAGAACAGTATTTCATGCAGATTAATTAATGCCTTTTGTTCCAGCAGAGGTTTTCTGAAATTCCTTTTAGATGCCATTCTTCATATAAAACTGTCTGGGAATCTAAATATTGTGTTTGCAAAGTATCACAGAACAAACTTACATTTGTGTTATCATCTTACCCAATAAGGTATTTCCATGGATTCTCTTTTTGAGACACAAATGAAATAACCAAAATCAGGAAAGTTCTGCATTGAATTATGTCTGTGTGGTTTTTTTAGCACACAGTCATAAACTTTCAAGCTTCATCTTACAAACACTTGAAAACAAACGGGTACATATCATGAAACTGAGTATTGGTTAACCTGCACTGTGAAACTATCTTTCCTCTGTCCGAACCACCTTGATTTCCATGCAGTGAAAACATCTCTAATTAACTAGTCTGATTTCTAATCTCTTTTGTTTTATTCCTGTTTTCTACCTTGAAGGATTTGAGGCAGCCCATTTCCCCAACACTTTCCCTCCCATACTGTTGCCTAAGGAGAGGTGCGCAGAACTGCCATACCTACCCTGTCTATTCCCAAGGATACCCAAAGGAAACCTTTGATTCCTGCGGCACTCTAATCATGTTGTTTTGACCTCTGGCTTCCTGATAAGACAAATGCATTGCATTTTCAAGCTTCCAGGAAACTTAAGGGGGGATATTTTTTTTTGTTTTGGGTTTTTTTTTCCCAATGGAAAAAATGACATTTTCTGCACACATACGCAAAATTGCTTTCTGTCAATAAAATAGCTTTTTTTTTTCCCTTTGTTTCTTTTTTTTTTCCCCCTAAGATGAAGTAGAATGTTTAAAATCTGAAATATTTCAATAAGGTGATTGTGATGGTGCCTCAGGGGAGTTTTAGGTCACTATTTTCTTTTTGATCTCACCTCATGGCCATGCCCCATCTGGACACTGTATCATGGACCATGAATAGGAAGTCTTGTAGTACAACTATCATTTTTTACTGCAAATTTGGCTCATAATCTCTGATAGTGATCCATGGCCAAAAACTCTAGCATAAGACTGGTATAATCGATTGAATTTTGCACAAGAGGCTGATCAGCTGAGGATAGCACAGACATGAGAAAATTGTATTAAAAAAGCTTGAGGTACTCCACCATTTCCAATTGAAAATATTGTGTATTTTCTCTAAAAGAAAAAAAAAATCTACTTTCTATATGAAAAAGGTGACAAAACTGGCTTCAAGAGTTTTCCAATGGAAATTAACTTGTCCATGTCGATATTCACCCTCTCCCCTCTTGCAGGGTCTAGTTTCTGTGGAAAGGACTTAACATGATTAGTGCAGAGGAAGTGGCAGCATGCAGAAGACATCCCGTTCAGTTCTGATGTCTGAGTTGCAGGGAGAAATGATCTTTAGTATTACTTAAAGTTTCTTAATTTTCCTCCCATTGGAGCTGTTTTCAAATATTTAATCTGAAAATGTCACAATTTTGCGAAATTAAATTCTTTTAGTAAATTTTCATTCATAAGTAGAACTCAAAGGCTCAGAGGAATATATTGGATGAAATGAAACAGGTTTGTGTTGGTTTTTTTTTCTTTCTTTTAAAATGAGAATTTAAAGATACGTGCTTGAAACCAGTGCTGTGCAGTTAGTGTCTACCGTCGTATGCCTTTCCTGTCATATCAATGTTAACAACAACATAACATACTGCAGGGAAATATGGCAGCAAAAGATAATTAACCTGCCATTTAGTGTTTCCTTTTGCCTGCAGTGAAAGACCAGTAAAATGCCAAGCAGCAGACTGCTGAAGGACCTATGTGATTATAGCAAAAGACACTCTCTCAATAAAGGCAGATTATCAGGCCTAGAAACACCTTTTCGGTACTCAATAACTTTAAGTAATTTGTCTTGATTCTTTACCATGTCAGGTGTTGTTACAAAGACAGTTTATTGCTTAGGCTTTACAAAATGGAAGGTGTCAATAAAGGACACACAACAAAACACATAGCTTAAGTGGTTTAGGCTTAGTTTCCTGTTTCATTTCCTAAATCCCTGTTTTGCACTGGGATTTAGGAAACAGACTAAATAAGATTAGAGCAGAAGAAAAGTTATTTCTTGTTTAGTCATGTTTAAAGTAAAAGTCTATTCCTTTGACAACTTCTATAATTTCATATTGTACTTCTTTGCTTCGTATATCTCATTCCAGACAAGTCATTATTAACTTCAGTTTGCTCATGTAAATAGTATACAATGAAAATAACATGTACCAAGGACATTGCAGTTAATGAAGTTGAATGGTCAATTCAGATAATGTGAATGAAGGCAGTAAAGATTTCAGGGCAGGCTTCATTTTATTGCCTCTGGCGTTGTACAAATACGAACATAATGGGAGCCTAGGTCATGGCAACTGATAGAAGGCGCATTTGCTCTGTAAAAGTGTTTAAAATGGGAACAGAAATTATTATGATAAGAAAATGTTTATTATTTAATATTTTTGTAAATTACTTTAACTTGTCACTTTCCTATGCATTTTTTTTTCAGATTTTACAATCTTAGAATGTATCTGTTCCTAGAAAGATTCAGTAATTTAAAATAATTATTTATTTCTGTATTTAGTGCTTAGAAGATATTGCTGGCAGTCAAGTCCCCTAAATCTTTTGTCAGGTGTAAAGGAAGCACTCCAGTGATGTATTACATAAAGATTTATCTGTGCTTGCATAGCTATGCACATGTAACCTGTCTTAAAAGAGATGATCAGGCCTCTCTCTCATTAGTAGTTTGTTATTCACAGAGAAAGATAAAGACTTCTGCCAAGGAGTCGAGCAGTTTAAATTGAGCAGTACTTTGCTTGAGCGTTTAATGTTCAGCTCCTGAACCCTGACAAGATGACCTATGTGAGAAGTTGCTTAGTGCATGTTTGCCGCCCAGTTTTGCCTGTAATGCTAGAGAAGGCAAATTTTGCCAGATCAATAATGTTTTTCTTGTATTTATATATGATATTAGATAGCTGACCATGAAGTGAATTTATGAGCATGTGTTATTTCCTATTGGAATTGAAGAGACCTGACTTGATACAGCTGTTTTCCAGGCTCATGGCTGTTTCTAAGTGCAGATTAGTTTCTATATGGGATGCTACCATATTTAGGAATTCATACATATTTATAAGAATGTAAAAAACTATGTCAATTAATTATGTGCTTAGTATTTCTCAGCAGCAAAAAGCTAAATATTACAATGAAGAAAACATCTTTTCTGCAGTTTAACTATAATAATCTAAATGAATACGGAATATATAAAATACAAAAACTATTCTTCTGTATGTGATATTGAAATAAGTGTTTTAGGTCTGTGTAAAAATAGAATGATAATCAGTCTTTAATGTTTGACATTGTTGGGACAATAATATAGATTTCCTATACAAATGACGAAGATAGTGACACTTTAAGCAAACTTGGTTCAAATCATTACTGTTGTTCTGTTTGTGTGCATATATAGTACACATTGACTGAAATCAAGGTTACTAGAGGGAAACCAAAGTGCCTTATTGACTGCTGAAGGTCATTTGCCAGTCAACTGGGCCATAGTTTTTTGATCCTCTATCTTCCCTTCCTTCCAGCTAAACAGTTTGGTTAATATGGATTTTGTTTTTTTCTTCTTTAATATTTTATTCACCTTGGTTTTGTTGATAATACTATATTTCAGTTTGTTATAATTTAGATCACATGGTATTCTCATTTAACTGAAGAAGTTTGCGAGTAATAAAATTCACTGTCTTGAGCAGAACATGCCAAACCTTTCTGCACTTTTTTTCAATTTCAGCTTCTTTTTCTCATATTAACTTTTTGTTGTATTTTTTGTTAGAAGAAGTCCAAATATATATGCCCGTGCTTTAGAAAGTTCTTTAAAATGTGTACCTCTGACAACATGTGTCTCAGCACATTTGATGATACTCTGAGAAACCAGGGACACTGCCAGTGATGTTCCCGGGTTCTATGTAATGTAACAACTCAGATTCCAACAGTGGATAACAAAGCAATCAGAACAAGCCAAGCAGCAAACCAGAAAACCTGTATGTAAAGCACACAGTATGTTATGGCTCGCAACATCACTTGAAAAAAATGATGCAATGCCATTGTGACACTATCCATCTGTATTAAATTGCTTGATTCTGATTTTCCTGCTATCTAGCTTGAAGACAAGAACTTTAAAGGACATTTGTACACATTGAAGTATTCCTTCACCCTCCTACTATTGTCTAATAGTCTCTGGGGTCTTTCTTCCTAGAGACAGGTTTTTTTTCATTTGCTACCTTGGAGGGACGTGAGAATGGCCATATGGAATCAGAGCAAATGGATTCCTTGAGCTGCAGGTTCTGTCTTTGTTTAACATTGTTTTTTCTTCTGTTTATACTTCTGGCATTCTACTCAAACAAAATCATCAGAACATTGACAAGAATTAGAAAGTAGAATTGGAAGAGATTAAAAAGGTTCACCATTGCTCCTTCAAAATTAGGTATTTTTCTAATAGGTAATTAGGTAAATCAGATATTTTTCATCTCAAGCTGTAGAAAAAAAATGCAGAAAGAAGTGAAATTTATTTGTCTGTATATTGCCAGGGAGACCCATTCCCTTAATTGATGAGATGCAAGCTTTGTAAACTCAAACACAGATCTGTCCTAAATGGCTTGTGCACCAAAGCTGATTGACAGACTTCTCTCCGTGATGCCTCTCTGCAACCTCTCTGCTTGCAGTGATCGGGAATCCCTGCATTGTGCTGTGGAAAGAATCAGAGTAAAACCTTCAGTAGGAGAAAAGCTGGGGAGTTCTTCAGGGTTTAAACATCTCTTTTGTACTCATACAAAGTCTTGAATTTAAATAAGGTTGGACATGAAAAAATTATATTTACAGAAATATAGTATCATTCAGTATTATTGTTTTATAGTGCCAAGCCAGATGTATAGGACTACTGTTAATCCATTATTTTTAAAGCTGATCTTCAAGGTGGAGTGTTCATTTAATGCAGGGCAACAGAAAATACCAATGTGACCTTCACAACATATTAGACTTGCTAGAATGCAGAGGCGTGATCTAACCCATGTTTTAAACTAAACATAGAGAGTACCTTTTTTTTTCTCTGTATGTCTCCTCCTCTTCCTTTTTTTCTGCTTTGATACTTATTTAGATAGTGTAATGAAGTACCACATATACTAATAAAAGTTGTTTTGTAGCACTTGGCATTTGGAAGTGTTTGTAATGGGTCTTAGAAGGATTTGAATATTTTAAGATAACAGGAAAAAAACAAGTCTGCATTATCAGAGGTAAGCTGTTAGAAACTCAAAGGGTATTTTCACCTTGTAATGTTTCCAATAATAGATTAGTGTCTAAGAAGCAAGGAACTTAGACAGGTATTACATGTTTAATTTGCTGCTGTGGGCATGTAACTAATGAATTAAAGTGCATAGGGATGTCTCTACTTTGAGCATAATCTTGGTTTCAAGCAAAGTCTCTCCTCTGCAAAGTCATTTTGTTAGCTTAGGATAGTAGAGACAGATATATTTCCTCACATAAATAATTGTTTCTTAACCATGAAACTCTGTGAAACTGCATTTCCACATTCACTAAGTTTCCACTCTAAGCCTTTGTTAGAGAAGTAAGTTGCAAAAGTTTGTTTTGAGACGTAAGCTTTTGTCTCTTTTTCAGGTCAAACAAAGTTCTTTACTAAGAGCATGACCTGTTTAATGCAAAAATTTTCATAAATAGTGATTGTCTACTACAACTAGGCTGGAAAACATGTTGCAATTATCACTTCATTAGTCAACTTAAGAAATTGTTTGGTTTTAGGTAAATAAGAATAATCCTTACTAGCAGGATCGGAAATATGTCCAGCGCACTCACTCTATCCTACAAATTTTAGTGGGGTGGGCACAAAGATGAGCAATCCAGCCTAAGCCTCCTTCTGGCCTTGGCATCCCAGGAAAAACTTGAATGTGCTGTGTTTCTGTACCCCTTTTTGTTGCAGTAGGTGAAGAGTTCCACAGCTTATCTATCTAAATATGAAAGTTGAAATGCATAGCTGATAATTTATTTGCATTCGTATAAAGACAAATCCAACAGTGTTTACTGTGTTATTTATTGTGTGATACTTCTAAAAATGCTCAGTTCTGACCTTTCTTTCTGGTATATACCTTCTCATAACTTCAGAAGTAGTATATGTGGGCACACGTGTATGTTTTTCAAAAGGACACGTACAAATAATAAAAAAGCATAAATATGAGTTTTTGACATTATGATTGCAGCAAGACATACATGTTTTGATGCTTTGTATGTGTTTTACAATGGGTCACTGGTTGTTGAATTAACTAAGACTTCTTCTGTTCCTTATTGAAAGGTTGGAATGGTTTTAACCAGAGAAAAAGAAGGAGTAATAGGCCACCACTTTCAGATGTTGTAAAATAATCAGTTACACTAAATTTCATGAAGCTTTCAGGACTAACACACAGTTTCTCAAATGTCATACTTTAATCTGAAGAATGGGAATAGGCCTTTGAATCACAATTACCCAAATCCAGTGATTTTGTTTTCAAAAGTATTACAAGATACTTTTGAGTGTGAATCGGTAAGGAGTTTTCACTGTCTAAAATATTACGTATCAGTAGGGTTATGGGTTTTTAATTTTTATTTTATTTATTTATTTATCCTTCTAATTTGCTTTTAGATTGCTAGTTCTGTGCTGCTTTTTCACACATTCTATTTTGATTTTGCTTACCTCTGAAATGTTTATCAGATTTACTGTCTATGTTTGAACTGAATTTGTTTACATGAATTTTACAGCTTAGGTGAAGAGCTGAGAAGTTTACTAATTGGTGAGGGGGGGAAAAAGAGGTAAAAAAAAATCACTAATCAGTAACCTTTTTATATATAAAAGTTCATATATGGAACAAATGCAACATTGCATTTCATTACATTCTAGATTTCATGCAGACCTTACAGAAAACTGTGAAAGTAGAGTCTTACTTTCACTTCCTGCCATTAATGAGACTACTTGTTTCTGAGCTGTGCAAACCCCAGTATTCAGAATTTAAACAAGTAGAATTAACTGTACAGAGGACAAAAAGTAATATATTTAGGAAGATTAAATTGTCTGATTTTCAGTATTGTCTGTACTGAAAGTTCATGCTGCCTCAGGATGGCTACATCATTTGTTGTTAAGCTGAATCTTTGTTTTACTAAAATAAATACGTTGCATTTTGAATTCTGTTTTTAATTGCTACGTAAACATATTAGCTTAAAAAAGAAAGAAGAAAAAGTGATGGTGGACTGGTTTGAGAGGGAAACATTCAAGAGCAGAGATAAAAGTTAAAGATGACGTGTGACTCTTTTTTGTGGGTAGGTCTCCTTTATGCATTACTGTGTGCTTTGTTTTGTTTTTAAATGGAACATAGAGTGACACCAGGAAATCAGTATCTTTATCTAAAATAGTATCTATATCTAAGCATATGATGATAAGTTTTCACAATCTTGAAGCACCACAGGTTAGCCACTTAGATGTTACAGAAAGCTTGTCACCAGCTTCTACAGAGTGAGGCTATTATCCCACGTTCTTTGCCCAGCAGCACTATGACAAATAACGAAAACACATAGTATCTTTTTTTTTTCATAATTAATGAGCTTGTTTTAGAATAGGTTATTCAAGAACAACTCAAAACTGTTAAAATAAAGTTTTATATCCACTTAAAACAATATTTCAATCATTCGCTTACAAGAATATTCCTTAGAAGTGGATGCAGAAGGGGAAGTAATTTCCATTTCCATGATTTGCACAAGCAGCTATGGTTTGTATTTTCACCTTCTATAGTGTATTTCCACGGTGTACCTTGTCATATTCTGACTTTAATGGTCACCTAGATTTGATATCATTGTCCACATACAACCAAGCTCAGACCCAGTCTGTTATTCTTCCTCCAACTCTGCAGACGTGGAGGTTAATGAGGAATTGTGAAAATTATTACTAAAAACTGCAGAGGTCACTCTTACAGTGGGCTTTGATCAGTTTCCTTTTTTTTTTTTAATTCCATAAAATGCTTGCTTCAACAAGCTTTCATAAATAAAATGAATTTTCAATGTTGTTATGTCTTCTTAAATAAAAAGTTTATTTTTTTTTTTTTTTTACTGTTGGAAGTTGTAGGAAAAAAAACCAAAACCTATTCATAACCTCTCTTGGATGAAATTAAATATAAATAATTATTATTCTACTTGCTAAAATGTATTGATTTATTTCAACTTGGTCAGCCAGAAGCTCTAGGAATTCCCGATGAGGTCAGTGGTGATGGAAGGAGTGAAAAGGAAAGTGTGTTTTACTTTCCATGTGAAAATGCAGCCCAGTTTAGTAGCTGCAACTAGATTTATGAGGGAACACTGTCTGTGTTAACCATACCTACTGGTACAATTCGTACTGGCTGTATTAACAGGCACTACTCCCATATTGCTCTTTCTTGCAGCTGTGGTACCAGGCAGCTAAAATGAGAGCTGCAAAATCTTGTCATGCTTACGATGCATCTTCCCACCCCTTCTCCACAGACAGCAGTTGTCTGACTTTAAAAGGGAAAGAATAACAACAAAATGTCTTGGGAGCTGGGACACTGACAACAGCTGTTGCAATATTTCAGTACATGATGTGACAATTTTCAAACATCAAGAACTACTTAACGTTTTATCCAAAGTAGGGCAGAGCGCTAAATTAAATTTAAAACTATATTTGGGCAGTTGCTGGCATTTTGTGTTTTTGTTTGGAGATTCTACCCTGCTGTTACTAACAAAATAATTTAATAGCTAATTCTGAATTTGATATCTTTATGTATCAGCACAGGAAATAGCTTATTGTAGGTTTGATTCAGAAGTAAATCTTCACTTTATGGATCGTATTTAAGAGTGAGTCTGCTATTTCGCTTTGTAGAAATATCCAACTCATAAATGAATTTTCTGGTTCCATTGAAATTAGTAGATGCTCTTACATTCATTTCAGTTCTAACGGCAGTTTTTGTCAACTCTATTTTTCAGTTTTTGTCAACTGTATTTTTTATTTGAAGTAAAGTAGTATTATATCACTACTTATGTGGTTCAGTTACAATAGACGTTGTACTGACCTATCAACTCATTCTTGATTTACCACAGTAAAGTTTTATTCACTTTTAATAATTACTGTTTTCTCATTTATAGTGATCGAATTACACCTAGCATTTCCATTTTGCAAGGTAATTCACAACCCTTGCACCTACAATGTACTCTCCATGAAATCTGATTAAAACACACAATTGACTTTTGATTAATGCTTGCAGTATTTCAAAGGACCACAGCAGGAGAGACAGACAGTACAATTTTGAGGCAGTGTAAGTACTAGCTGACCTCAAAGCTTTGAATCACGAACAGATTTTCTGAATTTCAAATCACATTATAGTTGTGCTGTGAAAAACCTGTCGGTTTGCTTACCAGCTAATATATATTGTGTCCATGCAATACATTACTGTCTTCTAGGATATCAGCATGCCCTGTGTACTTCCTGTGTGCAAGGAGGCAGAAATTTTGCAGGTTATCAAAAACGCGGCACAGTGGCTATGGTTTTTACTTTCTGCAACTACAAAAAGATTTATAAAGATTATCCCAGAACAATAATTGTGCTTTCCGACAATGCTGGTTTAGGCATGCAGAATAGTATTCCGATACCCTATATAATTCTTAAATGTTCTGTTATGCAGTTGTGACAAGTAACTCAGAGGAAACCATATAAAAATTGTAGACCTGTAAAATATATGGATGTCTTTAATATGACCGCTAAACATGTTAAAATTGACTCTAAGAATGTGGCAATAAGGTACTTTAAAAGTGACATTGAAATGTTCGGTAGAATTGTGATAAAATTGGTGTCATATTAAAGGAACACAGTCATGAGGTAATATTGGTTCTCAGAACATATTGCTAATCCAGAACATTTTGGTATGAATCATTTTTAGATCAATGAACGTTCTTATTCATGCAGAGTGATGTATACCAGTACAAATGTGTAGTTTTTAGATTTACTACAGAGTTTTTTTTAGATTTAAACCAAGAATAAGACGTGTGCTAAACTCAAGCAAAATTAAATACTAATTTAGATTAAACTAAAGTGAAACAGTAGATGTGTGTTTTACCTTGTGGTTACTGGGCTCCAGAAACTTATATATTCTGGTGAATCTTTCTTTATCTCATCTTCTTCTGCACTAAGGAAAACACGATGTGTACTACCATCATGCTTGGCATCACAATGCACCGAAAGAGCAAACATACATATCAGGAATTATAGAAGACAAACACATCAATGTCTTTTTTTTTAACTTCTTCACTTCTTTACTACTTTACTTTTACTTCTTCCTAATGGGAGTCATCTTCCACTCTGCTGCCTAAACGTAGGGTAGACTCTTAATTCTAGTCCACAGTAATGTCTAGAGGAAAATAATGTACATCTAGGAAAAAAGCTTGGAAAACGAAGATCCTTCTCTCACAGAAGACTTTGGTGAACTCTGCCTGCTCACAAAGCTCAATGGAACATTATACCTTGGCTTCACCAGGCTGCTTAGAGAGGGGAAATTTACAGCTCCATATCAGCCTGGGACTTTCTCAACTGCTTCACCTCTCAGGTGGGCAGTCTATTTCATCGTCTTGATAAGCAGGTAAGATAAATTCGAAGAGATGCTTCTGAAGGCTTGAAAGACTCAGTTGGGAGTATCACAGAGGGCAGTATCTCCTATCCCAATTTAGCTAACTTGAAGAGGTTATAATCCCTGTAATATTCAGATAGACTATCTGGAAGCTTTTGCTTGGTGTTTCCTAATTATGGAACTTGTATTTACATCTACAGAAAATTGCCTCATATATTTAATTTATATTTATTTGGGTTTGCTTTACTTTAATGAATTAACAAATTCAGTTCTTTCCTAGGACATATGTAGTTCAGTTTTTAAAAAGACCATAGGGAAATATGTCAGCCTTGCTGCAGACCCTGAAGGCTAATAAGCTCCATCTTCACTGAATCAAAGGTGTAAGGACACCTCCATCAGGATGTCTTCTATTTACCATTTATATTAGAGGGATGTAGGCATGTGAATTCAAGTAAACCCTCAATATGTGCTTTAATATAATAGCAATGAAGGCTCAGTATGAACCACTTCTGAAATATTTAAACTTCCTCACCAACAAGAATAGTACTGAGAAAGTTTTTTTTTTGTCTTTGCCTCTTACTTGTGGCATAAAAGCATCAGTAATTATTAACCTTATAAATTCACCCTTTACAGTGGAGGATCAAGGATTTCTTAGTTAATGTTCTTCAAGTAGTTTTTCTGTGATTTTGTCCATTAGTTCAATGCTGTCTCTACTGTATCACCTGATTTTTTTCCTAGGAACTCATTTCCTAGGAACTCATTGGACAGAAAACTATCCACTAACAAAACTTTCCATCAGTTATAACAGAGATTTGGATATGAAGGCTCTATGCTGAAGAAATTGTATTTCAAAATGCCTTACATTGTCTTTTCATCCTTGTGTTCCCCAAATATTCAAATATATATTACGAAAAAGATCCTCTGAATGGTACTGCTTTTTTACCCAGCCTTGCCTTGAGCTGCGTGACATAAGCAACTCCTCCTGATGAAGTGGTTAATAAATGTTGGCTTTAGAAAAAAAAAAGCTAAAATTCCTTCTTTTGGAACAAATCTACAAATCTTGAAAAATATCAAACCGGTCATTTTGTAGGTTCTGGGCCATTTTTGCACTCTTATAATCCGTGGCTTTGTAGACTTTTGCTTAGCTTCCATTGTAAGATGGTGAATCATAAAAAACAAACATGATGGACAGCAGACAACATTTTATCATTAATCCTCACATAAGCTTTTATCAAACCTCTTAATCTCAAACTATTACAAACATTGAGAGATTCTTTAAACAGCACTACAATGGTACCAATTCATGTTGAAAGGAATGAAGTTCTGATTTTTTTTCTCATTAAAAAATCTCTATTGCTTATACATTTCTTCATCATTTCAACATTTTAAATGGTAAAATGTGCATGGAATAAAACAAGAAACAAACCTTATTTACTTTACCAAATATACCCAAGGAGCTTTCTAGCATAAATACCTCTGTTTTAAATACCACCATATTTGCTTACAGATTTTTTTATACTTCAAGTGACTTTATTGAGTTATGATTACTGTGTACTCTTGCAGATAGGAGGAACAGAAAGATTCTTCATAATTCTGAACTGTATGTGTTCACAGAATCATAGAATCATAGAATGTTTAGGGTTGGAAGGGACCTTCAAAGGTCATCTAGTCCAACCCCCCTGCAAGGAGCAGGGACATCCCCGACTAGATCAGGTTGCTCAGAGCCTCATCCAACCTGGCATGTGTTGACAATGTTTAATGAGTTACAAATGTTAAAATATATCATAGAAGGTGAGGGATTTACTCTGTCTCAACAAAGTGAGGACTGCAGCAACCCTTAGAATTTTTTCCTGAAGGGATGGATAGGCAATAGCTGATGGGATTAATGGAGGTCTAAGAGATGGCTGTATAGCTGTTGTCTGAAAAGTTCTCTCCATTCAAGTTCATCTGATAATATACTTAAAATATGGTGAAAAATGTTACTGACAATTTCAAAAACATTAGGCCCAATTGATGGACAAGCTTATTCCAAATTTCATTTATTCCCTTCACTTAATTGTCTTCAAGTTAAACAACACTACGGTGTGTATCTAATCTGAAGACTCAAGCAGGCTGAAACTTCTAGTGCTTTTCCTCCTTTTGAAAAGAACAACCTAGCCGAGATGCATGCAGTGATTTTTTATAGTTTATTTTTTAAGAGATTCTCTGTTTCTTTCATGCAGACTGAACACATTTGAAAATGCTTATGAAGACTGTGTTTGATGTAGATACTTTGAAAGTAAATGTGCACTTAGGGGAAAACTGGCTTTGAAAATATCTTTGCAGTTGGTTTGAAGGGGAATAGAAGAGTTTGGAAATAACATGAGCAATATGTTCCATAGGCAGCATTTACCTGCTTCTGTCAGAGGTATTCAGCATTGATGTAAATAGTTAAAATGTCTCCTAAATCAGCAGAGATCCACAGATTCATACCACATAAACTGGCCAGGAATTTCAAAGACAGAACCAGCAAGGCACAAAGGAAACTAGTGCTCTTTTGCGGTTTTCTGATCCTCAGATGTAAGGTCAGAGGTGATAACACCTGAATGAAAAATTAAATAATAAGAAATTAAGTTGAATGAGAAATTAAATTGTCTGTAATTAAATTCATTATCACTATTAGTATGAGGAACTGGGTTCTATGTCTACAGAATATCTGCAAAAACTGAACAGATTTCTGTGTCATCATTTGACTTATCTTATCTATAATTTATTGACCTGATACTTGGATTTTCTTAAAGAAGGAATGTAATGCTTCTTTTCCTAAATAACTGTGTCTAAGCAAATAGCACAAAATCTGAAGATGTACAGTCTCCTCTAAATCATATCTCTTTTCCTTTCTGAGAGCCCTGTTACTCCTAGACTCATTCCAAATCTATAACACACGTGGAGGTCATGAAGAACAAGCGGTTGTAAAGACATCAGATCTGATACATATAGTGTGCCCTAGTGCAGAGGACTCTGAAAACACAGTTGTTAGTTATGGTGTTGATTACTTGGGACCACAAGTCATCCTTTCTTGTACTTCACTGATGAATGATAAGAAAATTCATCCTACATTTGTGAGACAGGACTCTGTTCCTTCAGACATCTAATAAGTCTCTGTTTGACTTCTTCCAACTTATAAGTAATTCAGGCACTGGACCCAGGGAGGAAAGAGATCCTTAGTCCTTTCTCTTTCGCCTGTTGTGTTTGGCAAGAAAAAAATCAAAGCTTAATCAGGTTAGAAAGCATAATGATGAGCATGGTTTCTGGCTTGATAGTTGAGGAAGCCTGTGTTCTGACCAGTGCTCCAAAAATGACCAGTGGATAGATCGATAACAAAAAGTTATCTACATTTAAATTGTTATTGAAATGATATAGAGTGAATAGATCCTATCCATACCAAATCCCCTAAAAACTAGAGAGTTATTTTAATTAGAGTTTTTGTCCTTTTTTTTTCTTTGTGGGGATGAAGGGATTGGTTTGTTGATTTTTGTGTTTTTTTTTTTTTGTCGTTGGCCAGTTACTTGTAGCTTATTCTGTTCATATTGACACAGCTTGAATTGAAACACCAAACACCTGTTCCTCTGTTCCTTTTGCCAAAATGGTAAGTTGTCTCAAGAGTGACGTCCCAACCTCCCAAGAAAAGAAGGGAACTAAATCTGTTCACAACTGAGAGCTTTGACCAGTGATATAGCTGTGTAAAAATAAACAGACACTGCCAGTAACATTAAAAAGAAAAAGACTTTCTTCTGCAGTTAAGGAGAATTTTGAAGAACTTAAAAAACTGTTAAGGTGCTTATTGTCAGAAAAACCTTGAGTCCCATTTCAGCTAGCTTTTTGGCAGCATGATTTGTTACATTGTGTTCCACATTTTTTTTTTTTATGAAAGAAGATGAGGGAAAGGACCAAACAAGGAGCATGAATCAAACATGTACAAGAAGAGGCCACAGGGACAGTGACTATAGACAGTACTGTTACTGTTTAATTAGGAAGCTTTTCTGGTAGCTTTAAGATTTTTTTTCAGAGCTTGATGTGAAGTGAGGAATACCGAGCATAATGAATGACATGAAGAAGCAGGTCTTCTTCATCCTCTATGGTACTGCAAATTCTTGATGAATTAATATCACATCCCTTCCCTACTGAGACAGAAGCCTTCCTGGAGTTCACTGTACTCAGTGATACTCTTTACTAAATTTAAGTTTTGAGCCACTACCTGTTTTGAGAAGGTTTCAGCAAAGATGACAGAAAAGACATGTCAGGCTAAAGACCTTCTGGAAACTCGGTTAGTTGTTTCAAGGTGAAATGGAATAGCTGTCTTTATAAGAAGTAAAATTCCATTCAGCATCCCCTGATACTACTCTGCTCTCTGTATTTGCCTTGAGGTTATAGGTATTGTCGTAGAGAACTTAACACTCACTGTCCCGTACGCTTGCAGTAATCATTGTGTCTCTGTGTGAATAAACAGAAGAGATATTGTGAAACCAATCTCTACAGACCATGAAAACCTGAATGTTTACTATAAACTTCTGCTATATTTGCGCAAAGTCATGCATGCATATATGTACATATATATACATAGTGTACATACAAATACATACAAACACACACAAACATACTAAACCAAACCAGACTGTGGACTGCAGAAAAAAAAATTGTGCAGTTTCTAACTCTGCAGAAGGTGTAAAGTATGTCACATACAGTATGAAGTGTGAACAAAGATTTTCCAGAGAGTAGCTAATGTACTAAAAATCCAAACACTTATCTCACAGAAACTCATTTGTGCAGCCATGTTGAAGAGCTATGAGTTTAAAGAACACAGTTTGGGCTACCAGTTTATACAGTCTTTTAAATGCTGTCAGATATCTGGTAGTTATGAGTGAAGTATATTATAATCCAGCTGTCTTCTCATGTAAGTGGTGACATGCACTTGCATATTGTGCATTCTGCAGGTATAAAAGTGAGAGAGTTGCAGAGATGGCCACGTAGACTTTGACAGGACTACTTGGTAGCAGAGTGGATGCAGGAATTTGAGAGTCAAGTTTGAAATTAAGTGGATATTTCAGTCTGGATTCTTATATCTTGCATATATTTTGATCTCTCTGTTTGAAATAGATCCACTTATGTTTACATAATTGAATAATCATTGATGAAGATATTTGAACCTTGACTCCCCATGGTTCTGCAATGTGTCTTAACTGTTTTCAGTGCAACCTTCCTCTCCAATTATTTTTCTGATTGTAGCTACAAGTTCCCATCCTTCGTTGAGAAACTCCTCTTGATATTTGCACTGAAACTTGAACTGTGAAACTTGAACTTGAAACATTTTCTGTTGAAAAAAAATGATCCTTCATAATTCCTGACAATTTCCAACTACAAAGTAGAGTTCAGGAACTGACACATACTCTCAGCCTGTCATAGAGGTTATGCTAGAAGTTTCTTTATTTAAAGAATGTAACATTTAATATTTCGTTGTACATGTGATTTAAGTTTAGAAGTCAAAATGAAATATCACAGTGATAAATAGCAATCTGGAAAGAAATGGCAATAGGAGTGAATGACAGGAAGAGGTTAAATGGTAAGCTGACACTAATTTTCTACCACATCCTCTATGCGATATAAAAGGAAAATTAATCATCAAGATAAAATCATAACACAAAGGATCAGGTGGGTAGTACTAAAGGTGCCCCAAAATGCAGTGACAAAGTTCAGATACATTCCCACTTCAGCAAAGGTTTAAAGTAAAATCCAACAAATATATCTTTAATTGTTAGTATTTGAAGAGAAATCTTAGTCATTGACAAAATCTTAATCATTCACTGAGGACAAAATTCTTCACGGACTACACTTGGTTTTTCTGTTAATCCAAATTGGGTTTCAAGGCAGTGACTGCATAAATTCTCAGTTCCAAAGGCTGACAGAATGCTGTGGAAATGCACTTGGTCTAATTCTGTTTTTGTTTAACCTTGCAAAGAAAGTACATTTCACAATACTGATCCAGCGTTTAGCAGTCGTTCTTCTTGGGCTGAGAGTTCCTGCAGGCTGTCACACTGGAGGAAACAGCAGAAGAAACACAAACCACTTGAAGCTCAGATAAAATTATTCAGGCTGGTTATAAGTTGCCAGTAGTGTGACCTGTCCCACTTTATGGCTCACGGGAACTATTTTCCTTTTGGTTTATGCAGATTTGTACAGGCCTAAGTGCTTGCTTCTGCTTCTGCCTTTACCTTTGGAACCGTTAGGAAAATTCTTCATATTTCTCTGTTTCTTCCTTGCATAGAAGCATAAACAATGTAATGATACAGGTAGGGTGGTGTTTTGTAAGGATTAGTGTTTATAAGTAGGTGGTAAAAATAATAGATGGTAAAAACAGTTGATGCTGTAAGGTGATGTCACTGCAGAACCAGACAAATATGTGTCTGGACAGGTGGATGATATACATTGAACAGAAAGAGTAGATGAGGTTACCTGGATGTCAGAGAATCTCACCTTCTTACAATGAAATTGTTCAGTTGAACTTCACATCCAGATCTGGGCAAATCTCAGAATATCTCCTCTTTAAAGAAAGTGCATTTATACTAATTTGGCACAAAATGAATTGCTTTTCCCATTTTTTTTTCTTTCAAGTGAATATTTTTCTATGGAAAAAAATCTATATTTGAATTAAGAATTCACAACTCAAGACATTTATAATTCTGCTCAATGTGGTTCTTAGTTTTTTTGTTTTTCTGTATCCTACCTTGTGATATGTTGTGATACAATGCCAAGTTAATTGAAACTAAATTATTTAGCATGCAACTACTCAGATTTTAATTCCAAGATGGCAAGAGATTGCTTGTTTTCATTTCAGCTTTTGCCCTCTGGCAATTATCACTGGAACATACAGCATTTAAACATTTCAATGAAGTTAGCATTCAAAATTTAAGAACAATTGTCAGTGGAAAAGTTTCTGCCATCTCTGGCCAGCCAAAAGATTATTCACCTTGCATCAACTACTGCTCTTAGAATTAATTCTATTAATTCCTAAAACATTTACCTTTCTCATATACAACCATTCCTTAGGATAGGGCATTGTTTGAAAATGGTTGTGCAGGCTATGTGGTATCTTTGGTATGTCCAAAGGAATCTAAGTGTTTCAGAGGGGCTCAGCCTCTGGCTAAACAGTACACATGTCTGCATCTACTGAAAAGTGCTTGACCCAACACCTTGACGTTCGTAAAACACTGCACAAGCTTCCGCATAGCTGGGTGATGGCCTGGGTGTTAACAGTCTTGTATCTCTCAAGTCAGTCAAATTATACGGGTTTTTTTTTTTGTTTTTTCTTTCACCCACTTTGAAAATCAAGAGAGCAATCAGGGCAATGATAAGGATTGCCTTATCTTTATGCCAGATGGGTAAATCGTAATGGTATTTCTTTTTTCTCTTTTCATCTTTTCAGCAAAGGTGTCACCCAAAGTCAAGGTCAGAGGACTGGTAGAAAGTTTGATCAGTTGGAACTTCTTTGGAAAACAAAGTTTTCTCAGATTTAGCAAAAACTGAATTTGAAAGGGTAAAATGTTCACATCCCAAACTTAGCTGAAAATTAGTTAACATCTCAGACACTTTTGGTAAAATAGAAAAAACCTTTGTAAACAGCAAGCCAAATTAACTAATAATTTAACAGATTTTTTAATATAGTATTTTTTAAACTGATAGTACAATTTCTAAACAAAAAGAAGCATCCTTAATTTAAAGATAGCAATCTCCCAGGAATAAAGTTTAAGATTAACATCTTTAGAACTTAACTCATGTATGCATTTCTTTTAAAAGGACATTTAAAACCACCTCTTTCTCATAACTTTCAGATAGAGTGTTATTTTCCAATTAAAAAAAAAAAAAGGAAAATCTTTCCGAATGGCACTAATCCATCTATCTTTCCTTACCCGGCAGCCCTGTTGTCAGATTAATTGCCACTGACTGACCTTTCCTATTTAGTTTTGATTTCAACTTGGTGAGTATGGAAGGTGCATTTGCATGTAGATAAACTTAACTAATGATCTTTCCTGACTGTACCTGTTTTTACTAAATAATTTAGCAATCACTAAAGCTTATGAATTGTTTCTTTTTTTTTTCTATAGTATAAATTCAGTGTGATTCTATAAACAAAGCTAATTACATATATACAAAAGCCTTTTTTTGGGGGGTAGTCAAATGATCACAGTGCTGAAAATCTGGTACACTTGGGTTAAAGTACTTTGAGTATATATATTACTTGAACTTCAGGTTTCTCTCTGAAGGGCTACTAAAGCTTCATGATTGTGAGGGTGACATTCTTGGAAAAGTCTGTAATTTCCCTTGGCACCAGGCTTCATTTGTTCAAAATATTCCATCCAGAGATACTTTCCTTTTTCTGTCAGGATTCTGATGTCTTCTGACATTGATGATAGTGGCAGAATAAATTTTGAGGGATTTCTCCTTGATTTATTGCTTCAATATAATATTTTTCTTTTAACATTCATAGCTGTCCCTTAGGAAAAAATCCTTGCATCCAGCTCTGTGTATTCTTTGTTATAGGCAAGCAAACTGCGTAAGATGATGTAAGAATGGGATCCTAACTTCTCCCTATCCTATAATAAGTTAGACTTTCAGTTTATCTTTACATACATTGTTTTGATATCTCTGTATTTCTTACTTCTAACTAAGCTGAAAAGAAAAACCTGTTCCTTTTTCACCTTTTCTTAAAAGACACATGCAGATGCAACTTTTTCAAAGTAAAAAGGGCTGAGATGATAGAATACTTTTGTGTGTGCCTTTGTAAAACAGTTTTCTACAGGTCATGGAAATTTCTGATGACACTATATACCACTAAAAAGGACCGGGCAAGAACTGTGAGGTGAATGAAGAGGAAGTATAGGAAATACTGGAGGATGGAAGACATCAAGGATGAAGGAAGGGCATAGAAGACTGACTTGGACAAATTGCAATTCAGAGTAGGATGGCAAAAACATCTAACCATCACTTCTTGTCTTTCTCTTTTCCCAAGTAGCCTACAGGTATAGGTCCTTCAGGCTTTCAGAACTGGCCCCGTTGATGAAAAACAGCAACTATCATCAATCATACTGATTCAAAGTCAAATACAATGAAGTAGGAGCCTTCCCAAAATCTTATGGCCACTGCATCAAAAGCTACAATAAACATGTGTATGGACATATGCAATTCATCATTTACAATAGCCAGGGTACCTCTGATATGGATAGCTAAATAAATCAAGAATCCTCAATATGTAAACTAAATATACCCAAGTGGATATGTTTATTTTTAAAGGAGAATTATGTCTATTCCCATTAGTATCTTTTAAACCATTTTGATAATGCTTTATCTAGTTTGTGATTATAATCATTGCAGTTAAAAATAATATCCTAGAGGTCATGAAGTATTTAGCAATTAAATCTTTGACCTTAATTCCATTCAGAATTAAAGTGAAAACTTTATCATGATAACAAATTAACTGCAGTTGTGTAACATAATTTCCCTGACTGCATAGAGAATGTCAACAACAGTTTCAAGAGAAGTAGTATTTGTGGAAGTAGGGTGTTAAAAGAATACTTAGAATTATCAGTTATATCAAATTTTAACACATTTCTCTGAGGTTTAAACATTTGTAATGGGAAGGTTTTCACAGTATAATCTACTTATTTATTTGTCACATTCCCTGATAGTTAAGAAGAATCATACACAAATATGTCAGTTGCCTGTTGATTTTGGGAAAGAGTACCCTAAATATAATAAAGGATTGAAATGTGTGTATGCTTGTAGCCTGGAGGGTATCAGAACTAGGAGTAGAAACAAGGACATAGGGAGTCACACATATTTGCATGTATTTTTATTTCTCTATTTGCGTGGTGCTCACTCTGCCAACATATATGTTGCTCTGATGCATTTGGGTCATTAAAACAACAAGCCTGAGAAATCTCTGAGCTTCTGTCTTTATCTGACACAAGCATTTCTCTAAGTTGGACAATCCACTTTCCCATATATCTTTCTGATCCCATATATCAAAACACCAGCTAGATAAGACTAAACACTAGATAGATAAGGCTAAATGTCGTCTTATGTTTTTGTGCAACAGAATATTTTCACTCCATGGCTGAAAATATTTTTCAAATATTACAGTCTGAGGGATTGTATTGGTTTTGTTTAGTGAGGGGGGGCACCAGTGGTAGCTTCTGCAAGAAGCTGCTAGAAGTTTCCCCGTTTGTCCAGTGGACTCAGCTGGGCCTAGGGGCCAAGACAAATGGTGACGGAATGTTCCCTGATAATGCCTCTGTGATAACATATTTAAGAAGAGAAAAATAATTAAAAAAAAAAAAAGAAGATATGAAGAAGTAGAAGTAGGGGCAGAGAGGGGAAGGTGCAAGCTTTGTGGGCTTTGTGACCCTCACCCTCTGGCCTCCCGCCAGGCGGCAGTCTGGGCCTGACTTGGCCTGGCCAAGCTGCAAGAAGTGGAGAGGAGATGAGATGTGAAGAGAACCTGAGAGGTGTCTGCCTGAGCGGATTTTAAATAATTTCTTGTGAGCGGAACAGCTGCAGATGCCAAGGTCAGTGAAGAAGGAGGGGGAGGAGCAATGCGGCTCCTGGCAGAGATTCCCCTGCAGCCCGTGGTGCAGCCCATGGTGAAGCCGGCTGTGCCCCTGCAGCCCATGGAGGCCCACGGAAGAGCAGAGATCCGCCTGCAGCCCGTGGAGGACCCAATGCTGGGGCAGGCAGATGCCCAAACGAGGCTGTGGCCCATGGAGAGCCCACGCTGGGGCAATCAGTTCCTGAGGGACTGCACGCTGTGGAAAAACAACCCATGCCAGAGCAGTTCATGAAGGACTGTAGCCCATGGGAGGGACCCCACACTGGAGCAGGGGAGGAAGCCAACATGACTTCACTGAGGGCAGATCATGTCTGACTAATTTGGTGGCCTTCTATGATGGAGGTACAGTATTGGTGAACAAGGGATGAGCAACTGATGTCATCTACTTCAACTTCTGTAATTCTATGATTTTATGATTCTTTGTGAGGAGTTCTTCCCCCGAGTAGTAAGGAGCAGCGTAAAGCGACAAGTGATGAACTGACCGTAACCCCCATTCCCTATTCTGCCTTGTGCCACTTGAGAGGAGAAGGAGGTGGAGATAAATGAATATAAAGTTAAGCCTGGGAAGAGGCAGGGGTGGGGGCAAGTTACTTTGTTCTCTTTTTCCTTACCCTACTTTAGTTTTAATAATAAATAAATAGTTTTCCCCAAGTTGAGTCTGTTTTGCCCGTAACAGCAACTTTAAGAATCTCTCCTTGTCCTTCTCTCAGACCTCAAGCCTTTTTGTTATATTTTCTCTCCCCCATTTCTGCAGAGGGTGGTGGGAGTGAGAGAGAAACTGCATAGTTTGGTCCCAAGTGGGGCTAAACTATGACAAGGATTATGTAAATAGTTTATTTATGTATATATACATTTATATTTTTAAAACATATGTCTTTATACTTACACAATACACAGGTAAAAACATTGAGTCTGGAAAGTTTTAAAATGCTTATTTGGCTGAGACCACCACATCCTTGAAGGAGATATATTGTCATACTTCATGTTTACTTAATGCCACATCCTACACTAACTTCATTAAGAAAAGGTAAAAAATTAGAGAAGCCTAGTTGTTAGAGAAATATGAAAATCAAAATGCATATTTTATTAATAAAGAAGTAAAATATTATTGATATGGCTCCTACTCAGATAACACGGAAAAGTACTTCACTCCTCAAGTAGGATGTTAGCAATCAATATCAGGTTAATCTCACCACCTCTTCCTCTTTACCCTTGTTCTAAGGGTTGTTTCTACATTTTACTTTGGCAACCATTGGAGGAATCACAGAATATACAATATTTAGCACAATAACAGTGGGAATGGACTTCTTCTTGGTAAGAAGACATTGTAATAAAGATACTCAACAGAAAATATTGATATTAAGAATCAGATACAAATGGTAGCACAGAAAGACCTGTTATCTTTTTATTAGCTGTCTTGTGAACCAGGGTAATCTACAGCTACAGCAAGCTCATTGTGATCCACTTTACTGTGCGGATAGTTGGTTTGGTTATCTGTGAATGACACTGTGGGATTTAACTGGTTGGCTTGAGTGCAGCAAGGACAGCAGAATGGGGAGGTGAAGGAAATGAGGGCTTGGATGCGCACAGGTTGGCACTGTTAAAAGACTTTCAAGGAAAGAATGAGAAACGTAAATTGAAGACTGAAGGAAAGTAGAGATAAGCAAATAAATTTGCAAATAGGAGCAATGACAAAGGGAAATAAAATTGGAAATAAAAAGGTGCTGTGTTCAGAGTATCAGGAGGGGAAGATGAGTTTAGCAGCAGTGCTCCCCAGAGAAGGGAGGTGCAGCAAGACCGGGAGGCTGCTGCCTTTGACATGGACAGTGTTACATTTCCAGCAGTGGAGAGAAAAAGAAATATTAAGGAAGATGCTAAACTGTTACCAACTGTTGACTCAGAACAGCTGTAGTGACAGGGCCAGGGTCAAAAATCTGTTACAAAGGTTCACAGTCAGGGAGATGAATTCAACGTAAGAGTTACAAGAGAGAGCAAATATGACATGAGAATGACTCTTCAGTGGCATCTTATCTTTGGCTTCATAAACATGAAACATCTGAGGCAAACATCAGCCCATCTCCCAACAGTCTTCCAACATCGTAACGCTGCCAGTAATGTTTATCATCAGTTCTGCCTCCAGGAAGGAATCTGATCAATAAAACATATTTTTAAACTGAGTGCTTAACACAGTATGAACAATGCCACTTAGCACTTACGTATCAGCTTATGTTTGTGCTGCTGCATACACATTGACTAATTAATCAATAAAAACAAAAGAAGGAAAACCTCACTTTCTCCCCATCTAACTGCTGTCACCTGCATTAACAGCAGGGTTTTTTAACAACAATTCAATTTAATAAACTGAAGATCTCTCCGTTAATGTAGCTTGACTTGTACTCTTGCGACTTACATGTTTTACATGTGTATGTGTGTGTCTGCACAGTATTTTGAATATTAATTTAACAATAATTTCACTTAGAAAGCTATCACCCTGTCTCAGAGCACTCAGGGATGTGTACAGTTATCTCTCGGTACCTAAATGTCACAGACACAACGAAAACAATGAGGCAAAGAAATCATTCATAAGAACAGGCCAGCATTTTCTGTAAGAGAAGACTTTTAGCAATGAAATAACATTTTTTTGAAATTAAAAGAACTCTTCCTACATGAAGCAAAAGGTCTTCAATATTGTGAAAAAGAAGAGGGGGAAGAAAAGAGGTCCCTAAATGGGGAATAAATGCCATTAAATAGGGAATAAATGCCATTACTCAAGAGAAACAGTAAGGCTGACTGTCAGCGTGTGCTGTCACAGCGTCCCATGAATCTGCAGATGCCAGTGTCAGAGCGCCACTAACTGTCACTAACGTATTCTTAAGCATGGCCAAGGCCTGTGCTAAAACTGTTTGGACACCAGCTAGACGATGTAGAAATAATAATTTAAATAGAATATCCAAGTTCCTTTAATTTAGGATTTGATCCCTCAGGCCTCCGTCCCTGGAGTAAATCTTTGTGAGAACCTTACTGAGTCTCTGTCACCAGCCTTTACTTTGGTGTCAAGAATTGATCTTATGTCATGCTGACCCATGCACACAAGGAAGGAAGATAAGCCAGTAAGTAATTAGTCCTTTTTTTTTTTTTTTTCTTGGTTATTATTTTTCACGTTGAACAAAGTTTATTGTATGATATGTCTAATTCTTACCTCACATGAATTCTCTGGTGATTTTTGCTTGGAACAGAAGAGCAGATAAAACCTCAGTCTCAATGAACTTACCAAATCCTGGTTTTAGTCACTAATGGGAATTGAGAAATGCTTTAACTGTCCACACAAGTACATATGTTTCTTCTCTTGTCGTAGGGATATCTGTTTTGGTGCTTTGCAGTACAGTGATTATGTGTGTTCAACCATTTTAAAGTGTTCCCTGAAGCGAGAGCACAGGAAATTTTAGGCCAATTTGACCAAGGTAGTAGCTCATGATTCTGTGGGAAAAAAATAATAGTCCTACATCTCCAATTCTTTAGTGTAGACTGGCTGCTTTAGGGCAGACCAAACACTCCGGGAAATCTCATCCTATATATTTTGAAGGAGCACTGCTAAAGAAAACAAGACAGGCATTTTAAGTGCTGAAATAAGAAAATAAATACTGGTGAATACAAAGTCCAGGAAAGGAAAGCTCAGACTAAGGTAATACAGGACATTAAGATTGATGGGTGGCTAGAAGGTGGACTTTAAATGGCGAAGACTGGAAATAATTAATTTTCATTATAAAACTGTCTTCCATCAATATGTCAATAAATGATTCAAATTCAAAACTGAAATTGCAGACATCTGAGGTTCACTTGTTACTAATATTACAATGCAATGTAGGAAATATGTAGAAATTGTCTGTGAAAACTAAGATTGAGACAATAAGTGATACAGGAGACTTCACCACTTTCATTGTTTTTGACACCGTTATTTAGTGTATTGCCGCTGTTCCTGCAAGAATCACGGGCCAGCACACCGTTGTGCTAACTGCTGTACATTTTTATTGTAGAAACCGTTGGAAATGTTAGCTAGTTGTAATGATTGCAGAAAGTGCTTCATTTCTCTGTTGTTCCAGTACATATCTTCCCCTGTGGACTGCACATGATAAAGTATTTTAAACATTCATGACATCAGGTCATGTGAAGAACTGTAAAATCATAGAATAGTTTAGATTGGAAAGAAGCATGTTTGTATTTTGTTAAAGGTCTAAGTTTTTACCCAGCGTTATCCATTCATTACCTGTGAAAATATTTATTGCTTCAAATACTCGTAAATGTAATCATTATCCTTTAATTCTGTGTAGTGCAATAAGTTCCCAAAACTAGTAGTTTTAGCATAGTCTTAATACCTTTACATGCAAAAGACCAATAGAAATTTGGGACAAAAGTCTGAGTATAAAATAAACATAATCTTTATAGTCACTCATGATTTCAAACAGTTTTAAAAATATCTCATGAGTGTCGAGGCACTTTAAGATCTTTACAAAGTAACAGTTCTGTCAAGCCATTTGTTTTGAATTAATCTCCTGACAATAGAAGATAGGAAGGTAGAAGGAGGAATGGGGAGGGAGTTGATAATTCTGTTGGCCAGCAAATTAGTTATGAAAAGTCAGGTTACGGGAAGGACTGAAGATCCATTTAATGTATAATTAAATATCCCTTTTAACAAATAAAGCAGATATAATACCAACAAAAGGAATCAGGAATTGCTTAGTACAAAATAGGCTGAATGAAATGGAGATTCCTTTGATGTGAAGGAATGAAACAGATTTCTGAAATCGTATTATCTTAGCCTGAAAAGAAAAGGCCTCCTCCCTAGCACACTGAAATGTAAGAAATTTAAAGAGGATAACAACAAAGACTAGAACGAAACCAAAGTAAATTCTGTCTATGGATATAACTGTGAAGGATTATAATATAAAGAGACGGTCCAGAGCTGCAGACTGTCATACATCTGAGAAGAATTGAAGCTTCTGGCTTTCAGTTTCCTGGTGATTAAAGCTCATGAAAGTAACACAAATAAAAATGAAAGAATGAAAAAATACAAGTATGAGGCAGGCAGAGATGTTACTGCAAAACGGATGAAGGATGATAAGGAACTGCAGGTTATCTAGGCATTTGTTTTATTTATATTTAAATTATACTTCTAGCCAATATGAAATTATATACGTACACATGTACATAAATATATATGTATGTATGTATGTATTTGTAAAAGTTAAATGCAGACTTTTGCAACAGCACACAGTGGGAAATACACATTTTTTCAGGATATTTTGCTGTTAGATATTCCCTGAAAGGTTTCTAGGATGACTGCCTTCTACGTGAACTTTAGCAAAGCCTTTGATACGGTCTCCCACAGCATTCTCCTAGAGAAGCTGGTGGCTCATGGCTTGGACAGATGTACCCTGCAATGGATTAAAAACTGGATGGATGGCCGAGCCCAGAGAGTTGTGGTGAACGGAGTAAAATCCAGTTGGTGGCCAGCCATGAGAGGTGAGGGCAGACCTCATTGCTCTCTACAACTACCTGAAAGGAGGTTGTAGGGAGGCATATGTTGGTCTCTTCTGCCAAATAACTTGTGATAGGATGAGAGGAAATGGCCTCAAGTTGTACCACGGGAGATTTAGACTGAACACTAGGAAACACTTATTTCCTGCAAGAGTGATCAGGCACTGGAACAGGCTGCCCAAGGAAGTGGTGGAGTGACCATCCCTGGAGGTGTTCAAAGAACATGTAGACATGGCACTTCAGGACATGGTTTAGAAGGCATGGTGATGTTAGGTTGATGGTTGGACTTGATGTTCTTGGAGCTGTCTTCCACCCTTAAGATTCTATGATTCTGACACTACAGTGGTTAAAAAATGAACTTTGAAGAGAGTAAGTGTTGTTATTCTACTGCTGCTTCTTCAGATGGGTGTGATGTAGTCTGTAATCTAAAACTGGTTTCGTGGATCATCATTCCCAGAGGACAACACAAAGTCCTCAGACTGAATTCTATCTCCTGTCTCTTGTGGAAGATTTCTGGAAAAATATTCTCCAGTGGATCCAGGATTTCAGTACTTTTTTTTAATCTTTCTATTTTTTTTTTTTTAATAGGAAATAGTTGAAGTTTAGTGACTTCCTAAGCATGCTGCAAAAGACAAAGTAATTAACCCCTGTAAAAATTTATGTGGCAGGATGGCAGATATTTGTTCCTCAAAAAAACTAAAGCCAGAGTAGAATACTGAAGTAGAGCAATATTTTGCTGAACAAATATTAAAAAGAAGATAGCTGGTTGATTATTTTTCAAAGCCCAGCTGTACAATTATAAAAACCCCATCCAGTCTTGAAATTCTATGTCAGCTTGGTATCTTTTTCAGACAGAGCAGATTAACATTTCCATGGCAAGGAAGGAATAACAAGAAACTTTTTCAAGCTGCACAGTTCTAAGAGGTCCTTCTTACATGATTTTTAAAAGTTTTTTAAGTTTTAACTTCTGTGCTATTTAAATGTCTTAATAGGAATTCATTGTCCAAATATTGCTGCCTAAGAGCTTCTCAGAAAATGTGAGTTTGATGTTGTCACAAGTTCAAAAAATGTGCTCTGTGCATTTACTGCTCAAAGCTGAACTAAGCCACTTTCTCTCGATATATTTAGAATGTAATGGAAACATAGGATCATTCTGCCTAAATTAAAGTAAAGCTCTTTTAAAGCCTCAGAGCAGTTTAACTGCATCATTTGGCTGGAAAGATGTCACAATATTTCTTCACTCTTTAAATGTTCACTTCATTACATTAAATGTAACAAATTTATTTTGATTCACATCTTAAAGGTTGTTTTTCTGTTCCTAGATTTTTTTTAAAATTATTCTACTTTGAGCCATCTAGTAATTTCATATAGTCTCTGAAATATATGTAGACAAGCAGGGCATATTCCTCTCATAGAATTTAAACAACTGCCTAAAGGGGCAAGTTCCCATGTCACTCCTCCTTGATTTTCCACTTTCAGATATCAGAGAATCAGCTCAGCTTTGTTAGGGCACAACATTACCAGTAGATACAAGCTCACTTTTTAATTCCAGGCTTTCCAGAAACCACCTGCTGATGTTTGGCACAGCACTGGATTTAATAAATCACAATGCTGTCCTGAGTAGAAGGACATCTTCCTTACCCGTAATGTATTGTGTAGACAGACTCTTTAGGCACGGGATTCCTTGAGCATCCGTCAAGGTGATTATTTCTCACTGCTCCAAAGTTTTTCTCTCAACCATTCCTGAGCCTAAGACGTCCTTTATGTGTTCTTAGTTCCTGGAAATATTAGCATGCATCTTATTTCAAATGCATTGTTTTTACATTTTTAGGATTGCAGGATTATAAGTCTAATTATAAATACTGCTGTAATGAAGAGAGAATTTATTAATGAGGCATGAGTGCAGAGTGTGGAGTAAGCAGGAATCCAAGGCATGCTATAGGTGCCAAGGCATTTACACACCATAGTGCAGCTATTAAGATACATCTTTAGAAAGAAATTTTTAAAAACCCTGTTTCTATTTTGGAGCTTCTAGAATATGGTTTAAATGAGCATATTGCACTCTTTGTCTCTCGCTGTCTTTGTATATATTACAGAAGTCATTAACGACACCAGGTAGAGATCGGGTTCTAAGGCATCTACAGCTTTCCATTAAGAGAGGTTCCATTTTATACTGGAACTTTAATCAGAAGGGTGGTTTTTTTTTTTCTTTTAGTTTTTTAAGTGAAAGAGCTGTGATCTTGCATTCAATTATACATGCTGATGATATTGCAATACTTCAGGGGTGTCACTCTGATTATAACAGCCCTTCATGCATTTTAATCCAGATTTTAAGATTTCCATTGAAATCCACAGTGTTTTCCAATTTTTAAGATTTTAATTCCCTCACATGCTTTGAAATCAATAAAGAAAATAGGTTATTATCCTTAATTCTTATGTTACAGCTGGACCTATGCAATACTTTGAAGCAAACAACTTCAGTAAAGATAGGAGCATAAGTTTTGTGGGCTAAGCTATTCTGTTAACTTATCTTAAGTTAACATATTTTTCATGCCAGCTAGTAACACTTTACAGGTTAGTAAATTTCTTGACAAAGTATTGAGCCTAAACTCATAACACCTAAGTTCATTAAAAAAGTAAGTATAGGAAAAAGATATATCAGATGAAAAGAAAAAAGGTAGAATGCTAATAATGAGTTTGCAGGTTTTGGCCGGCACAGATTCATGGAGAGACAAGACTCTAGGAGCTGTGACAGTAACAGGACTGTAATAACTACACAGTAAAATACAGCAGTGGTTATTTGGCGTTAATAGGATTCTACTTTTGTGAAACATGCTGGGAGATTTAGAATAGGCTACAAAGAGAAAGAGAATGACACAAATTGGATTTAGCTACTAGTTTCATATGAATTTATTGGAACAATAAAGCAGGTGGAGTCACACTTGACAGTTTTAAGGGATTGAAACAAGGGAGTTCCAAGGCAAAAGCTATATAAAACATACACTTTGAAGCACAGAGTTCACAAAACAACAATAGAAAAATGTACACTTTCAAAAGGAAATTCCAAGCATTTAGTATTACATTTTTCTTAAAGGCATTTACAGATTTTTTTCTTAAACCACAGGTCAGTGATATTAACATCTTATGTAAACAAATTGACACAAAAGTCTGTCACTTTTTTGAACACTATTTTTTAAACTTCTTTTTTATCATTCACTGCTGTTACTTGATACTTAGTAACACATTTAATAATACATCGTGTTATCAGTATGTGTTTACTCTGCTACTGTAATAATCAAGGCAAAATAATTGGGAAATTTGTCATGCAGAGTAAATAAGAGGAAAAAACACAAACAAAGAAAACAGTAACTTAACCTTCTGATCATATATTTCTTTATAAAGCATATTAATTAATTTCACTACTGTTTGTCACAAGGCATCTGACAGAGTGCCTACCTCAGCACCTGGAAGAGTTATAACTAGGTGGTAACTAGTAGTGTAGACAGGAAATGTGTACAGAAGTCCAAACTTTTACTCAAGACTACATTTTTTTTTCTAATTTTAACAAGTAAATAATTACTAGATTTCTGGAAAAGATCAATATTAAATTCAACATTGTCTGGAATAAATATTGAATAAGCAAATTAGGGTAGAAGAGGTTGGAAGTTACTGAAGACTATGTACAACATAGCTTTTGCTATAGACTTGTGGCTTCCTGCCTTTGTTTTATTGCAGTATTTGGGACCTTCAGCTGTTACTGAGTGGACTGAATAGTAGCATGACAACATCCATACGAAATACACATTTTTACTAATGTTTCTGCGTAAAAATCTTCCTGACCAGCATCTGGCAAAGATAATGGAAGAAAGCATATTTCAAGGAAGTGGAGAAGGATAGAGAAGAAAAAGTTGTAGAAAAGCATTGGTTTGAATATTGAGATATGAGCTTAAACAAATATGATCTGATTAAGGTGTACGGGAATTACATAATCACAGGGATTTTACACCTTATACATATGCATAAAGAAAAGTGAATGTTATTGGAACATTCTAACACTACAGTTCTAATGTTTAACTCAATATAGGTTACAGATTTCCTTCTTTAACTGGGGCCAAGGGAAATGAGTGTATATGTGTCTGTGCATGTGAAAAAATATATAAAAAAAGATCTCTTTTGTTCTCGAGTAGGTGGCTATGACCATTTTGTAATTATGAAATCCATTCACACCAGCTAGGTCAAAGCATTTCTATAACTGTCTTTCTCCTGTCTTATATTCAGATTGTTTGTGGAAATGATTTGATACATTTTCAAGCCCTGACAGTAATATCAAATGATCAATCAAAAGTTCATTATGCATCTAAAATGCTGTCCTTTGAGTATTTTAAGGTGGATAAGGTCTACTTCTTCCAAATTGTCTCATTACAACTGTCACAAAACCTTCCCTAACCCTGATGCATTCAAACACTTGTATTAATGATTAAAAGCATAAAATCTGGTAGCTTTGGATACTTTTTGACTTGATTGAAAATTATTTATTAAATAATTCATTCCTGGCTGTCCTCATTTGTTTCTTGCTGTTAAGTTACACATTGAATTTAATTGGGGTTTGTAGCTATTTCTTTTTTAATGACAAGTTTCTTAGTCGAAAGATTTTTCCAGACTCTTACAGCTTTACCAGAGGTATACATCTGGGTGATTAGCTGAAGAAATGCATGACTGAGCTAAGATATTTACATGGGTAGGTGGGAACCCATTAGGCAAATTAAATGGCTCCATTTGCTAAAGCCATTTTAAAAATGCATATCACAAAGAGGAATACACTGTGATTCCGAGGTAGTCAAGTGCTGTCATGTGGAAGGCAAAGAATAGGAGTGTTAAGCAGTGCCGGCTACGTTTGTAGATTAGATGACAACTAGCCATTAAAACTTGCAGCTGTTGGTCATGCCCGAGACAAAGGAAACCATGGATGGTATACAAGTACCGTCCATACTGTCTTTGAAAGACTTGCTATTTATTACTTTCAATTTCATGAGCACAGGATTTTCTTTGCTTTTGCTGTCTTTCTTGACAGTCAGATGTGATACATTGGTTTTATACAGGCAGATATTCAGCAAAGTAGCGTAGCCATTGCAATGCTGAGCACTGCAACATTTCTGATTTAGCAGCTCAGCTTCTGGAGCAGGATAAAGAAAGCCAATCTATGTTTCCAAGGTCCTAGTACATTGAATGGGTAAACAGGTAATAGACTGAGATTCATAAAAGGCAGAAAATACTCACCAAAGAGAAGCATACCTGAAGCTCCACTTTGTAAAATTTTGTCTTATAGCTGTTGAAAAGCTGAACACAGAAGAAGGCATTTTGATGACAGTTAGGCAAACAACTGCAAAATACCCCCTTTCCCCCAAGGAAAATTCTCAATTTCTTTTTCTTACTTTCAGTCCTGGGAAAATCAAGTGGGGAATTAATTTTTTTATAATTTCTGCTGTTACCTATCGTTTATATCTACAAATTAGAATTATGTTCACTATATTGATAAAAATACACCACATAATTATACACACATCATATAATTATGAAGTAGGTATACTTATCAATGCAGTGATTCTTTGGGGCAGAAAATATTTGAAAGACTAAATAAAAAGGAATTTTATTAACCCTTGACTAAATCTATGATTTTTGTTGTCAATCAAGCAAGACTGAACCTACTTTTTAGCATTTATTTAACTCCTCCAAGTGGAAATAGACTTCCATGGCTAAAATCTGGAAGTTTTTTCTCTACATTAGATTGGCACAATATGGATTTGTCGTTATGAAGCTGTATGCATAAGAATGTGTATCTGCATGCATGTACAAACTTATATCCCATATTCCATTCACTTTCCTTCCTAGTAAGTCCTTTGCTTGGCAGGTGAGTGCGTGCAAATCTTCAGGGTGAAGAAATCTTCTTTTTCCTTTGTAAGCGAAGGATTGCCAAGCCGGGCTCAAAATGTTGACTCCTTATGAGAAACAACTCTGTAAGTCAGAACAACCCAAGGCTCAACATGAGACTTAAGTGCACATAAATGAAAGAATACCAAGTATAAGTACAAACATGAAGTCTATACTCAATGCTCTTGTAAGTGGAGTTTTGAACACTTAGATTTAAAAATCAAAGCAGATGATTGAAATAATTGTGATATATGGGAAATTTGCCTAACACAAGGGAAGAGGGCAATGGAGGTATTTTTAAATTCAGCTCCAGTCAGCCATTAGTCTAAGCAGAAAAAGAGAGGTGTGAGGAACAAAAGGATCTTTTTTTCCCATAGCTCTATTCATAATTCAAGAAGGATGTTAATGAACTGAAGAGGGCTCAGAGAAGAGCTGTGATTAAAGGGCTGTACAATGTGCCTCTGTTCCAAAAGAATGGAGGATCTCAGGCTGTTTATCTTACCAAAGAGAAGGTTAAAGGGCATACTTCCTACACAGGAGAAGAGATTTTATAGTAGAGGATTCTTCAATTTACTGCGCAAAGGCAAAGACGAAATAAGAGCCAGAAAGAAGTTTGGAGAAATGAAGCCAAAAATGGTAACACAATTTTTAGTGAACATAGTTAACCACAGGAACAACTTAGCAAGAATTGTGGTGGGCTCAACCTCAGTGGCAATTGAAACAGAATATTTCTCTCAAGGATGTACTTTACTTTATATGTGACCTGATATGCAAAATTTCAAACTGGAATCACTGTGGTGTTTGCTAGATTTTTAATCTATGACTGTAGAATGTGTAACATCTTGCTTATTTTGTGATTACTTTTAGTCAGTCAAGGTTTTCACTGTAGTTTATCTTTGTTAATTTTTTCGGTGTGGCAGATCACATAGATTTGGGATCTTAAAATCTGTACATAGATTGATTCCTGGTATATGAGCCATAGATAAAAGAGATAAAATATAGGTAGTTGAATTTGAACCAAGTATAACTTTACCATTGTAGAGTCAGCAGATCGTGAAATAAACTGGCACAATTTTTTTCTTGGATGGTGTTTTAAAGTGTAAGTTCATAGGAAATCACAGATGCTAAAATTAACATGTAGCTTATTTCAGAATAAAGAAAAAACACCCTGTGAACTAAATTTGTCTGGAGTGAATTAGTCAGGTATGTTCAAGTCTTTAGCGATCTTACAAAATAATTTTTAAAGCTTATTGGAAACTAATCTTTTCTGTTTGATGACCATCTCATAAGAACAAATAAATCTAGGGAGCCCCTTCTAGCCTTCATGCCTCACAAGGCAAGTCATGTCCAGGCTACAGTTCCTAACATTTTTGTCAGTAGTTTTACCAAAATGTAATGCTATGGCATGTACCTATAGCATAATTGCAACTGAGTTGAGAATTATGTAAGTAGAAATAAATCCTGTAGCTCTTCCTTCCAGACCCAAGAACATGACTTCTATGCTTGACTAAGAAATATGTAATCAGAAGAATTTGTCTATGTCTTTTCTTTTTTTTTTTTTTTCTCTCTTTTTTTTTTTTTAGTGTAACTTTGAATATGCAACTTAGGAGTATAACATTAATTTGCAAGTTAATTTTTAAATTAAATTTCACTAAGATTTCAGAAGGTGTGACTCTTGAATTTGCAGTCATCTGTTTCCCATCTTATTCACGCTCAGATGTTAATGTGATCATCTAAACTTTCAACTGCAATGTAGAAATTGTGCCTTCTAAACTTCATTTAAAGAATTAGCACATAATATATGTGTATATGTCTGTGTGCATGTGTGTGCGCATGCACATGCATATGTGTTTGTTTATGTACACTGAAATATACAGTAAGATGCTGCCAACTTGGCATTTGGTCTGTGCTCTGCAATTCATGCCATGTGATAGATGCACTGTTTCTTAGTATTTGTAGAAATGTGGTATGGCTGACAGTCTGTCATGTTAGTTCTATTACAGACTTGAGTGGGTCTTGCTTTCTCCATGCTTCTTCCTGTTCTGCCAGGCTCAGCTACTGGCTCCTGAGGAAATTCTTCCCTGCTGAAAGCCAAAACGGGTGTTTTAATCTGGCACTAATAAGAAGTATTTAAAATGTCTTGAAGGAATGAAGAGAAGTTGCCAGTGGGTCCTGTCACTTTTCCAGATGCTGTTGAGTCTTACACATTCTGTCATCCAGTCCTTCCCAGTAAAGGACTGCTACTGGATAATATCCAGACAGGAAATGAACTGTAATCACTGCCTGCAAAGTTAACTCCCAGTAGCCTTGTGTCACTTTATCTGATCCTGAAATGTATTTATATTTAGAGTTTAAGTTGGGATCTTTCAGTATTTATTCCTATCTCATGTAATATAGTGTAATATGTCTAATGTAGTGCTTAAAATCAGGATTCTTCAGAACTGCTATAAAAAAATAATGACAGTATTCATTACTTGTGAAAATAAGTAGTGGATTTGGGTTTTTTTTTTTAATTAGATGCTCCACTTGGTGGAATGAAAGATGGATGCTGCTTGGTAGAGTTTATCCTTGTCACAAATTGGCAAGGTGATTGTGGATCGGCTTAATCTTTTTTTTTTGTACTAGAACAACACAAAGATCTTCAAACCTGGAAGATGAAGTTGCCAGAAGATCTCGCTTCAACTGGGGAATTTTCAGCTCACAAATCAACACAGCAGTTTCTCGGCTGCTCTTTTTTTTCAATATTGCGATAGCAAGAATGACCATGATAATTTAAATTAGTAATGTCTATTTACTGCTGGCAGCCCGAACTGTTTTAATTGTCCTTTCTTGGGGCTGCTAGTTGGATGGATTTTTTCCCAAATTTAATTGGGAGTGATCATAATTATAGCATCTGGCAGCTTTTCATGTCCTTATACAGTTGTCCTTAATGTTTCATAGCCTCAGAGGGGGATATGGTCTCAAGTTTCTTCCAGGTCATACCTGAGCCAGTTGCTGAAGTCATAATTGGATCTTTGATATGTTTAGCTACTAGCATCCTTGAAAATCCTTTTCCTCTAATATGATCAACAGATTGTCTCCCTATCTAGCCTGTATTATTTCCTGTACAGTTGCTTATAATACTCATTTTTTTTTATGTACGTTGATGTGCAAATAAAAAGCTCCATCTCAGCAAGAAATTCAAGTGAATCCCAAAGCTCTGCACAAAAAGAGAATACAAAGTCAAGTCATTTTTAAATTTTAGCTAAGATTTGTCAAAATATTTTTCAGTATTTGACCAGCTCCACTCAACATGAGCCAATATCCTTATGTTGTCAGTAGTGTGCACAACTGCACTAATCAGATCTTTCCTTGTAGTGCAGTTCTTTTTTTGCTTAGCCTAGCTGGATTCTCCATCAATACAGCTGATTGCTATGGTTACAGACTACCTGCTGTATGTTTGGCCTGAAAAGGCTATAAAAGAAAGCATTTTACTCCAGATAGGTAAATATTACCCTTTCTTTATTGAAATCTTACATATATTTGTTTAAACCACGGTTATTGATTATTTCTAATACAATACAAAAAATATAGCATTTTTAGAACAACTGCATAGACTTTTAACAATTAAAAGAAATAATGACTTTTAACCAAACCAGAAGACTCTGACAGCATGGCTTATCTTTGTTTCCCCTTGTTCTCTCTGATAACATGAGGAGAATGGTGTATAGCCAGGTAAACACAGATGAATACGATTTTTTTTTTGTAATTTTCCTTCAGGTTTTTGTTATTGTCTCATCATGTTTTGGAGGTGGGAATGCAGTCAGTTTGAATGCTGGAGCTGACATCAATGTGTGGAGTATGGATATTGTTACGGCAGAAGCTGGCAGCAGGAATGAAAGCAAGCATCCAGACTCACCACTCTTTGCAAAATCAAGACTGTAGTGGCCCATTCAGTATTGCTCCCAAGTATCTTTATTGCTTTACCAAAAATACTTGTTGCATCTATCTCCTTACACTCCTGCACATAAAATTCAGCAGGGGAATTTATTCCATTTCCAGGGACAGGTAGAGAAGGGTGGTTAAAATGAAATACTTCAGTCTTGTCAGCTTTCTCCAATCACTCATTACCAAGGCAACACATCAAACCTATCCTTTTGTCCAGCCAAGCAACCTATTTTATAGGTACAGAATGTGAGCTATGAAGATAGTTTTTAAAACTTTTGAGAACTCTTTTATCAGGTCAAGATCTGGACCCAGAAAAGAACGATAAAATATAAAAAATATTCACATTAATCCTCAAGTACACCATACTAGTTCATTTACAAACTCTCATGATTTATGTACAATTCAAATTACTTTCAGATGATATTTCATTTTTGTCAATATATTAATAACTGTCATATTGAAGGGAAATCATTAATTCATTTGGAGAATTTCAGTTCAATTTTTAAGCTGGCTTTTGGGTAGATGTTATTTTTTTTTCCAAGAATAGTGCAACTTAAGGTGAAAATAAAAAGTAAGGCAAATGGAGGTCAGAACTTCAGCAGAAATAAATCATCATGGTACTCTTAAATTCATGTAGTGTCTTTTGACTGTTGGACAATGATTTACATCTCTAGCCTTATATGTTTCCCAAAGCAGATGTGATAAAACTCTGTCATATATTTGTATATTATGGCCATATGTTCAGCATAAAATTTAAATAAAGTCTTAAGAACGGAAGAACTGAATATTTCTGTCTATCAGCTTACCTAATTAATTTAGCTCTTACTGTAAAGATACAATATATTTTGCAGCATAGCCAGTTGAGAGGAGACAGAATGTATTAATCTCAGGTTTTTTATAATGTTTGCAATTATCTGTTTATTTTACTAATATTAAAGTGTAAAATCATTTAATTTTACATAAATAAACAGTTATTAATAGCTCAGTAGAACTAGGCATGAGAAGTAAACAAACTACAAATTAAGGGTCTTATCTACATCCATAAATTCTTGTAATGTAGTAATGAATATGCTGAGTGTGAGAAAAGCTGAGAAAGACGTAGATGCTTAAGAAACCTTTCGTACATAAACAGCTGTAAGTGCATGAGTACTTTATAGACAAGTTGTATGTCCAACCATTTTATGATTCTTACTGAACCCTGAAAACACTTGTGGTTATTATATTTCACATCAGTATACAATCATACTGTTATTACAATATTATGACAGAATCATTCTATTAGGCATAATGTAATCATGGTAAGTTATTAGTATTATGTATAATATAATAAAGTATTGTGAAAATCAACTGTACTTTAAAAGTCAAGCCATCAAAATTTTGATTGCCCACTCAGTTTCAAGATAGCCTATAAAAATGAAAACTGAAATTACATGAAACTGTGGAATGGAAATACTCTAACTCTTACTTGACATCAGCATGCCTGAAAGCTTTGGCTGTGTGACGCAGACCTCTACGCTCTGGGCTACAGAAATCCTGAGAAGCAATGGGATCACTGTGGTCGATGGAGAGGAACCACTGACCCACCTTTGTAAGGGATTAAATACTCAGTTTCACTTCATCTGCAGGCTACCACGGTAGTGCAGAACCTTAGTTATTCTGATTTCAGTTCTATTTTTGACAGACTGTACTAATTACCAAATCTTTTCTTTATGTCTCTGCAGCCAGTCTGCATCTATCATTATGGCAATTTGGGGATTCACTGTGAGATAATGATTTTTTCTTTTTGGGATGACTATCCTGAATTGTCAGCTTGATCTCTGACTAGAGTATTTAGGCATCAATGATAGCAGTCTGTAATGGCACATGTGCATCTCAGGATGGTGATGATCTTTTTTAACAGAAACTAAAACAAGTCGATAGATAACATTTAAGATTGGTATTTAACAACAAGGGTGTGGCTATCTTTTCTTTTCTAAGCAAAATAAGAAGACATATGTTTTTTTTTTTTTTGAAAGTCTGTATTATTATAGGCAAAAATGTTACCTAGTTGAAACCAATTAAAAATAGTTTTCACAAGTCATCAGGTTTGTAGTTTGTAGAATAAATATTAGAGTGCCATGATACAGAAAGAATTTGTTCAAAACAAACTTCAGGTGTGTATCTGGTAAATTAGATTAGTAGTTTTCAAGGGTTCAGACTACATCTCATCATGCAATTTAAATTTTCTATGAGAAGGAGTTAGACTACTCACTTCTAGGTAAAAGTGACCCTTCAGCGCTAATACAAACACACATGAGCACTTGACAGGGAAATCTCTTTGTCTTTCCTTGGGAAAATATCTAAAAATGAAAAAAAGGCTTCCGTTACTTTAATTTTAAAATTACATCTGAGATTTTACTGTTTACAGGCATTTGTCCTTTCATTTAACTTGTTTTGATCAAACAAATGAGCTGGTCTTCTGAAATCCACTGGGTTGCAAAACAGGTTTTATTTACATGAAGCATAGCTGAAGAGTAAGTGAAAATTAAATATTTACAGCTGCATGGGTTTTGCTCAGGTTAGTTAGGAATTTTTACCCTCTTTATAAGCGAGTAAACAAAGATGAAAACAATACATTTTTCTTTTTACAAGTGTATCTTTAGGGGTCAACAGATATAAAAGGAAGAAGAATGTAAGGACATTCCCAGAACATTGACTGCTATACATCAGGCATATATATAACTAACTAGCCTGCTGTATTCAGTATAGTACTGCAGGCCACACTTATTTATGGTGTATGCCTTTTAGAGTTAAATTAGATGGTCTTTTAAAATAGATTTTGACAGCTTTTATTAGATGAGTAGGAATTGCATATTTCATTGAAATTGTATGCAGCTACAAATAAAATCACAACTTTAAGAATCCTGGGAATTTCATAAGAAGGATATTTTCATCTTTAAAGAAAAGTTGTGGGTTTATTTTAACTGCAAAATTCAGAATATTGTTCCTCTTTACACTTTCAATATATCCCCTTCAACAGTACTTCATAGTATCACCATACAGCAATACTTTCATCAGCAGATGCAATGGTCTTTGTGAAGCATTTCTAAAACACCAACCAGCCTCTGTAGTGAAAGTTCTTTTAAAACATTCTCAAAAGAGTGCAGGCGAAAAATGCCAACAAAACACAGAAGTTGGAGCCAGCGGCCAAATAATAGTTTTAAAATAGTATTGGGAGCAAGCCAGTATAACAACTGTTCTTGCACAGAATTCATAATCTGCTTTATCCTGTGCTGAATGTAATAAAGTACCTTTCTAGCTATGCTTAAATGTGCTGCAAGCTTATTCGAGAACACAGAATGCCTAAACAGCAGTATTATGTCACCTTGTAATTTAAGTTGTAGGGAAATGCTGAATGGCATTCTCTAAAATTCCTTCTCCCTAAAAGATGTACAGAAGTCTGGATGCACACAGATTTTGATTGGGGAGATGCACAATGCACAGATTTTTTTTTCTATCATGTCACAAAGGATACCAGATATATCAAGCAGTGATAATAAGGGATTATAAGCCTTTCAATCCTGTGGCAAACTGGCTTGTGGTGTGTCCTGTATGTCATAGTGTTTAGAAGCCGTGGGAAGCAGAGAACTACATCTACTGTTGCAGAAGTTGTAATCTTCTCCTATATGTAGGCTGTATCTATGCCATCTTTGAGAGATGGATGAATGTCTATGGCATCATAGGGCAGGTTGAACAGAAACTTTGGAGTCCCCAGTCCAAAGCAGGGCTTAGCTTCAAAATTAAAATAAATTGCTCAATGTACAATTAAGTTATGAAGGTCTTCTAGGTTGCAGAGATCAACCTGTTTCAGTGCTTAACCACCTACATTATGTTAATTTTTTATTATATCTGATTGGAATTTTGCTTGCTGCAATTTTTGTTCATTGTCTCCCTTCCTTTTCCTTCCTTTGTCCTCTTTTGTCAAAAAAGACTTGCTCCATCTTTGCAGCCAATTGTTTGGGAACAAAAAGCAGCAATTAATTTCTCCCCATTACTCTTCCCTTCTACAAGGTTATCTATGGCTTCTCTCTATACATCATATAGGCTCAAACTGATACACAAGGAATGCCTGAGTAAAAGTCCTTTATCTATAATAATGTGGACCCATATCTCTATCTAGCGTGGACAGGAGGGGTATACAGTGTCAAGCCTAGTTTTTTTCTGTCTACCTCTTCTGATGGCACAATCATATTATTGCATCATTGCTCATGAGAAAACCCTCTTTTTAGCCACTTTAGCAAAAGTAGGTTTTATACCCACAGAGCTCAGACTGCCTGTAAAACAGAGATGACTGGTTTAGCCTAGCTACAGTGATCCTAGATGTAGCAGAATGGACTCATGAAACTAGGCTATGGAAGAGATTAAACATGGAATTGCTTTTAGCCTAAACTCAGTCAACAGGCAAATACAAAAGGCAAGAGTGGGCGTCATATTGCTGGGTTTCTTAGGAAAAAAAAGGTGGTCACTAGAAGCTCTGTTATGTTTATAAAAAGCATAGATAGCAATCCAGCTTTTTATCTGTTTGCAGAGGTGCAGGGTATGAACACATACATACAACCTACTTAGGAGAAATTTTTCTCTAACAATCTGTCTTCTGTACAAGATCCTGTTGGAAAATAGATATTTTTACCTACACTTATATCTAAAGCTTTAAGAAATATGTATCTAGGATCATTTCCAAAACAAATTATTCCTTTGAGCAGAAATTTCGTGTTGTGTAGACAAGAAAAAATATTTTCCATGTGAAGCCTTCAGAGGCTAAAACTGCCTAAGCAGTACCATTTTTGTAATAACTATTGGATTTTTTTAGAGCATCAGTCCATGCACAAAAAAAAATAGGCTTATATTTTGCGAATTATTCATGAGAAGACTACATATGATATTGAGATAGTAGACAGAATCTGCATTTGAAAGAAGTTTCAAAATGCTTTCAATGGGGAGGAGGAGAGTGATGAAACTATGCACAATTATTAGTTGAAAAAATATCCTATATTTTCTCCCATATTTATTCTGATGCCAGCTGAGTCTGAATAGAAGTAGCATTACTGGCACTAACGTATGGCAAGTTCTGAGAGTTTTTACATGATTGCTCTACCAATTATTACTAACCTTTTAGGTAAAGAACAAAAGACATGAATTTTTTTTTTTATCCAATTATGTATTTTTCCTTTTCTCAATGGTTATAGGAATAGTTATTTCAAAAGGATTCTTTTTTTTTTTCTTTTTTTTTTTTTCCTAGCAATGAAACAATAAGGCCAGGTCTTCACCAAGATGTTACATTGATCTAGTTTGTTCTCTCTAATTGCATTGATTTAATGTTATTGAACTGAAAGCTCTTACTATCACTATAATTCAGTCTTAAGGTGGATTCTTCTGTAATTGGTATATCCACTTGCCTCTGTTTTTTTTTTTTTTGCAAATTCAACCATCATTACATTCTTTCTTGTAATATGTTGTGTGCAGCCTATCACAAGCAATAAACTATCAGCCCAGGGATACTGCAAGTGAGAGTAAAAAATCGCAAACTCCAGTAGTCCTTTCCAATTTTCCATTAGCTTGGCAGCATAGAATGTACCATATAAGATACTCAGAATGTAAAGGAGATTTACCCTGTATGAAGTGTTATAAGGCCACAGCAAGAGTGTTGTAAGGCATAGCAAATAGACACATACTTGTACACATGAAGAAACACATACTCTGCCAATCTTATCCTCTTTTCATACCCTGAACACTAACCACGAGACAGCTTCCTCAAAAGATTGTGCCATTTCCATTAGAAGGTCCTGTAAAGTGAAAATATCTGACAACTAATAGATTCCTATTGTAGGAATTTGGCATCATGCCAAGCTTTGCCAAAAGCTTTGCCATCTTTGTCTACTGCTTGGGAAACTTGGTATTTTATCCAGCTAAGCAGGGCACACATTGGCAGTGGCACTGGTGTCACTTTGCATACCTTGTTTTTTTTCCATGTTACATGTATGAAGTTTGATGAAACCAGTTAAGTTATGAAAGTAAATGGAGAAGGAAAGAATCATCTTCTTAAAAGGTGACCTTCTTGCCCTGTGTGCTGTATTCACTTGTTGGCAGAAGTGAGGTCTGGGCTGACCTTTAAAAATGGTAGAAATACAGAATATCAATGGCCATTGTCTTTGTGGGGTTTGGTCTCACTTTCAGTCATGAAATACCAACAAGAAGCATATTGCAAAACCGCTGTCCTGGTTTCAGCTTGGATGGAGTTGATTTTCTTCTCAGTAGCTGCTGTATTTTGGATTTGGTGTGTGAAGAACATTGGTAATACACTGATGTTGTTAGTTGTTGCTAAAGAGACCAAGGACTTTTTCCCACTTCCCAGGTTTTGCTAATGTGCAGGTGCAGGAAGCTGGGAGGGATATAGCCAGTACTGTTGACTCAAAGTGGCCAAAGAGAGTGTTCCGTACCATAGACGTCATGCTCAGTATAGAAGTGGGGATTGGCCGGAGGGAGACTCTCTCTTGCTCCTTTGCTTGCTGCTCAGGATCACTTTCCAGTTTCATTTCTGTGATCACTTCTTGGCATGGGCTGTATCAGTCATTGGGTCATTGGGTGATGAGAAATTGTGCGTAATTTTGGTATATTTTAATATCCCTATATTTTGTTATTATTCTTGTCTTTCTTTGCTATCCTAGTAAACTGTCTTCATTTCAACCCGTGAGTTTTCCTTTTTTCCCAATTCTCTCCCTCATCCCACTGGGGAGGGGGAGGGTGAGCGAGACGCTGCCTGGTATTTGGTTTCTGACTGGGGTTAAACCATGACTACCACCTAAGCATTTGATACTAACATTTATTGGTTATTTTGTTACTATGTTTGCTGTTAAAGCAATTGCTAGAAATCCTCACACTATCATTTGTCATGCATTGAAAAAGATGACGCTATCTTGTCTGTGTCTGCAGAAATCAAATTTTGATATGGGGGCTATTGATTGGATATGCAACTATTCCCTGACTTCACAAAAGTACAAAACATTTATCAACACAGGAATGTGTTCTCCCACAGTACTTCAAGAAGTACTTGATTACTGTGATCATTGTCATGGTGGATTATTTAAAAAGATATGCAGAGGTTATATCTTCCAGCACTTAGCAATAAATTTTTAATAACACTAGCAGTCCGTTCCAGTTGCTTAAACAGAGACATGTGGTGTCATGTGAACCTCAAGTCTTCACTTGGGAAGATATCCATATGGGGCTGAAAGTTATGGTACAGACCCTTACCAGTAGTGTCAATAACCACTAGGCAGCTATTTCTAGGTAACTGAATCCTACCTTGAGGTCTGCTTGTAGACATCAATGTCCTGGCTGATATCTTTGGCCTCTTCTCTAAATCGCAATGAGACATGATCACTTTTAGGGTGCAGAATTTATGAACCATTTAACAGGTCTACTTTGGGACAGGAATAAGTGGAATCCAGAACTGTTGGTGCTACAGATTAGACATTCACCCACTATGGAAGAATTCTAAGGAAATTGGTTCAAACACAGATCTTTACAATGCAAATAGCTGTATATGATCAGATCACCCTCACCCTTTTGCCTGCTTTCTGGAATGAGAAAGGAAATATTTTTACCTTGCAGAAAACGACACAAGTACAGTTGTGAGACTGTCAGTCATTTTTGAAGGTCCAATTTACTCCCTGCCTCCATGCATTTTCGACCCTTTCACTGGGCTGATGGCCAAGAGAAAGGAGGCATTTAACTTTACCCTAAGGACTCTCAAGAGTGTCAGTGATGTGTACATTGGAAGACTGATACGGAAGTGGTGATGCTGTATGACAAGACACATCATTACGTGCTCCACATAGTGTCTGCTTCATTTCACCCAACATCTGTGAAACATAAAGAGAAATCCTGGAGGATGTGTCTGCTAAGTGGACATGAAGGACTTGGAAGATTAGTGGTGGCTAGAAGGGTGCACTGCAAAATGTCCTGCTTGATCCTTCCAGTGAAGTGCATTGTATTTCTCTGGAAGTTAGAGGGGAGAGTAGGTAAAGATAACAAATAGGTTGCAACAAAGAAAATGTTAAATGAGGGGAGCAGGTACTTCATGACAACAGTACTTGGTGACTTGCCTTTCTGTATGCCAAAATGAATATATGGAGGGAATACAAATTATGAGAAACATTGTTTCTCCACAAAAACAATAGAGAAGGTCAAACTTCAGAGTACTGTAACCATGTTGGGATAAGCTTTGAAGTATTCACAAATGCCTATGAGAAATGTGCTTCCCTTCTATGGATTCAAACATTGTGGGAACATTTCAGACATGATTTGACTGATAATTGCCATTCCTAGTATTTTGTAGGACTTCAGCATGTTTGCCAACAGTAAGAGAGAAATGCTGTAAACACATCACAGCTGAAACTTGTTTCAGCTGTGGTGAAAAACACTAAGTATATGAATTTAAAAGCATGCTGCATATAGCGTAAAGCACATTAAACCAAGTGACATGCTTTTACTTTAACTTAAAGATTTCTGTATATTCTCAAGTGTATTCATTCTCCTGGCAACCATGAGTAGGCTTAAGTTTCCACAAAACTCTAGCAATAGAAATATTATAAGGTTATAAAGATTTTGTAAACCTTAGGAAATTATTCTTTCCTGTATATACAGAGATTTCTGTAGGATATGCATTAACAAAGGTAAATTGCATCCTGTATTAACACTGTTCTACCACAAGAACGTTATCTTTTTACTAAGGTAGTCATCAACAGCGTTGCTCCAGAGCTAACTGCTGTTTGTTTGCTCATCTGCTATATATTGCTGTAATGCGATTAGGCTCCCTTCTGGACAGACACTGTTTCTGCTTGCGCACTTTTAAAGGGGGAGCATATCTCAGTCTTCCTTGAATCCTACAAGGCGCTACATACAAATAACAACATGAGATTCCTAGAAAAGTTTGTCTTTTCCATACATTTTGACTACCTCTCATCTGCAGAAGGAAGAGGACATGGGAATTAATATGAACATACCCAATGTCATTGTGCAGAAGTAGGCCAGGCTTACTGTGCTGGCTCACTCTGCCTGTTTGGGAAGGTGCATACATTGTGGAGGCCCCAAGACACATGTTCGTAGAATCATAGCATCATAGAAAAGTTTGGGTTGGCAGGGACCTTTAAAGGTCATCTAGTCCAACCCCCCTGCAAGGAGCAGGGACATCCCCAACCAGATCAGGTTGCTCAGAGCCCCATCCAACCTGGCCTTGAATGTGTCCAGGGATGGGGCATCAACCACCTCTCTGGGCAACCTGTTCCAGTATTTCATCCCCCTCATTGTAAAAAATTTCTTCCTTATGTCTAATTTAAGTCTACCCTCCTTTAGTTTAAACACATTAACCCTTGTCCTGTCACAACAGGCTCTGCTAAAAAGTTTCTCCCCATCTTTCTTAAAAGCCCCCTTTAAGTGTTGAAGGTTCACAATAAGGTCTCCCCAGAACTTTCTCTTCTCCAGGCAGAACAACCCCAACTCTCTCAGTCTATGCTTATAGGAGAGTTGCTCCAGCCCTCTGATCATCTTTGCGGCCCTCCTCTGGACTCGCTTCAACAGGTCCACATCCTTCTTATGTTGGGGGCTCCGGGACTGGATGCAGTACTCCAGGTGGGGTCTCATGAGAGCGCAGTAGAGGGCCAGAACCACCTCCCTTGACCTGCTAGCCATACTCCCTTTGATGGAGTTCAGGATGCAGTTGGCTTTCTGGGCTGCAAGCACACATTGCCTGCTCATGTTGAGCTTCTCGTCCACCAGCACTCCCAAGTCCTTCTCCTCAGGGCTGCTCTCAAACCATTCCCTGCCCAGCCTGTATTTGTGCCTGAGATTGCCCTGACCCACAAGCAGGACCTTGCACTTGGCCTTGTTGAACTTCATGAGGTTCTCACAGGCCCACTTCTCCAGCCTATCAATATCCCTCTGGATGGCATCCCTTCCCTCCAGTGTGTCGACCGCACCACACAGCTTGGTGTCATTGGCAAACTTGCAGAGTTCATGTGCAGTAAATCAGAATTTAGGGTGCATGCTTCATATGATTACTCTTTGAATAGCCTTTGTGGTCACTCTGTGACCATCATTTGTGAAAGGCATGTGCTGTGCCACCGGTTGTGAAGGAGGCTTTGCTGGCATATGAAAGCATTTGCTAGAGTATAGACATGGCAAGGCCCCAATCTCAGCACAAGATCAGATACTTTACTATTCTAACAAAGGGTTTCAAATAAGCTGTAGAATTTTGTTCCTTTCTCTATAGGTAATAACAAACAAGTGACAGGAAGCTCAATGCAGCATTAGTGTCTTTAAGTGGTAGATAAGCAAATGAGCATTAGCTAGTTAAATAAACACACTAAACAGCCATATTTTTCTTCAGCAAAGTGTACTGAACAACATTGCCCTTTAAGGGTTATATAAAGTTAAATGAAGCTACTAAGAATGTAAATTTATTCCTAACCATCTTGCTGTTCAAACTGGGAATATACAGATGTCTCTAAGGCCTTTCTGGATAATTTTATCACTTTATGGTCACAGTACTTCAGGGCTAAATAATAATGTTATTTTCTTAAAATGAAATCAGAATAAAGCATTTTTTTTCCTATTTGACAGCTGTGGAGGTCCCAAAGTCCTCTTCTGCTTGTCCCCTTAATTCATCTGATATCAGCCTGTTTAAAGGAATATATGGTGTCAGAATACAGAGAAATATAAACCAGAGATAAGTAATTGATAGCATCATTTCTAATACATTTTAATTGTATTTTTGTAGTATATATATGCACACTATAAAATCTAGGACCAGCTTGAGAAGCTTTGAACTTAATGAGAGTTTTACAATTCACAACAGGAGAAATAAGACCTGAATTTTATATTCTATGGCTAGAATTTATTCATTATTTATTCATTCATTGAAAATATTGTCATGGATGCAGTGATATACTTCACTTGTAAGAGAGAAGCAACAATTTATTGGTATAAAACAGCGATTTAACAAAGTTTAGTAGTAAATGGTAAAAGTGACAGTGATTCAACAAGATTAGATGGCAAGGTACACTGGATTATTTACTGCATAGAGGATAAGATCAGACAAAACTGTCAGGGAGACAATCCCATTGAGTCATGAGATTCAGAAAGGACCCCCTTGAATTCTAAGCTCCTTCTCAGACAGGAGTCTAGGTACAGCTGAATCCAGTCCTAGTCCCAGGCTTGACCAACGGTTTATGTCTAAAGAATTATATGTGCACAATCAATCTTTTATATAACTTAACTAAGATTTCAAAGTTTCAGCCTTTTATTCCTAATTCACTTACCAAGGATCTGTTGCAGCAAGGATTCTCTCAACCTTGAGAAGTAACCTTGAGAGGCGTCCCTACTCAAGAGGAGTTCTCTACTTGCAGCCTGCTGCTGTGCAGAAGAGTTCAAAGGGGTCTTGGACTGCTCACTCTTTATGGAATAAGATAATTGGCTAATAGTCATATGTGCATATCAACTGCAGATGTTAGTTTCGGCCAAATTTGGCATGAGTTGGACGTTGACTAGCACTGTGGTTAGGTGGGCATATTACCATATATTAGCCCTTGGCTATTGTGCTATTATCAGTCTCCACCAAATCCACTTTAAGCCAGATGCCGCCACCACAACCAGATGCGTCCATCATGACTGCCATTGGCAGTTATCACTTCAGTAGGGTCAGGTTGGAGGGTGGGGGTGGGAAGAACACCATCACAAGTGTTCTCACTGACTTCCTTGGAAGCAGCAGAGTATGCTATAAAGAACTATAATAAGGGTGGAGGAACATGTAACTTAGCTGCATATTGACATTGTCTGTACGATGTATTACTGTTTTGTTAAATTCGTGTCTGATTTGTAGACCAATATGTCTTAATATCTGGTGTAATCTTCAAAATAAGACCACCAGGAAAGCTGGTACTGCTCATGTTGTGAATGCCAAGGTGAGATTACTATAGAGAAGAAAAATCTTAAATATGTTAAATACTTACCAAATATTATTTATTATAAAAATTAACAAATTTTCACAAGTGTTAAATATTTTAATTTTGATAAGCTTAAAACAGCTAGAGAATTGTATCACTGCCAGACATGAAGAGAGACAGAATGTGCCACTAGTGCTCACTTGCCACAGTCCCATCCACACACACATTTAAAGAGGAAAGTACACACTGGGTTGGATACAACTAGATGATTTTAGCATGACAGTCAAAGATTTTATTTTCTTCACATTTCTCAAGCCTGCTTTCTGCATTGGAGGTTAAATATAATGTCAATAGTTATGAAAAAGAACAGTAAAACCACTTATGATCTTATAACATCGTAGGTCATTGTTAGCTTTAGCACTCAAAAAAGTCCAGAAGGAACTTTCCCAGTTTAGAGTTTGTTTAGCCAATGTTAGCTAATATAAAAATGCATATGTAATTATCTACAACAGCTGGATTCTAGCCATTGTATGATGGAAAATGAGTAGAAGGTTAGTTCGCCAGATCCATGGATGTAACTTGCAGGTAGTCTAAAAGCAGTTCTTAATCTGAGAAGTTCTATGGATGTTAAAAATACTATCTACAGTTGCGAAAAAAAATAGAGACATTCAGGCTACTTAAAGGATTATTAATTCACATGAGATAAAAGTATCTGTAGACTTTTATTAACAGGGAAAAAAAAGTATCTGGCCTTTTTTGCCTCTGACACAGACATATACACACAAATAAAAATAATTTTGCCCCCAGGTATGTGTTTCTCCAGAAAGACTGTTTCTATCATTCATTGTTTTCACCCTGTACTGAGAAACAAAGGCCAGATTAATTCTCTTCTTTCCAAAGTCTTCTTTCTTTGGTAAACTCTGTCAGGAAGACATTAAAAGGCACTAAAATCTGGCAATTGCTAATAATTCTAAGGGTTTTTTTTTTTAGATGGTATTTATATTAAACAGTGTAAAACAACAGCATCAAACATAAGTCTTCGTTAAATCCCCCAGCCATTGCAACCTACACACAACTTAACCTTTGATCTAGCTCTCAGCATGCATTTCACCATTATTTTTACTTTTAAATAGAATCTGTATCTCATATTCACAGCCATAGTATTTGAATGTCTCCCAATAGCCTATTATGGTGCAGTCATGGAACTGTCAGTGTACAACAATACTCTGTTCTGGGATTCACACTTCAAAAAGTATGTTGACAAATTGGAATGCATTCAGGAAATGACCTACAAGAATGCTCAAGGCCTGGAAAGCGTGCTATAAAATACAGAAACTCTGCATCTCTTTAATTTATCGTAGAGGTTAAAAGTTGACTTGATCCTATTCTACAGATGGAAGGTGTTTTAGATTGATTAATTTTTCATCTAGCAGAAAAAAACCATGAAAGAATTCAGAAGTTGAAATCTGATATATGTCACATTCAGCCTAGAAATGAGGTGAAAATATATAACAATGAAATAATTTAACCAGTTACCTTTGGATGTTGTATGTAATCCATCAGTTGAAGTTTTCAATTTTGACTTCTTTTCTTTTTAATGACGACCTGCAGTTAAAGCAGGAGCAGTGGGATCAGTGAAGAACTTTTTGCTTGTTGTTCTATGTGCCAAATTATGGTGGAAGTCACAAGGTGATCTTCATTGTCCTTCCACTTTCAAAATTTTTTAATATTTCCTATGTGGGAAAGGTATTCCCTCCTTTTTCTTCCTCTTCTGAAGTGGATTTTTTTTGTAAAGAGTAATTTTTGATAGGCTGTACTGACATGTTCTGTGCCATGCATTTTCATTAGCCATAACCATAGCAAAGCAGTATACATGGCAATAGCACTGAAAGATGGACTGTACATAATGGTAGCAATGTAAAAAATTAAAGCTTGTGGTGTCACTTGGACCCTGAGAAAGTTTGTTGCTGACTGATTCAACTACTCATCAGTATCTTACACAAACAAGTGTCACCCATCTTGTGAATTCCCAACTGTGACATTTCTTTGCAATATTCAGATTTTATATTCAGCAAGTGAATTCTTTTTTTTTTTTTCACTTACAGGAAAAAAATTCATTTTCAAAGTTTCCATTTTTCTGCCTGAAGTTCACGGAGTAAATGTGTGTATCAGCACAACCTGATTTGTTCACATAGTTCTAACAGCTCACAATAAAATATCTATTTTGTGACTCAAAATTTAAGGCTTACTCTAATCGAGAAAATCATGCTATCTAAACACTTGCCTTTAATGTTCTTTGCTAACTTGAAGCTTGAGGTCTACATCTCTGGAAACAAAGCACAATGCACAGAAGTTTCTTCCCAAAGTGACCTGCAAATTTGGCAGAAATTCTTCCTCATGGGGGTCTATGCACTTAATTAATTTCCTGAACTCCCTTGACCACATAATGCAAACGTACCAAGTCTTGGACTCACTTTCTGCATAGCTTCACCCTGTGCTGCAGTTATTTCTCTCTTTCACTTCTCTGTGCTAGCCATTCAGAAACTGTAGGCCTCTTCTTTGGTCGTCCTCTAGAACTAGCACTAACCTGATCATCCCAGACTGGAGATTTTGTTCATAGCCATTGTAGTACTAGCTGATTCCTGAAAGTTTCTTAAGGCTTGTTACAGATTTGTCTTGAAAAGGTACAAAGTGGTTGTAATATTTAAACAAGTGTTTCACAGTCCTAATTTTATGATGTGAAGTCAATCTGGATGACTGGCCTACAAGAAAGATGGGGAGAGGCTGTTCAGTAGGGCCTGTTGTGATAGGACGAGGGGTAATGGTTTTAAAATAGAGGGAGGTAGATTTATATTAGATATTAGGAAAAAAATTTTACAATGAGAGTTGTAGAACACTGGAACAGGTTGCCCAGAGAGGTGGTGGATGCCCCATCCCTGGAAACGTTCAAGGCCAGGCTGGATGAGGCTCTGAGCAACCTGATATAGTGGGGGATGTTCCTGCTTCTTGCAGGGGGGTTGGACTAGATGACCTTTGAAGGTCTCTTCCAACCCTAATGATTCTATGATTCTATGATTCTATGACTGTTCCCTTGCTAGAACAGTATTTTTCATGCTGTTCTAGTGATCTCTCTGGGCTATGTAATAGTACAAGTAATAAGGTAAACGTGTTAAGTGACTGGGAGCAGTCAGCTGAAAGTAGAAAACAGGATGTTCTGAATGTATGCTGAAATATAAGATTTTCAATGCTGATACTTGGTATGGAGAAGTGTAATAAAGCTGACTACTGTTAGAAGAAGCTCTAATAAACCAGGGACAAGCTCTCATAACCCATAAATCTCTGAGTCTCTAAGGACCACTCACTGACAGCAAATATTGATCACAGCTGTGGAATCTTTTTTTTTAGGGAGAAAAGCTATTGTTTATTGTATTCATAGAGTCTGATCTTGGCTTTTCAAGAGAAAGGGTATTGTAAGGAGCTGGGTATATTGGGTAGATCAGTGTAGCATGCTTGAATACCATTTGGCCAGTGAGTGGGAGCTGACTTGCATTAGTAATTCTATTGTGTGCAATTTATCAAAGGATTTAGGTGACAAAATATGCGATATGTAAGAGAACTCCGATCTATCTTGCTCTCTCAAAAGTGGTATTTAAAATCCACTCAAGTTCCTTTCAATGATTGAATCTGCCCATTTTTCAGAACTCCTAATGCAGTGTAAACACCCATAATTCAGTAACACCAGTGCATAATTTATGCATGTCTTCTTTAGGGAAGAGGTTACCAAGATGTTTAGGTCTTAGGGCACACAGCCTATGTGGAGAAGCTGAGGGACTTATATTTGCTAATGGAAATTGTGGAAGTGAGTGTCTAATTACACCCTACAGGTATTTAAATGGAAATTAGAAAGATGGTGGATCTAGTATCTTCTCAGTAATGACAGTGGCAAAACAAGGGGCAATGATCACAGGTTGATGCTTGGGAGGTTCTTGATGAACATTAAAAAAAGTTTTCTCCCTGGGAAGGTAATTCTGTATTTATCCAGTTTATCCAGAACTGTGGAGCAATCTCTATCCACTGAGCTTTCCAAGATTTGGTAAGTCAAAGTAACCAGTCTATTGACCAGTCAATAGAGTTTCCTGGAAATGAGACAGAACTAGATGACAGCCACTGCAATTGCTTTTGTTAAGGAACTCGAATCTTCAGATTTGTGATAGGCAGCTCTGAGCTCAACTGCTGGATTGAATCCTTAGAGGACTTTGTAAAAGAAATGTCTAATTTCTGGGTCCTTATTCAGTTTATGCAATGATCAGATTTTTCAGACATTTCAAGAAGACAATTTTAGGTACAGAGAATGACTCTGAGCATTCAAAAAATGTTCATGTGTAAAGTGGGCACTAATGAGTTTAGATGACTAAACTGTCATTAGATTATAGTAGAGCACTATATAGGGTAGTACGATTAGATTTAGCAGCCTAAATCTCACTTTAAGCATACAAATACTCTTGCCTATCTGGAGGATTTTAAAAGCTCAGCACCCTATTGCTCCCAGCTAGAGCCTTGGATACTCTGCTGGATATTAGCTGTTCCTGTGCAGTGCTGCACACAGATAATCTACTTGACAAGAAGTTGCACTGATTGACTGTCCTTGATGATACATTAGTCCTTCACTACTTTTATTCCTCATACCTCCTTGTTTAGCATCTCTAGTCCTTTTCTCCTCATATTCTCAGATTTCTTATTTACCACTGGTTTTATCTATCCTTTTTTTTTTCTTTGCTTTTCTGCTTTTCATTCTTGTCCACACTGTTCAGTGTTAGCCATTGAACTGGCATAAATGTATATAAACAGAACAATGTTGATTTTCCCTCTTATTCATAAACCACTTACATCCCCATTGTGTGACTCAGACACTACTGATCTGTGAGCTACTTAAAATCTAGCTGTTTGTATACAGTTTGCCATTGTTAAAGTAAGGCTTCTCTTAACTCCTGAACTGAAACCCCTAGCAAACCTCTTAAACATAATTTTTAATAAGTTATTTTACTAACTAGTTTGCTACCTAGTTTTGTACCAATTATTGTACTGTACAGTCACAAATACAAATATCTTTAAGGGTTAAACTGTTGTTTATACCGCAACTGTTGAGCAGGATAGGCAGAAAATAATTTTTGAACCATGTCTCATTAGATAAGAAAATAATAAAAGCTTCCCCTTCAAATAGTATTTAAATTTCTAGTAAAGTTAGTTTAGATCCCAATCTAGGATGTACAAATAACTTCTCTACAGAATAATAAATTAACGTATAAAATATATTTTAGAGATTGACTGAAAACATTCAAATCTCTATAGTAACACTATCCTTATTATGTTTTTATGAAAGAAATTTTCTGTCCTAAACTCTAAAATAATAATAATCTGTAGCATTTTTAAAGGTTTTTAAAATATTAAGCAAAGAAAGTTGAGATCATACATGAATGTATTCCTATAGTCATGTACACACACTGTGGCTAATGTAAGTTTGATAGGTAATTACTTCATCTTAACCAGTACAAAAATGAAAATCAAAGCTGTCTTGTCCTTGTATGATTTTCCCTACAAAACAGACATGCCAGATTTTCTTTCATTCAAAGTTCAATCATTACATTGCTGTTTACCATTAAAGCCTGGATGATTATTTTAAAATTTGTTTGGTAGCTTTAATAAAACAGAGTTTACACTCTGAGTTTAGTTGATCTTCTTGTTTTAACATAAAGGACTCGGTTGTATCATGCATCATGAAAAATGTGCCTTTTTTGTAATGTGTTTCTCCTTGTTTTTATGAAATCCTGAATCTATGTGTGGAGCTGCAATTTATTAAATGTCATGGATGGGTCATCTGACCAGTAGTTTGAGCAAGAAATTCATATCCCATGATTCTGAAGGCTGAAAGGTTAATACATAACAGATGCTGCTTTGGAGGAAACCATTACAGGCAATGCTTTTCAATCAATGAGATGCTATTATGAGCAATAGAGCCAATTTATTTTAATCAATGAACCTTTATTACGACATTTACTAAGAGAAGCTCTATGCAGTTCTTATAAACCACTGTGCAATCTTCTAAAAATAATTCCTTTTGTTTTTGACGGCTTTTTATGGTTTCTCTAGTTTTGCTCATTTTTAAGGTAGCATGCTGGATCTACGCTCTACTTTCCTGATTAAAAAAGAGCAAAAGAAACATGGTACAAAACATACAATTAAACCTGAGAAGCGGTAAAGGCTCTACGTGAGTCCTGCTGCAGAGTAGGTTGCAGTGAGCACTACCACATGGCTATGAAGACCTGTCACAAGCAGCTCAGCCCAGATACTTTTGAACAGAGGATTCAGCAGGAGGGCAGCCAGCCCGTGTCCTCAGTGCAGACCTGGTTGCAGACTTGCCTGCAGTGTGCACTGTACTTGCCTGTGGGCCACCATCATGTTTTGCACCTTTATTTCTGTCGTAGTTCAGCCCCGATCGGACCAGACTACGCAGTCTCTCTCTCAACTCCCCCCCACCTTCTGAGAGAACAGGGAGAGAAAATATAAGGAAAAACGGCTCGAGGTTTGAGATAAGGACAGGGAGAAATCCTTAAAGTTACCGTCACGGGCAAAACAGACTCGACTTGGGGAAAACTATTCATTTATTACTACAAACAGCAGGATAATGAGACAGAGAACAAGATAACCTCCCCCCACCCCTCCGTCTTCCCAAGCTTAACATTATCTCTACCACCTTCCCCTCCCGAGTGGCACAGGGGGGGGAAGAGGGAATGGGGGTTGCAGTCAGTTCATCATACGTTGTTTCACACCGCTGCTTCACGGTCGAGGGAAGAACTCCTCACATTCCTCCCCTGCTCCATTGTGGGGTCCCTCCCACGGGCCACAGTCCTTTGTGGAACTGCTCCGGCGTGGGTCATCTCTTCCACGGGTGCAGTCTCTCCAGAACAGCTGTCCCAGCGGGCCCTCCACGGGCCACAGCTGCCTTCAGGCATCCACCTCCCCCGGTATGGGGTCCTTCACGGGCTCCAAGTGGATCTCTGCTCCTCCGTGGACCTCCATGGGCTGCAGGGGGACAACCTGCTCCACCATGGTCGTCACCACAGGCTGCAGGGGCATCTTGGCCAGGAGCCGCATTACTCCTCCCCCTCCTTCTGAACTGACCTTGGCGTCTGCAGCCGTTCCTCACAACAGGCTGGTAGATGTCTCTCAGGATCTTTTTTTGCATCTCATTCACTTCTCATCTCCTCTCCACTTCTTGCAGCCGGGCTGGACCGAGTCGGGCCCAGTCGGCTGCCTGGCGAGAGGCCAGAGGGTGAGGCCTGCAAGGCCCATGAGGCCTGCGCCTCCCCCTCTGCGCCTCTGCCCCCGCTCAGCTTCTTCACATCTTCTCTTCTCTCTCTCTTTTTTTTTCTGTTTTCCCCTTCTTAAATACGTTATCGCAGAGGCATTATCACGGGACATTCTGCTACCAATCGGCTTGGCCTTGGCCAGCAGCAGGTCCGCCCTAGGCCTGGCCGAGTCCACTGAACAAAGGGGAGCGACTTCTAGCAGTTTCCTACAGAAGCTACCACCTTAAGCCCCCCCTTACTAACAAAACCACGACAATTTCACATTGCATGTTGAATGAAGTGATTAACTGTTAAGAGTATTCTTCACATTGAAGAGAGACACTAAGAAAGTGTGTCCCTCTTGACAAACACCAGGAGAGGGGGTAAGCTGTCCTACTGTCCATCCCTCTCTCCATTTGGGAAATACTCAGTCCCTGCTGGCAAGGAGGAACCTCACCATGGGAGCTGGCATTGGATTAGTATAATTTTTTTTCCCTGTCTTTTGATCTGCAGCTATTCTTTCTCCTCTGAACAGAAGATAAAGCTTAGCAGTTTGATCCTGGATGGCTAGCACCCCAGGCTAATACCTAATATGCAGAGATTAATAGAATTCCTTATATAGATCTCACTTTTTTAATCATGTGAGAAATGTTGGGATTTTTTTTTTAAGAAAAAAAAATGTGGCTAAACAAGATCAGGAAAATTTTTAGCTCAAATAATAACTAGAAGAGGAAGCCAAAGGCTGAAGGGATGGAATAGTGGAGGATCTGGAATTTGTGCTCCATGATTTTCCCATGGACCAAAGAGAGGTTGACCAGCCTGTAGTTCCCTGGATTACCCTTTTGGATTTCTTTGAAGATGGATGCAACATTTGTCTTCCCGAATATCCCAATCGTTTCAAAAGTGATAGAAGTCTTGCATGAACATTCACAAGTTTGCTCACACCTTCAGATGCAGCCTATTGGGTCCTGTGGACTTGTGTGGGTCAAGTTCTGACTCCATCCTCATCCGTTACTCCTCTAAGCACAGAGGCCTAGGAGACCTCATTAGTAAAGGCTAACACACACACAAAAAAAAAGACACTGAAAACCTCGGCCTTATCTTTATTTGCTGCCATTGGATTCCCTGTCCCAGCAGCAGACCGATGTTTTCTTTTTTCTGCTTTTTACTACCAGTGTAGTAGTAGAGACTCTTCTTATTGTCTGTGATGTTCTTGTAAATCTTAATGGTGTTTCAGCTTTGGCCTTCTTAACAACATCCCTACATGCCCAGGAAATATATCTTTATTCCTCCTTTGCAACCTGTCCCTGCCTGCTCGTGCTGTGTGTTACCTCTTTGGATTGGAGCTCTGGCAGGCATGAATTTCCTGCTTAGCCAAGCTGGTCTTTTACTATGTTTTACTCCTTTTCCTGAGTATTGGGATAGAGTACTCTTATGCTTGCAGGACACTGTCCTCAAAGACTTCTCAGCTTTCCTGAGCTACTTTGCCCTTCAGAACTGCCTCTTGCAAAATCCTACTGACCAGTTTCTGAATAAGTTAAGGGTAGCTCATCTGAAGTTTGAGGTTTGAACTGTATCATGTTCCATCCTTACCACACTCAAAACCTTTAAGTCCACTACTTTTAAGTCTCTATAGCCAAGGCTATTAGAGATTATCATATTCCAAATCAATTCTTCCTTTCTACTGCTAAAAAATATGAGTCCTTGAAGCAAAGCATCCATCCTTGATGGATGCAAACCAACATCATCTATCCCATCTTCTCATCTTCACAGAATGATGATTCCTAGGGATCGAGTTCCTCGGGTCTTCCTTCTTGCCCTTCTTGAAGATAGGAGTGACAATTGCTTTCCTCCAGTCTTCAGGCACTTCTTCCAGTTGCCGTGATCAACCAAAGATTGTCAATAGCAGCCTTGCAATGGCATCTAGAAGCTCCATCAGCATGTGTGCATACATCCCATCAGGGTCTATGGGCTTATGTATGTCCAGTTTGCTTAAGTGTTCCCTGACCTGATCCTCTTCCACCAAGGGTAAATCTTTCTTGCTCCAGCCTTCCCCATGGTCTCTGGGACCTGGGATCCCTGAGAGCTGATCTGACATTCAATATATCAGCCTTTTCTGTATGCTGTGTAACAAGGTACCGCATCTTGTTGAGCAATGGGCTCACATTTTCCTTTAGTCACCTGTGTACTTCTAGAAGCCCTTCTTGTTGTCTTTCCTGGCCTGGCCGTATTTAATTCCATTTGGGCTTTAGCTTTCCTAACTTCATCTCTGGATGCTCAAAAAATGTTTCTGTATTTCTCCTATGTTCCACATCCTTGCTTCCACCCACTATATGCTTCATTTTTGTGTCTGAATTTGGTTCAGAGCACTTTGTTCATCTATATAAGCCTTCTGTCATTTTTGCCAGACTTCATATTCACTGGGATGGACTGCTCTTGAGCGTGGAGGAGATGACCCTTCAATATTTACCAGATTTCTTGGGCCTCTCTTCCCTCCACGGCCTTGTCCCACAGGACTTTTCCAAGCAGACCTTTGAAGAGGCCAAAGTCTGAGAACTGTTTTCAGTGTGCAATCAGGTAGTGTGACTCAGTTGCCTCTCTGTCAAAGTTATTTAAAATTCTTTAGCTTCTCTGTGTTTGAAGAATTATTGATGGATTCTGTTGCAAAATAAACCATTTAAAACCCTAAAAAAAAAGGCCATAGATATGATTTTTCAGCAAGCTGAAGATCCACAGAGATATACACTGTAGAGTACATATATTTTACTCTATATTATAATATACCTGTACTCATGTATATGAATATACATGAGGAGTGAAATATGCAAGATTCCCTTGAAAATAAAATTTATGCATATGATTTATTCTTAGTAGTGCTATTCTCTGAAAATATTGAGTCAGTTTCTTTTAGGTATGTGGATTTTTAAAGAAAGAATTGTCCTAAAAATAGTAATTAAAAATTTAAGTTCTCTCCGTAATTCTCCTCCATGCTTATTTCCATCGCATATATTCCAGAGACACCAGGGAAAATTTCAAATGGTGAAGAGGGAAAAGATAAAGTATTAAAACAGTTATATAAAACATGAAAATTAAAATGCTTTCAGATTTTTGGTTTTAATTTTTTTTTTTTTAACTCAGGATGTCTCCTCCCTTTTTTACAGCAGTATCAGTCTCATATAGTATATCATCAACTATATGTAGAGAACTCAAAAAATAATTTTAGCTGCACTGAGAATATGCAAAAAGTCAACTTTCGTAACCAGACTTCTAAAGCAATGTAGCAGTGTTCCTTTTTTTTTTTGTGTGTGTGGTTATCTAGTTGAAGAAACCACAGAAACAAAGAAAAGCAGCAAGAAGAGGAGTTGTCTCCTTGGCATATGTCATGTGAGGTAGAAAAGTACAGCTTTCATTCAAGGATATTTGCAAAAACTACCAGGCATCTTGCCAAATGTTATATTATATAAGAAAAGAAAAACAGTCTGTCTAACATGTTAGCAAGGCACCCCAGGTGAGCATTTGAAAAATGAAATAGAGCAATGCAAGAGCAGCAAAATGACACTATTATGTAGCTCTGTAAACTGGCAAGGAATTTAGCCTAAGGCTGTCAGCAAGGCTTCTTGATGTCCCTTATTGAACAAAGAGTGCTGTACCAAGCCATGACTAACAGTTTTCACATCAGTACAAAATTGGACAAGGAGCTGCGAGATCACCATACTTTTCTGAAGGATACACTCAGGGTCAAGCCCAGGTGAGTCATTGGGAAATTTTGAAGACTTAGCTGTAATCTCTGGAAACGAAGTCTATAAAGAATGAGAATCCTCTCACTTTCACTTGAAAAAGTGAAATGCTAGAGAACTGCATGCACAATGTTATATCTCTTATGTATAATGTCTTGCAAAACAGTCATCACAGTCTGTGCTGACTTCCACTGTGATCACAGGAAGAAGAAAATAAATAGAATTTTCAGTCTTCCTTTGCGCAGCCTTAACTAATAGTAAATGTATTCGTTTTAGAAGATGATTTTAGGATAGAATATTTGAAAGCTGATAGAAGTGAACACTGGCACCAAAATCCACATACCTATTAGCACTCACTGGCTCAGTTTTAGCTTATGCCTCTCGCAGAAAGAGGAAACTACATAAAATGTCCTACAGGATCTGGAGTTCTTTGCTCATTTCAGTGAGAGCTATTGCAAATGTAGAGACTGGATGTTATTATACCAGGTGGGACCTGGTTTCACAGTTTGAAAGAGGGCGCCTGTCATCAGTTATCAGTGCAGAGTAACTTGGTGACAGGTACATTATGCTAAATATGTGTACATAGAAGAGTGTAATTTGCATGTGAAGGGAATACAAACTTAATATTTACAGAATAGCCAGGATCTTAGAATCACATAATAGTTAGGGTTGGAAGGGACCTTTAAAGATTGTCTAGACCAACCCCCTGCAAGGAACAGATCAGGTTGCTCAGACTCTCATCCAACCTGGCCTTGAATGTTTCCAAGGATGGGGCATCCGCCACCTTTCTGGGCAACCTGTTCCAGTCTTCTACTACCCTGATTGCAAAATTTTTTTCCTAGTGTCTAATCTGAATCTACCTTCCTCTATTTTAAATCTTGTGGACTGTTTAAATTAATCCATGCAGAATCCCTATCTAGGAAAAAAAGTCAAAAATAAACAAATAAAAACCCCGAAACCCTGAAACACCTACCTGTAGGGTTTTTCATATTTCTTTCATTCATTTCCAAAATGCAAACTGAGAGCAACTCAGGCTCCTGGCTTGCAATAGCACTTTGACATTTTTCTAACTTAGTCTGGTGGAAGAAGTGACCCATTTCCTTACTAGTTTTCTCACTACTGGTCTCAACATACAGTGTATGGTACATATAAGGTAAATAATATTTGCCCATGTTGGAAACTAATATTTCCAGATCCTTAAAATTGTCTTTCAGTTCTTAATACATATAACATCTTCTAACAGTCACTGATGTATAGTTTATGTGAACTAAATAGCTTATAATTGTAAAAAAAAAAGGATATAAGACCAGTAAAAACATTTTCTAGAGTTGTACTTCAAAATTAAAATTGAATTAGATCTTTGCATTGATTAATTTCTTTCAAAGTTTAAAGGTAACATTGTAAGTCTTTACTAGTGAAAATTTAGTGTAATTCTTTTTTTAATCCCTTTAACAATTCATAGTTTGTACCAAAAAAATCCCCACAGTGTATCGAAACATTTCTTGTGAAGTGCTTTAAATAATTTACAGTAAAATGCAATTTTAAGTAAACTAATTTGGAAATTTCTCAACAATCTTTTGGTTCTTCATACAGGACAGCAAACAATTTGCAAAACTGAGATTTGTCAAAATTTCATAGATTTCCCCCCTGGCTCAATTCATTGTTAGGACTTGATGACATGATGGATACTTTCATAATTATTTTCCACCAAAAAATCTTGTGAGATGATACATAAATTCTGATTGTAGTCTTTAAAGTGCTTCCTTTCCTATTGGTATAATAAGTGAGTCATAGATTATCAGCTTTGTCTTTTGAATTCCCGTCACCCTCCATATCATCTTTGGAAAGGATGATTTTTATCTATTCTTTCTAAAAAAAAAAAAATCCTCTTTTATCTCCCTGCTATTCTCCTTTATAATGAAAGAACTTTTCAGGGAAAAGTTTTTCTCATTAAGGAATTAAATTCAACATGGTTCATATACTTAGTATTTCTTTATTATAAAAATGGGTGAATATCATAAAATATGTGAGTATTGTTAATAAGTATAATATATTTGTACTATGAATACTTTAATTATATAGTCTATTAAATTTAAAAATATATATATTTGTCCTTTCCTGTTCACACCTTGATCTGAGCATATATAAATCTATTGCTCCAGTTTGTCCTATATTATTTTCTTGAGTAAACATTTTTCATGTACACAGAATAGCCAGGCCCCATATACTTTTTAATAAAGAAGGATCATTTTATTTAGCGCAAAAGAAGTATCCTTGCCCTGGGCTTAAAGTACAGGAGCTGGATGATTTTAAATTATAAATTAAAGAACAATCTCAACGTCTGCATGTGATACAGAAGTGCTACTTCTTACACCAAGGAAAAGTCATGCTGTCATGTTCATGGTTGTTTTCAATATTTCATTCTTAAGATGGTGGGATGTAGAGGTGAATGCTGAATTCTTAAGTGGTAGCTTATAAAATTCCTAATTGCTTTTGCCAAAACATTACTTACTGATTTTGAAGGATACTATTACTATAAAGGCATGTAGCTGATCAGACAGTGAAAGGGAGAGACCCAACCCTTCTGTCACTTCTGCTGGTAACACTGAGGTCAGCAAAGCTGCACTTTTTACCTTTTCATGTGACAAGACAATTAGACTGCAGTTGTTCATGAATAAATGAAGTCATCACTGTACAAAAAGAGTTTGTGGCCACAGTTAAATGTTTCATGAGGAATCACGCTCCCAGTACGTTTGATTTGGCTTCCAGAGGTTTTCTCATTTACCCTTCACAAATCCCTGATATTTGTGAAAGACCCTGGCATTCGGAAAGTGTGCATGTGACAGCTCGTCTGTGCACATTCAGATCTCAGCAGCAGTTGCATCTCTGTTCTCTTTGAATCAGTGTCACAGCAGAAGAGACTCACAGCTGGACATCTGTCCAAAGTCACACACTGCGTTGGACTTGCTCGTTTTCAACCAGCACCAGTAACCCCTCACAGGTTACATGATGTTTTATGGACACCTAAATATTTGTCCACCCCACCTCTCCAACCTATAAGTCTCTAGGCCCCCAGTTTCATTTGCTTCTCTCTTGCTGTTGCTAAAGGTGCCAGCCTCCAGAAATAGAAGCAGAAAATATTCAGAATTCCATGAAATAAAGAAAATTACAGAAAAAGAAAATATAGTTGTAAAATATACCTCTTTACAGCTCTTCTAGCACATATACCTTTGCACAGATTATTTTCTATGCTTATTTGGACATCCAGAAATTGAAACAAATAGAGACAAGCCAAGGTACTACTGTCCAGTCTCTTTTACCTCTGTTAGAATAGTGGCATGCATGATGAATGAAGTCAGCTGGTCAAGGCTTCCTGTGGCTAGTCATTATCTCACAGAGCAAGAATAAAAAATGGTTAGAGATGTCAGTACATTTTCTAGCTTTCTAGTTTACCACCCAGATCCATTATTTCTGGCTGTCAGAGGTTTTATGGCCTAAATACATCCTTACAATGCAGCATGGCAGGCTGAAGTGTAAAGACTTTAAGTTTCTGATGATCTAAATATTCTTCCTCTGGTCCTATTTATTTTTTTTTAAAAGGAAATATTATTTAATTTAGCTTTGCTTTTATATTCGACATACAGGGCTGGAGCGAGCAGTGCGTGCCCTCAACCGAATTGGCTGAGAGCGCTGAACCACTGTACTTACATGGCTGGAGACAGGCAGGGAGATTTGAAGTCTGGTGAGATGGTTCCCTCTTCTTTTTCTTGGGAAGGTCTCAGAGTGGGTGTCCTGGACATTTCATGGCCTGTGATCAGCAATCTCTCACATTTTATTCATCAGAACATGTTTTCCCGTCACTTTTTCATTCAGTGTCTGTTGACTGATAGTGGCAGGCTGCCGAATCAGATTATGAGAAATGCCTGTATCTGCGTCTTGCTTGTAGCTGAGCTGTGTGCCTGTCAGTCACCTACCAAGGAGCAATAGGGCTTAAAACCTCAGGGTCAATAGAGAATAGCTTAATAGAAGTTTACATACAGCAAAGGGAGGGAGTAAATTTGGACACATCCATGGGATTAAACCTGTCCCAGAAATTCGTTGTCATTAGTGCCTAAAGGCTTCATTAAACCTCCATTTATCCTGGCACTGATCATCTTTTCTGTCAAATGTAGCCTTCAAAGGATGCCTCCAAGCCGTTAAGAGTGCTGTACTACACGACTGCACAGTGCTCAATTTACTGCACATGCTATAAGAACAACAAAACTCTCGTTAGTACGTTTGCCCATCTAGGAAGCTTCATTTTCATTTAGCCTGCAACTCCTTTTTTTGTAACACTTTTTGCAGTTCATTTCTATGTAAAATTCAAGGTGTTGTCTCTGATCTGTTAAGCTCTACATGATTTGTTTCTTAGCCTCAACTGAGGCAGCTACCGTCAAGATTGTCACGTCATGTTACCAGCATTTCCATGCTGCTGGACAACACTCCAAGTCGAACTGAGACGCTTACAAAGGGAAATTGAGTTACAACAGGGGCTAACAGCTGGGATTGCAAGTCTAGACATGGACCTAGGAATGCAGCTGTGTTCCTGGAAATCTGGATGCCAGAATTAATGTTTGTGGTTTTTTTTTTTCTAGAATAGATCAGATAACCTTGAAGTAAACCTATTCTCCAGAGCAGAACATCTACTGAAAACATCCTCACTGAGAGAACCTCAGAATGGCAAATGGGGTAAACTGAACAAATAAAGCTCTCTGAGGTATACCCTCCTCCCTTTATTTTTTCAAACAGCATGTGCAGAATATAATATTATTTAATCATTTTATTGTCTTTAGAGGTAAATAAGTGGATTTTTTAGTAATTACAAATTTAATAAATTAAAAATTGGATAGATTCTTCATATTACATTGTTGAGGAAGCATTGTGAAACACAAAATAATGCCTCTAATGTATGGCTGTCCTAAATTTTGGTTTGCTTAAGTTTCACCGTCACTGACGTTTACTTGGAGTGATCGTCAGCTCCCAGTGGATCATGCATGAGCACTGTCCACCAAGCACTTTGCTGTGCAGTGCACCCAGTTACAGACACCTGACCACATGCAGATACCCATTAACCATGAAGCAGTGAGCTGCAGTGCCCTCTGAGCACCTCCAGAGGATCAAGCAGAAGGTGGTGAAACATAGCTGTGCATTAGCTGTATTCATATGTAGATTAGAAGAAATGAAAGAGGCTGTATCATGAGGAAAAAAAATTAAAAAACCAAAAACCAACACAAAAATGTTAAGTGAAGAATTCTTGTATAGGTAGTGATAATGGAAGGCTTTGCATATGTGAAAGAGAAACAAAAGTTTGTTTTCTTTTCTTACCTTGGACTAACTTTTTTTTTTTTATTTTTGTCACTCCACAAACAGTCTTTGTGAAAAAAAAGCAACAAATTATATGGGGAATTTATTTACTGTCTGAAGCCTTTTAAAATGATAGTCTCTTGAGGACATGTAACAGCTAATAAAGCAGGAGAAAGTGGCCTTTGCTACAGCAGTAACTTAGAGTTTTATGAAAAAAAGACAAAGAGAGAACTCAAACAATATGGACAGTTTTGGTCACAACCATAGTGAAATAAAACATTAGCAGCAATATTTTTTAAACACTTTTTCTTTCCAAGCCAGAAGTTTGTCCTGTTTTTTTTTACCTGCCTATGATCACATCACTGATATTTAAGGCCTTACTGATCCAGAGTAGCACCTGGATACTCAAACAGCCCCATCTATTTCAGGAATACTTGCTTTCACACTAAGAGGCTATTGACACAAAGGAAGACTTCAGGAACAACCAGTGTCTCAGATATTGTTAGTAGGTGTCTAATTAGATTTTACTAATTAGGTCCTATCAAATTAAATTGAAAGGTAAAAATGTACTACAATTAGGCACCAGAAATAGAACTAGGGCCACTGAAATTAACCTTATCACATTGTTTAAATTTGCTGCTAAAGTGTGTATTAGAAGATAGAATTACAATTACTGCACACTTCTGATCAGCAAATACAAAAAATATTTTGTTACGTTTCAGAAACTGCCTCTTTTGGAATATAGTTCCCATGGAGACTTTTGGCCCAAGGTGTAGTGTCCGTCAGTCCTGTGTGCAAGGTGCATGTTGAGATGTTTTTTAGCCATGTGGCATACCAGCACTATGCAAATCCATCAGTAATACTTACGAGAGAAATGACAGAGCTGGAAGGAAAATGGACATAAGGTGATCTATGATACTTCTCAGGCTGGAAAGTAATTGGGTACTTAGCATAGGTATATTTGTTGAGGTAAATTTACTGCAGTTACTAGCTTGATAAATTGCTGGAAACTCATTGCAAAACAAGCAACTCAAACCCAAACGCATTAGCACTGGCTTTGGCATGGTGCAGTCAGAGTCAACAGATTTTGGCTGTTGGCATTAAAAGGTTCAGGATCAAATTCACAACATCTAATCGTATCTTGATGCGAACAAACAGAAAAAAAAATTGCTCAGCCAAGGAAAACATAGCAGGTATTCTGGGACTGATATTACTAAGGGCAACTCAGTGAGGACTGCAGCAAAGGCTCAATTCACTCTTCCAGTACATCAGCTTAAACAACACTGTCCTGCTACTGATGTCAGTGAACTTGGGCTTCTGTAATGGATGGAGGGATAATGCACAAGCCCGAGATTGGTATCACCTAAAGACTACCTTAATCGGGCTGGGTTTTTTGTAGAAATGCTAAGATTCTTTTTTCATTGTTATGAAGTCATCCTTTTGTAACACTGGTTTTATGGCAATTTGAATAGCATTATCCATAATTATCATTGCTATTGCTATTATAATTACTATTATTGTTTGGCAGTGTTCCTAACATAAATGAATATTTTCTGCTAGAAAAGCTGACAGCCTCTCTTGCTGACTTACCAGCAAGAGTGCAGTAATAAACTCCAACAAGGATGAACTGGATTTCTGGTTTTATTAGTTTAGTGCAAGTGACCTAGTTGCCATAAGAATTTCTATGAATGTGGCAAATATGCACTGACTTAAAAATAGATATAATGTCTATCCCCATGTGACATGTTTAATATTGATAAAGCAGTAGTATGAGGCAAATACAAGTTCAAGATCATGTCTATGTACAAAAGCACTCCCTACCACTTTCTACTATTGTAAGCTGTTGTAGACAGAGTTGTGTCTTTATTCAGTTTGTCTAGATCTTTGTGCACTAGATACTAATACATAACTGGTGCAAATGTGAGACAGTTTTAACTGGAAAAAAAATGAAGTACAGTATAGGCTTGGCATGCATTTTTTGTGTGGTCTGTTGCAGCTAAGCTGTAAAGAAACTTTCCTGAAAGAGTCCTCCCTAGGGGCACCATGTTTCAGGGTAAAATTTCAGCGTTTTTTACTTTGTCTTGTTCAAAAAGATGTAATTGCGTAGAAGAAAAATTTGAAATGTGAAATGGACATGGGGGCTTGTCTACTTACTGCAAATTTAAAAAAATCTTTTCTAGCAGTTGCCAAGGAAAAAATTTAAACATCTAAAAAAAGTATGTGCAGTTGAAAACAAGGAGATATGATGCAAGTTATTTTATAATATCTGTTGGCAGTTCCTGTCATAGTTATTTTTCAACAAAATTAAAGCATGATTATAGCAAGAGTAATGTGTATGTGTTAATGAAATAGTTGTTGTATATGTATTACACACCTAGCTCTATGAAGAGCGACTAAACAGACCTAGATCACAGTAGGATGAACATGAGAAACATGAAGATTTATTTAAGGGAGAAGGACAAGCAGACGGTACGAGGGCAGGAAAAAGGCTAAGGGAGTTGTCATACACATATCTTGAATACCAAAGGCCAAGCATGACAGGGCTGACTACATCACTGTTGCAATGTCCATTTTTCCACCCACACCACAACTACATCCATCTGTGCTACGATGTCTGCAAGAGAGATACTGGTGATATTCAGTAGTTTAAGAATAGCTCAAGGCTCAAGGGGCTGCTCCTCCCTGACTCAGGCTTAACTAGGAAGTCTAATTTTAAAATAATTTCCTAGGCAAAATTTTCCTGCATATAGGTAGCTAAAACACCCTAGGTTTTTACATCCTAAACTACTAATTTCTTCAGGAGTGACAAGAGTGTCAAAATGACAATCTTTCCAAACCAGGGAAGTAGCTGAACTCACAGAATTTTCCATGAGATAATAACATTTAATGCAGATCAAACTGTCTTGGTTGTACAGTTTAAAGTGGTTTTTAATTATTACTTTTCTCTTTTGCTCTTTGATATTTAACTTCTTAGTTTAAGTTTGTAAAGAAACTTTTGCAAGCTGTCTTCACAGGAAAAAAAAAAGCTGTTATTGAGAACTTTGAAGTTGTATTCCTAAATATATTCAAAATGAGGAAAAAAAATCAGACTTACTACTCTGAGAAAAGCCATTTCCATTTGGTCTAGTAATTATTTTCTAATGAAAAAACTACCCATCAGGATGTTTTCTGACTTTTTTTTTTTTGTCAGGGATTCTTAATTTTTAAATTTCTGATCTAGAGAGATGGCAATGGGTAAGTGTTAAGCTACTACCAAAATAAACCTAAAGATTTTTGAAAAGCATGTCCAAACTGTCAAATTGAAGAAGTTATTTAAATCTACTGGAAAAGTAGTTTTACATTTCTCCCAGCTTTTTCTTTCTTTCTTTTTTGGTTTTTTTTTTTTTTAGTGAAAAAAATATTATTTGGAAGCCTTTTATTTAACAAAATAATGTAAGCAGATATATTTTGGAAAAAAAATTATTTTCTACAGATAAAATAATTTTCAAAGCTGGATTATTATAAAAAATAAAAGGCTTGAATTCCCTTTTCATGAAATTTCAAATGCTATTCTGTCATACTTCAGATTTGATCAAGTTTAATTATTTCTAAGCATTTGAAGGATTGTTAGTAAATATTTGCTAAGTGTTTTAGAAACAAGACTGTCACAGAAATAAACTATAGCAGTTAATAATTTTGAAGTTATAAATTAAATTTTTCTTGTTGAAACGTGAACTGGTCTCAAATAGTTTTTTTATAGACATTTATTCTACATATGAGTTCCATACAGTGCTAGAGGTGAATAAGGTTATAGGATACCTGTTAGTTTTGGTATGAGTAAAAAATTAAAGCAAAGAAGTAAGAAAGCAGGCAAGAGATGAATGTAATCTAAATAAAATCTGAGTGTTGTGCAGGTTCCCACTGGAAACTTTGGCTATGAAAATTTGGCTATAGAAGCATAAATGCTTTTGAAAAGGATATCTGACAGACAGATATCCAAGTTGTCAGATGAAACTCTGTTAAGGGAACAAGTGCTATATGAAATGCAAAAGGAGGGATTAAGGTCATTTAAGTACTGTACTTAGGTTGTTAGAGATTACATTTTCTCTAATTTAAGATACAGTATATGTTTCATTCTGAGTCATGGAGGGAGAAAAGTGGGGATATCTAGTTAATGCAAATTACTAGGAATAAAAACTGATGTGAAAAAAAATCTCCACTGCCTTTTTCCTAAATTGCATCTGCACTTAAGAAGAAAAATAGTTAATATAATTTCTTTAGAGGGCTTCAAGTGAAAGAAGCTAAATTAATCCTAGTTATGAAGCAAGATTAAAGAAATTTGGCTTTTTTTTTGTAATTTGAGAAGAGGCAACTTCAGAGTGACATAGCTGAAGTTTCTAAAATTATGAAGACTGGAAATTAGCAGAAGCAAAGAACAAAACGTTAAGAGAAAAATGAACTTATAAAATTGGCAAAAGAAAGAGAATGTATACAAAACTATTTTGGATAAATAGTGCTGTTCCTGCAGAATCTTTTAGAAGAAGAGAAGCTGACATGCAAACTCAGGAGAAGAGAGTCTTCTAAGCAAAATTTGGTGCAATTTAATATAAAAAAAACCTGGAAACTGAAATTTAGGTTTGAGAAATGAGTCTGAACAAACTGATAACCAACAGATGCTTTTAGCTAAAACTCAAACAAACTTTTTCCAAAGCTTCAAAAAATAGAGGGAAAGACTAATTTTTTTTCCCCCAGACATGCATAGCCTCACTTGTGTTTAGTAAGATTTAATTCCTGAAGTAGGTTTACTGCAGTCAGTCCTGAGCAAGAAGGTAAAAAGGATCCATTGGTATCTACAGTAGAATATAGATAATAGCTGGATGCAGATGCTTACTATTTCTGGAAGGATGGGAACATAATGGGGAGCAGTAGGAGAGAAAATAAATTATTTATAATATTTTGTGTGTGATTGGAATTAGGAAGTATTGTTAAATCAAGAAATACAGTCAATATTTGTATTCTGACAGCTTTTGGGCACATGGATGGGCAACTGGATATAACAGGTTTAAATCCTTTAAATTTTGATTTATTCTTTGGCTTTAACAGTCACTGCATAGCAAGAGCTACTATTATGTTCCTGCATAACCTTTCTACACTGGCAGAGAGTAGTTTTCTAGTAGAAGTTTGCTGCTTTTTTAAAGACAATTTGTAATTCTGTGGTGATCCCAGATCTTAGGAATACCTGTGATTCTCACATCTCAGAAAATGAAATAGTAGATTGAAAAAGATGAAGTGAAAGGTGAAGAGGATGACTAAAGATAGAGAATCCCATATTTTTACAACAGGGAATATTAAAATGAGTCTGAAAAGTCTCAGTCTCAGTCTGGGAAGAGATGGCTAGAAATACGAGATGACTTGAGGAAACATATTAGGGGCATGAGGAGTCTGTTTAGGAAATGATTTAGTCACTGTTTTCCCAACAGAGATCAAGGGGATGGAGATGAATTGTGTGAAATTGTCAGGTAGCCATAAAAATACTGTTTTTCTTTCAGTATCACTCAGTTACACTGTGGAACTTTTTTTTTTGTCGCAGTGTATTCTTGATACCATAACTGAGATAGTTTCAAAAAAGTAATTATGCAAATTCTTGAAACAAAAATCTAGGAAAGTCTTGTAAATAGAAATGTTAGGTATTCTTTCAGGCAGAAATTTGCTGAAAAGAAGAGAAGCATACTGGGAGGAAAACATTGCTCTCTATTTGACTGTGTTTTATATGCTAATCTCAAGTATTCACTCTTAGCAGTCATAAAATGCAAGGTAGGGCTAGATGAACCCTTGCTTGATACAGTGCCACTGTTCCTCAGCACAGTTACAAGGTACAAATATGTCCATATAGCACTACGTAAAAAAGTATTTAGCTTTTAGTTGTGTAGAGGAAAAAAAAATCACATACAGAAAGAGCATGGCTAATAGCTGTTTGTACATGCTGACATTTTAATAAATACAGTTTTAAATTATATTCCAAAACAAATGACATTTTAGATTTCCATTCATTAGTTTGATAAATCAAAGCTACTTTAAAAATATGATTCATTTCAAATAGTTTCTGACATGGCATAAAAATGATGTATACTGATGCTGTTTGCATGACAATTTGCACCACAAATCTCTTAGAGACTCATTTGAGACTCTTTTCTTATCATTTTTCTAGGTTTTTTAAGTCTTCATTATTTTTCTCTTCTGGATTGACTGTTTTATGTTCCACTGAAGTTACTTTTTCTGATAGCTTCCTTTGATCACTTTTGGTGCCAGAGCTAAGAACCATATTACTACCTACACATTTCGTATTACGGATAATCCTGCCACAAATCTTCTCTTGATCCTTGCAGTTATCTGCTGCTAGCTCTGTGGAAGCAATTTTCTTTTCCAGAATTTCAAGGATATATACAGCAGTGCAGCAGGAAAGACGCGTGTTACCTTCTCTGCTTGAACAATCCCACAGTATTCTCAGTTGCCAAGTTGATGTAATTGAATCTATCTGTTGTTTTATTAATTACATTCAGTTGTTTTAGCAGAAGATCGAGAAGTCAATTACTCATTGTGTATTCACAGAATAAAATAAAGGTAACCCATAAAAAACCATTGCTGTGGGTTTTTTTTTTTGTTTGGTTGTTCCCCTCCCCCCCAAAGAAGATCATCACATATACCAAACCTTTCCTGACAGATGTCTGTCTTGTTAAAACCTTTCTGTAATACAGCTTCTAGGCAGTCCCAAGATCCTGTCTGTGATATTGAAAGGTTCTGATTGCTAGATGTTTTTCTTCATAATTTCCAATGTAGGTATTCCGTGCTGTGGTTTTAAAATTCTTACCTCTTGCTTTTGTCTAAAAATACAAAGCTAAATCTTTATTTCCCTTTGCCCTCCATGGAGTTTTTCACACCTCTGAAGACTTGTTGTATTTGTCCTATATGTCCTGCTCTCAAATAAAAGAAACCTAGTTCTTTCAGAAAAGTTAATGATTTCTAGACTTCTGACCATTGCTTTCAGTTGCTTCTGGACTGTTTTCTGTTAGTTTTCACTGTTTTTTGAAAAGAGGACCCTAAAATAGTTTTCCTATGGAATACCTGAGAGAAGTTCCTGTGTTCCAGTTAGACTGAGACTTGAATTGAGGCTTCTGCCTTAACATTGTCCTAGAATATTGTGGTGGCATGAGCATGAAAAGGAAGAAGGAAAGCTTCAAGAAGATAAAATATTTCAAAGATTTTGTTTTAAAATGTGTTATTTTAAAGTTTTAGGTAGTATAAAGCTGCATGCATCGTTTAGTTGAAGACTTCGTCTAGATTTTTCCCTCTTTTTCCTTACAGAAAAGTACATTTATATTAGAATGTTTAAATGTATAATAGAAATAGTATAAATAATAGTGAAGTATTTTAAGAGACTTCTGTGATTGAAATGTAAATTTGTTAAAACCAATGAGAACTCACCTGTGATTTAAAGAAATGTCTGTATTGTAATTCTTTATTTCTCCCTAGCCTTTATCCATCTCCAACTTGAGCTAAAAAAACACCAGACAACCAGACAAACAGCCGTCTCCAGGAACTGGGTAGTACCCAAACAACATGTGTTCATAGATGTGATTATTCCATGTGATTATCACATTTTACTCTAGGGTAAAATTGATTGTTTTGACTATGGTTGTACAATCACTTTGTAGCTTGCTGAAATAACAAATTAAAGATTACATCTGCGTAAAGTGTAAACTACAATAAAAACTGGGCAGAATATGTTTGAATGCATATGTTACAACCATTCAGCAGTTATTTATAAGTTACCTGGGATATTATCAAAAAAGAAACAAATAACTTTATTAATGCTGGAAAGATTTAGAAATGTGATCCTGAAAATAGGCTGCCATATGTCAGAATAAAAAATAAGGTACATGGAATAAACATGGATAATGTATGGGGAATGAAGCATTGTGAAGGAGAGAGAAGTGCTGAAATCATGGAAATATCATACAGTGAAAGTGAATGAGTGCAGTGCAGGGACTTTGACTGGGGGATTCAATTGATGAGGCAAAGCAAGAGGGATTCATCAATAGAGCAGAACACAGAACAAGGAAGTTAAAAGAAAATCTTTGATACTGTCAAGAAGTATCCTAAATCACTCAGCCTTCATTGCAAAGTCATCAACGCGGCAGATGGCAGGGACCTAATGAGGGTGTAAAACATCAATAACTGCTTTGAAAGAAGACTTCTGGAATTATACAAAACAGTGAGGGAGATTCCAGGCTTGAGTAGGAGGAAAATACCCTCTGTGTAGAACAATATCTATTTACCTGCAGTCAACCTAGCCATTAAGCTGGACTAAATCAGTTGAAAATTGCATATATAATAGTATTTTAAATAATCAAATTATACAAACCCAATCTCTTGAATTATCAGGATAGCATGGTTAAAACTCCTTGGAGAAGGCACCAGTAAACTTTCCTGTCCATAATGCACAGGGAATTTATACGAGACTGTCTAAACAATTAAATTGAAGATTATAAGGGCATGGAGATTTAAACAGAGTTGATGTGCTTCAGGATGCATATATCTTCAGGATGCATATGTTGCAGAGCCAATATAGGTAATTTAGGGACAGATTTTTACAAGCATTCAGGCTTTTACTAAAACTGATTCCACAATCAGAGCTCAAGTTCCTTAAATTCTCTTTTTTCCCCATGTCTCTTGTCACCTTTCCCTTTAAAAGGATATAGAATCACAGAATCATAGAATGGTTAGGGTTGGAAGGGACCTTCAAAGGTCATCTAGTCCAACCCCCCTGCAAGAAGCAGGGACATCCCTGACTAGGTCAGGTTGCTCAGAGCCTCATCCAGCCTGGCCTTGAACGTTTCCAGAGATGGGGCATCCACCACCTTTCTGGGCAACCTGTTCCAGTGTTCTATAACTTGCATCGTACAAAATTTTTTCCTAATTTCTAATCTAAATCTACCCCCCTCTATTTTAAAACCATTACCTCTCATCCTATTGCAACAGGCCCTACTAAACAGCCTTTCCCCATCTGACAGCCTTTCCCCATCTGTTTCCTTGTGTTGGGGAAACACAGCTTCACTATTTCACTCACTGTGAGTTTTACTTTTCCAGCTTTCCTCATCAAGTCAAAGTCATATTAGAATTACAGTGACAAAAGGCAGAGTGCAAAGAAGTGGCATTAGCAGCAACTTGATTTTAAAATAATTGTAAGATTCCCTTCCTTTTCCCTTGCCCTTCCTCCATTTTCCTGTTCTCTTTTTTTCCACTGCCTTTCCCTTTCCCTCAGTGTCCTTCACTGATGTATTCCTTTCCCTTTCCTGCCTTTTGATTTTGCAATTTTTAAACCAATTCTACTGCCACTGAAGCTAGTACAAATAAAAGGATTGATCCCTATATTCTGTAATCACCTTATAATGATATACTATTTTTTTCACAGAATCACAGAATCAGAATCACAGAATTATCAAGATTGGAAAAGACCTAAAAGATCATCCAGTCCAACCATCACCAATACTTCTCAGCTAAATCATATCTCTCAACACAACATCCAAACGTTTCTTGAACACCCCCATGGTCGGTGACTCCACCACCTCCCTGGGCAGTGCATTCCAGTGCCTGACTACCCTTTCTGAGAAGTAATATTTCCTAATGTCCAGCCTGAATCTCCCCTGGCGCAGCTTGAAACCATTGCCTCTAGTTCTATCACTGTCTACACGAGAGAAAAGGCCGACCCCTAGCTCACTACAACCTCCCTTCAGGAAGTTACAGAGAGCTATAAGGTCTCCCCTGAGCCTCCTCTTCTCCAGACTGAACAATCCCAGCTCCCTCAGCCGCTCCTCATAAGGCCTGTGCTCCAGACCCCTCACCAGCTTCGTAGCCCTCCTCTGAACGCGTTCCAGGGCCTCAATGTCTTTCTTGCAGTGAGGGGCCCAAAACTGAACACAGTACTCGAGGTGCGGCCTCACCAGTGCCGAGTACAGGGGGACAATTACCTCCCTGTTCCTGCTAGTAACACTGTTTTTGATGCAAGCCAGGATGCCGTTGGCCTTCTTGGCCACCCGGGCACACTGTCGGCTCATGCTCAGCCAAGCATCAATCAGTACCCCCAGGTCCGTTTCCTCCACATAGTCCTCCAGTCCTCCAGCCACTCCGCCCCAAGCGGAGATATGATATATTAGATATATTAGATATGATATGATATATTAGATATATTAGATATTTTGTTTCTACTCATTTCTTATCTTTAATAATACAGGAGAAACAATATTTTTTCCTTGATGATTGTATAATAAAGGAATCTCAAAAATATGAATAGTTTTCATGAAAAATTTGCAGAAGCTGCAGAAGCTCCCTAAAGGAGAAAGCAGAAAACTGTGAACAGTGGTGCAAATAATCAGCTCATACCCTTCTAACAGAAAAGGAAGAGCTAAATGAGTGTGAAACTGCACAATAATCAATCTCCTATGGGAATAAGATTCTGCTGCATTTCATTAGAGATCGTTTCAAGGGCAAGATGGAAAAGACAAGACTCAGCAACTGTACACAAGTCAAGAGCACTCTCTGACTAAACTGCATGTCTTGCAAAGGGCATAATCCTCCCTGCAGTACCTTGCATTCTTATTCATCTACCCAACAACAAATGTAAAAAAAAAAAAAATCAACATGCAGTACATGGAATTAGAAACAGCATAACAGGCAGCTGTGAAATTTGAAATTGCAGTACAACACTCTACTCAACTCTTGCTTTGGGACTGCTACTACAGTGCAGTAACAGAGAAAAAGTAAAACTAAAGGCTGAGGGGAGCACTCATTGCAATCTGCAGCTTGATCAAGGTGGGCAGTGGAGGGAGAGGTGCTGATCTCCTCTCTCTGGTGATCAGTGATAGGACACGAGGAAATGGAATGAAACCTCATCAGGGGAAGTTCAGATTGGACATTAGGAAGATTCTTCACTGAGAGGGTGGTTGGTTACTGGAACAGGCTCCCCAGGGAAGTGGCCATGGCACCAAGACTGTCAGTGTTGAGTGAGCATCGGGATGATGCTCTTAGTCATAGGGTTTAGTTTTGGGTAGTCCTGCAAGCAGCTGGGAATTGGACTTGATCCTTACGGGTCCCTTCTAACTTGAAATATTCTGATTCTATGATTCTAAAGAGTTCTCCACAAAATCCAATCTATTTAACAAAAAGCACTTCGTGCTGCTGCAAGAAATCCCAGTTGCTCTTCATTTATTACCTTGAGCTTCTTAAACAATTTGGGATAGTCTACATTTCAAATGTTCAGCAACCCTATAAAGTAATTTTATTTTTTTTTTGCTAGAAACACAGCAAATGTGAATTTTAGACCCAGCCACCTTCAGAGTGTGCTGAAGAACTGCTTAAGTTGGATATGAAACAGCTGAGACCCCTGTCCAAATGCAAAAATCTTTCTGCTCCTGCAAGTTATACTCTAATGAAAATATTTTTAGCCTTTCCAAAAAGTAACTTGCAGACTTGGAATGAGCAATTATGTCGATTTGAGTTGTGATTTAATTAAACACTGTGCCCCTAAGCCAGAATAAGCCCTGTAAAAGCAAGATCTGCCATCAAGCTGACTTTGGTTCACATTTCCGTGTTCAAAATTTCTTCCCTCTTGGGTTTTCACTTGGTTGTTGTTCCCCTCTGCCCCTTAAGCATCTGACTGTCAAATAAACATTCACACAGTCTTTTTAGGGGGCCATGTGTGGTTCTCATGCTTGAGTATATGTTCATTAGAAACAGAGACATTGCCTGAAACCGTGGGAGTACAGCTTGAAATGAAGAACAAGTATGGCTTAAGAAAACAAGTATGGCCTAAGAAAATCACTGAGTATCTTGAATCAGTGGAGAGATGACTCAGGGGACTGTCCACGGCAAAAAAAAAAAAAAAAAAAAGAAAAAAAAAAAAAAGAAACCAACAAACAAACAACCAAAAAACCGAATACAAAACCAAAACCAAACCCAAACAAACATCGAGGCATAAAAGTGTAGGAAGAGATGAAATTCATTTCCAGGGTAAGAGATATGGGAATACTTTTGTAATTTCTGTATGTTAGGGCAGATGGATTCAGAGCAGCTCCAGGTGCAACCCAGTGTGCTCAGAGAGCTCGAATCAGAGTACAGAATGATAGAAAAATAGAAGCATTTATGTTAGAAAGGTTCCTTGAGATCATCAAGTCCAGCTGTAAACCTAGCACTACTAAGTCTGCCACTAAACTATATCTGTAAGTGTCAGATCTACACGTCTTTTAAATACCTCTAGGGATGGTGACTCAACCACTTGGGCACTGGTAGGGACAACGGAGCCTCCAAGCTCACCACTGTGTGTGCACCTCAGCAACCCCTGCACCCATCACCCTTACCCAGAGTCAATGCTCTCACATGTGTAACCACAAGAATGATGTATGTGAAATAAACTTTAAGATCCCGTAAGTCAGCTAGCCTTAAAATGCCATTGCAAGAACAAAGATAGGGATTTTAAACTGCAGTAATATCATGTAGGTAGCTAATTCTTGTGATTGCAGTGCCTGTGCTGAGTACTAGGGCTTGTGTTTGTGATGCAGATGGAGTTTCCCTGGCCAGGCGTTTTCTATTTCAGGTTGGTTACATTCTGAAGAAGTCTGTGCTGCACATCAGAAGCCCTTTCCTCCCTTTTTCAATAGTTATCTATATTTATGTAACCGAAATATATGTATCTATATAGATATTTAGACTTTTATGATTTTTTTCTGATTTCTAATAAAATATAAAATTCTACAGAGCTAAAAATCCTGAATTGCCTTAAAATAGAAATGCTTCCTGAGTATTTAGATGATGAAGTAAAAGAATGAAATTTTCTCCTCAAATTTATGCCAATATTTCTTTTCTTTTAATTTTTCATTTTATTTTCTTTCCTCTTTTTAATGTATTTTTTTTTTCCTGACAGCCATGTCCTCCTTCAGGAGTGAAGATAATTCTCTTCTTAACTCAGTTTCTGTAAAGATCAATAGTGAGCTGATAAGACAGACATCTGAAAGACATGCAGAATAATTATGGGCACTGGCATATCATGATTTGGACTTTAGTTACCTGTTAGTAGTAGCTTAGATCTGATAATAATAATAATAATAATAATAATAATAATAATAATAATAATAATAATAATAATAATATATCCTACTGGATAAAGTATTTTTGTCTTGGCTTTACCTATTATGCCCAGAATTTTCTTTTTTAAAGTTTTGAATGCTTAGTAGATTAATTAGTTCTGTTGATTTTGTCATATAGTATCAGACCATTTGAGAGGAAGACACCGGGAAGTGCGATTGAGTCATTTTTAGAAAAGGTTTGTTGCAACTTTTACTATTGAGTCAAAATAGGAATTGGCTGTCTGGCTATCAGTTTTAACCAGCTCACTGCCTGCTGCTAGAACAACTAATCAAATTAGGAAGATAATGTAACTAGCCCAATTCATATTGCTTTTTCAAATCAGAACCAGTAATTATTCCTGACATTATTGTGTTTTTCTACAAATGCTCAAAACGTAAAAGAAGAAGATCGAGGAATTTGAATATCTAGCCCTAAATGAAGATGTTAATGTACTAGACCCATCAGAAAGCTGTGTGAAGAAAGACAGCAAGCAGAACACTGTAATATGATACAAAATATAGAGGAAAGACAGGTAATTTTTCTGTCAGCAGAATTTTGTTATGTGTTAAAAGGCCTTAAAATCAAAGCGAAGGAAAGAAGCAGCTTAACTGCCTCAGTAAGTAGCACAGAATCTCTATGAATTGAAATCTCAAGCCCCAAAAGGACAAGTATAGCACTGGATCTGTATCACCAATTCCATGACCAAGATGGGTTCATTGACTGTGATATGCTGGGAGAAATCAGAGAGATAGCAAGGGCAGAAAATGCAACTGTATTAGGTGACAGCAATTACTCTTATGTAGACTGGTCAAATTTCACACTGGAATGTGACTCATTTTTAGGTGTTATCACGGAGTGGCCAGATAGCAGGCCCAGAACAAAACTGCAGCCCTGAACTTGATTCAGAGCAGTGTGCAGAACTTGGCTCAAAGCGTCATGGGCAAAGGACCACCCCAGAACAACCACCACAACTGGCTGATATTAAAGTTCTCTAGAGAAGCAAGAGAGATAACCACAAGCTAGTCAAACTTCACTAAGAAGAATAATGCGAAAATGCAGAAGTTGAAAAAGCAGTTAAGACAATTAAATCCCTATGTGTAGTCTTAATATTACTGAAGGATGCCATAGAGGCAACGCAGTGGCAGTACAAAGCAACTATAGGGAAAGATTTGAGAAAGGACAGAAGGAAGCCAGTGTAATTAAACAGCAAAGTGAGTGTAATATTAGAATGAGGAAGATGTCATTCGAGAAGGTGAAGTTGCATCTAAATGAAGAAAATAGATAGTAATGATCAAATGAAGCATATGATGCAAGTCATAAACTTTTGCACTTTGCATGCAAAAATATAATATAATGTAATAACAAATAATATAATCAAGTGGACCAAAAAAGGCTTTGTGAAGCTACTGGCTAATGGTATCAAAACCAGTACTTAATCCTTTTTGCTTCATTAGGCATGAAGAACCTGCCCAGAGAGCCATTTAATTTTGTAACAGTTAATGAGTCAGTTACCTGAAGATGCATAAAGATGATTAAAGACAGTCATATGCATATAATAAATGTTTTAGACTTGGATCAAAACATTTCAATAGAAAAAGAAGATAAATACTTCAGGATAGATCATGTGATTTGCTAAAAGTAAAACTACTTTTGAGATCCGCATGCGTCTAAAAAAAAAAAGCAACCCTTCAGGAGAGTGGGCATTTTGAACCATGACACTGAGCAAAAATGAACTTCACTGCTATTTTTGTTAGCATTTTGTAACTATGCACTTTAGTTTTGCCCCTTTCACATTGTTAACATATCAAGTTTGTAAACTTGGTAAAATTATAAATAAACGAAATCCTGTGAAATCTCTGAAGGCTTTGTGTAATATTCTACTCTACAAAGAAAGAAAATAGGTGTTAATGAAATTTTCTTTTTTTCAAGTAACATTCATAGACACAAAAAGGAAGAGTCAAATGCACTAAATTCTTCACTAATGAAAAATGAAAGACCAATTTGTCAAAGAAAAGTATATTAATGACAAGTTTGGCCTTTTTTGCTTAAGGTGCAGAATTTTCCCCACAGTTCAGAAACATATGGCTCTCCAAAGACCTCAATTTTTTATTCTTTTGACCTTTCAGATCACTCACAGCCTTCTTTTAATTTATAGTTCTATAAGTTACCGTTATGTTTTACCAGCCGTTGGCATTTTCATCCTCTAAAACTGCACCCTTAAGATTTAATGGCTGCGTAGGTGTGTGTCTAGGTGAAACATCTTCCAGCTCAGCTAGTGTTGTTTCATGGTTACCTTGCCTGTTAGATTTCTGGCTTTGGGATTTGACTGACCTCCTTGTCAACTCAGCACTCTTTCTCCACAGCTAATATTGTGGGAGACGTTTCGCTGTTGTACATAGCACATGCCAAAGCCTCAAGGAGCAGAGGTCAGTATACCTGGAGTCTGTATAACTGATTGTTTTAGCTAAACTACACTTGTGTCTTTTCAAATATGAGATAAGGTCAATTTACCTCTATATAACCTTGTATTCTGTTGCTGTTTGGCATTTCAGGGCAGCACACCCTTTTTTTTCCAGCAAATCAATGTAAATTGTTAGGGTAGCTGTCTTTGTCTACTAAAACTAAAATTGAATTAACCAGCTGCATGAGCAAACAAAGGTGCACTATTATTTCAAGGAGTGAGAACTCATCCAAAGATCAGGAGAAGGCATATGTTTTTTAAATGTATTTACTCCAAAGAAGGTCAGTTTGCTTTAACCAGAAGGTTTCTAACATCTGTCTTACAAGTCAAGCTATTGCAGAAATGGTGCTTAGACAACTGCATTATCCCCTCTGGAATAATTTGCTCATTGTCAGCCGTGTTGTTTTGCATATACCCTGCTCTTTTTGTATTTGTAAGCATTGTACTCGTAAGCAGCATTTTCCTCCATACAGTATTATTCCACATCTTTTGTAGTGTGACGTTGTTAAGTAACAATGTAAATGCTGCAGCCGAGGTTGCTTTCTTTATAGACAGATCACAGAAAACCCCTAGCAAAAGAAGTGGCTCTCTAGGCCATCAGCAAACCTGGGACCACTTGGGACTTTACACGCAACCTTAGAAAAATAAATTTTTTTTTTGACTGACCCAAGTCGCACACATACACACAGACACATGCACCTGAAACCAAAACCACCCCCAAAAAACCAGATAGGATGATGGCATTTTGACTACTTATACTCATGACTATGATATCCATTTGGAATATAATAAGTAGCATTAACTGGAATAAAAGTAGAAATTGAGATTATCGTTTGGGGTAGATATCCTTCTCCCACATATTTCCTTGTAAAAATCATTCAAGTCGATTTTTAAGATGGTGGAGTTGCAGAAGAGTTATTACCATTTCCACAGCAGTTTCCATATTTCATGGTTACCATATACCAAAATCTTAAGTACAACACACTTACCACCTGGATCATATTAGCTGGTCCAGTGCAGTAAGTAGTAGCAAGTATTTACTTTGTATTAGCAATATAGCATCAGAATATAGCCAGTTATTGCTGTGTGATATAAGCAGTAGCTATTTTGAGTTCACTAGGGAATGTATAATAAAATAAATGAACACACTGTAAGCCATTTGTTGGACAAATGCAGAAAGGTTTTGCTTATTGAAGTGATTTTCACACAAACCTTTTCAGAATTTTTTTCTGGGGAAAAATCATTGCCTTTTTCATTTGTGAACAGAAGTAATTTGCCATCGTGATCATAAAATTTCCTTTTTTTTTTTTTTATTTCGCCTGTATGCCTTTGATAAGCTCAGTTGAGGTTAGGACAATTTTGCATGGTAGGTTTTGGTGTAAAAGTCTATTTTAGCATACAAAATTCTCTGTTTCCCCTGCATAGAAAAAAGCAAGTAAAGTAGTTGCAGTACATGAATTAGAATTTGAAGATTCCATCATCCCCTTCCAGCTGGAAGAGGGAAATATTTTTTCTTTCTTTTTTTTTTTTCTTTTTTTTTTTTTTTCCTTAGGACAGAAATACTTTCACTGCAAACTATCTCCAGACAAAAGCTTACAGAGTTGAATATGATGTCTTGTCTTATCACTTCTGAACAGACTCTGGAGTTTGAAAAGACTTCTGAAATTTGCTTAACTTGCCATTTCCTAATATAATGAGGAAATCAATGCGTCTTGCTTTTAGAAATGCTGGTGGCTTCAGAATAATTTGAGTCAGCAAGGATAAGCAGAAATGAAATGGCAAGTACTTTCTCATCACTGGAATATCTGAGATGATTTACAGATAAAAATGTGTTAATTTACTGTCGCCAGGGAGAATATGTCATTCAGATTTACTCACTAGTCTGAACATTTTTTAATAATCTAATTTAGATGTTGGGGACTTCTGAATGAAACCTACAGGCATACTCACCACCACTGCAACTAGGCAGGGCTGCAAAATGGGATTGCAGCAGGGGAAACAGCTCTGTCAGAATGAAATACAGCAATTGAAAGCATGCACTCTCTGGTGAGCAAAGCCTATGACTTCACTCCCCGCAAACCATCCTTCTTCTGGCAAGCCTTAAGTCAGACCTATTCACCAGTCACTGTAGGAAAAGGAAAATTACTAGATAATATATGTATCCATGTTTAAAGAGCACAGACAATTGTATGGCCAATAAAGGACAAAGAGAAATCAATAGTTTGGGCAATACAATTCAAATGTATTTAGCACTGCATACATACATTAGCATTGTTGCTGAGGGTTTGTGGAGGATTGTAGTTTGTGTTTGGAGTCTAGAAGCTGAATTTCAGTTTGACATTCAGGCAATTTTCCAGTCAACTACTGCTGTACAAGATTATTTGAATGAGACCATAACATTTTAATGAAGTTCAAAGTGTAAATTAGATACAGCAGCGCCTAGGTTTAATTCACAAGTTATTTCACATGACATTTTACATAGAACTATTCACATGATTGCATTTTTATCAAGTTCCTCAACCAAAATTTTATAAAAAAAAGGTTATTTCAAATCAACTACTTTGATCAACTTGAAATATTTTGTTTATGCTTGAAACATTTTCTTTGAGTCTAGTTTGATCTGATTTTAAAACGGAGGCTTCAAATGTTAAGGGAAGAAAGTGGAACGCTGATTTTTTTCTTGATTTTTTATTCTTGTTTCAAGAAAAACACTTTAGAAATTTCATTTGTCCCCAAATTAAATGATCAGATCTCTGATTATATGCACTTTAAATCATACAGATATTCCCTGTTTATAAGAGCTGTTTCTAACTTTTGCATTGTTTGTTTGCAACACTCCTTCATTTTGGTATCTTCCCTTATTATATGCTTAGATAACATTTTTCTGTTATAGGATTTGGCTGTTCTAATATTTTTTGAAAAATTCTGTTCTGCCTGTCAACAGTCATTGTTAAAAAAGCTCACTTTTATTCACCTGAAATCTTTCTACTGACCTTAATTACACTCATCTTGACCAATCTTAACAGACCTTCCTGTTTATCCTAAAATGAGGGCTGTTTTCAAACCTAATCACACTGTGCTTTCTCATTAAGACTCACAAGAATGCCAGCCTGTATCCTCGGTATCCTTTAATTCTTCATACCTGAATGTCTTGGATTAGAAGCTGAAAACAACTGCAGTTAGTATTTGAGATGTTGACAGACATAAATCTTACTGGTTTAAGTGAGAACAGTTTGTAGCCATGTTAGTACAAAACCAAAAATGTGGAATGAAAGTTTAGGAAATTATTTTAAAATACTTGTCAGTGTTAATGAAGTATCAATGCTTACAGTGTGGAAAAAAAGTCAGATTTAATTCAGTATGAAAGGGTAGCCATTTGTGATATTTTAGAATTCAAGCAAGCATAAAGGAAAATAATATCCTTACCACTAGAGAGAGCTCTCACACTAAAATAATGGAACATTGCTTTGGGCTCCTTTTTACAGAATTGGGGAGAAAGTGTAAGAAGGAAACAAATGTACCATCTGGATTCATGGTGGGAAGATATGACCTGACAAAAAGAAGAGTCCAGAGGCTGGTTCCAGCTGGACATGGGGAGAGGAGAACATGTTGCGTTCATTCCTCACTGTGGCATATTCTGCCTGGATCCCATGAAAGGCAACAAGAAATGTTTGAAAGTGATTAGGTTTATTTTTCCACTTTTGGGAGAGCAAACTTGAGTTGATGGGGCATACGGTAGATGCTCCTCTCTTTTCCTCTACATAGACAAAACCAAACAGAATAAGAACTGTACTGTGTTTCACTATTTTCAGGAGCAGTTCCAGAAGCTAAGGATCAAGAACTATCAAAGCTGTTTGAAGATGTTCAGGCTTCTAAAAACATGGGAGAAAAGATTGTAATAAGCTTTTTAGCATAGCAGCAGTGAATGAAAATCAGTGATAAAAAGTAGCAGGTACAGAATTGGTATCTGCTGTATAGCAGACAGTGACTGAAAACTTCAAAGAAAGTTGATGAAAGAGTTAAAGTTAGGTAAGATAAGAGAAAGAACATTTTTGAGGATTTTTTTTGAGCATTTTTGAGCATTTTAGGTAATGTGTATACAAGAATGATATAGACTTTTGAGGAAACCGAGACTGGAACTTTTAGATTATTTTTTTTGTTTGTTATTTAGAGCAGTATCTAAATTGCAGTGGAGGTGTTCTGTATTTAATTAACCTCCAAGATGTGTACATGTCTAGTAAACTTTTTCCTACTAAGGAAGAGAACATGCTTGGGGAACGTATGAAAGACTTAGAGACCCATGTTCCCTTGTCCTCCCCCCCTCCATATAGAAGATGAACTTGAAATCTTTAAATGCTTGAAATGTCCATTTTTTTTTCCTTTAGGATCTATTCCATCCTCTAGAAAGTGGAAATGTAATAACTTCTATTATGTTTTCAGATCTTATATTATTAATAACATGAAAAGTCATATTCATTTTGGTCCTTTTCAGTTAAACATGTCATTTCAATAAGCTTCTGAAAAATGAGATACCTGGTATTCCCAGGGACCACTCATGATTATCCTCTGTCAAATCCCAAAATTTCTTCACAAAAGCAGCCAACAAAGAGATGCACCTTTTTGCCATAAAATGTGTACTCAGTGGCATGAAAAGCAAGTGAAGGAGTGTTTTTATAATAATTTCTATTAAAAGTTTCTGAATTCAGCATTTGTACACATCGCAAGCCTTTAGAAATGAGTTGTGAATTCAGTCATCCGTGTGACCAGAGATGACTTTGTAAGTAATTGTGTGCAAGGCTGGGTTCCTAATTACTCTGAGGTCTAAGGCAATTAAAATAATATAGTTTTCCCCTCCATCAACTTTTCCTGTGTGATAAAACTTCCTTTGTTTTTATCCCAAACTCTCAATACTCCTTAAAATACAGCAGTAGACTAAAATAATTTAAGACTGAGAATGCAGTAATTTTCATAATCTCACAATATCTGTTTTTCTCTCATTTTACAGGAAGATATTTACCTGTTCACCATTTTCTTCCAGACTTTTCTCCACGCCTTTTGCTTGGATTCTGTTTCTGCATTCAGCATTATGTTACTAGAATATGTGTAGGAATTTAGGATAAATGAAATGTTAATATAATAGGAAGAAAGCAGAGGAAAAAGTAACTGGACAGGTAACATTAGATGCCTATAGATATTCTTGGGTCTTCCTACTGACCACTAATTCTAAAGAAATTATCTCCTCATCAGTTCAGTTCGAGTATTAAGAGCCAAAATATTTATTTTCTACATCTAGCAATAGAATAATTATTATTATACTGAAAAATAAGCTCTTACCTCAGTCTTCAGTAAAGTCATTCAAGGACAGACGTTCCTTTTCACAATCAATTTAATTCAAGTCATTAACCAAGAAGCCCAAAGAAGTTTATAGACCTTAAAAATACAAATAACAGAGTGTGCTATGTCTTTAATTAGTAACACTCCAGATTTGAAATGATGACCTAGAGGTATATAACTCCATAGCCCATTACCAATCCCCTGAGCCACTCCAATCTGTCAGACACCTTCTCCCTCTCTTACTTTTTTTTAAGTAAGGTTTAGAAAACCCAAGACAAGTGTTTATTTCTTTTCCTTCTCATTATTTTTTCTCATCCTGTTCAAATGCCTTTCAAAAACTTTAAAAGGATCTGTGGTTTGGGGAAACATACAAAATATTTGAAAATTTGTTAATATTTAAGAAAACATGTCTACCAATTCTGTGGTAAAGTTTTTCTTCAGCAAAAACATTCTTCCACTTGTCAATTTTTGTATTATCTTGTTTGTGAAAGTAAATAGAAAGCAAATACCACCATTTAGCATGAGATCATAGTTGTTTCCAACTAATAAATAAAGGGAAAATAAGATTACAAAGATAATTTTAATTTCTTATGGAGATTCTTAGCACTGAAAAAAATTAATTACTGTTCTTATGCATTTTCACTTAAAACCAACTTCAATTGCAATACATTAAAAAAAATGGAGTTTGTAGTCTGTAGAGGTCCTGGAAGTTCATATTTACTTCTATTTTAAACAGATAAATTTCGGCATTTTGTGAAAGAAATTATTCAAATGGATTGCTTCCAACATGTTTTGGTGTAGCTTTATAATTCTGAATATATAATGCAATATATTACATGTCATGCTTTATGCATATTCTATTTCCCTCCTGCTTTCAGGGGGATCATATTCAAAAATTTCTGAAATGTCATGCACATTATGAGAACTCACAGACATTCATGCTGCCAGGCTACAGTAATTACTCTACTCATTAACTTAAACTAGTTTTTGTTTTAGTTTTAGTTTTTGGGGGTTTTTTTGGGTTTGTTTTTTTTTTTTGTCTAGCAACAGTGGTAATAACATTGTCTTTCTTGATGCCATCTGGTGTATTAAGAGGATTGTGAACCTCTGCAAGAACTTTCAAACTCCAGCTTAGCAAATCAACAACTTAGGGCTCAACCTCAGCAAATAGCAAGGGAGAGGGATCCTGACTCCAGAATGGATATGAATATCTTCAGAAAGATAATTAGTTGTCTCCTCCTGCCCTTCAGAGAAGGAAATTCATTCACTGGGAGTATCCTTGGAGGTCAAATATCTCTACTGTTCCCACCTCAGTCTAAAGAGCACATAATATGACCTGGAAGCAACACCAGTAGTGAGATATAATTAGCTTATGAATTCATGCTGGTACTTTTTGCTAAGAAATTGCCTTTTTTTTTGTTAGTAAACTATCTCAGAGCACTGTATTATTATTGCCTTCGCTAGTGCTGCTTATTTCCTGGGCTTAGTCCTTGAGATTATGATTTTTGAATATGTTTACACATTAGTTTAACATGTTATTCTAAATAATAGAACGTAGAAGGACAAACAATAGATGTTTCAGATTTCTTTATGAATGCTTTCTCTAGACAATATGGAGACAAACACTCTTGGCCAGCTGAAGCAGCTGCCTGAAGGCAGAAGGCAGAAAGCAACCAAAACTCTTTAAACACTGAAATGGCAATAATCGAGGTTTCTTTTTTTTTCTGTGTCTCACATCCTGTCCTTCCTGCTGTAGTTGCTTTCAGGTTTTAGATGTAGATCTATTTTGTCTTGTCTAGGATGACTTGCCAGAGTCCTTTCCTACATGTTTTTAAATTCCCTATTCTATATTTTATTTATTCTGTGCAGAGTGGATTATTTCAATTTTCCATGAACGTGCATTGGCTGTATGGTACTGATAAAGCCAACCAAAGGATATTCTTTATGAACTTTTAACAGTGAAGTAAGATTCAATGCATCTCATCACAATGTACAAAAAGCCTGTTCGAATTATATATCTGTTTAATTATAGTTTTTCTTCATGAAGTACTTATGCCAAAAAGACACCCTCAACAACTTCAAAATTTCATAATTTGCTAACATTTTAAGATCTGCTGGGATAAAAGACTTTGTCTGCTTCAGGATCTACCCTGATTAATCATTTCCATCAAATGAGTTTTGACATATTATAATTGAACTGTTGTAAACCTGGAAGCAAAAGTGACATTATATTCCCCTTGAATATGAAATGAAAGGGAGTGTACCTTACCATCACTAGGGAACTTCTTTAATCAATGTCATTCTTATTTCACATTTTTGTTGCCAAGGTAGACACAGTTGCAAAATTGGATATTGGACCCAGGTACTTACTCAGGGCTAGGAAGCACATGGGAACAGGAAATAGAGACACAAAGCAATTGTTTAGTACTGCTATATATGTAAACAGAGACTTTAAAGTTTCTCTGGAGGCATCTAGAAGGGTAGTCCAGTTCTTTTAAATTAAGCAGCTAGATTAAATACTATATTGTCATATAGTATATATATATATACTATATATACAATATATATATGTATTGTAATAAGTGATCAGAGGAAGGGATTTTGTGCACATGAGCAATATAACATTGCTCAACGTGAGCCAGCAAGGTGCACTTGCAGCCCAGAAAGCCAGTCACATCCTGGGCTGCATCAAAAGAAGCATGGCCAAAGGTCGAGGGAGGAGATTCTCCCACTCTATTCCACACTTGTGAGATCCCATCTGGAGTACTATGTCCAGTTCTGGAGACCCCAACATAAGAAGGACATGGACCTGTTGGAGTGAGTCCAGAGGATGGACACGAAGATGATCAGAGAGCTGGAGCACCTCTGCTATGAGGACAGGCTCAGAGAGTTGGGGCTGTTCAGCTGGAAGAAGAGAAGGCTCCGGGGAGACCTTATAGTGGCCTTCCAGTACCTAAAGGGCACTTATAAGAAACATGGGGACAAACTTTTTAGCATGGTATTTCATGAACAAGGGGTAATCGTTTGAAACTAGAGTGAAGTTGGTTTAAAATAGACAGAAGGAAGAAATTTTTTACAATGAGTGTGATAGAACCCTGGAACAGGTTGCCCAGAGAGGTGGTGGATGCCCCATCCCTAGAAACATTCAAGGCTGGGCTGGATGGAGCTCTGAGCAGCCTGACCTAGTTGAAGGTGTCCCTACTCCTTGCAGGGGGGTTGGACTGGACTAGATGACCTTTAAGGGTCTCTTCCAACCCAAACTATTCTATGATTCTATAGTGTTTTAGTAGAAATAACCACCATATCATCATAAATAACAATAAAACTCTAGAAGAGAACTTCAACAGACAGTAAGATTCTTACAACTTTTCTGAAGTTCTAACAGAACTGTACTGCCAACTCATTCACCAGCGGCACCTCCACATCTTACATGTCTTAGCAAAGGGACAGAAACTTTGCAGACTCCACTGCTCTACAGCGTCATGACAAAGAATGCCTGTGAACTGGAGGAAAAAGAAGTTGTACAGTACATGATCCACTTCAAAGTGAAATGCTTATTTTATTCATATGTTGACCTATATCACCAGCTAGTTTTCCCCATGCATTGTGAGAATTCTGAGATAATTGAATAGCAAAAAATAGCTGAAGCATCAGAAAAGGATTCAGGAATAATTGCAGTAGTACAACAGTGTTGATATTACCATTTTGTATGGCAGGAGATCTAGTATATCCTGTCATGGACCATGACTCCATTTTCCAGGTTATTTCATAAAGACAAAATTAAAAAATATTTCATGAAATTCTTAACTTTTAGTCAAAGCACAGATCAATGAGAAAGCAGATTACTGGAAAACAGCCAGGAAACATTGCGATAACATGCATTAGCCTGAATAGTCCTGACAGGTAAACCATCCTTATTTCTGGGTTGCCTCTCTGATGTGTTCAGTTTTAAATAAGAATTCTTATTAAATAAGAAGTGTTTATGCATTAACAGATTTTCAGGTACTCTGGTCAGAAGAATGGTAGTTGGTAGTTAAAGTAAAATAAATGTTTAAAAAGTCACTGCTGGACTATTTTTAAAAGCATTTTAAGGTAGTGTTTGCTTGTTCTGTGTTTGCTTTGCAATCCTGAAAATAAGAGTAACTAATTTTATTTTAACTACTGATTATGCCTTTCGTATAAATTAACTTACAGATCCTTTTCATATATTGAATCAATATGACTTTAAACAGAAGTCCATTTATTAAATCTTTTATTAGGTCTTTCATTATGTATGCTTGTAAAGATCTTAATAGAGATGTTAAGTAATGGAATTTTGCAAGTTCCTAAAATCTTCATAAATCTCCATAAATTGTCTTTTATGAGAAACCTGCTTTCATTGTGTCTGATTTTTTATTCATACGCAACAAAAATGTTAATATACTTTAATTAAGCTAATATGATTTATCTTTTCACTCATTATATAAGTTAATTTTGTTCTAAAGAAATCCTGTTTTCAAATTCTCTCCAGCAATGTAGAATTAAAGTAATTATAGTTTGGCACAGGAAATTAGTCATAAATGTCCATGATTTCTCAAATAAATGGAAGTTTTCATAGGCTGGATTAGCCATATGCTTTACAAAAGGGTGATGGGGAAATAAATGAAATAATTTGCAGTGCACTTAGTGCAAGAACTCTCTTTTTGGTTATGAATTTGTCAAATGATAAGTAAAATGAAATATTAACAGATCAAGAAGTTTGAACTTTCTTACCTATTTTATATTTGTCCTTGCTGAGATGATTGACATCTCTGTCTTTTTTTTTTTTTAATTCAGAAATTGTAAAAATCATAACAATATAACTACCATAGTTTCCTTCCCAAATCTCTGATTGATGGCAGCATACAGACAGCTGCAGAAGTGTGGATATACCCATTGAAGCTCACTGAAGTTCTTGCACATAAATCTACTGGACCAATGACTATATGATTAATTTTACTGTGCTGTTAAGGCAAAATTTGTAGTATCCATGACTCATATCATTATTCACTGAGATCTTTGAAGTTTCTGTTTTGAAGTAGCAAGTTCTTATCTGCATAAAACTGGGCCTGGTGCTCATAAAGCGGGTACTGACAAGAGTGAAACAATCACAGCAACAGGTGAGTCTATGGCAGATAACAAAAAAGTACAGGGCTAACTCCATCAGCTTGATAGTAAGCTCAGTGAAATGATCTCTCCTTTGCCTAGAGAAAGTTGGCAATAGGGTCATAGTTCGGAAAGTGAAAACACTGCTAGAGGTCAGAGAACGAACATGACAGAGAAAACTCATTGCCAAGGGGAAGAGAACAACAAGCATCTACAGAGCGAAAGAACTTCTTAATGCATGTAATATATTACATAGCAATGCACTCAAGAACTAAATAAATTACAGTCAATGCCATCTACATCTACAAAATTCTCAGAGGTACACAAGATATATTATAGTCAGAGAATACACTTCAGGAGTGCTGGCCAGGACAGCTTTAAAGCAAACCAGGGCTGTTTATGAAATCTACATTTGCCAGTACGTTAGACAAAATTTGTAAGGGAGAAGAAGGAAGTAGACTGGATCCTCTTCCTGACTTTTGGGCAGCTTCCAGCTCTATCATGGTGCTCTGCTGGAGTATGAGATAGGAGAGCAGGAGAGGCAAATGAAAGAGCCTTTGGTCTGATAAATCAGAGTAATGGTCTTGGATAAAATTTGCCCCTATCCTTGAGCTTACACTGTTTAGTGTTACACAAAGTTAGTATCATCTTACTTAACTTTGTTTTAAAATTAAGAGTTTCTAGAGACCAAATCATCCCACCTATATTAGACACCCCATTCTGGAAAACTGAATTGCGCTAAGAAAGTGCTTATCTGCCTTTATTGATTATAGTATCAGCACAGTGAATTAGGTTGAACAAAGATGTAAGTTAGAGTGGATATGGTTAGATTAGATGAATGACCACACATGTTCACCCAGAGGGACAAGAAACCATGAGAGGTGAGTTTGAGGAAAAGAGGATGACTATAAGTCTTTCCTAAATAGCAAGTAGCAGTCTCCTTTCTGTTTAGAATTCTAAACCAGATGCTTGGATCTGGAAGAAGTCAGGAGAAAGAGAAATATATCAGATCACAGAATCATAAAATCATAGAATAGTTTGGATTGGAAGGGACCTTTAAAGGTCATCTAGTCCAACTCCCCTGCCATGGGAGGGACACCTTCAACTAGGTCAGGCTGCTCAGAGCCCCATCCAGCCCAGTCTTGAATGTTTCCAGGGATGGGGCACCTACTGCCTCTCTGGGCAAACTGTTCCAGTGTTCCACCACCCTTAGTGTAAAAATTTTCTTCTTTCTCTCTAATCTAAATCTACCTCCTTCTAGTTTTAAACCATTACCCCTTGTCCTATCACAAAAGGCCCTGGTAAAAAGTTTGTCCCCATGTTTCTTATAAGCCCCCTTTAGGTACTGGAAGGCTGCAATAAGGTCTCCCCAGAGGTTTATCTTCTCCAGACTGAACAGCCCCAACTCTCTCAGCCTGTCCTCATAGCAGAGATGCTCCAGTCCTCTTATCATCTTCGTGGCCTCCTCTGGACTCACTCCAACTCACTCCAACTCCTTCCTATGTTGGGGGCCCCAGAGCTGGACACAGAACTCCAGGTGGGGTCTCATGAGAGCAGAGTAGAGTGGGAGAATCACCTCCCTGCTAGCCACGCTTCTTTTGATGTAGGCCAGGATATGTTGTTCAATTAAATGGCATGCTTTATGAGAGTTAACCCATGATTTTTGATATGAGAAACTTAGTATGAGATGACTGAGATATGTAACTTCTATACATCTTCAGGCATGTATCTATGCTTGAATAAAATATCTCAATGCAGAATACAGACATCATCTCCTATAAGATCACCAGCCCATGACATCAATTATGTGATGAGTGTTCCCCTTGAACCTTTTTCCCCCTATTATATTTTCATTACTATATTCAATGTACGAGTTAAACTGGACAGTTTTCTTGCTGCTATGATGGATGATTATGACATGTTATGAATAAGAGGTGATTAAATATAAACTATGTGTTGTCCATCAATGCAGTTATCATGAAGGCTTTGGTATTAATATATTTTTAATTTCCTAGTTCATGGATGAAAGGATCAGCCTACATTAATGGTGCTACATAAAGGCATAATTTAGTAAGATACCTGGTGCCCTAATCGTGATTCAGACAAACCTGCCATTAAAATATGTGGAAATGGCAGTGGGACTAAACCCTTTAGTCCCTTAGTCTTAGACTCAGGGACAATCATATCCTATTCACTACAGGAAGAAGTTTAATTCACACTATATCTTCATATTAAATTTTAACCTTCCACTTAAGGAATGTGTTGAAAATCTGGTGAAGAAAACACTTTCTTCTTGTTAAGAGAAGCATAATTTATTTGATTCTTTGCATTTGTGTTGCATCCTTTGGAAATGAAAAGAAACAACAGTTGAAGAAAGTACCCCAACCAACAGCAAACAGAACCTTGACTTTTGTCTCTATCAGCTTGTCAGTTTATATGATGAAGTCTACTGAAAATCATCATTTATAAAAATCTTCAGAGACTGACTTAATACATTTGTGCTTTGTTTGCCCTGATTCTCCTTGTCAGTTGCAAATTCATTCCTACCTTGTATGTTGCCTTTCTCTATTTTTAAATACTATTATTTTTTGTTCCACTTAAAATGTAAAATAAGATACAGAAACAAGTACTTATTAAAAGAAAAAGAAATTGATAGAAATATTTTCTTTCTTTCAAAGAAAATGTTTTAAAGCCATTACTATACTCGGAAGCAGACTAAAAGAAGGGAAGTTGGGGGAACAGTCAGTTAGCATATATAAGGAGATTTAATTCTTATTGAAACTGAGTATTGCCTTACGAGTAATTTCAGTGGATTCAGAATCACACCCCTAAAATTAAACATCACTTGCGGAAAAAAACAATATGCAAATATTTAAGCATATTGCCTATGTTATCCATTTATGAGTTTGCTTTATCATCACAGTACACAAATCAAATAACTGCCTAATGCAGATTGTTTCAATCAAATTAAATATAAAACATTAATGAAGTCTCATGTAAGAGGTAAAACAGGGATTTTAAATGGGATGCTAAACAAATCTGGAAATCAAAAATAGACTTTACTAGGTCTTGGTCAATTTCTGGTTGATGGTATATTAAGTAGGAGTAATTATTCAAGTTATAGGTTCCTTTGTACAAATTACAGGTAATAAGCTTAATGTAGATGTGACATAGTTCCTTAATTCTAGCCATTAAGGAAAGTAGATTTAAATCCATTAAGTAACCTCACTTAAATATGACAATAGATAACTGTGGTCATTAAACTAATGACATCTGTCAGCAACAGTGATATTACCACTATGCCATACGTACTTCTACAGTAAAGACTGTGTCAATGTTTCTGATAAAATGGTTCAGGGGTTTGTAACTTGGCTATTTTAAGTAATGACTGAGGAAGGAAAATTAAGTCAACCCAGGATAAAAGTTATTAAGCAAGGTCTGCACCAGTAGTACACGTTGGGAAAGCATCCACAGTTTATTTTTATTTGACAAAGCAGGATGATATTGATAATGTAGAACAAAATACAGAAAAAAAAAATATGCACTGTTTAAACTCTCCCTTTGTTCTATTATGCATTCCTAGTCATTTTCAATAAGAGGATTCCAGTATACAGCCAGTATGAAGTATTTTCTTCTTATATGTGCAGACAAGTATAAATGAAGCACTTACATATTCCGAACAGCACCTAATAGCTTTTGGTAAAAATATGAGTGATGTGTAATAAGTTTGCAAACTGCAAGTAGCTCAGATAGAGATATCCTCAGGGAATCTCCTGCTATCTATACACTTGAATTTACAGAATAACATGCTGTTCTGTAGCTGAAGTTATTAGCTCAGCATTCACAAAATGCTGAAGTTCTCAGTGTAACATTAGTTCTCTGCTATTTTTATGCACTCACTTCCATAGACTTGCGTATTCTTTTAACTGCTTCCTCATTGTCTATTTCTTGTCTGGTAGAAAAAAAAGAAAAGTGAATGAGTTTCCCTATCAGCCTGATAGAATTGGCTAGGGCGCAATGGAAGTCAAGCTAAAGAACAGTGAAGATTCGCCAGATTTTCAAGTCAGGAGAAATAATATAACTTGAAACCTATTCTTGTTCTGTGATACAGGATGACATCTTCTGAAAGAAGCTTGAGAGCAGAAACACATCCTTGCTGGTCTCCCTGACGCCTTTTGAGATCCCTTTTCTAGCAACTCTGTCTAACTGCTGACTGTGCTCTGGCATTGCAGCGGCATTTCTCAGCATTTGGTGAGGAGATGGGACTCGGTAATTCTAAGTATGCAGAGCAAATGTGGTTTTGGTGAAAGCAAATCAAAGAGGCTTACCTGTTCTCATGCAAGAATTAGAAAAGACAAGTTGTCCTTTGTTCTCGTATAGCTTGATAGTTCAACACTGGACTTCAGTTTTGTGATTTTTAGTTTTGTTTCTTTGAATTGTTAAATAAAGAAAAAGCACACACACTGTTAGGAATACCACTGGGATAGACCAGCTATAGTCTCTTCTTTTTGTTTTTACTTTTGCCCTTGCTTTTGTAACCCTAAAGTGATAAAACATAGGAGCTCTACAAACAAATTTTCTTCTCTCCCCATGCTAGTTTACTTACCATAATGGAGCTCTGCTTTTACAGGCAGGGACAACGAGAAGAATAGCCAGGCTCAAAGCCATGAGGTAAATAAAATATCAGCAATTCTCACCATGGAGAAAGAGGGGAAAGAATTTGCAGCCTTTGGGGTGCGGTAACTGCTGAACCGAGCTCTATGAAGACACACTGCTAACTGCAGAGCTTTGTCCAGCTCCCTGGACAATTCCTGCTGCTGTCTGTTGAGCTAGTAGGTAATAATTTATAATACAATAAAAAAGTACTGCATATTCTTCAAGCTCCCATGTAAATAACAAGTGTGAAACTGCTGGAATAAAACTGTAACTGTAAAAAAAAAACAAACAACAAAACAAAACAAAAAACTATTAGGAAGTATTTAAAAATCAAATACAAGGGAAAAAAAATCAAAATCAGGGAACAACTTGCATATTAGGACAATTAAAGTTTTTAAAGAAAGGGAAAAATCAAGTTATTCCAATGCACTCAAAGGCCTGTATTTTTTATGACCAGCTAGGCAAAATAGGTGAAGATCAGGCCAAATAGAAACAAAAACTTTAACAAAGTGTGCTCACTTTCAATTTCTAATATACAAAGTTATGAAGTAAGCAAAAGAAAGGTATGCTTCCTTGATAAAGATCAATAAAGTTATGAAAATAAACATATGCAACCCCTATTCAGGTGGACAAAATTACAGTTCTAGACTGCTGGAGAATTTATTGCTAATTGCTACAGGCAGGAACCTGAATGCTTACACAAGGTACAGAAAACAGCTCTTCAGATCACATTTTCTTCAGAGGTAAAATCAAATGTCAAAACTTCTGCTACTATAACACAGTCTGAAGTTGCGTATCATAAAATGCAGATCTAATTATAGTGTTTTCTACTGAAAATTTCACAGGTAATATAAAATACAGTTCAATATCAAAGAGAAAGAGTTAATTAATTATTTTAAGAGTACAGATGAAAATTTAATGAGAGTTTGCATCTTAAATCATTTAAGACAGGTCTACAATGGATAATAAAGTACATGGCAGATGCCTTCAGCACACCTCTATCTCAATCAAGTAAGTCTACAAACCTCAGTGTGGTTTGTGTGATCTGTTAGTGCTGCAGCCGTATGAACAGAGATTAGTAGAAAAAGTGCAGTGCCATGAAAACAGCATTATTGGTTAAAACTGGCTAGCTCCTTTTAGCAACATCTTGGTACTCTCTGAAACATGCTTTCTTAGGTATTTTAGTTATGTAATTAGTAATTTTATTTCAGATATAATTGGACTCCTCAAAGATCCAGGGGATATCTGGGTGAAAAATCCTCTCCACATAATTTCCTAGATATCACAGTAATTATTATGGAAGCCTTGGAAGCAAGTGATGAAAACCTGCTCCCCTACTTGGTCTCTTTCCTCTCGGTGGCCTTCAAAACTATCAAAATCCTTTTGGATAAGATGCTATGAGTTTCATCCAGGGCAGTGAGGAATCTTTTCACCAACAACTCCTCACAAGTAGGACAGTAGCCACACATTGCTTATCAGTACGAAAATCCATAAAACCTTCAGGCTGGTGTCTGAAAAAGCCCAGTAAAGAAAACACTCTCCTACACACAATTAGGGTACTAGGGTGGCCTTGGCTGACTAATTTTTGAAAAACATCTGTCCCTAAAACTCAAAAAAATCAAAGGGCCTATAGTTACACAGCAAGGATAAATCTGAATGGTTTAATTACTCTACTAAAGTCTTTTTATTGAGGTCATTCCGTATGGCACTTTGCTACATAAATGGCAAGTGACAAAAAAAGTGATTGGTTTACAAAACTCAGAAGGCTAAAAGCTAATAAATAACAGTGAGACTCCAAAATAAGTACTTATCTGAGTGCATTCTCAGAGAACTACTACCATTCATAAATCACTGAAGTTATACTATGTGCGTTTTACGATGCCAGCAGATATTCTTAAGTGAATGATTGGCTTGTATTCACATGACTACCACTCTTCACACTATATCATATAAAACACAGATAATCAAAACCAAAGAAAAACCTGGAAATTATAGCAATGGATGCAAAGTTCTTATTCCAAGGAATAATCTTTTCAAGAAAGTGTTTTCCGGAATATTTTTTCAATTGTCTAATAACAGGAGAATTGCTGGGAGAAAATGCTCAGATCCAAGAAGAATGCATACCCAATAGATCTTTCAGATCAGTTCTTGTCCTGAAAACTATTTAGTCAGCCTACAGTCAGAGTAATGTATTGTCTCAGGGAAGAAGAAAAAGAACCTTGAACTTCCTTTCCTGGGTTAAGTAATAGCCAGGATGTGAAGAGTTAGTAAGGACTGCAAGGTCTCTTTATTTACCCTCTTTCACCCTCCAAAAATACAAAAATACTTACTTTTTATCTGCTTTTTTTTTTTTTTTGTCTCTGAGATAGCATGCTACTACATCCATGTCCAATCTGTTTCTTCCAAATAGCAGTTACAATAAAACTGTTATACGTGACTCTTATTCAACATGTCACTTCGTTGTTTCAGTGGGTCTGTTAGCCTGGAGCTTCAAACTCTTATGAATTTCAGATTTTCTGGTTGACTGGCTGATAGTTCAAATATGACTTTTGATTTGGTCTCCAAAAAGAAAATTCTTATGGGTATTTAAGAACAAATGTACAACTCTGAAGTATTTGGTCTGGAAGAATCCTAACGCCTACTAAACAGCTGCCTACAGCTCACATCTTTGACAAAATGCAAGGAGAGTCTAAATACTGGTATACGTTCCACACCAATGAACCAGTGTCGTTGAGTATAGCCCAGTGAAACTGAAAGAATAATGAAGTCAGATTAGTGCTCTACAAGAGAAAGAAACAGCTCTTCCAATCTCTTCGTTCTAGTCTTTTCCAGCCTGTAAAACATTTTAAGTCAAACATACTGATGTCAATTTACCTGGTGGGATTATTTTTTTTATTCTTTCAACATATTCAAATCAGCCCATTTCAACTTTCTGAAAGCCAAGTGAATGAGAACCCAAGGTGTGTTCTAGACAAAATTACCTCTAACTTTGATGTTTGGCATTTGCCAATAAGATTATTTCTTGAGGTTTTTTGGAGGTTTTGCTCAACTCAAGGAAATTAATAGGATCAGAAGTCCCTAAAGGAGTCTTAAATTCTGCATTAATGCCATTCTTTGTTATGACTTACTCACTAATTAATTATTTCCTAACTCATTATATTTGTTTATTTGTTTACTTGCTTATAAACAAAGTATAGAAGAAACAGAAGAATTTAAGCATTGGAAGTTTATTCTTGTGTTTCAGTCATGAAACTTACATCCCATTATGTAATGGAACCTTACTAGCATATATGATTTATTTGGAGAACACAATAATGTCTCCACCCTGTTAAATATTTGCTTCTTTTTTTTGTTTTACTCCCTGTTCTTCCTGTTGAAAACTCTAACAAAATGTTGTGCTGTCTTTATGATGTGCCTTTCCCAATAGTTTATCACTATACTCAACAACCACATCTTTTAAACCAAATTTTACAATCATAGAATCAGAAGAGTTTGAGTTGGAAGGGAGCTTAAAGACAATCTAATTCCAACCCCCCTGCCATGAGGGGGACACCTTCCACTAGAACATGTCTCTCAAAGCCCCGTCCAGCCTGACCTTGAACACTTCCAGGGATGGATCATCAACAACTTCTCTGGGCAACCTGTTCTAATGCCTCACTACCCTCACAGTAAAGAATGTCTTCCTTATATCTAATCTAAATCTACCCTTTTCCAGTTTAAAGCCATTACCTGTTGTCCTATCACTACATGCCCTTGTGAAATGTTCCTCTCCACTTTTTTTGTAGATCTCCTTTAGGTACTGGAAGGCTGCTATATGGTGAACAAGGTGAACTATGTGTTCACACAGTGATTTTTTTAACTTCTAATGATAAATCTTATGGACAAGGTGAAGGAATGGTCAAGGCAACTAGTTTAAGTGTATTTATACACGGAATTTTTTTGTAAGGATGATGAAAAATGAGGTTTGCAGAATATAAACCTTTGTCAAAGAGAAGTCAACCTTGTTATACATAAAGACATCTATTTGAAGAATTTTTTTTTGCTGTTATGTATATTGTTTTAGGTCAGATTTACTGTTGACTTTCCTCCAAAACTTGTCAGTGTAAGAATAAGAACTGTTTCTGTTTGCATGAGTTAAAACAGAAGAGGTATTATGAGCACGTATGAGAAATATGAGAAATCAGGAAGGGACAATGATGTGAGCAACTGATGTAAAAAAATACTCTTGCTATAACCAGAAAATTTCAGAAAGATACTAAAGAAATTATCTTGTAAATATTATTAAAATGTTCTTTGATAAAAATAGTTTCATATATTTTTAGAACTTTAGAAAAGAAAAGCAAATAAATGGGTTTTTTAAAAGGATATTGTATAGCTGTGGCTCATGGAAAGGTGGGCAAAACCATTGGAGGACAATGTAAATGCAGGAACTATGAGGCAAGGTATTCAGAGAGGTGACAAATACGCATTTCATAATCAATAAGAGTGAGCTGGGATGCTGGGTGAACAGGAAAGATAGTATTTTAAAAACTGATGGATTTAGCAATTGACTGGATGTGAAAAACAGAGCTAGAATTTACACATAATATCATAGTTCTCGTTTGAGATTAAAATGCAAATCTGTCAGATTAAAGATTTTTTTAATCTTTTCATAACAGAGATTGTAACTTTTCTAATAATATCCTGCTATAAAACATAATTTATTTTAACAGATGTTTCAGAGGGAAAGAGATTCTGAAGCAAATGTCAGGTCAAATAAAATTACAGGGAATGTAATATGAATGTGGTAAAATGTTACTTTTTTTTTTTGCCATCTCCACATGCATTCTCAGAAAATTGGGGTTTTTTTTGCTATTGTCTCAACCTTGAAGCCGTGCTGAGGAGTGCTGAGCTGGCTTAAGGTTTCTGACCTGTGTATTTAGCACAGTGACAGAGGCAGACTGTGTTGCTGGGGAGGAAGGTGTAGCAGAGCTGCTGGGGGGCAATGGTTTTGGGGCACCAAAAAGGGATAGGATATAGGGTTGGAGGGACAAGGCAGGTTCAGGAACAGTGAGTCTGGGAATGTCTGAATATAAAAGGAACAAGGTGGCACATGGTCTGTGGGAAGAGGGGACTTAGGGACAGGCAATGATATAGAGGCAGTAAACTGTCTTCATGAGTTTTCCTTTCTTCCCAATCCTCTTTCCCATCCTACTGGGGCAGGGGAGGGAGGGCAAGCAACTGTGTGGTGACTAGAGCTAAACCACAACATAAACAAAGTATGAATTTTCTTAATTTTCTTCCTTTCTGTATAGTGACAATATTGGTCAAGAAAAGATCTCTGGTTGACCTGTGACCCACACTCTTGGTTGAAGTGGGAGAATCTGAGTAATTTCCGTGATCATATTACATTTGGAAAATATAAACTAAAAAACTCACCAATTGTACACATTTAAAAAACATATTCTTTGCTTCCATTGATGTCCAAGATTGCCTCTGAACACTGAGCTCCCAACAAAGGAAAAGACCTGGGTTGGAATAAAATTGGTATTTTTTTAAGTGGGAAACAACACTCCTTTCAGTTTTGAGTTTTCTATGGTGTACTGGGACGTACTGAAAGAGCATCACTGATATTTGTGCCTGGATGTCCTTATGCCTACAATTTTCCTGGGCCTAAAATTACACTTGTCTTAACTTTATCCTAGATTCATATTTGTATTTAGATACTTGCTTTATATATTTGTTCAGTAAAAAAAATACCTTTTCAAATGATCACTTGGCATCGATGATCTTTCATTTGTGCATTTCATGGGCTACTAAATCCAACTTACCTGTAAGTCCAGCAAATTGTTGCAAAAGCCATCTGATGGTTCTTACTGCATCAGTACTCCTGGGCTTCCCATTTATAAAAAAGGAGATTAAATTTCTTCCCAGATGTAGTGGGGAAAAGTTCATTAATATATAGGTGAGATCGCAAAGCATTTGACGAGAAAAGCTGCCTTGGTGCTGAGACAAGTGTCAAAACAGGTAGTGTGTATTTGTGTTGTTATTTTACCATGTGTATTTTACACATAAATATCCCCCAAAGATTTAAGAATAGAAAGTTACTTTTTAAGGATGAAATTGCAACAATTATGAGTAGAATCTCTTCTTAAAGAGCATTAACAGTGACTGAGAAATCACTTTAAATTCAGACTCAGTGACTTAGGGTCAAGGAGGATGTTATATTATTAACTCTCAGGACTGCGATTAAGAACAAATTTGTCAAATTCAAACCTCCTCCGTAGATTTATCATGTGACATTAGACTAGTTACTTAACCTCTTTTCTTAATTTACAAAACAAGATCAAAACCTTCTTCACACTTTTGTCTTCCAAAAAATAAATCCTTTGGAAAAAGTGAGGAAGAAAGATTAATTCCCCAATATTCCAGTTACGGTAAATTTACGTATGGATGTCTTTACATCTCAAAAGTTTAACTTGGTCTTGATGAACCACCATTGTAAAGGGACCAACGCTACTAAATATTAGCTCCATATGTATCATAAAATTATTTTGGACAGTATTTTAGCAGCTGTACTCCCTTTGCTTCATATGGTGCACTGTTCTTTTCAAACTTGTGCTATAAGACAGGGAGAATGTGTGTATTTCAGTTTGTGGTGATTTTAAGTGGGATAGGGTTATTGTTCTTCATAGTAGCTTGTATGGGACCGTATTTTGAATTTGTGCTAGAAACAGTGTTGATAATAAAGGGATGTTTTTGTTATTGCTGAGCAGTGCTTACACAGAGTTAAGGCCTTTTCTGCTTCTCACACCACCCCACCAGTGAGGAGGCTGGGGCTGGGGAAGAACTTGGGAGAGGGCACAGCTGGGACAGCTGACGCCAAGTGACCAAAGGGATAGCCCATACCATGTGACATCATGCTCAGCATATAAAGCTGGGGGGAGAAGAAGAAAGAGGGGGACGTTTGGAGTGACGGCATTTGTCTTCCCAAGTAACCATAATGTGTGATGCTTTCCAGGAGATGGCTGAACACCTGCCTGCTGACGGGAAGTAGTGATTGAATTCCTTGTTTTTCTCACTTGTATATGCGGCTTTTGATTTACCTATTAAACTGTATTTTTCTTGACCCATGAGTTTTCTCACTTCTGCTCTTCCAATTCTCTCTCCTACCCTGCTGTAGGGGGAGTGAGTGAGCAGCTGTGTGATACTTAGTTGCCAGCTGGGGTTAAACCATGTCACAATTTTAAGGATGGGGAAACAATTATGAAGACCTCTGCCAAAAAAAAAGTGAAGACAGCACAAGGAGATGAAAATGCAAATAAGAAGACAGCAAATCCTCCATCCCTCTTAATAACTGTGGTTGCAAAATGCCTTAAACATGAAAAACCTTTGTTTTGACTGAACTAAATGAGTTTCTTTAAGATATTGTTGATAATTAGAAATCTTAATTAATAGTTGAAAATTATGGCATATATTAGGGAACATTTTCTTAAGAAAAATAATAGACTTACGGTCTCTCTGCAGACAAAACTAATCTCTTTCTTCCCATATCTGCTGTGTCCCCTACCTCCTTGGAAACACTGGCTGTGATGGGGGGAGCACAATGTGTGTGCACCTTACAAGGGAATGATGAGAGTGTTGTTGTCACCCTTAAGTGACTACCAGCTGCTGCTATCAAATCAAAAATGGGTGGAAAAATTGAAAGGGACATAAGAAAGTAATCCTTTCAAATTGCCACAATATTTACTGGAAAGAGAGGCTTTCATGGGAAATCAAGCATGTAATCCTGTAAGCCCTCTGCCCAGTCATAGCATGAGAACACAGGGGCACCTATCGAAATATGGTAATGATCACAGTTCTGCAGCCCAGGGAAGAAATGAAAATAATGAACACATTTTTAAAATAGGGAGGGATTCACTATTCAAGTCTTTTTCATGGGTTCAGAACAATTGGTTGCTATTCACAATTAAAAGTGTCCAGCTATATACTTTTGCCTTTTATGTAAGTTTGTTTAGAACTGAAATGGTAAAATCTCTCCATGCAACACAAACACATTTATAGAAAGTCATAGCTTTATCATGCTGCATATTATTGAAAACATCCATTTTATGGCTGCACAATTTTCTACTGTGCACCAGCAGTAACAAATATGAAAGCAGATCGATTTAAAGTTCAAGTTAAGTTGCATGAGTTCCCCATGGTGAAGCAATTATTCCCTCAGAGGCTCTCATTTTCTTTATGACACCATGAATTCCTCAGACAACGGATGTGCAGTTTCCAGCATGTGGTTAGTTGCATTCCAACAAAAATCTCAGGAACGATATTTAAGGACAAACATTTTTCTCTCTGTGGATGCTTCCTAAATTTGAAGTTTCATCTCTCCACAATCAAAAGCATTTACTCTTGGCAAAATCATCCTCCCATTAATCTAATCTAAGCCATCCTTTTCCCATCAAACCCACAAGTTATTTAGTTCTTAATAATACAGATAAAACTTTTAAATAAAAATCTGGGGTATGTATAATAACACTACATATACTGGGTTGCAATGAAGTGGTACAACTGATATTTTATGTACCTAAGAGCTGGAGATAGACATCATTATTGAACCTTAACATTATACTCTGCTGTATATCACTGCAATGCATGGACAACATTGGTTTTAAACCTGTCAGCATGCTCAAAATTCTGCTTACCCCTTGCAGCACTCACCTTTATTTGGACCAGTAGCTTCAATCTTCAGCTGTAGCCTTCCTGTAACCACAACTAGAGGCATCCATCTCTTTTTTTTTTCTCTCTCTAATGTTACTTTTAGGGGGTACAGATCTGCAGATCTTCTCTTTTAAAGTCCCACAGCAGAGTGACTGCAGAAAAAAAATTCCTTACTGAATTCTGAAATTTCAAATTGCCATTCTTGTGAGTATTCCAATTAGGGTTTGACCAGAAGGAAAAAAAAAGGAAAAAAAAAATCAACTTTACAGAGAATTTCCTAGGGTAACAAAAGCAAATGAGATAATTTTATATTGCAAATGTGAATGGATCTATCAAGCTTAATGAAACTGGTGATGGTTTTATTTCTGGTTTGGTAAAGACATCCTTGACCATCTTTAGTGGTCAAGGAGACTCATCATAAATCATAGAATCATGGAATAGTTTGAGTTGGAAAGGACCTGTAAAGGTCATCCAGTCCAACCCCCCTGCAAGGAGCAGGGATATCTTCAAGTAGACCAGGTTGTTCAGAGCCCCATCCAACCTGGCCATGAATGTCTCCAGGGATGGGGCATGCACCACCTCTCAGGGGCAACCTGTGCCAGTGTTCTACCACCCTCTTCGTAAAAAAAATTTCTTCTTCCTCTCTAGTCTAAATCTACCTTCTTCTACTTTCAAACCATTACCCCTTGTTCTATCACAAAAGCTCGTGCTAAAAAGTTTTTTCCCATCTTTCTTATAAGCCCCCTTTAGGTACTGGAAGACCGCTATAAGGTCTCCCCGGAGCCTCCTCTTCTCCAGACTGAACAGCCGCAACTCTCTCAGCCTGTCCTCATAGGAGAGGTGCTCCAGCCCTCTGATCATCTTTGTGACCCTCCTCTGGACTTCCTCCAACAGGTTCATGTCCTTCTTATGTTGGGGGCTCAAAAGCTGGTTGCAGTACTCCAGGTGGGCTCTTACAAGAGTGGAGTAGAGGGGGAGAATCACATCCCTTGACCTACTGGCCATGCTTCTGTTCATGCAGCTTGGGTCATGTTGAGGTTCTCATCAACAAACACCCCTAAATCCTTCTCCTCAGGGCTGCTCTCAATCCATTCTCCACTCAGCCTGTATTTATGCCTGAGATTGTCCCAACCTATGTGCAGGACCTTGCACTTGGCCTTGTTGAACTTCATGATGTTTACATTGGCCCACCTATCCACTCTGTCAAGATCCCTCTGGATGGCATCCATTCCCTCCAGCTTGTCGACTGCATCACAGCTTGGTGTCATTGGTGGACTTGCTGAGGGTGCATGCAATCGCACTGTCCTTGTCACCGACAAAGATGTTAAACAGCACTGGTCCCAATACTGACCCCTGAGGAACACTACTCGTCACCTGTCTCCACTCAGACATTAAGCTGTTGACTGCAACACTTTGAGTGCACCCATGCAGCCAATTTCTTATCCACTGAGTGATCCATCCATCAAATTCATGTCTCTCCAGTTTAGAGAGAACGATGTTGTGCGGGACAGTGTGAAATGCTTTGCAAAAGTTCGAGTAGATGATGTCAGTTACTCTTCTCTTATCCACCAGTGCTGTAACCTCGTCATAGAAGGCCATCAGATTGGTCAGGCATGATTTGCCCTTAGTGAAGCCATGTTGGCTGTCACTGACCACCTCCTTTTATTCCATGTGCCTTAGCGTGATTTCCAGGAGAACCTACTCCATGATCTTGCCAGGAACAGAGGTAAGACTGACTGGCTTGTAGTTCCCTGGGTCTTCCTTGTTTCCCTTTTTAAAAATTTGGTTTAAATTTCCCCTTTTCCAGTCAGTGAAAACCTCACTGGACTGCCATGACCTTCTAAAATATAATGGATAGTGCCTTAGCAACATCATCTGCCAGTTCCCTGAGGACCTGTTGATGTATCTCATCAGATCCCATGGACCTGTGCACCTTCAGGTTCCTTAAATGGTCTTGAATCTGTCTTTTTGCTACAGTGGATGGTTCTTCATTCTCCCAGTCCCTGCTTTTGCCTTCTGCGACTTGAACAGTGTGGGCAGAGCACTTGTTGGTGAAGACTGAGGCAAAAAATTATCTAGTTTCAAGAAACTAAGGTATTACAGTAATAAAACTCATTCCATTGTGTTAATCATTCCTTTGTTTTTCTCATAAATGTTATTTATTTCTTCATGTCTCTCTTTTTTTCATTTAGTTGTAAAGTGTCAGAGAACTCACCTGGTCAATTAGCAAAAACTATATTAAGACCTAAATTCTGTTTTCGTTTTCACATTTATTAAACATGATATTAATACATTTTTGTGAGATGTTGTTTGCATGAATCCCTTCTTTCTGAAAATTTATATAAGTAGCTGAGCTGTTAGTTTGTTTTTTTTTTTTTTTTCCTTGTGGCCATATTCAGATTTAGTAAATACCACTTTTGCATAGTGTTCCCTATTGTCTTAACCAAGACCTCTTTAGGCAACTAGCTGATATGAAACACTAAACTCTAGCGGTTATGTGGAATCTGGGCACCTGAACATGAATGCGGGATGCTGCACAGTAACCTTTGCCCTAGTAATCTACATTGAAAGACAAGAATGACTGAGGGGTAGAAGAAAGCATCTAGAGTCAAATAAGGATAATATTTGTAACACACTTTCATCTTGCAAATTGCATATATACACACATGCAAATATATATATATGCATACACTCATGGATTAATTTTTCATTTTTGCATGCTATTTTTAATTGAATTATTGCCTATATTTAGGAAAAACAAAAGTCCTGACTAAAGATATAGAGGAAGAATGATCACACCAGGCAGTTTCAGTGAAAGAGGCGGGATCAGAGACAAGAATGGGATTTTACTATGGGATGTGGCACAGTGTGTGCACAAGCCTAAGAGGAAAGAGTGAGAAAAGCTGTGGGGAGTCATGAGGGATCCGAGCACAGTGGGGCAGAGATGCAGAAGGCCACAAAGGTGAAAACAAGAAGTTCAAACCTAGTATGGTGCAGGAGCGTGTCAGCCTGAGAGCCATAAAGAAAGATGCTGTCACTTGAAAGCCAAATTTCATCCCTGGTATTTGAATTACTTCAACAAAGTATCACAGGTATTATGCCCTCTCCTTTACCATTTAAATAATTTATAAAAACAAATGTTCTTTTAGATTCATCACTGAAATTGGTATTTGCTGGTGGATAATTTCTGCTTCATTCCTCAGTCCATCACCTACTTCTTGGCATTGTAATTAGGACTAATCAGAGTATGCAATTTTCTACAGTAGAGAAAATGGGCAAATTTACTGCTCTTCAGAAAGAAAATCTGTCATTTTCACACTTCCTATGAAAATGAAATTTTAAAAAATAATTCTGAAAACAAATATCTCAGTTTGGTTGTGTGGAAGTGAACTTAACATCCTGCTGCTACCTGGGGCAATTCCCTGCCACACAAGACCAGCACCCCCAAGAGTTACAGGTGAGTGAGGGAGCTGTAACGTTTGCAGGTGTCTAACTCCAGAGGATACAGTAGGAGGATTTACCATATCTGACCTGGCAGGGCAGAAGTGGCCTGAAACTGTTTCCTTGAAATGTGAACTCCCAGGCAAGCTCTGCTTTGGTGAAGGTGCATCAAAATCAATCCCTTTCAATGCCATACTTCAGTTTTGACAAAGCACCATTTTCCACAAAGGAACAGTTTGCTGAAAAATTTCTGACAACTTTTCTTCACAGGACTGAGCTCAATAAGAGCAGACAATGTGTTTGCAGCTGTTTTTTTGTGAGGGAATTTACATTTCGACAGTGTCGTGATATTTACTAAAGAAAAAAATCTTCAAGGAATGTTATATTTTCTTTTAAAAGCATATTCATCGGCCTTGTTACACTAAAGTTATAATGATGGACAGCTAGGTCATAATATGCACTAAATTATAACGTTATTGCAAATGTAAATTATAAAAAGAGACAAAAAAAGGGAAAGAATGTGTGTCATCTGGAGGTACAGCAGAAAGTACAGCTTATCAGTAATTTGATAACTGGTCAACCAGCAGTGCTCACTAGCTCATGACTATTATCTACATGTTTTCCCGTTTTTTACATGCCAGCTGAGGCCAATTTTCAGCTGGGAACTATAGCAGCTGTCTCTGTGGAAAATAAAATAATATCACTTTAAATTTCTTTGCAGCATGAAAGAAATGTCAGCTTCATGCTGGAACTGTACAGTGATACACATTTTTTTCTGACCTGAACACGTTGCACCAATTTATGCTCATTAAAATGTCATTTGTGACTTGGTTTTTTTCCCTGCTTTTTAACCAATTTCCAACCTAAAAAACCCCCTTTTCTAGCTGCTCAGTGATCACAGTGTAAATTTAACACTAACCTCTCACACAGCATCCTGAAAGCTTGAAAAAACTTGTATTTGTGGTGGTATAGTTTGCCATTGAATAAATGTTAATAGAGAAGACAAGACAAAAAAAAAGGATGAAGGAGGGAAGGAAGGGAGGGAGGGAGGAAGAGAGGAAGGAAAGAAGGGAGGGACGGAGGAAGGGAAGGGAAGGGAGGAAGGGAAGGGATGAGGGGGAAAGGAAGGAAAACCCATTTTCTGTGCTTTTCCCAAGTTATATCAAAGTTTTTCTACATTTGTAGGCTATTTTCTTCTCAAACTATATACTTACCCAGGCTTTATATTTTTAGCTAATTTTTGCCCATTGACATTTTTTATTGAGTCTAGAATCAAATAATTTCTAGAGATATATGATCTTTTTATTTCTGGAACTATTTCCCTGTTCTTCCACCATCATCAGCCTCTGTCCCTAGAGAGGATAAGCCTGATATAGGACTAATAAACTAGTCTTATACTAGGTCACTACCCAGCTCTAAACAGTAGGAAAGAAACAAAAAAGGTCACATTTCATCAGGCTTTAATTTTCCATTCTAATTTACAGAGACTCATCTCTGTATTCTTTACAGAAGTATAAAGCCCTCCATACCTATGATAATCCTTTTATGCTTTCACATTAATATGACAGAGTACAGAGTTTTAATTATTAAATACTGCTTATACAGTGCTGTAAATATACGCTACTTTACAGAACTTAAGATAAGCAATGGCTCCATTCCTAATGAGCTTACTATAATTAAATTCATTGTTGAATCTGCATATGAAATGTAGCTAGGAGTCAAACCACACAGGAAAAATCTTTAAATCAGGTAGAGGCACAGATGTGAATCTCACTTGTTCCTAGGTTATGAAAATTAGGAATAGCAATTGTAGATTATGATTAACTATTTACTCAAATAATTCATTGAAGTTTTTGGCTAAGCATTTGTAATATACACAGACAGATACTTGTGGATGTCGCATGTTGTACATATGCAGGTGAGCTGAAAAGCTGATGTCTGATGTCTAATGGTCCATAATATCTAATACGTATAATGTCCTTTTGCTTTTGGATGAATATGCTGGCTATTAAAAGTACATAATGATATGCTTAGCATCGTAGGCATGTTATTTCAAATGAAAATTCATTCTGCCCTCAAACCTCCAATGACCTTTCCCTGCCCACATCTTACCTCACAGCTGTGGCATGGTTGTGTTTATAGAGTTTCTCTGTTTGAAAAGTGGTACCCTTCTAGGAATCAGTTTATAAATTATCTATATACCCTTCTGGAACTATTTATACTTACAGGCAAAAGGTATGGGAAATGGGGTACAAAAGAACCAGAATATAAATAAAGAAAAATCTATAATGATGAGCAGTGGTCCTAGACTGATATTTAAGAATTTACTGGGTACAGTAATGTACAAATGTTAATAAATTTATTGCTTTTCAACATTAAAAATAAAAAAATAATGAACCTCTTCTCAAATATAACCTCACATACTATTTTTTTTAGGTTGGCAATCATTCCATTGGAATTATCTCATGTACGGGAAGACTTTCATCACGGACAGATGACCAGCTTCCTGAGAAGGAATCCAATCTCTTCTCTACACATGCCCATGAGGTTGCTTGGGGTGAAAAGCTTCACAGTTGGGTACTATCTCTAATTTAACATCAGCAGAGTTGATCTACAACTGCTTCCAGAGAATTTGGCTTCCCTTGGTACTCCACTCACGTCACTTAGGGTAACAGACGTTTCTCCTTAAATGTCTGCTTTTTGGGTGGTTTGGGATTAAAAACAGAGGCACATAACTCTGCACAGCAGAAGGAATAAAATGGGGTCTCCAGTCTGATCGAGCTCGTCTCCTATTCCAGGTGTATAGATCACCTTATACGCTGCTTTAGCATGCAAACCAAACACAGTCACACCCCATAGCTGCACTACTGACTACCTCTATGGTCAGCTTCTGCGTGGGCAGATGACAGCAAAAAAGATAATAATTCTTAATCACAAATTACATCTGTCCTGATCTTGATATAGATCCACAAGCTAGGGATGATAGAATTCATAGACATACACTATCCACTTTATTATGCATTGTGCATTAGCCAAAGTGCCAGGGGGGAAAATCCTAATTGTTAGTTTCATCAGTAAAGCTTGGCAATATAATGTTAAGCAGGGATATTTTAATACTAACCTCAAAAATATAGGAGTCTACTATCCTACTTTTAAATATTACCTATATAATTTCTGCAGGAACCATATAACATTTTTATTTATAGTGGATTATCTTTATTGGGAAAACATCTAGATTCCTAGTGTTAAATATAAATTAATGCTTTTCTTGTTTATTTGCAGCATATGTTCCTTCACTATAGTACATGACAGACACTGTGTGTGCTTCCATAAAACAGATGCTGCAAGGAAACAAAAATATATGAATTTGTTTTAATGTTAGAAATATTGAACTACTGGAAGAATACTAGAGGTAGAATCAAAATATCTGTAATTTTCACTAGCAGTGCCAACTGAAAATCATTTGTACCATAAACTGTGGTATAAAGGTGGATCCATCTTTAGGAAGTCTTTAGCATGTTTTAAACCACTTGACTCTCTAGGATTTTTGTATATTGACTGTACATCAATATTTAATCACTTATTTTCTGAGGAATTTCCAGTATAATTAGCTCTAAATCCAACACATTAACTTAAAACAACTATTTAGACTACTAGATTTTTTGCAGTCATTTTGAGAAATTATTTTCTGAAAGCAAACACTTTTGTGTCAAATAATTTCCTATGTTATCATTGTTGTTTTTACTTAGATTTCACTAGCATTGGTGTAGATCTCCTTGAATGCTCTTCTGCGTTCAGCACAGAGCTCATTCTGCTGCTCTAAGACTTGTAATTTATCTGGATTGTCATGTCTTCTCACAGTGTCAGGCAAACTAGTGGGGTCACTGACATTTTGATTGCTGTTAGACAGCAGTAGCATAATCTAAGCTGATGTCTTTCCCTGTTTGCAGATGGGCCAGTATGAACCAGTGGTCACCTCTTATCACTGCTAATCTCTTGAAAGACAAATAAGGATGTAAAATGCTTGTGTTTTTTTTTTTTTTTTGTGTGTACTGATTGATCAGCTGGAGGAGTTGCAGGATTCCTAACAAACAGTCCATCCAACTTTTCTTGATTCATCAGATCATGACAGGATTTTTCAAATGAAAGCAGAGATAGTTTATCTTTTTTTTTTTTTCTGGTAAAAGATCTTCATGTGAACTTGACAAGGAGTATCATCACTTCTGCTTTCTGAAGGCTTAGATGAATTATGTTATCTGACACTTCACCAAAGCTTTCTTTATGTACTTAAAGAATTTTTTTTCCTAGGTTACCATTATTTGGATTGATTCGAAGAAACTTTCTGTGTGAAAGGGTGAAAAAAGTTTTGTTTTTCTTTTTAAAAGAATGTGCTATTTAATCTGTTTTGAGTCGTTAATTTTCAAGTGCTATTACAGCCAGAAGTCAGTTGTTTATCAGAAATAAGACACTTCTTCCCGTGCATACTTTAGCTGACAAATGCATTCCTTATGTGTATTGAGCAAGCATTGCCTTCTTCTATCTGCTGAAACTCCACATCAGCTACTGTACATACTGAATGTGAGCACCATACCTCAGTCAAGAGTGCAAGGCTCCAAGTGTGAAACTCATGGGAAGGATGTAACAGTTTTCTGTATCCCTAAATGGGTGCTATGCTGTCTGACTTGCATAAGATAAAATACTAAGATACTAAGAGATGTTTCAAAATTCTTGAAGTATTTATTTTTTATTATTCACTATTTTTTCAAGGATCCCATCCTGATAGTTTATATGTAGCACCACTGGGTTGCTGAGCAGCTCATCTCCCTTTGGTTCAGTACCTCACAAGATTAGGTATGAACAGCAGACTGTACATCAGTGCAGATCCTCAGCACAGGAATCTCACGGGTTCCAAGGAGAGGAAGTAAAACTGAGAAGGGATTGTTTTATGCTTTGTGTATTTATGAGAGTGAATTTGCTCAGAAAAGAAACCCACTGTAATCTGAGCCAAGATTTAAGGAGTGTACAGGCTAATATAGAATAATAGATTTATTTTATTTTATTCTTCATTCTATTAAGCATTCTACTAAACATTTTCAGACTGCTAAGATAAAAACAAAACAAAACAAAGTGAAAATTTAATTGATAAGTTATAAAGTAGATTTCAAGTTCAAAAGACTTCACTGTCTCAAGTTCTGGAATTTTTGTACTGGAGGTCAAAATGAACTCATGAGCAGTCCAGAACTCTGGCATTAGTAAATATTCAGTAAAGGCATTTGTATGAAAAACGCTTTTTTTTTTCTTCTGGAAAAAGAATAATCATGATCAAACTAGATGATGCAATTCATTTGTCATCCTTATTAATAAGTAGATATTTATAATCTATTTATTATATGTAATATTTAATCTTTCAAGAAGAACATAAATGAAATATCCACTTTACATATATACGTTGATGTAAGTAAAAATGATACATTTTTCCATTTCATTAACCAGAAGTTGAATCTTTAAACTTTTGAAGAAACAAAATGAAATACAGCCCTCTCCAAATGTTGCTTACCATATCATGATCCTGTGAAATCTATCCATACATAACAATAAAATTGAACTTTGATTCTTGTGATCACCTCATACTTGTTTATTTAAAGGTCAACTATTACTCTTAGAAATAAACTCATTAACATGTTGTGACATAAGGATGTAAATTACAATGCGTCTAAATCTGAAGTTATTATTTAAACATCAAATGACACTGAAGACGTGACTAAAAACTAAATAAGATTCATCAGTATTCAACTGGAAAATCAAGATCAGAGAGTGAGTATTTTTTTTTGGAGGAAGCTTGATGAAGCTGGGCCTGAAAATTTGTAAACTTTATTAGATTGTGTTTTAGATATATCTGATATTTTCTGATATTCTGTTTACTTTTTAAGATATAGATAGTCCTCTGAATGTGGCTTGGCTGTAGCAAGCCATCTCAAAATTATTTAGGTAGGAAAATAAAGTGAAACAAGGGCAAAGTATCTCTGTTTTCTGTGTGAAAAATAACAGTCAGAACAATATATCTGTACTGTATCAATTTGAAATGTTATCTTATTTTATCCTGACTACTCAGTGGATATATTCCTCATTCTTTTCATTAAAACAACCTCACTGTAAAAAATTAAAAGAATTATATTTAAAAAGCATGGATAAAATTGATATATAAAAGCAAATACAAAAGACAATCAACTGTATTAGAAGAAAGTCATGAGGGCTTCTGTCTACACAATGGCAGTGGATCTGGAGATTGAGTTTGCAAGAGACCAAAAGGAAAGATGAGCTCAGACTGGAACAGACGCTGCGACAAGGTGCTTAAACAAAAGAGGGAATACAATATCTGTCATCAAAGTGTGAGTTAGTAGTGTGTGACCTATTTAGTCCAGCGAAACAAAGGCTGAGAGAGGATAAGACTGCTGTCTATAGAGCCATCCGGAGAGAAGTTTAGTCTTTGGGGAGGAAAAAGATCTGTTTAAGCAAAAGGATATATAAAATCATGACTATGAATACATTTAGTCTAAAAATATAAGAATACTCAGGAAAGTTGAAGCTCAAAAATACATGTTTTTAGCAGTAAACATTAAACATAAAAGAAAAGCCTGTATTACTATGAAAGTGCAAAACAAAGGAAACTTACTTTTCTGTGGAAAGAAAATACAGGCAAAAGATGATGCTGAGAACTTTGTTGTTGTTTTTCTTAAGATTTTTTAATGAATTATTTTGGCTGTTGAAAAGGTCGGTTGTGATCAGGTGACTAACACACTTAACACCATGACAAAGATGTAAGACTCCTGTCTGGAAAACAGAAAGAACACTTTGAGAGTAGTCAGATTATTGAGTTATTTTTCAAATGGCTGGACTTGATAAAATTTGGCAGGGCTACTTAAAGAGAGATTTTCTTTGAGAACTTTTCAGTTCCTGGAAACAGGAAATATTACAGACAATTATAAACTCTTAAAATCACCTAGACGAGTGGCAGCTCTAATATTTGTAGCTGGTAGGGAGTGCAACAGAAAATTTTGTAACAGATGTGAATGCTTGTGTGAATGTGTATGTTTTGTGTGTTTGTGCATATAAAGCAGCAAAGGTGTAAGAGGACATTAGCAAAAAAAAAAAAAAAAAGAACAGCATAGCTTTCTATCTACATAGTATCTCCAAGGCAAGACTGTTAAATTATTATATATAAAGAAGGAGAAAAAAATGGCTGCTACCTTTTAAAAGACTTTGTCAATGTATAATTTTCATTAACAGCTCAGGTTGCCATAGATCCTTCTATGTTGAGTTTGGGGATAAGCCAGCAAAATGTCAACGGAGGGCCACTGCATAGGAGCAAGATGGTAAAAACACTGTGTTTTCTGGTTTTATTTGTCAACTCAGAATATAACTCAGAATATCTGCTTCATTTAATCTCCTTGTAGGAAGGGGAGTCTAGGCACACAGTTGTATGATAAATTCTCACCACTCACCTAAAAAATAGTATCACAGGACACCAGGGTGTCCACCAGTTTAGGCACTCAGATCCATGTGCCATATGTCTAATTCTGCCACCTTAGCACTAGCCTAGTGGGGTTACAGCACTAGCAGTGTACTTCCTCCCTGAGTCTGTTGTGGAGCTGGACTTGCTTGCCAGTGCACCATCTATGCTGAGCACAAGAGAGAAGTAAGACTCAAAAAGATTTTACCAACGGTTACACAGTTCTGGTGGGGATGGACATCACTACCCCCAAGGTAAGAGTCACCCTTGACGGAGATCATAACAGGAGATGGTTAACTGTCAACACAGATTTGTCAAGAAAAAGTCACATATAGCCAATCTAATTTTCTTCTATAATTAGTAAAAAGGACAGGTAAATAGACATGTAGAAGACGTATGCACGATGCTAGTAAGACTCCCAAACTGTCTCATGGAATGTACATATAGATAAGTTAAGACAACAAAGTCCAGATGAAACCTATCGGCTGGGTGCAAAAGTGTGTTGTATCACAAATGTTTGTCTACAATTCAGTTGATGTAAGAGGGAATAGTTTAATTAATTGCCTGAATGACATCATTGGTTGTTCCATGTATTGTATTAAAATGATCTCAAAAAATTGAAATGCTCTGAGGCAATATACGATGCAATTTAATATGGAAATGGGAAATTCTACCTATAGGCAAGAAAATTAATTTCATACATATGGGATGGAGAATGAAAAAAATAGCTTACAATACCACGAAAATAATTTGTGGGTCATACTGTGATCAGAAATTGAACTTAAGCCAATTGTGTCTTGCTGTTGCAAAAATTCAAATATCATATTAGAATGTTTCAGCAGAACACCTGAAGTAAAATAATGTTACATTGTATTCATGGCTCAAATTGCCTCAGACAGAATAATATTCTTTGTTTTGATCACTATATTTTACAAATGATGTGACCAGCTGAGAAGAGATAAGATGAAAGCAATAAGGATGCTCAGATGTCTACAAAAAGTGAAATCCCACAAAGGAAGTTTGAGAAAACTGGGGTTATTCAGGGTAAAGAAGATAAGATATAGAAAATAGATTATAATATGTGAAAGATGCATACAAAATACAGAGGAAGAGAATAAAAATTTCCTCATGTCAACAGAGATGGAGAAGTTTTTTACTTAAAGCAGCAATGAGTGAAATTTAGGTTAGGAATTACGAAAAAATTTCTAACAGTACATATAGGTGAAACACTGAAACAGATCACTTTTAAAGTCTTCAAAATGGAAAGATTTTAATAATATTTTATACAGATATGTTTCAAGAATGACAAAAATGCATTTTGCCTTGAAATACTGATATTCTGGAAATACTTTCCAGAATTCTTTACCTATGGAATAGAAAAAGAATATTAAACAATAATGCTTGGTGTATCTTTTCAAGTAGTGTCATGGTGTCAAAAATCTCAAACATTTTAAGAGGGAGTTTGACACATCTGTGAAAGAGATGGTCATGCTCTTGATTTTGGGGTATGTACCCTGTTTTTCAAGCAGGTAATCAGAGCAGTTGTGCAAAACATGGCTTTGATACCTGTTTTCAGTCAGCTTCATCTGAAGCCTACTGAAGACAATGGAAAAATTCAGACTTCACTGAAGTTTTCTCAAGCCTCCTCGAGTACTTTATATCTCAAGTAGTTCAATTGAAGCGAGTGTATCAATTTGAAGAGTATAGAACTACCCACTCAAAATGTGAGTGGTAGCATTTGGCCTTGAATGATTGCCTGAAGATCACTTCATTTTTATACCATGAATGAATATGAAACAAGTGAAAAATGGACTTGAGGCTATGAGTTTAAAAGGAGTTTGAAAATGTAATGACCACATCCCAGTGACTTTCAAAGGAACTGGAACTATTACTTTACCTACCTTTGGGCACCACATGCCACACAAGCAGTGTGAGTTCTGATTTAAGATGCAGGATGTGTGCAGTCCTCCCTCCCTTTTCTTTGGGATCCACAGACACACAAAGCCCTGTTTAATTCAATTTCAAGAATGTACCAAGCTAGTTCAAAGTAGTTGCCTTAATACCAGTTCAGAGAGAACTCGTGTAGGTACACACATTTCCTAGGAAAATTATAAATTGCAGTGGTAAACTACAAAGATCCCAAAGCATCAACAGAGGGTTTTGGAAAATTCCAGGGGTCTTCTATAGCAAAATACTCTGTCTTAACAGTTGTTCAGAATATTTTCTCATTTTTAAAGGGTTTTTCAGATATACTTCCTAATCTGAATTTTATTTTCTAAATATAGCTGGTCAATTTTTACATTTCTAGATTTATATTAATTCCAAATATGAGTAGATTTCATTGTAAGGTACTTGAAATGTTCCATTTTGGTTTAATAAAAATTTCCTGCAATTTTGTGTTTATTTTCCATTTAGACTGAGAAGGACAGAATGCCATCCTCTCATATCAAATGTCCAAAGAATTTCTTAGAAGTATATTTAAACTTTCTGTAGAGATTATAGAGATTATGTACTAACTTTTTTTTTTAGGGTGCATCAAGCCTTATTATTGATTATGCATTATTCACTGGTGATGTTATTTAACATCACAGTAATATGGACCCTATGACTACAATATATGTGTTTCACAGTGTTTTATTTCATACTCTGTGATCTAATATCCTTAGATCACCTTTAGCAGCTGAAACACATTCAATGTGCTCCTGGACAGTGTCTTCCGGTCCAAATTCATGCATAAAGAATTTACTTTGTGCACTCTGAAATCACTCTGTGATGTGAACAGATGTGAGGAAAATTGGAAATTCTCTTCAGAAGTGCATGTCTGGTCTGAAATAAACATTAATGTGCAAACATCCGATGAAAGGTAATTCCCAAGTGTAAGTTTTTGCTAAGCAAGAGAAAAATATCTTTGGAAAAATGTCCAAGGTAAATTAAAAATTAGATTTATGTTTTCATGTATTCATTTATGAAATACATATTTAGAGTGAAGGACGCTAACTGTGTTGTGGCATAGAACAATAAGACCCTTTTCAGCTGAAAACAAGGATTAGTAATTGCTGTAGATACGTATAAGCTTATGTGTGAATTCTACAATGTATTATAAGAAGGTAATTAAGGTAGTCAAGGTTGTGATCAGTGGCACAAATACCAAATGAAGATGAATCATCTGTGGTGACTCCCAGGGGTCAAGAGACATGGACATGTTGGAGTGCGTTCAGTGAAGAGCCATTAAGATGATTAGGTGATTTGGAGAATATAACATATGAAGAGATGTTGAGAGAACTTGGGCTGCTCAGCCTCAACAAGAGAAGGCTCAGGGGGGATTGGTGGATTTTATCAGTGTGTATAAATACCTGAATGGGGGGTGGGGATAGAAAGATTACAGAGCCAGACTCTTGTTTGTACCCAGTGATAGTACAGGCAGCTACGGGCACAAACTGAAATACGGAAAATTACATTTAAACAGAAGAAGAATAATAATTTTTTTTTTTTTCTATGAGGGTGATAGAACATTGGAACAGGTTGCTTACAGAGTTGTGAAGTCTCCATTCTTGCAGATATTAAAAACCCAACTGCACATGACTCTGAACAACCTACTGTAGCTGACGTTGTTTTGAACAGTGAGGTGGACCAGACAGTCTTCAGAGGCCACTTCTAACATCATCCATTCTGTTATCTTGTGATTCATTAAATACTTTGTTTTCTTTGTATCAAAGGGGAAAAGATATTACATGCATTTCAATTCTTTCAGAGCACAGTGTCCAGGAGTTGTAAATTCTACCTAAGGGTAAGTGATACTCAAAACGATTGAGAGTGTATTTTCCAAGAAAATGGTTTACAGTGGAGGTACCTTAGTTAACATTGCACTGAGATGTGCCTCTAAAAGCTTACTATGTGATGCATTGAAGTTAAAAACATCATTTTAAAACAAGAGGCTTTCAGCTCTTTTCTTTTAATTCCTGTTGCTTTTGAATTTGGAGTGACTGTAATGTTTTTAAAAATTGTCTTTTACTTGTTTGAAATAATCTAAGTTCTATTATTTACTTAACATTTGTGGTGTTTAGTAGTTTGCAATGTAGTCTTCCAATGGTCAGACAAATCCTGTCTGTAACAGCTACTATTATTTATATTTTTGGATATTTTTTCATTAGCTTTCAGTACAGCAGCTTGTAACTTGCAGTACTATGTGAGTACCTACTTTATACTAGCACATAACTAAAGTGACTGAAAGATGTCTGTCTTTAAATTTACTATATCCGCAACCTATCATTCTAAACATAACCTCTTATTCCTTGCACTTCTCTTCTCAGTAGCATTTCTCTGTCAAATGTTGCCTGAAAATCCTATCATAAAAGCCATCAGCAAAGACAACAAAAGTTAGAGCTTTTAAATGAAGCATTAGGGTACACTGGAGTGGACTTTAAAAAGTCTAACCGATAACTATTGATTACTAGATTTTGCTTTTTACACTTCAAGTTTCTAATAAGTCAAGTACAGAAAAAGCAATTGTACAACTATTCACAGTAGGTGATAGAAAAGAGGCCTAACCCTGGCTAAAGTAAATTAATTAGAAGACACATAGATACACTTACTAATACCAGCCCTACAAGTTATCCACAAGTCATTCACAGAAAGTTCTGAAAATTACTTTAAGGATGCACTTTTTTTGTGATTTACTACTGTTGGATGAAGCTTAGAGAACTTGAGAGCATACATTGCCTTATTTAGAAATCTAAGCAGTCTTGCTCAACTTGAGGGAAATTCTCACATAGACAGTATTGCCACTGTGAAAAAAATGTTTGCAGGTATAATATTTTGAAGGAGCTTTTGTGTTTTAAAAAGATAACGCTGAAGAAAAGATAGCAATATGATGCAAACAGAAATGTTTTATAAGTAATAATTTTTAAAAATTAATATTAATTTTTATCTTATGTAGAATGATCTAAATATAACAGTCATTATTACCTGTTTAGTTATGTTTCAGGATAGTACCCTTGCTTATTGGCATATCAAAAACAATGTGATGACAGAGGAGATTTGCCTTCATTATTCCCCAATGTAAAGCCCCTATTTTCACTTAAAACTGTATATATACGGCTGTATATATACAGCCATTTCAAAATAAGCAGAGAGCAGAATTTTCTGCTAGATTAATTAAATAAGACTTCAATTCAGGGGGAAAACCCACCAACTTTTGAGCAGATTCTTTAATATAAGCCAATGCCTAATATGTGTTAATTTGGACAATGGATGAATCATGAAATGACACCTTAATTATTTTAACAAAAGACTTGACACCTTATTTTTCATTTTCATGGATGCTAATTTTGTACTCCATGTAAAAATTTAACCTTTCAGAAAATATTACTGTACAGAGACTATAAAGCTAGAAAAAAGCAGTAGGCTTGCCCCTGTAAAAAGGAAAATGGACCAAGATGTATGCATCGCTGATTTAATCTCTAAGAACTGATAAAATCATGCTATGGTTGTCTGCCCGGCACTTACTCTACTCACTGCTGGCTTTCCTGGAGATGGAGGATTGCACTGAGCACCGGGAAGGTTGCTGTTGTTTCCTCAGCCTTGCTGCTCTTGCACTGCCAGACTGGCAAAGTGAGTGCCTGACGCATGCTACCAAGCACGCTGGGGAGAAGCCAGAGTGACTTCTCAGGACCTCCACTCCAGTGGGTCTTTTAGGAGTCTGGAAAAGTGCGTATTGTTCCATCTTGAAAAATAAATGTCAATGAGACTGCAGATCAATTACAGACCACATGCTAATTAAAAAACTTCAATCTAAGTGTTGTACATTACCACCAAACCAGTGATAACCAAACCCTACTTCCATTCCCTTTCTTATTTTACGGGCTTTTCAAAATTAGGAGAAAACCAATGAAGGGTTCAGTTGTACTTAATTATTGTGAGATATTAATTTTTTTTTTATCTTGTAAAATTTAACTTGGAATTAGGGATGGAACTCATACAAAATCCTATACTTGGGACTAAGACCATGATAAGTTTCAAAAGTAAATGTAGATTCCAAGTTAGCAACTGTTCCCTGTAAGATATATTTGCAAAATTTTAGAAAATAAATTTTAAACTCAGTACCTTCCATTGAAGGAATTTAAAATAAAGACATAGTTTTGGGGGATTTGGGGATTGTGGTTTTTTTTTGTTTGTTTGTCTTGGGAGTTTTTTTCCCTTGGCAGATTAGTTACTCCATTTTTAAACCCTTCCCCCGAAATCCCTATATTCTTTGTGCAGAGAATAAAAATCCATTCCTATTCCACGCATTTATCTTTTAAATTGATCCCTGGAGTCAAACGCAATCATTCAGGGTGCACTCTTCTTTCTCTGAGGATATCAACCTCTGATCAGTGAGACACTAAAAGACAAGAAAAGAAGAGAAGCTTGAACCGTCTAAATCTACTCTCTTTTACTTGTCCTGTCATTAATGGCCCTGGTAGAAAGTCTCTCCATCTTTCTTGTAAGTGCCCTTTAAGTATTGAAAGGCCACAATAAGGTCTTCTCTGAGCGTCCTCTTCTCCAGGCTGAACAACCCCAACTCTCATTACTCTCTCGTACTAGAGATGCCAGAGCTGGATGCAGTACTCCAGGTGGGATCTCACCAGAGCGAAGTAGAGGGGCAGAATCACCTCCCTTGACCTGCTGGTCACAGTTCTTTTTATGGAGCCTAAGAAACAGTTGGCTTTCAAGGCTGCGAGCGCACATTGCTGTCTTATGTGCAGCTTTTCATCCACCAGTGTCCTCAAGTCCTTACTGCAAGGCTGCTTTCAAACCATTCACCCCCCAGCCTGTACTTACACTGGGGATTGTCCCATGCCAAATGTCAGCAGCTGATACTCTTCTGGCAGTGAACGGTTTTCCATAGCCTCAAAATTTATGTAAGTGTAGAAAATATACAGAGAAAAATACAGTACCATATTCTGATAAAGAGAGTGTAACTACTTGGCTATATAACTACTTGGCTATATTTTACTTCAGGGAAATCTAAAAGGCTATAGTTAGCAAGTAAAATACATGCTGTGATGTCTTGTGCCTGAATCTTCAGCCCTCATTTACTTGGTCATAAGTCTACTAAATTGTAATACTTAGTAATTCTGGGGAAGTATGATACTCAATGGTGTATACTGGACATGAAAATACGCAAAAAGTATGAGTCAAATCCTCCTCACCTGACCTGCTGACAAGGAGCATGAGACACATGGTTCTGATTTACTCTGTGTGTTCTTACTTCATATATATGAACATATAACTTATCTGTTTGATGTAGTGTAAATTCTTGGGTATTGTAATTATAAAATGTAATTCTATATAATTATGTAAATATCTATACTTTACTATGCAGATGGCTATACATATAACCATGTGTACTATACATGTTGTTTTTCCATATTCTACCTATACTGTTCATGTTTTGCTATGCTTAGTGTGTGTATGTTACCGGACCGAGAAACACTGGATATAACAAAAAATGATAGTTAAATTATAATACAGAAGCTCTGAGAATGAGAAGTGCCAGTTTTGACACTCTAATAAAATGTGTATAATTTAATGAATTATAGATCACTAATTCTAACTGTCAGACTGTACAGTATCACTGCATTAAATAGTCTTATGCTTACTCTTTCTGATCACACAAACTTAGGAAGACTGGGTTGTCACATAAAGGAAAAAGTAAGCCATGCTGGTTATGAGGTGGATTGGTTGTTTTACAGATAGGGTGTAAAACAAGACCTTGTTTTACAACTGTCAAAGCTCTTATAGCACTTTATGACATGTAGGTTCATGTCAAAATACAAAACTGGACAAAAAAAATACTATAGACCACATTTCTCTGAGACTATCAGTTCACATTGAAGCCTCTAATTTAAAACAAACCCTATACCTTTAGGTGCCTTGAAAGGTATATCACTGGATTGAAGGTGACAAAAATCTTATATGTCTTCTGCCTTATACAACTCAGTTGGTTTAGTTAAAATTTGGTAATTAATATGTATAATTCTCTTGGAAATTATTTGATGAAATGTGCAATGCAGTAGCAACCAACTACCATTGCTGAAATTGTTCTCTTTGAATTTGGCAAACAGCATTCTTCTTTGGTTTTTCATTAAGAAAAAAATGACTTATTGCCATTAGAAATATCAGTTATGTCCTCTATGTCATCATTAGGATCTCACTAGAGAGATTACTAGATACATACTTTACTGATATTTATTGGTAAACCAGAAAAATCTAGCAATTAAAGATGAGGTACAGTGAAGACAATTGTTTTGTTCTCATCTGTCTCAAGGCAGGTGGTACATGAAAGCATTTGAACTTTAGTGGTGGTGTAGCAGTTGAAGAAATGTTGTTCAGAAGCAAGGAGGATCCCTAATCCTGTGGCAGCAGGAACCTTTCACATCCAATGAGCTACTGCAGACACTATACAAAGTAAGTTACTTCACCAGTAGGTCTCTCTGGCCAGCTTGTGTTATTTTCCTACATTGGACCTCAGAGGTTGACATCTTCGTGATTCATGCTATAGCAGCATAGCTTTAGCCACAGTCCAGCTTTTAGAGAATATGTTCTATTAAAATGCAGTGGTTTAGCAATGAAATAAATTGGATTTGAGCCTTAACAGGCTCCTTGGCCCCAAGCTGTCTAAGCACTAATGTACAAACATGTGAAATTGAAGTTAACAAATGGGGCAATTAGGTAGAATATGATGACTTATAAATAAACATCAGCAAAGCTCCTGAAAAAAACACTACCCATGAATACCTAACAGACATAATGTTTTAAGAAAGAGCAAGAGAAGTATAAAGTTGCCAAACAGAATCATTCAAAAGTTACAATAATTTGCCCTCTTATGCATATGTATTAAGCATTACATGAAATCTATGAATTTATACAATTTTCCCCCACACTCTAATACCATTTAGCAGATGGAATGGATGGTGTTTACTTAATAAGCAGCTATTCAATATTTTGTTTCCCCCATGTGGTCCCAGGCTTTGTTTAATGTGGGAAAGTTAAATCTGCTGTAAAGGCAGAATTATTCATTTTCTCATGGTCTAATCCACTCTCCAAAGAGGCACCTGAATGCTTTACAAACACAGGGTTTGACAGAATCCTGTCAGGTTTTTAATCCATTGTCTTCTTTAAGATGGCTTTGAGAAGCTTGCTCCTCTAAAAGAAAAATACTATTTTATTTTCAATTTTACATGGCAAATTACCAAGCCAAGGAAGAGAGGGAGTGTACAGACTTTCAGTTTTTATAATGAAATCTGTAAAAGCAGAAACACCTGGAAAAAGTGAAGTACAAGAAGGCATTTTCTTAGGGAAGTGCTTTTCAGGGAATGAAGCAAGTGTCAGGCAGATTTAAAAAAAAAAAGGAAATGCAATCAATCTTCCCATTGATTTATATTTATCTTTATCTAATGCTATATATAATTTACATTTAAATCCATCTACCATCCACTGCTACAATTTTCCACTAGAAATTAAAATCCGGTTGTTTACCTCATGCTGAAATATTCTATTTACAGTTACTTTATTTATGATTAATCAGAAATTGCAACTGAGTAAGCTAGGTATATTCATTAATAATGCACATCGATGGAGCCCACTTATCTCAGCCCACAGATTTTAATGACCTCAAACTCCCTCACTGCGTATGAGCAGATATTTTGCTTCCAAACAGTGGGTATTTTTACCTCACTTCCTACTCAACCCTGTAATTGGCTACTCAATTCCTAATTAATATTAATGACTCAGTTTACCCTAGAGAAAATATTCAACAAAGCAAAAGCTACCGATTGCACATGGCTCATTAAAGTCACATTACTTTAAATATTTGAGAGGATACTTCAAAACCATAAATAACTCATTAAACTAGCTACATCACCTTCCCTCTTCAGTGTTTCCATCTTCTATACAAAAGCTGTCTGCTGTATATGTAGGAATGTATTTAATCTTGTGCCTTAGCCACCATGAAAGCACACTCAAGAAATTTACTTTTTCATACTGTATTTTTGAGAACTAAAATGATAGCTATAGATTAAAATAGCCATAAGCTGGAAGGTAGAATTCATTTGTGAAATAAATTTAACAGGATTAAGGAAAATATCTTATTTGAGTTGTGCATGTTCTCTTCAATAAATTCCAGGTTCAATGAACATATACTGCCAAATACACAAGTTGATCTGTGTGACTGGGTACTAAATAGACAAAAAAAAACAAAAATAAGCTAAACCTTTAAATTCAGCAATCTTCAGCTTCCTGAAGTCTCAGTCCTGAGTTAGAGAAGTTTTCCAAGGCAAGCTATCGAAAACATGCTTAATAACAAGATCTACAGATTCCAGTGAAGACTGCCTGTGTAAGTAAACAGAAAATGCTGAAGGGAATCCTATAGCTTACATGTGTTTAGATGCTCTTATGTACTCAGATACTCTTAGATACTAACATCACACCTCTGTATATACCAGGATATGCATCAGTGAAACATCTCCAGAAGGTCTATGTCCCAATCCAGCATGACCATTGTCACAAAGCAAAAGGATGGTATTTTTGTCAGTCTATGCACCAAGGACACAGAGGATCTGTGTTCAGGTCTCTCCACTGCATAACTTCTCACAGAGACATGGACTCAGACCCTGACACATAGACTTCGGTGGTTTGGGTCATACCCAGAGGTGTGAATTTACTCGTTTTCAGAATGTAACCCTGGGGTGGTATAGGAAGAGAGGTGTGATCTAAAAAAAACCTGTGGATGGTGAATAGTGCAAATCAGATGTGTGAAGACTCACATCAAGGCCAAGGTGAAAAATGTCCCTGTCTCAGAAAATGTTTTTTCTCCAAAAGAAAAAAGTGTTTGGAGAAGGTAGTGGCAGGGGAGGTAAGAACTGGCAGCCATGTCCCAAATTTTTTCGACTGTCAAGTGAAGCAAAAAAAGGGATAGGAATTACAGTGATTTAAAGATAAAGCTGCAGGACATAGTCTGTGTGCATAAGAAACTTTACAGTTGCGGGGAAGAGGACATTACCTAGGCTGATATCAGCCTGGCTGCCTGGGACAGCAGGAGAGAAAGTGCTTGCAACGCCCACGCAACATCTCAGAATGTCAATGCGGTGTCTGCCTGGCTCTCCTCCGCTCGGCTCAGAGTCATCCCTGGAAAAAAACCCTCCCTGTTTCAGGCACAGAAGTAATTACTTCTACATTGCTGGATGGAGAAAAGAGCAAAATGCCCAATTGCTTCTAGAGTCTCAGGAGGAGGAGAGCCTCACTAATATCCCTCTGCACATGCGAGAGTGACAGGCCACTTTATAAGCTTCAACACTGATTAGCTGCTATGGGTATTTTTTTCTGTCTGTGTGAATATAAGCACTGGCTGGTTCCAAGCAAGGAACTGAAGAATTACATCTATTTACTCAGTATATGTTTCGGATTGCTCCCAGGAAAGACTTTAATTTGCAACACATAGGCAATCATTTTTGTCGAGTGGCCTTATTATGATTATTATTTGTTGTACATTGGTCTTAACACATTTATGCTAAGATCTGGGCCTGCCTGAATGACCTTGCAGTACACAGGATCACTCCACACCTAGAGAGGAAAGTATATATTTTTTTTAATGAGTGGTTTGGCTATTTCTGAACAATTAATTATAGGCAACTACGTTTTCCAGCTTTACTCTGCAGATAAACTTCTGATTTTGTCAATAAAGTTAGGCATTTCACTGGAACAAATTAGAAATTCTTTTGGTAACTGACTTTTTTTTTTTAGTTTTGGTATGCTAAGGATAAATTTTATATTATAAGTTTTTAATTAATATTGCTTTTATTTTATTAATAGTTGGTAAAAACAGTGATTTGTTTCTGGCTAATAACAGAAAATCAATGCAAGAAATATTATAAGAATTATAAGTACAGGAAAATCAAGGATGTGAACAGTGGAATGTCTTTTGAATGCTAATTGAGTTTCTACTACAGGCAATTGGTTTCAGTGAAGATACTGATTTCAAAAGATCTTGACTAGCATCTTAAAAACCTTTTAACAGTGTTGTAGTTTAGGCCTGGTCAGGACCAGGTTATGCAGTCTCTGTCTCACTCCCTCCACCCTCCAGTGGGACAGAAGGGAGAACTGGTGAACAAAAAACAGCAAAAACACCTGGGTTGAGATGAAACAAAAAAAAAAAATAAATTTAACAGTGATAACAGAAGAAAACAAAACAGTAAAGGAAAACAAATATAGGATAATGGCTTACAACAAATCTCCACACCCAGTTTCTTCCAAGTAGCAAGAGACTACCCTTAGCACCCTCCTCTCTTATATACTGAGCATGATGTCAGATGGGATGGAACAGCCCTTTAGCTAATTTGGGCAAATTAACCCCAGCTGTTAGCTAATTAGTTAACTATCCCAGCTGGGTGCCCCAGCCATAGGGGCCACCAGCTCCAGTTCTCCACCCAGCTCAGGTGAATATTAACTCTATCCTGGCCAGATCCAGGACAAACAGTACAGTCTAAAATTGCAAATACAAATATGAAAATAATACAGGAATTGGAAGAAACTTTGTGCACATTAATGTACTTAAAGAAAACTGTGCTTCCACTTATGACCAGCATAAAAATTCATGTATATTTATAGCACTTTAGAAAGCGTGTTCCCTTAGTGGCAGCAAGGCTCAATGGGAGAATTCGTGGTGTAATAGCATAATGTACTAATAGCAACATCTATACCTGGCCGAGCCGGCTAATTGTGTCCCTCTGGATATGGGGGCCCCATCTGAACACATTCAAATTGTCCTAGACTGCGTATGCCTGGAGCTATTCCAAGCTCATTCTACTTTATATATGCTCTAAAAATAAACTCAGAGTGTTGCACTTCGTTCATTTAAAAGCACTTACAAGTGGTGTGCTCAGTTTAAGGATTTAGTTGTGTGAAATACTACAGTGTAGTTGCTTTCCAGATAGCTTCTAGGTACAATTCGTGAAAGAGGCAATTAACTACCTATATAATTATGCTGAGTACATTCACAGTGCAATGAAACTTTCCTTTGAAATGCACGTAATCCTGATGACCGTAGTGTCTTGGTATGGTGAGCTTTACTGTCCAGTGGTGTCCACCTCACATAAAGAACATATGTAGGAATAGGTTACTCCTATTGTTATTTTAATATCTCATTTCTCTGCATTTGTAGCAATGTCTTGAGGCTACTAGCTAAGTAGTTGTGCTCCACTTGGCGTATTAAGCTTACATATATTAAGAAATTCCTCCCCAAGGATTTCTGAGACAAAAGAGAGAGGGTGAATACAAGAAGCAGAGAGGAACAGCTGTGGATACCGGAGGGACTGGTCTGTGTGATCAGCTGCAGTGACAGCATACCAGCAACACAACCATTACTTTTAAGAAGCTTCATTTTCATATCAGTGATTTCTATGGCTTTTGAGTTGTTTGACACATGTAAAAGCAGTATGCAGTATATATTATAGTGGGCTTCAGTAGGTGAATGGTTAAAGTGCTTAAAATATTATCTAAAGTATTACGTAATAGAAATATTACAGTAGTTCCCAAACATTTTTATTAACTTTTGATGAAAATAAAAAATTCATTATAATCCATTTTTGACAAAGTCTCCCTTTTTCTCATGCTTGGAAAGAACAGGGGAACATCAGTCTTATCAAACCAGATAGGCAGAGATACACACTTGATGTACTCTGATACTCAGAAATAACGCTCAAGAGGTATGATGTTGGACACCTATGGCTCTGAATTGTGGAATTTTCAATTGAAAAGTAACAGCTTCAAGTTCTTTCAAGAAACTGGAGGAAAAGAGGCAGAAAAAGGAAAAAAAAATACAAAGAGGGAGGAAAAAAAAGAAAATCTGTAGTAGAAATTGCTTTTACTGCCTTAATATATAAAAACTTGAGTTTCCTGTCGGTGGCACAGATGTGAATCTCAGCTGTTCTTGAAATTGCAGGACTGTAACCGACAGCAAAATTTGGTCCATCAAAACTAGTTATATTTTATATTGTAGCCACCTTACAACAAGCACTGCTCTCTAGAAGCAACCCTTAGAAATTGAATGTTCTCTCGCTGTCTTTTATCAGAGAACAGCAGCCCGCCAGAGCTCTCTGCAGTTTCCCAGAGGTGCCTGCAGACATTACAAGACATGAGCAGGTCGCGGCACATCAAAACATGAGAAAATCCTGGGCAGATCACACCCAGAATTTACCTTTAATTGTCCTCTTCAGGCAAATGTTCTTGCGTAAATTCAACTTCATGTGCACCTGCCAGCAAGTTTGTGGAATTAAAAATAAATCTTTTCCAAGGATGAATAGTAAATCCAAATAAGACAAGACAGTCTGGAAGTACAGCCACATGAAGAATTTCTTAGTATTGCTGCTGGTGGGGAGTAACACACAAGCAGAAACTGAAATATCACTTAGAAGAGGAAGAAGCAGGACCATGCAATAGTTAAGGCTATTTTTTCAAGTTTTTAATATTTGAGTTTTGTAAGCCATAATTTGCTGGGCATATTTAAATGGGTCTGTTTCTGCACAGGCCTCTCTACAAATTGTATTGGCTTGTAATGTTTTCAAAATGGCTTAGGCAGTATAGGACCTTCATTTCTGAAACAGACTTAAGCTCTGATTTACAAAAAATGCATAGGTGTGTAAAGGATCATAAATTAGATTTTGACAGGATCATTCCATTGAGGTCATTAATGTAAATGACAGTGCAAAGGAGCATTCACAAAAGCTAACATTAGCCTAGAAAAGCTCATTTCTCCAGTCACCCTGCACAGTTAATGGGAAAGAAATTTAATTTATTTTGGTTTGTTGTTGTTCAGCTATGGTTTTTACTTGAAGCCTGCCAGACTAAATAACCTCAAAACCAAACTGCTATAAAATAAGGGATCGGATCTTGAGATTCAAAACTATGGACTTTCAAGCAACTCTGCTGCACACTTTAGCTTACCCTCTTAGATTTCCATCATCTGTATGGTTTCCATAATTGCAATGTTCAGTCATCTCATAGACATCATTTCAGTGTCTTATTGACTGAAATTATGCCTCCTATTCGCATCTGATAATGGTTCTGATTTTGATTCATGCAATTCAGACACTTCACAGCAGTAGCAGCAAGAGAAGCACATTATAATTATTTTGCAATCCCTTTGTTGCTGGTGTCATTTTATCTCTCATCCCTGCATGCTCTTTTTGTACATATACATCCCATAATATACACTTAGTATTAGAAACAGGGAAACAACTATGGAATGGGAGTCATGTTAAAGTCATGTGTTTTGACTTAAATGTTCTGTTATCACCGAAACTACTTAACTGAAGTTTTAAATTTTGTCAGCCATTAATTTGGGGTTAGATCCTCTCAGCTGCAGTGGGTTTATGCCTGATGGACTTCTGAAGGGGAAAATGAGGTGCAAACTCACTCAGAACTGATGGCTGTTCCAGTTTTACCCTTCTCTTCCTTTTAGCAAAGAAAAGTGTATGTTTTAGATTAACAGTCTTCTTCCAACTTTTTTTTTTTGGTTGCATTTGAAAAAAAAAAAAAACACTAACAAAAAAAGCTTTGTATTTTTCCAGCAAGATGTATTTTCCATAACTCTTACATGTTTCTTTCCTCTAGGATGTATGATTCATTTATATATTTCTTATAGTTGCCAGAATTAGACACATATTTCAAGAGTTGTCTAACCGGTTCCTAAAGAATGGAAATGGTACCTTTTTCGCATCCTACCCCAATATTAGATTTTTGTTCACCCAGAATGAGGTTTTTCCTTTTGACAATGGCATTATAACATTGCCTATAAATTTGCTGTCTATCTGCTTTAAGGTCCATGTCCTTTTTTTTCTCTATTATATAGCCTTTTATGGTTTGTATTTGTTTGTTGGTTTGTTTGTTGTTTTTTTTTTTTCCGTCATTCTAGTGGAAAGCTTTATGTGTTTTCTTTGTTCATTTAATTCTCTTGATTTAGAACAACAACTCTTAAGTGGCAAAGTTTATTTTCAACCTCTGACCCTTTCTGCTGATTTACATGAAATACTGTCAAAATATTCCACAGGGCAGAGAGAAATCTTCTGCACAAAATCCGAGCGATGTAGTGTGTAGTGTGTATACCCACTTTAGCACCTGGATGTAGCTATGGTATTCCTCAAGGGAATTCCCAGGAGCAGATGAACACAAACACAACATATAGGCACACACATGATATTTATAGTCTCAAACCACAATTTATGCATAAAGCTCAATGGAAGCTAGCTCTAGTTCTAGTCATGGCTCTGCTTTATGGGTAGTTTGAGTGGATTATGTGCTTACACTGTGCAGAAAACGTATTTCTATCACAACTAACAAATGCAATACTTATGGCTTCTGTGTCCAGTATCCCTGTTATGAACATTATTGTATGTATATTTTGGCTTGACTTTGGTGTAACCATGCTGATAAGTTCCCTCTGTTGGGTCACCTGTTTGCTGTTGTCTTGTTTATGACAGTTTTATTTTCAGGATATGGTAGCAACAGCTTGTACAGTCTGAGGCTTTACAATAGCTAGTGCATGCTTATATAGTGGGAGTGGAGGAAAATAAATATTGTGTGGTAAAATACTATCATATAGAGGATCAAGTTCTAGTTCTGCAGTGCTGTAAGTGGGAGAGTCAGTACAGGCAGAGGGAGAGGCATAGCTTGGCATCACCACCAAGAGCTGTTGTCGTAGTTCAGCCCCGATCGGACCAGACTATGCAGTCTCTCTCTCACTCCCCCCACCCTCCGAGAGAACAGGGAGAGAAAATATAAGGAAAAACGGCTCGAGGTTTGAGATAAGGACAGGGAGAAATCCTTAAAGTTACCGTTACGGGCAAAACAGACTCGACTTGGGGAAAACTATTCATTTATTACTACAAATAGCAGGATACTGAGACAGAGAACAAGATAACCTCCCTCCACCCCTCCCTCTTCCCAAGCTTAACATTATCTCTACCACCTTCCCCTCCCGAGCGGCACAGGGGGGAAGAGGGAATGGGGGTTGCAGTCAGTTCATCATATGTTGTTTTACGCCGCTGCTTCATGGTCGGGGGAAGAACTCCTCACATTCCTCCCCTGCTCCATTGTGGGGTCCCTCCCACGGGCCACAGTCCTTCGTGGAACTGCTCCGGCGTGGGTCATCTCTTCCACGGGTGCAGTCTCTCCAGAACAGCTGTCCCAGCAGGCCCTCCACGGGCCACAGCTGCCTTCAGGCATCCACCTCCCCCGGTACGGGGTCCTTCACGGGCTCCAAGTGGATCTCTGCTCCTCCGTGGACCTCCATGGGCTGCAGGGGGACAACCTGCTCCACCATGGTCATCACCACAGGCTGCAGGGGAATCTTGGCCAGGAGTCGCATTACTCCTCCCCCTCCTTCTGAACTGACCTTGGCGTCTGCAGCCGTTCCTCACAACAGGCTGGTAGATGTCTCTCAGGATCTTTTTTACATCTTATTCACTTCTCATCTCCTCTCCACTTCTTGCAGCTGGGCTGGACCAAGTCGGGCCCAATCGGCTGCCTGGCAAGAGGCCAGAGGGTGAGGCCTGCAAGGCCCATGAGGCCTGTGCCTCCCCCTCTGCGCCTCTGCCCCCGCTCAGCTTCTTCACATCTTCTCTCCTCTCTCTTTTTTTTTTTCTGTTTTCCCATTCTTAAATACGTTATCACAGAGGCGTTATCATGGGACATTCTGCTACCAATCGGCTCGGCCTTGGCCAGCAGTGGGTCCGCCCTAGGCCTGGCCAAGTCCCCTGAACAAAGGGGAGCGACTTCTAGCAGTTTCCTACAGAAGGTACCACCTTAGGCCCCCCCCTACTAAACAAAACCACGACAGCTGTCTAAAACAAAAAAGGTTAAGCTAGTAATGCAGCAAGTATAATTGCTCTTTGTAACAAGAAAAGGCAAAACCAGCATGAGGCAATTTATGGTCATACAGACAATATAATTAGTCCAAGGTTGATTTAAATTTAAGCTCAAAGTCAAAAGCATGAAATATATCTCTTGTAAAAATTAATTAGCACATATCTGAAATCTTTTATCCTGACTTGATACAGATAGAATACACCTATTGATTTTACTGGAAAAAATCCAACTCGTATCACTTGGAGAATCTGCTTTCTCATCGGCACTGAAGATCTGAGGGGCATTGATGCCTACTAAAATGAATGGGAATTGCTGATGTACTTGGAAACGAATCCTGTAGAGTTGCATTATTTTAACTTACTATTTTTTTTTTCTTATTAATGTGTTAGTTATTCTTATTATAAGGTCCAGCAGAAGGACAATATCCTGCAACACAGCAAAATTTCATCTTTTTGTGACAACTACTTTAGTGACAACTGCTTTTCCTCTGAGAAAGAAAGTTATTCAAGAAGGTATTGAACAAGATATAATCACTTTCAGTGAACTGACAATGTGATTGTGAAGTATCATCAGAAAAATATTTTTCAACATAGTAATTGAGGTATGTTCTGAAATACGTCTAGTTTTACCAAAGTTGAAAAAAACTGCCTAGAAGTTTTTCCAGAAGATAATGTTATCACCAGTAATGAAGTATTCTTTTAATGTTTCTTAAAGTAATGCATTTTCATAGATTTTAATATTAATAGATATCTAGCTTTTTTTTGGAAGACAAACAGTGAACAGAGAGTAAAATGTACCAATGGGTGGGCACAGTTGTGAGTGAGCAAAGCTTATCCTTTCCAGGGGATGGCTCAGTCCATACTGCAGAATTGTAGAGACTCACTTCAGGAACAGACACCAGGCATCAGTCTCTTCTAGTGTCCTCAGCAGAAGCATTGCTAAAGGTGACCAATAGCTGTCCCAGATCTGGTGCACAGTAATGTTGGCTCAGCTCATCTCTTACCACAGCCCAGGCTGATATAGTTGTAAAAAAATGGCTTTTCCCATTTAAGGCAAATTTCATTTTTCTTCGATCAGCAGCAAGGCAAATAGTGTTCATCAGACACAGAGTTTTAGAGGTAAAGACCTTTCTCTGGCCTTATGCAGCTTATCTTGGATTCCATATATTAGTACTTAAAAGTCCATTAATCCTGACTGAAAATGCTTTACTAGAAACTTTGAAATAAAAAAGCAGGGTAACTGCTGAACAAAACAGAGGATATTCACTTCTTACCTGATATTCCCCCTGACATTTCAGTATCCAGCTTCTCTCAAACAGCGTAACTGCAGCGGCAGAGATAGGGAGATATGGAGTGACTGAGTCAACTCTGACATTTATTTGGAGTCTTGAAAACAATATTATGCATTTACAGTGCAGTCGTTTTTCAAATTTAATTTATCCTTGTGGACTTTTCCAACTTTCTTCTTATCAAGTGATAAGAAGACTGTTCTGAGTTTTACTCACATTTATTTTCCAGTCATGCTTCATAACTACTTGAAGGTCTTGCATTCAGGAGGAAGCATTTTGTTAGTGCACATGGACAAGTCCATCTAACCATGCCTATCAATTGCGGGAAAGACCAGCAAACAGTTCAAGTCACTGATGCTCTGCCTTAGCAGTCCATCACTGAAGAAAACAAATATTATTAGTGCATTAAATTTAGCATAGTGCTGAAATAAGTGTGTTTATAATATCTGAGGAAATTTCAGCACACTAATAAAAACTAAATAATTTGATTTGCTTTAAATTCCTTCCTATTATCAGTTGGTTTTCCCACTGAGCTATTTTCTTCTGTTAATCCAACAGCCGCTATCAGCAATAGGCAACTGATTCATCCAGCTAGTGTTTTCCTGTAACTGCTCTGAATAAATTCTGCACATGAGTTTACAAACAGATTCCAAACATGGAAGAAGATGCCCCAATGGTATGAAACTTTGCACAAAAAAAAAAACCAAGTTGCACAAAATCCATCCTGTATTATGCATAATATATTTTCTAATATAATGCAATAATAATATATTACAACCGCAGAAGTAGAAAGAATTCTGATTTCACATGCAAAGAAGCTATGAAAGTCTTATTAAACAAGGAGACCTACTGTAGTTTCCTAATGTCTTTATTTATTTTTAACTTTCACTGAATGTCTCAAGTCTTGGAACAAGAGTTGTGGTATTGAATTTGTGACAGCAGATTCTCAAAATTTCTATCCTTTATTCTTCCACTACTATTTTATGTGGCAGTTTTTTTCATTATTGGAGATACATCCACAGCAAATCTTATGCCACCTCCTATAGCAGCAATATGCTATGACAAGAGTCAAAAAATCAGTCATCCATGTAATAGTATGCTACCAACTATAGCATATGCAAATTTTCTTGTAAGTGAGGCAAATGTATGTACAGTTTGAGCTATTGTTTTATGAATATTTTTGGTATCTTCATGTTAACATTCAAAATCCAACAAATTAAAGGGTTAATGTATTTCAAATCATGGGAAATCTCTGGAAAATACCTTTCACTTGAAGAATTTGTAATTGTTTGCTTGAACCAAAGCCCTACTATTTATTATTTTAAAATGAAGTCTGTCTATATTTGTGTGAAGTATGGTGTAGATTTTCACTGCTTTAATACATCAACTGAATGTCTCATGTTACACCTGACAACAAATTCCATCCAGGTCCTGTAACTGAAGAGCAGAAGATGTCCTTCCTCTGCCCTTAGTCTGGTCTCTCAGGTAAGCTTCTATTCTTCTTCCTATAAAGTGTCTGTGTAATCAGCTTTGGGTGGTCAGGAAGAAAAATCAATCAATTTGCAAGCTTTTTCTTACTAAAATGATTATTTATAGCTCCTGATTATAACAAGTATCATCAAACTCTAATCAATATTAATATTTTACCTTTGTACAGCGCCTTCCATCCCTAGGCATTTCACAAGTGTACTCCCAGAAATACATCAAACCTGGAAGACAGAGTAACAACCTTTAACTGAGCCTTGCAGATGTTATTACTCAGAACACTGTTTACTGAGGGCCACATGTTCTCGCTTTGCTTCTACTTCAGGTCCAAAAGATGCTGCACTGCATACATCCGCTAAGTCCTGCTGTATAAGGGAATAAACTGCAACAAAAATATACAGTCAGTATTTTTCTCTACTTTTTAGCAAGTCCTGTAGGCTGAGTTGATGAGTTTTAATAGACAGCTTCAGTGGACAGAGTAGATGGGCTCTCCCATTTACTGTGTACAAAACAGTCAAGGGGACATAGGTCCTCTAACATCCTCTGCTATCTCTTTTGATGAGCCTTTCACAACTTCTTTACATGTGAAATCAGAACTCTTACTGCTTCTCTTGGAGAACTGTACTATCATCATGGATGTTGTGTTACTCATACGTTTTTATGCTGGGATTTCTAAGACAATTTTCTGATTTGAACATCTTTGAGTATACAGATCTAAATCTCACTTCATGGACCTGAACAGTACGTGTGTTTCAGATATTAAAAAAAAATTGTGGGACAGTGGTGTTCTGTCTACAGGATGAACCAAAACAAGTTCTTCTGTGAGTAGCATAGTTAAAACTGGTTCTTTCCTGTGTTAATCCTGGGAGTCCTCCTTGTCTGTCATAATGTTCTCACCAGGAATCAGATGGCAATGAGGAGCACAGTGCCCAGTTGGGTTGGCGGGGACTTGCCTGACAACTATCCAGCAGACTGCTGACACACTCAGTGCACAATGGCTGTATTCTGCCTGGTTTTCCTTCAGGGTGAGCAATTAGAGTCAGTCAATATCATCTGTGCAGCTACCCCTTTGATGTAGTTGGCAGAAAAGAAATTATCATGTCTCATTTTAATGTTCCTTGAAGTCCCCTATGAATGCTGGGTTTCATAGCAAAGTCTAAAGATTTTTCCACCTTATATACAGAGTATATCAGAAGAGTACAGCATTAACTTAGTGGAGCAAGATGAAATAGAAGAGAACTGAGGTCATGATCTAAGGGGAGACCAGCAGCTATGATGTAAAAAGTGGAGTACTTGTCACTGCTTGTATCTTTATCGCTATGTGGAAAAGGGAAGAAATATTTCTCTTCTGTCTAGAGAAACAGAGAGACAGACTTTGTAGTGTAGGAATTAAGACATTCCTCTAAGAGAAATGACTTTTGAGATACGATTCTTGTCAACAGACTTATGATTATTTAATGTAAAAATCAGAACTGTCTTGCTATAAAGATCACATCTAAAGATTTCTCTACATTACCTGAGTGCCTTAAACACCAAGATAAAAAACTCCAGAAATCATATTCTTTTTGTTTCCATGAATTTAGAAATTTTGTGCTGTAGAACAACACAGCTTTCAAAGTTTGAATGTAGAGTGCTCTGGGCTATAGCCAGGTGACCAGAATATTTTGGACAAGTAGCTCTTTATATTTTGGATTTTGAAGGCTTAACAGAAAATGAACCCGAGGAGTAGATTTTAATTTTCTATCAATAGAGATAAAATGGGTTTTGTGGTTCTTCAGAGTACTTGAGGCCCCTGAAAAGAATGGATCAATATTACATAGTATGTACTGGAGACTTAAAACTTACTGAATTAGCACCTGGAGGTCCAGCAGGACACCGTGGTATACAATGGTGGCAGATAATTGAATCCCAGCCTACTGGTGGGCCAAATACTTTAATTTTGTTTTAAAGAGCCTCAGGTTCTCTGCTACTGTAGTCATCTTATCTACTAGTTTGTTTTTTTTTTTTTTTCCCCTGGCTTTTGAAAGAGGACTTTTTGCCAGATATATTCTCATAAATATTTTCTCAGTCACTCAGAGATACTCACAATGTAAATGGTCTAACTCGAAGTTTTAATAATATACTTTTTTTATTATTTAACCTTGTTTCACAGGTTCCATTAGGCTTTCAATCACAAAAATGTGTATTATACTGAAAACGAAATTATATTAGCTCCTTTTAGACAGAAATATGAAAGTCTAAGTGTTAGGGTTGTGATGGCTAATCTAGAACAGGGATTGAACCTCCAAGACTCCTGGTAAAGTTACAAAAAGAAGGGTGCATCTTCTACTTAAAATGCTTTGGAAACCTTGTGCTTTTTCTAAATCCTTTTGATTAGATTGTAATGCTACAAATGCTACCGTTTTGATTTTTGTTATTGGATTATATGAACATAACCAGTTTCTTAATTTATGTTGTTAAACATTTTGTGATGAAATTACCTATTGTGTTTTGTTGTGGTTTTCATTAATATAATGTAGCTCAGATTCCTCTAAGATTAAAATCAAAGACAAATAACTTTACTTAGGCAGACCACAACATTTGCTAATTCATCTGAGATCAATAATGATTAAATGAATAATTTAGTGAACCACAGTGCACCTTTTTTTGGCTGCTTTATTTCCTTCCACAAACTACACTTGTTATTTGCAATAATATATAGCACTTGGAGAGTTAGGGGAAAAAAAAAAGCCTTTTTTTTTTCCATTTATTTTCCTTTATTTTTTTTTCTTAGTAAGCAGAAAATGAGATTGTGTTTTTTCTTCTGAATACCTGACTGAAAATCCTTTGGGAATTTAAAGTCTCATTATTATTTTATTTTAAAGTCCTCTTTGGACTTTCTTTTTTAGTTCTTACTTGATGATTGCTTCTCTGTTGCTCATTAAGATGCTGTGCAAATAAGTGATTATGAACAACATATGTAAGGTTGCCAAACATACATGGTTGTAGCACGTCCACAATGCCTAAAATAGATAATTTGGACTTGAGTGTGAACAAACCATGTGTAAAAAACAGTTAGTTGAGTGACTTAAATTAAGGGGCACAGGTCTTTCCAGGTATTTGGGTGTGATGCCTCTCTTCAGAGTAATTTTAATCAGTAAAGACTGAAAAGATCAATCACCTCGTACCTTTTAAATTCAATTGCAATCTAAAATACTTCTCAGCCAAAGGCTCATGCGTTATCTAGCTGATATTCTCAGACCACATGGGAACTAGAGAACTAAACCAATTCCCCTCAACCCTATAACCCAGCTCTTTTGTTTTTATTTTTTATTGGAAACCCCATAAAAGGAGACAAAGATAGAGATTTTAATTTATACAAAAGTCACCTCATTGGGTCAAATTATGGAGTCAAATAGGAAAGATCTGTCCAGTGAAATCCTCTTCCCCAGATGAGATTAATGCACTGTTTATGGAGGATTCTTTCCAGGGAGGTATGGACTAGGAGGTTTTCTACTCAGAAGTGAACTGAAATTATGTTCCTATACTTACATTCCTTTGTTTTCTTCTAATAACTAGTCTGCGGGTCAAAAGGCAGGAGCGGCGGGCATTATCAGTTTTTGAAAGAGCTTCACGTAATGGATGAAAGAATGGATGGAAATATTCATTCATGCAGCATTTTGACTGATCTGAAGCTTGTTCTAAGACAGATATCTCAGAGACCTTCCTGAATAAATAATTTAGGAAGACTCCTGATAATGTCACTTCTTTATTGCTTTTCTTGCAGTTATTTTGATGACTTCTTAAAGATGTACTTTCAAGATTCAAGAGATAATGCAAGTCTCCCAACTTTCATCTTCACTATAAAGGGAGAAGAAGTAGCTTCTAATGTTTATAGCTGCAGATAATAACTAGTAAGTGTTTAATGCACAGAAGCTAAACATCTCTTTTTTATTGTCGCATTTTTAAGGGTAACCCTTTGAAAAATGTGCAAAAGAAAAGTGACACATCAGGATTGCCATTTGGGATGCTATGGTTATTAAAGGCATATGCTGAGATATTTGATAAAAAACACAAAGGACATATGTGTCTTTCTGGACCTATAGGTAGGTGAAATCTGAGCAATATACCCAAGGACATCTGAGACATCACTCAGATCCTACCTTGAGGCAAATGAACAGAATCCATCACTTTATGTAATTAGGTTGACAATTTTTCTCTGATTTATTGGATTAACTGCTTAAATCGAGGCATCAAATCTTCCCTCCTTTATAAAAAACTAAGAAATCTGACTGAGGATTGTGTATTTCACTCTGGCAGTGGTATCTAGCTCCATAATCTCTGTGTTCCTTCTCAATCTAGGCCATAGATATAATACATGAAGGAAAGAATCATCAATATGGAATAGAAGCCTTGGTGCAAATAGCTTTTACAGTCACTGCAATTTATTCTATATTAAAATCTGAATATTTTGTCTTTTTACAGATAGTTAGACAGTAGGAGGAACTGGGATCTAGTATCCAATGCTAATGTTATACTTTGTCAGTATTAAGTAGAAGGATATTGATTTGAACAACAGTGTTGCATGACATGGCATTAGCCTGTGTCAGTGAATTAAAGCAAACAAAATATCTGGGAAGAGAAAATTAGTTTGGCAATACTGCTGGTAGTCATAACGATGTATTGATTACATATTAACACAATAAGATAGATAGTTATATGCAGTATACTAATTTCTACACTGACATTCATAAATATTTTTAATATTGAGTCTAATTGTCCCATTATACTTTCTATTTTGTATCAGACTATAGAGACTTTTCACCACAGAAGAATTTGGTATAGTACTTTTTGTCCGTGTCTCTGCATTTGTCTTCTTTTGGATTACAGAAAAGACAAAGTCAAGGTAGACCTAGAACTGATCCTACTGGCTACACGCTGAGCAGAACTTGTACCTACAAGGGAGATTCTTCCTTACGCTATTTATGAACATAATGTGACTCAGTTGTGTTACTGGCAACTTCATTTTAAAATCCGCATTACTTTTTTGGTGTCAGTGACATACTCTCTCATTTGTATTTACCTATCCATATTAGGCATTCTCAGGTGTAAATCTGAACATGTATTTCATTTCAAAACTAAAGTATGTTGTGAACTGATGATGAAAAGAGCCCACAACCTGTTTATGGTTGTGATTTTTTAGAAGTCATTCACTATGCAGCATTTCCTCAGTGTTCTACAGACATTTTTCACATCATTCAGTACTGAGCAGTATATTTTGGAGGCATTCTCATGTCCCTCAGCTGGTTCGGGTTTTTTGGTGTCAAATTGTTTTCTGTGTGAGGAATTCCTTTCAAACCCAGTGTTTTTATTTCCCCAGCAGCAGCACTGTCAACAACCCTTTTTGTCAGCCTGACTGCATATTTACAAATTGTTTTAGATTTGCACATTAACATGATGCAGAATAACCTTTTACATTCAGTATCAAGAGATATATTCTCAACACAAACAACATCTAAAAAATGCATCAAGGCACTTCTTATGCAGCACCTGGCAATACAGGTGATGCCAGATAGAACAACTCCGTTGGGGTAGCTATAATCTTTTCATCTCTGGGTTAAAACCCTCTATTTCTACTGCCTGCAAATGTCATATATCTAACCAATACTTACAGATAGATTGATATAGGCAGACATCATAAGTGTCTTGTTTGTTTAGAGAAAAATGTCAGAGAAATCAGTGGGGAAAGAACTCTTAGAAATAGTACTAAAACAATAGACTTGAACAACTAGAGTGGAAAGATTCCTACATTTATATTGAACAAGCTAGCTTGGATACCACAAACAGTCTTTCTGTGCAACATTCAGCTAGGAATAAGGCTAATTTACCTTGCCTCCTGACAAGATATAAGGAATATACTAGATTTTCTGGAGTGATGTATTACTATTTAGCTCTCTTACATAAAGCTAAGTAGGTCACTCCAGCACCAAACTGAAACTATAGCACAGACGTAACTCAGGAAAGGGATATCTTCCTAGAATGCAGCTTTTTTTTTTTTTTTTTTCCCTTTTCTCTCCAGTCTCAGTAGTTGATTTAGAAAGAGAGAGTATTTTTCCCACCTTTGACCTCCTGGTATCCTAAAACAGATATATGGAATGGTTAAGTGACTACAGTAAATTTTCTCATGGATTACCATAGGTATAGTAAGATCAAATTTGTCTCCATGTTATAAAAATATTATCTGAGGGGCTTTTTAGTTATTTAATATGAAATAAAGTGAGGACATGGATAGCATTTCATATGCTTTAGCAATTTAGTAACAGACTCCCTGAAATTGCCATAATTTATGCCATAATTCATGTCACTGTCAAGTATCCTCCATGACAGTTGAGCAACACTTGGAAATTGTTTTCTATATTTTGATAAGATATGTCCTTAATACAATAACAAAGCCTCCACAGGTATTTTTTGGGTGCAATGTTACATACAAGGATTACCAAAGCAAAGCTACATTAATTTTCAGCTCAGCTCTAAGAAGTGACTGCAAGAGCACTGTAATCTGTAACCTAAAACAATGAATGTCAATAAAATCAGTATGATACACAGACAGGGACTAGGTTTCATTTAATCTGACTTTAACTGTCCAAAATTAAATATGTAGTCTAGATTGCTCTATGGTTAATGGAGACAGTTAGGCAGCCCAGGAAGGGCAGCATGGGTAAGAGTAGTTCCTCACAGACCAAAATATGACATTTAAGGTAGATAGGATGAATCATCCTGTGGAAATGCCTGTAGAAGTACTCACCAGCTGTGGAAGCTGGATATGAGCATGATTCAATCACCTAAATGTTGGTGTCTAGGGCTATTTAAGGCACCCTTACAGGGATGACATTATGTCATTTGTGAGTAATCCAGTAGTAGAAGATCAGACAGGAGATCTGAGAGCATCACAGAAGTTAGTGAGTGCAAATGATCAGCAAACTGAATCAAGACATTAACTTTTAAAAAGCCAAAATTAGAAAAAAATAGGCCTCAAAGAGTAGAATAGTTCAAAAAGTATCTAATAATATAGGGCCAGAGCTATGCCAAGATTCTACCTGTTAAACTAGAAAAGGCACAGATCTGGGAGCCAAAATAACAGAGTTATGTTATAAATAAGATACAATTAAGAATAAATAATGATGGGACATAATGGTGGCTCTCTTTCTTGCAGGTTTTTCTGTAGTGAGTTTGTAAAGGCCTGCAGTTGTTTTATTTTGTCTCAGGACTCTCATCTTCACTAGTGAGACTCATTGAGCAGACCTGGGCAAATATCAGTACCACAGATGGAAATTTCTTAGTTTTATGATCAAACCAATAAAGAAACAAGCCTAGCCAAATGTGGTTTAGTCTTTCTCTCTTTCATGGATCCATTCCACTTCCTCTCCTTTCTTCTCCTTCTTCTGCTGTTTCTCTCACTTTTTCATTTACTTTCTACTGTAATGTCAGACCAACATTTTCCCTCCAGCACTGTCCAGGTCCAGAATGACCTATGCAGGAAAGGGACCTAATTAGAAAAGTTATATTATACCTAATTAGGAAGATGAGCTGGGATTCTGCTCAGATTTAGACATAAAGTTTTAAAAAAGACAACATTTGATGGCCTTTCTAAACAGGAATAAACTCAGCAAAAACTTAGTCATAACTTCAGAATAGGCCAGCTAGTAGCAGAATTCAGACATCTCGCAGTCTCACCAGGGAATTGACTTTTGCTTGCTAATTGCTTTGGTCTCCTTGATATGGTTCCTGCTGTGCTGCTTATAAGCCTGACTGATATCCTAGAAATGCCTTCTAAATTACTTCCTTATCAGTGACAAATTCTTTTAGCTCCCTGGAGGACCAAGGAAGAGAGTTGTTTTATCCTCTTTCATTAGGATACAAAGATTACTACCGTTTTTCCAAAAATTTACATGCCAACAGACCAAAATACAGATATTATGGCCGGCACTTATTTCAATGCTGTTTTCCATTATGAACATTTTTTATTCTGGATTGAACATTGTGTCTTACTCAGATCCCTTTGAGAAAAGTCAGGGGCACAAAATGAAGAAAAAAATGTAAAAAGTGCTTGCATGGTATAGCTGTTGCTAATTCCGTGTTTCACTGTTGGTTTTTTAAGGAAATGGGATAGGAACAAAATTGAAAAGAAAGGCAGTGATGGAAGCAGATGCAGTAAAAGGATGAAAGAGTTTTTAGTTGTACTTGAAGCTGACACTGTCACTGTGTTACAATACGCACAGAAGTTCTTACAGATGTATGATACCTTTTGTAGTCACCTGTGAGGAAAGATACTTGATATTTCTCAGTGATGTTTGGTGACTACAAGTAATTTGTAGAGCAGAAGAATCTCTTTCCAAATGAGAGATTTTCATTGATTTGGCATTAGAGTGTCGCAGCTGAGCCTTACTCAGGACCAAGCTACACAGTCCCTCACTCACTCCCCTCACCCTCCAGTGCACTGTGATACTAGGTGGAAACAGTGCAAGAAAAGAAGATGGGAAGGGATTTACTGAAGCTTCAAACTACACCTTCTTTGTATGAAATACAGTCCTTTTCTCAAACTCCAGCACTATCCAGTTTGATATTTTTTGCTGCATCAAAGGAAATTTCTTCCCTCTTCAGCATAAATGTATTCATAACAAATATGTACTTCATTGGTTTTATGTCCATATTGTCCCTTCACTCAAGTACTTCTCTTTCACTTATGGTCTTTACTTCCTTGATCTGATGGACAAACAGTCCTTCCAACTTCAGCCTCCAGCCCCTGCAGCTTGACTTGAAGGGAGAATCCCTTTTTGCTCTTATGGATAAGAAACTGAGTTTTAAAAAATGAGCAGTCCTAATTATATTCAGCAGAGGTCAGTGGTGCGGTTTAGTATGAAATCTGTTTTCCCAAAAGTTCACTGAGTCCCAGCTTCTCAAAATTACTTGTCTAAACCAGATGGCCTAATGTTCATAACCACTTAGCTTTCAGAGTTGTCAGAGATGAACAGCCACAAACTCAGCACACCAGGTTTACTGATATAATCCCTCTCTTTAGTTAAAAGGGTTTGGAAGGTTTGTAACCAAAAATAGTGGAAATTTCTTACATGTTCTGTTCCTATAGCATGTACCTAAGTTTCCAGACTCTCCCTGGAAATTATACTTTCTCTGTGTTAATAAATTATAGTCTAAAAGACTCTATTGTGCTTAATTGATTTACTATTGTGAGTTTTTGATATTTCATCTCTTCTTTGTGAATGCAACCTAGGCTTTTGCATAGATTAGATTTAGCTTTGCTCCTGATGGTGTTCTGTCTAACAATGCCCACAGAATCACTTCTTTCTGTGTGAGAACTTGAGTGCTGGACAGAATAGTTGTCAGGTGCTTCATCCATGTGTTTTAGAGGGACCTATATCTGTCCGATAAACAGAAAATGATTTTAGGAAGATCATTGCCTTCTAGCCTAAGTTACAAATCTAAAGTTGAGTGTTACAAAGTCTTCCTCCTCTGCTCTTGGCTCTTTGAATCATATTTTCTTTCTCAGTTACTGTGAAGTAATTGTGTATCCACTTTAGTGGATAGCTTTTGATAAAGTAAGCAACTACTTGCATAATACATCCAAAAAAGTAATTAGAACATCTGTTTATAGCCTGATTCTAAGATAAAGAACAGGGAATTTGAAACAATGTTACTTTTCTGCTATTTTTATTATAGAAATTGTCAGTTTAGGTTTTATTATGATCAGTGCACCACATACAGAAATAGTAGGTAATTCAGACACAATTTATATGTCAGTACTCAAATATAGGTATAGAAAATCCAGACCAGATAATCTCTTTGATCATAGCAAGGAATCAGGAAATGTAGATTTTACCTTTTCCTTGCAGCCTTGAAAAATGGTGGTGGGCTGCAGGCTCAGCTCCATGCAAAGAAGTACACAAGCTGCTCTGGGAATGATTGTGGTGGGGCACTTACTGTTACACTGCCTCCGGATCCTTTTGGGCAATGTAAATCTTCTATGCTTGCTAAGCATAGCCAGAGCAGCCAAGGTTCAGGAATCTAACAGGGAGTAATCTGTTTATACTGTGCATCAGAGAAAAACAAAAGTGCGCAAATAACTCGTTCAGAACTCAGATTGCCTTCTGAACTTGGGCCATAGATTTGGATTAATCTATCAGTTATACATTTCCAAGATAAAACAGTTAACTGCAGAATTATAACAGTGCAGTACTTTCTAATTATTGCACAAATCCAAATGAGAACTAAATTTGGTCCATAGACCTCTAACACTAGAGTTCACCAATTAAAATCCTTAATAACTGTCCTGAGGACAGTGAATTTGCTTCCGTGTACAAGTAATATAAAACAACAATGTATAACCTCTGCTAGAAAACATGCTGCTTTTATCTGGCACTGTTCGTCAGCAGGCATCTAAGCCCCTAACAGGAGATGCCAGTATTACTGTCTGTATTTTACAGGAGTAAAATAAATTATTTTGTCAAAGTCAAGAAGCAAGCTTACGGTATAAATGGGACATGTTTGTAGGTCTGACTCATCAGTCAACAGTCCTGCCATATACAATGTCCTGTAGACTATGCCAGCTCTGCAAACTAGTTGTAGAGTAGAAAACAATGACTGCAAGCACCACAGCCAGCAGTTTTTAAGAGAAAAATCTAAATAAAATATATTACAGTAATAAAACAAATTAGCAGCTGTTATCCTGAGGCAACAGTAATGAAGCTCTCACAAAACAGGCCTTTATCAGAAGTAGTAACAGTAATCACAAGTTCAAGTTTAACTAAGTGAGCCATTAAAAGTGGAATACTGAAATGAACTGAACCAAATGACAAAGTAAAACATGCCTGGGGCAATGAACAGGTTTTTAATTTGTTTAACTTCCATCTCTCTGGTGTTTGGCTCTAAAAAATGATGTGACAAAAGGCTCCTCGCTACATTCTAGTCTGAATGCTAAATAAATTAGCAATAGCAGCAGCAACAGTAGTACATACAGACTATTCATCTCCCACAGTGCTAACATCACTAGTCCTCTCTGCTTTTTGCTTTATTTTTTCCATTATTCACAGAAAAAACATAGTCCCTCCAGCTGTAAGCAGTCATGGAGACTTTCGTAGAGTAGAGAGCTACCAGATCCCATATTCAGTCACTATTTGTCATAACACAGGATTCTAGGCTCAAATTTAACAGTCCAATCACATTGAAAATATCTTACACCAACCCTTTTCTGATTTTCTTGTTCTAGTGGGGAACGCTGTTGGTATGAACTGCTGAGTGTGTGCCACCACTCTGTATGCACATCCGGGCAGACCTGGCATCTCCTGGACACTGTACAGACATGTGTCATTCAAAGCAGCCTTAGGACTGCTCTAGGATGTTCTCAGAAACTTTGACCTTAAAATTAGAATGGAAAAGAACACTAAATTGGGGTAAAGCCACATTTTTCAACCTTCTCTAGACCATGATCTCCTATAGAATTTGTATTTTAGCTTCCTCTGAAATAAAACAGTAGTAATTTTTTCAGTATAATAATAACAGAAGTGTTGTTTTGTTCATATTCACTTCCTTGATTTTAATTAAAGACTGGGCTTAGCTCCTGTAATCCTGTTTTGCTTTTGTGAAAATACATTTTCTTATGTACCAAAATGTTAATGAAAAATAGTAGCAGAGAAATAAAGGTAACTCTGGTTTTCATATAGCATTAATAAAAGTACCTTAAATATTGTAAATAGCTATTTCCATCACCAGACATACCGAAGAAAGTTAACTAGAAAAAAAATGCCATAACTTTCAATGGTTTACTGAAGGCAAAAAATTGCATTTTATAAATCAAATTCCTTAAAACTGCTGACTTAGTTCCAAAATAATTTTCCCTACTTATCTACTGAGTTTCTCCTTGCTGTGCTAGAAAGTGTACAGTGAGCTTTTATATGAACTGTGAAAATGGATTTGTGATTTTTAAGCTAGTAAATCTAAACCAAGCTGTTTTAAAAAAAATCCAAAACACCTGCATCAAGAGCTTCTAATGTTAAAAATAATACAAATTTGACCAGTCAAAATCTGATTATTACAAACACCATTACAAAACAGAGAGTTGTTTTTTGTTTTTATTTTTTATTTAATTTGAGTCAGTGAGATAGTTTCCTCTTGTGAAGAACTGCATGCCACTCTAAATGTAAATAACTTCTATAAAATCCACTTGTGCCTGGAATACTAGGAGTTACACAAGCAAAACGTGGCGGCGGGGGGGAAGTAGAACTTATTAGTTCTTATTAGAACAACTTTGTAGTATGAGTTGTCATAGTCTATATAATAGAGAAGAACTGCTGTACACTGTGTGATTCAACTGTCCTTCTGGTAGTGATAAATACTGGACAAACTGGGGAAAAATATGAAAAAGGGACAACTTACCTATATATTTTTTAGTTTCTGGCCAGCAATAGGGTAGAGCCTTCCTGAATCTGGTGTTGTATACAAATTGTCTCGTTGAAGAGCTACTACTAGACTTATGATTATCTACTTGGTTTTTATCAAACCATTAATACCTCTGATTTTCAGGACAACCTTGTGTCAGTCAGCTTCACAAATTAAACATATCAGAGTATAAAAAGAAGCACGGAAGAAAAGCAGAGGGAAAAAAAATCACCTTTCACTCTGAAACTTGCAGTTAAGTAATTTTGATGGTAGAGCATAATTTTATGATAGCCAGTAGTGACTAATCACAGCTGTTGCCAGTAGTGACTTACCATATTTTATTCACTTTCTCAGAACCATTTGTAGTTTATAGACAGATTTTAATTTCCTATGTGAATAAATGAAAACTCTGAAGTAAAACCTAAAGAATCATGCATGCTACATCCATACTGCAGAATTAATCCATCTCAGCTTGGTCAGACAGGTTGTACTCTCTCTTCATCCACACTTGCTCACCCTATCTTGAGTCGATTCGTCATATCCACACTGTACAGTATTTGACTCTGAGCATCATTTAGGCCCCATGTGTTGTCCCTGTGATTCTAATAAATAATTATTTTCTTCATTGTTGTAGTTTAGCCCCACTCAGGACCAAGCTATACAGTCTCTGGCTCACTCGCGCCACCCTCTGAGGGAATAGGGAGAGATAATATAACAAAAAGGCTCAAGGTTTGAGATAAGGACAGGGAGGAGATTCTTAAAGTTACCATTACAGGCAAAACAGACTCAGCTTGGAGAAAGCAATTTATTTATTGTTAAAACCAAAGCAGGATAAGGAGAAAGAGAACAAAGTAACTTCCCCTCACCCCTCCCTCTTCCTGGGCTTAACTTTTTTTCAATTATCTCTACCTCCTTCCCCACTCCCTGAGAGGGACAAGGGGAAATAGGAATGAGGGTTACAGTCATTTCATCACATGTCACTTTCTGCTGCTCCTTCCTTCTTGGGGGAAGAACTCCCCACATTCCTCCCCTGTTCCAGTGTGGGGTCCCTCCCACGAGCTACAGTCCTTCGTGAACTGCTCTGGCATGGATAATTTCTTCCACAGGGTGCAGTCCCTCCAGAACAACTGCCCCAGCATGGGCCCTCTGGGGGCCACAGCCTCCTTCAGACATCCACCTGCCCCGGCGTGGGGTCCTCCCCAGGCTGCAGGTGGATCTCTGCTCCTCCGTGGGCCTCCATGAGCTGCAGGGGCACAGCCGGCCTCACCATGGTCATCACCACAGGCTGCAGGGGAATTCTGGCCAGGAGCAGCATTACTCCTCCCCCTCCTTTTGCGGTGGCCTTGGTGTCTGCAGTTGTTCCTCTCACAAGAAATTCTTCACAACAGACGCCTCTCAGGATCTCTTCACATCTCATCTCCTCTCCACTTCTTGCAGCTGGGCTGGGCTGAGTCGGGCCCAGTTGGCTGCCCGGCTGGAGGCCAGAGGGTGAGGGCCGCAGGGTCCACAAGGCTCACGCCTCCCCCTCTCTGTCCCTGCTTCAGTTTCTTCACATCTTCTATTACCTCCTCCCTGCCCCCCCCCCCCCTCCTTCTTAAATACTTATCTCAGAGACATTGTCAGGGAACATTCTGCTACCAATTGGCTCGGCCCTGGCCAGCAGCAGGTCTGCCCTAGACCTGACTGAGTCCGCCAGACAAAGGGGAAACTTCTAGCAGCTTCTTACAGCCACTGTAGCCCCCCCTCACTAAACAGAACCAACACATGTGTATAAGGTTTTTTTTTTTCAGTTTCAAGTACCTGAAACAGTAAATATACAAATCCTGGGGCAGTGTTGGAGTATGCTGGAGGTGAGTGAATACAAATCAGGTGTAGACCACTCCATACCACCTCATGTGAGCAGTTTCTTGAGTGAACTATACACAAAACTTCAGCTGGATTTTTTTTTTAATTAGAGAAAACTGACAGATTCCTTACAAAAAAAAAAGAGATGTTGCGAATGAAATAGCATTTGTGCTCATTGGATACAGTAGGGAATTAGCCCTTACCATGTGCTGAGCAGCCATCATTTGCTGATGCAGTTGTACCCACAAAGAATATTTCATTGCTCTTTCGCATTCACAGAGAAACCATAGAGCCTTCTTACTTTTCAAGTTATTCAGAGACTCAATCAGCCTGAAAATATCCTACACAGCAAATCTTGAGCTAACAATGTCCTACCATGCCCCCCATAAGTGAGGTTTTGTGCCCTAAATGATGGCAAAACACCCAAGCAAACACTAAACTGTGAAGCGTGATGTCTTCTCTGTGTTCAAAGAAGTCAGTGCTGTCATCATTATTGAAAAATTCCTTGCAGGAAAAAAATTGCTGAGGTGATGAGGGCTTTTAGATTTTGCCTTTTCAGGAAAAGTTCATTGTCTTACCACTGGAAATGATGCTTAAGCTGGAAGAGATCTCATTCAATTCCATCTCTTAAAGGACCACTACACATTTCATCAAAAATTGCCATTCTCTGAATGTAGGTTGGTGGGAAGATTTGTATCTTGTAGTTATGGCCTTTGTAATAGTAACACACCAGAATAACCACTGTGTGTACATGGCAAAGCGATAGAGTTAGAAGCACTTCTCTTCTGCGTACTTCCTTCGCCAAATACTTGAACTGTATAGTATTTTCCAGAGCATATAATTTGTACACATTAGAAATTACAGGGAAATATAATTAAAAATTTGGTATAACAAATTCTGCACTTGATATGTTTCTACAAGTTTTTAAAATTTAGGTCTAAGCATTTAGAGAAGAAGTGAATGAGATAGCCAGCAGGTGCAAGTCAAACAATGAAAAGGCTAATAAGATTTTGATCTTTCTTCTTTCAGTTAAATTAAATTTAATTTTCAACTGCTATGAACATGCACTTCTATTTACTCCTATTTGTTTTTAGGAAATTCTGTGAGATCTTGATTATACCAGTAGAAAGGAAGTGAATATGTATACCAATCTTCATACTGCTGTAGTAAAATGCATTTTAACACACATAGTTTAGGAATATAAACTGTTAGAGCTAATTCTCTACTGTCAAAATAGAATTAATCAATAGTTATTCTACAATGTTTTTCTGTTTCAAATGGCATCCTCTACAAGTTTCTTCAAAAGAAATTACAAATCGGACAATAATTCTTCTACAGATGAAGTTCCTTCCTAACTCCCTAAGTTGATGGTTCACTTATGCCCTGAAGAATGTATGTATTTCTTTTCTAAAAATATTATTTTATATCCTATCTAAAGTAACTATGGATGTTCTCATTATCCTTATAAAGGTTTAATCCTTTTTTAAATTCCTGCTAAGCTCTTGGTCTGAATGCTATATTGTGACAATGGGTTCTAATAACATATTGTTGTGTCTTTGACTATTTAAAATCTCTCTTAGCCCATGTTTCCAAAGTGTGTTTCACCTGCCATTTTTTCACTGCAGGATTTAATAAAGCAGAAACACTCACTTGTTTGAAAGTCATGTTTGAGTAACCTCTTGAGCCTTGCCCATTTAGATATAGATTTTTCTCTTTCTTCCTCTTATTTTTTTTATGTTATTATTATTTAAGATTGTTAAAGGAGAGGCAGTTGTTAAAGTATTAGCTTGACCAGTGTTTCCTTGCTGTGCAGTTTCTGCCTATATGATCCTAAGCAAATCATTGAGGAGTTTTGCCGCAGTGACTGATCTGTAGAAAGAGAATAATAATATTTTCTATCTTACAATTCATTCAGCAATGCCTAGTGTGGTATCTGGGGCTATCTATGTAGATGTATGAAAGAGATATCATCACTAGCTTTTATAATTTTTTGCCTTGGCTAGATTTCTTTCTTTTTCCCTTATATTAATCCTCACATTTTTATTTGCAGTGTTTGTTTTTATATGATTTCTTTACTGAGAATGTTGGATTTGGTTGTATGTTAATCACTATTCCATAGAAACTCAACTATATTAATCAATGAAACAACTTCCTTATGTTACAATGTATAGCTATATACCACACTGTCCTGTGTGGTACAGAAATAAAGCTGCTTCAGGAAACATTTGCAATATCAATAAATTAATTTGCATTTCATCTAATTGGACCCTTTGATCAATATATATATGGACTTCACGATTACTCTTTTATAAAATGCTGAATCTTTGCCCTTGATTTCTTTGTTGAGTGATAAGAACTGAATACTTCAATTAATTATTTACTGAATTTTGTTTGAATATGGTCTAGGTGAGCTATTCAATAACAATTTCGACAGCAAAGATAGTTGTCACATGACCACTTCAGAAAGAGTTAAAATGGCTATACAGACTAATCATTAATAGCATTAAAATTCCAAAGTAAAGGAATTATCCAGAGGAGGCCAACCTGACACCTGTCCTCTTAACTACTTCTCTTTAGGTGAACTAAAAATTATATATATGTGATATAAGAAATATATGAGTCATTTTATGCATGAATTGCATATTTTTTTTCATAGTAAGATTCATATTGAAGCAAAAAAAAAAGGTCTTTGCTCCTGTAAGTAAAGTCAAACAGGACATACTTCTCATTTGGCCTTTTTCTAGTCACAGTGATTTAGTGAAATCATTATTTTAAGTAAAAATTCTTATTAAATACTGCATTTATATTGCAAGGATGACTCCTATCTACACCTTTAAGCAGCTTCATTACACTGTTAGTTCTGCTTTGTCAGTATTTCTGTGTTAAACTGTTCATATGACTAATTAAAATGTGATTCTAAATTCTATTTGTTATTACTTCTATTATCTTTCTTATAACACACTGACATAACATGTTTATGGGTTCTGTAAGCTAATCTAATTTAATATTTTGCTTGGAAGTGAAATGCCCTGAATAACAACAGCTGCCCTTGGAATGCTGATTTAAATATACACACAAATTCACATATATATATATTAGTTAGACTGGTAGTTTTTACCTAATTTTAGCCATGTCTCCTTTCTGTCACTCCAGAGAGGCAAATCTTACTATGGATGGCATACTCAAATGGAGATGTTAATTTGTGTTCAATTAAAGGAAGGAGAATTGGGTGTATGAAAACCACATTCATACTACATCCAATTCAAGGACAAAAGGAAAACAAGCATATAACAGAAATGTATTTTGCTATTTCATGTTGCTCAGGTTGTGGAAAAGCAGATATAATCTTCCTTGTTCCAGGAGAATATTAAATATCTTAAATATACCATATTTCTTGGTTGCCTGGCCCTTAGTGTGTGGACTTTGTATCTCCATCAACCTTAATCCTTTCTACCAGGCAGTGCTGAGTTCCTTTGTAATTTTTCTCTGTCCTGTTTATATTTCTTCTTTCTTTGCAGGCATCATTGAAGCCATAGATTTGAAATTGATACTACAACATTCAAAGTTATTTTAGGCTATATAAGGCCTTGGTTTTGTTCCTCAATTGTTTTCCTCAATTGAAAAAAAAAAAGAAAACTAAAAATTCAAATACCATTGAAAATCCAGTCAGTATCGATAGCGTATATTTTCCACCTTCTGCTTTGGTCTATTTTTTCCAGGTCTATTGCTGTAATTTCTGAGCATCTTGCAGTCATGTTTTGAGCCATGTGCATCATATCTCACCTTTATGTAGGTGAATTACAACCTGAGCTATCTCCATCCAGAGGACTAAGTGTGCCTTTTAAAACAACAGTAACAGTAGCCTTGTAAGGGATTTCCTAGTTAGCAATGCCAATTTTTCAAATAATATTGTACTGAATGAGTAATTTGTCTCATAGAAAATATCTAGACACACATTATCTATCATATTACACCTTTTTCTAAGTTTTCCATCATTAATGCAAGCACCTAGCTTCTTAAACTTGAAGAAGCAGTTAGTGAAAGGTGAATTTCAAACTCATTGTAAGAGATGAGACCACCTATAGAGTGGTATTATTCTGCATTATACTAGGCTATACTATACTAGGTGCTATGCAACGATATTTAGCATAGGAAAAATCATATTCTGCCCCAAAGAACTTACATGAAACAGATATGATAGATACAATTAAGGAAAATTACCTTATTTCAAAGATAGAGACTATGGCAGGGAGAAAGCAAAAGCTATTCATCAGAGATGGCAAAACTGTTCAGATTACAACAAAAGCTTCCCAATTCAAAATAATACCTGTACCGAGGAAGATGAACTATGTATTTGTAAGTGTTTATTCAGAATTGTGTTACCCACTCTTGAAGTTTTATTATGACTTTTGATTTTGTCTGTAGCATCAGTTTTCAAGATTATATGAATGTGTGACTCAATTTGCGTACAGCAATTATAATGTAGATGTAATAGCTGGAAAGAAAAGCTCAGTAATGTGATCCAAACATAATTAAAAATTTAAAATAAATAGAAACATATTTTAAAAAACCCCAAAATTACCTAGTTGATTTTATTAGTATAACACCAAAGGAGGCATGAGTGTCAGATTTCATAGCATGTACTTTCCTGTTCTGCACTTTTCGCAACATAACCAAGAACAGCAAATACAAGATCTTCACAGAAGTTGGCTGAAGAAATAAGAAGCTGATAAATGGTTAATTTTGGCTATCCTGGATATGTGATTAATTACTGTAATGTAAAACATCTTGGGGAAAAAAAAAAAGTCGAATGTAGATATTACCAATTAACCCACAAATCTAAGAAGCAAAAATCCACAGTTAATAGAACACTACATAGTCCTTGTAACTATAAGCTTGACATGAGAGTCTGGTGTCACAAGGAAGTGAAATCCTCTAATTAGCCAGGATTTGAAAAGCAAAGACAGAATTGAGAGATGGAGAGTTAGACAGGGAGAAGCAACATTGTAACATTATATTGTGAGAAAATGACAGGACTTAGACGACCTCCAATAGTCCAGGTATCTGAATATGTGATGGTCTCCATTGGGAATTTTGTCCCAAGTCTTCTCTCCCAACTTTCTTTGTAACAACAACAAACCTAGCAAGAATAACAATTCCACCTTTGGAAGACGTCTTGCTGTCAGTCCTGCACAGGTAAAGCCTGAATGGTTAGTGTTAGGTCTGGCAGGGACAAGATTCTTGAATAACATTTTTAGTATCTTACATGAGGAAATCTGCACTGGTTTAAGCTTAGTTTAACAAGGATCTTTTTATTACACCTGATTCTTAGAGATCACATCACAGCAACTTGATTTTGTTTGGCTCACTAGTAAAAGGCCATGTTTTAAAAGCAATGAAATTTGATTTTCCTTCAAAAGACTACATAAATAAAAGTAGCAGTAGAGAAAAAGACACAATATGGATTTCTTCACTGTGAAATTTAGCTGATACTTTGCATTAAGATGCATAGATGAACTTGTTAATTTGTAGAAAGTATCTTCAAAGTGTAGTTCACTAATGGATATATAGTACATAAAAATGTAAGCAGGTGCAATTTCTGTGAAGCTATCTAAAAGCTTTTATCAAATACACTACATGAATAAATTATATGAAGGAAGTAATGCTGTATAGTTGGTGGACAGATGATTACTGCATTTCTTCTTAATCAGGACCAATTTTTTAATTTAAATATCTATGTGAACCAGATAATCATAAGACATGATATTCTTCAAAATTGACTCTACCACAGAAAATGTTAAAATTCAATCTCCTGTGTAAAATACTTTGTCAGACACATCCAAGAGAAAAATGTCTGTGATTTCAAAGGGCCAAGATTACTGGTTCTCTTCTCAGAAATACAGATAACTTTTGCAATATGCACTAGAAAGCAGAAGTCTACAGTCCTAACAACTGCTTTAGGAGGGATTACTTCTATCATAGCTCAGGATTTTAGATCCATACTTTCAGATGGAACATATAACTTGATTTATTAAAGAGGCACTGGCAATTTTTTTTTTGTTTTCTTCCGGGGACCAAAGATATTCAATGGAATATAGATATGGCATGAAGAAATTACTCAGATGAAAGAGGGCTTACAACTTCAGACCATATTACTCTATGGGTATCATAACTTGTCCTGGATTTGTTGAGCCATGGTATTTTCATCTGACAGACTCTATACATCTTAATGATCTTTGTTACAAATTTTTACACCTATTTCTATGCATTCAAATACATTTTTAAAGAGATACTTTTCCTGGGCTGAATAAGGCATTCTATTTTATCAAAATAAAATAGCTGTGTCTGAAAGGGAGAATGTTGTTAGCAGTAATAGCATACCTAAGTGGCTCTTAAAAAAAGAACTTGTTAATTTGTAGCTCGAACTCATTTTGCACTGAAATATTCATGCAACATCTGAAGGTGTTGTCAGTAAAACATCTGGCTTAAAAACAGAAATCACCGTTCCTATACAGAAGTGTTTGCTTATTCCCATCTCCCATATGATTCTTTACATGCTCAGCTTGGCTTGATTATACCCTTCTTCTGCTTCGTTTCTGTGACATAGATGCATTGGCAATGATTATGAGGATTTTGAAAGCAAAGTAGCTCTTGTAGTGCTATAGGCAAACTTGTTTAGCCTGCAGCATGTTTGTAATGCTCAGGTTGATTCTAACAAAACAGTCCCCTAGTGACTCTCAGCTGCATTTGCATGTGTTTCAGACTGGTGGATGTACTGAAATAAGTAGTAAGTAACCTTAAGGAGAAATAATCATGTTAATTGGTCTACTACTCCAGTGCCTACCACAACTCCCCACCTTTAGCTGGAGTTATGTACCTCCTCATATTGAAAAAGAAAGTACATCCACCTCTCAGTTACCTGTGTTTGGATTGCTTGAGTTATGCCATGGAACTTTTATTATCATTATATGTCTGTATTATCCAGTCTGTGCTCGAGTACAGTCATGCTCAGCTAGAGCTATATTCAGATCTGAAGCAACCAAGAGGGACTTACTACCTCAGGCCAGCATTAGCTGTAGAGTCAGTAATGCTACTGTTTGTTCTTTAAATTCTCCACTATGTCGTAATGTGGGATCTTAAAGCCAAAATTAAGTTTTGCCTTTCTGCTTTGACCAGACTGTTCTAGTACTTCTTTTCATATACACATACATCTGTACTTTGTCTCAGTGGGAAGTATTGTAATGCCCTGAGGTGTTCTGTGCAAACAGAAGATGCACCTGAGGGAGAAGAGCTGTTGCCATCTGACCAGTTATCTAGATTCTGTTTTTATTCCATAAAGAAATGCAGGTATAATTTATCTCATCTTACAATAGATGACCAAATCCTGAAAATTTATCTTCTTTGCATAAAAAACCTTACCTAATGATTAGACTAAGGTGGTTATTTACGCCATAACAATTGCAAGTTAGGTGGATCCCTGACCTCAGAGTGAGGAAAGCGTTATATACTAAACGGAAGTAACTGAAATTGCGTGGTAAAATAGCAATTCATAGAATATGTAGTTGTGGCAAAACTTTCTAGTCTAGTAGAGACTAAATTTGTTGTGAGTAGGGTTTTTTGGGGGTTTTTTTTTTTGTTTTTTTTTTTGTGTGTATGCTTATTTTTATCTATGATTTTAAAATCTGCACTGAATGCTTTGGTTCCAGTTAGTCTGACCAGAATCTCTTGTTCCCTTTTTTTTTTAACTTTTGTGTATGTCCTTAATCTTTTCTTGACTGGAAATATTTGAAATGTTATATAACTTCTTGTAAAAATACAGTTTTTTATTTCCTTTCATTTAACTTTTTTTTTTTCTGTGAAAGATTCCAAGGTTTTGTGAAATCATTGAACACTGAAATATTAAAAATCAAATAGTCTTTTAAAAGTAAATATTAAAAATTAGAAATAGTAAAAATTAATAGTCTTTTTCCCCAAACAATAACATATCAAAAAGTCATCAGACCTCATGTTTGTTTTTTTTTTAAATTCCAATTCTGTGCTTCTCTTTTCCACCATTCACCTACCTAAGTCTTGAACCATGATGTGTGATATACCATGGCAAGTTGGAATGCTTAAATCTGATCACAATAGAGTAGCTACTACAACTATATTCCAGTATACTCCATTGTTTGTATGTTTATCTTATCTCTATTGTTTGGATGCTGATCTTCAATAAAAAAAAAAAAAGACAAGCAATGCATTTTGGTAGCATCAGTTATTATAGAAACATACAGATATTTAAAATCATCTTGTTGGAATAGAAAGTCTTTTTTTCTCTATCTGGACCTTTATCATGCAGTAATTATCTGTCTGTATATGAAAGAAGATGGCACTTCAAGTCCAAACAAATTTTCCATAGGAAGAGATGATTTTTCAGCTCTCTATGTGATTCTCTGATCGCATGTAACAAAGTGCAATCCCTTGTCCCTTACTGAAAGGATCTTGATTTGTCACTGAAGTAGGTGCTTTTCTTCTACTTTGTGGAACATTGTCTATTTGATTTATTTCCATCATGTCTAAAGGAGAGACTGAACCAATCAAATCTCCACAGTGCAAAATTTAGCTGCCTAGCCATTGATTAAAATTAAATTAAAGTCTTGTCTGAAAAAAAGCATATTTTTTCTGTGGTTGCCAACACCTCATATCATGCATATAGCAATAAATAGTCCGCACAGTTGTTGGTTTCTACACAACTGAAATAGAAATAATTCATTGTTGTCTCCTTGAATATTTTTAGACAAAAGAGAAATTGCATTAGGGTTATTAGAAAAGGAAAAAGTGATTGAAATAAATTGCTCTGAAATGTGAAAATGTCTTATCATTTGCAAATGCTAAATCCAAGGTTAAGTTTGAGAGATAACATTTAGTCTGCATATAAAAAGCACAAATTTGCTTCTAACTATTTGTCCACCTTATTTTCTCATCACATTTCAAAATGAGCTATAGATAGGTCTTCATCTGATTTTGTAGACTGAGTGACAAAAGCTTTCAATTACCTTTCCTCAAAGAGCTTCAGAATTGCAGGACATGGTTCATTTTGCCAACTCTGAACACAAAGAAATATAGATGTATTCCCAAAGGATGTTTATCTTGAAACTATGCAGTTGAAAGTGTCTTAAAAAGCTTTCTGTATATTAGAATTTACTTTGGTACAACATGAAAGACCTTCCCAGTTGTAGTTTTTTGTTTCCTACTGAATTGATAAAGATTGCAATGTTAAACGTTATTTTTCTTTATTTCAGTGTGCCTAATTTGTTTCAAGCATTATTAAGATCTTAAACATTATTTTTAAAGTTGGAACAGCCTGCTCCCATATGTGCTGAAGTTCGGAATGCAATGAATTCATGGAAGCGTACACTAAAAGGCTTGATGACTTAGTCCTTGGTCATAAATGTAAATAACTCTTATCTAAAAACATGTTGGGGCAAAGCAGAATAAATGAAAAAAGAGTATCATTCATTGCTGCATAGTAGATCTCAAGTAGTCCACTTCACATTTTGATTCCGGCTAACAAACTAGTTTAAACTTTATTGGGCCATTTTCTCTAGGAAAAATTAACAACAAAAAACCTCCACCTGCCCCAGTTCCCTCCCCAAAAAAGAATAAAAGAAAAACAAGCCCAAATTAAAATAAAATCAACCCTAAATATTTTTTGTGGTTCAAGTTAACAAAGGGGTATTTATGAGGGATATCTTATAATGAGAGGCTTATGTGTACTCCAGTAATTTGACATTGGAAAATGGTTAAATATTCATTATTCACATCCTACTTAACTCAGTCAACTGCCATATAGAGCATATTATCTCAATAACAAACACAGAAATGACAATAATATGTTCTTTGTATGTATTTTATTTTTGGACACACTTCAGAAATCTGATCAATATTGACTACACAGACAGACCATTGTGTTTAAGTTGTTCATGTAAAATGTTTTATGGATTTATGAAAAATCTGAATATAGGATAATATATTATGTAACAGTGATATGTATTGTATATAAATACATGTAATTAAACTGATAGCAAATATTGCTTTTCAATAGATTTATGCATGTAATGATTCAATTATATTTTGTTATTTGAAAAGAAAAAATGCCTAGATTATATACTGAAGTAAATAGTCTTCTAAAGTAAAGTGCTTTTTCTTACTTGTAATGTAGATCTCACTCATGAGATCTATTTACCTTAGCTGTCTTTAGTAGTCACAAATTATTGGGGAAAAAATGACTGGCTAATCTTCCTTTTTTGTTGTTTTTGTGTGAATGGTTGTTTGGAACAACTTCCTGTATCTGTGATTCACAGGGAACACACTGAAGTTAGGAAATAATTCTAAATGTGCCAAGAATCTGACTAAACACAGGTATTGCTGCCATAAAAGATTACCGGATCAGAATGTACATATTATATACTTAAAGTATAAAAACAAGCTTTAAAGATGTAACTATATTTGGAGAGTATGAAAAATAAGGTGTCATAGAAAGGAGAAGGAAGGAGGAGTTGAAAATATCTCTAGTGTAAATGATATGGCAAGGGATGAACTCCACTTCTAGCGGCAAAGCAATGAGGTAACAAATTCTAAGATATTTCAGCTTGCAAAACAGAAGTGATCTAAACAGATCCATCAAAATGTGTCTGCTGAGGAAGTGGGAAAATGTGACAGTGAGTAGATCTCAACTATGGGAAAATCTGCTTAACAAGGCGTACAGTGACAGGGCTGTTGAATCTGCAATCAACCTTTACCTTTTTGTCTGTGGGTAATGCACATCAGACTTGTTAGAGCCATGAGCATGAACACCTGGAGAATTCATCCCAATTCAAATTTGCTATCTTTTCCATCTCCATACCAAACAGTGCCTTCAGTTAAGATGCACACTTGATCCAGAATTTAGCATGAATACACATACTCATACAAAACTTGTCCTTTTTTTTTTTTCCCCACCAAAAGGTGGTACACCAATGGTATATGCTAGTTAGTAACAGACTGCCACTTCACTCTTTAAACTCTTCTCAGAAGTACTCAGGCACTGACCTCCAGTTCAGCAGTACATCTATATAGATGAATCAAACTAGATTCTCTCACCTCTAGTTTCTTATCTGAATTTTCTTGAAACTGATTTCAACATATGTTGTTTTTGTCTTTTTCCTTCTTGATATAAAAATTTAAGAAATATCATTTTAGAAATATATCTCCTTTTTGGTCTTTCAGTTACAAACTATGGCCAAGTTTTTGACATTTAGGTCCAGCATTCCTTTAAAGACTTGAAAGGAAGAAGAGATAAATGTATGCTAGAAGTACATATGTTGGATTTCAGTTCCTCATGACAAAAAAAAAAAGGAGGTGAGAGAATAACTTCACTACATCTTTTATGAATTCTAATGCCCCAGGCTAATAAAATCAAACACTTTCTTTAAAGTGTAAAGTTATTTCTTAATTCACACATTTGCAATGTTTCCAACATCATTAAGTACAGATTTCTAAGTCTGCCCTAAGTCACTGAGCATTTCCTTTCCATTACAAGAAATCTCATAGAATAAGATAAAAGAATTTATACTATTCAACAATTAATGATACCAGAATGAAATTGCTGGAGAATTTTTAGTCCTTAGGTACCTATCTTCAGCCCTATGCTTAGATGTATCAGGCCTGCTAATACTAATAGCAAGTATATGTTTATTTTTGGCTTTGGAAATGGAAAATCTTTCAAGTGAAGAAAAAAAGCGATAGGTGTTAATGCTTGATCTTGACAGGGGGAAGGAAGGAGTAGCCCACTGAGGCTCAAAAAGACACCAGAAAATTTGGTAGTGGAAAGAAACAGATATTTGGCAGAGGTCAAAACCAGAAGGGAATATACTTTCAGTGCAGCATAAGAGGGATTCAGTATTCAAAAAGTAAACCAAGTGCAAAGAGGTCATCTTAATTCCTTGACACTGCTCTGACTTTGATTGAAATGACACTCAGAACTGCTGAAGGAACCTTTGTACATATGTGTGCCAGTATTATCCATATATGTTCTTGCTAACAAGAATAGACTTTGATAATGGAATCTTTTGCAATCTGTGTACACCTGCTTGCTTTCACTCTTAAGTACTCTGGGAGGCCTCCGCCGTTATTGGAGGTCTTTCACATGCACAGGAAGCAGGCATGACCGGTTGTGAGGCTGGACATCAGAGGAATTCATTTCCCAGACTTTAGGCCACCAAAGGGCTTTCAGATTGCCATAGCTGGGTCACATTCTGGTTAGTTAACCAGAGAAGTTGGTCAATCAAAGTCCTGCTCAGCACTTTCTGAGCTTTAAGTGTCTAATCAGTGCTACTGTTTAAGATAGCAAACCTCAAATGATTAAAACTGTCCCTAGCTCAAGTTTTGTTAACCAGGTCCTTAAAGAACAAGGGCTCGTGGTAGCACTATCAACTGATGGCTCTTACTAGAGTAATTATAACTTGATTTTTTTTTTCTCATGCCTTATTTAAAATGCAGTTACACTGATTATTCACATGCTTTTAATGAGTGTCTTCCTTAACTAGTACATAGTGGGTGAGCTCTTAAAAGTGACACATCTCCCTTTGCTTGGACATAAGCAAGAGGGAGGTGTCAGTTGCAGCATCATGCATCTCTTCCTGGTGTCACCTACGGTGTCCCCTCTGCCGCCAGCCCATTCTCAAAATGTGTTGGAACAGTTAGAGATAAATCTCCAGCTACTTCCCAGCTTCTCTGAAAAGACTGCTGCTCAACAGACTCCCAGGTAGGTAGGCTTATATAAAAATACTGAAAAAAAAAGACCTACGAAGCAAAGTTGAGATCTAGAGGTTGTCTGTATCCTTTCTCACTTGCAATTTATAGGGTGAGTCAGCAAAATGGACCTGAGACATAGTCTGAACTTAGATCCATGGATGTAACTGGATGTAAGTGAAGTGTGGACCTCATCCGCCTTCTTCCAACCATTCACTGAATATCTTGCACTAGTCATTGAATCATAGAATCATAGAATAATTTGGGTTGGAAGTGACCTTTAAAGGTCAACTAGTCCAACCTCCCTGTAAGAAGCAAGGACATCTTCAACTCCATCAGGTTGCTTAGAGCCTCATCCAACCTGGCCTTGAATGTTTTCAGGGATGGGACATCCACCACCTCTCTGGGCAACCTGTTCCAGTGCTTCACCACTCCTATTGTAAAATATTTCTTCTTTATGTCTAGTCTAAATCTACCCTCTTTTAGTTTAAAACTATGACTTATATGAAAGGTGAACCAGTAGTTATCTTACAGACATTTTTCTGAAACCAAAACTGTTGAGAGGAACATGTCACTTGGGGACATCTACTTAAAAAGTGAAACCTAGAAGAAGAGAGAAGCCATCCCTTCCAGTGCATCTGGTGACTTTACTTTCCTTTTCTTCCTCAATTCCCGGAAAGTAAACAGTATCACTGAGCTGCACTACTCTACTTGGGAAGTGAGAGAGAGGGCTGGTGGCAATCTGTGCTGCTGACACAGTGTAATGAGGTGTATTGTACCATCTCAGAGATGCGTCAAGCCTGGGAAGTTTCAAATGGTTTGGTTAAACTGCCCTAAAGAATTAAATTGCATGAAAAAGAGTTTTATAGTCTTCTTTTGTTGTTAGTGTTTAGAATTGGGTTGCACAAGCAAAATAATCTGTGGGCTTGGGTTCTGTATACCCAAGAGAAAACTCCAACTGCTTGTGCAAGCACAGTTACATTTGTACAAATTGATTTACACATCCACAGGCAGCATGAGCAGGTGCTTGATATCATTTTTGTCACAGAGCAGCAAGACTGGGCTGCTTCACAAGGGAAGGTGAGTGCGGGTGGAGGTGACAGCAGGGCAGTGCCCTCACTGACCAGCAACCTTGATCAGATCCAGGCAGCAGCCCTGATCACTAGAGAAGTCCACAGTGATAAAGGAGAAGGCTGAGTCAGCGAAGCAAGGGTCAGATCAGCAAAGTGCAAGGCAACAAGGTTTTGTCAGTGCTGTGCAAGATTACATCTGAATTTACAGTAGAAGGTAACATATGTTCCACATATTTTGGATAATTGCTGCTATTGCTAGTGCTAGTTCTACTGCACTCCCAGGGCTGCAGTCCTTTGGGGACAAGTATTTTTTAATAGGGCTATAGGCAGTTCATAATGTACAGAACAAGCACTTGTTTTTACTTTCTACTGACTACAGACATATGTATAGCATCAAGTTTTATATCACAAGAACTTTTACGAAGCTAAGCAAAAGTTGAACCAAAATAGGAAATAGTCACCTGTCTGTTAGACAGTTGCAGCTAGACTAAAACAGAGCTTAAGGCAGGCCAAGACAGATTCAAACACAACCTGACAAGTCCTGGGACTTGTGTTTTCGGTTTATGGCAAAGGCTATGGCCTGTTGCTAGCATGGCACTATGTATTTACTGGATTGCAGGGTTACACAGAGCACTTGCAGGAATAAAATCTGTAGCCAAGTTGTCCATTTCTGTTTGCAACAGAAGAAAATTTTTAACTTTTCCAGAAATGTAACAAAAACACCGCATTTTGTCTTCTAAAGAATGTCAATATTGTCACAGATACAAAGACGTTAGTTTTAAATAGAAGGAAACCAGTATTATATTTTTGAAATTGTCAAAATATGACAAGTTTCTTCAAATATATATGCACATACAAAGCCAATAGAATTGCTTACATTAATAAGTTTGAAATTACTAAATTACTAGGTCTAGGGACATAAAATTTTGTATTCAGTTCTCTGTCGAGTACTAGAATTTATTTTTCTTCTTAGTAGCCAAAAATAATTTACAGATATTTTGGTTTTGATATTAATATAGGAAGGAATAGCTCCTTTTTAAGGTGTAATAATAAATTCCAACAATAAAAATAAGCCCAAAAAATAAAAGTAAAATTCTGTTAATACAATTTTGCATAAGGTTTTACTGACTGTTGTCTACCTAACTTCATGACCACAGTCCTGCAGGCACAGTGAGTAGTGGTGCTACTGCCCTCGTAGGTTTTTCTGTAAAGTATCAAATTGTGAGGCATCTAATAATGCTTTTACAGAAGCCAGAGATCTCTGGGAGATCTTGGGTGCTTGAGTTCATAGCCATGATGCCGAGAGTCTAGACTGAGCTGCAACTTAATCGCAAAGCTAATAAACTTTGTAGGCAGCTGTTTCTGCCTCCAAGTTACACAGCTGGCATTTAGAGATGTTTTTCAGGTACACCCATAACTTGACATTTGGCTAACACCTTGTGAATAAGAATCATAATTTTTATGCTTTTTCCAAGGCCTTTCTATCATTATATAAGGCCTTGCTTACATTAATAATGCATGTAAGATGCACCTATGGAATTATTTTTTTTGCGTATGTTACAACCCACCACTCGTTTTCCTTCCTTTCCTTCCTTCTTTTTTTTTTCTATCCAGATTAAAATTACTATAGAGCTGAACAACCTCAACAGGAAGGATGCTGAACTCCCATACCCTGTGCTCACCTGCAGCCCTATCAGGGAAGTAGGAGATGTGCTTTGGAAGGTTCTCAAGCACAAAGAGAAAGGACCCCTTGCCATAGCACAAGGGGTAATGGTTTGAAACTAGAAGGATGTAAATTTAGACCAGATAAGGAAGAAATTTCACCATCTGAGAGTGGTGAAACACTGGAACAGTTTGCCCAGAGAGGTGGTGGATGTCCCATCCCTGGAAACATTCAAGGCCAGATTGGATGAGGCTCTGAGCAATCTGATCTAGTTGGAGACGTCCCTGCTTCTTGCAGGGGGGTTGGACCAGGTGATCTTTAAAGGTCCCTTCTATGATTCTACAATTCTATGACCTCTGTGTCCTTGGAAGTGCTGTACCACCTGTTGCTGAAAGTGCTACCCACTAAAAGTAATTTTAAATTTGCTCAGCACATTTAGGTCCTGTTTGTTTCAGTTTTCACAGGCACAAACTCTTGTTTCTCTCTCATGATTAATATACTTATACTCAAACTTAAGTGGCAATGTCAAGAGGCAAGTCTTTCCATTGAAGACCCAAAATCAAATTCTTCCGTTTTGAACACAAAGCTTTCTCCTCACTTTTAAAGTCATTCTTTGGAAAGAAAGAACCACTGCATTATTTGCACTTCACTTACTTCCTATGTTCTGTATGTAATTGAGAAGGTTAACCTGTACTGACAAGGGAACAAATAGATTTTTTTACCACTTGACCATTGACAGTTGTGGCTGATGTTGAAATTCAATCTACAAATTAATTTTGTACTTTAACACTTTACAGGTGTGACCTGTAATTATACATGTAGTCATTTCTTTCAGTTCGAAGGGAGCCCTAAATGACTAGCAAAGCTATTGCCAAAGAAGCAAAGTCCTGTTCCTACATCTGATGTTTCTATCTGGCTAAGCAGCATTTTCTATCCAATTATGCTTTAATTACATTTGCTTTCTCCTTCCTGTAGTGAAAACTACACTCTTCATCAGCATGGGTCACTTTTAAATTTTGACTTAATATTAAAATTCCATCTACCTTAGGAAGTAAACTGTTTTAGTACAATATACAAAACAATGTGTTTGTTTCTGTACTTTGAGTGAAGGGCAGACAAGTCAGAATGGGAGAAAGAGGACAATTTGTACTTAGGTTGCAAAACCTACAGGAACCAGCCCAATAATTGTAGTCCAAGTAAACAATAATATTTCTGTCTTTTTATTATCGCTTTCGGAAATGTGACACCTCTCCAGCTATTAATATCCGTCTCATTCCTTTGAAACTCCCACTGAAAAAACTTATGGTGTAACGACACACACACATTGTATGGCATGTGATATAACCAAGAAGGATACATTCATGAGGGCAGAAAACTAAAAATGCATGAGTTGCTAACAGAGTAGTAATTTTCTCCATTTGTAGCTAATTAATCTGCATCAGTAGGTTTCTGTCCCTGTCCCTAAGTGCTCATTTCTCTCTGTAGTGGAGATCCCACCCCTCCTCGTTATGACAAATGTTGAATTAATTGTATGTGCAGCTGCTTTCTAACAGAGGGGTAAAGGTACCTCTGGGGAGGAGGACTGGAAATAGTAATTTATCTTTTGTTCACTGGGTTTTTTGCATTCATTGTTGGTTGCCTGAACAAGTGAAATTAAGAACCCTCTTGGCTGTGGGGCCCACTTTGGTAATGGACATGTTAATTCTAATTTAGTTCCAGAACTAGAACTGCAAATGTTCTGTAAGAATCTGTGCCTGTGTGAAATGATTATAATATTTTCATCTTTGAGATAGATAATTAGTTAATAAAAGTTGCTAGGGAAAAGAAAAATTATAAACAATTTAACTCAAATGTCTGAGGAATACATATCTAAATCTGTATATTGACAAATGTCTTCTTAGAGAAGGAGAAAATACATCACCTGAGGTTTTGTGTTTGGGTTCTTGGAGGGAAAGTGGGAGTTGTGGCGGTTTTTTTGGTTGGTTTGAGCATATTTTTTTTTACTTAAAACATTACAATTAAAGAGAGGAAGTTCTATGTGGTGGTTTTCTTGGTTTTGTTTTTGTTTTTAAATCCAGGTGCAGAAACTACAGCAATTAATATTAATCTGAAATTGATTATTTGGCTCTTCAGCATTTCATTGGATTATGTTGACTTTGTAATTTGCTGCACAGATGTAAGCTGTGCTGATTGCATTAAAATATGCAAAGGAAGTGAAAAATATTACCAAACAATGTTCAGAAAATGGTTCTTCCTTGCTAGCTGTGAAGACTTCCTTTTGGAATGCAAAGGGTACTAGTGATTATACTCTAATGCTAGCCATCGAGTTTGAAATAAGCCCTTCACGTGGAAGCTAAGTATTTAGGCTGTAATACTTTGTTTCTGGATTAATATGTCATAGAATCAAAGAATCTTAAGGTTGGAAGAGACCTCCAAGATCATCAAGTCCAACCATCAAACTAACACCACCATGACCACTAAACCATGTCCTGAAGTGCCACATCTACACATTCTTTGAACACATCCAGGAAGGGTGACTCCACGACTTCCTTTGGCAGCCTGTTCCAGTGCCTGATCACTCTTTCAGTAAAGAAGTATTTCCTAATATCCAACCTAAACCTCCCCGGCTGCAACTTGAGGCCATTTCTTCTCATCCTACCATTAGTTACTTGGGAGAAGAGACCAATACCCACCTCCCTACAGCCACCTTTCAGGTAGTTGTAGAGAGCAATGAGATCACCCCTCAGCCTCCTCTTCTCTAGACTAAACAATCCCAGTTGCCTCAGCCACTCCTCATAAAACTTGTTCTCCAGACCCCTCACCAGCTTTGTTGCCCTTCTTTGGATGTTCTCGGGCAATTTAATGTCCTTCCTATACTGAGGCCCCAAAGCTGCACACAGAATTTGAGGTGCGGCCTCACCAGTGCCAAGTGCAGGGGCACAATCACTTCCCTATTCCTCCTGGCCACGCTGTTCCTGATACAAGCCGGGATGCTGTTGGCCTTCTTGGCCACTTGGGCACACTTCTGGCTCATCCTCAGGCAGCTGTCAACCAGCACCCCCAGGTCTCTTTCTGTCTGGCAGCTTTCCAGACACTCTTCTCCAAGCCTGTAACGTTGCATGAGGTTGTTATGACTGAAGTGCAGGAACCGGCACTTGGCCTCGTTGAACCTCATATAGTTCACCTCGGCCCATCAGTCCAACCTGTCCAGATCCCTCTGCAGAGCCTTCTTACTCTCAAGCAGATCAATACTCCTGCCCAGTTTGGTGTCACCTGCAAACTTACTGAGGGAGCACTCAATCCCCTCATCCAGATCGTTGATAAAGATATTAAACAAATTGGCCCCAGCACTGAGCTGTGGGGAACGCCTCTTGTGACCAGCTGCCAACTGGATTTAACTCCATTCACCACAACACTCTGGGTTCGACCATCCAGACAGTTTTTAACCCATCACAGGGTACGCCTGTCCAAGCCATGAATCATCAGCTTCTCTAGGAGAATGCTGTCGGAGATGGTATCAAAGGCTTTGCTAAAGTCCAAGTAGATCACATCCACAGCCTTCCCATCATCCACTAGGCGAATCACCGGGTCACAGAAGGAGATCAGGTTTGTCAAGCAGGACCTGCCCTTCATGAACCCATGCTGGGTTGGGCCTGATCCCCTGGTTGTCCTCCACATGCCAGGTAACTGCACTCAAGATGAACTGCTCCATAATCTTCCCTGGTACCGAGTTCAGGCTGACAGGCCTGTAGTTCCCTAGATCCTCCTTCAGGATCTTCTTACAGATGGGCATAACATTGGCAAGCCTCCGGTCATCTGGGACTTCCCCTGTTAACCAGGACTGCTGATAGATCGTGGAAAGTGGCTTGGCAAACTCCTCTGGCATCTCCCACCGTACCCTCGGGTGTATCCCATCCGGCCCATAGACTTGTGTATGTCCAGGTGGCGTAGTAGGTCAATAACTGCTTCCTCCTGATTTGTAGAGGATTTCGTTCTGCTCTCTGTCCCTGTCTTCTAGCTCAGGGGGCTGAATACCCTGGGGATAACTGGTCTGGCTATTATAGACTGAGGCAAAGAAGGCATTAAATACCTCAGCCTTTTCCTCATCCTTGGTGACAATGTTCCCCCTCTGCATCCAGTAAAAGGTGGAGATTCTCTTTGGCTCTCTTTGTGTTGTTGATGTATTTATAGAAACATTTCTTGTAATAGTGGCCAGATTGAGTTCTAGCTGGGCTTTTGCCTTTCTAATTTCCTCTCTACATGACCTTACAAGCTCCCTGTATTTTTCTTGAGTTGCCTGCCCCTTTTTCCAAGATTGGTACACTCTCCTTTTTTTCCCTGAGTCCTAGCAAAAGCCCCCAGTACAGCCAGGCTGGTCGTCTCACCCACTGGTTCATCTTATGGCACATGGGGACAGCCTGCTCCTGCACCTTGAAAGCTTCCCTCTTGAAGAATGTCCAGCCTTGTTAGACCACTTTGACCTTCAAGACTGCCTCCCAAGGGACTCTGTCAACCAGTGTCCTGAACAGACCAAAGCCTGCCCTCTGGAAGTCCATTGTAGCAGTTTTGCTGACCCCTCTTCTTGCCTCTCCAGTAACTGACAACTCTATCATTTTGTGGTCACTGAGCCCAAGACGGCCTCCGACCACCACATCTCCCACAAGTCCTTCTCTGTTAATAAACAGCAGATCGAGCGAGGCACCTCCCCTGGTAGGCTCACTCACCAGCTGTGCCAGGAAGTTATCTTCCACACACTCCAGTTACATGTTATATAACTGATAAAACTTAATAGATGTGAGACGTAGAATACAATATTAAAAAGATCCAATCTATAAGAGAAGCTTATGCATTATGCTACTGCTTCTGGAGGATTTCTGAGGATCGTATACATTAAACTTTACAGAAACTCTCTGTTATGTCAACTTTTAGAAGTGTAGTAACTCATAAATGCAGTACGATGGTTCAGTCAGAAACTGTCTGGAAGTAGCTTCACCTAGAGCTGTTTTGAAAGCATTTTCTGTTCCTAAGTGAACATCATAGGGGAAAATTTAAATAAGTGTTTTTCACCTTTGAATATAGAATAATTTTTCACTGATACAAAATAGTTTTTCAGTAATATTTAGTTTATCAATTGTAAGGTTGTATTTTTTTTCCTCATTGCTTTTTTCCACTGCCTGTTTAAGTGCCCAAAAAGAGAATTTAAAGTAGGGAATAGAGTGTAAATTTAAAATTTTTCATTGCAGTTTTATGTTAAGTTGAAAAATGGAGGAGAAAAAAAACCTCCAACAATAATTATGAAAAGGCTCACTCACCATTTTTCAGACCACTCCTCTGTGACTGAATTCAGAAAGGAAGATGTAGCCCTAGTTGGAAGACTGAGTCTGCCAGATCTGCATTCGAATACTCTATTGATTTTAGAATGGCTGCTCATGGAGAGAGGTTTTATTCTCCATTTAAAATCCAATTCTCAATGAAGAAAAAAGCACAAAATGCATTAAGATATCCAAAAGAGGATCCTAGCTGGGACATGGTTTATATTTGATCTCCACTGAGCAGCTTCCTCTGTGGGCAGGGGAGCTGCCTTGCCAGTTCTGCTGCACAGCCCTCCTGTGCACAGATGTGCTCATCCCTTCCCTGGGAGAATAAAACTGCAGCTTGGGACTCATCCTCACTGAATCTTATATGTAAACTGGAGAGACTGTGATAGGGTGTTGTCCACAGTTAGGACATCTAAAACTCTGCCAGTGAAACTAACAGGTTTTTTTTTTTTTTTTAGCTCAAGCAATCCCGTAAGAGCATTTCTTAATAATTCAATAATCAGATACAGGCATAGACTTTCTAATTGCTTCTACAAGTTCCTCTGGTGTATAATATTGTATTAAACCATGGTAGTAGGATTTCAGTTACTTATGCGAAAATCACATCTGCAATTGATAGAAATATTTATCTGTGTATTCACTAAAATGAAAAAGCATTGAAGCAAGTAATAACATTTAAATCAAATAGGAAAGCACAAATGAAAATGAAGCATCTGAATAATTACACAATATGTAGCACAGAATAAATGATATCAAAATTCCACTTCTGTTTCAAATCAATAACGCTGAAATGTGACAGGAAGTTGATGATAGTGTGTAACTAAAAATTTAATCCAGTCAAAATATCTTTGCAGTACGCTCATAGACAATCGAATCTTTGCAATTGTTTCTTAATGAAAAGCAACTGTTTTCTGGAACTGATTAGCTTATTTTATAGCCAAAATCAAAGAACATGTGGAAGTAGACAAGAGTCCTGTTCCCAGGCTAAACATTTCAATTTACAGAGTAAACAGAAATACTGTGTTGTAATATTTCGCAACCACTTCTTAGTCAGATTTCATTTTGTGTGTGTGTGTGGTGATAAAATTCTAAAGAATATTTAATAAAAGCACAGAAAAATTCAATTAAACAATATAATAACCAGTGCAAAGCAACATAATGGTAAAACAGGAAGAGTAACTACTGAGAACAGTTCTATAAGAAAGCTGTTCTGGGCCTGAGATACAGTACTAAAAACGAATGTTGGTGTCCCATCACCTGAAAATACCTTAAGACAATCTAAGAGATGTTGAAATACGCTTCTATGTTGAATGTTTTATAGTTCCTGAAAAATATAGGATGTCATCACCTCACACGTTATGTCCCAATGTATAAAGCTGCATTTCTTTATGACATCACTTGTGACAATTCCCCTAGAGTCAGCATAAACCCCAAGAGGAAAAACTTCCAATTAATTAGTTTACTATAAATACTGACTACTTTACTGTCTTGTCTTTCTTTCCTTTTTATTTTTTTTTAATCTGTTAGGTTTCACCTTCCTCAGGAAGATATGGAAATGATGAAAGGAATGAGAAACTTTTCAGAAGCAAAGAATCTTTATCTCTGAGAAAGCAGTAGCAAAACATTAAAAGGAGAACAAATTTAAGTTAGATACAGAGATGTAGCATTTGATTTATGTGAGTGCACTGGAAATGAGCTTCTCTAGATAACTGAAGAAAGGAAGATTCACATAAGACAAAGGATAAGTAGGTCTAAAAGGCACTGTTTGTCCAGTTGTAGCTGAGATGCAGGCACTGCAACTTGCTGCTACAGCACCATATGATTGTGTGGAATAAGCAATGCTTTTGAATGTTTAGCAGTTTTGGTTTTGGTTTTTTTTTTCTTTTCCTAAACCATTCTAAAAATAATTATTGGAAGCAAGACAATGAGCAAACAATGTGAGTGTATATTTCAGAAGTAACTCTGCAGCAAATATTTCCCTGGGAGAAATTAATAGTGGCATGTTGTTGCTGAGGGTTTATGAATGCGTAGAATGTATACATAGGAAACACACAGGCAGGGTTCCTTTCAATAAGAGGTCAGGTTTTTTTATTACTTATGAGTAGTTTGTCTTCTTGAATTCATCTTCCCTTCTCTTTCAAAGCCCTACCCTGCAATTATTATTACTTACACTGTCCCCACTAAGCTGAAACCCACTCAGTTGAGAAAAAACAAACAAACAAACCAACAACACAATCCTTCATAGTACTGTATCTTAACTTCAAATCTCATTCCAACTCTTGTGGTCTAATTTTTTCTTCTTAAAGAAAAATTAACAAAGCATATGACTGGTAGAACCTGAGATGGGGTTACAGAATCCATATAGTCACATAGTTGCTCAGAAGGCCAAACTAAAGGATTGTATTTTGGAAAATGATATATCAAAGACTGTTTTTTATATTGGTAATGCAAGCAAAATTGTCAGGGTACTATAACCTAAGTGCTACTGTACATCCCCTAAAGTGTGGCAGTTATCCATATGCATATTTTTATTCCTTTATAATATGAGTTAACACCAATAGCTACAGTTTGTTTGTCTGCAGATGATGTTGAATGATTTCATTTTTACTGTAGGCTCAAAATGTTCATTTGGAAATTTACTTTGGCTCTGTTAAAGCAAGATAAGTTGTTATGCATCAAAACTTAATCATATCACTTACTCCTGAAGGCAATACTTTCAGAATTAATATTCAAGTGTCTCCCAGGTGACTCAGCTTGAGCTTCTGTACTAATAAACTACTGGTTTTATTGTGGTATAAGCAAAGCACAAGAAGTTCAGGTAGTTCTTTGAAACTGTTTTGCAATGATCTTTTGAAATATGTACTGGCTGAGCATGCCTCTACTTCAAAAAAGTCAAATATGGCAACACAGTGGCAATATGGTGATTAGTTACACCTTTCTGTTTTACCGTAATGAATTATGAAGGGCATTTATTTAACAAGCTCCCTTTGAAGCTTTTGTACATGATTGCAAATGACATGTGTGACGTCCAGCAGTCCTTTCTTTTGCATAATGGTCACAGATTATACTTAGGAAGAGTAACATGGAGGCAAAGTGACAGCTCCAGTCACTTAATGAGAAGTTTATTAAGAAACTAGGACTGATTATCAGTTGCAAATTAACTATAATGTGAGTAATCAGCAGAGATGTCACATTGGTGCAAGAAAAATGATAAACAGAAGAATGTTCATCCCTATGCTAATCAAAAAGTACCTACAGCTCATTACAGAATGTCATTTGCAAGAACCTGGGGATGCAGGGTTTGGGAAAATGCGTTTGGCAATATCACCATGTATACCATTAGGTTGTATTTAATATGCCAAAGGAATTTTATTTTTATAGAGATTCAATAGATTATCTACATGATAAAAGCTATATTTGCAAGATATAAATCTGGGTTAGATTTTTGGACCTCTAGACTAGCCTGTGTTTTTGAAGCACCAGGAAAACAAATTATGTTGTTCTAAATGTATTATTTTACCTGCTTCATGAAAACAGTTGTAAAATGTATGCAAAATTTAAGCCACGGTATGGCTTGGATATCATATCATTCATTCTAAAATATTATTATTTAAAATTATTTAGTAGTATGACTAGCTTTTGCAAACTGCAAATTGGGGTTCAAGCCTCAAACTTGCAAGAAAGAAAAAGTGAGTCTGAGATATAAAGAGCTTATAGTTTTGTACTATTCAAAACATAGCAATTGATAACAATATAGATGAGAGAGCAATGTAACAGCATTGGTGATTTTGGTATAGGCATCTTATTTCTTTTCATTAGACCTCAAGTACACTTTGTTCTACCACAGGTAATGTCATTCCTTTAACCGGTCCTCCAGTTCATCTCCTTCTGTATGATACTCTGATTCTCCTTTTCCCTGGCAGTCCGTGTGTCATCTGAAAACATCAGTGATATCATGCAAGTCTTTTTTCTTCTTTTGTCGTGTTTATTACTGAAAATATTAATTCAAACTTTCTTCTCTTAAGAGAAATTTTCACTATTTAATACATTCCTTTGTCAATAACTTCCTCAGATTTTATTCATGATAACAGTATTCTGCTGAAAGAAAAAAACTGCTTAACTAACAATTTTTCTTATGGCACAGATGCACTGAGTGGTTTGGGTCGGACTTTTTTTTGGGGAGAAGGATGTTGTCTTTTTGAAGTTTGCTTACTTTAAATAACTTTTATTGAGTCACTGGTGAAAATAAGATAACTGAGTAGTATGGCACAGCCCAACCTTGGTAAAGCTCTTATTCTAATTTATCCCATTCTTCTGTCTATAGCCATGTCTTTATCAGTCTTTCTCTCAATGTTTGTTCTAAAGACAAAATCAATGACTGAATCCTGGATTTTGTTATAGAAATTTCTCAGATTATTTTCCATGTATGTGCTGTGTTATTTGGAAATATTTTTCACTTTCTGTACTTCAGAGTTTGTTAGGGAATAGTTGACTATGTGTCCAGTAACCTTATACTGGCTTCTTTGTACCTACCATCCAAAATCAAATAACAGATTTCCGAAGTTTTCTTGTAAACTTGGCATCGCTAAATAACCTCAGTATTTTTTTACAAAGAGCTGAGCTCTGTAAACATGTTTCTGCATTGGCCTATGTCAAATATCATAATTTTTTCAAGAGCCACCCAGGATTTCTGTTACTATCTCTGATAACAAGAGAAGGCAATTCTCAATGTTCTACAGCAAAGGGCTAGATTAATTTCTTCAAATTCAACAGGAATTTGGATTTTTTTTCTTTGACTTAAATGAAATTGAGATAAGGCTCCTAAACCTTCCCACTTACAATTCTTTCTTAGAGAAAGAAGGGGCTTATATTTCTTTTGAAATCTAATTTTCACCCTTTGATTAAAAAAAAAAAAAAAATTAACTTTTCTTCCAGTCATAAAATGATCAGGTTACAGCTACCAGAGGAACCAGGGTGTAGATTGTTTCTGAGAATATAAAAAAGACGTAACAATTCCTAGTGTTCTAAATAGGTCTTGTGAGTGTATGCAGAGGAAGAAATGCTACTAGAAAAAAATCAGCTCTTCTTCTGAAAAGACAACTGTTTGTTTGACAAAAAACAAGTAAATATTTTTTTCCCCATTGAGGCCAGATGTTTCTGTAGGACACTTACAAAATAAATTTTTTAATCTATGAAACAATTTGTCTAAGCATATTTCATCCCATTCTAGCCCCAAATCTGCTCATTTTAATCAGTTTTCATATTTATGATGCTTAATAGCATTCAGCAGACCCAATATGTGACTTGTATGTGGGACAGCTCGTTCTTAAAAAATAGATGTGAGTCTACAGAGAGTGGAGACCTAATAAGCAGAAGAATATGCAGTTGGCTCTAGGCACCAAAACCATCCAGATACATGAAATATTTACTGTTTCTAGTTTTATGATGTCTTAATAAAGTAACTAGATCTTCACTGTTGTGAGGTTTTAATTTCATTATCCTTCTGCGCATCAGGGATTAACATTTTTTCTCAGCTACTTTGAAACTTCTGTAAGTGTCAGCGACTCAAGACACCCTTCCCTTTGGTGAATCAACAAGTATCATGATGTACTACCTTGATCCAGAGGTGTCAGGAAAGCAAGAAAGTAGAAGACAGAATCTGGGGCACATAACCCACAGGGAGCTCATAGCCAATGGGCAAAACTGTAACCGTGGGGAAACAGAAACGGCCAAAGAAGAAAGGAGACAGTAGCACTGGGAATATTGCAGAAGTCACAACTCCTCCCTTCCAAAGTATTGAGCAACTTCAGTATTTGTTTCAATAAGAAAAATTCAGTGGTTTACAAATTGTAATTTCAAATTTATGGTGATAAAATAGCCTAACATGGTGTAGAGCTTTGTGTACCTAAAACTAGGGGGGAATTGGAACATGGTTTCCTTTTAAAGTCTTTTAAAGTGTATTATTTCCACTGTCCCTAAACAAGCCAGTGCTACAGGCTCTTGCATGCAGGTGGGAACCGTGATCTTGTTCTGTCTTGTACCCATCCTATCAGAGGCTAGTCCAAGCTACGTAAATGGGATCCTTTGTCCTCTCCTCCATCACAAAAAAACCCAAACCATTATCAAAAGACAGGTTGAATGTGAGCATTATGACTAAAGTAAAACTAACAGCACTAATGTTAGAAGCCAGTATTTCCCTTATGTCACACAAGGACAGACACAGTCCTGGTTTAAATGGTACATCTGTGAAGGCAAAAAAATATCGTACAACACAGATGCTGATGCCACACCAGAAAGAACTGATAATGTTTGTGGCAAATTCCTTCTGAGACTCATAGTATTTCTGCAAACTGGCATAATCTGGACGGCATGCCAGAAGAAAACAGAATTGTCCTATTCAGTGACCTTAATGAGATGTCAAAGGGTTAATAACAAAATTAATTTACCCTTTTAAGCACAAGACATAATTAAAGTCTAAGGGAAATCTGTATCATAATTGAAAATGAGTAATGAGCAAGTGGGATGTGAAGGAAAAATGAGTTTGGTAATTAAGACAGGAAGTTCAGTATAACAAGAAGGAATAATGTATTTGTCACCTATGGCACAATTATACCATGCTGATACTAACTGGGAAAGCTTAAGCTGAAGCAGAACAATAGAGCTGGTGAATGCGGAGGTGTTAGATAGTGACACTGCATCCTCAGCTGGCAAAAGAAACTACTTTGGGGACCAACAATAGGTAGGCTCCTGATAGCATCAGGACTTTCAAATTAATGAAACTGAAATGCATTAAAAAGGATTAAATAATAATTGTACTAGCATTGATGTTAAAGCTTGTGAAGTTATTACTTCTTTGAACTTTAAGAAAAGGTTCCTGAATTACATACCAGGAGCACCTGGGCTACTATTTTAATACAATGTGCCAGAATTTCTGTTGGTATCTTTCCCCTAAAGTCAGTAGAGTTACCTCAGTGATTAATTTGGTTCACTACTTTCCATATTTCTCATCCGAATTTTTTATTCTGAAAGTTTGAAACACCGGAAATTCTCATATGTAGAGACATCCAAAGAGGTTATAACAATTCAGAAAGCACAAAAAGAGGTTATGTATCATTATGTCCTTCATTTTCCACGACAGTTGATGCCAATGATTCCTGGATGCAATAAAGACATGAAAGAGATGAGTAGGATTGAGTTCAGAAGATGACTCTTACATTCCCAACCACCAATATCATTTACTGTGTTGCTTAGGAAGATACACTTAATGCTTTGTGGTGGAAAATTAACTCCATCCCCGCCAAAACCATGACAGGCTTATAAAGCAGACCTAAAATTACCTCTACAAGCACTCTTTTTGTTTCCTTAGTGTGCAAATGCATGGCATACTTTCCTTCTACCTTCTCTTCTAAATAGGTTTTCTTTTACAGGCAAGGTATTTTTAAAAGAAGAAAAATGCTGAACTGAAAAAAAAATACTGAGTTCATGACATCTTATCTCCTTTGCTTGAACAATGGAGGATTGAGTTTTAGTGAACACAAATCTATGATGAATAAGCATTATTTGAACATGTGTATTCAGCACATCAGTGTCCTCTCTCAAAGTATTAGGAAAAGTAGGGTTGTTTTAAGTAAACACAGTCGTGAGGGGAATGCAAACAGTCAAACTCATATTCCATCAAAACCATAAAATTGGAGGCTGTTTTACCAAAACCATGAGCCAAAATAATTATTCAAAACCAAAGCAACGGTACATATGAGTAACCATACAAATTATTTTCCTATTCTTCTCTAGTCTGTTATTTGAATTAAGAAAATATTAAGTTTATGAATAAATGTTTCAAAAATATAATGACTATTATGTACATTCTGATTAAAAATGAGATCAAAGACACCCTGAAAAATAAATGGTACAACATATGCTGTTTTTCTCCATGTGTAGAATAGATAGAGAACCAAGTACTCAAAAACTGGAGAGAATACTCCTGATCTGTCCTATCCTGTCCTGTCCTGTCCTATCCTTCCCTATCTTCCATGCTCACCTCTGCAGCCTCAAGCATCATGAGAGCTCTGTTCTCTAGATTTAACATTTTCACTCAGCTCATATTGCTGATATTCATGAAGTCTCATATGATCATGATCTTCAGGAGCACATATTATGAGATATATACATATAATCTACATATGATATAATCTTGCTTTTCAGAGGTTTTGGAAAACAGCTGAAACAAAATGGGAAGTTCTCCAGCAGGGCTCATAACTCAGATTCACTTATTTACAGAGACAGAGAATTTTATTTATCCAGTAAATTACACTGCAATTGAAGGTGATTACTTTAGAGCATCTTCCTCTCTGAAGAAACGTACCACTCTTGCTTGTCAAAGCTGCACATGCTCTGGATACACATCTTGTTTCCTGTGCAGCTCTGGTCAAGGAATACATGCAGTTGAATTGCGTCCAAGTTTAGTTATGATGTGTATTTTGGCTGGGAAGCTCAAACATCATCTTTCCCAAGAGCTAAAGAGTGATTTAATCTTCCTGACTCCTCTCTGCCCTTCTCTTAAGAGAAGGAAGAGACATCCTCAAAAAGGAGCTATCTGCTTCACATTTTGAACATAAATATGCTGGTGGTTGAGAAGCTCAACATGAGCCGACAATAAGTGCTTGCAGCCCAGAAAGCCAACCACATCCTGGGCTGCATCAAAAGAAGCATGGCTAGCAGGTTGAGGGAGGTTATTCTGCCCCTCTACTCTGCTCTCATGAGACCCCACCTGCAGTACTGCATCCAGTTCTGGAGCCTCCAACACAAGAAGGACATGCACCAGTTGGAGAGGGTCCAGAGGAGGGCTATGAAGATGATAAGAGGGCTGGATCACATCTCCTATGAGGACAGGCTGAGAGAGTTGGGGCTGTTCAGCCTGGAGAAGAGAAGGCTCCGGGGAGACCTTATAGTGGTCTTCCAGTGCCTCAAGGGGCCTACAGGGAAGGTGGATAGAGACTGTCCAGTAGGGCCTATTGTGATAGGACAAGGGGTAATGTTTTTAAAATAGAAGAAGGCAGATTCAGATCAGACATTAGGAAAAAATTTTTTACAATGAGTCTGGTGAAACACTGGCCCAGGTTGCCCAGAGGGGTGGTGGAGGCCCTATCCCTGGAAACATTCAAGGCCAGGTTGGACTGGGCTCTGAGCAACCAGATCTGGTTGAAGATGTCCCTGCTCCTTGCAGGAGAGTTTGACCAGATGGCCTTTGAAGGTCTTTTCCAACCCAAAGTATTCTACAATTCTGCAATTAGAATATAAGAGCTGGACACCAGATGCTGTGCTTGGGAGATAGCATGGACATCTAAATTAAATATCTCCTATTTCTACTGAAAGCAATGCCAGCATTACCATTCACATTGACACACTGAGCATGATCACAACTGGTTCATAAAGTATGCACATAGCAGGCCCAATTGCATTGCTAATGAAGAACAAAGTGCATGTATATGAGGGAGAAAGACTTATGAGGACGTTATCGTACAGTTGTGTCGAGTGATGTTTTTTTTTCTGAGGATAAAATCTTGTTTTCTTCACAGTCTGATTCCATGCCGATTATTTGTTGGAAACATACAAAGAAATTCCTATTCATTTCTCAGTCAGCCATCTGACCCTGAAACTAAGCACTGGCATCCCTCAATTTTGTCTCTTGAATATTCCACCCAGCACTGAGTTCTGTTGTACTCTGCTGACTCTAATGAAAATAATTTTGAACCAACAAGGGCCAAATTTTTGTGATTTTGTGATACAACACTCAACATGTTAGCATATGTAACTGCCCTGTGTATTGTCACAGAGTAACCCAAGCTTCTTGGGAAGCTTAAGATTCATTATCCCCTTTCCTGGCCTTAGATCTAAAGTACTTTTAGTTCCTAAGGTTCCTTTACAACACCCTACATCTGGTTAAATTGAATTATATTCACAAAAATAATGCAAAATAAGGACGGAGATGATCCGTGAAAAAACAAAGAAAAAATGAGAAAGTCAAAGTCAAGCATGTGCTTGAGCAGAGAAAATAAAGCTAACAAAACCTTTCTTTTGGGGGATCTATTGTCCTAAAGAAACCCAGATAATAGTTTATTTGGCTGCATGAAAGAAAAGGGAGAATATCTGGGACAAATGCCTATAGTGTTGTCAGTGTGAAATTCATGGTTTGCTGACTACCTAAATTACCTGGCACACTCCTAACTCGGATCTTAGCTTTGTCTGGGCAAGCATCTGTCATTAAAGGGGCAATTAATCTACTATTCTAATTTAAAATGAGGTAACAACAAAAAATAAAATGAGATATGGCATCTAAGTGCCTTCATACTCAAAACCAAACAAATGTCATGATTCACAATAACATCAACAGAGAAAGTCTTAGCAGGCAAACTTTTATCTTAAACACACACTGCAAAGGTTCTGTTTTAAACATTACTCACAGAATAGACTAGTTCTACTAACCTGTGAAATACCACACAGCCTATTTATTGCTTTAAGCATTAAAGCTGAGAAAATGATGTTCAAACAGAAAATGCTGACAATTTTGGACAGAAACATTTAGTTTTCTTTACAGTACAGAAAAATAATCATTGGATGCAAAGCATACAGTAGCTAACCCCAGTCTCACAGAGGAAATCCTTATTCTTAATTTACTACTGATTCAAATGGGCTATAGCTATAATATATACCACAGAGAAAAACTCAACATCGTCTTTTCCAATTTTATAGAATTTTAGTCACGCCATCAAGATCTAATAGAGTTCAAATACGGTTGGGATTTAGTAAAGATGAGGAGATCTGGACTTTCATATCTGCTTCTAAACGCACTCAGCAAGAGCAAGGAAATAATTTACTCCACATCAGAATCTTTTTATTGGCTAAAACAAAAATCAGATAGCAAAAAAAAAAGCATTACTCATTTCAAAAAGTGTTGGTTTGTGCTATAAGTACCACAAATTTCTAATGGATGGGAATGGGTGATACAGTTCAATACTCTTACTAATAAAAGGTATTGCACTTTCAGTAAAAGAAATAAAATCCTAGTCTTTCCGCAGTGATAAATTTATGAGTGATCTTTACTGATAACAACAAATTACAATTTTAAAGCAACTTAGAAAGCTACAACTGTGATATCTTTGTGTGGCACAATGACCCAGCGTCTCCCTGGGACCACTGTGGACGACCACAGAGAAAGGACTGCTGAGAAACCTCCTGAGGTCAGCCTCAGCTCCCTCTTCTTCTCCTCAGAACTATGATCTTTTTCATCTTGCTGCCCAGTTCATCCACAAAACTTTCAGCATAGCCACAGGGGCTGCTTCTCAAAACGCTTACAGAGCAACTTGGTTATGTTTCCCCAATGTGTCACTTTCAAATTTAGAAAATAAATTTAGAAAGCATACTAAGTTTCAACAAAATCATAGAATCATAGAATCATAGAATGGTTAGGGTTGGAAGGGACCTTCAAAGGTCATCTAGTCCAACCCCCCTGCAAGGAACAGCGACATCCCAACTAGATCAGGTTGCTCAGAGCCTCATCCAGCCTGGCCTTGAACATTTCCAGGGATGGGGCTTCCACCACCTTTCTGGGCAACCTGTTCCAGTGTTCTATAACTCGCATTGTAAAAATTTTTTTCCTAATTTCCAATCTAAATCTACCACCCACTATTTTAAAACCATTACTCCTTGTCCTATTGCAACAGGCCCTACTAAACAGCCTCTCCCCATCTTTCTCGTAGGCCCCCCTGAGGTACTGGAAGACTGCTATCAGGTCTCCCCGGAGCCTTCTCTTCCCCAGGCTGAACAGCCCCAACTCTCTCAGCCTGTCCTCATAAGAGAGGTGCTCCAGCCCTTTTATCATCTTTGTGGCCCTCCTCTGGACCTTCTCCAACTGGTCCGTGTCCTTCTTGTGTTGGGGGCTCCAGAACTGGACACTATCTTCTCTTCATTGCCTTGAAATCCGTATGGAAATGAAGAAAAATAATTTAAATTTTTAAATACATCAATGAATTTTCAAGGTTTTGTCAAGGCAAGAGAGGAGGAAATGGTTGCTCTTATCTGGACCCAGGTGGGCAGGATTAGATGTTATCCATGCAAGGTTGTAAGCACAAAGAGCAGAGTTTTTAATTCTGTCCAGAGAAACTTCTAAAATATCTTAGAACAACCTCATTCTGAGCTTTAAAAACTACTTCAAGAACACACAAAAGCTCTGTTTTGGAGAGAAGCCAGGTCTTTGGCCAAGAACCTCACTAACAGAGAAGTTAGAGCAGGTGAGTCCTTACAAAATACAACATCCACTGCCAAGACCACCATTTCAGTCATACACTGGGAATTATGGCACTGGAGTTTGCTAATGGCAATGCAGGCAGGATATTTCTATGTGAGAGAAAGACAGGTAGTCAGAAGGTGACACTGACATGCAAGAATACAGAAAAAAAATATCTACAAGCTGAAAAAAAAAAAAAAAGGAGAGAATTTAAAAGAAAGCCAGAAGAGTGCTGTAGTTTAGCACTTGAACCAAATGAATTGCAATGGAAAATTCAATGGTACTTCTGCCCCTAACCCTCTTTGCTCTTTTAGATTTTCTGTCCTAGGAAAAAAGGTTGTTTCCTAAGATACCATTAAGAATAATGATAATAATTATAAACACAAGTATAGATTTAATCTCGTAACTTCAAAAAAAGATATCTTGCTAAAGCAAATCCTTCTTCTCAAGTAGACTAAAACATTTATTTCCTACCCTGCCTTAAAGAAAAGATAGACTAATCCTTCTGTAGGGCATTATGTTGAGCAAATCCTCACTTGATCTTTATTTTGTTGCCTAAACAAAATGAGTTATATCCTCTAAGCTTTAGTTGTGTTTTATTAAAAATATGGAAATCTCTGTGACTTGTTCTTATTTAGTAAATGATCCATTTTAATACCTAAGCAGTAGTTGGTGGCATCTGGAAAGTCAGTAGGAATTGTGAGGAGTGATGTACAAATGCAGATGAAAAAAACACTCCTGAATGTAAAGGACTCACCAAGGATAACCTTGTTATTGCCACTCTACCTAAATCATCACATCTGTAAAATTCTTTCTGGAAAAGTACTAGTATGTATAATGTAAAATTATAAAGTACTGATAAATATATTATGTTTTTAACATTTTAAAATAGGAGTAAATTAACAAAACGTTCACAAAATAGTTTTAAAGAAGGGGGACCTACATCAGTAACATTTCACCACACTGTTGCAAGGCTACATACCATAGAATTATTGGCATTGGCAGGGGTCAAGTCAGATACAGTGATCCATATGTTCAAAGATAATTACTAGGTAAAAATCTGAACTGATATAACTTTCTATGTATGTGTGTATACACACATACGTGTATGCATACGTGTGTATATGTACATACGTGAATACACATGTATGCGTATATGCATACACATACATGTGTATATGTGCATGTCCATGAATGTAGATATATGAAATATATATATTTTATATGTCTGTTTACTCTTCCTCTTAGAAATCCTTTTGTACCATTACAGAATAGAAACTGATATTATTTTCCCTGCAATTTGTCTTGTAAGAAAGAAATATACTGCATACATTTTATTTTATATTATTCTAGCCTTCCATCCCTACCACCTCCATTTTCTGTACCTGAGAGGAAAAAGCAACGGATGTGAGGAAATCGTAAATAACAACTGTAAAAACCCTATTTTCTTATAGAAAATGGACAAAAGTGACTGTAAATAAAAGAACAATGTATATACTTAGATATATAACAGTACTTATTCTCAAAATGTGTTCTTCCTAAATTTATTATTTCCGTGAGAAAATATGACAGCAAGAAGCCAGCTAGAAGGAGATAATGGACTGTCTTCAAAGAGGATCCTTTTATTCCACATACAGTAGTAGGTGACAAATGGTTCTAATGTCAGTGCTTACTATTTTCTTCTGGTTTTATTTTTCCTTTGCAGCATATCTCAAATCAGACACTAATCGCCCCCAAGATAAGATGCCATGACACAGCTTCTTTCCATCTCCAGTGGCTGAAGCTATCAAACACCTGTCACCAACATGAAATGGGGAAGGATGTAGATATTTTGCTCCTTGACAAGTGTTGTATATTTTTTTCAGATTATTCAAGAGAAGAAACTGTTATAATGAGATTTTTCTCACAGATATGTGTTTGGTTTTGACTCTTGCTTACAAGAATCTTTCCTTCTTATCTCTGAAGCTGTTCTACTGAAAATAAGAGGATGGGAATGGGCAATAAACCTGAATAGGTCTTGGTGAAAGATGAACAGTAGTGGCTTATTTTTGACTCCAGAGATGCCTAGTGAACAACTGTCATCCTGAATTTTCACTTGAAATTAGTAATTAACATGTCGTTTTAGGGTTCTCTTACTTTTAGGAGAATTTTTAAACAGCAGCAAAACCTCTTTGCAGTGAACAGAAGGCGAGCATCTACTTAAGAGACCTGATTATTGTTCACTCACTGTTCAAAGTCTGAGCTGTCTCTGATGATTCAGATAGATAGGAGGGATGTGCTGTTGAGAGTAAAACTTAGATTCAGTGCAGAACTCAACGGCTATATATCTGCAGGCAAATGTATTTGTATTTTATCCTTTGTTCTCTGTCTCTTAGTTTGGAGTAGTTTTTGCTTGCTTTGTACCATTTTTGTGAAGACAAAAAATTATGACTTTGATGTTCATGATGTCATATTCTGATGCTGCATTTTTTAGGGGCAAAAGTACCTATAGCTATAGTCAGTAGGAGATTGTGGATTTTTGTAGGAATAAAATTTAATAATCATGTTCTATTAGAAAAAGAAACAGGTGAAAATTGCCATGTAAACAAGCAGGGGACCAGTAAAGAAAGTAAAAGGATATATTGCATTCCTCTGGGAACTGCTAAGGAGTTGCTGGAAATTTTATACAAAAGGAAGAGAATCAGGAACGTTATAGTAAATCTGAAGTCATACATTCTCCTTGGACTTCAGACAGATTTGGTAGAAATAAATGACTTTTTAGGAATCTATTTCCACAGCTCTAGCTATGAAGATACTGCTTTAGATTAGATGTGAGACAGTTTTGGACTTGCAGATTGCATTTTAGTCAAGAGCACATAAGATAAAAGTTATTGGAAATCTGTAATTTTGCACTTTACCATACTGAACACAAGTGACTACCAACTTCTAGACTAGAGGAAGGCTGGATGGTGCAAACCAATCCAATTAGATAAAGTTCCTTTGGCAAGTTAAGGAATGCTATCAGGATTCGCTGATCATGTCACCCACAACCTCCTTCTATTTCTAGCTGCTTCTTCTCTCCCCTTCTGAGGGACAATGGTTGATTTTTTTTTTGTTATAAATAAATTGCTAGCTTAATAATGCTTTACATACCTCAGGCTACTGACACTGGTGGTGAATAACACTCAAAACTCAAAGTGCTTTTCACATTGCAGGTGTGTAGTTATACATACAATGTAAGGAAGGAGAAAAACATGGCATGATACATGTAAAAGAACTACAGTAAGCTGAAGAAAAAAAATTGTCAAATGGAATTAATAATAATTTTTAAAATATGTTTTAAAATAAATCTTAATTTATTTTTCTTTTTTTTTTAAATTATCTATGATTCACTAAGACACCTCACTTGTTACTGACAGCATTTTAACAGCTACTGGGATCTTCTGGAAGACTGAAGATGGAGGCATTTCAAAGATTTCACAGGCTTATTGATCTAAAGAATGTTAAATCTATTCTCCTTTGCATAACATAAGCCACAAATTTCACCAAGTAAAGAAATTGCTTCCACAAACTTGATATTCTACTGGAAATTGGCTTCCTTGGTATCGGCTTGCAAGTGATTTTCTCTCTGGGAATATTTTAATAGATTTATTTCTTATGATAAAATTTACCTCTCCTATTCTCTAAACAGATTTTAAAAAATTCTTCCTGTTCAAGCCACAAGAAGTTTGTTATGCATGTGTTGAATTTGGTAACCACTTGAAATGAAACCGGAATGAAAACTGGTCTATGTGAACAAAAGCTTTTGAAATCTATGAAGGAAATACATAGTTGTAAATAAAAATAAGACCACTTGTATCTCTTATAGAAGCAGTCATCCTTCTTTAACTTCAACCACAAGATCGTGAAAGACAAACACCTTTTAACTTTTTAGATAGGAATCTTAGTAAGGAAAGCTTTCTCTATAATCGTGTGGCAGCTAAACAAATAGATCAGTGAACTGTAAGCTTCAAAGGGTCCAGTATTACAATCATATCTACATTTCTGTACACACAGGTCAAAGGATAATTCTATCAATGTTTTACGCATCAGTAGCTACAAACATGTAAGTTAGGCTTGTTCTATGCCCTACTTCACCTCTTTAAGCATATACAATCTTTTAACCTGTTTTTTTTTTAAGGCAAAACTTTCTAGTAGGTTCTACATATTAAAAAAATTAAATATATATATATATATGTTTCACAAGTTATAATGATAATGGGGAGAATTTTTTTTATTACTGTGAGCAAGAATTTCCTAAGATTGTTTTCATTGTTTCTTTTTTTTCCTTTGGCATTTTAACAAAGCCATTTGATAACAAAACATTTAATGAAATAGTAAGGAAATTTTGCTCCTGAGAAGCCTGAGCATTTCTTTTAATCAGTGAATAGCAACAAAGAAGTCTGTAAATATCTTTTCTACTGGGAGTATCGGCTTCTGTGTTTATACTTGCGCCCAGGAACTGCAGCTTGGTGATGCATGCTGCTCAGAAACAGACACATTATGTTGTTTTTATTGATAGCACTTGAATACTTTTTCACTTCCATATGGACAAAACACATCACAGATTGCTAAATCCTGCTGTGTGCACTAGGTTGTAGACCTAGCTCTGATAGTGTTTTCCTCATATCTGAAGTAACTCAAGCACATTCTCCACATGAATCACACTGTCCGTATTGCTTCACTGGTTTGAAGTGTGACACAGTATATATATCAAATGAAATTTAGATGGTGTGTTTCAATATTTCATTGGCACAGGAGCTAAGAACAATAGAATTGCCATAACAGAACAGAACCAATGGTCCATCTAGTCCAGCATCCTGCCTGAGGCAATGGTTGCACGCTTCAGAGGAAAGCACGAAGGCCTTGGCATTCACACAAAATTTAACCATGGAAGGAAATTGCTTTTTGATTCTGTCTGTTGCTCAACTAATGCTACAAAGCATGAGCATTATTTGTCCCTGTAATTGTTATCCTAGTCAGTGGAACTGTGCATGATAGGCTAATTTATAAATGTCTGATCCTTTTTTGAAATGTGCCACGCACAATGTTGTGAGAGTTACTGTGAACATACATGCAGTGTTTCTGAGATTAGGATTATTTATTTTCTTTCAATTTATTATTTTTTAAATAGGTAAAAGATCTATCAGCAGATGGTTCTGTTGCAGAGAGCTGTGTTAGTTCTGTCCAACTCAACATATGGGCAATTAATTCTTTAAAAGCTGGTTTATCATCAGGTGTAATGCTGTTCCTTTGGTTTAATGAAGAGAATAACAGAAAAGTTGACTCTTCTTCTTAAAGATAGCTAATTTTTACATTTTTATTTTTTACTTTCAGCTGCAGCTCATAGTCAGTGTCCATGAGCTAGCAAATGTTACTAGCAAAAATGTGAAATTATGGATAAGTCATGTGGCAATGATTGTCCTGTCTTAAAGTGGATGAATAGAAATTTCGTGTTCAACAGACTAACCAGGTTATCTCAATATTTTGCTACACTATAGCACTGAGCAATACAACAAGTCTAATCATAAAGATTGATTCAGCAACATGTGCTCTCTATCCCATTTCTGTGCTGGGGAAATTCAAAGGTCCATGGGTCTCAGACCTGGGGAATTAAAGGGTAGAAGGGTAGAAGAGGAAAAGGTGGAAATGGCAGGCAGAAGAGAGCAACTAAAACAGAAAGCATAGAAATTCACCAGAAGTTCTCAATAAGCTAAAAAAGGGATGAAGAAAGAAGACAGCTACTGAATGTTATTGAATAAATAAGTGCCTTGATGACCTCTAGGTTGTAACTATTCTCATCTTCTTGCTCTGTTCCTCCAGAAGAGTCTGACCCCCTCATCCCACTATGTCCTTCTCCCTTTACAATCAGCACAAGAAAATGTCAACTTGTCTTCTCCTTCTTCCTTCAGTTCAACAAATGATCAAAAACCACCAGTGGATTGATTTGAAATGAGTGCCTGAAGGATAAATATCATTCCCTTCTGCTGATACCACCATGTAATAACTTTGAGGAGAGGTGTGGTGCAGGTTAATGCCTTCTGCAATCTCTTCAATTGCTGTTGAGGAATCCAGCAGAACCCATGTCTCAGAGTCCCGTGTCTTGGGACTCACTATTTTATTTCAAAGCGAACCCTTGCTTGAATAGTGATCTGGTGAAATGAGAGAAAAAAAACAACTATAGGAACAGAACTTGAATTATCAATCCAAAGTGTTTTTAATTAATCCTCCTTCTACATTCAAAGAGTCATGGAAATGCTAAATTATTGCTATGCATAAAGTAGAAAGATTGGAAAGGGGAAAAAAAAAGTTACTTATTAACGAAAACTACTGCCAGCAGTTATACAGACACAGACTAACAAGATGAAAGAATGTAAAAATTACTCTAATAATAGCAGCCAATCTGCTTTAATTTATTCAAGTCACAACTGTGAAGATACAGATTATCAAATTTCCTATACATTTAGAATTCACAGTTTTTCTAGATGAGTTTTTCACTGAGTTCATTCATTTTTTTCTATCACTGTCTGAATCAAACTGAAACTTGGCCAGGGAACATTCAATGAAGTCTAGCAAATCTTTATCAGTCACAGATTCTTCCCAAATGCTGATTTCACGTCATATTTAACAGATAATTTAGCAGAATAAAACTAGTGGGAGGAGACACTTAAATGATTTGTAGATTTGGTTTGGACAAGTCCCCAAAACGTATTAAATCTATTTGGACTGCAAATCTCACAAGAAAAAGATGTTTTTTTTAACATGACCACTGATTAATGGTCATTGTTGATAGTTCTTTGGCAGCATTGCAAGTTCTAAGGCTCAATACATACAGTGACACTTTTTTCCAAAAGCAAGTTTGATATTGATTCCTAACAATGTTGGAGACATAGAAATGTGTACATCCTTTCCTTTCTAGTACACAAAAAGCTTTGGGATGTGTATGTTCTACTTTAGGCATGCAATCCTCTAATTTAGGTTTGAAATTTTAAAACAAAGGCAGATTCATATTGGCATTTCAGATCACATTTTTGTAAATCATGGGACATGTGTTTCTCTATTCCCCGAAGAATCACTTAGCTATCTTAATAACAAAGTAAATCTTATTAAATTTTTTTCTAAATTCTTTATATCTGCAGTAATTTTCCTCTTCTTTCTCCTTTCCCTCCACTTCTCCCTACGAACTACACGCAGTAGGGAGTGGACTTTGTTTGATCCTTTAAACATACATATACCTCCCACAAAAATAATCTTAAGTTTCTCTTACAGACACTTTTTAGACACAATAAAAAACTTCCTAGGAATATGAAGTCTGGGACAAAATTGACTCTTTCTGACACCTTGTTCTGGACACTTTCCCTTCCTTTAGTAAATACTGAAGATCTTAAAGAATCACTTCAAATGTAGACTGTCTCCCATGTAGGGTTGAATTTTTTAGGGTCTCTACAGTGTACTGTGCGTAGATGAGTTATGACCTTAGAATATTTGAAAAGACCATTAGAGAAAACTCCATATTTCATTTTGTTTTATGATCATAGTTGAAGAGTAGTTAAGAACACTGTAGTCCAAATTTATTTATTAATGGTCCTCATAAGATCTGTGATTTTTTTACTATATATCTGCAAGATTTTGCAGACATAGAAATTTATATGGATATAGATGATGCTTTCAAATAAAGATGTATAGTAGTTTTTTGATTAATTTTATTCTCATAAAGGGTTATCACTGATCTGTACTACAGTTTAGTTTAAACTACAGTCTTCTGATATTTACAGAGATGAACATAATAGACTTATTTCCCAGAGTATCACTCTGATTAGATTGTACATATATTAATTTTTATTAGCTTATCCAGTGTAACATTATTTTTACAACAAAATTCGTTCTAAATCTGAGGCTAGGTAGTACCTTGGCTTCAGACAATTTTGATAGTCCCATACTTGTTAGGTGAAAATAATGTAACCATCAGATTTTTATTATAATTTTGTTACTGACCTCATTCTCCTAAACCATATGGAGTATCTATTTCACAGATGAGATTTCTGAGCTAACATTTTATATTGTGTCTCTGTGATATCAAACTTACGACTTAGCATTGCAGGTTTAATGTGATATTTGTGGAAGCACCAAGCCTTCACATGACTGTTACAGTGACTGAGTTCCAGAGTGACCTGCTTTCAACAGCTTTCAGTGAAATCTGGCTTTTCTAGCAATATTCAAGTAGCTACAGTGCTTGAGTGGTGGAAACTTCAGAGCTTTTGAAAGGTTAGATGAGCTTCACTGCAAAATCCCTTTATCGACACTACACTTTCCCTCATAGCAGAAATACCGAAGATGACCCTCACCATTGACTTGTTCAACAGATGAGATATTTTATTGCCACAATGATTTCATTTCAATACATGTTAACAGTTATTGCCCCCCTCCTTCATCTCTCTTCCTCCTCCTTCAACACTCAGAAGACAAATATTCTGACCACTGTCAGGATTCAGATTACATCGGACAAAATCAACATCCTCATCATCTTTTTTACTTCTGTTTGAAAGATTTTGAAGTTCACTACTAGTTTTTAAGAAAAAAAAAAGAAAGAAAGAAAGAAAGAATGTGATTAATGTGTTCTTTGTGATAGTGGTATATAATACTCAGCTTTCAATGACCAAACTCTCTTCATGTTATTCAGTAGCAATAATCTAGAATCACAATAATCTATAGTGATTTCTGTATTTCTGGTGTGGCTAGATCCTTCCAGATAATGTTTTAAAATATGGAAGGAAAATTCTGGCTTCTGTGGGTCAAGAAATAGAGAGCTTTAACTCTTATTCTTTTTTTAATTGGAGCCACGATAATGCTTGACATGATATACCTCTGGAATATGGCATGTAAGTAACATATAATAACATTTAACCATCTTTAGGATTTATTTTTGTTTATCCTATTAGCTTCCACTGCCATATTTTTCTCCAGGATAAGAGATCTACCCCCCAACCAGCCTACTGGTTTATACCTCATAAAATATACTTTACTTGTTTAAGGAAATAGTTTCAAATTCCTGTTATATTCAAATAAATTATTTTGCCTAATTTTAGATAAAGGGTTCTGCCATGGTTGAAACAAAAGCACCTCAGTGGTCCTTTTTGTTATTAACCTTTATTAGATTCACCATTAGACTTCCACGTGCAGACACATAGTTATTCTCACTTCTAATTTTGTATGTTAATGAAGATGGAAAGTTACTTTAAACTTCAAGTTTAAAACAAAATTATTTTTGGTATAAATTGTATGCACAGAATTCTTTGATTCTCAATGACATCTTCTCATAGTGCATTAGCATAACAATGAAGAATAAAAGCAACTGGAAGAGAATGGTTAAGAATTTCTTTGCTGGAGAATTTGAAATGAGACAGCTGTAAATCCCAAAGTTGTGAGAGCGTCATTTCCTTTTGCAGCTATGGAAAGAACTTCTAATAAGAAGAGAGAAGAGAGGAACAGAACATTAGTAGTTCCAAAAGTAGACAGCAGGCAACATCTTGTAATTCCTCACTGGCATTTTGTACTAGCTATTTACTATTGACTACTGTAAAGTTTTTTGTAATTAATTTTATATTTCTAAGAGGTCTACAACAGAAAAAGATCTCATCTTTCTGTTCTGTTGTAACTGCAGAAGCCTTCTGGATTTCTCAGGAGTTTTGTTCCCAGTTATATAGCTTAAAAATGCTAATGCAACCCCATGAGTTGAGGAGCCGTAGAGGTGGAACTGTCTTGAATAGGGAAGGAATAAACCAATTTTATTTCCTTTCAGACCTTTAGGACAATATTTAGCAGACCTTTAGGACAATATTTTTCTCTCAAGTGTTTTTGTCATTTTTATTCACAGGGCATATCTCAGGTAAGTTTCATGAAAGCTGCATTCACAATCAAAACGTGAGTTTCCTGTGGTTTAGTTTTGTATTCAATACTTGTTGTAAAATACATCTGTACTGCACAAGACCTGTTTTATAACCAAGTGACCTTCAGAGGACCAATGTACAAACAACGGATTCGTTAGCAAGACAGGTGTTTAAGATACCCAGTGAATATTATCCTTGAACAATGGTTATCTTAGCCAAATGATAAACTGTGTATTTTTATTGGTTTATTATGCATATACAGGTATGATTACACTTTGGTGTATGGCAAGAAGTCCTGTAAATATGCTAAACTGAATATGCTATTTACATGAATAAATACATCTTTTGCAATAGCAAGCTAACCTGTTACTTGTGACAGTTTATAAATACACTAAGGAGTATGTGAGGTTGGATTTAAAAAGAAAGTCATACTGAAGAGCTCAATTCTTAATTTCAGATGCCCAGTCACCTGCCCGTTTCATATGTTACTGAACCATTTTCTACAATAAGTCAACTTTAGGGTCAACTGAAGGTCAAACCTTACATCTCTAATGATATAATTAACGAATAAAATACTATGTAATACATTCTCCTTCCTCTTGTATTTCTACATTGAAGCTTGACGTACCATTTTAAAGAGTAGACTTTTCAGGTCATCAGTCAGTAAGATAAATGAAGCTTCATTAAATGCTTCTAATGTGTCTTGTATTTGTATACTCCAGAAATTCAAGAATAGAGCCAACTCATCGGTGTACACCCAGGCAAGCTCCTTTCAGCACTGTAGTTTTCTAAACAGTAGGTGGAATGAAAATAACACAATTTCTTCAGCTGGAATAGCAGAATATTCACGAAGCAAAGAGGAAAGGGTTTTTCTATGGCTCCAGCACAAGGAAGAACCTGTTTGTAAGCAGAATTTCCTATTCCTCTGTAAAATAGCTTGTGTGCATGCAGTTAGTTTAAACACCTCAGTATCTTCTTTGAGAACATCTGAAGAGGACAGATGATGATAAGAAAGCAAGTAGGAATTTGGTAGGGAGTTGGCAGGGAAATACTGTAGTTTTGATGAACTATGGAATTTCTAACAATATAGACTTGTGCCTGATGTCAGCCCTTTGCCTTCTGCCATTTATAAGCACTGCTGGGTGCACAGTGTAGATAAGTTTACTTCTGAGCAGAGGGAAGAATATTAAATGAATGTAAAGAAAGCATGCTCCATGGGAGAAAGATTTCATGCTTTTTCCAATTAAGCTACTCAGCAAAACTGACACAGAAATGTCCAAATTTAACATTGTAAGAATTGAGTTCCAAACTATATAAAATAGGATCTCTGCTAGCTGAGAATTATAGGATCTTCAGCATCCTAGGGCTCTGAGTCACACACATCACAGCCTGCTGTGTTAACATAAACTGAAATCAATGGCATTTTAATTTAAAGTGTCAGACTGCAACCTGTGATGGCTAAGGAATGGACAAACTGCCATTTTTGGTGCTTGTGTGAGGGGATGGCAACCTCTGGTCTAAGTGCAGAACGGATGGGTGGAGACAATTTCTGTCATTACGCATCACAGGGAAATCCAACAAGGATCATCAGCTTGAAACTTTATAGTGAATGAAAATACATACTTGACCTAGGCTATAGTGAACTTTCTCTGAATTTTGTTGAACATAGCATTGTATGAGAAAAGGAAAGCATAGTTCCCATGATGCCCCTTGTACTTTTTTTTTCTTTTTCCTTTCACAGGCCATTAACTCAAGATTTCAATCACGTGAGATTTCATATCAAGACTCTTTGTAAGGAAATACAGAAGAGAGCATGAAGTGTAATATGCTACTTACAGGAGAAAGCATGGTTCGATTTACTGCTCTTACAAAGTACTGTTTAAAGCCCAAAGCATCTTTTCTGGAGCTTTCAGGACTCTAGCAGAAAGAAAAGCAGTATCAGGTGTTTTTAATTTGTCATTAACTGAGGTAGCTGTGTGTTTGAAAAAAGAAAAATCCATCTGAAAGTATGGTTTAAATAAGCAGCGGAAACTATGTTTCACTCTCCAATAAAAGTTATCTACCTGATCCATAATGTATTTCTATCTTTCTTCTGCATTATAGGAAACAGTGTTTCAGAGAGTAACAAACTGAATCATTGTAGACAAGGAGTAAATACTTATTTGTACCTAGCATTTATAAAACACTCCTCATCCACAATGCAAAAATATTTTATTATGGCAGGTAAATATTACTACTCTATTGCTATGAAATAAAACAAAATACTGACTTTTTCAGTATAATAAAGGAAGTAAATAATGGAGCTCAGGTCACATGATTTCCCATCCAATCTATAAACTGAACACTTCAACTATTTCTGTATGCTATGAATATTCTTTATTTCATCCTGAAATCCACCAGAGGTTTGTGTCCCAGCTTTCTGGCTTCAGTAGAAACGTGTAAAAGTACACTCTCCAATGTGCACTAACTGATCCAAAGCAAATACTTAGCTTCTGTAGTAGTTCATAGTTTTGATTAAGCTTGCAGCAATAAGACCAATCTAATTTTTGTGGAACATAGTATCACTTCTCAGGTTCTAAAGGAAAAAAATAAAATAAATTTAAGTGAAAGCACTGATACACAATGAAATCAGATTCATAGCAACACATTAGAAAACATATTTTACAAGAGGTTCCTGCGTAAAAACTAACTTGATTGTATCAGCTTGAACCACATTCCATAATAGGCTGTTTTCCCTATTTTTGATCAAATGGAATAATATCGTTTAGGCTTGTAAAATATTTTAGAGCACACTCTTGTTTGTACAAAGGCGAAGATGCATATATGGTGAGAACAGGAGTGCTTAAAAACAGAGGCAATATCTGTAAAAGTCTCAACTTAGAATCATAGAATCATAGGATAGTTTGGGTTGGAAAGGACCTTTAAAAGTAAAACTGATCAAACCCAAAATGTTTTAAAACTGCAATTGCCAAGTTCATCTTTGGAAATACTGTTGAAAGGTAAAGTTAAGTAATTCTTCATGACAGACTTTAAAAGAAATACTAATACAAACTTCATTTGTGGATATAAACTTTATACAAGGACAAGGCTAAAGTGATCCATATATGTTGATTAAAAATTTCAGAGAAGAGACAAGATTTTCACAGGTAAAAATAGTCCATTAAAGAGAACCAGATCACTAATTTGAAATGTATGGCCTTGATATTGATGATAAAATTTTAGATTCTATTCTTTGTAGCTACTGGAAAACATGCAGCATTTTGTATTTTGTGTAAATTGTCCTTTGTTTTTTCTTCTGATGAAAAGCAATTACTTTCCATTTCACCCTTTCTTGTATTAACTCTTGATATCCGAACACAAGAAGCACTAACTATTTGTAATAAAACAAAAATTGTTTGCTTTTTTGTTTGTTTCCTCACCTGTCTCTTTATGGTGTGTTACAGTAATGAGCTATAACAGATTCAAAAGTACAGTCACTTCTTAGCTCAGCCCTAAACCTTTCAGGTTCTTCCACCTTTCCATTTCCATTTCCAAAAAGGAAAAGGGGGTTAAAAAGAAACAGGATGGGAAAAAAAAATGTTGGTTGGGACTCTGTTTAGTTTGGGGCTGTTTTTCAGAAGCAATTCTTTCATTATTCACCTTTGAGGACTTTCTTGCTGTAGTAAAGGAAAAAAATACAAAGCGTGGAAAAGATTAATGCATACAATTTCTCCAAAATAACCCTGTGTTTTGAGATGTTGTTAAGAAGATCCTGTGACTATTTCTCATAACTGAGGCTGGTGTTTTGTGACAATACTTGTCCAAACTGGCATAAATTTGAAGCCCTGTTAGAGCAAGCCTTGGGCGACTTAGGGCAAAGTGCTTCGGAGAGGAGAGGGAGGGGGAGGGGAGGGGACGGGAAAGCAGGCTGCAGTAGAAAGGCAAGTCAGGATTCAGGAGCATAGACTTAAGTTACATTAATGGCATCACAGTACTTTGACAGTCATAACACTAATTTTGCCTTCACGTTGTATTTTTTTGCCTATGTAGGAAATTTCACTAGGAAAATTTCTAAACTCTTAAACAGCACTCTGTATTTCAGTTTTCCATCCCAGTTTTACCACAAATTCACTGTGGTTCTATCTCAAAAACTTGCTGGGGATCCTGGACTTCCCACCACACGAACAGGTATTTCTATACCACTAAGCCTTGCAGAGATAAAAGTCCCAGACCTCAGAGGATTCTGATTACACCAGCATGATACCACTCCTCAGCTAATTATCTGTACCTTTTGATAGGACTAGTTATTTTGGCACAATGAAACATCAGTGTATGTATACTGTTTCTGATTCTTGAACTAATTATTAGTTTCAACATATTTACCTAAAGTATACATGTCCTGGATGACTTTGAGCAGATCACATATCTACTACAGCAGGAATAACAGGCCTGGGAGAAACTTCAGCGTAACATCTGATGATCTTTTACTTTACTCCAGATAACGTAACATCTATATGAATGCTGCCTTGGATGCAATGCAACTGAGTTAAAGTGTTCTCATTTTCTTTTCTGTTTGTCATCATATTTATCTCTTCCTTAGATGTGGTGTATGACGTTAATGAACATAAAAGGAGAAAAAGTGAGTCCGTGCATCCAGAATCCCTATTTCCTCTTACTGGGGGCTAAAAGAAGTCTCCTCTAGGGAAAACTGTACAGAGGAATAAACACTATGCCAGCATGAACCATTGGTGGGGCAGATCTGGAAAAGAAGTAGCCAGAGTATCCCTCCCTGAATATCCTACCCCTAGTAAGGACATGCTGGGGAAATGTAATGTACATACTTACACACTGAAACCACAGCATTTACGTATGCAGGAAGAAAAATCACTTTTCACACATAGGTTTCCTGAGGAGATATCAAGCACCGAGTGGAGCCCCGAGTCCCTGTCACTGAACAAATTAAAGTAACAAAATGACTCCAGAAGAACAGATTTATAATGCTTCAGTGAGGGAAACCTACCATGATACTAAACTTCAAGTAAAGGAGATTGTGGAAGGCATCTGTTATCATTTTTTTCCAGCTGCCTGACATCTCTTGTCATTGTAAAACAATCTGGAGTCACTGTTTCTAGTGGAAATACCAACAATTGGAAACAAGACCTCAGGAGACCCTGCTGCAACTGGACTGTAAAGTTTTTCTTATGCTTGAATGGTTGTAAAATGAGTGACAACTCCTCCATTGAGGCCAGTATGGCATCTTCTGTGTTTGTACCCAATACCACAATGCCACAGAGATTAACCCTATTCATTGTGCGCCCACTAAACCACCTGTACAGCATTAGGGCAACAAATAAGTCTGAGACAGATGTGTTGATAAAATACAATTTTTTACCAAACACTTGTTGATCTCAGAACAATATCAAAGGAGAGTCTAATGGTCTTCCTGCCTTATAACATTTGTATACTATTGTCCAAAAAGATTTTGAGAAAGTATTTAAGTAATCTTGTATACTAAGGCTGTCATCGTCTGCAATTTTGTTGGAATTTGTCTATCCTGTACTTTATTGTCATTAGTGTAGATTTTTTAAATGGGAACATGCATTGTTGAGAAGGCAATAAAGATCAGTTTGATTTGTACAAGTGCTCTTGTAAAGTGATATACTTATCTATAATTTTCTTCTGATATTATTTGTCACAGCAGCTAGGAACGAATAATTTACTCCTAGACTACAGTTTGTTGGGTTTTTTTTTTTCAGACAGCCCCTGATATAATCAGTGGAACACACAGGGCTTTGCACATACGTGATGTTATTGATTCAGAAGTTTTACTAACAAAATTACCAAAAAATGGATTTGACTAAAACTAAACTTATTTTTCCCCTCATATTTTCCCCATAGTAAAAAAAATAAAAATAAAAACCTGTTTCATTCGGGCAAAATATTGTACTTGTTCCAACCTATTTATTTATTCATTTGTCTATCCATTTTTTTAATTGATGTTGAGAACCATACTAAAAAAAACCCCACATAACAATGAATGGCTACATTAAAAGCACAGTAAACGTTTCACTCTCATTCCTCTCATTCCATTGTTAGAGTACTCAGTAGGACTGTAGAAGGATTCAGTCCAGTGCTTTTCTTAGTCTGGAGAAATTTAAATCTGCATCTCCCATTTTAATTTCCTTCAGGGACATTTATTTTTTAATACAACTGCAACTTGTACTAGTAGATTGTGAAACTACCACGACACAGGCATTTTCCCATGATTGCTTGTCATTAAAATGTTAACATGATCCTCAGCACAATGTAGGCCTGTGGCAACAGATGTCCTCCAGACAACTTCTAGGCATAGCTAGGATTAGCAGTGGGATCCTTACTGAGGGAGCACTCGATCCCCTCATCCAGATCGTTGATAAAGATATTAAACAAGACTGGCCCCAAGACCGAGCCCTGGGGAACACCGCTTGTGACCGGCTGCCAACTGGATTTAACTCCATTCACCACAACTCTCTGGGCTTGGCCTTCCAGTCAGTTTTTAACCCATTGCAGGGTACACTTGTCCAAGCCATGAGTTGCCAGCTTCTCTAGGAGATTGCTGTGGGAGATGGTATCAAAGGCTTTGCTAAAGTCCAAGTAGATCACATCCACAGCCTTCCCCTCCACTAGGCGGGTCACCGGGTCATAAAAGGAGATCAGGTTTGTCAAGCAGGACCTGACCTTCATGAACCCATGAAGCCTGGGCCTGATCCCCTGGCTGTCCTGCAAATAGTTTCAGATGACCAAATAGAAATTTAAGATTGACTTCATAGCTTCATGAGATATACCTTTTGCATCCCCCTTGTTTAAGCTTAGTCCTGCCTTTGGAAGAGGGTAAGATCCGTTCTCTTCTGCCTGATAGATAGATGAGCACCTAAAATAATAGTGACAATAACCTTCATTTATCATTACAATCATTTGCATTTACTGTTATAAAGATCTTTTAAAAAAATAGAGACAAACAAACTATTTTTTTCAATTTCCATACAGTTTTTTGTCTCTTATCTTTCATTCACAATTTCCTATCAAACTTCCAGAAAGACATTTTAAAGTCCAGAGTGGATAAACCAGCTGAAAAAGAAGATCTGAGATACAGATCCATTATTGAATGTAATTCATTCAGTAGTTACACTTTGTGCATTGAATTTACTGTCAGCTCACTTACTTGCATGATTTGGAAATCTTTACAGTGCATTACTGTATTGTAATTAGAACTACAGGGCAAATCACAGGGCACAGTTTTCACTGTAGTCTCAACCCACCCCACTGTAATCAACTAGACTGCTTTTGTCAGATCCAGGAACACTTGCTGTGCAGAAACAATAAGAAGATTTGCATGCCAACATCCAGAGCTACATATGTTAAGTGCTACCTGCTTCATTGCAGAACTGCTGATTTAGTGAAAGCAGAGGTTAAAAAAAAAAAAAACAAACCTCTTTGCCATGTTAAACATGGGCAAAATCCAATTTTTTATTTTTGCCCTATGTTGATATTGGAAGACTTTTCTTCACTTTAATTTTCCTTTCTAGACCAAGGCTATGGTACCTGTGGCAATAGAGAACGTTAAACTTGCTGAGTAGGCACAAATGTCTTTTCTGTTTCTAGAGGAACAAAGCTTATTTCACATCCTTCTACTCAAAATATTCTGTTCCCTTTGTGCCAGTCTGTGTAGACTTGTCCTAAGGAAACAGTCATGGGAGGAGGTACCAAAGCATTTGGTGATTGGACATATTCCTTTTACTTTCTGAAACACAGAGAATTCACTGCATCCTCTTATCTTTGATCCTTACAACATAAAAAATTGCTGATACTGACCCTTGCAATTGCTGGTATTAATAAACAACCTTCTTTACCTCAGAAACCTGTCCTTTCTTACAGCGCACACAGCTGTGTGAGCAAAACACTGACATTTAAAACATGTAAATGTGGGGTGGAGGGAAGCATGGTTTGATTCTAAACCACTGAAGTCCAGTTTTAATCTGATTTAGAGTATTGGATATGATTAAAACTGATTATAAATGAGAAGCTTCTACCTCATTCAATCTACTTAATGTTTTAACCTCTACTATACAAATTTGTATTTTTCAACAATTTCTCACTTCAAGTTTTAACAAAAGACTTAAAGTTCATAAATCATCTTCCATATGTTTGGATATGCAAACAAGAAAAGAAATGACAAGTTGCCATTTGCCAAAAAAACCTTCGGTTCAGCGACTTCATTTGCTCATTACACATATAGCCCATATATAAATCTATGTGACTTAATCTTCCTCTTTTTTTTTCCCAAGGATAAAAGGGATCAAACTGCCAGCTATTTTTAGCAGTCCATAAACGGTTTAGAATCAGGTTGTCCTTTCTGTGCCCAGGGCCGTAGAAAAGAAGGCGACACATATGATTGTGGCTCCCTTGTTCCAAGGGATGCCCTGTGCAGAATGTGAGCTGGCTACACCTTAGTGGAATATCAGAAAAGCAGAACAGAAGTCTAACTTGACTTTCTCTGTCATTTGTTTTTCTTTTTTTTTTCGTCTGGACTATTAAAAGCCTGATGACAAAGCACTGAATCCCTCAGCTGCAGATCATCAAAGACATTCTTAACCATGAAATACATGAATCTGCTAAAAGAAAGTAGCTCAAACTTCAGAGTCTCAGTGTCTTTTGCTAGAGAAAGCATGACATTTCTTTTGGGTTTTCTGCCATGTCCACTTTCAATAGTTAACTCTCTAACTTTATCCTCCATGTCATGACAGTTGCAGACTCTTACATCACTGCTATTTACTCAAAGCAAAATTCAGGCTTTGATTTAGAATGAATTTTTCTATAGATAATGCAGTTTGTACACTGTAATTCAATGCTTTCATTTTTTTTTTTCTCAGTATCTTGTCTTTTGACCAAGATCCAGATTCTTCTGAAGACTTGAATGCATCTGTTCCAGCTTTGAAGTTGGGAAATACTTTCACTAGCATCATCATACAATCTTTGAAGTCCAAAGGGCAAAGGATCAGCAAAATAAAAGCAATTATCTGTTTTCTAGATATGAAAATTAACGTCTGTATATATTCTCTAGTGCTATTTTAATATATGCAAAAGTGTAGCAAAAAGATTTCTGTGTTTGAAAACACAAAATGTAAATCAGGGATGTGAGTGGGCAGGTGCCTGGTATGCCCAGAGGGTACATTTGCTAAAAATATCTCCAGTAATTGCCTTAGACTCCCATAAGGGGCAGATTCATTGTATGTGTTGTCCCTCAGAGAGATTCACATGCTTATACCTGCTGGAAGCTAAAATCATCATCTATGGTTGACTGCTTCCCAGGTATATTAAATATCTATTTAGTTTTCAGTGTTTGAAAAGCAGGTGCTTCTCAAGCAGATAGCTGGTACATCTGTTTAGAGGCAGATGAATCAATAAGACAGTGCCTCTTGGGCAGGTAACTATTCTGACCTGCTTGAAAAGGAGGTCACTGTCAAGGGTACCTCCAAGGCATACTCTGTTCATCCAGCATGCAGGTCGGCTTCAGAAGCTGGTGGCATGGCAGGTTCGTTTTGAAATGAGCTACTAGGCATGTAACTGGACTCAGGACTGCAGGATGGAAACTTGTTAAGGCAACCAGTCAAGTCAGTCTATCTTAAAGATCATATAGGCTCTGTAATAATAAAAATCTCATCATCAGACTACGTAATTCTTTTCTATTTTCTTTCTTATTTATTTTGTCTGCTTTACCCTTTCTTCTCCCTGCTTCACAGTCTTTTCCCCACAGCAAATCACAACCTAAGTTTAGATAACCCTGCAAGGAAGTTACAGTTTTTTTATAGTGTAAATCTACTCTTTCTTCAGTGCACCATGCAGAACAGGTCCAAGCCCCAGTGCCACTGGGAAAACCTCTGAGTCAATTACTCAGTGCTGGAGATCTCCGTCACCCGGGTTGCCAGTAGAGGAAAAGAGTACAGCAAAACTCAAGGCATTTGTCTCTCTCCTCCATACAGTTAAGTGGCATATCTGGGGGCAGTGGGTTGACAGAGAGGTCTACAAATTGAGCCTTGACTGTAGGACTCCTCTACGTCTGACACTAAGCCTGCATTTTCTCACTGAAGTATCATAAATAGAGCATAGGAATTGAGTTAAGAGTAGTGTTGCAAATTATTCTTGGCAAAGACAGGGCAAAGAAGCATAAGATATTCCATGGTTCTTCTTGGTAGATGACAAGCTGACATTTTACCTTAAAGAATCAGTAACTATATTGCATTAAATTTAATCTTCTTACAAAAGTGGGCTTCTTATGAAGTGGAAATTGTCAAAGACAGAGATAATTTTCACAAAATAACAAAGATTAATTGATTTCCTGATTGAATTTCAAAATAATTTTTCATAAAAAAAGAAATGTATTTATATTTAAGTAGATAGATGAAATAAGTATTTCAAAATTATTTCTATTAAATGTTTAAAATGCCTCGATCTGAAATTTTGCATTGAATGTCTCATTCACGGAAAGTGAAGAGAGAAGTGGAATGGCAAATTTTGGATGCTGACTAAGGACAGAAAATTAATCTTTTTTTCAGCTTTCATGTTTGCTTTTTCCAGATTTCTTCCATAGGTTGCCATAGTTGCCATTCAACAAAGGAAGTTAATCGACAGGCAGGTGAGCAGCATGTTGCTCTAGCTGTCCTTCATGTATTGCTACATCTTCTCTGTTGGTATCAGGTCATCTTCAAATTCTGGGCTCTGCTTCTAGTACAATGCCAGCTCACCCGACTGACAGGTCAAAATTAGTTGTGGCTTAGGTAGTTCCTACATGATATGTTTATTTTGACAAATTGATGCTTCACAAATAAAATACTATTGCAAGATGGTGGAATATAGAGTAGGCTTGCATATGCAGAAATGTAGGTACCAAAGAATGTCTGTCTGCTGTGTCATTGTTGGTTGTTCGCTATTTTCTCTTATGCTTTCAGTCACTATCACTCCAATTATTGGCCTGAATATAGACATATTTTTCACTTCCAGTGGGCTACACAGGTTCACAAAGACCAGCAACTCGAAATTCTTGTGGAGTACTGACTTGAAAAAGTTAAGATACCATTGTGTGAATGGAAATTATTTGGACTGATTTCTTGCTCTGTATAGTTTTGTCATGTTTATCTATTTTATAACCAAGGCATTTAGTTTAAAAAGTTCAGTCTTTCAGAGAAGAAGCTACATATGTATGGATTGTCATCTTTATCTAACCCCAGAAGCTAGTAAACAGAAGACATGTATTACACAGTCTATAGGAAGAGTATTCAATCAGCTACTCAGCAGAGAATTTCCTAACACACACACACAAAAAAATCATTTTAATAACATTCTGACAGATTTTTAATTCAGCAATCTTATGATTTTATTCAGACACATTCTGGTATATCACATGTGATTTGTCAGAAGGAGTTTGGAACTTTAAGAGTGGAAGAATATACAAGCCACTTTTTGACATCAGCTGCAAAAACTTTGTATACAATTCTCCTACATGCTTGTGTTCTGCATGACTGGATTAATGAATACAAGAATAATAGGCCTCCAAGGTGATTTACATGCATTGATTAAATGTCAGCATTGAAATGCAGTAGGTTCTGTTGCTACAGACGCTGAGAACAAAGACAGAGAGATTGTACCCATTGGTTAAACAAGTTACTTATCAAGTCTTTTTAGCATATAATTACATTTTATTGTTTTACCAAAAGGATACTTAAATAATAAAACATTTGGAAAGTTGTACATAAAGTTATTTAATTTTGCAGTTGCAAGACACATCATTACATCTTTTACTGTATGCTAATGTTATAATACAGTAAAGCTGAGGAAAACACTAACTTTTGCAACATAAGAGAGAATTCAAAATGTTCATGTATTAAGTGACTGATACCAGAGGAAACAAAATTTAAACATTGCCTCAGTATAACTTAATACAGAGACTGTAGAAGTGGATTAGATTTCTACCTCTTCAAAACACTTGAAAATTGTGATTATGGCATTGTTCTGGTTTTGTTTGGTGAGGGGAGGCCTAAGGTGGTAGCTTCTGTAGGAAACTGCTAGAAGTCGCTCCCCTTTGTTCAGTGGACTCGGCCGGGCCTAGGGCGGACCCACTGCTGGCCAAGGCCGAGCCAATTGGTAGCAGAATGTCCTGTGATAATGCCTCTGCGATAACGTATTTAAGAAGGGGAAAACAGAAAAAAAAAGGAGAAGATGTGAAGCAGCTGAGCGGGGGCAGAGAGAGGGAGGCACGAGCCTTGTGGGCCTTGCAGGCCTCACCCTCTGGCCTCCCACCGGGCAGCTGACTGGGCCCAACTTGGCCTGGCCTGGCTGCAAGAAGTGGAGAGGAGATGAGAAGTGAATAAGATGTAAAAAGGATTCTGAGAGGTGTCTGCCAGCCTGTCGTGAGGAACGGCTGCAGACGCCAAGGTCAGTGAAGAAGGAGGGGGAGGAGTAATGCGGCTCCTGGCCAAGTTTCCCCTGCAGCCTGTGGTGACGACCATGGTGGAGCAGGTTGTCCCCCTGCAGCCCATGGAGGTCCATGGAGGGGCAGAGATTCATCTGCAGCCCGTGGAGGACCTCATGGCGGGGCAGGTGGAGGCATGAAGGAGGCTGTGGCCCATGGAGGGCCCGCTGGGACAGCTGTTCTGGAGGGACTGCACCCCGTGGAAGAGATGACCCACGCTGGAGCAGTTGCACAAAGGACTGTGGCTCATGGGAGGGACCCCACGATGGAACAGAGGAGGAATGCGAGGAGTTCTTCCCCTGACGATGACGCAGCGGTGTAAAACAATGCGTGATGAACTGACCACGACCCTCATTCCCTCTTCCCCGCCGTGCCGCTTGGGGAGGGGAAGGTAATAGAGATAATGTTAAGCCTGGGAAGAGGGAGGGGTGTGGGGGGAGGTTATCTTGTTCTCTGTCTCATTCTCCTGCTACTTGGAAGAAAATAGGTGTGGAGATTTGTTGTAAGCCATTATACTGTATTTCTATTCCATCACTGTTTTGTTTTCTTCTGTTATTGCTGTTAAACTTACTTTTTGTTCAATCTCAACCCACGTGTTTTTGCTGGGTTTTTTTTTTTTTACCAATTCTCCCTTCTGTCCCACTGGAGGGTGGGGGGAGTGAGAGAGAGACTGCGTAGTCTGGTCCCGATCAGGGCTGGACTACGACAGGCATGGAGAGACATTGTTCAATTAAATCTAAATGAAAAAGTTAATTTTCTGTCATTATCAGTATACATTAAGTACCCATCCTAACCTCTGCAACAAAGCATCTAACAGCAAAATCTCCCAAGAGATTAAATAATCCATGAGTGACAAAACTCCCTTCACAGCAAATAAAAAATACATCAGTGACCCCAAATGTCAAAACTATTGCATGCTTCAATACAGTGCTGCCTCCAAGTTTCAGTCCCAATTTACACATAGTGTATCATATGTTCTGTTATCGACATGTGACATGTTAAATACAAACTATGTAGGTCCGCAGTATTACAGTCAGAAAAATCCTACTTGACTAGTGATAGCAATTAATAATTATGGGACACTATTGTATTCCTCTGAACTGTATATATATATATATACACACATACACACAATTTATATTTTTCCTTAATCAGTAGAGTTTAGCATGTACTGACTCGGCAACGTATTTTTCCCATATATCGATCCTAACTAAATTAGAGATAGAGAAATTTTAATAGACTTTTCCTGTTACTTCTAATAGACTCTTCCTGTTGCTTCAACTACCTTATTTTGATCAAAGACGAAAAGATGGTGTGTCAAATCACAAGCAGTAATAACAAAGAGTAGTGAATAGCTAAAGCATCCATGGATTTGAGCTAGATAAGTAATGAGTCTAGAAAAGGGATGATATGAGATAACTCTGAACCAGCAGAGAAACAGGTGCTAAAAGTCTAAGTTTGCTTGTAGGCAGGAAAAGTAGGATATTTGCTCTGAAAAGATTAATTCAACCAGGATTTAAGATTGGGATAGTAGACATGCACATTTTAAAAAGGGAATGTACACACTACCATTAAAAAAGCAAACAAACAAAAAAACCAAAAAACTTAAGGCTGTATTGTTAAGAATTTGTGTATTTTTAAAGATTTGCTCTCCAGCTTGATAGTTGATTAATAAGGCTCTTCAACAACTTCTTATGTGGCTGTGTGTATGTACAACTACACATTGTAACAGTACAACAACTCTTGTGTGCAGCAGCTGAGAATCATTCTCATGTGTAAGTATTATGCAAGTTATTCCTGACTCACTTCAGGAATCATTCTGTCCCATGTTCTTTTCCAGCTTTTGATGTTTCTGAATGATTTGTTGTTGTTGTTGTTGTTGTTTACTGTGGCGATCAATGCCAATAAGAACAATAGACCAGATTGTTGCATCTCCTGTAATGTCTGGTCTTTACCTCCTTCAGGATCAGGAAGGGGCCATGATCCCCAATTAAGAGACACTACTTGGATGGAGAAGCAAGCAGTACAAAATCAGACATTTATTTTTAGTATAATAAAAATTATTTGAGAGGATGACAGGAAACAGACAGATGGCTTATAAAGACATCAAATAGTTAATTTCCAATTGTTCAGAAAAGAAAGAGGCTCCCTGAGGCTTATGCTGCATCTTGGTATTTATTGAACTTTAAGCTACAACCAACAGGCTGGTTAATAACAATTCATGCAGCTGTCAATCTTTTTGACCAATGTCATCAATATTTCACGCTGCCAAATAACAACAATTAAGAACCGGGACTGGAAGAAGCACTCAGGGCAAAAGTGTTCCTAACACTATAATGAAATTGACATTGTAGGACATACATTTCCAATAGGCATTAGAGAAAGTGATTTTCTGTTATTTTCTTTTCAAAATAGTGTGAATCAGTGTTCTTTATCACACACTCAAAGCGTTCACACACTGGATACATTTCATAATATTAACCTATAAAACTCAAATAAATGTATTTTTTGTAATGCAAATTAGTTAAGGTAAACTAGAATTTTAACCTGAAAGTAATGTCTAGATTTTTATAAAGAGTAAACTTTTTCAAGTCTTAATAGAGCATTTACATTTTAATAAATGTTTACACTCAGCATTACCTGAGACACCCACCCTCCAGCCCAAATGCATAAAAGCAACCAATTGTATAAATTCTTTTTCAAAACTTCATTTAAATGTTCATATTTCACTTTAAATAGACCATACCAGCAGTTTTTCTTCCAATCATAGACATAATCATAAGCATAAAAACGTTTTAATAGTAACCAGCAATGTCCAGGAAAAAAAAAAAGGAGCTATCCTTCTCACATATTAAATGATTTTTTTTTATATTTTAAGATTTTATTTTAATTATATTCAAGTCTAGATGTTTAAAATATATATTAAAGTGTTTTTAAAAGGATATTAATGTATAAGTATGTTCTAACTCTAGATAAATAAGACTATACTCATAATTAAACCTACCCAGGATCAGTAAGCATCAGCAATTTTGCTTTAAAGTTATACAAATCTACAAAGATTTTCAAACTGTGTTAGTTTACATGTTTCTTCAGTCCAACTCTTCACATCTCTTAAATATATCATATGTCCAACACACATTTCTGTATCTCTCCTGAGCTGTAACTTGAAGTTAAAGTCAAAATTACCTGAAATAGTAGCTGTAATATCTGTTTTGGTTTTTGTTGCTTTTGCAGAGAAGAAAAATGAAAGTAAAGATCTCAAGTAAATGTCAAAGCCCATACAACTTAAATTTACAGGAGAACAAACAACTTCGCAATTTCATTGTGCTTTTAAAGCTGTAATATAAATCTGTATGTTCTACAGGCTTATAGCATATTCTGCAAGTTTTCTTACATCACCCAAGGACTCCTAAACTTTTGACCTAATGAAACAAATGGAAGAGTTTTAATAAAAAAATCGGTTAATTAGAACACAGAAGAGTATACATATGATATTAAGCCAAAAAAGAACAACAAACAAACTAACTAACTAACTAACACAGAGAAAAAAGATTATGGACTGTAAAAGTACCTAGGAACACTATGTAATGGAAATAAGTGAAAATTAAGAGGGATGTTTTAAAGATGTATGCTTGCATGACCATTACTTTTTAAATTGAAAAGATGTAGGCATTACACTATATTAGATCAATTTTAAAATAGATTAAAGAATTATGTTACTTACAAACAAAAAAGGCACTACAAACCTGAAGAGCCTTTGTGGATCACAGATAGAAAAACTGTAACTGAGACAGGGAGAATAAATATCTGTCCTGTAAAGATCACCTTGATAATATTGTTAGTGTAACAGTAGCAGTAATATCTGCAATTACAATGGTTATATGCATTGCACTTAAATATTATGTGTGTATTTACAAACATGTCAAATAGGTCAGAGTTGTAAATGGAAAACTAACAATAGGAGAAATTAATGTGAATTTGCAAGATTTCCAGTAAGGCTTGGGGGTCCTATGTTTTATATATTACAGATGTTAAGTTTAACTCTTAAGTTTATTACTCTTTTTATTATTTTTCGGTTTCTACTAGTGTGGAACAATATACAAAATTACTAAAAACCAAAGATTACCTACATAAGAAGTTCTTCCAAAGGAGTCTTCTTGCAGTAATAGTCATATTGATGATGTTCCTTTCCTAAATGTATACAAACACTTCATGTGGGATCTGGAATGTATTCCTTGGTCTAATGGTACAAACTTAGGCAAGATATCTGTAACTATACAGGAGAGAGAGATTGACCATGAAAGTCTAGCTTGAACTGACTGGTTTGAAGTGATGGATCATCCTTACAATGGTGAAAATTGCTTATTCCCCAAGGGACAACACTTTATTCCTATTTCTGTTACTGCTAGTCTGTAGTTGTTTCATTAAATATGTTGATGTTTCTGTCCTCTTCATGGTTACTAATATTGCTCCTCCTACATATGTGTCTTGCTGACTTAAATACTTGGCTACTTGGCCTTAACCTCTTATTAAAACTCTGGAAGTTTTCAGTGATGGAAATTAATCTTTTGGTTGGTTTTTTTTTTCTGTATTTTTTATTTCATTCAACATGCAGAATGAAGAATCTTTAGAGTCTAAAATCTAGAACTTACCAATCAGCACTCTGTAAAACACATCTCCTATTAAATATTCTGTTATTGGTTACAGGGCAGAAGAAGGTTTCTCTATATGTGCAGAATCTGTTAGAAGATTAAAGGCAATTTGTCTGCCCACAGAGATCTGCAATTAAACAGAAATTACATTTTATCTTCTTGTGGAGGTGCCAGACCTAGAGGAAGGGAACCCCAACAAATCAGTTTTCTGATGCAGTAGAACAGTATGAGTTGCGTACTTGCAGAGATTATATTTCCAATATAGTCTTACTATACTCTAGGTTTGAAAAGACTTGAAAAGCATTAGGTTTGAAAAGACTTAATTAAGAAATATACAGGGTCTAAACAAAGTATATCTTTGCAAACAGAAATATGCAAAAATAAAACCACTGGATTATAATTATAAAAAGGAACTGAGTTTTCATCTTTGTTGCATTTTCACCTAATGATCTCCTGGTGTTTTATGAAAGCAACCTGGAGAAGATTATTTCCTTGCTGCATGTAAAGTAAAGACTGGTTTATCGTTGCTTGGATTGGTTCAAATTTATGAACTATGCCAATAGCAAAATAATCTATAAAAGCTAAGCTGACAATTTCTGGAAGAATAAAGAAAAAGAAAAAAATTTAGCACTCTCTCAGTCTGGAGAATCTACTGTAGGATATTATATGGGAATATAGATTTTTAATCCCTTTAGATTTTATCTGTTTCTCCCAAACTTTTTTTTTTCTGATCAGTATGCAATCCTGTTCTCCTTGAAAAGTTTAGAAAAAAGACATTTTCAGATTTTCAAGGGCCCAACTCTTCTATAATCAAGATCTGAAGTTACCATCACTGAAATGATACTGCCTTTTAGTAGGAGCTTGATTATATCAGGAATGATCTAATTTTGTTCAAGTATTTTTTTTTTTCAGTTTGCTTGTTAGGAATTATTTAACTGACAGATCTTAGTTCTCTGCCTTTCACAGCCATGTCAGACGCCATCTCAGTAGTGCTGAAGAGGTGAGCAAAGTTCTTATAATTTAAAATAAAGACAGACTGTTTCTAGAATATGGAAATTGCAAAATCATAGCCTCAGGGTATAGGAACATAGTGAGACTGGCAGACTGTACAGCACACAGCATACGGTACAGTATAATGTCTCTAATAAGAAAACAACTGAAGAGTACAAGGTTAAGTGCAGAAGAATCTTTTGTCTCTTCCCGTCACCAGGCTTACAATGAGTCAGTTCTGGGGCATAAGCTCCACTCTGTCCTCTGCTAAGTTCGTGTGGTTAAGGAGGATCCTGTTTTCTCTCAAATCGGAGGATAACATCTCATCAATATCAACATGCCTGAGATTTCATTTGTGTACTATGAGCTGGTCTCTGGGTTTGTGTAATGCAGTCAGGAGTAAGAAATTCTCTGCCTCCTCAAAATGTTCAACTCACCTGGAGCAAGGCCATTACATTCATTAGATTATTTTGTCTTCTTGGAAATCTCTGGCAGTGTGCAACAACTGATGGGTATGCTATGCTTTTGGCAGATGTAGGACAGTCAAGTTCAGATTTCTTTGAGAGATCCTGAGAAGTTTGGCATGCCAACACAATAAGAATGAGTGATGAGCTGATTTTCTTCACCAGGAAATTATGGAGTGCTCTCACAGGTTTTGGAAGAAAATACCTTCGCATTTTCACATTCCAATTTCAAGGAGAAAATTGGAAGTGGATCCGTAGAGCTTAAAATAAAGTTCTGAAAATGTCTAGAAATATATCTAAACAAGGCAGAACTGGGGAACTACATGCTGGTCAGTCTTACCTCTGTGCCTGGCAAGTTCATGGAGCTGATCCTCCTGGAAATCATGCTAAGGCACATGGAATATAAGGAGGTGGTCAGTGACAGCCAACATGGCTTCACTACGGACAAATCGTGCCTGACCCACTTGGTGGCCTTCTGTGATGGGATTACAGCATCAGTGGACAAGGGACGAGCAGCTGAGGTCACCTACCTGAACTTGTGCAAAGCATTTGACACTGTCCCACATAACATCCTTCTCTCTAAACTGGAAAGACATGGATTTGATGGATGGACCACTCGGTGGATAAGAAATTGGCTGGATGGCCGCACTCAGACAGTGGTGGTCAATGGTTCAGTGTCCAAATGGACATGAGTGACAAGTGGCAACCCTCAGGGGTCGGTATTGGGACTGGCCCGGTTTAATATCTTTGTTGGCGACATGGAAAGTGGGATAGAGTGCACCCTCAGCAAGTTTGCCAATGACACCAAGCTGTGGAGTGCAGTCGATATGCCGGAGGGAAGGGGTGCCATGCAGAGCAAGCTTAACAATCCTTGAACGTTTCCAGGGATGGGGCATCTACCACCTCTCTGGGCAACCTATTCCAGTGTTCCACCACCCTCAGTATAAAATATTTTGTCTTTATACCAAGTCTGAACCAATGTATAAAACCGTAACCCCTTGTCCTATCACAACAAGCCCTGCTAAACATTTTCTCCTCATCTTTCTAATAAAACCCCCTTTAGGAAATGGAAGACCACTAGAAGGTCTCCCTGGAGTCTTCTCTTCTCCAGCCTGTCCTCATAGGAGAGGTGCTCCAGCCCTCTTATCATCTTCATGGCCCCCCTCTGGACTTCCTCCAACAGATCTACATCCTTTTTATGTTGGGGGTTCCAGAGCTGGATGCAGTACTGCAGGTGTGGTCACACAAGAACAGAGTAGAGGGGCAGATTCACCTCTGCTGGCCACTCTTCTCTTGGTGCAGCCCAGGATGCGTTTGGCTTTCAGGGCTGCAAGTGTGCACTGCCTGCTCATGTTGTGCTTCTCATCCACCAGCACTCCCAAGTCCTTCTCCTCAGGGCTGCTTGAAATGCATTCTCCACCCTGCCTATATTTGTGCTTGGTATTGCCTCGACCAACATGCAGGACCTTGCACTTGGCCTAGTTGAACTTCATGAGGTTTGCACGAGCCCGCCTCCAGTGTGGAGGGATATTTTTGCCAATTCTATTTAGACATAATGAAGACCTCAAATTGCTCTGAATAGTTATTGCTATTTTGACAAAAATGTTGAATGACATAGATGCATTTCCTGTGCTCAGATTTTCAGGTCTGTTGGGCACATCTAACTTTCAGGTAACAGATTCAGATAAAAGGATTCTTCAGCATTTAAGTTACTACAGTTTTCTTGCACCTTCTCTCTTCACATATTTTGTGCTATATTCTCCCACATCTCCCTGCTCCTTTTTCTGAGCTACAGCCTGGATTTGGACAGCCTGTTAGAGGTGAAGAATGATCTGAAACCTTGATAATATGTAGAAATATTTTTTTATAGGAGTTATTTCTTATTCACTTGATGTAAGTAATATCTTGCTCTGCTCATGTACCTAACAAATGTAGAGCAAAATTATTCTTTTCCTAGAAAGGACATTATTGTAATAAACCAATTCTTGTTAATTTATATTTTTATGAAGTCATCTCTTCTGGATGACCCTTTGGCTGTTGAATATTACAGTTAAGTTGGTACATGCTGTTAAAAATATTGCTCTATTTTGCCTTTAGCAATCATGCAGCAAAATATTGCTCAGCATGAAAATGAAATAATAAAGATAAGGCAGTTAATAATTGCAAGATATGCTACTATATCTCCTGTTATGAAAATGAGTAACACGAGAGGATTTGGAATACATATCCTTAATTATTTTTGTCTGTCTATTGAGGAAATAGAGAACCAATGTAAAAAAAACTCCACCAAAATTACAAAATCAGTTTTTATTTTATCAGATTAAAACAATATTATTTTTCTCCTTTGGGGCTTTTTTCCTGCACTAAGGATCTGTAATTCCAATTGATTTTTAAAAGTACTTCTGCCAATTATTTAGACACAATTAACATTTGCTACTAGAAATATTCAGAGGGTTTATTTTGTTACAACTGGATTTTTCATACATAGCCCCTGAAAAATGATTTTTCCTGGACATAAAAACTTCATGAATTTTATTTGAAACCTGATATCACCACTGTTGCCTTCTTATTTCACAGGTTGTGTCCCCATGCTATCCTGAGATAATGGTGAATAAAATACACTGAATAGACAAAAAAATAAAATCCTTTAGAAAATACGTGCTTAATCTTAAGAATACGATCATTGCATCCACTCATTTACCACAAGTAACTCAGTCCAATGGCTTAGATAGAATTTGGCAATTTATGAAGAGTTTAGGAATGAAATTAAAAGGTCTTTCTGCATTCCCCCATATAGTTCTCAAATATGGTCTCATAATAAAATTCTACATAAATTTTACCATGTTGTTGGATAAGAAATAGGAGTTTTGCCTACTGAATGCATATTGGAAGACTATTCAAGAAACATATTCTTTTAAGTCCTCCTTTTAATTATTTTAAAGGAAAAAAAAATGGATATAAACTGTGTATAAATGTATTTAGCTGCAGAGCTAAAGAATTTTCATGGGTATTGCTTGAAGGTATAAAAATAAAGCTTTGTATAGCTCTCTGTCTTCTAATTTGATATGTGCTCTTTTTCATCAAAACAGCATATATATTCGATTATAAAGCTTCTTGGGACTCCAAATGGCACAGGTTAGAAGAGCTCAAATTCAAGAAAATGAGATGGCTGAAGTGATTCTGTTATAATGTTCTTCAGCTGAGATAGCCTATTTGCCAAAATCAGACCTTCTGGAAAGTAGAACCTTTATTCATCCAAAATTTGTCCATCTCCTTCTTTAGGCCAGATTTTTTTTTTTGTCAAATTTTGCTTTTAAAGCATGGTTATTGTTGCTAAATCACTGAGATGATTGTATAAAATGTTTAAACTCCTACCAGTTTTCCTGACTTTTCAGGTTTAGAGTAAACGCATTGAGACCTCCTTTGGCAGCTCCAAGTGTGGTCTCTGCCCTACAGACTGTCATGAGCAACTTTGAAAGAGTTGTGTATTGTCCTGCTCTGATTTCATGTTCTGATGGCAAACAAACTTTAAATATCATAAAGCTTCAAGTAAAAGAAACATCAGAGACATTTTTCAGCAGGAAAATGCTTGAATTAATTAGGAGAGAAATAGAAATTCTTGCTGTTACAGAAAAATAGATCCCTTCCTCTGAAGGCTCTATGAAACAGTAACAGGACATTGCAACTTTATGTGCTATAAATATAGTTTCAGCATATATAACCCTCCTTGCCATCTATTATCTTCTAGCAGAGACCAACAGCAGAGCCTATTGCTTAATTATGTTATGAAATTTTAGTAGCTAATTTCTTTAGCTTACAGCATAGGTTGTATAGCAATATATTTCTTTTATTACTAGTGAAATAGTGGCAGTAGTGGCCAAACCTTTTCAGCAAACAACTTTTAATTTACTTCAAACTGATTTAGCATCTAGGATTAAAGTGTAATTCAAGGTGTAAGTTTTTTTTTTTTCTCCACAGGAAACAGTACAGTAATTAGTTAGTAAATCCAAAGTATTAAAAAAATATTGCTGGAAGGGACCTCAAAAGGCCATTTGTCTACCTCTTTGCCCTCAGGCAAAATGTCTGTTACCACCAACAGATGTTTGCCTAATCTAATCTTAAGAAGCTCCAGTTCTGGAAACTCCAAAAACCTTAAATTACGAAGAACACAATTAGAGAAAATTTTCTCTAAAATGTAATCACAGACACCTTCCTTGCAAGGTGTGACCCCTGCAACATGTATTTTAAAGTGTTTATAATTTCTCTCAGCTCTGTGTCTCAGATATTTCAACCATTTCTAACATTATCAGGAGAAAGAATCAACCTCATCAGGTGCACATTGGTAAGGAAGTGGGGAGATTTTTAGAATTACTTGAGGTGGTTTCATAGTCCAGTGGAAAGCTAGGAACAAAATACAGGATTAAAGAAATAAATGTCTTCACAAAGGCAATCAGATGTTCTTTCCTCCAGATGTTTCTGCATTGGATAGTGGGCTGAAGATAACAGACCACAAAATGAGTAAGTACTTACCTCCCTTTTTCCAAGTTTATCTTTACAGTTTGCAATCCAGCCACAACCCAGAGTAAGATACTGCTTTAGTGTCCATAACTGGGAGGGGATATGGGGAGGAGGCATGCTCAATAACAGGAATTATTTAAATACCTTAAATGTTTTGGAATAAGATCATTTCTGGTAGCAATGGTCTGTATTGTAAGTAACCTTGCAAAATATCACTATTTTTAAAAGATATCTTAGAAAATACATATGGAAGGAAACTGAAAAAGGTAATTCCTTCTACCTGCTGAAGCGGGATTAGCTGTTCTTGTGTAATTTCTGACAGACATTCACATTTTATTTTAGAAAGCTCTCATGTTAGAGTCCACTGCCTCCCTGAGCAGGCTGCTCCCATGCATAGGTTTGAGAGTCTGTTCTGCTGTCTAACCTAAATCCCCTTTTCTGCAGTTTAAGCCAAGTTAAAAGTGGTGAGCTGATATTCTTGCCATTAGTACAAAATAAGTGTGTCTTCTATGTTGAGAAATTCCTCAGACTTCTGGTATGAGAGGGTTAAAGCGAGTACAGACTCTTTTTGGCTACCAAAATAAAAAAAAAAAAGATCAAGGGTTTTACTGTATGTTAACAAAGAATTGCACTTATTTAATGAAGTCTGATAATTTATAGTATACTTTTACTCCACTTAAAGACATGCAAAAATATGTGAGGGTTTTTTTTTTTTGTGGATAAGTAGGCTAATTAATTTTCTGTTCAACGTCCTATAGTTCCCAGCTACGGTCCCTGCAAAAACCAAAATGTGGTTAACACTAATATTAGGTTTGTTAACTAGTTTTTAGTAATAACAGTGGGTATATTTTTGCCAATATAACTCAATCTTTACCAGTATCTTTTTGTGTGCATGTGAAAACTTCTACTTTCTGCAGTGGACAACTGCTTTTTGGGTCTTTCTGGAATGAATGCACCTTTATATTCAGGAATGGAAGGTGTTATAACAAATTACAGAAGAGCTGTTAGAACCCTGCCTACTCATGCAAGCACTGGATTAAGTAGTCCCATGTCATACAGTTGCTTCTTTTTTTTTTAAGCAAAGAGGATGGCTGCTGGATTCTTGGGTTCAAATCACCCACTAAGTGTGTCCATGGGAATCTTACCCCCACCTTTAGTGCATAAGTAAAGTGACTGGAGTTTGCGGGTGAATCTAATCAATTTCTGCAGTATTTCTGAAAGGACAAAACATCTTTCTTACCATGAAGGGGTAACTTCTTTCTCCAGGAAGGAGGAATCCAAAAACTAATTGGTCTCTGACAGGAGATTTTGGGGCACAATGTTTCAAGACCACTCCAGGAGTAAAACATCACATTTAGCAAAGGGTATTGTACAAAAATGTGATTGAATCTTAAGCAAAAGATAATGGTAAATCTTATTTTGGACTTCTTTATAACAGAAATAGTCAATGGATATTCTCAACTCAGAAGTCACCCAAAGGATCATGCTGAGTGACAGCAGTGATGTCCTCCCCAGAGAGTTCAGGGCTGGAGGTTTCGACCTGGCCCGTGGTCTGACCACAGTGCCACAGTTGTACAAAGAGCAGATCTGTAGGAGGAATCTCCTTAGCAACACGGAGGAGATTCTTTAACTAACTGCAATAAAAGCTAGTATTTTAAGTTTGCAATTGTTTACCAAGCTTGGGTACTTCCACTTTGTGTCAAGCCACCAAGGAATCATCAAAAATGAACAAAATGTAGCACACAAACTCTATCTAGTACTACCTAAGTGGGAAGCAGGGATTTACCTTCTCCCCTCACACCATTTTTTCTGTCCTTTTATTGCGGGAGCATTTGCCCTCCATTAGGAAAGAATCTGACTACACACTCTGGGGTGTCTGCAGCAACTCCAGATCTAGTCCTTTAGAAATGAGATTTCTTGGCCATTGACGACTCATAAAATAGGATCCCTGTGGGGTTAATGGTAGAATAATTCAATATATTAAGAAACACATGAGATAAAAACAATTAGTGTCAGTTCATCAAGCAGCCTTCTACCTATCTCAGTGCTCCACTTAACGCAAAGTACGCTGTCAAGTGTCAGTCTGTTCAGTAGCAGTTTCTAAGATATTTACCAGTAAAAAAAAATAACAATATCATGCAGCACAGGCCACAATAAAAGTAATAACTTATTCCAGTGATTCTGCAGAGCCCTTTTAAAGGACAAATAAAAAAGGTTAGGGAGTGTAAATAAAAAATTTGTTGTCGCTTCCTTATCCTACATTTTCCTGCTATATTAGTTACATAAACTGTAGTGTCATCTAAATTATTTCCCTAACAGTGTCTGCAGCAGGATGGGTGATGAGCACTGCAGTGTATTTGCAGAGCCCAGGAGGAAAACACACATGTACTCTGGGCAAAACAAAGGGAGAGCAAGAGGGGCTCCTCATAAGCCCCACAGTTTGTCAGCAAAAATACCTGTGTGGCAAAGGATTTTCTGCTGACAATTTAGGGTGGAGTATATTTATTGTCCCATTATTATACCCTAGCGATTATCCATTATTATGAGTATCACCAGATCAGAATATAGGAGTGCTTCCCAATCCACATCATGGCAATGAAGCTATCCCACCTCTCCTCTCTGGGCAGTTCAAGCTGAAGTGATTAAGTTTGCAAACTGGAAGTATGATGTGCTCTGAAGATCAGCAATGGCAGCTAGTTAACTTCTTAATTTAATCCATCTTGCAGTGCAGGGCCAGAAACTGATGTCCAGAGTGAACCAGGCAATTTGCTTTCCATCTTCCTCGGCAGGCTTTTTTTTTACAGTAGAATTGACAAGTTTTTTGTTACTATTCTAGGGCCTCAGTAGCCTCAATATACTTTCACAGTTTTAAAGTTCCAGAACATTTCCATGAAAGGTTAACTATCCTCTTCTCCTTCCCAAATATTATATATGATTTATTAATTTAATTAAAACAAATATAAATAGCTTTGAAAAATAATTTGAGATGAACAACAATAAAAAATTCATTTTTGAAACTTTGAGCACTACATTATCATCTTGAATATGTTTTAACACGCTTGTTTGTAATATGTCTTTTGCTTTTATTTTCAAATGTTTTACATAGACTTTCAGTATTCACTATGTATTGCTGATGACTTTTATTTCAGGTAAGAACAGTTTGATAATAATATTCTGTCTAACTGTGCTGCTGTGGTATGATACCACCCCATGTATTTTGGTTTTTCAAATCAGTATTTATCTTCTGTTATATTTGCATATATACCTTTTGTGGTAAATGCTAATTGGTAATGCCAGAGTTCGCTTTCAATTTAATTAGCATAATTGCACACAGAAAAGAGTGAAAATCTCTTGTAATTTAAATAACATTTATTAAGACTGCACAGAATATCACTGTTGTTGGAGTTTCCTAGGTAACCTTAAGCATTTCGACTGTCAACTTACAGAACTGCTTGACATCTGAAAATCCCTGCAAACTTACAACACTGGAGAAGGGCTGCCATTCGGATCCTTGATTTATTTCATTTTTACCTCTTCTACACAAAACAGATTAGAGAACCTGATATTCAGAATTTTCTTCTTTAATTGTTTCATGTTCCTATCTTTTTGCTATGTGCTTTTTGGGGACTGAAAAAGTCTTGTTTGGGAAATATGTTCCCTAATCCACTATGCTCACAGAGAACAGAACCAGTGCCGTGTGTGCTGACAGCAGAGATGATGATAGGAGGATGTAGCTGCTAGGCAGATTTCTAGTTCTATCAAGTAGATCTGTCAGTAGAGTTTGCTCCCATCAAAAACACAGGATCTAAAGAAAGCAGTTGGTACTGGTATTTTCTGACATGTGTGTGAGTCAAGTGAAGAATGGGTAAGTGTGGTTTTCAGCAATGACATGTGAGGTAGGCTGTGAAACGCAGCTATAGACAGATGTATGAGACAACCCTTTTACTCAGTGACATGCATTCTACAGGCTCCCTAAATGTCCCGCTGAATTTTAAGTAAGCCATTTCTACTCTGCCAAATTTCCTCACACATGGTATTGAGAAAGAAATTCGCAGGAATGTACAAGAGGAAAGGATTACTTCAGCTACCATGGAGAAGCCACAAAACTTAATTTCCCAGGTACTACTTACCTACTGCGAATTCAGATCCCCCATAAAATACCCAAAACCACAGCTGAATTATCAGAAGGTTTCTGCAATATTTCTGAAATCTGCACAGATAGTTAATCTGACCACAAGAAGCAGAAAATATTCATGCTAAAAGTTCAAAAAATCTCTAAAGACATCTTTTCCACAGATTTTTAAACTCCTCCTTCACAAAAGCACATGTAATCTGCGTTGTCCCCAAAAAGAATAAAATCCTTTTATGTGAGGACATTTATGAATGGCAACTACACAGTCACAGGGCAGGCTGACGGAAATGAGGGTTAAACCTCAGTAAGAACTCAGTGCTCTTTTTAGAGTAAAAATGTCTTTGGGTAGAGCAGTTTATTTCTTTACATGGAGAAATACACATAAACATAGCCACATAAACTTTACAAGTGCTTTGAATTTTTAAAAATTAACCTGATTTCCACGCATCAAGTCTTTGCAGAAATTACTGGAGCAGAGTAAAAATGCTATCAAAGTGATTTTCTTTTTTACTTTAAGAACAAATGAATCAAATATTGTAATAACCTTTCTATTTAAAGTATGAAAAATAAGTTTTTACTTATTTTTATGAAGGGCAACTCTCTTAGTAAACATTTGTTTTCAAAAACACATTGCTTTACAGCAGAGACTCTCCCTCCTTTTCGGAAAAAAAAGAAAATAACAGCAGATAGCTTGGAAGGTATATCTCTAAGCATTTGACAAAATTAGGTCTGTTGTTGTTTGGGTCATTAAGTACTATTACAAGGCCACAGTCACGACTCTCAGAGCAATGAGTTATAATGACAGTCAGAGATATTCTTTAGCCTGATATATGAGGCAAGGTACAGTCATCTTTCCTCTCTTTCTCCATTTGCAATACACTAATCTCCTTTAAAAGTGCTTTTAGATAAGCTCATGGAAGCTGATATAATTTCATTCATGCTACCATATGAACTGTAATAAATATCATATCTCTTTAGACAGACCTGGAAATGGTACACTACAGTATCTTATTAACATGAGTATTACCACAGTAAATATTGCAAGTGATGCTATGAAATTTCTTGAATACTAACCCCATGCTCAGCACTAAATAGTGTGCTGTGTGGAACAACCCTGTTAGATGAGTTGAGTAACTGTCTTTGTTTTTTTCTAAAGCAAATGAATTACTCTCTTGAACAGAAGTGAATTATAAAATAATTGAATGTATTTCCATCCAAATAACACTTTGGAAGTTTTCCAGAAAGACAATCTATTCCCCCGAGTAGGTGCTGAGATGGTTGTTGAGCTTTGTGCAAGAAGAAATACATCCTGGAGTAATCCTTGGGCTACACAGTCGCTGTGATATGGCTTTTTCTCCCTCATCGCTTGTAACTTGACAGTGCAGGCGGACCACATTTTAAGTGCAATAAAAATGAAACGCTGTTCAAAGAATGTTTGAATTTAACGTCTATTTTCATGGGCATTTTGAGTAATTTGTAAAAAATACTTTTATTTTATAGTTCACACTGTATAGTCTTTTTCACAGATGTTACATAATACAGGAAAATTCCCTTCAATGGAAACATATCGAAAGGGAAGTTGATTTACAACTCTTTCATTTGTTGTTGTAGTTGAGAAGAGCAGAGTGAAGAGGTTCTTAATGGTTTGACAGAGCTGGAAAAAGGAACTAAACCTTAGGCTAAAGCTGCGCTAGCAAGCTCTGAGTCCTGATTTCATTTCAGCAAAATCACTCAGAGTTTCTGTACTGTGGCTATATGGCTGTTAGGATAAACCTTTGGCCTGTAAATTAGGCTTGGGCACACTGTATGATTCAGTCCTCCTTGTGCTTCTGTAACGACTTTGCAGGCTACACAAGTCATTTCTAGACCCTTCTGCTGTGGTGGTTGTCAAGATCAGATTGCCCTTTTATGTAGCCAAGTGAAACAGACTTTACAGCCGGGGAAAAAAAAGCTTAAGAAAATGTGAAAAGTGATACAGAAACTCTCTGAACACTCAGAGTGCTGCAGAATAGATTAAATCTTTAGAACTCCTGGACTAGTAGGATGAGTTTGCAGTGTTTTTTTTTTCACTTTTCCACCTCAGTTACACATTTCAGACATGTTTTGTCAGGCTGCAATGTCTGGCTAAGCAGTTTACTAGCTCTTTTCCTACACTCTGCTTGTTATCAGTGAAGTTGTCTTCCCGCTCATCAGGTTCAGAAATTATTACTGTTTCTGTATTGGCAACTTGACTTTCTACTGATCAGAAAAAAATGTTAGTGATAAAATAAAATAGTATTGAAAAGGGTCTATCTAGGTTGAGGGAGTTGTTATGAAAAGAGTGAGGACTCTCACCCTATACATACCGTGTCTGTATTCTGCTGCAAGAAGTGGTACAAGGGAGAAGTATTCTGCACTGACAGATATATTGTCATTACCCGAACCCATGATAGCCAGCATGTCAGAAGTGTGACTAGGAATTGAACAAAATTACATGGATGAAAGCATAAATAGGGGTGTGGAGCTTCAGGTAAGTCTCTGACACTTTTAACAACTTAGATCTAAGAGCAATGCTGGCTCTCTTAAAGGAGTCATGGGGAGATAGACCTCACCAGAGAACAGAAAAATACTGATCAGAGACTCAGTACATCCCAGCATAGAAAAAATGCTGTGTAATGGCAGCTTTCATCCAGAGCTCCCATGACCATTGCTACATTTCTAAGTAGTGCTACTTCCTCACCTGTTTCCTCTCAGGATGTTGCTTTTCAGTCATAGAGGATGTTTCATTTGTTCCCAGAGCGTTTATCCTCTCAGTGTTTCTGTAAAGGCTTCCAGCAGCCTTCTCACTTCTGGCAGCTGTGGTCAACTGAGATGGAGCTCAGCTCTGGCCCTCACATGGAAGGCAGCTGTTTGCATATAATTTTCAATTACAGCCATTGAAGCCAAAAGTTATGCAAGACCCTGAACATGCTTGCAGTCCGAAAAGCATGGACCAGCCTTGATAAAGCAACTGAAATAACACCCAAAGATCTTTATCTACATGACCTGTAAGTACTACCAAATTACTTCAGTCATTGACTTGATTTTGATACTGCGTCAATTTCTATTTCTTGGAAATGAGCATTTAATTCTTGATTTCTTAATTTTCATGTCTTTACACCAGGCCTCTATTTAATGGTGAGAAAAAGAGTTTAATGGCACATCATATAAAAATTCATTTTGTCCTCATTGTCCATTTTCTTTAGTCTATTGCTGGGCAAGCTTGTCTATCTAACCTGATGCTCTTGGTTCGTTCATTCTTTCTACTAAGACTTCTGCTGTTGTAGCTTACAGAAGATAGCTCCAGCTACATTTCAGTAGTAACCTGGTATGTTGGACCCCTTTAAAGTTCCTTGCTTACTGAACTTATTATTGAAAGAAAATTACTGATAATTACAAGCTTACACAATCTTTTCACTTTGAGTATTTTTCGTGAACAAAGCCTAGCTTTTATAACTCCTTCTGCACTTGTTTGTGATGTGGAAGGTGGCTGGAATCAGGCTGTACCTCAGCACCTTTGTAGGAATTCGATGACAGATGTATTTCAGGTAGCTGACTGATTACACCAACTCTGCTTTGTGGGTTGCACTTTTTTTATTGCTTACCTTAAATCTAACCAGCAGCTTCTTCTTATTCTACAGATAAAAGAACTGCCATTTTGTCACTATCGGCTTTAAAACTTTAGTTGCTTTGACTTTAAAGTCCTACTTTACAATGAAGATTTCCCAGGGGAAAAACAAAAAGACCAGCATTAACCGAAATAGTAACTGATATCTGTACCTGGGGTATAAGCAGTTCTCTGACAATCGTGGCTAATGAAGTTTTCTCTGTGAATTGCCACAGAGGCTTTTATGACAGAAAAGAGACCGGTAGTTCCACCACTGAAGTCCCCAAGTATAAAAATGCACTTTCTTTAACAGTCTAAATTCAGACCTTGTTTAAGTAATAAAACTGAGTCAATGATCACAAGATCTGAATGCTATCTTTGTAACTTACTAAGTGAAAATCACTTCCCAAAAGCTTCAAGATTTGGTGAATAAAACATAGCTCATGTTACTCCCTCTCTCAGTACGCACTTTTGTATTGAGACATGAGCACTCACTGCTAAGAGGAGTTTGAAGAAGGCTTTGCATCTTATACTGCTGAACCTTGAATAGCATCAATGCCCAAAAGCTATGACAAGTTAGGTTAAGAGAAACACACTTCTTTCAGTAAAATTAATTAAGATATTTGGTTTTGGGCATATGGTCTTAGCTTCTCAATTTCATTCTGAGGCACAAAAAAATCTCATATAATGAGAATCAGGGATTCTTCATTTTCACCAATTTGCCCTTTATAAAGAATAAATATTTAATAAAAATAATAATAATAAAAATAATAACAACAAAAATATCACTGGGAGAGGGGGTGATGGAGAATCTGCTCTTTGTTTCTAATTCCTAGCTCAGTTACATCAGTATAAGTTGCCATTTCTCTAGAAGTCTGTGGAGAAAGGCCAGTTTTACAGCAGTCTGGGAGAACAACTAGGTACCAATCTGCCTAAAGAAGCATATCAGCTGCAATAAGACTGCAGGACTTGTTACAGCTGTGGAAAACTGCATATCATTAGCTTCTCCTCATTTATTTTACTGTTAGGCTTGCAGCATTGGTGTTGAAGTGGCACACATGAAAATAAAAATGGTGTGCTTCTCTTATATCCCGTATTTCTCTGTGACATTATTAGCTAAAAAAAAAATAAGACACAGGTTGCCTCAGTAAAAGGTAAGCTGCCATTCACATTTTTCTATAGATGAGAAAAAAGTATTTTTGCCTGTTTATGAATATATTTATTGTAAGGTGAGAGGTACAGCTGGCTTATGAAAAGAGAGAATGGGAATGGCATTATGAGGCACTTTTACACAGGCTTTTAAATAGCAATTTTCCTAACATTTCTAATGGGTATGTAGAGCTCACCATCCTGTCTGTTTCTTGGGACCATAGTCGTCTTTGACCTTTATTGCCCATCATGTAGGTTTTCTCATTCAGATTGCCACTAAGTTGTTACCAATACTCACCTGATATATGGAGAACCTTTAGAAAACAGTGGTTTATATCGGTCCAGTGTCTGCCGATTTATCTTGTTGCCATTATTTTTGTATATAGCTCACAAGTTTTTTGACATTACCTATGAACTACTGTTGAGCAACTGAAATTGAGACTGAAACTTTGCTTATAACCCTGGTTGAATGTTGTCCAGAAGGAGCACTTGGTACCATGCAGCAGATATATTCAAACACTAGAGAAAAATCCTCCTTTCTCAGCAATAAGAAAAGCAAACACCAGTTGTAAAGACTGCTGTAATGAACGCATCAAGATGAACTTTAAATGCCTTGTCTAACAAAAGCGGAGTTGGTTTCTCCTCTGTCTTACAACTTGTCCCGGTGTATGTGTGGTGCCATAAGAGATTGCACTTTTCTTCCACTGAATAGCATGATAGGGCAACGTTTAACAGCACAGTATTTTCCATCATGTTAATGACAGGGTCTGGCACAAAAGAGTGACAAATCTCACCTGTGTAGCATCACCTCAAAATCCTGAAGCAACAGTTGTGCCCAATGTTCCTTATGGGGAATTCAGGGAGAAAGCAACAATTATCACAAATGGGAATTTCAGAAGTTAGTAAAGCAAATATGATCTGTGGAACATATTTCTATTTTTTTCAGACTTCTGTACAATACCTACTCTAAATTTATTATATATTTATACAGCAGTATATAATTCATGTCTCAGTAAGAATACTTAAGATTATGTATATTTAATCTTTATCTTCAGCTTTTTCTTGTTCTTAAAATTGCATTTAAGCAATGAGTCTGTAGGTTTTATGGAATGTGGTTCTTTTTAAAAGATAAGGATGTTCATTTTAATTGCACAGAAATGGGGTACTGATATTCTGATTCTTGCCATACAAACATGAGTTTATGATTTGCCCTATAGAGCTCAAGCAATTGTTTCCCCATCTACCCTTATTGCTAATTCTCAAGATGTCCTCAGACAAATATTACCTTTGTAGAAGACCATTTCCTGCAATCAGTCACAGCATATTTCATGAACCTGCTTTGCCATTTATTAAGCACTAAACAAATGGTCCAAAGCAGGTAAATGGCTTTTTCTAAGGCTAGTACAGATAATTCAAGGCAAGACAATAAATTCACTTTGTGTCCTCTGATTATATACATTACCATTAAGAGAATAACTATGGGCTAAGTGATAGGATTAGTATAAAAATGCAGAAACCAAAGGACATAAATTCAGTTAACTGTACTCCAAACATGTTGGTTATGATTATCAAGTTATGTCCTTTCACTTCCTTTAAGGAGATTCCTTTAAAGGACCCTGGTCACCTTCTGTCTCATTTTGTATTTTATACATATTGCCACTGACAGAGCTTTTGCAAAGACTAAAAGAAAAGTCGGACTGACATTTCTGAAAAGCATATAATTAGTTGTACATTATTGAGCTTTCAGATATCAGCTGGAGCAGCTCTGCTTTTTATAAGCATTTGATAGAAGCTAGCCATTTTCATGAGTATCAGCTTCCTTTGTCATAGTTCATCAAATAGCTATGAGTACCAAAAAATTATATTTGTTTTAACTGGAAGTCTGACATATATTTGTGGTGACAGGTGGTAAGGTTCAATCTGACAGGCTTTAAATACACACCTATGGAGAGAAAGTTCAGGTCAGAAGCACTCACTATGCAAAGGTCTTTACCTTGTTGTGTGTTTAAATTAGCTATAGAGGAGCACTCCAGCTGTAGGTAGCTCTTGTTGGGTGGCTCTTATCCCATTTCTCCCACAATGAAACATTTGAATGTCAGGTAATCTCTGAAAGGATGGACACTTTGAATACCTTAGGAGAGTGATACAACTAGGATAATGACATAAGGATAAACGCAGATATTTTCAGTGGTTATTATAATCTGGTTGTATACACTACTGTTGTATAGTACTAATGGTAGTTGTATTTATAATCAGTTGGTTTACTTAATTTTTTTAATGTGTGACACAGCTGAACAATATGATTTCAGTCTCACTTAAATAGATGTAAAGTTGGTACAACTTTTCAGAGTTTCTCCTTGAATGATTTATATAATTCTCCCCAGGAACAGAATCAAATCAGATCTAGGAATTTTTGGTGATGTATTCAGGTAGTATAAGTAGATTGTACCAAAAGAGATGTGCAAAACAGGTCTGTGTAGGTTCTACTTTACATTTTCCTAATAAGCTCAAATCTCAGACCAGTTTTTCAATAAATTGTATATGGATGATGAACCTTTGGAGTGAATTGGCCAATTTATGGGTTGGAATCAAAATAATTTGTTATGAAGGTTGGTGACATTTGGCAGTTGAACTAAGTTCTACTTTGGGATGTTGGAATATGAAGTGAAATTCATGGGCTGTAAATCCGTGAAAGCTCAGGATGAGAAAGAAAGATTTTATGACTGGGAAAATGTTCTCCTTTTTGATACATGACCTGTGGGTTTTTTTTGATAAGTGAGAATCTTCCCAGTTGTCCATAAAATAAGCAGTGGACAGCACGTTTAATGATAGAGCCATGGGATCCATTGAATAGGAGTACATTTACTTAGTAAAATGAGTGACATACGCCATCATGAGCCTTAAATCCTAGCACTACCACTATAAATATTTTCTCATTGTGCCCATAAAGCATAACTACATAATGGTTCACACTGACCAGCAATATTTTCAGAATAGACTTAGGAAAACACACATTTAACATGTCCATAAGTAGAACATATTTCCCTTTGTCAGATTTTTACTTCTCACATCATGAAGTTATTCATGGAATAAACCTGGAAGTATCATCTTCCTCTACAACTACCTGAAAGGAAGTTGTAGTGAGGTGGGTGTTGGTCTCTTCTCCCAAGTAACCAGTGATAGGATGAAAGAAAATGGCCTCAAGCTGCGGCAGGGGAGGTTTAGGTTGGATACTAGGAAAAAATTCTTTACTGGAAGACTGATTAGAACAAGCTGCCCAGGAGGTGTTCAAAGAACATATAGACGTGGCACTTCAGGACATGGTTTAGTAGGCATGGTGGTGTTGGGTTGATGCTTGGATTTGATTATCTTGGAGGTCTTTTCCAACCTTAATGATTCTGTGATTCTATTCTATAATCTGTTATCCGTCTTCCCCTAACAGGATCCCCAGCTTTCCCTAAACAATTCCTGGCAGATATTTCTCTAACCTGTTCCCAGATACCTGCGGTGGGTGAGAGACACTGTACAGCATACACACACATAATGAATCCCAGCACTCATCTGTCCTACAGCTAGGAATTATTTCCCAATGTCTAACCTAAATTCAATCTCTCATTTACTTTACTCACGCACTTGAGATCTCTCATTTGCTGTTTCTCAGAATACTGCAACCCCAAGCCACTTTAGGTGGCCTGCAATACAAGCAATAAATCTTGTCATAGGGCACCAAGTGAAGGATTACTGTTCTTTATGTACTAAAATGAAAATGCAAAGCTTGACATTTATGTCTGTTTCTGCTGTTTATCTGCTGTTTCTGCATGGCTTCTAGCACTGTTTCCTGGTTATGGTTATCAGTCTAACATGTGAGTTTGACTACAGTAGGGCTCCTTTTGCCTCCGTGCAGTCACATACTTTAGAAGATCAGGACTTATGTTATTTCTGACATAGAGAATACTGTTTAGAAAAAGGTGTAGCAGGTGTATCATACAGAAACTTGCAGTGATTCTATTTCAAGGTCTGTTTGTATAATTTCTGCCTGTAGCTCTGCTGTTATGTTTTGTTTGACACTTGCCTATTGCTACGTGAAGTAGCAAGTGTTCCCTGTTACCTGTTATTAGCAGAGGAAAGCTATCTTTTATGATGGTTCCTACGCACAATTTTAGTATACATAATGGAAATTATATTTGGAAAATCACGTTCCTTGCCAAGTTTTTCTGTGCTTAGTATAATGAAAATTTGCTGTGTTCATCTTATTTTGCATACCTCTATGCAAGAAACACTGTAGTTAGACATTTTGCCATTTGGATGTGGCAGCAAACTATTTTAATCCAAAGCTTTGTATTGTGTATCAGTAGGCATTCCAGTTGCCACAAAGCTATTATTGGTATGTCTTACCAGCACCTATTCTGCAAGTTTCAAACACTGCCTTGCCCTGACAGACGTGACAGAACTGCTCAGGTAACTTGTAGGTCCCAAGAAGACACCTCTCTGAATCTATTGAGCTACAATAACCACATGAAGGACAGAAGATTGACAGAGTCAAAAATAACATTCAGGTCATTCTATTTGTTTATTTAAAGCATTATTATTTTCATAATAAATTACAATTTTAAAAATGCTTAAAACTTTCAAAATAAATAAATTTTCTTCTTTGCAGTCCTTAAACATGAAGCAGTGAAATGTAAAAGTGTGTTTGTTAGTATCTACAAGCTCATGAGTGAACTTCCTTACAGAGCCCAGACCTTTTGCAATCCTAAGTACTGTTATGAGGAAGAAATTCTGTGCAATGCAAAGCAAAAACAAACAGAAAATATCTTGAGATACTATTTGTGCCTTCAACAGCAGAGCATTCCAGCAGACATACTCAAAGTATTAAAACACCCGCTTATGCCTCAAGAAGTGCCCTGACTCTCATCAAGTATCTCATTACCACAATTAAGCAGGCTTTGCCTTTCAGTAGTTAGAGTAATTCCAGGAGTTAACTTCATTAACCAGTCTATTTTAGTAAATTCATGGTTTATGTACTTGTAAAATAATTTTCAGTTTGTAAATCTCTCCTCATAGCTGCTAAGTAGCCTGTAAACAAACATAGATTCTAAGATGAGACTCTAATAACTGAGTTTAATTTGTCTTAAATCCCTGAAGTCCTGAAGTACATGTCGGTTGCCTGGTAGGTGATTCACAGCTTGCTGACTAAAATGAAAAAGAACCCCTGGGTTACTGGAGTTAATAAATAACATTGCAGATTTCTGCCATTAAATGCTGCTGAAATGCTATAAGGTAAGAATGACAGAATCAGCTTTTTAATTCTTTAATACTGATGCATAGATTTAATGATTTAACACTGACACCTCTCACGTAAGAAGGCACCTTTCATTCCTGAAGAGCCTCATGGCTGATTGATCTGATTTACCGCAGATCTGTCACTAACCAGCCCTGGGCTGAATGACACCACTGTTTTCAGTATGAAAAGGACTTCAGTGCAAAAAGTGAAAATAGTTTTTTTTTTTTTTCCAGGTGAAAATATGGGGAGAGAGGAACTTGCTAAATAGTACATAGGAATGATGAGCTAACGCCTTAATTGTTCCCCAAAAATGTATTTGAAAGGACTATTGGAAAAGAGAAAATGGATATCTCCCGGGCTGAATCCCAGGTATAGTGAAGTATGAGATGAAATCAGAACAGCAGCATTAGGAAAACACATTCTTCAGCCATTATACACAGTTATTTCTTATTATAGAAAATAAATGAGTACTTTGTAAAATGCATACAAGCCATTTGTATTTAGTACATTCTGCAAGATAAGGAATGGCAATCATTTCTAGAAATCTTTCCAATGCAAACAAATTTGCAAAAATAAATTTGTCAGACTGTCTAAATGTATGCAGTTTGTAATTTTTGCAAATATGTAAAGAAACCTGATGACCCTTTATTTCTTTGCTGCATAGAAGAAATTCACCTCAATTCTTTTAAGACAGACTTTATCTTCTCATTAACTTTGATGCTTCTGAATGTTTTTATAAGAAGATGCAGATGAGAATTGTACTAATAGCTATATCAAGATGTTTATAGGATTAGATTGTAGACTGTAGTCTTGTAGTTTGTTTCTTTCAACTGCTATCATCTTTTCTGTCTTCTTACAGAAGCACTTCTATTTATTTAAACATTTTGCTCATCTCTTCTTCTGCTAAGACTCAGAATAGTAGCTGCCACAGCATCTCACCTTCAGCTATCAGAATTCTCGTATGTTTTATTGCAATATAAGATACCATACATACAGGAAAACTTTTCTAGTTGTAGAAAACAACAGTTGTACAGCAGATATGCTCCCTCTGAAAGAATCCAGGAAAATACACCTATATAAGGCTACAAATTGTCTTTCCTTTATATAGAAAAGGAAAGACTCAGATGTTTTTTATGTGAGAGTACGATTTGCCACCACCACACCCCTGGGGAATGGAGTTCTATATCCTTAACGTTTTTGACCATAGATTGTCATTAAGACCCATTTAGGCTATAAAATAATACAACAGTGAAATGAGCACTCTTTCACTCTTTCTTTATGAAAATTAATAGCAAAGACCTCACGCCTCCGCACAGAGGGTAGAATTATTCTCCAAAATCTCAACAGCATCCCCTCCCACTTGGCATGGAAGCTCTGTTATTGTCATTGCTATAATCATATTATAGACTGTCTGTTTATAGATGAGGCAGCTGTGTGTGTGTAGTTGCCTGTTTCAGCTGGAAATAGAAGGTGCTGGACACAATACTGTTCAATACATCTAGCAGGTTTGGAGGCATGACCAAGCTGTGTGAGCCTGTTGGCTCACCTGAATTTCATAAATAAGAGCTAAAGCATAGAGAATCCAGAAAGGGCCAGGAGGACAATGCACACCTTTCAAATGCCACTCACTACATGCAGGTCCCTCAGAGTGTGACTGACATACAGCACAGGTGTTTTGCCCCCTTCCTCATGGCCTTCTCTCCACAGTGCTTCCTACCTCTTCCACTCTGTGCACCCATCCACAAAATTTCTTGCCTCTCCTTACTCAAGGTCATGCAAACTATTCCTTTAACCTCATTCTTTACAGCACAGGGGCCCCTCTGCCATGATATTTTACTATTTTACAGTCCTAAACTTATCTAAGCAGTCCTGTCACACCACAGGTTTGATCTTCCTTGCAAAGCACATTCCTCCCATACTTGACTGCTCCTCAGCTGCTTCTACTCCTCTTTGCTCATTTCAAGAGCCAAGAAAAGAGCTGGTTGAGACCTCTTGGGCTGATTAGCATAGACACTACAAATATTCCAAGCTTAGGTACAAATTGGCATGGATGGTCCCCAGCTGAGGTCGGGTATAAACTGATCCTTTGGAGGTGTCTGCCGCTGAATTGATTTCTTGTCAGCTGGAAAGACAATCTCAGTATCTTATGTCTCAAAAATTCGCAAATGTCACCAAGCAAGGGAAATCAACCTGCTGCAGTGCATATTTCTACTGTTACACCTTACAAGACTTTACAGATCTACAGCTGGTGTTACATTGAATCAGTATTTTCCTTGTGAACATAGAACGAATGTACTACATCTATAGTTATTTTTAAAATAAGCTTAATTTCATTTATTATACGAGTTCTTGTATCTTGCATTACTAAAAATTTCATAAGAGTTCACTAGATCAGAAAGTCAGCTGGGAGAGGACAGGTTTTTATCTTACAGTGCTACTGACAAGGGACTTAGATCAGCAGCAAATATTTTGACCAAGTATCCTATTTCCCAACAAAGCTTTAAAGAACACTGTTTAACTAAGGGATACTTTCCTGTGATGTAGTGGGGTTATATTCTACTTTCAGGGCTTAATCCATCAGTGTAGATTCTGAGACAGTTTTTCAGGTGTTGTGGACTGAATCTTGCCCTAAATAATGTTCAAGTAAATATGAACTACTTCCACTGTCATCGCTATTGGAAATGTAACAGCAGCAACAAGCACGGGGCAATTTTTCTTTTCCATGGAGTAAACATTAGAAGAAGTTATGGTAACTGTGGAATTAGATATTTCTAAATGTTCAGTGGGTATATGTGTGAAATACTCTTTACTAGGGTCATAATGAAGAGACATTACTTGAGGCACACATGGCTGTAAACTTCCTAATTCCCATTAAGCCATGAGGGAATTACTTAAGTTCTGTTGAAAATACAGACCTTGGTGGTATGCCACAGGTCTCGGCTCCAGTGTTCACACTGGATAAAAAAAAAAAAGGAACAGAGAAGTCTGAGTTCAGAGGAGCTGAGTAAGAGCAAGGGGAAGTGTATCTCACATGTTTTGAAAGATGGCTCAAGCAGAAATGGAGGACATTGCTCCTTCCAGAGAAGGTCCATGCACCCCAGGCAGAAAGCAACCCCTTGGCTCCTGCACACAGCCCTACTACAGCCAGATGGACCTGAAAAGCCTCAGATTGACTTTCAATCTACATTAATTCCAACTTTCCAAAGGTCTCCTCTAGACGACTACAGAGCTGAGCAATTTCCTTTGCTGCTTCTTTTCTGCATGGTTGCCTGGATACTCAGTCTCCTTGAGGATCTTGCTGATTAAAGTGTGGTTGCAATTTGGTGATTTGAAGACCCTGATCTGTCATCTAGATACAGAAATCCTTAGAAAAAAAAAAAATAGTGATTTCTCAAGTGCCTGCTTCAGCGAAGTTACTTAGACACAATTATCCACAAGAAAACTCTATGATTTAGAGATTTTTCTCTTATACTGATAAACATACTACATCCAAAATGAATTTCAGTGGTGTTAACTTTCCATTTGTCTTATTGTGCAAAGTAGCACATTTTTTGGCACTGTCTGTTCCTATACTATGTCTCGCTCTTGTTTAACGTACAACTTGATGGCTGCTTCCAGAAACAGGTGCAAACCTTTCCCAACATGAGAACATCAGAGGCTAATCAGCATGCTGTGACCCTGTTTTCTCAGGGCTGTTACAAGTTCCACTTTTGATATAATGCTTGGAAAGAAGCCACAATAAACACATCAAATTGTAGCAAGATAGGAGAGGTAGTGCATTTGTGTCTTTCCAGATAATACAGAGTTCAGAAACAGCAAAATTTCACTCTTGTTGGTCAGTGTTTGTTGCCTACTTTGCTCTTTTCTAGAATTATAACATATATATCAGTAAAAATGACCAGAATTGGAATCCAATAAATTAACAGAGAGCATGCCATGGATTTATGTAAAGCCTGCAGGAACTTATCATCACATAAAAATAAACAAATAATGTTTCCATGCAAACAAGACAAAACATGATAAACATGGGATTTAAAAGTTGTCAGGAAATAATTTTCCACAACTTATAACATTTTCTTCCTTTTCTGGGTGAGGGGGGAAGTATTTACAAAAGGAAATCCAAGCCAATCTATAAAGACTGACAAAAAATCGATTGTAGAGTATATTTCTCAATTTTATGTTTAATTGACATTTCTATCTCACATCTAGTAGATCTTTCCTGATACAAATTTAGGCAAAATGATTGAATTATTGTGAACATATTCAATTTCCAGAAATTGAAATGAAGATAGACTTAATAAGTATTTCCAGTCAATTTACTTACAGCTTGATGTGAAGAACTTATAATTTTATAATCTGGATAGCCATCTAAATAGTATGCTTTGGGGTGGTTTTTATTTTCTTTGGAATAATGAGAACATTAAATCTATTGTCAGCAATGGCTAAAATTCTCTGAAGTCTTTAGTTATAGCTCCCTTATTCTTTTAATTATCCATGACTTTTTGAAAGCCTTTGAATTTTGTCCCAGCACTCATTCAGCCATTTCTGAATTACAGCAAGGCAAATAAAATGTCCTTCCCATTTCAGTAAATATTAAGGTATCTTCTTTGCTCCTATGTAACGCAAAAATGCAGAACTGTTACAAATCAGAGCTTCCAAGGCCATCAACTTTCTATTCTTATTCAGCAATACTTAATACATGTGCATTATTTTAGCACATTATTCAATAACGATAGGCTTGAGGACATAGAAAAAAATATTTTGTTCAACTAATTTTTAACTTCTTTATTAGAAATAATAGAGCATGACTGTATTATATGTATTTAGAAACTCAGTATCAGATTCAGTTTCTTGCTTATTCATTTCCAGTACTGTAAACTTTGTTTCATTTTATAGCTGTGATCTTTCCTCCCAAATAAAAGTAATTATGCAATGTATGAAGTTGTGCTGAATGCCTAGCCTTGCTTCCAACACAACAAGGGTATGAATTGGAGAGAAGCAGTAGTTACCCTCCCATTGCAAAAGGTGCAGAGATAATTCCTACCTCTTTGGGAAAAAGATAGATTTTGCAGTTTTCCTATCACAAACCCCTTTTTCCCAACATAAGGGGCAACAAGTAATGGGAATAAATGATGTCATAACAATTCAGGACAGCAAGGTGATAGAGGTCAGTTACTTGCTGGCTTCCTTGTTTCCCTTCAGATAATGTAAAATAATCTTTTCTTTGAATGCTAGACACAGTGGTATGTTTACTTCTCTTACTGATGATGACAAGTGGAAATCTGGATGCTGAAAGTCAGGTATCTAAATAAGCTTGATTCTCTCTGGTGTAAACACATATACATCTTTTCTTTAGATACTGAACAGTCTTAGCAAGCTCTACTGATAGAAAGCGAAACATTGGGAAAATATAAGCTTTGTTGCCTTTTAGGAAAGAAGGAAAGAAGGCACAGCTTATATTTTTTAAAATTCAAATTAACTGTGCTATTGATATTAATCTCAGAAGATGTTTGTTAAGCAAGAAGATGACACAGCCCTTAAACGAAAATGAAAAAAAAACTAAATCAATAACAATATATTGCAATCTGACAAAACATCCTATACATATGGAACAGTGCATCCCATTTATAGATCTTTAGAAGATTTTAACACAAGCTGCCTGATTTCACAACCCAGCATACAAAGTGAAATGTGTGGGAAATGAATGATATAATGAAGTGAGAAAACAATCTCATTCTTACGGCACTGAGTGATTGGTCTTAGTCAATCTTCAGAAAACTAAATATAGAAAGGTTCAAAGAGGATTAAATCTGCAATAACTGAGGATGTCTAAAGAGGTTATGAAATGAACATAAAGTTTAATTAATTCAATAGATGAGGAACTGCTTAATAGCATAATTACTTGAATTTATTGCAGATATTTCATAATATGTGCAAAATGAACATTTTAACCCTGGAATTACTGAGCTGCATGATTCGCTTTCTTCTACTGAATAAATTATTCACTTAATTGTTAACAATTATTATAATCTTTATTATTATTATTATTATTATTATTATTATTATTATGTGATTTTTTAAAATATGTGTGCTTGGATTTACTTCTCAAACACATTAAACCTCCTCATTTATGAAAAAAAAAGAAATTATAAACTATTTACTTTCTAGAAATGCATATAATACCTGGGTAATGCTGCGTGTGAGGATATTATTTCAGCTCTAACTTGTGGTGAAGAATCTCTCTACACTTACACAGAAATGAAAATAACTTTAAGATGTATTACACATTTTTCTGTGAGGTAGCACAATTCAATTATCATAGAAAGATAAAATTAAAATACTGTCTTAGCTCAAGAGAAAAATACATGGCACAACTGAGTTCCTATGAGCTGTTTTACTGTACTACACATTTAGCTGTAAATCTCATGTGCCATCTGGTTTCTGGTTGCTTTTAAACACTTAACATGGTAAACACCATAGGCTCACAGAATCTTTAAGGTATAGTATGCTATTTTTTCTTCTCCTTAAATGTGTCAGTAGATTTTCAAAGTTACTATTGCTACTTCATTTCTGCTAATATTCTTCTTTCGGTAGTGTCTGCATGCCTCTGGTTCAGATTAGGTTCTCATATTGCTGTTAAGGTTGTAAAAATACAATTTTTTTTTTTTCTCCTGAAGATCTATCATAACCAATAAATTTGTTATGCCATCAGAAGGAAGCTTGTTGTTGGACAGCATTTTATGAACTTAATGAAAGTTTGTCTTAGAAGTCTGTCATGGGGTTTTTGTACACTTAAATTACTACTTGGCGTTGGTGCAGTTTCTCTCCCTTAAATTAGGTGTAGAGACTAAACTGAGAGCTTTGAAGATCTGGAGTTGATCATTCAGTGACTGGAAGTATGCAGAGAGAAGCAGCTTTCTGAAGGATCAAGGGACTAAAAGAAATTAAAGAATACCTGGGAATGTGATCAATCAGATTTTACCCTGGCTACTTCATGTGTATTAATCGATAAATCTATTCACTGCTTTCAGAAAGCTTTAGGGGTAGATAAAAAAAGGTGTTTACCTAGTGGCACTTTCAAAGCACCAAAATGCCTATTACCTTTAAAAATGAATTTAAATAATTTGATTATGTTGAGGAAACATATACTTTCCACAGATTGAGAGGCAAGACACATAGAGGTGCCTAATCTAAACAGTAACCTACATGTATCCTCACACAACTTTTAGGTAACAACAAGGATGGATTTGCCTTCTTTTATTCCAAGGAGTTGTCCCTCTGGTGGTGGGTGTAGCTCTGTCTCCAGATCTAAATCAAAGAGCTTCTGGATTTTTTGGAATGAGACTGTCTCTGTGTACTTTTCTGATTACAAGATCAAAAGCTGGATACTGACCTACATTCTTTTGTTGATGATGTCAGTAATAGGTCAAACTATTATTGTAATGAAATCAGCATAGATTTGTACATCCAACAGTATTTTGACCTTTCCGTTGCGTCTTATGGCTGATGGTCAGAAATCTTCAATATATTTCAAGTAGATGGGCAATGGATTGTTATCATAGTAAGTGAAAAAAACAGGTGGCAACAGCACAGAATGAAAATACTCAAATGCCTCTGCTTTTAACCCATAAGTATGATAACTACATATTTATTTCAGTATTAGTTGCTATGCTTAAAAAAACTCCAACATTTAAAAATTGAATACATGGAATACAGTGTGTTGTTTTGGTCTAGTGAGGGGGAGCTTTAGTGGCAGCTTCTGCAAGAAGCTGTGAGAAGTTTCCCCTTTGTCCAGTGGACTTCGTCAGGTCTCGGGCAGAAGTCAAGCCCAGGAAGAGGGAGGGATGATGGGAAGTTGCTTTTTTTATTTTTTTGCTTTTTTCTTTTCCACATTATCCTGCTTTGGTTTTAATAATAAACGAATAGCTTTCCCCAAGCTGAGTCTGTTTTACCCATGACAGTAACTTTAATGATCTCTCCTTGACCTTGTCTCAAACTTTGAGCCTTTTTTCTTATATTATCTCTCCCTATGCCTTTGGAGGGTGGGGAGAGTGAGCGACAGACTGCATAGCTTGGTCCTGAGCGGGGCTAAACTATGACAACAATTGATAAGTTGTCACCAGACATACATTTTAACATATCCTGAATTGACCTCCCACTGTTACTCATGAGCTATGAACCAGGCCTTGCCGACTTCCTATCTGAGAAGCTATGATTTTTAAAAAGACAAGGAGGAGGGACTGAACGACCCCAATCTACAAATGTGTTTTAACACATATACATATACATGTTTAACACATAAACATATATGATGTGTGGATCAGATTTCTCAGCTACTTTAAGGTCCTTTTTTCCCTTCTTACAAAGAAGCCACAATTCACATGAAAATGCTCAAAGGAAAACTCACTTTTATGTGCTTCCTGCTCACAGAAGCCCAGGAACAGTGGCAGGGGAAATCCTTTACCCTTTTGTGGTGCCAGATCCACTGAGACACTCAAAAATAGATGCAGCACCTGTAATGACAAGTCCTCCCAGACAAGTCCTCTGAATCAGGGAAGTGGTGGTGCATCTCGCTCTCCTATTGATGCAGCATAAATTCTGGCCAACTAAATAGTATTTTTTCTTATCATTAAACAAGGAAGGCATGTTTCAACACAAGAACTATCACCTTCAGATTTGAAATATTCAATACTTTCTGATGGAAAAAAAAATCTCACTCTTATACTCCACACTTTTTAACAGCAACAGCTGATAATTACTCACCTCCTATAAATAGCATAATTACTGAATAAGTCAAGGATGTTTAAAAAGATCAGTCATAACCTCTTGAATAAAATACTTCATATACTTTTTAAACCCAGTTCTCAATCCATTATCATCAAGATTAATCAACTAATTTTTGGATGTGAGGAAATACTTAGGAGTCATAATTGCACAATGCTAATCAAAGGCAGGAAGAGTAATGAAAGAATAAAATAAAGGGAGCAGACGTTTTTCAGATTTTTCTTCCAGACATTTGTGAATAGCAATTTCCATTTGCCTATGTGACTTGACTAAGCATGTGATGAACATTTTCAAATCATGACTCAACAACAGCAACATGAATAAATGAAATTCCTTTAAGTAAATTGCCAAATTTATTTTTTAATGACTTTTCCTCCAAAAAAACTGGACATACATGGTCTCTCTCAACTCAGGTTACACGAATTCTCTCTTTTATTTTTGTTGTCAAATTTTATATCAGTTAATATATTTTTTGTTTGTGCAAGAGGAAAGAAATTTGTGTATTTAGGATTTTAAAAAGTTTTTAGATTAAAAAAACCATTTTTTTTTCTATCCATTTTGACATATTTCTGTTATCCTGCATGGATTCTGAATCAAAAGAAGTTGAACTTTGGAGGCTTCTACTAAAACAGTGTCTGAGGAAATATGCTGTATTTTGTCCTTGCAGCCTTGACTCAGAAAATTTAGGATCAAGGAAGACAGGCTATCTTGCTAAGTAAATACTCCAAATATAACAGTAATTATTCAACATTTCTTAAATAAATCCAAATCTTGAAAAAGCACAAGTCTCAAGCATATTAATCTTCTGGAAAAAAATGAAAATATGTCACTATAAAAGGAATTCCAGTACTTTCAACTGTTCATAATTTTGCTCATCTAATTCCAGCATCTTTTTTTCATATTTTTAAACATATTTTCACCATGGCTTCTTTGCATGAACCATTTGCGTCAACTGTTTTCATCAAGGATTCTGTTTCACTGGCACCTACTCTTCCATCTCAGATCAATTGAGAATATGAGTAACTTGAAATATTGACGTTGAACAAAAATAATACAATGTATCAACATTGTTCCTATAGTAGCTTTCAGTAATTTTCTTTAAAATAATGTAAATAATCTATATTAACATAAAATAACACCTGACTGAAGTTTCTAAGTTCAAAAGAAAATAAAGGTGCTTCGGTTCAACAGCAAAATGCAAAGTCTGAGATATACTTTCTAATACATTACTTTCTAGTAATATAACAAAAATCATATTAGACTAAACCTGAGATTCCCATTTCAGCCAGTTGTGAATATACTTTACTTTGAGCTTGTAAATATGTTCTATGAGATGTAGGTTGCCTGGACAGTCTCTGAGCTTTTAAATTTATGAATTCACCTTGGTTATAGCTAAATTCTGGTAGTTTACATTACCTGGTCACCTAGACAACCAGATTAGAGACGTAGTAAAGATGAACCACAGCTTCCTGCCAGCATGCTGACTCATATTTTCTTACGAAGGAAACCAAGTCAACGATGAAGATGATATAGGATGGAGCCTTATCCCATCAAGGAGATAAGATGGGGCTGCAACACACACTTCAGGATTTGGGGAGATTAGGCATATCTGTTGATGGTTCTGGATGAATGTTTTTACATGCTTAAAGATAGATGTTTAGATATTTTGTTGACCTGGCAAGTGCAGATGATAATTTTCTAGAATTATCTTCCAGGTTTCTTGAATGACAACCAGTAGAGAAATATTTTTTCTGTTTTTCCTTGCCACAGTTATCTGCTCAACATTTTTCAAAAACAATGCCTAGTTTCTAAATGTTCATACTTTGTTCCATTCATTACTGACATTCCAAAATAAAACTCTGGAAGAGAAGAGCACGCTTTCATGGTTTCCATTTCCAAGTTTCTGAGCAGTTCTGCAGAATATTCTTTTATATATTCAAAACTAGGCTATCAAAATATAATGCCAATTTAAGCCACAACCATTATTTATATTAGTAGTGAAGGAGAAAAAACGTAGTGGTAAATTAATCTTTGTGCAGCAAAGAACTCCTTAAAATAGGTTTTCAGCATGCATAGTAATGAACTATTGCTATCTCTCCTCAACAGACATCTTTAAATAACTATGTCCAAAGTTGTTTAAAATCCTTTTCCTAGAATTTCAGTTTCAGTAATGGAAGGAAGACTGATTCCTCACTTATAATGCTGATCAACACAAGCCTCCTTTTTTATCTTCTGCTTAATATAGGGAACTCATGAATCAGCTACGACTTTTACATGCCTTCCCTTTGACCTTCCCACAGATAATCATAATAACGCTGGGCTGCCGAGAATCAATCAGTTTTCATAAAGGCAGCAGCCTTCAGATTAATCTCATATTATTAATTCTGCAAGTTAAAAAGACAAGCAGAAAGACAAGATGGCTTTCAGTGCTATTTACTTCCCTAAAAATATTTCCTGTGGATAATAAACAAACAAATTTCCAATCTGGTGAAGCTGTAAATTTGCAGCCTTCATGAAAATTAATTTAAATGGATGTGACTGTGAGGTTGGGATTGTAAAGATTAGGGAGACTCCTGTAGTTATAATTGCCTGTTCAGTTCATCTGCTGCTCTGTCACTCAAGAGTGGCACAGCTGCATTAACAACTCTAATCATAATCTAATTCTCAGATCAAATTCCCATCTTCAATATATCCCTTAATAAAGCTTCCATACCCCATCTTTTAGCCTTAATTATTGCTTCCTGTCTCCCCTGACAACCAAATTAAAAGGTACATGCAGCAGTTCTATAATAAAAAAAAATAGCACTGGTACAACTACTGTACTGTGAATTCTCACTAACCTTGTGAAGGTTGGATGGCTTGTGATAACAGATTTTTTTACTGATAGCGCAAGAACTAGAAGATAAGAAATACAATTTTATAATCATGTATTGATTTTTATTTTTTTTCCTGCTAATATGGAAAATTACCTGGGCCAGTTTTTAGATTAGCAACGTGAGAAAAGACAATTTTATAGGAAAACTGTCTAGAATCCAACATGTGGACTGTTTCATTTCTTCAAGCTGGAGCTCTTGACATATCAGTTGTTGACAGTAGACATTGTACTAGTTAAAGTTAAATCCTTTTGCACAAGAAGAGAGATGCAAAGTCAGCAAGATACTTAATCAGGCATCTACCTTTTGACATATGAATAATCTCAAGTCAATAGAACTTTTCACATGTTTAAAATCAGCAAATGCCAGAGTACTTTTTCAGTAGTGCCCAAACACTCAGTGGCCTGTCCATGTAGGATTCTGGTTTGTCTGTTGCACTGTGTGAATGAGGATTTCAATAAAAGAGCTAAACTGTTGTCTATGCAAATGTAACAAGATAGCATGTTGACATTTCTGAGCCAGAAATACATTTCCATGAAACTTTAATACTGGACTAATATAATCATGCTTAAAATGGGACAATGATTAGAAAATTAAAATGGTGAGACAGGCATGGACAACTAAAGAGAAGGTGATTGTAAGAGGAGGTAAGGGAGAAAAAGATTAATGAATTATTAAAATATTTCAGCTAATTTAGGAAGGTTTTGAATAGAAAAGCAAATTATGGTGCTGCGATTTTAAAATGTAGCCATGGATTTCAAGGGCAGTAAGTAAAGTCTCTCAGGGAATGGTTTCACAGATAAGGGAAGCGTGCAAGAATGCCAAAACTTTAAACATGGCAGATTTTAATTGTCCTGATACCAGTATTGATTTGAATAAGAACAGTTTCAGGGCTAAAGAGACAAATATGTTTGAGAAAGTAGCAAAGGGTTTCTTTTCCAAGCAATATGCTTCCAGTTTTAGTGGCTTGGGGCTATCTTGCAAGGGAATGGATCTTGAATAAACTGGGGCATGGAGGACAATTTAGTGTGGGCAATGAATCTGAAACAGAAAGTTCAGTGAAATGAAAGGGGTTTATCATTTAAATGGATACAGTCTGGAGAACTCTGACCCAGAAAGGAATGTGCTTAGTCATTCTTGCTCAGGGTATCTAAAAGTGAGAAATGAAAAATGTTGCACAACATCATAGGTCACTTCTGAAAATGCAGAGATTTCTCCTGTACCTAGATTTTTATTGTCACATACTAATCAAGTGATCTGAGATACTCCAATGTTTAAAATTCCAATTGTAACATTTCTGCTGGTCTTGGAGACTCCCACCAGTTTTGCAACTGGTGAACTTTTAAATTTCCCACTGGTCACCAAAAGATATTTCTCTATTTCCTTTTTCATTTTTTGAGATTTGAAGCATGACAATACTGAAGTATACAATCCAGTTATGTTTTTCTTAAAGAAGAAAACACATAAGACAGGTGTAGATACATTACTTTTTAGTCATTAAGCTGAAGGAAGAATAAATATTTCAGTAACTCTAATTCTTAATTCTTTTGTATCTGATGGTTTTATGATTACCCAGGTCTTGTCACACCTGAAGTTGTAGTGCTGTACCAGGGTCAGTATTTGCAAAAGTTCTTAAATTAACCTTTTTAAAAGCATGAGTCTTCTCTTTCAGTAACATTTATTTGATGACAGTAATTACTATATGGCTTCTCCTAGCCTTGTAATGTATTCATCTTTACAAGACTCTGCAGATGCAGGAAAGTGTTACTATTTCCATCTTTTGTTTTGAAAACAAAAACAAAGGATGTGATTCATCTCCACCCATAAAGTAGAAGCATAGTTTCAGAGGGGTGGATAAACTCTCTTAATAGTCAATGGAGAAAGATAAGTTGCCTTCAGAGGGCAATTCCTATTATCATGCAGTATCTCGAGGTGAATCACATCCTGGTGGAGTCTGAATTTCTACACTGACTATAGAAGGAGGCTTCAATACCTAGCCTAGACTAGAGAACTAGTTATCAGCTGTCTGTAGGTAAATTGAATACTACCCTAAAATCAGCCAGGGGGTCTTATCCTAGTAGACTAAAGATCCAAGAAGAAACAAAGGAATCACATCTCTGAGCATTTCAATCCCTTAACTGGCAAGAGCTCTAGAGTCCCAGGTATGGGAAGACTTCCTTATTTCAGTGTTGAATCCAAAGCAAGCTGAACTACAAGGAGAAAGTGATCCAGAGCTGAGCAATAGCAACCAGTGCATCCCACTGTGATCCCAACAGTAAGTGCTACAGTAGTATGATCCCACGACTAAGAGCTACTCTGCCCCTTTTCACTGCCTAGAAACCTAAATCAGGATAGGATGTTGGGGTGGGGAGAAGGGGCATTGCTGTACACTGTAGAATTAGGCCTTATAACTTTGCCTGTAAAAACAAATCACAACCTCTATGTCCTTAATGAGGTTAACTTGAGACTCTGTGTATTCATAAAAAGAAAAATGAAGCAGGATTAACTGAAGAAGGCCAATGTTAGAACAGCAAGGGGACTTCTGGCTTAGTATCAGACTTTACCCTTTGTCAACCAGAGGAATTAAAAGAAAAAAATCTTATCTGAGAGACTGATATCCTAATGACAAAACATTGACTGTTCTGACATGAAAGACTGAACCTTATTTATCAACTTTTTAAAGGAATTCTTCAGCTGGGAGAAATACTTAGAGCTGACACTTTCTTTGAAATCAGTTTTACATTTTGCTGAAACAGCACTTTTTGAAGAAAAATATAAGTGTCTGAGTAAGTCCTTAATAGCTGTACTCTTTAAATTTGATATTAAAGCTAGACTTATAAATACAGGAACTGTTGGATGCTTCAAAAGTTCAGGGCAAAGCAGTATATTTCTGTACCTAAAATGGAAAAAGGCTTATCCGCGCTATTCACATTTCTTGTGTTAGCAGATTCAGAGTACAAATTCTGTGAGAAAAGTCTTTTATCAAGGTTGCTGACACTTATTATTCTGCTGTTTTTCTTTCTTTTTTTTTTCTTTTTTTTTTTTTTAATCTTTTTCCCTGGGAGATCAGAATGGTACCAGAACAGATTTATTCATAAATTTATAATGGTTTGGCTCTGTTGTGTGAGAAATAAAAGATGTGGGGATTTTTATCTTTTCACCTCTGCAGCCTCACAATCTTTCTACACTATGGAAGCGTTGAAGTACATTTACAGTGTTATTATACCTATTAGGACAGATGAATATCCTTCCCGGCTTCCAATCCTTCCTAAGCTCTCTCGAGTCTTCACTTAAAATTGCAAAGGTAATGTGCATGTTCCTCAGAGCAGGTGATGTCACACCAGGTAGAGTATGTTTTGAAAATTTATACAAATACAGGTGGTTAAGTAAGCGCTACATAAACCAGCAAATGTAAGTAATCAATTAATTTATATTGTATCAGTCACCCCCAAGGGTTATGGATCTAAGAAAAGAGTGGAAACAGTTTAGTCTCATATATATAATTTTGACAAGTTCATGCTACCTGTGTATCTACCCATAAAAGCATATAAATAAAGAGAACAATAGTATATTATTTTTCCACTGTGTATGCTTTAAGAAGACTTTGGAATTAATAATGAAAAGATGGCACTTCTAGAGCATATTTAAGTGAACACCTTTGTAAGCCTAGATCATCTTACTGATAGAAACTATTAGTTGCATTCAGGCAATTAAACAGCACTCCAGTCTACATTCAGTACAGTCTACACTTTTTGCCAGAACTCATGTCCCCTCTGTGTCTTGAAGAGTTCACAGAATAAAAGCTGTGTACGTACTCCTGAGCCTGTAACTCCTTGTCTCATTTTTGAATTTCACATTTCCTCATTAGCAACAATCGCTCTAAGCATCCTACTAACCTCATCCTTCACAAAGGAACAAGTGTTCAAAGATAAAGAATCTTACAGATTTAAGAAAATTAGTTACTAATTTAAGAAAATTAGTTACAGCACTTCAGTTTTGATTTTACTGTTTATTTATTTCCTCTGTTTCAGTTAAGCAGTATCTATACATTTCTGTCTCGTTACCTTGCTTTTTTTTTTTGCATTTTTGTGTTACATATAAAAAGAAGCAGAGTCCAGAACCACAGATCAGAGCCAAATTTGTTCTTTGCCTGCTGTCTTCTGGTTCTGAGAAACTGGTATTCCTTGTTTGCCCAGTTTCAGATGGGCAGAGGGAAAGTATTCCTTCACAAATTACCTGATAGATTAGATACTTCCTGAGATGCTGTAGGTATCAACTCTGTTTTTCTCAGATTGAAAAGATCTAGGTAAAGTTCAGAATGGTCTAAAATATTACCAGAATTTTCTATCATTAAAGAACTCATTTGTGTTTCTGAGTCACAGAAAAGTCTTCCTTTTTTCAGTTGTTCCTATGTGTCCATGGATGTGGGTGCTTGATGAGCTCGTCGTGGGAATCATCATCCACCTGGCCAAGCTGGGACATTTACTACAGGCACTGTGCTGGAGCCCAGGAAAGTTCATGTCGCTCCAGTAACTGGTCACAGGGGAGTAGAGACCCCAGGTAAGCACCTCTTGGTATAACATCTGGCAACTAGGCTGAGGTCAGTGCTGAAGTGCTGAGCCAGGGACTGTGCCTAAACCCATGTATTCAAGTAAGATCAGGTGACTTCATCCACTCAGTGTGGTGTGAAACAAAGAAATCAGGACCTGTAAGATTTAAAGCATCACATAGGCAGTTTTAAATGTCCTGAATAACAGCAATACCACTATTCCACTTAAGAAAATATTCTGCTGCCATTGCCCAGCAGAGTTCCATTGGGAATTGTTTCTTGACATCGATATACATTTTATGCTTGCTTTATTTTGGCCTGTTATTTCTTGTTCTAGCCTATTCCCTTGTGCCAAAGAAAACCTCAAATTCTTCAGTGCTTTTCCTACAGTTATTTTTATTTGCTTATTTTACTTTTAAATATTTCATGCTTTCCTGTTTCATTTTTGAAGATGATTGACAATTATTTGGTTTTAGTTTTCAGATTCCTGAATATTCCTCTAGTCTCTTCTTGATCTTTCCTACTTTTCATGCTTTATTTGCAATGAGTTCTGTCCACAGGTGCATGAGGAGCTAATTGCACATTTTTATTCAATTATACTTTTTGCCTGTGAAGAAGTCTTTCTCCTAGCATGCACTGAATGCAAATGAACATACACTACTTGTCTTCAGGTACTATTATCATAGAACACATGTTTTCCATTGTACTAGGGTTTGTTTACAGTTCCCTAATATGTTGAATCTCCTGATGACAGATCAATAAAAGGATGTCCTTCTGCACCTTACTACTTCTGCTTTGATAATTGTAACTGTTTTATTTTTCCACACTTGAAAAAGCAATGTTTGTCTTCATGTTTTTACACATATATTCAATAGCTGCCTGGTAGCTTTGTAAGCTTATTTTAAAATATTATACTCTCTGTCCTTTTTTTTCTGTCATTTTCAATAAACCACCCATAGTCTGCCTTGCTTCCTAGTGAATAAAAATGTGTGGTTCAATTACAGGAGCTGATGTTCTGAAGGTTAAATCACTTCACTATGCCTCTTGTACTCTATGTAAGGAAAGACTTTGGTTAATCTAGTCTTTCACGTTAACAATGATGCTCTATGTTGAGTACAGCTTCTTGGAATGAAAACCAGCCTGTGGACTGCCCTGTTCAATCTTTGGAGCATTATATTGTTAGGGTTTCATAATTTTTTCAAACAAACACATTCATACCCACAATGATTATCTTTGAAAATAATCCCACGGCCTTGATTCTTTGAGTTTACAAATGAGTGTTATGCTTAAAATGACGTCCATGCTGAGGTGTGAAAGGTGGCATTTTCTTGTAACAGTATTTACTACTCTCACTACTAGTTTCTGAATGTGAATGAGTATTATCACTTAAAATAATTCTTTCCAGAGATCTATTTTCTATATTTTATATCAGAAAATTTGAAACAGGAAGTTCATTTAGCAATTAGTATGTTGACAATCTTCAGCCCTATTGTAACATCTTAATTTTTTTTTTAGTCATTCTAAACAGCCTTTGAATGTCTCTTTTGTTTGATTTTGTAGTTCCTCAGTGTAAGACACAAACAAAACCTATAATTGTAGATGTATGTTTATACCTTACCGGGGTAATATTCCACAACTGTTTCATGTCATGTGTGTATTTCTAAAGCATGACTCAAATGAGGATGAATAAGTAATTAAGTTGTTAATTTTAAGTAGTACACAAATGTAATCATTGTGAATGTCTGTATTCCATTTTTCACTTACTAGGTCTCCGTCTAGTCAGACTTATAGTTTTTGCATGAATGACCTCTACTAGCAATTCTTCAGAACTCTCTTCTAGTCATCCTTGGCTTTCTATTTAATCTCTCTTCATCTGTGTCAGTTGTTTCCTAGGTGGATATTAGTAATGGAAATAAACCTCTCTTACATTGACTTGAGCTTTGTCCCAGCACATAGGAGTTTGTAATGCAATCTTATTCAGTTTCTGCAAGCTGTTTCTGAAAACTATGGTCTGCCTCACATGTCTGTGATTCCTTCTCAGTATTTCTTTCATATGTCTATTTTTTTTTATAATTAGTGAGGCTATGTCTTTTTTTTTTGTCTTCTCCTCTCCCTTACCAAGAGTAAAATACCTATTATGTTTCTATTTTTACTACTTTACTGTGTTTCATGAGGTTTTTTCCTAACTAATATATTGCTTACTTTTTTCCTTCTCCAACTCCTTGTTATATTTTTAGCCATCATTAACATGTTTCACAATGAGACCCCCTGAAAAACCTGGTTAACTAGCTTAGTCTCTTGAGCTCTTTGAGCAGCAGCACAGTCTTAATTTCTAAGTGGAATGATGGGACTTAGTGTCTCTGCTAGCCATTGAAACTTTGGAGCAAAAAAATGCCCTTAGGACGTCAGAGCTCAGTGACAGCATTTTTCCTGGAAAAACACACAAGTTGTTCAACCACCCACAACAAAAGCGGATCTACTATGTACATGGAGACCATGATGACTTTGGCTTGCCATGCAGCTCACAGGTGAGAACACTTCCCACAGTTGCTGTGTCATCTTCTTACCCTTTTTTCCCCATGACTTGTGGTTGGCTACTAAAACATATTTGCAGGGCTTCACACTGTGAACTGGTGTAGAAGATTTTCCAGACATTAAGGAAATGGGTCTTGTTGTTGGCTTATGTCCCTTTCTTTCTGTTTCAAAGACACCTTTGGCTTTTCTGTGGTACAGCCTGAAAAGGGAGTGCAGGACCCAGACCTGGAATTTCGTAATTACATTCCTAGCATAAATCAGCAAAGAAAACTCTGTTATTGCCTTACAGAAAGTGCAGCACAGGGCAAGACAAATGAAACTGCATCTGAACAATAGATTCAATGCAGCAGATTTACTATAAATCATGTGCAAAGGTTAAGGAATTTGGCTTGTTTTTTTTTCCCCTTGGAAAAAATGAGACTTTGAGATGAACAGAAAACAATTTTTAATCCATCAGAAGGATTGATAAAGCTGCTAACATTACTTCTTTGTGAATCTTTAGAAGAGATTCAAATAAAAACGGGGGGACAAAATCTACTCATTTCAAAATTTTTCATAAAGAGTATAAACACTTCCACGTGTACATGAAACAAAATGACCTGACAGAAAGGAAATCAAAGTCTATTATATTCTTTTCCTGACTTCTGTGTACTTTGTATCAGGTCCTTAGCTGCCAGGAAGGCAATATATTTGAAGAGTAGCAGTAAATTATAAAGACATTTCTCACCCTATTCCAAACATGCCATGTATTTACATTTCTCATTTTAAGATCATGTTGTGATCTTTCCTGTACCACTAGGACAAGAACATAAAAAGTGGATTAAAAATGGACTGACAGTTCCTTGGATTTTGCATGTCTTTAGGACCACTGCAAAATTACCTCAGCCCTGAATTAGCACATGATCTGGAAGATATCTGAATGCAAAGAATTGCAGAATACTAAATTCTTAGAGTAATCATCATACAGTGGATCCTAGATTTTCAGATCATTTAATACTTGATCTCATAATTAGATCAACTGCAGAGGTGTTATCTGAAGCTGTAAAAAGCTCCGAAACAAGTGGAAGATTAGTACAATGCAATATAAGATCATGCTGATATTAAGATACTCCTTAACTTCAGGAAAGAAAAACTTAACAGTATAAAACCAAACATATCTCATTTGCCTAATAAAGAGAGACATACTGTGAAGGTTGATAAGCTACAAGCACAATCCTTCCTACTTTAAACATTCTTGTTACAGATTTTCTTCAAAATAAAGATTCTTTTATTTGTCTCTCTCTTCCACTACTTTTTTTCCTTTTTCAAGAGCTAACTATTCAAATGGCAACGGCCTAAGTTTCATGACAAGATAGTGAAATCACATACAAATAAGAAAAAAATATAGAAAAAACCCAGCAATTTCTATTCTCAAGCTTATAAGATATATATTGCAAGCAACAGCAAGAAAAAATATCTGTGGGATAAAGAAAAATACCAATATCCTTCTCTCAAAGCAGAATCTTTGAGCATACTGTGTATACAACTCTATCAACAATCTTTTCCACAATCTACAACCATTGTCCTAGTGTACGGTTTGGTAAGATCCAGAGCTTTTCTTGCCAGTTTGCAGTGTAAGGAAGTATAGCTTGGAAGGAAATGAATGACCCATAGCTTCAAATACTGCCAGATATCTGGCACCACCACTCCTAAGAGGAAATGTTCCTGAGAACTAATGAAACCACTTAGCAGCTGATGTCTTGGAGGAAGCTAGGTCTTCTGATGAGCTCTCTGACCCATTACACAGGATTTTTCTGAGCAAAGACCTGTCCCTTTGGCTGCAGGCTGATTGGATGTCAGTGGCTATGGTCAGAAGAGGATGGTCTAGAAGGGAATCAAAACCCCCTACCCTGTCCACCTGCAACCCAAGGCACTGTCCACAAGCTTACACTCAAGAGCTCTATCAACTTGGGATATGACACTGTACCACATTTGTTTATTTCTCTAGTATTCTGCATTTTTGCAGGGGGTGGTTTTGTTGCGAGAGGGGGGGGGTGGTTTTTTTTTCTTTTTTTTTTTTTTTTTAAGCTGAGGGGGTTTTTCCAGGTTGGGGAATATTTTTCTCCCTCTGGAGAAAATTAAACATAAGTGGCATTAAGACAATACTGTTGACATATATGGATATCCTGCAGTTTACAGAATATTACCCACCGTGATTATAATGTCACTTGTGCAAACTTCCTACCCTTATGAGCATGTTTTCAGTAGTGCAAATAAATTTAGAAACTCACTGTGCATTTGTATGAAGTCTAGTCCATATAGGAGGAGCTGTAAACACTTTGTTTCAGTTGCATCACAGCACAACAGCTTTGTTCCTCGGAATGCTAATTTTCCTTAGGTCTTCAACATAACGCTGAACAAGTGAAAATCTTGTCAGTATGTGGTTGCCTTGCCCTTTCCTGGTAGCTGTCAGATTTGTACTTCAGTAGCAGTCAACAGCTTGTTATTGTTTCAAAGTAAAGGAAACGTCACATCTCTTTGACACTGCAAGATATGACCCGCTGCTTTAATTAGCATTTTTTGCAGAGTACAGTCTGAAATGACAGCAAATATTCAACAGGTAGCCTTTCTCCATTTCAGTTGCAAATACAATTAGAAATCAGTTTCCAAGCTATTTGAAAATTAACTAAGCAGTTTTGCCTGTACAATGTTGCAGAAATTTGTGAACTCTAATATGATCACTTTAACTTGCTCTCTGATTGGAAGCATAAAAATTAGTTTTCTGTAGTGTATAAATTGAACAGGAAAAAAAACCATAATTCTATGTTGATCCTGTTGACATATAGCCAGAACTCAAAAATATTAGTATCTCAGAGAATTCTAAAGAGCTTGTAAAGTCTTCTGGCATTTCACATTAAGAAAGTTGGATTTAACATGGCCATGACAGCTTTGATGATATCAATAGGACATACCATGCTATGACCTCTCTGTCCTCCTGAGGACATCATTATTATATTATGATGCTCTCCTGAAGACAACCCATTATTACATATCCCACTGTAACATGTATTTGAGAGGTTGTCAAGCTATTTGCGGATGGACTTCTGTTAAAATGCTCAGTTGAAAAGTCCCAGTTGCTGCCCTTAAACAGCCACCACAATCCTTACTCAGCTGCAACTTCTCAGTTTATTATCTCAGACACTGTGAGAGGCTTTAGAATAGTTTCACTGCTTTGCACCAGTAGAGATGGTGGAGAGTTTTATTCTACCTTTTTCTGTTTGTTTTTAATTTAAGCTAAAGAAATAAACCTGATTAGGATCCCTTACTTTATACAAAGTTCCAATTCTGCAAGCTGACAGATATTTTCTAAATACTAAATCTAAAACACTTTTTGTGATTAGAGACAGCTACAAAGCTACAGGCTGTAGTTAGATTATTTCTGATTTTGTAAAATGCTTTCTGGAATTGAGAAAAAGCTGTTTTATAACCACCACAATGTTTTATGAGGTGAAAAACCTCCAGAATTCAACATGTATACCTGCTTTTAACATGTATGAACAAATAAATTCAGCAAGCCTGCTGTGTCTGTAATTCTCAATATGTCTTCCAACAAGGACAAGAATCAACTGCTTCTTACCAGGTTCTTAGCTGCAAAATAGTACAGCAAAGTTTTTCTTATGGTATTTATTGACAAACAGATTTTGGCCTAAAACATCCCAAAAGTGCTTTTGAGAAGGAACAAAAAGCTAAGATTCCAAGTGTTCTGAATTTATTTGAATAATCAAGAGTCGTTTTTAAAAAGTTACAAGTTGTTTTGCTACTGATTCTAGGAGACTGAGTCACTGAGATTTTCCTAGAAAAATAATTAATTATTTGAGATTTTGTACATATTTTACTTTGAGGAGGTTGGTTCATTTCTTTTCAGTGGGCACTAGCTACACCTGTTGAGTAACATTATACGTACCCCGTCTCACAGACCTGAGGAGTCCGAAATACATTTTAGAGATATTTATTTGCAGACTTCTACATTCTAGTTTCGGCAATGCCTCAGACAGATCTTTGATGTAAACTAACATAGCTCCAGTGAAGCTGTGCATGCCTTTGTGTCAACTAGTGACCCAAACTCTGTTTACTTTAATGTATTTTAAGCCACCTCTTGGAGCAAGACTATAAATATTGCAAGCAGTAGGACCTTCTGCATAAACATACATACAAACATACATAAAGTTCATGCATTAAACTTATATGCCTTAAAAAAAAAAAAAAAAAAAGAATTCTGAAGTCTCATCATGCTTTCTGGATGTTTCCACTAGCAAATTAGCACGGTGGCCATTGCTGGCAGCCACTCTCCCCCGGAGCAAAGTGTCACCCTGTGTCACTGCCTGTGCAGCAGAGCACACCCAGCACTCCTCCAGAGAGTCAGATGATGAACTGCAAATGCCATTTCAGATAAGCATCCAAAAGTCCCAGATGCGGGGTTAGCCTGGGAGCAGGTGACTACACCAGTATAACCCTGGAGCAGGCACAGATGACTATGGGTAAAGGTGAGTGTCAGGGAGCCGCAAGGAGATGGGGTCCCTCAGGAAAAGGCACTGGGCAGAGGCCTTGCCAGCTGCAGCCCAATCCATCCCACAGCACCTGAGCAAAGCAGGCATGGAAGCATGCCCAGAGCCTTGTTTAGAAAGGTATTCTCCTGTTACTCCTTCACTCACCAACACAGCCACGGCTAAGCATCTTTACAGGGTCCTACTTTTCATGCCTAGGAAACAGGCCACATAGAGAAGCTTGCCAGCCCTATAAAAACCCATATGGGCCAGAGCTCATTAATGGAGATATCTCATTGCTGGTGTTGCTACAAGGAAAATCAGACTGTTTTGAAGGTTCTGGCTAGAAGAGGTCCTTGTGAAGCCAATGCTCTGGCCATGGTAGCCATATAAATGGATGTTCTGCCACTGTTCTATGCAGAAATACCCAAAAGGACAGAGAGCTGAATATCTTTCTTACTGCTAGGATAATGAGCAGTCAGTCAAGCACCATTAAAATAGTAAAGGATCTGGGAGTTTCAGCGTACAATAGACTAATTACAAATGAATGAATGACATAATATGGTCTCAAAAAAGAGGTAAAAACTCATTCTTAGAAACAGAAGACGTACGAGATAATTATTCTGTTCTACTCAACAGCTGAAATATTGTGTCTGATTTTTGGAAAACCCTTTAAAAATATGTAAACAAGTTTAGAAAATCCAGGATTGGGGGAAAAAAAAAAAGTAGATTAAGAAAATATGACCTCAAGTGCAAGAAATAGAGAATACAGGAAGAGAAAGAGTTTTAAAATGCTTGAAGAGAGAAATTGAAATTAAGATCTCTTGCTATGTGTAATATTTGCCTTAAAACTTTAGTGGATTCTGTTGACTCCCACCAGTAATAAAGAGTATACTGCAAGCATCAAATAAGAGACATTTTGAAAATGCTAATTTCATATTAAATTCCATAAAAACCATGACTTTTCAGTAAGGTTTGATTTTTAATAAAGCTTGATTTAGGCTTAATATAATTTAGACAGATTGCAGATAAAATTATCACTATTTTATATTTTTTACTTTATTTTGGTTTTTAAGGCTATCTTGTCTTCTTGGACTCATAGAATCACAGAATGGTTTGGCTTGGAAGGGACCTTAAAGATCATCTACTTCCACCCTCCCTGCCATAAGCAGGATTATCTTCCACTAGACCAGGTTGCTCAAAGCCCCATCCAACCTGGCCTTGAACACTTCCAAGGATGGGGCCTCTATAACTTCCTTGGGCAATCTGTTCCAGTGCCTCTCCATCCTCACAGCAAAGAATTTCTTCCTTATATCCAATCTAAATCTACCTTCTTTCAGTTTAAAGTCATAACCCCTTGTCCTATCACTACCTGCCCTTGTCAAAAGTCCCTCTCCAGCTTTCCCCTTTAGGTACTGAAAGGCCACTATAAAGTCTCCCTGGAGCCTTCTCTTCTCCAGGCTGAACAGCCCCAACTCTCTCAGCCTGTCCTCATAGGAAAGGTGCTCCAGCCCGCTTGATCACTTTCGTGGCCCTCCTCTGGATTCGCTTCAAGAGGTCCATGTCCTTCTTATGTTGGGGGCTCCAGACCTGGATGAACTACTACTCTAGATGGAGTCTTATGAGTCTTGTTCCTCTTCTTCTTCTTCTTCTTCTGGCTTTTGTTGAGTTGTGGGAGCTTTTTTTTCAAAATCAGCTCTGTTTAGAATTTATCTATTTGCCTTGAAGAGCAGGCTTGCTGCATTGACTATGTAGAGAAAAATACTACAATAAGCATTTTTAGAAAATGCTATAATTAAAATATTATTAAATTGATTGTTTAATCTTTGAAATCAAAATGAAAGAAACCTTAGGTTAAACTACAGAGAATCAATCACATTTGTAAAAAAACCAGCAAGGTAAAACATCTGTCTACTACAATGCCTGAGACTGTTTACTCTGCTGGTTTGATAAAGCCAGCAAAGTAAATATGCAGAGCTGTTTCACTTATTTCCTAACACACGTGATCTTGCTAAACTTGACCTGCATATTTTGATTACTTTTACTTTTGAAGATTTATTTGTTCTGCTATGCACATCATTTCTAAATATCTTATATGAATTCTTTTACATAATATGGAAGTTTTACTAAGCTACATGACCTTAAAGTAAAATGCAGTTGCCTAAATATAGTATTTAGTGCCATTTGAGATGACCTCAGATTCCGAGGCATGCATTGAGGTCTGCTGCACATGCTACAGTACTTACAGGAGATCTGCAGCTGAAATCATTCCTCTCTGAGGAAGTAAAACAGCAGGAAAACCCTGAATGCAACTGCAGTCTTGGCTTGGAGCAGATGCGGAACAGAGGGAATCAGCTAAAGGTTTAGCCACCAAAGTCTGACAAACTCTGTTTGAAACTATGTAAACTGACCACGTTATAGAATACAGCTTCAGAATATACAGATATTATAGGGTTTTAGTGTTTTCTAGGACTTTATTTTAGCAAACAGTTTAAGGAAATGCAAACAGAAAAAGTTTTCAGCAACACATGCTATAGGATTTCTAAATATTTCTCTAAATCTCCTAATAAGGCTCTCCAAGGAATTTCACCCCAAAGCAAGCACACAGCACACAAAAATTCAGCCCAGACTTTCCATTTGGAAAGCAATTGGAAACCAGTGACAATCAATTAAGTAGTCTTAACTTCAGGCATTGCTACCAGTTCCCCTAAATTAACAAGAGGCATCACTTCTGACCTGCTCTCGTATTAAAATTCAGAATACAAAATCCCCAGGAAATGGTTTCTGTGTTTAGTGGAATAAACAGCAACTGAGAACAGCCATGAACTTCACAAGGAGAGCAGCAGAGCTGAGCTGGGGGGAGGCCTGGGAGGAATTGCTAATTCTGCAGGGAGAGCTGAAGCTCATTGTATCGTATTTACTGCAAGATGTCCAGCACATTTGCACTCCTTCTGTTGACTAGTGTTTTAACCACAACAAATCCAGATGTTTTCCCTGTACCATGCTGAGAAGCTCAAGCATGTAATCTGAGAATCTCTTGTCTAGAGTTTCACTTTTCTGGCATTTGTCAAAAAAAAAAAAAGCAATTTATAGCCAAAAATAGATTTTTTAGTAGTATTTTGTGTTTCTTTCCTTTTACAAGTGGCTTCATGCTGAGGGCCATATTTTATTACTAAAAACAGCATTCTTTTTGTTTCATTAGATAGCTGAGTTCTAAACTATAATTTCACAATACACTTTTTTTTTTCCAGATAGGATCAGAGAAATTATTAAAATTACATAAATAATTTACAGTGAATAATTTACTTGATATATCTAGTTGTGATCATGTAATATATACAATTAGTTCTTCAAAATAATTTAGATCATGAAAAGGAAGTAGCAGTAAATCATGTTACTACAGCACCTAGGCATCCTCAGTAGGACCAGGACCACTTACAGTAAGCACTACACACTCATGCGTTGTAGGAGGTGATTTCTGAATAAAAGAGCTTATATTATGCATGAATAGGACAAGCAAGTTCCAAAAGGATGACTCTTCACTAAAATCATGCTGAAGTTCTTAGGAAAGAGGTTTTGATTCTTCAAAGTGAGAAACCTAAGCAGGAATACATGATGCTTGGCCACAAACCTGATATTACCTGTTGTCTTCCTTAATACCACACTAAAGCCAACTAAAAAGGGAGGAAACTTCATAACAGTGGTAGAAAAATCAATAAAACTTTTAGGAATTACAATGACAGTATATGTTCTCATTTCTAAGCTGTCCATTCTGAACAGTGCTCTCTGCATTTGGAGAAAATTGCATTAAAATGAAAGAACTACTTGCTCCAGTAACACAGTCCCTTAATATATTACTGAAAAAAATACTACTACGTTTCTACTAAGCAGGAGCAGGCATCAGAACATTATAGGTGGTCTTCTTGTTCGGCAGGTATAATCTTATCATTATGTGTTTAGTCACTTGCAGAGGGAAGAAACATTTGAAACTCACAGATGTGTCAGTAATTGCTTTCCATGTACCTATATCCTGTTCTCTAGAGCACATCTATTTCCAGAGCTCCTTGATTGTAAGTAAACTATATTTTTTCCTTCCTGCTCCAAAATACCAGTTGCCACAAAATTAACATAACTCAGACTCTCTCTCAGGATGTAAAGTCTTGGAGTATAAAGGACAAAAAAATGCAACATAAAATAGAATATTTCCACCTTGAAACACTTCTGTTCTATTTTATTGCCCTGTTAAGAAATCTTGGACTTGAAGGGAGGATCACTGATTTTGTCAAGTAGAAGGACCAAGGATTCTGCATCTGTGTGCACAGCTCGATTCTATCAAAGCATTTTTAATAAGAAATATGTTGTTTCAAGAGCCTGCCATCTTTAGAAGCCCAGAGCTCTCCCAGATTATTGCACAGCATCGTGTACAGGAAAGGTGACAGGTAGTGCATGAGGTTCAGATTACCAGGAATGTTGTTGGATTTCCAGATAAAAAGTCTTGAACAACTATAAAAACAAAGGAAGAAATAAATCTATTGTCAGATTAGGGACCACAGCCTTAAATTGGATTGCAAACATAAAAACACAGTGAATACAAAGTTACAGTGAGATCATGAGCAGAAGTTAGGGAAAACTGCTCTACCTAAAAGTGATTAGCCATGCTGGTTACAGGGAATCAAAAAATCATAGAATAATTTAGATTGGAAAAGACCTCTAGGATCATCGAGTCCAGTTGTAAAACTAATATTGTCAAGTCTACCAGTAAACCATGTTCATGAGGGCAACACCTACATGTGTTTAAATACCTCCAGGAACAGTTTAAATACCTCCAGAACCTCAAACACTTCTCTGGGCAGCCTATGCCAAAGCTTGACAATCCTTTCAGTGAAGAAATTTTTCCTAATATCCAATCTAAATCTCCCCTGGCACAACTTCAGGCTGTTTCCTCTCATCCTATCACTTGTTACTTGGGAAAAGGCAATGCCTCAGACACTTCTTGTCACTTCTCTCCCACCAGTCTCTGCAACAACATGATAAAGAAAAAGCACACGTGATCATGTTTTCACCTTCAGCACTTATCCTATGATTAGACATAGCCGTCCTGACCAAAGGGATACTCTACAACTCCCTATGAAGGGCCCGCATTCACAGTGGCATCCCTAAGGCGGAGCACACTTATCACACATAGAAATGACCAGAAAATATATCAACATTTGTAAATGTCTATTTTCTGAAGAAGATTCTCATGAAAAATCTTGTAGAGATTTCCTGTGCCATTTTGTAACCCATGTAACTCCATGACTCTGGTGTTTCTTGGGAAAAAAAGATTTTATTAACATTAACAGGCAAACCACTGCCACTCACTCTCCGAAGTGATTGTGCTATTTTTGCTAAAACGTACTATTTTTCTAAAACTAAAAAGACATTTGTCATGGTTTTGTTAGTGAGGGGGGGGCCTAAGGTGGTAGCTTCTGTAGGAAACTGCTAGAAGTCGCTCCCCTTTGTTCAGTGGACTCGGCCGGGCCTAGGGCAGACCCGCTGCTGGCCAAGGCCGAGCCGATCGGTAGCAGAATGTTCCGTGATAACGCCTCCGCGATAACGTATTTAAGAAGGGGAAAACAGAAAAAAAAAAAGAGAGAGGAGAGAAGATGTGAAGAAGCTGAGCGGGGGCAGAGGTGCAGAGGGGGAGGCGCAGGCCTCATGGGCATTGCAGGCCTCACCCTCTGGCCTCTCGCCAGGGAGCCAATTGGGCCCGACTCGGTCCAGCCCGGCTGCAAGAAGTGGAAAGGAGATGAGAAATGAATAAGATGTAAAAAAGATCCTGAGAGACATCTACCAGCCTGTTGTGAGGAACGGCTGCAGACGCCAAGGTCAGTGAAGAAGGAGGGGGAGAAGTAATGCGACTCCTGGCCAAGATTCCCCTGCAGCCTGTGGTGACAACCATGGTGGAGCAGGTTGTCCCCCTGCAGCCCATGGAGGTCCACAGAGGAGCAGAGATCCACTTGGAGCCCGTGAAGGACCCCATACCGGGGGAGGTGGATGCCTGAAGGCAGCTGTGGCCCGTGGAGGGCCCGCTGGGACAGCTGTTCTGGAGAGACTGCACCCGTGGAAGAGATGACCCACGCCGGAGAAGTTCCACAAAGGACTGTGGCCCGTGGGAGGGACCCCACAATGCAGCAGGGGAGGAATGTGAGGAGGGGGAGCACAGTTCAGCCCACTGCTGTCAGCATGGCGCCAGTGCCAGCACCGAGGGTCCAGAAGCTGAGGAGGGATCACAGATAAGTGCAAATAAACCTAAACTGCGGTGCAATAGCATCCCTGTCGCTCCAGCCAGCAAGTCGGCTTTGTCAGGGGCCCAGCTGAAGTGTCTCTATACCAATGCACGCAGCATGGGGAATAAACAGGAAGAGCTGGAGATGCTTGCACACGAGCAGGGCTACGACCTCATTGGCATCACGGAGACGTGGTGGGATGACACATACGACTGGAGCGTCAACATGGAGGGGTATAAGCTTTTTAGAAAAGACAGGAAGAGCAGACGAGGAGGGGGTGTCGCTCTTTACATCAGCAACCGGTTGGAGTGTGTGGAGCTCTGCCTGGGGATGGAGGAGGAGCTGACAGAGAGCTTATGGGTCAAGATTAGAGGATGGGGACGGACAGGGGACGTCACGGTAGGGGTCTGTTACAGGCCACCTGGCCAGGAGGATAGAGCAGACGAAGTGCTCTATAGGCAGATAGGAGCAGCCTCACGGTGACAGGCCCTGGTCCTCATGGAGGACTTCAACCACCCTGACATCTGTTGGAGAGACAACACGGCAGGGCACAGGCAGTCCAGGAGGTTCCTGGAATGCGTGGATGACAACTTCCTCCTGCAGGCGATAGAGGAGCCGACAAGGAGGGGTGCCATGCTCAACCTTGTGCTCACCAACAGGGAGGGACTGGTGGGGGATGTGAAACTAAAGGACAGCCTTGGCTGCAGCGACCATGACATGGTGGAGTTCAAGATCCGCGGGGCAGCAAGGAAAATACACGGCAAGCTCTCTGCCCTAGACTTCAGGAAGGCGGACTTTGGCCTCTTCAGGGACCTGATGGGCCAAGTGCCATGGGAGGCGGCCCTGGAGGGAAGAGGGGCCCAGGAAAGTTGGTCCATATTCAAGGAGCACCTCCTCCAAGCTCAGCAGAGGTGCATCCCGATGAAAAACAAGTCAGGCAAAAAGGCCAGGAGGCCTGCGTGGATGAGCAAGGAGCTCCTGGACCAACTGAAAGTGAAAAAGGAAGCCTATAGAGGGTGGAAGTGGGGACAGATAGCCTGGGGGGACTACAAAGAGGCTGCGCGAGTGGCCAGGGATAAGGTAAGGAAGGCCAAAGCCCTGGCAGAACTGAATCTGGCCAGGGATATAAAATGTAACAGGAAGAGCTTTTATAGGTACGTAGGGGACAAAAGAAAGTCCAGGTTAAATGTAGGCCCCCTCTGGAAGGGAACTGGTGTCCTGGTTACCCAGGACACGGAGAAGGCTGAGGTACTCAATGACTTTTTTGCCTCAGTCTTCACCGACAAGAGTTCCTGTCCCACCGCCCAAGCTGTAGAAGGTGAAAGCAGGGACTGCGAGAATGAAGAACTGCCCATTGTACTCGAAGAGCAGGTTCGGGATCATCTAAGGAACCTGAAGGTGCACAAGTCCATGGGTCCTGATGAGATCCATCCGCAGGTCCTGAGGGAACTGGCGGATGAAGTTGCCAAGCCACTGGCCATCATATTTGAGAAGTCGTGGCGGTCTGGTGAGGTCCCCGATGACTGGAAGAGGGGGAACATAACCCCAATTTTTAAAAAGGGGAATAAGGAAGACCCAGGTAACTACAGGCCGGTCAGCCTCACCTCTGTGCCTGGCAAGGTCATGGAGCAGATTCTCCTGGAAACCATGCTAAGGCACATGGAGAGCAAGGAGGTGGTTGGTGACAGCCAACATGACTTCACCAAGGGCAGATTGTGCCTGACCAATTTGGTGGCCTTCTATGACGGGGTGACGGCATCGGTGGACAAGGGACGAGCAACTGACATCATCTACCTGGACTTGTGCAAGGCGTTTGACACTGTCCCGCACGACATCCTTGTCTCTAAACTAGAGAGACATGGGTTTGATGGACGGACCACTCGGTGGATAAGGAGTTGGCTGGATGGCCGCACTCAGAGAGTGGTGGTCAACGGCTCGATGTCCAGGTGGAGACCAGTCACGAGTGGCATCCCTCAGGGGTCCGTGCTGGGCCCGGCCCTGTTCAACATCTTTGTCGGCGACATGGACAGTGGGATAGAGTGCACCCTCAGCAAGTTCGCCGACGACACCAAGTTGTGTGGTGCCGTCGACACGCTGGAAGGGAGGGATGCCATCCAGAGGGACCTTGACAGGCTGGAGAGGTGGGCCCGTGCCAACCTCATGAAGTTCAACCAGGCCAAGTGCAAGGTCCTGCACCTGGGTCATGGCAATCCCAGGAACAAATACAGGCTGGGCAGGGAATGGATTGAGAGCAGCCCTGAGGAAAAGTACTTGGGAGTACTGGTGGACGAGAGGCTCAACATGAGCCAGCAATGTGCCCTTGCGGCCCAGAAGGCCAACCGCATCCTGGGCTGCATCAAGAGAAGCGTGGCCAGCAGGTCGAGGGAGGTGATTCTCCCCCTCTACTCTGCCCTGGTGAGACCCCACCTGGAGTACTGTGTCCAGTTCTGGAGCCCCCAACACAAGAAGGACATGGACCAGTTGGAGAAGGTCCAGAGGAGGGCCACGAAGATGATAAAAGGGCTGGAGCACCTCTCTTATGAGGACAGGCTGAGAGAGTTGGGGCTGTTCAGCCTGGAGAAAAGGAGGCTCTGGGGAGACCTGATAGTGGTCTTCCAGTACCTCAAGGGGGCCTACAAGAAAGATGGGGAGAGGCTGTTTAGTAGGGCCTGTTGCGATAGGACGAGAGGTAATGGTTTTAAAATAGAGGGGGGTAGATTTAGATTAGAAATTAGGAAAAAATTTTTTAACATGCGAGTTACAGAACACTGGAACAGGTTGCCCAGAAAGGTGGTGGAGGCCCCATCTCTGGAAGCATTCAAGGCCAAGCTGGATGAGGCTCTGAGCAACCTGATCTAGTCAGGGATGTCCCTGCTTCTTGCAGGGGGGTTGGACTAGATGACCTTTGAAGGTCCCTTCCAACCCTAACCATTCTATGATTCTATGATTCTATGAGTTCTTCCCCCGACCATGAAGCAGCGGCGTAAAACAACGTATGATGAACTGACTGCAACCCCCATTCCCTCTTCCCCCCCTGTGCCACTCAGGGGCGGGGGGAGGTAGTAGAGATAATGTTAAGCTTGGGATGAGGGAGGGGTGGATGGAGGTTATCTTGTTCTCTGTCTCATTGTCCTGCTCTTTGTAGTAATAAATGAATAGTTTTCCCCAAGTCGAGTCTGTTTTGCCCGTGATGGTAACTTTAAGGATTTCTCCCTGTCCTTATCTCAAACCTCGAGCCGTTTTTCCTTATATTTTCTCTCCCTGTTTTCTCGGAAGGTGGGGGGAGTGAGAGAGAGACTGCGTAGTCTGGTCCAATCGGGGCTGAACTCCGACAACATTTTTCAGGCAAAAGCGGAAGCAGATATCCAACAATGAAACATTCAGAAAAGAGCATTAAAATTTACTCATTATAAGCAAATAACTCAGAGCCTAATAATGGCAATTTTGGGCCTTCCTAATTGACATCTTTATAATAACTCAAGATAGAAAGAAAAAAAAAAAGACGAGCTCTTAAGTGATCTTAAGAAGACGACTAGATAGAAAAAAGCAGAACATTTTGAATTTCAATTAAAATATATTTAATGACAGTTCCCCATTCTTAATCAACTGACATCCCTGGTCTCAAAGTAGGTGTTTTCATTCACTACTAACTTTTTTATTTAAAAAAAAAAAAAAGAAAAAAAAAAAAGAAAAAAAAAGGAAAAAAGAAAAAAATACAGAGGCTATTATTCTTCTTCAATGTCACAAACAATACAATATTTCATAAATAAATTAAAATATTTGAATTCTGGTCACAAAAGAAGTCAGCAGAAAATGCCATGAAAGGTGCATTTTAATTTGACCCTTCTTTGTCTAGGGAGAACCTTTCAAGGTCGTTTGCAATTAGGGGAGCTTTGAACTTTTCTGTTTAGGGAAAGAAAAAAAGAAAAGGATTACCTCAGCAGCAGTTTGAAAACACTGTGTAATACATCTGAGTTGAAGAAGGATGTATCTCGAACCATTACTCCAAATCCATATCTGTGGATATAGTTACTATTTAACTGACAAGGAATGAATCGACTCTCCTTTACAGCATGAGAAAAGACTTTTTTTGTTCTTCAGATGCTTTTAATCTGATGCTAAAGAAGTAATTTAGTGGGAGCATCTAAATGTGATTTAGGCATCTCAACACCTTTGAGGGCAACAGGGCTATAAATTGAAAGATGCATGGCTAAAAAACGAAACAGATGATAGGTGCTTTCTAGGAGTTAAGGATAGAAAGTAGTCCTGAAAAGTCGAAACTTTGTGAGGTTCCTTTCAGCATCACTGAACATCAGCAAATTACTACAAAATTTCATGCTGCCACCAAAAGGGAATAAAATACCCAAATCGCACAGAGCTTTGGAAAACAGATATACTACTACTCCTTGATCTTCTTAAATATATGTATCTTTTCCAGTATTTAAAATATTAAATACATACAAATGGAACAGATTATTAAATTCAATTTAAAATTATGCTTAAGGTTAGGTATATGCTTAATTAATGGGGACCTGTATTGGCCCAAACTACAGCAATGACCTAAGTCCCTGATCACAACCTGTCCCCAGCCCTGCCATGTGTTTCATGGAGCAGCAGGCAAAGCTCTGCTCCTCAGGACCTTGCAAACATGCAGAGCCACAACTAAGTCCACAAAGCCAACAGCTATGATGGCAGCTCTGCTCACCCTGTGTCCCACAGTTTGGGCTGGCCCTGGGGCAGAGCAGCCTCCTGCCTTCCTATGCATTTCAGAGAAAGCAAACTCCAAGGGAACCAATAAAGGGAGGTTAGGATGAGCCTTCTGCATTAAACAATATATATGCATACATGCATATCACAGTCTGAACACCACTGGAGAGGTACAATATAATCCCTTGAGCTTTGCTTTTTCTCTCCTTTCAAAGGTGCTCTTTATAGGAATGGCATATTTATAGGAGTCAAGTACCACGAGTCTGATTTGCATAATGCTATTTATCACTATGTACAGATCCTTTGCAGAAAGTTAGAGAAACTCTGGAGATGTATGTTCTCAGTCATAGCAAGCACCTAAATGCTGTCCAGAAATCCATTACATGCAGAAATATTGAATATATTTTTAGCAAAGGTTCCAGTTTTTGTTACTGACACTATGGCATTCTCCTCAAAAGAAAAAGAGAAAATAAGAATGTAGAGAAAATGCAGTAGTGATGAACACGTGTGGGGTGGGCCTTCCCTCAGAGACAGACCACCTGGACAGATTGCCACTGATCCTTGGTGAATGTAGAGGAGACAAGGACACACACTGGACTCCAAGGAGCCAGGGACACAATGTCCTAATATTTTCACAGTGAATGACATGAATCCTGGTCTATCCCGAGAGAAGAACATCCTATCCCTCCTCTTTCCCGAGGACTCATTCCTTCAAAATCAGAGTCATGACATCAGTAAGCCAAGTCTCTTCTCAGAGACAGAGATGATTTCTGGAACATGAAGTTCAGATTGCACAGAAAATTAATTTAAAATCAGAGTGGAGTATGGGATTTTCCAAACAGAATTTTGAAAACTGTCTGATTTAAAACTGTTAAAACTCCAAAACAGAAAAGAGAACAGAAATTCCTCAGTTGTCTTTTCTATACTACGTTTTTATTGTCGCAAACCCATAGTAAGAGCATCTAATCCACATCTGTCAATGCAATAAGACAAACGGTCGTACAGTGGCTTACCCTGACATTCATTTTTTATTTGGTTGTGACTTCTTAGTGATTTCTAAAAGAAATAGCAGAAACTGACAATTTTCTCATAATTACTATCTTACTAATTACCACACTTACTCCCTAGAATATCTTGCCTTGCTGCTTTCATTGTAAAGATCATCATTTTAACTGTATGCTTCACTTCAAGTTCAAACACAAAGATTTCAGATCATACACTTCAGGCAGAAAAATAAGTAAAGCAGTAAAGTTCTGAAAATGAAGATGGAGTTTAACTCTGATAGCCTTCCAGCAGTTGAAAGTGAACATGAGAAATATTCTTTCAGTATCTGAATGCACATGTGGCCAGGCATTTGCATAAATTTTCCTACCCTAGGGATTTCTCCAGCAAGTTCCTACAAAGACAGGAGTGTTTTATCCCACAAAAAAAAAAAAATCCATTTATGAACCACAGTGTTTCCAGTTTTCCTAGTGGAACATCCTGTTCATATGCACAAGCTCTTACAAAGAGCTTCCAAGAGATGAGGGTCTGAGGACAGCAGCTTGTGACTCCCTTAGAAAGTCAAATATCTTATTAATTCATTGACTAGCAACAAGCATGTCACTTTTTCAAATAATCAGATATAATAAATAAATCTGTGAACTTCTGAAATGGTTTGAATTTCTTTTTTTTTTCCATCAACATTCTGAGTGCTCATTTTTCTTTTAATATCTACTTAGATAAATTTTCAAAAAAGCATGGGAAATCAGATTTGATAAAAATACAGAAAGCATTTGATGCAAAATAAAAAAAAAAACATTACTGATTGTAACAAAAGAGGCATTTGGTACTTTCCATTGTCTGTTTTCAAGCACATTATAGATGTGTTCTCTTCTAGTTGTATACCTCAATCTCAGATGAAGAAAAGCATTTTATAAAGAAATGGCTTCTTAGTAGGCAGAAGCTAATATACAGCTAGCCTCTAAAATTTATGCAGATATTTAGTCAATGCAATAGAAAAGCTTATGTTCTGTTACAGGTTCCCTCAAGCAACTATGTAACTCTGTAAAACAAAAGCCAATTGCCGTGCAACAAACATCCTCATTTTCCCTGTCACTTCCATCCATCACTTGTGTTGTGCCAAATAGAACTAGTCACTTCACTCTCTTTTTTTCATCAATTTACAATTAAGAAATGACAAATAAAGGCTAAGGGGTAAGATAATACAGTATGTTTATATAGAGTATATCACCGAATGTTTAATAATGCTGACACAAGAGAAAATTATCTTTTCAAATACATTTTAAGACAATTAAATTTCAATAATGATATCACTTTGAAAAGTAATAACTGATCAATGATGAAAGAATGGTCAATCCATACCAAATACTGCTTTTGTATAAGGATATTTTATATAAATATTAGTCAAAAGTAACATACATGCATAATTTTGTGTATTAAGAGGAATCACTGAGCAAAAGATCTAGCTACAACCTTCTCAAGATAATTTTTGACATTGAAACACAAGATTTCACAGTCAGTGACGAGTTTCTAAAATTACTGTGCCACATTTTGACATTTCAGTACAAAATTAGAAGTATCTTAATTTGAGAAAACTTTTAAATTGAAAAAATGAAATAATATTGATGGATTTTAAAATAAACATTAGTCACAGTAGGATCCACACAAGACTAGACTTTTCTAATATATTAGGCTCAGAGCTAAGACAGTGGTTAAAATCAGGACCATGGAAGAGAGTTTTATCTCTGTTATACACCTGAAGTCTTTCTAAGACTGTTCTGCTTTTTCTTTCTGGTGTATATATTCACCGAAAGCATCCTTCTACAACAATGAGTTTAAGAGATATTCAGTCTCTCATGTGGGGGGTTGTGACTCCTGCTAGAGTAACATAGAAAAAAAAACAACAAACAAACACAACATTTAAACAATCAGTGGCACTGTGATACTTATGTCATCAAATAAAGAAATTACTTTTCTTTGAGAGAGGTAATACAAGTAAATGGTTATATAAAATGAACGCTTTGAATCAACCCACAGCAGTTTAGATGTGCACCATTTAAATTCCTGCTTTCAAGTTCTATATCCTTCTCAGGAATCTAAAAGACCATTTATTGAATCAATTAGCTGTGGAAAAACAAGTATCCTCTAAATAATGCAAAACACCAAATGCACAGTGAATAATTCTCTTCATAAGAAGCAAGATTGATTTTGCCTTTGATTATCCTGGCTACACAGAAATACTTTTTCCAATTAAGGTTAAAAACTTAATGTTACAGAGTCAACAACTTGACAAAATATCACATTAATCAGGTAGTATAAACTCATTGGAATTCCATGTATTCTTCTGAAGGAGCTATTTCTGGAATATCAGGCAAGTACAGAGATACAGAAGCATGTTCTGGAGCACTGATTAGCAAGGCCTTTTAAACAGTAACCTGTTTATTGTATCAATAACATATCTAAATAAGGTACTAAAATATTCAATCTCTCACCTCTATTTTTTTTTTCAGGAAAAATTAGGAGCCTAAACAGTTGAAATGATTTCTAGAAAAATGTTATATTCCATAAAATATTTTCTTCAAGGGTAACTGAATGTATCTGTTGTAACAATACTGCCATAATCAGCTCTAAACTACAAAGATATGCTTCCTTTATTGGCCCCCAGTGCTGTGGGGACCTTGTTGTGCTAGCTGCTGGGGGTATTATCACCACTTTTTGATAATATGGGTCCAGCTAGACTTCACCTCATAACGTGGAGGTGAAGTCAATGAATCTAGTTGGACCCTGCTATGACTGGATCTGGATTAGCCTGGGCTCTTACCTTGGCCAAAATGAGTACAGGAGCTGACAGCAGCTCTGCTTTCCAGGAAGAGCTCAGAAACACATAGCAAGTGGGTAAATAAGAGGGAGAAAGAGGGAGGAAGCGATGACGTCATTGTTTGGGGCTTCTTCACATGAGTCCTTGGTTTGGTGGCCAGTCCCCATTGGAGCTGTTGGTGCTCTGTACGTCTGAAAATCAGGCCATAGATGGCTTCAAGTGCTCATAAATGCTTTTAATAAGAATGATCCCATACTTATGGTTCTTATGTTCCAGACTGGGGCAAGATACATTTTTCTAGACAGCCAAACTGTAAAACAGACGAGCTATTACAAAAGCAACCTGCCAAGAATATTCGCTTCATTTGAGATTCAATTGTTGGCTCCCATCAAAACAACGGACATTTTCAGAGGACTGTGATAAGTTCAGGGTGTTATGTCTTCTTTGCATTCCCACACATCAAACTCAAAATAAGGTGGTGGAGTAATGTTTGAATAACATGCTGTCAAGTCTATAGGAATATGATAGCATAATGATGAGAGAAACACAAAAATATGTACAGACAGATAATGTTGGCTATAATGAAGGATGGGATCAAAAAATTAATATTAAGAAAGGACAGTTTCATAAAAATGAAAGAATTACTTGATAACTTTGTTAATGGACAGAGAATAGCACTCTGCTGTTGGTTTTATGCTGATAACAGTGAAACAAATGAAAGAAGTAATAGAGAGAGTGAAATAATGATAAAACTTGTTTTTCAGGTAAAATAATAACTCAGAACACTATTAAGAATATGGTTGTTATTATTTTTCTAATTTTTCTACCCTGCACAATGGATACATATTCTCCCACTGTAAAACCAGTCATAAAAATATATAATGAAAAGAAAAATTATGGTAATTAATTTCACTTTGAAAACCTTTTTTCTTTATCCCAGAGCATAGCTACACAAAGATGATTCACAATTTGGCCTCTGGCAGCGAGATACTCAAAAGGAATAAATAGAACCATCTAGTGTTGCCTGCAGTGGTAATAGCCTTGCTAAGAATACTTCTGAGAAAGACAGTGATGAGATCACAACTTCATTTGTGACAGTGAGAAAGTATTTGAAGTGCTGTCCACACATCTGTCACTCATATTGCAGCTTTCAGAATATATGGCATACTCACATCAGCTCCTCTAAGTACTGAATTAAACTCACTTCTATCTAAGCAGTCCTTTTTAAATCAATGGGATTGTATAGGTTTAACTAAAATACTTTGGTCAGTACAATAAAGATGAAAAGAACCATTTTGTGTTGTGTTAACCAGGACCCTGCCCACTGTGAATTTTAACTTTTAAAAAATGTAAAAATCATGTAATATGATGTGAAGACTCTTAATTCTGAGGACATTATCTGTGGAGAATTCAGAACAGCTATTCACAGGCGGAAGAATAAAGCCATTAGTATAGGAAAGGAGGAGGCTGGGTGAGGTGGGGCAAAATGGGGCAATGAAAAGAGTAAAGGAAAAGGGAGAAAATACCTGCAAATCTCTTTGAATGAAGTAGTGGAACAAATTTTAAGAGGTGATATAATTCATCCAGAAGAAGTGAAGGGGAAAACACACATATAAACCATAATGAAGTTTTCTCATGAAAGAAATCTTAGCACTTTGAACCACTGTTGTGTGGGTCACATCACAATCAAAGAACAATTTTAAGATAAACAATAAAAAATGTCATCAAAACCATGTTTGAAGAATGGCAATTGTTATTTATTTTCTCATTTCTGCACTGAGATTTTCACAATAAACATTTCTGAGAGTGAGAAATTTGGCTTCTATGTTCTCACCGTGTTGAGAAAGCCATAACAGTAGGGACAGGGAGACATAATATATTTCCAGTAACTTCAGAAATTCTACTGTGTATAGTTGCAGAATGTGGGGTGGGGAGGGGCTTAATTTATAGCTAGCTAGGCACTCATTAAGGCACAATTCATTGTAAATATTTGAGACATCAATTTTAGTAAACTGAATGCTGCAGTGTGTTTCTCTGTGTCCCCTTCTTTAGCTGTACAAGGAGCCTGGAGTGACCAGCTCAGAATAGATATCTGTATCTACAGTCACATAACAAATTAACAATTACTACAAACCAACAAGATAAGTTGTTTTTCTATCTGTTAACACAAGATAAGGAATAGAAGGCAAGCATATGATCTCAGGAAAGATGTTTCCTAACCATAGTGATTTTATTCCTAAGCTATGTACATGGCATGGTTTTATATATTCTTTGAATTAATTCTGCATTCTTATGATTTCTCTGTCTCAGGATGTGGTAAAACTGGAAAAGGAAGAGAGAAGGAAGGCAAGGAAAGTCAGAGGCATGACCAAACATCTCTGTCAAAGGAGACTAGGATTCTTCAAGCTAGAGAAGCTTTAAAAAAACAGAAGTGTTTTTTTAGAAGAGAGCAAATATGGCAGAATACTATTGTCTCTCCCAATGTTATAAACAGGGTACATCAAGTGGAACTAGGAGGTGATGGGTTGAGACTAAATTAAAGAGAATTTAGCTGAGCTGTGAAAGTACTTGCAACCAGTTGTGGAGGATCAGTATTAAAAAGTGACTGGACAAATCCACAATAATACTGTCCACTGGAGATTACTAAACAGAAAGGCTGTACCATGAAGTTTCTAAGTTGAGAGCTAGAAGAAAACTTAGAAAAGGACATGTTTTTATCACCCACTTCAGAACTTCTCCTCAAGCATCTGAAAAAATACTAGGCTAAAATGTCTTTGGCCAAATGTCATGCAGCAACATTTTACAAGTTATGTAAGAACTTTTTCCCTACATATGTCTCAGTGTACTTGATGTAAACAATAGATGTACAATGAAATCAGAAATAGCTAAAAAAACACTTACTGACTTCATTAACATTTATAATGGTATTTGATGTTATGATATCTTGATACTTGGCTTGAGATCTATCTAATTCACTATCTCATTGCTTCTTTTTATTTCATTAGCAGGAAATGCTTTTTTCTAATGTACATTGTTAATATTTATTTGCTCTTATGAGATTCCAATGCACTGTATAGAAAATAAGAAAACATTTAGCTCGCTCTCTCAACAGATTAACTGTTTCTGTTTGCATGCTCAGTATTATAGAAAGCTTTGGCATTATTATATTTCTCTTTTAAAAGTTTTTTTCATATTTTGGATTGCAAGACAGGTTCTAATCTATACATTAATAACCAAACCCAGATTAGCAAACTCATTACTAAGTCTCAGATGGGTTTTATGAAAGTTTAAGATGTCAAAACAAATCAAATTAACCAAATACAGATTTATACTGTATCCCATTGTCTGGTACTGGCATTAACAATCATGCCAATTAGTCTGTCCTCATCAGGAGCTAAGATATGTTTGGTTCTGCCATGCAATATTTGCAAATTAGTTGATGTAGACCATACATGATGCATGGTTCATTGTTCCCTGCAGGGTAAACTAGCACTGCATACCACTGTGACTTCTAGCATTCAGCTATGTTTGGGGATTTCTGCACTATGTTGCAGTGTCCAGTGTAGACAGATCCAGAAAAACTTTCCTGTGTCTTTCATAGTAAGTAAATATTAGAGCCAGAAGCAGAACACAAGCAGCCCTGGCTCTCAGCTACCATTAGATAAATTCTGAAGGGATTAAATGGTGTGTGTTAACACATTTCGGCTCAGCTGCTTCACTTTGAATGCTCAGATTTTTGATTAAAAAAATATCTAATCCTGGAGTTTCTTCATGTATTCATCTAGATTGGTAAATAGTGAAGAAAATTTAAAAGCTGTACATTCCCCGCTTAGTTGCAACTGACAGCTGCAAGAAGGACAAACTGTGCAGGAAGAAGAACAAAAAAAAAAAAAACCACCCAGAAATTAAAACAATAGTTGAAGCAATTATGTCTTCCAACAACTCCCTCCACCACTACCACACCTGCTTTCCATCTATCCTTATTAACAAGTCTAATGTAAGAGATTAAAAACTGGAGACTTTCAGAATCCAAATACTCATTACCAGCTGTTATGTGCAGATGTCAAAAATTAGGACTTTCAGGTGGGTTACATGAACCACAAACAACCTGCAAAAGCCTGGGTCAGGTTTTTTATCTCCTCATATAAAACTAATTGAAGAGAAGGCCTGTCTGTCTGGAACAAAAATATCATTTTAACAATATGCAGTATGGCTAGCATGGACAAAGGGAGGAAAGACACACTAGAAAAAAGAGGTGGCCTCAGCAGGAAAATGTATGTCTTCATGATGTATACAAACTTTCTTTTTCAAAGTTTCCCACTCCTATCCCATCCCAAGTAAAGCCATTATCTTGTGACCCATGCTGTGCACTTTCAAAATTAGCAAACAGGTGTTAAATCTGGTATTTGACAGCTATAGCAATGACATGCATTGTCTTCACAGCTGTGGTAACTGGCAGCCATTGTTACCCAAAGAAGTGCTGGCAATTGAAAGAATAATTTGCATTATTTTGCAATTGCATAGAAATTGCTATTGTGCAGCCACTGCAGCCATCAGTCAGCTCTCTGGGCAGAGTATTCAATATCTTTTGTATCAGTGGAGACAGTAGTCCATTTATCTTGCAAACTGGCACTTAGCGTCAACTTGTTACTTAGTGAACTAGGTAAATGTGTGAACATAATCTCTGCAGCTTCATGAGTTATGAGATCTTCAGACTGTTGTAGTTAATGGTGGAATAAGAGTAGAACATTCACTGCGACCTTTCTCTCCAACCTTGAAAGACAATGGTCTCCTGATTCCTGCTTTTCAGTAAAAGTCTCAAAGCTGAATTTTCACTTGAAACCGAGAATTTCCAAATCTCCATCCTGAGATTTAGATAACACTGAAGCTCAAATCCATATGCAAACGTAAAGGGATTGTAATGCCATCATCAAGGCAAACTTTTCCTATTTAGAGGCACAGTTAATCCAGGCACAGAATTACCACTGGGACCAAGGACTAGGAAATCCCTTGAATGCTTTCTACTTTCTCATTCATTTTTTTCATTAATGCTTGCTGTGCCTTACAAAAGGCTCCTTTTGGAGCACAGTATCATCTCCCTTCCTTCAAAGAGCTCTCACAACGTTCTCATCCGCATTTTGTGCCCTAGCTTTCAATTCCAGTCCAAAATCAAATGACTTTTTGCTTCCAAAACCAAAGTATTTGTTACTAATAGTACCAAAAGTACTGAACCTGCTTCTACTCCATTGTTCCCGGAAAGACAAATATAGTTTTTTAATGTTGCTTTGATAAATCTTCAGGACCACAGAAGATGTTTTTCAGCCTTTTTTTTTTAACTGCTATGACAGACTAAAGAGTAAATTTCTCAAGATTTACTATGAAATTAACCATCAGAAAGTATTACAAATAGAGTTATAATGAAAAACTAAGTATTTAAGAAAGGAAATTTGTAAATCAAACTATTTGCTTAACTTTATGTTTAAATATATCCTAATAAGCAATGTATTTCCACAGCAAATGTATCACAAATCACTTCCTGGAATTATTTATATTTTTGGAATACATAGCCCAAATCCATAAATATTATGTTTAGATTGATTTATTTTAGTATTTATACACAGTCTGTTCTTCAAGCTTCTGGGCTTTTAATTAATCTGGATTTGGGGCATAAATTCTTTATGCCTTGATTAATACCAAGCAGGTTTTATTTAATTAAAAAGACAGACTGGTGAGAGACAATTTAATCAAAAATTTCATATGCATACAGTACATCTGTATTTTTTAATACAAGCTCAGGCACATTAAAATAAGATTTATTCTTTCTCAGCTGTTTTGCTTTTTGAATTATGGCATATTTCTGGTTCATGTGTGGAGTTACCTTCATGGACTCATTCCATCCCCTGCCTTCTCTCTCCTCAGAACACTAAAGCAAGAAAATAAGATGAAGTGACAGAATAAACAGAAAAAACAAGGACAAACTAAAATAATCACATGTTGAGAAGCAACTTATTAGATACCCCTGAATATTCTAAAAGAAAAAAAAAAAAAGAATACTATAAAAGCCATTTCTTGAGAGGAAAAGTAATTCCAGGAAAATACAAGGAATTCTTTTGGGTCATAGGTTGTGGGGGTTATGTTTCCCCTTTTGAGAAAGATAAGATTGGTTCAAACGAATAACAAGTAAGATCTGTGAAAAATAGAAGTCTACAACAAACCAGTATAGACAATCTGTGTCTTCCACAAGAAATTTCTTTAAAACCAAAGGCTAGATGCATAATATTTTGTCTTGCCTACATCTCTCTTTTCTAAAAAAAAAAATTCTATGCAAGTATATGAGTCTATGTATATACAACTACAATACTATTGTGTAAATGTATTTAGCTGACTGCTAAAGAGGAAGGGTGACTGTTCCCTCTGTTGTGGAGAGACAATGACAGTCAGCCCCTTGAAGTAAAGAGGAGATTGTGCCTGTCCAACAGGTAACCAGGAATACTCATAGCTTCAACACTGCAAAGGAGAATCACTGCACCTGGCTTCAGGTGTTTGTTACGCAGTCATGGAAAGTTGAGGTCACTCTAGATTTGGGGTGACCCAAGCATTCTACTTTTTCTACCTGTTTTAGTTTGAAGAAAATTCTGTCCTCAGTGCCGTTGGCTAGAACTGCAGTGACAAGAAAGTTAGCAGACCATGGTGGCTACTCAAATGGTTGTGTCTTCATTACAGATGTCAGAGTAATCTCCCTGGAAAAGTATTGTCCATATCTGCTGGCCTGCAGCCTATCTGGGACTGGGAGATACCTGAGTGGAGTATGAGCTTGTAAGCAACAAGGAGGTGACCTATCATGAAGCCCCTCCCCATTTCAGAGGTGAAAGGAAACCTTGAGAAGAGCTGCAGACATGGTGCAATGCAGATAGACATTGAAACGTAATAATGGGGAATATTTGTTTCTCCACCCCATACTTTTACCTTTCACAATTTATGCTGCTATGCTCTAGTTTAACATTTTATGCTTTAATGAAGCCTAGATTTAGCAGTTTGTCATCTTTCAGGGTGTTTATTTTAAAGACCAGAAGAGCAGCTTCTTGCAAAGAACTGTCTATTAAATCTTCTAATGAAAGATGCTCTTATAATTATCGGAAACTTTGAGTAGACAGTATTCCCCCAGAGGAGAAAGTTTAACTTTTCCAAACTCAGTCAGGCACAAAAGCTGGGAGTTTATGATTTATGTGCAAACCAATTTATATCTTAGTTAATGCCCAATTTTTTTTTTTAACTTTTCATAAACTTTTTTCTCCCCTAAACTCAGTATTTTTGGAGCAGAAAACTAACTCAGAGGAGGATCCTTTAAATCTAGACATGATATCTGCACCTAAATTACTGACCCTTTATTTTTTTTTTTATAAATAAAAAACCGAAACAAGCTAGATAACTATCTTTTCTGAAAGTGCTATATCCTGGTGTTCATTTATAAAGAAAGTCTACAAAAATATACTAAGATTTTTATATTTAGCTTCTTGAGACTAACACAAGACTTGATGGAGCCCATCAGATGACTACACGTGGAAGAACATAAACTCATGTTCAAAAACCAAGCTGATCTGAGACTAATTTATGTTGGTGCCTTGCCAATATACATGTATAGATAAATTGATCATAGAAGCAGATAGCTATTTGTATATAACAGACAGCAGGTAGCAGGTAGTATTATTGGCAGCAGGTAAGTGTCACCTTTTCATGATATTTAACAGAAAAACATTTATCTAAATAAATACCAAGACTTGAAAAATCAATACCTACAAAGACATCTAAATTCTGAAATCCATACTTATTTGCCCCAAGTGTTACCTGCTTCCAAAGAGATTTTAGACCAAGCATATTTTTACAAATATCAGTTTCTGGAAACATAGGAAAAAATTCTGTAAGTGACAGTACACGGACAACAAACTTTCTCTAAAAGCCTTGAAGTTTAATTAAAAATTAAAATTAACAAAAATTAGAAGGTTTTTTTTTGTTTGTTTCTGATTGTTTGTTTGTTTGTTCTCAAAAGGAAATACCTTCAAAGTGCATGATCGCAAGAAGTAAAATGTGACCAGAGATATCCAACCTGCAGCCTGGGCATTCTTGGATGTTGCCAGTGCACTTCTGCACTGAAAAGCAGTTCACAATACATGACATTTTGAACAGAAATAAGAGGAAGGTCACAAATAGAAAAAAAAAATGAAAATCACTGACCTAGATACAAAAGGTAATAAATAATACCATCTACACACTAACATTTCCCTTTTTAATAACAATAAACCATCATCAGTTAAATTAAAAATAAATGCAGGATTAACATATCAAGCATCATAACATCATTCAAACACAGTTCACATGAGGTCTTAGGTAAGAGAGTTTAGACCAGTGGTTAAAAGATAAGAATTAGTAACAGTTTTCACTCTTTATTGAATTTGGATGTCTGAGGGCAGATGTAGGAAGCTTTATCTGCCTTAACAAATCTCTTCAGCAGTCATCACACTTTTCAGTGCGGTATTTCTATGCATCATGATGTACTATTACAAGGAGTGATAAAATGCTAGGTCTTTGTTTAGATGAGAAGAAAATTGAACTTTTTCCACTGAGCAGGAAATTGCATGCTAATTTTATTTTAATTGCTAGGAATATATTTTGAATAAGTTTTCTAATGTAAACCAAAAAAGTAATGCAACTGTTTTGAGAAGAACCATAATACATGACAATTCTACAATTATCAATATATTGGTTTTTTCCTTCCTTTTTAGCAGATTAATGTTGGAGTTTATCAATTGTATTGACAGAGTAAATGGTTACAATGTTGCAAATATCAGTCAGACTTCCTGTGTAGAATGAAATTTTAAATTTCATTAATTACTTTATTACCACAAATTGTCGGAAGAAACATGTGTTCTTGGATGTTAATTAATAGCCCATTATTATTATACAAATTAACTTGGCAGCACTATGTGCCGTATATTTGTGGAATAATGAATTACATTAAAGGGAAGCCAAGATGGCAAACACTGAAGTGCATGCATCTATTATCTGCTCCTTATAAATGCATAAGCATTTCCTAAGGCATTAACCAGAAATCCTAATGAGAGGCACACTAGAGTCAAAAGAAAAAGAGAAAAGAGTCGGGGAAAGGATAAAGAGTAATCCACGTACAGCTTGAAGTACTGAGCATTGCACTGAGAAGCAACAGGTACTGTTTCAGTCCCACAGGCGTTTGTTCTTGAATGGATTCTCATAAAAGCTGGAAAAGCCAACAATGTACTGCACAGTAGTGTGAGCTTTGAGTCTGACCTGTGAAACTAACAGCAGCAATAAACTCATCTCAACTGCTCTGAGCAGCTGGCCTGGATAGCAACACAGAAATTCAGGAGTTCAAAAGGGAAATCAGGAAAGTCTCACCTACCCTGGTGCAACACAAAGAAGTCTTGCCTTGCCTTGTCATTCTGTTTCTTTTCTTATTCCTTTTGTTTTCCCTTTTCTTTTTCCCTTTCTTCTTCCTTTTTTCTTTTCTGCTATCTTCTACTACCATTTAGAGATGACTACTTAATTAGTCTGGCCTGAAAGGTATTTCTTATAACTATTTCCTCCTTCTTCACAAGACCAACTCCAATAAGTTTCATTTAAAGTTTCCTCAAAATTTAATTCCAGGAGATATTCTGTCCTATTGGCTTCCCTAATGGTTTCCCGGAGCTTCTAATATTCTTTTTTAAATCAACAGTTGCTCATATCTTTTGTTCAGCTTTTTATATATTTGCAGTGAAATATTTGTTATCTTCTGCTCCAGGATTATTTTTATATTGAGGCTTTTCTCTTATCTCTCCACTACTTACTAGAACAAAGTTTAAACTCTTTCTTTGTTGATTGGTACAGAAATCTAGTAGATTTTACAATCCAAAATTATAAGATATCATTAGTATCAGCAATGATATTATGTATTCTACATGTAAGAAGTTAAAGTCTTTCATAATAATACAATTTACAACACTATTACTCCAGTTATGCCATATTCATAAGCAAATCCAACACTTACTGTCTATTTCAAACTCCTAACATTGTCTCAAGAAATCCTCTTTTACAATCTTTTAAAAATTTTGTTAGGAACCAAATCATTTTTATTTTATCTGCACTATAATGTCTTATTTCTTTAAAAATTCATCCCATTACATTACTTAAAATGCTACATAAAAATGTGTACATTCATATAGCTATAAAACTTCGTTCTGAGTATTGAAAAAGAGAGTATTATCTTCTATTTGGCCAGACATCTGAGATCATTGCAAGCACAACTGTGCATCCAGGAATAACATTTTTATGCAAAGTTTGCATTTTCTAGTGGACAGTTTGGCTTATGCTCCAGAGCAGTATGAAGTACTACATACGTCTGCAGTACTGCATCCAGCTTTGGAGCCCCCAACATAAGAAGGACATGGAACTGTTGGAGAGAGTCCAGAGGAGGGCCACAAGGATGATCAGAGGGCTGGAGCACCTCTCCTATGAGGACAGGCTGAGAGAGTTGTGGTTGTTCAGCCTGGAGAAGAGAAGGCTCTGGGGAGACTTTTTTGTGACCTTTCAGTACTTAAAGGGGGCTTATAATAAAGATGGGGAGAAACTTTTTAGCAGGACCTGTTGTGATAGAACAAGGGGCAATGGTTTTAAACTAGAAGGAGGTAGATTTAGATTAGTCATCAGGAAGAAACTTTTTCCAATGTTAATGTGAAACACTGGAACAAGTTGCCCAGAGAGGTGGTGGATGCCCCATCCCTAGGAACATTCAAGGTCAAGTTGGATGGGGCTCTGAGCAACCTGATTGAGTTGAAGAAGTCCCTGCTCCTTGCAGGGGGGTTGGACTGGATGACCTTTAAAGGTCTCTTCCAATTCAAACTATTTTATGATTCTAAGCAAAAGAAACACCACAACTTTCCTAAAGCTTATTTCACAGATTAAGCATCTCAGTAGGGTTTCAGAAAAACAGCTATATAGATACACATCTTCAGTAAGATCCCATTTTGAAAAGCAAAAATGTTAGATTTTATCTAGTTGTAGGTTAATTTTTTCTTAGTTGTTGGGTAGAAAACTGAATTGTCAATATAGCAAATCAACCACACTATAAGAAAATTTCAAATTTATCATAATTTCAGCACCAAGAGTATTTCTTCAAATTTTCTTTCTTTCACACTTAGAAAGTGAAGGGAGTTATGACGCGATGTGAGTTGGAGTGATGAAAGGTACAAAAAGTCAACCTTAAAACATCCTAGGGAACGAAGTGAAGGCACTGAAATTATCTGATAACACTGAAGTCTGGAACAAAAGCAATCCTGATATTATCAATAAAGGGGGTTGATAACAGTTTCACCTGTGAAAAGAGGAGACACTTTCTTTGATGTCACCTTAACATGGTCCTTTCATTTAAGTTTTTATTGTCCTAACTGATATAAACCTGTCTATACAATTTCAATCACTTTTTTACTTTGCATTTTTAATTTTCTGTCTGCTCTAGTTATATTAACCTAGATATCTGAATTATTATTTTATAAAGTTCAAGGAACAATAGTTTAACAGAAATATTGGGCTGTGGAGTAGAGATAACATATAAATGATAACTTGAATTTTAAAATTAAAAAAACCAATCCAGTTCTCTTTTGAGTTAATCTTGCACAATGGGGAAAAACACTGGAATCACTCCTTCTCAACAGGACAGGGGGTCAAAAATATGACCAAAATCTTGTGGATTGAGATAAAGACAGGAAGATCACTTACCAGTTACCATCATTGGTAAAAGAGACTTGAGCTAGGGAAATTAATTTAATGTATTGTCAGTAAAAAAGAGCAGGCTAATAAGAAATAAGAACAAATCTAAAACTACCTTCCACCACTCCTCTTGTTGTGGTTTAACTCCAGCTGGCAACTTAGCCCCAGAGAGCTGCTCGCTCACTCACTCTCTGGTGGGATGGAGGAGAGAATCTGAAGGGTAAAATGAGAACAATTGTGGGTTGAGATAAAGAGAGTTTAATATGTAAAGCAAAAGCTGTGCATACAAGCAAAGCAAAATGAAGACTTCGTTCCCTACTTCCCATCAGCAGGCAGGTGTTCAGCCATCTCCAGGAAAGCAGGGCTCCATGACGCATAACGGTGACTTGAGAAGACAAACACCATCACTCCAAATGTCCCCTCCCCTTTTTCCTTCTTCCTCCAGCTTTTATTGCTGAGCATGACATCATATGGAACGGGCTATCCCTTTGGTCAGCTGGGGTCAGCTGTCCCAGCTATGTCCCCTCCCAACTTCTTGTGCACTCCCAGCCTCCTTACTGGCAGGGCAGGATGAGAAGCAGAGAAGCCCTTGACTCTGCATAAGAAGTGTTCAGCAATTGCTAAAATATCCTTGTATTACCAACACTATTTTCTGCACAAATCGAAAACATAGCCCCATATAAGCTACTATGAAGAAAATTAGCTCTATGACAGCCAAAACTAGCACATCTCCCTTCTCCCTAGGCTTAGCTTCACTTCCAGCTCTTCTACTTCCGCCCCCAAGCAGCACAAGGAGAAAGGGAATGGAAGTTGCAGTCAGTTCATCATATGTGTTCTCTACCACTCTTTCCTCTTCATGTTGTTCCTCTACTCCAGCGTGAGATCTCACTCACAAGAGGCTGTCCTTCATGAACTTTTCCAGTGTGGGTCCTTCCCACATACTGCAGTTCATTAACTGCTCCAGCATGGATCCTTTCTGTGCAGTACAGCCCTTCAGGAATGCTCCAGCGTGGGTCACAGGTCCTATCAGAAGCTTTGTCTGGCATGGCATCTCCATGGGCCACAGCCTCCTTCAGGGCACATCCACCTGCCCCAACGTGGGGTCCCCCACGGGCTGCAGGTGGATCTCTGCTCCTCTGTGGGCCTCCAGGGGCTGCAAGGGGACAGCCGGCCTCACCATGGGCTGCGCCACAGGCTGCAGGGGAATTTCTGCCTGGAGCACCTCATCCTCCTCCTTCTTCACTGACCTTAATGTCTGCATAGTCACTCCTCTCACATATTCTCACTCCTCTCTCCCAGCTGCTGTCGTGCAGCATTTTTTACCCCTTCTTAAATATGTTACGGCAGAGGTGCTTCTACTGTCACTGATTGGCCTCGGCCAGTGGCTAGTCTGTCTAGGAGCTGGCTGGAACTGGCTGTCAGACGTGGAGGCAGCTTCTGGTGTTTTCTCACAGAATTCATCCCTGCAGCCCCCTAGCTACCAGTACTTGGCCACACAAACTTGGCCACAGGCAGAAATGAGGACTGATTGTGGTTTATAAATTTAGAATCCAAAAATTCAGTTCAGTACACAATCTATTTATTTTTCCATGTGCAATAGAAAAATCCAGATAAAGATTTCATCTTTTAAAGTCACCATCAAGGAGAATATGCTGAAGATTATCTCTTTGACAACCTAGCTGATGTGAGGATACCATCTCTACACACATAGGTCAGGCCTGGTGTTCCAGATGCTCAAGTGTCAGTCCTGCATTTGATGTCTCCTTGTTTCCCTGAATTAGACAGAGGCACAGAATCACACTCCATTACTATTTTTTTTTTTACATCAAAAAAATCTCAGGAAATAGATACAGTAAGAGTATGGTGAATATCAGAATCCCTTATTACACACCTGCTTAAAATTTATTAGGTAACAATTATTAAGTAACCATAGTTTAAGGATTCTCTAATCTTTGCCAACTGGAATTTCTTGATTATAATTTTCAGCTTGCAACAACATTATAGAATTTCTTTGAATAACTTTCTATGTTAACAATCTTTGTACCAGAAGACCATAAAGATGAACAAGGAATGATATATAATCATCTTATTTCTAATTGTTTCACGTTACGAACAGTTTTTTCATCTCAATATAAAATATCACCTGAACAGATATTCTTGAGCAGGATTAGGAAGGAAAACAAGCTAATTTTCTAAGGTATTTCCTGATCATGTTATCTCTCTTGGATAAGAATGCTCACTGACTTGCTACAGAACAAGAATCCTGTAATTGCTATGTCTCGTACTATATTTTTGCACTGCCAAGTGGTCTCAGGGAAGTCATACCAGCAGGTCATGCTTTCTGACTCATATAGATGTAGCCAATGACTACAGTCTGTACATTAATAATTATTTATAATGTATGTAATTTCATAAAAAGAGAGAGTGAATTACATCAGTGGTACCAGGACCTCACTCCTAATTTTGGTGACTTTAAACATAAGTATTTAGGTCTTTAGGCAGAATGCACAGCTAGCAGTTTTATAGGCAGGAGCTGAGTTTTGTTTACAGAAAATGACAGATTGTGCATTATATCTTCCTTTAGAGTTAGAGTATAATCAAGTTTTACTTAGATCATACAGGAAAAAATGAAGTACCTCTTAAGTTGACTCATTATTATTATTATTATTATTTACAAAATTCCAGATATTACCCTTTTTTTTTTTGTAAGAGAACCTTCTACAGAAGGCTAACACATTTGATATGACACTAGCATAAAAATACTAGCTTTTATTTTCTGTATTTCTATGTCAGCTGACATTTGTGAGCCTACATACAAAAGTAAAAGCTTTATCTTCAAACAGCATTTTACAATCACTAACCTTCTCTTCTCCAAGAAGCCAACAGAACAATCTACCTGATCCTTTGAGTTTTCCCGATGATAGGATATTTTAAAAATCCAATATAGCTATATAATTGGTCTAAACTGAGCTGCATAACTTAGTCTGGTGGGGTGGTGTGCAAAATTGCCTTTCAGGATGTTTTGAACATCTTAATGTCTGTTGAAATTTCCTAAAAGTGAAAAGACAAGAAGCTACTCAAGACCTTTCAATTCCATCATCCTGTCTTAGTGGCTCCAGAACTTCCCATTGTACTATGACACTTACTTATAAAATCTCTCTCAGAAGAGTTTTTCAGTGTTGATCTTTGAGAGTAGATGTGTGTGTATTTTAATATTTCGAGAAGAAAGAGTTATAAATAAAAATAGTTTTTGCTTTCTGTGGAAAATATTTTACTTTTCACTGTAGGTAGAATGTAATTGTGGTATCTTCAGAAATGCTGTTACAGCATTTTCTAGGAAATTTATTTCCCTTTTCCTATGCTACTGATGCGTGAGCTTTCCAGCCTAAGATCTCTCACCTCATTCCCTGAAGAACTGCAACAGCTTTTCTCAAAATCATAAAATCATAGAATCATAGGATGGTTTGGGTTAGAAGGGAACTTGAAGATCATCCAGTTCCAACCACCCTGCCATGGGCAAGGACAGCTTCCACTAGACCAGGTCGCTCAAAACACTATCCAACCTGGCCTTGAACACTTCCAGGGATGGGACATCCATAAATTCTCTGGGCAACCTCTTCCAGTACCTCATCACCCTCACATTAAAGAATTTATTCCTTATATCTAATCTAAATCTGCTTTCTTTCAGTTTAAAGCCATTACTTCTTGTCCTATCATAACAAGCCCTTGTCAAAAGTCCCTCTCCAGCTTTCTTGAAGGCCCCCTTTAGGTACTGGAAGGTCTCCCTGGAGCCTTCTGTTTGCCAGGCTGAACAGCCCCAACTCTCTCAGCCTGTCCTTATAGGAGGGGTGCTCCAGCCCCCTTGATCATCTTCATGACCCTCCTCTAAACTCGCTCCAACAAATTTATGTCCTTCTTATGTTGCAAGCTCCAGAGGCGGATGCAGTACCCCAGGTGGGGTCTCATGAAAGTAGAGCAGAGGGGGACAATCACCTCCCTTGACCTGCTGGCCACATCTCTTTTGATGCCGCCGAGGTTACAATTGGCTTTCTGGGCTGCAAGCATGCTTTGCTGGCTTATGTTGAGCTTCTCATCCACCAGCACTCCCAAGTCCTTCTTCTCAGGGCTACTCACAATCTATTCTCCACCCAGCCTGTATTTGTGATTGAGATTGCCCCAAGCCATGTGCAGGACCTTGCACTTGGCTTTGCTGAATCTCATGAGGTTTGCACAAGCCCACCTCACTATCCTAACAAGATCCCTCTGGATGTCATCCCTTCCATTCAGCATGTTGACTGCACCACACTGCTTGGTGTCATTGGTGAATTTCGTGAGGGTGCACTCTATCCCACTGTCCATGTCGCCAACAAGGATGTAAACAGCGCTGGTCCCAATACTGACCCCCGAGCAACACCAGATGTCGCTGTGAGTGACCAGAATACTTGGTTTTCTCTTAACTTCCGACCTCCCCACAATTCTGAAGTTCTTTTTTAAATTTATACAGCAATTGCTTTGTGATTGTACAATCACAAATCTTGTAAAAAAAAAGACTAAAACCAAACAAAAAGAATACATGCTGATCATATTCTCTAAAACTTCAGACAGCAACACAAATCTCCTCATTTACAACTTTTGTATGTACAATATGGTATATGATATACACAGAAGAACCCTGTTTATGAAGGTAATAGTGTAACGCATATATGATGTGCTGTGTTTCTGGAAATTTAATTAAGTGAAAGGAGACCCCAGGCTGATGAGTAGGAGATGGCATGTAAATCATTGTATGTGTGAAACAGCTAAGATAATTAAGATGTCTTATTTCATCTCCAAAGCTGTAAAATGTTAAATCCTGACGACTCACACTAACACTAAGAATCAGATTTTACTAATTACTGAAATTCCTTAGCTGTGGTAATTTGCATAATTTCTGAGGATTGTAGATCCATATGTATGCTGGCCTAAGAGTAAAAACTATTGATATAACTATGGTGACACACTTCCTTTATTTTAAGGGACCATCGATTTTTTCATGAGTAAAGTCATGGTGAATCTCTGAAACCATAAAGGAGTTAAGCATAGTAACCATTAATCAAAGCCTGTTTAAAGCATAGAACTTTGCCTGAAGAAATCTAGTATTTTAATAAAAAATCACAAAGATTAAAAAAGAGAAAAAGAAAATCTCTCCTAAATTGCAGGCTGAAATCTTATATATGAGATCGCCTATGAAAATATGTTATGTGAACCTGGGAAATGCCATGTGAGGAAGAACACTTACAGAAAGCATCACTAATGAATGAGCAAATAAAAGGTTGTCATTTGAAGGTACAAGTTTGATGTTTGTTGTGTGCAGTATGGTGTTTAAGATGTGGCAGGAGCTCAGGTCTGTCTGTAGATGTCCCTGTCCTACATTGACACCTCATCAGAGCTTTGTGGGCATGTTCATCCCAATTCAGTAAGCTGTGAAAAGGCCAGAACTGCATAACACACAGGAAATTTTTTGTCCCACTTCATTGTTGAAGAAATTGGAGCAGGAGGTTTTTGGTTACAGAACTGGAGAAACAGGGGATTTTTTTTGCTTAGTTTTTCTCAGTGAATTGGAAAGTGTATTCCAGTTCCTGCACAGAAACTTGCTTGAACACTGAAGGACATCACCATACCAAGGCAAAGATCAGGACTCTGATTATACCCTTCTCCATGGGTACTTTTTAAACAATTGAATAGACCATATTTACTGAAAGTTATTTCTTTCCACAAACCACCAGTTGAGATGCAGTCTTCTCTATCTGACTGTAGACATAGTACATGTTTATTTCAGAGCTGCAAGAATAAAAGGTCCTAAATTCCCTTCGGAAGTTTTTTATTAATGTATTTTTTATTTTTATTTTTTTTCAAGACTTAATTTGTATTTTTTCTATAATAATTCTATTATATCTAGGTTGCAACTGCAACTTCCCTATAAATTCTTATTTTCCTGTTGTTATGAAGGGTAAAAATAATTTTATCTGTAGATTATCATAGGCTAAAAAAGGCTGTAGAGAGAATAGCATTTGGGTACTAGTGTTTGTAGATATATGAGATATAAAGGTAGCTCTGATGCCAAACTGCGGCACAGTCTTATATTAAATGCTTTTAAGTATTCATATTACGTTCTTACACACACTTACTGCAATAGGAACTACAAAGGTAAAATTCCATCAACTCAAAGTAGAGCCTTAGAAAGCACGGCACTGACATTTTCTAGATTTAATGAAGACACAGCATAGATGTTCAAGAGTAATATTTGCCATAAACTTTATGAAAAACACTGAAATGGAGCTGGTCATAATAATACTAATACAGCTAAGAATTAATCTGATATGCATGTTTTGAATATGAAAATGCAGAAAACAATACGATAGCTGTTGCGCAAGCATCTATACCATCGTATTGCCATTCATATGAACTGCTGTACTGTGACAACAGATTAAATACTATAGTTTTAGAAAATTTACTTGTAAGTAAAATGATGTATGTTGGTGGAGCTGTCACAAATCCTGGTTTAGGATCCTACTGACTATGCCAATTTGTCGCTAATGGGTGATTTAGGTCGCTCAAAGGACCACTGTTAAAGGTATTAGCAAAAGTGGTTTTAGTATGATATTTCAAAAGTGCAACTTAACAAAAGTTCAATGGCAAGGTTCATTCTATTAATTACTGCACGGAAGACCATACAAAGGAAAACTGAGTTACACTTCAGTTAGATTGATTCATAGAGAGAGAACAAAGATGCAAAGAGCAGGGAGGGCACTCCCATCAAGTCAGAGGTTCAGACTGGACCCCCTTGCTTTCTAAACTCCTTCTGAGAAAGGAGTCTAGGTGCAGCTGGATCCAAACTTAGTCTCAGACTTCATCAATGGTTTATGTCTAAAGACAAAGTGAAGGAGGCCCTCCTGTTGAGTCATGAGGTTTAGAATGGACTCCCTTGGTTTCTAAACTCCTTCTCAGAGAGGACTCTAGGTGCAGGTAGGTCCAGACACAGCCTCAGACTTTGTCAATGGTTTATGCCTAAAGATTATACATGCAGAGTTTGTGTAATGTTTCGTTAGCATCAATGAGGCGTGTAGTCAAAGTTATCAATGCAAAATCAAAGTTCTCCTACTACAGGGTCATGCACAATATCGGTCACTTATGAAAGATCTATCATTGGTCAAAGGTGTCTCTGCCTCAAGGAGCGACCTTGAGGGGTGTCCAAGATCAATGGGAGATCATCGCCACGCTGCCTAGCAGGGAGAGCTCAAAGGCGGCCCTCTTAGGCTGTCATATTTATAGAATAAAGTGGTTGGCTCGTAGTCAAATTACATGCAACAGGGAAAGGTATGCATGAGACTGCTTGTACCCACAGCTTTCTTTGTTCCTAGATAAATGAATCTTGGAAAAGCCACCAGTTATTCATGTGTTAATAACATAATCGGTGTTCCAAGCTCATACGTCTTGATCCTCACTGTATCACTCTGCTCCTTTGTGGGTTTTCAGAGGAGTTTGTGGCCCAGCTATGGCTTAGGCCTTTATTACCTCCTCCACCACCAAAACACCACAGGCTTGTCAGGGGGTCAAGTGCACCTGTCACAGGAGCTAAGCTTATATACTGTCAGGAATATGACAGGCAGTATTTTTCCTCTGTATATGGTTCTGTTTATTTCCAAGGAAGTATTAAAAAGTTTCCACCAATTACTCATTAAGACATTACTCATTACTTAAGAAAGGAATTTGGCTTCTTGATTGGTTTCAAGACAACACTGGAGCTATGTTAGAAATATCTGAAATGTAATAAGTGTATAACAAAGGATGAACTGGACTTTATGTGCTATAATTTGCAACTGGTAAAGACAATGCTGTTTTAGACATTAATTACTCCCCACTTTTGTCTAACTGTCTGGCGTATACACTACTAAATACATTACAATGCCCTTTCTATAAGTCATAATTTGATCTTGAAGGTTAGACAAGAAACATTTTTCAACACGTTTTCTATATCTGTCAGCACAATTTCCAAGTCTGAAGAGATCTCACTTTTCTGACTTTAAATATATGGAAATGTAGAGGCTGATCTTGTCACATATTTATATATCACAACCATTTTAACTAAAAGGTATATCTTCCAGTTATAAGAAGTAGAACAACGCCTGTATTAAAGCAGTGGTAGTTTCCTAAATGTACCTTTAAATAACATATTTTTGTATTTTCATTCAAGAGAGATGCTCACTTTACATCTAATGCAAATGTGAAATGTTTTATATTAACCATATACTACAGTGTTTCAACAGAAATCCAGTCCTACTGTTTCACTGTTTCCTTTTGTCCATAGATTTTCAAACAAATTTTCACTTACAATAGAACAGGTAGATGGTGCAACCTATCTGTGACAGTAATTTCATGTTGCATTGTACATGAATTTCTCAATCATTATCTAGAATAACAGCAAAAGTAAAGAAATTAATTTGTTAATTCAAAGAATCACTGGAAAAGTCAAAACAACATCTGCTTAGTCTACCTGACAGATCCATTCCGATTGTCCATTTTCCCTAAGAATCCTTTATGAATATAAATCTTCACAGTATCTAACTTCTGACACCTTAGATTTCAAAAGATTTTCTGCTGCCTTGACAGAATAGTTATACAGTCCACAGATTTTTATGTGCCATTTCTAACATATACCTCTTATTATATTAGAATTCAACCAACCAGGTTAGATGCTATACACTGGACATAATTTTATATGATGAGCTGTTGGCACCACTTGCAGCTGCAAGAGAAAGGATCCTTCACCCACTTAATAAGTTATTTCCTGAAAATTATTAAAAAAAAAAATCAGAACTTCTCTGAAGCTTGTTGCAAGAATTTGCTTTCATCAGTGCAAAGTAGGTATCAGAGACCAAAGTAGAAGAATGGTAATGGCTCCATGTTTATCAAAGTGATTAGACAAGGCTAACAGTAAAACCCTTACATCATACTTACATCCTCAAAGGCAAATAGATAAGGGCAACTCATCCCACCGAAGACTTATTAGCATCACTATATTGTAGGTACATTTTCAACTGGAAGTGATGGTTTTCACAACTCCTAAGTAGGTGAGACTATTAGGTCTCACCTAAGGTATAATAGTAAGGTATAATAGTAGCACCACTGTATTCTTGCATTTACTATACTGATGTGTAAGTATTGCTGATAAATACAAAACTTTTTGCTTAAATCTTGAAATAATAGAATTAAATTATTGAAAAGAAGAACTTTTACTATCTTTTGTAGCTAGAGATTTACATTCTTACTAGACAAATACGTAAGTATTATTGAAATAGGGACTAATAAAATAAATGACTTGTTTTATAGCACCTTATAAAGCACAATTCTATATGTTTAATATAGCTTCACAAGTAGCATACAGCTCACACATGCTTAAGGCAAACAAGGGTCATTTGAACACGTGTATATTGCTAAATCCATATTTAAACCAGCTGGTGCATTGAAGTATCATTTCCGTAGCTCATGAAACAAGAAATCTTGTGCATTTTACTTGCCTTGTCAATGTGTCCCTTAAAGGCACTCAGTGCTGTGTATGCTAGAACATTTGGTAACTTCATCATAGCTCCACATTGAAAATATAGGTCATATGTTCATTTACCACTTTCACCCAAAGCTTTTTCCAGAACTAATTCATAGGCCTCTCATTTAGGTCTGATCTTCACCAGGAATGTGTAGATTTTCCAGGAAAGCATAGCTAGAAAGACTTTAATAAGATGCTTTGAGGTCTGATATTCTACCAAAAATGCTCAAAAATGCAAGGGAACACTAAGCTAGGGGACATCTCTCATCTACACTCTCCATAACATTTTTCTAGTAATAGTGACATCTTTTTCACCATTCTTATGAAACCTCTAGCTTCTGATTGATATATGTGCATGTAATCCAAAGAGTAAATTAATTATTGCTATTCTAGAATTATATGATTTCTGTAACAATGTAGACAGTACCTGCATTTACCAGTGTCATATATTAGATCACTGGGAAAGCATGAGTTTATTATTGTTGCATTGTTCTTCAAGAGAAATGATGATTCTCATCTGTGTTTCAGTAACATAAACGAGAATTAACACAAAGTGCGCCACCTGAGATCTGGCAATGTAGAGCAAAAGAACTTGACAACAAACACACACCATGTTTCTTACTTAGCACCTCAGTGCACCTGAGGGTGGAGGAATTTTCTTTGGTCTATTCAATATCAGTCACCATCTAGATGACCTTTGAAGGTCCCTTCCAACCCTAACCATTCTATGATTCTATGATATACATGCTTTGGGAGAAGCTGGGCACAATTAAAGAGTCTCCCTAATGTCATGTGCCCTTGAGTTTTAGAGAGCACTACCAACCTTAATCTCACTAGTTATTTACTTTTTGATCCTCTTGATTTTTGAAGTGGCAAGTGTAAGAAGTATTCCTCCTCCCTACCCCCACCCCCCCCCCCATACACAACTCCTTTCTTTCCTTGTTTATCACAAGGGTTGTAATGATTTCTCATGCTGGAGGGAGGAAAAAAGCAGCATGGTTGAGGCAAACAGACTAAATTTGTTTGATGGAAGCTGTACCAAACAACATTCTCAACATTCCTTATCAAGTATTTTATCTACTCTATGTAAGACATGATTTATCAGAGCACAGTTGCTTCTATCAAAGCTACTACAGCTCAAAATACCTTTTTTTCCCCATGAACACTCTCTGCCACCCACCAGATTTGCCAACTCCCAGCACAGATTTATCTCCCTAGAGTTGCCTCACCCTCTCATAAAGGGACAATAGTTCTCTCTAAGTTCTGACATCCTAATGGCTACCACTTGGCCCTTTTTTCTACATTTCCCAGGAATTTTCACACCTCCAAATGTGCCATTTTTCAGTTGAAGTTGACTTATAGTTCACAGATGGAGAGAGACTCCTGATAAAAACTCTCTTTAGAAGACAGGGCAAGAAAACACATCTCTGCATTGTGACAGGTTAATATTCTACATATTGATTTGTTCATAGTTTTCAGGGTGCGATGCCAAAGCTTTTAGTAAATTTGAGTCAACTTCTTTGAGAGTAGTATAAGGAAGTATAGTTTTACCAGAAAAAAAGGTAAATGACAAAGTTGTTTTAACAGAGGCTCCCACTATCACTACAAAGTACCACAAAGCCCAGTCACAGGAATTCACTGTATAGATTCCTGTAGTTTATCCAGTTGCAAAATAACAATAAAAAGTAAGCTTAAAGTAATACTAGGCTAATGCAACTTGATTATTTCAGATTGTGTGCAAGTATCTTATGGACTCTACATTTTCCTAGGAATCCTGTGGTCGTGTTGTCTGTTTTGGAAACAAAAGAATGAAATACTGATTTGAGAGTAGTTCAATATAGTTAGCTATGTCAAATCAAGATAAAGGGGCACAAAGTCTTGGCTCAAATCTAAGGCCAATCAAATAGTGAAATATCACTTCAGCATCAGTAAGTATGCCTTGGGCTTTGGTGGTGACAATGAGTATGTTAAATGTCTGTGTCCCTCCCATCCCTGTCCTGACAAAAGCCATATGTCCTTCCACTCCACCCTTCTCTAGGCAGTACCCATGGAGGAAAGAGGGGGCCAGGTTGTTTCTGGGAGCAGTGCAATGCTGAAGTGCAATCTAATACACAGGTATTCACTAGCTGTAAGTATGTTTCTTGTTAATCACTTGCTCATCAAGAAGCCTCACTAATCAATTCAAAGATCAGAAATAATGATTAATTTCTTAGGCAAATAGTTGAATTGCACTGTTCTTAATTTTCATTCTAATTTGCAGATTGTTATCCAAGCCATTACATAATATTTAAAATAAAATCACTAGGGAGCCTATCAACACAAATGTCCTAAATCAGTAAGTTTGAAATGTCCAATTCCAATTTGACTCACTCAGACTTAATGAAAGCTTTTAATTCCTGCATTTGAGATCAACAGAGGAATTTGCATAAATTAAAAAAAAAAAAGGTTTATTATCCTTAGCTACTGGCTTGTTCATCATCATCCAAGACATGTCACAAAAGACATTTGTTTTTTAAAATTTTACAGTGACAAGGCTTAGGGCAGCAGCTTCTGCTTGGCCTGTAATTCTTCCTAAGTCCACTAAAACTCTTCTAGATTCACAGAGCTGGAGATCTGAATTCAAATTCCACTTAAATAAAATAGAGGAAAAAAAAAAATATTTAAATGCACTTTGAATTTTGGGGAAAATTTTATATCCATACTCATTATTGATCTTCTTAAATAATGATTTTACTTTGTAAAGACTAAGCAAATATCTATACTAGATGTTTAACATTTAATCAGTTTCTGTATATTGCCACAGCAGCATCAAAGCTGTAATGACGAACTCTGAAGTTCCCTTTCACTAAGAAATAGCTGTAATTACTGATACAGTCTAAGTATTTTAGTACCCTCTGGCTGTGAAAGTCCTTTTGATAAAAAGACATATGTCCTTTTTTTCCATCCCTTTTTATCCCTTTTATATAATTTTCAGAAAGGATATTTGAATATATTTCAAAGTTAGCTTGATGAACTAAGTACAATACCTCTACTTAGCTAGGGTATGTGAGAATTTTCATAATGAGAAACATTTTTTTCCCTAAACCTAACCAGCTCTTTTCCATTCATACATCCTAGTTTTCATACTTCTTTATATATACAGGATGTTTCTGAGGCTTTTAGGAGATATTAGCTTGATAAATTGAACAAAAATTAGTTTCTTCTTTTAATATGGTAACAAATCACTTGTTGAAGAAAGGAAAAGGCTAGGGCTTTAACATAGAGTGCTGCTGTAGGAGAAACGCTCTTCTAAAAGTCCAGCCTTTAAAAATGTGTCATATTTGGCTGCAGTTCTGGTATGACAGAGTTCAGTGAACACTCCCCTGACCCATAGCATCCTTGAAAACTTACCAGCCACTTCCCTGTTATGCTCAAAAAATTGTTATCACAGAGTCACAATATTGTTGTTGTTGGAAGAGACCACTGGAGGTCATCTAGTCCAACCCTACTGCTCAAGCAGGGACACCTAGAGGCAATTGCCCAGGACCATAACCAGAGAGCTCTGGAATATCTCCAACGATGGAGAACCCACAGCCTCCCAGTGTTCAGTCACATTCACAGTAAAAAAAAAAAACCCTTTTCCTGATTTTCAGGAGGAAACTTCTGTGTTTCAGTTTGTGCCTATTGCCTCTGGTTCTGTCACTGGGACCCACTGAAAAGACTCTGGCTCCATCTTCTTTCCACCCTCCTTTCAGATATTCATATACATTAATAAGATGCCCTTAATAAAGACCCTGGTTTTCAAAAACCTTTTATGATAAATTCAGAGGATGTTTGGCAGATGTGTTTCTGATGTCTTCCCAAAATACCTGGAGATCTATCTCTGGGTAAAAAAACCAACCAACCAACCAACCAAACCACAATTCAGATCATTAATACATTTTCTAGGAAAATTCACTGAGGAGCAAAGACAAGGAAAAGGGTAAAAGTGACTAAAAGTGACTTCTTGCACCTAGGGCATTAGACTGAAAGTTAAGAATAACACATATTTTGATGTGTTGGACTGAGAATCATATGATTTTTGTTGTGGTTTTGTTTAGTGAGGGGGTGCCTAAGGTGGCAGCTTCTGTAGGAAACTGCTAGAAGTCGCTCCCCTGGGCTGGACTTTTAGAAGAGCGTTTCTCCTACAGCAGCACTCTATGTTAAAGCCCTAGCCTTTTCCTTTCTTCAACAAGTGATTTGTTACCATATTAAAAGAAGAAACTAATTTTTGTTCAATTTATCAAGCTAATATCTCCTAAAAGCCTCAGAAATATCCTGTATATATAAAGAAGTATGAAAACTAGGATGTATGAATGGAAAAGAGCTGGTTAGGTTTAGGGAAAAAAATGTTTCTCATTATGAAAATTCTCACATACCCTAGCTAAGTAGAGGTATTGTACTTAGTTCATCAAGCTAACTTTGAAATATATTCAAATATCCTTTCTGAAAATTATATAAAAGGGATAAAAAGGGATGGAAAAAAAGGACATATGTCTTTTTATCAAAAGGATTTTCACAGCCAGAGGGTACTAAAATACTTAGACTGTATCATATATACGCCTCTGCGATAACGTATTTAAGAAGGGGAAAACAGAAAATAAAAAAAAAGAGAAGAGAAGATGTGAAGAAGCTGAGCAGGGGCAGAGGCGCAGAGGGGGAGGCATGGGCCTCATAAGCCTTGCAGGCCTCACCCTCTGCCCTCTCGCCAGGCAGCTGACTGGGCTCAACTCGGCCTGGCCTGGCTACAAGAAGTGGAGAGGAGAGGAGATGGATGATGTGAAGAGATCCTGAGAGGCATCTGCCTGCCTGTTGTGAAGAACTTGGAGGTCCACAGAGGAGCAGAGATCCACTTGGAGCCCAGGAAGGACCCCACACCAGGGGAGGTGGATGCCTGAAGGCGGCTGTGGCCTGTGGAGGGCCTGGGCTGGGACAGCCGTTCTGGAGAGACTGCACTCCATGGAAGAGATGACCCACGCCGGAGCAGTTTCACGAAGGACTGTGGCATATGCGTGCGACAGAGCAGAGGAGGAATGTGAGGAGTTCTTCCCCCGACTATGAAGCAGTGGCGTAAAACAATGTGTGATGAACTAACTGCAACCCCCATTCCTTCTTCCCCCCTGTGCCGCTCGGGAGGGGAAGGTATTAGAGATAATGTTAAGTTCGGTAAGAGGGAGGGGTGGGGAAGGTTATCTTGTTCTCTGTCTCATTCTCCTGCTGTTTTTAGTAATAAATGAATAGTTTTTAGTAATAAATAGTTTTCCCCAAGTTGAGTCTGTTTTGCCCGTAACAGTATCTTCAATGATCTCTCCCTGTCCTTATCTCAAACCTCAAGCCATTTTTCTTATATTATCTCCCCCTATTCTCTCAGAGGGTTGGGGGAGTGAGAGAAAGACTGCGTAGTCTGGTCCCAATCAGGGCTGAACTACAACATTTTAAAAAGCATCTCCATCAAAATTAAATCACAGAAGTATAATTGCTGTAGTATGGCTGGGAAACCCTTTGATGACCACAGAGTTAGACTTCATGTCTCAGTACTGGAAATCTTAAAGCATTCATTTCTCACTTTTCAGACTCCAGCCCAATGAAGCAATTGGCTTTCAACAAGAGCTACCTATTCAGTGAAGCATTAAGGAAAATGCTCAGGTCTACCCATGTTCAACAAAGCACAGAAACATATGTTAGACTATCAAAGGGATGTCAGCATATGCCAGAAAAATTCTTGCTGAATATGGATGAACTGTTGTAGATTGGGTGACAGCTGTCCAGTATAAAAAAAAAAACAACTGTAAAGACCGTGTGTAAGTGAGCTCCTGTGAGGTGATGAGCCCCTCCACATTTCAGTGGGAGATCAGGATACTCAGCAGAGTGGCAGTTCAGGTCCACAAAGCATATTTCTTTCAGAAAGGCAGGTATGTTTGACAGCCTTGTCTATGTTTCACAGCTTTCCCAACTTGGCGACTTTACAGCTCACAAGTGTGGGATCATTTTCTGCACTGTAATAAGAAATGTGCAAATCACAACTCAAGAACAATGTGCTTATCTGAGCTGGCATTTATTTATATTTTTTAACAATCCTTTTATGCTGAAAAAAATATGCTTTGTGCTGCAGGACTTTTGCACTTTAACTCTCTATTAAAAGCTGTTTTGTGTGGTTTGTAACATTCATTCCTAAGAAACATGAAGTCTATAATTTCATAATTTCACCATTCCCATGGTAACAATCTTCCTTGTTTTAAGTAGCAAGTGTCGAGGACATGGCAAATGGCCGCCTATTCGGTTTCAAACAGCTAATGGAGCTTTTAGGGCTAGTCAACATTTTCATTTAAATTACACCAGGATATTGTACATGCACCTCACACAGTGAGCTTTGCTGGAAAGCTGCAGGGATTCAATAAACCCTACATTACAAAATCTGTTTCTGCAGACAATTTTAATACCAAGGGCCTAGGCTGCTTTTATATTTGCCCTGTTTAGATTGGGTTTCTACATATGTTAAACAAGACAGACAGCATGAGCCAAAGTCATTCCTCCTACAACCCAGCCTTAGCCAATCAATTTATCGCAGGGACAAACTGGCTCACTGTGGTCAGTTGGGTTTTTTTTTCTACAGAAAAGTGTGGTTCTTGGTCTTGGAAATATTTCTACATATAAAAGGGAGTAAGTGAGACTAGTTTAGCAATCTATTTACTTTAAAATCTCTCCTCGCACCTTTTGTTTGAGTCTTCAAAATGATATGATTTATATTTGCCATAATTCATAAAAATGGTTAAATATCAACGTCACTGTTTATAATGATGAAAATCAAAACTTGAGAAATTCATCATGCAATAATAAGAGTTTGCAGAAGCTAGAATTGCTAAGGGCCAGATGACTCACAACAGTTTCACTATAGAGAAGTAACTGAGCAACTGTTCCTTCTCAGATATACCTCCTATATTTTTTAATCAAAGTGTGTTCTTACTGTCTTCTCTCACTCACTCTTTCAGAATTCATTTTTAAATCTAGGCCATCATCAAAACATGGGCCTTTTCCTGAACACATTGCAAAGAATGCAGAGGTCTTCTTCCTGTTACTTTCTACTCCAGATATGAGAGTATGAGGAGGAGGGAAGTGTTCAGCCACAGAAAGAAGACTGAAACTGTTTATCTTCAGCACAGAATGATCATTTAGCTGCTCTCATTATTATTTTTTTTTTTTATAGTGCTACAATCCTTGCAAGTCTGTTCCTGGAAAAAAAAAAAGCCATATGGTAAATGTGTACAGAACTCAGGTAGTCTATACAACTAGAGCTGTACAAGTAATTCTTTAAAGTTGCCCTTTTCAAACCTTACTTCAAAAAAATATTGTAATTTTATAGATCTTGAAAAATTATTCGGCAGCTTACATTCAGATGTTAACATTAATTCCTTTCCAAAAGCTGCAGATCCAGGCTCAGCGTAACTCCAGTAAAAGTTTACAGAGGCTTTAGGGTGGGATACAAGGAACTGCTTTATTCCAAGATGCAATTTGGGCCCATTTCAAAGGAAGAACCAGAGGAAGCCTCATGGTTTGTGACATACACAATATCAACTACACAATCTGATCGCATCTTGTATCCTTAAAGAAAGCTTCTGTACTGAGTCAACACTGCTTCATTCTGATTTTAGGGTGTTGATTTGGGGAGTTTTTTGTCGGGCAGGTTTTTTTTTATTTCTAAATAGGGCAATATTCAGTAGTTTAATTAGTCCTTTTTAGATCTAATTTCTCCAGCTGCTAACTTCATTTACATAAATTCTGGACGTAAATAATTATTTGATATCTACCATTTGCTCTAATTATAGCAATATTCTGCTGAAATAAAATGTAAGGTCAAGTTTGACAGACTTTGTGCAGCATCAGTTCAACAACTTCTGTATGTACCGCACTCCACTGAATAGACTTACCTAGAGCACAATGACATTACTCACTGCCACAGCTCTGAGGAATAACACAATTGATTTCCTATGATTCTTAATAAATTTTAGAGAATTCAAAGCATCATAGTTGTCCCAAAAGAGCAGGCAGAGAATGTGTTGTGACACTGAGTCACAGGTTAACACATAGAGACAGTATAACACTTGAGTATTACATACAGTATAACAGCAAGCAGGAGAATATGCATTTGCCCCCTCCCTGGTTGATGTCAGAGGGCAGTTTTAGAGACTGATGGAAATGTATCACTTTTTTATTTTGTTGAGCTGCAGAAAATACGGAAGTTTTACATATTAGTGTGTGGGAACTGTCTTTGAGCACTTCTAGAAAGAGTTTCTCAGCACCAAGGTGGTATCAACTGTAGGCTGCTTCCTTCTCTTTCTGAAAAAACATGGGGATAGCCTGTGCAGCTTCTTCACTCTTTAGCAGGACTGCTTCCTTGTAACTATCCCTGAAGAAAGACATGCCAACTCCAACATGTTTTATCATCTGCCTATTTTCCATTAGTAGGTTAGCAGATGGAACAGTTTAGTTCTGTGCTGCTAATATGTATACATATACACATTTTATAGATACTTTGAAACATTCCCCAGTTATTTATATGTTCCTTATATATATGTGTAGAAAGAGAATGACAGAAGGAGTTTGGAATATTCCACAATTTTTTTCACTGATCATTTAGATATCAGTTCTAGGCTCTAGCAAGCATTCATAATACCACAAATTAAGAAATTATTATATCTTGTCTGGTGTCAGAGACTGAAAAGGTTAATTAATGTCTCAACATCGCTAAATGATAGAGAGAACTGACAAACCACAATGCTAAAAAACTTCAACAACTGTGAGGGAATGTCTAGACAAATATCCTGTTTTGTAGCTGAAGCAGCAACATGTGCCTAATAACTCCAAGAACTGCAAAATGGGGTATCTTGCTTTGTACCCTTCCCCCAGAATAGAGCCAAACCCTTTGCATGAGCTCAGGCCCTGGACGGTACTAAGCATGCACAGCACTGCCAAGTGACTGCACAATGGAGGCCAGCTCTGGGGGATGCAAAATGACTTTGTGGACACTGTCTTACTAGCAATCAGGTAACAACATGCTTCAGGTAACCGCACGGCTTACAAAGGACAAGCGGGCCTTGCATTTGCAGAGAGCTAACACGCACCACCACAGAGACAGATCAACAGGATGCAGCAATCACAAGCTAAACCACAGACAGGAAGCACCTGACCTACAAAGGACTACAAAAAGGGTCGCCGCATGAACCCCGGTGTGTGTGTGGACCCCCACCCCACTCAGACGGACCTTCGGGACGCCGATTCTCCGTGGTGGCATCGTCATCCTTTTGAGGCACCCACCCCACCCACTCTGTACAACGGACTTTCAGGACGCTGACTCTCCGTGGTGGTATTTTCTCCCCTCTTTTTCTCTCTTCCTCTTTCTCTTTCTCCGCCCCCCCCTTACCCTTTGTGTGTGAATGAAATAAAGAACCAACATATGCGTATGACACCGTTGTGTCTTAATTCTGTAACCGAGAAATTCGTACCTCTCACGACCGGACCTTTATCGGTTCGTGACACCTGGGCTGCAGTAATAGTACCTTTGTGCATTCTCAACCTATGGCAAGACTGAATTAATTTCCCTTGGTTTAGTATTAGAATTACTACCAAGGTCATGGTGCATTATCTTGCATGCTTTGTGGACAATGCATACATATGTATATGTAGCACTGTGCAGTAGTGATTACTATAGCTCAGCTAATGCATATACATATGTTTCATGTGGTCCATTACCACATCCTTGATTGCTTCTTCTTTTGTCCAATTATAGGATCAGCATCTTAAATGAAAGATTTCCCTAACCACCTACCAGACAGTGCAGCCATATAACGTGGCTCCATTCACTGAGATTTGGTCAGCAACTGAGACACAGCCAGAACTGGCACATGGACAGGGAAGGACATCTTTCATCATTCAGTTCAGTTCACCTGCTATCCTGAAGAAATAACTCTCTAATTCAGAAATGTAAAGAACTCTATTTAAAACAGTTACCCTATTTTGCTCACTGTATTCTGATTGGAAAGCCGTTGCTGGGAAATTTTTTCTAACATCCAGCTTAAATCCATTGAAACCAGTCCTTACCATACAGGTATTGTCAGGACTGTTGAAAGAATAATTTTATCAATTATTCCTTGTAGGAGTTTAATATATTCATGTAGAATTTAATCCCTTTGTGCAGCTGTAGGCAGCATATCCCCTCCATGTAGTGAGGATAAACAAGCAAGAGATCTTTTAGGTTTTTTTTTCTGAAGAGTTATGAGCTCCTGACTGGTCGTCCAGCATCCTGTGTGCCCTGACATCCAGCACTGTGCCACCCACTCATTGGAGCTCAGGGCTGCCACCAGCCAGTTTCTGCCTTGGACACACTGCTCTACCCATGAACCTCACCGATGCTCCTTCGGCTTCTCCTACCTCTGAGGGAACATTTCTGAGACCAGCAGTTGAGCCTCGAGTAAAATACTCTATAAACTGCTACCAAAGGTAAATTAAGGTAATCCTTCACAGAGTAATTCTAAAATATATTAACTCACGATAAAGTTTTCCTATTATATAGCATGAATCTCTGCTGTGGCCAAAAATTGGACAGTCAAAAAATCTTAGTCTCATTTAGATAAAAATTACGGCATTCCAATTCTAAACCTTGATTTAGGGGTGTTAAAAAGTTATTAAAAGTTCAGAACAAGTTTGATCAAACTTGTGCTTGCTTCATTAACATTTGTGCTGCTACTAAGGAAAAGAAAGGAGCTTTTTTGAATTACTGCATAAGTACAGTTTTATCAAATTGTCTGCTTCAGAATGTGCTGATTTGGGGGGGAGATTTTAACTGCACTATCTATCATGCCAGAGACAGGAATCATTTAGAGTCTCACCCTCCATCTGTAAAGAATTGTCCTCTCTTACACGTTTATGATTTAACCGATGTGGTAGAGGAATTTTAATCCGTAAAATAGGCAATATACATGACTCAGTACAAATGCTAACCTTTTTTCCAGCAAGGCAAGATAGGTTTTGCACTTATCAGAAACATTTAACAGTGTTAAAAATGAGCTATATTCATTCTAATAGCTTTTCTTTTCCTGATTACAGTTTAGTTGTTCTTAATTTTGTTTAATCTTCCTTACAACTGTTAACATGTATGAAAGTCTTATGACATGCATTTTCAAAATTCTTGCTCTACTTGAAAAAAATATAAATGCTTTCAAACAAAAATATTGTGTTTTCAAGACCCCAGTTTGTGTTTAATAATCAATTCTAATTTAACCTGTTTGTCTAAAGCTATTTTGCACCATTCTGACAAGAAAAGCGAGCCTTTGGGCCATATAAAACAAATGAGAATTCAAAGCCATGCATAAGTGCTTTGCTGAATCAAGCGTCGATTACTAGACCATTACTGTAATATCATGATGCTGTATTACAGCCTTTAACAAACCCGTAATAGTTGTTTCCAGACATCTGTCCTTAAATTCCAAACATTACAAGGTCATATCCTTAAAAAGTGATAAGAAATTAGCTTGCACTTCAGTCATGTTGAATTTCATAAATTAATAACACAGTAATTAGATTATTAAAAACAAATAAACCAAAAAGCAAAAAATAAGAAGATTCTCCATTTTAGCAGATGATCTCAGATACTTGCTAGCACCTTCTGAAACTTTAAAAGAATGGAGGCCCTTAGTGTTTCCATAGGTCGCACAAACTTTATATTGTAAGCTTGTTCAAGTTCAATAATGGAGAGAGGACTCATGAAGAGATACCGAGGGGATCGTCCAGTACTTCTGTTATGACATAAAGTAAGGAACACATTTACTTTTCTAATTTTACAAAGTTGGATAGTATGGACTGATATAGGAATTTCTGCTCTTACCTGGGAGGACATTTGTTAAAAATGGCAGCAAAGGATAAAGATATGTGAATGAATCACAAATTATTTTGGGAACTAATGCTATGCACTTGTGAAAAAGGCAAGTGGATATGGGAGACAACATGTTCTCCATAAAGTTCAAGAATTAATAATGGTGTGATAAGAAACTCTGGTAAGGCCCTTATAGGAAAATACTGCCTACAGAACCAATAACTTCACATACTTGCTTATGTGTGCAAGTATACAAACTCGTGTGCACATACACACACAGAGAATATTAGATCTAAATGAAAAATAGTATATTTTCCCTTCTTTTGCTTTTTCCTGAGGCTTGCCATAGAAAAAAAATTGGAAAATTTAGATCAAAATAGAAATGAAAACATTTCTGTGAAATATTTTCTCTTACAATTAGTACTAAGGTATTTTTAGAGCATTGTTTAAAAAAGTATTTCATTTATCTTTAATCTTAAAAAATACATTTAAAAAGTATTTTGAATTTACTTTGTTTAACCTGATACATTTGAAGATATGTATTTTGGAATAGATTTACTTTTGGCCTGCAATATTATGTGGTATAATTTACATTGTGACGAATGCATATAAGCACAACATGTCCATTTTGCAATTTTGCTCTCTCAAAACATGGGTTTCTTCTATGTCTGCACTGTAATTGTGCAAGTCTAATTATTGTAGGCATGTCTCATCAGTCAAGCTTATTGCAGGAAGATATGGGAAAGCAGGTTAGCTGACTTGGGAAAAAAAAAAACAAAACAAAACAAAACCACCTCTGCAACTCTGAGCTTCTTTATCTACTCTTCTCTAGCATGGGCTCCAGTGTTGTCTGGGAAAGCAATAAGAGGGGCATAAGACATTTGTCTTTTGGTCAAGAAGAATCATTGGATTGTATACATCTTGTCTATTTTCCAGGTTGAGGAGAGAGATTGTGCATGACTAAAAGCTTTCTGTATCGTATGTGTTGTTTTGGTTTACTAAGTGGGGCTATGGTGACAGCTTCTGCAAGAAGCTGCTGGAAGTTTCCGCTTTGTCCACTGGACTCAGCTGGGTCTAGGGCACACCCACTGCTGGCCAGGGCCAAGCCAACTGGTGGTAGAATGTTCCCTGCTAACGCCTCTGTGATAATGTATTTAAGAAGGGGAAAAATATTTTTTTTAAAAAAAGAGAAGAATCTGAAGCGGGGGCAGAGAGGGGGACGTGCAAGCCTTGTGGGCCTTGCAGCCTTCACCCTCTGGCCTCCTGCCGGGCGGCTGTCTGGGTCCGACTCAGCCATGGGAAGTGAAGAGAGGAGATGTGAAGAGAACCTCAGAGGCGTCTGCCTGACCTGACTGTGAAGAATTTCTTGTGAGAGGAACGGCTGCAGATGCCAAGGTCAGTGAAGAAGGAGTGGGAGGAGTAATGCTGCTCCTGACAAGATTCCCCTGCAGCCTGTGGTGCAGCCCATGGTGAGGCCAGCAGTGCCCCTGCAGCCCGTGGAGGCCCACGGAGGAGCAGAGATCCACCTGCAGCCCAGGGAGGACGCCATGCTGGGGCAGGTGGATGTCTGAAGAAGGCTGTGGCCCATGGAGGTCCCATGCTAGGGTAGCCAGTTCCCGAGGGACTGCACGATGTGGAAAAGGACTCCGTGCTAAAGCAGTTTGTGTAGCCTGTGGGAGGGACCCCATGCTGGAGCAGGAGAGGAAGGTGAGGAGTTCCTCCCTGAGGGGGAAGGAGCAGCCTAAAGAGATATGTGATGAGCTGACCATAACCCCCATTCCCTCTTCGGGGAGAGGGGGAGGAGGTAGAGGTAGTTGAAATGAAGTTAAGCCCAGGAAGAGGAAGGAGTGGGGGGAAGTTGTTTTTGTTCTTTTCCTCATTATCCTGCTTTGGTTTTACTAATAATAAGAAATAAATAGTTTTCCCCAAGCCAAACCTGTTTTGCCTGTAACAGTATCTTCAATGATCTCTCCCTGTCCTTATCTCAAACCTTAAGCCTTTTTTCTTATATTATCTCTCCCCTATTCCTTTGGAGGGTGGGGGGAGTTAGTGAGAGACTGCATAGCTTGGTCCCGAGCGGAGCTAAACTACAACATTGTAATAAAATGAAACAAGAGAAGGAGATAGGATCGTTGTCTATGAAAATGGGTACTGTAACATTGTCTTGAAGTAAATTTTACAAGGTGATAGAGTCTTATTAGACATATCCTACGATATCCCCAAGAGATTTGCTTTAGCAAACATCTTTTTGATCAAAGATAAAGCCATTTCAAAATAATGTAATTTGATACAGATTCTGCTTTTTAGAGCTAGAAAAGACTTTTGATCATCTTTGTTTTGTCTTGGTTTAAACCCCAAAGGTTTCAGTTTAGGTTTCAATTTGTGGTAGAAGTGCAGAGAAGGGGGCATATCTGTTTTTGTATCCCTGCATCAATAAAAGCAGAAAATATGATTTCTCTGATTAGGGGATAGTGTTCTGCTTCCATCAAAATCTCTAGGAGTTTGTGCATTGGATTTCAATGGAGAAGAATAAAGTCCCTAATAGACTGAAAGCAAAACACCTCTTTGTTAGGAATGCTTTATTTATTGTTCGCAGAAACCTTATTATATGGGCAAGAGAGAGAGGCATACTGTTTTCACTCCTTACTTCCATTAGACTTCTTGTTCTTGTGGGATTCCAGGAGTTAGAGCAAGAGCTGAAAGACAAAACAACAAAAAGATCTGACTGGAAGTAAACATTGCATAGGGAAGTATTTCTTAATGTGAATAGTATTGAAATAATCAGTCCTAAAATATTTACTGAAGGAAATGTAAGATAAGAATAGTAATGGCAAAACAAGGAAAGATGCTGTAGGGAATGAGTTGCCCTATGGCATGGGGAAAATTATAAAACAAGTAAGTTGATCTTCAGCTGCTGAAAATCAGTGTAAGTCCTTATAAGTTGGAGAGCTCATGTAGTAATATAAAAGGAAGCGTAATGTTTTTGTGCATACAACCTAAATTCCAGTGAACTCACTGTATTTTTCAAAATACTTGAAAAAAAAGGTGCCAGACAACCAGCACCATTCAATATCCTCCATAAAATGAGAGAGTGAAAAATCAGTCTGAGAGCTGATACAGCAGAGAGAGGGAAACCTTTTAAGGAATCAAGCAGTGATATGTTGGGGAAAAAAAGGACTTTAGAGATGGATATTCTGAAATAATCTTCCCTTCATTCCAGCTTCATGTCCATGTAGCTTTCACTGCTTCACAGTCTCAGGGTTCATTTGTTTTCCTGAGGAAATCTTCAAAATATGAATAGAGACCTGAATTTTTGTGAGTCTCAATTCAGTGTGTTTATTTGAACTATGCACATAGTTGGAATGACCCTGTATTTCATGCTACCCTTAGTTTGTAGAGACAAAAGAATATCTTCCCCAGCCTCCCCTTTTTTACAATCATTTTATTCAAAAGAGGGGAAAAGCTATACTGACTTTCTCAACTGAATAATACCTTGTGATAATGTGTAATTTTTGAAAAAATTCACCTTCAAATTATACCTATTTGGAAGAGTTCTACTGCTGCTACTGCTAAACATATTTGCTGCTTTTTGGTGGGACAGGAGGAGAAAAAGGAAAGCAATTCTTCAATGTTTAACATGCAATTTGTAAACAGACTAAATTGCTTGTATTTTGTCTTCCTGTTTGATAATTCTTCTGCATTTGTATTCATAGACATCTCTTCAATGTCTTACCAGAGGTAAAATTTTGTCTTAAAATATTCATGAGAGAAAAACACATATTCCAAAGGAAGGTGCTGGTAACTTTACATCACTTCTCATATAACAATATAATTAAACTTTTTGTTAATATTTGTTAAAATAAGAGCAATCAAACACAATGATGACTGACAATGGCCTCAAGCAGAGCTCAAATATTAATTCAGTGGCAAGTTGTATGCTCTTCATTATTAAATCTTTCAATAGCAGCTGAAAACACTTACTGCATTGGTAAATTAGCCAGGGCAGGATGAGCCTGACCACAAAACCTGAAAAAAAAACAAAAAACAAACCAGAAACAAAAACTGGCTTGCTTCCTATAATTAAATATAATTTAAAGAAAAGATTTATCCACTTCTATTTTATCATATTGAGAATGTATTCTTCAGACTAAGAGAAAGAAAAGTCTAAATTAAAACTTCTAACCTTTAAAGGTCCCTTTCCCAAAAGCAAACTTGGATTCCTCAGTTGATCTACATTACAGCAAGCTTGGCAGAAGATCTGTTTGCACTGGCAGAAGAACTAGTGATATTTTTTTCCTAACTTTTGTTTGAGCTATGTCAGAACAACTAGTTCCTTGCTGGCAAAATAAGAGTTTTGCAGAAAAGTCATCCTGCTTTTATATGAAGATAATTTTAAAGTGAAAACTGGACTACTGCACATACCACTGCAAGGTATGTGTGCCCTTTTTCAGGCCAAAGGAGATGTGAGTGAGATTAAATGCAAGCAATCATTCAGAAGCTAAGTAGAGTATAACAGATTCCTAAATTGACTTAGATCTTAGATTGTGTCTGAGAAACAGTGTTTCTTATCCCATTTGTTTGGTTGACTTTTTTCTTGTTTTGTTTTGCTTTTTAAATATCCGGCCTCTGCTAAACCCTTATAAAGTCTCGGCTTATACAAATCTCTCAGAGCAAGGAATTGAACAAGAAAAAAAATAATGTGGAGTGGAATAGAATTTTGTTTCATTAGATTGCATTTTTCATGTTCCTATTTCAATGCATGTTCTTTTCTATTATTGTTGTAAGAGAAGATGATACCATTTCCAACTTTGTATTACCTATACTATTAATTACTCTGTATATTTTAATCCAAGTTCCACGTGCTAGTCTTCTGTGCAAAGCACATAAGGCAGATGAGAGAGTTTTTATTTACATCAGCTTTTCCAAAGCACTCATGGGAAATTATTGTTGGCTATTTCCAACTGCAATCATTTCTATCACAGTCCTAGGGACTCCTTTAATGAACAACTTTGTTCACAAATTTTACAGAGACAGAAATGAACAGCCATGTTTCCAAAACAGTTTCCATCCGTTCTTTAATTAAAACTAAACTCTATAGTGCTTTCAGTTTATTAAATAGTATTCATGTTTTAATATCTTCCTACAGCATATCTACTCAGTAATTTTATTGAGAAATAGAATAGAAACATGAACATAGAGAGGCTTATTTACATACTATGCATTAAATATGAACATATTCTTATTTACTTTGTCAGTTTGATTAAACTGTGGCTGTCATCTGATAGATCTAGATAGAACATCCTGGTATCCTAACTTGAAAAATATGCTCATCATAACTGGACAAATAGTGTTTCTCTCTAAATCATTTAGAGTCAGATTCTTACAGGGCCCAGAACTGATGAAGCAAATGTCTGCAATCATCCTTAGATATCTGTTCTTTTTATTAGGAAAGATGTTGTTAAACAGAAAAAAAAAGCCCACAAAACAGTTCTACATTCTGCTGAGGAAATAAAATTGATGGACTCTCTGGCATGCTGTATCTAAAGAGTTGAAGAAATAGGGGCAGCAGCAGCAGACTGATTTCAAAATGTATGTTAAATACTAATTTGTGTCAGGATATTTTATTTCCTCCTTCTCCTGCTCCCCATAATCTTTTTTTCACAGCATGCTCACACAGCGGAAGATAATAATTAAGCTACTGTGCATTGTCTGTCACTGGCACTCACTAGAAAATTATGAAATAAGACTGAAAAATAGCCAAAATTAACTTTCAGAAACTCTAGTTTTGCATTAGGTTTTTGTGAATTTAGGTCATTTAAAAGGTGACGTTTTAATAAGGCTGGACAGAGAACAATTTTTATTTTACAAAGGTTTCTGAAGTTTTGAAAATTGTTTTCTTCCCACCTTGAAACATTTTTTTTTCCTGTGAAAGGGAGATCTAATATTAAAAATAATTTTTTAAAATCAACCCATTCTGATAATAACTTCTGATACATTAAAAGAGAGCCAGAGACCCTCAACAGTGATGTTTGCCAGCTTGTGTCCTCAGAACTTCTCATGGTGCAGTATTTTTAGCTCAAATGAACTTCTCTGAGAGATAGATGTTAGAAGTCCTGGGATTCCCTGCTAAGTTTAAGTTTTTCTGGAAAAATTTCGCAGAATAATAGATCATGGAAATCCAGAGAGGAAAAGACCAATGTCTGTTTGAGAAGGGGTTCAACAGGCTAATTGTCTTGATGATTATCTCCCAAAAAGGATCTTATCAAGATTTCTTTTTCCCTTTCAGACTGGGAGTTTGGTGAGAAGCCCACATCTGTCTGGGGAAGAGGAGCCATGTCCTTTCTGCTGGGCTGTGAGCAAGCTAAAAGCTTCAGTACTACTTTTGCTGGTGGTTGCAGTGAATGGAGTGTTTCCAGGGTACATTCCAGTTTTTTAGAGCCCACCAGCAGAGTTCTGCAGTGATCCAACATGTTTCCAGTGTTTATTTTAAATTGCAGTTGAAACTCAGCAGTCTATAATAAACATATTTCAACAAATTAAAATTTCAATGACAAATATAACTTTTTTTTCCTATCTCCTCCTTACATATTTTTCACTGTATACCAGATAAAAATGCAGTCAGCAAAGTCTTCACTCCTGAAATACTTAATCCAACATTTGAGCATCTCCATGTACATATTTAAAACAGATCTGTAAGGAAGGAATCCACTTTTGGTTTCACAGAAAACAAACTGAGGCACAAAAAAAACCCCCATGCTCATTCTCATATAAATCTTACTGAAAATTGGTTCTAACTAAGGTTGAATCTTAATTTTCTTTTGCTTAACTAACAACCTGAGCTGTAAGTCATCCCCTTTTGTAATCCTGCAGAAAATTCTAAGATTAAATTCAAGAATGTTCAGAGCACTTAATAACAGTTAGATTATCAAATGTTAGATTATCAAATAGCTTTTAGAATTTTGGTACGGTTTCCCAGTTCTGAATAAAGAAGAGAAATGACTCTACAGTCACTTAAGGACATCATATGGTATTCTGTAAAGTTATTTTACAGTCCTTCAGTACCAGGAGGAAAGGCTGACATCTAGGATTTCAAAATGAAACGAGCCTTTGAAAAGAAATGTTTGGACCATGGGAGTGACTTAGTGTTGTGGATGCTCTTCCTGATTTCCAGGATGACAGATACTTGCTTGTATTTGATACCTGCTACTGGAGAAGACAGAGTGAAGATGGAGGGTGAATAGTTTAGGCTGTCCTGCAGAAGCACTGTGCTTTTAGTGTTTGCTAAGGAAACAAAATGTGCTGTGCTGTAGGAACCTGAAATACAAACAGTTTCCACTTGAGTGTAGCAGTGGATATTGACACCAGTTTGAGCTGTTATAGTACCATGATGTTGAAGATTTATCCGGGCTTTCATTTCAGTGTGTGAGCACAGAAGTGTCTTCTTTTGTTTCTCCTTTTCTCTTCATAGCTCATTTGTAAGTATTATAGATAATCACCAAACAAGATGCCAAACTCTTAGCTCATTCTCTGAGTTCATTGTTCCATAATTATATATGAAAGCTAAACTTGTGGTTACAGACTGCAATACTCTGTTATCAGCACAACAAAACACAGAAGGGAGATTTATTGCATACATGGTGTTACAAATTACCTACACATGAAAGGAAACAGAAATAGCTTATAGTGGGACTAGCTATTAAGCATACAGCTGCTCTTTCATAGCTAGGTTCTTGTACAGGGCTATCTGCCATAGTTTAAAGCCACCATCCACCAGTACATCAGTAAGTTTCACATTTGTCATATGTTCATGCTGTTTTCTCTCTCCTGAAAAAAAGTATGAGCAGCGCATGTTTTGTTTCCATATTTTAATTGCCTTAGGGAAAGAATCTGCCGTAGATACAAAAACATTTGAATTCATCTTTCTCCAACTGTTCTTGGAAAAGGAACTATCATGTTTATACAATACAGGACGGACTTGGCAACTGCTACATGGATGGTGCCTTCCCACAGATCATACAGTGCCTCAATCTATTAATGACCTAAACTCCATGCAGCAGTGCCCTTGGAAAACTTCTGTTGCTAGCAAATGTTGAATCGGAAACACTCCCAAAACAAATCTGGTATAGATTAACTTAATTATCTAAAGCTTCTAGGAGCTTGGGGATTTGCAATAAAATATTTACAAAAGCTGGAAAACAAGAACTAAGTGAAAAATGAACGCATCTTCCAATCTGAGCAATGAACAAGTCTTGCTCATTCAAGTCTCATGCAAGTGTGGACCAGCAAGGACGTTAACTTAATATATATTACAGGCGGACATAGAGTGATTCACTTTTTACCACAGTCAATAAAAAGTCCCAGGGTCAAATCCTGGTTCCCTGAGGTCAAGAGGAGTTTTTATACTTAATTTAATGGTCACGAGCATTCTCTTCCAGCCTCTGCATCGTCACTCATAGCCTTCCATTCAATGTCTATGCCATTTTCATTGACTTTAACAAAAGGACTTTTTCAGTTTTCTTTCTAAATGAAAATATCTACTGATTTCAAATAACTCTCCTAGTATCTGCATGTTTATGTTGTCTAAGTCTACATGTATGCTGTAACTCATTGCCTCTCTCTATACAGCTGGTGATGCCTGAAGACTCAGCATGCTAAAACAATTTAGAGCTCAATTTTATGCACAATGTGGACAGACTGTGGGACATCATCTCAGCTAAAATCAGTGCCATCAAAGTGGATCATAACTGGCACAAGGAAGGTAAATAAGGAATTTTATTTCTCTTACTTCTAGTATAATAAGAAGCAGTAAAATGTCAAACAGAAGAGAAAGATCATTCATGTATCCATCTGGGATGTGCAGCCAAAACAATGATCTCTCAGTTAAGCAAGTACCCATCAGCTGATGTTTCTGATACAACCATCAGCTGATGTTGCTGATACAATCAGGTTACTTTTTTTTTCCTTATGAGAACACTGCAATTGCCATACTTTCAGATGTGCAATCTATGTCTCAATACCTATCTTCCCTCAAAAGTGTTAGACCCTGAAAATAAGTTTAAAAAATCCTGCAAGATTAGGTTATTGTGCTCTCATAACCCCTATCAAATTCTGGGTAAATAGCTCCAAATAAAAGCAGTGGAATAAAAGAATGTTAAATTTATGGGATCAGAGGCAAGGAAATTATTAATGAGAGGTATTTGGAATAAACTTTCCATTGTAATGCTTCACTCCGTAACTTATGCTTAAGTAACACCACAGGGGAGAGAGGCAGGTTAACCTACAGGAACATAACAATAACTGGTGGTTTGGGAAATGTTGCATTGGGCATGCTGGATGGTTTGGTGGCTTTCTGTATTGTGGAGGGGCCTAATGGAGTGGTTGTCTTTCTATCTGAACAATATTTCGTGGAAGAAAAAGAGGGGTTTGGTATATATGCATTTTCAGAATTGGCCACTATAATACACTTCAGTTCTTACTGTATTTCTTTAACAGTCATGCCCTATCTTTGTGAATGACAAAGGCCATTAGTAGAACAACCATAACAATTCATTACCATAATTAAGGAGACTATTTAATATGTCAAAGTCTACATTTTCTAACAGATCTAATTAACATGGTATTTTGCATTCCTTGAAAATTCACAGTACCCCTCCAGTACAAGCTAGCTGACCTGATCAAAAGATGCAGAAGGATTTCTTGATGTTAAGTTTTGAATAGTCACAAAAGTAACCATTCCTTGCCTCACTGCCTGTCCATTAGTACTGCTTTTACCTCCTTGGTTTTATGCCACCTTCCTTCGGAACAATGGGGAAGTAAGAAATCAGTACTCTACCCTGGAGAGAAGATTATTTCTTCTTATTGACTAGGATTTGTACATTTCATAGATATCTATCACACTCTTCCTTCTCCTTAACAGCAAATGGTACGGTTTTAACCTGATCACTCTGAATTTTTCGTATGTAAAATATCATAATATGTCCAAGTGCAAGGTCCTGGGTTGAGGCAACTACCAGTGTTGATACAGACGGCATGAAAAGATCAACATGAGGTGGCAATGTGCACTTGCAGCCCAGATGGCCAGTTGTATCCTGCATCAAAAGAAGCGTGGCCAGCAGGTTGAGGGAGGTGATTCTGCCCCTCTACTGTGCTCTGGTGAGACCCCACTTGGAGTACTGCATCCAGCTCTGGAGTCCTCAGCACAGGAAAGACATGGACCTGTTGGAGGGCCACAAAAATGATCAGTAGTACAGAAAACTTCTCCTATGAAGACAGGCTGAAAGAGTTAAGTTTGTTTTGTCTGAAGAAGAGAAGGCTCTGGGGAGACCTTATTGCAGCATTTCAATATTTAAAGGGGGGTTGTAAGAAAGATGGGGAGACAATTTTTAGCAGGACCTGTACTGATAGGACAAGGGGTAATGGTTTTAAAATAGAGGGAGGTAGATTTAGACAAGGTATAAGGAAGAAATACTTTGCAATGAGGGTGGTGAAACACTGGAACAGTTTGCCCAGAGAGGTGGTAGATGCCCCATCCCTGGAAACATTCAAGTCCAAGTTGGATGAGGCTCTGAGCAACCTGGTCTAGTTGAAGATGTCCCTGCTTATTGCAGGGGGATTGAATTATATGACATTTGAAGATCCTTTCCAACCCAAACTATTCTGTGATAATGAGAGCTGTGATAATGAGCAGCTTTGCTGCTCTGCAGACTGAAGAAGTAAGACCCAGCACCTCGGGGGAGGCACGGGAGCCGTGCGAGGTAGCGCGCCCGGCTCGTGTAATAACTAGCACTACCAAGAAAAAGAGACGAGTGGTGGTAGTGGGTGACTCCCTCCTGACAGGTACGGAGGCACCCATCTGCCGCCCCGATGCAGTCTCTCAGGAGGTATGCTGTCTCCCGGGGGCTCGTATCAGGGACGTCACCGAGAGAATACCTAGCCTCATACGGCCCACAGACTATTATCCACTGCTGGTGTTTCATGTGGGGGCCAGCGACACAGCTGGCAGCAGTCTAAAAAACATCAAAAGGGATTTCAGGGCTCTGGGTTCAACAGTCAAAGGCTCTGGGGTGCAGGTGGTATTCTCATCAATCCTCCCGGTCGAAGGGCAGGGACCTGAAAGGGCCAGACATATCTGGCAGGTTAACTCGTGGCTCAGGGAGTGGTGCTACAGCCAGGGCTTTGGGTATCTAGATCACGGGGCGTGCTTTGAGAAGCCCGGGCTGCTAGGGGCGGATGGCGTGCACCTAACCAAGAGGGGGAAGAGAGTGCCTGGACAAAGACTTGCCAGGCTCGTCCGGAGGGCTTTAAACTAGTGTTGCTGGGGGAGGGGGAGCACAGTTCAGCCCACTGCTGTCAGCATGGCGCCAGTGCCAGCACCGAGGGTCCAGAAGCTGGGGAAGGATCACAGATAAGTGCAAATAAACCTAAACTGCGGTGCAATAGCATCCCTGTTGCTCCAGCCAGCAAGTCGGCTTTGTCAGGGGCCCAGCTGAAGTGTCTCTATACCAATGTACACAGCATGGGAAATAAACAGGAAGAGCTGGAGATGCTTGCACACGAGCAGGGCTACAACCTCATTGGCATCACGGAGACATGGTGGGATGACACATACGACTGGAGCGTCAACATGGAAGGGTATAGGCTTTTTAGAAAAGACAGGAAGGGGAGACGAGGAGGGGGTGTCGCTCTCTACATCAGCAACCAGCTGGAGTGTGTGGAGCTCTGCCTGGGGATGGAGGAGGAGCTGACAGAGAGCTTATGGGTCAAGATCAGAGGATGGGGACGGACAGGGGACGTTATGGTGGGGGTCTGTTACAGGCCGCCTGGCCAGGAGGACAGAGCGGACGAAGTGCTCTATAGGCAGATAGGAGCAGCCTCACAGTCACAGGCCCTGGTTCTCATGGGGGACTTCAACCACCCTGACATCTGTTGGAGAGACAACACGGCAGGGCACAGGCAGTCCAGGAGGTTCCTGGAATGCGTGGATGACAACTTCCTCCTGCAGGCGATAGAGGAGCCGACAAGGAGGGGTGCCATGCTCAACTTTGTGCTCACAAACAAGGAGGGACTGGTGGGGGATGTGAAACTAAAGGACAGCCTTGGCTGCAGCGACCATGACATGGTGGAGTTCAAGATCCACGGGGCAGCAAGGAAAATACATGGCAAGCTCTCTGCCCTAGACTTCAGGAAGGCGGACTTCGGCCTCTTCAGGGACCTGATGGGCCAAGTGCCATGGGAGGCAGCCCTGGAGGGAAGAGGGGCCCAGGAAAGTTTGTCTGTATTCAAGGAGTACCTCCTCCAAGCTCAGCAGAGGTGCATCCCGATGAAAAACAAGTCGGGCAAAAAGGCCAGGAGGCCTGCGTGGATGAGCAAGGAGCTCCTGGACCAACTGAAAGTGAAAAAGGAAGCCTATAGAGGGTGGAAGTGGGGCAGGTAGCCTGGGAGGACTACAAAGAGGCTGCGCGAGTGGCCAGGGATAAGGTAAGGAAGGCCAAAGCCCTGGCAGAACTGAATCTGGCCAGGGATATAAAATGCAACAAGAAGAGCTTTTATAGGTACGTAGGGGACAAAAGAAAGTCCAGGGAAAATGTAGGCCCTCTCCGAAAGGGAACTGGTGTCCTGGTTACCCAGGACATGGAGAAGGCTGAGGTTCTCAATGACTTTTTTGCCGCAGTCTTCACCGACAAGAGTTCCTGTCCCACCACCCAAGCTGTAGAAGGTGCAAGCAGGGACTGCGAGAATGAAGAACTGCCCATTGTACTCGAAGAGCAGGTTTGGGATTATCTGAGGAACCTAAAGGTGCACAAGTCCATGGGACCTGATGAGATCCATCTGCGGGTCCTGAGGGAACTGTCAGATGAAGTTGCCAAGCCACTGCCTATCGTATTTGAGAAGTCATGGCGGTCTGGTGAGGTCCCCGATAACTGGAAGAGAGGGAACATAACCCCAGTTTTTAAAAAGGGGAATAAGGAAGACCCAGGTAACTACAGGCCGGTCAGCCTCACCTCTGTGCCTGGCAAGGTCATGGAGCAGATTCTCCTGGAAACCATGCTAAGGTACGTAGAGAGCAAGGAGGTGGTTGGTGACAGCCAACATGACTTCACCAAGGGCAGATCGTGCCTGACCAATTTGGTGGCCTTCTATGATGGGGTGACAGCATCGGTGGACAAGGGACGAGCAACTGACATCATCTACCTGGACTTGTCCAAAGCTTTTGACACTGTCCCGCACGACATCCTTCTCTCTAAACTAGAGAGGCATGGGTTTGATGGATGCACCGCTCGGTGCATAAAGAGTTGGCTGGATGGCCGCACTCAGAGAGTGGTGGTCAACGGCTCAATGTCCATGTGGAGACCGGTCACGAGTGGTGTCCCTCAGGGGTCCGTGCTGGGCCCGGCCCTGTTCAACATCTTTGATGGTGACATGGACAGTGGGATAGAGTGCACGCTCAGCAAGTTCGCCGACGACACCAAGTTGTGTGGTGCCGTCGACACGCTGGAAGGGAGGGATGCCATCCAGAGGGACCTTGACAGGCTGGAGAGGTGGGCCCGTGCCAACCTCATGAAGTTCAACCAGGCCAAGTGCAAGGTCCTGCACCTGGGTCATGGCAATCCCAGGCACAAATACAGACTGGGTAGAGAATGGATTGAGAGCAGCCCTGAGGAGAAGGGCTTGGGAGTGCTGGTGGATGAGAAGCTTAACATGAGCAGGCAATGCGCCCTTGCGGCCCAGAAGGCCAACCGCATCCTGGGCTGCATCAAGAGGAGTATGGCCAGCAGGTCGAGGGAGGTATTCTCCCCCTCTACTCTGCCCTGGTGAGACCCCACCTGGAGTACTGTGTCCAGTTCTGGAGCCCCCAACACAAGAAGGACATGGACCAGTTGGAGAAGGTCCAGAGGAGGGCCACGAAGATGATAAAAGGGCTGGAGCACCTCTCTTATGAGGACAGGCTGAGAGAGTTGGGGCTGTTCAGCCTGGAGAAGAGGAGGCTCTGTGGAGACCTGATAGCGGTCTTCCAGTACCTACAAGAAAGGGGGCCTACAAGAAAGATGGGGAAAGGCTGTTTAGTAGAGCCTGTTGCAATAGGACAAGGAGTAATGGTTTTAAAATAGAGGGGGGTAGATTTAGATTAGAAATTAGGAAAAAATTTTTTAACATGCGAGTTATAGAACACTGGAACAGGTTGCCCAGAAAGGTGGTGGAAGCCCCATCCCTGGAAACGTTCAAGGCCAGGCTGGATGAGGCTCTGAGCAACCTGATCTAGTTGGGGATGTCCCTGCTTCTTGCAGGGGGGTTGGACTAGATGACCTTTGAAGGTCCCTTCCAACCCTAAACATTCTATGATTCTGTGATTCTATATATCGGTTTATAATATTTCTTTTGACCTACAGTTATCATGAAGATCCTCAATGAACATCTTACTCCTGTAGTCAAGATTCAACTTCTATCTTGATATTTATGAATATTTATATAAACAAATACACATGTATTATGTTTGTGTTTGTGTAGTTTATGATGCAGCTGAGGTTGAAGGAAGCTTAAAAACAGACACTAGAAAAAATTTTTAGATCTGAAAAATCCAAAGTAAAAATATGTTTATCTGTTGTAAACAAATGTATTATTTTAAGCAATCTCTTGATTTTGACACTGAAATACTTAAAGTGAAGTATATTGAACTCTCTGTATATGTCTGCTCTGTCCTCATCTTGAAGTGGGACCAGAACACTTACAAAATCCTTTGTACTGCCAAAGAAGCTGTCCAGCATCTGCCTCACTGCTTTGTCTAGACACCTGACTATATCTTTATTTCGCAACCCTCTGAGCTGATGCTTATCTGCAAACTGAAGGTGTTTATAATAAAAAATACTTTGCATTTCTATAGTGCTGCCCATCTGGTGATCTTAAAATGCAGCAGAACATTAATTAAGCCTCAGAAGTTGTTGGAGGATAATGAGGCTAAATATATTTCCTTAGTAATGAATGTTTCCTTTATTTCACAGTCAGATGTGGATGGGTCCACTGAAGCTAATATTTTAGACTATTTTTTCCTGCATTCCATTCTTGGATATTCTTTTTGGTCTATATAAATGCATCAATTAGTATGGAACTGCATAAGAGAAACATTAATAGCAGAGGTAAAGTCTGTTTTTTTTCTTGCAGAAAGGGGACTTCCCAACTACCTTCCTTACAGCCTCGGTTTTATTGACTCCATCTAAGTCCTTTTACCTTTTCTATATCAGTTAGAAAAATACCTGCCCTTTGGTGAAAAAAATATTTTATTTACAGCACTGAAGAAGAAAATGAGTAAGTAATCATCCTACACAAGCCAGCCCAGCCCACATTTCACCCAGAATATTTATGCCAGGAGCTGCCCATCCAAAGGAAAGTCTCATGTGCATGTAAATCTACAATCTGCTAAAATTCGAATTATCTTTTCTTTGAAACTGAAATTGTAGCTATTTCAAAATATTGCTTAAATGACTTAGAAATGCTTATAAAATGATTCACTGACTGTAAAAGGATTATTAAGTAAGGGCTGATATGAAGCTCCCAGCAAAAGATGTAATTCAAGTGTCCAATCCAAAGGGTAAGAAACAAGATCAAAATGCCTAGAATTGTTAACTCCCTGACAAACGCAGGCCCTGTCCAAAAAACAGGGTCATCTCAAGTTCAGGGCTCGAAATATATGCACCCATGTAGTATCAATCACTTCCTAGTTTCATATCCAGTTTTGGGGAAGTTGGTTTTGTTTCATTTTTGTTCTGTAAACCTAAACCAAATTTTCTCAATTTGAGCCAAAAAAAATGCCTGAAAGTCTGCACTGGCACTCTTACAGAAGGGTCTTGAAAGGACATCTGTAAAATGTTTAGCAATATCAAAGACGTTTCAGATCACCTCTACTGTGTCTATTTATGCCAATTCACCAAGAAGCACTGCACACAACAATGTCTGTTTGCTCTGCTCTGAGTCAGTTAGGAGATAAGACACTGGCTGGGATACTGAAGGTGATCTTTGGGCTGAGTGACACAGATCACATAAGCTTAGTTTAGGGACTCTAGCCAACTCTAAGTGACAGAAATGCTTCAACATTATCCGCTCAATACAATCCTTTAAAGAACTGTAATTGCTTTGCTTTAGAGACAGTAGGAGAATTTACGTCCAAAACTGTGTGGGTCTTCCTATTGTCTATGATGAATACATTGGAATGTTGAACATAAGCAATTAAAATGAGTTCAGTTTTAAAAAGAGTAAGTCTAAGATGCTGGATAACAATGGAATCAGATCCCAGCAGTACAAAAAAGGCAGCTAACCTTGGGTCTCAATTGTTCTATTTAAATGAGGATCACTGGTAGGGCAATGTTTAAGGTTTAGAACACAGATAAATAAAAGCAGAGGTATTTCACTGGCATATATCAAAGAACAGAACAGGTTTAAACAGTTGTTTATTACTTTTCTTTGTATATGTTTGAGGGAGACTTCAGGTTGAATGGAGTTGGGGAAGAAGGAAAGACAGAAAGTTGTTATTGGGAGAAGTTACATGTCAACAGTTCTAGAAAATAAAGGGAGGCTATGGTACCTTTGAAGATATTCAATTTTAAAGGGAATCTTTTTGCAAGTCTCTCTCCTTTGTGTGGTTAAAGTGAATGCTGAGTTGACTCTTCCACTTATTAGTTTGCCTTCCTTTTGAATTTTATTTTTTTACTGTGATGGGTATAAGGGTGTAATTTGTCTACAACGAAAGCAAACAGAAAGATGGCACCTATTTTTGAAGCAGACAGTAAACACGATCTGAGAAAAGATGGGCATGTAGTATGTAAGTATCAGCATCGCATCAATGGAATTCTCATGGTTTTAACAGAAGGATCTGCTTCAAACCCAGGATCCCTCATCAATGGCTGTGTGTAATGGTACAGTGTGCGTCTGTGATGTGCTTCATAGCTTTGCAAGTCCCTCAGATGTGTGATGACAATTCACCCTTGAGATCTTGGCTTGAGTGAGTCATTCAGTTTTTTCTCTTCATTTGCACATACAGAACAAGGTACATTCTTTCTTCATGTCCATTGCCCTGTGGATTTGCTCTGTAAATGTGCATCATGCACACTGACAATCTTCTTCATGTCTTTATCTAAAGCCTGTGCTCAGCATATCAGAGCTTACTGCAGGGAAGAGTAAGTACAAGGAAGACCTTGTATTTGCATATCTCCTCTGAGCCACAGATTTTCTTTTTCCTGTGGGTCCATATCTCTTTTCTTCTCCCGCACACAGACCTGGTGTCTGGTCTCCTTTTCAGTAAGCCATCCCCCTCCACAAGTCACCACAGCTTTTCCAAATACGTCCTAGCCTGGTGACACAGAGGTTTGCTAGGGGCCTGTTGTTCCCTCATGTTCCTGGTCACACAGTACAACTGAGCTGTGATGAGGTGTGTGAACTGGAGCTGGTTCACCATCTGAGCTCCTCCTTCAAGCAGGAAGCTGGACCAGATGTGCATTCTGTCAGCCTGCAGGCCAGCAGAGGGAACAGCTTCCCTCAAAATTTGGTGCACCTGCTGTGTGAGAAGAGCAGAGATATATCTCAGTCAGGAGGAAATTTCCACCAGCAATGTCAGAGCTGTGAGCTGTGTCAGTATTTACCTAGAATTACAGCAAAGACATGCAACTTTTGAGATCATTTTTGGGGAGGGGGGTGAGGTTTAAGGAATGACTGGTAGGAAAGAGAGATGAGACACACAGACTTATAAATTACAAATTTGTTACTAGATTACACTGTAATTTGAAAAGTAGTGTATGTATTGCAGAGAAGCAGCCTGATGGAGGAGAAGGAGAGAAATAAAAGTCTGTCTCTCTTTGAACCAGTGATAGTTTATCAACAAGTTGAATTTTCAATGAAACTCCTGTGAAAAAGGGCTTGAAACTGCCCTTTCCTTGTGATGGGAGCAGATGTTCTCTAGGAGCTAGAGTGGACTATTTGCTCTGCCAAATCCTCTGGAGATCATAATGGCTTCTTCCCATCTTTGAAGTCCCATATTAAAGATCAGGGCTAAATGGAAGTCATGGGGAAGGTACAGGGTTCTGGAATTATCAAGTGAACAATTTTAGTGTACAGGAGTAATTTCACGAATACCAAGAATTTGCTTTAAAAAGAAAAAAAAAAACAACTGGCAGGCTATTATTTTCCTTTTAATTTCTCTATATAAAGACAAATACTGAGACGTAATATTGTCTTTCCATGAGTCGGAAGACACAGAAAAGCTTAAAAAGGAAAAAAGATACAATCTGTTTAGAGATCTCTGCCCTTGCTGCTGAATCCTCCCTGCCAAGCAAAAAAATATGATAATCGGAAGACTGATGACTATCACCTACTGATAGCAAAGTTACCTTAGCCCACTAAAGGAGATTTTACTAGAAGATTCAACCGAGAACAGAATATGCTCATTTGTGTGAAAGGTTTCCTTTTGGTGTACAGCCCTGGCATGCATTTCTCTGCAATCCTGTACTTTCATATTAATTAATGCTGGCTCAGGAGAACTACCTCACTGAATGTTCCACTATTCTCATACAGGGCAGAGAAACACAATCCCAAGGATTATGTGTATGAAAAAATAGTTGAGATTAGGACAATACACAGTAACAAAGGAGGAAAGGGCAAAAGAAAGTAAGAAGGAAGGACATTTTGAAGTCCTATCACTTTCTATTCCCTCTTTTTCACATTCCTGCATGTGAAACTCCTCTGTGGTTCCTGGATTTGAATAATTTGTACCTCAGAAAACTAAATGTGATGTTTTCAGAAAACGCTTCAAACTTTTATTACGAACATCTCTTTTACAATTTTCTGTTTACTTCTGTTAAGTAGTAAACGATCCTTTTAAAACATCCTTATTCCAGCATTAATCTGTGATTAATTGACGTTTTCTTCATTATGCTGTGCGTTTCCATATGCATGCAGTTAAAATTTCTTACATAGCTGGTTTAGTGTCCACAAAATAGATGACAACTCTGTTCATTTTAAGTTAAAATTTGAAAATCTGTTGAAGGAATCCACAAAGAGAATTAAATACAAATTCCAGGATTTTTTCCACTCCAGTAAAAATTGATAAATATTTCAATTTCTACTACACATTAGATCAGCAAACACTTGCTTTTATTTTATAGGTTACATTGCTAGATGTCAAAGCTAACTAGACAGGAATAATACAGGCTGAGAGAGTTGGGGCTGTTCAGCCTGGCGAAGAGAGGGCTCCGGGGAGACCTTATTGTAGCCTTTCAATATTTCAAGGGGGCCTATAAGAAAGATGGAGACAATCTTTTTAGCAGTGCCTTTTGTGATGGAACAAGGGATAATAAAGTAGAAGAAGGTAGATTTAGACTAGAAATAAGGAAGAAATTTTTTACAATAGGGATGGTGAAACACTGGAACAGGTTGCCTAGAAAGGTGGTAGATGCCCCATCCCTGGAAACATTCAAGGCCAGGTTGGACCTGAGCAACCTGATCTAGTTGAAGATGTCCCTGATCCTTGCAGGGGGGTTGGACTAGATCACATTTAATGGTCCCTTCCAACACAAACTATTCTATCATTCTGTAAGATATAAAGAAGAACCTCTGTTTTTCTGATCAAAGTTCTCCACTTGATTATTGCTGAAATATCTTACAAATTTTAATTATTATTCTTGTCATTTCCACCTCACAAGGAACTTCATACACTCTTTGAGCGGTACCCTTTTGTTCTAGGATCATTGTGGAAGTGCACATAAGTCAGCATGATCATATTGTCTAATTGCTGCAACTAATTTTTCCAGTCTGTTTGTGCCTTCCTGTCAAGAAGACAAGCTGTTTTATTTCTTTTCTCTTTGAGGATATCGTAACGTGAGGAGAAAAACACCAGGCATAATGAGACAGAATTATATTATAAATCCTCAGAGGGAAATATATTTTCTCAAAATTCTTGACATAGAACTTTGCAGAATGACCTAGTTGGTAAGTGGCAAGAGACAAAAACTTAAGTAGCATATTATAAACACAATCCTACCCTAAGAAGCAGTAAACTGGAAAAAAAAAACTTTCACTGATCACTTAGGCGTTATCCCCTTCACAATATTTCTCATATGTTTCACACAGATATCTTTAAATTATGGAATATCTGATTTCATTTTCTATTGTCCGGTATATGATTACAATCTACTGTCTGTTCTTGGTTTATTTCATGTTTGTATACTCCCCAGCACATGAGAGTTCTGATCTGGAACCAGCTTGGCCAAAACATATTTTTTTAAAAAGCGTAGTAATAATACAATATCTCATAAAGTTTAAAAATGTACTTTTCAGTAAGTAATTTAAATATATCCAGTCCTACAGCTATACCCCAAATAATGATGGTGTTTTCACTATACCTATTGCCACAAATTTATTGTTGAGTTGTCATTTGACTTCTGCAATGAGACTGTGCATAAAATGATCTCCCATTAATATTCTACAGGCTGTGTAAAATGCTTTTTAAAAAATATCTTTTAAAATAAAAGCACATTTCAGTTGATTGATCTGTAGGCAATAGAACAGTGGAGTAAACATAGAACCTTCAGATATTTCTCTTTTAAATAGCTTTTTAATATGAAAAACATTAGGGCTTTATAGAATTATAGAATCATAGAACAGTTTGGGTTGGAAGGGGCCTTTGAAGGTCATCTAGTCCAACTCACCTGAAAGGACCATGGATGTCTTCAACTAGATCAGGTTGCTCAGAAGCCTCGTCCAACCTGACCTTGAATGTCTCCAGGGATGGGGCATCTACCACCTCTCTGGGCAACCTGTTCCAGTGTTTCACTACCTTCATTGTAAAAAAAGTTTTCCTTGTATCCAGTCTGAATCTACCTCCCTCTATTTTGAAACCATTACCCCTTGTCTTATCATAACAGGCCCTGCTAAACAGTTTCTCTCCATCTTTCTTACAAGCCCCTGTTATGTACCAGAAGACTGCTGTAAGGTCTACCCAGAGCCTTTTCTTCTCCAGGCTGAACAGCCCCAACTCTCTCAGCCTGTCCTCATAGGAGAGGTGCTCCAGCGCTCTGCATCTTTATGGCCCTCCTCTGGACCTGCTCCAACAGGTTCATGTCCTTCTTATACTGGGGGCTCGGAGCTGGATGCTGTGCTGCAGATGGGGTCTCAAAAGAGCAGAGCAGAGGGGCAGAATCACCTCCCTCGACCTTCAGGCCATGCTTCTTTTGATGCAGCCCAGGATGCAGTTGACTTTCTGGGCTGCAAGCGCACATAGCCAGCTATTGTTCAGCTTTTGTCCACCAGCACTGTCAGTCCTTCTCCTCAGGGCTTCTCTCAATCCATTTTCCACACAACCTGTATTTGTGCTTTGCTCTCCAATATCTGTAAAAGTCAGTTAGAAAAAGAAAATCAAATGTAAATGAATGATAGAGTGAAGAAAATAAAGGCTACTTACTTGTGGGAAGCACCTATAAAAAGCTCAGAGATGCAGCTTGTCCAATATTCCTCCTGGAGCTCCCCATTCTGCCCCTGATAAATGCAATGGCAAAACTAATGATTTGAAGAACATAAGGACATAACCAGAACTTTAAAAAAAAAAAAACAACAACCCTTTGTAACTGAAACAGACAACAACAACAACAAAAAAAAAGCAGATTTCCAAAGATCCAAAAGACATTGACACATATGTCTTCCAGGGACTTTCAGTGAGAATTTTGCACATAGCTACCCTTGGAAACTTTGGCAATCTGTGCTGTAGAAAGTATTTGATGATTGCAGACAACATTTACTGTCCTTGATGTCTGTTTTACTTGCACTTTTAATCATGCCAACCAGCATACGCTGAATGTACAAGATGAGTCTTCTGAACACTCTCTCCTGTCTGAATCTGGTAGCTATTCATCACTCAGTGATAACCAGGCATTGCTTTCAGCCACCCTACCTGAAGATCCAGTAGTCTTTACAGTACTAGCATTTCTTGGACATAATAGTAAATGCACATCAAATGTCTCTGATTTACACTAGAGGAGGATCTGTCTCAGTTTCTGTTTTAACAGGAACATTTTTGTCTAAAGTTCAAGAGCATATTTCAGTCCATATATAAGTTTAGCCTTTTGTCTTTCATGTACATGTTTATAAATATGTGTTAAGGGTATTTACTGTCAGCTATCTGTCAGTCCTTCCCTGCACACCTGGGCTATGTCTATGCTAGAAAGCAGTCCCTAGGAATTACCTTGTTATTGTTCCTTTTTTGTAACTTTTATCCAGTCTCAATGCTGTTCTCACTATTGTAACCCATAAACCACTGTCCATGCATAGTTCAAGGACTAGTGAATGCCAGCACAGTCATGTTGTAGTCCTGTAAAATGTCCCTTTGGCATGACACTAGTAAAAATTCAGATATTTTTAATAGTTGAAGTAACTAACAAGAAAAGTTGATACTTTTTTATGACTTTTCAAAAGATTTAAAAACTCTAGTATTTAATCATTTATATAGAAGAAATTTTTTGTCACATTCCTTCCCCCAGTTTTGCAGTTCATCTTCTTAGATGAGATGGATCCTACCCTTAGATGGTGCAGGGATAACATCTCCTTCTGCTCAGTATCCAACACAGCAGATGCTAACCAGGCCCTCTGGATGTTACTGCATGTATGACTTAGCTAACAGTACAAAGGACTTACTGCATATGTGCTTAAACCGTACATCCACTTCGATCTGAGGGGTAGAGTGACTATGTATGATAGAGACACCACTGAACAGGTTTCTGTCAAAGTTGACACTTGCTCTCTTGTCTTATGTGCACGTCTGCACAGGTCAAAAAAGTAATTCTCTCACACAAAATATATAGTTTAAAATAACATTGAGAGAGGGGGGATAATTACCAAATCCACAAAGTTTTTTAGGTTTCTAACTCATTGTTAGATGAACTTAAGTCTCATGGAACTGATCACCTTCAAACTGGTGCACGTCACCAAGGAAGTCTATGGCAGAACAAAGCTTTGACTAAAGACCTAATGAGTTCATTTTTTAGTTAAAAATTATTTGTCTTTATTCCTGTTCTGGTTCTGGCTAGAATAGATTTTCGCCTGAGCTGGGAGAGGAACTGGAGCTGGTGGCATCTGTGGCTGGGGGACACAGCTGGGATATTTTACTCAGATTAGCCAAAGGGCTGTTCCATCCTGTGTGACATTATGCTCAGTATATCAGTGAGAAGGGTGAGGAGGGGGGCCTCCTGCTACTTGGGACGAAGCTGGTCTTCAGGATCTGCTGTGAGCTATTCTACTGTAAATTATGTGCTTCAGTATTTTCTGTTGCTAGTTTTGTTTGTTTGTTTTTCATCTCTGTTTTGTTTTCTTCTGTTGTTCTTGTAAAGTGTTTTTTTTTTTTTTGTCTCAACCCATGAGTTTTGCCTTCTTTTCTTTACCAATTCTCCTCCCTGTCCCACTGGATGGTGGAGGAGAGTGAGTGAGAGATTGTGTAGCTTGGTCCTGAGCAGGGCTAAACTATGACTATTCCATATTTGATATTGAGGTTGTTACTGAGATCTACAAAATTGCATAGAGAAATAAGGACCAAAGGAAATAACTCCTTTCTTCTGAAAGTAATACAAATTCTTTATTTTAATCAGGGAACAAGTATTTGGAAACAAAAACACAGAAGGTGCCCTAAGAGCTACTAGGTCAAAGACAATTTCACTAAGGAATATTCTAAAGGACATTATAACTATAAAAGCATATTTCAATGATTTTTAGCATAATTTCCTTTTTCACACATTTATTTTTCAGAAGGAGGAAGGCAAGCAGAAGTTCCCTTTTTTTTTTTTACTGGAAGTTTTATTATTAATTTTAAAGTTATTTAAACTGATGAGCTAAAACCAATTGCTTTAGCAGATACAAAGACTGTCTAGTAGTTTATTGAAGGAGGTATTCACATGACTGTGCATTTCTTTAAGTGAGACTTATTCCTGCCTTTGCCACTTCAGTCCTGGTTTCCTTCTGAAAGTGTCTCAAATTGTTCATTATTTTGAAATAAAGACTGATACTGTAATGTAGCTCTGAGACCATCCTTAGCAGAATCAGTATAAATGGCTGAAGTATTGCATATTCTAATTCAATGTTTATAAAATGTTGGTAACTGCTATTGGATAGCCATGCTCGTAATAGGCACCGTCATTTAAAGTTGAGATTTATGACAAACAATGTACATAGTTCACCATTGTCTGCTTTTTATGAGAGTATACTTACTTATTTTGTAAGGGTGAAGGAGAGTTGAGGTAGAATTTCTTGGCTGCAGAAGGAGTTTTTTTCCTTTCCTGTGGTAAGGGGTTAATTGGGAGGGCAGGCACCAAATCTGCTCTGGACAGAAACTTCCAGATATAAAGCTATGGCAGGAAAGCAAGGGGAAGCAGAAAGTGAATCTACAGCTTACCAGAAGACTAGAGGATGAACACACAGACGGGTCTCCGAGATAATGGGGGAAAAAAAAATTCCTAGCCATCAGAAGGCACTGGGTAGAATTGGCTGCAACACAGAAGCCACCTTCTTGAATGAAACAACGTCTGGTAGAAGGAAACTCCCTTGGAAATGCTAGGTTGGTGAAGACTGCTTTATAACCAATTTTAAAATTTCTATTCTGTCTTTTCCATTCACTGATAGCTTTAAATATTCTAGTTTACATCTTATTAAATCCAGATTTTTAAGTGTTAGTAGCCTGTCTTTATTTTCTCTGGTGAGGTCACTGTAAGGAAAAGACTGAGGGAAATCTTTTCCACCTTTTACATCTATCCCAGAATTACATATGAGTCTTCTGGAAGAAGCACTATGTTAGTCAGTCATTACTTACAGTAAGCATTTAAAAACCTTTCTTGATTTGAAAATGGTTCAGTTGAGGACAGTTACTACCCACTGTCAGCGTTAAACTACAGCATATGTCTCTCTTGCAAAATGTAAAATATCTGTAGTTTTTCTAATGGTAAGGATAGAGAGGCACTAGAAGAGATTACCAAAGGCATTTGCAGAACCTCTGTCATGTAAGGTTTTAAAAATGTGCTAGACAAGTGCCTGTTAATAATATTTTTGGCATAAATGACCCTGCTTTGGGCAAATAATAGACTAGATTATATCCCAAGGTACTGTTCCCTCCCATTTCTTCTTACCAGTTATTCTGAAAGATCAACAGGATTCGTATACAAATTCTTCTTCAGAATAACTTTTTTCATTATGACTTATGTAGACAAAGCCAACCTAAAAGAGCTGAAATAAGTTGTATGTAAGCTGTTTATCATTTACTTTACTTAAACCTCGAAGATACAAATAGGATAAAAGACTCGCAGATAATTAACCTTCAGGAAAGCCTAAAAAAGACCAAGGACAACATTACTGAAAATACACAATGTTCTTAATTCCTCCAGGTCAATATGTATAATTCTACAGTTTTCCCAAGCTTCATTAAGAGGATGAAACACATGATGCAGTATTTAGAGAATCCTGATTCTCTGAAATATCCTATTGTTTCTCTAGCTTAGTCTTATCACTTCATACTCAACTATTAAAAATCAAAAAATCCTGTGGGTGAACTCCTCCTTCGCATATGCATATTGTTTTCACAAAGCTTTTCTATAATCTCTGAACTCTTTTGGTATCAGTCCCATGGCAGATAACCAGCTTCCACAGAGATTTCTTCTTAGCCAAGATCATAGAGCTTAGGTTTGTCATAACCCACGTAACTAAGCCTTCAAGCTAAAGTATATTTATAAAGCTTGAGGCAGACTAGGTCCTTTCTTGTATTGTCAACAGACTCATTAAACATGATCTTTTATTTCTTTTACAGAGGAAGGCTGGGAAGTCATATGTGATATACTTTGTCCTTAAAAATAATCATACTCTCTTTTTAGCATTAGTGGTGTATGAAGGAGAATTTCTATTTTATGTAGAGATTTACTTCTTGATAAATAGCAATAATTAAAGGAAGAAAGTCCAGAAGAAGGCTATTTTAGTTCTATTTCTGTCTCTGTTGCTGACCAGCTATGTGTGTTAGAAATCTCAGCTGGTTCTTTCCCTTCCTCAGTATAGATCTCAGCATCACATTGCCCACCTGCTGGGTGAACAATGATCACTGTCTGCTAAGTGGAATATGAAATTTCCTCCATCAAGGCACTAGCATTCACTAGAATAGAACCCAGTAGCAAAATCCAAGGCTGGCTTGTCCTACACCATCCCTTAATTAATATTTCTGTGTCTCTTTTTGCTTCTGGCAAGTGTCAGTTCATGGAGCCCTACATGGGCTGAAAACAGGATTACTTGGAAATTTGTCATCTGCGGTTTTTTTATATCTGTGATTTAGAAAAGCTGCAGCTAGGGACTCCTATATACAGATATTTACCACCAGAGACTTTTATGTGAGCTAGGTACGTGTGTTCACATTACAGTCACTAGAGATCTAGTCAACATGGTCTAGAGAACCATTCAGTTCACTGTAAAGTTGACATCTACACTTGGTTAGTTGTAATATCTGATCACAGATCCACAGAACAGAGAAAAAAATACCCATCATTTCTGCAGCCTTTGAATGAGTCTGTCTGTCATTCGAGACACCATCTGATTTTTGAGCTGTTTTTCCCATAGTCAATCAGGTCATTCATCTCCAGAGCATTCTCCATCATATCTAAAATAAACCCTGCATGATATAAGCTGCTCTTTTTATCTGCTGGAACTTGCCAACCAGTTTAAAGCATAATAATTCATTTACACTAAATGGTTGGCATTTACTTATTGTCTGTTTGGAATAATTTCTTGCTGTTATCAGGTTTACAAAGAGACAGAGAATCCAACCAGCCTTCATGTGTCTTGCACTGTACAACAGCAGGAAGATGGCATTTTTCTTATCTCCAATGTTGTTTTCACTGAAGCACTGACTAAACCTATTTATATATGCCCACAAATGTCCATCAATCTCTTAACAATAAAACCCTGTTAAATCTTGCAATTTTCTCTTTGTCTGTAAGCATTTTTTCCTCTTTCAAATATAATTTCAATATATCAAACACCATCATGTTACAGCCTTTTAAAAGAGCTAACCCAGGATTGTCTTGTTCTTTTCACATGGGGAACATAACTAATAGATTGGCTTTAGCAAATTTGTATTTTTCTTTTAAAGCAACCTTAGAAAAAATATTATATAAATTATTTTCCCTGATTCCCCCTGCAGAACCTTAATAATTACTTCTTCTTTTAACACGTCCAACATTCTGACAAATAGACTTTCTAAAAATGGCATGTTTCCCTCAGGTAAAAATGTGGTTTTCTTTCCTCTGAAATCATAAATAAGAATATGGAAAAGACTCTTTTTTTTTTTTTAATGTGAAGCTCATCTTGTTCAAATGATGAAATAGATTAAAGCTGAGAACAGACAAAATAAAAGATTATTAATTCACCCTAGAAAAAAAAATCTTATGGCCACAACCTTTATATAAATTATGATAGTCTGACCCACTGTAAGGTAATAACACAGGTCAAATAATTTCAGCTGACACCTCAGGTATCAAGCTGATTAATCTCACTTAAGCTAGAATATAACTTTTAGAAAGGCATGCGCTATTGCCCATTGCACAGTACTTCAACTGCAAGCTCTTTAAGGTAGAGAACTCCCACTGCTCGAACGGCACTTGGTTCAAGCAAATGTTGGCTAATGCCTCACTTTCCTAGACATTAAGACATATGCTAATGCCCAACTTTCTTAGACACAGACTACTACTGGTTTTCACCTAGACAAAAATAAGCTTGTATTGGCCATCAGATTTTTTCAACTCTGAATTTTTACTGGTGGTGTATATCCAGAACAAATCAGTCTCCACTCAAAACCCAAAATCACCTTTTCTTTGCTGAACACTTAGGATAGTCTGCCATGTCAGTAGGCAGGAAAAACAGTACGTCATTAATTATCCTGAACCATAGTGTTGAAAGACCCAGCATGTCTTAATAAAACTGGACACTGCCACAGTGCATTTCTTCCTTCTCCCTATGAAAAACATCATCATCTGGGATTTTCCCCTGAGTCTGGGATATTGCTGCTGGATAACTTTTGTAATTGTTCAACATTCACCTAACCTCCCTTTCATTTCCTGTAATTTCAACCTGATTTGGGAAGAAACTGTGGCTGCTTCTGGTTAACATATGGTCATAGATCCCTCAGGATAGCTGCCTTAAAAATAAAAAAAAAAAACAGGCTCTGGTTTTTGGCACACTACTATCAAATAACAACGTAGGATCTCTCCGAATTAAAGAAAGAGAGAACATGTCCTGTGAACACCATGAATTTTCACATTCTCAAATCACTTTCTTTTTATATTGAAAAAATTAAGAAAATATATTTTAATCTGCATTTGAATGAAAGATAAATGCCAAATAAGGATTCGGTAAGATATACTGAATCAAATGAAAAGGAGAAGGAGAAGCTGTAAAATCCGTGTCTTGCAGGACAGAATTATCAACATTACAGAAGCTTTTTGTAACTCAGAGGAATGCACTATGCAGAGAAGAAGATGCATTTTTAACTCCAGAGGTCTATATTTGTAGGTTAGCTTTAGATAATTAGGCTCCATTATGTTTATAATTTTCATACTGAACAAATACTTGTTTAAATCTGATTGCAACATTAAAGCACAGGTTAAAATTTTCTTATGCTGGAGTAATACAGTCTTCACAAATTAAATCTTAATATCATACAATTAAAAGCAAAGCATAATAATCTAAAATTCTCTCCCATTCAATGAGCCTTTAAAGTGATTACAGGTTTCTTAGCCAATATGTTGACCATGCCCACTGCATGACACTAACATATTAGCCAAAGAACATTTATTATAGCTTTTTACAAACCCATGCAACTTTGATTTAAAGTCATGCATTCTAATATGTTTTGACAAGTAAATTGCTTGCCTTTTTTCCTTGATAGCCAACCACATAAATAATGCATGCATAGTAATAGCTAGAGTAATAATGTAAAAGTCAAGTAAGGAGACACATACAGCATGTTAATGATAAAGGTGTACTAACCATTTCAAACAAGAAGAAAAATTAAACAACTGTAAAATATACAACAAAGAAGAGCCCAATCCTTAAAAAATAGTTTTTAAATGACCATGGTAACTGCCAATGAATAATGGGAGAGCATTTATTATCATAAACAAAGACACTTTGGGCATCCTGAAATTCTTTCTCTTCTCAAGTGAGGACTGACTTAGCATGTAGAAGCTGAAGCATGAGGTATAGCAGATTTTAAGTCTGGAACAATCCTCTCTGATTGCTTTGTCAGACGCTTGCAGTATAGCACTTCACCAAATATTTTCTCCATGGCTTGACTAGGCATGGAGTCTAACAGGAAGGCCTCCAGTCTCTGTATGAAGACATCAAGAGAATGAGGCATCAATAATTCACCAAAATAGGGGCTTATTGACCAAATAAGTTGGGTAGCCAAATCACTGCTAATGCTGAGAACTAGATGAGAATTAAACTACTTTTAATAATAAGCTTTTATTTTTTTTGTAATCTGTCATCCTTTTTTATAAGTAACCTTTCACATTTTGAACCAGAGGAATGAAATACTACAAATCTTTCAGAAGAATCTGAACATTTTCTGACATGCTCCTTTTTTTTCCATACCTTAAGGTCCAGCCACAGAGTCATTGTAAATAATTTAGACTTTAGTGACCTACTATCAGGTTACATAAGCACTGCCAATTCAGCCCTTTTCTTTTAGCTACAAAGCAGTTGCAAACCTGCCCTGATGCTTTCATAGCTGCTACTCAGAAGAGTTCACCGAGCAATACAGTCAATTTCTGAAGTAGTTCCTTTGGACTGATCATGTTCATCGCTAGAAACAGCATTACAGTGTTTCTTTCTGAGAGCTATGGCACTTGCTGACAAAGGACAGAAGATTGTTGTAGGTATTTAGAAATTTTTTTCCTTGTTAAGACTTTCAGTTTTATTCTTAACATATAGAAACACAGTTTGGCGAACATTTGCAAGTTTTTCAAGGAAAAATATTTCAGTTATGTCATTCCTGAAATGTACTCAAAACAGAGAATACTCTATTTTAAGGTACTGTACAGCTATCCAGGTGGATTGATTTACCTGAGCCTTCTCTTTCTGATAGATACAGATCCCATTTTGGATAATACTTCTGAGAAAAGTGCAACCAACTGCAACTGGAATTCCTTATCCTGAATACAGTTGGGTTATCCTGGAGTAAAACTAACAGGGAGATAAATATGTCACATTTCTCAGTTATCAGATGCAGGAGCGAAATAATGGACTCAATGACACATCAATATGATCCTAGTTGAAGGCCCTTTATTGTTCGTCAGCATTAGTCTTTTATAGTCTAAGTTACATGCAAAGCGCACACACTTAATTATCTAATTTGATTGGTAGCAATATACTATTCACGCGCCTTATGCTTCATTTGGATTGGTTATAGCTTTTTGGTTGTCTTTACTATTTTTGCCCTTGGTATTTCCTTATCTTGTTCTAGTTGCTGTTTTTTGTTATTGAGCACGTGATGTTCAAGGACATAGCCCAAATTCGTCAATGTCAAACAGCTGTGCTGCAGTCTCTGCCTCCACAATCAGAAAAAGAAGCATTAAAGCAACTCAGCCAGTACTTCTTAGTTTTATAGTTTGTTTTGTCTCATTGGATTGATTTAGAATAATTCAGTTGCTATCAGATTGTATTTCAACCGTAGGAATACAATTCACCCTGAAAAGGTACATTTTCTCCACATTTTTAAAAAATATATTGTATTTTTTCTTACTCTTAGGAAACACTTAGACTAAATCATACATATAAAAATAGTCTTCTATCATTCACACTGTAAAGTGTGAGTTTTATTATATGAGTTTTGGTGCGAATTCTTTCAAAAATTTATTCTTTTTAATAAAGGAAAATGGTTTAAAATGCAACTATTATTTAAATAACACCACAGATGGAGAGACTTCATCTTTTGTTTTGTATTTTTAGTAGCTGCCAACATTCATTTCTGATCAGTTTATCAGCATGTAATTTAAATGCTCATATCTTCCCAGACAAACTATATGATTAGCCACTTAAATACTCTCATTTTGTTCTTTTAAACAATTGCTATAAAGAGCAACTCTTTGCTATATCTGCAAATGATTTGAACATGAATTATGCAATATGTGTGCTGCAGTTATAAATAATCAGAAAGGACTGATAGGAATGTTTAAAATATATAATTTTATTGAAATTATATTGAAACACACATACAACATATTAGTCATAATAATGCTATTTTAGCAGAAAGAATGCCTGAGCATTGCAAACAGATAACTTGTCCTTCCCTCTGTCCATTCTTCCCTCCAATGGACAAGAAGTAGGATGGAAGGAAGTTCAAAAAGGCTCTTACTTGGACCTAAGTTATGGTACCATAGCGAAGGAACAAAAGGTTATGTGATTGTTCTCAGAAGAATTATATATCAGAGCTTTACAAATGTAACAAATACGCTTTCCGAATGTATTCACTACCTTCTGTCAACCTTTGATCATAAGAGAGTTTGTGTATGTGTGTGATTTCATGCTTTCCTTCTCTGGATTCTCCTGAAAAGTTCATTTTAACACCATCAAGGTATTTTCAATTAATATTTATTTTACTACAGTATCTTGTAGACTATGTCTACAGTAGCGTTTTCTGACCCTAAATTTTTGACTGTTGCTGACTTTAGAATTAATGGAATTAATTAGACAGTGGATTTCATTGTTCTTATGTTGTGGCCACATCAGGGGGTCATTTGTACTCTAATCACTACATCATCTAACGTGCAAAACCCATTTTTTTCTTGATACATTCAAGAATAGATCTCATTATGCAGCTACCTCAGCTTAACAAGATTTCTGTTTTGGATAATAGTGAAAGCAAGTGAGCTCTTAACACATTGACTTTTAATTATTAAGATTTCTCTTCATCTAGCACTAAGATGCAGGCAAAATTTCTACATTGCCTATTTGCCAGAAGTATGCCTGAACAAAATAGGGAGTTGCAAAAGGAGGTTTATTGGTCTCAGTAAAATCTTGCACCTTGACAGGTTGAAAATATTTTTTTTTTTTTGCAGGGGCCACTTGACTAGTGACAGCAGAACTGAATGCTGCTGGAAACTTTGTCTTTTCCAATTAAGTTAAAATTAAAATTACAAATGGAAGCTCAAAGATTTTTTAACATAGTGAAGATATTTCAAAGTTTGTGATGTGGCCCTTGAATTGCCAAAAGCGAAATACTTGTAGATAATATTCCTACAAATAGAAGGCCTGACAGTGAGATGGGAAGCAAGTGCTGGATTCTCTTAGGACGGAGGACTGCAGCTGGATCAGAGGCTACTGAGAATCACTCAGGCATTAGCAGGACTGGGCTCTGAACCAATGGAGAACTTAGAATTTTAAAGGAATCAGAATACTTGTTGGTCAAATCTGCTTTCTATCCATGTCAAATAAAAAAAAAAATGCTTGCTTTCTTGCCACCAGTCATAGAATAGCTGAGATCAACTGAATTGTATTTAAATTATGCTTCTAATAACAATTATTTAACACTCTAAAGGTCTGCAAACATATGTGAAACCAATTGGCCAGAAAATGAAAATTGCAGCATGGCCAAAAGGTTTTATTGCGATTACAAACCAGTGAATGCAAAAGGCTCTTCATAAAGAAGTAAAGCCCTTAGGAGGTGTTTAAGAAGCCTCCCGTTACTTGGCAAATTGGAGGGGAAAAGAACAAAAGAAAGAAAACAAACTGAGCAGGCATAAGAGGAACAAAATTTCCGTATCAATCTGCTGAAGCAGTGGAGGGTATGGAAAACCTCAGGAGATGAAACTGAGCTTACTGTACCAGGGAAGAGAAAAACAGAGTACATTTTGGGAAACATCTGCAGAGGAAGAAAAAGAAAGTAGAAAAGTATCTTTTCTTACAGAATGCACAGAGTCCACTGAAACATAGACATTGTCACTTCCATGGTGCCTGTGCCTGTTTCTGCCAATGTTCAGAAATTGTGCGAGTTGAGTTAGGCAGAGCCTGTTTAGAAACTAAAATTGTTACAGAAGTGTATCATGGCATCCAAGTTGATAAATCCTGCTAGATTATTTTCTGCCCAAATTTCTTTCTCAATACAGTATCATTATGTTGCTTTTTGGTGAATTTCTGATTGCATAAAACAAAAAATATTAACTTTATTGCATTTGACATGTTATAGAATAATAGAATCATAGAATGATTTGGGTTGGAAGGCACCTTTGAAGGTCACCTAGTCCAACCCCCCTGCAAGAAGCAGGGACATCCCCGACTAGATCAGGTTACTCAGAGCCTCATTCAATCTGGCCTTGAACGTTTCCAGGGATGGGGCTTCCACCACCTCACTGGGCAACCTGTTCCAGTGTTCTACCACCCTCATTGTAAAAAATTTTTTCCTAATATCTAATCTAAATCTACCTCCCTCTATTTTGAAACCATTACCCCTCGTCCTGTCACAACAGGCCCTACTGAAGAGTTTTTCCCTGTCTTTCCTGTAGGCCTCTTTTACGTACTGGAAGACTGCTATAAGGTCTCTCTGGAGCCTCCTCTTCTCCAGGCTGAGCAGCCCCAACTCTCTCAGCCTGTCCTCATAGGAGAGGTGCTCCAGCCCTCTGATCATCTTCATAGCCCTGCTCTGGACCCTCTCCAACTGGTGCATGTCCTTCTTGTGTTGGAGGCTCCAGAACTGGACGCAGTACTGCAGGTGGGGTCTCATGAGAGCAGAGCTTTCCATGTTCCTTAGCATGGTTTCCAAGAGAATCTCCTCCATGACCTTGCCAGGCACAGAGGTGAGGCTGACCGGCCTGTAGTTGCATGGGTCTTCCTTATTCCCCTTTTTAAAAATGGGGGTTATGTTACCCCTCTTCTAGTCATCGGGAGCCTCACCAGACTGCCACGATTTCTCAAATGCTATGGCCTGTGGCTTGTCAACTTCATGCACCAGTTCCCTCAGGAACCTTCAGGTTCCTCAGATGTTCCCAGACTTGCTCTTCTGCTACACTGGACGGTTCTTCATTCTCCCAGTCTCTGCTTTTGCCTTCCACAACTTGGGTGGTGTGACTAGAGCCCTTATCAGTGAAGACTGAGGCAAAAAAGTCATTAAGCACCTCAGCCTTCTCCCTGTCCCCAGTAACCACGTTACCCATTTCCTTCTGGAGAGGGCCTGCGTTCTCCCTGGACCATCTTTTGTCCCCGATCTAGCTGTAGAAGCTTTTCTTGTTGCCCTTGACGTCCCTGGCCAGATTCAATTCTGTCAGGGCTTTAGCCTGCCTTACCTGACCCCTGGCTGCTCAGACAACCTCTCTGTAATCCTCCCAGGCTACCTGTCCTTGTTTCCGTTCTCTGTAGGCTTCCTTCTTTATTTTCAATTGGTCTAGGAGCAAATTGTTCATCCACACAGGCCTCCTGGCATTTTTGCCTGACTTTTTCTTCATCGGAACGCATCGCTGCTGAGCTTGGAGGAGGTGCTTCTTGAATGTGGACCAACTTTCCTGGGCCCCTCTTCCCTCCAGGGCTGCATCCCATGGCACTTTGCCCATTAGGTCCCTGAAGAGGCCGAAGTCTGCCCTCCTGAAGTCTAGGGCAGAGAGCTTGCTGCACAGCCTCCTCACTGCCCTGAGGATCTTGAACTACACCGTGTCATGATCACTGCAGCCAAGGCTGTCCTTGTATTCCACATTCCCCACCAGCCCCTCCCTGTTGGTGAGAATGAGGTCCAGCATGGCACCCCTCCTTGTTGGCTCCTCTGCCACTTGCAGGGACCTTCTGGATTGCCTGTGCCTTGCTGTGTTTTTTCTCCAACAGATGTCGAGGTGGTTGAAGTCCCCCATGAGGACTAGGGCCTGTGACAACGAGGTTGCTGCTATCTGCCTGTAGAGGGCCTCATCCGCTCAGTCCTCCTGGACCAGCCAGGTGGCCTGTAGCAAACCCCCACTGTAATGTCCCCTGTGCCTGCCCCTGCCCTCCCCCTAATCCTGACCCATAAGCTCTCTGTCAGCTCCTCCTCCATGCCCAGGCAGAGCTCTATGCACTCCAGCTGGTTGCTGACATAGAGAGGGACACCCCCTCCTCGTCTCCCCTAGCTGTCCTTCCTAAAGAGCCTATTACGGCTTTTGTTTCCATGAAGTCTTTCAGCATAAGGGATTGAGCAGCGGTTTAGGACTGTGGCTGAGATACAGCTCTGAGAAAAGCAGCCTTATAAAATTCACAGCTGATTCTAGGTTACAAAGCAAGCACAAATGAAAGTCATGTGGATGATACATTTCAGAAGGGAAACAGAATTTGTGTAGACAGTTTGGCCTTGTCTTGGAAGAAAGGCAGTCAGTGAATTTGCAGTGTACTTTTAGAGCAGGCAGCAAATCCTTAAAAATACTACATTGGGGAAGTCCATTCTGATAGCAACAGCATTACTTCATTTAATATTATCCGTCCTGGGGAAATTAAGGGCATGAGTCAAGCCCATGAAGAACTGAGTCACTGCTGCTGAGAAATCTAAGGGTTTCTGTCGTAGAGATTAGACAATTATGTTACTCATCTGGAGTGAACTTTGTAGTGCAACTGGCTGACAAAAGTTACCCTAGAATGTAATAAATTTCACTGAAGCAAACTAGTTGCCTAATGAGGAGAGCTGGTAAGAGACCTTTCTTTAAAGTTAACACAAAATCCTATGAAAACTTTAACCAAGCTTCCTCCTTATTAGCTGATAAAATATTACAATTTACACATCTACATAACCTAGTTATATTAATCCATGTTATATATTATATATCTTATGTATATATATATTTTATATTCATTTTAACTATTACTATGTGTGCTATTATAACAACCACCTATATTTTATCTCAAGGGTTTGAATAGGAGTTGTAATACCAAAATTGCTAGCTTTACTATGAAAATCTGACAGCAGGTGTACTCTTTTGATTTTTTGGTAATTGTTAAGCTGCACCACAGCTGAAACTAACACATTCTTTAGGAGTTGGTAACATATAATTCTGTGCTATTGTTTGCTTATAATTTCAGTCAATAAACTGATAGTTCTCATCTGGTATGGTCCATTGAACAGTTTCTAAAAAGTAGGCCTTTCACTGAAAGAACAAGAAAACAACAAACATAGTCAAAACAATTATTATTATTATTATTATTATTATTATTATTATTATTATTATTATTACGACTGCTTAACAGGTCAATTTAATCTGCAGTATGTGAAAAATCAACCAATCAAAAAACAAAACCAAAACCAAAAAGATACACAAAACCAAAACCCAACAAAAAACTCTGAGAAAACATAGCTGGATGAAGGGAAGGAAAAAGATCATTGCTTCTAACTCTTTTAAACCCAAAAGGAATGTTTTTAAAGAAAAAAAAACAACAAGCCAGGTGGCACCATATGCACTAGTACACTTCGATGGAAGATCAGAGTCTTTGTGTTTAATTTCTTATTATTTGTCTTTCAGAGGTAATATAATCTGTGCTGGCATCTGTTTCATTTGACAACTTAATGTAGTCTCCATAGACTTACTTCAACAATATTTTGTTCTGATTTGACAGTATGGGTGTCATCCCCAATGACATACACAGTCATTGCTGAGTCTGCATTTTGACATTTAAGTGGGCTCAGCTGTGAATAGATATCTAAGATGTTTATTTACATTCACTTTCTATTTTGACATTGTATCATTTTATTAGGCCCAAACTCTTCCCTAAGTAGGTTATTCCCAACCAGGGAGAAAGACTTCTTTGTGTTTGATGCAAAATTTGAACTCTACTGGAGAAAATATCACTAACCTATCATTTCAAAGATACTGAGCTTTAGTATGAGAAGAGATAATTATTTTCGTGTAAGAACAAGTTTCCTGTTCACATGTAGAGTGTGCAACACCTCAAAATGGACATGTGGGTTTTGATTCTGCTTTAGTGTTTGTGTGTACTAGGAAGAGTCATCTGAAGTCAGTGGCATTATTAGAATTGAAAGTAAATTATGATATTAGAATTTGGGGTCCATAATGCTAAAAAAAAATTATTGTTTTACAGGCAATTAATATTGCCCGTTATCTATTCATACATGTCTTCAGATGTAAATGTCATATATATCACGTACGTCTTCCACCTGGGTTGGAGCAACCCCTGGTATCAATACAGGCTAGGGGATGAAGGGACTGAAAGCAGAAGGGCTTGGGGGTACTGATGGACAAAAAGCTGGACTTGAGCCAGCAATGTGCACTACCAGCCCAGACATCCTGGGCTGCATGAGAAGTGTGGCCAGCAGGTCGATGAAGGTGATTCAGGGAATCTGCAGCATAGGAGAGACATGGACCTCTTGGAGTGAGTCCAGAGGAGGGTCACAAAAGTGACCAGAGAGCTGGAACATTTCTCCTATGAAGAAAGGCTGACAGAGTTGAGGTTGTCCAGTCTAAGAGAAGACTCTAGGGAGACCTTATTACAGCCTTTCAGTACTTAACGGGGGCTTCTAAGAAAAACAGGGAAAAACCTTTTCACAGGACCTGTAGTGACAGGACAAGGGATAATGGTTTTAAAGTAAAAGAAGGTAGATTTAGATTGGATACAAAGAAGCGGGGTTTTTTGCAACAAGGGTGGTGAAACATTGGCATGGGTTGCCCAGAGAGGTGGTGGATGCCCCATCCCTGGAAACATTTAAGGTCAGGTGGGACAGGGTTCTGAGCAACCTGATCGTTGTAGTTTAGCCCTGCTCAGGACCAGACTATGCAGTCTCTCACTCACTCCCCCCACCCTCTGAGAGAATAGGGAGAGATAATATAAGGAAAAGGCTTGAGATTTCAGATAAGGACAGGGAGAGATCATTAAAGTTACTGTTATGGGCAAAACAGACTTGACTTGGGAAAAACTATTCGTTTATTATTAAAACCAAAGCAGGATAATGAGAAAGAGAACAAAGTAACTTCCTCTCACCCCTCCCTCTTTCCAGGCTTAACATTATCCCTACCTCCTTCCCTCCTGCCCCGAGCGGCACCGGGGAAAAAGGGAATGGGGGTTATGGTCAGTTCATCGCTTTACACCGCTCCTTCATCCTCAGGCGAAGAACTCCTTGTATTCGTCCCCTACTCCAGTGTGAGGTCCCTCCGACAGGCTATAGTCCTCCATGAACTGCTCTGGCGTGGGTCGTTTTTCCACGGGGTGCAGTCCCTCTGGAACAGGTGCCCCAGTGCAGGCCCTCCATGGGCTGCAGCCTCCTTCAGGCATCTGCCTGCCCCAGCATGGGGTCTTCTCCGGGCTGCAGGTGGATCTCTGCCCCTCTGTGGGCCTCCATGGGCTGCAGGGGCACAGCCTGATTCACCATGGGCATCACCACAGGCTGCAGGGGAATCTCAGCCAGGAGCAGCATTACTCCTCACCGTCCTTCTTCACTGACCTTGGTGTCTGCCAAGGCAGATGCCTCTCAGGTTCTCTTCACATCTCCTCTCCACTTCTTGCAGCTGGGGCTGGGCCAAGTCAGGCCCAGACGACTGCCTGGCAGGAGACCAGAGGGTGATGGCTGCAACGCCCACAAGGCTCGCGCCTCCCTCTCTCTGCCCCCGCTTCAGGTTCTTCACATAGTCATCTTTTTTTTTTTCTTTTTTTTTTTCCTATTTTTACCCTTCTTAAATACGTTATCGCAGAGATATTATCAGGGAACATTCTACTACCAATTGGCTCGGCCCTGGTCAGCTGTGGGTCCGCCCTAGGCGCTACCAAGTCCACTGGACAAAGAGGAAACAACTTCTAGCAGCTTCTTGCAGAAGCTGGCACTGTAGCCCCCCATCACTAAATAAAACCAGGACACTGATCTATTTGAAGATGTCCCTGCTCCTTGCAGGGAAGGTTGGAGTAAATGACTTCTAAAGGTTCCTTCCAACTCAAAGTATTCTATTATTCTAGGATTCTATGGGTATACTACAGTACACGGTAGGTTTACAAAGGACTTCATTAAGAGTCATTGTGAGTTCTAAGTTCTTCTTTTACTGTAAGAAATGAAAGAAACCATAAATGATCCATATAAGAAGAATCTGTAGAACCCTCATGCCACAAGCATACATGTGAATAGGTTAATATTGATCGTGAATCTTCCAAATGTGAACTCCATCAGCTTCAGAGTCTAAACCTCAGAATGCACCTATGTGTACTCATTTCCACCAGATAATCCTCTTTTCTTGTCTGCAGGCACAAATTCCGAGTTAGTTTGTTTGATGTACAGAAATAATCTAATGAAAATATAGTTTGTTAATATAAGGGAAGCTAGATAGTTTGGTTTAATACAATCATAGAATGGTTAGCATTTGAATCTTCTATGGAAAAGTAAGCATTTTTAACATAATATACAATGCATAATATATTTTATCTATAAACACAGGTATTATTTCTATGTGTGGCATATATTTAGAAATAGAAGGTATATTTTATTTATGTCTTTATATGTTCTTTACGCCTGTCTAAAAATCTAAGTTTATATTATTACTTCTCACTACTTTCCCAAATACTGAAACATTTGGGGTGAAAGTGAGAGAAGCAGAGAAAGATAATGTAAAAATGACAGAATAATTATCTCATGAAGAAGATCTACCACAGTCTGTTATTATCCCCAATTTCTTTTGGATTTACTCAGCAAAATTCGACAGTTCAAATCACTGAAAGAGGTGGTGAGTACCAAGATACTAATTCTTCAATATTATGCACATTGGCATCGGTTTCTCCTGCCAACAATTACTTTTCAGTACAGGAAAAGAATCACCACTGTAATTGTGTGATGTATGGTTTAGTGAAAGCTATTTGACCTCCCTTCAAATTCTATCAGCTCAAAGTCCATGCAGACCAGCAAATAATCTTTCATGAATGTGCTCTATGTAAATCAAAACCTATTAAATTTCTGTCTGATGTTAGCATTACAAACACAACATCTACTCTAAGTACCTAGGGAACATTCTAAAGTATCCATTTCTTCTGGAGACTGAGACCAGAGCAACTTTTTGTTTTGCGTGCTACTCTGTTGAAAGAAAGTGGAAATATGCCAGTAACAATCCCAAGTCAACAGAGGAATTTTGCTACATGCAGGAATTATATTCCTAACAGTAATAAGAGGGAGAGATCTATTTTCTCACCACTTACGTGCTTTCGCTCTCTGCCACCTCTTGTCTAGAATCGCAACTAGCAGTGTGCCACGGTTTGTGGAGTATCTCAAAAGTGAATGGAAGCGAAGTCTAATCAACACCAAATATTGAGTAACTTGGTTCTGAATACTTCATTCAGTTGTGGTCCCTACCAATATGAGGGAAAAAAAAACAAACAAACAAACAAAAAAACCCAACAAAACCCAAATCCAAAACCAAGAAAACTCTAAACTTTCAGTGTGGTTTTCAAAAGTATGTTCTGGATGTTGAAGGGCCTTAGATACTGACAATATCATGTACTTATCATAGTCAAAGGCTGCATAGGCAAGAACAGGTGATTTGAAGACTTTGTTGTGAATATCTGACAGCAGTACAAAGAAGGTTTTCTAAAGGAGACAGGGAATTAACGTCTCTTTCAGACAGAGATACTAATAAGCAAAATATCTGTTTTTGAAAAACAGCATCAAAAGCAGGTTATTGGGTTTTTAAAGGAAAAACCATTTAACTCTAATCTCTGGAGGAAAACTCAGGAAGTCATTTCCAAAATTCTAATAACCTTGCAACCACTGGCCTCTGTGGTTCTAACAGCTTGTTTGATGGACTGCGACAGAAAGGTGAAATTCTACCTGGGATACATAGGCCTAAGAAATGCCATATTGAACATAATGAAAATTAAATCCCAAGCCACAGGAAGCCAGTGAAAGTCATGTCATTAGGTCTAGGATTTCATAGTTCTCATCAACCACTTTGTCTACCACCTTTACAGATACATTCGCCACGTACCTACACATATTTTGTGACTGCTGCTTATAGACATTTTATGTCATTGCCTGAATGTTAAGGAAAATTAGTTACTTACATCAGGTTTAGGTCTAGTTTGACTATTTTGTTTTGTGCATACAAAGCTAAAATTACAGCATTTCACAAACTGTATGGAAAAACAAACATTCCACAAATATCATAAATGTCTTCAAAATCGGTAAATATATAGCAAGTTTTCCTCTAGATATCTCATTCTGAATGACTCTTTCATGTGTAAAATTAGTCAACAAATATTTTAGGAATTATATTTTAAAATACTAGGATATATGTAATTTTCAAGAAAACTTCCATTGCCATTAGTTTGTTGTGTAAGAGAAAAGAAGTAAATGGGAAAAATAAAGCCATACTGCTGGTTTTTTTTCAGGCTTTGTTTCCCAAAGGAATCCAAGAAATTAAAAAGAAATTAAATGAGAAAAAAAAAGACTACTCTTATTAACATACTCATTAATGAAAATGTCTAAATTAGTGCTAGATGGGTCAGAAAACATGCAGAATCTAAGCTCATGGAGAATACAGCCTCAATGGCTCAAGTACTTTCAGAATTAATATTAAAATTTCAGAGAATATTTTGCTATTTTCAGAGACTTCTGGACTATGAATACTTAGCCAGTTGGAGTATATGTGAAACATTTTCAACATGAATCATATTTATTTGTTCAAAAAAAGAGTAATACCAAGGACCCTGCACCAATGGGTCTTGTTCTTGATCAAAACAATAATTTTGTCCATTTATTACAAATTGTATATGTGTGAGATTTCCCTCTACTTTGCATTTTATAAGTTATCATTTTTTAATATTGCTTAATTTGGTTTAACATCGCCCTGAAAACAGACTGAAAGTTCCAAAGGACATCGAACAGACACTAGAAAACAGATTTAAATAATATGAATGTTAGTTATTATGAAACCCTGTCATTGTGTATGTTTATTAACTTTCTAGAATTAAGTTAAGTTATGTAAATGCATCAAAACCATTCTAACATCTCATGACTACATTGTATCCCAGTAACACCGCATACTTTTAAATGCATTCTACTTTGAAAAGAAGTGCTCCAAGAATCCATACCTTCAAATAGCCTGAACCGTGTAATCTACACCTTCACCTAACTTGAACAAAATCAGATGCTGAAAGGCTCTGCTGTGGAGGAGAAGAGGTTTTATGCAAATGAGTCTTGATGTCCAAGTGGAGACTGGTCATGAGTGGTGTCCCTGTCATGGCCCACTCGGGACTCATGATGGTTCTTTTAATGCGATCTCGAAGTGCAAAATTACGGTGAACACACCAAAGGGGTTGGTTTCAATCAAACAGCATAAACTTTATTATTTTGCCCGTAAAGTAGTGTGCGATAGGTGAAAGGGAGTGAAAAGGAAAAGTAAAGATAGGGAAGGGAAAAAAGAAGATAATAGCTACCACCGCGGGTCCAAGGCATCCCTATGGTCCCAGGTCCAGGCAGCGTCCTGCCGGTCCTCATGATCGATATCGATATCAATCCTTGGCGGGGAGAGCTCTTCGGGGGTCTCGTTGTTAGGGGTCGACCTTTTATGCCAAGTGGCAAAACTTGCTCCTCCTTACTTTGGGGATCTCTGCCTGTTCTCAGTCCTTAGGATAGAAGTGTGTTTTTTGTACATTATAATTAGCAAAGTTCCGTTAAAGGGCACTTTCTCACCGTTGTTTTTGAGACAGCAGTTGTGATTCATCCTCCTCGATAGCAGCTGCACGGTTATCTCTGCCAGTTTTGACAAACAGGGATGAGCCATGGCACCTCTGCGCCACTCTGTCCGCTGTTTCAAGGATGTTGTACATTTTGTTGTTAGGCCAGAGTTGGCCTTGTCCATAACAGTTCCGTTCTGTTCCCGGGAGAAAAAAAAAACAACTGCATCTCAGGCAGGCTGCTCACAGCAACTCATGTCAAGTTGTGAGCCTAACTTTTAGGCCAGATCAAGTCCTCGATGGAAGTTGGAAGTCCTCGATGACAAGGTTGAGACAATACTGATTTTCTGACCAACCCTTACAGTCCCTCAGGGGTCCGTGTTGGGCCCGGCCCTGTTCATCATCTTTCCTGGTGACACGGACAGTGGGATAGAGTGCACCCTCACCAAGTTCACCGATGACACCAAGCTGTGTGGTGCTGTCGACACACTGGAAGGGAAGGATGCCATCCAGAGGGACCTTGACAGGCTGGAGAGGTGGGCCCATGCCAACCTCATGAAGTTCAACCAGGCCAAGTGCAAGGTCCTGCACCTGGGTTGTGGCAATCCCAGGCACAAATACAGGCTGGGCGGAGAATGGATTGAGAGCAGCCCTGAGGAGAAGGACTTGGGAGTACTGGTGGACGAGAAGCTCAACATGAGCCAGCAATGCACCCTTGCAGCCTAGAAGGCCAACCGCATCCTGGGCTGCATCAAGAGGAGCGTGGCCAGCAGGTCAAGGGAGGTGATTTTCCCCCTCTACTCTGCCCTGGTGAGACCCCACCTGGAGTACTGTGTCCAGTTCTGGAGCCCCCAACATAAGAAGGACATGGACCAGTTGGAGAAGGTCCAGAGGAGGGCCAGGAAGATGATCAGAGGGCTGGAGCACCTTTCCTATGAGGACAGGCTGAGAGAGTTGGGGCTGTTCAGCCTGGAGAAGAGGTAGCTCTGTGGAGACCTGATAGCAGTCTTCCAGTACCTCAAGGGGGCCTACAAGAAAGATGGGGAGAGTAGGGCCTGTTGTGATAAGATGAGGGGTAATGGTTTTAAAATAGAGGGAGGTAGATTTAGATTGGATATTAGGAAAAAAATTTTTTTACAATGCGAGTTATAGAACACTGGAACAGGTTGCCCAGAGAGGTGGTGGATGCCCCATCCCTGGAAACGTTCAAGGCCAGATTGAATGAGGCTCTGAGCAACCTGATCTAGTTGGGGATGTCCCTGCTTCTTGCAGGGGGGTTGGACTAGATGACCTTTGAAGGTCCCTTCTAACTCTAACCATTCTATGATTCTGTGATTCTATTTTGGAAGAAGACTTTATAGAATAGGTTCCTAATTATATCACACATGGAGGTGTATGTTCTTCCTAAATAGAACAACATGAGGTTCTGCACAGGACTGCCCCATAGACTTCCCTCAAGAGCACTGCTCACATTATGAGCATCCCTTATGATGTCTTTGGCATTTCTTGGGCTCTTCAGTCTTTCTGGCACAAGAGTGCCAGCCTTGTACCTACCTCTCTTTCTTCATCCCAATTGCTTTCCAAAAAGACCAGCCTGTCCTTCATTACTTGTTTCCATTGGTTTTGTTCCATCTGTACCCAAATATGTTTTTCTGAAACCATTACCAAACTAAACTGGACCTTGTTGGATGTTAATGACATGGCTACCCATGTGCAAGGTATGGCACCTAAGTATAGTTGGTAAGGCATGGCAAGTTGCAAGGGACCCAATTCTTCCCTCTTGTTATTTGTGGAGTCTGAATGTTTACCGCCCAACTCCCATTCACTGCCTGTGAGATCCAACTCTCCTTCTTAGCACTTTTTGTGACTTTAATCAGCTCTTCACACTATAATTTGTGTTACTTGTTACATTCAGCAATTTCTCGTGTCAAATGCAGATCTGGCCAGGGCTTTCATAACAGTTGATCCCATGGGTAGACAGCATTGGCCTGAGCCAGACAGCAATATGAAATGTCAAACCTTTGAGCTAGGTTCAGCACCAGCTAAAGAAGACGAAGTCAGGCCTTTAGGTATGCAATTTCTCTGGCTTCTGAGAGCAAAAACAATTGGTACTTGTTTCCTAAATTATAAAGTCTTCGTAACCCAGTATTATGAGACAGGTGAGAGAACATACAAATATAAGACAGTGTCCTGGGACCAGATTGTCCTAGCTAATTGAAACGATAAATGCAACTAGTTGAGAAAAAATCAAGTAGTGCCAACTAGGTATCCAATCACATGCCGACTGCAAAATGAAGTAAACAGTCATGGGTAGGAACTATTAGCCCACATTATGGCTAAACACTCTTTACATACATGCTACCGTCATGCCAGGACTTGGTTTCAGACAACCATTCTTCAATGACAGACTGATCTAAACCAAGGGCTGTCTTGCTAGCAAAGGTAGTCGATCCAGAAATTATGTCACCTTTGTATAGATGAGCTTTTTGAGTACATACTGATTGACCAGTTCATCTGGTGGTTCACTGACTCCTTCCTATTTGTAAATGATTTCTATATCCTGCTAGTTTATCTGGAAAACAGAGGCAACATATGTCTACTTCACAAAGTTGTCTGATGATGCTTAAAAACCATGTTGAAAGTGAAAATGACTGTCAATTAATTAAGCCAGGAAAAAAAACCAGTATTTCTTCCTTAATTCCACTTGGATCAATAGTTAGGGTTCATTTCTCCTATTTTCCATCTTGAGGTATTATGGCTGAGGATGTCATTCAACTGCATATCAATATTTGTATGCCATCTTTTATTGTTCTGAATTATATTTTTACAGAATCTGTTTGCCATCCTTGTCCTATGTTCTCTCTTGTCGCCATTTTCCCATATCTTATCATCTTTGATCCCTATTCCTGCACTGTGGCTGTGTTTGGAGATATCTGCCTTATAGCTTCTGTCATTTTGTAGCATAATGTGTCTGTTTGCAACCTGCCTATCGCATACAGGAATATTGTCTTTCCAGTCAAAGCATTTATTTTGTTAAGGTATTTTGTTCAGGTACTCCACTCAAAGCATTTATTCAGGTAATGCAAGCAGGAAAATTTGTTTGATTTAAATAGGAAAATAATTATTTCAGACCTGGAAGTTTATCCCAAGAAAGAATGCCACATATCCTATTAAAGAACACTACAGATATTTTCAGTATTCTTGGGAAATAAAAAAAGATATTTTACTGGGGAAAAAAAAAGAGATATTTTATTAGTTAAAGACTGTTGCAGTGTAGCAATGGAATATTATGGAATTTTTCAATAGTTTTATATCTTTTTTTAGGAATGCAATATCCAGTGTTACTAATCAGAAAGTCATCTGTGCTAAATTGAATGTGATATTTTTGGTTTAGGTTGCCTGATGTAGTTGCCTGAAAATAAGAATACATGTTTACTACAAACCCCTTCAATCCTAGACCTTATTTTCCTGAATTAATAAATATTGTGGAATTTGGAGTGGAAATATTAACATTGGCTTACATATATTTTAAGTAGCAACACCTTATTCCCTCAATACACTTTGTGATAGTTCCTTTCATCAGGTCTTGAAACTCCCAGTAACTCACTGTTATTTCTGCAAGAAATTTATGAAGGTGTGAAACGTATAAGAAAAGGGAAAGTTCTGACCTAGTATCTCCCAGAGATGAGAGGGGACATTCTTCCTCTAATTAAATATATCCTCAGCCCCTATGATGTAAACCAATTAATATTTTTTTTCTCACTGACCAATTCCACTCTTTTTACATGTTAAGGAAGCTTTGACATCTTCAGCTAATTAATTTTTCTGGTTTTCCCCCAAAGCTCATTTTTATTTCAACTTGCTATTGACCTCTACTTCTGATCATCATGACCCTGGTGTCTTCATTCAAAATTAGTACTGAAAAAAAGAGGACAGAGCAGGAAAAAAGGGCTCATCAAGAAAACTAATTATTTAATATAACTGCACAATATCAAAACTTATTATACTAGTGTTATGCATTAATTAAATTCTTCAGCAAATGAAGAACATATCTGTGTTAGCTCCAGCACTTCTGTTACAGGATCTAAAAGTATAAAATACAGCTAATGTACTTCAAGGACTGATTTGATTCAAATTTTTGTGTCCATAGCATTTCTAGAGATCTAGACTTAGAAATTATATCTAATGTAAGCCAGCTCAAATTAACTTACATCAGTAAAACTGCATCAAATTGCACCATTTCTGAATACACATCCAGTTTCACCAAAATGGTTTCTTATATTAAAAAAAATAAATTTTTTAAGCTGGGAAATAAATTTTCTGATTTGCTACATACTCAATTATAACGTACATTCCCATTTATATATAAATAGTGGCAATGCATGCCCATTTCTCCAGTGGGGCTTAGAAGCAGATGATAAAAGAAGAAGAGTTACCCTGGCTATAGAGCTATCTGCAATTTATCAATATCTTCATTCCAGGCTTTCCCTGTTTCGTGTGGGTTTTTTCTGATGCATAGTCCCCTGCTGGTGGGTCACACTTTCTTGCCTACTGGTTTATTTATCATATGTGCCTGGAGCTGGCATCAGGGCTTCTTTCCTTTGAGACTTGGTAACGGGAGATATTGAGCAACAAAAGAGCCTTCTCTGAACCAAAGCATTGTTTATTTAAGCACTGAGAACAAAGCATAAGCTGGAAAAAAAGGCATTTCAAAACAACCAACAGTGTAAACATATGTCTATTTTACATAAACTCCTTGAGAAGATGTTACAGTCTGCTCAGCAGGCCTGTTTTGTTCAGACACCCTCAGGAGATCATTCAACATCAGTCTGGTTTCCTGCTACTGAACAACCATTACTGGGCTCTTGAGACTGTGCTCTTTTTAAAACTGCTACAGCCCTGTACAAGTTCTAGCTTGTACAAACATTTACTTTCATCAACCCTCAAGCATTTGGAAAAAAAAAAAAAAAGTAGCTTAGACTGAGTTTTGAGCCTCTCTGTTTTGTTTTTATATTTTATTTATCTTCTTTGCCCTGGCCAACCACTTAGGAAATAATTAAGACAGAGATAATCACGGGCATACTAGTGACTTAGTCAAGGTTAGTCCTAAACACAGCCCAGGGTCTAAACCAGCTTGTCCTCTCTTTTATACAATTGTGTTTTGTAAAAGTGGACAATATATTTGCTGCTAATAATAATAAAAAAAAAAATTCCAGTAGTTTATTACTGAGAGTTACATCTACAAAGTAACTATATGCTCCCCTGCTACTCCAGCTGTCTGAGACCAGCACCTAGGGACAGCTGAGGTTCCTCAAGTGACATGTAGTTGTTTAACATTTTACTGCTTCCGTGTATGTGCTCCTGTTATGCTAACGGAAACAAGTCAACATTTTCCACAGTGTCTAGAGAATAATTTACTTGATTTGAGCATATATAGACCCAGCTCTCACTTTGGGGATGATGGAGTTCGTTGATAGTACCTGGGAAAACCTTTTTGAGTCTCATCTTTCTCCTGCGTAGTGCAGGATAACACATATGGCAGCACAAAGCCCAGCACCACAACTTGTGGGAGCAGGGAACATGCAACCAAGCATACAACTGACCCTATAGCCTTCGGTGGGGATGGCTATCCACAGCCCTGTGGACCCAGGCCTATGGCAATGTGGGCTGCACATGAAAAGCAACATGTAGGAGAGAGCAGAACGCCAAAGCACTACAGTTGGCCTATGATCTCGTTCTGAGACAAGTGATGAGGATTTGCTGTATGGTGCTGTGTGGAGTAACCCTCCTTTTTGCACTGAATATGTTTTGTGACGCACAGTAAGTTCAGTAAATATGCGCCAGAGTTATGCTGCGTTCATGCACCTGCTAAGTGGTCCTGAGAGGATTTCCCTGGCTATCCCCAAACTCAGAAAGGCAGGCATGTTGGCAGTCAGGGCTTAGTGCCAAAATAAAGGCATGATATGGCCATTTTTCTGCTTCAGACATGCAGCAATCAAATATTATCATCTTGTTAGATTTAATTTCATAATGAGTCATCTATTCTATTCTTGTCTGGTACGATCTCTGTTGCACTGTATGTGCATGCATGTACACACATAAGTACACACCCATGGGCCTACCCTAAATTTTTCTATTGAGATCACTGCAAGCAAAAAAAATATTATAGTCCATGTAAGGCAGATGTATCAGACACCTTAGCGTAAGCAGCACGAAGTGTCTCTTTTAGGAAAACTGACTTTCATCTTTATTGTCAACCTGAGGGAACATTTTCTAGACCTTGCTGACTCCATTGGTCATATTCATAAGGGAATGTAGTTAATGCAGAACTGAGATGTAAGCACCATTACTCTAGATAAAAAAAAAAAAGTTAAAATCCTACTACAGATGACCTTAGATCCTTCTTGCACTAAAATCCTCTAGACTTAGTCATTGAGTGAGCATCTGTAAAACCACTTGCATTCTTCATTACATGTGTTGCTCTTGGAAATATTTTTCAGCCACAGATTTTTGTCACCTATGGTTTTATTTCTTACAGACTGAAGATAAAGATATTCATTAGATCTCAGGATAACTATTGTAAAAATGAAAATACTTTTGTTCTATGATATAATTACATAAGAGGTCTATCAGAGCGCCAGTCCAATATACGTTAATATTTATTGCATTTCCTACATTTTTCGTTAGCTATTGTATAAAACTAACATAGATGTATCAGCTTATCAGATAGAACTTAACTAAAAGTCTTACATCTTTAACATGTTTTAACATGACCTTTTCCACAAAACTATGTTGAATTATAGTAATTAAATCAACATTCTACTATTGCTTACTGGATCTTCTATAAATTTTCCCTTTTTTTAATGTGACATTTAGGTCAAACAAACCAGGCTCCAATCACTCAGCTCAATGCCTTTAACCTTTTTTTTTTTTATATATTAGCACAACATTGACATACTTTCATTTTTTCTGAAAATTCTCAGTGCTTCAAGAATTATTAGTAATTATGATAGAAGACTAGAGTTCCTCTCAGTTAACTCTTCTAATGTTTTTTTTTTAGTGCAAATCACTATGCTGTTGAAAAATATTTATGTCCTTAACAGACATTGATTTATACATCCTTTGGTTACTAATAGAGCAGAAAGTAGTTCATCATCTTCTTGTAATGTGTTCCATTTCCATGCAAACAGAAAATAGAAAAAGCATCAAACACTTTTGTCTTTTATGTCCCTAATGGTCTTATATTTCCATCTGGAAATGGACATTTGCTATTTTTTTGACATGTTTAACTCCTAAAGAACTTCTAAATTCCTTCCTGTTAGCCCAAGATATACCTAACAATGAAGATTTTTTGGTTGTGGTTTTGGTGGGTTTTTTTAACGGGTTTCAACTTTCTTTGACTTATCCCTACTCAAAGAATGGCTAGAGCATTACCTTCCTAAAGGTCACCCAGTTAAAATAATTGCATTTCCGTTTCATTCGGTCTTTATTATTGACCTGTGAGGTGCTGTTACGCCTTCTAGTGATTGTGATTCATCATGCCCTCTCTCCCAGGCTCTGGGACATCCTCACCACAGATCTTATCATTCATTCTGGTCATTCAGCTTCATGGATGCAATTAATTGGTTCAGCAAATGAAGAAACTACACCATGAGATATGTAGCATGGACAAGAGTGGCCATACTCGAAAACGACACCTAATAACCTCTACGAGTCACCACAGCTCTTCAAGCAAACTAAAATTGAGGTCTAACATGGATCAAACTGTTAAGATTTGCATTGATGTAATGTATATACTGATTTTATATATCTAACCTGCTATAAAATATTTATTTCTCATATAATACGAAGAGAAATGTAGAATTTTGTAAAAAGTATGTTTTTCTTCTAAGTCAAAAAACTGTAGCAGAAGATTCAGGAGCTAAAACTTCATCTTGTCCAGGTTATTTCATTTTCCCCTTTCAACAGTTTCAAACTCTGTATACTGCAAGTAATAGCAGGATATTTTGCATTACTGTCTCAGGTAAAGTGATGCATTTGTTAATTAAGACTTTCCAGTCAGGCAGCAACAACAGTTGAGCTCATGAAATTCCCACATAAATACAATTTATGTGAGTTCAGTGGCTCTTTGCAGAATAATTTTCTAGCCTACCTATGACTCCTACCAGCTGCTATTCTCAGAATGTGTCAATATTTAAATGTAAGATCACTGAGAGTTAGACTTGGTAGCCCAGCATTAATGCACATCTTATTTACCTCCTTATAACTATTGTGTGTTCCAACATAATCTGAGCGAATTGTTTTTCAGTGACCTTTGTCAGCTTGTTCTGGCTGAAACTGTGCCTGCTGGGAGTGATCTACCATGTCACTGAATGCCCCCAGTCACTCTGATAAAAAGCTATTTGATAAGTGCCAAAACCACTTTCCTTCCATGCCTCTAAGGCCAAGAATGGAGGAGGGAAAAAAAGACCCTAATGCAAAATTAGCAACTGTGTACGATTCAAATAAAGATGGGGAAAGACAGACATTGATTGAGACACGTGTCTGGTTCATTAGCATTGTTTGTCTTTGAGAAAGTTCTTGTCAGTCTGACAGATGAAGAGACATTGCTGAATAAAGAGAAAATGAAGATAACTGTGGTAAAAAAAAAAAAATAGTGAAGGGCATGCTGTTAAAACTAATTACATTAAGATTGATATCAATTAGCAGAAGAATGTTACCTCATCTCCCAAAAATGCATGATTGCTCATACACTATGAGCTTTCTGCATTTTACAGGCATTAATAAATGTTGCACAAACATTTGATTTCAGTATTCCATATTTTGGTAATCAAAACAGATTAGGAATTTCTGGGTTGGAAAATTCATTCTCTACATGAGTGATGTTACACAGCCTCTAAAACAAGCTCTCCATAGGAAGATCTGTTTTCAGTGAATCTGCACTTATGCTTTTGAACTTTTACAGAACCAAGCCAAGGTAAAAAGGAGAAATGAATATTCAGTCTTTAGATTTGTTGGTCTCTAGGGACAGTGGCTACATAGCTAATACATAATGGATAAACAAGACTGATAGCAGTGCCCATTAAAAACCTGTCCATAGTTATAGCCTGTTTACTTTGGCTTATGCTTATCCAAATTTCAATTTCCTGGGCTGTAATTCCACATGTGAAGTGAATAATGTTATCTTTGTTAGAATGTTTTTCTTCTGTTCTTGGAAGCAGTCATTGTGTTACAATTATTTCCAAGATCAAGGCTGAGGGGAGGGTACTCTTTTGTCTTTGATAGGAAATCTTGTGACTAAAATAAGTTCACTGAGTAGTCCTTTTCTCTGAAACAAGATCTTGACTTGTGGCAGACATTTAGGTCAGGGATAGATAGCCTTTTGCCATTCTCAGACAAATACGCACAAATTAGGACTACATGTAAAAAACCATTGTCCTGAAGAATGAGTTCTGCTCCTGATTCTGCTGTTCCATTTACATCAAACTCTTAATTTTTAAGCATGAATGTAGTCAGCCACCTCACTTAACATTGTAGTTACATACTACATAAATAGGAGATCTTGCCTGCCCTACTACCCCATGTGTAGACACTTTTTTCATCCAAGCCTTCTTGTTGCCTCTCCATCAGTTGTATAAATTGGATGTCTAAAATCATCCAAGTTAAAAAAAAAAAAAAGAAAAAAAAAGAGAGGGAAGAGGGAGTGTAGTAAATAAAGCATTTCCTTTTTGGAAATTGAGAATAAAAATAATGGACAGTTTTTTTCTGTGCATTGGAAAACAACAGTTTATAAGTCTGTAAGTAACTACTATAACATACTGTACATGTGCAAGATGGAAGAAGATAATCAATTAAAGTAACCCAGTCTAATTTCATTCTTATATGATGGGTTTTTTAATCACTTCTGGATCAACATTGTGAGCACAGGGGTTTACATTCATCATGATTCATATTGAGGTTGTACGAAAGTCGGGGGTTACTAGCACTTCTTCTCTGTTGAATAGTCACAGCCATATATGAACCAAACAAAACCTGTCCTGATAACTATACAATGCATAAACTTGTAACTGAATGTATTATATGTACATGTACATGTACTTGTAGTTGTGTCCATTTGTCATGATGATTACAGTGCGTTATTTGTTTGTGTTATGGTAGCCCATAGGCTTTTTGCATTATCTGCTATCCAGACCCCTGACAGCAGCAAAAGTTCATGACCTATCTGAGTTTTATGGCTGATATTTATCCAAACACATGCTAGATATAATATTCTTTCCTGGCAGGATGAAATAATGCCTAACTGTAATTGTCTCTGAAACATTATCAAGATACATTTTAGAAAGAATAAATCATAGATCTATAAATAATTTGTTGGTAAGTGAAGAGGTTAGGCAGACACTTCTACACAAGCAAAAAGTGAAATCTGATTGTTAGATACAGATTTCCAAGTCTATGCATTAAAACAGTAGTATTCTTCCGTCAATCTAAAGCATAACAAAGATAATGAATGCTTGAAACAAAAACACTCCACACAGTATCTAGGGCTCAAAGAATGCAAGAAGAAAATCTGAAAGTATCATTCTCCAAGCACTTTGTCTACACTGCAAATTAGAAATGCATGCACTTTCTTCAGGCAGAAATCAGTTTAATTATGAGAGCTGAACACAAAATACCCCATTGGCACAGACTGGCTTTGAAGTGTTATCATGTAAGTGAGGACTTTGAAAATATCCTTGACCAGTTTTGTCGAAAATATATCACACTTCTATTTGTGTCAGCCTTACCCATGTATCATGTCTCTCCCTTTCATAACGTTAGACAATCTGATCACAGTTCCAGAGTATTAAACTAATCATGCATATTTTATGCAAACATTAACCTTTAGTGTTAATCCAACAGCATTAAACCAAACCTATAATGAACCATAAAGGTGGTTTATAACGTACTGTGGTTGCCTTTTATGAGTATTTTCATTTCTCTCACCAAAATGTTTTAAACCTTAGAAAGAAATAGTACCCAGATTTTTTACAGTGCAACTTTATGTAACTAATACTTGGCCTCTTTTCTGAAACAACTGAGTTATTATTTTACCTGTAAGCAAAGTAGATGAACTTTCAGAATAAATTATTCCAAAAATGTTAGTACCTCATAAAAATGAACAGTGTTAAGCTCCTTGTGAGCTTTTTACATGGGCAAATTCTTGTTTAATTGAATGTTTAATCTGTCTTGTTGCAGTTCACTCTAATAAGAAAACAGCCATTCCTGTACAGAACCTTTTATGTTACATATTCCAAAGCACTTTACAAGACATGCACATCTCATATAAATTATGAAAGAGGTAAATTAGATGCATAAAGCAGAAACATGAAACTGAACTAAAAGTGTTATCAAATGTTGAAATAATACAATGGGATTGATGAAATCATGAGAATTGTGCTTATCTAAGTAGCAAAATAATATTGAAATATTGTATCTGTGTCCAGCACCTAAACCTCTATGTCATTTGACCTATGAAAACAGCTGATAGATAAACAATATTCCTGTTACAATTACATTAAAACCTGCACAATAATTGTAAACAATTACATCAACAGAAAGAGTCTTTAAACTCTTTCTGCTTAGGCAGGAGCATGGCTTTCAGCACAACAATATTGTGAAGAGCAAACAGTAATTTGTAAAAATTTCTGTACTCCTGTGAAGAACTATTCCTAACTTATAAATGGGAAAACAACAAATACATGCAATCTTAATTTTTTTCAGGATCAGACAGAAAGTCTATAACCTAAAGATTGCATGTAAGTCCCAGATTAGGCAAGCCTTTATTTATTCTTTAAGTTTCCACACTGAAATTCATAGGAAGTATTTGAGGAGCGAATGACAAGGGAGCGAGAGATTTTAAGACATGAAAGTCTGACTCCCAAATAAAATGGCTTGAATTAAATCTTCCTAGTAACTTCATTGTCATCAGGGCTGACTCAGTACTAATAAAATAAACATATGTCTCTGAAATTTCAGTTAATGAAATTTCATTGAAATTCAGTGAAATCCACAGTCAAGGAACATTTTCTATTATTTCTTCCAAAACACAAAAGAGCATAATTTGAAGAGCATAAAATCTATCCGTTATCTCAAGTAATACAAGACCTCCAGGCTTCCATACATGGCCAGACTAGGAAAACCCATCTCACTGTAATGGTAGTCAAATTGGCATTGCAGTGAACTGGTTTTCTTCTAAACAACGGCAAAGCTGGAACATGTGATGCGTCTTTTATATTCTGTGCAATGTCTCTTTTACCCTCAAGTGATGCATTAAAAAGTCTCTTCAAACGTTCTCTTTTCTTATCTTATTCATAATTGTCAGCTTCCTTCAAGAGCCCTCTGGCAATAGATGACTACATGCAATTTTGAGGTTTAGAAGTCCAATACCTTATTTTAAAACACTGGAAAAGTTCCTAGGTAAAAATAATTAATTTTGTGGTGAAATGAAGCAGCATGTCAAAGAGATAAAGCATTTCTTATCATCTTACTTCCATAACTGGCCAACATATAAATAAATATTCTATCTCTAGGATAAGAAGATCTTCCAGTCTAAGGAGAAACTACATTTCCGAGAAGAGGAAAAGAACAAAACAAGGCAGCAACTGGATCACAGATCTTCATGGAAGATTGCAGCAAAGAGCAGAGGAAGCAAGTGTATGAGGACTTCTTTCCTTTCATTGTATGGTTTCTTACCCCATGAAGAAACTGTAAGTTGCTTCCATGCTTAGCACACTGGTAAGTGAAAATGGAAATATATCCTATGGTTGTGCCTGGGCAATACACACTATTGCAGCAGTAGTAGAGGAAAAGATTGTGGCTAGGTGAGTGGTACTGATTGTTCATTGCATATAGTTTAACCACTCAAATGTGTATAAAAAAACCATTCTAATATAGTCATCTCTTATCACCTCTCTTAAATAAATCAGAAATGCTTAAACAGTTAATATCTATAAGATGACCACAGGAAAAGCAGTAGTGGAATGTATGGTAAATTATCGTTAAATAGTATCAAGTGGAAAATGATATCTAGTTCTCAGATAAAGGAGATTCAAGAGAAAGGCATGTCTAAGGTCCAACATCATGTATACATGTCATGAACTCCTGCCTACCTGGAGAATCTCAGATTGGCTGTTACTGAAGTTCAGCCAAACCCCTATACAGTGGTATTTGAAATCTTCAAAGTATTCATCCACAAGGTGCTTTCAGAACTGCTCAGGAGTTAGGACCAAGGACTAGCTGCAGGAAAAGGGTTTTTTTTCTCTGCAGGCTGTGGCTTTGGACTTCTAAGTGCTTTACTTCAGCTGTGTTTGACACTCTGCTTTAGTTGTTCTTCAAATTCTACCTGCAGCCCTGCCCCAGTTCCCTTGGTCTTTCCTTCAGTCCACTTCAACACTCACCTAAATCCTCCTCTGCTCTTTGCTGTAGTTGTGCATGTCAACTGCTGTGTTGTTTTGGTTTCGTCACCTCCTTGGAGACGTCCTTATCCTGTTGTAAGGTGCTTTCCTGCAGTCAATGATAAATTCTAAAATTATAGAAAATTGAGTTTAGGGGTTAATTATTGATTTGAAATAAAGCTAGGTTCAGTATGAAATTGTCAAAGAAAAAGATCTCCTGGAGTAACACAAGATTTTTAATAATACTAGATACTATTAAGTATCTTACTGACTCCTTAAATTAGCAGTTTGGAATATCCACAATATAAATCATGTAAAGATTTACGACTAAATTTACTCAATAACCTAATTTTGTGATCCTCAAAGGTGAGATGCAGCAAGGCAATATGGAATGAGACTGTGTGAAGACTGAAACTGAAACTTTATGTCTGAAACACAGGTACTGAATTTCTCATATCTCAAAACAGAACTCAAAAGATAAGATCTTGAGGTAAAGTAAGCTTATGTTGCAAACTTAATGATAAAATTCTTCTGAAGTAATTTTTAGAGATTAGATTATGTCCTCTGAAATACTCTTATTAATTCTAAATATAAATTAAATTGATAGTCATTCATGTTTCCTATTCATTAATTTATAAAGACAGTTAATTTCAAGATCTAGAAAGATAGAAGTGACAATCAAGAATTGAGTGAATTTGTTTGATTAAGTTGATGATCCTGTAGATAAACATACTTATGTGACTATATAAATTAATAACAGACCTTATAGCTTGGCACATTCTGGCTTTGGACTGCTGTGGACATGACATTTGGGTCACTGAAGGCAGAACAAATAATCATAGCAATAACATCTTCTCAACAGGAGGTGATGAAGGTCTCAGTCAGGGTTTTCTACAGAAGCAAAAAGACATAAAGTCAACTAGAGATTCTTGAGAACAAAGAATTGTATAGGCTACAAGATTATCACCTTGTGTCCCTTCACATGAAGACAATAATTTTGTTCATTTTGTGAAATTAACACTTTTATTGGTGATATTTGATATCTGTATGCTTAGGGTACTGTAAAAAGTAGAGAACATTTAAAACCAAAGAAGCTTGTAAAAGGAAAGAGATTGAACTTTGTAAAACTTGGCAAAATTGTAATCAGAGGCATGATGGAGGGAGGATTTCCTTTAGATATAAATGTCTGGGTTCCCTTTACATTCATTGCAGAGTAAATGTGAGTCATTATATCCCAAATTTTAAAGTCAGTATTTTATAATTACTTGCATCCCAGGAAATTCCTATTTCTCTCAAATGGCTTTAGACATTTTCACTGTAAATCTCTGAAGACTGCTGAAATGAGAACCACCCATCTCTTTCTTATATATATACACACATAAGAAAACTGAAGAATCTGAAATACAATTAATACTCTAAGGCTGTGAGGTCAAGGCAAATATAGTGTCATTAACATTAATATATACATTGTTCTGTAACACTTAATAACCTGTCTTGCTATCATTATGAATTTGGTATGTGGGTGACATAGCAATAAACCAAGTTAAAATTTGAGAATTTGTATATTTAGTGCAAACACTGATCTCTATGAGCACAGCATGTTACATTTCAACCTTCAGCATTTGAACATTTGAAAGGCAATTACACACAGGAAACTGGGGATTTCAGTACCAGATCAGACTACTAATCAGCTCTTACTTTGAGAACGGAATGCTTTTTCTAGCTGGTTTTATTTCATTCAGAAATCAACTGTAAGAAGTCCAGAGAGGTGTATCATCAGTTTTTAAATTATTTCTTGATATTGTCATCTGCTGATTGAATGACTCATTTTTCCACTTTACTGTTCAGGCATCTACAATCCTCTTAAACTCACCTAACTGACAAAGTCATATCAATTAAAATGTCACAATTTCCTTTTGGAAATCATTGTTAATTAAATTAAGTAACAACTTGCCTCCTCTGTAAGTAAAGCTTCATTTGTTTCCCACCTGTATGACTCCAAGAATGTAGTCCTGAGCTGGGAACGTATCATAATGAATAAGAAAACAAATTAATATGTATGAATAAAGAACAAATAGGTGAGTCTTGCTCCCAGAATTTGCAATCTTATACAAGACAAAGCAAGTAAGCATAGGTAAGAGAGAAGAATGAGGATAGAAAAATAATCAAATGAAATGTAGTGGTCATAACAGACATCTTAGGAATGGTTTTACAGGATAATGAAGACTCAGTTTTGTAGGTGTTAAAGGGAAACTCCTCCATGGATTTAGGAGAGAGCATCATTGAACAACAGGAGAAGATGGAGAAGATTGTTTCAAAGATTTATCACAGTTGTTGAAGGAGGCTGGCACCGTAGTCCATCCAAATGACTGAGAAATGATAGGCAGAACAGAAACAGGCCATGAAGGATCATTACTTGTGCTTAATGAGACAGAAAGTTGAGTCAGTGGAAAGAGGAAATGGAACTGGTTACAAGAACAATACTCACAGCAAAAGTTTGAATTGGTATTACCGGGCAAGTTGGAATTTGTTACACACCCCTCCCCCCCCCCCCCGCAAAGGTTTTACAGCAAGGTAGGAGAGGATAAAATCCTGATGGGATTCTTTTACCATAAGCCTTTCCTCAGAGGCTGTGAAGAAGGAATTGGCAAGTTTGAGACAGACATGAAAAATGAAAGAAGCCAGGAGGTGCTGTAAGTGATGTACATGTGTGACAATCAGAATGGTCATGTTGCCTACAGAAATCAATAAAGTATGCAAGAGAGAGAAGCCTGAATGGAATCTTTAGGTAGGGACACTAAGGCCTACAGTTAACTGTATTGAATCGGCACCAAGGGCAAGATATTCACAGGATTGGTGAGAAACAGAGTACAGTTTAAACACAAGAAAATCGGACTGAAAGAAGGATATAGGTCTGTGGATCTTATCTTTGAGATGGTAGTTGAATACTAATACTTTCTATCTTTCTATCACTCAATTAGTCTGTAGCTCACAAAAAAAAAAAATTTACATTTCATCCATTCACTACTCTTTCTCTTTAAAGCTTCCAGTCTGGATTTTGTTTGAATATCTAAATAAATTAATCTACTTCATATGCAAGGAAGTCCTTGTTATACAGGAGAAACAGTCTTAAAGTATGTTGAGAAACACTTGTTCAGCTCAGCTTATGGCACAATGTGGCTTGCATATCTCACAATAATTAGCTGAGGCAGACTGAATGTTTAACAGGAATTGCTATCCAACTGATAATGAATGATATGCAGATCAGGAATTAACTGCAGAAATTATTCAGCCAATAATTTGGAGTAATACTAAATGAAAGAAAAGGGTAAACTGCAGGCAATTTGCGAAAAGAAAGGTGAACAAAACTCAAACAATAAATTATTCATCCAGTTCTGGCAGATTGTGTCTACGTTAACCCGCTTCCCCCCCTTTCTGGTTTTCATTATACAGAGTGATTTTCTCAGGGTTTTAAAGATAGAAAGGTCCAATTATGTTTGTGTAATTCACACAGATAGAAGAAACTTGAACCGGTAAGCAGTTCTGAGTTCTTCCTTCTAGTATAAGGGACCACTCTCCCTTGCACAGAAGTCACTTTTCCAGCTCAAGTAAAAATGGTTTAGAGCAGCGTTGTTCTTGCTGTGGTGGCATTGCCCTCCTCACCCCACAGCTGAGGGGATGGATCTGCAGATGGGGGGCAGATCTTATCTCCTGGAAACAGAATGGGTTTTTTTTAAAGAAAATGCAGAAAGAAAGCTTCAATTTCTACACTTTCAAACTCATCTCAGACAGGCAATTAGGCTTAAAAATATTTTTTTTTTCCAAAGGGTAAAGTGTTTGGATCACTTATCTGATATCTTATATAGTAAATGTCTTGGTATTTAGTGTACTAAAATGTGTCTTGACACTGCTTTATTTTATTGAGTGTAGGAAAGGATGATGACGAAGGGCATAACCCTGAGCTTTCAAGATACTATAAAACAATTGTCAAGTAGGCTTTTTTTTTACAAGAAATATTTTGTGCATCTGCTTTCCTAATCGAGATCCACTTTTCAGTAGCCTAATAATGAATTAAATTCTACTGTTTAGAAAGAGTTTTTGGAATGATGTGCTGATGAAATATGCAGCATTATTTACCCAGAAGGCTTAAAATGGCTAAGCCTGAAGTGACAACAGCTTATTTTCATTTATTATCTTCTCACCATTAACTGAAGTTCAATGGCAAGTTGCCCACTGCCTTGATTTATCTATTCAAATTGTATTTGGATTCTGCTTCTTCTTCCCATACAAGTAAAAAGATCAAACACTTTGCAAGGACACATTTGAAGTTTAACTGCCCTATCAAGTTTTTCCATATAATTAGAACCCCCCTTTTTTTTTCTTTTAGTATCACATGTAGAATTATTATTTCTTTACATAAGGGTGAGTGTAATTTTTTTTCTTTTTTCCCTTTTCCTCTTTTGAAAATACAGTATTCAGAAATTGAATAAATATGAAGGAAGAAGACTACACTATCAGTGATAAAAAAAATACCTACCTAAACTTATACTCCCAAAATACTCTAGTCTTAATAGATTGTGGTTTATTGCCCACTGTAAATGAAAGTGGAGTCAACATTCTTGTTTTCCAGTATTTTCTATACAAGAAAGCAATTTAACTAGAATTCACACAGTTCACACTCAGGAGTTTAGGGCACAAGGACATGCAAAAGTGTGGCAAATGCAAAAACACTAAGAAAATGAAAATTCAGTTATAAAATATTATTATGTTAAGGAAAAGAAAAGTAAGAGAGTTTGGGAGAAGTGTTACCCCTATAGCAGACCTGATACTAAGCCAGGTCACTGTGTCTGCTTGATCTAGAACAGAACAATCTGTTTGTATCTACTCAGGAACAAAATTAACACACCTACATTCAAGAAAAATTACACCAGGATTTATAAACTCTGTACATTGGCTTCTTCTACTGAGGTGCAGCATCACATAAAAGCATCTAGTATGTCTCTGAATCAGGTTTGGTGACACTTTGGATTCAGAAGCACTATACAGGAGGGGAGACAGAGGTTCTCTTCATCAATACTCCAAGTTCATCTGCAACTGAGGTAACCTTTCCATGAATGGTCAACTCCATTGTGATCAACTCTATCTGAATTTGACATTACAGTATGAAACGGTAACATGCTTCACATTAGATGACACAAATCATACACTAAATTTTACCCAGTCTACTATACAAGCTCTTTGTATTCTACTACATGCGGAGGTTAATGGATAAGCACAGAGAAAAATTACTTGCCTTCACTTTTCAAAACAGGCAGAGGTGCCTTGCAAACAATGAACTACAATGAACTGCACTGCAATGTTGTGTCTTTGAAAAACAGACAACACTTAGTCTCAAAAAAAAATAGGATTCTTGCCAAAGAGGTTTTAGAAAGAGTTACTCTTCTTAAGTTACCCACACAGGCCTCAGTGCAGAGAAATTTTTTACCAGGTCCCTTCTACTCCTGATGCAACTCTTGCACAGCCCAAGAGGTGTGCCAGCCATCCCACTGCTTCACCATGGGCTCTCATTGCGCCCTTGCTGCAGAAGAGCTGCTTCAGTCAGCCTAAAAATCATCCCTTCCCACAGGTGCTTATTCCTCCCACGCACACAACTCTACCCTCTGTTAGCAAAACTGAACTATCAGTAAAATTGCTAAGGAAACAAGAAAATGGGGAATTTTCATCTATCAGATTCCTACTATAACTCTAGCGATGTGGCCACACAAGAAATTGTGCCACCTGAATGGATAATGCAGTTTAGAGTCTTAACAACTGTCTGAGATAACCAAGGGGAAAGACTGGGTTTTCTCAAGCTGACACTGACACAGGAAAAGGTTACATAGCCATAGCCTGGAGAGGATTGTTCTCTACCAAATAACCAGTCTCCATTGGATCTGTGAGTGAACTGATCTTCTTTTCCTGGCAAGTAAGTCCTGATAGCACTCAAAGATTCTCTTCTATTAGTGGAAAGCTAAATTGAACATTTATACTATTCGGGGTAGTGCACAACAGGCAATGTAAGACCAAAATCAGACCCTTCTCATTTTTGTGGTGATGTGGCAGACGCATTCTGAGGACACAATCAACAAGCTTTTACCATTTAAGAACCAAAAAGTTGAAAAGTAAGTGAAATGTAAGTTTTATGCAATGTGTCTGTAAAGTGGAAATACTGCTGTTAAGGTCAGAATTTTCTTGACCTCAGACTATTTTTATGGAAAAAAAAAAAAAAATCCACAATAGAGAGACTTTTCTTTGCTCATGACTGTAAACTAAATTTCCATTAGCATCCAAAACAAAACATCTCTTTCTCTCAATTGCCTTTTCTTCTCAGGTTCATACAAAAGAATAATTCTCTGTGTGTGGTTTGGAGTCTTTTTGGTTTTCATGCATATTTCCTCCCTCACACCATGCTCACACACAGCTGCAATCAAAAGCCAGCACTTTGCCACTGTATTTGCAGTCAGACCACAGCGAAGCTGGGAGCATACTCAGGGTTCCTGAGCAGGCTCGTGTTTTAAGACACTGTGTTGTACTGTTTCAGCTATTTCAAAAGAGAGGCTCAGTTAATTGCTCTTTCATTTAGTCTGAATAGACTAAAATGTTATGCCCACCACTTTTAAGGAGCTTTGTTGCAGCTCCCAGCATAATAATATTAATTGACTACTACAACTCTTTTGTAAATGAGTAAATCACATGCTGCAAAGGCCATAATATGGAAGGATAGCATCCTGTTTTGTCAGTTCATTTTGCAGCTGCCAAAATCATGCATGCATATTTTACAGTTGCAGTAAATTGCATGCACAGATCCAATTATTTAAATGACTAAGTATCTAACTGTGAACATAAATCACATATTTTAGGTCCTCTACCTACCAGTGAACCTGAGACAGAGAGAGATGTGTGCAATTTCAGAAACTATGAGTTTCATTTTTTCCTAAAGAAAGCAGAGTAAAACTGTATCAATAGGTTTTTAGTAATTCATATTTGTGTAATATAACATAAAACTCCTCAGATCTGATCCAAATTGTGGTAATGTCATTAGCTAAACTCCCATCAATTCAAAAGACTGACAAAGTCATTCTGAGAGTAAAAGTAATGGGTGAAAAGCAAAAGCATTAACATAATTTGTTTTGTAAAAACTTCTCATCCTTGTTATTGACATTAAAAGTTAATATTTCCATTCCCATAAATAGTTTAGATACAAACAAAACAGTCAGGAGTTGTACATCATCCTTCAGCCATATCTTTGTATGTGAACTTGCTCCTCTTTGGGGAGAAAATTAACATCATTTTCTAAGGAAACCTCTCCCCTGACTCTTTACTGAAATGAATTGGTCTTGCCATTTTAGCAGTGAACAAAAATGATAGCATCTGTCATTCTTCATGAAAATCTCTGTGTTTTGGATCCCACTAACAGTAAACAATTTTCTGAGAAAAGTCACTGCAGGATGCACAGCAAGGTTTGACAGCTACTTGTCTTTTAAGAGATTGACCACTATTGAAGTTAACAGTGTCAGTGCCCATTGAATATAAACCTCTATCTCCCATTAAAGAAGTCTCAAACATCTGGGTTTATTTCATCAGAAGGGCCCTCTGACTGAACTTCTCTGTTTATCTATAAGAGCCTGACTGGTTTTAAAACAATATATTAAAAATACTCATGTGCCACTTTCTTCTAAATTATGCAATAATGCAAAGGGATAAACAGGCAAACTTGCTTTTTATTGATTTTATCTTCAAATTATTTTAAAGTGTGAACTATAACATTATTATCTTCTAAATAACAAAGTACTAGCAAACCATTAATTACCTACTACAACTCAATGCATCATTAAAGTGCTCCATTTTAATGACATGACACAGTGCAATTATTATTATTTTATTATTATTATTATATAAGCCTACATTAAAATCCTGATCCAAATAAACTTCCACTCCATTCCTTTCACAGTGTTCACTTAGTTTAAAATTTCTTATCCTTCTTTGCCCGTTAACACACTAAATGCTTATTTTGTTACAATTTTTGCAGAACAAGCTTATATACAGGATTTAGACAGAGTAGTGTGCCAAGTCCTGTGTTTGTTACATTTTCAAGTGATTTACAAGATGATGAGCAGTTCTTATCAAATGTATACAAGATTTTAGAGCTTAATTTTGTGATATAACTTTAAGAATTTCAACATGGTAAATGAGACTTGATTACCTAGTTTTCGTTCTGGCAGAAAGCCTCTACACATCAAAAGAATCTCAGGAAACCTGTACAGTTTACTCTCATCACATAATACTTAACTCCCTTATTTTGGCCATCATAGGTCAAATTGGGAATGATCAGACCTGCAAAAAAAAAAATGAGGAGCCAAGAAAGTACAAGAAAATGTTGGGAGCACAAAGGATGGAAGCAAGGACAGGTAGCCTGGGAGAAATACAGAGAAATTCTCCAAGTAGACAGGGATCAAATTAGGAAAGCTGAAGTCCTGATAGAATTCAATCTGGCCAGGGATGTCAAGGGCAACAAGAAAAGCTTCTATAGGTATGTTGGTGACAAAAGGAAGGCTAGGGAAAAAGTGAGCCCTCTCTGGAAGGAAACAGCAGACTTGGTTACCTGGGATATGGAGAAGGCTGAGGTACTAAATTACTTTTTTGCCTCAGTCTTCACCAGCAAGAATTCTAGCCACATTGCCCAAGCCACAGAAGGCAAAGGCAGGGACTGGGAGAATGAAGAACAGCCCACTGCAGGAGAAGATCAGGTTTGAGACCATCTCAGGAACCTGAAGGGGCACAAGTCCAGGGGATCTGAAGAGATGCATCCACAGGTCCTGGGGGAACTGGTGAATGAAGTTGCTAAGCCGCTATCCATCATATCTGAGAAGGCATGGCTGTCCAGTGAAGTTCCCACTGACTGGAAAAGGGGAAACATAACCCCTGTTTTTAAAAAGGGAAAAAAAAAAAGGAAGATCTGTGGAACTACAAGCCAATCAGTCTCAGCTCTGTGCCCAGCAAGATGATGGAGCAAATCCTCCTGTTAACCATGCTAGGGCACATGGAAAATAAGGAGGTGATGGGTGACAGCCAACATCGCTTCGCTAAGGACAAGTCACGTCTGACCAATTTGGTGGCCTTGTACAATGGAGTTACAGCATCGGCGGATAATGGAAGAGAAACTAACCTCATCTAACTGGACTTGTGCAAAGCATTTGATGCCATCCCACACAACATCCTTGTCTCTAAACTGGAGAGATATGGATTTGACGAATGGACCACTTGGTGGATAAGGAATTGACTGGATGGTCACACACAAATTGTTACAGTCAATGGCTCTGTGTCCAAGTGGAAACCACTGACGAGTGACATTCCTTAGGGGTCAGTACTGGGACCAATCTTCTATAACATCTTTGTCAGTGACATCAACAAAGGGATCAAGTGGACCTTCAGCCAGTTTGTTGATGGCACCAAGCTGTGTGGTGTGGTCTACATGCTGGAGGGAAAGGATGCCATCCAGAGGGACCTTGACAGGCTGGAGAAAGCGTGTCCAGAGGAAGGCCACCAAGATGATCAGGAATCAATTCTTTACTGTGAGGGTGTTGAGGCACTGGAAGAACTTGCCCAGGTAAGTCCTGACTCCTCAATCCCTAGAAGTGTTCAAGATCAGGTTGGATGGGGCTTTGAGCAACCCGATCTAGTGGAAGGTGTCCCTGCTTATGGCAGGGTGGTTGGAACTAGATCATCTTTAAGGCCCCTTCCAACCCAAACCTTTCTATGATTCTATGATTCTATGATAGTAATCAAATGATAAAGCAGAGCAAAGGGTGATAATTTCTCAATTTCTTTTTAAAAAGTGATACATTAAAGTCTTTATATGTCCAGAGTGGAGTTTAGAGAGAGAAAACCAGACACAGCCTGAAGCACACTGGTGGGCAAAGCTCACTGGATTAGGGGTATTCTGGAGACAGCCAGCTTGAGTCTGACTCGTCCAGTCTACGTCAGAGTAACTCCCATACACTATTCCAAATCTGTCTGGCTGCAACACTCACCAAACACAGTGGAAATGCAACAGTTGCCACAGGGAAATGAGAGAGGGTCGTGCCTAATCCTAGGTTTTCACATCCCAATGGAGTGAGCAGCTATTTCTATCTTGTGGGATTTGTTTTTCCATAGATTTTGTAAAAAAAAAAAAGAAAAAAGAAAAGTCAAGCCCAGCCAGGCACAGTAAGTGATACAGACAGAAGCCTGAAACAGGAGGTGAACATTCAGCAAACACAAGTGCGTATCACATTTTTTTCATCTTTTTCTAAACCTTTCCTAAGTCAGGTGAATTATCTCTTAACAGCACCCTCAGTTTAATGAGGTAATGCTTCACTAACATTGTAAAAATACAAATAAAATATAGCTCAGGCACTTAATGATTGACAAAGGGAATTAAATTATGCACTTACAAAGGGTTCATTCAGTAATTTATCCTCAAATATATAGATTGTCCCTTTCCATTTGAACATACTACCGTACTGGCAAAGCAGTAGGCAAGAGTCATTAGATCTTAACTGAGTTTTCCAAAGGGAAACATTTATTTCACTCAAAGCATTTGTTACATTTGCCATAAGAGGTTTCTGTCTAGTCTGTATTTTGAACTAAGCAGCTTTGCAACATCTCATCAATTCAAAACACATTTTATCTGAAAACTCACTGAATTAGAGAACATGGGGGTTTTTTTAGACAGTATAAGGGAAATAAAAGATCCAGCCAAGGGACTTTACAGAGATTTAGAGTGATTAGAGGGACAACTTAAATTCAAATACATGGGGAAAAGAGCTCTGTGGCCTACAGATTAATTTTAAGGGAGAAGATTCTTCATGTTTTACATTGTACTAAAGGCAGTTCTACTGCATTAAAGAAAATGTAATTTCTGTATAAAGTATCATACAGGTTAATATCCCAAATAAGTTTTTGCGTATAGATTAAAACCTGCCATTTTACTATTTGCAACCCTCAGGAAAGAAAAAAAACCAAACAAACAAACAAAAAAAAAAACCAAAAAAAAAACCAAACCAAACTTGACAGTTCCTTTTTTATCACAATTTTAGCCACAAACCTGTGCCATACACTTTCAAAAAAAGGATATAAGATTCTTGCTTAAAATCATCAGACATGTGATAAATAACAGATATGTATTTCAGCCCTTCCAGGGTTTCCCCTTGGTGCGAAGGATATGCCACGAAATAAATAAATAGTCTTAGATCTACATTGCTGTAACATCCACCATATTAACTTTAGAAGGTGGAAATCACCCAAACCTCCCTCCAGTTGGCAGATTAACAGTATAGGTAAGTTTAAGAAATACAGTTGTATTAACTTACAAATGCCGATGATATTTTTAATATCTGAGAAGGTGAAGTTGGTTTGACAGGTTGTCTCAGAAGAGCTGTTTCCTGAGGTTGTTACTATTTAACTGGTTTCACAACAACGTGTTACCACAGATGCATAGATGTTGTCACCTCTAAACGACCCTTAGGACAACATGTAGGAGACAGTGAATGAAGTTCAACAAGTGGGGAAGTGGCTATGGGGGTCATCGTTCTGCCTGCTAGAAATCACACCCAATGCAAAGTTGGGGATACTGTAAAGCAGACTCCATTTTAGTCCCAGGGCACAACACAAACTAAAGACAGTGAAAAGACCTCTTATGCTCTCACTGGATCTGGCCTACACATTGCAAAAGCTTTTTCTTATCTACCAGACAGAATACTGCTTTTATGCTTGATAGAGCTTCAGGCATTAATGCACCGCAATCATCAGTCATCACCATCAATCAATCATTTAAATGATATACAAGACTTTGGTTAATACTTTTGAACTTGAGTGATTTTATTCATACACAAGTGCCCTTGCAATCAAATCTGAGGCATCTTTTGTGACGACAAGTATGATACTTCTTTTCTGGCAGATGTTCCATATTCTGAACAGAAGTGGATTTCTCAGTCTGAGGGGAAAGAAAAGCCATCTAATAGTTACAGGAAAATCAAATATCAAATCATCAAGTGGTGCTGTCATATCTTCATGAGGCTCAGAGGAACAGCTGGAACCCAAAGGAAGGCTAACCTTCGTTCATCAAGAACTTCAGTGAGAAACTGGAGAGAAGTAGATTGAAACTTCTACTCCCTCTTTCTTCACCGCTCTGAATACTCCTGGGTTTCGTATTACTCTGCTTCTAGCAGTGCAGGACATAGACCACAGAATGATTTGTACCAGTTGGAAGTTTTTCTTTTCCCTCTTGGCAAGAGCCAGGACAGCACCAAGAGTAGGAGCAAGAAAATTTTCCTATTTTTTGTACTTGCTACTGTTTGCCTGGGGAAAGGCATAATTGTAAGGAAAGCTCCTTTCCACTCTGTAGCCTTTACCTTAAAGGTGTTGGGTGCGGAGTTGGGCAACTTGTTTGGCAGAATAAAAAAATATCTTCAATTAGCATACAGAAACAGCTTGTAAAGGCCAAACATCAGCATTGCCACAAGAACTTAGAAAATATAATGATCCCTGCTTACACAACCAATTTTAGCCTCTGAGTCCAAAGTCAATGCTTACTTTTCCAGTAAGAGGCATGTCGTAGTTCAGCCCCGATCGGGACCAGACTATGGAGTCTCTCACTCACTCCCCCCACCCTCCGAGAGAATAGGGGGAGATGATATAAGGAAAAAAAATGGCTCGAGGTTTGAGATAAGGACGTGGAGAAATCCTTAAAGTTACCGTCACTGGCAAAACAGACTCGACTTGGGGAAAACTATTCATTTATTTCTAAAACTAGCAGGAGAATGAGACAGGGAACAAGATAACCTCCCCCCACCCCTCCCTCTTCCCAGGCTTAACATTATCTCTACTACCTTCTCCCCTCCCGAGCACCACAGAGGGGAGAGGCAATTTGGGTCGCGATCAGTTCATCACACATTGTTCTACGCCACTGCTTCATAGTCGGGGGAAGAACTCCTTGCATTCCTCCTCTGCTCCAGCGTGGGGTCCCTCCCACGGGCCACAGTCCTTTGTGAAACTGCTCCGGCGTGAGTCATCTCTTCCACGGGGTGCAGTCCCTCCAGAACAGCTGCCCCAGCGGGCCCTCCATGGGCCACAGCCTCCTTCAGGTCTCCACCTGCTCCGGTCTGGGGTCCTACACGGGCTGCAGGTGGATCTCTGCTCCTCTGTGGACCTCCATGGGCTGCAGGGGGACAGCCTGCTCCACCATGGTTGTCACCACAGGCTGCAGGGGAATCTTGGCCAGGAGCCGCATTACTCCTTCCCCTCCTTCTTCACTGACCTTGGCGTCTGCAGCCATTCCTCACAAAAGGCTGGCAGACACCTCTCAGGATCCTTTTTACATCTTATTCACTTCTCATCTCCTCTCCACTTCTTGCAGCCAGGCTGGGCCGAGTTGGGCCCATTCGGCTGCCCGGTGGGAGGCCAGAGGGTGAGGCCTGCAAGGCCCATGAGGCTCGCGCCTCCCCCTCTCTGCCCCTGCTCAGCTGCTTCACATCTTCTTCTCCTTTTTTTTTCCCTGTTTTTCCCCTTCTTAAATACGTTATCGCAGAGGCATTATCATGGGACATTCTGCTACCAACTGGCTCGGCCTTGGCCAGCAACGAGTCTGCCCTAGGCCCGGCTGAGTCCACTGAACAAAGGGGAGTGACTTCTACCAGTTTCCTACAGAAGCTGCCACCTTAGGCCCCCCCGCACTAAACAAAACCAGAACAAGGCATCACAGGACCTCGTCATAATGGCCAGTTCTTGCAGATGCCAGGTAAAGGTGAGATCTCTACCTGGAGGCTGGAGTCAAACAGAAGTAGCATGAGAGCAGCTATATGTAAATACAGAGAGAGGATTTTGAACTTGCTGACTTTGAGTTTATTTCCAAGACTGTTATCCTGCACAAAGATAAGGGTTTAGGCTGTACATTTGTACACTTCTGGCTGTGCAAAAGGAGGAAAAGTGCTGGTTTAGGGCTCTGCGTAAGGAAAGCAGCTCTCAGGCTGGCCCAAGTGAGACCAAGTCTGGAGACTTGGGCAGGGCACTGTGACTCTCCCCTCAAATCAGAGGGGATGGCACAGATACAATACATAGCAATATCTTAGTCACATAATATTCTACCTTACAACAAAATTACTGTATGTATGACTTGCAATTGTTCCTCAAAGCAGTTGGTGTTAAACCTTGTATTTTTCCTCAGAGAGGAAGAACTGCAAAGATGAAGAAGCAGAACGAATGTTAGGAATTGAAGATAAAATTAGTTTCTGTGAGGGTGAGGTGAGGCCTAGGATATTAGCAGTGTTGTAGGGAATGTAGAAGAAGAAGGAGTGGACACATTAAATAGATCTCGACTGGTCAGCAAGCAGCTGTAGTTTCCCTCTAGTTAAAATGAATTTCTGCAGAAGGGTCCACGTCTTGCACCACATGCACACAAGTCTTCCCTCCTCTCTGAAAGTGGAGAAGGGACTAGAGCCACCACGTGCTGTATGTTTTAAAATCTCATCATTCTGAGAGCACCCAATGATTTCTGTGATTCAGACTTAACTTTTAAATACCTGAAATAAGGAAAATACAAGCCCCATTGTTTCAGAATATTGCTAAGCTGACTGAAGGAAACAATTGCTTATTTATTTTCCAACCTAGGTCAAGCGAAATAACTCATTCTGCTGAACTGCTTTAGGTAGAGATAACAAGTAAACAAATACATTAATTATTCTAAGATCAAGTCATTATGGGATATTTTCGACATTGATGTTGAAAGACTGACAAAACCATTAGCCACTGAAACCATAGATTATTAGGCTACTAGCTTTACTATGGTAATATTAGGTTATGTATCTGTCCATGGACTTTCACATTCACATACACATCACCTACCCATATATGCAGCTGTGTAAGTACAGCTACAGCTGTAGCTGCAGATACAGATACACAAAATGATAAAGGCAGCCAACACTTCAAAAAGCAACTAATAAGAATTCTATAAAACTAATGCTATCCACTTTACAGGTAAGTATACTTAACTGCAAGGGATAAAAATATGAGCGATAAGGGACTTGCTCAAAAAATTAAAAAAAAAAAAGAGAGAGAGAGAAAATATTGCCTCTAACTTTGAAAATGTTCTCTGTGGGATTTCTCAGACAAGAAAAGGCAAAATGCATAAAGTGCCCTTGGTAAGCAGGGAAATTAAAGAAGTGTGAGAATTTTTCTAAGTAACATTCAATTTGAAAAGCTTGATTTTACAACTCCAAGTGAAGATAGATTTCGGGTATTGTCAACCTTGTGCAGAAAAGGGTGGGAGACGTTTTAGCTTTTGAAAGAGCTCAAAAGAACTGGAATGCATAACAACACATTTATTGAACCTAAAGATTTATGTACAGAAGCTATTAGTCTACTTTTACACAATGTTATATTCTATTTATATAACATACATACCCACCATTCCAGTAGAAGACCAGATGCAGTAGGCCAGGAGTGGCCAGCCTTCTTTACACTACTATATATTTCATACTGCAAAAAGCCAGTCACAACCTGTTTGGGAGCAGAAGGAGCTAGGAGTATTGCAAAGAGGACAACTCCTGCAGAGACCTGTCACTCCATTACAGACAGCTCTCGGAAGGTGCATCTCTAGGTACCAGTGTCAGCCTCAGCAAAAGGTGCATATCACCTAGAATGATATGTCCTGCATCCAGTCATAGGGTATGACAGTTCTATTTGCACAGCTTAAGAGCCAAACATTAACCATCCTTGCTATGCAGAATGTAAGGGACAGTGCAGTTGCTGTTTCTGTCCAGAAAAAGGTCAATGTGTTCCAGTGTCCTGCACCAAAAAATGTCCAAAAATGAATGCTGAGAGCGGAACATAAAAATGAGACAGGCAAATGGTGATACTTCACCAGCGTGTTCATCTGTTTTCCATTGACCTGTGCTTCGTGGATTTCCTGAGTGAGCACTCTTTAGGGTAAGATTAACCTCACTGCTTTGCAGAGGTCTGTACCCGAGATATCCACCCTAGGTTGTCTTTGCACTCTGCAGTTCTCCTGACCTATTTCAGACGTTTATTTTAGGATGAGATGAACTGAGCCCTAACTGGCCTATTTCTCCCCATCAGTTGTGAAGGGTACTCAGATGACTGGCTCAGATGTTGTTTGATAAGATGCCACTATCCGTTGTGCTTAATAACCCAACAGGTATGTCTCTCTCAATACAGGAAAAACTAGTTTCTGCAATTTCCATAGCAAAAAAAAAATTTCACAGTTTAATGAAAGATTGTGTAATAAGGAAATTCCTTTCACTTGTTTGTTTGCCTCAGGTAAAAGAGCACAGGAGGAAAAGGAGATAATATTAAATGATAATGATTTCAGCATACTGATAATCAGCTCATCAAGCGTTGTAGTCATCCTAGAAAAAAAAGTTTGAAGTTTCCTGAAACAAGACAGTGACTTATAAACTGAAGAGCCATAGAAGAGATAAAACGGAAAGATAAATGCTAATTGAATGGTAATTATCAATGCTAATTTAATTCTGTACATTATTAATTATTATTATGCAACCAATTTTTTTAAATTAATTCCCACCTAAGTAGAAAGACTGCTTCAAAGAGTTTATCCTTAGATGCAAAATAATAATTTTTAAAATTTTAATCAGTGAATTTCTTATTTCTTGTTTCTTCCTTATCTATTTATGTCAGGAAAAAAAAATATTTTCTAATACTTTTACAAACTCATAAACAAATCCCTCAAATAAACACTGGGTATAAAGAAAAGAGACTAGTAGGGAAATAGGAAAAATATTTCCAGTATGCATCCAGGTAATCTTTACTAGGCAACCAGGCCACATGTTTGCATGGCTGTATAAAAAAAGAATTAAATGTGGGAGGAGTTTAAGTATTGTAAATGACTATGAGTAGGCTGTACCATGGTGAGGGAGCCATTTAAAAGCTAGCATGTGAGGAGCTGAAACTGAGATTTAGAAGACTTAAGCCTCCTGTGTTGCTTTTGCCTCTGGATGGAAGAGGGAGATGTTATTGCACAGTTTTATTTATTTTCACATATCTTAGTCCATATGATTTATTTAGTTTGATTGCAGTAGTTGTCCTATTGACCTACAGCCTTTCGCAGTTGTTTGAGACATGGGCTATTGCTGTATGAGTTCATATTGACAGAGATTCAGGCCTGTGGCACAGCTGATTTTACCAATAAAAATCTCATTTAAAATTCAACAAAGATCTGTTTTGTTCTACTTTGCACTGAAAATATGAATCAATTTTTATTACAGCTACAGAGCAGTCTAATTTGTTTACTAGGTAAACAAAACGTAGAGTGATAATAATACCCTTGGTTTGTGACATACTGTCAAACCTGTCATATACATTAAACATTACCTGCAAAAAAAAAAGCCTGTTTTCTTTTGCTACTTGGAGTAGCTTTCACATCTCATGCCTTAACATGTCTTCTTTAGCCAGCTTTCCAGCTTTCTGATCTATCACAGTACTCGCTCACTTCACCATAGCACGAGAATCAACTGGTAAGTCACTGTTGTTCGGGGACAATGGGAATTGCCTGTGTGGTTCATTCTTTGGTTTATTCTTCAATGTCTTGGTATTTGACAGTAAGCTCCAGGGCCCATTGCTAATGTACCTGGAAGGAAATGCCTGCAAGCAAAGCTGTAAAGGAGGTGGTGTAGAGTCTTTGGATGTAGGATTGCTGAGCTCAGAGAATGTCTCCCCTAAATATATCAAGTCTCACCTTAAATCTTACTTATGTTCCCAGGATTTCAATTAGGCTTTTCCAAGCCCTCATTACTTGGCAAGAAAAAAGATTCTCATTTTCAGGCTAATATTAAAACCAGTCAATTAACATCTATTTCTTCTTCTGCTTCACTCTCTGCTACTTTAAATCCTCACATCTCCTCCTGGGAGGATTCTGATTGTTTTTGCTTTTTGTTCATTTTGCTGTGAAATTAATGCCTTCTGATCAAGGAGAAGACTGTCCCTGATAAATATGCTGAACTTATTTTTGTGAGCACAAAATATATCTGAAAATCATTGAATGTACTGGACAGATGTTTCTGCAGTGGTGATGCACAGAAAAACAGGAATGGGTCCCATTGCAAACTGAAAGTGCAAACTCAGGTTGCAATTAAGACACAGATTTAGCTGTGCAGTGTCTCAGTTCCTTGATTTGGTTGCTGACTAGATAGAGATGTCTTGTGACATCTGAGATGCCCTAGGGAGATGAGGATGGGAGGTATCGTTGCATATGTCTGCAGTGTGACATCTGATGAAATACATGAGGGCATCTCACAGACCACCAGCCAGTTCCAAGGTCCTTGTCATTACAGAGTCTAGAGTTATTCAGTAAGCAGATAAAAGCGTATATTTTAGGACAAGCTAATTGCTTTCTAAGCTCTATGGCTTGATCTCCATATACAAGCTTACAGCCGGATGCCTAATCTTAAGCTTAAAGCTTCTAATACTTCTAATTCAATGTGACTCTGTGTGATTTGGACCAGCCTCTAATGTGCTACTAAAAGTCAAGCAGATGAGAAATCTTCTAATCTTAGTGCTATTTTCTTGATCACATATCTACATTGAATTTTACTAATTGCAGATCAGTTTTCTGATTATAAGCTTAATTACAATGTCTTTTCAAGAGAGGATGCTTTCCTCTCTTGAAGAGCTTAGCAAGGCCACAGTCGTATAAGCAAGCATCCTAAGGGATGAAAGCGAGGTAGGAAGCTTCACTCTTTCTACAATATATCACCTCCAACCCAAGATGCCATGTGTCTCTTTGTCTCTGCAGGTCTCAATTTCTGAAGAGCTGGGAGGGTATAGATATATAAGAAATGGGAGAAGATCAACTGGCTCTGTAACCAAAAAGGTTTAAATCATGCCTGAAGCCATGTGGAACGCAGAGCAGAAGTACAACAGGTAGGAGGAACACATCTGGGAAACACAGGGTGGGGGTGGAAATCAATTCAATAACGAGAGCTGGAGTGAGAAGAATATCAGCATACTATGGATAATTTGGATATGTCATTTCAAAGATGATAACTTTTCAACCTTTTTCTGAACCCATTTTCAGTAGTAATTTTAAGTCAAAATTAACCACCGTCATTTGAGTTATATAACTTAAAGTAAAAATGCAGCAAAGAAATAGCACTTTTAATTTCTCACATGATTGAAAGGGCATGGGTAAGTTTATATAAATTTTAGTTAAGCAACATTAAGAACAGACACTTATTTTGTTTGCTTATTTAATGAATTTAAAAGGCTAAAATCTTAGTGTTAGTAGATAGCTGATTGCAACCCATCAGCATCACTCTCCTTGAGAAGGCGAATTCTCCATATTTCACATACTCTTCTACTCCCTCCAGCTCTGTGAAATGCTCTCCAGCTAGCAGGAGCATCTCTGTTCACATATGACCTGCTTAAACTCATAAATGCGATTTTTGAAAAGCAGTAAGATTTTGGCTAGTGCTATGTAGTAGTGCTTAGACATTTATCTCATGTCCAAATCAGCAGGCTGTTCCAGACCTGATTGCCAGCCTCCACATTCTTCTCTCAACAGCTATTCATACTACTTTTTCTAATGCATAGTCATGTAGTCAGTAATAAAACCTGAGATGCTGCATATTTATTCCTATTTTTCATGGTTTATTATCCTGACATTTCAAATGCTCTGCTTAAACTTTAATAAGTGTTCTATGATAGAGAAATCAAACTTTTACATAAGAAATTGCTTCAATTAAATGTCAAAATAGACATAAAAAATAATTTTAAAGCCATCTATGGTTCTTTCTAAATGCCCTGTGCAAGAACTGGCTCGGGAAGGAAGGTCCTGCTCAGCATCTCCTCCTGATGCTTGAACCTGATTTTCTAACACTGATCTTCACTGCAGTATTTCACTATTTGTTATATGTTGAATTTGATTTGTAAGACCTACAAATTACTGTTGCCTTTTTTTTCCAGTGTCAAAGGCTATTTAAATACATAATGGGTTGTGAAAAATCAAGTCTTGCAGAGTGCCATCTGTAAACATAAACTCCTTATCTGTTCCTTTTTTCTTTCCTCTTTTACAACTCCATTCTTTTTCCCTTACATTCCCTGGGTTATGTCCACATATAAACTATCTATCTTCCAGTACAGACATCCTAAATATTTATTAGCTGTGTAATCTTTTAAACTTCTGTGTCTTTATTTTATTCCGCATATTTGAACTATTCATATAATTATTAATCATAGAATCATAGAATCATAGAATGGTTAGAGTTAGAAGGGACCTTCAAAGGTCATCTAGTCCAACCCCCCTGCAAGAAGCAGGGACATCCCCGACTAGATCAGGTTGCTCAGAGCCTCATCCAGCCTGGCCTTGAACGTTTCCAGGGATGGGGCTTCCTGTTCCAGTGTTCTACAACTCGCATTGTCAAAATTTTTTTCCTAATATCCAATCTAAATCTACCTCCCTCTATTTGAAAACCATTACCCCTCGTCCTATCACAACAGGCCCTACTGAACAGCTTCTGCCCATCTTTCTCGTAGGCCCCCTTGAGGTACTGGAAGACCGCTATCAGGTCTCCACAGAGCCTCCTCTTCTCCAGGCTGAACAGCCCTAACTCTCTCAGCCTGTCCCCATAGGAAAGGTGCTCCAGCCCTCTGATCATCTTCCTGGCCCTCCTCTGGACCTTCTCCAGCTGGTCTATGTCCTTCTTATGTTGGGGGCTCCAGAACTGGACACAGTACTCCAGGTGGGGTCTCACCAGGGCAGAGCAGAGGGGGAGAATCACCTCCCTCGACCTGCTGGCCACGCTCCTCTTGATGCAGCCTAGGATGAGGTTGGCCTTCTGGGCCACAAGGGCACATTGCTGGCTCATGTTGAGCTTCTCATCCACCAGCACTCCCAAGTCCTTCTCCTCAGGGCTGCTCTCAATCCATTCCCCGCCCAGCCTGTATTTGTGCCTGGGATTGCCACGACCCAAGTGCAGGACCTTGCACTTGGCCTGGTTGAACTTCATGAGGTTGGCACGGGCCCACCTCTCCAGCCTGTCAAGGTCCCTCTGGATGGCATGCCTCCCTTCTAGTGTGTCAACGGCACCACACAGCTTGGTGTCATCGGCGAACTTGCTGAGGGTGCACTCTATCCCACTGTCCCTGTTGCTGACAAAGATGTTGAACAGGGCCGGGCCCAACACAGACCCCTGAGGGACACCACTCGTGACTGGTCTCCACTTAGACATTGAGCCGTTGACCACCACTCTGTGAGTTCGGCCATCCAGCCAACTCTTTATGCACTGAGTGGTCCGTCCATCAAACCCATGCCTCTCTAGTTTAGAGAGAAGGATGTCATGCGGGACAGTGTCAAAAGCTTTGCACAAGTCCAGGTGGATGATATCCGTTGCTCGTCCCTTGTCCACCGATGCTGTCACCCCATCATAGAAGGCCTATACTACTATTATAGGTGTCCTTTTACCGTATTTCTCTTTCCTATCAAATTCCTATGATTTTCTTTCTTTTCATACGTCTTTTTCCTGAGCTTGTCTCCTCTGGCTAATGGGAGCTTCCCTCACAACAGTACTCCTCTGGTTGATTTGTTTCCCCTGAAGCTCATTCCCAGGATTTTTCTTCTTTTCAAACTCCTTTGTTCCTATTCTCTGCTAATCCCTTGATCTTCTACTTGTGCTCACCACCACATATTCTTCAGTCCCTTGCTGTTTTACCACATCCCCTTCAGCAGGCTGATAATGCAATTTTAAGTGAAACTAAGGAACTTTAATATCACTCTGATCCTTCTTGGATTTAGGCTTGTGAACAGAGCCAGAAGCAAGAAGGGAAGGGGAGGGAAGGCAGGGAGGGATGGGAGGGTTATAGATGAGGAGAGACAGAAATACAAACTTGATAGCACTTCACAGTCTGTTTATTTCCCAAAGAGTGTCCACTCAGCTGGGTAGCAGAGCAATGTGAGCCACCAGATGTGCAATTGGAACACTGGTGTCAGCAAGAGCTGCTCATGCAGGTTTTGGCCAGCACATGATGTGGGACATCATTGCCTTTCTCTGCAGCCAAAATGCACCCCACCAACTTGACAACGCAATGAACTAGAAACTAGAAAACAGAGCAAGATAAGCAAGTAAACAAAGAGACAAACTATTTTTTTTTATGAGGACAACAGCATCAACGAAAAATCCGACAAAGTAAATATCAAAGTAACAGAAAGGTAATTGTCTAGCTTGCCTAAGGGAAGCCATGTTCTTATTGCCAAGTAAAGGCAGGTCCATACCGCCAAGAGTTGATCCCTGCTAGCAGAAATCCCAATGCTGCATGGCCCTGCCTCTGCAGTGTGCTAGCTGAGCTGACAGCACTGAGGGCAAAAATCAAGGCAGCTCACAGCCAGTATCCCAGTCTTCTGCCCTTCCAGACTTGGTTTTACCATGGGTGGAGTATCACAGCAGGTATCCCTTAATCATGTTCTAAAACAAGCATGGCATTGATTTGCAGATTTCCGCTTCTGAGTTTGTAGATCTTGTGATATTGACATTTTCAAGAATCCCTAGGATTAAAAAAAAAAGTTTATTGTTGTATAAAATGCTATTCATTACTGGTGGGAAAATTGGTCTCACTGAAAATAAAATGCATAGCAAAAGAGGAAGAACATATCCATTTAATTCACGCTAGTGAGGAGCACAGATGAAAATGTGGCCCAGAAAGGGGCTTAACCTCTGTGCAAGCACTAGTAAGATTAGGTATTACATTTATTTAGCAAAATTCAGACAGGAAGGTTATTCACTTGTTACTCCTTTCAAAAATTTGGCCTGCTGTGTTGTATGTGACATAATTAACAAAACATTACAGCATGTTTCAATGAACCCACCTATGTGCAATTTTCTCCAAAGTGTGATTAAAAAAATAATTGGAGGGCAAATGGAACAGCTTTTACTGAGACAGCTAACAATGAGACACATTGGATTCTTATTATCTGCTATTAGCTTTGGCTTTCAGGTAGGAGAACCATACATGTTAGGAATTGTTCAATGTCCTATTTTAATAATTCCTGAAACATGCCTGTTAGTGAGAAAGTTGACTATTTGTTTTATTTTACTTAATATTTTCACAACAATATGGAGCCTGTGGAAAGCTACTCCAAAATATTTATTTAAAATGTCAGCTCAGAAGAAACCTCTGCATATCCCACAAAAGAGCAGAGACATTAGCAATATACAGAGCTGGAGTTAATGCCCTAATTTAGGACTTGAAAGCTGGGTTCTGGTTTTGACATTAGAGCGGGACACTTGTAAAGCCTTGGCAAGTCTTATAAAGCTTTCAAAATCCCTAATAGCTAGGCACCTACTTACTCAGTAGTTCTGGGCCTTTGTGACTTTCTGTTGAAGTTTCCAGTGTCCATTTTGAATGAAGTGTGAGTTTATAATCGTGCTCAGAGCACTGATGCCCCAGCTAACCTTGCCCACTGTGGAATAGGTCCCTTGGGTCAGGGATCCAGCCCAATCTCCCCTGTGGCAGTTTGCCTTGTATTTTAAGGCAACTAGTAAACTACTACAATTTCCAGGTGGCACGCAAGGCTGCCTTTTTCTTTTTCAAATAAGAATCTGAGCCTGTTGGAGGAGCTCTTTGACAGCAAGGAGATGCTACTTCTTAAACAGGCAAGCTTCTGTTGAGCAGCCATCCCTAACTTCAGCCAGACTTGAACCTTGAGGAGGGAACCTCTGTCTCCCTGGTCTTTCGCAAGAGCTTGTGTCCCCCAGCTCCCAGCTCTGAGCTGACCCAGCCTCACACCATTCAAAATGCACCAGCCTGTGGTACTACACACCAGAGATCATCTATTCCATCTCTAGATACTTATTTGTGTTATGAAACACAAATAATGATAAATGCATCACATGAGCTGTGATGTGATCCCTCCCTAGAGTGATAAAAGCCTTTTGCTTCTCCCCATTATTCTTGGAGGTGAGGATGCCCAGAGTACTATTCTAGATAATTGACTCTCAATTGCACTCCTCTTTTATGAGGGCACTTACTTGTTCCTTTCTGCTTTCAAATTTCAGCTTTCTATTTCTCCTTCCACTTACTGACTGTACACTACTTTCTACTTAACTGAAAGCTTTTGTAGCTAACTGGGTAAAGCTCTGTATTGGTGACAGGCCTAGTGGATTAAGATCATTCTCCTCAGGGAAGAACATCATATTATTTCCTACCACAAGAGAATTTGAAATTGTCATTAGGAAATTAAAACAATTTAATATATGGCCCTTCAAAATACATCGTGTGAGGACAGTCAAGAGTCACAAAAAGAAGTGCTTGCCTCCATCTAACATCTCAGCCCTTCTCCTGGAAAACAACTTAATCTCCTCATTCCCTTGACCGCTTAAGGAGCCTGGCCTCACTGAGAACACTGTATGCAAGATTAGGCCCAGGAGTGTTTTTTCAGTCTCTATTGGCTTCTTCTGAGCTTCTGCTTAGCTACTGTTTGGTTTTCCACTGCAGATTTCACTATAAGAAATAGTGCACATATTCTCCATAGAAGTGCAGAGTGTTCTAGTAAAGTGCTACAGCAAAAATGAGACAGCTGTAGGTGTGTTGACTTCCATGGAGTGTGTTAGCTTTCACCTACTGAGTCTAACAGCTAGTGATGGTCATTAAGAACTTGCTTAGAAAGAAGGGTCTGCAGCAGATCATGTCTGACTTCCAGACAGGATTAGGGAAGGAAGATTACTGATGCATGGGTTTACAAGGAAGGCTGGTGTTTTGGTTTCACGGCAGCTAATTTCACCACTCTGCAACTATTGGCCAAGTTCATGCCCATCTGTATTTTTTATTTTAATTTTATTTGCATTATCCTCATTATTTGTTGGCAGTTGGAGATCCCTAAGAAAAATATAGGAAAAATGAACACTGGGAAAAACCCCCTCCCATGCAGGTCAAACCCATTGCCCAACTCCTGGTCAGAAATGACATCTTCTATGTAGATGTTTCACTATCACTTATCCTGCCATTTCAATACCTACTGATCGTTTTTAAAACTGCCTGCTTTTTGTTGAAATAGCCAGCAGTGGTAGAGCCACTGGGCTTTGATTTCCTCTTGCATGGAAGGCTCAGGTCTCAGTTGCTACCTTTGATGTTTCCTGTACTACTAATGACTACTGTGGAGCTCCTCTCTGTGGGAGCTATGACACAGAGAGCCATTTCACTACTGCTGTGAGGCACATTTAGTTGAGTTCCTTGAGTATATGTATCACTAAAAGAGTAGGCTCAGATAAAGCAGGGAACATAGTTCTATACAGATTTCAGGAAACATTTTCTACTAACCTGTGTAAAAAAAAAATGCATCTTAAAAAAGCACTGGTTTAAGGAGGGAAAGTAGCAGGCAGTAGCAGTAACATTTAATGTACTAGTCTACTACCAAGAGAGCCAGTTAGTACTGCAGAACTATTCTCAAAGACTTATGCATATATTAAAACAAATAAGACATCTATTATAGCATCTGATCCCAATTAATGTTTTCAAGAATCAGTTATAAAAGCTTATCTTAAAAACTCCCTTTTTATATAGGTAATCTCAATAGTTATCAACTTTCTGTAATCTCCCATTGTTGAGAAAAATTTACAAGAGTACTATGAAAAAGCAGCCAGTAACTCCAGGCAGGAGCATATATGTTTTTAAATGTGTGACAAGGCCAAATGTTTTACTTCCTGACACAACCTTCACTATCACTGAAACCCTTTTTCAACAGCAGAATGGCACTACAGGTGCCGAGTAGTCACAAATCAGTAAGAACCAGACGTTCCTTTCACAAGCTTTTAGAGCTGGATTTAGGTGCCCAACTGTAGACACATGTGACAGCTTTACCCACTACTTTTTCATACTGGTTATTTTAGACCTATCATCTCTCTTGGATTCTGTAGACCATGTGGTTCTGCTGACACATCGTGAGAATGTTCTTGAAATAGATAGATATATTCTTAAATCATTATTTTCCTTTTATTCCATATAGTCTAGGTGCCCTTGACATAATTTGAAAGTACAGTGCAGCAGCACAATTTAAGATAAACCACTACCAATAAACCAAGTAATTTAAAATCTCATATCCCCTTCACCTTCAAACAAATCCCCCCAACTTACAATTCCTCTCAACCTTCCTGGAGGAAAAAAAAAAAAAAAAAGAAAAAATTGAACTCAGCAATGTGCCTTAAAAATCATTTGAAATTATACTGTTATTCAGTAGGAAAAGAGTTGTCTGAGATATTTGATCTATAACATCACTGTATCATAGAAAACAGGTTGCAGAGACCACAACCTTTCATATGCAGGTGACAAATTAAAGATATTGTTTTGGATAAATATATAGCGATGCCATTCTGGAGGGCTGTCTGTTCCTTTTACTCCTCAGTTCCCCTCTTCTATTTCCTCTGCAATGGACCTATATATAGCATTTCTTAAATCCCTGAATTTTCCCCATATGAAGTTCTCTAGAAGTCTACTTTGTAATTTTTTAAAATCTTCAGCTTTACGTGAATTGTGTCCTTTTCAAAAGTCATTGGAGCAGTTAAGAGTCTGTTCACACAATGGGCTCAACTCAAGCCCTCCATGGAAAGTTACACACTGCAGTGCCTGTATCCTTCCAACAATGGCTTTATATCACTGTTTCAAATGATCCAACCATAGCGCTCAATCTGTTAGCATTTTACACTTACTTTTCCTAGGTGCCAACGGTAACAAATTGGGCCTTCCATCACTTCCAGTTTTTATAAGACTTCAACAAACTGGGCAACACTTTGCCCCTTGTTTCACCCCTGACACTACATCCCTGCCACAGGTTCACAGCAGTGTAACTGAGCACAGCACCTGGCAGAAAGCCCAGAATTTGACCCGGCAGGTTTATGGCATATGGAGATGATATTAACACACATCATGAGCCAAATCTGCACTCTGGCTGCTTAATAAAAATGCTACCACCTCCATCATTACATTTAACCTCTTACATTAACAATAAAGCAGACCAAACTGTTAACTAAGAACAAATTAGCCCACAAAATGTACTATTTATCAGCCATGAGGAATTTGCATTTTGTAACCTTTTTTTACTGTTAATAACTTTTTGATAAACAGGAACTGAGCAGTAACAAGTAAATCAGCAATATTTCACTACACATTTAGAGTACTTATTAAACTTACTATGTGGTTGCAGATGCACTTGAAAAATATAAGCACAGAGTGAAATTTTCACTTTAAGTTAATATAAGAGGTTTACTTAAGTATAGACATCATAGTACGCAAATGGTTTTCAGTGTCATGACTAACTCATATTTCTTGCAGAGAAAAATTTGTGAACTGATCTTTTTTCCTCACCTAAGAGATTAAAATAAAATGAAGTAATTTTTTTTTAAAAAGTCAACCAGAGCATTCCATTCAGATTGAAAGAAAATACTTCATTTTGATTAGAACTTCTTAGCTATTTCTGTCATTAAGTCTAACCATTTTAAAAAAGAATGTGAAGATATTTTGAGACATAGAATTCAGGCAGTGTAAAAGATGGAAAATATCATTCATTAGATGAGTGGTCAGCAGGCAGTGGCAGAAGGGTCACAATTCATTTTCTTACCTGTATTCAGCTAATACTAATTACCCAGAAATTATAAAAATACGTGAAGTGAAGCAAATATGTCCCATATATTGAATTGCTCTCTGGCTTTAGTTATGATACCCTCCCAAGCCCCTTACCACTATTTCTCCATGTCACTGTATTTGCCTAACTGTTGAGCACAACAGCACTAGTGCTGGGCTGAATTAACACCAATTAGCATTTAAATTGCATCTTTAAATGAGTGCATTAATGGGTGCATGCAATCTATAACTCGCTTCTCTCCACTTCCAGACTTATCTAGTGATAGAGATTTGTCAGACAGCCTGTATCAATCTGCCTAATCTCAGACTTAGAATGACTGCTTGCCTGCATACATTTAGCTGGCACGCACTGATTAAAGGAAAATTCTTATAGGTTGGCTTTAAATTTACAATGCGGTTTGACATCCGTTTTATCAACTGCATCTGATTTTACAGCTACCTTCCAGGGGCCAAGTATTACCTGATTTGCAACCACTCCCTAGTGCCTTCAGATGTGTTGCATTTCATGCTAGGCTGCAGCAAATTTGGCCTTGTGTTTCACTGTCTATCCATACGAACTGCAATAATTTACCATGTGTGCCATAACATCCTTTCCTTGCTCTGATGTAGAGCTTTAAGTATCAAACCATGATTCTTGAAGGGTGGTAAGAATAAAGTGAAAATTGCCTACCACTAATTGTTAGTGCCATGAACCAGTTCATTCTAATCCGTGTATCAAAAATTTTAGTGAGGGGGATTCTAGATGTTTAAATTATATAGAGGTTCTATTCCCTGATATGAATTTATAATATCACTAAATTATGAGAAATAGCTAGTGTCATTCATGGCATTAAGATTATGACTATGATTATGTTATTAATTTATTATTATGTTATGGAAACAAGGAATCTATATAGCCTCAGGTAATGAGATAAAATAGGTGCTGAGATGAAACAAAAATCACTTCAAAAATTTTTTCTCTTTTGTCTGTCAGTTCTGTCTCCAAAGTCAAAACTGTATCAGTCTCACCACAAAGACTATGGCCTTGGGAGCTCAACTGGAAACCCACCTCCAGTGCATAAATGCCCCATACACCCACACATTGTTCAGGTAGCACACCAGGCCCACTGTCCGTGTGCTTAAGATGCCCAGGGACAGAGCAGAGGGTGTCTGTAGGATTTCTGCAAGGCAGCTCTGGGAATAGAAGGCTACCTAGGCAGAATTAGGACTACTTCCAAATTATGCTGTCAATAGCAGATATAAGGGCCAATTGTTTAAAGAGATGGATCCAGCTCTGGACCATACCAATATTAAAAAACACCTATACAAATACCATATCAGAATATATTTCAAAAGCAACTTTACATATCCACACTGAAATATAAAGCATCAGAGACAGTAAAAGCCGTTTCAGACAGATTTGATGGGAATAATCGAAGCCACAATTAGCTGAGAAACACCACTTATTAAAAGAAAATTGCAGTAGGCAGAAACTTGTAGATTAAGTGCAGCAGTAGTAGCAATCATGTGACAATTTCATTTTATTCTGATATCTGGCCCTAAAGATGTAATGCTATTCTTTATATATTCCATGTCCAGGCACTGTCCTAAGGTTTATTATTTATACAATAGACGAAAGGTCCTAAGTTTTTTCTTGAATAACATACTACTATGGCAAACTGACTCATCAAGGTTAACTGTTCTTCTTGCCTACTACCTTCAAAAATTGCGTCCTCAAGAGGAATTGCACAACTAAGTCAGATAGTGTGGGCAAATTTAATTAACTAAATGTCAGAGTCCACAGTTGTTACAGATGACATAAAGAGAAAAAGAGATAGGGCATAACCTTGAGATACTTGTTATCACTGCCAAATGCTTTAAAGGATTGTTCACCTGGACATGAAGCTTTCAATCTGTGGCACAATTAATATATGTGTGTATCACAGCATGTCCCTCAAAATAGAATTTCAATGTGATGTTTCTTACTCTCATTGAAGAAAGCCCAAGGTGTAAGGGAATAAAATACAAAGGGCTCTGCCAGAGCAGCTCTGACACCCACACGCTCATCAGGAGAGATCTGGACCCAGTGCTGCTCTTTAATTGCAACCACGGCAGGGAAGCCCAAGCATTGCCCAGCTCAGGCTTACACTGGCAGACAGCCAGAGACCTTGGGCTGCCCACATGTTTGCATCTAGTGGTGAATCTGCAGCTATTCTCTGCCTTACTATGCAAGCAGGGCTGCTAAAAGCTAGACACTGGGTTGCTAGGACCTAGCTGCCCCAGATAAGAGGAGCTGGGCAGCAGGACCCCAGGCATTGTCCTGATGCTCTTTTTTTTTTATATCACAGCTTATCCTACCTTTGCAAAACCAACCGTGTGCTCTAAATACTGAACAAGTCTGTAATTTCCTGTTCCATCTATACCAGTTTTGGGGAAGGGAATAAAATATTTGTCCAGTGTTTTGTAAATCCCAATAGAGTGGTCAAAAATCTGCCACTGATTGAGCTCTAATATGCTGCTGTTCTTCTGGGCTAGTGAAAGCCCAAGGTGTGAACATCAAGTTTAGACCCTTGCTTTGAGGGAGAGAAAGGAGATAATTAACTTCAAGCTTTCCTGATTTCAGCAAGAGGATTCTCTCTTGGTCCCTCGTAGAAGCCCTTGGTGCCCATCCACTGCCATCCCATGGAAAGGGATAGCACAAGTGTAGCACTCACTTTCCCTCAGCAATGCACACCCGGGAGATGCAAAGCCTACACAGAACTGCCAGAGAAAAGAGTAAAGATCTACTCTCCCCCATGACATCATTAAAAGGTGTTTACCTGGCATGACCTAGTGAATTGGCGTTGTGAAGCACAGTTTAAAGGAAACATGTATACATTTCCCAACAAACTTGTACCCGTAGTCATCTAAAATGAGCCTGGGAGTGGTAGAATGAAGCAGCAGGAGGATTAAAGAGTTAATTAAGTTTCAGAAGCAGAATGGGAAATGAATGAGGAGCCACAGAGAGAAATAAACTTTAAACATAAATTCTAAAAAGATCTGCAGTAAACTAACCAGCTCACAATAAACCCAAGAATAAGATGGAGGAAGAGCGGAACTGAATACAATGGTTTATAGGAATAATTCTGCCCTAGTAAAATTCTTTTTAATGCTTAGAAATGACACAAATATATAAATTCTTTAGTTTGAACTATCATAAATAGGAAAACACCCTTCAGACTATTAATTTTTGAAAATGCAACATAAAATCATAGAATCAGAGACTGGGTAGAGTTGGAAGGGACCTTCAAAGGTCATCTAGCTCAACCCCTCTGCAAGAAGCAGGGACATCCCCAACTAGATCAGGTTGCTCAGAGCCTCATCCAGCCTGGCCTTGAACGTTTCCAGGGATGGGGCGTCCACCACCTCTCTGGGCAACCTGTTCCAGTGTTCTACAACTTGCATTGTCAAAAATTTTTTCCTAATATCTAATCTAAATCTACCTCCCTCTATTTGAAAACCATTACCCCTCGTCTTATCACAACAGGCCCTACTGAACAGCTTCTGCCCATCTTTCTCATAGGCCCCCTTGAGGTACTGGAAGACTGCTATCAGGTCTCCCCGGAGTCTCCTCTTCTCCAGGCTGAACAGCCCCAACTCTCTCAGCCTGTCCTCATAAGAGAGGTGCTCCAGCCCTCTTATCATCTTCCTGGCCCTCCTCTGGACCCTCTCCAGCTGGTCCATGTCCTTCTTGTGTTGGGGGCTCCAGAACTGGACACAGTACTCCAGGTGGGGTCTCACCAGGGCAGAGCAGAGGATCACCTCCCTCGACCTGCTGGCCATGCTCCTCTTGATGCAGCCCAGGATGCGGTTGGCCTTCTGGGCCACAAGGGCGCATTACCGGCTCATGTTGAGCTTCTTGTCCACCATCACTCCCAAGTCCTTCTCCTCAGGGCTGCTCTCAATCCATTCTCCACCCAGCCTGTATTTGTGCCTGGGATTGCCACGACCCAAGTGCAGGACCTTGCACTTGGCCTGGTTGAACTTCATGAGGTTGGCACGGGCCCACCTCTCCAGCCTGTCAAGGTCCCTCTGGATGGCATGCCTCCCTTCCAGCGTGTCAACACGAGACATCGAGCCGTTGACCACCACTCTCTGAGTTCGGCCATCCAGCCAACTCCTTATCCACTGAGTGGTCCGTCCATCAAACCCTTTTGTTTTGAAAGGACTGATTGTGCTGAACTTTGAGTAGAGGTTCTTCCCAAAGCTTTTTTTCCAATTACCAGCTCACCATGAAATCCATTATTGCCCATTTTTAATCTTAAATATCAAAATCATTTGTCTCCACACATTGCCAAGTGAATAGCTAGAGATGTTGTTTATTGTGCTGAACACTGTGGATCACACTAACAAATCTACTGTAACAAGAAATAACCCATTACAGTAAGAGAAGACTTTGTGCTCCAAAACAAATATCTTTAGATTTCAGTCTGAAATACAAAATTCTAAATTCTATTTAGAGAGAAGGATGTCGTGCGCGACAGTGTCAAATGCCTTGCACAAGTCCAGGTAGATGACATCCATTGCTCGTCCCTTGTCCACCGATGCTCTCACCCCATCATAGAAGGCCACCAAATTGGTCAGGCACGATCTGCCCTTGGTGAAGCCATGCTGGCAGTCACCAACCACCTCCTTGCTCTCTACGTGCCTTAGCATGGTTTCCAGGAGAATCTACTCCATGACCTTGCCAGGCACAGAGGTGAGGCTGACCGGCCCATAGTTGCCCGGGTCCTCCTTGTTTCCTTTTTTAAAAATGGGGGTTATGTTCCCTCTCTTCCAGTTATCGGGGACTTCACCAGACCGCCACGACTTCTCAAATACAATGGCCAGTGGCTTGGTAACTTCATCTGCCAGTTCCCTCAGGACCCGCAGATGGATCTCATCAGGTCCCATGGACTTGTGCACCTTCAAGTTCCTCAGATGTTCCCAAACCTGCTCTTCAAGTACAGTGGACGGTTCATAATCCTCGCAGTCCCTGCTTGTGCCTTCCACAGCTTGGGTGGTGAGACAAGAGCCCTTATCGGTGAAGACTGAGGCAAAAAAGTCATTGAGTACCTCAGCTTTCTCCGTGTCCTGGGTAACCAGGACACCAGTTTCCTTCCAGAGGGGGTCTACATTCTCCTTGGACTTTCTTTTGTCCCCTACATACCTACAGAAGCTTTTCTTGTTGCTTTTTATATCCCTGGCCAGATTCAGTTCCGTCAGGGCTTTAGCCTTCCTCACCCGATACCTGGCCACTCACACAGCCTCTTTGTAGTCCTCCCAGGCTACCTGTCTCCACTTCCACCCTCTATAGGCTTTCTTCTTCACTTTCAGTTGGTCCAGGAGCTCCTTGCTCATCCACGCAGGCCTCCTGGCCTTTTTGCCTGACTTGTTTTTCATCGGGATGCACCTCTGCTGAGCTTGGAGGAGGTGCTCCTTGAATATAGACCAACTTTCCTGGGCTCCTCTTCCCTCCAGGGCCACCTCCCATGGCACTTGGCCCATCAGGTCCCTGAAGAGGCCGAAGTCCGCCTTCCTGAAGTCAAGGGCAGAGAGCTTGCAGTGTAGTTTCCTTGCTGCTCCATGGATCTTGAACTCCACCGTGTCGTGGTCGCTGCAGCCAAGGCTGTCCTTCAGTTTCACATCCCCCACCAGTCCCTCCCTGTTGGTGAGCACAAGGTTGAGCATGGCACCCCTCCTTGTCGGCTCCTCTATCGCCTGCAGGAGGAACTTGTCCACGCATTCCAGGAACCTCCTGGACTGACTGTACCCTGCCGTGTTGTCTCTCCAACAGATGTCAGGGTGGTTGAAGTCCTCCATGAGGACCAGCCCTTGTGACCGTGAGGCTGCTCCTATCTGGCTATAGAGTGCCTCATCTACTCTGTCCTCCTAGCCAGGCAGCCTGTAACAGACCCCCACCGTAACGTCCCCTCTCTGTCCCCATCCTCTAATCTTGACCTGTAAGCTCTTTGTCAGCAACTCCTCCATCCCCAGGCAGAGCTTCACGCACTCCAGCCAGTTGCTGACATAGAGAGCGACACCCCCGCCTCGTCTCCCCTTCCTGTCCTTTCTAAAAAGCTTATATCCCTCCATGTTGACGCTCCAGTTGTACGAGTCGTCCCACCAGGTCTCCGTGATGCCATGTGGGTTTTTTTTTTTTAAAGGATACTGGATATTTATAGCAGAACATAATGATTCGTGGCAAGAAAATAATAATTACTAAAGTTTAGCAGACAATACTCCATATCTGACATTTCAGAAAGATGTAGTGAAGTGGAGTTTTCTCATTATTATTTACTGAGAAGTTCACAGAGCCATCTCTAAGGTTTTATGGGGAGTATAGTTGTTTTTCCTAGGCAGAAACAATCTTCAGAATTTTCCATGAAGCCTCACAATGAGATAAATTTTCCCACAATGTAAACACTGTTGGGAAATTGCCCTTTCTAGGCATTCTTTCTTCAGCCCTGTCCTGATAGGAATGAGCTAAAACAAAACCATAAGAAGTGAATACGTGCAAAGAGCATTTGTTGTTTCGTTCACATTCCCCAAAGAGTGTTAATGCCTTTGTTGATGTCAAATCGTCATAAAGGATATACTGCACAGAAGTACTGTGTGAAAGAAGAGATGAACATTATTAGAATTCAGAAATAATGAAATAACATCATTGACTGATACAAGTGATTTATATCAGCTAAGGGTCTGACTGCTGATGCTTTTGATACGAATCTTGAAATACACTCTGGTTATGCAACCTTTTAAAACAATTGCTATGTACGTATTTGGTGCTAAAAGTACTGAATTTTTATATGCTTGACCTATGGGTTATCTGAAAAACTTTTTTTCAAGAGCCATGTGGGCTATATATTAATGAGAGAGAATCAAGGAGAGGTTTACTGCAGAGCTTGCTCTCTGCTAATAGGCCCTGCCTCTGCTCCTCAGTAATGTCTTTCTTCTCACCAGCAGCCTCACTGTTTCCCTGATCTCTGCTATTCCCTTCCCTGCTCCAACCCAGAAAGACAGAAATGAGGAAGAGAGGGAAAATCATTGCCGCCCCCCCCCCCCGTCTGCCTCTTCTGGGTGTAAAGCACCCTGCAACAACAGACAGGCTACCGGGCACAGCAGGCTCTGCGAGCATGTGGCTATATGAGTAGTGCTACACAAAAATACAGCAATTTGCTAGTGTTATTTTTCTTTTGTCAAATATTCCTAAAGCTAATTATAAAGGATTAGAAAATTGTGCCTATTCCTGCTCAGAAATCCTATTGTTTGCTGTCAGGCTAAGGTGCCAATCATCATACTACGAGGAGCTGCAAGGGGATAGTACTGCAGCACTGGTGTGCAGGGAAATTTAATACAGACAATCAGTTCCAGATGCCCAGGAGCATCACATGGCACTTGTTAATCTACTCCATCTTTCAGGCCGGGATCCTGCTCCCTGTGGCACCCATGTGAGCAATACTATGACCCTTGTGTACACACCATCATTTTACAACTGATACTGTGTCCAAGCACCTATGTTTTGAGGGGTTTTACGTCATCACCATTCAGCTAGAACAGCTCCAGCTGGGATTGCAGCATGGCAGGGTTACCCTACTCACAGCTTGCCGAGATTGCGGATGGGGAGAGGGCACACTGCTGTGTCAGACACGCCATCAGTCTGAGGTAAGCAGAGAGAAGATGCTGGATAAGCAAAGAGAAGATGCCAGTTAAGCCTGGCTCTGGACTTTGCTCAGTAAACCTAGGCACAGCTAATGCTGGATGAACACTCCCAGTGAGATATGCACCTGCCCTCTCCAGAAGTATAAAAGAAAATAGCTGCATCCTGGCTGGCTGCCACAGAACCCTTCATCCTAACAGTGCTGGGTTAGGGGGTAAGTCTGGTGAATAACATTGCAGACTAATTTTAAGATTACAGGCTGAATGCAGCAGAAAGTCAATTAAGATAGAACATGAAGTCTGAAAGGGCTGAGTACTGAGGACCTTCATTTCCCACAAAGTAATAAAAAACAGAACAGGCAATTAACCTGCAGTCCCTGATAGGCCCTGACAAGCACTTAAGCACTCTCACAAACACTGTCCATCCTTTCTTTGAGGAAAAAAAAATGAGAAGTAAACCATTAAAATAAGACTTACATGTTGCATTTAACATGAAAAAAATCAGCCTTCATACAACTTAGATACGGCAATCCCATTTCCTACAATGGTCCTCTGTACAAAGGTAGAATCATTCGTTACTGTATCATGAATCCCAAAAGTATCATTGTATATCGGAAAAGAGCAAATTCCTGAAAGATAGCAACAAAGAAAAGAAAAGAAAAGAAAAGAAAAGAAAAGAAAAGAAAAGAAAAGAAAAGAAAAGAAAAGAAAAGAAAAGAAAAGAAAAGAAAAGAAAAGAAAAAAGAAAAGGAAAGAAAAGGAAAGGAAAGGAAAGGAAAGGAAAGGAAAGGAAAGAAAAGAAAAGAAAAGAAAAGAAAAGAAAAGAAAAGAAAAGAAAAGAAAAGAAAAGAAAAGAAAAGAAAAGAAAAGAAAAGAAAAGAGAAGAAAAGAAAAGAAAAGAAAAGAAAAGAAAAGAGAAGAAAAGAAAAGAAAAGAAAAGAAAAGAAAAGAAAAGAAAAGAAAAGAAAAGAAAAGAAAAGAAAAGAAAAGAAAAGAAAAGAAAAGAAAAGAAAAGAAAAAGAAAGGGAAAGAAAGGGAAAGGGAAAGAAGGGAAAGAAAGGGAAAGGGAAAGAAGTTGAGAAAGGAAGATTTTTTTCTTGATAGCTCAAACACAATGAACTCTAATTAGAATTATTTTATTAATTTGCATAGACTTTAATTCCATTAATATTTTTCTATGAATTCAAGTACCTTAAAAAGAATGATCTATTTCTTTTTTTTTTATGCATCTCCGCTGCTGGAATTAACCCATCAAGGAGCAAAGAGGCTGATGGAGATTCCTGCATGCACTCAAAGCCAATTGTGCTACCTACTCCTTTAGATCGACTTCAAATCAAATTGTAAGAGGCAAGCAATTGCTTATGTGGTCCTGTTCTTGTTCAGATCTTGTGAGACTGCTAAAGCTGTCACTTCAGGCTCCCTGGTAAGAGCTATGTCAAATTATTTTGTAACAATTTGAGTTCTTGTATATCTATTATTTACCACTTCAATTATTTAAATCACAGCAGAAATTTCAGTGTTTTTACTGCTGAACTGAGCTAGATTGGCTGGAGAGGGAAGGAGAGAGGACAGTGTGAGCAAACTGCCACTGTACTAGTTAAATGAGGCTACTGGTTATTTTTGTGTTTGGAAAAGCCTGCCACAACAGGAATTACTCTTAGTGTGCTTGCAGTTTTTGTACACGCCACTTCAATTATTTTTTCCTATTAATCCTTCTCCATTATATTAATCCTTTTCCTATATATTCCTTCTCATTTTGTGATTGCCTGTCTTGAAATAATTTCAAAGGATAAGTGATACATTTACAAGGGTAGAAACTTGAGCCCTTTACTGGTTTCTGTTTTTCTGAAAGGACAGTGTGAGATGTCTATAGCTGTGTGAGTTAGAGATGGAATTAGGTCACGCAGTCCTCTCAGCCTCTGCCCAGTGCAAAACTTCCCTTCACTGTAGCCCAGTTCATCTTTAGACATTTCAAAAGATGGAGCTTCCTCCTTCACTTCCACCATAGCATCATCTTCTGTACTGGACGGATGTTGGCTGGTCAGACCCTTAACCTCACTTTTTATGGGAGATATCCACCTTTCCAGTACAGCTGTGCATAGCCTCAGGGTAGTGTTAGAGCAATCAGTGCCTATCACATATAAATATTGCTTTGTTAGAAGTGGTGCGTGTACTATTAAAGTACATAATTGGTGCCCTGTAATGCCCTTACCTTGCACCTAAGTATATTCCTGGATATGCTATAATAAGGCACTTCAGGAGGCATTCACAACATGTAACTTCAGCTGGCCTATATAGTCAATGGAAGCACTCAGCACTTCAGATTGTTCTCTGAAGGAGCCTTCTTTTTTCCACTAACTATGTAGGATGTTTAGGTGGCTCATTTCAGTGCTTCAATTAGATGCCTAAAGTTTGAAGATGTGAATACACTACTTTGTGATTTCGCTATCTTAGATATCCATTGGCCGTGCTATATATCATATTACTTGACAAATTTGGGCTTACAAGATGGTAATTACCAAGCTTTCTTCCTTTCTTTTCAGACTTGCTCACCTAAATTGTACTTTTACAGCAAAGAGCTGGCACTTATTTCTTATGAACTGAATTGCCCTTCCCTGGTGCTTCATTTCTGTTCTTCATACTTCTGTGGTATTTCTCATTCTATCGTAATTGTTTCTATTTCCACGCAATCTGTTGTTTGTGTAATTTGCATAATAACTGTTCTTCATTCCCAACCTGAAACCAACAGTGTTATGATCTATGAGATTTGAGGAAAGTCAAAAAGATAAATATTTCTTCACTTGCCAGAATATTAACATTCTGTCTCAAGAATAATATCATATATCATAAACCACATTTTTTCTCCAGATCATGTAATTGTCATAAGAAGGCAATATTCTATGCTTAAACACATTTATCGCCTCTGTTACTTTCCCTTCACTATTAAATATTTTTATTATATTGGTTAACTAAAAACTTATGATTTGTTACAGATCTTCCAAAGCTGCTGACAGAGCTAGCTGCTAAATTGCCACAGATCTGTGCTCTGGGTAACTTTATTATCCATCTTGATGTCACCTCCAATCCTGTTGCACAAAAGCTTTATAAGGCTTTAACATTCATTGAATTTGACCAAACAAATTGACCATGTGAGAACAAGATTTAGTAATTTAACTGTATCTTTTACCTGGGAAATTTCAAGCCAGCACATCAATTTTCAAAGGTCACTCACTTGCTCTATTTCATTTCACTTTCCTTTCCCCAAGCTGTTTGATTTCCAGTAAGTCATTCTTGATGCTCTCCAGTCCATTCTGGGGTGACAGGGCTCATTACCTCTCCAGGACTCAGGAGAAGAATGAACTGCATGACCAGTGTCATGTAGCAAGCCAGAATCACTAACGATACTCACATACATTTGCATGAGCAATAGAGAATCTTGACAAAACAGTGCTCCTGAAGGCCACCTACAGTCTTCATTGCTTGTGTCATGCAGTCAGAAATAATGCTTGTGATGCAGACACAGGTAGAAACCTGACAGAGGAAAAGATGGAGTTCACATGACTAATTATTTAGCTCCAGCTGAAAGAATAAATTGAGAATTAATAGAATCATAGAATGGTTAGGGTTGGAAGGGACCTTCAAAGGTCATCTAGTCCAACCCCCCTGCAAGAAGCAGGGACATCCCCAACTAGATCAGGTTGCTCAGAGCCTCATCCAGCCTGGCCTTGAACGTTTCCAGGGATGGGGCTTCCACCACCTTTCTGGGCAACCTGTTCCAGTGTTCTACAACTCGCATTGTAAAAAATGTTTTCCTAATATCCAATCTAAATCTACCCCCCTCTATTTTAAAACCATTACATATGGCTTCATATCCTAAAACGATACTATCTTTTAAAGGCTGACTTACACACTGGTTTTTCTCTTCAGTAAAGTTACTTTTGTCTGGCTTCTTCCCCTGCCTTCTGCTTTTGCCTAAGCTCTTCTACTGGTATTAAGTTTGTTATGTCAGCATGTTAGTCAATCCTATTGCAGCTTTTATCAAACTGGCAGACTCTAGCTCTGTGGTGCTTTTATGACATGGTTGCTCTGACAGATTTCTCCCACATGACACTGGAAAATACAGTGACTCAGAGGAGCAGGTAGGAGCATGCACTTTCAACCAGCTGATTTGATGGATGAAAAAATCTCACAGAAACCTATCCTAGAGAGAGGTTATAATGCTGTCTTCTAAACACATTAACTTTCATCAGACCTGTATTGAGAGACTGTGCATATTGTTGTTGTGGTAATTTCAGAGGTAATTAGGAAAAGCAGAAACCCCAACATTCCCTCTGTCTCTGTGTCTCATATATGCACATATAGGAAGTTTCTTGATCAGACCAGTACTTCTTACAGTCCATTACCCTGTCGTCTTCTGATAATGGCCACTATTAGGTGTTTCAAAAGACATGCACGAAATAGTCGCAAAATAATGGGTCTTTATAGCTACTAGAGTAAGTTTATTGCAGCCCTCACTGTCTAACAGCAGGTTTATGCCTTGTAGAATGTGAGATTGCAATCAATGAAAAACTCTGTTAAAGTTTATTCTTCTTACTATTGTTGCTCTTGGTCATTTTATTAGCTATTCAAAAGTCATATTTAAGAGTCCTGCTAAAATCCAAAGTGTCAGTAGTAGCATAAAGCAGTTAGATCAATAGATGGATTGCTCCTTGTGTGGAAAAAAAAAAAGTTTCCATCCAGACACTTTGAGTTTGCCAGCTTCTAAGCCTATTGTGTGGGTTTCTGTCCTTGGGGTACTAGCTTAGGCGAAAACAAACTCATAGTTTACCTTCTCTAAAATTCTCATTACCATTATATATTTTAATATGAAGTTTCTTATTTCCTTCCTCCTAAATGAAACAGCGTCCAGCCTTCTTACTCTCTTTTTTTTTCGTTACTACATATATATTTTTTCCTGTCTCTTGTTTTGACACTCCTTGTTTGCTTCCAATGATTTCTGCAGCCTTTAGACACAAATCATAGTCATAAGTGCAGGTCATAAATCTCTATATATACTTTTATAACACACATTTAGATATTGTCCATACTCATACAGGAACCATTTGTATTGTTTCTAAGAAAAGGATGTGACAGAATGGGGAGGTGCAGGTAGGAGGAGAGGGATGAAACCAAGTGAGCTTTTGTAGTGATCAGAGATAAAATGAGCAATAGAGATGTTTCCTACCTTCCACAGGATAGATCCACCTTGTTACCTGTGCATTATTAGGAATCTCCAAAGGATAGAACTGCTTTTCATTGCTGTTAAGTTCCACTTCAGGAACTTGGCCTTGAATGTTTCCAGGGATGGGGCATCTACCACCTCTCTGGGCAACCTGTTTCTTACTTATATCTAGTCTAAATCTACCTCCTTCTAGTTTAAAACCATTACCCCTCATCCTATCATAACAAGATCTGCTAAAAATTTTGTGCCCATCTTATAAGCCCCCTTTAGGTACTGGAAGGCCACTATAAGGTCTCCCCAGATCCTTCTCTTCTCCAGACTGAACAGCCCCAACTTTCAGCCTGTCCTCATAGCAGAGGTGCTCCAGCCCTCTGGTCATCTGACCAGATGGTTTCCTGGGTCTTCCTTGTTTCCTTTTTTAAAGATGGAGGTTATGTTTCCCCTTTTCCAGTCAGTGGGAACCTCAACAGACTGCCACGACTTCTCAGATATGACGGAGAGTGGCTTTGCAATTTCAGTCCAAATTCCCTCAGGACTTGTGGATATATCTCATCCGATCACTGTATTAACCCTTTCAAAGACAGAATTATGCTAATGTTGGTGACCAGTTTAAAATATTTAAACTTCTCTAATTGTAACCTGAACATGTGAATCAGGGTTTTTTTTGTTGTTGTTGTTTCCTTCTTCTCCCTCTCTCTTCAATGCCTATCATGGCAAATGCTAGAAAAAGAGATAAAAAAGCAGGTTTCCCATTACAGGACTTACAGCTTTGGAACTGCAAGGTGCACCAAGAGATAAGAGTTCAGAATTTAAAAAGATCGTGATAAGACTCTCTAAGACCATTTCACTCTCTGAAACTCCCTGTTCTAGGAGACCTTTCTGGGCGTGCATTTTATTTATCAGAGAGCTGTGGTCAGTGAAAGCGTAGCAATTGGCTAGTGCAGCCAGACTGGAACCAGCAAATAATACATCTGAAAAGAGCTGTTCACTGTGAGTCAAACTCTGGTGAACAAAATGTTATAAGTGCTCCTAAAATATGTGGGTTGTGAGGGGAAGGAAAGAAGCAGAGTTTTTTAAATAGCAATGCCTTTTCAGAATTAGAAATACATTGTGAAAGTTCAGCTGTACACAAAATTACACATATGCTAAGTGTAGGCTAGTGTTACTACAATGCACCATTTTGTAAAATGTTAAAATATGGATCAGAATATGAATGTAAGAACCATGTACAATCTACTCTGTTTCCTACACATACGCCAGAGCAAATAATGATGTGATTTGAGAGGCATAATGACAATATTGTGCCTATAATGCATTTGCCCAAAGGTATACTTGTGCATATGTTTTCTATTCATTTTTGTTCTCTATTGCACATTTCCCTCAACTTAATTATTCCATTGATTGTAATTAAGCTCTCTCTAAGACTGTGAGTGTGGAGAGCATTTTCAAAATAAATGTGAGAAAGCTGACTTGCTTCTGAAGCTTTTCTGAATTCTCACAGGTCTATAAAATGTCTAACAGGCACTTTATCTGAGAACATAGATGTATTTTATTTGAGGCTTTCTATGACTTTATCCATTTTAAAAAGAGAGAAGGAAAATCTGCTGATTTTCAAACTATGGAAATCAAATATATGGCAATTTTTTTAATCTATTGTTCCTATTTGTATTACATTAGCACCTATAACAATGTGGGCATCCCTACAGAGATGAATATTCCTTTATGGTAGTTGCTGAACAAACACATTAAGGAACACTCCATCCCAGAAACATGGCTTATACACAGATACCTTGGACAGATTGAAGAGAAGAGCAGAAAACATGATAGTAACTAGATAGTAACAGAACTAACTGTGTAACTAGACTTATTTTTTGCATAAAACAGTAGTCTCAGTTTGCCACCTGTCTAACCATCTCAACATTGCAACCTATTTTCGTAACTTGAAGTAATTCTTTGGATTCTCAAATGTTCATATGATATCAATCTGCCTCAACTGCACTGTAGCATCTAATGGCTGATTTTTTCTCTCTCCCTCTCCCCATTTCCCCAAAGCCACAAGCTGTCCCATAAGGACAAATGGTAGCACAGTAGCTTTAGAATATAAACAATAAATATGTCATGTATATATGCTTCTGAGGTGAAGCTGCTGTAAGAAGTTTGCATGAAGTCTATTTTCATCTAGCTTAATTAATGACTAATGAAATTGTTTAATACAGCATTACCATGTCTATCAACAGTGCACTAATATTATGTGACCGTAATATGTTCTGAAACAGGCCAATTTGAAATCTATAGTATCTAAAGACTTCTGGTGACAGTTGATGCCAAATTTGAACCAAAACAAAGTGGAAAATATTTAATTAGAAACAGCTGGCAAAATCTCATGTATATGATACAGTACAAATTTGGATCCAATATACCATCAGGTGAAGCACAGCACATACAATATCAGATTGGAGCAGGATGAGGTCACTGTATTTCGTTAAGCCCTTTTGTATTTCCTTAATACACTCAAAATATTATGGTTATCCAAAAAAACATATTTTTACAAATTACCAATACTTGTTAACTCTTAATAAGATACTTATTGAAACTAGTAATTGAATTATTACAAATAATATTTTGACTATAACATACCAGGTGGGATTGATCTGACTATGTCCAACCTAGTCACTCTAGCATTTTGCAGACCGTATGGTAAGTAATGTAATGGCTTAGATGAGCTGATATTGATGCCTTTGGTTCACTATGCCATGGTGTCTTACAGACTTTTGTGTGTTGGGAGAACAGAAAAACTTACTCATGATGATTACATGGCACTGTGCTTGGATAAACTTGTGGATAGATACAGGGAATAAGGGATGCTTCTGTGTTATGATAAATCTAAGGTGTTTTACTTCTGTACTGGCTGTGGCTGGAGGGAGTTAGGTTTCTTCTCAGCAGCCTGTGCAGTGCTGTGTTTCAGATCTGTGGCTAAAATAGTGCTGATAATACACTGAAGTTTTAGCTGTTGCTGAGCAGTGCTTGCACATTTCCAACATATTCTCTTTTTCTCAATCTGCTCCCCCAGCAAGTAAACTGTGGGTGGGCAAGAATTTATGAGGGTACAGAGCTGGGCAAGAAGTTATGAAGGTACACAGCTGACCCAAACTGGGCAAAAGGATATTCCATATCATGCTTAGAAATAAAAAAAAAAAACTGAGGTAGAGGAAGAAGAAATGGGGAACTTTGGCTTTCAGAGTGGCCATCGCTCAGAGCCTGAGTATTGACCTTCTTGCGGGAGGTGGTGAGTGACTTTGTCGCTTCTCTTTTTTGCTCTTTCCTTCACCTATCAAACTGTTTTAGTGTTAATCCATAAGATTTCTTGCTTTTGTTCTTCCTATTGTCTCCTCTATCCCCTTGCACCTGCTATGGATATGCCATGCTTTCTAACTTTGGACAATTGCTTCAACAGTCTCAAGCAGCCAGCCCTGGCAACTACCGTGTGATACCATGGTAGCTAGGAGCAATTAGAATCTCTTGTAAGGACATTCACAGCAGTAGGACCACATACTGCTCCAAATAACAATGGTGGCAAAGTTCCTGTTTGCTTCAGTTCTCAGTAGGTTTCAGTCACAAGATAAAAGTGGATCATGTCCTGAGCTCTGAGAAACACTGGCTACAGCCCAAAGTGAATAGCAAGAACGTAGGCTAACAAATCTGTGTCTTTGTACAACTCTATTTGTAATTATTTTACAGTTTTGTCCAGAGAAGTGATTAAAATCCTGAGTAGGATTCAGCTGCAAACAGAATCTCTGCAGTTTGTTTTGATTTTTTTTTTACCAGAGGCTGTCCTCTGACAGTATGTTACAGTTACTCTGTGGGATTTACCATTTTAACACTTTTTAAGCCCTTCAGTATGGACTACACTGATTTTGTACAGTACTAATTTTCATCATGTTTACTTAAATCAAATATTTTACAACAGTAAATTTGTTACGTCAGTACAGTTACTTTCATCAGCTCTACACACAATCTCATCAAAAGCAATACCAAATTTACTCAAAAAGACCTGATTTCATTAAAACAATGTTAAATACTTTAAACTCCTTCAATTCTTAATTGGTCATAACAATATCAACTCCTCTATGATTTTTCCAATGTAATTTCATTATGACCATTGTAACACTTCCCAAGAAATCATGTTTTCTGTATTTTTCAATTATTGATGAGTAATTATTTGTGTCCTGGAATATTTTGTCTTCCAATATTTGTCACAAATCAATGTCAAGACTTTAAGAACTCCACTGACCTTTTTCAAAGAAACTCAGACACAAGTTGTCTGGTCTTGAGAATATAATCTTTAAATATGATAGTTGCGGCCTAATATTATTTTTAACCACTGGCAGAAGGAAATAATAGTTCATTAGTATCGTTTATCAGATACAAGCATAAGATGGATAAGTCTGTTGAATATAAGACATATAAGTCTCTTTTATCAGGGAGTTTCTAAATTTTTCCAGTAGGTATCTTACCTTATTTCCTAAAAAAAAAAAAGCTGTAGAGAATTAGCTGGTGAATAATTCAGAGTTTCTTCCATTGTGACACAAAATTTAACATATTTTTCCTTGACTCACACGTGTATAAGAGTTTTCATGCTATCCTGATATATTTAAACATTCCTTCTCATCGTACTTGTGAAGAAGCTGGTGAGAAGGGTACAAGGATAGGAAGTATTCAGAATATTTAAAGATAAAGGCCTTAAGGCCAGCTTATGGCATCTCATTATTATGAGCCCTGTGCATGCCACTACTACTTCCTCTGCTTCTTCATCAGATCATATCCTTAACCATTTACATCATAAGACTTTAATGCTGACTTTTTCCTTTTCTCGTCTATGATCTGCATTCAAACCTACTGAGTTATTCTCATTGTCTCCACAAACATTTTGCTTTCCTTTTAAAACCAATTCAATTATTTCTTTCACTTTTTTTTTTGTTAACCTTGATTATTTTTAGCAAAAGACAGCTTTTTTGATTGTTGAATTGTGCTCTGGGGCAAAGATTTGTCATCTGCTACTTCTGTATGCAATGCCTAATTAGCAATCACATGAGTATATTTAATTTTTTTTTCCTATCCTGATTTTGCTTATTATTTTCACTTTGTAAAACTGAGTATGAGTATTACTAGCCAGAATTAATATTTTGTGTAACTATAACAAAAGAATCTAGATCTTCATTGTCCATATCAGCCATCAGATTTTAGAGCAAAGATCAAGTCCTCCTCATAGATCTACTATAGAAAACTCTAAGCTCATTTCAACAGTGTGTCTATCAGAAAGTTATTGATTTCATTGCTTAGAAATTCAAATTTTTTTTCTAAAATAAAACCAACAGTAGAATGTGTCCTGGATCAAATTCTCCTCTCCTGGATCAAACTCTGCAATGATCAAGCAACTTTTTCCCACAGATGTAACATAAAAATTGCTGAAAAGGGTTTTATTCCTTCTAACATATTTATTTGTTCTCTAAAGCTAATTTTAATCAATACGACCCTCTGTGATTTATCAGTCTTAATACTAATCTGTACATTTTCTGCTTCCTGTCCTTTTAAACTTTCAGTTACTTCGATGTAGAAAATACCTTTAATGGAGAGTTTCTTCTGCATACATTTTCATTCTTTTCCAAGATGTCTCCAGCAATGTTAACATTCAAGTCACGTGAAAAACCCTTCTACATTTCAGTAATACTCACCCAATCAGATGTTGTTTCATAAATGAGTACTTCTTATTCTTCATGTTTATTACCAGGGCTCCTAGCTGGTACTAATAGAGAGATCACTGAAAAAATATCTTATTTCTCCGTGTCCTGACATCTAGATTCTTTATATTAACTTATTTTATAGACAAATGAGAAAAGGATTGCATATTATTTCACAGTTCTTTGAAAGTCACCACAAGTGTGTTAAAATGAATTTTGATTTGATGGGAAGTGTATTAGATTAAAACCTTCAATATCATCAGATATTTTTTAAAAAGAGAAGTGCAAGTGACCAAATTAATTAATTTTCTGCTACAAAAAGGCATGATGTTCATAATATTAAGAATTTAAATGGCTATAATACATTACAGTTTTAGCAATCAAATTGCCATTCTGGAAAAGCTAATATGTTTTCAAAATTCATGAACAATGATGTAGATGTTTGTTCCCTAATTATTAACTCTGCGGAAGACTAACCTCTCTCAGGAATTTGGCATATTTCTTTCAGCTGCAAATTAAGGGAGAAAACCATATAGCAATAACAGTTTTTACAATACAGAATTTAAATACTTGAATACTCTATAAGGAAGAAGTGATCAAATAAAAATTTAAGTGAACACATTACTGTGACTAGTCCACTAGATTCAGTATACATCTCTCGGTGAATCACTTTAACATCTTTTTTCAACTACATTAAAAATTATTTTTAAAAGATTTTTTAAAAGATTTTACGTCATAGGTCCTCACAAGACTGAGGGTCTGGACAGATCCAAGTGCAATTGATGTGTTTGAGTATAGGCCAGTGGATTATCTAAATATACAGATTTAACAGTATGTATGTAAGTTGTTTATCTCCTTCTGAACTAGAGAAACAAATCCTACAATCTGACAGTGTATTATTTTTAGAAGTTTTTTTTTTATCCGTTTCAGTCTTGCTGCCTGTCAATTTTCCCTGTTTGTTTATTAAAGGGAGGAGGTGGGGTATGAAAAATACTGACCTGAAAGCAAAAAAAAATTCATACAAAAGTTAAATAAAGACCTGAGGAGAAGGTGAATAGTTAGGGTAAGTCTTCCTTTACTTGAACTCTTCCAGTTAAATGTCACCGTAGAAGACAGCCCAAAGGGTCTGTCAATAACGTATATTTCATAGTAAAACAAAATGAAGGAATTAAGAAGAGGACAGCCCACCTACCTTTATGATCAGCTAGAATACAAAGGAAATTCACCTGGAATACTGAATAAGTTTCAAAAGTCAATTATCTCTGATAGTGTCTAAAAAACTCTTAATAAGTAGAGCTTTATAAAAAGCAGAAAGTAATGCTCTACACTTTGTACTGAATATCCAGAGGATATTTGTCTTATATGCACCCAACTTGCAGCACAGCCAGAGAAGTTCATGTCTGTCCACAGCCATCTACTTACACATCTTCCCTGTACAGCTGGGAAGACAAAGGAAACTCTCAAAGTCTATAAAGACCAAGGAGTTGTAAATAGAAAATAGTCTGCCTGTGGGAACACAGTCCTGTATTTTCTCTATGTCTCATCCTAAATAAACATTTCACTGTGTTAACTCGGGATGAACTCAAATGCCTCAGACTGAAACACTGCTTAAAGAGGGAGATCGGGGGTGGGGGGGGGGCGAGATACTTAAAAAATATATATGATTTGATTGCCATGAAGTCAAGATTTGATAACCAAATTGCTTTTCAGTCTTTCATTGAGATGTCTCTTAGTTCTAATAATGTAGGATATAATTTTTTACAAAATTAAGCACATGACATCCCCCACAGGGCTTTGCAACATATTCTTATGTGGGAGGCAAAATGTTGCTTTGTCTTTTCAGAACTCTCTTCAGTGCACTTGTAATTACATTGATTTCAGGATTACCACCATGTACAACTCCTCACAAGTGACCCAAAACAGCCAAAACTTGTTAACTTCCAGGAAGAGCTTCTGTGGAGCTGAGCACCCCACACAGGGTTGTGAACAAGTACTTCATCAAGAAATTCTTCCATCTCTAGGCAGAAGAGGAGACAGGAACAAAATATGAAAGATTATTATATTGGGGTTAATGTCAATATTTATGAATGACTGAGAACTGCACTTTTTTATTCCTCTGCCCTGCTAAACTCCTAGCAAACTCAACAGTCATACTTCATGGAAACATGGGGAGGAACAGTTTCCACAAATGTAATTTCAAGCATAAGGAAGTTTGATGAGAGATTCGTATCTTCTTGCCTTTCACTCTTTGCTCTGTAGTTGGTATCCTTAATAATGAAGGTAAAAACTATACATACACATGTACAAAGGTATATTTATTTTCACCCTGTTTAAATTTAGACTTCCAGCAAATATTCATACAGCTCTAAAGATGTATCCTCCTATTACTTAGCCATATTTATACAACTGTAACTCATCTGACTGCACAGGAGTTATTATCTATTTATATATATATAAATGAGATAAAAGGCATGGCCATATTTTCCTACAATGGTATGCAATGCTCTGTATTTGTGAACAGGAGACTAAAAAAGTCAGAGCAAACATTTTTCATTTTAAAGTATTCTGAATTATATACTTCTTAGATGCTGAAGCTTATTTACACAGACAAATGTACATTCAGGTAACATACAGTACTAGCCAGAGAATAGCTGTAAAAAATACAATCTTGTATTGAATTCTATAATCTCATATGTATCTGGTTGGTGGGGGGAGGGGGGGTGGTAATCGTACTGGAAGAATTCCTGGCTTTTTTATAACCTTATAAAAGCAGTGTCATGCTTTTCTTATGCCAGATGTGGGTGAAGTTGACCATGAGAAGTATCACTTTAAATTCAACAAGTATCAATAACCACTAGTTATAAATTCAAATTAATTACTATAATGAGCTGGTTAATATCCAGGTTTAGAAGAAGAGCAGTTTACATAAAAGATCTCTTTTCAGTATTTTATTCTCAAAAGCAGATGACAAGAAAGATAAAAGTCTAGTTTTCTGGAGAAGTCTTGTGAATTAACAAATTCATAGTCAAGAAGTGCAGATTTCATCGCTAACTCAGCTTCTCTCCTCCTGATATTGGGCAACACAATTTCCTGATTTTTTTTCCAGCTACAAAACTTCACTGTAATATCTGTATACATTTTAAATTTTACACATTTGGACTTGTCCTTTGCTAGCCTATCATTGACCTCAGCTCAGATGCTGTAGTAACAGCCCTAACTGTAATAGCAACAGCAGTAGTAGCCTAGTTACTCGAATGTAATTCCAGCGTTGCAATTTACTTCAGTGAAGTCAACATCATTTGTCCAAACAAATGAATCTTCAGGTTTGAAGCATTTCTCATTATTCATGCATATTGCCATTAATTTGTTATGCAAGAGATTCAGAATGAGGGAATGAGCTGCGTTGCTGGCTTTTATATGATTTGGCTTTTATTACAGCAACAGTGACTGATAGAATTATTCCCTTATCTACAAAAACACAAGCAGACTTATGCAATTTTAATATCTACAGCTAAGTCCAGGCAGATAGTTCAACAGAGGAGTTCAAACTTTCTCACAAAGCTCTAGGTATGCAGAGGTTTAGACCATCCCTTTGCTCTCAACAGCAACCATTAAGGTAACATATAATGTTTAAATTACATTTAAATATTTACAGACAAGAAGAATCAACTTTTCTGAACAATGTATGCCACCAAAGGTAATAAATTACTGGAAATTCAAACTAGTCTCTTGTTTCTGCTCTTGTATTATGTTGACACTGTAAACCATCCAGGCATCCTGCTTACTCAAGCCCATGCTCTACACCGGCCCCCTGCACACTCCCTTGCAGGTTGCACCAAGTCTTACAACTGCTTGGCAAGAGGAATCACCTGCAACTGTGCTCTCCATAGAGTGGTGTCATCGCAGTACTTTTCCAGTGATGTAAGGAAAACTCCATGAAGCCCTCAATGAGCTTTCCTGATTTCACCTACTTCTGACTTCTCATCTTTCCTTAGTTAGTGTTAAATATGTCTTTCTTAACTTCTTCCTCCTACCATCCCACTGCTTCCTATTCTGTAGCATAAAATCAATTTTCTAACTGCTTACATGATGTCTGCAATAGCTCCATTTATCCTTACAGCTTCAGACAACATTATTAACATAGTAGCATTTAGGCAATTGTAGCTTACATACTGCAGAAAAAAAAATTACTAGATTAACTATGTTCTAAATAATTCTGGGGAAAATTAATTGGATCAGAAAAAAAAAATTCACACTAGAGATTTCAGAGAAGTGAAAAAAAGTGATTTTTTTTTTTATCAGTTGTGCATGTAGTATTCAAGAATTCTATAAGAAGTAATAAATTATTTATCTACTTGTCAAACTGGATACTCCCAGAATTCTCAGACACATTTTCCATCTGTGATCTTAAGACTTTCACTGTATTTCAGAAAACATTTCATAGTGTGAGATCTAACTGTACAATATGAGACAGAATTTTTTAGTGCATATATTATCTGTACAAGGTAATTGCCATTTTTTCTGCTTTTCAAATCATAACAATACTTTTGTTTTGTTAGTATTATCCTAATTCCTAATAATCTATAGTGTTCTTGTTATGTACACTATGGTTCTCTTAAGCCTCTGTTGTGTTATTTGTGTGCAAACTCCTACACAAATTTAGACAAAACTCTGTTACGATTTTTTTTGGTCAAGAACCCCATCAACCAAAAGCATTATAGTTTCTACAGTGCATAGTAAAGGGTAAGACTTATCTTATTTCATTTTAGATATTCAGTAGGTAGATATCCGGTAGCTGTCTAGGACAAACCTTGTTGTGTAGCTCCATCTCTAACTAATGCAGAGAGAGAAATACATTCCCCTTTGTAGATATTTTGTAAGAATTTTGTACTAGTGCCTAGTCACACTTAGTGTGACTGAGACCTTTGGTGGAATATGTATTTTGTATTAAATCAAACGGTGAAGATTTCACACTAAATTAGTATTTTCTCTCATAGATCAGTTCTTGGGGATCTACATCTCCTCTTTCTTGATTTTTCTAGATAACAAGTCCTCTAATCTTAGTATAGTTGTTAAACATCAATGCTTTCAATAATTTCACTTTTTTTTTATAACTAAGTATGATTTCAAATCTCCCTGTTATATCTCTTTGTGTGTCATATATCCTTCATCATACATAGCTGCCTAACAGTTAAATCTAAGAAAAAATAGCCAAACATTAATAGAAATCTTAAGATAAAACATCTAGTATTTCACCACCTTTGTGGTAAAAATATTATCTGTTTTATAGGTTTGATTTTTTTTCAGGTCACCTATATGAACATTAGCTAGCATATTCTTCAAGTATTTTTTAGCTTTTTCATCAGTGCCTTTGATCTAGTCCTTTTCCAAGGAACAAGGCAATAGACAGACAGTGTGTTTAAAACTCGAGAAAAGGAAAATATCTCTTCAAAGTCATTGTATGTTAGTAGATCTATTTTCTAAATGAAGGAAAAGTCTTTTTTTTTTTCAGAAAAAGTCACTGTTACAAGACAGAAGTTTGTGTGTGACACATTGAGTTATTTGAAGTTGGGAGAAATAATACTTTTTGTCAGTCTTAGTGAAGCTTTAACTATTGGTCAAATCAACTATACTGTTGATTTTGTCACTGACTAATGTTTATTAAAAAAAAAAAAAGTAAAAACCAAAGTGCAAAAAGTTTCCTTTAAATACATTGCATAATAATTGCACCCACTAATGTAATTTCTGCTGCGAGGGAGGACATCTAGCCATTCTGCATTCATAGACTGTCAAAACGCACAGTAATACCCTACATTTTCTCCATTCACTTACTAATGGACAACATCTGCCTTGTTGGGAATTGGAGGTGTTTTTTAAAAAATAAGTAAATCAATGCTCCCGTTAGGTTGGCATTTAGCATCAAGACACTTCTAGCTTAAAATAAGAAGGGGAAAGAGATTTTGCCACATTTTGCAACAGGAAAAAAACAAACAAACAAACAAAAACATTAAATCAACTCTCATTCTGCCTGTACCCAAGGAAGAGATGAGAAGTGCTCTGAAAAGCAATGAGATGTTTAAAAAACACATTGCCTGAACACTATCTGACTGATTTTTTAAAATAATTTCTGAAAATATATGCGATTCAGTGCTGTTAACATATGTTACTAAATTTTATTATTTGGTCTTCCTAATGTAGTGAGACATCTATAAAATGCACCTGTGGATGTTTCAGAGCATTATGACTGTCATATTATCTTAGGCAGAAAGTATAAAACAGATACTTCTCTGTTGGCCCTGACACAGATAGGAAAGCTGTCTTCATAAGTAAAGTATGTCAATATCTGAAATGACAACAAAATTCTATCAGTTGACAGGAACAGAAATTTTGAAGTATAATCTGCACATCTTTAAAATAAATGCTGGCTTCTATTAGGAAGAAAAACGAAGTGCTCAAATAAAAGGATAAAGGGTATGGGGGCGAATCAGTGAAAATTAGCTTCTCAGTTTTCTGACTGCAGTTGGTAATATTTATATTTCTTTTTGCAGTAGGATCTAGGAACACTAATAAGAATTATATTCTAATATGGGCAAGTCACTGTACAAATGCTAAAGTATAGCCCTGAGGTAAAGCCCTCACACTTATGTCATGAAGATCAAGGAGAGAGGTGGATACAAAATTGACCACTGTGATATAGAATGAAGACTTCTCCCAGACATAACTAATGGTAATTGTATTCTTACTGTGATTTAATTAAACTCTAATGGAATTTTAGTCACAAAATATTTCATCATCATCACGTTTTATCCCTACATGTCCACTGAACAGTCAGGAAGCTTAACTTTGCTATCAAAGTCTCCCATAACCTACATGGAAAAGATTCAAACTGTTATTTTTAAAAATAGCCCTTCTAAGAACTTTCAAAGAAACTGGAGATGTTCATAGAGGATAGACCATCCTTTTGGTTTGGGATGACACAGATACAACTTCTGGGAGGGTTGCTCCAGAACTGCAAAATACCACTCAATACTTACCCAGTTTTGCACGTTCTTTCCACACACAGAGTCAATGCTGGCACACAAGCAGTCACCCACTGCTGGAGAAAGAATACTGACATTTTTTCTGACCTAAAATAGCTATTCTTATCTTCTCATGTGAGAGTTATTCGTTAACAGAAAAAAAAAAAAGTTAATTTTAATTTATTTTCTGAAGAGCTCAGTGTTAAGGGACAGATACACTTCTAAAAGTGTATAAGTACTCTTCTGTAGGTTAGAAAATAAATGTATAAATCATTTAACTTCTAGATATAATCTACACAAAAGTGATTCACCGGTAAATCAATGGACATTTCATCTAAGAATTCAAATTTTTACAACTTTTACTTAATTAATCCTTACATGTAACCTAAATCTGAATCTTAGACTTTTTTTTTTGCAGTTTATGCGAAAGCTTGAATATAAACAGAAAATATCTCATGAAAATGTATTTGTTTCAAATTGTCCATTCAAAATAAACTGTGCAAGCAAATGGTTTAGTAATATCTTATATTCCTCAGTTTAGTAACAAAATCCAAGGGAAATATTGCAATGAAAGTCTGGACTTTGAGTATGTGTTTTATCACCATGTATAGTTATTAGAAGTCCCAGTTGTGTCTTTTAAAGTCACAAAAAAAAATGTGGCTTTGAAGAAGAATAACCTAAGGGAGCATGCACAGAGACGTGAATGGAAAGATGCTCTCAAAGGCATTCTGCATATATGGTGAAAGAGACACAACCCAAAAACAGTCACAGAAGACAAAGGAGAACATCATTTTAGACTAAGATCATAGTCAACTTTGTAGTGTAACTGATTTTTCAGGATTGTGAGACTGGAGAAACAAAAACTTAAAAAGAAGTTTTCATTACAGAGAATGAAGCAGAAGAGTAATTTCTGAGATAAGTTCAATGTAGCTGGTCTAAATACCTTCAGCAGCAGACAGTAAAAAGTGTGAATGAAACATCATCAGTTGTGACACACTGTAAACCACATAAATATGGAACATGAAATTTATCTCACCTAATTTAAGTATCTTAAAATAAGTTATCAAGTCTAGGTCACCTGGCCTCAACAAAATCACTCTCTCTAGGTGGGTATCTCCAGAGATTGTAGTGATTTATCCTCTGAAGGGGACCAGCACTCTCCACAGTTTGTAGAGCATAGACTCAGCATTTTACTTTTAATACAGTTATATTTAAGTGAGGAGCTGAAGACTAATGCACTAAAAGAAGACACAATAATCAGATAAGAAACCAAGTATCACTGGTTACTTCAAGGACAGCTACTGTTGGTCTCGCCCACTGTAAGAAGTGACATTTCAAAGACCACTCAGCTTTTTCAGGACTAGCAAGTCTACCAGCCAGGCAGATCACTCCAGAGCCTACTTCTCCCCTCAACCAAGAATCCCAAATCTCACAGTCATTTTTAAACACTGGCTTATCTCAAGATTGGATTTACAATCTAAAGTTCCTTCATTCAGATCTTTAGTAAGAATCAAGAAAAAAAAAAGTCTTCAATTAACCCTCAGTTGCAAATCTGTTCAGCAGCCCAGTTCCAGAGACCACAAAAGATTCCAACTTTCAATCTCAACTCAGTTCTGTAATCAGTTATTATCTGCCTTTTAGTTTTCACCGGTCTACTGTGCATTTAATCAACCACATGCTGAAAAAGTTTTAATCAAATCATTGCTATATACTAGTTCACCTGTACGGCATTTCTTAGCTGCACATTTGAACCATGAAGTAACACCACTTTCCTTAGCTTTGTGGTGTGTTGCAGACATACTTATTAGGCTGTTGTCCAGCTGTTTAGCAGTCACATTTTAAGCAATCCAGCACTCCCATTTACACAGCCACAGTAAGGCAGTTTTCTGCTTTTTAGGTACATGTAGTGCTGTTTCAGCAATTATTTATAAAAAGATACCTGAATGCATTACAGTATACAGTAAAAAACAAATGAAGTGAACAGTTCCTTCAATGAACGGTGAAGATGAATCAATAATCAAGTCAAAATCAGTAAAGGAAATATAAGATTTTTAGTCTGTACAAGTCATCAGCATTGGTGCTGAAGTTAAGGCATAGGAAAGGAAACTGAAACATGGGCATCAAAATCAGAGAAGGGGTAAACAGAAAGAAAATACTACTGGAACATTACAACCACAGAAGAATTGAAGAGATATATCAAAGCCAAATCAATGTATAAATAATGAGAAAGAATATGTAGGAAAAGAAGAGACAGTCTGATACAGACTAGGGAGACTTGATCCTAACATTCAATGTCAATATGTGATTGTGTGTCTAAAAATTATTTGGAAGACCAATGAAAATACATGCCTTTACATTAGATTGTTTCCAGGGCAGTAAATTTGAAAGATACTTTATTTACTGTAGGGTTAGAGAAGGACTATATTAGTTTTTTGAGCTTCATGTCATAACAGAAGCAGTCAATGTACCTTTTCCTTTAAGCATATCTCATATGGGAAAAGTTATTTCAATTATGATACCTGTTCAGTTTGAGTACTTAAGCCAAAATAAAGCTTGCTCAATCCAACAGCTGAGATAAGATTTTTGCAACATAGGCAATTACAAAATCTCTGGAATATCCTTCTATAAATTAGAAGTAATCAATGCAATCTATTGTGCAGCATTAAAAAACCCAATTTTTCAGCAAAAGTGCAGAAGGATGGTAGTGAGTCTAACAATGTCAAGCCATTTATAAATTTTTATACCACAAAGTTACCTGTTTTTCTCATTCTTTAAATACTAAGTTACAAAATTTCTAATTTCAGACGTTACTAATATAAAAGAAGGGGATCAATCACTTTAAACAATTTCCTAAATTTTTATCAGCTCTCTTGCAGCTGAAACAGCTTTGGAAGGAGCAGCTGGATCTGTCAGGGCTTATTTTAAACAAGGGACAAAGAAGTAATTGTTTGTTTTGGTCTACCCACCTGGGTCTTTTGAACTGGAAAAGACTGAGGGAGATTTTACAAGAAAGAAAGAAGAACTAGTATGACTATTCCACAGAAAATCCAGGAGAAAATTTGTTGATGAGCTGATAGGTGTTTGTCCTCGTTGCAATATAGAAAAAAGAAGTCAGTAGCTTGTTACAGAAAGGCAATAAAATGGGAAGAGTGGAGAAGACAAATACCTTTTTATTGAAAAAGATACTTTTTTTTCCCCAACCATTTGGCATAAAAAAATAGATTGTAAATTAGTTGCTCTCATTATGTGTTTCTATAATTTCTTAATTGAATGTACTAGAAAAATAGGTTTTACCTGGAAAGAACTTGACATATTCATCTCCAACACATTAATGAAGAGGCTTTTCATAAACTTACATTTCTTTTTGTGAGGTCTTAAGATGACTAACTGCTGAAAGTTATCAGAGATCAAAGATGAAAAAGTGTCCATTATTTGAGAATGTGGTCAATAATTTTCTGAAGGGGTAATTTTTAATTACTGGTTCAGTGGAACCTAAACAATTTAAAGGAATGTTATTATTCTAGCAAAAATTCACACCAGAAAATATATACTATTTTAAATAACAAGAGATGAGTCACTGAATTTCATTCCAAATTAGAAAAAAACCCAAACTATAATAAAAGCCAAAATCAAACCACTTCTATTTTATTAAAATAATCCTCTTACGTTGACCTGGGCTGAATTGTCTGAGAATATTTTATTTCATAAGAAACTTCATATATAGTTACTTTTTATGATGTTGAGAGGAAAAACAATATTAAAGTGAAGCAATTAGCTGTGGGATGGGAACTCCGTTATATTCAGTTCTACTGCTTACCTCCTTTCTCCTCCACCTGGCCATGTCTTTGATTAGCCCCATATTAAAAGTTGTCTCTAACTGCACCCTAGTAGACCATCCTTATGATGTTACAGCTCTGGATAAATGATTATTGTCTTCTGGAAGCAGGTCTTCAAGGTTCCCTTTTAAGTCCATGGGCTACCATTTCTTATTCTGCCAGAAGAGAGGAGTTTTCGGGTCTCACCTTAATTCTCTAAGAACAGAATAATGGCAAGTATGCTTTCCTGAGAAAAATACTGATATCTAGAAGTTTTGGCTAGTCATTTCCTTCATGGAAATTTGATTCAATTCAGGTCCCAGGCCAGAAGCACTTCCTCAGAAGTGGCTGGCTTAGTTAAACAAGACAGGAGGTAGGTGATATTCTCTCATGTTTGAAATGCTGAGTGGCTGAATAGAGACTAAGAAGTAGAAAAGAGATAAATGATCCCATTGTTAGTTGTCCTTTGTCCCTAAAGGCATTCACAACATGAATGCATTAAAAATATCTTGATGCCTAATGGCAGTAGATGGATGAGAGTTAGCAGAACTTACTCTCTGGCATATTTACAATACATCTTTGTTTTAGCAAAGTTTTGTTACTTCCTTTTTGTAGATATTGTTATGAATAACTTGGATGCCACTGTTGCAGTAAATAGTGTAAAGTGATGCTCCCACTGTCTTGTATGTCTTGGATTTGTTCAGGTCCATGTTTTTAATCGACCTGTTGTGCACTTACCTGTTGCTTGGTTGATTAACAATGCTTATTATGCAAATGAGAAGCAAGGCTGAGAAAAGTCTGGAAAATCAGAACACAGCAATGTACAAAATGTCATAGAAAAAACAACACAGAAACAAAGTGAGGCTTCAGAATCTGGCAATTCCAAACTGAATTTGTCTGACTGCAAATAGAAGAAAAAGTACCTGGACCCGGGGAGTCCTGGTGGACACCAGGCTGAACATAAGCCAGCAATGTGCCCTTGCCACAAAAAGGCTAAGAGTGTGCTGGGGTGCATTAGGCAAAGTACTACCAGCAGGTGAAGGGAGGTGATAGTTTCCCTCCACTCAGCACTGGTGAGGCTACACCTGGACTGCTGTGTCCAGCGCTGGGAGAGAGGAATGGACAAACTGCAGAGAGTCCAACAACTACGATGCTACTATGATGGTCAAAGGATGATAGAAGGAAGTAAGGAGGGAAGGGAGGGAGGAAGGGAGGGAGGGAGAAAGGAAGGAAGGAAGGAAGGAAGGAATGGAGGGAGAGAGGGAGGGAGGAAGGAAGGGAGGAAGGAAGGAAGGGAGGAAGGAAGGAAGGAAGGGAGGAAGGAAAGAAGAAAAGACCTCAGCTGCCACCAAAACTCACTGGATCTCTCCTTCTTTGACCACAAAACTCCTTCTGCACCAATCATTTCCCCTCTGAGTATGTCCAGATATGTCCTGGACCAGGTGAATTTGCACTTTGTACATGACCCTGGTTCTCAGAAGCCAGACACCGCCCTATTAAATTCCCAGCACGGACTGAATCCTCTGCACGTACCTAGCAAACCCACATAGGATCAGACTTCTCACAAAATGCAGTTATGAAGGCAGGCAATAGAGCAAAGGAAGATAAAAAATATATACAAAAGTAATGATAATAATAAATTATAGGGATAATAAAATATACAAAATGAACGATGCAGTATTTCTCAGCACCCAACAACCCAATGTCCAATATAGTCTGTCTCAAGCAGCGATCATGAAAACAAAACCAAAAGTGATCCCAGAACAATCCTGAGCTGCGAGAGAAAGAGTGAGAGAGCTGCCCACAGGTCAACCTCCGTTTATATACCGAGCATAACATTTATAGTATGGAATACTCTCTTTGGCCAGTTTGGGTCAACTGTACTGGTTATACCCCTCCTAGTTTCTTGCACCTGCACATTAGCGAAACCTGGGAAGCTGAAAAAGTCCTTGATTTCTTAGCAACAACTAATAACATCAGTGTATTATCAACATCCTTCACATATGAAGTCTCTTACTAAATTCAAAACACAGAAACTACCAGGAAGAAAATTAGCTCCATCCCAGCCAAAACCAGAACAGTCACTGAACTTAAGTCTGTGACCTTTGACTACTCTCTAAGCATTAGATTGATGTCCAAATTTTGAGCACTGCCAGCCTTTTTCCAAACCACACCTACGCTCAATATTTCCTACTGTCTTCTAACTTGGTTGATATATCTAACATAGGAGACAAAATAACTATATATACAGTAAAGTGTTCTTTAATAACTTCTAAGGATTTTTCTAAGAAGCTATTAAAGAATTTGTTAAAATTTCCCTTATTAATGAAATATTTCTGATTCTGAAGTTTCTTTTAATTATATGACCTTCCAATCCTTTGCAAGTGTGTGTTAATTCTAATGAATTTTGGTTTTTTATTTCAGTGTGAATTCACTGATAAAATGGGGGTTAGAAATACTAACGTTAGTTTCCTAAAGTTTTCCTTAAAAGCAAAATTCATTACAATGCCAACACAAAGATTCAAACACTCATAAATTCAACTAGACTGAATTTCTACCACCATCAGTCAGCAACCGCACGGAGGCAGAACCTAGATGTTCTTCATCCAAGGCCCGTGCTCTAATTGTGGAATCGGATTGTTTCAAGTCTCCAAAACTACTTGCACAGGCCAAAAGTCTTCAGATTTTCTATTATCTCTGTTGAAGTGAACACTTTCGAACTCTGTATTAGTGAATAGAGAAATTTATATTATAATTTACTGTAGGTTTGATTATAGACTCACGTTACTGAGTGATGAGAATGAATCATTTCAAGGCTGCTAGATGGAACCTTAAAACTCAATAAAATTAGGAAAAGAATCAGTCAGAAGGAAGGCATACCAAAATCTTCCTAGTGAAAAATACGTTTCATTATAAAATAACAATTTTCATTGCAAAACATCACAGATTAACATTGCTTACCTTTAAAGGCACTGTCAGGAAAAATAAGGGGAAAAAAATAACCTTCTAATTTTGATTTTGATTTTTTTAAATCTGACCATTTTATTTCAATTTTTCATCTTTTTTGTCATAGAATATATAAAATAACTTATTTCTTGATGATTTCCTCCATTTTTTTTTCTTTATACTGCCTTCCACAGTAACTTCTCAATTTTTTTTTCTATCTTTTGCCAAAATCTAAGGGTTAAAAATAGACACAAAACGGTTCCACACATCACATATTTTATTTCATTTATTGATAATGAGGAAAAAGGCATTTTTGAGAAAGTGATGAAAATTAAGTTTTGTATTATAAACATAAAAAGGACAGAAGTATGAAATTAATATTAGAACAATTATTGAAATAATATCTTTCCTTCCCAGCTTTTTTGGTAAGTTGTTAATTATTCTTTTTAACCTGGAAGCAAAATACTTTCAAAGTGTTTAAGCCTGAAAGGGTACAAATAAATCAACAGGTGCCTCTCTGTGTTTCTAATAATATAAATAACCTTAGAAATCCACCTGTGTATCCCAGGAACCTTCTCAATTTTTTCAACATTCAGAACAAATCAGTTTTGACGTATGTTTGAAGAATGGGCAGAGGTTAGGGCTTGTTCCTATTTCATCTGAGTTAGTTTGGCCATGATGATTCACAAGGAACTCATTCGTTCCCATGGCAATGCAGTGAATTCTGTAAGACTCTGCTTCTGTCATTGCAAATGAAGCAAATTTTGTGAAAATATATCAGTTGAAGGAAAATATCAGGTAACAGACAAAGCTAAGGTTCTTGAAGATAAATAATTCATTTCAAAGGGATTTGCAAGTAATTCATAAACCGAAAATAAGTTCATAGAAATTTGAGTCTAGTATGAAAAAATGCAAAGGAACTCAAGGTAGGAATTCTTAATAAAATAAGAATTTGAGAAGTTTTCTTTTGGGACAGATTCTGCTACGTGGGCTCCTTCTGGGTGTCACAAAGGGCTCTTAAAGCCAATCCCAAATAGCTACTGAAGAAACAGCAAATATCTTCTTTGCACTTCAAACACCACAAGAGAGAGAGAATATTTCACCTTAGTAGGGCTTTAGAGACAGGAGGACACATCCCTGCAAGAAGCGGCATGTCTTGACCTGTCAAGAAGCATGAATCTTCTCAAAGAAGGCTGGAACAGACATTTTGGTAGGAGAGTCAGGATGAGTATTTCTCTCCTTGTAGCTCTTACTGACAGCACCACAGGACATAACCCAGGACATTACATCAAGAATACGCTAATCCAAAGCAAAAAGGTTGTTTTCGGAAGACTGTAAGACGTTCCTTACAACACCCATTTCATTTCAGCTGCAATTGCCATAAATCATATCATAGAATCATAGAATCATAGAATCACATGGTTGGATGGGACCTATAAGATCATCTAGTCCAACCGTCTTCCCACTACCATTGCTGCCACAGCTACTAAACCATATCCTGTAGCTTCTCATCAAGCCGCCTCTTGAACACTGCCAGGGAGGGAGACTCCACCACCTCCCTGGGCAGGCCGTTCCAGTGCCTTACCACTCTTTGAGAGAAAAAGTTTTTCCTCAAGTCCAATCTAAACCTCCTCTGGTACAACTTGTGGCCATTTCCTCGGGTCCTGCTTGTTGCCTGGAAGAAGAGGCCAAACCCCTGTTCATCACAACCTGCCTTCAGGAAGCTATAGAGTGCAATGAGGTCTCCCCTGAGCCTCCTCTTCTCCAGACTAAACAATCCCAACTCTCTCAGCCGCTCCTCATAAGACTTGTGCTCCAGACCCCTCACCAGCTTTGTTGCCCTTCTCTGGACACGTTCCAGGGCTTCAAGCTGTGAGAAAGGTAATGAATCTAGTTCTCTGTTGTCTTCTTCTTCATCCTCTACAGAAAAAAAAAATTCTAAGTTTTCACATATCACAAATTCTAAGTTTTCACATATCACACAAAACCAAAAAGTTCAAGACTTAATTGTAAAGATCAGCAAATCTACTAGTTATTATTCGAATAGTATAGCTGTCAGTTCATGGGAATAAATGGAATTTTCACTTTATGAAGTGGGGATTTACTAGCATAATTTTTCTTAATTTAACCAAATATAAATAATTGTATTATTTGTAACAGAAGTTGTTAAATAATTTTTCTTGCCATAAAACAATAGCAGCTTAGTGGAAAATAAAAACATACAGGGTGGGTTTAGATGTGAAGTTCTTTGCCCATCCAAGCAAAAACTGGACTAAGTTTATCGCACTGCAAGTGATTTAAGATAGAAGTTAGCCCAGGGTGCTCAGATATACCGCTATCCTGAGTCCCTCGCAGTACCTTGTAAAGACACCTCTGCATGGCATTGCTATAATGAAAGTGGGCAAACCAAGCTGCAAGTTGGACAATTTCTGTACAACTATAGGTGGAATAAGCACCTTTTATCACACTATTCCTATTTTTAATCACTAAACACACTACTCCTGCTGCAGTGTCCTCCACCTTTAACAATATTTCCTGTGTAGACCGTGTATGTATTTATATGATATGGCAAATAGATCAAGTCAGCACTCTACAATCCAACAGTTAGGGGCCAGTTTTGTATTGAAATGAAACAAATCTTAACAAATAGCAATATCTGCTTGGGAGAACATGATTTACCTTGTCAAAGAGAGCTTGGAAATCTTTCTGGAAAAAGGATTTTAAACAGTTATGCCAGTATAAGTCCAACTTTTCATGTTAAGTATAGAAGTGTTTTATGTTAGTATAGAATATTCCCCCTCCTGGACATAAATAGCACTACTACAAAAAGTGCTTTCATGTTAAATCAAGTGATGACCATTCGGAGGTGATTTGTACTGCTTTTTCATCATTCAGTTAGGTAAAGTGGTGGGCTTTTAACATGCAGGTAAGGGTTATATTCTTTCTTTAAATAACTGGCATGAAGAAGTGGTCAAAAGATTTTACAATGATTTTGCAAAGTTTATATTTATTTTTACTTTAATTTGGAGAAATAACTCATCACCTCTACCTAAATTTGTAATGAAAATCTGGCAGACCAAAGTTCCAGACTGCCCCACACCTCATAGGTCAGGGAAAGCAGCTGAATTTCAAGCACATAAATTTAGAAGTGACTATGCCCATGTTTTCTGACTCAGTATGCCAGAAAAGTGGTAGCCCAAAGCCCTGACATTTTTTGTCAGATGATTTGCAGAAGACATGAGCCTCGTAACTTGAGACCTGCACCTTTGCTGTCCATCAAGAAGACTGCTAAAAGTAGATTATACAATTTTGCAAAAAAAAACCCCCAAACATTACAAATGGATAACCACAAGTAGAGTTCAGACAGAACAATGTCTAATGACACCCAGAGCTTCGACGGTATCAAACCATCACCATGTTTCATATGTCACAAATTCACATTCCTCAGTGAAGAGATTGTCAGTGAATTCCTCAACAGGTCTATCTCCAAGTCACTGATGTACTTTAAAAAAAAAAAAAAAGCATTTATTGATTTCAACTCAGATCTGAACCAAAAATCTTCCAAAGTCTGGTTACTGGTAGGAAGGTAATGATTCATACTGATTCTATTATAGCTCGGGAAAAATGAACCTATCTGGATATAAAACAGAAATAAAACTTACAAAGAGATGTGGGTTGTACCAGTGATTTATTAAACTAGACTGAATTTTTAAAAGTAGGCAACACAGTAAATGACAATCTGAGACTGTTAAATCTGTAGCCTGATTTTGAAATCAAAGAATTTTCGCTTAAAGAAAAAAAAATGAGAGAAAGGAAAAAAAAAATTAAGGGAGGGGTGGAAGAGAGAGAGACATTTTAGCTGAACCATCTTCAAATCCATCTGCATTTATCCAGATGGAACCTCAAAACCTTTTGAAGTCCATTAATTGTTACTCTGGCTGTTCAAGTTTCCCTGTATCATCCAGTAGAGATTTCTAACCTCAAAAAGTACAGGATAATGAGTGCTTTTATGACATAAAAGAACTACAGTGCACACAGAAAATAATGATTCTGTCAGTTACAGAAAAAAAAAGTATTTAGTACCATAGAGTGATTTTTCCAGTGTTGCAGTCGACTGCCTTCAATGTCTGTTGTCTCCAAGGCTGAGTGAATCACCTTTTAAATATATATAAAGATCTCCTGTGAAATCACTTTCTCAGTAGCTCAGCTGCACAAGGTAGAGATAATCTATATCAAAAATTCCTGACAGGGACTGTGCTTTCTTAGCACGCCTTTGAAACCTTCCTACTCAGTGACCTCAGGCTTCAATGAGTCACTGTAAAAAAGTCAAGCTGCCGTATGTAGGTAATGAATGCACAGATTCATATTGCTGCTATTGCAGCTATGAAAAAAAAAAAATGAACATTTCTGGAAACTAAAATCTGTGAAGTTTATATTTGGAAAAAGAAATGTAACAAAATCTCACGGATTTCATAGTATGAAACTGTGCTGTCAGATGGGTTCAGTACCTCTTTCACTCCATTGCACGTATCTCCGAGTCATCTGCACTGCATATATGTTGCAAACCAAGTTTTTTCGTTAGCAAAAAGAACCAGAAGACAGTTTTGCTCAGGACGTTGCACCATACAAGCAGTATGGATGTGGCTAGCCTACTGCATAAAGGTTTACACTTGAGTGGTACAGACATGAGCTTGCTTCTCTGGAGGAGCAAAGACATAGTAAGTGTACTCACACTGAAATTCAGCATTAAAAAGAAAGTTTTTATTCTTTCCACTCTAATCACACTTTATGGCACTGATCTATTAAGACCGATATGTGGAATGACTCTTTCTACCAAGGCCAAGGACATAGCTCTACCAAGACTCACTGTGATGAGCTAGAGGAAGGGAGAAAATTAGGTAGTCCCCTATTGCCTTCTCTCTCTTTTTTTTTTTCCTGTAGTATAAAACCTGACCAGCTTAGATTACAGATTAAGTGTAGTCTTAGGAGCCAAACAGCATCTAGCTTCTTTCACTCCAGTGTTTCTTATAGGTTTACATAAGGAGAAAAAATGGCAGACATATTTCTTAAAATTCAGCTAGTAGGCAAATTGCAGGATGACGTGAGAGCTGGATGAGTTCTCCATTTTACTAAATTAATTTGAGCCTGTATTCATCTCACACAGTATTACCTACCAAAAGACATTAAGTCAGGAGCATAGTCTCCCTGAATTTTCCCTTTGGTCAGTCTCGAAAAATAGGCAACTGTAGGGAGTAATTCACCCCCTACAATTCCCTACAACTGACCAATCTGAGGACCACCTGTCTGAATTCAGGAGCTGTGTACAAAGGACATGAAGCAGCAGCATGGCTGCCTGGAAGTGGTTTCCTTAACTTACAAGTCTTAATTTGCTTCTTCTCCTAGGAGTAGGGTTGAGAACATACATTCATGTTGCTCCCTCATGCTGCTTTTGAACAGATGTTCTCACTGAGGTCTAGCTGCACTGAAAACCATTGCTGTTCCCCCCTGCTTATCAGTGGCTCCTGCAAGTACGCATCTCACTGAGAGCTGTGCAGATTCACCTCAGAAGCAGGTGAAACAAAACCCATGTTCCTTTTGTATCACTTCTTTTGTCTAATTAATACTCCACATGGTCTTCCAAGGAGGGAATGAGAAACACTTTATGAAAGAGATGCTTTTTTATAAAAGCTCCATGGAACTTCAGAAACTGCCCCATCTTTTAATAGAAATCCTTATTGTTTGTGTACATTTAGATAGGTACATGCATATATACATAAATGTGTTTCAGTAACAACATCTTGGAAATGCATGAATACGAACATTTCCAATTAATTACAAGTCCATCTGGTCTCTGCGGGTTGTTAGTAGGGTAGTTAGTTTTATAGTTACAAACTCAGGAGCTCAAATTCAAATCCAGCTTGTAAGCCATGGATTGCACTCTAGTCTGCAGTCATTAACAGCTCTCAGCCTGAGGGCCATACTCTACCTCCAGGGCTATTTTTGAAGCATAGCTCTCCAGTCTTGGGATGCAGTTTTCCCATATTTTATTTTTCCAGCCCTGTGTATAGGATTTATTATACTTTCCCATCTGTTTAGTATAAAAACTGCATACAGCACACAAGGACATATAGTTTATGTATTACTATATTTTATGACAATTTATATTCAATCAGTTGAAGTGAAGGATATGAAAAAGCTTATTCTAAAGTACTATGTATAGGATATATATGGGACACATCATTATCAGGAGAACTGGCCAAGTAGGACAAAGACTGATTTTGCCTTCTGTAACTTTTGACAGCCCAGGAATTTTTACTTAAAATGAACAATAATTGTATCGATACCTTAAGACTTTTTGTAATGAACTAGTCTGTGTGGTCACATGTTTTGACCCATCAGTTTCCTTCTAGTATAAAATAGTTGACAAAATTCAGTGAAAACTGTCAAGTGCCATCAGAAGACAAGAAAGCTACTTCCTGTTGTCTGTGTTCCCCATAGTGATTGGTCCTTTGTGCAGTCTGAATGACATGGGCTTTAAAACCTAAAAAAAAATTATCAAAATAATTCCTAGCAGACATTTTACTGGTATTACAACAATGACAACAAAGCAGCACATTAACAGATCAAGTTGAGGGAATGCATTCCTTTAAGATTAACTATTTCTTGAGACTTTTAGGAGCTGTGAAGATGCTTGAGGCAAGAAAAGGGTATGACTCCTAGGCAGAGGCAAAAGAGAATGCTCATTCCACCTTCTTGTTTATTCAGTTTCTGATTTTTGCCCTTCCTCTTAATATGTAGCAGTCCCATTTACTCTTTCTATTAGAAACTCTATCATGAGTTTCTAATACTGGAGACTTTTGTTGTTTTTCTGATGTGTAGAAAACTCAGCAGGGAACAACCCATACTTCCCTCCTGCTGTTTTGTGTATTGACAGATAAGAGTGTGACCTAACTTCTTTTAAACAAAAAGTTATTTTTTTTTTTCAACACTGCTGTGTACCAGCCTCTAGGGTTCTGGACAATGGTGACAAGTGGTGAAATGTCTAAACCCATAATTTCCTTGCAAATGGTTTACATTCGTGTTTGCTATCCCAGTGACATTGCTATGCCAGATTACTATGTCTGCTGAAGAATATTGATATGCATGAACACAGCAGCTTAACTTACAGCAAGATATTCCTGGGAAAGTGAGAGTAACAAGCAAGGGCTTCTTTGTTTGTTTGTTTACTCCTATGCAATGTAAGTAGTTGACCTTGTTTTGTTCTGGGACTAGTTTTTTTTCTATTCTTCTGCCTTTGTATTTTTGTTTAATTTGACCAACATGTTTTGTCAAACAACAAAGTTTAACATTATCTTCAATGCTGCTGTTAGTATAAAGCACTTCTGGTGCTTTCCTCATATTTTGCAATACTCACATGATGTGTGTATTCTTCCCATTAATCCCTTTGGAACGACTTTTTTGACATCTTGTCCTGCATAATATTGAGACACATCTCAGACTGAAAGTATGGCCTTGAAAGATATTGTCCCAGCAATACTGCATTAATAGACCTGTTCTCTGTGTAAGATGTCATTCCTCAGCACTCTCAGTTCACTTTTCAGCTAAGAAAAATGAACATTTTCCTTTCTTGACATGGCAAGTATGTACCTCAGCTCTAGAATTGACTCCAGTATGCTTTAGCCAAATGATATAAGAGCATACATTTTAAAAGAAAGAAACCTCTCTCTTGTCTTCAATTAAGAAAACATTTGAAATAAGCTTAAAAGTGACCCCTATGTGGTTTTTGGAGGCACAAGGAATCAGTTTTTGCAGTAAAATTAGTGGTCTATAGTCTGTTTTGGGTAGTCTTGAAGTCACAGGAATAAATTAAATGTTTTCTTTGACCAGTATACAGCCTCATGTAACCTTGGAAGGCAGAAGATACAAGAAGCATAGAAAAACAATTTGGTGTCAACTATCACTTTAAAAAATTCTGTTCTTGCAGACAGTGAAGAGCATTCTCATTTTGTATAATTCTTCAGCTCTGCATAAGAAGTTACGTTTCATCCTTTTTTCTGCAATGACCAATGCTTTTTTTTCATTCTAGTTCTTCTACTTATGACACAATTTTCAAAAAAAAATGTCCATTGACATGGACTTAAAGACTCATTTGGAAAGATCCATAGCTTCTGAAGTTCTGTTGACAGTTTTCTTCTGACTAGAAGGCAGAATCTTCTTTAATGATTTGGGATCTGTGCCCTTCCATTCAGTTCACCACCTGATTGAGGCTTGCCTATTTCTCACCTGCACTGGATTTTCTTTTCTTAGCAGCATCATAAACATATATTTTCTATAAGAGTATTTATTTGGATTCAGATTTATTCCATATAATTCCACGTTCAAAACTTAAAAAAAAAAGGCCTGTGTTAAGCGCCCAGTCACCTGACACTTAACAGTCCCTTTACAGTCAGAGAGAGAGTAAGACATAATTCACCAAAGTATTTTTTGCAATTTTCCATCTCCGGCGAACCACCATTGTGCTCTTAATTGTGAACTACTTCACATGTCTTCATGCCTCAGGTATCCATCCTTGCAGTGCTTCAGATCTTCCATGCCTCTAACATGTGCAAACACTTACCACGTCTCAGAGGCTTCAGCAGACAATTTCTTTGGCCTGGAAAAAATTGCTTTGTCAATGGTGAGTTCGAAATCTTTTAGTAGCCTCTTTTGGAATACTTTGCTCTAGATAGTATCCTGATTTAGTCAGATGTTACGGACTGAGTTAACTCCAGAACTCAAATATAGTTTTGTACAACTTGAAGTTGTACAAATTGCTCCACAAATTCTCACAAACCTTTTTTATGAATCTGCCTAAAAATTGTTTGCATGCTTTGTTTTTATATGAAGTGAGGTACTCGTTGATTTTTGTCTGCACTTTCAGAGTTAGTCACTCTGCTTGAGCTACTGAAAAATATTAAAACATCACGTAGTCCAAAACCACCTACTGTCAGAAAAAAAAAAAAGACTGCCGTCTCTCTTCCTTTTTGCTGCTACCTGTTGCTTCTAGTTCCTTTTAAACTTCCTCCAGCTGTCCTCCACGTTTCCTAAAGGGTTTAAATCTGCTGGGGCCTTAAATAACTCCTTTGTTCTATTCAGGGTGAGCTCAGTAGACTTTTTCCCTGGTCCAGTGTTTGGTTTAGCAGTCGCAGAGAACAGGGAGATGGCAGAAACTGGCTCCATGTAGAATCATAGAATAGTTTGGGTTGGAACAGATCTCCAAATATCATCTAGTCCAACCCTCCTGCAATGAGTAGGAACATCTTCAACTAGATCAGGTTACTCAGAGCTTCATCCAACCTGACCTTGAATGTTCCCAGGGATGGGGATCTACCACCTCTCTGGGCAACCAATTCCAGTGTTCTACCACCCTCATTGTAAAAAAATTTCTTCCTTATGTCTAATCTAAATCTATCTCCTTCTAGTTTAAAACCATTACCCCTTGTCCTATCACAACAAGCCGTGCTAAAGAGTTTCTGCCCGTCTTTCTTATAAGCCCACTTTAAATACTGGAAAGCCACAATAAGGTCTACCTAGAGCCTTCTCTTCTCCAGGCAGAACAGCTCCAACTCTCTCAGCCTGTCTTCATAGGAGCAGCCCTCTTATAATCTTTGTGGCCCTCCTCTGAATTCAGTCCAACAAATTTATATGTGGAAACAGTACTCCAGGTGGGGTCTCATGAAAGTAGAGCAGAGGGGCAGAATCACCTCCCTTGACATGCTGGCCACATCTCTTTTGATGCAGGCCAGTATACAATTGGTTTTCTGGGCTGCAAATGCACACTGCCAGCTCACGTTGAGCTTCTCGTCCACCAGCACTCCCAAGTCCTTCTCCTCAGGGCTTCTCTTAATCCATTCTCTTCCCAGTCTGTATTTGTGCTTGTGATTACACTGACTCATGTGCAGGATTTTGCACTTGACATTGTTGAACTTTATGAAGTTTGCATTGGCCCACCTCTCCAGCCTGTCAAGGTCCCTCTGGATGGCATCCCTCCTCTCCAGTGTGTTGACCACATCACACAGCTTGGTGTTTTGGCAAACTTGCTGAAGATGCACTCTATCCCACTGTCCATGTCACCACCAAAGATGTTAAAGAGTGCTGGACCCCATACCGACCCCTGAGGAACACCACTTGTCACTGGTCTCCACCTGTGCATCGAGCTGTTGACCACGACTCTTTGAGTGCAAATGTCCAGCCAGTTGCTTATCCACCAAGTGGTCCATTCATCAAATTGATGTCTCTCCAATTTAGGGACAAGGATGTCATGTGGGACACTGTCAAATGTTTTCCACAGCTCCAGGTAGATTACATCCGTTACTCTTCCCTTATCCACCAATGCTGTAATCCCATTGTAGAAGGCCATCACATTTTTCAGGCACAATTTTCGCTTAGTGAAGCTGTGTTGGCTGTCACCCATCACCTCCTTATTTTTCATGTGCCTTAGCATAGTTTCCAGGAGGATTTGCTCCATGATCTTGCCAGGCTTAGTGGTGAGATTGACTCTCCTGTAGTTCCCAGCATCTTCCTTTTTTCCCTTTTTAAAAATGGGGGTTATGTTACTAATTTTCCTCTTTACTGGGATGCATCACTTCTCAGCTTGGAAAAGGTGATCATTGAATATTAAACAGCTTGCTTGGACCCCTCTTCCCTCTAGGGCTTGGGTATCCCATGGTACTCTACCAAACAGATCCCCGAAGAGGCCAATGTCTGCTCTCCTGAAGTCCAGGGTAGTGAGCTTGCTGTGTGCCCTCCTCGCTGCCCTAAGGATTTTGAACTCCACCATTTCGTGGTCACTGCAGCCAAGGCTGCCTTTGAGTTCCACATTCCCCACCAGCCCCTCATTATTTGTGAGAACAAGGTTCAGCACAGCACCTCTCCTCATTGGCTCCTCTATCACTTGGAGAAGATAGTTATCATTAACACATTCCAGGAACCTCCTGGATTGCTTATGCCCTGTTGTCTTGTCCCTCCAACAGATATTGGGGTGGCTGAAGTCCCCCATGAGGACCAGGGCTTGTGACTGTAAGGCTGCTCCTATATGTGTATAGAGGCACTCATCCACTCAGTCTTCCTGGTTGGGTAACCTGTAGCAGACCCCCACTATAATGTCCCCTGTCCCTGCCCTCCCTTTAATCCAGACCCGTAAGGTCTCAATCAGGTCCTCTTCCATCCCCAGGCAGAGTACTCCAGTTGGTTGTTGACACAGAGAGCTACACCTCCTCCTCATCTCCCCTGCCTGTTCTTCCTAAAGAGCATGTATACCTCCTTTCCAACAGTTCATGAAGACATTCTTAAAGTGCAGAAAAATTTAAGTCATCCTTCCTTCACATCAGGTCATTTTCTTCCAATTATCACAGACAAAAACATCCTGAAGTGGGAGTTTCCCATGAAGTGAGGGGTAGCAAGAGGGAGGATGTAGAGAAGATAGGATGAGTATGTATGTAGAGAAACCAGAACTAGCTGTGGCCTACTGAGAAATGTCAGACTTGTTAGAAAGAGAATCAAACACAGCAGCTAATGAGCCTAAATAACAAGCACTGTCTTTTCCCTTGTGATCCTCCTCTTTGTGTCTTCCCAGCTGCCTGGGCAATAAATAGCCTTTGGGGCAGAAGAGAGCAATTGCATCTCAAGGGAAACAGCAACCTGAGCTGCTTCTGTTGCTCTATTGAGATTTGTTCAGCCATCCTACGAGACCAGCAGCAGAGGAAATGGACATATCTCAAAAAGAAAAAATGGTATAATTTTCAGCAAAAGCTTACAAAAATCTGTCACACTGTTTTCAGCTTCACCTCTTCATTCTTCTGAGTTTTCAGAAATAGCTTCATTATCTATAGAAAAGCAACTCCACTCAACAGAAAGGTTTTCTCTAGTTGACATTGGTTTTGTACAATATTGGCACAGAACCAAAATATTTTGAAGTTTTTCAATGAGAAAAAGAAAAGCAAGAGGCAAATAGAGATGGAAATACAGTCAATGGCCTATTTAGATATGTCACTTGTTAGGTATATGAACTCTTTTTGCATCTGTTTCTCTTTGTACAAACAATTAAACATTCACCACATTAGAAAGGTGAAGATTAGCTATCCATGGGCTGATGATATAGGACTTTGGCTAGGTTGCAAGACACTTGCGGAAAAGCCCCTTTTCTTAATTACATAAATCAAAGACTTAATCTATCCATAAAACCCAACTGAATCTTGTAGTTACTAGCATATGGTTGTCCTGTGATGAAGGTCACCCTTTTTATCTTCCCAAAAATTCTTCTCTGATGCCAAAATATTTATATGCATTCCTTAAAAGATGATACATTCCGAAAACACTACTTTTTTCTGAATGTTTTAATGGCCAGATTCTTTATTGAAAAATTTCTAACCAGTTGTGGAAAAATCTGAGGTTTATATAAAGTTAACTGATGAAAAAGGACAATTCGTTCACGACAGGAACTTTTTTGCAATGCATGTTGTCCTCGTTTTATTTAGTGATGAGGAGCTACAGTGCCAGCTTCTGTAAGAAGCTGGTAGAAGTTGTTTTCCCTTTGTCCAATGGACTCGCCTGGGCCTAGGGCGGACCCGCTGCTGGCCAGGGCCGAGCCAACTGGTAGCAGAATGTTCTGTGGTAACGCCTCTACGATAACATATTTAAGAAGGGGAAAACCAGAAAAAATAAAAAAGAAGATGATGATGTGCAGAAGCTGGAGTGGAGGCAGAGAGGAGGAGGCACGAGCCTTGTGGGCCTTGTGGCCCTCACCCTCTGGCCTCACGCCGGGCGGCCGACTGGGCCCGACTCGGCCCGGCCCAGCTGCCAGAAGTGGAGAGGAGATGTGAAGAGAACCTGAGAGGCGTCTGCCTGCCTGTTGTGAAGAATTTCTTGTGAGAGGAACGGCTGCAGACTCCAAGGTCAGTGAAGAAGGAGGGGGAGGAGCAATGTTACTTCTGGCAGAGATTCCCCTGCAGCCCGTGGTGCAGCCCATGGTGAGGCAGGCGGATGCCTGAAGGAGGCTGTGGCCCGTGGAGGGCCCAGTGGGGCACCTGTTCCGGAAGGACTGCACTCCGTGGAAAATGACCCACGCCTGAGCAGTTCACGAAGGAGTGCAGGCTGTGGGAGGGACCCCACGCTGGAGCAGGGGAGGAATGTGAGGAGTTCTTCTCCCAAGGAGGAAGGAGCAGCGTAAAGCGACATGTGGTGAATTGACCATAACCCCCATTCCCTCTTCCCCCCTGTGCCACTTCGGGTCGGGGAAGAAGGTAGAGATAATGTTAAGCCCAGAAAGAGGGAGGGGTGGTGGGGAAGTTATCTTGTTCTCTTTCTCGTTATCCTGCTTTGGTTTTAATAATAAATAAATAGTTTCCCCAAGTCGAGTCTGTTTTGCCTGTAACAGTAATTTTAAGAATCTCTCCCTGTCCTTATCTCAAACCTTGAGCCTTTTTTCTTATATTACCTCTGCCTATTCCCTCAGAGGGTGGGGAGAGTGAGAGAGAGACTGTGTAGTCTGGTCCTAAGCAGGGCTAAACTACAACACATATATTTTCTTTAAATGTAACAAAAATTATTCACTTTCAACAAAAGTAGAAAACTAAAAAATATTTTAGTAAAATAGATTTTTTTTAAAACAGAGATCTATTTTTAAAAATCTGTAATTTTTCACTCAGAAATATTTCCTCCATTTTCTCCATGGGCTTTGTGTCTATTATTCTATTTACAAAGTATCCAAGGCAATTCTTCATTCAGGACTTGTGTCTGGTTTTTCTCATTGATGGCAATAGAGTTACTTCACTACTACAGTATCTCAGTTGTATGCTGTTGTGGTAGGATGGCAATAACACTGTTTATGCAGTGGTAAAAATTGAGTTATGTGGGAATAATCAACTTCCTATAAATGTAAGAAACTTATTCACATACAAGAAAGTTTTTAAAGGGCCATGTGAAAAGAAATTAGATTTTCTTGCAAGGAACTAGTACATAAAATCACCACGGAGGGTCCAGTGCTTGCTCTTCATTATAGCTAAGGGCTGAGTTCCTATGCAAACATCTGACCAATGCACTTTGGATTCCAGGACATCACAGTACCCTGCTGTTATTTTGATGAGAAAGAAGGAGTGAAAAAACAAACTGGGCATTCCAGCCTCTGCTCTACCTCAACTTAAAACATAAGATGCTGTGAGTGTTGTTCTGTTGTACACTGATCAATGTGATTGTAGCTTTGAAGCTGGCTGTACATCATGCAGCAAAGATATCTTTGATTAATCCCCTCCTGGTTAGTTTAAGTGATAGAAAGCCCCCTGAGGACTTAGGCTTGCTCTCCTTCTTTGCAGAGATCAGAGACAAATAGTTTCTTCCTGTGTTATTCTTGTCTTGTGTAAAGAGGATTTGTACAAGGAAGTCCCTGGTGTAAATAGTATTGAAAAATTGTTCTAAAGGATTAAAGCTTCTTTAACGATCTGACCCTGATCGTTGCTGTGTCTTCTAGCAACCTGCACCAATGTATCTAGGTTTGGGCTTCAAGTAATGAGGCAATGCTGTAGACATGTTTTGAGAAAATGTAAAAGACAGAAGCCTCACTCACTGGTATATTTATTAGAATAAATATTAGTGTCAGTTCGTCATGCTTAAAGGGAGCTGATTTTGCCCAATAAGTTATAGACACAAGAGCACACTAGTATAGCATCTACTTTTTTGCCTCTTTATGTGCCTTGAGAATAAAAGCAGGTGAGTACTGGGGAAGTAGGGTAAGAATGAAACACTATAGCTCCACTGAATTCTCAGACTGTTCCTGGACTCTTACTTTAAGGCTGAAAGAGACATGCTTTTTTCCTATATCAGAATGTTGTCCAATGTCACTTCTAATTCAATAAACAGAAATGTCTGTATGACTGTCAAAAAAAATTCTACAGATCACTGACCTTTCACCAACTTTTCCACCTCAGGTAGAACTTGAGTGAGGAGTTCATGTTTAGAGCATCTTTCAAATTCATTGCCTGTTTCTTACCAAATGTGCATTTATTAGTTTTTCTGTTAGCCAAGAGCCTAAGGAAAAGGTAGAACAATTCCATTTAATGGGCAGAATTCTTGTATAAACATCCTGCCCATTAGTTATTTTTGGAAATATAGAAGCCAATGGAGCTGTTGAACTATAAGGTCACATTTGCTTAGAGCAAAATCTCTGTGTCAAGATTTCAGACTGCCTATAGTTCTTTACTTGCAGAAGGGAGACTACAGAGGAAACAGAGATGTAGACTGAGCATCAAAACAATGCTTTAAAGAATTCTTGTTCTTCCACAGAATAACTCAGGAAGGAGAGCTAAAAGGAGAAGTAAAACAGTTGATACTTTTCTGTATAAATGGTGACTCTGGAAAAAACTACTGTTTGCACACTGACATTAAATTAAGATGGCCTGGACAAACTCAAATCTGTTTTTTTCAGAGCTTTCTGCATCTTGACTGGGCAATTTGGATGTTCTTTGTTGGTTGTTATTTGTTGTTTTGTGATTGGGAAGATTCTTTTTACTTCTCATGAAAAAAAAATCTATCTGTGAAATATTGATAATGATATGGATCAAAATTGTATAGTTTTTAAATTTACCACACAGCATCTGTCATATAAATCAGTGGAGGAATAGATAACATCAGTTATCTTCTTAGCAGACTACCTTTTTAGTCTGGATTAGTCCAGACTTACAGCAACAAATATAAATACTTGAGTATGTATCAGCCCCAGATCCTGGGAGAATGGCCTCTGGGTCACAGACCCCCTATGCTTCTCCTGGGATAATTTGCTTCTTGTCTCCATTACACTGGATCTGTGCTACCCTCATCGCTTCCAACTTCTCTTTTTTCTTGTAGTGTCTCGCCTTTCCAGTGCCTTCAACCTCAGTTCATTGCTCAGGTGACACCAGCCTCTGACATGGACGCCCAATTTAAATGTAATATAGAAAACTGATAAATTCTTGAAACTGGCACTGAAATAAGTAATTTTATCTTTCTACCCTCCCCATTCATCTTATTCCAGTTTAATGTCTTGCCACACTTACAGCTTGAACAAGCCTCAAAGCGGTCCTGTTCACAGTCTGCCCATGGACGCTTTGAGAGTCTCCAGCACTCACACTCTTGGCCCAGGTTTTGTACCAACATTTCACCAGTACCTTTCCCATGGACCGGTTGTGGTTTCCCAACTCTTTTCCCAGCCCATTCAGATACCTTCTTGTCCCTTCTGCCCACATTGTCTCCGTTTGCTTCTTCTGCTGTCCTTTCACTACTGGCTGGGTACAAGAATAAATGGCTTGTTGCTGGCCTGCTGCTGCTGGGCTTTTGCACCAAGGTCTCCCATCTTCCTATCCAGATATGGGCAGCTAGATTAGGCCATTGTAGTTAATCAGAAGTAGCTGCAGTATATTGAAATGGAGAATTGTAAAAAACAAGTCCTTTGGCAGATGCAGAGATGAAACCAACCAGACTAGACGGGATCTTCTGTTAATAAAAATCAGCATAGCTCTATTATTTAATATTTCCAAACTTCCCATCCTTGTGTATGAAATAAGAACATTGCCAACACAGCTCACATTTCATCAGGGCACTTAAGTATATATTAATCATCTATATTTGTTCAGCAAAGTATTCAGCAGATGTTTTACTTTAATTCTCATGGAGGTCAGCATATAAAAGCATATTTAAATGCTTACCATAATAGAATTAGGATGAAGCATCTGGACCTAAGAAGAAAAGCAGTCTGCTGCACAAAAAGTAAAAGAAATCTGAAGAGAGAAGAATACCAGATTCCTTCTTTTTTTACACAACACCTCATTGTAACTGAATATCAGAATATCAGACACATCTAATTTTTGTTTATTTTTGTAAATTTGGTGTCTTCTGTACATTTATTTTCTTGGATACATTTCTTGGTCAGTTGAAATGGTCCCTAAAAAGATTTCAGTTACCTTTTCCCATCTGTACTTCCCTTTTTTTACCACATTTAATATATGATCAAGGAAGAGAAAACTAAGAATACAGAAGCACTCAAGAAAGCAATCACAGATTCTCCAGTTACTGCTGAAGTAACTCCCTGAAGATGATGTGTTATGCTTCCTTTCCATTTTTACTTGGCAATCCTCAAAAGCACGTCAGATGGGTGACCTCTCTCATCCTATCCTTGTCCTCAAACATTAATTAGTTTATGCTTTGTGACTGAATCCTGCTGACTAGTATCTCTGAAGTTAATCGTGTCACTAGGGACATTTGTGTAAGCTTAGGTTCTATGTAATAGCACTAATTATAAAAGGAGATGTAAGGTTATTTGGCTACAGAAGTGCATTGTTTCTTGAGGTTACAGAAAAACAAGATAAGTTTTCAGATGTCACCGGTGAGAGGAACAAGTCAAATGTGAACTGGCTTCGTGCTGCTCACCAACTCATTAACACCTCTGTTTTTCTGTCTTCACTCTTCTTTCTCTCACCCACGGCAATGTCCTATGGCAATGGTATTTGTCCTTGCTGGGGGACAGAGAGCAAGGAGTAAGGATCTGGTGCAAATTTCTGCAGAAAAGCTTAGTGCAAGGAAGAAGGAATGCAAGAGGATAGGTTGCTTGAAATTTTTATAGGAATAGAGGAATATATCTCTTTTTTTTCCATTTATCCTTTGGTAGTGTCATCACTTCAATATGGAGGTGCTCTGTAACCTACTCCCATGAAGTGAAATTATACCCTGAACAGCTCCTGGAAAATGAATTTTTGTGCTTGGATTTTGCTTTGGAACAGAGAATTTTGGCATTTAAAATGTTGGTTTCCATTGCTCTGACCCTGAAAGGCAGTCTGAGGTCAACTTTTGGCCAAAAGCTACAGTTTGGGACAGTGAAACCAACAGGAATTCTTATAAAGTTAGCACTGATCTTTCCAGCAGTAAAGTATGGGTTTTGTCCATTAGGACAGTAGTACAAATATAGGTGAACTGAGAAGCCATTTGAAATTTTACCTATGACACTCATTCCATCCTTTTCACTTTGTGTTTAGACCAGGATAGGATAGGATAGGATAGGATAGGATAGGATAGGATAGGAAATCTGCATTTTGTAAGTTATATAATATGTCACTGGAACCATGAATATGCCAAAAAACACGCCCCATGATTGACAGCACGAAGATTTATGCCAATGTCAATCACTTCTCCTGATGCTAAAGCATTCCTCCTGATGTTAGATCTTAAGCGCACAAGAGATAACCTCACTTATGCTGCCCTATCAAGTACAGGAAACCAAAATGTCTTCATTCGCCAAATACTAGTGGCGCAGTCCAAGCCCGACAGAGACCCACTTGCAGTACTGCAGCCAGCAGCAGGCTGCAAGACTGAAATGTTCTTCAAAGTTTCAAACACCCAGTGTGTGAAATGACAGCATTTCATCCATATGTTCTCATTGCACACATTTTAAAGGGACAGTTAAGCAATTTAAGTCAGGGACAGTACTGATCACATAATTATATCTAAATATTTTCTGAATATGTGCAGTGAAAATGTGGTTTATGTCTAGGAGACTGGTTGGCTTAGCACTTTCTCCAGCAAGCTTGCTTGAATTCAGAGCAGACTGAATTTCTTGGAAACTGTTGTGCTTCAATATGCTGTTATTTAGTCTAAGTGAAATACATCAAAAACTTCATTCCAGTGTGATCCAAAATTACCATCACAACTAGGAGTTGTGCAGGCACTTTTTGTCAGTGTTAACAAGGAGAAAAAGGATCTCACATTCCTCCCATGATACAAAGGTCATGTAGATTATGTTCCTCAAGGCAGGGTCCTTTGAAAAACTACTATACTGCTGCATTAATGTGGTAGATAGAAGATTCATTATAAGATAGAAGCTAATCTGCTAGTCACCATTAAAGTCATTATTTGATTTTCTATCTATTTTAAAAATAATTTCCTTTAAATTAGTAATTTTGTCACTATCTATATAGAATCAAGTGAAGTGATGGTTATGAGTTAACAGCTGGTGTAACACATGAGGTTTTTTTTCTTTGAATCAGCTGAAAGTTACATACTTTTTTCCTAGGATCTACCTAAGCAGATGTAGCAAAATAAAGATTTTTTTTTTTTTATCCACTTGGAAGGACTCTCTAGTATTTTATACATTTGTTCCTTAATTTGATTCACAAAAAATTTCTTGTAGAAAATTGTTATTTTATGTATTTGACTATCCTGTTGCTTTGCTTTTTTTTGTTGTTTATTTTGCTGTCAGTGGTGAAAGCTCATCCTTTCCACTTCTTTTCTCTCTAGAGTGTATAACCTCTGCAAGCAGGCATCTGAAGAAGTCATCTGGTTGGAGGGACAGGGATAATGATCAAAGATTAGGTGTGAAGTACTCTTCTTACCATAAAGGTATATTTATTTGAATTTAAACTTATAGCTCTAAAGATTAGGACAATCAAGGATGATCAGAAACATACATTAGATGTAAGAAATGAAACCAATTGGATATCTTGTTCAAATATCTTAGAAACAAAAATTTTTAACTCTTTTTTTCTCTTTCCAGCCCTCAGTCTGAACTCTAAGTATCTTACTTATCTGAACAACTAAACAGTGTATTGGAAGAGGTCTGTTTAATACAGTTCTTTTCACATGAAGTGTAAGACCATGAGAATGCCTACAATGGTGAGCTCAAATCTTCATGTAGGCCTGCACACCATATTTAGCATCTAAGATGTTTCCATCATAGATATCCAATAATTCAGTGCCCTACATATTTTTTTATGTGAACACAGATAGTCCTGAAACTTTTTAGAAACATCTGAAACTGAGATACTATAAATGTTTTCAGAGGAAATATACTCAGGGTTTGTCTCTCTACTGTGCATTGCTTGTTTTGTTATTTTCTTTAACTATTTTACATCTTAGAGCTCTATCTTGTAATCCCTGCCCAGTTCTGGATCTGTATTGTCCTATTGTATTATATAGTCATTAAAACCCATGCAAAAGGAATGCGAAGAATAGCCATGCAGACTTGCATTCCAGAAGCAAGGCAGTGCAGAGTTTGGTCCAGTGTGATGGTTGTTGCTTCAGTGAGACTATCATCATGAAAGACAAAAATGAGGCCTGTTGAAATATCCCATTTGATTTACTCTTTGTTAATATCAGCTTTGTTTTCCTGGATATTTAATAAACATTCATTCAATGCAGGAGTCATAACCTGAAATTCTTATCCTAACTCATAGTCCATGAGCCAGATCTGGCCCACAAACTATTTTTTCTTGTCCCAGGAAATGTTGTATGGTCAGTTAGATAGAGTACACTGATGCTAAATTTCATATAAAGTGTTGCATGAGCGCTGCATATAGACAGACCCAGGTCAGGGTCAGCAGGGCTTATTAGACCACATGCAACACAGTACAAGTATAGATTTACCTAATCCTTCTCAGAACAGAAAAAAAAAGCATACTTAGGTTAGCCTTGGGCTGTATTGGAAGCTGAGACTTAATTCCTATTTGCTCATTCCTCTTCCGTTTCTTTATTAAAAGGATACTTTATTAAAAGTATATGGGTACTGCAAAACAATCACCAGAGGTAATAGCATTTAGAAATGGTGCAAGGTCAAAACAGTCATTTAGCAAATTTTAGCAAACATTTTGAACATGAACATTTGAAGTTTAACTGGATCATAAGGTATATAGATGTGAACCCATGTGAAAGAATGACATCTTAGAAGTTTGAAATTCATTGCCAGAATGCAGTTGCTTGTGCCATCAAATAGGAGACATCTGGGGGGTGCTGCTGGTTGTGGATGTTTTCAGCAGTGCTGTCCTGACATCATTCTGCTACCTTTATCTAAAGCTGCCACATCCTCACCAGACTTGGCCAAACCCTTGTGCATGAAACACAATGAAGATGAGCTGGGCAAGCAGCACCATGTTTGATCCTCATACTTGAACTCCTCAAGTATGAACTTGATCCTCAGTCCAATTTTCAAGCTCCCAAGTTACATCAGCTTCTTTCTATATGAGGGCACGTATGTTTCTAGTTATCAACACTGTATTAGAAGGAGCAGTGCATTTAAACTTAGGAACTACATAAATGGCAAAAATGTGAGACAAGCTTTATTGGTGCAGTCTTCATACCATACTCCAGGCAAGTGATGCACATAAGTGTCCAAATATTAATGACTACATCTATGTAAATATCTATTAATTTCATTGTTACTCATGGAAATATAAACCTTCCTAAGCCTGCTCTGACAGACTTTACTGAAGGAGTGGACTCAGTTTTCCTACGAATCCACAGACTTGGTTCTGACATAGTCCATGGGGTGTTAAGGGACATTCTTAATACATACACTCTACTTAGGCAATGTATTTAGTCTGTCCTTGTTTTGTTTTTTTTTTTTTCCACTCAGTTCTCCACACTTGTTCATCCAAAACCCCAACTCAGTCAAACTGTGTGTGAGAAGGAAAAGCTAATGGAGGAATCTCTGATACCCTGAAAACTGAAAACTCAGTCAGGCAGAAATAGGATTTTGAGTTGGATTTTATCTTATTCAACTTTAGCTGTGTAAAGGCTAAGCTTCTCTGTTATCTGTGGTGAGAACTGGCAATGGAGAACTATCCTAAGACAAATAACTATCCCCAAAGGTTTCTGTTCTCTCTATTGGCTATTGGGGAAGCCTATGAACAGTCTTGGCCCAGACACTAAATTTTTTTATGTCTAAAGCTTGGAGAAATTATTTCTATCCATGGCCATCACAATAACTGTCACAATAATCTTTAGTTATTATTACAATAAGTCTTTCAGCATAGGAAAGATCACAGTGGATCAATTTTGCTGCATTCAATTAATCGCCCTTTCTTCAGTGTTGTGTCTTATCTAGAGCACTGAGTAGAAGTGTAAATCAATGTAAAATTTCAAGTGCACCTCTATGTTAAAAGAAACCCTAGTATTTCAAATTTCTTCTGCTTTATATGAGATATGATATTCATCCCTTTGAAAAGTAACCTGCTCCTGCAAGGGCACTGTACTAATTCAAACAGAAATATCCAAAAAAAAAAAAAAAAAAAAAACCCAGAGTGATAGTAGGCAACTACAAGTGTTAAATAGAAAATTAGAGTTAAAATATTTGTGCTACTAATAACAACTAATAGCATGACTTCTCCATTTGCAAGCAAGCCCAAGCTACAATATATTTCACAGAACATCATTCATAATAGTGTAATGATAAAGTAATTCCCACCTTAAGCTAGGAGAGTAACAGTCCCTAGGGGCATTAGGGCTGTTTCATCTGCATGTTTTCTGGATTTTGAATTTGAATGAAAAATTGCATTTATTCCTCCTATCAGAATAAGGAAAGCAGGAAGGATCTGTATCTTCATGAATAAATACTTGCTTCTGATTAAAAAAAAAGAAGAATCTGTTATAGATCAACAAACTTGAAGAATAACAATGCTGGCTCTTCTAAATATTTTTGTTAGACCCATGAAATCTTTTGCAAGAATTACAATGTAGAAATCTGTGGATTTGCCATAGAACAGCTTAGCTATCAGCAGCATCCTTTTTACAGCTCCCCATGCATTTTTTGCTATGTCAAGAAGGCAGAGGTCAGGAAAGACAATATGAATTGTATTGCTAACCGTCTGTTCTCTCAGAAAACAGTGACACGTTGGATGACAAATCTTATGTCCTTCATATACATTGGTCTTGAATCAACAATGTACTTCAGCAAATTCCTAGCTTTAAGTGCTTAATATCTGGCCTAGATGTCATGGTTTAACCTCAGCTGGCAACTAAGTACCACACAGCCGCTCGCTCACTCCTCCTCCTTGGGGATGGCTGAAGCGAATTGGGAGGGCAAGAGTGAGAAAACTTGTGGGTTGATATAAGAACAGTAAAATAATTAAAATAAAATATAATAATAGTAAAATTATTATCAAAAGGAAAATAACAAAGAGAGAAATAAAACCTAACAAAGACAAGTGATTTAAAGAAAACAATTGTTTCCAACAACTGACTGATGCCCAGTCAGTCACCGAGCAGCAGCCCCCTCACCACCAGTCCTCCTAGTTTTATTGTGGAGTATGATGTCATGTGGTACAGGCTATCCCTTTGGTCAACTGGGTTCAGCTGTCCCAGCTATGTCTGCTCCCAAATTCTTGTGCAACCTCAATCTACTCACTGGTGCAGCAGTCTGAGGAGCAGAAAAGGCTCTAATTCTGTGTAAGTGCTGCTCAGCAATAACTGAAACATCCCTGTATTATGAACACTGTTTCCAGCACAAACCCAAAACATAGCTCCATGCTAGCTACTATGAAGAAAATTAACTCTAGCGCAGTGTCACAGTTTAGTCCTGCTCAGGACCAAGCTACACAGTCTCTCACTTGCTCCCCACACCCCTGCAGTGGGACGGGGAGGAGAATTGGTAAAGAAAAGAAGGCAAAACTCATGGGTTGAGATTTAAAAAAAAGTTTAATAGAACAACAGAAGAAAACAAAACAGAGATGGAAAACAAACAAACAAAACTAACAGCAGAAAATACTGAAGCACATAATTTACACTACAATAGCTCACAGCAGATCCTGATACCCAGCTCCCTCCCAAGTAGCAAGAAGCTCCTCTCACCACCCTCCTCACTGATATACTGAGCATGATGTTACATGGGATGGAAGAGCCCTTTGGCCAGTTTGGGTAAACTATCCCAGCTGTGTCCCCCAGCCACAGGGGCCACCAGCTCCAGCTCCTCTCCCAGTTCAGGTGAAAATTAACTCTGTCCTAGCCAGAACCAGGACACCCAGCCAAAACCAGCATACTAGGATATATGCATCCCCAGACTGAGTTCTGAGATGAATGTCCTGTCATGACCATATTGACATACAAGATCTTACTGCATCCTCTGGTTTCTTTAAGAGACAGGGAGCCACTCCACACTCAAGGTCTGTAATTTAGATAATTAGAGGACATGCACAGTGGAACATACTTACCATACCTGTCACACAGGATAGAGACTCCCAGTTTGAGCTGGGAGGCTGCAAAAGGGGTTACAGTTAGACATAAGATAAAAGAACTTGCAAAATTCTGGCCACTTGATCCTGTCCCTAACAAAACACATCAGCTTCTGAGAGATTAAACTTACAAAAAAGCTGATGAGACTCATGCTTTTTGCATATAATATAGCTGAATCTAAATCGAAGAGATTCTAAGGAACTATCCTATTTCCTACTGACTCCAGATGAATCAGTTCATGTGTTACGACAGCAAAAAAACTCTTTAAAAAGACAAGCACCTTGAGGCAAAGGCTGCTACTAAGCCTTCATCCCCATTTACAAGATTTATTAAAATAATATAAAAAGGAAATAATAAGAACTATCATTTTAGCAAGGTGACCTTCAGAAAGGACATTTCAAAAAAAGAAACTGCTATTCTTTACACATAATACATAATGCGTACAGTCCACAGCCATGTAACTCTGAACAGAGTGCACTTAGAGGTTTCAGTATGTTGGTGAAAAGAGTAAGTATGTTAATTGCATAATTGCAGCCTTATATAATGGTATTTATGTTAGATGAATTTATAATTTACTATTACAGTGAGCTGTAACAGATGAATATCCACTTATCAGTCTATGAACAGCCCTGTATCCATTACACTGAGACTCACTTAAAGGTAGAATAATCACACTAATAGAATAAATGTACTGTTCACAGGGCATTCCTTTTATTTAAAAGAACGTGTGAGGTATCAGCAAGGACAGAAAGTCCTTGAAAGGGGTGTCTGTCCAGTATTAGCCTACAAGATGTATCTGGAGATGTTCTAGGCTTCTACTGAAAGTCAAATTTAGCATAATCTTCATCAACGTGGTAAAAACATAATATAACAACCCGGTCCTTTGCATTTCTGAGCATTCAGTGGTAACTCCTTGCAGTTTCACAGTCCATCTGAATAATAAACAGTGTGAATGGTCAATTAAGTTGATAAGGATACAGGGCAGCAGTACATTTAGACCAAGCTAGTATATAAACCACTGTCTAATGAATATCTGATAGTAATATGCTGTACTTAATTAACTCTTACATGGCCCTTTTCATGGCAGCATGCCATGGTTTGAGCCACCACTCTGTGTCAATGGCACGCTGGCACAGACAAATGAACACATTCCTGTCATGTAATAGGGAGATAGATATGTTATACAGATTTGTTTGTGGTTTATTTATAAAAGACAAGCTCAGCACTTCATGCATCCCAGCTGATAAATCCACAACTTTTACCTCAGTCTGGTCTCTATATATAGGCTCACAACATCATGCAGACATTGTGTAGGACTAATGGTAGAGATCTGTATCTGAGGTAGTTGTGTCTTTTCCTATTCTAGTGAACAAGTAAAAATAAGCACTGCTAGGGTGCAATTCATCTTATCCTAAAATAAACACCTAAAATAAGTCACATGTATAACACTCTAGAAGTGCCTATTTATGTCCGTTGACAATAAAGATAGCCTAAGGTTAGATCTAGAATATATATATTGTAGGCATTTTTATTTTTATTGAAGTTAACTGGAACTTCAGTGGGAGTTAGATTTCCAGACAGGGCTGATATTTCATGTCCTGCTCTCTTTGGTTACATCTATCTTTTTTTTTTGTCAAGACAGCAAAGAACCAGCAATTCACAGCCCAAGGACTATGAGATGGCTCCCAGCTATACTGCTGAAGTTTAGGGGCCAGTCACAGTTTAGGAGTACAAGTCACACCTAAAAGGTGTGAAGATCACAGAAAGCATCAAGAGGATAATCAGGAGAGCATCAATAGTGTATTTATGATCTAGCCCCCAGACCATTTCTGGTCTGTGCATGGGATTTACTACTGAGATGGCTATTTGGTTTGCATGAGAGCAGAGCCCAGGTGAGAACATGTCATATTTCTATACATAATATATTTTTATATCTTAGAAAACAAGGCTTTGATCATACTTCAGTGAAATATTAGCAGCAGATGGTAGGCACTGTAAACAACAATACCGTCACTATGTGCCCTAAGCAAGATAAACACTCGTCACGTATCAGTGGTACTGACTGCTTATGTGGCTTTTGCTTGCTGAAAGAGGTAAAATCTTCTGTATCCAGCTGTGTAGAGACAGAGGCTTATTGATCAGTATATGCCTTTCTGTTTTATGAACACGCACTGGGAGAGATTGTGTATGTGACAATCGCTCTGTTTTTCTTTGTGTGTATATATATATGTACATGTATGAGAAAGGTGTCATCTACTGATTTTGATAACACACATATGGTTTTCTGAACATCCTTTCTTAGTAACAGCAGTGAGATAGAGACCACACCTCCTGCAAATTTGTGCATATAAATGGAAACACTTTCTAATTTAAAAATTTACTTTAGATAGTACTTCTATTCTAATGTGTAGGGCAGGAATGTAGCACCTGAAGAAAACAACCCTGTTAACATAAGATATCACATTCTAATATCTATTGGATCATTATTTTCTCAATTGAAAACATACCGGTTGTCTTCATGATGCACCAAAATGTGTCATCTGTGCAGAATGCATAGGTAAAGTTGTAATAGTAATTTGACTAGATCAGATACTAGATTTAGTCACACAGAGTTATTTCCGCTTCTAATTTGTATTATTACATAAAATTGTAGCAGTAGTTCAAAGTTCAGACATACCTAGGTAGGAAGCTAAAAGGAAAAATTAATAAAGAAAAGGAAATACACTTTCAAAGTGCGAAAGACACAAAGCATTGACCAACAAAATAGGGACTGAATGAGAGTGCAGTAGCTGAAAGCCCTCTGCCAGAGTACCTAACGGCAATGTATACAGGCAAAAAAAAATTCCTGTCTGCACACAGAGATGTCAAATGTAAATGTAAATGTGAAGAAATTATTCAAACAGTGCAACATGACCACAAGCAAAACACTTCTGTATCTGGTCATCGTATTTTAAAAGTAAAATGACATAAATGAGAACTGAAAGAGGACAAACAGAACAACAGAGAGATTCAAAAGTCCCTTTGCAGCTCAAAAAGGTTAGAGAAATTGCTAGGTAGGCTTTTAAGTGAGGGAAAACTGCACTGAAACTAAGAAAAAAAACAACTCTTCAAGAAATTAGAGTTTTTGAGTGGATGCTGCAGATACAGCAATGAAAGCACAGTATTAAACTAGTATGATGTTTGTTATTTTTTTTAAGTAGAGAGAACTTAACTCCTTCCACACATGACTTCTACTGCGGTTCCTGCACACACAGAACTCTTCTTCTTAGCAAAGATTATTTAAAAAAAAAAAACACAAAACCAAAGTCTTTGTCCACATAATTCAAAATTAGGTTAGGCCACTGAAGTTAAACTATTCCTATTTACATAACTGACAGCTCCAAAGACAGCGGTGAACCACACTTGGCAGTCATAGGATAAAATGCCCCTAGCATGTGTCCACAGCACATGTTTATAGCACATGCCCTCGACAAGACTGACACTTACACCTCAGGTTGACAGTAAAATACTTTAAATGCTCCTCTGGCAAAGAGTGCTAATAACCCGCCAAAAGGCAGGTACATGAATGCATCAAGGATCACATATTCTAGAAACTCCTGCACCGTACCCCAACTCCATTTCCTTAACAGACACAAAGAGAAGGCAGGATGTTAATTTGCCTAGAATGCCTCCTACCACCTTTCCCACTAGTTAGTGTCTCTGAATTCATGCAGACAGGCAGACATCTCCAAAGGACAGTATATCCCACTTGGAGATAGGCATATGAGACTTTGGGACTGGATTGTTCTCTTGAGTTACTTCTGCCTCTCACTAGGAAAGCTAGACAATTAGTTTGGACTAGACAGAGAACTTTTAGATTATTACAATTAAGTGAGATGATCATATCTGTGGTACGCACATTCTAACAAAAGAGTGGAGAATAGATGCAGTTAGTGATTCAAGGGCTAATTCATAATTAGTTAATGAAGGTGCAGGAAAAGATGTAAACTCTTAATTTTTCCTATTGCTAACAACAAATTAAAAAATTACATTATGTTTTAGCAGTAAAAGATAATGAAATTATAGCAGGCAAGTGAGTACTTGGCTTACTAGGAAATACCAAGTAAACACTAAATAGAGTTTGTGTGGGTCCTTGAGGCAGCACAGTACAGGTAGGATTGTGCCTAAACCTTCATATTGTACTGAAACCTGTAGTGAACACTGATTCTCACCTTGCAGATCAGAAATCCAGGCAAATGAAAAGCAACCATTTTAATGTATTTTTCAAATTTGGGGTTATAATGCAAGACCTCTCAGAATAGTTAGGCAAGTAAACTTAGAAATGAGGACACATTTTTAACGGTTTTACTCAGCGTTTAGTTATGTAGATTGAGGGAAAAAAATATAAGTGGAAGTAATGCAAAGAACATATTGTTTCTTTCAGATAAGAAATGTTTTATGGATTCCTATGAAGTGCAGGAAAATGCAAAATGAAAAATTATGCCATCAATAATGTAAAATGGTAGGAGAGAAACAGAACGAGTTAGGCCTGCAGCATTTTATTTATGTAAAAGAAGTCTTCTATAACCTTGTCCTGATAAAGAAAGAATTAAATGTTTAAAACATTTTTAAATAAATCTTTTTGGTTTCACTCTACTGGTGAAATAAGATAGACAGTAATTAGCAAAAGATACTGAGTACAGCACTGTGTCTTTAAAAGCACCATATATGAACGATTTAATTTGACAGTGTTTAAGTCTAGGGTACAGAAAGGAAAAAAAACCCCACAACTTATTGCTCATTCTATTATAATGCTTCACACAGTGGGAGACACTTACCCTTACTTATTTCTGAAGGTAATGCTGTTTGCAAAGGTGACATAGCAATTTTTATGCTCAAAGGCACACTCATCAGTGATACAAATAGTTGTCTCAGTACTATGTATGAACCTGCCTGTAAAAATTGTACTCAGTAAATGTGTAAGAAAAAAGAAAGGACTAGAACAAAAATATGGCATGGTCAACTTTTCCAGAGTGAATATATTCTTTTACAGTTAGTAGGAAATTCAGTCTTAGCCTTGCCCCTGCCAAAGTATGCCACATTCACCTATGAGATGGGAGGCAGTCCCCCTATGTCAAAGTTGTTGTGCCCAGAATGGGATTGGTTGAAAGGAAGGACGTAATCTGATCCAATATCGTCAGCACAGAAGGGATGAGCAGAGGTTTGCCAGCTTGTAACAGCAGAGGATCAAATTAGAGAGAACCTCAGTTATCTGCCATGGCTGTATTTGTGCAATGGCAAGCAACAATAAAATTAATATGAAGAAATACAGGCAGAAGTGCTCAGAGGAGCCAAGAGATTTTTGCAAGGTAAAAAAAAAAAAAAAGTGTTGGTCTTTACCATTTTCTGGGACTCTCTCATTTTAAGAGGACTATAGGATAAAGGATATACTGGAGTTATTTATAATATAGTAAAACTAATGGTAAATCTGGCAGCTGACTGGATCTTTCTTGACTTTTCTTGAAGTTAAGAGTCAAGAAAATGTCAGTAGTTCAGATCTCTCTAGTTATTTATATACTGCACTTTGGACGCTACTTTCTGTCTGCAGGAGCAGGCAGTGAGGCAGCCCGCACTTCAGAGAGGCCTCCAGAGGTGAGTGGAAATGTCTGGAAGCCGTAGAACTGTGCAAGATGTGTTTTGTGCCTAGTTTTTTTGCTTCCTGTATAACATGGGAGTGATCTCTGTGAGCTGAGGAAGATGTTTTGTGTACTGCAGCACTGCTAGGCTAAGGTCAAGAGTTATGTCTGATGCTGCTAATGAGCTCTCTGCATTGGAGCCCCTCGTGTGGGATGAAAGGCATTTTTAAGTTCAGAGGAGCACCATTTTATGAACGCAACCTCTTTAGAAAGAAATAGACCAGATTTAAGGTATTGCTTTAAAAAAAGGATAGATGAATGGAAAGGTGTCTCTGTATTAACTGGATTGCAATGAGTTTAGACAAAGGGAGAAAAGGTTGTTGCTTGGAACTGCGATGATGCTATTAAAAGTGGCCGATCTGGGTGCAATCTCCAGCTAAGTGCCTGAGGACAAAAAAAATGCATCACTGTTCTGATGCTAGTGTTTAATGTGAAATTATATCTTTGACTGGAAAGGAGTTCTTTGTCTGATACAGAGCATGGAGCTTTTGTTTATGTTGTTTATTAGGGTTTACCAGGAAAGGTGGCTAATAAAAGATGATAAGAGCATTACTAATTCTCTTTGACAAATGGCTCTCAGATATTTTCCATTGTGAATTGTACATTAAACTGCAATTTCTTTCATGAATTTCCTTTTCTTACAGCTATGCGATACTGATTCCACACCTATCATACAGCAATTTTAAATGCTCACACACAATGAAGTAGTATAAAGAGTGCTAAGAAAACAAGATTATAATAAATAAACATAAGGCTAAATATTTTTGCAGTCATGCTTCTTCAAACAAGCAATAGCAATAGAAAGCCTGAAGTAATTCAAAAACACATACCTAATCCAGATACGTTAGAAGAAATTATTGACTCCTTTTACCAGTATAATTTCTGGTTTGCCTTGATTCTGAGACTTACCAGTATTGCAGATACTGCTTTCAGCTAAACTGAAGCTGAAGAACCTGCTTTTCTGCAGAAGAGGTGAGACCTGTGTAGGCTTCCGCCCTTTTACAGCAGCCTCCTGGAGAGTATGAGAAAGGGACAAGTGAGTACTGAGAGGACTGAAAAATTCATGCCTGAAAAATTTGGTGGCCTTCTATGACAGGGTTACAGCATTGGTGGATAAGGGATGACTAACTGATGTCATTTACCTGGAACTGTGCAAAGCATTTGACACTATGCCGCATGACATCCTTGTCTCTAAACTGGAGACACATGAATTTGATGGAAGGACCACTCAGTGGATGAGGAATTGGCTGGACTTTTGCACTCAGAGAGTTGCGGTCAACAGCTTGATGTCCAAGTGGAGACCAGTGAAAAGTGGCATTCTTCAGGGGATGGTATTGGGTTTAGTGCTGTTTAACATCTTTTTTTGGCAACATAGACACTGGGATTGAGTGCACCCTCAGCAAGTTTGTTGATGACACCAACCTGTGTGATGTGGTCAACATGCTAGAGGGAAGGGATGCCATCCAGAGGGAGCTTGACAGACTTGGAAGGTGGGCCAATGCAAAGTCTTTTCTCCCTGAAGAAGAGAAAGCTCAGGGAGCACCTCATCACAGTATTCCAGTACTTAAAGAGTAGCTAAAAGAGGATGGAGGCTCTCACTTCACAAAGAGCTACACAGAGAAGACAAGTTGCACAAGGAGAGGTTTCATCTCAATATAAGAAAGATTCTTTTACAGTGAGAACAATCATTCACTGGAACAACCTCCCCAGGGATGTGGTAGAGTCCCTGTCACGAGAGGTTTTCAAGATGCGATTGGACAGGGTGACAGATAAGCTCATATAGGCTCCCTTTCCCACCAAATGTTGGACCAGATGATCTTTTGAGGTCCCTTCCAATCCGGGCGATTCTATGATATCCCATGGCAATGACTCCATGGTTTGATTACGTGCCAAGAAAAGGTACTTCTTTTTGCTTGCTTTAAGCTTGCCACCTGATCATTTCATTTGGACCCCCTTTAAATCTTTCATGAAACAATGAATAAATGTTTCCTGTTCAGATACCTTATGAATAATTCATGCTTTTATAGATCTCTGTCTTAATCTTTTTTCCTACACAGAGAGCTCTAATCAACATAAACCATTCTTTACCTTTGATCTCACTGGTTGCCTTTCCTTCTACTCTTTATAGCTCCCTGTATGTTTTTAGTGATAAGAGATACCAGAACTGTACTCAAATACTCAAAGAGTGGGCAAATCATTGAGCTGCAGAGTGGTATAATAATGTTTTCTGGTTTGTGTGATGGTCATGATTGTCTGGTGCTTCTTAATGGTTCCTAACATTTATTTTGCTCCTTTGACTGCTCTTCAGTGTGGAGCTCTTATTTTCATAAAACTGTCAAATGCGATTCTGACATCTTTTTCCCACATCAGAAACTGCAATGTAGAGACTATCTGTGTATATTTATGTTGGTTTTGTTCCCAAATGTACTACTTTGTGTTAATGAACATAGAATTTCATCTGCCATTTTGTTATATTTTATGTAACAAAACAGGGGAACAAGGAAGACCTGGGCAACTACAGGCCAGTCAGCCTCACCTCTGTGCCTGGCAAGGTCATGGAGCAGATTCTCCTGGAAACCATGCTAAGGCACATGGAGAGCAAGGAGGTGGTTGGTGACAGCCAACATGGCTTCACCAAGGGCAGATTGTGCCTGACCAATTTGGTGGCCTTCTATGACGGGGTGACAAAGGTGGACAAAGGACAAGCAACGGACATCATCTATCTGGACTTGTGCAAGGCATTTGACACTGTTTCGCACAACATCCTTCTCTCTAAACTAGAGAGGCATGGGTTTGATGGATGCACCACTCGGTGCATAAAGAGTTGGCTAGATGGCCGAACTCAGAGAGTGGTGGTCAACGGCTCAATGTCCAAGTGGAGACAGGTAACGAGTGGCATTCCGCAGGGGTTGGTATTGGGCCTGACCCTGTTTAACATCTTTGTCAGTGACATGGACTGGGAATAGAGTGCACCCTCAGCAAGTTCACTGACGACACCAAGCTGTGTGGTGCCGTCAACATGCTAGAAGGGAGGGATGCCATCCAGAGGGACCTTGACAGGCTGGAGAGGTGAGCACATGCCAAATTCATAAAGTTCAACCAGGCCAAGTGCAAGATCCTGCACCTGGGTCATGTCAATCCCAGGCACAAATACAGGCTGGGCAGAGCACGGATCGAGACTAGTCCTGAGGAGAAGGACTTGGGAGTGCTGGTGGATGAGAAGCTCAACATGAGCCGGAAATGTGCCCTTGCGGCCCAGAAGGCCAACCACATCCTGGGCTGCATCAAGAGAAGCGTGGCCAGCAGGTCGAGGGAGGTGATTCTCCCCCTCTACTCTGCCCTGGTGAGACCCCACCTGGAGTACTGTGTCCAGTTCTGGAGCCCCCAACACAAGAAGGACATGGGCCAGCTGGAGAGGGCCCAGAGGAGGGCCACAAAGATGATAAGAGGGCTGGAGCACCTTTCCTATGAGGACAGGCTGAGAGAGTTGGGGCTGTTCAGCCTGGAGAAGAGGCAGCTCCAGGGAGACCTTATAGTGATCTTCCAGTAGCTCAAGGGGGCCTACAAGAAAGATGGGGAGAGCCTGTTCAGTAGGGCCTGTTGTAGGGGTAATGGTTTTAAATGGTTTTAAAATAGAGGGAGGTAGATTTAGATTAGATATTAGGAAAACATTTTTTACCATGATGGTTGTAGAGCACTGGAACAGGTTGCCCAGAGAGGTGGTGGATGCCCCATCCCTGGAAACGTTCAAGGCCAGGCTGGATGAGGCTCTGAGCCACCTGATCTAGTTGGGGATGTCCCTGCTACTTCCACTAGATGACCTTTGAAGGTCCCTTCCAACCCTAACCATTCTATGATTCTGTGATTCTGTGTATTTACTCAGTAACATAAACAGTCACATTCCTTTCAACCAATCTGTTCTCATAAAACCCAGGTTTTCATAACTTTAAAAAAGTTGGTTATGCCCTATGCACCTACTACATCCTGTAACAGTGAGAGAAAGGCAAGTTGAGAAGAATGTAGGAAAAATATCTTGAGAGATAAATACATATGTCTAGATTTTCCAGGGTTTCTCTTCATAGAAAATCTATTTGAGGACCCCAAGTTGGTGTAAAGATAACCCATCAGTCTCCCTCATGACTGTGAAGCTGATAGTACTGAAAAGTACAGATTCCTTCTATTAGGACTATCCTATATGATGTCTGAAAGGTGTTTTTTGATAGAATTTGATGTATAATCCAAGCATGAGAAACCGCAGATATCTTTGAGTCACCCAATTTTACAGCAGATATCACGTCATTAGCTTGAAGGTCTCAAAAAACCTAGATTTAATAGCCTAATTGTGTATCTCCAGTGAGATTATCCTAATTGCTTATCAGCATAAAGAAATTCACAAAGTTCTAAATTTTGCATTTTGAGAAAAATTCCTCATCTGTGTTGAAAGACATAACTCATGCTAAGAATTATGTTTTCTGGATTAAAGAACTGTGGAAATTGATTAACTTAACCCATCCAAGGCATTCTTAGAGTGGCCTAAGACAGTAGAATTCCTCTCACCTGATTTTAGATAATTGCATTAAAGACACTTACAACCTTTAGAAATCACCATCAAATGTTACTATCGTGAGAGAGATACACTTTTTAAGATGTGAATCATCTGACCTGCTTTAGCAAAGGGTGAATCTCATTTACCTTCTTTTAACTGTATTGACCAGATCTTCAGTGACCAGAAGGGGATCTGGAGTGATCAGCTCAGCTGGAGCCCATCCCAGATTGAAAGGAAGCCAATACTCTGCAGCGGCTATTCTAGGCTGTAAGGCATACTGAAGTGCATTCAAAAAGATCGTATTTCCAATCAGAATAAATGAGACACTTAAGAAAGAAAGAAAGTAATGGTTACTGAAGCAAGAGGCAAAGATGCCAAATAATTAAGTACTCTAAGAATGTCACTCCATTTTGCATTCAGGCAGAAATTTGAAATGCTGAAAGTCATGGGATGGAGTTTAAGACATAATCTTTTCTTGATAGTTTTAATGTGCTTGTCTTCCTGCTCAGCAGGAAACACATTAGTGAAAAAACGTCAGATGTAGTCTCACTGGAGAATTGGCCAAATTAATTTATACAAGTTCCAATAATTGTGAAGGAGTAACAATGGCAAAAACACTTTTGGAATAAAATCTTCTTTGCTAAGCTGGATAAATTAGTGGACTGATCTTTATTTCTGCTGCATAGATTCTGAAACTTCGATTTTGTGTTACAATTTTGTCTCTGAATTTTCTGTCTAGCTGATTTTGGTTTTAGTCAGGCTTCTGGAGGAATAAAGGCTATGTTGACTGTTTGTCTGCTCTTTCCTCCCATATTTTTTACATAATTGTGATTTAATATAACAAAAATCTCAGTGAAACTAAGCTCCTAAAATCTCTCTGAGATCCGGGAGAGAAGAGAGAGATACCTTCAGTGCTTGAAAGGCCACGGTAAGAATGCAATTCTTATTAGACACTAAAGAATTGATGCACAAAAGCAAGTATGACAAAGTGTCATAAGTCATCTTCTTCTTGCACAACCACTAGTATGTATTTTAATTATTTTGTTCAATATATTGCTAATATGTTTATCAAAATCAATATGAAATGTCTGTAGATATTCTGTATCAAAAGTAAAATTTTTTAAAATAAAAATACTTAGTGTCATGGGTATTTTTCATCTTTTAACAAAATACCTGGATTCTGTTTGGAACATTTTACCAGAAAATAAATGAATGCAAAGGCAGTTCAAGATACTAGTCACAATGTTGGGAATGATGAGTTGACATCACATCTCCCACTATCTTGGGAAATAAATTATGCACATATGTGCACACAATAAGCAAATCTCCTGCTCATTCTGATAAGACAGGACATATGTTATGGTTAATCTCCAAAAGCTGAAAGCAATACACTAGAAAGAACAATTTGTGGAATTCTCATTAGAGCAATGAGAATTCCACAAAATCCTCCATAGTAAATTTGCTAGATTCTTTTTTTTTTTTTTTTTTTTTTTTTTTGCCTATGCTGCTGAATTGCTGCCAAAAAGCAAAGTGACAGATTAAATTTCTCTGGATTTGCAAAAATCTCTTCTAACTCTTTGGATATGCTTCAGTGTCTCTTGTCAGATTAAAAATCTTATGCTCTTAAAGCATGAAAACCATGAAATAAAACTGAGTGATTCTGTCACCCTGAGGACTTACTACAGTCAGTAACACCAGTCTTGATCTGACAAAAACTCAGACAAGCGAGGACACTGAAATATTCCCAGATGTTAATTTTTAGTCATTAAAAAAAAAGGTTTAAAATTTTAATTTTCTTTTTTTTTGTAAGTATAACATGGCAAAGCTGATGCAGAAATATGAGAGAGGCCTCTTGAATTCTAATAAATATTTTGAGTAGGGAGACAGACTATGGAAACCAGCTCAACAAGAAGTACTTTCCCAGAATGAACATCCTTTCACATTCCCCAACACCTTGGGAAATGTGCAGGACTGCATCAGTGCATGGCGTCATCGGTGCAACTCAAAGTATCTGAATTTATCATAACTACATCACCATCCTCTAAGGAAGAGATTTGATGGACGAAGATGTAGAAACAGAATTGCAAGACTCCGAGAATAACTTGTTAATAGTAAGTTTCCACTGCAGGTGTGTTCACACTGTACCCACAGGCTATGAAACTCTTACGACACCATCACATGGTCACTGTATGGTTGTGTTCCACTGAAATCTTCAGTGAAAGGATTAAAAAAAATTGAAACGGTTCATGTATTTGTCTTTTTTCTTCTCTCCAGCTGAGGACAGCAACCAAAATTACAATCTGTAGAAGTTGATGAAGTTACTCCATTAACTCCATGGGAGATGAAGCAACTTCTATGAACTGAAGATGTGACCTTATGTCAGATGACATAAGGAGAATAATAGGGAAGTTGAAGGCAATTGAGTCTGACACAAGCCCTGTTAGTGCAGAAGATCTGTGTGTTATGTAGGTGCTATTCCTCTGTGAAGCCAACTCCACCAGGTGCTTTAGCACTTGATTTGTGCCAGCCCAGGCTTACATGCATGCTTAGCTTTAAGCATGGCTCCTCCTTTATCATTTTACAAGATTTTGGCCAAAGCACCTGAGGGACTGATCCCTTTTTCTATTGTAAATGCAAAATTCATGTTAAGAACAAAATCACACAGGTCATGGCAGCTGTCAGAAAGGCAGAACCGCAAGCTATATAATAATGACTGGCAGGATATTTCTGGTGTTATCACATCACCAAAAGGCTTGTAAACCTTTCAGGCTTTCACAGTGAGCACCACCATCTGATGCCAGCTAAATTCCTGGGATTGCTCTTCCTTTTTCTGGTGTAATTCAGTTAGGCGTTGCTCAAAAGACTCTAGTTTGCTCTCATTAATTGCCTTTTTCCAGTCAACTTCAATTCATGGAAGACAGGGGTCTCCTAACAATGTTGCATATTTTATGCTCTTTGATTGTTTAGCAAATCCCTTATTCTGTCCTGTTTTTCATTTCCCACCCCCCGACACTTCACCCACTATGTTGTGGGCATCATCTGAGGATTTAAATCCAAAGTTGTTACTGTGGCTCCAAAGCTTCAAATCAAAATTGAAAGATTTATTTCAGCTGTTCTTCTATAAATATGCAGCAATTATAAAGAAATAAGGGTCAATATAGAATCCCAGAGAGCTTTGCAATAACCTGCACTCACTGTATTTAACTAGAGATATGAAAGCTACTTAGTTTCAAGGAAGCATTTAAGTATTGCAAATGATGAATTTACAAATTAATGAATTATTGATGAAATAGAAACCTCTCTGGTATTTGAGCAACTTTTATTTGAACATATTCCCCATATTTATGTACAGGCATCTTAACTGTTTTTCAATTTGCGTTTTGGATTTTGAATATACAGCAGGAGTCTCTCATTTTGTAAGCATCTGGTGAATTTGCATTAGAAGTATGGTTCGCACCAAGGGTTGTGAGTTTATTGTCACCACAGTCTAAAACACTCCAGCTCACAACCACATCCAGTTTTCCTTTATCCTTCCTGCTCTGCTCAAGAGGGTCACATTTGATGTACAGAGGTGTCCCAGGCACGCACTGACATGGGGCTCACATGGGGTAGACATCATTTGAGAAGAAGTATGTGGCTTACTGTCAGTTTGACTCACAGCCCTCTCTCATTCTAGAAAATATTTCTGTTGCAATTCCCATCTAAAGGGTTCAGATAGTTCAGAAATTGCTGGTGCAGCCCTAATTAGCAAATACCAGCAACCACTGAACTTTCCAAATGAAAAATTATCCACTTTGCAGCACCTGTTAAAATAAGCAGTGTATTCAGATCTCTCAGAAAAGGAAGATATATCCTCTATCTGCAGTTCTCACACCAGTGGAATTTGGACACGGGAAAAAAATGGTCCTTTGTTAAGTTAAGAAAAAAAAATCTGGTTTTGGTATTCTCCTCCAGGAAAATCTCAGATTCAGATATGGAATGCCTTATTTAGGGAGGTTTGAGGCCAAGATTTCCTCTGCTGGAATAACTTCATGCAGATGCAATTTGATGCACATACAAGGTGAAGTCACTTACGCATCAGAGACATTGATTTTTGCATCTCAGTGACAGGGCCACAAGACCTGGACTAAAGCGAGTGGCCTATGGAGAAGCTGTGGTTCCTAGAAATCAGTCGTGTTCAGGACCAACACACTGATTAGTGCTGGTCCCCAGTCACCTTTCCTTGGCATTTTTCTGTGAAAGAGCTCTTTTTGGAGAACATATGAAACCCTTCTTCTAAGGGGGAAAGTGACTATTGAAGGAAAAGTTGTGAAAGCACCTATTTTTGAATCCTTGTTTGGACACAAGGAAATGGGTCTTTGATGGGGAAAAGCAAAATAACTTAAAAGTAGGAAAGTCTTTCATTTTCTCCAATTGTCTGGAAATTTACTCTGAAAATGATAAAAATCTACCAGCTATCCATTAGCTTTATTACTGTTACTATTGCAAGCAACCTATCAGGACAGACGTGCAGACGAACACATAATTCTGAGCCTTACCTCATCCCCAACATGACAGTCATTGTCCCAGTGCCCTCAGATTTTATCCTTATAAGACATAGTATGTGGCTAAATCAAAACTGGCAAGAGAAGTTAGAGGAGCTGGAGATCTCCCATCTTGTATTTAAACTAGTCATGGTTTCAACCACATGAAGTCAGAAAATTTTATCAGCTCTGATTTTCTATGCCCTCTCTTTGTCTTGGGTGATGTAATAATGCTTGTTTTCCCAAATTTAATTTGGAGCTTTAGCCTTTATAATGCCAGACTTACACTGTCCATAACAATTTGCATGTGTCAGTTAGCCCAGATTTGTGTGTTTGTCCAGTCAGGTCAAAGACAGCCAGAGTTTTATTGGTATTAGTTACCATTACTTACTCTGCAAAACTATCATGATTCGAGTGTATCACCTGAAGATATATCAGTTGGATTTCCCATTGCAGTCTGCTGTACAAACCCCCAGATTAATCTTTGACTAGGTCCTGAAGACTCTGCATCTCTTGCCTTTTCTGCATCTTGATGTTGTTCTGTGGAGATTGTTTTCCATTATTTTTTCTTCATATGATGGTTTCTCCCTTGTTTTTTTTCTGTTCAACTTCACTGCAGCCTTTGACTCAGGACTGATTATTCCTTCCCCAAGACAAAAAGAAGCTGAGACAAAGAAGCCTAGGCCTACCAGCCCAGGCAATACTGGTTTGGTATCCTTTCACACCTACAATCCTTATTATTTTATAAATCACATGCCACCTTAGGCTCTGCTAATCAGAAGAAGCTTAACTGCCCGAAGTTGTAGGACGCTCAAGGCTACAAATGAGTTGTTCACACCAAGGTAGGAACCACTCCTTCCATAGCAATGCCAGTGTCACTGAGACACTTTTAGTGAAAGAAGGTGCTGTGGTAGGTTGTAAAATCCAGTTCTAACATGACTACTCAGCACAAAACTATGTCTGCATACAAGTCTTGCCTGTTGTTTTTGGTCCCTTTTACTCCTCATAATAAAAATCTTCTGAAATGGGGGAAATGGAAAATGTTCTTTGTATCAAGAGAAATGCTGTAATGATACAGCCTTGCTGACGGTGGCAGGGGACTTACTGTGTTGTAACAGAAAGACAAAAGGGATGAAGCTGTTTTTTGTGGCTGGTTTTACATTATAGTTTTAACTTGAGGCTTAGTAGGATTTTCAGTGACCATTTGCTGTAAAATGTGAACAACTTCTGTATTAAAATCTGAAAGAACTCTCTCCCTTGGGTCTTTTCATCCTCACTGGTGAATAGTCTGGTAAAATTTCCCAATTTTCTCTTGCATGACATGTTTCGGTTAGCATGTGATGTATTTCTGTCCCACTGGGGCAGCCTGAGAATTTGACGGCTTCCTAAGCTGTGAAGGAAGACCAAGGTTTTTCACCATTCCTTTTGAAGCCTCTCAGCTCATCCTTGCCAGACACTGTGAGGAAAAATTATGCTGTTCTTTTGGCATGTCTATTAATATGTACAATGATAACTGAGTTTAAAAAAAAAAATAGTCCTTTTGGAGCGTAACAGTAGAGTTTCCTTTACAGGGCAGGATGAAGAAAGCAGGACATGAGAGAGGAGGTCGTTGCTATAAGGAGGAGAGCAAAACGTTAACTTGGTGTCCCATTTCTGTGGCCTAAGAACTGAAACAGCCATTTCCATCCCATGACTACCTGACTGACTACAGACCTCAGTGGCCTCAGGACTGGGTCAAACTGTTTGCAGAGCGGCGCCAGCCCTTCTGTAAGGCTGTCTGCAAGCTGCGGAGCATACGTAGGACAGCAGTGGCAGGCTCAGTTACTGGCAGAATGCATCACCTAAAAGGTGAGTCCCTTCAACTGTCCTGTTCTGGTTCATGTTTTTGGATTATTTACTCTGCTTTTAACAGCATAAGAACTAAATTTTTCAGGATAATGAGCTATTTGCAATAGGTATGAATCAATGGAGGAAGGAAACAAGGTGCATAATAGGAGTTGCTTCCTAAGGAAAAATGTGATGGCCGCTGGCCCCATTCATTCTTTGGTCTAACACTGTATAATTCATCCTTTTTGTCCTTCATCCCTTTGCAAGATGATCCCCATACTGTGTTTCTGATGAGAAACAAAATTGCACAGCATCACTCAGTCTAGAATGAGAAATTTCAAGCCATTCAACTTTAAAACCCTTCTTATTAGATGAGAATTTTGCACTGAGAAACTACTATTTACTCCATAATGTTTGCTTAATTCCTGTTTTTATCATATGAAGAGGAATTCTGTAGTTCTGTTTATGATATCAAATGCTTTGATTTTTCATAATTAAGAGCTTTGTTTGTCAAATTGTTGATGTTTGCACATCACAGCAATGGAGAGAACAGTGCTGTGTACACATAGAAGATGTTCACAGAGTATGCAACTGCAGGCTGTTGATGTTTGCACAAGCTGTAGCTCTCAGCAAAATCTGGGGTTGTGTATTGGGACATCATTGTATAACATACACTCATCCCAAACTTTCTTCCCTTCTTGCATTAGGGAAATATTTCATTCGAACAACGACCTCAGAACTATAAACCCATTTCCTGCTTGACTTAACACTGTGGTTCTGTTAATCTGGTGTCTAGGATTATCCAATTTGCATGTGAAGCAATTTACATTCTGGAACCTGGATGAAAAGTTTTGCCCATGAAGTGAAAATGACCTTTCCACAAAAAGAAACAAACAACAGAAGATGATGTTTTTAGTCTGTTACCACTCTACAATCAAGAGAAAGATTTACATACTTTGTATGATTCTTAGTTCTTTAAAAGAAAAGAGTGGCTCATGTATTTCTGCTCTATGCTGTTAGAGGGAGAAGATGCCCACCCTGTAGCTTTTTTTTGAGCTTCTGCAAGCAGAACCCCTGAATTAATTCCATTATCTGTATTACATAGCGAGTTGTATGTATGTATAAAAATGGGTTGGTTGCAGTCAGTGAACAGCATAGGGTGTTCCTGTTGGTTTTCTTGAAATATGGAAAATGTCTGCCTAAAACTTTTAAGTGTCTAATTAAAGGAAATTAGCATTCCCTCCTGCTACTACAGAAGATGTGCTGAAAAGTACAGTTGGTGACAGTCTCCCATGCATGTGTGGCTGTCATCAGAACTGTCCATAACAAAATTCTGACTTTCTGTGAAAGTTTTGAAGAATGCTTCTTCTCATCGAGATTCTGTTCTGGCAACCACCCTTTCACAAAATTAAATAGCTTTGATAATTTTCTTTATTCTCTGATGTCTCTTTGTGATCCTTCTCAATGCTTATTGTGAAGACAGCATTCTGAAAACAGAAGTCAAATCTGAACAATCTCATCCACTCCATATTTTTCAAGCTAACAAAAAGCAATACTTTTTTCCTTGCATATTTTTTTCATGTGGTTTATAAACGTATTGGTGTACAGAGCTTTCGTTTCTCATAGGAGACACCTCTGTGGTCCAATAGGCCTCATTATTGAGCATTTTCTTAATAGCTAAGATTTACTTTATTTCTGTTTTTATAGTTATGGTTCATTGAACAAACTTTAAAGTTCCTCATCCTTCGCTGGAGCATTAAAATTCTGATCCTGTACTTTATCTGATGAAAACTTTACATGGTATGAATTGAATCTCCTCTTGTAAAAATAATAATAAGGAGATAATTGATAGAATGAATTAAGCTTATATTTTTCTAAAGTGTTCATGTGAATGACCTGTCCTTCTTCCTTTGTGTTGTGTGCAATTTTTTACACTATTAAAAGTATGTGTTTCACAGAGCCGGTACATAGTGCTGTTCAGTTTTAACACCTGAGGACTGAGAGGTCCATCCACATCAGGCAAAACATTACTTGTCCCTGAAATTATACACAAAGTTTTTGCAGAAGAGGAAATCAAAACTATCTTTAGAGATTTCAATATTAGAAATATTGCAGTATTTTAGTTGAGCATATAAATTCACTTTGCACTTCTGCAGTAGAGGTTTTTCACTAAAAATTATTATCTCAAATCATGGATAGTAGTTTGTTAGTGATTTTTGCAGCAATGTTTGTCTTTGTCCAGATGGTTATCCACAGAAAATTGTGAAAGGCACTCTGACAGGATTACGACATCCTGCCTCCTAACACTCTGTCCCTTAACCAACATCGGCAGCATAGATGGATAACCAACACCCTAACCTTGCCCAACATTGGCATGTTCATGTATGGTATGATTCTTTCGAATCACACTACCATCGGTGGAGCCAACGGCCATTGTGACTCTTACCTGCATTTAAAAGGCATTTGCATTACTCAAAGTTGCTGCCGGATGACCCAGACACCAAGTGTCCCTGGCAGTCCACCAGAGCCGTGGCACTGCTTGTAATCCTGTGCTTGCTTTTGGTGATTGGGTGAGTCGCCTTATGGGTGCATTGTTGCTCATCTTTCCTACTGCCTCAATAAAGTTTTGGTTTCTAACATGCTGACAGACTATTTTACTGTTCAGACCACAGAGTATCAATTTGAATAATCAAACTGAATATGTAGTGCCTTTATATTGGAGAAGTTCCCTGGGTTGCACGGTTGCCACTCTCCAGTGAGAAGTTGTTGTGTCCCTGACTGACTACACCAAACATTCACCCACTGCTACTTATACAAGAGTTCAATTTAGAAATAGTAGTTTACCTTTAACTGGCATAATATAGCATAAGAGTAAATAATTCAATAGCAAAGTTCTAGAGAGAAGGTTCACTGGGAAAATTGCATCAATATAGACTTAATTAAGTTTAAAAAAAAAAACTTAATGTAGTTTCAGATCAGTGTACGTCTCCGATTTCAGAGCAACAACTAGCATATACAGCATTTTAAAATGTGCTTTCCTTAAAAACATGCTTGAAATTCATTCTACTGGAACTTTATGTTTCCAGTGTGAACTTTTTTTTAAGATCCTTGAGAAACATTAGAGGTTTCTGATTATTCTGTATAGAATCATCAGTTTTACAAAATATTGCAAACCTCTTTCTTGAACTGTGTTAAAATCTATGCACTTTCATTGGGATTTCCTTAATTTCCATTTCAGCCAAGGAAACAGATACACTTCTAATTCTAAGCAGTGACACTGATGATGTAGTAAGAGCACTGAAGAGTTAATTAATAGCATTATGCAGTCTTATGACTTTTGATATGCATTTGAATATGATGCATTTGCAAAATACACTGAAATGCAGTATCTTTTATTGTTTACAGATGTTATCCTTTCTCAAAACTGGAAAAACTTCTGGAGTTAGTTTTAATAAATTTTTAGTTAGCTCTTAAGCTTGTAATAGGGAATTGCATTCTTTTTAGCAGTAGAACATCAAAACGACCTTTCTTCAGACAGTAGTAGTTAGTGTGTAGACTATGTTAACTTTTGGTGTCAAACTGAGTCAAACACATCTGCATTTTCATGGACAATACATGCCCCAGTTCTTGGAAAGCTTTTGATTCCAGTAGTGTCTGTCATGACACTTCCTGGAAAATGTATGTGCACTGTCATATTGTTAAACTAAAATGTCCTTCAGCTAGAGCTAAATCTCAGCAGTAAAGATGCCGGTGTGGGACTGATTCATTTTCACATTCCTCTATTTTCTCCTTTAACATCAATTTACACACAACTCCTCTTCAATAATTGCAATTCAGAGCATGACTTGTTCTATTGCATTTTGTAGATTATGAGAGTCTGTGAGGTAGCCTAATAATGACTTTTTTGGCATTTTGGTGAACATTTAATATTTCTTAAGGTCTTGCAGGCAAAACACAGTAGATTTGGCAATTATTTTTGTTATGCTGAACTACTATAGAAGTTTTGTTTCTTGGAGATGTCATTCTGAATTAAAAGTGTGAGTAGGTGGTACCACAGATATGTTTAATTTGCGGTAAAGATTTTCTAGTATAGTTATTCTGCTATTTTGTTCATACTATAATTTTCAAATAAAATGCCTTTTCACAGATAAATCTCAAAAAAATACCATTCTTTCATTCCTCTTTTCTTATTTTTCATTCTCCATTCTATGTTTAATCTGTGAGACAGTAGGATAAATTTTATAATCAAAATTTGAATCTATAATTACAATATTAATATAAAATTGTTTTATTTTGCACAATTATGCAATTATAAAATGTGTATTGATGTATTTAAAAGGTCAGTATAGCTGTCCTGGAATACACTTTGACTTTTTCTTCTTTAACAGAATTCCTATCTCTTTTTCTTCTGTTTCTGTAATGAGCTGTTAGAACAATACTTTAAAGAGCTGTTTTTATCTTTGATGATCCATAAAGCATCACACTTCAGCAAATTATTGTTTAATATGCTTGTCATAAGGACCTAAGTGCCAGGAAGTTTCATTAGTCATTATATAATGGATTGATATTCACTGGTGCAGAAATCACAGTTCAGAATTTTACTTTCATATATCAGAATTTAGGGTTGATAGTTCTGAAAAATATGATGCAGTGTTGTTCTTCTTCAAACGGGAAAGACAATTTTTATAAGAAATTTTTTCATTACATTTCTTTTTTGATAAACTAATTCTTTACTTCATGACTCTTCCCTTTTCTCATTATTTGTTACATAATTGAGCACTTGACTGAAACTTGAGTTATTTGAACCACTTCTGAAGTGGTTGGCACAGTTGTCCTACTTTGTGCATCATGAATGATCAGTGACAGTGACAGAGAATGGATTTTTCTGTTTCAGGGGAGGATTTTGGTTAGTGAATGTCAGTTCTCTGAGTGTATTACAATAACTGCTAGCTTTCACATTCCCATGTAAAGTGAACTCTAATTAATCCAGCAGTGAAAGATGTGCTTTATCTTCTGAAACTAGCTCATTGTCAAAAATGTAAATAGCTCTGTCCGAGCAGTCTGTGCATACTAGCTTCTGCCCTAATGATGCCTGTTGTCTGATTGACTTAGCTTTGTCTTATTTTTTACTATAAATATATGATTTCTAATTTTTCTTCCCTCTTCATCAGACTGGTGCTTCATAATAACCTGCCTTAAAGTAAACCTCCATTTTAGTACTTCTAACCAATTGGCATCTGTGTAGTACTCTTCAAAATTACTACTTTCCTGCTGTCCTGGAGTGGTCCTCCCCAGGGCATGTAGTATAGTGAGGCAGCTCCCAGGGGTGGAAACCAACAGCCTCAGGGAAGACTCAAAGAGTAACTTCTTTCTTCATTGTTATATATCCTTAGATTAAGGCAGCTTTCTAATAGAAATCATGTCTAGGAAGCAACTTCCATGGTATTGATACCAACTTGTCCTTGGTGCCTCCAAAGTCCCTGAGGACATAGAAGCTCTGCCAGCAGATTGAAAGCCCTTATGAAGTGAGATTTTTTTTTTCCCTTTTGCCTGTAAAGGGCTGAGAACACAAGCTACCTATCAGTGCAAGACAGGACACCTCATCCTCTGATATACATTTGCTGGATCCCCTTTCCACTTCATGAAATAAGTCCATCCCACTGCACAGCCATGTAGAAAAAGAATTGTGAATGGAAGGCATGAGAACAGCTACAATCTCTCTTTCCAGAAGAACAGAGCCCATACTTTGGCTCTTTTATTAATTCTGTGACCATTGATGGATAAGAAAGAAAATTAAGAGAATGAAAAAGGACACTGGAGAAAAGAAAATGCAAGTGGAAAAAAAGGAAGAGGAAGCACAAGTGAAAGTAGTCCAAAGCTCTAGCATGAGCACTTGCCAAGGCCTTCCTCTCAATCCTGGCCACTTCTCTTTTCCGACCTCCAGGAGAGGAACTGCTTTCTTCTTCCTTCTCCTTTGTCCACCTCTTTTGGAGCTTGCTTGTTTCCAGACTATGAAGGAGTCTGATTCAGAGTGTGGCCAGTTAGATGCTGTATTATAGATCGTTTTGATCTCCATTTAGCTGTACCTCATTTGAGAAGCATGTTTTGTTTAAGTAGAGATGAGGTTATTCATAAGTAATTCAGTGCCATGGAGAGAAAAATCAATTGTAGGAACATTAAGTTTTCATTAAACATGTTAGATGCAACCTGACAGTCAAATGGTCTCCAGTCATACGAGTTTTACTGCATTATTACTTTAAGTAAGAGACAAAAGTGGGATTAGGTAGTAAAAGAATACCTTGAATGACTTAAGATAAAGGATAAAAGTAGGGTATTTTTCCATTAGCATTCACTCTGCAGGGATCCTCAATTACTTACAGGGCCATCTGCATTTCTGGAGATATTGTGAGTTTGAAGTTAGTAATATGTGCAAGACAAGAGCAGATTGGAGCTGTCTGGGCCAAGAAAAATCAGACACACTTGTTTTTGTGGGATATGACACATTTTGTAGCTCCTGTAGGCCTGAGAACTTCACAACTTCTTGCACTCCATTCTCCCTAACCTTGCCAGGATTTCCTCACCTTTCTTTTGATGATTTCGACATGATCTCCATGTCTTCCTGTCCCATAACATTGATCCCATTCCACTCTTATCACAAAAATTTCTAGGCGGTGTCCTCTCCAACTTCATTCTCATCTTCACACAATTCTTTACCTCCCCTCTCCCTCTTCTCCATGACTTTAGGTCTCTGCTAATACACCCAATCACACTAGTTCATGGTCCATACTTCTCTCATAGCCATTACACAGTCCTCAGTCCTGTGAAAGTGTCAACACAAGCCCACACTTGGCTGTACACTGACCCAACGCCTGCAAGTGGCCTGCACTCCAGCTTGCTCTCCTCCCAGCCCCTTCCTCCCTCCAGTGCTACTGCCCTTTCCTTCCCCTTCTTGCTGCTACTCCTGACTCACACTTGTGCCTGCACCCCAGGCTATTGCTCTTCCACTTCACTCCCCCAGTCTCTTCCTTCACTATTCTTGGTCACCAGCTTACCTAAGTCTTTTATTTTTGCCAGAGAGCAAGTTGCAGGTAATCTCTTCCTGCAGAAGTTGTACTACTGCTGCCGCTGGTTGTACATCCCTTGACTGTACGTAGCAGGGTAGAACTTCTCCCCAGCCTGTAGTATGGAGTGTTGTGACTGTCTTCCAAATAGAGCTTTTCGGATGGAGCACCACTTGTGCTAACTGACATTTATGACATTCCCAGAATCTCACAGGTGGCCTTTCCAAGTTGAGCATGTAACAACAGCACAGCATGATCCTATTGAGTGTAAGGTTTCACTCAGCTCTTGCCTGTGATTCTTCTGTTTATCTATCACAACTAACTGATTGCTTTTCAGAATGGGATGTATATAGAAGAGAACCTTATATATATATAGAAGAGAAAAGAAACACACACATCCTGATTTTATTACCTTGTCAGACTCTTCTGCCCAGATAGCTTCTGGTAAAAATATTTGCTCTTGATCTTGATTCACCACAATGAAACAGGAATTGCTAGTATCTTACAAAAGACTTTCACTGGTTTATATAGAGCTGGGCTGTGGTAAACACATCTTTTTGCTCCAGAAATCTGTTTTTTTAACGTATTTTTAAAATAAAGATGGCAAAATGACAAAACAGTTTGGATTCACATGTAAACCACCTTGAATTAACTTTAAAATATAAAAAGGTGCATTTCAAATGCAACAATGATGTAATAAAAGATGCAGATGTATGTGTTGTCCAAGGTTTTACCTTTAAAAACCTGAAAGCTATTTTAAAAAAAAAATTATCTCTTGCACTCTGACTTGAAACTTTTATGGAACCAAAAACTTCTATTTGCATGTGAAAATCAGACTGAGAGATGAACTGTCAATTGGCAAATTATCGAGTGGGCTGAATAATTCAGACCAGAGTGTTTTGTTTTGCATGTATCTTCCAAGCTGCTTCTTTTTAAGAAATTCAGAGCACTGGTGAATGCTATATATTTTTCCATGTGTTCCTAAAAATTTACTGTTTCCATTGAGTGGAAACCTTTGCCTTTCACAGGATCACTAAGAATTAGCAAGCAGCTGAACCCAGAGTGTCATGTATTGCACTGGAAACTCTTTGCCCTGTGACTGCCCAGTGACTGTGAGGAATACTGTGAACTCATATTCTTTGCCTACTAAAGACACGTTCAAATGACAAATTGAATAACACTATTACTAAAAAAAATTGCTTTTACACACTGAAAATAAGGATTTTATGCATACAGTGGTTTGAACAGATTTTTCAATTCAAGAATATGTTACTTTGGCTTCTTCCAGCCTGTTTTAATGCTGACCTCCCCGGAGAGTTTCTAAATAGTTATATGATTGTCAGTTTGGGAAAACAGCTGAATTTCTGGCACCCTAGAGGCAATGAAGATGTCACAGCAGGTTCGATCATTACTGCTTCAAAAAATGTTAAAAACTTTTGATGGATGACATTTCAGAGCATGGGGTCATGTAACTTTCTTAATTTGTTTTTAAGGACAAAGAAAGGTAGGCTTGTTTTTTGTCCTTTTGTTGTTACTCTTTAAAAAATAAGCTTCTGGTTACATGTCCTAGCTTCCAGCATATTTATCTTTGCATTAGTTAAGTGATGCATAGATAAAAGACAATTTCTGGTTTGCATCCAGAAAAATTACTTAGTACATGCAGTCCCCAGCAGAGAAGAGCATCTCATGAGAGAAGAGAGGACTATCCAGCAGTGCTCTTCAGTGCCCTGCAATCAGCAGAGTATGTGTAAGGGCATCACTTTATCTGCCACAACTTTGACTCATAGATTAGTTTAATATAAGCTGAGGCTACTTGTTTCTGTGTGAACAGAGGATACGAGGAACAGAAAGGTACATTGCATTCATCTTCTGTTAACAGCATAGAACTGTTATTAGTCAAGTCTTCTGAATATTTTATTTTACAATGTACTTGACAAATTTTTACAAAATCCCTAATTGAGAAAGTAATTTTCTGACATTTTTATGGTAGTGATTAAAAACATGAATGGTTATCAGAATATGGCCTATCATGAACAATTTGCTATTCCACTTTCAAAGAAACATGTAAACTTTGTTTATTTTTAGAGGTTGTTTTGATAATGAGAATGTTGATATTTTTATGCTAAGTCTAGACGAGCATGAAAAGGGGCATTTTAGGCCGTTTGGCCCATCAGTTGAAATAACTGCATTAGAGCTGAGATCAGCTGAACAGAACAGCTGAATAAAGGACGTGATTTTAAATATACAAAATATGCTGGAGAAAATACATTTCTGTGTTGATATGATAGCAAATAAAAGTATAGAAATGTCCTTTCATATTTATTAATAATTTGAGTATATCCCAATCTATAAAATCATACATGGTACCTAAATATTTTGAACTAAGGTTATTGGCAATAGATCTAACTTAAGTACAATTGCAATTTGATTTAATTTGCTGCTTGTTAAATTCTGAATCATTTCAAGCTTCAGAGTGAGAAATATTTTCAAAAGAATCTCTGTGTTGTAATTTCTATATTACCTTTAGTTTGTATTTGCCACATAACGCCTACGACAAACTCACAAATCCTTGGAAATGCATAGCTGTAGGAGCATGAGGCCCATCCTTCACGTCAAAGAGCACTCTCATGGAAAGTAAATTATTACCACCAGCCTCATATTTATACAGTGAAGCTGAGGATGTTTACCAGCTTGTGTGCTGTGAAGCCTGTTGTGGGATACTGCTCCAGACAAACTGTGCAGGCACAAGGGAGCCCCATTTGAACATTATCACTAAGTAACTCATGCTAGCAGAGGATTTGCATTTAGACTATTACTTTGTATTTCCCTGCCTTATGGTTTTAATTTTTATACTGAATTGCTATGAACTCCTATGGAAAAAAAAACTAAGGTTCAGAGGGGTGATTTGTATTTAAGAGTTCAAAAATTCTTCCAACAGCCATTTGAAACAGTTGATATCCTAAGCTGAAAAATTCATTGTAGAAGTTAAACTTAAAACCTGCTCTAATATGGGAAACTGCGGGCATGCCTTGTCCTGTCTTTCATTATTGTATGCAGTTATGAACATACCTAGCATCTCAGATCTTACACTAGCATCAGTTTGTATTTTATGGTACAGGTTTACGATGTTTTGTCTGTGTGAAGATCTAAATGATTTGGGATCTAAGCTCCAATGCTCCAGAAGTGCCCTTGTCATCTTCAGAGATTCCCAAATTGGAATAGTGCTCGGGAGAACGATAGAGGGTGGAATAAAGACCTTGGAAAGGTCTTCTGATTCCACTTGCTCTCCTTCCTTTATGCTGTTCTGCTTACATTTCAGAATTCATTTTTCCTTTGAAGATATCTGAGAATGAGGTTGACTTGTTGGCGTGAGAACTCTATTACACTATTTTTGTAATTGTTCTTATTCTAGCCACAGAAGGTGGAGTGCTAGGATCTGGACTTTGGGCTTTCAAATCCATGGCATCGCCTCCCCGGGAAATTGCCTTTGCTGATTAATCTAATCTGTCCTATTCAAACAAGGGTGCTGTGGGAAATTCGGGAAAGGAACCTTAAGAGGAAGAGAAATCTGTTGCCCAGCCATATAGTGAATACCATCTGATCAGTCTTTTTATGTCACATCATTGTTTCTGAATCTTTTGGGTGTTTTGGAGATGGTGTTTAGTTTTTTCCTACATGTCATGTTCCTACACTTCCAAGGGAAGTGGTGGAGTCAGCATCCCTGGAGGTGTTCAAAAAATGTGTAGACATGGCACTTAGGGACATGGTTAAGAAGGCATGGTGGTGGTGGGTTGACAGTTGGACTTGATGATGTTAGAGGTCTTTTCCAGCCATAATGATTCTATGATTCAATTCCTAATTAGTAGCTCAGATGAAAGCAGAAACTGGATAGCCAGAATAAAATATTTTTGAGGAATGAAACAGTGTCAAAACAATCTTTTTCTTAATTACTCTAGATTTAAAAGTGTAATTACTGGCAATTCTCAACTCACCTTATTTCCCCACCCTTTTTCTTCACACTGGACAGAACTGTTCTGATATTACGGACTTGCTTCAGTATACAAAACCTTTCTAATAAATTTCGGTCTTGTTGCTGATATTGCCACTGTGCCGGAACTGCTCTTGTGAGGATTTGTAATGAGGATCCGTTGCTTCAAGCTAACTGAGAAGCTCCTTCTTTCAGTGTCTTGATTTATCAGCAGCCTTTGATGCTATTGACCATGGGGTCCTATTTCATTGCCTTCAGTACCTCCTGGGTTTTTCAGGCTCTATGCTGGCCTGTTTCACATCTTATTTAATGGAGCACTGTCTCTATGGTTATACACTGCAGTTCTCTCGTCAGACTGCTGCCTAAAGCTGTGTTGTGCAATTGGATTTTGATGGTGCAATTTGCCATGACAGCACTGCATTATAGTAAAATTCTCACTGTTGTTTGTTAATTTTTTATATACAACATACACACCAGGTGTACAGGGGTGATAATTGTTTAGGAAACTCTACAGCTGTTTGTTTATGGATTTGCATGATAATATGATCTCTTAACAATACTTGACACTTGTATGTAACTAATTTAGGTTCTAAGACCATATGGTGTTAAACTTGCAGGGTTTTTGTTGAGAAAAAGTTATTTTAAAACAATTTTTAAAGGTGGATTATATTACTACATGTGTTCTTTCCTTCTCATTACCATATGTTGAAAGAAAGGTGTTCTTCCTGTTTACAAGCAGTGCCTGGTATATACAACCCTCTTATTATTTCAATCATTCATTGATATTAATGTGGAGCCAATAACTTGACAATGGAGCCTGGATATCAGAAAGGCAAATGTGGAAAACATCCTAGGGTAAAAGTTTGTTCTCTGTCTCTGCTTTTTACATCTGTAGGCCAGAGACATCTGTCTTTCTATTCTGGATCTCCTGCTGCTCCTCTCTTTCATGGCTCCGTGTGTAGTAGAGGAGATATACCTCCTCTCTGCTGCAGGGCTTGGGCAAATGTGGTATCAGGACCCCTCCCAGACCCAACTGAGATCAGCCTTCTGCATATATGTGTAGATAAGATCTCCTTTAAAGTTATGTGAAAGTTATGAATCAGGTTTGATTTATTTGCTGGGAAACTGTGTGAATATCATTATCAAGAAAACACATTGATTGCTTTTACTATTTCATATCTCAGGAGTTTCTGAGTTAAGTATTCCCCATTCTGATAATTCTAGAGCTTTAGAGTGGTGGGGCTTTGAATCTGAGATTTGTATCCATTAATTTAAAATTAAGTCAATCTACACTCGGTTGACTAGTACTTACAACAGAAAGTAGTACTGAGATTAAAAGGGATATCTTTTTGCCAGAACGTGGCAAATTAAAATATTTCCAATGGAAAATCTACAGCCTATTTCTCACTTCTGCCTTAAGCCCTTTGATAGAAAAAGTACTTCATGGTAGAACCAGGAAAGTCAAGAATTATCTTCATGACCCCTTGCATTGCCAGGGGTTTTTTTGCTGTCTTCATTTTCCTCTTTCCAGTTTATCATTTATCTTGTGGACAACCATGCCAGGTACAATGATGTAAGAGAAATGGCAAGGTTTTCAGTCCTTCATTTTGCAATCACACTGCAAAGACCTCCAATGTGCCCTTCTCTCTGGCCCACCATCATTCTTGTAATTAGGATAGTGGTGAGAACCTGCTGTATTGCATCCATTTATGTTGTGTCCAAATTCATAGACTTGATGTCTTGGAATTAAATTCCACTTCCCTAACCCATGCTGAATATCTAGTATAGTTCTCACCTTCTTTCTGTGTGTCTAGTGCTAGTTGGTCTCAAGGCCAGTGAATGGTTATCACTTATGCTTTATTTATTTTAGACACAGCTAATGAATCTACATCTTGAAGTGAGAGCTGGTAGCTATTAATAGAGAAATCCTAAGGTAGTTCGGGGTTAAGAGTGGAAACTTGCTGGGTCAAACTCATGTTTCTGTTAAAAAAAAACAGGCAGATTAATATGTATTTCTGTAGCACTGGTAATTTCATTTGATGTTCTCTGAGCTGACATCAAAAGAGAAAAAGTTGTAAATAAAAGACACTGACGAGCCTTCCCTGTAATGACTCTCGCATTCCTGTAGGCAGAGCTTCCACCTGGTTCCACACCTTCAGCCAGGCAAACCAGCTTATTACAAATAAGATGAGATTTCTCGTTTTGTAGGATCCTTCTGATAGCAGCCTGACCTTCAGAGTGCCAGGACATTATCTACATCAGGTTTTTTTCCATCTCGGAGATGGGCTTCCAAGATGAAATTCAGTGAGATTTGTTAAGGTATTTAGCTCCAGTGTTTTGGTTCAGCCTCATTTCTACTGCATTATGCTTTGCACTTTCCATTAGGTGAAGTGTAATTTAAAAATGTGGGAAGAAGCCCCCTTTTGAAAGCACTTGCTATCGTCTTTGCATGGCCCTCACTTCCAAATGAAGCAAAGTAAAGCAATGTGGAATCCATTCATTAAATGACACATTAAGCAGCCAGTGCCTTTTTTCTATATTGCCTGCAATAAAATATATTCAAAGCACTTCATATTTCATTAAAATTATCAGCGAAATGATTTTCATCTAATGTTATTTCTGCTTTTAATAAAAAGGCTCTGTAAAATGAATAACGGAACATTTTCCCTTCCTTTCTTTCTCTTTTTATTTTATTGAAAATATCCCACAAGTGAGGGAATGACCCATAAATTGAGTTATGAAGGTCATATTCTATGAAGAGTAGATATTTTCCATATATCTTTAAAGGCACAATCAATGCTATTGGGTATAAGCTATTTTAGTTCATAGTGAATCTTAAAACTATACTCTGAGTGTGATATAAGACTGCTTACAGTAGTCCATATTGACTTTGAAGTGCATGCTTCAAATACCTGTACATACTCCATCATTGTTCTTTTTGTAGGCACTATGGCCATATTAACATTTTAACACTAGATTATACCTAAATTGTCAAGTTTAAAGTAGTCTTGAAAGCTTTTTTTTGAAAGTCAGAGCTGTGACAATTAGATTACTTCACTGTGATGCCGTTCATTGTTCACTGATTAGAGAGAGAGAGACTTTGAAATTAGAGAAATTATAAAATCTGAAATGGTCATTTAGAAAAAAAGACTTGATACACAGAATAATTCTGTTTCTTTTGATCTTAAGCTTATTGTGAACATAGATAAATGTAAGCTTTGCTGCAGGTATCTCAGATGGGTGCCAGATAGCCTGGAAACTTGAAAGTAGGAGTGCAGCTCACCCAGAAGTTACAAAGAAAAGTAAATCCATGAGGTGTGTGGAAATAATCTGTATTTATAGAAATAAAGATAATTTATAGAACTGTGCTTAAAATATTTATACAATTGATAGAAGTAATAGTTTCCATTTAAACAGCTAAGGGGTGTTTATATTGTTACAGAAGAGGCACATTGGAAGTTCTTTAGCTTTCAATAAGGCAATTAGTTGGGATTTTCTCTTAATTTTGAATGTTAATTTAGTAGGAATAGGTAACATCATAGAAAGGAAGTTATGAGAAACTGCCCTGAAGCAGAGCAATAGGGATTAATATAAAGCACGTAGGTTTATCACATAATAATGTGCTATTTTTTAACAGCTTTTGTATGAGCTGTAATTATAAGTATCCCATCTGCAGAATTAGGAAAGAATACTGAGATAAAGAGAGAAAAAAAAATAAATTTGGGTCAAGAAATTAAAAAAAAAAAAGAACGAAAGAACAGGCAATTATTTCTTGGCACTACGATTTGGAAAGTCATACTCATCTTCCACTCCAGAATCCTGTGAAGATATACAGACAATGAAGTACAAAGCTGAAGTAGCACAGAGGAATTAATGCACTACAGGAAATAATACAATCAGATAAAATATTTTGTTGGCTACTTCTTTTAATGACCAGAAACTAAATGTTATGTCTCGAATGGTCTTCCTGAGCTAAAAGGTGATCCTCTCCATGTGTTAGGATTTAGAACAGCAGTGCTTCAGGGCCTTTGAGGCCGTTGAGCCCCACACTTTAGCTACCCTGTTTGTTCTGTTTGAATGCTGTTTATCAGATTTTTTACAGACCACCTTAATTCCTTTCTCTTAGATCAGCTGACTTAGCTTCTGCACCTCACATGCTGCAGGTGTCCCCTTAGAGATACCAAGGCTGTAGCCTCATCAGTACCCTGCTGAGACCTTTATCAGTTGCAGGCAGAGTTTTCTGATTGGATTAAAGATTGATTATACACTAATCACACCATCTAGACAGGCAGACAGGCAGCTTGTGGTCAATGGGATCTTGTAATCAGTGCTGGGATAATAACATGCATGCAGCTGGGATTGTTGAACAGCAGGTTTCGACGTGCAACCTCCGTACTCTGAAAAAGACCATTTACATCTTACAGATCTTTGAGAAGAAATGGATAGTCAATTTGCCAGCAGGAACATTAGTTGAAAGTATTTCCCAAAGCATTAGGACTGCTATTCTAATGATGGTAAGTGCCTTCATTTCCAAAAGCTCTCTGCAAAGGTCTCCGCAAAAGGTCCACAAAAATAGCTGCATCCTACTGACTGCACATTTGTAAGAGCCTCGGATATATTAAAAATCTGCCAGTTTTCAACGTTATCAGCCAAACACTACAATGAAGTTTTACTTTCCTTGGACCAACTCAGTCTTCATTTCTGAAAACAGCAGATCTCCTTGAGGTGAATTTGCCCCTGCCACCTCAGCCTATTGTGTAATGCAGCCCTTGCATAAGTGCACAGGTGAGACAAACAGAACCACAGAATATACCATCTCTGTGGTTGATTTAAGCAGACGTGTTCAAATGTCTCTGGAAAAGAAATTGCCACACACACAAACATATCCCTTCAGAAAATAGATGAGGAAGTATGTTAGCAGCTTACTGTTTGAGCATGTTCCTGTGGGGAACAATGATGGATGTATAGCCCTAGGAATTGTCACTTTACAGCATTAAAATTAGAGGCTTAAATGTGTTTTGACATTCTGATTGTTACTTTTTGCACAGTTGTTCTGTTTTGGAGGATCAAGTCTTCCTTACTTTTTAGGGACCCAGGGTGGGAAGGAAGGAATCACCTAATTTTCTCTCTGTTCCTGTCTGGATTTTTCACAGAACAGGTATTCAACAAATATGAGAACTGAGAGCCACTTTTGGAGACGGCTGCCTTGCTCACATATTATTTTTCAAATACATTGGTAAAACAAAACCACACTGGGAAAAATCTTTTTTGTTGGTGGTGATTTTTTTTGTTGATGTTTCAAAGGTTAGAAAAAAAAATGCACTTTCCTGTAAAATTGTGGGAGCTCTAATCAATGCATAGGCTCCAACATATGAGGGTTTTTAGGATTTTTGGTCAGTAAACAGTAACAGGGGACATGGGCAACTGGCTGGCATTTCTAGAGATTTTTTACGTTCAACTACTGTTTGTTAAACAGAATCATACTTCAAATTATGTGTATTTGAAACACCAGTTAGAGCTGTTAGGATTTGCCCCTGTTTCAAAGCCAAAGGGAACTGCATGTACAAAAAGCTATAACAACCCATAGGATGACTTTTTGTTACCTACATGTGTAGTAGCACCATCTGATTTCTTAAGAAATTGCACAATAATAAGTTTGGATAGGAGGCTGTGCAGCAACACCAAATATCAGTATAATATAGTGGGATAACAAATGTGTGAGAACATTCACACTTTCAACGTGGAGCAATAAAATATATTTCAGCATTTCTTTTAACTTGTAAACATGTGCAGATAATGATTATCTTGTGCTCTCAGTTTGCAAGCTATAATTACAATACCTGCAGAAAGGCAATAGTGAATAGAATCCTAATCATGGAGGGTGGCTGCTACCTAGCAGAGATTCAAGCAATATTTATTTCACTTTTAAAATTGAGCATTTCCTTAAGAGCTTACAGTATGAGTAAAATTCAGAGCTACGGGATACTCTATTGTCAGTTTCTCATTATGGAACAAAAAGCATTTTTTAATTTGTCATAAATATTTAACATTTCAGCAAATTCATTTAACTTTCTTGATTTTGTTGTTTATAGATGGCAAATTTTAAAGATTTTAATAAAGTTTTAAAAAAAAAAAAAAAAACCAACCCAAAGACCACACCAAAAAACCCTGTTGGCTTAATTAATTGTTTTGAGTAAAAATTGTGGATCTCAGGCTCTGACAACAGATTTTGTCATGGTCAGGTTTTGTTTACTAGAGAAAGATTGCATGCAATGCCACTATAACTATTATTTGAGTTAAAGACTTAGGAATTTACTTTCTCTAGGTAATGATGGGCTAATCATCCAAAGTTTGGAAATCTTAAAAGAACCCATAACAGCCCTAACTATTGATATCTACAGATGAACACTGACTGTAAATTTTCCAATTTTCTATTCATTTGGACATTAATAAACAACTGCAAACTCTATATCCTCTTCGCTGTGCAGAATAACTTTAGGAGTAGAATATTTTGCATTTTATTTTTCAGCGGTAAATGTTACTGAAGTGGTGGAGCCCTCTTTCCACAATGTTGGTAATAAGTGGGCAACTCTAGTTAAAATAAGGTTGTTACATCAGCTGTTCCCAAGAGCAGACTGTGGCTTAGTGTTTTAGATGCAACTTAATGAACTGTTGATTGAATCGCATAATTGGTGTAACTGTAGCCTATGGTAGTTCTATATATATGCTGAGACTGTGAGAAACTTGTAGATTTTATAACTTCTGTCCTTTAGAATTACAAGATTCAGATGAGTTCATGTTTCCTTCCAAAATGGGAGGGAAGATAGCCCCTGTGAAATGCAAAATCAGTTTTGCCCAGCTGCCTGCAAGGAACATACAAGGGGCTCTCCAAGGGAGAATATGACTTCTATTGGGACCAAAGGCAAGGACAAGGGATGTCTCTGCAAGGAGCTTCCCCATGACTGGGGCTTCCTTCCCCAGGACCACAGAGGCAGAACACAGAAAGCAAAGCGAGGAGACACCAGACCACCAGGAGGCTTTGTGAAGGGGATGGCGGCAAAAATCAGAAGTTCAGTACATGCTCCCCAGTCAGGAATGATGGTGTAACAGAGGAATACTGAGAAACTGGGAATTATCAGTGACATTAAATCTGTGCTGAAGTATGTAATGTTACACTTGGTTACTACATAGGAGGGAATGCATCTAAGAAGAACATATGGAAATGCAAAAGCTTGTGATTTCATTTCTTTTTTTTTTTTATTATTTTTGCTTTTGGAGAGAAAGAATTCCTTGACAGTGATTTCATATCTTGAAGTAATCTCCAAAATTAAAAGAGGTGTGGGTTTTGAAAACGAAAATAAAAGAATTTATTTCTCCTTTGATACCTTGAAAAGCCTTCATAGGTTTCTACATATTCTACGTATTACCGTTTTTTGTCAGCATCTGTCTCCCTTTAATTAACTTTTCCTTTTTTATTTTCTTCTGATCTCTTAAAACTCAAATCCAAGACTGAAATGAAGGCAAAAATAGCCATTCTACCCGTGATTCAAAATACTGTAAGTACAAGTGCTGTAAACTTTATTAGAGATCAGTGAAAATCAAACCTGTTGTCTGTCTTATTTTCTACGTGAAGGCCAGAAATACAGACCTCCTTCCAAACACTTCTAAATGAGGACAATTTCACTCTAAATTGTGTAATAGGGAAACCAGGCATGAGTCCCGGAGTCACGCTCTCTGTAGCTTTTGGTACATACAAGATCTAACACACTGATCCTAGCAAGTTTATCATTTTTGTACTGAGCAGAAGTGTTTGTGATAGCATTGACAAAAGGAATATACTCCTTTAAAACTAAAACATATCTAATTATTGTGGATAACTGAAGACTCTGAAGGTGGAGATTATTTATTCAGTACAATAGGTTTAGCAATGACTGAAGCAGAGAAAAAAACTCAGTTACTAGTTATATTTGAATAGCAGTCATAGGTCAGTGTACTTTTCAGCAGATAAAACAGAAGAGAAGAGGGAGAACTATGAGAAATTTTATTAAAAAATACATTGCTTATGCTGACATCTTTTTTTTAAATTAATTAAAATTTCCATAGGGAAAAGGTTCCAGGGATGTATACATACATGCCCATCTTTGCCCATGTCTTACATACAAATATTAAGTTTTAATCAACCCCTTTGGGCAATTTCAAAATATTTAATGAAACCCTATATAGAACATTTCCATTAAAATCTCATCTCCTGAACAGAAACATCTCTGATGGATATCTACATGAAATTCCTTTACACTGGCAAGGTACTGATTTAAAGCGTTAACTGTCTATTTACCCTCATTTTGTTACAGATTACCATAAAGTAATTCATATTTAGCACTTTAACTCAAGTTACGGGGAAAAGAGAAAGTTGGAAGTCAGCATAAGATATGAATATATGTGATAAAAATTCTGTAGCAATGATCATTGCCTTCTAATAGAGTCATTGAAGGTTAAGGTAAAGGTTGTCAAAAAGAGAAAAGTTCCCCATCATTTAATGTTCTGCTGATGAAATGGCAAAGTAATAATATCACTTGGGGTTGTGAAATTGGTACAAATTTGGAGAAAGAAACGATATGGAAGACATTGTTGAAAAGAAAAAAATATCAGTTTCACTACTAAAGAAGAAGAGCAGACTTTAAACTCGAGGGATGATGGAAGGTAGGCTCTAAGCATAAACCCAGCAAGGAATAAAAGTTGAAGCCAACAAGGCTGTATGCTAACAGATCCTGAGAAATCATGTGAAATGCTTGAAGCGATATTGGGAGCTGGATAGGACAAGTGAGTGAGCAAAGAGCTCCACTAAAGTGGGAAAAGACTAGGTAAGGAAAGGCAGTATTTGCAAAAGGAAAAAAAAAAAAGGAGGGAGAAAAGGAAAGTTTCAAGGATGAATGGAAGTTTGCCTCTACGGTGATATCCTATGAAGAAAAGCCATATTATCTGCCGGTTTGAATTTGAAGTAACTGAATAAAACTCTGAATGCACTTCTGTTAAAAATGTACATTATACTCTGCCCTCAGATAAATATCTCTGTGTATCATGGTATGCTCAGTAAAATTAAAGTTCCTAAGTAAATACAGGGGTAAATAATTTATAGTTCCATTTGCTTCTTTATATCTGAACACAGTTTCCCTAAGCAAATCACCAATGGACATGGTTTGTTTATAGAAGAAAATGTTAGCTTGTACGTCTTGTGCGGAGTTTATAAATGGTTTTGTTCCTTGTGAAAAAAAAAACAGGCAAGTTCAGCTGCAGGGCCATTGTGCATCTTATTTCAGACAGTTAATATTGTTTGATTCCTCCCCACAGACCTGGCACCAGAACAATGTTTGCACCAAGAGAGGCTAAGCCCAACTGGGAGAAGGTCTCTTATTACTCTTAAAGAGAACTTTCACTGGAAACAGAGTGCTCATGGTAGCAAGTACAGAAAAAAAACCAGCAAGACGCTGTTTTAAAACAAAATCAAAACATATTGTAAAGTAAAGAAACAGTGATGCCGTAGGGATTTTTTGCTCTCTAGAACTGCTGGGGGTGTTGCAGACAAGAGGATCCAGTATATGGATTTGCTGCTTAGTATATTTGCTTGTTGGCTTGTTTTTAAGCTGAAAAATCTACTTACATCCCTTAAGTCTTCAAAGAAAACCTTTCTTCCAGCATTGTTTTAGAGGATGCCAAAAACAGAGCGCTATAGCATAGTACAGGGATTACAGAAGTCAAATAAATTTATTTCCAGTCTCTAAACATAAATTACATTAACTTTCTGTGCTTCCATTTTGCTCCTGTTTTTATTAAATGTAGCTCTGTGGTTCATGTAGTAATTCCAGTTGTTGTGTAATGAAGGCATCTGAGGTGCCAGCTCTCTAGTGAGGATGGTCTCAGTGGTTTTGAGCTGCTAGATTATGAAAGACTTCTCTTGGTTATAATGCCAAACTAAAGAGGTTCTTGTTGGATAAAATCCATTCCTACACTAGACAAGCAACTGTCAGGAAAAGGTAGTTTATTTTGTAGTTTAGTGATAAAATGGAGACAAATTTACGTTGTTTATTTAAACAAAAGACTGCTTACTTCGGAAGTGTTCAATATTATCATTTTTATTATTAACATATTGCATTTGGAAATGGGAATAGGAGTTAAGTTAGCTAATGAGGTTTTGTTTAAAGAGTAAGGTAGTTTCCTAATGCAGTCTGGTATGATTATAACATGAGCCTCCATAATGGCCATCAAGAAAGATGTGGAACAAATAAATGCAAGAGAAAAATTTCATTATAGAGATCCAGAACGTGACATATGGAGTGCTTATTGGTTTTGGACTACTATGCTTACACAGCAAACTTAGCTGACAAATTAATCTAGGCTTTTCTTTTTTTCTTTTTTTCTTAAAAGCAGTTATGACACTTAATTGTACACTGTTTCCTCTCTTCATCACTGTCATACATACTGCTACTTGTCCTGTGAGATGGCATGGTTGTGCACTGCTAAGCAATTTCTTGACATTAATGGAAAGAATCTAAATAAATATATAAGTTGCATGGAAATACATGCATATGTAATCATGTAGTCCATGACAGTCCTTCTTACCAACAGCATCTCAAGATTGTTGCTCTATGTTTCAGTGTAAGAGGCAGCTTCTGCTAATTTGGCATCCCATTCTGCTGTTATTCACATTTAATGGTATGTTTTTGTACAAGGGAACTGCACTGAAGCCAGGCAGGTTTCTTTGAGTAAAAGTTAAAGCTTTGGGATCTTGCAGAACTATTATATCTGTTTCTGTGGAAAATTATGCTTTAGTCTTTGTAATTTAAGAATAAGGCTTTCTGCAAAAGTGTCTAGTGTTTGTTTGTGGGTAAATGTAGATAATGCTATTCATGTCTGTTGCCGAGTGTGACTCAGATGATGATCCTACGTAACACACAAGTTTTTGCCTGTTCATTCCTTGCTAAGTTCAGGTGACAGTTCAGTCCACATCAGTTCCTGATGAAGCCTGCTCGCCTTGTGTGCCTTTTGAGCACTCAGCAGCAGAGATGAGATGAAATCCAGACTCCACTTCTTCTGTGCACAGGATGCATGGGAGAGCCACAAGGCTCAAATGTAGCTGCATAAATATCTGGGTATCCTACAGGAATTCACTTTTCTGTTTCCATTAAGATATGGGCAACAGCCCAGCAGTAAGCAGTGCTGGACAGATGACCTTAATCTAATCAAATGCTTGGGGAAGTAAATGGCCTTCAGTGGACTTTGACTCAGGATAGTGCTTTTGTTACATACGAGCCATCTTGGCTTTCGAAGTGCTTTTGCTTAAAAATCTCAATATAGTGAGCCTCTCACCTAGCTCCTTCCTCTCTGAGACAGATCTGTAACACTGACGTATTAACTGGTAGAAAAGATGCATTGACTGCTCTTCTGTCAGCCTGTTCCCTCAATGGAAGTTTTATCCATTGAAATGTAACTGGATACATTTCATACTTTATATCATATCATAGGATCTGGACCTGATGTCAGACCCTTTGTAGTTCCTTCTCTGTACTGAGTCACTGCTAATACTCCTATTCTTTCTATATCAGGAAAAAAAAAATTTTGGAAATAGAATTACATAACGTGATAATCCCATCTCCAAATAGTGAGCTGGCTACTGAAGTCTTAAACCACTCATTAAGAAGCCTTTAGAGTTATGGAACCCCAAAAAAAGACAGAAAACTCATGGTGAGCTGTGAGTGGAACTAAGAAAAAAGTGATTCCCTAGGTTGTAATATTCTTTGACTACTATATTAATTCATCCTTTTTAATCAGGTGAATTTCCTCTCTAGTGGAAAATTGCATGACCTGGAAATAAGAACAATTTCCACACAAAAGCTGAACATCTGAATGTCAGAACAAACACAAACCAGTTTGTAATCTTGAAGACTGACAACGTCAGTTAAATGTACTTAATTTGATTTTAGCTAGCTCAGACTCCAATGAACTGTTCCCTAATAGGAATGGATTTTATAAACAACCCAATACATAGGGTCCATAATGTTACCTTAAAAAGCAAGACAATCTGAACCAATCCATTCCTTAGACAAACTTGGATATTTTTCTTTAAAATCAGAATCTAGCCTTTATCTTTCCTACCATACTATCCCTACTTTAAATGGGTTGCAAAGACACATACAGAAAAGTCTCTAAGCAGCAGAACAGATTGTATTAGATTGGTTGCTTTAATGAAAAGGTATTTCAAAAACAAGCATTCACTATTATCATTTTCAATTGAATGTATGAATAGGCATTTAACAAGATAATCAGATTTTTATTAAAGAATAAAGGTAGTTTTTTATTGTAGGCATCTAACTTTTTCTTCTATGTACTAATTATAAATGAAGATTCTATAATAAGCATCAATAAATACCTAGAAAAATGAAATGCAATGGTAAAATTTCAACATAGGAGCCCACTGTGTACAGGTAATCCTTATTGGTTTTTGAACCATTGTGCAAACACATCAAACAAAGTAAAAATTTGATTTCCTGTGGGTCTGTGACTCATAGTCATAAATACATTCTGCTGTGTAATAAAGGGCTCATACTGCTGCCTTTCCCTTTCGAGCACAGTAGTAAAGTCTTTGGTTTGTAGTGGTCACCTTTTTCCATTACAAAAAAATATGTAGGTATAGAATATCTTTGAAATTTCTGTACATTAACTTTGGCTGAAATTGGCCAAAGAATCCCAGAAGCTTTAAACATGGTAATTAGAGGAGTAAATATATACATAATTCTCAGGAAACTGGGTGGAAGAAATGACTGCTTAAAATAGACTGGGTCATACAAGAACGAGATGAAGCTTGTGCCAGTGTCAATTACTACATAAATTTAGTTATATGATTCACACTGACACATTTTATATTTGTACTGGTGATTTTCACTGACATTTAACTGAAATGTGTAGCTCCACAGAGGGACAGAAAACTTGTGCGTGAAAAATAGTGAAATCCAGATTATTTTTTAATACCGGGTGGTAAGTCTGAACTACTTATTTTACTGATAAGGATTTGGCATGATCAAATTCTATGTGATAAATCTATGTCCCAGACAAAATCCATCACCAGGCCAAATTGCTCTTTACTTTGAACTCATAGTTTTATTTATGGCTATAATTTGATCAATGATTTGAATAGGAGGCTTTATACTGTACATCTGTTACGCCAAAAAATAGAACATGATTTTCACTCTGTGATGCATGTGAGGAGCTAACATCAAATACTGTCATCTATTACACAAATACAACTCTGCTTACTGAAATGTGTATGTGTAAATTACTGAAATGTGTATGTGTAAATTTAGTGTGTAGTTTCATTTTACATCTGAGATATACTGCTGCCAAAATGGGCTGCTCCACTCTCCCCTAATCACACAGTCTTGAAGCCCTTGCAGAGGATGCAGTAATTAGAAGGCTGTAGGATAGAACAGAAATATATTCCACATGGGTTACTTTTCTGTCATGCAAGCCAGTCAACCTGTCCTGCACTGTACTAAAAGTTATTTTCTGGCTTTTTGGCAATACCTCTCAATACTTAGATGAAAGTAACATGTAACTGGCAGATGGAAATTAAGAATTAATCCTTTCTGTTCTTGTTTTGGGAAGATAAAGGGAAGGGGAGGATGGAACAGGACATACATCTTAAACTGCCCAAATATGAGAAAATTATAGTTCCTATGGTTGAACTGTAAGGTATTTTCAGACCTTTATGGCCTTGTAGAATGTATCTATCTTGGTGTGGCTCCATTCATCCAAAAAAAAAACCCCTACCACAGCAGATCTGGAGATATGGTTGGCTCTACACATAAGCAAAGCAAGCAATTGTCTAGGGCAGCAACTGTTGGGACAAAGTGATAAACTTCAGAGACAGAATTTCCTTGAGATCTTTTTAAGGGATTCTGATCTCCACAAATTTTAATCAAGTCAGCAACTGTAACACAGAACAATTGTGTTGTTGAGTTGTAAAGAAGTGTAGAAGTATCTGCATGATGATACATCAAAGCACACAAAAATCTCTATACAGTTGGATTTTTCTGTGTTTTGTTTTGTTTTCTTCTGGAATTCAAAGGCAGTTTGATTATTATTCACCTTTGTAAGTGAGATGGAAATAGAGTGATGAAATGTAATACTGGCTCAGGATCCATCCAAGACTCAGGCTGGTGGGAACAGGACTGAGAAGGTGCTATTGTGTCTGTCTAGTTCCGATACTCTTCCTCTAGGTATCTTTATTGAAGAATATATAGAAAAAAAAATTGGAGGGAATCCGTACCGAATAACAAAGAGCCCTTGAAAAGGGGGTGGGGCTTAGAACTAGGAGCTGGTACAAATATGCACTACAATAAATGAAGAAGGGAGGCTCAGAAGAAGAAACCAGCAGGGACATTCAGCAGAGTATCCCTGGCTACACAGGACTCCCTGAGAGCTTCTGAGAATCCTGTGGGTGCCACCCAACAGAGCTATGCAAAGAGGTATGATATTACTGAGGACCAAAATTAGACTGAAACCTCTCCATTAAGTTCCCTCCTCATGGCTACAGTCAGAAGGGGATAAAAGAGAGAAGTCCTTTGATGTTCTGGGAGAATCTGTAAGTAGAAAGATGTAGAAAAAAGTTGAGCCAGAATAGCAGAATATCCAGGGGAGATGGAAGAGGGTTGTAGTCTGGTGCAGAGAACATAAGCAGTTTTTCCTTGTGCTACAAAATGGATCAGAAAAATGCCATGAATTTCCACTGACCCATAGAAAAATTTTCCAATGGACGATTGTAGAATTAAAGCAGAATAAAATGTACCTAAGGAGGATTTTTTTTTTTTCAGCCTTTTTGATGATGTCTTGGGTTTTGGTGTTTACATGGGTCACAGCTGTGGAAATCAAGTGTTGATGATATATTCAAAATGTAGTCTGGAGGTACCTGGTTGGACAATGTTTTTCCTGCTCCACTAATTGCTGGTGTTAGTTTATAGGATCGCTTCAGAGTGGTCTCTGTTGGACAAGGCATCAGGACCAAATGAAGACTTCTCTTCCTCCAAGGAGAATCACCTGCCAGTCATCGTCAGAAACAGGACGTAGAGATGTATTTTTGCAGGTGACATACTATGACAGATCCTCTGTTAAGCTGGAGAAAAACTCAGAATGTATCTGACTACTTGCCTCCTGGGCTACTCATATCACAGCACGGGATCATGGGAGCATCCAAAGTACGTTACAGCTTTCTAAATGCAGGTTAAGTAAAACAGTCACAGTGTTGCTCTATCTCCTACTAAAACCAAGCCTTGGGTTAAAACTTTGTTCCGGGCAAGTTCTCATTTTCTGATATTTGATAGGAAGTGTAGTATGTGATGATGCTTATTTTTTTTTAAGACAACTCTGTTACAGAGACTGGCATAGTTGAAGTTGCAAATCGCCAAGGAAATAAGTCAGAAGAATGTCAAGTGAACAGAGGCGAAGCCACGTGTAGGGTGCCATTAGTTCAGGCTTTACTCACCAATGAAATCTTTCAGAAGAAAAAGTAACCTGTTTACCAGCATAATGTCTCCAATAAAGCACAATCACAACAGTCAGAAAAAGCACAGATTTTCACTCTTTGAGACATTATCTGAATGTAACAAACTTTTTTTTTAACTTCAAATGAAACTATTTGTAAATAGACTGATGATAAAAAAAACTATCATTGCCTTACTGTTATAAAATTCCTCATTGGCTTACTTAGCAATAATTTCCACAGACATTTCAATAACGGATTGTGTCCTTGTTGAACCCTAAGTAGATTACCTTGAAGTGCAAACTCTCCATAATATCAAGTAAAACTTATTTTTCTTACCATTCTGAATTACAGCAATGATTTGAGAATGAGACCAAACCTGTTGAAATTCAGGGATACGGCAATAACAAGGATTGGCACTCTTCATCTTGCATGTTAAATAAACATGCCATTCTAGTTTTTGACACCAGTTTAAAAGCAAGTTTCTGTGCAAAGGCAGTTTTCTGTGGCCTTTTTAATTTCCTTTTCCAGTTATCACCTGAAATTTCTAAAGGAAGACAACTTATAAAATGGATTTCCTTTAAACCAAGGAACATTTTTTGTTAGCCATGCAGTGAATTTCGACCCTGTGTGCATACACATTGCTAAGCATGTGTTGTGAAAAGAGCCCTCAGCAGTGTACCAGTTTCCTAGGTCTTGACAGCTGCGTGATATACCATCACACTCTGGGAAAAACAGTTGTATAATTTTGTTCAGAAAAAGTCTTCAGGGATATTTCACATAAAGGGATTTTATTCACTGACTATGATATGAGTCAAAATCTCTTAGACTTGTTACCATAGCTATTCTTGACTGCTACTGCTGGTATTTTCTATACATATAAAATGTACTTTCCTTCAGAATTCAGGGATGAATTCTTGTAAAAAGCTTCAATAAAGGATAGAAATACATTTCCTGCCTTTACATATAATTATGTAAAAGAAGGATCTTCAATTTTAAACTAATCATGCTCTTCATTCTAGCACAGAAAATATACTTAAGAAAGGGTAGGTGATATCATCAGTTGGAGCACTGCTGTATAACTAAGGATAAAAATTGGAGTTTCAAAAGATGTCTATCACTTATTGAAAAAGCAGGGATGTACAGAGACTCAAGTCTATTAAAAATTTCTGTAGATAGTGTTATTCTACGCTTGTAGCAAACTCAAGTTTTTGCTGCCACTCCCACATCCATAAACCACAGGCAAGCAGGGATATGGAGAGATTTCACTGATCAGCTGGTAAATGGAAGCAGCACTGCCCAGAGAGTTTGCAGCTTCCCGAACGGTTTGCGGTGGAAGCTGTTCCATCAAGTACTGCTTATCGAGGGCTTAAAATTAGTAGATAGTAGGATAAAATACCCATAGTATGAACAAGAGAGAAAACTTCAGCATTAAAAAGAGAGTTTGAGTTTAATTTGTGCAAGAGTGAAAGTGGGTTAGAAAAGCATATATGTTATAGCAAATGCTAGAATCCATTAAGTCAGTTAATATTGTCCCTGAGGTTCCTGCTGCAGAGATTCAGCCTGAAAGGTTATGGTGCTTATTGTTCAACAAATCTCTGAAGGAGCTTCCCTAGGTACTTGGTATAAGCAAACACTAGTGCAAATGTATGTTTTAGAATGAGTGCTAATGTCTCTCTCCTGATCTCTGCTGATGTCTTCACTGAAGCACGAAAATCACCCATCAGGTATATATATGAGATAGCCAGCAGTTAGGCAAAAGTATTTGTTTTTCATTTAATGTTATAGAAATGGTTCCTGTGACTTAAATCATAGCAGTTCTCTCTGTCTAAACAAAAAAAAAAATACGGAGAGGAAAAAAAGAAAAAATCCTTGATGGAAAATGGGCTGGTGCAATTTTTAAGAGGAGAATAGTGGCAGGTGTTTCATACAGCTTCAGGAAAAGCTGATATTGTGTGGGTAAAGGAGAAATTTTGTCTTTGGTGGAGTTTCTTTGACTGTTCTGCCCATTTAACAGAAACGTGTCCATGGCGTGAGCCTCTGGCTGCTGAGACTTTTGTAACTCAGCCAGGTGTGCTGCTGTCTGCACTGTTTTGAGCGTTAAAGTGAGCTCTCCATCATTAAACTCATTCCTTTGCCCACCTTTCCCTGTATTCCTGACCTGACCAATAATTTTTTAGCCCCCCGGCCAATTTCAACCAACTTGGAGATAGTGGTTGGAGAAAATTAAGTTCCTACAAGTACTGTGAAAAGCAGTGACAATATGACACTTTTATGAAACTGCTGCCATACTTCTGAGAATATCCTGCTTTCTAGGAAGCTTTATCTGATTTTGTACCAGACAAAATAATAGAGGAAAAAAAAAAACGTGTTTCAGACTCAGATTTTTAAATTGCTGAAGAAGATATCTGTACATATCTCTGTGCTGCTGTGCTGTCTGCTCCTCCTCATATTCTCATGTTAGAGATTGTAATCTCCTTGGCCGGAGCAACGCTGTTAACATAAACAGAACTGGGACCCCGATTTGTTTTGATACAGAAGGAAAAACTCCATTATATGAAGGCAGAAAGTGACTCTGAGCAAGCAGCACAGAAACAACAGCTCTCATACTCAGTTTAAATAACCCTTTAAAAAATATATGATGAGCATCCAGTAGTCTGCTCAGTAATATGACCGTTTATTTCCAACTTCATAAAGCAAAGGAAAGCCTGTTAATATCAGCAGCTAATTACAGTGCCTCCTTCTCTCTCCAGACACATAAAAGGGGCTGTGAAGTGCAGAAGGGAGAGACTGCAGCTGTGGCAGATTGAGGCTCTTCTTGTTAAATTAAATCAGGCTGAAGATTGAATGTGCTAGAGTGGACAGCAGTGATAATGGGTACTGTTTCTTTAGTGTGTTTGTGTATAAATTAACTACCTTTAAGTGCTATTTGGACAATAAAACTTCAGCAGTCCTGCTTCTAGTTCCGCATATGCTGCAATAATTACCAGCATAACTTTATTTACTTCTGGCAGTAAAAGTATGAATAAATGATGTCCCACTGCCATGGTCATGTTGTCTCTTTGAGCTCTTCTCTCATTGTACTGTATCTTGAATCATGTCCTCTGCTCTGGTAATGCTATGAAACACAAAGTTAGCAGCTGTCTTGTGGCATGACATATTTCTCTTGCACTCCGGTCTTTAAACATTCAGTCAAGCTATTTTCTGAAATAAATGTGATGCTGTGATAGAAAAATAGAATACCCGTAACACTCATGCAATGCAGTGGTGCTGTGTCACAGCCCAGGTTATATTCAAACGACTTAAGACATTGCTGACTATCACCCCTTTCTTACCTTATCAGGCTTCCCTTTTAAACCAAAGTACCTTGCCATCAGTACTGAAACTAATTTGTCTGTGACACTTATGCTTGGTGGCTAAATTGATTTTTCCCTTCCTAATTCTTGTTTTCCTTTCCATTACTAAGTTCTCCCAGGATTCCCACACGGGTAATGCATCAGAGTTTTTAGGCAAGTGGGTAGAAAAATCATCTATTACAAAAAAGTGATGTAAAAACAACCATAACAGAACAAAAAGCAAACAAGAAGTAAAGTGTAAATAGACTGTTTCTTGCTAATTTTGCATAGGAAATTTGGAGAGCTAGCTGCATCTGTGTTTCATTCCTGTAATGCCTGCAATTATGTTTTCAGTTTGTTTATAAGAGTCTCATGATTTAAGAAGCACGTTAGGCCAGAATTTGCAAATAAATGAATTTTGACTTGAATAGACACAATTCAGGAAGAAAGATACTGCAATGCCAGTAAAGTCGTAATGCCATCTTTCTCCGGAATACTCAGGTGATATAAAAATCAGATAAAGGTATTCCAATTACAGGCAAGGGTTTGGGGTTTGAGTTTTGGGTTTTGTGTGTGTGTGTGTATTGCATTTGCTGCTTTTAATTCAGATTTCCTAAGTTCAAGGCTTAAAGAAAGGCACTAATGTATTTTGACAGCAGCAAAGACTTGCTTTTCAGACACCTTTCATAATCACAGCTTTGAGTAAATTTGTTTTTCTTTAAAAATCAAATTAAGTTTCCTAAACATGAGGTTTTGCTCCTAATTTTAGATACCCAAGCAGTAGTTAATTGGAGCTTAGTGTTGTATTTACATTACATTGCATTGTATAGGGTTGCTTGCTCCTCTTCTCCCCATGAACAAATACTTAAAGGCACAAATTCCTGAACAACTCCCCACCTCATGTTAAAACACACTTTGGATCCAGTGTTATGCACTTATGAGAAGACTGCATTTTACAGTGCTTCAAAAACACCTTTACATACAGAAACATGGTACACAGGCAGTGGTGTGGCCACTGCAGAGCACTCTGGCACCTACACAAAGGGTGTGGAGAGGAAGATCCATGCTTTGCCTTGTTCTCTGCTCTCCGTCCAGCTGTGCTGTGATAGCACAGCATGTTGTGGGAAACTGCCCCTTCCAAACTTTGCTGGTGGCAATTAAACCTCTAAATGCAGCCTTGTAGTGCTTCACTTTGGGCTGAGAGCCTAGGCTTACTTCTTAACTCGGCTGATGACCCCCTGTGTGATCTCACAGCAGCCATTTCACCTCTGGTGTCTCTTCCCTCCTGCCTTCTCAGCTGCCCTTATTTTGTGTTTAAGTTCACTGGAAACACAACTGCCTTTTCCTCTTGCTGCACACGGCCTCAACTAGCCACCTGCCTCTCATTAGGCACTGAGCTTCTCCAAAGAAAAATAGGTAGGACTTTGTTGATGGTGGTAGACAGACTGGTAGGAGCCACACAGAAAGAAAACTGTCCTGCAGTGTGTGTTAATTTAGATTTCCAACATCGGAAAAGTGGAAAAGACCAGAGCATTTGTTTGGCACAATTATTTTGCTGGCAACCTGAGCTTCCAAGCTCCGACATGCAACCGTTTAAAGGACATCTGCTCTTATGAAGGCAGTTTGTACATTGCACCTCTTGTGAAAGGTGATACTTGAGAATAAATTAGCATACAATGCACCCTATTCTTTGCAAAATGAACTCGCAGTGAATAGAGACGATTAGCACAACTAAGGTTGTGGGGTTAGTGGGCCTGGTAATCTTGCAGCATCCAGTGTTAAATTATTTTCTTTTAGTCCAGCGCTAAATTATTTTATTTTAGTTTGTTCCACCAAGTGTTCACAACCTCATAATTAGAGATGAGAATATTTGAATCCACACAGCAACGGTTGCCTGATCTGAGGGTTTTGCTCAGGTTTGTCAGGACAGAGCTGCCAACTACAGTCTTCTCCTTGGAGTTAGAACCCGTGGAAAAGCAATTTGGTTCAGATTCATTTCTAATTGGTGATATCTTGGATTTCTGATTCATATGTTTTTTACAGGTAGGTGTATCCAGGAATGTTTGCAAAAGCAAGACAGATTCAGGATTTGTTTCAGGCAAAGATTCATCAGAAAAAAAAATCTATTTTTTAAATAAAAGCAGAAGTTTTCCTGTTTCTCTCCTCTGGAAGAGTTGGTGCAGGGATACATTTTATCTTACATGACAGCAGCCCAATCCACAGAGCCTTACGTTGCATCTCACTGCTCCTGGTTGCTGGACCTCATTACAGAAAGCAGCCTTGGAGCTTTCCCTGCACTGCCTCCCTGGGATGGGAGCTCTGTCCCACGCAGGCAGACCTCTGTTAAACCATCAGGGGGTAAATGTGACACTCTTGATTTTTAGCTCCCATTTGATGGTTCCCTCAGCTGCACAGCACTTCTTGCATGTGAACAGCAGCGTGCTTTCACCTTTGTTTCCCTGGTGCATAGGGGAAGCTTTCTGGCAGGTCTGTGACTCTTGCCTGAGGTATGGCCAAGGAGAAGGGAGTGGTGCTGGTCAGAGGGACCCAGACCTGTTGGAGGAACAGGCCAACATGACCTCACCTCATGTGCATATATACACCTGCCATTTCCTAACCGGCACCCACCTGCTTCACACTCTTTGCTCTATAAATGTTAGGGATCAGGTGCCTACAGCCTTGTACCCCACATCTGTGGAGCAAGGCTTGCGGCGGAGCCCAAAGACCTTTCTGCTTCCTAGGGAGGCTGAGGATGCTGCAGAGCAGAGTGCTTTGTTTTTCCCTTGCCCTCTTTCTAGCTCTGATTATGAGTGTAGATAATGCTTAAATATTTTTGTTTCAATTAAAAGAACAGACTGTAGATATGCTGTGACTTTGAGGAAAATGTTTTTGCTTTGCAACAGGGGGCACCGACCTAAAGATCATGTAGATCAAGAGGAGAATGTCTTGTCAACCAACGCAAAGCATCAGAAAGAAAGGGAGGCCTGTCATTTCCTAAGGGTGTCAGGAGCATCCACCTCTTCCATTCTGGCACAGAATTACATCACATCAGTGACAGTGACAGACATTTGGGCCTAAGCCTCTTTATATCTTAATTTCTTCCGAGTCGAAAAAAGTTTACTCATAGCTTTACAGCACATTCTGGGATTCTTTGATGAAAGAAGTTTCACCAGCACAAATTATTATTTTATTACTTTTGGCAGATAGAATGTTTAGCGAGTCATTTGAAATGTATGCTTTTTCAAAACCCGCTAACTGCATTGGGAAGCGTTACATAGAATCTTAATATATCCCTTTATAGTTCAGTTGTTTTTTGAATCTTTCTTTTGAACCACTGACTGATTTTCAATCTGAAAAGAGAATCTGAGGAACAATATGCAATTGTCACACACATTAGACTTTTAAAAAATTGGATTTATGCCTTTGATGTAGTCTAGACAAATGAACATATTTCAGAAACATTGTACTTCTTAAGCTACTGACTGACTGATGAAAGTGCTGTCTAATTTTTAGATAATTAGCTATTCTAGTTTTTGAGATATGAACATCTGCAAACGAGAACTTTAGATGATAAGTGAAGTCAGCCTCCACACACACCTTGAAAGCAGGAGAGCAGATGCTGCTCACCATCCCCTGCTCTGCCGTTTGCAACCTCTCAACTAAGCACTGCGCTCCTCCTCCATTGACTAGTAAAAGTGGGCAAACCACAGAGAATGACAGAGAGAAATTAAACGCTATGTGAACAGGGCTCTTGATAACAAAAATGTCTCCATAACAGCATGAATATACTTATGTGTTTATAATATATATATTTATTTGAGTGCAAGTGCATTTTCTATTGCAATGATCTCTTGGCAGCTGGGGATTACTTTTTATCCTTTCCTGTATCATAAGGCTAATGAAACAGTCAATTAAATTAATCCTCTGCAAATTTAAAGTGGATGAGAACAGAACACAGCTGTAAGCTGTAGAATTCGCAGCCAGAAGATATTGACAGGGAAACAGGTTAGTGCTGTTTGATAAAGAATTAGACACTTAGCCCAAACTGCAGATGCTCTGTGAAGAGAGCTCCTCTGCAGTCAGTGAGGATAGTCTGGACAATGGTTGCAATTCTTTACAAATTTTTATTTACATAGCAAAATCTCCTGTTTATCTTTCCATTGACCCTTCTTCTATAGAAATGGCTTCTTCCTTAAAATTGATTCTTTCCAGACTGAAAAAAAAAAAAAAAAACAAGTAAAAGTAAGGCTTTCTGTCTTCTCCATGTACACACTTTTCCATTCCCAGATTCGGCAATTCTAAAATTATCCTTACCTCTAAGATGTAGCTCCTTTTGGGAAGAAACCATTGCACTGGAACAAGGATAAGCATATGGAATTGCCAGGACAAATCTCAATAATGCTTTAACAGAGCAACCTTCACGACTGGATTTTGAAATAGGAAATGCAACGTTGCCTCCTTTATTAATTAGTTGGTGGAATCAATTAACTGCTAACTACAAACTAAATAGCCAATCCTGCAAACACTTAAGCATCTGCATTTCTTTAGACATGAGAGTAATTCCACTGACACTGATGGGAGAACTGTATGTTTAAAATTAAACCAGGTTGTAAGAGTTGGCAAAATAGAGGTCTTAATTACAATATTTCTCTATAGAAAGCCTGTAATGCCTTCTAACTTATAGCACAGTATGGTTTGTATTTACCTGTCTTTATCTGAAGAAAGCCCAGTTTAAAATAAGAATGTACATGAATCAAGATTGAAAAGCACAGGCATCTTCTATACTGGGTTTTTTTTAGTAATTCAAAAATAGTGAAATAATTTCTGTCTTCTTATAATAATATTCAGATTTTTAAATACAAAGTAACTTTCAGAATAGCAACATTATTATTTGAAAGTAGTTGTTAATACATATTAATATCCTGCACACGGTTTTAAAACTCCTCGCTTTATTCTGTGCTCTCCCCTCAGTTTCAGTTCTTACAGCTGTCAATAGCTGTCTATAAGTGTCATTGCTGAGCCTCAGGACATTCACTGTCATCACAGTAGATCCAAAAACCTGGGCACTCTGTAGCTTGTTGACATGATGACCATTACCAGCAAGATGGTTAACATCACCTCACTGAGTATATTTACCTTGCAAACTTAGAACAGATTTCTGGTGCTACTCCTTGTGTGCCATGGTGAGTATCTGAGGCTTTGTACAAGGAAACAACAGCAAACATCCATCTGCACCTATCTTGCTCATATTATTGTGTGTTAGTGGAGCAAATACAAAAATGGCAACTCTACTCTGAGACCTCTATATGGGAAAGAACTGTGTGGGTTTTACTCAGAAAAAAAAAATGCAAACTGCAGAAATGCAAACTGCAGAAAACAGTCTTTTTCTTACTCGTGGAATTATTTGTAAAGGGGCAATCATTGTACTCCCAGCTGTGGGGTAAATGGGAGCGAGGGATTTCAAAAGCAGTTGCAGTTTTGCAGTTCTGTGGTGTTTAGTGGGGTTTATTGTTTGTTTGCTTTGTTTCCATTTCTACTTCATTACAAAATAGTGAAAGCTTCCACAGGCAACTTCAACTGGTCATATTTAAGGTACTTAGGTACTTCTTCAGCTTAGTACTTTAAACTACAACATTATGGCCTCTGTGTGCTGTACATAACAAGCCACGGCTTTCAGATATTCCTGAGATGAGCTTGGTATTTTTCATACAACATTCCAAATTTTCTTTTAAAAAGCTTCAAATGTTCAAGTATTCTTATTTAATCAGTTGAGATACATCATTTTGCACTAACGCAAAATGTACAAGACATGTCAATGTAATAAGTTTGCTTTGTGCTTAGTGGGAAGAGATAGTCTTCTGTAAGATGTCAGTTGGATGAAGAACTTTTGGCATGAAAAGGCAAATGAGCAGATACTGCCAAAGTTTCACTATTGTGAACCAGTTGTTCAATGTTTGATGAGAAAGACACTGAAGACACTTAATGTACATAATTTTTCTCCAACAATGTGTCCATGATGCTGTGGACTCAAAAACAGCAGTTGTGGCGACATAACACATTTCTTAAATACTTTAATGAATTCCAAACTTATTGGACATCCTAGAAAACTATGCCTCAACTGTGCCCCCTAGGTTTTATTAAAAAAAAAAAATATTATTTCCTTGCACATGTCTGATTATCTATACATGGTCTGCCTTGCTTTTTCATGCTTGGCCTTAACTCTGGAAAAAAATATTCCCTGTAACAAAAGCAAATGTGTAGTTGCTTAATAGAAAGAGAAAGAATAAACCGTATTCTGCCATTGGGATTTTGCTCATTCTTTTTTTTCAAATCTATCTCAAGGTATTGTAAACTAAAATATGTAGAACATAACAAACAACACTGAAATAGACTACAAATTGCATTTTGCAACTTTCAACTTAATATTCTTTTAATGCCCAAACAATCCTATATCTTAGGAACAAGATAAAAGCAATAACAGTGTATCAAATTCCTGTGAAGTGATTCCTCTACTTTGCATGGTATAACATCATCTACTGAGGAATGCATTTGTTTAAGATGCTGCTACATCTGATTATAAGATTATATTTAAGAAGATAATATATACTTTACCAAGTATTACTTTACCACTTATTTAGTGCCAAAGTATAATCCTGTTCTATGTAAATGGCTAGAATACAAAATAGATCTGCCTCGACTTAGTGAAGGATATTTTCTCCCTTCAGTTGGTGTGCTTCTACAGATGTGGGTTTTTCCAAGTTGTAAATGCTTCTTTTTAGATTTCTTCCTCTTCACACCCCGGAGGGGCAAAAAGCAGATTAGGATTTGAGGGTTTTGTTGTTTGTTTGGAAAAGAAGGTTTTCATGAATACCAAAACGAGAACTGTAGCATGAAGGATAACTTAAATGGTTTCTAGCATTGTACAAACAAACCATGAAAACCTGAAATAAATGAAAAATATTGAACTATGGAATTGAGACTCTGGGTGAAATTAGGTGCAGTATCAGTTTAACATCCAGGACACATCTTGTATGTGAGATCACAAAAATCACCTATTAAAATGTCCGCATTTACCGACAGTTCTATCCTGCTCTATGTGTGTGTTTATGCGTATGTTTCACATGTTAAAGAACTGTAACTGCTGGAAAGTATTAATGTTTCTATGGAAAATAATTTGTATTTTGCACTGTATATTGGTGCATTCACCAATAATTAAATCTGGGGCACAGGCTGGCTATCTATTTAAGCACTGAAAACTCAGCCTTCTAGGTTTAAAATGTATACCTTAATGAGGGAGCTGCTGCAGTTAGCAGCGCGGGATGGAAAGGCACATTGTGCTGATTCAGCACTGGGTTTTTTTTTGGCTTCCATCCATACGTGAGTTCACACAGACTGACACTCCTTCAGCCCTAATTTTCTTTTCTCCTTTCAGCAGGTTGCGCCCCCTCAAGGAAATAATACTCTTACAGCTACAGTGTCCTAAAGCTATATAGCTATTGCCTGACAGGCACTTTACTGATGTCAAAAGCTAGTTACATCTAGAAGGTATAAAATAACAAAGAGTACTTTGGAAAATATGCTATATATAAACCCTGCCTTACTCCTGTGGGCCATCTCCCTCTGCCAGCCAAACTTTCCAAAAGCTCTGCCTTTTCCTGGGGAAGACGTTTGCTGGTTGTAGCAAAGCATCTGACAGCTGGGAAATTCAGAATTATTTTTCCAGGCTGAAGTGGTGGTGGGATGCTTTCCACCTGGGACTGAAGAAGCATTATAGATGAATCCATGTGACAAATAACACAGGCAGATCATCTCCTCCTCCTTGGCTGAAGGCTCCTCTGGAAGTTCCGTGCTGTACAGCAGCTCCAAATCTGCCCCAAGCAGTCTGCTGTCACATGTGCAAATTCAGTACTTGAACTAAATTGAGGCTACTTGAACTAAATTGAGGTCTAACATGAGCTGCAACAGTCAAATGCTAACTGTGTTGCACTTCCAAGTCCTGTAGTCGTGAACTTCTGTAATACAGCCTCCCTTCCTCTGATTTCCATGTGCTTAATCTGCAGTTTGATCCATCTTCGCTATTTTTTTCCACTGGAATTACCTTTCCTAGTAAGATATATCTAACAAGGCCAATTGCAATGTGAGTACTAGGTTTTAACAGATGCAGATGAGTTTATCCCTATTGTGGGATTACATCCCAGAGTGGTGCAACAACGTCCTGGTTTGCTGTTTGTCCCGTTCAGGATCAACTCAAGAACCAGGCAGATGGGTCAAGTTGTTGGCTCTTCCCATTTTGGTAAGAGTCAAATCTTTACACATCATAATAAAACTTCTTTGTATCATAGGCTTTCTCAAATAAGGCAATCCATAAGAGTATTTTGCTCAGGATGAGAAAATACTAGAAACATACACGTGGCACATACATTTCTATCTCCTTATCTCATTTACTGACCTTGTTAGTGCTCTGTATCAGCCGCTAATATCTGCAAGGGAGTCCTGAGGCATGTACTCCTGGCAGGGGAGAAAGTTAGTTTTGTTTCTTTAATATGAGAATGCCAACTTTAGTTTGTTCCCATGTTTAGCAATTTTATCCTTCTGAGTAGTAAGTGATACACATAATACCAAGAAGTTGAATCTGAGCAAAATTCTCATGTTCCTGAGGCTGGGATCCGTGGTGAAATAAGAGTGGGAACAGAGAGCGAGGACAAAAGCTTGGCTGCCTTACCAGCATTTGGGACTTCTTTTAACAAGACATTATTTAAAGGACTAACAAGCAGCTCTGGTTCCTGCTGCTAGTTTAACTGTATTCAAACTCAGACTTGTTAATAATACTATCTTTGTTTTATTACTTCAATTTCTTTTCCAAAGAACTGTGAATTTTTCTCTTCCTGACTTTTCCCGATAAGCTTATGTGCTGAAAAATACAATGAGACTATTGGAGCAATTTGCTAGGCAGAAAATATTGTATGACACTAAGGTCAGCAGTGGTGTTTGCAACAGGGAAGGTGGTTACATTTAAACAGGAGATTACTCAAATGTTATTGACCAGTCACAAAGTGTAAAATTATAAATATGGTGATAAATCCTTGTCCTGGTTCTGGCCAAGATAGAGTTAACATTCACCTGAACTGGGTGGAGAACTGGAGCTGGTGGCCCCTATGGCTGGGGCACCCAGCTGGGATAGTTTACTAATTAGCTAACAGCTGAAGTTAATTTACCCAAATTAGCCAAAGGGCTATTCCATCCCATCTGACATCATGCTCAGTATATAAGAGAGGAGGGTGGGTGAATTATGCTCACTGTGGTTCAATAACTTTTTGTGAGACAAAACAGACTAAAATAAGATAAGTCTAAAGTTCTATTCCTCCAGAATGTGTGTCTATCCCACTAGGTCATATTCCTTACAGGACAACATGGGTACATACATACATTCTCAGAGTTGACATAATCTCTTGTTATGGTTTTTTTTCTACAAAAGATGGAGATGAGTGCTATGATTTTAGGTAGCTCACTTCCAGACTTTCATGCATCCGTACATGCTGGTTTAAAAATTATTTTTTCTGTGTCTGTGGAAATTATTTTAAAATCGTAACAGTGAGAAGAGTGGACTCTTACTAGAGTATATGGCTGCTGGTAACAGGGATTGTCCAAAGTCATGGGCTGACTGGACATTTCTTATAAAGGTAATTTATAAGGAGGGAGGAGAAATGGATGTAGATTCCCCAAATTTTCAGCTATTTTACTTATATCTGGGATAAGTAAGACTGAGAGTTAGTATTAACTTTCCCAGTATTAACTTTCCTTTCCTGTTTCCCCACCACTGGCCCTAAGGGCTAGTGCAGATTGATTAATGAGCTCCACATTCTCATAGTTGCAGTTTTTATCATATTAGAGCTGTAGGAGGTTTGCCGCCCTCTGTAATAGGAGCAGGTCAAGAATTACATATGACTGTTTATAGATTTTGCAGACAATTTTTTCCTCTTACTAGAATCTCCTCCATAATGTATCAGTCTTGTTTTAACTAGCTGCTCTTCATACTAAAGCTACATGTAGAAAGAATTAATTCTTCCATGGATGCTACACTGTACTGTGTCAACTCTTCACTTAAATTCACACAATGTGTGTGATCTGAATTATGTTTGACTTATGAACTGATATTTCTCTCTGTATAAATGCAGTATATTAACACAGTTCAGGGGGAGGGAAGGAAAATAAAGAAAAATAGTTAATTTACCTAAGCTTTGCTTCATCATGAAAGTAATTTTCAGAGATTTTGTTATCAAGGTCATTTATTTTCCAAACCAAGGTATCATTTCTCTATATTTTTATAGTAATCCATTAAGGCTCTCTTGAAAGACAAGATCCCACTTTTAATCTTGACTAGTTTGGAAGTAGAGAATTCTGTGTTTCAAGTTCTGTCGTGCTGCCGAAGTAGAAGGAAAAATAAAACTGAACTTTGCTAAGCTATTCTCTTTGTCCTACAAGAATACTAAAACTGAGTTACACAGAACTGTATATTCCTAGCTGGGTTGTAATGACTTGCAGCATATTCTTTTTATTTATGTCACACATCTAGGAAAAAGTAAAAAGAGAATAAGCTCTCAATGGCCTCAGAACTATTCCATTCTATTATTACAGTAATGAGGTAGAATTCTGTTTTCAACTGGTTTATAGATCCAAAGTATTTCTAAATCTAATTAATGTTTAGGTTTAATAAAATAATACACAAAGTCATTATTTTGTGACATTAATGCGGTCTATTTTCTAGCATAATTTGAATAGGCAGCACTAAAATAGCACTAAAATACATTAACATTAGGTCATCTGCTTTGCATTTATAACAATAAGCTCACATTTTCAGAAAGGATAATCTTAAACAACATTTTTTCAATACAAACTGTACATCTTTATCTTAAAATTCCAAATGTTTCAACAATAGAAGCTGATTAAGAACTAGACAATTATTCTTCATCTCTCAATGATTTATGACACAGAGAAAGACCTTTTCTTGAGAGTTCAAGGTGCTAAAGAGGAGGAGTGTGTTTAAGTTGGCAGCTCCCTGCCTTCCCCCTTATTTACTAGGCACAGAATTTACTTCACTGTAGCCATCATACTAGAAAGTGAGCCTATCAACTTTATTGCATGTTTGACCCTTGGCGTGGACATATATATATGGTTGGGTTCCCCAGCATTTATATAAACACATGCAGAAAATGAAAACAAAGCACACACATTCCTCAAGCAGCTCAAACAGAAAGACAAAATGCAATGGCAGGACTCATCTTCCCATAATGGGCTTTAGTATTTATTTGCAATAACCTGCACAATGTGTTCTATGATTTCCAGGCACTGAAATAAGCACTTTGCTTGTCCCAAGGAGCTCACTGTTTAATCATGGAAAAATAAATAGCCAGTGGGAAGAAGAAAAGCAGTAAATATTTGAGAATGTTAACAAAACCCTCTGCTCTTTTTTTCATGTATATGTAATTTAGAGTTGATTGTTCTTTAAATCTTGAGTATTTTTGCAATAATCTGCACAGCCACTGGCTCTAGGATTTTACTAAAGTTGTGGTCAGTATTAATAAAATAAGCAGTACAACTGAGTGCTACTATTTCTGTTTCTTTTGCGATTGAGATCAGTGAAAGTTCATCAGTAACTTGAAAGGGGCTAATACATCAAAATCCTAATTTACTTTTAAAAAAGGAAACAAAAAAGCAAACAAAAATCTGATAAGATTAGATAATCACCCCACCCTCTGAAATAACTACCACCAAACTAAGAATATTTTTAAAAATACCATTAATATCCTATGTCTTTCCTCCACCTACTTTGTTTCCTCTTGTTTCTTTTCACATGCCATTCCTTACTCAATAATCTCCCACAGTGATTGTCATGCTGAGGAAAGTAGTTAACAACAACTAAAATCAAGCCCATACCTCTTCAGTTCCCTGTTAATAAATTGGTATATGAGCTGGGTACAACACATTAGGCCAGAACCGTAAGACCTTCATTACTTTGAATTACACGAGACATCTCTGCAGCATTCATATGTGAACTGGTGCTAAACAGTGGCACAGGACGGTTGCATCCTGGTTTACCCTGACTCAGTGTTGCACTGCCTATCACCTTGGTGTGTGAAGAGGTTGGGGCAGAAAATACATGCAGGCACTGGCCTCTAAAATTCTCATCTCTTTAACCCAGTTATCTAGTAAAGGATAAGAGTTTACATAAAATTGCTGAGTTTGCAGTGGTGAGTGGCAAATCAAAAAGCAGCAAAAGAGAAACTACTGTGCACAACCCATGGGCTTAACCAGGGGAGGCAGTGTGGGAGTAATCCCTCCTGTTCTTCTTTAAATCCCATCTTTAAGGAAGCTGTTACTGTCTTGTATGCTTCTGTTAGCTCCTTTGCCATCTTCCCATAAACGTGATGTTTTATTTGCATGTTCTTTGTTTTCTCTGTTATGCCCTAAACCTACACCTACGCAGCTCCTGCACGGATCAAGAACTGACCACTTGTGTTAAAACCCTGAGGACCAATGTTACTGTCCTGGACTTGTACGCTCAAGCCTTCTATTCTTATCCTAGGCTTTCCTCTTGGGGAACCACTTCTACCACACTGGTTTTCCCCAGGACTAGCCAGTATCACATGATGTTGTGTACATAAGGAACATCACCTTGCACAAAATTCCCATGAAGGGTTGTCGATGATGTGAAAGAGACTTGGCTCATTCTCTTTAAGTTAATGAGACTCTTTCCACTGACTGGAGTTTGATGGAAGAGCTCTGTGTTCCAGATCATCTTATTGACTATATCTGCTTCTGGATATATAAAGAATTTTCATGCATTTCATCCAGCCAAGTTTGGTGTGTTGGAATATTTTTTTTTTTTTTTGCTTCACATGTCATAGGCATGACAGATTTGTGTGTCCATCTCCAGCATCCTGAGCAGCTGTACCTGTAGTTGGGCTTTCTGAGAAGACCTGTGATATAAGAGCTGCTTGCTTTTATTTATATTTTGAGCTTATTTAAAAGAGCCTGAGATGGTCTAGAGGACATTCAGATGGAGTGCTGTTCCAGGCAATTTCTGTGGCCTTCATAACAAAACCAGTGTGCTGGTAGAGCTGAAACAGCTGGTGGAAGGCAGCTGATGTCCAGTTCTGCAGTATTCCTCCCAGAATAAAAAGAACTACTCCTTGTTGTTTGGGAACCTGCAGCTTTATAAGATTTTACACAGAATTTCCCAAGTATATATGAAGGTTATCAGACAGACCTCCTAGGTGAGTCACTGAAGTGGATTGTTATAGACACACATTCCCAGGTGACTTGTAATCAGTATGTGCCTTTTATGTATATCTGGCATCAAGGATAGAAGTACAAAAAGAATATAATTCTTAAATTGTATTAAATGGACTAAGAGTTATCATTATTATTATTATTACCAAAAAGATTTTGTACTTCTATTTTTAAATGCTGTGTAATTCTGTGATGCTTCTCCATTTAATTAATGTGCTAGTACAATAAAATAACACACAAAATCATTATTTTGTGACATTAATGAAGTCTACTTTTCGAGCACAATTTGAATAGGCAATGGAAAAACAGTGCACTAAAACACATTAAAACCAGGTCATCTGCTTTGCATTTCTAACAATAAGCCTGCACTTCTATGAAGGGTAATCTTAAACCACATTTTTTTCAGAGCAGCCAGTACATCTTTATCTTAAAATTCCAAATGTTTCAACAATAGAAGATTGTTAAGAATTAGACAATTATTTTTCAGCACCCATTGATTAATGACTTAGTCTATGACACACAGAGAAAGTGTAGAACAAAGGAGTGCATTATAATAATGCACAGGCATTAAACCATCTTCGTTAATAGGGTCTTTTTGGATTCTACTTAGCATAAAACAAAATATGCCATAAAGAAAGTGAAGTATTAATTTTAAATATCTCTTTAAACTCACCTGATAAAAATAAAGCCTACATTGTGCTCTTAATCTTAAAAATATTTTGTTTTCTGTGATTCACGCATTCTCCAGTCTAGGTGAACAGCAGTAGGGTTTCTGAGCTATTATTTTAGCTAGGTTCTTATAGGCCACATTCTTCATAATTCATATTTTACATTAGGGCTTTGCATTAAAATTTGACTGTGTCATCCTTTTTCCTATTCTCTGCAATAGCAGAGTTTAAGGTGCTGCTCAGCATTACCAGCAGTAGCAAAATCTGAACATTTTAAAGTAGTTCACCTGCTGAGCTTTAATAATACAAAAATGTTAAATGTTCCTGACGAACATAAGAAATAAGAAAGAACATAGTGAAAGTATAGCTTTGACTGTAGAAGAGTCAACTTTCTTAATGCTCTATTTCAACTGCCACAACCCTATAACTGCTTTCATGTCTTAATCCATGAGCTCTTTTAGCTCCTCCTTTTATAAATATATTTTTAACTCTGACATCATGCCTCCTCCCATTGATCTTGTCAAGGTTACAACTTGTAAAACGTGTGCCCAAATGTTTGCAAGACCAGGATCTTAGATCCTGGTCAATGTGCTCTCTAGTTTTTAAAGCTATTTGTGCATGGACCTTGCTTGTTTGTTTGTTTTCCAACTATTAAGTTCATTTTAGATAGAATAATTTTTTTTTCCCAGTACTATTTTGACTCTGTGCTCCACGCTTGTAGCCTACCTCACACATAACTCAAAGAATGAGGTTAAAATATGAGCTAGGTATAGCCCACGTTCATAGCTCTTGGGATGGACAGAAGAAGATGGATTATGGAGAGGCTGTTAGAGCTAAGTGAATAACTCACAGTGAATAATTAATTTGACAAACTTAGCCTCTTTGTACATACAGACCAGATAACAGTCTCTTCTCGTTCATTCATTATTCAGATTTATTCAGTAAGTGTCTTTTGAATAGGGCACAGCACAGAGCAGCTAAGGCATCTCATTGTGGCTCCAAAGCATGCACTAAAATTTCCCTGGATTCGTATTTCATTTAACTCCTCTGCAAACTGGGACGTCCTCATTTGGGCCAAGCAGGCAGTGACAATTGCTGTGGTATGAGCAAAAAGCCTATCCAGCCCAGACTGACACCTAGAAAGCCATGTTTGTCTCCAAGCAGTCAAGGTGAGGGTAGTGGAAGAGAGAAGGCTTTCCTGCTTTCCACCTTCATAAGAGAATTGCTGTATAGGATGAGACTGGCCTCAGCGGAGGATTGCCGTTCACCCTGGCTGTTTGAGAGAGTGACAGGCTGATGGAGTGACATGGGTTTCTTTCCAGTGCATCATTAGAGTAAGGTAAAAGGGACATTTTTCTTCTAAATTTGTAATGGACGGACAAGCCTGAAGAATGAGACCCCGTTCACATGTGCTACCCTAGCCGTGTTTTGCTGCACATGTTTTCTGCACCTACAACGTGCAAGACTGGTTAACTGAGATGCTGTTCTGGAGGAAAATCTGCTCTTGGGTTGAGACTTTTGACATTTAATTGGAAGCAAGAAATACTGGGGATCACCAGTTGGGGTACTCAAATGTTTGATGGTTGACAAGAAACAATGTAATTGTTATTGACTACAAGTTTTTCAGTTTCATTCAGGGTCCCAAAATAAAAGGTTTGTGCCCCAAATTGCTTATAGACAGACAAGCTAAGAGAAGTATAGGAAAAAAAGTGAAAGATGTAAAACGAATATGGAGCAGGAATTGTGCCAGACTGGCTTCAATTGATGAGGCTTTTATTCTTATTCACTTGCCTAAGAAATCTCCACACAGAAATATTTTTTTCTGATGAATTCCATTTGACGTACTGTACGCTATATCTAATAATGGTAATTACTGTTGTTTTTGTTTGCTACTCAGATGTAACAATGCTTTGATTAATTGTTTTTCACTTTAATTGCATAAATTTAAATATGTGTATCTGATAAAATATTTGCTGACAGCTTATCTGGTGAGGACATATATGGTTCAACAAACACAAATCACACTGTAGTTTGTACATACTTTATAACATTAATTTTTTGGTCAATGTTTAACAGCTTAACACTAGTACCATTTCATCATGCATTCTATTAGTTTCTCAATAAACACTCATGTTATACCTTCTAAATGGTACAGTGTAAAAGAGAAAGAAAGAATAATCCTCCACATCTCTATGAACAGGTGAATGATGAAAAAGACAATAAATATTAATTAAAATCTATTGATAGCACAAATCAATCATGATTTTGAACTTGCATATGAAAGTATTTTTCTGCAAAAATTTAAAAAACATTTTCTTTTATACTATCATTTTCTTTTATACTAGCAACAATTAAATCTATTTCAGGAGAAGCACAGTGTCATAGGTACTGCTTTTTCATCAACTATTTTGATGCAAAAGAAAGCTAAAAGCAATAATTTAATTATTTCAGGCTTCTAGGCTTTACTTTGCTTTCTCTATTTTATGTCAATGGCAAACTCCTAACAACTGACATAATTTTTCTTTTCTATGTATCCCCTTCATGTCCCACATGGTCTCTTACTGAAGCAAAGTTACTGATAGCCTCTGGTCCTCAAGGGCAAACCCCTACCATGATCAGATAACAGAAGAAAGCCTTGGATATTTCTCTTAGCTGTCAAAATTGCTCACAGGAAAATAGAGCTGGATGATTTTCAAGATTTTAAGTAGTCACTTTAGATAGTCCCATTTAGGTCATCACTAGACTTTGGGTTCTTCCTCTCATGAGTTCTGGATGGTGACTGTCCTTTAAACCTTGTGACCTTAGTGCCAGTGCATGCTAGAATTAAACCCAAATTGAATCTTTAGAATCAAGGATTTGAAGGAGATTTTGCTAGATGCTGGGTCAAGGCTGGTGTTTCTGCTCCTCTGCAGGATATCCTGAGCCTTATGGCAAGCAGGAGCCTGCCTATGCCACAGCATGGCATTGTGACTGTTGCAACAACCACAGGATCAGCATTTGGTGTTAAGAGTGAATTCCATCCAAGGCTCATGAGTAACTTCAGTGCATTACTTCTGGCATGCCTACAATTCCACCGCTCTCATCACGGAAACTAGTTCTGTTGTTAGAGTTTTCCTTCATACGTTTCTTCCTGAATCATCTAACTTGAATTTATTTCTCCAGTGGCAGTTAGAGGGAACTTAGAGGAAATTTTTTCCTCCACATAACATGAGATTGTTGTAAGAACTGACCAAAGCTATTTAGCTTTGCCACACTACTAGTGTGATAATTTGCACAGAAAGAGACCACCAGCAAGATATATGCGTGGTGATGTCTTATCTAAATCTTCCTAATCTTCGGCTTATTGTTTTGATTAAGCTTTGCTACAATTTTTACTCTATTTGAACTGTTTTGCTGTGATGTTTTTGTGCTGTACTGTTTTGTACTGTTCATTTCAAAATATCTCCACATCCTCCCTTCCCAAGCGGCACAGCGGGGAAGAGGGAATGGGGGTTACGGTCAGCCCATCACATGTCGCTTTCTGCCACTCCTTCCTCCTCGGGGGAAGGACTCCGCACATTCCTCCCCTGCTCCAGCGTGGAGTCCCTCCCATGGGCTACAGTTCTTCGTGAAACTGCTCCGGCGTGGGTCATTTCTTCCACAGGGTGCAGTCCCTCTGGAACAGCTGCCCCAGCATGGGCCCTCCACGGGCCACAGCCTCCTTCAGGCCTCCACCTGCCCCAACGCGGGGTCCTCCACGGTCTGCAGGTGGATCTCTGCTCCTCCGTGAGCCTCCATGAGCTGCAGGGGCACAGCCGGCCTCACCATGGGCATCACCATGGGCTGCAGAGGAATCTGTTCAGGAGCAGCATTACTCTTCCCACTGCTTCACTGACCTTGGCGTCTGCAGCCATTCCTCTCACAAGAAACTCTTCACAATCGGCTCAGGCAGATGCCTCTGAGGTTCTCTTCACATCTTATTCACATCTCATCTCCTCTCCATTTCTTGCAGCTGGGCCAGGCCGAGTCAGGCCCAGTTGGCCACCTGGTGGGAGGCCAGAGGGTGGGGGCTGCAAGGCTTGCGCCTCCCCCTCTCTGTCTCCAGTTTCTACTTCTTCACTGCTTCTTCTTCTTTTTATTTTCCTCTTCTTAAATATGTTATCACAGAGGCGTTATCACGGAACATTCAGTCATCAATTGGCTTGGCCCTGGCCAGCGGCGAGTCTGCCCTAGACCCATCTGAGTCCACCAGACAAAGGGGAAACTTCCAGCAGCTTCTTGCAGAAGCTGCAACCATAGCCTCCCCTTTCCCCTCCACCACTAAACAAAACCAACACAATATATTTCAGTGATTTACTTGCACAGAAAATAATATGATCAAAGTGATTTCGCATATAGTCCTTGTGCAGAAGAAGTGTAGCTCCAAATGTCATTGTAAGTGAGGCTGAAAGTCTTGTATGTGTTTGCAGCATATTAGATGTAGCTCGAAATATAGAGCAGACTCTTCCACATCAGCATCTTGGCTGTCCTGCTGGTCTGTAACCACTTTCACCCCCTTGTCTTATATTTATTTTTTGTTTTATTTTAAATGCATTACAAAAGTGTTCATATGAGCATAATATCCATGAAAGACTATATAATGGCTGCTCTGAAGACTGAAACCCACTCTCTCTCCACACTTTGAGTGCCTCCTACACATAAGCAATAGATTCTTGCAGGGAGCGTTTGACTTCAACTTTGGGAGCTCAGTGGTAATCAGAATGAGGTATAATCTACATGCTCAGCTTTTACCATGCTTTCCTTCCATACTGTCACCTGATGGAAGAAAACAATGCTTTTATCCTGAGCCATAACACTTGGCAGCTCCTTGCAACATTACTATTTATACAAGAAGGGTGATTGAATAATAAGAGACACACCAAGATCTGATGCTGTAATTTTGAGGCCTGGAAATTCCATGAAAAATGATCCTCTTTTAAGATTGAGGTTTGGGGTAGATGTTTTTCTTTCATTAAGTTACATTAATTGCTTTTCTTTGTAAGCACTTACAATCATAATTTATTTTCATTCAAATGGTCTGTTGCTGAACACGGCTGGCCCCTTTCTTGTCCAGCAGATTCTTCCCTTCCTTTGAGTAGCTGCAGAGGACTGCATGCCCTAGGACCTGTTTTATAAAGAAAGAAAACCTCTGCTGTTGATTTGTTCCTCTCAGCTAGCTCATATATCTGTGTGATTTCATTCATGGATGTAGAGATCAGACCATTTTTACTGGGTGTTCTTTTTCACAAGGTGACCACAATGCCTAGTAAAAGTGGGTCCTGATTTGTAGTGGACTCTGTGGCAACAGAACTAGTTCCTGACTCTCAACTTGCAATGTTAGTTTTATTTGTTACAGATGCATAAATGTTCACAGCAGGAAAACAATTATGATCTACTCTGACTTTAGATTTCTAACATCTAGCTCCATTCTTAATGCTTTCTAATTTGCTCACTAATTTCTCTTCTTATCCTGAATAGCACTCAAATTTACAGTCCACTATCAGTTCTTGAGTCCATCCCTAATTTAGCCTATAGCTCCATTGTATATCTTACTTCATGAAAACCATCCATTTTTTTTTTCAGTCATTCTCTATATCTGTCTCTTCATTTCAGTAACTTTACTATAGACATTTTTCCCCCTTGGTCCACATTTTTTTCTGAGCGTGGAGTGCACAAAACCACACATGCTACCTGAGGACTTAGCAGTGCTAAGTAGGTCAGAAAGATTGCTTTCTGAGCCCAGTAGATGGTACTCCTGTTTAGATAGATCAGTACAATATTTGCTAGTTTTGCAGCAGAGTGATGTTGCTGACACAGACTGACTGAGCCAAAATATTGCAAATATACCACAGAAAATGATCCTAGAGTAGGCAAAATAGATGACCTAGACAAGCTCATTGATATTCTTCAGATTTTTCCTCTGTATTATGAATATATATTCATATATATGAACCATAACTATATTCTGTATTATATTTAATTCTGTTCATGCTGAAGTTTTGCAATAAACCTTTATTGACTTCACCATCAATGGGAATGGGTTTGTCATTTCTGTTGGTTATATAGAAGCATTTAGTTTTACTTTTCTTTTTATAGCATATTGGCAATGAACCATAGATGCATTCATGTAAGATTATAAGAAGGCATCAAACTCGGCACTTTCAATGCCAAAAATATAAGTTGACGCTCTTCTTACTAAGCAGAATGCTGTTAATAGCAATTAGCAGTGTAAAGAAGGCCATGCACCACAAAGGAAATCCCTGGAAGCAAGTAAAACAACTGGGAAAACTACAAGCCTATTTACAAATTCCTTAACATCTTGTCTGTATTCTAAAACAACAATGATTTTTGACCCTAGTAGCTCTACCCAGCACAGGCAAGCAAGCTTTGAATTATTGCTCTGCTGCAACGTAACAATTCCATTGCTCTGACCCTTGGTGTCTTGCAAAATACAGTAGAACAATAATTGTCAATCCTTCCTATACAATGTGTTAGATTTGACAGAGGTCAGCATTAGCTACAAGACCTTTGGCTGGTGCTCAAAGAGGTAATATCTCTTCCCTAGTTCAGTTGATAAAATGTTAAATAGAATCAATGTTTGCCATGCTTTTGCGGAGATGGAGATAAAAACAGTTTTTACACTATAACATGTTTTTTAATAGACAGAAAATAGATGACAATATTTCTCAAAGTGCGTTGGTAAATATACTATTTAAATGTCAAAAGGTTTCATTTTTCTAAAGAGAAATGGCATAATTCTTCCTTCCAATTTGCAGTGTGATTAATTTTAAAAAGGCTTTGCCATGTGCAGAAAATAGAGGATTTTGTTACAGATCTTACATGAGCAATACATGAAGGAAAAAGACTGACTCATAGACATTTTGTGTCAGCATGTGATTTGTATAAAGTGAGACATAATCTGACATAGAAATAAAATGCATCAGCATGGTAAATGCTCCTCTTTGGCACTATGGAGGAGCTGGTGGCAAGGTCAGCAGTTGCAGCTTCTAAGCTCCTCACATTGTAAGCAGTTGGTAGTTAACATTAGGCTTTCATCCTAGAGCCTGAGTCTTCTGTCTGTCATCTCTGGACATTTTGATTGAAAAGGTTTAAGAGGAAGAGACAGATACGGCACAAGGCAGTTCTCCATACCGAAGGGGGAAAATCAGAAAGACAAACTGGTCTATGAGAGGAAAGCACATATTTTTGTAACTCAGTTTAATGAAATCATTGCTTTTTATATATATCTAGGCTGTGCACATAAATCATAGAATAATAGAATCATAGAATAGTTTGGGTTAGAAGGGACTTTTAAAGGTCGTCTGGTCCAGCCCCCCTGCAGAGAGCAGGGACATCTCCAACCAGATCAGGTTGCTCAAAGGCCCGTCCAACCTGGCCTTGAATATTTCCAGGATGGGGCACCTACCACCTCTCTGGGCAACCTGTTCCAGTGCTTCACTGTCCTCATCGTAAAATTGTATAATATATAAATATATAACAAAAATGTATCATGTTGAATTAAACAGCAACAAAAAGACTCCTTGTGATTACTTTAAGTGTATTCCCTAGTCTCTACCCACACAAAACAAATCATGAACGATACAAATCTTTGCTTCCCACTTTTGCTGCATGTTGCTGAATATACTATTTTGAATATGCTGTCAGCTCAGGTTCATGAAGATTGAGGCAAAGAAAAGCCATTTTTCGATCAAGAATCTGTCTGTGAGAAAACAGCTATTTCACAAGACAATAATTTGACACTGAATTTGAGCATCCATCGTGATCTTCATGAAAAAAATAAAACCAGCGTGTACTTGAATCCCAGAAATCCAAGCCTTTGAAAGATTTTCTTGTAGGGCATTTGGGAATTTTCTCTGTGCTGGGACACTGAAGGTCCTGAGCAGTTCATCGTTACACAGCAAAGACATGCACATCTTTAGAGCAGCAAGTATAAGAATAAGGGAAACAAGGTGGAAAACAACCACTTGGAAGATCTTTCAGGTTTTGAGAACCATTTGTATTACACTAATTTACAAAGAAAATACACTATAGCTGGCAAGTTGCCATACTGGTTGCATTGAGGCTGTTGGTGGAGTAAAGCACTATTTGTGCTGAATCTGTGTAGCAGGATTTAGGCATCATTTCAGCTCTGTTTGCTTCTCCCATCTTACCCCATCTCTGTCCCTGTCTATGTCCCATCCTCATCCCTGTCCCTGCTTCTTTCATCTTCACTTTCTGTAAACCTGCCAGTGACTGAGGCTCTGTCTTTGCTGATACAAAAGTCTGGTTCTACAGCAAGATAACAAAGGAGATAATTATCTAACTGCAAAATGTGATGGAGACAAAAGGCCCTTGCAATGTTTACTGAAAAAATCTTGCTGGAATTCAGCTGTCTGTGTCCTTTGCTTCCCCATTTCCTCCTCTTGCCCAAAGTTTGAGCTCACCTAGTTTTTACCTTGCAACAAGCCTCCCATGTCTTCAGTACGCTGGCAGTGATGTGTTTGGTTTTCAAGATGGGACAGTTGAAACACTTTAATTATGAGGCTCCCCACCCCCAGTCTTGGTCAGTTGGTCCCTGACTGTGAATTTCAAAAGAGGATTGTGAAATATGTTAGCAGACAGTGAATTTTAATAGTAAGTATCTGCTTCAGAAATTAAATGCTGACCTACGACTCATGGGATAGAAGAGCAGTATTACACTGACTGGCCTCCCTGTCCTAAGGAAAGGATTCATGTTTCAGAGATTCACTTTTCAAATAGGAACAATCATCAGTCGATTTCTCACAAATGACTTGGGGTGCAAATGCAGTTATGCCTAAGGAATTCAATTTCATTTGATAAACAAGAGGAGAAGCAAGGTATCCTTCAGCAGAAGCACATTAGAAGCAGTCAGGAACAGTAAGGGAGAAAGCAGCCAGAAAGGCAAGCAAGGGGAAAACTAGCTGAAAATTTGCTGATCGTCCCTGAAAAAAAAAAAAAAAAGGAAAAAAAAAGAAAAAAAAAAGAAAAAAAAAGAAAAGAAAAAAGAAAAAAAAAGAAAAGAAAAAAAGAAAAAAAAAGAAAAAAAAAAAAAAAGAAGAAAACAAAGCCAACAAGGAAAGCCAAACCCTTGAATGCCGGCTAAATATGTTGTGTGGAAAGAGGTAATAGTGAGCACAAACATTTGGGAGAGAGGTTTATGAAGCAAAGAAATCGGTACCAGTCCTTTTTTTCTCCTTCCTACATTTCCAAAACACTAACCTAACACCAAACCAGCTGTCTGTCCTCCTGCCTCTAAAACAGGCACCTGGCAATTACAGCTCTGCAAAGGTGCTGCGTTCCTTTTGTGGCTGTATGTGAAAGAAACAAAATACCCACTTTCATCTTTGCATCTGAGTGCATTTGTACTACACACGTACATGGAATTTTTCTACAAAGACAGGAAGGCAAGGTCTGTTTTTTCATCATACATTTAAAAGCAAACTCTCAGCCTGGGCCCAGGGCTTTGTAAGCATGGGAGCAGCTGCACCCCTGCTCTTGAGCTCACACATTTATTTCCAAAGAACCCGACCACATTGAGCAAATATGCATATTTTAGTACTAACATTACTAGAGTGTGTAAAATAGTGTGCATTTACCAACAGGGTTGCTGGGAGGTAGGGAGAAGAAACACTGAAGCAAAAAAAGTCTATTACCAGGAAAGGTGAAAATTTAGTGACACAATTTAGTAAACTGTATGAAGCGTGGCGTTCAGCGCTCAGGAAAACGCCCAGATATTCAGCTCCTTATCTAAAGCATGTCCAAACTATCTGCACTTCTTGAGTCTGCAAAGCTGAACTGGAAATTGGACAAGACAGGCTTTTCTGGTATTGCCTGTTTCTGGCTTAGACAGATAGGGGATGATAGCATCTCTCTTCACACAATTTTGCAGTGCAGTTAGCCGTTCGGGGCTAACCAGGAAGCACAGTGATGTGCAGGAGAGATAATAAAGCTCGGATTAACTTTGGCAGGCCCTTGACTTTGTTCCCAGTGGAGGTCCGGTCCCCTGTACTCCTTTGTGTGAGGAGTACAGCCAGTCTGTGCTCCCGAAATGTCTCCTTCCCATCCAGTGGTGAGGCTTCCTGGACAGCTGCAAGGTCTTTCTCAGTGCTGCGTCCACAGAAGATGGGCAACCCACTGATTTGTTTCCTTAATGACTTCTACATAACCAAGGTGACAATGGAAAAATAAAAGCAGTGGATTCTACAGATACCAAATCTACCATCACTTGCAGGCTCGACTCCTAGAGTACCTTCTTGTGTCAGAAAATGTGGGCATCTGCCAAAACTGAGCTTTTGCAGCATTTTGCTTAATACTGGAGGATGTAAACCCTGCTGTGGACTCCTCAGAGCTTTGGAAGAATGCTCACACTGATTCAGCTGAAAGTTGCCTGGCCTAAGGAAATAATTAAAAAAAAAAAAAGGCTGGGTTTGTTCACAGCATTGAAAAGAAAAAAAAAAAATAGAGCTTGAATTTTTTGCCTTGAATTCATTTTCATTTGTAGATAGATGCATTTACAAGAAACAAATTTGTTCTTTATAACGGTGAAAGCAAGCAGCCACATTAAATGATGGAAAACAAGGTTACAGAACAAATACTGATCCACATTTACAGCGCATTAGTAAAGAAATTGAGCACGTGTTTTGTTTAGTGTAGGCTTTACTTTACCCAGAAAAATGGACATTCTCAGGGCTAAGGTGAAGAAAACCATAAATAAAATTGCTTGGTATTATAAAGAGAGGAGAAGGGATGTATGGAGAGATCATAAATAGCAGAAAGTATTGATCAGTGACGGTGAAATATCAGTGAACTCTGCAGAACGCTTTGAGTTACCTCTTTGTCTTTGATTAGGTTCAAACATTAAACTTAATCTGTAAACCTTTAAATGGGAATCAAACCGCAGAGTCTTGAAGACCTGAGGTTTCAGAAAACAACCACTGAATTTGATCCAAATGTCAGAAGAAAATTGCAGAGAAGGACTTCATATCACTGGACTTGGAAATGAAATTAAAAATCAATGAACACTTTTTAGCCATTCTTTCTCTCCTTGAATGTTACTAATGAGTGGATAAGAGGAATAGTAGCATTGGGAGAATTTGCTATATGAAAACTGTATGCAGACAAAAGCTTCTTCTGTTCCAAGTTTTTAAAAAAATATTTACTGTATTATAAATATTTGTCTAAGCCTAAAAATAATAAAAGTAGAGGGTTTTGTACTTCCTACATATGATCTTTTGCTTTCTGATAAAAAAAGGCTTTAGGCTGCTGTGTTTCTTTGGTTGGGAACTATGCTTTTTTAAAAACAAAACATAGAGATTGCATTGTATTTCTTACAAGATCAGCTCAGATATTCAGTGTGGTTTCAAGGACAGCCTTGTTTTAATGACAGCCTTCCTAATTCTTAAGTAAATGGAGTTTTCACTGGTTTCTTGGTCCACTTGGGAGGTGGGCACTGACACTCCGGATCAGCTGCTGGCAGCGAGGGCTGCATTGTAATGCAGAACAAATGAGGGTTGGATACATGCCCTCATCGCATTCAGCCGCCACTGCTGCCACTTACAATTACAAAGGACAAGAGCAGGAGACACTTCAGCAGCGGGGAAGCATGACCTGCGAGCCGCAGCTCATTTTGCACTGCACTTATTCAATACAGCGCTGCCCTATAATTTCCTATAGCATTGTTATCTGTTAGCCGTTTACACAGTCACACCTTCATTATGTCCCCAGCTGCCAGCACTGGCTGTTTGTCACATCTATTGATTGCACTCAAGCTGCAATTTGCATGGATCACTCCTGACTGTCCTCAGACAAACTGATACCCCTCACAGGGACTGATACCCCTTGCAGGGGCTGATACCCCTTACAGGGGCTGGATACCCGTTGTAGGTATGACCACCCTCACCAGGGACTCTGCCAGGACTGTTACACCGGCCAGAGAACAATGTCCCTTTCAAGAGGGCAGCAGCCAAGCTGGACCTCGCTGAGGGCTCTGGGTGGCTCCCCCCAGTGACTGGCAGCCCCAAGCAAGGATCCCAACACCCTCATTGTGTCATGGTTTAACCCCAGCTGGCAATTCAGCACCATGCAGCCACTCACTCACTCCCTTCTCCTCTGTGGGATGAGGGAGAAAATCGGAAGAGTGAAAATGAGAAAACCCATGGGCTGAGAAAAAGATGGTTTAATAGGTAAAGCAAAAGCATGGATGCAAGCAAAGCAAAACAAGGAATTCATTCACTATTTCCCATCAATAGGCAGATATTCAGCCACCTCCAGGAAAGCAGGGCTCCATCACACTTAATGGTTACTTGGGAAGAGAAATGTCATAACTCTGAACGTCTGCCCCTTCCTTCTTTTTCCTTTTCAGCTTTATATGCTGAGCATGACATCACACGGCTATCCCTTTGGTCAGCTGGGGTCAGCTGTCCCAGCCATGTCCCCTCACAACTTCTTATGCACTTCCAATCTACTCACTGGTGGAGTGCTGTGAGAAGCAGAAAAGCCTTGAGTCTGTGTAAGCACTGATCAGCAATAGCTAAAACATCCCTATGTTTCCAGAGCAAATCCAAAACATAGCCCCATCCTAACTACTATGAAGAAAATTAACTCTGCCTCAGCCAAAACCAGCACAGATGGAAAACCGCCTACAGGAGAATCTCAGAGAGCCTGTCCCTGCCATGGAGCAAGCACAACATTGGGTAAATTCAAGTCATTGTGATTGCCTCATATATGGCCACAAGGAACTTGATACCCCACATCCCTCTGTCAACTATTTTGCACTAATCTCTACAATTATTGAGTGGGTGTCGTAGTGCAGAGGCTTGAAGAAAGACTAAGACACAGGGAACAAGAAGGGGAAATTACACTAAATGAATGTCAATGCTGTCTGTATTGGACTAGGTTTTCTACTTCCCTGCTGTAACAAAAGAGACTATAAAATGGTGCAAGTACGTCTGTGAATCTGAGGGTATCCCCCACAAATGCAAGCTGGTACATCAGCAGTCAGTGCTGGCACATGCGGGGAAGATAACATCCCACAGCTGGGGCTGGTACGTCCTGAACTCGGGATGCTGCGCTCTGAACCTGTGTGTGTATATGTGCAAACCTGACTGAGAGGTGAGTATTTTGCTGGAACCAGAGAGATGCGATACTTAACATCATTTATGTTTAAGTGAATAGTACAGGTCTGTTATCTTTGGCTGGAAGCAGGAGTGGGTCTGATACCAGAAGTAGCTGAAGATCTCTGTCTAAAAACTGTTTAAGTGGATGCACAAGCATCAGATGGGGCTGAGAGAAGCGCTAATTGCCACATTCCCTGAGGAATATAAATAGCCTCTTGAAAGGTTTGGTGATTCACTTGCCCTTTCTCTCCTGCACCTTTGTGTTTCAGGGAGAGGTTTTGTGAGATTTTGGGCTGCAGAAGGAAGGAATCCAAGCTATCTGAACCAACGATGGTAGCTCAGCTGGATAACAAAATCCTTGCATTACTGCAGAGCAGGCAACTACGCAAACCTTTTCAAATCCTCTCTACAAGTAGAGTACAGATAAAAGCAGGCAGCAAAATGTTTCTGAAATTATCTGTGATGGAGTAAAATCATGCATCATTTCACGAGGGATGCTGAATCAATGCTTATTACTAACAAGTAAGGTGTTTAAATCTTTCAATGGGTATAGGAAGAAAAGAAAGAGAAAAAAGTGTCTGAGATGAGCACAGTAAATTGTAACAAGAATTTAAAATAAATCCATCCTAATTATTATTATTTTAAATTGTAAGGTATATATTCCTGATCATTCTCTATCCCTTCCTTTCAGTTTATGGCACTGGTTAACGTACTGATCCATTCACTTCATTTGTGTTTTGTCTTCTCCTTTTCTCTTGCTGTTACACACAGCATTTTAAAGAAATGACACCAGTGCCTATGAAAGCCACAGCTTGTAGAAAAACAATCTAACGGCAGTAAAATATCGGTAATTGAGAATTTCATCTTTGTCTTCAAGGGGAGGAAAGTCAGGTAGCCAAGCCTAAAAACAAGAATTAGGATAGCTACTTTTGAGAATTAATTCTGAAAAAAGCCAAGCATGCCTCAGTTTGGTGTTAATCATTTCACAGTTTCAACATTAATTAATACATAACAATTCTAATTTCAGAAATGTTCAGTATCTACAGTAATGTAAAGTATTATAATTTTATTTATTATTGCATCAAAGTAGATTATATTAAACTACCGACTTCCTACATACAACTGAGTTGTTGTTTTGGTTGAATTATTTTGGTGAAATATTGCATTTCTATTCCCAGTGAGAAGGTCATGAAAGTCATAATATAACCCGGACACCTACCTTTCACTGTTCCTGCAATACAGAAGAACACAATGTTGCTTTAAAAAATTACAGCTAAGGTCAAGGCCAAAGGAATCAAATAAGCCCATGCAAGCAGTGGAGCACAGAAGTTGGGGAGCAGAGATCATCCATATGTCAGTGGGATGGTAAACCGTGGGCCATGGAGGCAGGGCAAGCTGCTCACCCCCGTTTTGAGACCCCACACAGAAAATATTGCACATGGTTACCTGAATTTTGATAGCCACTAATACTTATATTTTTAAAAGGAGTCTGAAAATAGCTAACTCAAAAGTATGATACAATTGAAAAATGTGGTGCACTGTGTATGGGCTTCTCAGACAACAGCAAAGTTCATCCTGATCCAAATCAGGCCACAATTTAAATCTCTCTGCATGGGCAAAGTCACTCAGGCAAGTGAAGAAAGAGAGAGGAAGAATCCTGCTAAAGCTTCCTAAAGCCCTGACGTGCACTGGGCCGGGCTATCAGCATGAAACACATCTTCTATCCAAATTGTCCTCTAAGCTCACAGAAACTATACTCCCAGCCTTCTATCTCAGTATGATTAAGGAGGCATCCTGTACAATAAACACCACTCTAAATTATTATTTTTCAATACTTGTAGTTTTACCCAAAAGTTTTTATGTGAGTTGTTTAAATCTAAGAACAATGGTGAAGATAAAAGAGCAAGAAAGCTTTCTTGTGCTATTTCAGTATTTGCTGAAACTAATAATTCAGTGTCATATGTGATGATGTAGTGAGTCAGCAAACGTGAAATATCTCTAGAGAGCTCTTTGTTCTGCTGGTTTTTTTTTCCACCCAGTGCTTCTGGTTGTCAACAGAAAAACACAAAATAAATTTTCAGATTCTAAATAAAGCATCTTACATATGATCCTAATACTTCTTGCTGGGGAAAAAAAAAAAAAAAAAAAAGAAAGAAAATTAAGTCGAGCACCGACATAGAATTTTCTTTAACTGTTTTCCCCTTTCCTGTAACAGGAATCTTGCATATTTGAAGAGGATGTTTATTAAACTGATTCTATAAATGGAAATGTATATTTCATAACCTAGGATTCTGGAGAATATTTTTTATTTTACACTGCTGTCATTTCAACCTTCCTCTCCTTTGTCCCTCTTTCATTTTTATAGGGGATTTGGTTTCTAATAAGATCTAGGGAGAAACAAGCCACAGCCATCAAATTTTACTTATTTTTAAGACAAGGTATACATTTACCAATTTTGGCTAGTTTTGAGATTAAAAGAAATTTTGAGAAATCCTATGTTGCCCAATATTCAATTCACCTGTGGAAAATGAGAAAGGTGTTTCCAAACAAACTCGGTGCTACCATCTGGAGGCCTGTCTTTCTCCAGTTGTGTGCCAAGGAGCGCAGGGTGACAAGACTCTTCACTTAGGTTCTCACCTGAGTTAAGTGTCAAAATTAGATGGGATGAATCCAGACTTAGATCTTCAGCCTCATGATTAAACAACGGACTTAAAACTGTATTTCCACTGAATCTTTCCCTACGACTAAGTTTGATAGAGTTCACATCCGCCCATTTTATTCAGAAACTGTCTGGCAGTAAAGAGAAGTTCATTATTTTAAAATAAATCATATTGGTTTGGTTAAGGTTTTATTTGATACAGCACTCATGTTTTAAGGCTTCAGTGGCTGCCTGTCATTGTCATCCTGATGTAAAACTGATCTTTACTGGTATGACACATAGAAATTTATGCCTGAATGTAGATTGAGCAAGAAAAACTAAGGGAAGAAGGTTTTGGATAGAGGGCAGAGGCAAGAACCTCAAACTGAAGGACTCCATAGCTGCTATTAATTAACACAGTAACTGGCAGAGCCACGGTGTTGCTAGGAAGCTGTTATGAAGTACAATAAGTTTAGCTATTTCTTATATGAAGGGAGAGTTCAGGACTCACCACTGAGATGCACATACTGGGTTTCAACAGATTTACCTGGGATCTTAAAATAACATCTTCCACTTCAATCTGTTTGTTGAGTTTGTACTCAGATTTTGGTCTGCTGAATCATCCAGAAATATCAGGTTGTTTTTCAGGACTTCCAGAGTAAGGGAGACACACGGACTAATTACTGTTGTCTCTGTGTCTCTCGATGCCTCTGCTTCTCTTGATAGTTGTTTTGGGTCTGTCATCTCTCTTTGATGCTGCTTGAGTCTGTGGACCTCAAGTGAGGAAAACGTCATTCTCCTTGAGTGGTTCAGTTGTTGAAGAAGACCTACATGCAAGCACCTCTAAGGATCTCTCTTTTCTGCAGACAGATCCTTCAGCACCTCTACTTTCCTGATGCCTATCTGAGATCAAGATTTGGATGAGGGAAAATCATTTGTAGTACAGCAGAAATAAAAATAGGGGGAAATTGATGAGGGAGGTAGAGGATAAACCTGTAACAGTATTGATTACTTTGGATTATACTTTCCCCTTATGCCAGATAATTCTAGAAGTTTATTTTTGGTTTCAGGAACTGGTACTGTTTTCTCAGAGGTGCTGGTGGATATCTATTTAGGTCTGTGATCACAGTCATATCTCCCTGACATTTCCTTATTCACATGACAATATCATCTAGAGATCTCAAGCAGGGATTGGGGTTCATATTTGTTGAAGTTGCACTTAGAAACAGGCAAAAGACAGAATTTATCTCAATAGTTTGCTGACAAACCAACAAAACAAATATTACAGGGAGCAATACAGCTTGGTGACATTTTGTAGAACACAGATATTTAGATTACTTACCTAAGGTCATGCTGTTCAATGTCAGTTAAGACTTCAGACCGAGGATGTTTAAACCCGCACTAATTCCATGACGATATTCTAGTATGGTAGGGACATCTACAAGAGGAATCTTCAGCCATATGATTGCTGTCTACATTTAGCAACATGTCATAATTTAGAACTGTCCTAACATGAAACGGAAAGAGACCAACCAGCTGCTGAGAGTGGCAATCAAGAGAAACACTAGCCAGAACTTCAAGATAGATTAAAATCATTCTAAATCAATTATCTATCATATGGGAAATAAAATGCACAAAATTGTTTAATAGTTCTAGGTAGCCTTTATGTTATTTGTTTTGCGCTACTGACAACATGCATGCTCTGTCTTTCTGACTTCTGAATGTCCATACATAGACAACTCTCCCCAGAAAAATCATTCTATCAGATGGTTTATTAGAAGAATATACAGATACAAATATTTTTATCTTCATTATAGAATTTATAGATTAGTTCATTTAAAAAATATAGATGATTTTCTTTATTTTCTGAATGGCCTCATTTTGACTGTCGGTTGTAGGGTGCTCAGTATAGGCTGTAGGGTCTTACATATCTTAGAAAGTTGTGGTGGACTATTACTGCCGGCCAAGTGTTGGAAAGCACATGTAAATACAGGGGTGCTCCTTTATTTTCATGTACTTCTCTGCATTTACATCCCGAACTGTTGCTTTTGGCTTTGCAATGATTATGTATCATCTAAATCAGAATCTCTTTTGAAAAATATGTTCAAAAATAAGGTGACAGAAAATTGCAGTGAAACACCTTTTGTAAAACAATAGGATATCACTGAAACCTGATGAATGTGCTAAGGAATCTAACCAGAGGTTAATGCAATTAAATGCACTTCTCTTACATTGACTATTATTATACCTTAGCCTCGGCCACTGTCACTAACAAGGTCAGTGACTGGTGCCAGAGGTCTAAAGGAAAAGACTGTAATACTAAACATATACATGTCTGCAAACGTAAACTTTAGTCAAATTATACCTCTATAATAACTTCTTTAAACTCGAACACATTGCATTCCTGAAATAATGCCGCACAATAACCATGCTGTAGTATTTTTCAGTAGTGCCTTATTTCTCTACAATGCAGTTACTGCATGATTACTCTATAAAACATTTTTAGAGTCCCAGAGAAGTTGGTTAAGGTTCCTTATGACATAGGCTAGCAGCATTCATTTTTAGAAGATGGTAGAGTCTTTTATCAAAAACTTTGCAAGTCTTTGTAAACCACATGGCTGCTAGGGGGAAAATTTATCCATCATTTGATTTTTGGAAGATTTCCAAACGGAAAGGATAGGGTGAAAAGTAAATTGTATGCAAGCAGCCTCTGGTCATTTTAGCTTTTCTTAATTCCCGGCAATAAGTATTTGCATCTGTATTTTACTGACAAAAAAGCTGTCAGCACAGAGAAATAAAGGTCTTCATTTTTAAGTCAGGCCACTACTTTGGACAACTCTCTTCTCAGGCACCAGATTTCCCAGCCCAAGGCAACTGCGTGATGAGGGTGATGCCACACTTCGATCCCCTTGCAACTTCTCTGCAGCCATTCACCCAAAGAGATGGGCTGGGGACCCATCGGTGACATTGCACCCCTGCCCCACCGAGGCTGATTAGGTGTCCCTCTCCTCTGCCCATGGGTGCTGCTGTAGCCAGGCAGTACTGATCTGTGCTGCTGCCCTCAGTCGGTGCCCCTATGGGAACTGGGCAAACAGGGCTGCAGGTCCTTGCTCTGAACAGCCACGCTGCAGCAGGGGGAACTTTCCTCAGCAGATTCATTGTTTCAAATGCTTAATTCAAAGGATGTAGAGGAATAAAAATGACTTATCAGTATTTCAGTATCAGAGAATGAATATTTAATAATGAAAAAAAACCCAATAATTAGCTGTTGTACCTTGATGCTTTTTCAATTGCTTAAAGAAAGAGTGTATTTGATTACCTTTCTGCATATTGGGATACTGGGACACAGAAAGAAACCTGGTCGGTGGAGGCCTTACAAAAGGTCTGTGAAAAAGTTAATCCCATATGAACAAACTGACTATGACCAGCCTAGGCCAGGACTGAAATATCTGAAGGCAGAATTAGGTTTCAGACACCCCTGCTTTGGGGACACTTCCATTCCATGTTTTGGTTTAGTTTATTATAAACACAGGAAACACTATCAAAATCAAAACTGTTCCTGGTGATGAGCTGTACCTCTACCCCCGTCAAGAGTCAGAGCTGCTGAGTTATGTTTTAATATGTCCATACAAACATGTTTCAGAAAGTTTTGCTTCATCCCCAGTGACTGCTGCTGATCTGTGTGGCATATACAGACTTACAAATGACAATGATTTGCAGTCTTTGGCATCCAGGTATTTTCCCCATTGAAGAGACTATTGTCTGAGCAGCTTTGGAAGGTTTACCTCATCAGGGAGCGGGACATCACTTGTTGCTGGCATGCTGCACAGCGAACCCCCATCAGAGTAGATGTGGGGCCTGGAAGAAATGAGGGAAAGAGGCAGAGCTTCTCCTGTGGGAGATGAAACTTGGCTGCTGTGGCTTTCCCACAGCAGAAGCAGTACTCCATCCCAAATTCCTTTGGTTCTGGTGTAGTTTAATGAAGGGGCAAAATCCTTTCAGCATTGCCTTAACCTCCTGCTATCCAACACCACGGCATTACCCAGGCTGGGATATTTCATGTGCAAGAATATGCAAAGCAGACAGGAGGACCTGTCTGCAGTAAGGCATTTTTCTGGCAAGCTTGATGCACCGAGTATGGATCCATACCCTCATCGCTTCATCACCACCCTGTGATGTTTGGCCCCAAAGCTAAAGTGGCTTTTGCTGCAAATAGCCACACTGACAGCTCCTTGTAAGTAGGGCAAGAGTGGATTAGTGCAGGCATTTTGCGGCAGAAGGCTCTGGAGTCTCACCTGCGCAGCCACACGATTGCATTCATGTCCTGCTTTAACGCCTTTGAGCATCTTTTATCTTCCAAATTCTAGGAGCCTTTTTTTTTTTCTCTACCTACACAGGCAGGAGGGAGCAAAAGCAAGCAGAAATGGGGTGGGGAGGATGGGAGAAAAATAGAGGGTGGCTACTAACTCCTTTTTCCCTCTCAGGATCCTATAAGGCATGTCTGCTCCCAAGCAGCAAATTACAAAGATCTCCACCATGGCTTGCTGCTCGCAGTATCCACAGCTCCTCAGGGAACAGACAGCGCAGCTGGAAACTGGGGAATATGGCAGCCAGGCAGCCTCTTCTTCAAGGGTTTGTGCTTATTCTGGGAAGTGTAAAGTCTGCAGTTTGCCTCTCCCACTTGCTGTGCTGCTCTGCAGGACCCTTTTGCTCTGAGAGGAGCACGCCCGGCAAATGCCGCAACACTCTTATGGACCATCCCTGGTGCATCTTAGATGCTCAACTCCATTTTTAGACATTTGCATTTCTGTAAGTTCAATGTAGCATTTTTTTTCAAATTGATTTCACCTATAGTTTTCTTAATATAATATCACTGAAAATCAAGTTACTCAAAATAAAAAAAAAAACCAAACAGAGAGATAAAGAAAAATGTATTTCACATTTATTCTACTTCATCTGACTATGTTTGTACAGAAGAGGTACTGGTCACCCGTAATACTGATGGGCTAAGTATTCAGATTTGGATAACTTTTCCAAAGATTTGTTCCTGAAGTTGCTTATCTGAAGTATAAGTTGCTAGAATAAGGGTTGTCTGCTTTTTTTCTTCAGACATTTTCATTTTTCTCCATTTCTGTTGATTACTAACTCTACACTATATTGCTTACACATAGAAATTTAAATGGGAATGTATAATTAAGGTGTGCAACCTGGCATCCAGTTTCACATTCTTTTCCCACTATACTCTCATAGTCACCCATCAGTCTTCCACTATTTGGACTGCCCTTCAGCTCTCCACTTTTGAGAGAACCTGAGTGAATTGTCACAAATCCTGCAAAGTTTGGACTCCTTGCTTGGGTACCTCTAGTGCTGAGAGAAACCAGCCTATCTCACAAGAACAGGAATACAGGTTGTGATGTACTGGCTAGGATCAACAGTTGCAACGGGTCACAAGACAAGTCACAGCACCCCGGACAGAGTAGGGAAGAGCCTTTCACATCAGGATTCACCTTAAACCCTTCTACCTGTCTGATTCACCTAGGTCTGTGTAGGTGGCTGTGCATTGGTGTGATGCGCATTTCTTCGCAGGCTGTAAGCCAAGGTGTGCGAAGCTACTGCCTTTAGAACAGTCTGAAACGTTTCAGCTTGAAGGCAATAAACATACCAACCTCCACAGCCAGGCCCACGGAGATGGGAAAAGTCCTAAGCTGCTTTATTCAACAAAAAGGAGCATGAAATACCACTAAATATCCCTACCAGGGCATTCAGGGACAGCCGTAACTTCTGTGGGGTGGTAAAACTATCAGGTCATTCAGAGATAGAAAGAGAGCTGGTGTTATTAAATAATTCAGCTTTTTTTCGCACCTCATTGATACTGGTTTGGTATTTCCTAGACTGAGTTTGTGTTACTTTACCATAGTGCTTGAAATCATGTATATGTTTGCCTGGGAGGAGAGACAGACGCAGTTGTGTGGCACTGGTAACCTTGCATTTAAAAAGGGCATTGAGATGAGGGACGTCACTGAGTGGAGAAGCTGACTCCTTCCATTGTAGAGAACAAGAGGAATAAGCACAGCATATTTAAGGAATCCTATTGACTTTGTAGCTGAACAGTATAAAAAATTACCGCCCTTCACCTCTCCTTGTGGCCAAGGGGAGACCTTCCACCAGCACGACTTCAGCTGTCTTCATGCCTTCACCAATCCTGAAACCAGCGTAGGCAGAAGCTACACTACCAGCACAGCTCAGCTGTTGCTAATGTTGCTTTGCTGATAGTTCCTCATAACTGTATGCAGAATTGAAAGCAGTTCATTAAATTGTTAGCATCGAATGACAGTTTCTGAGAATTGGTGGCTTTTCAGGTTGGCTTGGTAGCATGACTTCTCAAGGGACTGGCAATGCCACCTAGACAGTCAGTCTATTTTCTCATCCCTCAGATTTCATGTTCCAGTCATTTTCCAAGTAAAACAAATGTTATCAGAAAGAAAGTCTTCAGAAACTTTAAAGAATGTGTTGAGCTTGAAGCCACTCCTAAAAATGGGTGAATGTTCTGGGATTCTAATTTCCTTTCTAATTGGATCTCGCTTCTCTTTTAGATCCCTAATGGACAGGGCACAGATACTGACGCATAGAAGACACTTTTCTAAATCTGCCTTCTAAACTGAGAAATTTCTAAACTTAAATTCCAGACTGCTCAGAAGTTTGATGTGCAGTTGGACGTGCAGTTGTGTTTTGCGGTAGCATTACTACTTCACATGCAACTACAAGTTTTTGTCACATTAATAGACAAGGGTCAGCTGTGGTCAGGATGACAGAAACCAGAAGGAAAAGGGGAAAAAGGTTAAAGGCTGAAGGCTCAAGCTAAAAACAAAAAATAGCGATCGCCTCTCTGTTTTCCTGCGGACAGATTTTTTTCCCTGAAATAGACAGAAGCATTTTAAAGAGTTGTTTATTTAGGCTATGTAGCAGTTCAAAAGTTTGATTCTTTTGGGTGATGCACATGTTGCAAAAAAAACCCCCATCCAGTAACCTGTAAAAACTAGGCATTTAAAAACCTACTTTTACAGAGCTTCCTGAATTATATCTGACATTCACGCAATGTGGGTCTAAATTTATGAGCTCTCTTACCCTAGCTGGTAAGGGGGGGGGGGCACTTTCCCCCTTGCTTTATGCTGTGCAGTGTAGCTAAAAGTGAGGGTACACAGGGCCTTCTTACTATGTGCGACCTGCTCCGTGGAGGATGGGGTCCAAAAGCTAGCATCATCTTGGCACGCCTGTGTTATCCAAATCTTGGTTTAAGAGATTTAGAGACCTTTACTGAAATATTTTTGTTTATTTCATTTGAAAATCTGTGTAAGGTGTAGCTCTGCCTTATCCAAAAATGACAGAAGCCTAAACCAGCCAAACACAGAGGGTTTGTAATAGCTGGGAGAGTTGGAAGTGCTTAGCAGCAGGAGCTGGGTAACCTACATTCCAGCAAGGGGAAGTTTAAGATTAAAGGAGTTCTGATAAACAGGGTTTTACTGTGCTCTTCCAGCCGACTACAAATGCAATAGGCGCTAACGATGACATTAATTATTTAGCATAATTTTTTTCTTTATATTCTTCACTTTTCCATTCACTGCCTAGGTTTCCAGCTACGTATTTTTTAAGTTAGATAATAACTAAGGAGGACAGAGCACAGAAGCAGTAGGTCCCCTGTAAGTTAAAGCAGTATCTTATCTGTTGCATACCCTGGCTTTTTGTAACGAACGTGTAATGCTTTGTAGTCGAGCTTTTCAGAGGAATGCTGTTGTCATCTTTCCTCTCTGTAAAAGCCCCTCTGCTCCCGACACTTTAATTGCACAGTTGCCTAAATGAGGCACTGCAGAGTGTTAATATATGAGCCTGAGCGACAACACACTCCTCTTTTCACAGAGCTTTTGCCCTTGATCGTGAATGTAGCAGAGCACGTACCTTAAAAATAACTGGAGATTCCAGGGGAATCGCTACACTTAGCCTCTTGCGTAAGGTTTGTGGATATGTGGATACAGGGATCCTTCAGCAGTAACTCCAAGTCCTTCCCTGGGAACAATAAGCATTGTAATTAGTGAACTAGTTAGTAAGTGTTCGGTTAGGGAGTACAGCAGCGGCATTTCTCTGTGAGTGTTCAGTGCCCACATGGTCTAAAGCTAGGGGGAAAAAAAAAAAAAAAAAAAAAGGGGGCTTGAAATCCTGCCCGCAGCCTCCCTCCTTGCGAGCCCCTCCGGCTTCTCCCAGACGAGGCGGCAGGATGGTTTCCTTCCCTCCGGGGCCGTTCTCCCTCGCTTTCTCCCGGGAGCCAGGCAGAGCCGGCAGCCCAGGGGGGAGCGGAGTTTGGGGGCGAGGGCTGACGGAGCTGATGTCAGAGCAGGGCGGCGGGAGCGATTGGGCTGCGGGAGACTTTGCAGCAGCAAATCCGCCCCCCCTCCTCGCCTCCCGCCCCCCCTCCCCCCGCACCCCTCCCACCCCCGCACCGTTGGCTTCAAAGCGGCCGGTGCCCAGCAACTCGCAGAGGTGCAAAAAGTGGGCGCGGGGCCGGCAGAACCGCCGCCGCCCCCGGGCATCGCCCCGGCCGGGCCCTGTACGTCGGGGCGGAGGCGCGACCCCTCGCCGCCGTTCCGGGCAGCGGCGAGCAGCCCGCCCTACCCGCCGCGCTATAAAAGCCGCCTCCGGCAAGAGGAGAAACTCCGCGGGAGGAAAGCGGCTCGGCGCGGCTCGGCGCGGCGGCGTGGGGCTGAACTACGAGCATGACATCCGTCCTGGGCGGCAGCAGGGCGGCGGGAGGGCCGAGCGGGCAGCTGAAATGCAAGTCCAAGCGAAGGAGGAGGAGGCGGTCGAAGAGGAAAGGTAAGATAATTTTTTTCCTTTTTTTTTCTTCCTGTTTTTTTTTTTTGTTTGTTTGGTTGGTTTTGTTTTGTTTTGTTTTGTTTTTCTCCTCTCTCTCCGCCTGTCTCCCGCACACACGCCCCGGCGGGCGCACCGCCTGCCCCTGTTTTTATTGTCTGTGCGCGGCGCTGCCCCGACGGCCGGAGAGGGGCGGGCGGTGCCTTCTCCGCCGCGCCGAGCCGCCGGGTCCGGCTGGGGGGATGGAGGCCGCTCTACCCCCACCGGGGACGGGCACCTCCTCCTTCTCCCGGTGGAACCCCGCTGGGAGTGCCGGCGGGCGGGGACCGGGGGGGGTGCCCCGTCCCAGGTAGCGAGGGGCGGCGGAGCTGTCCCGGGGGCTGCCCCGGCCCTGGCGCTGTCCCAGCCGGGCCACACACCGCCGCCCGCCCCGCCGTGCCCGCTGCCCACGGGCGGGACGTGCCCCTGGCAGGGCAGAGCGCGTCCCGGAGCCCCTCGGGGCAGCGCGCAACTCCCGGCCGGCGGCTCGCGCTCCCCAAACTACCTCCTTGTAAATTTTTTCATTTTTTAGATAAGGCCTGCCGAGTTTTGCTCTTTGGGTGCTGTTCCCCGTCCCTGAGCAAACCTCTGTTAGGAAGGCGCTGATTGCCGTAAGCAGGAGAAGTGAAGCTACAGGATGTCGTTGCCAACAGGGAATGTGCCCTAGATAAAAGCGCTTCGCAAGGCTGTCCTGTTTTCTCCTGCAGAGGGGATGACACACTCCTGCCTGATTTTTGATGTTTTGCCTAAAAAAGGCAAAGTTAACAGCCTGTGAGCACTTTAAAGTAAAATGAACGGATAGGAGTGAGGTGCCCGGCTGCAGCGCATTTGATTGCAGAGATGCTAACTCCAAGTGTTTATCTAAGCAGTAAATACCGTCTACCCTGGGACTGTCATCCTTGTGTGTGTGGGACTAACACAAGTTTTAGTCAGCTAGCTCGTCAGCTGAAGCTGATGCTTTGGATACCCCATCTCTTCTTCTGATTCTAGAAATCCTAATTTGGAGGCGTCTTTTAATTATTGATTGTTTTAAAGCCAGTGAGCATGGTATCTGATAACTTTTTAGAATGGTATCAAAGCAGGTTTTGTATAATAACTACTAAAAACTGGTCAAATGCTAAATGCTAGGCTGTATCATTTGATTGTCACTGTTTAAACTTTCATGTCTGAACTCTCTGTGTTCAGAGTCATAGTAACAAATAGTGACCTGCGCACAGATATGTCAGTACTTCCAGCAGATCTGTAACCTTGACTTGTAACTCCAGATCTGTAGCACACTTCAACACCCGCTGACAAAGGCTGGGTTTTATGCTCCATTACAGAATCAATTTGAAAATACTAAACAAAGGGAGAGCTACCATACTCAGTCTCTTTAAATCTGCTTGTAGTTCAGTTGTGCTCTGGAGACTTCTTTATGCTGTATTTGTTCTAGCAAAACTACTTTTCTAGGGAATTACAAACTTAGCCTAGCCTTAGCTACCCGGTGCTTGGCCAAGAGAAAAGAGTAATCCATTAATTTATGCAATGGAGAAAAGGGGCTTTGTTATAAAGGTAAATCATAAGTGTTAATTTTGTTTCTGAGCAGCAGACGAAAGTGAAGGTCTTTCAGTAAGACTTTTCTGATGCTTCCTCTGTTGCTCTGTGTTTTGCCAAAATAAGGTGGAAGCTGAATGTCCTAAAAACCACAAAAACTTGCTAAGCAATAACTGGGTAGATGGCAGCTATTTGTAGAATACACAGCTGGGGGCTGATGGCATTCTAGAAAAAGCTTGACTGACCAATATCAGTGAGAATGTGCACTTGAAGAGTTCAGGATTTTTATTCCTCCAAACGAGCTATTGTAACCACTTCCAAATAATGTAGTTGGTTAGTGTACTAATGACAGAGAGCAATGATTGTGCTCATATGATTTTGATTTACTTCTGTTATAATCGGAGTCTATATTCATAAAAATATATATTCCTGTAAATTTCTGCTGGAAAAAAAAATGCCTGTAACTTAAGGCACGCCCAGTGTAAAAACCTGTTGGATTTTATTGTTATGCTAGTTTATTTATGTATCAAATATTTCTATGGGGTTTTTAATGGTATCTAATACAAAGGTGTTGCTTAGCAGACTGGCTATCCTGAAGACTAGTCAAGGAAATGTATATTAGGCTCATAAACGACTGCATCTTTATGAGAATTAATATGAGCTCCACTGTTTTGCAGGTTTGATCTGTTTAATAGGTTGTGAAACATCTTTTTAGAGAGTCACACTGAAGACACTTGCCTTTAACTACTCTTCAGCACATATTTTGTTCTTTATAGCAAGAATACTTTTAATAGATGCTTTAAAGTGCACAACTAGGCACATATGTTTACACATACACACACACACATGCCTATGGACACGTAGACAAAGAAATTCACTCTAGTCTTACAATTAAATTGAGTAGTAATCAGAGTAAGGAAATGAAATTATCTGTCACATTCTGACTCCTCAAGGAGATGCACTCGACAAATTATTTTTACAACTTAATATATTTTATTACATGTTATGTATGAACTGTGCTTAAAACCAGGTTGAAATGTCGCCTGATAGAATATCTAGGAATGTGTAGCAGTAGAAGCAAATACTATTCTCTATGTAATAGTGTAGTTTTTACCCCTTCCGATTTACCTTCCATGTTTTCAGTCATATTTTTGTCCTGGTTAGTGTGAATTATAAGTTAGTGTGTTTGGGTACAGCACTTTGCTCCATTTCTTTTACACCTGGATACTCTCTTCTAGGAACTTCCTGGAGGCAGGAACCAAGTTCAAGCAAGGAAAGCAAACAACATTCTCTGAATAGCTAAATTTCCTTGTCTATTTAGGCTCAAAATCAGTAAAAACATGTGCTGCAAGAGACAGAGAGAATTTCCATATATGCAAATAGAGCACGGAAAAGTGTAGGACAGAGTGTGATTCCAGTGTATAATGACATCGTCCAATAATCAATTTGCATGCATCTTATTTTTATGCTTATGAAATCCAGCAGCCCTTTTAGTATAAATATCCTACCTTGAAGACTTAACATTAAATGTCCATGCAATGAATATCACATTGCAAGCACATATTTGCATAGTGATTTCATTCAGTTTTACACTACATGCAGAAAGTGTCTTAAAAAGCGAACATGTGGATATCTGTAGCCATTTTTTTTTAATTACTATTGGTAGAAATATTTTCATCGTTATTTAGAAAATAAGTACAATAATTCCAAGTGGGAAGTAAATATGTGAATTTCTCAAAGACCTAATGAAAAATGAATACAGAGTCTTGCCAGATTATCTGCATAATAATTCAGTGTAAAAGCAGTAATAGGTATTTTGTATTTCTCTCTGTTTGCTTGTTTGGTCTTCTTATCTATGTGTATAAAATGACTAGAGTTCAGAAAACTCTGCCTACTGATTTAGAGAAATCTGTTCTAAATTTTTAGGAAGTTGCTGGATTTGTGCGTTCTTGTTGTTTTTCCTCCAGGGCTCTGGAATATGGCAGAGCACTGGCAGAATTCAGCACAGCGGCCTCAGCATGGTTTCTGTAAATTTCATAGCCTGTGGTATAGATTTTGAAAAAGAAGGCTTATTTTCTGAGATAAATGGTTAAAAGTAGACCAAACAAAAGCAGAGTTGCTATTTACTGATAATACTAAAAAGGCCACACTTCAGCAGCCTACGGCAACCTCTTAGAAATCAACATACAGAAAGCAAGTATGAAATGGATGACTGGAGATATGCCTGTTCTGAGTTATTTTCCAGTAGAAGACAACAAATTATCCACCTTATTTGTAATTCCATTTTATAGAGCTAGCGATTAAAGTTAATTACTGGAAACAGGAGGGAATCAGGTATCCCTGATGTGCTAGAAAGCCATGGCCGAGGCTGTTGCTGATACAACGGAACATGAAATAAAAGTTGACAGAATAAACTAAATATGGGCGGCAAGCAGGTGAGAGAGGCAAAATGATTGTGAAATGAAATTCCATGAAAAATTAATGAAATAGAAAGATCGTGCTGAGGATGGAGGGAGGAAACCAGCTTGGTTCTTCATCATCCTGCAATGCCAAAGTAATAAATGAGCATGTTTCATCTTGGCGAGGTTCAGGGACACAACTCCTTCCCCACAACAGGATTGCATCGTGCTTCAAGATGTGTTCCGCTTATCTCGTCCCCTGACAGCTCGAGAGGAAGGGATTGGATTTGGTGATAAAATTAAATTGATTAAACCTTTATCCATCATCTAATTTGGTACCTTTCCTTTTTCTTTTCTTTTCTTTTAGTATTACCTCCAATTTCTAGTGATCCGTGTAATGACAGCAATTTGAGATAGCATCGAGGACATTAGCTATGATGACTGAACTTAAATTTAGAATAAAAATATGGGATTCATGAGTCCATATCTAAATAGCAGACGATTAGGTTACAGCAGAGTTGTATCTTCCTAGCAACAGCATGTAAGCGTGAGGACAATAAAATGGCGCATTTTACTTTGAGAGAGAACAAAATATTTCAACTTTATCTCAAAGCATTAATTATCTAAGTAGAAAAAGCACTAATATAAATATTGACCATATCTTACATGAGCACTGACATGTATAGCCATTTTTACCTTTTTGAACACAGAAATTAAGTCAGATGTCTTGCTTTCTTCAGTGGGGATGCAGAGACATATAAAGTGAGTGGCAATGTCATATTGTTGGAAATTGCTTAAAATCTTGTAGCTTCTCCTTGGTGATTTGGGTAGGGAAATTCTCCCATAAGGTGAGAGCTTTGCTTACAAATTCCAGTTTAAGCGATATTAATGGTGTTTATAAAATACTTAATGGCAGCCCTTTCTGAAGTGATACCCTACAAATGGAAAACACGGCACTAAAAATTAAAGGTCAGATGAAATTGCCTTGTGAAATATCAAAGCTACTAAAGATTTGTGCAAACTGTTTTCTTAGGTTCCTTCAATACCTTTAGGTTAGCAGGTTGCATTTAAAAAGTGAGCATTAGAATATCTGTGATCTCTGTTAATTATATGACTTCTGAATTACTGCTGTTCAATATTGTATAGGTTTTGTGAGTAGTAATGAACCTGAATGGATCCCTGTTTACAGCTAACTATCTCTACAACCTTTCCAGCAGTTCACCATTTTTTCCATGTAAACTGTTCGTTATCCAGACAAAAAAAAAGCTGATATGCATCAGTAGATAGATCATTCTCAAGGCATCTGTGATGAACTTGATGTTTTCTGCGTAGAACAGCTCGTTTTGCCTGCAGATTATATAAGTTCCAATAGTAAAACGAAGTGCTTAGCTTCCTGCTCTAGCTGACCTTTATTCCCAGCTATATGAATTTGAAACGAAGCAGCCAACCCAGAGGACTTTTTAACAGCCTATTGTGATATACAATATATTTAAAGGACTGCTTTGTTAACTGGCAGAAGCAGCTTGTCAGCCCATACTAATAGGCAGCCCTCCCTGAGTCGTAAAATAACCAAATCTAATGCTTTAATAGAAAGCATTAAATGGATGGTGTTATCATTGTTGTTCAGTCAGTCTAGAATTTCTTACTACTTACGATGGTTTTGAAATATGAAGACATATTTTTGGGGCCCTGAGTTAACAATACCTGCTCCGGACTAAGGACTGGACATCGCCGTGGATGGTTTAATGAAAATCTCTCCCAAGTAAAGCGTGATAACAAGGGAGGCATAGAGCAGAGCAGAGTGCGTGAAGAGCAGGATGGCTAAGATTGAAGATATTATGGTGTCATTAATGAATGAAAGGTGTATTTTCACTGAGTATATTCTGTTTCATTCTGGCTATTCTAGCTCCCAAATGTGTACTTAGAAATAGTGAAGATTCAGAGACATATGGCAAAAGGGATTGGAGATGTGTAAAATTTCAGTAGCAGGAAATTGGTAAGATTTACATTGTTTACTTTGGAGATAAACTTAAGAAAGACTCTAGTAAAATTAATTTAAAGAAGAAAATATTGTAAAGAAGGTAAACAGACTACTCTGATTTATTCCTGATTTTTTTATTTACAAATACAGAGGCCCTTACGGAAACAGAATTTCAGCACGTTTAATAGGAGTGGAAGGACTTTTTCTGTTGAGGCAGTACGTAGCTGGCCTGGGGAATTCATTCATTCAAGGTATGGAAAAATAAAACTTGCATATGTGTAGGGAGTTGAAGTGTTTGATCAGCTCAGCTGAGACTAACGCTAAAAAGTTTACTGCTCACTTCAGTGAATGTAGGCTTTGGCTTGAGGTAGGATATATTAAGAAGGATTTGGTTTTTTTTAATATGAGATATGAATCCTCTTTTTCAGGAAAATATCTGGCTCCTGACTTACTTGGATTACAAGGAAAGGTGATTTGCAGATGTTTTATTTGCTGCTGTTCACTGTGAGGCTTTTGCACCGTCCGCTGTTTTCTCAGCTGAAGCTGTAGCGCGGCCGTTCAGGAGGTGCCTTTCTGCTCAGCTTCACGGTGGTGGCGATGCGCATCCCTCCGCCCGCGTGCCTCCCAAACCCAGGAACGCGGCTGCGAGGAAGGCAGACGCATTTCTTTGGAATATTCCTGACGGCTTTTTAAGTCACCTTCCTCTCTGTTCCCACTCAGCTCCCTGCATGATATATGTAAAAATAGACGAAAATTCAGACTGTTTCCCAGTCTCTTACTTGGATGCTGTAGTGAGGTTAGGAGGATACAAGAAAAAATAATACACCTTCCCCTTTCTTAATCCTTTGGAAAAAGAAACAAAAAGGTGGGACAATGGGGTGAAAACAAAGTTTACAAACACATGATGATTAGTTAGGCAGAAAAAAAACCCCACAGTTACTGGTGTGACTGCTAGTGCGTTGTCATCAAATGAATATTGTATAGTAGGGGATTACCCCTGCAAACCATACTCTGTCTTTGTGAAGGTGTTCCTACTGGTTTAGGGCTTGGTCCCAGCACTGCACCAACTATGGCATCTGATTTTGGAGCTGTGCCATTTCTGAATGCTGTTTCTGAAGCCTGCAGTACATGCTGGTGGTGTTTTATTTGTGGTTCAGGACTGAGGAATGAGCACTAAGTAGATCTCAGCAAAGTACTTAATGATAAAGTGTGATTTTTTTTTTCCCCCCATTTTTACATCATCTTTGTTCCTTGTAAGAGAAATGGTGTTCAAAATTATTAGCAGAGTCACCTTTCTCAAATTGCTAATGAAACATCAGCATGAAGAGTCAAAGCTGCTGGAAAGCGTGGGAAGAAAGAGGTAGAATTTGACAGATATTTTATCTCCATCTCCTCAGAAAAAGATGTACACACAACTAATTTTATGCAGTTGCCCACTTCTTACCAGTTCTCAGAGACTGCGAAATGGCTATTTATTGCTTAAATAGTGGGGTTTGCCAAATGCAAAACGATGGCTGTCAAGTCAACTCTAATAATGCATTACCTTTGTATAAGGCCTGATGCTGCTGCCCCTACTCAAAGTAAAATTGGAATGGAAACTTCTCCGTGTGAGTCGGGATGGCAGAACTGTGCTGCTATATACATGTGTGTCTGTGCCTAAATACATATGTACGTACATACATTTTTGTATGTAATACACACTTTTGCTTCAGCTGTCTAGCCGTATTAAATGAATGACTATAATAAACTCCAAATTACATTACACAAAGGATGTTAAAGGCTGTAGAATCCAAAAAATATATCTATGTTAGGGGTTAATTTTTGTATTACATTGAAGGATTTTGTTTAGATGTAAAAATAAAATACATTTGTATCATTTGTGTATTTATACGCATCCACCCATCCATGCTGTATGAATTTGTAATTTAAAAATACATATCTAAGTATTCTCATAGTGTTTGTGTATGATCTTCCTCTATGTAATTCTGATAGTCTTACTGACAAATCACAAAGGCACAAGTGCACAAGGATTATAAGGGTTTTTTTTAGAGTGAGAAATAAATAAATGAAAGAAACTTCTTATTAGCCAGATTATTCAGAGTATTTCTATATTATCTTTTTGTAGATATGTTTTCTGAGTAGCTAAGTAATTCAGAGTGGTGAAGACAGATGCTTATGCAAGAGCCTGTAATATTCATGTCAGGAAACCCCAAACCTTTACCAAAAAGGTGGATTTGGTCTTAACTTCCTTTGTGTGCTGATCTTTCTCCAGCTGGATCTTACGGAAGAGCTGACATAACTGGGAGCGGAAGCCAACCCTGAGCTCGTGCTCTGTTTTACATCCATGCCAGCAGCCCTGCCACAAACTGTCAGGCAAAATGCCTCTGGATTCTTGAGCAATATTTAACTGAAATTAACTTTCATTAGCTGATTTCGAGGTTGTAATTTCCCCCCTTCATGCCAATCATGAATTGCTATTTACATGTCTGCATGAGTGGTGATTTTGGGAGGCGAGGGGCAGAGCCGCAGTGGTCTGCGTTACCTCCATTGTTGAGCAGCGCAGGCAGTAATTAAATTGGAGCTCTGCTCTTGCTGCTCGTGGATTTAGGAGTTTAAAAGAAACAGTACCAAAAGGGAACGTGCTGTAATATCACTGACAGCAGGCCTCCTCCAGCTGCAACTGCTGCAACGATTATTGATTGATCTGCGTTTATCATTTATTTATGTTAAAGCATCTGATGTGTGTCTGTAAAATCTGTTGTTTCTAAAATCAAGATACTCGACTCATTTTCAACTCATGTTTGTAATGACCGGTTTTTATGGCTGTATGAGAGAGGTTTGCTTTACCTGGTGCTGTGCCCGCAAGGAGCACTTTTTGTGCCTTCAGCTGAAATCCATGAGCACAAGTCATTTGATGATTTTTTTTTTTTAAAAAGAAAAAAGTTTCATTGTGCAAATCCTTTAGATTTCATATGCAGGAAGAAGAGGGAATATACAGTATTCAAGCATAAATGTAAAGCATTTTGATTCTGCCAGAACAAGTCAAACGCAAGTCTTTCTAGGTTAACTTGTACCCTGCCAATAATACTTTTAAAATGAGACTTTAGCTCTGCATTCATTTTGTTAAAAAAAAATTAAGAGACTTGGAGTCTTTGCGTGTTCTAGCACAAGGTGTAAACTGTAAGGTTAAAACAGGCAGTGAGATACAGCAGCAGTTACCAGAAGATGGTTATTAGGTGTCAAAATAAAAGTGAGGATTTAAAAAAATGTACACTAGTTTTGTTTAGTCAGAAATGAAATAGTCCTTTGCAGTTTAGAAATGTGGTTTGTAATAGAAGTAGTTTAACAGAACACTGCCTTATAGATTGGTTAGCCCAGGCACATTTTTGAGCAGGTGATATGTTCTGCTTACATGGGGTAAGAAACCATAGACAAAGGAGTTTTGGCAGATTTTCCCAAAGGCTACCAGTGAATTCCTTATTAAATTTATACTTTTATGATGTAAGGCACGTTGGGCTATTTTTTCCCTGCCAGTGACTGAGATCATCCTTCTCTTCAGATAATTCCAACTCATCCTCGCCAGCAAGGACTCCTGTTTCCCAGAGTTAATAATAATGCATCAGTGTAATTGTAGTAGGTACATGCACATAGTATTTATGAAAAGTTGTTATTAACTCTCACAGACAGAGAGGCCACGTTCCTCCAGTTTACAGAGAGGGAAACTGAGTCAGAGCAGTTAATAAATCTCTTGCAGAATTAATTAGGAAGAGTCTGTCGTTCCAGTTTCAAGTGTCAAATGAACCAGTTTCTAGTTCATATCTTTTCTGTGGGTGCATGATGTCTGTAGTCGCATCACATCCCTTGGGTTTATCATACAAAATACCGGGGGGAAGTGGCAGGTCCCTGGGAGCACTGCTGGTTGCAAGGCGGACGGCGTGCCACGCTGCACGCCAGCAACTGGAGCTCGCAGGCAGGAGCAGGTATAATCAATTCCTGCCCGCAAGGCAGCCTGCTACATTTGTTTGCAAAGCAGTTCTGCCTATCTGCTTGCTGGTGTTTGAAAGAAGGTTTTTTATTTATTTATTTATCTATTTTGTGTGTAAACAAATGCATGGGGATCAGATTCTTCCTTGGTGTTAAATCACATTTGCTCTTCAGTTCCTGGAGGGCTTTTGATTTCTCCCAGAATGGCTTGTTATACATGGTGAGGGCAAGGTTTCTGTGTATCCGAGTTTACATTTAAAAGGCAAGTCTTTCTTCAATATTAGCAACACATTGCTGACAAATCTATAGAATAACTCTGGTTTTGATCACATGCATTACTTCCTTCAGATGCTCTGAGAATTTGCGTATGGAATTGATTGAAACTGTTACAGATTTTTTTTTTTAATGAGATTGCTCGTTAATTTCAGTAAGATTAAATATTATCTAAATTCAGTAACTTTTATTTCTGTTAAAAATCTTGGTAACAGTGCCTACATTTGTGTCTTGCATGTAGTTCATCAATTTTGTATATGCATGTGCTTCTAGGAAGACCAGGAGACTCTTCCATTTTAGCTAAAACCACTGTAAACTGACTGTACTATTTAACTATAAGATAATTCTTTGACTAAAGTGTGGCAGACAATTCTAAGATAAAAAAAAGAACCAAGCCCTGGGTTCTGAGTCTAGGAAGGTAATTCTAAAAGTTAAAAACAATTTATAAAAAAAATCTATTCCCTATATATTATTACTTCAGATTTGCCTCAAAAAACTCCAAGTCCTCATCTAGAGTCTCCAAAATTATATGAAAGTAGAGGTTACAAAGTACACACTGTTCTGGGTCTTGTAGAGTGCTGTTTTAACAGGAGTATGAATTAAACACTACAGAAACTGTCTCAATCTATTGTATTAATGATTAAAAAGATAACTGCAAGGGCTCCAAAAAGCCACTCTTAAAACAAAACATAGTGTATGTAACCCTGAAGATCCATGTGTTTATCACATATTTGCACTTTTTGGATGTGTTTCTTTCTTTACCAAAACACCCATCTCTTTCCTCTCCTTCTTGTTGTTGTCTTAATCCCCTCGTTTATCCTCATCTATTGAAGCATCTGTTATTCATACAAATTATAAAAATGAACGTATATCTGAGATTGGAGGCTGGATCGCACCAATATATTGTGAAAGGTCTTTGGGGTAACGTATGGCCTTGGTTCAGCAAAATCACTTGTTCAGTCATTCCATTGCTTCTCAGAAGAGCAGTAAATAATAAGTGACAAGATCTGCATACAAATATGCAGGTGCTTAATTTTTTTACTGGAATCAGAAACTGGATGAGAAGTCACAATTCTTTATCTAAGAATTTTCTACATATAAAAAAGTTCGTCATGCACTTACTTGCCAACACTTATTTCTTAGGGCTTATTCTGTTTTAGCACATCTAAACTGATCTTCCTACCACTTCCTGAGCTGAAGAAATGTTTCTCTGACACGCGCGTGTAAAGTTGGTTTCTGTGCTGTTTAGAGAGAAATGGGAGACAGCAAAAAGTAAAGGTAAGGGGCTGAGACTATTATTTTGATGGCCATTAGAGCAAAAGCAACGTGCACATCGTGTGCAGGCAGTTGGATGCAAAGAGTGGTTTGTTAATCGTGTTAATCTTGGTTTGAAATAATTTTCCTTTTGTTGGTTTGCCCCCTGCTATATTGTTGCAAATGCTGGCGTCGGGGCAGATGCCTGTCTGCAGGTGCAGTCATGCAGACCTCACACAGACACTGAATTTCCATCTGCTGCGCTCCAGCAGGTATCAGAGCATTTGCGCATTGTAGAAGAGATGAGGACGACTCACTGAAAGCCACATGGCAAAAAGAGACCTTTCGGTGATCATCAGCGCAACCTGCACACAGAGGTGAAGCACAGGTGGGCAGGCACGCTAAAGGCACAACGAGATGCGATGCTCTCAGCACATCTGTGGCCAAAAGCGTGGCTTAAGCGTGACAACCATACAGCTCCCCAGCCGAATGTAGGAAACTGGTTTCCATCAGCCCTTTCTAGTAGACAGCTTGTCTCTGCCGAATGTTGACAACATATTACATAAATTTCCCTGCAACAGCTTGTTTCAGAAACTTTCCCTAGTAATGTAGATTAAGTTAGAATTTTGTTTTGACTGCTTTAATGCATATTCATTAGATAAAAGCCCAGACAATTACTGTGATAGTTTCACTAGCAGGTGGAGTATGTTTTAGGATTTGATGGGCATGGGATTTGCTGGAATAATCTCAGAGAGAAATTTGGGGGATTATTTTTGATGGGGGTTTGTATGAAAAGTGAGAATGTAAGCAGATTTGAAGGTGATTTCATTATGTTTTTACATTAGTTTGCTTTTACCATTTTAAATCTAGAATAAGTTCATATTTTGAACAAAGGAAGGTTTCTTAGGGCAAGCAATGAACCACACAAATAAGTGCTACCTAAGTAATAGAGTTTGAAATTGTGTAAATAGTAAGCAGTGGTATTTCTAAAGGGATATCACTTTACTGCCTTCATTTTCCAAAACAGTAAAAAGAACTAGAGAAAAAAATTGTCTTCACTATTACAGTGTTTACTTTCATCCTTTATGTACATTAAGGTTATAGATTAATTTATTTTGAATAGGTAATATGACAGAAAATATGCACGTATCAACATTGTTGAGAATTTGCAAATGAAAGCACAGTTTCTTTTTTTTGTTTCCACTAGCAAAGGGAGAGAGATTGAGGGCAGAATAGAGATTAAGATAATAGGAGCCCGATCCTGCACTGTTACATGGGGATCTTTATTTTAAGGAGCACCAGGCCCTACCGCTTACGGGACCTTCATCCCATAGGTCATCCTCACATGGGTGGTCGCATTGTCTTCAGTGCAAATTGACCTTGGTGGTAATTTTTGTAAGGGTTAGGGTCATGCTAACTGGCACTGTCAGTGGTGAATCACTGCCAAATTAGAGTCTCAAAAAGAAAACAAGGAAGTTAAAATTGCACACTTAGGAGAGCACTTTATTTCATCCCTACAGCACAGCATCAGAATTTAACATTAAGGGAGGTTTAAAAATACACTTGGATTCACAGAAGTTATCAGTCTAGACTCCCCATCTGTTGAATGCCTTGTAAGTAAGTAGCAGTAGCAGTTCAGTATCTGACTTAAACAGAAATCATCATGTAAAAATGCTAATAATTTCTCTGCGCTGTTTCGTTACTAATGAAATTTCAAAGCTATGAATGCATACGTTTATATTCAATTTCTATTTATATACTTAAACACAGACACTCTAGTACTATGCATATTAATGTGCAAATATATGCTCCAACAACGCGTATATTAACGTGCATGCATATTTATATAAAGGGCTGAACTCAATGGAAGTTTTGTCCTAGGCTTCATAAGGAGCTTGGATCAAACTGTGATTTTTTTAACAAACATTAGGCCAAATTTCCAGGAATTTATTTGGTTCATAACATTGTCTTTTTATTGTTGCAGTTGGTTTTAACTTGTGCTTAAGCACAAGTTTTTATGAGCTGCATCATTTTCACCAGCTTGTGTAGAGATGTTTCTCTGTTGACAGAGCTGCTTCCATACTCCCTCCGCCATCCTCCTTTGTCTTTCTTGTTTACAGTGTGTTTTAATCATGTTTTGTAATCCCCTGTACCGTTACAACTGATTAATTAGCAAACCTTCAGTTTCAGGCTCTGAATTTTTCTCTTAGTCTCAGACCGTTTATAATCTCAGCTGAAAAGACAAGATCGAACATCTGCCTTGTAATTCATCTCTTTGCATCTTGTACCCAACATGATTATTGTTTGTTCTTCATCGTAACAGGGGTTTTTAAGGGTGAAATGTTACGCTCTGCATTATCTGGACTCTTAGCCTGAAAATAAATCTGTGCAGATGGGCTGCAGGGTAACAGTGAAAGTCAAGGAGTCCATAGCTCGCATTCTTTTGTAGTATTTGGGACCTCAGATGACTATTTTTTTCAAAAATCAACTTAAACTGTGGCTGGGAAAAGATAATGATAGATGAATTGTTTCTTTTGCAGAGCTTTCATCAGTTTATATTTTCAAAATTTTATTTGCGAAGATGCGGGATAGAAACATACGTGTATTTGTATAATTATGAAAAGTAAATAAATCCAACATTTTAATGCAGTCATAGGATGCCAAAATCTATGGTTTTCAGAAAATTGCATTACAGGACCTGCAGCTGTACCAGCTACTCATGGCAGTGAAAGGACCGTCCTCCTTCAGAGGTTCAGGTCTGAGCTTTCCTCAACTCCTTGTCAAGATTTCCATGTGAAGCTTGTTTGCTCAGCGCTTGTGCTGGAAGCAGTTTTTTTCTGCTGCAGTTGCTGTACACATTTTGTGGTATAACTGGGATTGAGATTTTGAGGGATTGCAGGAGGGATCAAGTATCTGTTTGCCGTTAGCTGTTTCCAGCTGGAAACCCTGGGATGGCAAACTTTCTCTCCTCCCTCCCTGATGCACAGCGTGATGGGATAGTGGGAGAGAAATTTTGCCAAGATGTCGTATGTTTGTCAGGACAGGTAGAGTGACAAATGAAATATTTCTTTGCTCGTCCCACCTACGGACAGTCACCATCTCAAGCACCAGCTAGCAGCACAGGGAGAATTTATTTCTCTAAAAGGAACTGGCTGTCTCCAAGTGTCACATAATTTATGCATAAATTGTTTCTCCTTGCTACTGGAACTGATACCCACATGGGCTTGTCCATCCAAAGGATCCTGTTCCCTTCAGCCTGAACTGGGCCAAAGCAGGGTATTCAGGCTCTCCTGTACATAGTTTCTTACATTGGTTAGAGGCCTGATGGTGCCAGCCAGCTGCTGGGGTCTCTTGCAGCTATGCATTTCTGTTGTTCATGCAGACTGGGCCTTTCAAAATCAGTGAGAGCTCCAAACATTTCTCAATAGAGTTATTACAGGTTTTGGACTGATACTGTAAAACAGTATAGTCATAAACATTTTCATTACATAAATATGGGCAGAAAGAAAACAACTAATGTCTAGGGGTTTTTTAACTGATTTTTTTATTTCTTTCACAACTCTGTGTGATTATCCACAATCTTTGTAGGTACTAGATTAAAAAATAATTTCAGACATGAATAAGAAATAACATGTGCAGAAAACTTCATTTCAGCTAGAATTAGCAATGTGAAGCACTTTCTGAGGCTGTGATTGCAGTCTGCTGTTTTCCCAGAGTGCACAGAACAAGTGTGGCTGTGACCAACGGAGCCCGTGAAGCATTTTGAAATAGTCTCTAGCACTCATTTCTTTCTCCAGGAAGAACTAATCTTAAATATTCCAGCAGGCCTTTCAGGAGATACGGCATCTTGCTTTCCTGACTGCCTCTTTTTTCTGTTTGTTTTTTAAGAGATCTTCTCTCTCACAGATGTTTATTCATTTACAGCCTCATATTACCCAGATGCATCACTGTCTTCTCAGCTTCTATTCAGTTGGCCAGTCACTGTAGCTGCTGTCTTTGGACAGCAATATATCAGCAAGGAGCAGCTGACTCTGATGCAACTTGGTTAGGCTGAATTTTGGGAAAACAGTATGTTTCTTTAGAAGATGTGATGTCACAAGAGTTGGTGAGGCTTAGGGGAGATGCAAGACCCCCACGGGCTACAACAATCTGTCCAACGGAGGGAGAGCTGACGCGAGACTTGTGCACGAGACACTTACTTATGTTACCTTCTGCACATGCTTTCCATTGAGCATGGCCAGAAAGTTATTTTTTATGAAGGAGCCCATGAACTCTGTGTGTGTCTGTCCAAGCGCAGGTCAGGGCCTTCAGTTTGGTGTGTGCTAGTGAACTGCTGACATGCTGGGGGTCACAGGATGGTCCAAATAGCAGCCAGGCCTGCTGAATGTGCTCACATGAAGCTGTGAGAGATGTATTACCAGTTAGGGAGACGCACAGCCATGTTTCTTCTATGTCTTATGATGATATGGCAGGAGCGCAGTGGCCTGTTGGTCCCTCCAGCCCCATCAGCAGGGAAGATGTGTCTTACATGATGTTTACCTGGGGTTTGGGGGGAGGTTCACATGCTTGCAAAATGGATTTTCACTAAAGGAAGCCCTGTTCTGAAATTGGCAGTGCTGAAACTTAAAATTATCTTCTCCTTTATTACTAGGACATAATTCACGTCTCATGTGAATGTAGTCCTCCCACTCCTACGTTGGGAGTGCTGAACTGAGCGTGTTACATTTTCCAAAAATAGGTGCTACCCAAGATTTTGAATATTTACATTCTTTGTCTTTTAAAAGAATGCACCCACTGGTTTTAGGCCTGTATATGGTTTAAAAATAGTGAAAAATCCAAGTGCGAACTGCTATCTTTTGTTTTCTTGTCACTCAATCCTCATTTTTATTTTGCTTGCGTGGAGGGGATCTTTGCTTAGTTACTTTGCACCTAGATGCAGCAAACTGCAAAAATACATAGAATATAAGCCCAATTCCTATAAAAGTATTTTGAATGTCTCCTATTTTCTGCACTCTCCTCTTGAGCTGCAGTACCACAGCTGTGGTCACCCATAAGTACCTGCAGCTCATTCTGCCCTGCTGTCTTCACTGATCAGCGTGAGGCCAAATCCAGCGGCATACCTACATTACGTGGCCGTTGGAGGACCTGCAGCTGGTGTTCACGGAGATAAACTCTGCTAAAAATTCCCCCATGGGAGCCCTAACATGCAGCAGGGGCAGCATCTGGCCTTCGGAGGAGGCTCCAACTGATGCTATCAGGCGGCAGGCGAGGATTTTGAAGAGGAGACCATACTCCACCGCTGCAGCCGGGACAGAGGAGGTGACCAAGAACATTGGCGAGCCGTAGGCACTGTGGCTACCATGGCGGGGGCTGCGATGCCACAGCTGCGTGATGCCCCACCCAGCACCCCTGAGGACATGGGCCTGGAGATAGCTGGGTCAACGTCGCTGTTATAGCCGGTTCGTAGGATTCCTATGCACAAAGTTCACCCAGCATATGATATTTAAAAGCACAAGGGTATTTATTGCTCTATTATAGCCTTGCATAAGCAGTTACAGTTCCTAGCATAAGCAGTTACCAGTGTATTGTTTTCCCTTTGTGAGAGTCTTGCCAACACAACTAAGCTGGAGACACCGCCGAGCAGGAGGGTGATTATCAGCGGGGTCAGAGCAGAGAAGGGAGGGAGGCGCAGCACCTTCAGGGCGTCCCCTGTTGTTCATAGAGTGTGCTCTGGGTCCTTTCTCTCTCCCTCTGCTGTGAGCTGCCTCTGTTTATACCCTCAGCAGATTCAGTGGAAGAGTACTGACCAGGTGTTGATGCATGCGTGGCCAGTGCATGCAGCAAGGCCTGCCAAGTACGTGCCGTGCTGGCTAACAGCGGTTCCCGGGTAGCAGCAACATCCTGCTCATCCTCCTAGTTCCCCTCTCTGAGATAACAACCCTCCTAGCTCCCCTCTCCAAGGTCACGTTCCCACAGCTGTGTGAAGCTTGTAATTTCCCACAGTGGCCCTACATGGACCATCACTGAAATCCCTCACACAGCTGGCTGTGAAACAAGAAGTGGGACTGCACTCATTAAAAAAACCTGCTGGTACACAATTTAGTGAGCTGTGCAGCTAGGTGATGAACTCCAACGAGGACAGGAGTTTGTTCACTCTGGAAACAGAGTCATCCTTCCCATTAGTGCTGGCTCTGTGGGTGGAGGTGGCCTGTCTGTTCGTGGAGGCCCTGCCCTCCCTGGCTGCAGGCAGACAATTCTGACTGTGTTCTTTATCTGCTTTATGATGTCACCCATTGGATATTTATGGTGTTCATGCTATACTGACAAATGGAGAGGGTGCCACTGCAGCCCATGTTCCCAGGAGCTGCTCTTAGGGATGCAGGCTGTCCATTCCATGGGATACTTGCGTGCCTAAGGATGGCAGGAACGGGCCTTCACGATCACATCAGAGTAACCATGGTCTCCTGATGGAGCATGCTCTGCTCTTGGACCTTGTCTGTGGCTATTGTCCCTTTACTGGGAGGCCCCCATTCCAGGAAGCAGAGAGACAAGATTTTATCAACAAGTAGTGTGGCAGGAGGGCTTTCTCTGTGCCTCTGCGTTTTGAGAGCCAAGCAGGCTCTGGGTACTGCCACTCCACAAACAAACTATAAATAAAAAAAGAAGTGAAATATGTATGTTTTGCCACAGAACAGGGATGGAATTATATATCAAATAAAATATAAAAACAATATTTTATATTAAAAAAATACAGTCTCTTATTCTGTCAGGATACTCCACAGACTAACAAACCCAATAACCACTGTCTTGAAAAGAAAAAAAAAAACACAGTGTCTAGAACTTGGGAAAGATATGTTTCATACCTTTACATAAATAAGGCAAAAATAAATGAGACATTTAGAAATTGCAAATCAAATCTGTTCTTTGTTTTAATCTATTATTATGGAAGCTTGCAATCGTTAGGATTAGAAAATGATCGCTGAGAAATGTTACTAGTGTACTGAATATTCCAAGTCACTGAGGACTCTTTCGTTTAAAATAAAACCATCAGCAAAAGGCTGTATCAGTCTATGAATGGAGAGGAATCAGATATTTCTGCTACTGCAAAAAATTAATAACATAAGTCATTAGCATTAGTGCAACTTGCTTCTCTTTCTAATTTACAGCCACGTATCTAGATTAACTGTAAAATATTCCAGGGCTTAGGACACACTGTCCTCCATTGAATGCTTAGCCTGGAAAGGTTATTAACATTGAATGGGGACTGTTCTCTCAGGAGAGCTGCAGATAAAATGACCAGGGAAAGAAATAGCACAACTTCTCAAATTAGCATAATTAGTAATTATCTCTTAATAGCCCCACTTGGCTTTGGAGACTTGGCACTTGAAATTCCGCTTAAAGTTCAGTGAGGAAAAACAAATTTCACGCTGAAATGTCTCAATAACACAGCTGAGCTGCTGAGGTAATCGTCTGGTTTAGGTAAAGGGAAGGAGATGAACATATGGATAGGGAAGATCTTTCCTGTAAGGACTGTGTTTGTGTTTGCATATGTAAAGCTCTCGAGGCTTAATGGTACAATTGCCACTTTCTCTGGGGGCGAGAGGAGGGCAGGAGGATGAGTGGGACTTTTCTCTCTTCTTCAGTGGAGAAAAATAGATGAAGATAATCAACTGAAATGAATCCCATTCATTTTGCACCAGAACAGTGCAATTTCTTTTGCAAGTCTAGCTGAAAGAAAAAACCCAAAGACAAACAAGCCAAGCGATGGATAGAAACAGCAGCCTTTATCGTAGCCAGTGGCAGAACTAAAACCTTCCCAAATGGGGACGGTTCTCCAACCTTTAACTCAAGGCAAAATCAGATGAATGAGCACAGGGAGCCTGGTAACCCTAATTTTTTTTTTTTTATTTCTGTGGCAAGGAAACAGATGGCTCTCTTAAGATGCTTTTGGCTAGGAAAGAACAAAGGCAGAAGAGAAATATTTACCATTTTTACATACCTAAAGCCCAGTCTTCTTTATCCTCAGGCAGAAAGCAATTTATCAGCCCATCCTGATCAAAACAGGCCTTTGTTATTAAGAAGGCACGTTTTGATTTACATGTGGCACATCTGGTTGGAAGCTTTCCACTGGGAAACACATCTACAATTGATAAGCCTTCCTAAACTAGTTTGAAATAAATAGGAAAAGAAGTTGTTTCTCTCTACCCTCTTTGGCAGGCAAGGCAATTCATGGTGGATGCCAGCACCTCAGTAATGGATGTATTGAAGTGATGGTTTGGCGGGCTTTTAGGGCTTTTTTTTTGGTCGCTTTTTTTTTGGCTTTTTTTTTTTTTAAGTGCCAGACTGCCATATCCTGAAGGGGCAGGGAGTCAGGGGTGCAGTGGTTTATGCCACACATGGCCCCTCCTGGGGTAGGGTAAGGTGCCCTGGAGAAGAGACACTTTTTGTTCTGCCTGCAGAGCAAAGGACCCCTTTGCTGCAGGGGAATAACTCTTTTGGTGCCGTGTCAACACACAAAATAGGAAAGATGAAGATAAACTAGTCAGAGGAGGTTGACAGCTGTTATAAAACTGATAGGCTGACACGCTCATGGCCAGAGGAGGAAAAGATTTGGCTTAGAAACTCTAATTAAGGCTGGCCAAGGTCCATTAGCTCATATTCACTAGTAGCTTCGCAGCCTCACACCCTATGTATCACCCTTATTATACAGGTTCTAGGTGAGAAATGTGATTAAGCAATCTGCTATCCTGTGTTTCCAAGGCCCAGCCTCTGAAAGCATTTCAAATGCCTCTATCAACCAATAAAATCCATTTCAAAATTCAGAAAGAGCATGAAGGCAAAGAGGGAGAAGAGAGAAAAGAAATGGAAGCTGATCAAAAGAGATGAAATGACATTTGAAAAGTATGGAAATAAGGAGAATATTGAGACTGAATTAATTATAAAAAATCAAAAAAGATATAGAAATCCAGCAAGTCTGATGTAAATATTTGCAGGCTGATAGAAAGCAGAGAGATGGAGCAGTGTCATGATGAAACGAGCACATTTCTCCCTGTTCCCACCCCCCTAGTCCTGCTCCCAAACGAGCACTTGACAAATAAATTAAGCTCAAGCACTAACAGTGGAGAGAGCACAGAAAAATATTCTGATGGACACCTGAGATATCTCCTGATAGGCTGTACGTGGGCAGCTGCTGAGAAGAAAATGCTACAAAAGAAAAATGCCCACTCCTTGACAAGCTGCTTTGTTGAGTGATTGATATGTTTCTGCTTTCCTCCTTCCCTATAATATTGGGAATGTGAGCTGCTGCTTCAAGGCCAGAACTATTAAAAAATAATCATCTGTGAATACTAGCTTGTTTGTTTTTTTTTTTCAGCACGTATAGCTGGAGGTGATGAGCATTGATTTTCCTTGGTACCCCAGACTGGATTTTTTAGGGCAGATTTTTCATAATAGGTCTTTGTCATTTTGCTCTTAAATTTCATCTTGAGAAATACAGGAGATCCAGTTGGACAGTTTCACATGTGTCCTGTTTGCTTGCAAAGTTCATTAGAAAGATGATTCAGGAACCCTGAGTTTGATTTTTGGCTCTGCTGTTGGCATCTTTGTGAGTATGACAATCCGCTTGCCTCCCCTCTGCATGGGGTCCATGGAGACAGACAGAATACAATCATCATTATTATTTATAATCTCTTCATGCGGTGAGCCCTTTAGAGACTACTAAATTATATCTGAAGTGATGTGGTCCTGATCTGGTTTGGGACCTCCTGGTAACTATTGTAAAAGTAGGAGCAATGTTACAGAACAGCATCAAATTTTATTTCTAGGCATTGTGGAAGATGAGTGTGTAACCTGCAGGTGAGCTTTCAAAGGCTACTTCTTTGACATTTGATCTTGCTTGACAGCAATTAATTATCTGGCCTAATTCTGTGATGCTTGGCAAACCTGAGTGAGGTGCAAAGGGCATTTCTGTTCTGCTAAAACCAATACTAGAGAGGAGTGCTCAGCAGTTCAGTCAGGATTGGACCTTTAACTTTGGACAGAGCAAGGAAGGGGAGAAACATGTAAAACTACCTGAGCAGAAAAATGCCTGAAGATAACTCATTCTCTTAAAAAATGCCATTGGGTCATACTGGCTTCATTGGTAGCATTTAATTGTGTCAAGCTGATGATCTGTCAGCTTATTCCATTTCTGCTTTATTTTTCCCATATTTGAAACCATCAATTTTGGCTATTTCTTGAATTGCTGGTAATTCAGAACAGGGAGTGAATAAGAACATCCTGTGTATTACATTCGTGTTGCTTTCAAACGGAGTTAAGCATAACCTGTATATATAGATCATAGTAAGGAAATATCAGTAATTTTCAGAGAAAGAGTAAATTGGACAATCTAACAGACCTGTAAGACCTCTTCTCCTTCATTTAATAAAAGTAGGTCAATGTAGGTTTTATGCTGTTCACATTAGTGTCTATTCATTTTAGCTTTACTAATAAAAGCTAATGGCTGGTTAAGCATTACTGGAACAGAATATCAGAAAATAAATTAGAAAAAGATAAATGGGTGAAGAAACACAACAGAAAATAAAGCTCTAAGTCATTGGAATGTACATATAAAATTTGCTAAAATACGTCAACTAACATCTTGGGTTTGAAACTCCCATTTGCACTATGACTAAAGTACAAATGAACTGAAACATAAAAAAAATTATCTTGAGTACTTCTTTAGCTTCAGATCAACTATTAAATACTCGGGAGATGCTAACAATGGGCTTTATGCAATCCTGTCACAATTCTCATTTAACTCTCAGAGCAGTTATTAGATATTTGAGACCCCTGTGATCTGTCTCCAGCCTGCATGGTTCTGCTTTAACTATGAAGAACTTGCTGGTTGAGCTCCTATTCGTTTTGGTAGCCAGGTGCCTGCCTGAAGGGATGATTAGTGGCAGAAGTAATGCTGGGTAGTTATTATAAAGTAAAGATAGAGAGAATGTTATTCTATCTGCTATTATTAGCACACGGTTGTTTATGGAAGCAAAGGAATGTATAAACATATACACGTGCACACAAAGAAATCCTACTGCATTTTTTTTTATTTGCCTTCTACAGTTTTTAATAATATTGCAATTATTATTGTAGTTAAGAAACTATTACTTTAATATTTCTCATACAGGTCCTTGAAAAGTCATGAATGAGAGAGAAGGAATTGGGATTCTTTTTATTTGCTTTTCAGCTTTTGGTTAAGGCATAGGCTATGCTTTCATATCTTCCCTGAAAGAGCAAAAAGCTTTCAAAACTTTTCAGAAAGGGTGAAAAATTTGTTCAGCTTCACACAAAAAAGCACTCGAATTTCCTTCATATCCTGCACCTTAAGCCACTGTCTTTTTCTCAGCCATTTCTTAATAATGCTTGAAAGAGACCAATTAAAAATGTGTACCTCAAACTAGTTCATGTTAAAATGCATTTCCTGTGTTGAATGCATCATTACAGCTATTAGTATTTAGTGTGTTTGTCTTAGACTCTTTCCATGGCCTTGTGACTGGCCTCCCTCTCAGGTCACAAGCTCTGTGTGGGCTGTGCCATGTCCCTGCTCATAGCCTGCAATGGCTGCAGGACGTGGGAGGCCTTTCTGCTGCTGGTGTCTTCTCTGTCCCTTGTCTCCACCCCACCGCTCCCCACCCCGCAAGCTCGCCCACCCCAAGCCACTCCAGCCTCCACAAAAAAGGAAAAAAAATACCACATCAGCAGTAATAAAATCCACTAACAAAACAGGGCTGGAGGAGCTTTTAGGTATTTTAGATTCTTGACCTCTAAAACCTGTTTCAGGACATGCCTTAGATTAAGTCTGAGCCTGTGCGTACGTTGCATACCTTAGGCTTTGCTATTTTTTTTCCCTAAACTAAGAGAAAAAAACTCCCATTCTTTTACATTTGCCAAAGTCAAACAAATTCCCCATTGCATGCTGAGCTAAGGATATATCTTCTTTGTCCCCAAGCGAAATACTGTAGTAGCAACTGGAAGCCTTATAATTAACAGAAAGTGGGAGAGATGAGTTATATCAGTAGGTCATACGCCAGTAAGTGGAAAACTACAAGGCCCTCTGTGCTTCTCACACGGTGGTAAATTCAGTTCTGGTCCTCCAGGCTGTGAGACTGAGCCTGGCCAAATGGTCAGGAAGCCAGTGAAACCACTTTTTGTAGTCTGTCATTTCCTATGAAACACAGGCAGATATCTAAAAGAATGAGTAGCAAAATTTCTGCAAAGCAGCTTTGTTTTAGAATAAGACCAATCCCTGCGTAGCTGTCATCAGTGGCTGACCTAAGAGATGGTTCAAGGTAGTGTGCACACATTATGTTGGGTAACATGGGAAGTAGAAGTGATATTTCACATGGGAGATGGGAAAATTTTGGATGAACTAGAAGACGAGTAGATAACTTTGGAAAACAGGTGAGAAAGCAGAGTCTCTGGAGCAGTAATGCATTAGACCTGATTAGTGGTATTGTAGAAGGTATTTGAATTTATTTGACAGTCACTGAGGTGAATCATTTTAATTTTACCCCTCAGCATGACATTCTGTTTCAAAAATTCTTTGAATTTAGTTTTGAAAAGAAGTCCTCAGTGTTTACTCTTACATATTATGGTCTTGGAGGATACACAAAGTTGATGCAAACATTGCAATTTGCTCCAGGTAGGCAGCTCACAGATGGACTCCCTGTAGTCTAATGGGCCATGTGCAGCTTCAGTTTCAGCAAGCGTTGTCTGAACCATCTGTGGCATGATGCACTGGTGCCTCTGCAGCATACGCAACTCCTAAGCTGCAAGTACGTAAGGTTAGAAAACAGTATTCTAAGTGTGTATTTATGCTCATCCCTTTAGAGATTTGATAATGAGATCTGTTCCTTTAGCAGTCAGTCCTATGCTTCTCCCTGTCATTCCCCCAGACATCTGTGGTTACACAAAGAATCTGGTGTCATGATAGAGATGAATTGTCATTACTTTCTTAATTTTTAAATATAGTGTTTATCTTTAACTTACACTTACTCCAGATGGGTTTGTATGAGACCTTGTGAGATCTGAAGTCTGAACTACAGACCTGCTGTATCCTCCTTAAAGAACAGGTGACCATGAAGCCTCTATTTTGGAAATAGTATTTTAAAAAAAAAACCTAGGAGAGAGGATCAAAACCCGAAACATCTCAGCCCACATAATTATATTGAGGTTTTATAACCAACAGGTTGCTGCAGTCACAATTAAATGAATCAGAAACGGTAGTAGTTCAGCTTGCAGTGGCATGGGCTGCCAGTTTTCCTTCTATCTCCCCATGAAGAAAGAGCTGAGATCTGCTTCCAATGCTGACATCTGGTAAAGCGTAGTGATGTATGAATCGGCACACAAGCTAGTACATTGCACAACAAAGTATGCCATTTATGAGGCTCTCTAAATATAGGAAAGCAGTTTTTTAAAGTAATGCAGTAAATAACAGAGTAGGTATTTTAGTTCAAGGGAATGTATAAGCCTTGAGGCTGAATTCAAACAAGGAGATTTTTATGTGGATACAGATCTTGGATTATTGGGACCATATGCCTACCTGTCTGTAGTTTCTCTGTTACCCAGTGATCATTACTGGCTGACATCTTGCAATAAATATTCATAATTGACTGGAGATGATGGTACAAGAAACAAATTGATTTCATTTAATTTGGAAAAAAAAAAATTGAGCTGTTAATTTCAAAACTTTCATACACAAATGTAATTGTGGGTCTGTGTTGTTCAAATTGGTAGAAATTAGAAGTGTCAACATCACCAAACACCTTGAACTGTGAAATCTCAATGAAAATAATTTCTTTGCTCATTCCTTAGCTGAAACAAGAATTTGGCCATTGATTTCAGGAGTGGCGCTTAAGGTCCCAGCGCCCCAAGTAAGACTTGCTGCGCCAGCTCAGAGCTGGGAGCCGGCTGGCCTCCTGCCTCCAGCACCAATCGGCAGCAGATGCTTAGGAAGGGACTAAGTACATGACAGAGGAAATTTTCCCCTCCTGTGTGTTTAAAATGAGGAAGTTATGGGAATGCGAGAGGCAGAAGTTACACCTGAACAGCTGTGTTCAGTAGCCTCTGGTGGGCAGGAATTTGTCCAGTCTTTTTGAAGTTGTGTAATTTAGTACATACAGAGTCTTTCTTAAGCCAGTGGGTTGGCTGAAAGGTCGGTAGTGTGCAATTGTTTGCTAGATCCAGACTTTTCCTATAAATTGCTGTTGATAAAGTTATAATGATAAGAATAATACCTTAATTAACTATTCAATTCTTTATTTACCAGCAGAGCATTTCTTCAGCACACCTCAAATTCTGCATGTGCAGCACAAACATAATAGAGTACAAATTCTGGACCCTTCTTTTGCCTGCAAGCTGAAACCAGTGTGTGGGGACTGTTCAGGTTTGGGCTGAGATACCTGCTCTGTGAGACCTTCTGCCGTGATCCTTCTTCCCCTCTGTGGTGCCTCAGATGCCACCACAGAAGCCCAGGTGGAGGATAAGGAGGTCTCCCCGTGTGCCAGCATCCATTGGGAGCTGCGGGAGACTCCGCACCGAACCAGCTCCATCCTTCAGCTGCAGTGCCAGACCCAAGCTTTGCTGGGTTTCACGGGTAGTGAAGACAAGTGCTTTTGCCACATTGTTCTTTGGACCCATGAGGTTTTAAGTGGGGAACTGATGGGATCACAGAGGAAAATGAACTCCAATGAAGTCAGTAGATTGCAGTCACTTATGTCAGTGCTGCAGTTACGCGTAATTTTAAAAAAGCAGCTCTGACTCTAGTTTTCCTATTAAGAGATTTATTTTTTTTTACTTTACTATTCTACCATGTTTTACTATTAATTACTGTTACTGATGTCCTAGGTTTGCGTGTACTCATAGGCAAAATCTTATTTACTTCTACATTTGCTGCTCTTGTGATTCCTGTTATTTAATACCACAACATAGTGTGTGAGGAAAAACAATACATCTATTTATCTTTTTCTATCAATGCTGGAGTTTTACAATCCATCCAGCTGGTAAGGCCCGCAGAAGTCACTTTCCTGTGGAGCAAGAGCAGCTCGGAGTCTGCATCTCGCAGTGCCAGGGGACCTGTTCCCCTGTACATGGCCCGGTACCCAATTATCTTTGTAACCTGGCAGCTCTGTGTGTTTCCATTGCTAATTACAAGTCTCCCTTACTTTGACATTATTTTCAAAAATCTATTGGACTGGAATGAGCATTTTGTTACCGTCAAAAAGCTCAGATCAGATGCAGCCAGTTGACTATGACCAGCAGATCGGCAGTGTACATGCATCCACAGGTGCCGTAACGTGCCTTGTTCTTACCTAACCACATGCATAGTCCTGTTAAAATAAATGGGACACTGTTGACTTAAAATATGTACATTTCTAACAAGGTGTGTTGGACTGGGGGCTATGGACACACACATTGTTAGCTCAAGTGCATAGAGCCCATGTGCATCTAATTAAACCTTTTTTTAACCTTTTATATTCAGTAGCATAGTATTTGCTATGCTGCAGTGTTAGAAAGCTGGGAACTGCATTTATTGGCTATTACTGATAAATCATGGTTCATAATTACTTTTAGTCCATTTATGCTTTCAAATTTGGGGGGAAAATGTATTTTCTTTTCAAAGAAGAACACATTTTTACATTTAAGGTGAATTGAAAATCTGGAAAAATGTGTTTCTGTCAAGAAACAGTGTTATTGTTACTGACTGAAACAAAACATGGCATAAAGAATAAAATGTTTATTTGCTATTTATGAGACTAGTACAAAATTTTAAAAGTTTTAAAATGAACACTTACAGATATTGCCATGTGTGTAAAAAGAGATGCTGTTGTCAAATCTGTATGTTTTCAGCTGATCAAACAAGCTCTTCACTGTACTCACCCAAGCTAAGGTTATGTCTGCATCCTTGTTTCCCCTGACACCTACAGCTTGTACAGATGTACAGATGTATCCAAGAGGAGTTGTTTGGAGTGCTTTTTTTTGAGTATTCGTAGCAGCATGGCCCAGGTAACACAAAGCTCTAACACAGCTTCAAACACAGGCTGGTTTACTCTTTTTTTTTTTTTTGGTCTGAACTCTGTTCTGCTCTGAAGACTTGTGCTGCCACCTGCAATAACTAGTTCAAAGCTAACTGGAGCCTGTCTGTGCTGTGGTGACAGCCGTGGCACTGGTCTAGCATCCACCATCTCACCAATGTGGGACATAGCACATGGATGGGATGAATGCAAACATGTCTAATAACAATAAATTATAAAACTTGGGTTGTTTCCTGGGCTGCGAGCTGGCATATGTGCTGCACACTTTGCTGCATGAAGCCTTGGAAAAGTAAGGTCAAACTAAAGCAAAGGACGTCATCTTTCAGTGCCTTGCTGAATTTACTCAGCCGTTCCTGTGCTGCCAGGCGCAGTGTGGGTGCCTCACATGACGGAGGATGGTGAGAAAGATTTGACACAGTGTTGTAAGCTCACCTTCTCCTGCTCTTTCCAAAGAAGCCATAGGAAATGCGCAAGGTTGGAGAAAGGAAATGAGACCTTTGAGTTTTCTCTTACTGTGCCGTTATAGCCACATACTCCTCTGCCAAACCCATCAGTAACAGCTTTGAGAAATTCCAACGTGTAGTGGTAAACCAAGGGAGAGACTTTGTGCATTAGCTGCAGACTCCTGTTATAATCCAAACAACATTTAACTTGCTTCCAGTTTCATCCAAATTAGCTGCTCATCAACTCTGTTATTACACAAACGTGTAGCAGCTGCACTGCAGTAACTGATTACTGCGAAACTCCTTCAATTCAACTCTCTTATGCAACCTTCCTGTCATTTTACTCAATTGATTAACTCAATCCAATTTTACTATTAATTTAATTTCACTGCTGTCAAAGGCCTCATCTGTTTTTTAATATGTTTGTATGTTTTGGGCCTGGCTGTGTCTAATACACCCTTAAATCAATTATTTAAAGAATTCTGTTAGGCTTTAATATTTTAAAATATCATCACCAGGCAGCAAGTGTCCATTACAAAGAAGTATTTTAATAGGTATATAAACAGCAAAATCTAATGGCATTGAAACAACATGGGTTATTTCACTGATTCAGAATTTTATTGTCTACCCCTTCATGCCTTATCCAATAAAAACTTAAGCTCACTTCTGTGAAAAGCTCAGAAAGCAAAAAGTAATAAATAAATAAATAGGGCTTGAGGAACTTAAGGGTTGATATTTGTGACTACACAAAGTGTCAGTTATCGCGAAGCTTGTCTCTTAGATCTGACGCATTCTGGATGCATGCACTCAGCAGATGAAGGAAATTCTTGTCGTTCTCATGTGGAAACGGAATGAAATGTGAGTTAGTTCTCTGCACACTTAAATCAAACTTAAGTCAGGCTTACTAAACCTGTCAGGCTGGTCATCACTAACCAGTTTATGTGTTGGGATAGCTTTTCTTCTCCTTTCCTACTTTTTCTGTTCCTATTACCCATCAGTCACCCAAATAGTATTATGTATCACCCTATAATCTGGAAAGACTCTTCACCAGCTTCACCAGGTTGTGTGTTAAAGCTCCATCATCCATTGAACCTGCTGGTACCAGGCTACTGTCTCAGGGGTAGAATGATTTTCTATCTTTATATTTAATCCCACCACCAAAAATGGGCCTCAGGGCAACTTGCCCACCAGCAGTATCTATTGCTGTTATTAAGTAGTGATACAGTAAGGGAAGGCCATAGAAGGCCATTGGAATCAGAGAAGACCCTGAACGATGGAGGATACATGTTGGTGGAGAGGGTATGAAGAGGAAGGGCAGCAGCTGTGTGCAGACAAATGAGGTTGCACTGATTTCTTCATAAGCGACTGTGGAGAAAGGAAAGGACAAGCAAAGGAAGAGTTGGGCAGATGTGGTTAGTGGACTTCTACAGAGAGCTGTGGAAAATATTCAGGTACTCATCTGAGATGCTGAGAAAGAGTCACTGCCAGGAGGCAGAGCCCTTTCCACTTGTGGAACGGTTGGGTTGCATGTGGCAGACACTGGGAATAGGAGGGAATATTTCGGGGAGCTGAGCAGTCAGGAACTGATTTGTTGATAAAAGTAGTATGCTGTAGCACTACTTGTATAGTTCAGCAGAGCCTTGTCTGCCTCAAGCAAACTCTGAACCTCTTTTCTGAGCCCACTGGCGATCACCACAGGCCAACAGTGGTGTAACAGCCCATGTCAAGTGATTGTGCCAACACCCATTTGATGTCTACATTTATATTAGTCATATAGAAAAGGCTAAAGAAAAGAACTTACAGCTAAATGTTCAGTGTCTTCTGCTTTGAAAGAAATGCCTTTGTTTCACTTTACCTTTTCTGTTACAGCAGGAGACCTGTACCTGATTGCAGCAGTCCATTACTCTGATCTTATCCACTAAGATTCCTTTTATTAAATAAGGATATTTTTCTATAAAATCTGTCCTCTTGGAAATAATTGATGCCTAGATAAGTTTGAAAGTGGGAAGTTATTCTGGTCCAGTTTTCTACCAGGATATACAGCAAAATTGTCCTGCATTTAGAGGTTAATCCTGTCCTTCTACTTCCCCAGACCTGAGTTTCCAACTTCTCTAACAAATCTGTGAGTGTGACAGCCGTAGTCTGACTGCACAAGACCTCAGGGGCAAGCCTATCTTTTCTATTTTCTGTTATTTAATGCCGAGCATTACTGGGTTCCTGCATTATATTGCAATATAAATAATAATAATAAAGTATTAAGATAATTTCTTAAGTAAATCAGCAAGCAGTCAGTTTTAATACTGTACTGCTATTTGTTTTACTTGTTCTGTGTAGATAAAACCACAGGTGTTCCTTTTTTCATATGAAAGGTGACTTATCTATAAAACAAATAAGATGGGCGCCAGCTGCCCAAATTGCTCTCTAATGCTGTTTAAACAGTGTGCTGTGTGTTTCCAGGAGAAAATCTCTTCCTTTTTCAGTCTATAAATGGCAGCATAAGTTCACTTCTGTGTACAATTAATGTTCTGCTTAGAAAAAGAAGAAAATGTTCAAATTACTGAATGGGATAAACAGAGTCTTCATCAAGCACCAGTAACATAGGTCCTGCCCTAAGGAAGATGCTCATTTGGGGTTTTAAGTCATGAGGTTGTTGATAAAACAGGAGACCCTAAAGGGCCCAGAAATGTATCTGAGCACCACTTACAACATTTTCTATGGGACATAGAATCATAGAATCATTAGGGTTGGAAGGGACCTTTAAAGGTCATCTAGTCCAACCTCCCTGCAAGGCAGAGGAACATCTTCACCCAGATCAGGTTGCCTTGAATGTTTCCAGTGATGGGACATGAGCCCCTAATGTCCTCTGTTCTTTGTAACTAATGTAAGAGTTTTGGACAGCCCTTCTAACTTGAAGGAGAACACTGTGGTGCAGGCAAGTGGAAAAGGGGAAGGCTGATAACAGGGCATATAAAATGTCTGGACTCTCTTTACATGCACAGGGATATCTTGGGGACTTCACTCTCAGTTATTGTATTGTGCTGCTTTAACCTATGGAGCATACAGACAGATTTAAGTTTTCCACATACAAAAAGCTGTTTCTTTTCCTTTCCAGACTAATGAATCAGCTCCCTTGACCATCCTTTCTTGCTCTTTCTTGCCTCCTCCCCAAACTAAGCAATAGAGCAGATGAAATGCTGACAGCATGTCCAGTGCAGAGGGCAATTTCCACTGATGGACAGCATGCTCATAACAGGTGAATCATCATTCTCGTTTCTGTCTCTGAAGTACATTAGTGATTATTAGTCAGTGTTATCACTGGACGCGCCTTTGCAGCAGCTGCGCTGCTCTGACTGCTCCACTTTGTCACTGCCTTTGCCCCTTTGCTTGCCCAGCATTTGACATTATGGACATTGACCTGCCTTGGCCTCCCTCTTATAGGTATTAATTATGCAATTCTAATCCTCTGCCTTCTTTTCTCACTTCTAGCACTTTTGTGCTTATTTAGTTTAACAGATCCCAGTTTAGCCAGGCATAGGTGAGATCTTGCCCTCTTTGGGTAGCCTGAATCTGCTGTGTATGTTGGGTGCATCCAGACTGTGAGGGAGTTGTAACCCAGATTCTGAGTCTTCTCATTCTTCACATAAGATGCTGAGTATCTCTTTATAGCCCTTAATGTTGTTTTCTGTTTTTTTTTTCTTAGAAGGCCGTTCTGCTTTGATACAGTATGAAACAGTAATCAATAAGGAAGGAAAAGAAAAGGAGTTAAGCAGAAGTGGTAGTAAAAGTGTTTATCCAAATTGCTGAAATGAAAGCATTTAAAATCAGCAGCTGTTTTCACTGGTGTCACTAGGATTTTGATAAAATATAACATGGGAATGACTGAGATCAGGTCTTTAGCAATCTCAGGTTTACTAAAGTTTAGTACTTATCACTTAGAGTATACCTGAAAACTTTTTTCCCACCTCAACCAAGAATGAGGATATGATTAGCATACAAAGAAAACTGGAGATATAATGAAATCACATTTCAGAGAAATTTTAGAGATGAAGGTTAAAAAATACCTCTTAGTAGGCTCAGGAAATAAAATTCAACAGGAATCAGGGTCCTCTTCTCCCCTCCCTGTCCTTGAGGTTTTTGTGTTCCTGGACCTGTGGAATATAAAGTGATAAAAGTCATACCAAAAGGATACAGCATACTTGAAGCTCTTTCTTTGCCCTATGGGCTCATCTGTTGCCTGCACTCTGAAGTAAATAGCCAGGTCACAAAGAATTAATCTTACAGAGGTCAGAAGTGCCATACCATTTGCCAACCAACCTTTCAGTTCAGAGCACAGATTAAGCAACCACAATAGAGAGCAAGCCTGATGAAATCAATCATTCAGCTTGGGAGAAATCATAAATAGCTTTCCTGTAAAGCAGCTCCACAGGAACGCAGCCTCAGAGGCTCCCTGAGTCTGTGACAGATCTCTGGGAATCTGTTTTTCTTACCCCTTTTGTGATTCAGCTCGTCTGCTGCATAATGTGCATGGGATGGGCAAGTCCTCCTTCTTCTCCCCAGGGTGCTGACAGGCAGGGTTGGAAGGGTTACGTTCTTGCACAGGCACCACTCAAAAACTCCATCCAGTTTCCTTTTCCCAGCTGTAGCCCCACACTATGCAGTGAACAACAAGGCAGGGAAACAGCAAAGGAACCAAGAAAGAGGCCATTTTTTTGCCTCTTATCTTCCCAAATCTTTGTTAGCTGTTCTTCTGCTACATTATTCCTGAGCGTGTGTTTGTAACTGTACTGGAAGCAAAAGGAAAATATATTGGTGCTCAGTGCAGTGTGTGGCAGACTCTCACTCCTGCACCTGCATCAGTTTCTCTCTTCAGCCCTGCTGGAATAAAAAATAATTTCTTGCAAAGTCGCTTACACTTGCTTCTAACTTTATTGTAATAGACACTGACCTTTTAAACCACTAAGCCTATAGAGAGCTAAATTATAGAGTTTACCTCCCTAGATGCTCCTTAGCTGTCATAATGAAGGAAGTTTACAGTGGGAAAGTGAATGAAGCAAGCATGTTTTTAACCATATGGTAATTATCTGCTATCTGTGCAAAAGACATAAAGTGTTGTTTACTGGATGTGAAAAGAGCATCTGAGAAGGGATTCCCTGGAGAGGGAGTAAGGGAGATTTGGCACGGTGGCTGCTCTTCAGATGGCTTGTAATAGATCCTATAAATTTGGAATATGCTATTGTTAATCAGTGGAGACTGGAGATGCTTGGCACATAATGTTTAAGTTTTAAGGGGCAGGTGCTTGTCTTGCCAAGCAGACATTTTTTTAAAACTCTAATTGAATTATGCAAATGCATAATTGTTGGTTGAGCTTCTAATGTAAGAATAAAGAAAAATTACATCCTTAACTCTTTGAATATCAAAGACACATTAAATAAGAAGGAAAAGTTGCTCTGGTAGTAGTTATTCTAAGACCAATAAGCTATAGGCTGTGTTCACTCTCTTAAAAAAGTACAATTTAGTTTGAATTCTCTTCTCTTGCTTCTAGTAGCTTAGTAATATATTCTTCACTTCTTAAAAAAAGAAGAGTGGGGGAAGGAAAGGAGAATGTGTCATGGTTATAACTGTAACCACACAAGACTGCAAATCATTTAATTTTCAGTACATTAAATTGTTCAGAATAATTACCAAGGCTCATTTGCACAAATCTACTTAAACTACTCTAGTATTAAGAAAATCAGTTGTGAAAATCTAGTAAAATCATTTGCTGAGTCTAATGCACACTGACAATACCTTTAAACTGCCCAGTAGTATACAGAAAGATCCAGCCTCAGACATGCTGGAGGGGAGGGGAGGGATGCCATCCAGAGGGACCTTGACAGGCTGGAGAGGTGGGCCCGTGCCAACCTCATGAAGTTCAACCAGGCCAAGTGCAAGGTCCTGCACCTGGGTCATGGCAATCCCAAGAACAAATACAGGCTGGGCGGGGAATGGATTGAGAGCAGCCCTGAGGAAAAGGACTTGGGAGTGCTGGTGGATGAGAGGCTCAACATGAGCCAGCAATGTGCCCTTGCGGCCTAGAAGGCCAACCTCATCCTGGGTTGCATCAAGAGAAGCGTGGCCAGCAGGTCGAGGGAGGTGATTCTTCCCCTCTACTCTGCCCTGGTGAGACCCCACCTGGAGTACTGTGTCCAGTTCTGGAGCCCCCAACACAGGAAGGACATGGACCAGCTGGAGAAGGTCCAGAGGAGGGCCACGAAGATGATAAGAGGGCTGGAGCACCTTTCCTATGAGGACAGGCTGAGAGAGTTGGGGCTGTTCAGCCTGGAGAAGAGAAGGCTCCGGGGAGACCTGATAGCGGTCTTCCAGTAGCTCAAGGGGGCCTACAAGAAAGATGGGGAGAGGCTGTTCAGTAGGGCCTGTTGTGATAGGACAAGGGGTAATGGTTTTGAAATAGAGGGAGGTAGATTTAGATTGGATATTAGGAAAAAAATTTTTACAATGAGGGTTGTAGAACACTGGAACAGGTTGCCCAGAGAGGTGGTGGAAGCCCCATCCCTGGAAATGTTCAAGGCCAGGCTGGATGAGGCTCTGAGCAACCTGATCTAGTTGGGGATGTCCCTGCTTCTTGCAGGGGGGTTGGACTAGATGACCTTTGAAGGTCCCTTCCAACTCTAACCATTCTATGATTCTATGTAAAAAAACCCCAGTTTTTGGTGAAAACTGGTGTGCCAAGTGTCGAGTAAGAACATGAATCTCATTATTTTTATTTCTTAATTGATTATTTTCAGCTTTAATTGGAAAACTGTCAGTTTGTTCTGTGCTAAATAGTGTAAATATTCACTATATAGTTAATGCTTATTTCTTACAAAACTCTCTTTGAAGTGGTGGGCACACGTGCCGCAGTAAAAGCACTGCGTTTTCAGCAGAATGTGTCTGATCAGTCCCTACATAATTTTTCATTTGCGTATTTCTTTAAAACCTTGTTTAGTGAAGAAGGAAAAAGATACATCAGTCACTTTTATTTGCAATGTTCATACTCAGTATTCAGAAGATGTCCAAGCTGAGGCTGCTAAGTTTAAGCAGTGAGACCTTCAGGTGGAGATTTTGGAGAGGTAAAATGAGAAGCTAAGTTGTATAGATGGAAGGAAGTAATGAATAAGAATGTGGGAGATATCAAGAAACATGCTAAACCATGCAAAGATATAAAGAAAATGATGTGAAGAAAATTGAGGTAAGAACCTGCGACGAAGCATGATCCTTCGAGGAGAAATGAATGAGCCGGAAGAGAAAGGTTTAAGAGAACAAAGCTGAGAAAGCTATGGGAAGGCAGAATGCTGTGACTGACAAATTCAAAGGCAGCAACACGGAGAAAATTGGACAAAAACCCACCTTTTTCCTCACACTATATGCTGTCCTTCTGCGACCCCTAAAGATGTAGAATCTGAGCCTTAAAATCTTTACTTGTGTGAGTTCTTTGATGTCTGTCAGACTTCCAGTTGGGTTACTTATTTGAGTAGGTATTTCAAGGAGTAAGTCCTTAAGGTGTAAATTTTTTATGGCTGGGTTATTATCTTTCAAACTAGGCTCTAAAGCCTAGTGCACATTTATGGTGCCATTTAAATGAAAAACAATAATATATGATATAGTCTGAATATTATACTTAATGAGCTATATTTTCTTTTAAAATAAGGTTACAAACTATAGCCAGAACATTATGCTGCCATAAATTTCATGAGACTTTTTTCTAAACACCTCAGTCTATAAAAGTCAATGACTCACAGAGTAGACATAATCTAAGGGAAACTTTGACCTTTTGTGTAATAACAGCCTTACAGCCTGTCATGTCAATGCTCTGCTTCCTCTAAGCATACTTTGAAGGCCTCAGTAAAATAACCGTTACAGCAATTTCCATCTGTAACTTGCATTTTAATAATTCTGTAATTATATTTAATCTCCTTTACGCAATGCCTTCTTTGCAGTGTTATTCAATGGCTCACACGATTATTCACCCCTTACCTCAGAGCAATCCACCTTGTAGGACATGAGGAAGCAGGTTGTGAGTGGTGCGATGGAGCTGCTGTTGTTTCTCAACGACTGTCAGAGCAAACTGGATGTCTTTACTTAAACAAATATTATTACTTAACAAATATTACTATTTCACTGATGTGTCTGGTTATAGGTTATTTAAGTCTAAGAATATTCAAAGCCTTCTAGTCCTCACCACACATCAAACCTTTTCTGTTTTACACAGCCGCCATTCACAGCATTTTCAGTCAGGTGGACAGAGGCTGAGCTCAGATGACATTTGTTGTTACTCAAGAGGAGAGATGAGATGTGTTTATGTCTATGAATTATCCTTCCTTACTTTTCTCATGTCTGAGTTTTCCTTGATGATGCAGGAATATGATATCTGTCCTTAATTTTTAAGTTGTTAATATTTATTCTCCTACATTTCCCATATTGTAAAGTTTGTTCTGCTTTCAGGTTAAATCAATGTATTTGGACTTCAGTACCTCACAGAAACAGCTTTTGAGTATTTTGTGTCTGCAGATTTGTTTATGTGATGGAAAAAGCAACCCTTGGTTACAGTGGGAGGAACCATGGCAGAGAAGCTGTGATGATTTGCCAAAGAATTTTGCCCTTTGCCTTTCTTAATCTCAATAGTTGTAAGCCATCACTCCTCTGATATCAGAATATATACAGTAGACACTGATAAAATTGACTTTAAGTTACTAAGATGGCATTCAACAGGAGATGAAAATGAATTTTTATGACTATTTGTATTGAAGTCCTTGGGTTTCTTGAAAGTGCTTTGTGTGAAACGAGACTTTGAATGCTTTTCTAGAAGGTCTGGCAAGCAGCTTGCTGTGTTCTTCATGCTGGAGAACATCCTATGTTGGCAAACAGTTACCTCACAACTCATGCAAAAATGTTGGTTGAGGTCTTCAAAAATATTTACCAATCTATGCTAATTCAATGAGTTAGTGGGGGAAAAAGAAGTAAAGGAGGAGGGGACGAAGGGGAAATAAATGAATTTAAAAGTAGCTAAATGAATTATTTTGGATGATCACTCCCCTGAAAAATTGGCTGCATTTTCATATTTTTCAGAAAAATCTCAAATTGTACTAAACTTTTTTTCCTATACTGAGTTACATATTTTGCTTTATTCATAATTGTGTCCTTTCTTCATAATAAAACATATAGAAATCATGCTTTTCTTTGCAGCAGAGAGGACACACAAAAAAGCATTGTGGGTATTTTTTTCTTCTGATGTATCTACTAAACCAATCATGGAGCTGAGCACAGTTCTACATATGATCTTGTGGGCTCCAGGAAGATAGTGTAAGAAGAAGAACTAATGCACAATTCCTGCATAGAGAAAGCTCCATGAGGAGGGAACGAAGACCTCAGGTAGACTTGTTATTTGTTATGCGCTCAAAGACAGTTTTTACATCACTGTAGACAAGATATGAGCTCCAACAAGCAAATACCTGGTAAGCTGTATCAGCATTCATGGTCTGTGCGGCACTTGAAGTGACTTGAGATTGGATTCAGTGCTGTCCCACCTGGTGACTGATGCTGGTTTGAGGTTCACAGAATAAAGGCAACAACCAAGAGCAATATTTATTACCTATCCTAATCCTAAGAGGCTAAGGCTGAAGCACTGGGAAAGCTTTCTGTCAGGTGTATCCTGGAACAGTATGTGATTTGTCAGGCTGCGTAACACTGATGGTGTGATGTGGAACAGGACATTCAGACTGCACTTCTTTCACATATCTGGGCAAGAAATGCATCAACTGTGCTTCGCTGAAACCTCCTTTGTCTGTATTCTGCTTATTACTTTCCTGTGTTCTTTGTTCATGCTTTCTGTTTTATTTGATATTTGCTGTTTACTGACCCCACTGATTCACTGAGAGCTTTTTAATTAGTTTTGGATCTCAGTCCAGTACTTGATTCTTATACTACATCCAAAATTCAAGGAAATATTTTGGTCCCTGAATCTATACTATCAAATACAAATGTCTGACTGTATGCACATTGGTAGTTCTTTTAAGTTCATTGGCACTTTCACTTTAATTTCAGTTAAACTGATGTGCAAAGTACCTGCTTAAAATTAAGCATGCACTTGTTTGCAAAAAGAGGAAATTTGGCAGGTATGATTATGCAGTTAGGTACGAGTTACTGTAATGTAACTGATTAAATTACTGTAATGTCTGATCTTTTTATTTTATAACCTTCTTCACAAAAAAAAAAAAAGCTTCTTTCTCTTATCATTTAACAGAAAGATTTTGGTTTTCCCCATATGCACCTCTCTTGGGCTTTTCCCAGTATGTTCTTGAACAGTATTTTGACCTCTAAATGGTGATGTAAATGGGTTAGTAGCATTTTTCTTGTAAAGTTCTAACCTTCAGGTTCCACACAGATCATTAAATAGGAATGTAAAAAGTGCATACAAAATTACAAAATGTTTAATTCTGCTTTGCAATGCAGAGGATTCAGGAAATTGGCAAAAATAATTGCAGGAGGTTTTGTTTTATGTTTCAAGTGAATAAGCCTGACTTTGGGATGTTTGTACTCTTTTTTTCCTGTAGAAAGACTAAGTGGCTGAGAATACTGGATGGAAATGATGGGATTTTGTTTTGCAGTAGTACAAGTCTAGTGTGTTTTTTGAATGTGAATGTAGTCTCATTGGCAGGGTTTGCACACAGATGTGTGGCATTAACATAGTGGATAATTGGATATTGCAAATGAATTACCCAAATGTGGGGACTAACAGGAAAATGTCTCTAGCTGGTGTATTCAACACTCCTTTAATGTTAAGAAGGGAAAAAAAAAAACAGTTATAAGAATAAATGTGCCTCTTTAACTTTGGATTTTTTGAAATCAATAACAGTCTAAATTATCGTGAAGCAATTCACTATATTCACTATACTTATGTATGCATATATATGCTTATATGTAGAATATATCCACACAGCAATATACATATGTATATAGAGAGAGGTATGCTCATAGTATATATACCCTGTTATAGTAGATATTTGATATATATTAAAATAACAGGTTCTGCCAGAAGGCCTTGGCACATTCAGAAAAAGGTTGATCTTACAGCACAACTCTCAAGAAACTCATTACATCTGTAAGACTTATGATTACAATGTTTAAATAAATTAATTAAAAAGTCAAAAGAGGGGGAAATGGGGAGATCCAGCTATCAAGGATCTTGTATGTCATCACAGATATTGATCAGTCAGGGGAGATGCACTGATCTTACCTGTTGAAAATCTAAACATGATCTTTTCCCTCCACTATTTTAAATCTGTAATTGTCTTTTCTTTTTTTTCTTTTTCTTTTGTGCACTCATAGTATGTCTGTCTTGGTCACTTTAGTCCCTTGTTTCATACAAAACTACACTAGAGGAAGAAATAGTCTGATTTTTTTCCAGTAAAATACTCTTGTCAGCTCTATTTGGTATAGATTTTTTTCCAAGCTTTGTTTTTCTTCCAGTTAAAATTGAATGAAAATATCATGGTGAGTTATCCTTTCAGGTCCCACTCAAAACTGAATTGCTTTCCTCTCTGAATCTTTATTTGTAGAGTATTATGCATTTTCTTTTGGAAATTAGCCATGGTTTCCAAAATAATCATTATCATCTGCAAAAATGCTTAAAACATAACCTAGTATCTGAATTCATAATGTGACCAGCATCCTATTTCTTTTATGGCTACTATACCTGCAATTAGTATTTTTGGTTATTATTTTGAGGGATGTATTAAGGGTCAGATATCCTGCAATTCTTGTATGTTTTTCTTTGATTTTTTTTTGCTCTGGAAACAATTTACTGTTTATCACTGTAGGTATAAAAATTGCTTGGTCTGCATTGTCCAAATATAAAATAACTTTTCTTGTCATCATTATTATCAGCAGAATTAACATGTTTCCTAAGGTATTTGACTGTGCTACTGATACCTTATAGTCTGTAGGCAGCCTGGGTAAAACTTAAAAACCACATTCTATTGTAATGTTAATAAAAGTAAGTGCACAACACATTCATTTATTTCATTTCAGGCATCGCAGTTTGGTTTATTTAAGCCAGAAAACAAATCAGGTATTACCTTGGTCTTTATTGTTTGCAGCATTTAATGTAATTTTGAGGGGCTTTTTAGTGTGGAATATTACATCAAAACAATGTCATCTGTGATAGCAAATTAAATTCTCCTTTATTTTTTAAATGATTAAAATATTCTTTTGCAAAAAAAAAAAGTTTGTCAAGTTTGTATGCTGAACTATGCTTTAAAAATAAATTCAGAAAATACATAAATTACATTTCTATCATCCTGAAACTTTTACACAATATTGGGTATAAAGGTCACAACATTTTTAACTATTTGAATTCACAAGATGTACAAGGCAGACTAAATCCATCAAAGGACTCGCTCCTGGCTGACTTATGTACACCAGATGGATTACATGCTGTTACATTAATTTTAATGTGTTTGCCTTAAAAGGTATGTACTTAGGTGTGCCAAAGACCTAACATTTGTATGCAACAGGAAAAGCATGATGTTTAACTTCTGGGGTTCAGTGAGGAAGAAGGCAATAGCAATGAAAAGCTGTTAGGCACAAGAAAGGGATTTTAAAGGCATGTGAGGCTTCATCTTTTATGAAAAACCTTCCAAAACAAGTTTCCTTAGAGATTTTTAAAACTAAGTCAATAATTGGCTTAGGAAAACCACTGCAGCCCTGTATGTTAATAAAGGAAGTTTCTGTCAGTATACGTCCATGGCTTAAAATGGAAATTTAAGACATGACATAAAACAATGGTTTTGTTTATTCCAGACTGGATATATTTATTACTCTGTGTGTAGTTGTATTGCTTGCACACTGTTAGAAATCACTAATGCTGATCGCATAAAGAATCAACTTCTGCACTTTCCTTCAACACGAGGAAACTGGAACATAAATTATAGCTGAACTCTAACCACCAAAAACATGGAATATAGGCTACCACTGTTTCCTTAGTTACAACAGGTTTACGATACAGCACACCGAATCTTTGGAGCAATGTCTGGACACCTCTGCCCAGCCTGTGATCCTCAACCACAAGTTCTGTATGTGTGTAGGAGTAAGAGAAGCAGCAGTTTCCATGGGCGTTCAGTTCCTGTACCACCTCTCCCCCTCTCTCCACTGTTTTGAGAAAACCATAGGAAAATACGAAGTATTACCAGAACCATTGTCATGATATTTGTGAAAACATCCTAAATTTTGAGATGGACAGCATCATCTGATGTATAGATATGTAAGTTAAAACCTGATTTACACTCATGTCTGGCTTGGATGCGGGGTTTGGTTATGAATAATTTTATTTCTTTTGCCCCTCTCTCCTTGAATCTGCCCTGATTTCACTGTTACCTGCATGGGTCAAGGACTAGCCTTTTTTTTTTTGTCTTTGAACTGGTCCTAATACTGTTTGAAGCTCTAAGATTAAGCTGTAATATAAAGTAATAAAAGACACCTTATAAAATTTAATGGGAAATGAAGACATTTCAATTGTGGAGGGGGTGGGGAGGAGAAGAGTTTGAGGAGTGGAAGTGCAAAACATGATCAGAATGATCGAATTTCCTCTTAAGCCATACTTGACACTTTAATCACAACCAACAATTTAAAAACAGTCTTGAATATTAACTTAGCTGTGACATGATAATACGCTATGGAAGCTTTGCAGTCCCAGAAACACATAAGAGCTCTATTGATGAATTTTGTCATATAATACAGAAGCTGCCTAATTCCTCAAAATGTACTTAAATGAGAAGGGGAAGCAGTGTTGCATGCTGGAAATGTCACCATGAAATGAGGACCATTAGCACAACATCATGACATACGTCTCGGGGAGAGACAGCAACTGCCACTGCGCTGCCAAGAACGTAATTTTAGAGGGTGTTGCTGAGTTCAAGAAAGACATATAGGTTCAAAGCATGTCTATGTGGAAATGAACAGGAAAGAGTTTGTTGTTGGTTAGTCAGGAGACAGCAATCCACATTGCTGCCATTAGGGACTAGGAAACAACTGTGTCATCCTCAGAAGACGTATTTCTCAAACCCTGAAAAATCTGTCCTTTTCTGAGACGTGTATCTTCACCATCCACCTTCCTTCTTTGCTTTCTCCCCAAATCGAGAACAATCCAGGTTTTCACAGAGGAAATCACAACCAGCCACTTATATTCTCCCTCTTGCCCCAAAAAAACCTGAGGTACTCTTGGCCAGTAGAATTAGTCTGCAGTTCCCTAAGAAAACCACAAATTTACCAAAATACAGCCTTTAAGTCCATCTGCCTTTGAAGGACTGAGCAGCCACTCTCTAAAACTTTGCAGTCCTTTGAACTAAATGGTGTTTTGGAAGACGGCAGTTTGCAAACGCTGCTGTTAATAGTATTCACTGTCCTCTAAGCTACAAAAGATCATCATCTGTCTGATCAAAGTAAATAGTTAAGGAAAAAAATACAAAAGTAAAGTACTGACTTTCAGCTCTATAGTTCTTATTTAAAGAAGGTAAGTTGATAGATGGGAATGATTGGACTTGGCACTTAATTTTTTTTCTAGTTCATCAGTGCATTTAAGTATGTCTAGGATACAGGAACCATAGAAGGATGAGACAGATTTACTCTTTATGGCATGAGAAAATCCAGGAGATTTTTTTCAAAAATTCTCTGTAAAGACCATTCATTTTTACCACCATAAAGAAGGGAGGAGATATTACATACATTTTAACACAGTGAAATCAATTTCTTGTCTGATGTTGGTAAAGGCAGGCTTCTAAGTCTGATTGGCAGAAGAAACCCTAGGGCTAGCCACTAAAGATGGCCATTATCATTTATTAAGCAGGTGTTGAAATGAATTGGTCTTTTATCGTAATGCAGATTTACAGTGCATTAGGCAATCCATTTTTCAATTTAGTGTACTGCCTCAGATAAATTAACAGATGTCGATTGATTTTTTTTTTCCTTCAGTCCCCCTGTTTACACCTGACAGCCAGTGCTTTATAGCTGAGCAGTTATTTGAAGTTATAAACATTATAATTAGCAATTTTTTAATTAGGCTGACAATTAACAGGAGATTTGCAAAGCTGCTAATTTGACATGTCATACTCTCCACAGTGTTTATGTTAACCACTACTTGAGTGAATTCAATTGAACAGAACTACAGTGTCTGAAAAATCAATCTCAGAAGAACCCTTTTCCCCACTTGGCTAACATTATGGCACTTCAGGCAGAGAAGTGGGACTTCAATGAAATTTTACAATATGACAATTCCAACAATTGAAGTTTAAACAATGAGCCCGTGTTAGCTCAGAGATGCAATTAAACATGATGTGACAAACACAGGCATGTTCTAGGCTCTTTTACTAATGTTAGGCTTTAAAGTTTTTAATTTTTAAGGACTAAAACAAAAAAAAAAAAAACCAACAACCAGCCAACCTTAAACAACACAGAATCTCAGCCCTGAAGATAACCTTAGTTCTTTGTGTGGAATAAACACAAAAGAAAATATGTTATTCAAGTAAGTGCCTGTGAGGTCACTGATGAAGTCTGTGTGTCTTTTCCAGCAGAATTCTGCTTATTCCAGTATAAACTGGAGTGACATGAATAGAAATGTTACAGCAGTCCTGTTGCAGTAGGTAGGAATTTCCTGGCTCTTAGGTGGTATGAAATGCCCTTCTTTCTGACTGAATTTTCTCTGGGAGCATTGTCCACTGAATGCTACTGCCAGTCCTGACATAGAGAAGGCTGGGTGGATGCAAGGCAGTAAGGGGATTGGAGCGCTCAGCAAGAGAGAGGAACTTTGGTGTGGAAAGAGACAACTGATAAAAAGTTGCCTACCAACATCAGGGGTAAGATAAATTGGTGAGGCAGTCTGAGAAGACATGTTTCTGGTTGGCTGCAGTTGAAAGGACCAGAAATGATGTGTTCTTAGGTCATTTCTGTGAATGAAGATACTTAATCACATCCACTTTGTAAGGCAAACAAGGCTAACTTAAATGCAAATGGACTTCATTTTGACTGAGAAAGCTCTTTGCTTTGACAAACACAGTTATTTCCTTCTCTTATATAGGCATTTTCTTAACTTTATTTCAGGGATTTTTTTTTTGCATCATGCCGCGTACTTTCATCAGGTGACTGCTTCATTTGTATTCTGTTTCTGAATTGGCTCCTCGTTCTCTCGACTCAATGACTCATCTGATGGAAGCACCAGTAGCTCTTGAACTAGAACATTATAACAATAAAAAGAAAGAAAAAAAATGCAGCCTCTTGCACATCTTTTTAAAATCCTACTTTTTTAATGCTCTGCACCCATCAAAAGATGTTCACACCCCTTCCCATGTCAGCTTTTTCTTCTTTGAGGTCCTTGCTTGTGATGGAGGCGAGATGCATCCCTAACTTGACTGGTGGTGAAGTACCAGGAGGAATCAGGATGCGCAGAAAGTGTCACTTTCTAAAATACTCCCACCCTGCAGTCTCTCCACAGGAGCTTAAAAGAAGATCTAGACACAAAGTTATTGAACGTTCTACTCCACGTATCCATGATTTTAGTCATTTTCTGAACTCACCTGCTTCCTACAAGCTGTATGAGAGTGAATGAGGTGAGATACTTACTCAGATTTCACTCCAGTCCAATAGGAAGATAAAGAAAAGGGCTTATTTAAAGTGTGATCTCAATAAAGGACTCAGGAGTTGATTCAAAATGGCAAAATACTTTGTATATGCCTCACCTCTGATGTGGGATTTAACAGGCAAATAGTATCCTGCTTAAATTAAAACTATGGTCCCTGATGATGACATGGCACAGAATTAATTTGGTTTGAATAGTGAAGATTTTTACTTACTGAGAATCTTGCGTGAAGTCACTGAAGGACAGATCCTTGTCTGGTACAGATTGTCGCGGGATCTGCCTCTGAAATTCCTGTTTTCTCACAGAGTTAATGATTTCATTTTCTATTCCCTTTCAGTGACTAAATAGACACAATTTTGTGTTCACAACTTGATATGTTTTGTAACTTAGAAAACTTAAATGCCAATTTCTTTCTGGAGCAAGTAGACCAAGAGTATCTTAAAATGGATCTATCAGAGCAAATGAGTCAATACCAAATGAGTTATAATTAAATATGTGAAGCTGTGTTGCTAGCATCTTGCATCTTACTATTTTTGAGCTCAAACAGTTCTAATCAGTTACATGGATAATACCGTGTTTGACATGAGGTATATTCAAGAATCCATCTACTGCTTGTTTCATGTAAAATCCTGGTTGCTCATTTCAAACAGTGAGTCAAACACTGCTGCCAAGGGGTGCTATTAATGGGTGAAGTATCCAATTTTTTTCCCTGTGGGACCAACACCCACCCCCAAAGGAGCAATTCTCCTCTGAGAATGAGTCAGAAAAAAAGTATTTAATCACGACTAGCACTCACTGCAGAGCTCATCTTCTTTATTTTGATTGGGCAGGGAAGAGAGAAAGTTCTTGATTATGAAGATGTCCTTGGGAAACTAAAAGTCAAGGAGAACTCAAGAAATGAGTAGGAGGGGCCTTTCACAGATAAATTTTTGAAAATGGAGAAGAGAGGGGAAGAGGTTGTTTAAAAGCTTGAGTTCCAACAGTATTTTCTTCATCAAAAAGCTGAGATACACAAAAGAAAAACCATTGTGGTAGATGAACAGATTTCTAGATAAGTTGCATACAGATCACAACTAAATCAAGGAGAAAAAGTTCATCTTGGGAGAAAGTGAAGACGGGGAAGGGGTAAAGTTGAACCCTGAGGACAGTTATTAAGGTGGGAGAAGTTCATTCTAGGCAGTAAAGTTAAAAAAAAGAGAAAATAGTATCCCTCCCTGCCAGCACAGGAGACGGGATCACAGCTTGAGGAGGTCAGTAGGCAGTGTAGGCTACAAGGGTGGTTTATGTGGCACTGACACGCTTTAGCCCATCAGGATAACAAAATCCACAGCCAGGATGAACTTACATGTTATAAGTTCATAAATCTTTGCCATAAAGTCTAATAAAATGGATACTTTGGGAGAGGTGTGGGAGAGAATTTAACTCCTCAAAGTAAACTGGTTAGTGTCCTTGCAGCCTTTTGAAACTCTTGCATAATGTCAAGAAGGCCCTGTCCCATTAGGAAAAAGGAGACAAAGGAGGCACTCTGCTAATGAATATCCCAGAAAAGGACGTGAGCAACACTCTAATTGAGAAAACTATTTATTTTGAGCTGTTTATTTAACACAGGAGGATTCCTAATGGAGCCATCAGACCTCACTCATTGGCTAATAGTTTAATTAGGCCCATCTGGTGGAGGCTGTGGAGAGAACTGTCCCAGCTCTCATATTGGCAGAGAGGTAATTTGTCATCCTGTGGCCCAGTGACTGGCACGCGAACATCTCTAAAGCCAAACAGAAGCTCAGCAATCTGTCTCACATGAGAATAGCTGAGAGCTGTTGGAGGCATTTGTGTGGTTCACCTTGGCACACCAAGGAGAAATGACACTATTGCACAGTATCCTTGAGATAACCTCGGCAGAGAAATTCAGTGAGAGTCCCTGAAAGTCAAGTCAGACTTCCCATTGTCAGCCAAAATGAATACAGGGAAAAGATTTTTCCTCCCTTTTTCGCATCCCCTCTTCTGTGCAATCCTGATAAAACAATGTAGTAAGGATGTTTTCTATTACTTTCTATTCAGGAGCATCTGTACTTCAGATACAAATTTCACTTCTACAAAATCTCAGAAAAAATCATTTCCCTTTTAGATAGGAGGAACTTGCTGTATTTAAGAAATCCGGTTTCTACAAAACTATATCAAGTGATAGAGCTGCAAATAAAGAACAGCAGTGCAGTGACTTCACACAACTGTAACCAGTCTGTAAGCTGAGTAAGTTGATAAACTATGGGTTAAAGAAGGAAAAAACTTCAAAACTGTAACAGCAACTGCCTTAAAAGCTGAAATCAATATTCTCTTCTCAGTCTAGTGTTACTGTTAGTATTAGTGCTAGAAGATGTTAAAACCACCACTGCATCTTTAGGGGTAATACTCAAAAAAAAATGAGACAACATACCAACAAAAGTTGTATCACACGTTTGTTTTTCCACTAGTATTTATGTGGCACTTCTTCTTATTCTTCATTCTGGTATAACCCACTGCCTTTCCCAAACCTCAAAAGCACTTAATATGTCAAATATTTTATCAGGTTTTTTTTACAGGCTCATAATGTCAGTGCTGACTAAATGAAAAGAAGCAAAAAGCTCATCCAATGCAAACATAGTAGTTTCCACTATAAATGACACTTGACGAGTCTAAGTAGCCTCAGAGGAGGCATCACAGCTTAAAAAAATCTGTAAGTCAATAAATCACTCAGCTTTTTACATGTCAGGTATCTATCTATACCTGAAGAAGCAAAAGATTGTGACAATACAGAGATTAAAAGGAACTGATACTTAAGAACTAAAAGCATCTGAAGTGAATGTTTCAATTAATCTCATGGGCAAACAGTCCATTGTGATCTCTTGACTGAAAAATACTAGTATCCTTACATTCTTTTTCTGTGCTTGGCAATATTCACCACTGTTTTCTCAGTGTAAGCTAGTACTCCTTTTTATTGTAGGATTTTTTCACGAGCTAAACATTGCAGAACAAAAGTGCTGTGTTCAAATACCGTAAATTGAGCTTGAGCAACCTGATCTAGTGAAAGATGTCCCTGCCCTCGGCAGGAGGTTGGACTAGGTGATCTTTGAAGGTCCCTTCCAACTCAAACCATTGTATGATTCTGTGAAATTGGATTACGCTGCTCTTCTCACCTCATCTGGTTGTGCGTGCTGTTGCAGATGCACAGTCGTGTGTTTGTATGTTATATATGCTAAACCCTCTGTATGGGTTTTTCAAAGGATAGACACATTTTAAAATTAACAGAAGTGAGTTCAAAGAGTTTCAATCTGCAATTTCAAACCTAGGAAATAATGCAGTTTACTAAAATTCTGCCAGTCTGGTTGCTCCATTAATTAATTTTGCCTCATATGCAAGTACAAGCATCATTAGTTTGTATCATTTTTAGCAACATCCTGAAAGAATCAGCAAGTCAGTTTTGGCCTGATAAGCTGTCAAGACAATTTTCCCAGCAAAGCTAACTTGTGCCGTGCAAATATTTACCAAGAGATTATCTATTCTTAAAACAAAGTCACTAATCCAGGTTGTCTTTTCCAGACATAATTCTGAACATGTATATTGAGTGAGCTAAAAGCATAGTAACAAAAATGTTTTGCAATGTAAGAGCTTCGTGATCATCTGCTGCCTTCAGCCAAATCGCTTTTGAAAGCTCGTTGTTGTGTGTCTTGCTGCATTGTGAATTCTGCTTTGTTTACAAAAGTGGAGGAGACAGTGGGTAAAGTGGAAACATTTTTCTCTTTATATATGCACTTGACTGGTATTAACTGGTATTTTTCACTCCTGCTGATCAGTTTTCTCCTTACTTGCCTGTCTCACTTGTCAACACCATGCGGGACAGGTGACAGTCGTCTTCTTGTTCCTTGTATTCCAGCTAAAATCTGCTGTGTTTAATGTCTGAAGTGTCTAGTTTTGGTAGTTCTATGATACAAATACTTAATAATAAATGAGATGCTACTAAAATTACTCAGCAGCATGCCTATTTGCTACTGGAAAAGAGCAGGAGTGTGTCATGTAGTTTGCAAAACTTGGAGTAGAATTGATCTACTATCACCTTTACACCAGTAAAGACATAGAAATGAGGCCTTGGAGATCATAGAATCATAGAATCATAGAATGGTTAGGGTTGGAAGGGACCTTCAAAGGTCATCTAGTCCAACCCCCCTGCAAGGAGCAGGGACATCCCCAACTAGATCAGGTTGCTCAGAGCCTCACCCAGCCTGGCCTTGAACGTTTCCAGGGATGGGGCTTCCACCACCTTTCTGGGCAACCTGTTCCAGTGTTCTATAATTCGCAGAGCTACATAGACCACAACAGCCACATCCCTCCCAGCTTGGATGATGCAGGAGTGGCTTTCCAAAGGGATGTTTTCCACAGGAGCTGCACCCCTGGTGCCTCAAGGAGAGGCAAACAGGATGCATGCCCAAGACATGGGACTGCCCGGCTACCCACCTGAGGGGAATAGAGCGGCTGCCTACCACATGCAGTGAAGGGCAAAAATGATAGCAGGATAATAGATTACTTTACTGTGACCCAGAGCAAAGTACTGGATTACTTCACGGAACTCAAGGAACCCCAAAGTAGATTAAAGGGATATTTTTCCTGTGAAGAATGAGAAAAAAAAAAGATATCAAAGGTTTGTTCACTCTTATATGTTAGGAAAAAAAGGCAATTCAACAGGAAAAGGCTCAAGCTATCAATTTATCTTTGTGAAAGACCGTATGGTTATTTATCTTTTTTAATTATGCTTCAAAGGGAACATGGTACTGCAATAAATAACATTAGGCAACAATAAAGGGAACAGCACAGAGAGCTGACTGTAACGTGTTCCCCTCACCCTCTTCATTTTAACCTCCATGAAAGTGTGGGGTTTTCCATGTTGTTTGAGATATTCAAGACTGTGATATTTCTGGAAGCAAGTGAAACACAGCTGCTTGCTGATTAAGGGGATACAGGAGATGGCAGGATTACATTAGTGTGATGCATGTGCTGCTACTCAGGGACGAGCGAGTTACCAAATTTAGTGCCAGATACACACATACAGTCACACCTGAGCACTTCTAAAAACGTGGCACTTGCACCAAAGCCTGGGCAGAATTTATTATCACTTGTGTGCTAGAGAAAAAAAAACATAAAATTCCTTGACAAAGATTGGGAAAGCACTGATACCTCTTTTAAAAGAATCTCAATAACTTTGAAGGATCTTTTTCACTTTTAACTCTCAAGACACCAACTAGGACAGGCATTTGAGCTGCAGCATTTGTATTGGGCCAGATCTTCAGCATGGTGAAAGCATTTTCAGAAGTAATTAATTTTAGAGGGAGGGCTTCAAGATTTTTTCACTCAGAACACTTATGAATAAGTTTACTTTCTAGAAAGTTGAGGGAATGGCATATTTCTGAGGTTTGACACTTTCTTAAAGTTTGACAGAGCTTGGGCAGTCAAATTCACTGCTCTTTCTTGTTTGGTATTTTTTTTTTTGGTATTATTAATGGGGATTAGTTAAGACTTTTTCTGGTGTGACTTTAGCCCTAAAGCTTTTTTGTAATCATGCTGGCAGTAGTGCAACAATTTATCTTGCAGACACATCTAACAACGTCATAATTTCAAAAGCTAAACAGTCTTTCATATATCTTTCAGCAGGAGAGAACTGTTGGGATTTTCATGTATGTTTTGCCTTTGTAAAAACAGAAGTTAGAGTGTGAAACATCATTGTTCACACTCATTAGCATTTTAATGGCTCCTCAATTGTTAACAGATTTGATATAGCTACTAGAAAGATAAGACTGGGTTGTGATTTACGTCTACACGTTCCAATCCTATAGTAGTCAGTTATACTACATGTTACTAAGTGTAATGTCAGGTCTCTGAAATAAATTTTCAACCCTTTGAAAAAAATAATAACGACAATAATAAAAGAAAATGCCAATATATCCTCTCCAATGTCTTTGCAAAATGATAGTTCTGATTTGTTATTTTTGTAGAGCTCAGAAAATTCTCCTCGACAGAAATAGTACTTAATGGTATAATTTGAAAATGAAAGATGAATGTACTCTGCACAACCTAACCATATCGTAATAGCATAAAGCAACATAAAAACTCACAACAGAATGATTTGCAGAAATTGTAAAATAGAGAAGTTATTTGAATATTTTTATGTAATTATATTTTTAACATATGACTTTACATTATTATCAGGAACAGAGTATTTAGTTTGGCCAATTGAATAGCAAACACTTTTCTGAACATGTACAGACCAACTAGGATATGGCTATTACACTTTGCGTACTTCTTAACTTCCCAGAAGCGACCCGCTCCACAAAGAGCTGTCACACCCCAAAGCACCATGGTATTGTATTTAGAAATATTTTTAGTGTCAGGAATGATTAGAACTATTAAAATTAAACTACCAAGTGCATATCAACAGAGCCTGGGTAACTGACTCTTACCAGCCAAATACAGGCTACTGTAGCCCCATGTGTCATTCATGGTATGTCCCTATTTCTTCCTCTTCCTTTAAGAACTGGGCTGAACCTAACCCTAAGTGTAACACAGATGTTTAGGATCTAAACACTGGCAATATGTAGTTGATAGGCTTCTCTGTGACTCTTTTGCAGTCCAGCAGTCATTGCCCAATACTTATACGTCCTGTAGCACTGGAGCAAGCCAGAATGCAGATCATCACCAGGACCACCAGAAGGTCCACCAGAAGGTGTTTTGTTGGCAGCAGTATCATTACTGGCATAGCTGAAACAGAATCAGGACTTGCAAATGAAATATTGCTCCAGTCAGGTAAATCATTATGTCACCCCAATATGGCAAACAACATTTTGGGATTTTTGTTCTGAATTTTCTATTTTATCTGCCATCTCCTTATAGTCAAATGTCCATAGAGAATATCAATGGGCGACTAGACACCACTGGCATTTTGCCGTAGGATATTCATGTACTATCCTATGCTGGCTATGTTATGGAATAGAAAGTCTCCAGCAGAAGTTAAACTAGACTTCTAGAATCATAGAATCATAGAATGGTTAGGGTTGGAAGTATGTGGTTCATTTATTTCAGCAGAGAGGCTTTAACATAACAGAAATTTTCAATAGTATTCTCTGTGATATACTTACTGTATGGAAGCAGAGGATTTGAATATTTAGGAGTGCTGTTTCATGACTTTTGCTGGACTGGAGGGAAAACTGCAAATTTTGTTTGCTATTTTTAAAAGAGGGAAAATAGTCTGGAAGTTTCCTTCACATGACTTGTCTAGTAGTTCAGATTTTAGATGATCTAATGGCTCTTTTGGATTTAAATATCTGCTAATCTTCCTCAAACTAGAAGGGTGACTTGAATGCATTGGATTAGGTATTTCAGTACTGACTGTGTATCAACTGTCTGAGAACAACATTTATGTCCTGCTATGTTACCCCTTTTTTGAATCAGAGCATCAAAACTTTTTGGACTTGTAGATCATCGGGCTGGTGCTATTACCTCTCCTATATTGGGGGCAGGGGAAAGAGAGGAGGGAGGCAAGAAACAAGTTGGGCAGCTTTTCTCAGAGAGGGCATAGCTTGAAATGATATTTGCAGAGTGCTGTTAGAGAGTGCCTTGAATGCACTTTTCATCACCTGGCAAATTAGATCTCTTCCTGTCAGAAAGTTAGACTCTAAAAATGTAAAATGTCTGTGCCAGAGATTTCCAACTGCCAACAAAAGGCTCACTTTCATGAGGAAAATAATTTAAAATGCTTCTGAGTCATTGTGAAAAATACGGGCCATGACTGTCTGCAAAAGCCCATTGAGCTGAGGCGCCGAAGACAAGAAAAATTGCATTCATACCACTGTGATCATCACCTGTCCATTCAGCGTGATGCTCTCCAGGAAAAGACAAAGCTGGAGTGACAGCTCAAGGAGCAGTCTGCGCCTTTCTGTGTCACTGCTTGTGCTAACCTGTGGCACCACGCGGGCGCAGGGCGGGTAGAGATGTGTGAGAAAGGAAATCCTCATGCAGGTTTCTTTTTCCTCCTCTCTTTTCTTCATCCCTGAAGTCTTGATGTAAACTTGCTGTGATAGATGCAGGTGGCTAAAAATAGTGTGGTTTTTGTGTACCATACAAGCAAGTGAATAATTTTTTGCCGTAAGCAGGATGCCAAGGGACAGCAAAAACCTGATGGTAGTGGCAGGTAAGGTACAATGATGGAGTGCGGCTTCCAGTCCACTAAATCAGTGGCACGGTACTTGGCACATTTGCCAATGCTTCTGCAGCTGGAGAAAAGCCCTGGGGAAACCCTCCCTGCATTTAAAAATTATACTTGAGATACACATGTTTTATACTAGGAGTTTGATAATTTATCCTTGCAGCATAGGAACCCTGCAGTAACAAGTGATAGTTCTGTTATATTACTTGTTGCAGCTTCTGCTTCCTGGATTTTCAGATTCTTTGCTTCTAGCCAAAAGTACACCATATGTATCTCTCCACAAGTGTAATTTTCTTGGGACACAAAAGTTTAAAAATTACAGTAAATGCTGGGCAGAATCTAGGAAGAAACTATTATGATCAGTTCAGATTTTCCTAACTGTACCTCTCATATCATCAGCACCAAATCTGGAGGTTATTTCATAGAGTTACAGCAGATGACACATGACACAGTTCCTATATATAGGAATGTGCTCTGACTTTTGAACAAGTAGGGAATCCACTATAAAGATTCCCATTTTGACACTTTGGTGGGTATAAATCCTATTATTATTTAATGTCCTAATGCCATACTGACTATTATTAGGAGCAGTTTCCATCATCTGGAATGAAATCCTGACCCTTTTGAAGTCAAACAGCAAAATTCCCATTGACTTCAGTAGGACAGATTTAACTCCCTGAGCTGTGCAAGATCGTAAGTCACCTGCTGCTAGCCAGATCCTGCAGCAGCGGGTATTTTTATCAAGTCGACCTCGTTTATGGAGTTGCCTCAGAAAGTCTGCTTAGACTCAGAGAAGATACAACTGGAATAAAGCAGGTGCCCTCCTAATTGGAAAGTGAGGGAGGCAGAGTTTTACAAGAGGTATTCAGTGCTAAATAAGGAATAGAATCGTTTCCCTGGGGAGCTTGAAATCCTTTAAAAACTTTTATAGCTTCCTATGTCTTGCCTCTGGTTCCCACTGCCAGATGGAGTATTTCATGTCCCAGAAGGATGCACTTCTGTATCTTCACTAGGCTTGCCGCACAAGGGATGATACAGGGAGCAGCCAGGAAGCAAGCCTGCTATTTGAGGGGTGGTGGCAGTGATGCTGCTCATGGGGTGCAAAGAGGTGGAGCAGAACAGGGTTTCTTGCCCCTCCTGTGCTCAGTATTCTTAATTGTATGGCGAAGCATGTCTGAATTCCTGAACTGAGTAATGGGTTGTGAATTGCATCCCCACTGCAGCAGTACGATCTGAGAGGTATATATTTTCTACTCAACATGTTTGTTTCTCCCGCTATTACAAGAAAACTAGATTTGAGAGGATGCTTAGATCCTTTCCTCTGGATGATGAATGCAGTCTATAGCCACACTACTTCATTATGCAAATAGTTCAGACAAATCTTTCTTCCCTCCACTTTCCTATTTAAATGTGCTATTGTGAACAAAAGATCCAGTGTCATTGGAAGGACTAGTATTAGATTGTTCACATCATTAGTTTAAATGAGATTATGGTTATACCATCTGCATTCGATTGTACTCCATTCAAACCTTGTCACTGCCTTTGCAAAACTCAACATCTTTTGGGGTGTTTCTTTGAACACCACTTATCTGTATTTCCAGCACTTCACTGCCTGTAATGGCTGCACATAATTTCCTTTACTTAAACATTGCTGATTTGCTGGGTCTTTGTGTCAGATTTCCTGTTCCACATTATTAGTATTTAAACTTTCACCTTTTAAAAATCAGATGCCAAATTAATCTCATGTTGCTCTTTTTCTAAGCATTCCTCACTTGCTAGAATACCCTGGAAATTAGCTAATTTTCTCTCATGCCTGACATTGGCAGCTAGATACAAAAGCCAACTTCGCCAACTGGCGGAGTTCACCGTCCAGTTGTTGGCCCTGCTGAGCACACACGGGACTCAGACCAGAAGCCCCATGGTCCCCTGGCAGCAGATCTGTTGGTAGCTGTGAAAGGGAGCCATGTCCTGTGGCAGAGAGCTGAGCTTCTGTGAGCTGAAAGCAATTCTTCCCACATCTCCTCCCGCCATGGCAATGTGCTGCTTGGCATGCCAGTGTTCTCAGCACCGACTGACACCCAACTGCCTGCACAGTACTTGCTCTCCCAGTGAGATTTGGCTGAAGTCTTTAGTTCTTAACAGCAAAGTCCTGCCAGTCTGATTAATATCCCTCCAACAGCCTGTTTTATATATAGTTAGACATTTCCAGCAATGCCTCCAGTTTTTATGTTCAAGATTGCATTTGGTGACGTATGCCTCTCATAGGAGTCACCCTCCATGCCCCAGCTGCATTTAGCAGCTGTGCTAGTGGCAATTCCCCACTGTCACGTCCTTCCTCAGAACACTTCTCAGGATGGGTGAAGGTTGCCAAGCATGGCATGCCTGGCAGCCCACTCCTGTTCTGCATCTCATCTCAATTCCCACTCATTTGATGGACTACAAGAGTGGTCATGGGTGCTTGTCCTTTGGCTACCAGAGGCACCTCTGGTGCCCGGTAGCAGGGCAGCTGGGCCTTCCTCCCTACTCATCTGCCTCTTACCTGAAATACCTGCAGGGACAAATAAGAGGCTTGAGGAGAGCATGCTGAGATGCAGCTATAGGAAGAAAGAGGCACTGAACCAACCCTTTCCTTTTTATTTCAACCAGCTGCAGCCACATGAGCTATCTGCTGGCTGTCTGCTGTCTTCAAGAAGAATTTAAGTTGAGGGCTGCCTGTGACATGTTTTGCATCATTTCTGTCATCAGAAGTAGAACTTTTGATTGCAGAAGGCTGTATGCAGGGTAAGGTTACAGTCATGGCAGGTTACTTATAACAAGTAACATAGATCATTAAATTCACATAAAACTGCACAGGGAGGACAGCACAACTTGGCTGCTCTGAACAAGATCCATTCAGATAGAAAAAAAAAGTAGTCCTATTTACATATGAGTGCGCAGGAGTTCTTTCTTCCTGTTTTTGTCTTTCATTTGTTTCTTTATTAGAAGACTATCCATTCAGTGTAAGGACTTTATTTTATGAGTATTTTATGGCTCTATGTATTGTGAAGGCTTAAGGAATAGCAATAACCATACAACACAAAGTCGCAACACATCATGCACACAGTGTGCAACACAAATCTTTTATTAAAGGAGGATGAAAGATGGCCAGAGTTAAATTACTGACCTGGATCTCAGGAGAGCTGAAAAATTCCCTAAGGTCTATGTCATCCCTGCTCAGCATTTTCAGTTTCTCATATATAAAACAGAAACATTAATTCATTTCTAAGAGCCCTAAATAATTAAACTGTAAGCTTTGTATGCTGTCTTATGGCATATATATACTCAGTACTTAGTTCAGCTGGCTGCAGTCTTTTACAGGGCCCCTAGATGCTACTAAAATTTAAATTATGAATCAATAACTTTCCAATATTTCTGTCACATTCACCAAAAAAACATCCTACCGAGGTTTGGAATGCCACGTGTTGATTAGACATGATTTTAAATGTCTACTTAAAGTGTTGTAGACAAAAGCCACCAATACAGTGGCTTTAATAAAATGTATACCAAATAAAAAACAATAAACAAAAGGTAACCAGCGTGTGACTGCATTCAGATTTTTAAATAGAAGGAGCATTTGGAAGATGATGAGTCTAGGATCCTGAGCTTTAGTTTATTACATCTTTTGTGTAGACTTAATTCAGATATAGCTAAGCAGCATTTTTGCTTTTACTCAAACATTTTGCCAACCTACATACTGTGTGTTTTATTTAGTGAGGGGGGGCTACAGTGGCAGCTTCTGTAAGAAGCTGCTAGAAGTTGTTCCCCTTTGTTCAGTGGACTCGGCCAGGCCTAGGGCGGACCTGCTGCTGGCCAGGACAGAGCCAATTGGTGACAGAATGTTCCCTGTTAACGTCTCTGTGATAGTGTATTTAAGAAGGCAAAAAACAGGAAAAAAAAAAAAAAGAAGATGTGAAGAACGTGAAGCAGAGGCAGAGGGGGAGGCGCGAGCCTTGTAGGTCTTGCAGCCCTCACCCTCTGGCCTCCCACCAGGTGGCTGACTGGGCCCGACTTGGCCCAGCACAACTGCAAGAAGTGGAGAGGAGATGAGATGTGAAGAGAACCTCGGAGGCGTCTGCTTGAGCAGATTGTGGAGAATTTCTTGTGAGAGGAATGGCTGCAGACGCCAAGGTCAGTGAAGAAGGAGGGGGAGGAGCAATGCGGCTCCTGGCCAAGATTCCCCTGCAGCCCGTGGTGCAGCCCATGGTGAGGCCGGCTGTGCCCCTGCAGCCCATGGAGGCCCATGGAGGAGCGGAGATCCACCTTTAGCCCAGGGAGGACCCCACGCTGGGGCAGGCGGATGCCTGAAGGAGGCTGTGGCCCATAGAGGGCCTGCACTGGGGCAGCCGGTTCCAAAGGGACTGCACTCCGTGGAAAAACAATCCGTGCTGGAGCAGTTCACAAAGGAATATAGCCCGTGGGAGGGATCCCACACTGGAGCAGGGGAGGAATGTGAGGAGGTTTTCCCCCAAGGAAGAAGGAGCTGTGTGTGATGAACTGACCATAACCTCCATTCCCTCTTCCCCAGTGTGCCTCTCAGGGAGGGGGGAAGGAGGTAGAGATAATGTTAAGCCTGAGAAGAGGGAGGGGCGAGAGGAAGTTACCTTGTTCTCTTTTTCATTATCCTGCTTTGGTTTTAATAATAAACAAATAGTTTTCCACAAGTCGACTCTGTTTTGCCCATAACAGTAACTTTAAGGATCTCTCTGTGTCCTCATCTCAAATCTTGCGCCTTTTTTCTTCTATTATCTCTCCCTGTTCCCGTGGAGGGTGAAGGAAGTGAGAGAGAGACTGCGTAGTCTGCTCCTGAGAGGGGCTAAACCAGAACACAGAATATTATAATACTTTCCAAAACATTTCCTTTTTTGTTATTTTATAAGCTGCTTTCCTATGTTGCAATGTAGTTTCTGCATCAGTCTTGCCATTATAAATTATTAGAAATCTGTTCATTTTTTCTGTTTAGCTTCAAGTTTAACATAGTCCTTTGAGAATGGCAATAGCAGCTAATGAGACTTGTGAAGAATCTTCTGTTGTTTCGAAGTGCCTGTATAGCAAGGAGCAGAAAACTGAGATTCCCTTACCCTGTTTATGACCTGACTCCAAATGATACATACTGCTGGAGAGAAGGTAATTTAATACCCATTATTACCATACAATCCTGTATCTCCTTTAAAGCTGTGAGCTTCAAAATCAACTCTAGTCATGTATGCTCATTTGAAACCTTAGCTGAGCTTTTTATCAAAGCATGAAACAGAGCTGCTTCCTAAACACCTTCCCTTTCTTGCACACCTGAATTAACCAGTTTCTCCTCATCTAACCAAAGGGAGAGATACTTCAAGGTCCAGGCAGATATAGTAACTACTGAAACATAGCATAAAGAGAAGGTACATGCTAATTAGATTACTGAGGCACTTTAAAAGGATTTGCTTCCCTTATAGAGTGTGCAACACGGCTGGCATGTTAATTCAATTGTAAAGTAAATTATTTAAACTAATAAATCATTAACTTCACATTTTAGTGAAGTATCTCATTAAGATGCATAAACATGGAAATTTGATACATTTATGAAAGTACAAGACAATGCTCAGGTTGTTTGTGAGGTTGCAGGTTTGGCCTCCGGTGCCTGAAGTCAGGAGAGCAGATTCTCACCTGTGGGGTCAATATGATCTACAGGTGTCCTCCAGCCCAGTTCTTTCATCTGCTGACCTTGGTACCTGATATATGGGCACATCACTCAGCACTTGGCTGCAGAGACACTGGAGTACTTGTAAAGGTTTTACAAGCTGTGAGGGAATTTGGTATTTGAAATAATTTCTTTGTGGAAGGACACGGGGGAACATTTTATGACCCTTCACTTTTTTTTATAAATTGAGCCTTCCCTGTGCGTTTCATCTATTCTCCCTTCCCTGCTTCTCAGCTATGAAGAACAGGATGCTAATTCTGTCTGCATGGAGCTGTTTCTGTTGGATACTGTTCTGTGCTCTGCAGCAGTCCCTTGCTCCTTCGAGCCAGCAGTGGCCAAGTACACTTAGAACATGCTCCTTGACGGCTTGTTATCAGGGAATACAGGCATTTTTCATTAGTAGGTAGGAAAAAAAAAAATATTGGCAAAGACTGGCATACCTTAACTGTATTTTTTACAAGGAAATATACAAACCTAATGTCACCCCAGGAAAATACATCTGATGTTTGGGGGAGTCAGAAAGTCACCACTGCCCGTGGATGACCCACCTGGCCAGCAGGTTAGAAGAGATGGCAACATCTCAGGCACAGCAAGAGGGAAATGAAGACTTTGCCCATTTCTGGGTTTCTGGTTTAATCTTTAAGTCAAAAGAGCGGAGGAAGCTGAAGCAGAACAATGTGAAAATTAAGGAAGGGATCCTCACAGGTCCTGTTAGCCTTCCACTTGAGTTTTTCCTCCACCTGAATAAAGACACACAGGCTAATCCATATGGAAATCACCTTCTAGGTAAAGCCATAAAATCAGTATATATCTTTGGCTGGTTTCTAGGTGGCTTCAGAGAGTAAAAAAGTGTCAGGAGGTCAGGGAACTTCCCTGTGATAGTGAAAGTCAGAAGAACAGAGGAGCTCTAAGGATTTGGACTTCTAATTGTAAATCACCTTGAACATTAGCAAAGCTGAGATTCATCCAGCATATTTCCATAGTGTGTATATAGACTGTAGCAACTCTGGCAGCTGAACCAAAAGAAACTGCGGGAAGGTTATCTGTCTCTACTGGAGGTGTTCCTTGTTTATCATATGAAAGTTTGCTATAATAATAAATAAAAATAATAGCAGCTGTACATACACTTCAAGGAGGATTATCTCTTCATATGAAATCCTGGAAGAGATGAGGCTGACTTCCTAATTGCTAAAGAGAAGGAGGAGGACATCTATTGTTCATATGTACCAAAAATGTTATTAAGTCCCTAGTGCTACAAGCAGCAAAATCTTGTAACTGAGTCATGGAAATAAGGTGAATTCTGGAATCCTTCATAACCTGTTTCAAATATTTGACAGCAAGTGTCATTAATGTGTGTATTCCTGCTGTGCAAAGAGATAATGAAACCAATTTCCATAGAAACATCACAGGACAGTAGCTGCTTTCATATGTGTGGGATTGATGTGCAACTATTGGTAATAAAGCAGTGTTAAAAAGCAATAAGAGATGAATAAAAAGAATGTATGTAGGATGCTTTGAAAAGCAACTGTGATATCAGGGGAAAGTATGTGTCCTGTTCTGATTATGCACCAAATTATAGGTGAAAACCTGTGCACCACTTGGAAATCATACACAGGGAACTCCGCTACAGCCAGTTTTTAAGTACAGTTGCCAGTAACTTAAAATTTCTGACATCTTATAAAGAAGTTACTTTCATAGAAAACCCAAATAGTTAGGCAGCAAGTATTGGATCACCTCGTAGGGACAACCGAGCTGTCCTGAACAGCTTGGTACTCAAACACCAGTGCACCGTTCAGAACAGTGTGGCACTGCATGCTGTGAGTAATTATCTTCAGTCCAAACTTTCAAGAAAGCCTTGTGGCTATTTAGGTTTTAAAGTGGCACTTCTTACCTAAGCACTGCATTTTAGTACTTCTGTAGTAGCACAGAATGTATTTTGATCTATGCTGACCTGTTAACTCTTAGGAAGGTGGCACCATCCCTGACTTGAATCCTGAACTCCTGAAGTTGCTGTCCTGTTGTTACTATAAATCAAACATTGCTGGATGTGTTAAGTAAACTCAGTATTTCTGAGCAGAGTTGCTGCCTACATCTGGGTCGTCACTGAGGATCATTTTAGTGAGCCCTGAGCTCTGGCTGCCGTTATGAGAGATGCCTGGATCAATGGAGTCCAGTAGTACCACAGAAAGGAAAGAACCAACTTTGGGATATTGTGAGGGAGTGTATGTGAACATATGTGGAGTTTTAAGTTAGAATATAAACCTTAAGCCAATCTGTCTTCCTTACAGATTTGATCTGCCTAAATTACTAGGAGGAAGAAGGAAACAAGAATACTATTAAAATAAAATCCTGTAGTATTATCAGTAGCAAGCCTGCTGCATTTCAGAAATGTGTTAGTTGCGGTTAATGTGCAGTGGGTACTAAAAAAATATTTAAACTATCTTTCAAGGATTTAAATGAAAATTGGCTTCTATAAATACCAATTGGTTTACTTAAATGCATCCAACTGTGACAAAGAAGTGGTAGGAGGAGAAATAAATCAGAAGGAATTAAAATGCATTTGTTTTGAGAAGTGACTACTGATTTCACTGAAAAGCCATATTGAGTTGAATAAAAGTGGTGAATATTTGCTCATTTATTTAAACTATATTATTTCCATATATCACTATCAGTTCCACTTTTAATGAAATGAATTCAATTAAATGGGTTCAGTAAAACCATATCAATTAGAAAAATTGAACTGGCAACAGCAGTGGTAACACCTAGGTCTTTGACGCAAAAAAAAAAGAATAATCCCATTGAAATTGATAAAATAGGCACAGAATTAATCCCAGGTACTGGATTGAATATAAATGAATTGAGGAGATATCCTGGATGTACAGATTGTGCCTGTTTATACTGTGTAGTATATAATTGCGAGGTGCAATTAAGCATGGTACTTAAGCATGGCTGTAACTGTTAATATATGTGTAGCTGTTCTTTGACAAATCCAGCTGGGAGATGCAGGAGTTTGGGAGTCTGGGTTCACATGCATTGGAAAAAGAAAAGTGGAAAATCAAGGCATTTAGGGCAAGTCCGAATTTGACAACACATGTTCATGTAATATTTTGCCATATTATTATCATGTTTCTTTCATGTAGTTTTAAACCTATGCCTAGCTTTTGGTGCTTTAGCCAGTGTTTCTTTGTGTGACTTAATAGAGACATAATCAAAGGATATTACAGAGCCTAAGATTTAACAGAGAGAGGAGCTGATGCTCTGTGTGACCTTCCTGTTCTTTGTCCTCTTCTGAGTGGGAGAAACTACAGCTGTGATTGAGGAAAGGCCACACTGAGGAGTGCTCTGTGCAAACGGGTACTGTCCTGTTACTGCCTGAGTGTGATTTACTCCAGTCGTGTTTCCTTTGGACACAGTAAGAAGCTCACAGTAAAGTCCAGGTAGTATAGAAACCTGTGGGAGTGGTGCTCTTGAATTCAGGAAACGCTGAATTCATCAGTGTAGGTAGCTTGAATTGTTGATGAGCAGTGCAATGACATGTATTTGTTCTCATTCTCCAAGCTCAGCTCTATAGCTCTGGAGCTGCATCCCCCCCTAATCAGGAGCCTCCAGTCCCAATTCTCACTTCGGTGGAGTTTTTGCACTGGGGTTTATAGGTAGCAAAGGAAAACATTAAAAGGGATCCATTTTTCTCAAGCTGGGCAACTTTCCTGTTTTGTTTTGATTTCCATATGTGCTCCATAAAGAAAGGACCATTTTTTAGGATCAAGGCATTCTTGTTTTATGAATTCTCTGTCTTGTCTTGGCAGAGTTGTAAGATGCATTTTATATGTTTGAGACCATCCCCTCCAATACCTGACTTGTCTACTCTTATTTTTTAACATATTTCTTATGCTGGGATTTTACTCAGTAAAACCAGTAGATCCATTCTTCAGCAGATGAAACTATCAGAGATGCAAAGATGATATTCATGAGCGATGGTTTCATCTGGGGCACCACTATGGTACCAATAAGTCTACAATTTTACCCCTGGTGAGGAGCAGGCCATAGAGTTTGCTTTGTAATAAAGTTTGTTTGCTAGCACGTCCCTTCTCCGTAGCTTAGCATCTCCTTGCTTCCACAGTAATAAAATAACTGAGCAGCTATTAGTGAAGCACAAGCATATATATTTGAACTGAGGTTCCTTCTCATACTGAGAAGAGATGTTGATCTGTTCCATAACATCTTCTTTTCCAGATGGCTATGCAGAATGTGCTGCTGGTTTGGTTCACTAATGACTTTATAATGTATTTTAATCTGACACGACAATTGCCTAGATCACTCTTACAGATATATTTCTTGAGAGCCAAATAAATATATCTAGTAGTACCACATCATCTGAATGTAATTGGAGGAAGCCACAGGCTTCCTACCTGCATTAATCAACTGTAGATGAGCTTAATTAATCTCTCAGATCTAAACAGAGAAAGAGAAATGAGAGCTATTTGCTTGAAAGCCAGTATAGCAGGCTTTGAAAACGTAAGAGCCGTCCTGTTTACAGGTAGAGATGTGTAATGATTGGTGTCTTGCTTAAAATCTCTGTGAAGGAAACATAGTCAAACACTTGGGGCTTGATTTTGTTCCAAAACATAATTTCCCTCCTGGGACACAACTTGCCTAAAGCTCAGCTGTGTATATGAGGATCCATCACCAATACCTCACAGTACTTAGCTTCTTCACTAGCTCTTCATCACCTATTTCCTAGCAGAGAAGAAGTAAATGTGTCATTTCTATTAATATTTTATCAATTTTATAGGTGCTAAATGAGGTAGAATAACAGGATACCTAACTACAGTCTCCTTTTAGGCTGTGTCATTTTGCCCTAGTTCTATTACAGTTTCGGTGGCTGAGGTAATGCTTAAATAGAAATATCCATAATAGCTGAAATTCAAGTGCAAATAATAAAGTATGTTGATAATATGATTTTATGCTTTAAGAGTAAAACAAGCAAGTGTCTCTTTTCATAACATTTTACATTTCTCTCATTTGTTTGGGGGTAAATCTGCCAAATATTACACAGCTGGCAATCTCAAATTCAGGAAAGGAAGCTTTTTGTCTTCATCTTCTTCCCGGCAGAGTTGGTAGCTTCCTTGTGCTAGCAAATTCATGAAAATTAAATCCAGGGGGATAATTATTTTGTCCAGTCTGACCAGTCTATTATGAACTATTAGAGCTTGTTGACTCTGTTGAGCTCTGTAATTTGTGCTTAACCAAAGCATGCTTTCCAGCAAGGCCTCCACGGTCACTTGGAAGAGATACAAAGAGAAGAAAACCCACCACTTCCTTTAATAATTTTTTTCCAGTGGTTAGTCACCCTCACTGTTGCAAATTTGTACTTTATTCCCATTTAGAACTCTTCTGGCATCAATTTTCAGCCAGTGGTGTTGCTGGGCTCAGAGGTGGATGCCTCCTAGATCTCTCACTTTTTCTGTCACATAATTGGTTTTTCATGAACAGCGCAAAGCAAGACTGAAATTAGCCCAGCAAAGCAATAGGAGACGTTGGAGTGGGAAGCCTTCCTGTAAGATATGAAGGTAATTTTTTATCCTATTTATACTAATATTTTATTGAACTTTGCATCAGGTTAGTGGATAGTCTTTAACCGTGACTTCCTCTGAGGCAGCACATTGTTGATGCTAATACAGAGAAAATATATTAAACATTTGTCCTCTGGCACACTCTTCTCTTGTTCTCTCCCTAGCACATTCTCCCATTTCTCAAGAGGATGGTAATCGACATGCAATTTTGCTATCTCGCTGATGGTTCAGACATGCATAATCCAGATTTCTGTTCCACAAATGTTGGCTTGTAAAACTGCTGCCTCTGGACTGCTTTAGGCTCCTCTACATGTAGGTACACGTCCCTTGTATGTGTAATCTCATTGTATAGGCACAGGGATGCGTATGCAGACGGTCTCAGGCACTACATCTCGTTTACATAATAGCATTAGTTGATAGCAGGAATTGATTTATTTATTTCATTAAATGGATCATTTATGCACTTTATTTATTTGCTCTTTAGGTCTAGTTGTAGCTCTTCCCTGTGGAATTGACTGGAGTTTTATAGATCAAAACCCAAGGAATAAAAATGAAACACTTAAAAGCTCCATCACTTTTGACGGTGATTTGGTAGCTAACGGCACCCAATGTATTCCCTTACACCTAAGAAATCCAAGCTGACTGAAAGGCTCTAAAGTGTTTTTCTAGAAAGAGGCCAATGGGGCTGTAAAATTGATCATGACAGATTCCCTGGTCCAGGATGCATTTTGTGGTCAGAAGAATCCAGTGATGGCATCCCAGGATGGGCAGGCACCAGTAACTCAGATTTTGTGCATCCCACATATTACAGTCTTGGCTCTTCCTGCTCTCCCACACCCGAAGTATGTATTCCAGTAATCTCAACATGGAGTCTATTTCTTTCAGGTATTGGGTCTGTTCCACTTTTAGTTTAAATAAAGGTCCTAACTCCAGAAATGTCGACATGTCAGAAATTGGTTTAATTCTGAATCACAAGAGAGCGTATTTCAACATTTCTTGCAGATTAGAATTAAAGGAAAATCTTGTTTTGGAAAATTTTAGGAGAAGTAAATTTAAAAGGATTTTTAAAAATATTTTTCTCATTTTTAGACTCTTTCCATTGTTAGGATTGTCAGAGGTAATTAATGATACAGATTACTACAGGGCATAGCAGCCCATTACCGCTGTTGCACACATTGCACCATGTGCAGTCATGCACCATGGTTAAAACTTTGAAGACTGACCATTATAAACAGAAGAACATCAGCAGAAAATAAACCATTGCATCTATTTTTGTTATTTATAACATTATAACTTCATTATAATGTTAACTTTGAAGTAGTAGCATAATTCAGAGTGGCAGACCTTGTATCAGCAGGCAGCCCCTTTTTTTTCTAGTTTGGTAACATAGTATTTTCTCTCCTATGAAAAGATCATTAGTACTGTGCCCATCTCCTTAATAATAATACAAAAAAAAAATAGTGTGGGGTGGGTTTTTTTTCTAAGTCATGAGGGATATGCTAACAAAACTTTTATTAAAATATTCATTCCAAAAAACTTGGGATCTGAACGCAACCCTTTTAATCTTCTCACTTGCCTTATGTGCTAGAGGGTATTGCTCTATGTGTGGGTGGATGAAAAAAAAAGAGTTTCCGTGAAGTCTAGATACGATGCCAAATGTCAGTGCTGTCTTGGAAGCACCTTTATTATCAGTGATAGCTTATCTGGTCTCAGATAAAGCAAAACTATTCAAAACATCTTAATAAAAGTATCTGTTTGTCTTTCGTCTGCTAAATGGCAGCTTATTGATTTCTTCACTGTGCTGTTACAGTAGTAGAATTTGAAATGTTTTGAAAACATCCCTTAGAGCCACACAACAATAATTAACAGCATAGCAAGTGCTGAGCAGCAAGTAGCTGATAATGACAGAGTCTAATGTCGAGTGAATGCAATTAATCATGGATACTACCCATAGAGCTTTGGATTTATACTCAGTTATTATGAAGCACTGATGAGGTCCCCTCTCGATCTTTCCCAATGTATGTATTAAGAGTATCTCTTCACCATAAGCAGAAGAAAGCAGAAGGAATGCTTTGAGACTTGTGTTTCTTAATATGTTTCCTATCACTCCATTATGCAGTTAGTGGCTGGTATTCTCCTAGGAAGGCAGTATCATGGAGAAGCAGGAGCAGTTCCTGCCTCTAATCTTTCCAGCAGACAAGACAAGAGGCAATATATATCCACAGTCCAAAAGAGGCAAATAAGCACCAGTGTTTTGGTACAGGATACCTTTACGCAGTGTAAAAACAACCTTTCATTGCTCAGCTTTGCTTATGCTAAGAAATCATGATCAGCGCTGCATGCATACTGGCAGCTTCATAATTCATATAAAATTGCTTTCAATCTTTTCCTTCTCTGTTGTTCCTGCCATCATGTTCCACTTGATCAATACACTGTAATACCTGTTTGGCACTTGACAAGTGACTAGGCTCTTAACGCTGAAGTGAGTTCAGAGCAAGGAAAAGGGCACAGGAGTTTGGCGTGTTGCAGCACACTTTCAGTCAGACCCAAAACTCTTCATGGCTGAGTAAAGAGGATTTCAATATTCAGAACTGTATCTCTCCAAACTCAATTAAAACACAACTTGCAGTCTCACCTAATCCCCAAGAAAGGAAACAGGAGGCAATAGTGATTTTTAAACTGAAGGATGCGTTCCTAGTCCTCAAGGAATTCCTGGCGGAAAGACCACCGTATCTCCTCTGTGTTCAAAAGAAAAGTACTTATCTGTCTGCTCTGTGTTGAATTGAATGTGAAGGAATAACTCCACTGATAGTCAAAGCATCTGGCTCATGGAAAGTGTGGTCATTGGCAGGCTGATTAAAAGTCGTGTACACGGTAGACTCTTAAATGTTTCACTGAATATGGGAAGTGAACTGCTTGAACCTTACTGGTCCTTATTGGTCACCAGCCAATCCAGGAGTGAAAGTCTGCTGATGAAAGCAAATCATCTTCAAGGAGCTGCAAGCAAAAACACAGCAACAAAATATTTCTTAGAAGATAATGGGTCCAAAAGAGTGAATAATGATTGTTGTTATGGTGGAAGGGGTCTTCAGGACTGACTCTGAAGCTGGTCTCTCAAAACTCCATTTGTGCGGATAAGCACTGAAAGCACAGCTACAGAGTCAGATCCCTCTTTCTTATTGCTGCCATACACTCCTTTTCAGAGTTCATAGTAAGCCTGTGGAGCATATGGACATGAAATGTTGCCTAAGATGAAGGCTTAATTGGATTCCATACCTGGCCTGATACTTCAGACAAAAGCAAAGACCTCCACAGAAGTAATGTGATTTTTATTCATTTTGGAGGACGTGAAATGAGTGTTCCTAAACTGGAAAGGATGTAAGTTTCTGGGTTTTAGGCAAAAAGTAGTATTAAACTGAGGGAATGGGAAGGAAAATTCCCATGTGGCCAGACTATTCCTCAGCTGAATTTCCTCAGAACCGGAGCATACAATATGGGCAGTTGTTTTCAATAGGGTATTATATGATATGCAACTTTTGTCTAACTTTCTGAGGTAACTTCTATGTCCTGAAGGTATTTCATAACAAAAGTCAGGAAAACAAAACAAGAAATGTGATTGACAATATTTCACTCTGTAAGGAGTACTGGGATTCTTTTTCATTGTCATCTCACTTTTAAGCCATTACTCCATAGTGCTTTGGAGAGTGATAGAAGGACATTGCTCTCCTAATACCTTGCTTTAACAAAAGTGTGATTCCCTTGTGCCTGATTTCCACAGCTAAGTAGAAAAATGCAACACACTGGAAATTCAATTTTTTAGATAAGACATAAAACTTCGAGCATGGGTGATAATTACAAAGTCTACAGAGTTTGCGGAGAAAGTACCATATGACAATAAGTGCAGAAGCAGAATAAAAACTAAGCAGTGGATAAGACTGGAGCCATGGTTCCTTGGTTGACTTTCTGGAGTTGTCTCCACAAGTTCATTTTCTGCTTGTAAGTGAAATGGACAGGAGTGTTTCAGTTAAGCAGCTGGGAAACCAAAATATATTATTTTGTTTTCCCAGAAAAATAGTATTTTGAAATATTTCCAGTGCTTCTGTAAATAAATAAATAATAAACAAAACCAATATACGTTAGCAAAATAATTAATCATTGTGTTTTGAGTAAGGGAAAAATTTTAACTATGCAGGATTGTATTTTTTTTTTTCCAAGGATGGTATTTGTCATTTGCCATTCTAGTCTGATTAAAGTAGAAGACATCTTTAAAGCCAAAGATACCTGGAAGCTGAAAGGATAATTTTCTTCCCTATCACCTACCATTTTCTATCTTCTTTGTTCTTTTTCTAAAGCTAGAATTCGGTGCAACACTCCTGAGAACAGGAGGATTATCCAGGCTTTTTTTTCTTTCATATGTATCTTTTTTATTTTACTCCTAACTGGTCTGAAATCTGTTCGTTTTGCCATTGGTATTAGTGGAAGCACTAATGAGATATTTTATCAAATCAACATCTACCTATTTAACATCAACATAGGATTGATATTTTTTCCTTGTTTGCATATCAAAAAGTATAAAAAGAGAAGTGGTTGTTCAAGACAAGCAGTTGCAAAGTATCAGTGACATACTAGTTATGAAATCTGTTTATTTTCTGTCAGTACTAATTTCACTTCTCTCCACCACAGAGCAAATGCCAAGCAAGCAGCAGAATTTTACATCATTGTGTGCTACACCTAGAAACATTGTCCCCTTATTTCTATAAGAGTGGCTGCCATGAGTCTGAATTAATGACTCTGTATGTGTGTTATGTTCATGATCGACATTAAGTCTTCCAGGCATAATTTTCTGTAAGGAAAAGTCATTTTATTTCCAACTGAATAGGCACTCTATCATACTACCCAAGTCAAACAAAGTTATTATTTGGCTTTTTGCCATGTTGTACAGTATAGAAAGGTCATACTTTTAATAGCTTTGTACTCCATGGTAATCAAATTTGTAAGCCTGGAGAAATAAACTACTTGAATATATCGGTGCTCTCTGTGCATGTTTAACCACTGCTGTTCTGTTCATGTGGTACCTTCCTCCATGCTGCAGCAGCAGAGCAGGCTGGGTTTCACCCTTATCTTGGTTATTAGCTTTGTACGTTAAGGTATAAAGTGCTATTCATATAAGAGCAGGACTAGCTAATTTGAACTATTTCTTGCTAAACTCCAGTTTTGAGGACTAAACCAAAATATACTGTTCTCAATCAGATGTTTACTGATAGACAAACAATGCTACATTACTGTAAACCTGGGTGGACGTAAGTGTTAATAACTTGCTCAAATCAACAATAATTAGAAAGAACACCTGCTTTTAAAAGTCATTTTTCTTCTGGTTGACTGGGCATTGCATTTGCAGGAGATGGATGCTGATTACATGCAAATGAAATTTCTAAGGTTTTCTTGTGTTTCCTTTTTAAAAATAATCATGCCCTGTTGTGCATTAGGAACAATCCAGCTCAGTTATTGTTCAGCAGCACCCGTATGTCCAAAAGGAGCTGTGAAACCTTGAAAAGTCCAGAGGAAAAGAGAAAATTTTGCATCAGCACTTGGGCTATCTATCTTCTTAAAGATTAGATTAACCTGAGATTTTTGTGATTTTATAATAACAGTTGTTATGAATTGGCTTAGAGTCAAGGTACAATCTGACTGGTGAGAGGAGATGAATTATTAACCTGTAACACAACGGTTGGGAATTGGGGCTGCCAGACAGGACTGTTAGTGTGATGTGTATTGATGGCTTCTTGGTGACGAGGTTTTTGTCTGTCTCAGAATAGCTGAGGCTGGTTGCAAGAGCCACCCTGCTTTGGTAATGATACCTTTCTTGGTCATTGCTTTCATTGACCTTTCCCTTTTCTTTCTTGAATTTTACCTTGCCTGCAATTTGGTGGTCAGAGTTTGATGTCTACAACACTTGGCCATACTTCTTGACCTCTACAATAAGGTGAGACTCAGTTCCTAAATCTCAGCTCTTAAATAGCATCTCTTACATTTAATTGCTAAAAATGGTACTAAATACCATTTCATATTTAGTCAGAAAACCTAAGCAATATTGTCATGGAGACAGAAATCTTCCTCACCTGTTACAGATTTCATTGCTACAGTGCACTGCTAGAACTAGGCTTTATGTTTTGCCTATACAACATATGCTACAAAATTTGAATCCAAGTTACCTAAAAATGTTAATTTAAACTGGATTGTTAAATCATATGGTGTAAATCCCTTATTCAAATCAAAGTGGTCTTAATTGGATTTAGCTTAATTCACTTTGGAAGTGTCCATATCGAATTGCAATAAATTTTAGTCAACTTTAAAAGCTCATTCAGTGTCATTTACCTGAGCACCGCTTGCACTGTCCTCTGTCTGTAACATATTCTCTGATAAAAAGCCTTGCTTTATCAAACTGGTGCTTTTCATAAGCCTTACAGAAGCAGCAACATGTTTTAGCTCTGTTGAATAGTGCTTGCCCCATGACTGGGTTTCGCTGTAAAATATTGTAGTACTCAGGGCTCACCTCTAAAAGACTCAGGTTGCTGTCTGTTCCAGTGTGATCTAGGCCTTCTCCTGTAACTGCTTTCACACAGCAGGAACCCCCAGCCCAGCAGAGCACAGCGCTCCATCTAGCCACAAATCCATCAGCTTGCAAGTGAAATGGGCTGAGGGCCCTGCTTTGCGTTTTGAGTAAGTAGGTCACAGAAGCACTTTTGTGAAGTGAGCCTGCATAACTTAGAAAATTATCATTTGTAGGGAATTAAATGGATGCTTCAATATGTTTGACAAAGGTTCTTCAGAAGTAGAGTCTTTGTGTGAGCATGGAGAAATTAGGAAAATGTAGTACATTTTGATTTTTTACTCACTTTTTTTCCTAGCTCTCCAGTTTGCAGCCATCTTTTCTTCCAATCACCATTTTTTCTTGCCTGCTGAAACTTCTTAAATACAGTCCAAAAATACATGGTTTTGGTTCAGAGGCCTTTTTCCCTTTCTTTGAAAAGAAAGAAGTTGTTCCTGTGCCAACATATTCTAAGGTAAATTTCAGTTTCAGCTGATTATCAATGAGTAACTTATGTCATCACATAGAAAACAGGATTTAATTGAATAGAAATATCAGCAGATTTTTGTTGTTTGAAAGCAGGCATCACAAAATTTTAACATATATGAAACGGTGTCATGAGCATAATTACATTTAAAGTTCTGTGGCTTCATTTTGCCATGTTCATAATAAGGTCATCATCTTGGTGATGACCAGGTACTGAGCATCAAAAGCATTCTCTTGAGATGCAGTTACAAATATTTACAAGATGAGATTTTTTTTCCTGAAGATAAATTTAAACTTGCACAACTTTGTTCCAACAAGAGATACTCTAGGATTGGATTGACATCTTTGAAGAGATAAGTCATTTTTCTGTTAAGATAGGGGGAAAATCACCTTCTGATGCTTTTAACAGAATGAATTGGATCTCTGAGTGAAGATTTGAATTTACAAAAGGCTGATTTTAAACACTTCCACTGTACCGTGGAGAGGGCTGCAGGTTGTCACTGCTCTGCAGGCAGAGTGATTGTGTACAGCCAAACAAACAGTTCATGACAGTGACACATCGCTCATGTGGCAGCTCCATTCTGGATGAGGTGATCAATTGCAGTCCACTTGCAAGGGATATTGTACATAGACTCAGTGTGTGGCTGCAGCCAGGCAAAGAAAAAAAACAACCAAACAAGAAAAAGCATCTAAAGTTTCCCATTTTAAGTGTAGATTCTGACTTACTGGTTAGGCTCTTACTGTATGATCAATCAACATTTGGTACACCCATCTTTGAGAGCAAATCTGGTGAAGACAAATGTTGGGATATCTTAGCTTTTAATATATTTTGATGTTTCTCTCCAAAGATGTCTGTTAATCTGTTCCTTATTGACCCATGACCCATACCTGAAATGTTATGTGATGTCTCTGCCTTTTGCCCTTCTTTGGTGCCTTCTATTTCTCCTCAGACTGGTGCTACAGGGCAGGCATGGCACGTAAGCAGTAAGGAGAGGTTTTCCACATTGTTGGTGTTACAGTCCCAGTACAATCGGTAAAACATTTGGACTGAAATCACAATGTCATGATGGACCCACTTCTAGTGCCTCCCAACAAAGATCTGCAGTGTCTTATGGACGCCAGTCTCAACCAAAGAGACATTAGAAAATAAAACACAAATAAGATATTTCTCTGAAACATTAATCCAGAAATTCTCTTTAAAAGCAAACTGAGATCTTTAGCTGCTTATGAGTGCAGAAGACAAGGGATTTCATTCACTCTTTGCCCTTGTTATGCGCATGCAGCAGCTGGAGCAATCAAACAACTGCAGGCTGCGCTCCCAGCTTGTGACCTGGGACTCCTTTAAACACTCAGAATGTCTGGTGCAGTGCCACACCAGCCTTTTGCCCTTAAGTCCCCAAGACACTATCCCCACATAACAATGTGAAGATTTGGAAGCCAGAGCTGTATTTTGGTGACTGAAATTATTATTTCTTTATTTTATTTTAGGCATTACCAAACTTAGCCTGAAAGGAGCTGTAATTAATAAGCAGTGCACTATCTGCACTCTGGTAATGGTAAAAGTGGTCAAAAGATTGTCTAGAAGCCATAGAGGGAAAAGGCAGCAAAAGAAAAGGGATATTAACTTAATTAAGTCAGTAAAGAATGAGGGAAGGACACATGAATGTTTGTGTGACAACATACCTTTTCTTTATGTTCCCTTTGAAGTTAAACAAGGGATGTATCTTTGGAAAGGCAGATTGATTGTCTTTGAAAACATCAGTTAAGCTTGAAAGAAATATTCAATGAGTATAAAATTCACAAATGCATAAATCCTCAACTTTAGATTATATTAAAAGGAATCTAATGTTACATTTCCCTGCCTCTTACAAACTCTATCTCATTAAGGGTGGTTCCAAGAAACAGATTGTGGAGAACTGAAAAATGAGAGGTTTGAATACAGCAGGAGGTTAGAAGGTAAGCATAGGGACAAATAAGCAGGCGAACCTTCTGCAGGTCCCAGCAAGATGGAAAAACTGGCAGACCTGTGTTCATAATGTGATAAGAGCCTGTGGTATGGGCAGAGACTTGGTGGAGTACAGGGAAGAAACCTGCAACTTGTGATTTACAAAGCCATGAGAGAGGATGAATGTGTGCTCAGCCCTGTAAGACTGCTGCACAGTCTTTGATCTTAACTGCTTGGTGTTTTCTCTTGTTTAATACTTGTAATACAGTCTGCAGTCATCAGGCCTGAAACAGCTTGCAGGGATGTGAAAAGGCAGTGCTCAAAGGCAGCCTCCCCTCTCCCCTTCCTGGGCTAGGTGGCAAAGGACAAAACCAAAACCTTAACTCATAGTAAGTAAGTGCCACATACAACTTTCCAATATTTCAGACCCATGTCAGGCATGTTCTTTGCTGTGTCTAGGTCTGAGCATGTTTTCGAGGGCTTATGCTGTTGTGGGTGTCTCTCTCCGGTGGTGTCTGTCCAAAAGCAATGCTGAGTTAAGGCAAGGCAGAGGTAAAGGGGAAGGGGTGGTGAATACAGATACAGGTTGAAAGGCTAGTATGCAAATAATTTTCCGTGGTGCTACATCCATAGTCCCGTGCATATTAAAGGTTGAGGTCAAATCCATTTCTAATGTATTTTACACAACTGCATTAAAAGATTAATTGAACAGAAAGAGAGGGTGCTGTCAACAATATCTGGAGCAACCTGCCCCTGCCTCCCCCAAGCACTGAGATGGGCAGAGTTTACAGCACTGCGCAGCTATGCAGGCCATCATTTGCCTGTAAAAGACTGATAGATTGCATGATAGTGCAAGTGATGTGTATCTAAACCAAAAGAGAAATCACCTAGTGATTCCTTAATTGCATTAATTTGTACAGCTAAAGAAGTAAGTTGTTCTCTTAAGATTTCAGGGAGCATTGTGTAATGCTGGGCATCCCATGTATGTGTTTCATAAGGGCACAGACTCCAGCCCAGAAAAAAAATGAATGTAAAATCTAGGAAGGAACTGTCATACTCTGAAGTAAAACATTTCAATGAGCAAAGCAAAATATGACTTATGCTCTCATCCAGAACCAAACTCAAATTGTGACTGTGCTTCTAATTGTTTGGATCACACAAGGTATTGCTGAGACCAGAGCTATCTGTGAGGGAAGTATTTGTGTTCACACGCATCTGGGAAACACATGGAGTCACAAAATGGAAAGAGAACAAAGGAAGGGTTGGAGAGGGACAGTGGGCAGGATAGGGCAACCTTTCTTGTGCTTGATTTCCCTTCCTTTTCTTCTTAAATATTTGTATTACAACACTGGGACAGCAAATGGTTAACAGCCAAAGACAAAACCCACTGTGACCGTCAGGTCTCTGTGCAATCATCAGCAGAACTAGCTATTCTAGCCAATTTAATAGCTTGAAAATGAACTCATTAGTGGTCTTTTATCAGTGGAAAAAAGTCTATTAAATCCGGATGTGTGAAGAAGCAGTGCGGAGGCTCATTTCCATCCCACTTGTGACCTGAACAAATCAGAGAAATGCTTTTCAAGGAACAGGGTCAGGCTTGACTGCAATAAGATATTTTCTATACACAGCACCCAACTTGTATCTTTCCTTCAAGTTTCTGATGCAGTTAATTTTAATTTACAGTCTATTTGTCACTCCCCACATCTCTCCCTCTCACCCCTTCCCAGTACTGCTGTCATCCATAAACATGGGGGCTGTTTACACTTTATAAAGAGAAAATGTACTACAGTCTGTTGGATTTCTTGATATACTTACCCAGTGATAGCCCTCTGACAGCTCTGGACTCCGCTTCTCACTGACCAAGGCAATAAGTAAAGATTCAGATCCTCATCTGGAAACTAAAGGACACAGCAGAATGACGCTGATTTACATCAGCTTGGGATCTAGCTGGAGCTGTGGGCAGAGCCACAACATGCTCCAGTCTCGCTTCTGCCCCTTTGGTGAACAGAAAGACAAATGAAAAGTGTTGGTGATGCACTTCCCCCAGAAGAGGCAAAAACATGGTTTATGTCAGGATATCGACATTGCTCTGGGATTACGTCTTAAATTTATCTATAAAAGGTTGTTTCTATATTTTTTGCTTCTGACATGATGCACAATGCTGAGTGAGCTAACTAACCTGAGACTAAGATACACACTTCCCTCGGAAGGTGGTAAATCTGTGGGACAATGCTACCAGGCAGCTGTCTGCCTTTTAGCAACAGCAACAGCGAGTTTTCAGTCTTTAGCCTCCTGAGGAGACAAGCATTTAAGGACTGTTGGTGACATAAATATTTAAAAAACATGTCATATCTTGACATGAATGAGTTAATTATCTTTATAGGACTAATTCTAAAGACAACTGCTTCCGACACTTCTGAAACACTGTATTTCCATGAGAGATACTGTCATTCCTAGAGAGCTGTACACTGTCATGGCATACGTGCTGAAGTAACACTCTCTTCAACGCTGTATGGGAAAGGCTGTTTCACTTTTTCCTTGTGACTATTTGGTCAAAAGTTAAACTCGTAATGGAATTAAATTATTTTTTAAATTTAATTCCAGACATTTTATGCACATGTATTTAAACTTACATTACTTAATAATATACTAGGATTACTTAATGGCCTCTCATCCTGCCCTGAAACATAACCCTATTATTCCAGTCTTAGCTCTCCTATGAATTGAAAATCTCAGCTATAGTAAATTCATTTGAAATTATGCTGGCATTTTACAGTGAGTCTGTGGGCTAGTTTAAGATCCCACCAAACTCATTTACTTTGTCTGTTAAGCCAGGCATGAATCACAGATCTCTGGGGTGAAAATTCGCTTTATTAACCCCCTGGGTCATCCAGCTACCAAGGCAACGGCTTTCTGCAATAAGTAACTCCATAACTAAAGCATCAGCCACATGAAATCCAAATCCCTTGATTAGAACAGGGGCTGGTAAACTTCAGACCGGGTACATAAATACTTCCCAGAAGTTTGTTTAGCTCTTAGCAGAAGCTGTTCTCCTTCACTTGCTTTGAAAGGAATAAAATTGAAAATTGTTTGCCAGCCCAGAGCCGGCCTGATAACTCGATTTACATGGTCCCAGCCTCACAGCACACCGCAGCGATTCTCCTGTCATTGCCTTGTGTGCTGCTTCTTGCATGCCCCCGTCCTGGGGGACGCCCATCAGCCCTGGAGGTCTGGACATGTTATTAGCTTGTCTTGTAGATGCTGTAAGGTTTGCTGAGAGCCTATCGTGCGCTTTATTGTGCATCAGAAGAGGAGACATGGGGGATACTTTATCCCATGCAGTCCAAACTTAAATAAGTTTTTAATTAAGACTAAGTATTTATTTAATATTTTAAGGTAAGAAGAAAATGCATTTGCGTAGGAAAAAGATTCCACCCTTTTGGGTCTTCTGAAGTCGAGTGTAATTGCTGTGTCTCTCTCAAAGACATAAAAAGGTCATAGAATTTCAAAAGTACAGCAAGTAATTGTAACAAGAAAATTTTGTTGAACAAAGAAGTCCCTGTCTGATTTAAGATGTTAAGATTTGTATCCCTGTGCAGCAGTAGATGTCCTGCAGCACAGGTGGGCTGCGCTGGAGCACTCTGAGGCAGGTACCATTATTACAAAGCATCGCTCAATCTGCTTTCTCGCTGAAGCTTTTGACATGCTGTAAATTTGTTTGTAAAATTCCACTGTGCTTTGCTTAGCACATCTATAGACCAGGAGATGTGTGCATTCTTTGCTGAGAAGTAATTTTATGTTATCTGAAGTCCCATTTTTATGTTTCAAAGTCTTTCTCCACACATCACTGGGAATGTTAAACTCTCACAAAGCAAGGGGAGAGAGCCATTTAAATAACACGCATACAGATAACATGCTGGCTTTTATTCTTTGTTCTCAGAAAGTATATACTGTACAAGAAAAGAACATGGTCACCTATCCCCTTACTGGAGAAACTGTCATTCCTGATTCATTTATACAGGGTACTTAAGATGCCTTGAGCAAACTAAAACAGCTTTAAAGGAAAATTAATCTAGTTTGACTGGAGAAAACTAGTTTTTTTTCTAGAAGTGTAACACATTTATTAAAGAAAGATGTCATGCTGCTTTTGTAGGCCCATTTGGGAGGACTGTTAATAAAATAATTTGCTGTGCTTTCACCTCCCCATGGTGGGAGGATGGCAGCACAGGCAGCCACCAAGCACCATCCAAGCTAAAGTGATGGGGTGGATGCTCCCATCATTGCTCACGCTCTGTTCCAGTCCGACCGGGGCAACGCGGACTCTGCTGTGTGAGGTGAAAGGCGATGTCCTGCCCCACTGGAAGGCACAGCCCCTCGTCCTTTCTCCGTGGTGAGAGGGAGACCCAAGCCACCCAGGCCCGATGGTGGCAGGGCAGGGGCACTGGCTTTGGATGTCTCCCGATAAAGTAATCGTGAAATGACGGAGCAAGTTCTTTGCACCCAAGAGGGAGGACTAGACTGGCAGGGTCATGACTACTGAGAGGCTGAACTGCTCAGGAGTGAGTTTCCCATAATGACGCTACAGAACGTTGTTTGTTGGCCCTGCCTGAACTAGGCATGTTGAGCAGACACCTTGAAGGGGAGAGTTTAACCTCTTCTCTACAGTAAAGTTTTTGAAGAAGTGTGTGTTGGCTGAGAACAACTTCTCAGCCTTGTCTTTTCTTCTCACCTCTGAGGGAGCCCTATTCCCATGGCTTTTTGTGTTGAAGGATTTTTATGTTGTTGCTCTGTGAATAGAGATTTAAAGCAGTGATTTTTCTAGGTATCCTAGTGAAAGTACTTTGTCGAAATTAACACACTATTTTGCATTAAACTCAACAACTTATTCTTTTTTTGGAGAGGGGAAAAACACAGTACTAACACATATGATGGTTCTTTGGTTCTTACATGTACTGCTCTCTGTCAGCTTGGTGGCAATGTCAGTGTGCTATTCCTCAAAATAACAGCTGAGATTAATTAATGGGTAGTGTGTCAAAGTAACAACCCTTCTTTATGTGGTTGGATACTTTCAAGGATACTACAGAAGTCTTTCTACTGGATGTATGGTGGTATTTAATGATATTGTTGTATAACTAATATCACTACTAGACTTTGTAGAGGTTTTTTTTTTTCCACGCATCCTTTAAAATCACACAGATTCTTTAAGGGCTGATTTCTGTATTCATGGAAAAGATTTGGACTTTTTTCCTGAAAATGTATCCCAGTGAAAAGTAAGAGCCACAGTCAATTTTGAAATTGCAAATGTAGTTAACAAAGCAAAAGTTGCATGTTTTTTTATTGCTTATGTTAAAGTTCTGTAAACATGACTATGAAGGAAAGATTTTTTTTAAAGAGCATTATAAGCTCACACAATTTCTCATTAAAAACTCTAGATATTACACTAGTTGCAAATAAAGCTAACTAGAAGCAAAGTGAACAGACTACAGTGTTTATTTAGGGACTAAAAAAAGATTCCAAAATTCCATCCTGGTGCCAATGAAGAAAGTATTTTTTTTTTAAATATTGAGATAAAAGATCTTTAGAAAAATAAGAGAGTTTACCCATATACATATTAAAAAAAAATCTGGACTATGTATATGTAGCATGTCTTGATTTTCTTTATAGATTTACAAATTGTCCTGGCATAGAACATGACATGGATATTTAGAGCTAGACATTGCAACATAGCTAAGATATTTATTCTGGTAGTTCACACTGAAACTACTTTAAGTGCATCCTCCCAGAAGTCTGGGCCATTGCTTGTCTCTGTAATATTATTTTCTTTGCAAACCTAAGTGGTCTGTATATGCTAACATAGCTTCACTGTTACACAGGTTGCACAGGTTGTACAACACCTGTCGTGCAGGTTAATATGTGTTAGATAGCAGCAGGACCATTTAATGGATATTTTTTAGACAAAGATCTTTCTGACTTCTAATTTGAATCTTGTGAAAGACTCGTGTTTGTACATCATAGCATTAAAAGCATGATGCTCTTAAAGAAATACATCATACATAGATGGACATGGTCATCATGAAGGTCAAATCTTAATATTTAGTAATTATTGATTTTGAATGCAACCTAGCATTATTTTAAAGTGGTTATAATTATGTAAGCGTGTTTATAATTTATTGACATATTAAAATCTTATTATTATAGTAGCACCAAGTGCATTAGATCCAAATACATTTTCTCTGTTCCCTGTTCTACTGACCAGCTAGTTGTTCCCTGTGCAGTTTGGGACATGCTTAAGAAAATGTACCTTTTCTTCCACTTTGATGGAAAGTGAGCAGAAAGGATTAGTCTGTCTGATGAGATGGGATTGAACTGTTGCATAAATCCCCTAACAATGGTGAATTCCACCTCATTGTTAAAAAAAAAAAAATGCATCTCATTAGTTCTCTGCTGTCATTTCCTGCCAGGTTATCAGCTTTAGAGCACTCCTTTGAAGTGTCATGTAGCTGGTTTTAAAATAGGAAGAAATTATCTTGGAACTTTTGAAGAATATTGGCATTTTTCCTTTAACAAATTAGAAGCTGAAGGAAGACAATTGAAAAAAAGGTGTCTCGTCTCGCCTCCTTGCTCCATCAAAATGCTGTCCTTTAGGCAAGATCTTTCAGGGATATACTGTCTCCTGACTGTCATCACTTACACCATAGAGAAGCACCTATGAAAAGCTGAGAAAAGCAATGTTATTCCACCAGTCTGCAGACTACTGTAAGTATCAATACGGTCATGTAAAGATTCCTAGATAAATTACAATTATATTGAAAAGATGACAGTAGCGTCTGACAATGACTTACATTTCTGAGACCCCAATGTCAAAATTTTCTTGTTCAGACAGATGAATTTCATAAAACTCTTCTAGATAGACACAGAAAATATAGTAGCTGTGACTCTTGTGTTGCTCCTGTCTAATAAGACTGAGCTTTGAAAAAGTCATTGCATGATTATTTTGATTTAAAGGAAAGAGAGGTCATATTTCTCCTGTATAGAATTGCGTCTATAGAGGTACATATTATGTAATGCTGGCTTCATTTAAGGACCAAAAGAATCTTAAGATAGTATTGATCTAATCTGTCAAATAGGTTTTCTGTCGCAGTTTTTTTATTAACTGGAGTGGTCACTACAGCACTGAATGTTCTCCTCATTCCTGAAAATTATTTTGGCATAATGGGTTCACCCTGACTTTATTCCACCTTTTTATAGCCACTGTGAGTCCTGGGTAGCAGAGTCTGAAAGGTGAGATACCTAGCTGACAAACATGTAATGTTGTACCAGAGGAACGCACAAAGCGCAACACTAAAGCATGTATCTGTGTGACAGTAAATTATCCAGGCTTCATTTGAGCTGCAACTTTTAGCATCACAGTCCAGCTGGTAAAAAATACACCTGGGAGCACCCATCTCAGAGATGCTGCTGTGACTGGTGTCCACAAGCAGGGGGAAAGCACAGCACAAGCTTGAGTGGACTCGGCAGCTCCTGAAATACTAGTGTCACTGGGGCTCGAAGGTTGCTGTCTCTAAGATTGTTTTTCCCATAGCAAAGTGGGGCATGTCAGCTTTCAGCTGACTAAAAACCCATTCAAGTATCTCTCCTATTCATTCTTATTGTGCTTTGAATTTCTCTTCTATGTTTCCTACCAGAAGATGTAATGGAGACTGTCTAGAGGAGTAATATAAATAAAAGATTACCTGTGATTGGAAGCCTAGCACCAGTTTGTAAGGTGCAAGAACAGATGGGGTGTGATTTGCTTTCTATCAGGTCTTTGTTCCATTTATTCTCCTTGCTTTCTTGCTCAGCTAACTTTTAACAAGAGTGAACTCTTTTGAACAAGCCCCTTGTTCATTCATTTTAGTACTTTCATTTATCTCCTGATGCCTGCTGTGGATAGGAAGCCTAAAGATATTTCATTAATGAAGCATGTGAAAATGAACCAAGTGGACAAAATAAGCTATTAATTAATTTTCATATTTTTTGGTTATCAGGATTGTGCAAAATAGTTTGGACAGATTAAGAACACATTTTACCCTTATCCCAAATGGTAACTGAATGAAACTGGAAGTCAAAGTATTTAGCAGTTTCTGTAGCACTCAGCACTCACATCTGTCTGCTGTGGGTCGAGAGCAACACAAGAACTGACGGCCTCGGGCTCACCAAGGCCAAGCCACAAACACTCGTCCCAATGGGGAATACTCACTTGCAATAGCAGAAGGAGTGTCTGTAGTCTCAGGTGTGCAAGTCTTAGCAAGTAGCTTTTCACAGTAATAATTAAACAAATCTTCTAATGTCCAGAGTACAGAGGAGAACTCCAGCAAGTTTTGTAGGTTAAAAGGGGGCATATACAGTAGAAACATCAGTCTTGTGAATGAAAAGAGACTCAGAGATGTGTGAATATTGTTTTTATTGTAAAAACCTAAGAGTGGCCCTGTGGCTCGCAGCAGATGTACGTGGAGCTCAGCCCTGTGTCTCTGACAGCGGCCGGTTGTGAACACGAGGGCAGAGCATATGCTGCTCCGAATGGTCTCTCACCACCCACTGACCAGCAGCTGAAACATTTGCTGAGCTAGATATAGTGTTTTGGACCACTGCAGAAATAATAGGGGGGGGGGTGAAACAAACAAACAAGTGTTGCATAAATGACTTGATTAGTGTATATAAATTGCAATAGGGGAATCTTGTCAGGAGAAACTTTACTCCTCCCCCTCCTTCTTCACTGACCTTTGTGACTGCAGCCGTTCCTCTCACAAGAAAAATTCTTTGCAACAGGCAGGCAGATGCCTCTCAGGTTCCCTTCACATCTCCTCTCCACTTCTTGCAGCTGTGCTGGGCCAAGTTGGGCCCAGTCGGCCGCCCAGCGGGAGGTCAGAGGGTGAGGGCCGCAAGGCCCACAAGGCTTGTGCCTCCCCCTGTGTGTCCCCACTCATGCTGCTGCTTTTTTTTTTTATTTTCTGCTTCTTAAATATATTCTCACAGAGACATTGTCATTGTTACCAATTAGCTTGGCCCTGCCCAGGGATGGATCTGCCTTAGGCTCGGCTAAGGCCACCGGACAAAGGGAAAATTCTGCCAGCTTCTCACAGAAGCTGCCACTGTAGCCCCTTCTGCCACACAAAACCAGCACACCATACTAAATTGGTATGATTGCATAAAACCACAAGAGTCCATTGATTTCAGAGCTCTTGTGAGTTTACTTTACATGACCTACTCTTTCTAGGGCGGCCTTAGTGAAGTTGTCCCAGATTTCACCTGACTTATGGGTCCATTTCTGTAAGTGCTAAATGCCTTCCACTCATAGTTAATTAAGTCCAAAACAAAGTCGTCCACCAGTCGCAGAATTTAGCTGCTAATCTCAGCACCTACGATCACTTGTTTTTTTATTCACTCTATGTTTCACTCCTTCAGCTGGATTCCAGTTTCAGAAAACTCTCTCTGTATTGCTCCTCCTGTCCTACCTTCTGAATGACACGAAGTGTCTCAGCGTCTCATTTCTCTACATTGCACACAACTTTTAGACTACTGGTCAGACCTGCAGATCTTTCCCTGCCTAGAAAGCTTTTCCTATTTAAAAGTGTTTGGATGCTGTTTTCAACCTCTTGAATGTAGGTAATCTTCCATTTTCAGTATCTACTAGTGTATTTTATTTTCCTTGAACAAATGCTTCAGTACAGGTCCCTATTGCTCTTTCACTGTAGGTTACAATTTAATGAGCTTTAATAAGCTCAGATGCTGAGATAGGGTCCTAGTTTCGGCTGGAACAGAGTTAATTTTCTTCCTAGCAGCTAGTATGTTTTTGTGGTTTGGATTTAATATGAGGATAATGTTGATAACACACTGATGTTTTAGTTGTTGCTAAGTAGTGCTTATACTAATTCAAGGACTTTTCAGCTTCCCATGCTCTGCCAGTGAGGAGGTGCAGAAGAAGCTCGGAGGGAGCACAGCCAGGACAGCTGACCCAAACTGGCCAAAGGGATATTCCGTACCACATGATATCATGCTCAGTGTATAAACTGGGGAGAGTTGGCCAGGAGGCTGCGATAGCTGCTCAGGGACAGGTTGGGTATCAGTCAGTGGGTGGTGAGCAATTGCACTGTGCATCACTAATTTTGTATATAATAATAATAACAATAACAATAATAATAATAATAATAATAATAATAATTCCTTTGCTGTCTTTATCTCATCCCATTAGATTTTCTTTTTTCTGATTCTCCTCCCCATCCCACTGGGCGTGGGGGCGGAGTGAGCGAGCGGTTGCATGGTGCTTAGTTGCCAGCTGGGGTTAAACGACAACAGCTAGATAGAGAGATAGATTCTGCTTCCTACATTTAATATAATGTGTTGCCATGGAGATAAGTTCTTCTCTATCTGACAAGTGACAAATAAGCCGAAGAAAGCATTGCCAAAATAGTTCAAAGATTGGAAATGTGACATTAAAAAAATCTTTTTGCCGCTGAGCTAAATTATTTACTTTGCCTCTCTTTTTGCTGTTCTATTTTATCTCTTCTCTCTGGAACCAACTTTAATATCCCCACTTCTGCTAACAGGACTGGCAAGCATGTCCTTTTGGAGTCTATCCCAGTTCTACTGCATGAACTGGATTACATGTTACTCAGTGATGGAATTGATGTTTATCACCCTTGTCTTGCTCTATGCTCTATGCCCCCTCATCAGCGAAGACTGGAAGGCTTTTCTTCATCACAGATCCATCACTTGGGTTTTTCATGATCCCACATCTAGCAGTTCACTATGCAGCACTGCAGGTATTGTGCTTGGTGGGATAACTCACAAGTTCATCTCCTTATGGGGTTTACAGTCTTGTTATTTTAGCTTGTCCTTGGTACTTTTCCAAAGCGCTTTGCCATTATGTGAGTAAATCTACTGGATTAGCAATTTAGGGTTTGTTGGTTTAATTGGTTAGATGGATTGAATAATCCATTTAGAATACCTACCTGTCAGAGTAGAGCTAGACAAGTGCTACCCTATATGTGTTCAGATACGCGCTGAAGCACCAAAATCAAAATTGTTCTCTTTTGCCTTATTAAAGACCTCAGGGGCACTGCCATTGATTTCACCCCTGCACAGCAGTGAAGGCTGCACATTCGGAAAGCACAAGGCAAGGTAGTCTTCTCAGAAGTGGAAATGGTGTGAATAGTGGCAGTAGTTCGTGGAGCTGCCCTGGAAAAAGGAGAGAGGAGCTATGTTAACCCTGAATGCTTTGAATTGAGCACTAAGCCTGGTACTAAAAGATAATTTTTCTGACATTACCATTCATTTTTGCTTTGCAAATACTCCTACAAGGACTGTGCCTTACTGCACTAGTCACTACCCTGGCTTGTGTCTTCCGTCTTTGGTGTATTCATATCAGCATAATTTATTAGTTTCCAAAAAGGACTGACTGAATTTCTTGTCTGTGATGTAAATACCAACAGTCTTAAGAAAAACTCAGTTGACAGGAATGCATATGGTAGAGTTTTCAAAGGACAGCACAATGAACCACTGGCTCAGGAAATGTACAGCATGCACTTTATTCTGTGCTTACAGTCAGCAGACATCAGCCATGGCAAGACTCAAGATCATATTTTCTTTATTTTTGGTAAAGAAAGAGAGGACTTACATAATCAAAGTCTATTGGAAAAAAATGTCTAATATGTGGAAAAATTCCACATATCAAAAAAATGAGGCAAACTTTTCTCCTCAGGAGTGCAGGTGAAGTTCAGCTTCTCTACAGGGCACGGATATACAGACCTAGGCTTACTTGGCCAAGAAGTGGCTGTTTGGCCAGGTGTCCAACATTAGTCATAGGAGAACTGAGACTTTCTTGCTGCCTCTGAGGTTACCATTTTGCCAGTAATATCCCTCCTCTCTTCCCAGAGGAGAATGCATCGCCCTCAGCTAATGAGTACAAATTAAGTTGACTAACCTTCTCTTGATTCCTCTCTCTTTCTCCCTCTCATTCCCTCTCTCTCTCTCACACTCATGCTTATCTGGGAGCAGGCATGCTCTTGACATTTTAGCAGTAGCAAAGAGGGCAACAATCACCTTTGACTGAAACTGGTTTTTAGATAGGTACCTAATGTGAAGTGTTGACTGCTTGCCTGTCAGATGACTGTTTTCCTGAGGGTTTTGGAGAGCAAGAATGATAACCTGAAGGGCCTGTACAATCATGTCACATTTCTTCTTTTGTTTCTTACTCTTCACTGATGACAGCAAAGGCATAGACTGACTTGATGCTTTCACCAATACTGTAGCCATGAGACAGGTTTACTTTTAGTTTATTGAATCTTCTGGCAGGTTGCATATGTGGAGGGAGTCTCTTGGAGAGTGAGCAGGTGGACTTATCCATCGTTGTTTAAAGTTGGCTCAAGTCCTTTTGCATAACTAATGCCATATTGTTATCCTGGGTAACTTGGTAGCTCAAGGGCTGGACAGTCAGTCTATGTGATTTCTCCCAGGATTCACTTTCAGGCTGTTTGCTCTTTTATATCCACCTGCTTCCTTTTGGAAATGTGGTTAGACTGTAGGACTGGAGCCATCACTGCTCTGTCAGTGATGAATAACCAATATGCTTGTCATTCTCTCCAGTCATGCCATGAATGCTTTATACTGCCCTTAGCAGATGTTCTTTGATGGAAAACTGCAAACTAGTTAGGAAAAAAATCCCATCAGAGAAGGTTTAGTAAACATCTCTAGTTCCAGCCTCAGGATTTAGTCCAAACATGGATTCTTTGGTTTTTAACAAATACCACTGGAAATCCTGAATGCTTCCCTTCCGCTCAGTCTGAACATTCTTCATTAAATATCAAAATACCTGAGTGCCAAGTTACCCCTAAAAGATAAAGTTTGTGTTTTGAGGCATCCTTTATGTACAGTCTCATCTCAGTGAACTAACTCGGCCAAATCAGCTGGAGTTGAACTCCATGGGAAACTAGCCCATGGGACTGGGTCTGTAGTCACCTGAGGAGGGTGGCACATGCTCTTGGGCTAGTGATCGTATCAGAAATATTTGTTCTTAGGCTATCTACAGTAAGGCTGACATGTTGAGTGAGCTGCCCAAAGGCTTTGATTTGGGTCCTTGGCTTTGTTTCATGTAGTCCCTTGTCACTGGCACTATTTTAGATTTTCAGAATTATTTTACAAATTACTAGCAAGACCAATCAACACTGGAAGAAAACAGCACTGTAGTTTTGAATGTACATTCTATCCCATGCCTCCATGTCCTTCATGCTCTCTTAAACTATTTTATCCGAATGCCGCATCTTTGTCCAGAGCCTGCTGGACAGTAGAACTTTCTGTAGCTTTACAAACAGTAATAGTAAACAGTAATACACATCCTTAACCATATCTTTGAAATAGTTTGCTTCATCAGCCTGAAAGCAATCCTTTCATGGATTTGGATCCGAACAAAAGACTTTTGAGCCACCTTTCCTTCCATTTATGAGGTTTTACTTTAATATCTCGAGAGCTACCCTTATTTACAGAGGACCAATCAAATGGATTAATCTTCTGCCTAATTTTACTGCTCCTCTTTTACCCAATAGTGTTTTCTCTGTTTAAAAGTAATGATAGTAAGCATTTCTCTCTACTGTCTCTGGTGCAGCACTTCTGAAAAAGGTATTGCTTAGATTTTCACACAGATGTCATCTTACTGATGAAGTCTGACAGGGCAATTGTAATTTCTAGAATGGAAATGTTTCACAAATTGTTTATGTTTGGTAAATGTCTTTTAAAAAATAGTGAATGTTAGGTCTGATAAAGGGAGCCATAAACAGTTCTGGGAAATGAACGGTTATTTATCTACCAAACACTGCAGACAGATACATCTCCGTGCTGATCTGCAGGGATTACTCCTGTGGGTGATCTCCACAGGCAATCTGCTTGCCATGTTTCTCATGGTTTCTGTAATCAAACTGCCAGCTCGTATTGCTTGTGGCACTCCTTTGTTAAGAAACAATTTTAAAAGATGATGAGTTGAACTAGGAAAGGACTCTTGAACTTTTTGGAGAATTGAGTACTAGGAGAGTGTAGCTCCTTTGGAAACTGTCAGGATTGGCTCTGTGTGCATGAGGAGGAACACATCTGAGATTATCAGTACTTTCCTTGCCATCAATAACCATCCCTATTGTTATTTTCAGTTATATTGTTAGTTACCAAGAAGTAACTAAGCCTAATATCTCTCATACTTTCACATCAGTGTGGCTCTGTTGACTTTCCTTTACAGTCGTGTGAAAGAAAAAAAAATTGATGTATTAAGGAAACATTTTGCTCTCTCTAATCACACAAAGGGTAATACATTTAGAGTGACATCAGGAAAAGCAAAGAGGAGTAGTGTAGCTGAAAGTCAAACTTGAACATCCAGTAGAAAAATGAGGCTTGGGATGCATAAAATTTCTGTTTAGGCAAGTTCAAACTAATTTTATGAACCATTCACCCAGCTCAACTTTCTTTTTCTATCTCATTTTCCTTACTAGCTAAAAACAAATACAGCAAACATCAATAGACCTTGAAAAACACATTAAAATTGAGCACAAGGTTCCTCCTTTTTTTGATATATCTCAGCTAAATTGAAACATCATTGTATTTTTAAGATGACAGCTTTCAAGGAAATATTATATCAAGTTTAACTTTAAAAAAGGGCTGTGTTTTGGTTCAGTCTAAGAAATTTGTGTAATTATATACTCCAGAATATGTTGTAAAGAACTATTAAGACATCTTCAAGAACAACAGGCAGTATAGCAAATTGTTTAAAGCTCTGTATGTGTGTTCTTTTGTCTTTACAGATTGTTAATTATAAAGTTACAAAGAACCTGCAGCCGAAGTAATTCATAATGACATTAGATTGAAAGGTATACTATTGCATTTGTAAGCACTCATTTCCTTTTTTGTTACTGCTTTGTGGATGTGAATTGGCATTTCCATCCCTGAGAACAGAAAGAGTTTCATGTTAATTCCTTAGACCAGAACAATAGCCAAGCAGCTCCAGTGACCGCTCAGTGCCAGTACCATTAGATATGATGTGGTCTTTTGTATAGGGGGATCTGAATTAGAAAAGTAGATGCTATTAGTTGGTCCCAAAATTCAGCAATGTGAGTAGCTGGCAGTTTGACTAAGCTACTTTACTTTAGAAGGATCTTCAAAATGCATACCTGTGCACTGACCTTCACAGGAGAGTTTTGTTGCTGGTATGAGGCATACTCATACATCTGTCCCTTCATCCTCTGGAAGAACAGGGAAAGGAACTGTCTGTTTTAACCAAACAGGTAAACAGCACGTCCATCAGACAGGGCGATGTGCAGGAGCTGTTTGAAGTCATTCAGAATGGCTGGTGGAATGGTCACTCAAAGCAACCTCACTCTGGTGTCACTATCAAGATGCAGGGTTTGTTTCTCTGAGACTTGTTAATAATCTTCAGTGATGGGAGTCAGTGTGTGTTTTGAAGAAGAGGTACGAAGACACCTACTCTGAATGTCATGGATCAGTTGAAACTCTATGTTGAAACATGGATTAGTTACAGGAAAAACAGACCATCAGCACTCACTCTTGTGCCTTGGGAAAGGCGGGCTCAGGCATTGAAAGCTGCAAGTTCTGTGTGGGGACTTGGACTCTACTGAACTTCAAGTGCTTTGCTGTTGTAGGATCAGGATGACACATTTGGATTTGCCTCTCATGGCCAAAAGATTAGGAGGGATATAAAGGAATAAGACAGATACCCAGTTGATGCCACCAACTGGTACAGGTGTGTGAAAGACCATAGCATTACCTTGATTTACATTGCTTAGAGATTTAGTTCTGAACACACCCACCTTATTAAAATTAGGACAGATTATACCTGCTCAGCCTCATCACAGCTGTTGCTGTACTGCTTAGATAGGAAGACAAACTTCACCTCCCTAAATGAGAAAAATGTACCCAATCTTGAAGCTGGCCAGCTGAGTCTGAAACTCTGCCTGTCCTGCCTGAAGCAGGAGGCAGCCTGGCTTTACGGGCTGTCAGCTCAGAATCCTTATCTTCATGTCTTCTCTGTCCCTGTTTGCCGTGTCTGCAGAACATAGCAAAAACAGGTTTGCCAAAACTCACCTTGTGCAATGCTTCAATTTTGTTCCGATTTTAGCATGAAAAGCCCTCTTTTTCTGAACCCCATAAAAAATTGAAGAACTGCTTAGATTATTTTTACTCCTTCCAAAAAAGGCTGAAATCCAGCCTTTTTTTCCTGTCTGAATGAGGGTTTAGGACATTAGTCTAAATTAAATTTGTTTGCTAGTTACTGTGTTAGCCACCTAGAAATGTAAGTTTTGGCCATTAATTCTTCCAGAGGGTTGCTAGAAGTTACTGCATAAGCATAAGCCAGCATGATTTTATTTCATTTCCGGGAACTTTTGTACTTGCTCTTTCCAAAACAGTTCAGTGAAAAATGTTACAATATTTTAAGCACTGAAAGGCAGAGATCTGATAATTCAGGATGCAAAGAGTTTCTGCTAAATTTTACTGAAATATGGCTTTGATTGATATCATGACTGAAAACCACCATATGACTGATGGCATTTCAATGGTGTCTGTGAAATGGAAGGACCTAAGGCTTCAGATCATCCATCATCTGCAGATGTTTACTTTACTGCAAGGGTTCCCATTCCTATAGAGTGGTTTGCCTGAGTGGGTTCTAGTTGGAGCGCTAGCATTCTCCATGCCATCCTGACTCAGAGCTGACTGGAGAAATAGCACTGCAGGTCTGATGCCCTGCACAAATTCTAAGTTTATTTAGAATTTGTAAAGTGTAAAGAGAAATAAAATGCTGACACACAGGTGATGCAGACAGGTCCCTTGTCTTTTCAAAAATCTACACTAGAGGAGATCACTGGAGATTACATTGGCAGTTATGTTTTGCATTTGGTTTAGTCATGGCAGGGTTGTTTTCTGGACTCACTGTTGAAACTGGGGATGGTTTTGGACTGGAAAAAAAAGAGTCAGAGGTTTCTTTTCTCCAATCAGAGTTCACCTCTAATGAAAATATTTTGTTCTTGAGGAGTAGGGTGCTGTTAATGAAATAACACTGATGATCCACTAAGGAATTGCTGTTCATATTGATGCTCATGTAAGGGCTTAGATGAGGACACTGATAGGCCCAAGACAAGCAGGCCATGTGAGAGTGCACAGATAAGGCAATGTATTTGCCTTGTTATTCTGCTGTATTCTGTTTGTAATAAGTTGTGCAGTGTTATTTAATTTGTTGTTATTATGCACAAGATTAATAGATTCTGGTTATCTTTTGTAAATAGCAGGGTGCACAAACAGGGCCAGCCTTAGCCAAAAAAAAATCAAGTAATTATTTGGGACTCTGCAGACCTGTCCAGTCCATCCAGGCCAGTTCCCACATTATTGTGTGGTGCCTGGCTATGTACCCAGCTCAGCTGGTCATATCTCTAGGTGGGGTGAACTCTCCTTTGGAGGTACAAGGGTGGCCAAAGAGGCAGCAGCTGCAGACCTGAGGGGTAACCCTCTCCCACATGTTCCTCTAAAGCAGAGACTAAGCCAAGACCTGTGCTTCTAGTTTAGGACATGCGGTACCAGCCATGAGAGGCAGGAACTTGGGGATGAGTGTGATGGGGATGTGATGGAGGACACGAGGGTGAGTAAGCAGGGGCCCAAGTCATGGCTTGAGGACTCAAAGTGCAGCCAAGAGCAATGCAGGTTGGAATAGAGGAGAGGACAGCTGACAGCATGAAAGGAAAAGACAAATTTGCATTTTTAGGACGAACTTAGACCCTAAATTTTGGTAGACTCCAAAATGTCTAAGGCTTACTCTGAAAGTAATTTTAAAGTGTTAGCGAATTTTAGTGAGGATACATGTGATATTACAGTTCAGTAATACTAGGTGTTCATCTGGGGGTAAAGTTAAGAACACATGTTAAATTCTCATGCTGTCATAACTTGAATGTTGAAGAATACTTTTACCAAGGGGATTTGTATTTACCTGAGTGACTCAGGATGCCAAGTGGCCAAAGGTACTTCAGCTTCATTCTTTCCTCTAACACTGGCTAGCCACCAGTTTCTCACTCTTAAATACCGTATGTATTAAGTATTTCTCACTGTATATAAGAAAAAATATTGCTTGTTAAGAAAAAAATAAAACATCCCACTGTTGCTAAAAGATATATGAAAAAATCAGCACGGTGTAAACTCAGAAAGCACAACATCTCACCTGATCAGAGCCTGCTTGTGCGTCAAGCTCTCAAAGCCAACACCTCATCAGGGTCTACCTCTCCGAAAGAGGTTGCAGATAGAATGGTTTAAAGAGCCTGAGACCCCTTTAATAAATGATTAACCTAACTTAAAACAAAAATACCTTTGCCATAACTTGGAGATGTAAATGTGACAAAGGTGTACAGGATCAGATCTCCCCATGGCATTGCCCCATTCACAGTTCACAGCTTTGCAGTCTTCACAGGACACGCCATCTTTAGCACAGTGCAGTTACGTGACATTATCCATGTAGCCCTGTAACAGGTATTGCCATTGCTAGTTGCAGGCCATAGGCTCTGTACTGAGTTTGTAAGACCTCAGGACTGAGACTGGATAAGTTTGCTCTGCCTGAACACCTGACCTGTCTGCAGCTTTGTTTTCCCTGGTTTAGCTGTGACAGCAAATTCTCTAATTGACCAAGTAGCTGTGGCTAATTTGTTTTACTTTTGTTTATCTTTGTGTGGTACAACCATAGCTTTAGACAGACAGCAGTAAAAAGCCATTATACCATATAGAATAAGATATGTGTGGCTCTAACATAGCGATAGCACGCAGAGAAATGCAGACTTGATATGACAAGCAGAGGCCTTGAGAGAGGGCAACACAGGATGGGCAGAGCGGCGTGCAGGCATGGGGTGATAAGAGATGGGACACGGGCGGGCACTGAGGACTTCATGGCTATAGACAGCTCAGTAGTGGTCAGTTAAAGACATGCAGACATAGAGATGGAAACTCAGAGAACACGGGAGTAGTATCTAAGATATGCAAAGGGCCTCATGTGTGGAGCTGCAGACCAGTGAAGAATGAGCGATACTGTAAAAGCAAGTTACCAAACATATAAAAGTGACTCGAGTGCATCCTGGAGTGAAGAAGAAGAAACTACATGGACATCATGCTTGTCCTAGTACATGATGTCTAAAGAAGTTGTGTGTCACAGCAAGGTGGAAATATATTACTTTGTTTTGCTTGCCATCCTTGTTCAGTACTCCTGGCATATTCTGTCCTTAACATTAAAAGCATAAATACTGAGAAGCTGGTTTGATTGAAGGTGATCTAGAGTTCTGTTCTGCTTGAGTGTCGCACTAGATGGGAATAAAGTCAAGTGAAACAAATGTTTGTTTGGTATTAATGAACAAAAATGTCCCCTACCTTGGCAAAAGAAAAATAAAAGCTGAGTGGTAGATTGTTGAATATTTTTCTTTCTAGCGTACCATCATGTATGGACCAGATCTTTACATTCCAGTGTTAGTCTTCATTATGTCTGAAGCAGCGTAGTTCTGTTGGTATAACTGTCTTATCTTTCATAAAGGAACAGGAATGAGAAATTTGGCTTAATTGCATAGTTTTAAGTCAGAACAGTATTTCTAGCATCTAAGTTGTGCTAGTCAAGACATTCCAGGGTCTGAAAGAGCAGAACAGGCTGTTAATTCTTCCTCTGGGTACTAAATTGATACAGATGTGAGATACTCCCAGCATAGTTCACTGTCTGCTGTGTCTCTGGCATGTCTCTGAAATCCTCCCCAACGTGGGTCTGCATACAGCTGGGCAGGCAATGTGCCTTTGACTGAACTGTACGCTAATCAGGCTGTCAGATGAAGATGGAGCGTAATTAAAGTCAGTGTAAAATTACCCAGAAAGCAGTAACACACTTTAACAGGCTGTAGCTCTTTGACATTTATATCATTAAAAAGTATGTTTTCTCCTTAAGGGTGCAAACCTGGAAGGTGTTTGATCTGACCTCGCTGAGGAGGCTCGTGACCTCCAAAAAGATGTGCCATACCTTGCAGAATTCAGCTATAAGGCATGAAAACATGTTTGTGTTTCTTTCTGTTTCTCTGCCGCAAACATCAGTCTGGCTTGTGGCCTCAACTCACACACAGAGAACAGCAGCAGAAAATAATTCAGTTCTGCAGACGCAGCAGTGCAATGATCTTGCTTTGAATGTCACCTCACATATCAACTACTTTTTTGCCTTCCATGCATAGAAGTACATACACTCCCCAGAACAGCAGAAATTTTTTTGCCAGCTCTTGTAGACCCATCTGTTGAGCCAAATGAGCTTTCAAGTGGTGATGGCATCTAAAAAGGTAGACAAGAAAGGCCACTCAGGAGTTCACAGATTTTGAGTGAGACATCTCTCCATCTTGGGCAACAATAGAACAAAAATTATGGCAAATTCAGGACACTTTCCCCTTCCTGTGTGAATGCATAGCAATGGGATTCTTACTGTCCCAGAGAAAAAAGGCTGGTTTGGGATCAGTAGTGACACTGGTATACAGAGCACTGCAAAGAAGAAAATGTACATGTTTCAAGAGGATTATGTCATGTTCTTCTGTTCCACTAGGGCTGTGTGGCTACAGTGAACAAGAGAGTAAAAGAAAAAAAAATTAATAATTTGATTTAGAATTACAGCTAAGGTAGGAGCTACATTATCATGCACATGAGTATACTCATGATTCTTTCTCCAAAATTATATTTATATAGTGGGTCTAGAAAAACATTAGTGGAGATCCTGCACTAATACAGCTTTATGGCATTAGTCTGACTGGTTTGGAGCATAGGTGGAACTTCATGAGTAAAATCCCTCCAGGGAGATATGTTAGTCCAGTCTGCCAAAGTCTATATGAATTTTTGTGAGTTGGAAACTATGAACAGTGTGGCAGCATGCTGTTCAAGAGAATTCTCTGCACAAACATCAGAGGCATTGGGGCAGTTCCCCTGCACCTAGAGGGTTCAAGGTGTCATGGGGCTCCATCATTTTCTGTCTGTCCCAAGTTGATCAGCCACTACATAATTCATTTTCCCATCTCATCATCATGTAAATTAAATGCAGCATGTTTCTGCAAGAGGCTATTAGACTGCTTTCAATTTGTTTGGATTAAGTGAGTATACATGGACTTCAGATTCCAAACATACTTTCCTTTTTATGTACAGCCAATATACAGAAAAAAACTGATGGACCATAATGAGGAATGAACAGAAATATCTTAAAATGACAAGCAGCATTCTCACTAATGTTGGTATAATAAGGTCAATAACTTGGGAGTCAGTATTTCTATATACTTTTCTTCTCAGTGGTCCATAAATCTCTAATAAAAAAAGCAATTGTCTCAGAATGAAAAAACAGTGGGCAGAATTTTATATAAAGTTAGTTAAGCATTGGTTTTAATTTGAAATCTTTTTGGTGTTATCCACTACTGGTTTGACAAAAAAAAAAGACAAAAAGTCACTTTTATAAAACAATCCTGAGGACGTAAAAAGCTCTCATTCGAGCTCAGCTGTTCAAATTTAGACTCCTCTGAGCTGTGCATTTTCCCTCCCACTGCCATGCTGGGAGGCAGCAGGAGGGAAGGCGTGGAAGGAAGGATTGTCTTCGCTGCTCGACTGCTTGCCGCAGTGCACGCGGAGCAGGGCCCTTTGCTTGTACCTGACCTCCAAGCATTCTTTTTTTTCTGCTGAGAAAATGCCATCAACATTTGTGTGCTTTCTAATGGACATATGTAAAACTGGCAGTGTCCTGGTGACGGTGTGCTATTTCATAGCCAAGCTAAGCTATGGCCCTCCGGGTGGGCATTATGTTGCCTGTTCTGCTGGTAGGACGCATCTGGATGGTTGAGGACATCCCTACATGGCCACGTAGAAAACTGGCACAGGTTGTGTGAAAATATAAAACAGCAGTGGAAGCAGAGGGAGAGGAAAAAGGATGGAAATGGTGCATTAGGGTTTTCACTTCAAAGCATGATGCCGTGAGGGTACTAAATATAGGGTACTAAAGACACAGATGGCGTAAAGATGTTTTCAAAACTGTGTGCTCAACATATCTTGAACTAAATGGGCATAGCTGAAAATAACACAGCACCTTTACACACCAAATGCCTTTTAAAATTTGGCCTTAGTATTTAACATCTAAATTGTAAAACTTGGATACCTCTAAACTTTTAAGAATTTCAGCCTTCATATCCTTTGTCTACTTAGACTTTTCTGGGTATTTTATCATTGGTATAATTAAACTAAAGGAAACTGACAGGTAAATCTCTAATTGGAATGTTATGAGCTTATATTTTCTAGTAATTTTTAAGAATTATAAAACTGTGCTGGACTTCATGGTCTGTAGTTCATCAAAAGCATTGAAATAACAGGTAATGTTAATTAATTCAATCAAATGCTTATTAGTGTGTTTTACAGATAGAGTATTTTCAGTGGGTTTGACTTTATTAAAATAAAAATGGATATATTTTTATTGTGACATGAGAAGCTACAATAAATTAGTGGTTATGTTTCTTAGGTCATTAAAAAGGTAGCAGCTTGGTGTTGCATTGTTACTGCTGATTATTTCTACAGTCAGAAAACGTATAGCTATTCCTTGCAGGCAGTAATGATAGATAATAATTGGTTTTAAAGATGCCACCAGAAAACCCTAGCGAATGGAGGATGCGAAACAGTTCCAGCATGACCAAATGAATTAAAATATACTATATATTACTATGTATGATAAAACTACTTCTGGTAGCTGAATGCCTGCTCAATACCACCAAAAAAAAAAAAAGTGCTTATAAGATTTTTCAATACTTAGCCAAAAGTCAGCGTATGTTTTTGTCTGATGCATAATTGCATATGGCAATAATGTAGAGGAAAGTGATCCGGTATCTGGCAGTTCAGTTGGATTTGCACAAATACTATATTTGTACACTGTGAAAAAAAAATCTATTATTGTCTTACAAGCATATTTAGAACTCAGCTAAAAACAAGATTCAGTGGAACATTTGCACTATCCAGAAAGAATGGTGAATAATTCTGCAGAAATTAGGAGAAATGCTGCCAAAAAGAGAATTGCTACTTCAAGTCTAACTGTATTTGCTTGCTTTCCCTATGATCATGTTTAATCCCATGTAAGGAAGGTATTGTATTTGCTGAGGTGTCTTTGGAAAATCATGGTTGTATTTCTTCTGGAAAACGAGATTTGTTTTGTGGTGGACTGTACCAGATACTGCTTTATTGACTGAATTTTACTTTCTGCATGATATTAATTCCATTCACTCATCATTCCATTCGCACAGCTGTGCTGCTGTGGGAACTCTGAGAAAATGTGTAGAGAAGGAGTGCTGCTGGTTGTTATGTGGCGCTACAGTGGGATGGCATTTGGCTTAAAAAAAAATAAATAATTCCAGATATTCTTGTGGAATAGGTCAAGGTTCATACCTTAAAAGCTAAAGAAAATAAAAGTAACCAGACAAAGCAATTATATTGTGGAATAAGAGATTCAGTGTTGCTGTGAAAACTGAAGTGTGGAAGTTGAACATTGTAGGCCAGATACTGTGAGAGAAGAAGGTAGCCTGGTAAAGCACTGAATTGATATGCTTCTCCAGGGTAAAAGAGGTGAATGCATCACCCTGTGATTACTGTGGGAAATATTTCCCTTCCAAAGCCGTACCCCTAGGTACCAGAAAATACTACTGTGTTCTTTGAAGGACCCACTTCCTATAGTCTTTGTTTCAAGGTTCTTAATTTCATTGTAAAAGAAGGGTTGCAGGCTTCTACAACTTGGTAGGAGATGGTCACGGTGTTGCATTGGCTATGCCTGTCTTTCAGCTGCTGCTGTCCCATGCTGGCCTCCCAACAGAGACCCTATCCTGGGCTGAGCTGAAGCACTGCCTTATGAGCTGGCATGGTGAAGATACCAGCATCTGCTCCCTTCTGCTCTGGCAAAGGGTTGGCAACCTCCGGGAGAGGGGCAGGAGTGAACGGTTTTCTTAAATTACAGTTAAATCAGCTAAAAATTATGTCAGAGAATATCCCTACTTACGCAGCAGTAGCAATGGTCAGATTTGATACCTAAAGGCACCTAGAGCTGAAGATCCATTTCAGATCCAGTCTTGTAGAAAATGTCCTTTGCTGTGTCAGTTCTCAAATTTGTTTTTCATTAACTTTCCTCTTAATGCCAAGATTTTTAAATTCTGCTACCTTAATTTGAGATCCTAGATGTTGAAATTAAGCCTCAAAAGATGTGAGTGGGTTTGGATGTGTTCTGAATACCACTGGCTCTTACTAAATTAGTCAAAGTCACTTATTTTGAAGACAAAGTTTAGTTTTATGTGTCAGGATGTTGTATCCAGAAGGTTTTCAAAATAACTTCTAGATGAATAATGTCAGGTTCACCTCCTTTCATTTTCCCCTTCCAATAAAGTTTCATTGCAAATTTATTTTCTCATGATTACAGAAAGTAGAGCAAAATTGCGTATTTTCTATTTTGGAAAGTCTTGACACTTCTAATGGGAAGATGTTTAGGAAAATAATGGCTATCTAAAAAGCCTGATAAACTAGGCAATGTCAGACAGCCATTTATTTCTTTCCATATTTTAATATAGATGTACAGTGAAATACTTCACTCAAATCACTATCATTTCATTGTTTTAGAGCATATGATGTAAGTAGCCAAAAATATCTTGGCATCTAGATGCAACAGGTAAAATACCTAACAAGACCTTTTTCTAGAACTGATGTATAGAAAAGCCGTTAAGACTTTCCTACAGATCTTTTCCATGCAGTGCCTACTGTCAATAAACCTTTTAAAGAGCCTTTGCCTCACAAAAAAAAAAAAAAGCTATACTGATACACAGCAAACTATCTTTGTTATACACTAAAATAATTGCATCCAAAGTTATAACTATCACACCTTCCCATTACTTTTCTCTCTCATCTTTACCAATTATAGTGCAGTAGTGGGCATAATCCTGGCAATTTAAAGCAAGCAGAAGTTTCACTGAAATCGTAGCTTTCACTGTGTAATTGCAGTCTCTAATTGCATAAATGCAGCCTATTTGCTTGCACTATTCGCTTAGGCAAGTATACCAAGGCATTTGATTCCTAGTCACACAGCTGACATTTTCCAAGACATTTTTTGGTGGAATTTTCTCTCTCCACAATAGTTTTTGACACACTGAGATCCTGATCACAGTTGAGGTTTCTGGCTGCTGTTGTAATGCAGATAGTAGTAATGACCTCACCTCCAGGAAAGGACAAGTGAAAAACTATCAGATAAAATAAATTAAAGGTGAAGAAGAGGACTGAATTTGGTTGAAGAGTTGCCATCTTTGGAGGGATATTTTCTTTCTTTTCTTTTCTTTATTGTGACTCTCTCTTGGTTTTGCCTGTACTTTATGTACAGTCTCATGTGACTTGGTGCTTTGCCTTTTGAAATCAATAATCATTCAAATTACGTGGCACTTATCCTTAACCCAATATGTTTTTTCTCTGTACAGAACTAATAAATCTTTTTCAAAACAATTTTTCCTTTTGCCTCAACACATATTTTACAGAAAATTATTCATAAATATGCATCTCTGTGCATGAGGAAACAAATGTACATATTCTTGAATTGTTTTACCACATAAGTTAGATTGGCATATATAAAAAAAAAAATTAAAGATTAGCTTTGAATTGTGCAAAAGACCAAGGAGTCTGTAATGACTGCTTTGTGGAAATGGGGGTTGTCAAACTCATTGTAATGATAATTACTCTAGTGTCCAGTCTTCTAACTAATATTAGTTAGAAATTGTGACATTCAAGTGGATTGCTTATGATAATAAACACTGTCAGCATCTAGTGACCAATATATCCATGCTCCGGCACTTACAATTTAAGTTCTTCAAATAGAGAAAAAAAAATAGTATTTTTTAAAGAAAATTAATAAAAAGTCTTAAAATTGAATATATAACCTATTCTATCTGCAGAGGTCTCTTGCTGGGTAGCTGGTTTGAAATTTAGCATTATTACAGCACCGAGGCGCAGTTTTTCACTCCTGCAACATCTTTGTTCAGGAGGTTTCATAGTATTTTGCGAATGTAAGGAAAATTCCCCTTGTTACCAGAGGCAGACAAGTGTCAAATCTATTGCACTAATTATGAAATCAAAGTTTCATTTACATTTTTAGTCCTTTTAGAAAGCAGAGTTGAAAGACACTTTCAGGCATTACACCTGCCTGTTGGTGACAATGACAAATAGTAGGGTTTTATAGTTGAATCATAACCTTTAAAAATGTTTTCCCATCTTCATTGTTCCTCAGGGAAGGGCTTACATGAACAAGAGAAATACTAATACCAGGAGAGAGCTAGGGAATACTGACTACTCACAGACTGCTGTCTAATGCACTATTAAATAAACTGAAAAGATGGGGGAAGAAATAGTTTTCTGTAATTCTTTACATTACAAGGTTTCAGGAATTTTTTAACAGAGACAGACAAATTTCTCATTCAGGGCAATGTGATTTTTTTTTTTTTTTTTGCACTCTCTGAAACACCTCTTGGGCTGTTTGGCAGATATTTCCCATGTGGTCCAGAGCAGGATCCAAACTTCTGGTCTGGCAGAAGCTGTCCCTTCTTTCACAAGGCTACAAGGAGGCTAAGGACAGGACGGTGAGGATCTCAAAAGCCACATGCTTGTGTCCTTCAGAGCCCAAAGCTCAGCCCTATTTGAAGTTGGCCTTTTGCAGTTTAAGTGGTGCAGGCACCACCGCGTGCCAGCACGATGTCCTTAATGGATGCGCCGCAGAAAGAGAGTGACTCCATTAAACCAAAGTACAGCCTTTTAATTCCCTTTGGTCCTGAACGCTCACTTATCACTATCTCACAGCATCCTACATCCAAATCAAACCTGCCAGCTGCTTGGAGCTCCAGTTATATTTAATTTAGTTAGTTAAAGCGACACCTCGACTTTTCCCTCCCAACCGCAGACAGGTTCCTTTCAAGCTATGCTGAGTGGGCGTTTTCTCTCCTGACATGAAAGGGCAGCCAATTTGTAAGGGGGAAAATTAAATTTAGGACACTTAGTTCATATGAGAGGAAGGAAAATAGAGCAGGGGCATAAGACAGGGACATGACATTTATAATGTGCATTCAACACACACACACACACATATACATACTTGCAGAAACAGTAAAGATATTAGATGAGAAACAGCTAGTAATTTTTGAACAATTGGTAATACTGTGAATCTTTCCACAATAGGCAGTTCTGTGTCTACTGCTAAGCCTTCGTGAGTTTTGTCAATTCTTTTTTTTTTTCCCCAGGGACAAAGAAAAATCAGATTTCATTCTACCCCTGGAAATCCACCAAAGCCCTAATCCAAAATATTTTCCCATGAATGTGAGTGATCTGAACTCAAATTTTTATGTGCTGAAGAGTTCCTTTATGATTTTGAGCAAGTCAGTCAGCAGTTACCACTTACAGTGCTCCAGTACCCCATCTGTGAAACAGGACTAGATCATCTTTCTTTTAGTCTCCATTTATTGTAGTTCACCTAGGAACCCGCTGAAGCATGTATTGGCCATGGATATATGCAGCACCTATCAAAATTAACTCTGAGGTCTATTTTCCTTTCAGTCTGCCTGCTTGAATTCCCTTAATACCAGTCTCTACAGAGCTGTGACCCTGAAGCAGGGGATTATAAAAGAGGATTTAACTGTGGGAAAGAATACGAGTGGATATGTAAATGTTAGAAGATACCAAGTGATTGTTCAGCAGGAGGGCAGGCATGTGCTGCATGCCTTAGGAAAGAGGGCTGCGAGTCCTGCTGAAGTTTTAACTTCTAAGATCTGTTTCCTAGAGAATGACGCATTTGCAGAGAGTACATGTATATATTTTGTACTTACGCAGTAGAACAAGCCTGTTTTAGCACACAAACTTTCTGCATGATGGAGAGACCACTGTTGTGGAGGCTTTTGCATCACTAACTTTTCTGGAAGCCCTGAAGTGAAATACAGTCACTCAGATTCAGATGTATATTCATTGTATTGCTGTTTCTCACAATAGCGAAATGTGTTTCCTTTGGTGAATTTAGACTCAATACTTCCTTTTTATCTTTTTGAAGATAACAAATTCGTTCACATCCTCTTCCTCATCCCATGCCTTCCTACCCTGGAGCATCAGCTGCCTCCAACTGCAAGAAGGCAGTGGGTTCATTCTGGACAACCACTCCTTGCCCTGTTAGCTGAGACTGACAATAATGAACAAATATTTTTTCCAAAAGGGAAAAGCAGACAAGCTGCTTAATTTATTCCTTAAGAAAGCAAAAGTCTCTTGGCATCTACTGACAAATCCTTAAGCACAACTATTGCAGTGTTAGCTGTTACAATTGGCAACTATGTCTTCTTGCACACAGTGTGATCTATACACCCTTAGGAGATGATTCTTGTATTAAGACTTTACTGTCTACACAAACCAAGTTGAATGGCAAACAGATTTTGGAATTTGTGCTGAGTTAGATCTGTTCTTTTTCTTCCTATGGCTGTGTCCTGAGTTCAACTGATTAGACTATAGGTTCCCCATGGGGCTTTGGGTTAAACAGGTTTGTATTACTTAAAGGTCACAGAATTAAATCTGCTGTTTTGATATACGAGGTCAGAAAATATTTAAAAGATTATACGCACAAATACAGTGTTCGATGCAGATTGTTCCTTTCCCCACAACTGATTTACCATGGTGTCTTGTAATTTATTCATGCAAGGGAGCTGTGATAGATGATGTAAATTATTTTGATTTTCCTTTTTGACTTAAATAATAATTGCCAATATCTTAGTATAGTATGGAAATATGGGGATAAGACCTGGCAAAGTGTTGCAAAGTTACTTTTTCTTTTTCTTTAAGGTGACAGAAATTATAAACATGAGTTTATTATTCAGAAATAACGTGTTACTTAAAGAGAGTGAAAATGTCACAGTTTAAGAACATCACCTGAATGCTGAGAGGTGATACTATCAAATGCACATCAAAATAAAAGATGATCAAATGGAGGTTGTTTTTGTTTGTTTTGGTTTTTTTTTTTGAGCCAGTGGTCCTTTTTTTCAAACCTTAACTCATTGCAAGAGATACAAAATTAATAGGTTCTGAAGATGAAAATATAGGTTCTGGCATAGAAGTATGCATTTTTGTAAAGCTGCCTTTTATGCATCTCTCTAGGGATAGAAGCTTAGAAATACAAATTAAACTGGAAAATAGAATGTAAAACACGCCAAGACAACTAAGCAGTGCTGCATCCATCCCCAATGTAAATCACTGTATTTTAGTGAACCTACACGTCTTAATTATCTTGTTTTTAAATAATTGTTTTCTAACACAGTCTTGTATGATGTATAAAACATCCACACAGTTTACCAGAAACATTGCAGGAGTGAAAGACTCAGGAAGTCTTTCATCCGGCACTTGTCATCTACGTCAGGGATTACAAGACTTACTGACTGTGTGTCCCAGTGCCTTCATTTCAAAACTATTTCAATTTATTAATAATAGAATCACAGCATAATAATGAGAGAGGAAAAAAACAACTTCCCTCCCAGACCTCCCTCTTCCTGGGCTTGACTTCATTCCAAACTATCTCTACCTCCTTCCCCCTTCCCTGAGAGGCACAGCAGGGAAGAGGGGATGGGGGTTATGGTCAGTTCATCACTTGTCGCTTTATGCTGCTCCTTCCTCCTCGAGGGAAGAACACCTCACATTCCTTCCCTGCTCCATCGCGGGGTCCCTCCCATGGGCTACGGTCCTTTGTGAACTGCTCCAGCGTGGGTCATCTCTTCCACGGGATGCAGTCCCCCTGGCTACCCCAGCACGGGCCCTCTATGGGCCACAGCCTCCGTTCAGGCATCCGCCTGCCCCAGCGTGGGGTCCTCCCCGGGCTGCAGGTGGATCTCTGCTCCTCTGTGGGCCTCCATGGGCTGCAGGGGCACAGCCGGCCTCACCATGGGCTGCACCACGGGCTGCAGGGGAATCTGCCAGGAGCCGCATTACTCCTCCCTCTCCTTCTTCACTGACCTTGGCGTCTGCAGCCGTTCCTCTCACAGAAAATTCTTCACAATTGGCTCAGGCAGATGCCTCTCAGGTTCTCTTCACATCTCATCTCCTCTCCACTTCTTGCAGCCGGGCTGGGCCGAGTCAGGCCCAGTCGGCCGCCCAGCGGGAGGCCAGAGGGTGAGGGCCGCAAGGCCCACAAGGCTCCCGCCTCCCCCTCTCTGTCCCTGCTTCTGCTGCATCTATTTTTTTGTTTGTTTGTTTGTTTCCTCTTCTTAAATACATTATCACAGAGGTGTTATCACTGAACATTCCGTCACCAATTGGCTCGGCCCTGGCCAGTAGTGGGCCTGTCCTAGGCCCAGCCAAGTCATGCGGACCAAGGGGAAACTTCCAGCAGCTTCTTGCAGAAGTTGCCACTGTAGCCCGCTCCACTACACAAAACCAGCACAATTCCTCAGATGTCCCACAGCTATATTTTGGGAGGGCACTAAACCACTAAATGGGTGGCACATGCAAGGAGATCTCAGCAGTGCCGGGTAGCCACCAGCAGCTGGGGTCTCAGGTCACCTAGCACAGCTCTGCTGCCAGCTGTGCAATGTAGCCCTTACACATGAGCCTAACTTGAACCATGGATGTGCTCATAAATCTGAGCAGATTGACTGCTTCTGCTGAAAACAGGACAAAAAGGACAGGAAGTGGAAGAAAGAAAGCAGAGGGCTCTGAGGTGACTTGTGTGACCTCAGTGAAGAGCTGCAGATCTGAATCCTCATCCCCTGATGCCCAGTGTCCCACATTGCATGCGGAAATCACTCTGCTAGTTTTCTTTCCTCATTGTTCTGGAGAACTTGAGTCTCCCCGAAGTACCAGTGGAAAGCTGTGAGCAAGCCCATCTTAATTTGCTGCTTTAGACCTCATCATCTGGAAGATATCTATTTATAAGCTACCCATCTAATTTCAAGTTTTAATCTACATGCCGAATCATGCTTCATAAGACATCAGTCTCTCACGTTCATGAAATTCTCATCCTTAATGCTCACTGTTTGAGCTACATACTGCGGACAGGCCTCTGTGTAGGATGATACAGTGGCTCTGTTCCTGTTCACACACAATGACAAGGCAGGAGAAGGCTCACAGTGATAAGATGCTTTTGGTGAATGTGCCTTCCCAGAGCCCATTCCCTGATCATCTGTTTTCTGCTGTGACTACCAGATACCACCAGGAGAGGAAGGACCTTTTGCAGCATCGTGCTTTTGTCATTCCGGCCTCTTGATGAAAGGGGCTGGTGCAAGGTCACTGTTGGGATATTGTGTTCAGAGCAAGGGCTTGCAAGGACTATAGACTGACCAAGAGAGTGGAATTCAAATAGTTTCTTTTTCCTTGCTGAGGCAATGCTTCGAGTACACAAAAGGCAGCAATGTGTCTATATCAGAAGCAGCTGTCTGCCAGCAGTACAAAGGGTATTGTTCCTGCTGTTTCCCATGGAACAAAGGCACACATATGGGAATCACAGGATGTGATAAAAAAAAAGGAGGGGGGGAAATAGCCAAGAGCTAATGGGAAGTGGCAAAACCCTTCATATACTTTCTCTTCCTGTAATATCTAAATTCATCGTGTCAGATACAGAAAGTTCTCCTTTGGCCAAGCCAAGGATCAGAAGATCAGATTCGAATACAGAAAATGAAAAATTGCATGTTTGATGTCTAGGTTCTCTGTGCCATGGAAACATGAGACTTTCAAATAGAAATCCACTAAAAATAGATGAGTTAGCAATACATTAGAAAGTGTGAAACCACAAATTATTCTGGTAAACCTGTTCTTGCCCTGCTTGTGCAGATAATGTGCAGAGGCTTTTACAGTAATAAGCATATCCCATGGATTTCTGTATTACCTGCAAGGCACTCAGGCTGATTAGGACCAAGTTTAATTTGTTCCTAATCAGCTCCAGGCAAGTGGACCGCGAAATTAGCTTGACACATTAATTTTATGTTTTATAGTAGGTAGCCCTGCCCAGTTTGCCTGACTGTGCTAGACCAATTTTATAAGTCTATCTATATAAGCATGAATATATACATATAAAACATTTTAGCTGCCTCAAACACAGGTGCCATGAAGTAAGATGTTCCACTTTTTTTTTTGGACTGCAGGCAATCCCTCTTTGGCCTCACATTTAAAGCATCACACTTTCTTTTAGTTCCAGTCTGCTGATGGTGCTAATGTTTAGTGACAGTTACTCAGTACTAATGATCACCTTTGGGGATTTTCAGAGTGCTTGCCTCTTGCTGGACATTGGTGAAATGTAATCAATAAATCTGCCAGCCAGGCTTTTCCTCTTGCCTTTCCTATTGGAATTAAATGAACATCACAGTAACTGATTTGTGATGGAGTCCCCCTGCCATCCAGAGCAACTCTGTATGTGGATAATGCCAGTTTAAGTGATCTATGAAGCATATTGTAAAACTATAAATACATGGAAGAAAACAGGTGAGTAATACTTATATTAAGATTGTTCTTGGGTATAATTCTTTACTGGAAAAAGGGAGGAAAGATTAAAAAAAAATTACAATTTGTTTTATTTGTTTCTCGCTTTTTTCCTGAATGAACTGCTCCTATCGATTTTCTTTCTCTAATTCACATCTGTATTGGCAAGATGAACCATTCCTTATTTTTCTTTTCTGACAAGTCATTCCAATCAGGTTTTTTTTCCACATGTAAAGTGGTATGCTACTTATTTACTGTATTTCACATTCGGGAACTGCCAGTAAACATTTTTTGCATTGTTGTTCACTAGACAAAAGCTACTTGTGTTTTCTCTGAAGAGAGCAGAGGATGTCACTATGTAATTTATCAATATTCTCAATTAAGAGTTAATAGTCTTTCATCTGAACAACTATATTGTTTATTTTTAAACCACTGTCCTTAGTACAGTGACATCATTTTCTATTTATGATTGTAAGAATAATTTCTCCTGTCTTTCCATTTGTTTGATGTAGTGTTTAAATAGATGCTAAATGTTTTGCACGGAGTTGAGAGTGCTGTGCCTTTGACCAGAGGTAGAACAGGATCTTGCAAAGTGCCATGAGAAACTTCCATAGAAGGCAGGAGTTTTCTTCAAATTTTTATGCAAGTTTAAGTAGAGTTGCTTCTGGAAGATAGGGGTCTGTCCTTGTGTGTAGTATAATTCCAGAGCTGCCCGTGTTTGTCTTACAGGGCTGTGGGGCAATGGCTAAAAGAATTTTGTGTGATAGAGAGTGAGAGGGTGTTTCTGAATGCCTATAACATTGTCATAGAGTGAAAGCTTCCAGGCCTTTCTAAAACAACGGTGGCTTTCAGAATATAATAGAGGAAAAAAAAGCAGAATAACAAACCATTGATTTGTCTACCTTCTACTTCTTTGCTTCGTCAGTGAGAAAGCACAGTGTTTATGTCCTTCTGTAGCTCATTAAGCTTTTCTGAGGGTTGACAATTTAAAAGCTGAACTCTGTAACTAAATCGTTACCAAAATTACAGTCTAAATGTGATCTAAACTAGCTACACCTGAGGAAGTCGTGAATTAAGAAAAAATGAGTCCTCTTGCAGCAGTCACCTCCTTATCTTGGCTGATTGCTTACCATATTCTTGGTTATATCTGGAGCAAACAAAAGACAGTTGGCTCAAGCACTTGTTCTTCCTGACAATAACTTCCCTAATGCAAGTCTTTTGAATGCCTTTTCCTTTGAGAGCAGCAGCTGAGGAGCACAGGAGCCGCTGCCCTGGCTGAGCATAATGGGCTGCCTGCACAGCGGGCAGCTGCTGTGCAGGTCCAGCTGGGTGCACATCTGTGGCCAGGAGACCTCTTTAGCTACGTAACAAGTGCTGCTGTTTTTGTCCTGTTTCAGGACCCAGCTTCCTTAGTGACTGTCTTGTTTGAGGCACCATAGAGAAACCACAGTGTCAGAGCCATGGCAGAAGAGTAGGAGGCAAGAGCTAATAGGGTTACATTCCCCTGAGCTTGCTGTACACATATTTGGAGTTTCAATAACTCTCAGTTACATCATATAAATGACTCCCACTCTGCCTTAGTCCCTGTAGGATGAGGGTCAACTTTTTGGCCAATTAAGAAAAGTAAATGCTATGAACTTGCAGACGAACTGCAGTTTCCCAGATGTCATGAATTGTGCTGAGTAGGGAAAGGAAGTGCAAGAGAGACAAAAGTGGGTGAGTTTATGCTATTTGATGGTGTTCTAATCTGGTGATGCCCCAACTCCTACAAAGTCAAATTGAATCATCTTGAAGATTTAGGTCTATTTTGACATCATTTTCTTATAAAAGCAATCATTGTAATTCTGCCAATAAAAGTGTTTTAGACCCCAGGGTTTTTTTAACATGTTAATCATAAATATCATGCATTTTTCTTAAGCCAAGGGTAACTAAATACTGAACCTGGAAATGGCATATGTGTAATAAAGTATTTCAGAAACAGAACTCAAGAACAGGCTATGAACATATGCACATATGAAATGTGCAACACCTACGTTTGTGTTCTGTATCACTTCTCATATATGAGTTCTGTCACACGCATGTGAATAAGTAACATATGGCTTTCAAAAAATAATCCTGTGGATGCTCTTAAAATACATCTCAAGAAGCAATTCCCCTCTTCTGAGGAAAACTTCTATAGTTTTTCTCCCTGTTTGCACTGACATTTTTATCATTTTCCATCAGCATGTTTGTTGTCCAGGTAGGCTAGTGTGTGGAGGCTACTCAGTTAGCCCTCAAAACAGCAGGGAGAAAAGCTCCACCAAACCAAACTCCAACCAGGTGCTAACTGGGGGCTGCAACTCACTGTGAGGAGGAGCTGCTGTCTCCAACAAATGTAAAAGGACCTTGGGGGGACTAAACACCAAGATCTCACCATGTAGAGTCTTCTCACAGCTGCCTCCTCCTCCTCCTCTGTTTTTGACGTAGAGGAACTTCTGAAGTTATTCCCATTGCTGCATCCTACTGTGAGTTGAAGTTTTTAAGAAAACCATGATAGCACCACTCTGAGATGCCAATGCATGACCATCCCTGTCTGTTCCCTTCTGCTCCTACCTCAGCTTTCATCCCCCGCTCATCTGTGTCAGACGTCTGGCAGAGGGGCTGTCCTGTAAGCTGAATTGTTAACCTGGTTCAGGTTAAAAACACAACTCCAAGAAAAGGAGAGAGTTTATATTTAACTCAGAGCAGTGATGAGAGCACTGCCCACCACAGGGACAGCAGCATGAGGAGGGGATGGTGAGCTGTGCTGCAGGGAGAGGCGAGGATGGAAGAGGATCCATGGGAAGGGTTTCAGTTGGGCTTGTTCTTGGGACTCTCACTCTCCAAAATGTCGGCAAAAGAAACTGTAAACAGCAGGTGATTTCCACTTTGATACTGAACTGTTTCTTTTTAACAGTAATGATAAATTACTTGGAAAGTAAGACTTCCAACCTAAATCCCTTGTGTGATGCAATGTTGCTGTCCATTAGGGAAGAGCTTTAGGTGGGACAGTGCAGTGCCGCTATCCCATGAGCATCACCCTCCACAGCAGGTCCACCAACTCGGTTGGAAACATGCTGGGCATATCTCTAGGTAGGCATGTCCTTGTGATCCTCCTGGCATAACTATTAGGAAAGTAGATACTCACTGCTGGGCTTGGGATGTTTCTGAGCAATGAAGAATAACTGCAGGAGGCTTGGATGCAGGCATGGGATAGGCAGGTTCATTAGGGCTTTCTTTTCTGTTTTGTCACGTTTGGGTTTCATTAAGTGCAGAGATTCACGTTGCCAGCACTTCTAAGAGGACATAATGAGAGAAAAGTCAGTTGCTCACACAAGTAAGCGGCATGTCCAATAGAAAATACTGATGGGATGAGGCCCTGAGACTAAAAAATTCTCATGAAAAGGTTTTCATTTTTTATCACTTCCATTCAGCTCTGTCACTCCTGTTCGATAACTAACACTATTGACTTCAGCTGAGTAAAGATTATGTGCGAATGCAATGACTGATGGATTAGGCCATGACATGTGAGATGTACTTTCTCTTTCCAGAGCACTCTGCTTTGGTCTTTTTACAGATGACAATTACAGCATTTGTGCAGGCTGATAACACTACAGTGCTGCAAATACTAAATTAAATATTTGCTCTGGGTTTTTTTCCCATTTTCAGTAATTGCATGCATGCCAGCATATTTTGAATCCAGTCCAGCATTTTTTGCACTGTATAACTTCCAGAAATGTAGCAATTATAAGCCATTAAAATGAAACAATTTATGAAATGCAGATGCCAATTTATAACATAAATCAGTGCTTGTATTATATTACTGAATTGATGTTTATTATGTAATTAATAAGTAGAACATGCATTCCTTCAAGCCATCTGCCATTACATAGGGCTAGATTATGTCCCTAAGGGGTAACTGTAGGTTAAGAAACCACATAGGTGCACACCTTGGGGGAACCACAGGGAGGGTGGGAATTTCAAATGGAGTTTTCTGTATGGAGATGGCGCAGACTTTCAGCAGAAAACAAAGTCTGTTCAGGGATGCAGGAAGTGCTTGAAGCAGGCTGGTGCATATTTCTGTACAGTCTCAAGTGCCTATAGGTGCTGACTTATTCCTGTGGGTATCTTTATAGGGGTAGGATGTAGCTTGGACTACATGGTACAGAAAATATGCATAAGAAAATAATTTGCTATGGGCTATTGCTGTTTTTTGCATATTTCCATGTTAACATATGAGTTATTTCCATATGCTCTAGAATGTATTCCCAGTTATCCATTCTAAGGCCATTTGCCCAGACCTTGAAGGATAGATATGGAAGCAAAGAATGATTTGGCCTGTTATGAGAGAGAATTCTGTACAGAAGCTCACTTTGTATATACATGCCTACGTTGTTAACAGAAAAGCCGGTTTCACTGTAATCTGACAGCCACTGAGAGAGAAACCATTATCTGCCCATCCTGGGATGGCTGATAACACCAATCTTCATAGCATCTAAAAGTCTGTGCTGAGGGATAAGGAAAGAAATTAACACACTTAGAAAAGTAAATCATTGTAAGTTACTAACATGTAAATCAGCTTTCATTAATGTGAACCATGCTCTTCTGGGATGTAAAGCTAGAGCCACCCCATTTCCTTTGTCTGACCAAATCACTTTGGGCCCAATCTGACACGCAAAAGGTAAGGTTTCTAAATGCAGATTCCTTTTTCTTTTTTTTTTTTTTCCTTTCTTCTTTTGGTATATAATTTTTTTTCCTATAGAGACCTAGCTCGGCCTGGAAATGAAGGCATGTAACAATTTTGCTGTGCATCAAACGAGCATCTAACTTTTTCTGTGCCATAAAATAAAACCAGAAGAAACAAAACTGCAAAAACATGCTGTTAAAGTAACAGTGTTTGGATGAAAGCAAGGAAATTCAGAGTTAAGTGCCTCGTGTCCTTTAACTCAACCCCATTGTGACTAGAGAGATTGCACTTTGCAGCACTTCACTGTGTGATCATTTCCATCCCTGCAATCCCAAACACAATGGGATGAATTAAGACTGGAGGGGAAGCATTAACTCTTTGTTGCTGTGGGTGCTGTCAGAGAATCTGGATGTTTGTGTAATAGTATGCTGAAAAATGAGATTCAAATTGCCAAGAAGAGTCAGGGCTTGATGGTCCCCCGGGGGTCTAGTGTGCTGCTTAAGAACAAAAAAAAATTAACATGAGCCACCAACTAGGATAATACAGCATAGCCCTTTTTTTACTCTTTTTTTTTTTTTTCACTTGAATTGCGTCTCTCATATTGCCATCCCTCAGGCAACAGAAGTGTGAATATTTCATACGTGTCTTTATACACAAAAATTACATACATAATACATTATAGATCCTTTAACTTCCATACGTAACATCCCACGTGGTGATTTCTTTTCCATAAAAGGATCTGTGAGAAAATGACAAGTCTATTCTGGGTTGTAACTGTAGGCAACATGTTGCTAAGCCTCTTGCCACCACAAATTGAATATAAAAGAAGCTGCACACTGGTTCAGTGTAATAAAATGTGTTGGTTTTGGAGTTTTTAAACAACTCTCACGTGTAGTATGTTATTTCTGGAGTTGTTGACAGCAGTTGCTGGAGCTGCAGAAGCCCCACAATCAGTTCTGGGTTGCTGACATAAGGAAATTTGATGTGGCTCATCAGAGATGCGAGTACTCCTATTGCTCTGCAAACATTGTCCCGAATCTAGGTCCATCACCTGATGTGCAAAGAGCCAATCCACAAGCAGAGTGGAGGTATTTATTTTTATTAGATACATGCGCAGGTGTGGGTGTCTGTCCCAACAGAGCACACACCAAGTCTTCAAATTTATGTTTATTTATACACAAAACATTAACATATTCAACTTTCTAATACATATACATTCTTATTTTATTAAGTGTTTGGTCAGAGTCTCTTTGCCTAGCATGTAAATTTGTACGCATGCTCAGTTCTGTTACTCCGTCTGCTTCTTTTGACTCAGTGGTTCGATTTGGGTAGAGGGTCTGTGAGTCAGTGGTTGTGGTAACCCCTGTTGGCATTGCCTTTCTCCTCATTTCTTCAGTAGTTTGGCAAACCTAAGTAATTCTTCGCGGGTTGTTGATGGAGCAAGCATTTTATCATTTTATGCTTCTTGCTTTTAGACAGATCGGACAAAGGCACGTTGTTTAAATTGCAAATCTTTATCATTACTCTGACTTCAAACCGTTAAGGTTACGGCTATAGAAAGGGTATCTATTCGAGAAGATAACTTAGTTATTAATCTAAATTTTACATTTTTAATTTCATTGCAACACAAATACGGGTACTTGAAGTCTGCAGTACATTTAACAGAGCATTTACCTGACTAGGTATTCCTACGGGCTCCAAATGGGCTGAGAATGACACTGGTACCTCAGAAGAGCTCAGTCAAGAGCTTCCTCTCCCAAAATGATGGATGTCATAAAATGGACATACCAGGATTCACAGTGGAGGTGAAAGTGGCCACATGAACTCTGAGAAGGCCACACGTAGCCCTCCCTAAACAACTAGAGACAGACTAAAAGGACACTCTGTAGGTTTGCTGTAGGGTACACTACTTGAGGCTTAGTACAAAGTCTTCACGTAACTATTCCCAAAGTCTGTCTCTTGAATGTGTATTAACAGGCTGAAGCAATGGCTTGATTTTCAGCTTGTACTGCTCACTCAGAGCTCCTGCCACAGCCTCAGAAAATCAAGCTGCAGGTTTGATTCCAAATGTCTTTTTTTTTTTTTTTAGCATAAGGCATAGTTTAACTTGAGTTCCCTCTAGCTTTGGGACTTATTTTTGTGACTTTGGATACTGAGGCATGGGGGAGATTAAGTGACTTTGTCAGTGACTTTCATTACTCAGGTAGGTCTTTATTACTTTCATTACTGTGGTAGGTCTAGGAATTAGACCTTGATGTTGGGCATTCAGAGGAGTACTTTTCTTCCCTAATAACTGAGTGGTAATACAATGCATTCTTATTTGGAAGATTCACATTTGATTTTCAATTCTTTCATCTCCAGAGAAAGGAGAACACTGGAGTCTGAGCACTCAGCCTCTGAAAGTACGCAAGCCAGTGTTTCTGTCAATTAATGGACATTTGAGGAATGGAAAATGTCCACTCTGACATACACATTTAAAGCAAGGAGTGAAATAGTAGGGAATATTGCAAGCTAATTGTTCCCATCTGAACTATTTTCCCAATGACTTTTTCTTGTGCCTCTATTACAGGTTGAATTCAACTGCTCTTTAAGCACATGTCCTATATAAAGGTCATAATGGCTGAGTTGAGAATAAACATTAAAAATGTGAACAATTTTAAAATAAGCAGCCAATCATCATTAATTCACTTGATGCACATTACAGTAATATTATCGTGACTTATGCGTTGGATATTAATATAGTCGTCCACTGAAAAGCTGTTTTGATTCTAATTTTATTTCAAGGAAAATAATTGATACTTAAAACTTCACCTATTCTGCCATGTTTCCAAATCTTTTACAAGTTAAGATGAGGAAAATAAGTAATCTGTAAGTTTTGAAGCTTTTTGCTCCCTAGGTCACACCTCAAGTGTAAACCCAGATAAAAGTGATGAGGATTTTGTGGCAATTCAATAGTTTACCCAAAAGGAACTGGTGACCTGCCTCCAGTTGCTAGGAAGCAGATGTCTCTGGTGGCTTCTGTGAGGGGCTTCCTTGCAGAAGGGCTAGTGGAACTGGGGGCACATGTTAGGGACAGTGAGAGCCAGTCTATGTAGGGGCCAGCCCACATAGTTACTGCCCAGTGTGTATGTTTAGTGTATAACCCATGGTGGGAACAAGAGTTTCATTTCCATGGCTGTCAACGTAGAGCAGTATTACTTTCTAGATGCAAGGGTCAGGCTTGGTGATACTGGCGTTTGCAAGAAAAGGCATAGTAAAGGCAGAATCCATTGCCTTGCTTTGTTCTGAGGATTTTTTCAGATGCTGCCTGAAACCAGAAATGTTGACATTGTTTTGCCAGTAAGTTGAAATGGCAATCTGTCCCATTAATGTGTTCACAGTGAGTGCAAGCTTCCAGTTACTGGAAAAGATATGAACAAAAAAGGCTTTGTTTTCTTACTTGTTTGAATGAAGAAAACTTCTTTGGATATGTTCCATGTTTCAAAAATTGGCCTTCATCTCGTAGTTTTATATGGAAATTTATCTGTCTCCTGGTGCTATATGAAATGTGACGTATTCAGAAAACTTGTAGTGAATTCTGGGGAGAACAAACATGTTTAACAATGGGTACTATCATCTGTAGATTGCTGAAGTTCTTAATTGGTCTCCAATTAAGCCTAAGATTACTGAGGACACTTTAATTGATCTTGCTTTCAGATGCAATAAACAATTAAAAGCAAAAAGCAAAACCAGAATTCCGGTTCTGGACATGATATAAAAACAACTGAAAATTGCTTGAAAGGGAATGGTCTGCTTAGTCTTCACTCTTTGTCTAGTCTGACTTGACCTCCAGGAAGTCTTTGTGTTTTTATAAAATTGATTTATGTACTCATTAGTGTTTAATAGTTAGTATTTTTCAGTGATAATTTTATTTTATTGTTGATATCAGTAATATGTGAACTCCTTAAAATTCAACCACGGAGAAGGCACAAGTGAAATCTGCTGTTGCAAAAAGGTTCGTTGGACTGAAAGAACAGCTATTCCTTTTGGAAGAGGAACATATGAGATAGGGTATGGTCTTGTTCCTTTTGACCTGAAAAAAAAAAAAAAGTATCTTCATTTCTGGCTCAGATTTCACTTTTGCCCTAAGATGGGCTGGGAATCCCCTTTGGTGATCACAGCCTACTGCTGAAGGGTGTGACTTGGGGCTAAGCAGTGCCCTGCCCTTCTTTTGGGTAAACACATGGTCTCGGTCTGTTCCTCCAGCTCTCTAGCTGGACTTGTAAGGATTTTGGCAGTACATACCCTATGGATGTACCACCTTCATCCTGCTGTGCCAGACACCGTGCTGGGGTAGCACAGGTGCTACCAGTGTCCTCCCACTCACCACCCTTGTGGTGGGGCAGAAACTGCAGCCGAGGAAGAAGGAGAAGGCTGTGGCTGGCAATCTCGTCCTTTGCCGTAGAAAGATGTGGCCAGGCATGTCTGCCAGTTCCCTACCCTAGTTATTTGTTTCCCCATCTTCTCTTATATTTGTTTTCACATGCACGTTCTCCAGACATCGCCTTCTAGTGCATAATCATTCCTCGTGTTTGCGCTCCAGGGGCCCAGTGTCAGACATGAGCCAGGGATAAAAAATAACTTATTTTTACCATTGCTACTGACAAGTGGACAGGACACACACCTTTACGTGTTCCCTAAACAACAACAAGAAAAAATTTTAAAAGTAGCTACCACTGCTTCAGATTAAATCCAAACTGTCTGTTAAACCTATAATTATCAGCTTGCCTTGTGGGTAAAATCGTACCATTCAATTATTGGGTTTTGTTCGCTTGTCAGCTGCAAAAAAACATATTATCACTGCTTTTCAAACCAGGAAAAAGAGCAGAAATTCTGCAAATTGCTTTCTAAACGGAGTTACTTTAAACCTAATACCTCTCTGCAGCATGTCAGCAATTGTATAATGTGATGTTGCATGCAAATTGTATTTAATGTAGGTATTCCAATTATTTTTTTCACATTATGTAATTTTAGTGAAATGATTTCCTTTGTTGCCACGTTTTGTGTGGCTCAGCCTGACATATCCAACTTAGCATGTTAAAAATAAACACACACACACACACACACACATACACACTCGCCTGCACACATTTTATCCAGCTACTGTAAATACAAGCAAAAATTGTCAAATGATAGTTAGTTCTCTGCAACCATGTTGAGGTGAGAAATAAAACCATCTTTTTAAGAGCAATTTCAGGACTGATTGTATTTGACAGTCTTTCTATTTGTTTATTTACTTACTTAATCTTGGAGAGTACATGTGTTTAGGATATCCTTGATCAATTTATTTCCCGTTTGCTGGTGAGTACCACAGCCCACACCCTCCCAGCCGCTGCAGGTAACACAAGGGCTCTGTTACACAGCTGGAATGACTGAAGCTCCACTACTCCCATGATAAAATACATGACACATTTACATCTGTCTTGGCTGGTGGATTTTGGGTGTTGCACTTCCTTAGCTTTCCATTTTTCCATTCACATCATGTGAAATCTATTTTACTAAAGCAGAGGGAGCTCAGCAAAGATTTCTGATGGAGCTTGTTAAAACCCCCCTTCCCCTCCCTGACTTCTCCCTCTGCACAGCCCTGGAAGTGATCTATGCCACAAGCAGGGATCTGTAACACCATCATTGGTGGCAAATAAATAAAGCTTTTGTTGAGCTCCTAATTTGTGAGCAATACATCTTACCAACGCGGGCTGAGAGATGGCTCTAGTTCAACCTTTTTGTGTCATATATTGCTTCTGCCACTCTGTAGGACCCTGCAGGCAAGGATTCACGGAGACTGCTTTCTTTAGACAGAACAGTGATTTTCAAAATATTCCAGCACTTGTTAAGGTAGGGGTCAGGTTTTTGTAAAGTCCAGTATCCTCCTGCTTCCACTGGGAAACTTCTGGGGGTTTATTTGCAAAAATAAAGCTAAGTGTATCTTACACTGCCGGAACCACATCTTCCTCTCCATTGCTAATCTTAGAAAGAGCAATATATTTATTTGTTTTGGGATGAAGCTGGAATTGTCCTTCAATTCTGCTTTAAAAGGCTACCAGGAAAATTTGTCTGTTTCAGAACGTAATCAATTATTCATCTTTTGCTGTGAGAGGAAATACTTTGCTGAGAAAAAGCTCAGTGCTTGTCTGCCAATTAGAAAATCTACTTGCCTTAGGCAAGCGATGAGGAGAATATTGCAAGGCTGGTTTAACCCCCAGATGGGCTTTCATTCAGCTCTCACAATGCTGGCGCGAGATGTTTTGTTTCCTGGACGAAGCGCAGCAAAGCAGAAGTACACGTGGAGTGAATTTTCCCGAAGTTTCCATCTCTAATCACTGCCTGTCCTTACTCAAAGACAAATTACAGCTTGACTTGTATTGACTGAGAAGAGACTGCGAGGGGTCAGAGGCAAGGAGATTTCAGCGAGGCCAGGCAGCCAGGAGAGGCAAGTCACGCCTCATTAGTAGGCATGCAGGTAGGAGATCTTTAGATTTGTTTCAGGCCCCTTGCAAAGGTGCCTTGACAGCTTGAGTTATGCTGACAGCCTCCCCTCAAAGGGAAAGAGAGTGTCAGGCAAGAGAGATGAAACATGTTCCACTGTCACCCTCCACACAGCATAAATGGATGGCCCAGCATCTTGCCATCAGCGACGTTCCCATCTGGGGAAAAAATGGAAGAGTTGAGTTTGATGTTATAAATCACCATAATTTGTTACAATTTCCAAAGACAAATATGACAGGGTGGAATTACTTTGCGGTGCTGAGACAGTCATTTGCAGAAGCCATAAAGTGCCAGTATAAATCTGAGGATGAGATATATTTAATCTGAAGAAACAGAGCACAATATCACCTCAGTATATTGTGTTTACCAAGAACTTAGCTGCACTGATGCTATGGTACTGCAGGTTGCTCATTTCATTTTACCGTTTGAAATCAAAATGACTCTTTACAAAAATTCTAATGAGGGAGAAAGATTTTTTTTATATTTTGTATTTGCTCCATCGAAAGGCGGAAATATTTATTATGTCCTTCAAGAAAATGCTGCAATGCTCAGTTTTGACAACAGAAATAGCTTGGGGGTTTACAAATGAGATTCCAGAGAGATACGATGCTCTCTTACACATTCAGGGCTGTCTCTTCGCAGCCGTTCCTGTTTAGCAGCTCTTAAAATAAGCCTGCCAACATACTATTCCTTTTGGAAGTGTCCAAGTTACAAGCATGTCTCCTAAAACCTGTATCTTGAAACTTTTTTCCCCCCTTCATTGATGATGGCACAGTCAAAGAAGACATTTTGAAGATGTGTTGTTGGGAAAAATGAGAGAGGAACTGAAGGTGTTACTCTGACATTTCTGTGGTCACAGTCTAGATCATAGATTTTGTCTGTTCTTTAACAGATACCATTTGAAGTGTCTCTCTCTAGCACAGAGAGAGAAATGTGAGTGTTCAAAGTGTAGAAGCTAAAGGCAAAATTGCTAATCGTTGCCTGCATGTTCATGGGTATGTTGCTTAGCCTGTCTGTACCTTGATTTACCCACACACAAAAGGAAGATGCTGCTAGCCTTCCTCACCCTTCCTGTAAAATAATTTGACTGGCCCCAAGAGAAAAGGATCTCCAAAGAAAAGTGTGAGGTACTTTTTAATAGTATTCACTTTAATAGCAATATTTTTTATTTCCCAGGTGAGAGAGTGATGGCACATTGTGCACCTTTTTTTTTTTAAAGGGCAGAAAAAGAGAGAAATAGGTCTAAATGCTGATTTGGCACTTACGTAGATAAGCCTTCCCCAAGCCCCAGCTTTTTACTTCCATAAATCTCAGTATGTTTATGTCAGTGAGTAGACGATGATATGTTCACCCATTCTGCATTTGGGTGTTATCAGGAAAGAGATGAAACACATTTCGGTGTTGCAGTCGCTACTGAATAAATCAAACCTCGCTGATGCAGTATGATGGTATGAAAATCTCACAGCCTGCGAAGTCAGTCACTCATATGTGATGAAACTGGATCACCCTCCTTAAAACACGCTCTTAGCCAGAGCTCTCAGTGTGTCAGCTCGTTGCTCTGCAAGAAACTGGCAGGTCTTATGAGCTTGTTGAAGTGACAGTAACTTTAGTCTATGTTAAGAAGAGAAGGTTTACTGCTGCCTTTCCCTCTTCCTATTGGCCTGCAGATGGAGTCCAACTTGTTTCTGTCCTTCCAGATGTCAGTTATTAAATCTAACAGCTGCACACAGGCAGCCCACAGTAATTGCCCTTACAATTTGCACCTTTGTTGCTTTTGAATTTACTGAGCTCTGCAGTTGTCAGTGTATCCAATGTATAGCAATAATAATGGGACATTTGTTTTCATGATGGTGTTATGGTTGTGTTTTCACTTTGTTTCTTAAAAGAGGAGCTAATATGAGGGGCTACAACCCATGAAAAGTGAGGTGTGTTTCTAAAAGGCTTGCATTTCAGGAAAGGGCCAGTTGACATGACTTTGTCAGTGCTAGGGGACCTGTGGTGGCTTTAGACAGAATTAAAATCACATGAGCAGAAGGGGAGAGTTTCCTTTTCCCTGTGGAAATGATGCATTAATAGTATGTGAAAGCCCTTTCAATCTGACTCCACAGGTAGCTTCTGTTCTACTTCCAAAAATGCTCTCCCGTGTTTCCCACACCTCTTTTGAAGACCTACTGTCTCTGTTTAGAGGATAAAAAGTTTAAAAATTACTGTAGAAAATTAAACAATCAAATTCTGTCATGAGGCAGAGGTTAACATAGGAGAGGTGTGAATCTTTCTCCTGAAAAGGAGAAAGAGTAATTCAGTAAAGAAGGAAAGAAGTAGTTCAGCATCTTGCTGCTCAGCCCCAATTTGCTGCTTCAGTGGAGTAGTATTGGAAGGAAAATTAAGGCGGCACTCACATGCAACACATACTGTGAATGTGGACACACCTGCTAAACTAAACACTGGAGAACCAGGTGGGCAGAGGTTGCACCTTGCTCCATTCAGCCTGGCCTGGACTGCCTGAGCGGCGGTCAAACCCGCTTTACTCCAAGAGTAGCATGGTGTGGGGTTGGAGAAGCAATGGATGGTCTGTAAGTGCCCTGCTGGGAACTGCAGGCTCCTTCAGCAGGTGGGCTGCAACAGGAGAGGTAGGCTGCTGAAGAGCAGCTGGGGTTTGCACAGCAGGATATTTCTTCTCAGTCAAAAAATGGGTTTAGCAGAGGAGGTGGTACGGCTGGATCCTGACTGCACCAGGGCCAATGGAAATGAGCAGGTGGGACGGAGGTTTGCAGTTCTTCCTGGCGTGAAAAAGGAGTGAGACACAGAGAAAGACTGAGGAAAACATTAAAAGTTGTGTGCATTTGTTTGTCTAAATTTCCTTACTTTTTCGCCTCCACACTGACCTTCAAGTCATACCAAAACAATCCTGAAAATGTTTCAATCCATTTTCCTGTGAGTGCTCCCTGAGGAAAGTGGCTGGACGTTTCTCCGCACCACGGGAGGGAGACATAATCACCCGGCTGGGGCACCCTGAGGTGCTGTACAGCCATTAATGGAAGGTGATAAGGGCAAAGATGCCTTTCTCCAGCAGAAAATGCAGCTTTTTCTGAATGCCACCGGCCTGTGCACTGCTGTGCAAACTGTTCCCCTGCCATTCCCACCTCTCTGCCCCCTCAGGGCTCAGACAACCTTTAACTCCCAAGTTGTCTGTGGGATTTTTTGTTCTTGACGTCTTCAGTATTTTAACAGCAACAACAACAAAGCCCTTGCAGTTGTATCACTTCATGCAAGCTGTCGCCAGACCTCGTAAAGCTGCTTGCAACGTGGAAATGGTTTGCGGGCAATGTCGACAAGAGGAAGAGGGAGCTGTAAGAGAGACCAGGGAGAAGTATGTGAGCTGCCACCAGCACCTTCCAGAGCAGTTGGGGTGAGAAAGAATTGTGAAGTGTTGCTGGTTGGTGACTGCTGCTTCACCACCGGCTCAGGCTCGTCCTCTGGCAGGGGCATCATTTCGGTGACTCAGTCACCTGCTTTGGAACCTCCTGAACTTCCTGCATTTGTGTGTCCCTTTGTCACCGTATTTTCTACTTCTTTTACCAATTGTCACCGCAGCAAGCTGGTTTGAACCAGAGGCAGTGCACAGTGTAACTTCTTAGGCCTTATTAATCTTATAACATTTGTATTATTTTTGGAACAGGAGTGATCTCCCGGATTAAGCAAAAGCCTAGGAGCCCAGTTGGATTTTTTTCTCCTTTCTTTGTTGTGTCACTGCATGAACACGAATAGGTGCTTAACCACTCTGGCTGTGTTCAGATCTCCTATGGTAAGGCATTGTGACTACATCTTCATTGTCATGCTCTGGCAGCTCTGGTTAGTAGACAATGGGAATTATTTTTCATCCTCTTGACCTTAAAAACAAGAGTAGTCATGATTTCACAGTTTGGCACATATACTTGACAACACGCATGTAGCCCAGAGAGGATCTGGAGTTGTTCAAGTTCACACAGCAACCTGTTGCAGATTCCTGGTGTCTGGGATTGGAATAGTAATGCTTATCCATCACCTCTTGATTTGTGCAGACTGATAAATATTTAGGGAATTGACTACAGCCTCTTTACCTAGAACTACTTACCCCAGTGAAAATTAGAGCAAACAATAGACATTTGCAGTATGCAACAGACAAAAAAGAAGTTGCCTTGTGTTCATATACCCACTGCACCTCTTCTTTCTCATCACCTGCTCCAAAGCTGAGGGTCATTGGGTTGTCCGCTCTCCTCTTGCACCCTTTTGTCAACAGTATTAACTCTACAGAAAATGAATTATCTGTAAGCCATTTCTAGGCCAATTCCAGCCTTTATCAAGCAATATGAATAGAGCAGAGGGGAGGCCCCAGCCTTCCCAATGACTTTTCTTGGTTCAAAGACAAAACTTGGAGAGCCTGTCATCTGGGAGAACCCGCTCATCAGCAGAAAGCCTCTGTGCCCCAGGAGAAGGACAGCTGCCCAGACTTCGAAAGACAGAGGATCAGAGGCACTGTGGCTCAGTTCTCAGACCTGGTGGTGGACGTCCCATTGCTCCCCCATGCACATGTATTGCCATCATTTCAGGCTGGGGAGACGGCAAAGAATGAAAGGGTGTCCTGCTAAGTTTTCCTGTGCTCTAGGGCCAAACTCAATTTCACAGTAATTTAATTTAATGTTAATTCAGTACCTAGCAATTGTACAGCCGTTCCGAATGTGCCCTCTCATCAGTCTGATAATAAAGAGCATATTCTACTCTGAAAATTACTGGAAATGTGAACTTCATTAGTGTTCATTTTCTTTGGGGAATCCTCTGCTTCTTTCTGTCTGCTGGCCACAGGAGTTCTGTGAAAAAAAAAAAAAATTTATTAGAGCAGAATAACTGTGTCTCAACTGCAACAAGTGTATTTTGGTGCTGAGAAATCTGATTACAGAAATACATTTACAATTTCAGATGAGGACTGTTCTACTGTACCCTTGGCTTTTCAGCTGGTTTTACTGGTGCAGCACGTATCATAAATATGCATACCATACAAGTGAAGAAGCTCTTGCGGGTTAGTGTGTCTGTTTCTCCTTCAGTGCGTAGGTTTGTTCCTTACAGTTTTGTCTTGTGCTTTTAGTGTCCCCAAAGGTCAGACTTCAAAACTTCTCCTGGCAGACCCTTCTGCAATCCTGCAGATCTTCTAATTAGCAAAATGTTAATTATATGTGGCTAATATGGGATAGATTTACTTGTTCACTTTCACTGATGCTACTTGGGACCTTCTGAATAATAAGATATTCCATCTCAGAATAATTCATAGACTCCTTGCTTGAACACTGTATCTTTCAATAATCAATCTAAATTGCAAAATACCTTAAGCTGCAGCATTGTTTGCCTGGTGCTATTTTAAAATCATGAAAGCAGTGAAATGAAGGATGAGTGAACAGATCCATTCTCTACTCAATATAGTATCATCCTTGAGAAGGGGACATTGCAAAGGCATTGATACATAAATGGATAATAAATTGGACTTTTATGTATTTGGGAGGTGAGGCTGAGGTGTATATCATGAACAGTAACACAGCTCTATAACAAATAACAGTGTATATTCTACAGGAGCATGTAAGGAAAAGGAATATGATCTGTCTAAATGGATACAGGATATGGATCTTTCTAAAGGGTTATGATATTTCTGAAGTTAATTTAGTGTCCTTAAAGGTGCCATACTGAATGTAACCTGTCCATCCGTAGACCCGGGGTATGGTCACCTGCCAGGTGAATTACATGTGTTGCTATGAAGAAATGAGCTGGACAAAAGTATAATTGTTACCCTTCACTATTTTTTTCTGTCTGTACGGTGTCTGGTACCTTTCTAGGAATGTCTGAGGTGATGTAGAAACACAGGTTAAAAGCAGGGCCTAATTGGAGAGGTCGTCTCAACCTCAGTGAAATGGTGTTGTGTGTCCCCAACACAAGTACTAGCAAATGAAAAGGAAGGCAGCCTCAGCACGGTGAGGAGTGGTCTCAACATACTGCTGACCATGCTGTTTCTGGCAGGTGTCACAGCAAAGGAGAATCCCCATTTTTTAATCTGTTTCATTCTGTTTTCTGTTATACTCAAAATCTTGTTTGCCAGCAGAGAGAAAACACACCTTATATATAAAGCAAATAATTTATTTTTATTATAACTGAATATTAATACTCTAATACAAGAATCACTATTGGTCCAGATCTCATTATTTCAGAAAGAATGCATTATTCAGAAAAAGTTTCAATAATAATATAGTTAAAATTGTTATACATGCACTTCATACTTTCTATCCCTTTTGCTGGCATTATGCTCACCCTTACCCAGCTCCTCTGGATCCTTCTGGTGGTGGGGTGGGCACTGTGGTGGGTCGTCAGCATCTGAATTTCTTCATGGTGATAGTTTCCTCTTTCTTGCTCCAGGATCCACTCTGGGTCATTTTGACATGGTTGAAAACAGGCTTTTGCATCTTATGGTCACTTCATTTGTCTGCATCTCCAAATATCCAAATTTCTACATATGGTGTCTTTTGCATATGGTAGGAATTATTTATTTGCTACACCTAAAAGCAGTTTTGTTGCACTCCCAGTCTGCATCAGGGACTTTAGGTGAATTGTTTATAGCCGTGGGGTCCCTAGTGCCAGCCTGAGCCCTGTCTTACTACCCAGTGCCTGCACTCCTACATGCCCTGCCCTGTGTTTCTTTTCTGCAGACCTCTGCTGTCGTACTTGTCTTGACGGTGTCATTGTGTTAGAATCATAAAAATCCCATTCTGTACAGGATAATTGCTTATTTCTGTTATCTACATAAATCTATGGCTGTACAACACAGAGATAAGTAAACATAAGTAAAACAAATTAGCCGTAGGCACCTGGTCAATTAGAGGACTTGCTGTCACAGCTAAACCAGGGGAAACAAATTTGCAGGCAGGTCTTGAGAAGTTCAGACAGAGCAAACCTGACAAGCCTCAGTCTTTAGTCCTTGCAAACTCAATATAGAGCCTATAACCTGTTGCTAGCAATGGCAATACCTGTTACAGGGCTTAGAGCAGTGCTATAGCCACTGGAGGTGGTCTTAAATTTGTGTTTGGGGTAGATCAGCCTCTGCATTCCTTCAGCTGGCAGCAGAATGAGTTGGGAAGGTATTAACTTTCTGCTCTGCTACAAATAGCTGCTGCAAGTCATTATGCATATGCACTCCAAAAACTGTCTTAACCTTTATACTTGGAAGTAAACACAATACATGAAACATGGATTATTTTTGCAGAGGTGTAATCTAGCCTGATCCACCTTGCTGCCTACTGTCCTCCCAGAGTAATTATCCTAGTCCTAGGAAACCAGGTGTTCCTAAGAAAAGTTTAATCGAAAGTAACTTATTGTGTGTATTTTTGGTCCTTCCGTCTGTGGCAGAGAAGTGGATGTATTACCAAAGGTGTGTATGGGTTAAATTTATAGTATCAACCTAAGCAAAAAATAGTCAAGTATAGAGGCACTGTTTCTCAAATGGAATAATGGAGTAGGATAAATAATTACAGCTCGTATTTCTGAGTTCTGGAGGACTAGGCCTCCTCTAATAAAAGATGCATGGAGACAAAATGATTTAGCACAATTGTATACATCCCAAGAAAAATAATCAAAGAAAAGGGTAGGTGGAAAGTCTAGAGGGTTCATAGCTGCAACTCAGCAAGCCCAGCAACTGGCTAAATCCAGACCTCGTATATCAATGAAAGAAGGCCAGTAGGACAATGTGTCCTGGCTGTGACAGCCCTTTGTGAGAAACTTATGGCAAAGCCTCAATTTCTGTAGATTTATAAAGCTCAGGCCAGAAAAGATCATCTAGTCTGATATCCCATGTATCATAGGACATTAAATTTCTTCGATTTAGCTCTGAGTTGAGCTTAATAACTTCCATTGGAGTCTTCAGAATGTTAAATAATACTGTGCCAAAGAAAGATATTCAGTAGCTTACTGATACTTAGAATTATTTAATAGTAAAGTGTGAATTAAACAGCATTGCAGATAATTTTAACTGATTTTGCAGATCCATGAACTCTGACGAGTCTTGTTTTTATGGTGTAGACATACATTCATCTGTATAACTTTACTTCAAGGTTTAAATAGCTCAGCTTCACCATACAGTTACCTCTGTCTCCTAGCAATACATCTCCCCACACTCCATCAAAATCAGAAAGCCCACTCTGGGATCCTTGGGATGAATTTGCCTTGGATGTCTGCTCCTGCACAGAAGACCTGTGTAGAATGTAGAAGTTTCACAAAAGCTTTTTTCTAGCTACATTTTTTTCCTCTTCTTTTTCTTACAACAAGGTGATTTGGTGCCTTTCTGTCCTCCCAAAGAAGCAACTAGTGGAATGCTGTGTTGATTTGTGACTATCTCCCTGTGTTCTTGTAGTGTTTCACGTTCTGATCTTATCAGGAATGAGTCACTAGTTTTACGACCTTTGAGTCATTCATTCTTTCTCAGTCTACAAACAATTCCTGGGTTATATTTGATTGGGTAAATTTTCATCCAAACTCTAGCTATTAACAAGGGTATCAGGGAGCTCCTACAGTTTTATCCAAGCGAAAAATGGACAGTACCACATCTGCAGTGTGGCTACCAATATGAACTCCTTATCAATGTCATGGTGGTCTCTTAGGATGATGTATAGGTATAGGATTAGGTGGTGCAAGAACAGATCTTTGTGGGATGCTGAATGTTGGAGCTATTTGCAAGGAGAAAAATGGTGGAGTGTGATTCTTCCATAATGTAGTGGAAAGGTGGTGTAGAAAGCCGGTGTCCTTACATTCAGTGTCAATGTAATTGGGACAGCACATGAGGGCTGAATGCACTGGAGCTTGCTGGCAGAACAAGTATCAGTCACCCACACCTACCGCCACAACTTTTTTTGGAAAATGATGGATGGGACTCACTCCACCTAATGTGTAGATCTGACTTATGCCCAACTTTCACCAGTTTAATGAAGCAGCTAAGTAAGTGCCCATGTTCCCCATATGTGCAGTACAGATAATTATGTGCCTCTGGAGGCCCCTGAAAGGAGATTCTTTCTAGCAATTTCAGGTAGCTAAATGCAGGCAGTCAGGGTGTACCCCTCATATGCTTCAGAAAGTAATCACAACAATCTACTTCTCCCCATTGGCTATATTAGGAACTCACTCTATGTAGGCTGCTTCATTAGGCACCTAAAATGTAATGAAGTCTGGATGTTTAAGTTAGGTGGATAGGCTCCTGTAATCAGTATGTTCTCACCATACACTAATTACCTCATGTCATCTAATTCCAGATAAGAGCATACTTTTAATGAGCCTGCATCTTGTCCACTGGTTCTTGCAAGGCAACTGTGAAGAATAATTTTTTTTTTCCTGAAAATTCACTATGTTGTGTGAGTCAAAAGCAAATCAGCAAATTGTCTTGGATCCATTACAGCAGAGTAGAGGCAGGTTTCATAGCTTTATATCTTTCTTTTCTGAACCACGTAGTTACACTGGGATTGCCGAGTTTCTCCAAAATAAAAGAGAGCAGTGCCTCCTTTTAAATTTGACTCCATAGTGTTCACATAACCTAGCAAAGAAACACTAATTAGTAGGTAAATTAGATGCCTCTATCTGTATTTGTCCTTGGAGAGATGGTGGATATAATTTTCTAGCAACCTTGTTAGCCTCTTCTCATTCAGTGGGCTGGATTAAAAACCAGTACAATAACCCAATGGGTGTATGATATAACAGAAAATCTGTTGTGAGTAAAACTCAGCTTAATGGGCAACCAGTGCAGACAGTGATGCTTTACCTTCTATAATATAATGAGATAGCTGTTCCATGCTGTGGTGTAACAGGGGTTGAGGAGACACCGGAGACCATTCACAGGTTTCTCATTTCCTCACAGCTTCCTGACAGCTAAGCAATATAATCTACTTTGCGATATATTACCTTATTGTGAGAAACATACCTCAGTATATTGCAATAAAAAAGAAACATTTGAATGTTCTACATTTCCATGGCACATACCTGTCAAGTTTCAGATGGCCATTTAGATGATGCTATTGCAGTGGGTAAGTTAATAGAGGCAGCAGCTTACACTTTTGTTTTTCAATCCAGCCCTGTAACTGAACACAGTCAAAGGCTAGAAATAGTATCTTCAGCTTCTCTGTGCAGAGTTGCTATTATAATACCATGAGGGTGGTTTAGGCTGACATGGTTTACTTCGTGCTTGGAGTTGTCTTGGTGCCTGCCCCCGTTGGTTATGACAGCTTAGTTTATTTGCAACAGCTCTCTAAGCAGTGTTTACTCAACTGTATTCAAGCATCTGGGCATAACTACAGTAATGTCTTCTAAAAGGAGACCCAGTTTTAGTAAGAAAAATACTCCCAAACCATGTCACCATCACAGCTTTACCCCATAACAAGACAGGAAACTGCTTTGCCTTGTCACTGCGCTAGGGAGACTTCTCCATTTCTGGCACATAAGAAATTGCTCTGGGAATCTGAATTCCAGTGGTCTGGTGACAAAGCAATGTTTTTTGGATCCAGAAGCTGCAGAAAGTTTCATGGGATTTGGAAAGGATAGTAAAAGTAAAAGAAAATCAAATAATTGTTATGGCAGGCTCAGAGTTTGTGATGGTGATGGGAAAGGGATAGGCAGAACATCAGAAAGAGGATTTTGTTTTGAAATTCAGAGGTAGTCTGACTAAAGCACAGGAAAGGTGTTCATTTAATAGGAAGTTACAACGCTGATGAAGAGATAGATGTTCATCAAGGGCCTTCTGAGTGACCTTAGACAAATCACTGTTTCTCAGTTCTTAATTTGTGAAATGGATATAATAACGCTTTTTTCATTACAGGAGAGCTTGTGTGAAAGATGCATTTTATAAGGGGGCTTGGTGCTTAGATATATAAGTACCTAAAAGGCAAGGAAGAAGTCTTCTAAGAAGACATTTGATCCAATTGCTTTCTTAAGGTTCAAATCTCTTAGGAATCATGAATCCAATATTTCGCCCACTGGTGTACATGATGTTACCTCACAAGATGCTGATGCAAGATCAAGCCTAAACCTCCAGCACTTGATAGCTAAATGCTTGCCTGAAGCAAGATCATTTGGAACTGAATCATCTCAATGTGTTTTATATGCTTGGAAGTCAGTCTTTAGTAAGGAATAGGATTTCCTTGACGGAAGAAATGAGAAGTATGGTTCATTAACTTATTATGTTAATTTTTTATAACTGGTTTGAAGGGGTACTTTAAAGTCTTTTCAAAAAATAAAGTTTTAGGATTACATTTGCGAGGCATGTAACTGGTCTGCTCTGTGGCTTGCACTCCTCAGTCACTTAGCTGCTCATAAAGATGCAATTCTTTGGTTACTTTTCATTACAATTCCTGCCTATCTGCTCTCATAATCCAAACCCAAGGTGTATTTCATAAGTCAAAAAATTTCAAAAGATAAGAAGTACTTCCTTCAAGCTATGACAGGTTAGTCTGTAAGGCTCATTGTTGTGGTATCTCTTTGGCCAAGAATATATCAGGATTCAAAACCCATTTGGTATTTATACAGACAACACAAATATCTAACAATATTAGGATTTTAAAAGGTTTTAGAAGTAATACAAAGCCCTATGCTTCAGAGCACAAGCCAATCTCTATAATTAATCAAGGTTAGAAAGAAATCTTCAGGAAAAACTGATCTGTTGTAGGATTTCTACAGCAAGTTTTTAGCTTGTTACTCTCAAGTACTTGATGTTGAAACAAGCCCAGATTAGAAAGATGAGTGATCAAGTTCATTGTGAGATTTGCTGTTTCTGTTTCTCATTATGTATTTATCACACAGACATGTATAAGTCCATCGCACTGTATTTCTGCGTTGTTCCCTGTTTCCTAGTGTCACAGTCTATACAAACTCTGATCGAACAGGATATTCTCTGTGCCCTCAGGAACACATCAGTGTTTCTTCGTAACTACATGACCCAGCTGTATTCATTACATGTCTGATCAATAAATATCAAAAGAAGTAAAGTGGACAAATGAAAAGCACTCACTAAACAAGGCTTTTTTTCCCAAGAAAGCCTTGATTTCAAATATTAATAAATATTTATATCTAATTCATTATTTCCATAGACTACAGAAGAACAGAGAATTTGCAATTACTTTACATTGTGCTTCCAGCAACCTATGCAAATTACTTCCATGTTTCTAAAATCCTGCCGCCACTCTGCACAAGAAATAATGCTCCCTGCATGTGTGAGTGCCTGCCAGCTGAGCAGGTTGGAAGGAAGAGCTGTTACTCCCAGGCCCTGGATCACTGGTCAAGAACAGGCAATGTGCAGCATGCAACCCTAAGTGTTTCACAACTGCCCTTTTTTATCTCCTTTCCCCACACTCCAAACTGACAGCAAGAGCTCTTTTGAAGTATTTTCAACTAAATGATTTCCCATGTAGAGGTTTCTCAGTTCCAGGGAGAACTTCTTCATGAAAAAGAAAGGTTATACAATACTGGTCTGGTGGTGAGAGCTTGAGCCAGAGTAGCGGACACATGCATTTAGCGACTTGCTTCACCTAATTTAGGTCAGGGGCATGACCCTCGTTCTCCCACGTTTTAGATGAGTGACCAAATCACTGAGCTATCAAGGCAATCACTTCTGTTCTCTGGCCCTATTAGTATCTCATTAGGGAATTAAACAGAGCGGCATGCTGAACCAGGGTCTCCCACTCCTCAGTGCGTGCCAGGCTGTCTGATACTCGGTGGTCAGGATCTCTGGCTTCTCTGAAACATCTCCAGGATATCTTGGCTTCATCTCACTGGGAAAGAGAAGGAGATCTGAAATCTCAGGAAGTATGACGGGCTAAAAAGCTATTTCTCATTCAGCTCCAGCCTTGAGTTTCTCATAGACTTGCATCCACACATCAAAGTCTACGTAAATATGACTAATGGATAGTTCATATTTCTGTCCTCTTGTATGGTAGTTTCTGCAGAGGTAGAACTAACACAATTTGCTCAATTTAATCTAATGGATGAGGATGTAAAGAGATGGGTGCTATGGGGTCTGTAACCACTACTTAGTCAATCCAGTAGCTTGCTAGTCTAATGTAAGAATGATCACTCAGGCTCACACAGCCACAGAGAAGGTTTGCAAATTCAAATTTGCAAGTAAAAGACTTAACATCCAACAAAACTGCTATCTGCCTTGGCTTCCCAGTTGGTGCAGAAGAGAATGGCATGAGGTGAATTACAAAGGTGCAGTTGGACATGTGCCTAGCTATAGGCTTTCAGGAAAATGTGCATATGTGAGTGCTGACATGCCCTCTCTCCATAGAGAGAAGAGGGAAGAGGAAGTAGAGAAGCATTTTTTTAACCCTTCTAGGAGTTAAGTATACATATTAGCTTTGTGGAACTGCTGAAGTAAGTTGTAAATGATGTATGAAATGGAAAATCCTTGCTCACTGCACGGAGCATATGACAGGGTTGTGCATTCACTGCTATACTGTGCTATTTGCTGTGCTAATCAATTCAGACAGAGTCACAAAATCCCACCAAGCTCAGAAGTTTTGGATAAAAGAAACTAAACAGGCAGAACACAAGTATTCTATTTTGTGGGATGATTTAGTGGTTTAAGCATCTGATATGAAACACCTAGACTCCATGAAACCACAGGTTTAAATCCCAGCTGGGTTCATTTCATCCTTTTATCTCTCAGAAAGAGATAAATTGAGTAGTCTGCAGTTTTACTCTGAAGGGTTCCCAAAGATTAAGTCTTTAAAAAGCAAACAAACTAAAATTCTTCTTATTTTGGAATCTTTTGATTCCCCAAGTTTTAAAAATCACTGTGTTAATCTTAATGGCAAAAAAAAGTACATTTTGTTTCTCTCCTGAGTGCAACAAAGAGACAAAGGAGCACATGCTCACACTGATCATAGTGAATAACTCTCTGGTAATTAATGTGGTCAAATGTCCTAGGTTGCATATCACTGTATTTCATGAGACCACGACGGGGATCAAGGACTGACAACCATTTGGGTAGCACTGGATAGCTGGGGTGTTTCCAATAAACCCAGCTGGGCTCTTCCAGAAATCGGGAGCAGTATTGAGTCAGTATGTGCATTACAAGCTGGTACTAAAGTACTGAGAAAATTTCATCAAAGATGAACAAGTAAAGACAAAGAAGTGTGTGTGAAAAATTCTGCCACTGCTTTTGAAGTTTGATAAAAATGATTTTATGACAAACTGAAATTCTGGAAGATCAATTACCTCCAGGCACACCATCCTGGGAAAACTGTCTCAATAACAGAGAGAACTTTGTAACTTAATCTCCTCCTCAGTTAAGTGCAAGTCAGAGATTGAATAAGCGGCATTTTACATTCAAGTTGTCATAACAACTTCCTGTACCTCCCTCCCTTGTTCCTCCTTCACCACACTTCCTTCCTGTTAAAACTCCTTACTTTCCCTGGTGACCTCATGCTCATGTGCTTGCATGGGAGTAGCTTGGACTGAAAAGGCAAGCTTGTACTTATAGGTTTCTATCTCTGCTTGGAAACACAGAAAATTGTAGGTTGGAAGGGACCTCCACAGCCCAACCCGTGCTTGAGGCAGGGCTGCCTTCACAGGACATGTCCTGTAAAGCATGAAAACCTCCAAGGACGGAGATCCACAAGCTCTCAGCAAGCTGAGGCTCCTGTACTTCTACTCTCACTACAAGGAATCTTCTCTGTTCAGCCTAACAGAATTTTCCCTGTTGCAATTATTTTTCCTATTATTATTATATACTTTATCATAATTTCCCCTGTTGACAGACAAGCCTATTTTTTGTCTTTTTTGTGAACTTGTTCACCCAGCAGTTTCCCTCTCTGCTAAAAGGTGTGACTTTCAGTGCTGTCACCCATCTCTGCAGCAACTGGGGACTCTTCTGAACAATTGGGCTCAATCTGTCAGCACTGTGTTCCCCAGGATGCAAGGGGAGCATGTCAGTGCAGTGCAAGACAAATATAGAACACTGTTACTGTTGGATTTGGGTTTATTGCACAGATATTTCCCTCTCCTCAATTTCAAGCAGCTGGATATGTTTGGGTTTTTTTTGAAAAAAAAAAAAAAAAAAAAAAAGGCATTCCCTATCTGAAAACAGTTTTCTCCTCCATTCACATTGACAGTGATTATTTGAAAATGGCATTGATTGCTCTTTACATTTCAAGTTAAGCCTAGGTCAGAGCTGAGTGTGAACTCTTAACACATTTCCTACTCAAATTACTGCGCACTCAGCGCAAGACTCAGCTCTCCATTGCCGATCTCTGCAAAGGGGTGCCAGGCACTCCTCTGTGGGAGGAAATAATTTCAATCCATTTGTTCATCACTTGTTGAAGCCCAGACAAGTATCCACCGGCCTCCCAGAAAAAGGTCAAGAGAAGAGTCCAGCCTGGAGCATCGACCCTGAGAGAGCTCTTCCCTTCCTCAGTTTTATCCTGGCCAGGGGCAGGTTACTGCTCAGCTGCGACTCAATCCTGCCATCTGCAAGGCCACACCTTCAGCTACCCCCAGACATAGCTCTGTCCCTAACTAGCTCCATGCTTGACCCATCTCAAAGGTCTCCGCATTTATGTTCAGGGCACATATTTTCCAGTTTCACCATTTTTTGCTGTTACATCTTTAATTCCTTGCAAAAGAGCTACCAAAGCAGAGTGCTGAGGATGCAAATAGCAAATGAAGCTGTACAGGTGAAGACCTGGTAACATGGCAGCTGAGGCCTTCGTGCAGAAGAGAAAAGCTACCTGCACCGAGGATGAAATAAAAAGTACATCCTTGTGTTTAGCACTTCAGAAGATTTTCTTGGGTGGAACAGCTTTTGTCTCGGCCAGAAGCAGTGTCATCCCCTAGGAAACAGTCACCCTCTTGGAAATAAAGACATATTTAGATTACAGAGACTTCCAATAAAAAAAAAAAAAAAAAGACAGACAAAATCACAATACAAAGCATTAAGGTTAGAATGTGATCTCTGCTTTGAAAAAAAAAGGATCAAATACGTACAGAGCTGAGAGTGTTCTGTCTGAAAGAAATGCCTTTATGAGAGATATAAAAGTAATAAAAATAGCCAGTACTCACAAGAAACAGTAAAAAATTAGTCTCTTTCTGGGAGAAGATCTAGCTGTACATTAGGTTAAAAAAAAAACCCTACAGCAATCAAAGAGGTTTTTTTTTCCCTCCCGTATGCATTTTCATGGTAGTTGTGCTCACTTGTGGATGCTGTTAAAGCACTTCAGTTTTCATTGTAGGTAACAGAATCAGAGAAAACAGAAGTGGAAGGACCTCAAAGGGTCATCTAGTCCATCTTGTTGCCCAAAGGCACAGTCAGCTATGCCATCGCCATTGGGATAGATGCTTTGCTTCTTAAACAGGTGTTTCACACATCCATAAGGGCTGGTTCAAAATTAAACCACATTAAACACCAACTATATTAGAGGTAACATGTAGCTACACTGTCGTAAGAGCACTCAAGAGAAGGAAATCTTTTCAAGTTGCTGTTTCTCCTCTAATTTCCTGCTTTCCTGTCTGGAAACAGATGCTAATTCATTGCTCGTAGGCAGGAGAGAGAGTGGCAGGGATGAGGCGAGCAGTGCTGTTCGCCCTGACAGCAAAGACAGGCAGAGCAACCAAGGGATCTCCACTGAGGGAGCCACCGTCTGCAGCGACAGCATCTTGATGGCCATGCAGCCATAGTTCCCAAATTTAGTATCATGGGACCCAAGTCCTGAATCCACCAGGCATTCAGTCCGAGAAGAAGTGGCCACGGGATGATACTGCTAGCTCAGAACTGAAACAGAGATGAAGCTGCTGGGACACTGGGAGAGGAGCCTTTCAAGCTGTACTAAGAGTAAGCAAAAGGTCAAGCAAATGCACTGTCACAGTTATTCACTCTGGGACAGTTACTATTTATTTGAGTCTAGTTTCTGATGACTTTAATTGAATTTTGCACCTTATGCAAATATGTACTTTATTTGTCCTTGTCCTTTAAATATTACCCTTTCTGTTGCTCTTCACAGGGTTTGTGGAATAACTTGTTGAAATCAGATGTGAGCAGAGAAGATGAAAACAATTAGATATGCAAGTGGCAGAAATGTGATACAACTATTCTTTTCAGCCACGTCAGTTTTCCTAAAAGAAATTAGTTAATTTTGATAACAATTCTACTTTCTATTTCAAAAATTATCCTGTTGCTTATTTAATTTATTTGGCCAGCCTCAGGTGTGAGTGAGATCTCACGCACACTCTTTGCAGCTCATTCAAACTCTTAATTTAAAGTCTGAAGACAGAAAACTTTTACTGCTTATTTTACAACCATTTAAAATTAGTACTGACTGTCTAAAACCATAGAAAATATTCAGTTGGATGCCTTATGGAGTATTTTAGAACGGTTTTTTTAAATATGACATTTAGGCACTATGTAATGAGATTTTGATACAAACCAATGTGAATGTGTAACCGTGGCTCGTGTCATGCACACATCTAGAGTGCTGCGTGCCTGGTTGACAGAAGAGTAGGACTGTAGTAGAGTGTGATTCACTGCAGTATCCTGGAGTGTGGTCTTCCCATTTCAGCAAATGATTTCCAGGTAAATTAATGGATTTTGTCACTTGAAGGTTGGACATCTTCAGAGCATCTTGCCTTGGCTGTGACTGTTGTGAGCTGCACAAGCATGGAGCAAGTGTGTAATGGCAGTTTTCAGCTGGTAACAAATCCATCGCCATGCACTAGCTTTCACCAAATTTTCATTTCTTCAGTAAGCACTTTTTTTCCAGACCAAACTTCAACCCTCAGGTATTTTCTTTATAGAGGCTTCGTAACTTTCTACGACAAAGGAAAAATTTTACCCTGTTTTTGGGCCGAAGGTCATACCCACAGTGGAGAAAATTTCTTCTCGTGCTTCTATAAGCCTGAGATTTTATTCAGACTTCCTTTCAGCTCCATCTCATGTGTCTGTGTCTTAATGTCCGCTCTAATGAGAAAGCAGCCCTCAGGATGGTGTTTCCCATCTGTAGCAAAGATAAAGCTCTATCTTTGAGACGTATTTGTTATTGCTATTGTATTTTGCTAGGACATAATGCAAGTCCTTTTAAGTCATTGTGAAGACTTCAGTTCCTCCCTGGAGATCAGGATCCACCATGAGGAAAAATACCATAGGATAATTTTATTGTATTTAATTTTGATGAGGCTCATCCTTTCTAGAATTATCATCTTTGGGAGTATCTCCACACATCTTTATTTTCAAGATCTTTAACCTGCCTGAATGATGATCTTTCTAATATTTCATTTCAGCAGAAAACCCCATTCTAAATATGTTTCTCTACCAATATCCACTTTTCAAGGGCAAGTTGGAATGCTGATTTGCACAGCTAGAGCATTATGGTGCTTTTAGTGGCACTACAATACTATGACTTGCATTATCAAAATCAATGCTTAGTAAAGAAAGTATAAGGAGAGAGAGTTTCCAGTACATATTCCAGAGGTGGGAAGTTTGAATTTGTCTCAAGAGATCGTCACTCCACATTATTGCTGTCAAGATGAGTTAACTAGAGCATGATGTATACAGAAATGACTTTTTCAGTTAATAGATATAGGGAAATATAAACATAAGTGTCATATCATCAGTAAAAGATTTATTGCACTGTTGTTTAGGATCTATGTAAAGATGAGAGTAGCTTGAAGATAGAATGCTCATATGCAGATCATAGCTCTCAGAGCTGCCCAGGCTCACTTATTTAACCCACTATACTGAGATTAAAGTTTTGTCATTACTGGGTATTAATGAATTATTTTAACATTTACTCCATGGACTTTTCCAATATCTTACACATTTGCTGGTGAGGAGAGAATCTGGAAAGATTAGGAGATTCATTTCTTTCAGTGGAAAGCTTATCAATGCCTTTTGTGTCTACTGAGCTGTTCAGAAAAACACTTCAAGACTATTTCTAAAGTGCAGTTTCTGATTGAGTTAGAAAAGCTGACAGACTAGCATTTGTTATAGTGTTTTATCTGTTGGGTTTTTTTTTTTTTCCATATTTCCTTCCAGGAGATCTGGATTCAGGAAATACAATCTTAACCAAACCCAGTCTACAAACCTTTTGACTTAATTTTGTGCACATCTTTCTGTCAAGTTACCCTTCATTCACACTGACCATCCACTTCCACGAGTGCACAGCAGAGACTCCAGATCCTGAATATGTTTTACTGAAATTGCTTTTGTAAGTGCAAAGTAATCTCGTGGTCCTCACAAGGTCTGTAAGCCACTTGCATCCTGTATTAGCATCCTGTTAGTGCCTTTTGCACAGCAGTGAGGTTAAGCATACTCTATAATCTTTAAGCCTGGAAGGATTTATGCACCTGCACTATGAATAGGTCTATAAAAACCAGGATTGCCCACAATGCATGAAATTAAATGTCTTGTAGGATCAAGGCCCAAGATCTCTCCAAGCATCAATTTTCAGGGTTGTTTGTTTGGGATTTTCTTTGAGGAAAAATATAAATATTAATCCTTCTCTCTGCAGCAGAATGCCACCTAATTGACTTTGATTTTCTTTCATATTATCAGAGAGCTCTGTTGTCAGGGAACTTTCCAGGGCCAGAGTGAAGGAGCATGGAGAGATGCATGGAGGAGGATGAGGAACAAAGCTGGAGAGGGCCATGCCAAGAGCTGATGCACAGGGGAGGCCAGGTCTGACCCTGAGCAAGAAGAGGAGGGAGGAAGAGGAGAAGGGGCCATTAACGTTGAGTCCAAGGCTCCCCACAGGGCCAGTGGAATTTGCTGGAAAGTGTTTTAATAACTGATTGGAGAGTTGGCTGGTATTTACAAGGTGGCTCTGCCAAATAAACCCAACCCGTGTAGCCCATATAACCGTATTTCCAGGACAGACCTGTCTTCTTGGATTGAATGGAAATAGAATCATAGAACTATTTTAACCTCCTTGCAAAATATTTATCTTTACATAGTTTCATAAGTTAATCAGTCTTTCAAGAAAGAAACTTTCTTTTTTTACTTTTTTTCGTATTTTTTCCCTGAGATTTTGCATACAATTTGAGTCTCAGATGACCATATTTTCTACTGATGCAAACAGAGTGCCATTATACCTGAATTGATTTACAATAGCTAAGATTCTGTCCATAAAGCCAAATCAACCTTTAAATTAGGCTCAAAAGAAATACTACCAATTAAATTTAGTCTATGACCTCTAACAGAGGTTTAACAAGCTCAACATACTATGGATTTCAGTAGGGGAAAAAAATCAATTAAACTTAAAAAAAATCAAATCCCCAAAGTCTAAACCTTGACAAAAGTAGTTGAAAAATCCTGTAGCATCCAGCTGTTTCCATGGTTTCACATCCTGTGTTCCAGTTTTTAGGGTGCTATATAGGATATGAAAGCAGCCTGGAAAAAAAAAACCTCCATGAGAAAAACCTTTATTTCAGCTTCCTTTTGTTTTGGTTTGTTTTTTTTTCCCAGCAGCTAGAGATGGGGTTTTTTTTGTTTGATTGGGTTTGGGTTTTTTGGTTTTTTTGTTTTTTTTGTTTTTTTTTTTCCCTCCCTCTCTCTTTGAAAAAGCCCTGTCTTTTAATTTGGATTTGAACACTTCAAAGCCCTCAGAGATCATGGGACTGTTCCCACTGTAGACAACAGCAAAACTCTCATTGCCTTTGGTGGGAGCTGGATTGGGCCCCAAGAAAGAAACTGAGGGAAAAAAGCATCATCTTTTCTCAAACTCCCTTTCCCCCCAGAAATAAGCTAACATAACCACCCTGATGCAACAAATTTATTAAAAGCAAATAGTCATCTTGCACTATAAATCCTTCTGAATACAATGTTTTGACTAAATGACATTTAGCAGTGTTGTAGCTTTAATGGTAAGGAAAACACTAGCAGCTCAGTACTTAAACCTCTGTCCCATGGTGAATATCATTTTCAATATCCTGTAAAAATTCTTTGAAGTGTTTGTATCCAAACTGCCCCAATGGATTTACTCAGAATTAGTTAATAGTGAGAAAGCATTGAACTAAATTTATCGGTTACGGTCTCTCATGATCACATAAAAAATAAAATTAAAAGGAACCCTCTATAGAATACTTTATCAGGCTTGGTAATGGCATCATCTCTGACAGTGAGGCAATAAAAGCATATTAGTGACCCCCTGATGAAACATGTTTACAGGCAAAGTCAGAGAGATTGATCATTCTCTCTGGAAAGTGGCATTTTCCTTCTATGCACTGTTACTGCTAGTGGCGGAAGCGTACTGATTGGCTAATGCATGACAAGAAGGAAATGTGTGAAAGGGGATGCAATTATCAAGTCCTGTTCAGCTTTTCAAGGAAACTTGGGAATCTTTTCTACTCCCAGCCTGAACTCCCTTGTTATACCAGTAATGTTGCTAGCGCTATGAAAGAGAGACAGAAGGTCATAGCCAAGCTTCCAGTTGTTGTTGTGCTGGGCTTCATACGGATGTCATTTCTCCCTGAAGTGTTTGCAGCATAAATAGGTGAGAGAGACAAGAAGAAAGAGGGGGAAAAAAAGGGAACAGTTAAGGAAGATTCTTTCCCCAGATCATAGCAAGACAGAATCTCTCTTTATAGAGACCATGAGACCATGCTGGGGAGTCACTGTTGGGGTTTTCAGATGTGATCTTTGGGATATTTTCCACATGTTCACACTGTCATACTCAAAATCCCACGCCCTAGTGACGCACTGATTGTTTCCCACAGTTGCATTGTCTTCTAGCTCAGAAACTGCCCTGCTTTCATTCACTCCCGTTTATATTTTCTGTAAAATGACGCTAAAACAAATCTATGCATTTCTGAACCACTTTTAGCCCTCAGCTTGTCTCCCATCTAAATATGTAAGTCAAACATCACCTGTTTCACAGTGCCTCTGAGCACAAACCAGAACTTCGTGCTTTCCCACCCTGTTTCTCACCCTGTGCCTCATTGCGCAGGCAGTGTGACAGGCATGGCTGCAAGAGAGAGTTCTTAATGTAAATATATTTTTCACAAATAATAATTATGCAATGATTTGCCAAGTACAGTGGAGCTATTACTTCTGTAAAGCTCTCTTCCTTGATTTCCTTGAGCCCTCCTCTTCCCCCATGGAGAAACCTTCAGCATCCACTCACACCTTCCATATGGAGATGTGCTGTGCGGCAAGCAGGGGAGACTGGCAGCCCAGGTTGTGTGCAGGACAGGGAAAAGGATGGACTCAGGGGGGCTGCCTTTGAAACAGGACAGTATGTGTCAGACAAGATGATGTGTGTCTGGCAGTGCTTGGCAGGACTTGGAGGGGTCAGGAGCCAGGGCCCAAGGACAGTAGCTTTGGGAACCGATGTGTGTGGAGGAAGACCTTCAAAACATTGAACATTTTTAAAGCCTTCTCTTTCTGCTAGCTTATTGATTGTGTTAAAAGTCAAAATGATCACATTTCTCTGTGATCACTCACTTCTGTGTCATCATCGTTATTTCTGTGTTAAGGTCCAGCTGAATCATTGCCTGACTGAAATAGATAAAACATTAAATATGAACGACATAGGTGCAGGTGGGAAGAAGAAAAAACTGTTAAGAATGGACTAAGACAAACGTTTTTCTTGGTGTAAGGGATCCATTAAGTTTTTGCCATCTCAGTTGGATCCCGTATATTTTGTTGCTCCTGAGTGTTCAAGACATGTCTAAGGTAGAAATACCTTCTTCTAGTTAATGAAGGGTCTGCATCTTTTCCTGCAGTGTGGCAGGAAGATCAACCAGCCTCATGTTTCTTACCTTTGCATTAAATTACTGAGCACTTCTGTACATGGGTTTGATGAAGAACATGATGAAGAGGATCCAGATGGTCCAACACATGGTGACCTGTCACATCAGCAACACAGATTGATAAGAGTTGATCAGTTCAGTTCATCACAACCACCCTTGGCTTCTTGTTCAGTACTATGCTTTATTTTTAAGACACTTATTTTCATGGTTTTCAACTGTCCAGATCTTGACTCTTTCCTTGACCCCATTTCTCACTGTGTTGATCACCTATGGCAATAATCATATACGGCAAGAAGTTCTCTGGAACAAAAACTGACAGATACCAGAACAAGACCTCAACAAAGATGACAGGACCTTCTAAATGGACCTTGAACCAGAGTCAAGGCTAAACATCACATCAACTGTGCTCCTGGCAACATCTAGAATGAGGTACAGAACCATATAAAATACTTGTTTCGAGATGTGACTTACAAGACTCACAGTCTGGACGGAAATGAGAGAAGAAAGGAGAATATCAGTGAGAAAAACAGGCACAGAAAAATAAGCAAAATTCAAGTTCTCTCCAAAAAAAAAAAAAGATTTTAGAGGGAGATAATAGAGTCTGTTGCCTTCTAATATTAGCAGACATAGAGCTTAAATGGTGAAATAGTCACCCTTTGTAACAGTGGCTGGATAGGGGAGAATTTGCTTCGTATATCTTAATAAAGAGGATTAGGAAATATAGAAAACATAAGACTTAGAAGCATTTTTAAATAGAAGTTTCCCAAAGACTGTAATGAGACTTTTGCTTTAACACTTTATTGCTGCAGCACAGCGTTGCACTGTGAAAAGCATTTCCTCATTTGCAAGGCAAGAGGTTTGTGCCTTGGACAAGTGTCATTATCAAAGACAATTTTCACAATGCATTCAAAAGCTTTATTAAGTGTCTGCCTGACAATAATATTGGCCCTGCTATGTTCAGGCACTAGAATACAGATTCATAGCTGACTGCTGTTTCAGGCATAAGAGGTGAATATCCATCCTTGACCTGCAGATTTATCACAATCCATCACATTGCCTGCAAGACATAGGTCAATGTGAGTAGGCCTGTGTGGCAAGAACCTCCTAGTACTGAATGGTTTTTGGCTGAAAACAAACACAAAATTACATCAGAACTGGAAAGTAAATGAATCATTTTGGTAGGACTTCTTCAATGAGAAGAGAGCAATGGGAGACAAGATAAGGGTAAAGCTGTTTAAGATTTAATGTAACTCAATAAATCAGACCTTAAATCCCTCCCTCAGCCCACACCTCAGCAAAAGATTACCAGAAATCACAGAAAGTTATTTCCTCTATTTAACTGAAAGTGACTGTTATGTTTCGGGTTTATGAGAAATGAGGAAAAACTAAACAACTATTAAGCAGGGATACTTAGAGAAACAAAAAGTGGTTATATATCTAAATTCAAAACCATTTCTGGGGGATTTGGATACTGTGGAACCTGCAGCTGTAAAACAAAATAAACAAGCCTCCCTGAATATGCATTTAGCTGGGACTGTGGGCAAGTCACTTAATCTTGTGTCTCAGATAGGCTGCACAGTTTAAAACCAATTGGAGTCGTGTGGGCAGGACTCAGCAGGGAATTAAAACATCCAGGCTTGTCCTCTGGGAACTTTGAGTGGCAAAAAAAAAAAAAAGAAATAAAGAAGTAGGAATAAGGGGATAGATTTGAGTGAAAGGGAAGATTCCTTTTAAAGGTTCATGCAAAAGAAGACTGATTGTCTTAAATGATAAAAATTGAGTGGATTAAGCCCAACTTAGGGCCTGGTTCAAGTTGTGTGAGGTAGAAATGAACTTTACTGTCCTCAGTAAGACAATTAATGTGATGGTTAATGAAGAAATGGCATATTGTGCTATTAGGTTGAGGACTCCTGGTATCACAGCCCTGGCTGAACCAAGGTGAGGAGTGCTTCTGCATCCATTCGAAATCTATCTTTCCCCAGCATTGCAGGTTTCTGATGGATTCTCCTGGAAACAGTGGTGCTTTTTGTTTCAATGGTCTGGGAGCTAAGAACTCCCACTCTCCTGGCCTAGGGGCTGGGATGCCAAAATCTATCCCCTTATCTCAGTTTGTCCTGAAACAAGGTGGAGGAAGTACTGAGAAGTATAGGTTATATCTAAATGAAGTCTTCATCCAAAGATACAGAAGTGTTCCAGCCAAGTTCCTATTTCCATATCATAAAAGCTTACTAGAAAAATACTCATGTTGAAAGAATCACCTTTTCAACCAGTTTCCGAGCCATGTGTGAAACAAGATATTCCCACCTCCATTTCTGCAGCTAAAGACTTGTTTTGGTAACAGGCTGCTCTCTATTCCAGCTCACTGCACAGTGGAAAGGCTTCAAGGGACAGTCTTCAAGGGACATTTTCATTCCAGCCCAAATAGCATTTCTAGCCCATTTAGGTTATGGATTATGTATTTTGCTCAAATGTGAACTCCAAATAATTTTGTTTTATTTTGAGACATCATAAATATGTATAGGGATCGTATCTCCTTCTTCTATATAATTGCCCTGCATTTTATCCTGCTATAGAAATAATACTTTGCCCTCACTTAGTCCTTTGTACTCAGGGGTCTTAAAAAACAGATAAGAATGACTCTTGTTGATACTAGGAGAGTCAAAACACATTGGGGAAATTTCAGTTGGTTATTTAGTCCTTCTGAGCACCTGAAACTCTTCTATGAGTCATTCACATCTTTTGACAAGAGATGCATAAATAACATGCCCAAGGTTGCACAATGAGTCCCCTGGTAGGATAAAGGACCAAGGCTAGAAGATGGTAGTCATATGTGCCATACTGATTGGTTCATATTCTCCTATTTAGAAAGCATCAGACAGTTCATCACAGTCATCCTTATTGTGGTTTCAAGAAAGTTAAATTAGTCTACAGAATCCACTTTGCCTTGATGCAAATAAATATATTTAAGAAAAAATGTTCTAATGCTTAGTAGCAGTTATACTACCCAAAAACTATGAGTTTACTAGATCATCCCTCCTTTTTATAGTTCAAATATCAGCATTTCCCTCTTTATTTTTTTCAGATCCATTCAGAACACGCCATGCCTTTGACTCCACCTTTAACTGTAAAGTCTGCAACTATTGCAGGGTGATGGGGGCAGAGAGTGGCAGCAGCAAAGTTGATGACACAGGCGGAAAGCTGTGGCAGCTGGTGTGACAGTACTAATCCACTAAAATGACACCAATTTATTGCCCTGTTTTTCACAGAGTATTACCAGATATAGCTTTTGCTACTGTTTGTGAGTAAAAAAGCCCTGCTCAAAAATCTACAGGAACAGTATGTTCATGGCCTTTGCAAATCTTTATAAGCCTAGTTTTGTTTTCTTGGGCTCAGGAATAAACCCACCAGAGCTTTAGTCAGCTAAAGGTCATCTGTCAGCTAAAGGTGCTGGGCCTTAACTTTGCTGTCACACTGTCAGAAGTTAGCAGTGGGGAGACTTGCGGTTGCAGGGGAGTACAGTATTCCAGCATTTTATCCCTCAGGCTGGCTGAGACGCTGTAATATTTCTTTCCAGCTGAGACTTTCTCATGGGATGCTTTAGCAAGCGCCACCTGTACTAAACCCATCACTGTAAGTCCTGGGGGACATGTTTCAGAGATGCTTGTTCTGGTCTCAGTTAATGAGGGTAGGTCCCAGTGATCACTCCCAGATGCCTCAAGCTAATATTGGGTGCAAATCACTTTGGGTAGTGTCCTGGTTCCAGCTAGGATAGAGGTAATTTTCAGCTGAGCTGGGAGAGGAACTGGAGCTGGTGGCACTTGTGGCTGAGGAACACAGCTGGGATAGTTTACTAATTAGCCAACAGCTGGGATAGGTTTACCCAAATTGGCCAAAGGGCTGTTCTATCCTATGGGACATCATGCTCGGTCTATAAAGTGGGAACTGTGCAGAGTGGCAGGTTTTGCTACTTGTGAGGGAACTGGGCATCAGGATTTACTGTGAGCTATTTTACTGTAAATTACATGCCTAAGTATATTCTCTTTTTTTTTTTTTTTTGTTTTCCATCTCTGTTTTTTTTATCCTCTGTTGTTCTCTTCAGCTGTTTTTTATCTCAACCCATGAGTTTAGCTTTCTTTTCTTTCCCAGTTCTCCTCCCTGTCCCACTCTGGGGGCAGGAGTGAGCAACTGTGAGATTTTTTAGCTGCTGAGTGGGGCTAAAACACAACAGGTAGCCAGAAGAAATCTGGGCTGGTATCCATGTGTTATTGCATAGCACGAACATATAGTTTTTCACCTAATTTTAGACATCCATATTGGGGATGTTCAGAGCTGAGCTAGTGTCTCCTTAGTGTTGGGTGACAGCTAGTGACCCCAGCGTGGGGTCCTTCCTGGGCTGCAGGTGGATATCTGCTCCTTCATGGGCTGCAGGGGGACAGCCTGCTCCACTATGGGCTGCACCACAGGCTGCAGGGCAATCTTGTCAGGAGCAACTTTACTCCTGCCCCTCCTTCTTCACTGAGCTTGGCATCTGCAGCCATTCCTCTCACAAGAATTTCTTCACAGTTGGCTCAGGCAGATGCCTCTCAGGTACTGGGGGTACTGATTGATGCTCCGCTGAGCATGAGCCGACAGTGTGCCCGGGTGGCCAAGAAGGCCAACGGCATCCTGGCTTGCATCAAAAACAGTGTTACTAGCAGGAACAGGGAGGTAATTGTCCCCCTGTACTCGGCACTGGTGAGGCCGCACCTCAAGTACTGTGTTCAGTTTTGGGCCCCTCACTGCAAGAAAGACATTGAGGCCCTGGAACGCGTTCAGAGGAGGGCTACGAAGCTGGTGAGGGGTCTGGAGCACAGGCCTTATGAGGAGCGGCTGAGGGAGCTGGGATTGTTCAGTCTGGAGAAGAGGAGGCTCAGGGGAGACCTTATAGCTCTCTGTAACTTCCTGAAGGGAGGTTGTAGTGAGCTAGGGGTCGGCCTTTTCTCTCGTGTAGACAGTGATAGAACTAGAGGCAATGGTTTCAAGCTGCGCCAGGGGAGATTCAGGCTGGACATTAGGAAATATTACTTCTCGGAAAGGGTAGTCAGGCACTGGAATGCACTGCCCAGGGAGGTGGTGGAGTCACCGACCATGGGGGTGTTCAAGAAACATTTGGATGTTGTGTTGAGGGATATGATTTAGCTGAGAAGTATTGGTGATGGTTGGACTGGATGATCTTTTAGGTCTTTTCCAATCTTGATAATAATTCTGTGAATTCTGTGAATTCTGTAATTCTCTCCACATCTCATCTCCACTTCTTGCAGCCGGGCCGGCCCAGCGGGAGGCCAGAGGGTGAAGGCCGCAAGGCCCACAAGGCTTGCGCCTCCCCCTCTCTGGCCCTGCTTCTTCTTCTTCACTTCTTTCCTTTTTTTTTTTTTCTGCTTCTTAAATGTGTTATTGTAGAGGCATTGTTGCTGTTGCAAATTGGCTCGGCCCTGGCCAGTGGTGAGTCTGCCCTAGACCCCTCTGAGTCCACCAAAGGGGAAACTTCTAGCAGCTTCCTGCAGAAGCTGCTACTGTACTCCCCCACCTCCTACACAAAACTAGCACAGAAACATAAGTCATTAGCTGTAAGTAGGTAATGTTTTTTTTTGCAAAGACTGAGCACTGGATCCTAAGGGACTGCGTCTACCTCTGGGAGTTAGAACTGTTCTTCTGGTCATGCAACTAAGCAGAGATCTGCTTTTATTGATGCAGTAAGGAACAGGAGAGTGTGGGTGCTCCCTGGTGTTGCAATGGCCACTCTGATGTCCTTGAAAATCATAGATTTCCAACAGAATATTTTTAGCATAGTACTGGTATCAGGGCCTAATAACTGTACCTCCATTCGTTTTTGTGGAGACTTGGATTTGAAAACACTGTAAAGCACCATCTGTAAAATTCTCGGTTCAACTACACATATGACAGAATATACAAAGAAGAACATGTCTACCTGTACACACAAATTTGTGTTTGTGCTTTGCTATCTCTGGTAAGCAAAGGTTCACTTTAAAAAAAAAAAAAAAAAAAAAAGGAATGGGAACATGGAGAAGTTGGAAGGCAAGTAATGAATCGTGGATACGAGAGAGCCCAGCATGCAGTGTTAGAGTGTTAGATTCAGGGAAACCAGCTTGCATCTCTCAAGCATATGCTGCTGTAACAACAGCTACAGTACCGAGAGCTCTGCTCGAAGGCACTTTGAAGTGGCAACCTATAGGGCTGCCATCTGTCCCATTTCAGGCAAGGAAAGCTTGTCTTTTCACAGGAATGGAAGCTGCAAACTGATTGCAATCGTGTGGGGCTGGGGTTGCCTTGCTGGTTTATGTTTTTAAGAATGAGTGGCTAGATAACCCACTGTTTTGGATCAAATTATAAGTGTTCACAGTTTGACTACAATGTTCACATTCCAGCGATCAGTGTCATGCAGGTACCCAAGTCCTGTTGAAACGGTTGTGATCTGTGTAACATTATGAGAAAATCCTACACTGGCAATGTGCACTGGCTTTTTGGATCAGCCTTTTTAAAATAATTTAAGAAAAAAAATTCTTTCTGGGATAGTAAATGGCAGAGAAATGCACTAGGTGACCTCTTGAGGTCTGTCTTTCCTACTCTGTGGTTATACAATAGCTAGAGTTCAGGCTCAAGGCTCCTTTAGCTTTTTCCAGAAAATCTTCCTGAGTCTCTGAATAAAAAATGATAGTGAATCAGAAAAGAAAAAAGTAATGCTCAGAATATAGCTGATATGTCTTATATTCCTGTACCAGTACCCAGGTCACTGCTTATGATGAAGCTTTGCATGTTTTTCCTGCCTCCTTTGCATCAACCTTGATGTGTTCAGCAGTCATCAGTAACTTCCTAGCACCTTCGCGGTTATCAACCCAGGATGCTGGTATCACAAAGCACAGAAGAACCAAAGGAAGATTGAATACTGTAGCTTTAATTGACTCCCAAAGTAACATGAATACACTTAAAATAGGGTTCATTTTCAGAGCTGTGATATTATTGCTTTAACTGCAAACACTGTCTCCCTAACCAGGTCATCTGAGTGTACAGAAACATGGTCTCTTCCTTACGGGTTACAAGCAAATGGGTGAAATTAAGGCACAAAGATAATAGCACACATCAGGGGAAAAGAACTAAGCTTTTGCTTCAAAAACATTCTTCACAGAAGAGTCTAGGGGGATTTGAAGTTTTCTTCTGAAAGTAGGTAAAAGTTAGAGCTTTCATTTGAGTTTCACTCTATGTTTCGTGTTCATTTCAACACACAGCTCAAAGTGAAACTCCAGGATTTGGGGAAATGAGCAAAAACCTGAAGCTGTGCATTAAAATATCACGTGCAGAAATATTCCAGTTGGGGCCTTAAGGCACCATCCCTCTTAAAACTACAATGGAGTTTCAATATTTGACCTGCAAAGACTTCTTTGAAATTCCAGCCTTAAGCATCAGGGCTGCTGTGAGGGTGGAGGACTGTCTCCTTCCTTTTCTACTGTAGGTGTGTCTTATGCACATTGAAGTTGGAGCAGGAAATGCAATAAGTGCTAAGATGCATGTCATCTCCTCAAAAAAGTGTTTTCCAGTAGCAATACAAATGATATACAGGCATGAAGGCTCAAATTTATATTTTGGTATAACATAATACCAGTTACCCTAGAAGCATATCTGAGCGTGACATCCAGCTACATGGTAAAAATAATTGAATATGGGTCTAGAGAGGGAAGGAAGAACGATGTCTGGAGGGGAGTATCACAATTCAGCAGCAAGTAAAGAAAAATACAAAGAGATTTGGAGAATAATATTTTATTTGTGTTCTGTTAAAGAACATAATGCTCATGTTCCAAAAGCAAAAACTCCTTTTCCAGCCCAAGCTTCAGCAAGCACCTCCAAGAACTGCCTGGGGTTGAGGAACTGTGGAATGGGTTGTTGCTGAGGAGGACAGAGGGCCTTAAAATCTCCTGGATACTGGTCTTCTTCCCATGTGTTGACCTTTTCAAGGCAGTAGACTTTTGCTTGGATAAACAGGAATTTCTTAATCTTGGGCAAATTCCTATATTTTGAAACATGCAAGTTTGTGGGAGGTCTTTGTGCCTTTAGCAAGCTGAAGTGCAAGTAGAGGAGTGTTATTTCTTACAGCATAAAATTTCATGAGCTCTTATTGTCCCTTCAGTGAAAGGTTGATAGGGTTTTATATCTCAAAAAGAGGAAAAGTTATTCCTTCTTAGGATGGAAGTCAGATGATAATTTACATTTCAAAATTTTGACAGAAATGTCCATAAACACACACACAATTTTTCTTTTTGTTTCCAGCTACTCAGAAGATGGTGAGAACTGGGGTAATTTTTATTTGTGTTTCCTCCAACTAGTAGAATTCAGAAATTGTTGAGATTTTTTTCTACAGGCTTGTTTTAATTCAAAAAGGCTGAATGGGAGTTAAAGGTTACAGTTCCAACCATGCTTTCTTCAGGAAGAGTTTCTGAGCTGCAGCGAGGATGTTCTGGTCAAAATCAAAGGTGTTAAAATAGTGCAGGAAGCGGTGTTCTTAATGAGATATGTTTTATCCCATGCCTGAATAGAAATTATCTACCCTGCAAAAACAAGTGTTTTCAGTAGACCAGTGCCAGTCTACCAGTGCCTTCACCCTTTTTCCTCCACTGGTATTAAAGCTTCGCAGACCTGTGTTTTCCTTGTCTTCCCCAACTCTTTTTTTCAAAAAAAAAAAAAAAGCCCTCCTACAGTATTAGAAGCTGCAGTTTACCAGTTCCTCCAGTCCTTCTAGTTCTTTTTTTCCCCTTTTCTTTTGTTCTTCTGTTCAGGTGTATAAAGTAGTCCCAAGTCAGCAGAGGTTCAGAAAAGCAGATTGACACACCAAGGATGGCCCCGGGCTGTATTGTTCCCACTGATGACCCAACTCAGCAGTTATCATGTTGGAAACTTCCTCAGAATTATTCAGTGCATAAATATGAATTATTTCCCTGCTAATCTGAATTTTGTGTTGTAAAAGGGGGATGGTGACAAAAGAGGGGGTTCGACACTGCCAGCCAGAAATAGAAAACCAACAGTGTCCCCTTCTTTTTTTCAAAGTCACTAGGCAAGAGGGAAAATCTGCAGACTTCACCATTACAGCCTCTTCCAGAAGCCTTGATGTCTTTGGTGGAGCACAATCCCTTTCACCTGTGAGAGCAGCACCACTCAGTTTATAAACCTAAAACCTCTTGTTTGTGCAGTTACTTAATCACTGTAAAACTGCACATTACTGTTGTCACATGGCTATACTGAAAGGAATATTTAAAAGGAAACAGAGCTTAAGGGTAAGCTAGGGTTTGGTGATCCGCCAAGCTGAAAATAGCATTTAACAGGCTTTTAATCTATTTCATAGGTTATTGTCCCCATGAGTGCTGTTACAGTCTACAGATAAGAAAAATGAGAACAAAGGGTTATTTTCACTTACAATTCAGCAGCTGCTGGTATTATTACTGTGTCATTGATAATCAAACAGAGGTGCACTAATAATTATATCCTTTAAAATGCAGTGTGCAGTAAATATTTGTTGATTTAAAAATAAGTAGGCTGTAGAAATTAGACAGCTCTTTCTGTCAGAGTTGGCAGATTAAATACTCACAGAGCCAAGCACCACCGGGAGAGAAATGTCTGGCTTTTGTGGAAGATTTTGTTGATCTCTGCAAGATTGCTCAGGTCTGTTTGCACCAGGGAGGAAAATAGACGTTTGAAGTAAAAATGCAATTAAAATCAAAATTAAACACATGTTTTTGCTTTTGAAACCTAATTTGTAGATAGTACTTAATATACTGTTTTACACCTTAGAGATAGGCAATTACCAAAATAACCCTCTACTTGCATCCATTTGACTCACTCTAATCGCCAGAATACACAAGGCATGAGAAGAAAAACTTTCATATCTTCCTGCTCATCAGCTCCGCTCGGGATAGAGAGCAAGGCTTTCCTCACACGCTGCAGAGGACAGGCAGGTGGCCCAACAGGATGGTTTTCTCCACGTTCAGCAGCGCAGAGGAGTTGCTGGAAACTTCATTTTGCCTTGTAAAAGCAGGTGAAGGGAAAAGAGAATTTATAGAGTCTGGCAGGTTCATTTGCTTTGCCATTGTGCCACTCCCATGGAAAAAGTGACAGTGTAGACAGGGATGGCAAACAGTCTTGTCCTCCTCAGTGTCTGACGGTTATCTCAGGACATGCTCATGCTGCTTTTGAGTGTCGCATCCTGGAGAATCCAAAACAAGACTGGAGCACTCCATGTTCATGTTGCAAGCTTACAGGATTGGACAGGCCTTAGCAAGAGAAGTGATGCTGAGGAGATGGGTTGTGTCTTTGTCTTCATTACATAGCAGAACACAAGGTACATGAGTGTATTTAGCTTAATATTGGATGCCTGCAGTGCAGACTTCCCCACTGGAGTTGTCTAGGGTCAACAGGGAGAATCTGACATTTCTAGTGCCTGTGTTGGCTCTTCCTCATGCAGGAGAGGATCCAAGAAAGCATCCTAGGGAAGACTGATGAGTTGTGGTAAACCCGTGCCCCGTTTCTGTCCAGTAACTGTAAAGGAAACACAGAGTAACTAGCTCAGAGGAGTTCATTTATTCTGGAAGTGCCAAAATTACTTAGGAGACTTTATCTCATTTTCCGAGATTATGTAAGCACTTATAAGCCTTTATGTTGTTAGCAGCCAGTAGGATTTAGGTTCTGAAAATGGCCTTTCAGCTTTGGAAACACTGCACACTTATGAAAATGTTACCTAAGGTGACTTGCCCTGGGCACACAGTAAAACAAGCATAGCTCTGAGCCACAGGCTGCTTTAACAGCCAGCCTGGCTTTGCTCTCCGAGGGCTACCAAACTGTCCAAAGGCCATCATAACAGAAAGCCTGGCTATTTTCATTTGATGAAGTTTCTTTTAAACACTTTGAAATATTTTGGAGTCTTTGAAATTTGATATGGTAGAAAAAATAATAACAATAATAATAGTAATAGTAGTAGTAGTGATATGACTGCAGGCTCCAGCCAGTGTTCCTGCTGTGCTCCAAGCTGCACACAGCAGCTACTGCAACTTTCAGTAGCCAGGGATTTTCCCCCTTAATCTCCCTTTGGTTTTGTAAGTGAGGAAGGTTCAGACAGTAATAAACTGAATCTGAGCTACACATCTGCTTTTTCAAGTAGTGTTTGGTGCAGGGGCAACACTGACAGATTTCGTTACAGCCGCCTTTGCAGGCGTTGATGTATTAACACTGTCATCTCACACGCAGTTTGGATGAGAGAGCCCCTGAATGAAGCTGAGAGCTTCTGATACCAATGTGGCAAATGATTCAGCACAGATCATTATACACGTTGGCCTGTTATCTCCTCGACGACGTGTGAGGCTGAGAGTGAGCTGTCTCTTTGGTTCATTATTTATTTTTCCTTAGCTCGGGGTTCTGCCAGCCGAGCAGCCTGGAACGGAGCCCGAGAAGCCGTTTCTGGTACAGCACAGCGTATGGAGGAGGCGATGTGAGATCTCAGCACTCACAGCCTCTCCACTCAAGCTGGAGCACTGACCTTGTGCCGCTGCAGTGGCAGGAGGGCAGAGATGTCGCAGAACACACTGCTGGGAAGCAGGGATGACTTACCGTTTGGTTTTTTCTGCCAAGGCTTTTACTGGGGCCATTAGCAGGCTTTGAGATATGATGCTTCAGAGAAAAGGTCTGGTGTTATCATCCTGTACATCTGTTGCATCTTGCGTCTGAGCAAGTTTAAGTTCTTTGGCAAGGTTTAGGGCTTTCCCTGCTCCCCTCAGATAAGCAAAATTAGCTCCATTTTTGGGTCAGGAAAGTGTAACAGTGAGATGAGGTCATTTTCCTCAGATCATATTTGAAAAGCGGTTGCAGGACTGGGAATAAAAAGAGAAATTGTCCCACCTGTTGCAGTGTCCCAGCTACTCCAGGGATCTCCAGGGATGAACCCTGTCAGGCTGGAGACTCTGGGACATGCAAGTGAATATTTATTTACAGAAAAGTGTGATGGTAAGAACGACGAGCATGGGATGTTAGAAGTGTTTCATGTAAGTCACTTGGACAGGAGCTGGCACTTGGAGTGGTGCTTGCATCATGCTGTGCGGCATGTCAAGGGTCACCCACAGGCTGGTGCCTCCAGTGCCACTGGTGCCCAGCACATCCCTGCATAGGGTTGGAGCGGGGGCTTGGCCGGTCGGGAAGCTCCAGCTCTTCCACGTGCACCATGCCCTCTCCTCCTGGACTGCCATGCTCCCTGAAGCACATTGTCCTCCTCGGTACGGCCAGTCCCTTGGCTCGTGTAAACTGATAGCACAGTCTTATTTCAGTGGAAATAGGCCGGGTGAGTCTAGCCAAGAGTCTGGTTTGTATCTCTGACAATAGGCTTTAGCTTTAAAAAGCCAGGGTTTTTCTGGCTGTCAAAAAAAGCAGACAAAAGCTCCGTCTCTGACAAGAGCTCTCTATAAGCTCCAGCAGCTGTTTCATTTCATCTTTGCTCATGAAGAAAGCTGTATTGTAGAGCAGGGTGGGGATAACTCATGTCAAAAGCTTTTTAAAAGTTACTTTGAAAGTATATTTCATCTTTAAAATTTAAGTAGCTTATCCGACTTGTGGCAACTGAAATCGGCTTTCCTTATCTTGGTGTATGGTGTCCCTCACTCTCCAGAAACTGTTCAGCTGAGGCAGCAGTTCTGAGGACATCAGAAGGGCCAGCCTGGAGCGGACACCGCTGAGAACATGTGTGTCATGACATGCCACAGCCCTGTGGAGAGTGTAGGGGTGTTGGCACTGCATGCCGCCTTCTGTTGTCTCTGGAGATCAAATCTGAGCCTGGATCCGGAATGGCAGGTGAAGCTGGTGGCCTTTTCTCAGCCCCTGTGTGAATACAGCACAAAACTACCAGATGGTTTAGCCGTTTATTTTGGGTGGAAGAAAAAACAAAAGCCCATATCTGGCGTCATAAGTATGTTTCAGCTGAAAATTCATAGCAAAACAGCCTGGAGATACTTGTATTCGTCCCACTAGCATCCTGCATGGCTGTAGCTATTGTTACAAACTCTTTATTGTGGGTAGGGTTAATTTGCTTCTTAAATGCTGACTACAATCCGCTTCTTGCCCAGCCAAACCAGCCCGGGTGCCACTGTGTGCTGGGTATGGGGATTACTGATGAAAGTTGAGCAAGACACCACATGTGGCGAGCTAATTAGAGGGATCCCAAAACAGTGAATATCCATGAGCATGGTAAAATATGGATGGATAGAGCCCAGGGGCGTATATTTTCAAATTAGACATGCAACTTGCATTGGAAGTGGAGGAGAAGCTGCATAACTGAGCTCTGCAAGTCAAGTTGAAATCCCTTTCTGTACACATTAAGGCTGACTGTTTGCTGAAAACGCCTCACAACTCATTCGATAACAGCAGCAAATAATCATTGTTTATGTAGACGAGATGGGGAAATGTACATTTAACACTCTTCCACAACTCCTCTAATGCTGTTAGGGCATTTGTCTATTTTTACACTGATTCAAAAATGGAGTCCCTGAAGGTCACTCTTTAGGAAAGGCTTTAATTAAGATTTCTGCCTGCAGCAAATCGTATGAAGTATAATACATCACGCTGTAGCAACTCAGATACAGATCATTGGCTACCTTGATCCAGTCAGGTGGTATGAACAAATATTACCATTTTCTTATCATCAAGGATCATTTTACAATGTGGATTAAAAAAAAAAAAAAAAAACGCATACAGATTTTCTTAAAATGTCCATGAAAAGACAGAAAAATGTCTGCCATTCAGGCTAAATAAAGCGTTCACTTAGGGAGTGAAGGTCAAACGGAGACATATACTTTCCGGACAGGAAAATGCAAATCTTCTTTGCATCATAAATATTAAAAACAATACTGTTTAAAAGGTCTAATTTATTTTTATTGAATTAATTTCCTTCCATCTGTTTTTCTGCTTTTTCCCTCTGGAGCTCCAAGGGCTATTCTTCCCAAACCAAGGACAAATCCTCTCTGCCTGCCAAGCCTGAAAGTTCCATTTCGATACATTTCCAAAACAGAACTTTGAAGCCCTTTTTTTCCAAATCACCCAAAGCTCTAGCTATGGTCAAAAGCAAAAGCACCTGTGCAGTACTGCATTGCTGTGTCCATCTCTTTAACCCCTTCCACTCTCACTTGCAAACCTTCCTTTGCAGATCTTTATGGGAGAGCCTCTGTGCATTAATGGGGTTGCACATAAACACAAAATCCAGAGACAGTTGGAAGATCAGTGCCATAATAGCCACTCCTTTCAAGTTTTCAGATTTCTGTTTTTATTCAGCAGCAAATCTCCCATTTCTTGCTTGGGATATTCCTATCTGTGCACCATGAGCCAAATAAATATTATGGTTCGTGTCCGAGTGAAATTATTTCCATAGTGAAAGGAGCTTATTTTGGATGGCTCTTACTTTTCTGTTCAGATATACTCAGGAATACTCGTTAGTTGGAAACACAAAAGCACTCACCTGTTGCTGATGGTGTGAAACCGGAATCCTATTGCAAGGAGTGAGGAAGACAAAGGTGCCTATTAGTGGAATGGGTGAGTGGTTTAATTAAACAGGAACTAAACCCAGACATGGCTTTGAAGTGTCAAAGGTTGATTTATCAGGGATGCCTGAATCAGGGGCATGGATTAGAAAAATTCACACAGCTACTGATCCTCTTCCCTCCTCCCCCCGCCCCCCAGAAATGAAAAGGTAGAGTCAAACCAAGGCCCTGTGGCAGGTTGATCGTGGAGTTTGTTTTCAGCTGGAATTAGCTATCAGCAAAACAGGAGGATCTCCATCTCCCCAGTTTGAAACCAGGCAGCTTTCTAGGAGGAGGAGGAGTGAAATCGAAGCCTTTGGTAGCTGTGATCTGTTCCCTTCCACTCTCTCATGTTTGTTCTTGGCACTGCTGATGTCCGGCTCCATCCCAAAGCAGAGAGACTAAGAACTAAAGAAAAAAGCTTTTCTTGCAGATTTTCCTTCCTAGCCAATTTTCCCAACAAATCTCTTTCTTTGAAAACTTCCCACTTAGTAGTCCCGTGTTACACTTTTGCCAAAAGATTAGTGTCTTTCCTCTTTCCTCTACTGCATGGCTGCAATGGTTTTCACCCTCTGTTTCCACTATCACAGATGTAATTACAGGGAGTTGGCTCTTGCGAGATTTGTGGAGCTTCTTTCAGAACTCCTCTAGAAAATACATGGCAGATGTCCACTGGCTACAGGGATGTGCAACTACCTCTCACAGCTCCCACCTCTCCCTAGGAAGATCAGAGATCCTGACCTGCTAGATATGGCCTGATACAGACCAGGAACATAAAGCTCTGGAAGGTCAACATAACTTGAATTTGTTAGGAGCTTGCCAGCAAGTATTCTAAAACATCTGACGTTGTTGAAATGCCTGGGAAATGCAAGGAGGAAAGTGAATTCATACAGAATGACATCTGCATGCATCACAAGCCCAAGGTCTATCCCTTCACTGAGTTTCAGAGAGATTACTACTTGCTCTGCGCAATGTGAGCACTTGAAAGGAAAAGGAAAAGGAAAGGGGAAAAGGGGGGAAAATCTGTTAAGTCTTCAAAGCTAGAACTTACTCTAAGGTAGTTTTCCTTTTTTTTTAAATTTATTTTGGAGGAAAGCATTTCTCATTACCAGCTGACAAACAGTGAAGAACAAGTTAGTGTTTTAGCCTTGTGGGTCATAAGAGGCCAGTAATCAACCACCTCCAGAGTCCTGGTAGCATTTAATATTGCATCTTTACAAGGCATGGCAGCATATGTGGCCTTGAAAATGTGAGCGTGAATAACAGCGGTGGCTGTTTAAAAGATGCCTGTCTTTAAACACAGAATAGACAACATTCTTCCTTTCCTGATATGCAAAATGCTCTTATGATACAAAGCAGTTAGAAACAGATGACAGTAACATTTCAAAGCAATCAGGAGTACAGCAGCCTAACTACCTTCTTGCTTTTCTTTCATTATTTAACTTCACTGTCATGTTCAGGGAGGGGTTTAGTAAATGATGTGCTGCAAGAAAGATAGATGATAGATAGATGGATAGATAGATAGGTAAATAGATAGGAAAGTCTTCACATGAGCGAGAGGCAGTTTACCTATGACTTTCTCGCATGTCACTTTTCAGATTTTCAAGGATTTTTTCTCCCCTTTGCAGCCGTAGGAGAGAAATATAGCCTGCACATGAGAGATAATATTGTTCTGGGAAATATCCAGTGGATTAATGTATTTCTACTGAAGCTAGCAGGAAATTGTGTTTCAGTTTGTCCTTATGGCTTATTGTGAATACGTCATATTGAGAACAATTTGTTAAACAAGAAACATAGGGTGTTAAAAAAAAATCAAAAGGGAAAATAAACAAAGAATGTCAGGTTCTATAATAGGCTTGATGTGTATCTGTATTGTCAATAACCTCGATGCCAATGACTGACTCCCTTCATTCTTGGTTCATAAAGAAACAAAGGCAGCTGTGGTTTTGGTGTTATTTATGGTCCATCTCTAAGCTTCTCTATGTCAGTTATTCCAGTGCTATACTTTAGCAAACAGCCTTTTAGTGACATCATTATAGACATATAGTTCTATACCTTAATTAAGTAACAAAGCTTTATTTGTAATGCACTTACTCTTGAACAAGGTTTACCTTTTGGATGGGAAAACTCTGAGCATGAACAAGAGCTATGAGAGTCAGGTCTGAGTCAGGGACGTTAGGGCACAGTGGATGGATGGCCCTAGTGAGTCAGACCCCAGGGAGACAGGATCAATAAGAAGTTGAAGTAAATTACGTACCCAGAGTCAGCCACGAATATGTGGTCAGGATCTGATGGAAAACTGTTCCTTTTTTTGTTTGTTTTTGGTGAAGCTATGACAGTGTACATTCTCTACTCGGAGACCATACTATTGATGAGACCTCGGGCTTAAGTCACTGTTGCAGCTGGGCAAGATGATTCCATAGCCACCTCCTGCCTCATGTATTCTCTGTGCATGAGCCTTCCTAGGATTTTTGCAGCTTATTCAACAGCAAATGGGCTTTGCGGCATGTGATTAAAGCCTCTCCTATTTAGCCCTTTTGGTGTACATTTTATATATATTTATGTATATATGTATGTGTATATATATATGATATGAAGCCAGGGTAACCCAAAGTAACTAATAATGCTGGGCACCTACATTTTGTCCTGCCTGGCATGAGCTATGTCTAAGAGGCTTGAGTTACAGAGTGCAGAGGGTCTGGTCCTCTTGTTCTCCCTTTGAAAGTCTAATATTTGGCTTCAAATCACTGACAGTGGATCTGCATTGGAACTTTGAGCTCTCAGAGTGTTCATGCTGGGGTACGTGTCTGTGTTGGGTACCAGTTCCTCTCTGTAGGTAACACCTTTAAGTGAGAGTTCTTCCTGCTACTGATGTGTCTGATCCTGTTTCCATGGAAACCAAGGTCAGATAGAAGAAAAGGTTAGGGGATATTTTTTCTTAATTATTTTTAAATCTTCACCTTATTTTCCTCTTTCTACTATCCGTTTTCATAGACGAGAAAGCAAATATGTTTCATTTCTATGTATTATTTATGTAGCACCTCCTATATGTGAGTGCACACACACATACATGCACATATACATATATGTGTACACTCAGAGATCACTCCAAAGTTTACATGGCAGAGAGAACTGTAACTCAACTTCAGATGTTTTTTGTTGTTTACATATCTATCTACAACTTTAGAAGCACAATAAGAAATATGATACAATGCAACATGAGCCACACCAACCACCCCAAGTTATAGTAGTGCTTGTGTAGCTTTGACTGCTCAGCAGTGGAGACAAATTACTTTGACACTGGAAGTAAACAAATGACTCCAGGCCAGGGTCATTGTACCACGTAGGGCACCTATAAGGACCATTTCCCATTTGTATCATCAGTCAGGTTCAATCTCTGGTCCTTCCTTTCTTCCATGGAAAAACTACATATTTCTAAGGAGCCTGAGAGAAAAAAAAAATTCTACCTGGTACTCAGCAATTTGAGAATATGACATTCAGAATGTGGCCCGTATCATAACTGGAAAACAGACTGGAAAACATTCCACCACAAGAAACAGATTACTAAAGCTGATAGTGTATCATATGCAATGTGTTTGTGATGGGCACTGTCTCAGCTAATGTTAGGCATGGGGTCTGAAGAACTTCTTTCTGCAGTAAAATGATAAGGGAGACAGACACTTCCAGAGGGAGTATGCCCTGTCCTGAGCCAGAGGTAGGCAAGGCAATTAGCTTAAACATCAACCTTGCAGGTGGGTAAGGCCAGATAAAATAATAGGGCAGAATTTCAGAAATAGACACTGAACAGTACATAAAAGAAGTGAATAGAAATGGAATGTACATTGGAAAATCCTCCTTACAAATATCTCTAAATTGGAACCAATGTTAAATACCAGAGCTTGCCTTCATAAATGTAATGTCTCACATTAGCTGCATCTCATATTTACCCTTCTCATATCCTTTTATGGCAAGAATAAAGTCTTTTTCTAGGTCTGTCCATACAGAAGATTTCCCTTTCCCAAGTAACTGATTTTTTAAAAAAAAAAAAAAAGAAAAAAAAAAGAAAGATGAGGCTTTTCATGCTGGCTGGCAGGAATTTTTATACTTTGGCTTTTTCTTTTATTCTGAAACTCATATTGCTATCAAGGGCACAATCTACACTGCAATCAGTGTATAAAAAAGCAATTAAATTCCTTCTGGGTGTCAAAAAGTAACCTGGCTGTCAGCACTGAAAGTGCAGACAATCCCATGTCAGTCAGTAGTGTCAGAGATCTGACCAAATGAACAAGGTAAGAGAAATCAATGCAAGGGGCTGACACTTAACCCATGTCGGTTCCTTAAGTTTGCAACCAGCAAAGAGAACGGACATTTTAGTTGCAAGTTTTGAGAGAGGATGTGATTGTGGATGTTCCCATGTGCCAAGGATCTAGTTGGTGCAAGGAAAGAGGAAAGTCATGGGCCCATCTGTTCTGCCAGGTAAATGGTTCACCTCTGCAGTGCTGAGTGCACGAGCATGCCTCAGTCCTTTACAGGTCTAAGAATAAATGGAGACAGTCACAGAAAACAAGTAAAGTTCGTAGTCTGTACGATGTCCATTAGCTGACTGTGGACAAGGATAAACCATCCTCGGCATTTTTGGGTAAGCATGATGGACTGCAGGGATACATTGTCAGTCTGCCCTGGAGACCATTGCCTGTCTTTCAGTTTTCTCCCTGAAAATGCTCGGTTGAGTCAATCGTTGATACCAGAAACTAGTTAAGGTGAGTGTCGTCAGATCACTGAGCTGGAACAGCACAGAAAACCCTCTTGCCTGCTGAATGAGCATTAGGCTCAGCTGGAGCCAGAGCAAAGGAGCAGTGCAGAGAGCTTTTAATGAAACCTGTATCCCTTGAATTTTGAGCTAGTGTATTAATTAATTGAGTATGCAAGTCAGGATTTTCCAGACACGAAATCAACTTCATTACAGGTTATTCATTAATAATTTCAACCTGGTTTTCCATTATTAATAATTATTTGTACAACAACATGACATCAAGAGCCCTAATAAATGTAAGACTTCATTGTCATGGACACTCTGCAAACAACATAATAAGGGAAAACCTGATAAGTCTTATTAGTGGGCTGAAGGAATTGATCAGCATGATCTGGAAAGACTCTCTGACTGTAAAAGGACTTAACTGTAGAAAAACGTTCCTCATGTTTCCCACTGTCTGAGAGTGCACAGGTGCTTCATCCTGTTTCCAGAGGAACCACAGACCTCTTGAAGCTGCCCAGAAATATCAAAAAGAGAGGCAGGGACAGAAAAATACGATAGTATAGAGAGGGGGGAAAGCAGCTTTTGGTAAATCTGGAGATATGGGATCCCTAAGCAGTCAGACATGGCTTCAACCCTCAGAACGGACCAGGAAGGTCAGACTGCAACATAAGGGAGGTCTTTTGTAAGGACATGTCTGTAACTGATGATGTCTTGCTTTCCTTCCATGGAAATTTTTTTCTCCCTTTGGCCATAAATTCTTCACTGGACCCAAGAAAACTTTCCTGGACCCAAGTTTAGTGCTGTCTAAACTCTTATATCCCCATAGAAACCTTTGTTTTTTTCCAGGTGATGCTTTCTTCCAGCCAAACTAAAAAAAAAAATAAAATATGTGTCTCTCTCTAGAACTACTTTACAAATGTCATTTGTAACATATATTTCACCTAGTGATAGGAAAGACTGGTGATATGGGTAGCTCACAGATTATCAAATCAGAAAAAAACCAGCAAATCCATCCCTGAGACTCGTTATTAGATGACCACTTTAAAACTGTAGCCAAAGTATTATGTTTGAAGAAGAGAGTTTAAACAGCAGTTTTCAGTAGGAGATGACTGGACTCATGGAGTGGTATGAAGTGCTTTGGTTTGGTAGACTGATCTTGGACTCCAACCTGCTCTCTTAACCTTGTTACACATCATGGTGGTTTGTTTTTTTTGTGTGATTTTCTTTTTTTTAATGTACATATCTTATTCTGATGTTCCTTGTACCTTATTACAGAGGAAGGACCAAAACTAATCCTTCCTAATCCTGATAAATTTCACAGAATCTTTTCTTTCCTTTAAAAATATTATAATACTGAAAGCCTTAAAAATAATTTGCATTTCCTCATCCACTTTAGGAAGCCTATGTTTTTTTTTTTTAAAAAAAGAAAGGAAAAGGATTGTTTCTGACAACCATAGCATCCTAACATATTAAAAACATATTGCCTAAGAAGTGATGATTATAAATAGCTGGCATTGTAGCACAATACATTAGTGTGCTAGTCTTTGATTCCTCTATAATTATAGAATGAAAGCTTCAATCCTTGCATTGGGTGAGCACTTAAAATTACAGCTGAAGTAGTAAATTACTGGTCCTCAATGTCCTAGTCAGACAGATTGCTTTCAGTTCATAAAGAGAAATTCAATGTAATGTCAGAGGCAGATTCCCCAGCGAGCTTATTGTCTTCTATTTAAAACTAGTAGGTGAACTGAAGGAAATACTAGAATATTTTGCAATATGCTAACATAAGCAGCAATTCTTGTTTTCAAAAACAACCAGCACCAGTGTTGTGTCAGAATGCTCACATTGTTCATATTGATTTTCATTTTACACATCCCCAGGAACAAAACATACCAGCTAAAAGACTGTTTTTATTAGTTTCACTGGATGCTATATCAGCAATGGGTTTAACTCTTGCATGAAGGTAATGTGCTGGGCTTTTTGAACCCGTTGATGGACATTTGATTCAAAATGTCATTCTGTCAGTAGGAATCCTAAAAAGCACAAAAAACTCCAGGAAACACCACAGTGAACTATCTTTCTAACAGGTTTAGTCTTCTTCTAGAGGATAATTTCATCCTTTTAAAGCACTGCAAAAATACTTTAAATGAAATCCTTTTGCCATAGTCTAGGGCAAACTCTGACAATAGCATAACTAAGGATTGAGAAAAGTCATATATACACTGTGTCCACTTCAGCAAGATGGATTTGTGCGTTGAGCCAAAAGTGTATTCTCTTAAATCCATATTTAGGAGTGTAAGTAGCTACCTAATCCAAAATGGAGTAAATTCAATGGACAAATTCCCATTGAACATCCTGGCTCAAGGTGTAAAATGGTCCTGATTTTCACATTAGCACAGGCTTGAGGTCAGCAGCACTTCAAAAGCCAGAGGATGTGGGTAATTCGAGCCTGACTTCCATTGTCAAGGCTGGATGCTCCAGCTGTAGCTCTTGGAGAGGTGATCACCGCATCATCAGCACAAGCTTGTGTTCCTGTGCCTCGAGAGCACGCAGACTTGAAATGATCATGGAAGGCAAGTGTGCTCTGGGTATATTTGATGAAAAATGTATTTCTACCTTGTTCTAATCATGATTCAGTCTCAGCAGAAAGGTCAAAAATTAACTGGGCAATGAAATTAAATTACTTTCAGAAACAACTAAGTTGGTGCTGAAATATATTTGTGCAGTGCTATAAGGAAATACAAAATTTCTTAAGGAAACATAAAATTTCTTAAGGGACACAGGAAAACATTAGTGTCTGTGAAGCTTGCATATGAAAGTTAGAAGTTGCTGGGGAAATATTGGAAAATATACCAGTACTTAAGTAGTCAAACCTCTACCTTATGAAAAAGATCTATCAGATTAGGTTAACTGAAAACTCAACTAAGGACACATACTTTCCAGAATGTCTGGTATTTTTTCACTATCCTGTACTAATATGAAGCTTATGTGCAAGAATAAGTAGTTACTGTCTCGGATCAGTTAATATCTTGAATCTTTCACCAGAATTATTTAAAAAAATATTCATGACTGTAGGGATAATGCAGAACATAATCTTGAAAGATTAAAGCCTCAGTTCTGAAATGGAAGAGATTTAAGATGCAATATTAAATTCACAGGATGATGTCTTTTAACAAGAATGAAAAGATTACTTTTTTGAACAGGAAGACTGGAAGATCAAGATGGCCAATCTGTCATGAGATCATTTCAGCCATGAAGAAGCCAAGCATCAGTTCAGATCCCGTGAAGAATAACTCTTCACTCCACAGCTGAGACCAAATAGGTAGCTGTGTCAAAAATATCCGTGTAAATATACACAGAAATTTGCCTCTTTAGTCTTCTTGTTCAGATGCCTGTTTAGAGACATCAAGAGAAACAATAATCAGCATATGTGTAGCTGAGGAGTGTGTTTGCACACAGTCACAGTGGTGAAAACAAGACTTAGTGTAGGCTTTTTTGTGGTTTAACGGAGAAGGTTGCATACTTCTCAAGAAGTACAGTAGCTATACTCGCTGAAGGATTAATTCAACCCATTTTGCTCTTAGTTCTTCTATTTGAGTGGACGGACCACTCGGTGGATAAGGAGTTGGCTGGATGGCCGCACTCAGAGAGTGGTGGTCAACGGCTCAATGTCCATGTGGAGACCAGTCACGAGTGGCGTCCCTCAGGGGTCCGTGCTGGGCCCGGCCCTGTTCAACATCTTTGTCGGCGACATGGACAGTGGGATAGAGTGCACCCTCAGCAAGTTCGCCGACGACACCAAGTTGTGTGGTGCCATCGACACGCTGGAAGGGAGGGATGCCATCCAGAGGGATCTTGACAGGCTGGAGAGGTGGGCCCGTGCCAACCTCATGAAGTTCAACCAGGCCAAGTGCAAGGTCCTGCACCTGGGTCATGGCAATCCCAGGCACAAATACAGGCTGGGCGGTGAATGGATTGAGAGCAGCCCTGAGGAGAAGGACTTGGGAGTGCTGGTGGATGAGAAGCTTAACATGAGCAGGCAATGCGCCCTTGCGGCCCAGAAGGCCAACCTCATCCTGGGCTGCATCAAGAGGAGCGTGGCCAGCAGGTCGAGGGAGGTGATTCTCCCCCTCTACTCTGCCCTGGTGAGACCCCACCTGGAGTACTGTGTCCAGTTCTGGAGCCCCCAACACAAGAAGGACATGGACCAGCTGGAGAAGGTCCAGAGGAGGGCCACGAAGATGATAAAAGGACTGGAGCACCTCTCTTATGAGGCCAGGCTGAGAGAGTTTGGGCTGTTCAGCCTGGAGAAGAGGAGGCTCCGGGGAGACCTGATAGCGGTCTTCCAGTACCTCAAGGGGGCCTACAAGAAAGATGGGGAAAGGCTGTTTAGTAGGGCCTGTTGCAATAGGACGAGAGGTAATGGTTTTAAAATAGAGGGGGGTAGATTTAGATTAGAAATTAGGAAAAAATTTTTACGATGCGAGTTATAGAACACTGGAACAGGTTGCCCAGAAAGGTGTGGAGGCCCCATCCCTGGAAACATTCAAGGCCAGGCTGGATGAGGCTCTGAGCAACCTGATCTAGTTGGGGATGTCCCTGCTCCTTGCAGGGGGGTTGGACTAGGTGACCTTTGAAGGTCACGGCATACTATCAAATGGACATCGATCGAATGTATGGAAAAAGCGTTAAATAGTTCTATGATTTATGCAAGCATTGGCTGTGGTATGTTGAAATGAAAATATTGCTCTTCTGGATGACCTTCTTTCACATGAAAGGCCTTTCAGTACTTATCTGGAGAAGTTAAAGGATCAGAGCATTATTCTAGATGAAAGTGACTGCTTACAGTTTGAAATACTTCTTTTTAACTATAAAAAGTTACATGGGAAATAAAACAAAAAACCCTAATCCTTTTAAAATACATACCCATTGTTTTTCAATATATTAAAATAGGGTTGGGACCTTATCTCCTTTGCTGTTAGATTGACCATTTTTTGCAGTGTGCTCCTAACTTCTTTGTTATCTGGCCTTGTTGGAAGCCTACACTTAATAGCAACAGAGAGAAAGCTACTGCCTTCTTATAGAGCAAAACTACATTTGCAGTAGAAAGCATTCCTTCTTTTCATAGATCAGGATGTATGTTAAAGTGCTAAAGGAAGACACAGGAAACCTACAGTGATTCCATAACATTCTGAAATCACAAACATTAATTTACAGGCTGCTGGGATTTCTTTACACGAAGACTTTCAAGTCAGATAAAAATTCTTACTGCTCAGGTAAATGGACTAATCATGCTTCTGAGGTCAGTGTTTCTGAGTTTGCTTTGAATTTGTAAGCAAGATCTTACTGCAGAAAGGAAGGGAGGAAGGCTAATATTTTATTTTGTTTTTATTACCGGTGGAAAAATCTACCTTACTGCAGCATGTTTCATGAAGTGAGTGAGTGAGATGAAAATTATTACATCTGCCCATGAGATTAATGATTGTGTATGTATTGAAAATGTGTACTTTTGGTCATCTAGTTAATAATTTCACATGGCTAAGCTTGAGTTTCTGTTTACAACACATTCCCCAAACTAATAAAACCTTAGCACAGAATGATTTAGGTCGGAAGGGACTTGTGGAGGTCATCTTGTGTAAGCCTCTGCTCAAAGTTGGATCATATTGCTCAGAGCCTTGTCCTGTCAAGATTTGAAAATCTCCAAAGACAGCTTTTGCAAGCTCTCTGAGCTACCTGATCCAGATTTTTCCATCTTAGTTTGTTTTGTTTTCCTCTTTAGTCAGAATTTCCCTTGCTACAATTTTCAACATTTGCTGTCCCTGCTTCCACTCCACCCCTTCCAGAAGATTCTGGCTCTGCTTTCTCCTGTTAGGGAACAGGAACAGCAAATCCCTTCCCCTTGTGTTGCCCACACAATTGCATCAACTCAATTAATACATCAGCTGCATATTTCAGACGCAGCTTCACAAGTTTCTCAGAGATGGAATAATCAACTTTCTTGACCTGCTAGTTGTGGTCTTTCTAACGACAAGTCTGTCAGCAAATCCTTCTGCATCAGCACTTTTCTGCTTGTGTAGGAAAAAGCCCTTTAACAGAGATAGCTCTAGACTAAAAGCAAAACTAAGAATGAAACATCAGATTGTTTTAATTTTGAGGATAGTGAGAGCCACTTTGACTGTCTGGTCTGAGACCCTGGAAATGCATGACAAGAATTTCCTGCATTAATTCTAGCTATTCAGTGCTTATGTATCCCTAGTAATCATTAACCCTTACTAGTTAGAAGCTTATACTGATGGCTTACTACAAATATTTTCTTGACTCCTGTTTCTTAGAAGAGAACTCCTGTTAGCAGAGTTGATCTTCTTGTTTCTCCATGTTACATTTGAACACTTCATCAGAACAGCTGTAGTTATAAAAAAAAAAAAATGACCTAAATTTCATTTGCAGTTGGTGGAGAGAAATTAATAATTTTAGAGTGCAGTTCATCTCTTTATGAATTAGATATCTTAATTGGTTGAATGGATCATGCACTAAAAATTCCTCTATCTCTCCATTGTCTCTTTACATGGTTAATGCATTCCTTTCCCTGGGGAGGACAGCAATCTCTTCCATAAATTTCTGTAGAATTTTTATATCCCTTAAATATAAATGTGTGTGTGTTTGTGTGCAAATACATAGGTGCACATAGAACTATACACACAACTTTCTAAGCATGTATGGGATTGCAAAGTGTTGCTATGTCACATGGCTGAATGTAAAGATAAATAGTCGTTGTGCTGGAGAGCTTCTGTGCAGCTTCCCAGTGTGCACCAGCAGTACAAATCTGATGAGATAGTTATCAGTTTCCTACCGACACTTACTGTGAGCAGCTTGGGCTAATAAGATGCTGAAACAACTGATCCAAAAATATACCTTAATCTTTCTCTGCTCTCTTTTTTTTTAAAATGACCTTTAGCTAAGCGGCTATTTAGTTCATTTTTCAACTTTAAGTAAAAAAATAGTGGGGCCAGAATGACATTACTTTTACTCCAGGTCTTCTAATTTTGGAGAAATGAAGTTAATCTTTCCTTATCGTTCTTCAGATCTGCCCATTTCTTTCAGTTTACGTAATTAGAGCTCTGTAATTAAGCAGCATATAGAATGAGCATTGGAATATTTGAATGACCATATAGAAAGAAAATGGCTTTTCTTGTTTTAATTTTGTCAGAAGCCACCAAAGTTTCTTTTGTACTGTTTGAGTTCCAAATACTTAAAAGAAATACTTCCCAGTAATTAATTTACTATATACCTGGTCTCGTCTGTTATTCCCTATGAAGACCAGTCCTACTTTTCCTACTGATCTGTTCTGCTAGTGACTTCAGTGGCAACTGAACTGACCCCTGTAAATACACTGAAGTGATGATTATATAAAGACATTTTTAATAAATACATATATCTCAAAAAAAAAAATTGAAATAAACCTAAGTGTAACTGTATGATCAGATTACATGAAGACAACAGTAGTTATTTATTCCTTACTCATATATGTTTACCAATCTGAAATATATTGGTGCAGCTTACAGAAAATATGTGAAAACTGAAAAAAAAAATTTTTCTTTAAAAAGTAAGAAACTAGCAGAAAGGAGACAGATGAAACTGTGCAAAGATACATACTTCAGTGGAATTTTCACTTACATGCTTAACGTTTTATTGCTGCTACAAGGTTTATGTCTAGCAGCGAGTTAGTACAAAGTACTTGCTTTGCACATGGGATTTATTTGTGGGAAGTCTTGAGTGTAGGTGCACTCTGCTCTTGTTACGGAGAGTTGCAAGGAGTCACAGGTATCTATTAAGGACATAGCAAGAATTCTCAAAAGGCAGTGATATGTTACTATGTCTTTCATCCTAAGGCCAGATGATGTGTTTTGTAATGGTAGTATGTGAAAGAAACAAAACAGAAGAAGAAAACTGACCTTTAAAAGTCTTCGTTAAGCTAAACATGTTCCTGACTGCAACATTAGAAATGCTTTGGGTTCAGCTTTGCCTTTACAAATGTTTATGTCAGTAGTCACCCAAATTGCCTCATAGACCCCAGTTTTGAGCAGAGCAAACTATCCAGTGACACAAGACCTGGTTCTTCCCTTTATCCTCAGTTTTAAATTCTTAATGTCTTTTGTCAACAGCCAGCTTTGGATGGGCTCATAGGCAGCATCCTCTTTGCATGGGAACTGAGAATTACTGGCTTTTGTATTTGCTACCTTTGCAAGTGCTGACAGGCTGGAAAGGACAAGAGGCAAAGCATCTCCTCTCCTCCACCCCTGTTGGCATTGGCCAACCTCCATATCACCATGCATTGCGCAGTCACATCCTGCTCTCTGGACTGGATCTGCATCATGGTCTTTCTGGGTTTTACAGCCTCAGCTTTCCTCAAGCAAAATACCGGAATTTCATCAAAAACCTTAGCTTGACATCACTTTTTCTGTGAATGTACGATTTTTCAATTTGTTTTTCTTTTTTTTTCAAAATACATCAGGATTATAAGAGTTTTAAAAAGAAAAATAGAGTCGATGAGACATGATTTCCGGGAAAAGGTCATGCCTGGAAATCTAACAAACATAATACCTTTTACTGTGTCCCATGCTCCTGAAATCTCCAAGATGTAGTGCCTTATCCTCTTTTTGGTGGAACTGAGAAGATCGTATTTTCCATTGCATCAGGAAAGATTAAACAGCGGAAGGTTCAGTGTCTCTTGAAAATCTCAGGCAAACCTTTTCTTTTCCCTTTCCCTCAAGTTTTTCGCTTGACTTTACATCATACCCAGGTGCCTCCTTGCTTTGCAGTGATGCAAGGGCACTTCTAAAGCCACATCTCTCTAACTTACAGGAGGTGTTGCTTCACCTTCAGGGGTCAGATTAAAGAAGAAAGAGAAAAGACTGTTACATTTAAAACTTCTGATGAGTTGAAGCCCTGGAGCTACAGTGCTACAGTAAATAAGTGGTAACAGAAAGACTATGTGACTTTACTCACTTTTACAGAGCACATATGACATGGTTAGAAAATAAATGACATGGAAGTATCTGTGGAGTATCAATTAGATAAAGAGAAGGTCAAACCAAAAAAGACTTCCTCTTTTTTATAATGAGCTTTCATTTAATAAAAGACTAAGTCAATAAATTAGATTGAAACTCTTTGGTCTTCTTGTAATTATATATTACAGATTATCTCATCTATTAATTATCCAAGAAGAGATCCAGTAATATAATAATCAGAACTGAATTATGCTCTTTGGGAGCTGAATCCCAGTCTTATAAATGAACTCTTTTCCTGGAAGTTCTATTTTTTCACTCTTGCTGATAGATGGATTCAGATCAGTCCTGTGGGAGAGAGGATTGTTATATTTTTAAGAGGCGAAGGAAAAGAAAACTTATACTATTAATGAAGTATGTTCATTTATTCTGGTTTGAATATCTTATATGTTATATATTTCACTTAAACCCAAATTTTCTATTTTGGATAATTCTCCATGTTTCGGTTTTATAACTTGGATGAAATTTACTTATGCTTAGAGATTTGCAAATTCACTCCTACAATACCTTCTTATTTACTTATAATAAATTGAGGAAAGCCCAAGCAGCCTTGTTGAAAATGCAGCCTCAGGAAGGTAAAATGAAGGCATTGTGAACAATTCCCTTAAGAGATCTTCAAATTGTTACATTATGGTGAGATAAAATTTTAATACAAAGAATAAAGGCGCTTTCTCCAGCTATTAACAGGAGCTTAAATTTCCATCAAGAGCCTAAGTTTGGCTGGATCTCTGTGACCTAGAATCCACCATGTACTTTATTTACTAATAAATATGGGAAGGGATTGTTACTATTTTATTGTTTCAGAATGACAATGGCTGTTTCATTTGTAAACCTAGGAATGTAATCACATATCATAGCCACTGGCAATGCCAGTCACAGCAAATTAGCACTGTATTTCCTCATCAATTACCTACTCCTTAAAGCATTCCAAATTAACATTTTAAATTCATCACATTGCTGTTTTTTAAAGAAATATCTAATGAATAAATTCCTGCCAGGTGGTGTCTGATATGCAGCTGGCAAAAAAAAAATATTGAAGCAGCTGCAATTTAACAAGTAGCCTTCTTTTCACCTGCTAACAAGCAGCTGTCAGCTGGCTGTATGGATAAGCAGGATGTGGGTTTTGCTTGTAAATAGATTGTACCTGTGAAAATCATGTGGTGCAGCTCTTCCCTCTACAGGATAACAACAAAGGGGAAGGACCCCTTTAGGAAACTGTTTCAAGAAGTGTTTCAACTTTGATGTAAACTAACGTCCTTCTAACCTACATCTTCTGCAGCCCCCGTAATAAATGGACACCTTTCATGTCAAAGCCTTTAAAAGGCAGAGGGCATTGGAGAACTTAGGAAAAGGGAGAAGGGGAAAACATAGATCTCAGTTTTTTTGAGGGGAGGTAAGGCAGAAGTGGTAGATGTAAAAAGAGAAGTGTTTTTACTCCTTACAAAATCAAATACCTTATGTAGAATAAATTTTTTTTATCTTGGAGACCATCTCAACGTTTATTCCAGCCTGCACATTTTAAGAGCCTTTTGCTGGCTTTTAAATGAATCTGAAATTTTCCAGAAATGATTCAAGGTTCCATGTTTAAACAGTAGGTCCTGTCATAGAGTCACTGCGATCCAAACTCAGATCATCTGCTGCCATTGCCAGTATAGTCTCCACGCTTGTCCTCTCTCTGTCCTGGCAGCCTCTGATAAGGGGCAACCCACAGTGCTCTTTGCCTTTTGAAGCTATCTGCTAGATTAGTAGTGGAGATTAAGTGTACTCTGAGGAACGGGTTCAGATGCTGTCCTGAGTCCCCAGACCTCCATACATTTTGAAGGGACAGAAGAAATTTATTGCAACAAGGACTGTGCTTACTGTCTCCAAAGGCTTTATTTATATTTAGGAAGGCTTAAATTCTGGAGAGAATCCAGAAACTTAAATAATGTCCACAGGAGGAAAGTTTTAAGTGCTTCCCACTTTTCTTTACCCAACCGAAATCTGGGGAACATTGACTGCAAATGTGTACATCTTGGGAGTATGTGAGATAAAAAGCAAGGGCAACTAGTATTGATTGCCTGCAACAGCATCCACCCCACGTAAATATCCCTTCTTCCCCCGACAGTGCCAATACGCAGACAGGACCAACCTGCTTGCGGAAGTCCTTCTCAAACACTGCAGGGCGCAGGACTTGCTTTGGCTGCAGAGCACTCAGGTCATATCCCACTGGTGCCCCAGGGACAAACACCTCATTTTTTTCAGAGATACCAGCAGTCTCAAGGCTTCCACACTTCTCAGCATCCTCTTGGGCAGAGGAGATGGCATAAAGCTGTTGAATGAAATCTGTCATGGAGAGGCAGATCTTCAACTAACCCAGTTTTTAACATGTATAAAACAAGAACAAACTAGAAGAGGAAATAGTAATCGGAACACAGAGCAGATTCCGAAGTAGTTTTCAAGTGCGATAAAGGACTGGAAAAATACGTCTGTGCTCCCCGTACGGACGTGTAGCATCCTCAGCACCCTCCCCCCTCCACCTCCTTCAGCCCATTTCATTTTTGTAGCATCACTCCAAACACCCTGTAAACAAAGTCATGCTTAAAACCTAGAACAAAAGATTTCCAGCACCTGATGGTGCGCCAGCGGGAAGCTTTCTGCCTAAAGCATAACACACTTCCATTCAACTTAGGAAGATATGAACCCATCACAAATATCGAAACGATCCCAGTGAGCCACTGCTGCGTGGTGTCATCATTAATTGCAAGGATCGTTGCAACAGCTCATAGTTGGCTGAGGGAAAAATGGTTATATTCAGTTGTTGTTTTATCTAAGGAGTTTTTCTTTTGGTAGGTAGTGTTCAGCTCCACAATGATAAAATGCTGTCAGTGTTATTGACAAAAGACAGATCTGAGGTCAGAACTCCAGTGTAAATTTTCTTGTCTTTTTGCATAATAAAATACTCCGTGGCTTATTCTTTCATAGCAAGCTGCTAGTCAACAAAGCAGATAATAATAAAAATATTTACACTAATAAATAGGAAAAATAGCTAAATGTCCGTATATTCTCACTAACCATGCAACTTTCTTTCTCATGATAAATTATATTCAAGCAAAAGTAAATATCAGGTCTTGAAGGTTACTTTAAATAAATAGGTAATTTAAATGCAACAGTAACTTCCTCACTGCTTGGTGTTTGTTTTTAAAAAGACCGCTTATCAGGGGTATGAACTCTCTCTCCTCTTTCACAGCATCTGAAGGCACATATCAAGGTCACTAACTTTTAACAATGTGATTCAAAGTCTGTCCAGCCTGTTCTAAATCTAACCTCAACCAAAGATTCCCTAGAAATGATTCCCCATTTAGAGGGGAAGTCAACTGATTTTGAGAAGTTGGAAAGTGTAGATTTCTGCTTGCAGAATAAGTCTTTTCTAGTCTACATAATTGAATATTCAAAATTCAGGTAAAGAATGATGGATAATTAGAAGAGGTTTTGATAGACTGATGACCCTTGCACAAGCTCCATCAACCTGAAATACAGACACTCTCGATTTCAAGCTGTTTTCTGCCAAAAGTGGGAAGGGCACCCCTCAACAAGTCATAATTTCTCTTGGGCTTAGATAGGCTGTAAGTACAAGAGGTTTAATCCTACTTACCTGCCCAGGGCAGGATAAGATTTAATTTATTTGTATTCAACAATATTGTATATAGATCAATAGATAAACACACACATAGAGCGTCACGTATGTAACTCCATACGTGGGAACCCAGGCAGTTTTGCTGTGCATCCAGCAGGGTAAGATTTTCACTCACCATGTTTTGATACCTCTTATTAAAACTATTGTGGAAATGAAGTAGCGAAAGTAGTGGCAGATATGGGTTTTGCTGTCTTATGGATGCACTGATTTGAGCTAAGTCTGTGTTCCCCAGCCAGTGGAAGCCTGTTTGCTTTATCTGAGCCCTCTTACAGCTTTGTTTTTCATTAGAAAGATATTTGTGTTCAGTAATACAGTATATTTTCTATTAAGATTTTAGTTTGTAACCACTTATCAGTTCAAGAAGCTCAGCAAGCTACAGGCATGGTTTACCTGAAGCTTATTAGTGAAACATAAGTGTGATGCTGATATCCAGATAAGACCTCCATAGGATTTTGTTTCAGCTTTCCCTGGAGTGTTTGTCTGAGAGTATCTGAGTTTTCAGAGCTATACAGGAGGGAGGAGAGAGGAGAGAGGCGAGGCGAGGAGAGGAGAGGCGAGGAGAGGAGAGGCGAGGCGAGGAGAGGAGAGGTGAGGAGAGGAGAGCCTTCCTTTGACAGCAGCGGGAGCGGTGTAGGGAAAGCACAGTCCATCACTTTTGCAGTTTGCAGTGTCCCTTTGGGACAGGTGGGAACATCTGTTCAAAGTCACATGAGTTAAAGATGGCATTACCAGCCTCAGTCTTGCACTGACAGGGTTTTCCCACCAGTACTTGTTAGGGAACAAGGCAGGTGATGGGTCACCACCTCGGTTGTAGTGGGCGCCCTCAGAGAGCAGCTGGTATTTGCAGCACGTGCTTTTTTTTGGCCCAGCAACATCACCTTACAGGAGTGCATTGCTCAGATCATGCTTGGCCTTTTCTCATGGTTAGGATTTCAAAGGTACCATTTAATTTTCATCAAACCTCTCTGAGGAGATGCCATTTGTACCTTAGCAAGTGTAAACTAACATGTCCATGACAGGTTAGATTCTTTGGGGCCACACACGACAGGAAATGGGAATGTCTGTCCACTTTATTCTGGAGCTTGTTTTCAGCTGCAAGTTTACTTTGGTTTTTTATTCCAGGATCCAGAGGTTTCCCTAGGTTGATTTGTTTAGAGATTATATTGATGGCTCAGGGCTTGCACCTCTTGCCTGCTAACTTACATTTCAAGTGTAGGAGAATCTGCCATTCCCCACACAGCCCGTGGATGATAACAGCTGCTTTATCTGAGGCTATGCCCTCTCCACTTTGTCTTTCCTCATTTTAGGCTCTTATTCAATGAAAACTGAGTTTAAACTCTGCAGTTTAAACATTACTTATGTTGCCAACAGAAGCTTCATTATTATTTATGAACTTATAACTCTATAACTTCACCTCAGATAATAATTCAACATCGTAGATAGGTTTTCTAATGCTGTTTTTGTATAATTTATTGCAGTCTTGATATTATTTTACCATTAAAATATATTACTCTCTACTTTGATTATAATGATTTATATTTCTGTTTTTAAAGCTGCCTGTCTGAGTAAAACTTGGAAAGGCATGAGCAGAGGAACAAAATAGAACTCCTTATGATTATCAAGAGTTTATCCCAAGGAAATTCAGTAGAGTTTCCTTTAAGGAGATTGTCCTGTTTATGATTTACAGGAGGGCTGTTGATGTAGTCAATTTTTATTCCCCTAGTGTTCCAGAAGATGATATAGGAATCAGTACGTGTCATTTCAACTTTTTTGAAGGAATCCATTACCCCTTCAAGCTCTTGTCTGCTATAGATTACTTCTTTGCCCATTTGGGAATTAATCAGCTACCCAGCTTCACGCCATGATAATTTTTTTCGCTGTAGGTTACATATGCAACTGCTCTTACCCTTCAAGCCCAGGCCCAGCTCAGGATTTGGGCCAGGCTAGTAGGGATGCGTCCCACATACTCTACATTGTCTCACTGTGGCCTTGCCAGGGAGCACTGCCTTAGCTAATGGCCTCTGAGTTCTTTCATTATAAAACCTGCTCACAGGGGTTGGTGAGTTCATGGTACCTATGTTTTGCAGCTTCATATGTGTCAATAGCTGAGCAATGGTCCATCCCTGGGCAATTGTTTTACCCAATCTTTGACTGCTACCAAACTTCATCTGTGCCTTGTATGATTGTATTTGGTATTATGTTCTTTCCCCTGTCTGCAGTTAAGGTTTTATAGCAGCTACTGGAAAGCCAATGTCCAGCACAAGCATTTTTTACAACCTGTACAGCAGTGCATCCCTAGTCTAGCAGGAAATGTGTGTTTGTGGTCAGAAAAGTGCGTCCACCATTCCTAGCTCTTTTTGACGTGAGTAGTCATGCTAAAAAATTTCAGGAGGTTCTTCTCATCTGCTGTTTCTGTCAAACTGCTTCTCTTTCTGTTAAGGTTCTAGTAGTTATACAATAAATATCAAGGCCCAGATTGGGCAGACAGCTGTGGTTGGAAGATGCCTGTGAAATCACCAGGACCATTGTGCCAGTGCCAGGTCCAGAGGAATTGCTGCTCCCTATTGGGAGGACACGATCCAGTATTTCCTCTAGAAACAAGCAGAGAGAATGATGTCCTGCATAAAAAGGACTGCTCTGATATTAAGTCAGACCATTAAGCCATTTCAACATTTTTTGTGTCTTTCTCCCAATATGAAGGGAAATGGCCACAGAAATAAAATTAAACAGAATGAACTTGCAGGACATAGTGTGCAGGTCTCTGAGGGGTTTCTGTACGATAATGTTGTATAAGATCTGGTTAGAGTTAAGAATCCAGTTAATTAATAACCTGTCCAGCTTCTTATTCATACAAATAACAGAAATTGTCTCTGCTGCACGTGGAAGGCAAATTAAATTTTCTCTGTCTTCCTCCATAATTTGTAATGCATGTTTCTTTTCTGAGTTATATAGTGTTTTTGGAAAACAAGTGAAATTCTTGCGATCTAGGGCACTTGGAAGCCTTCCTACTGGAGTTTCTGCTCCTTAGGTTTTGCCAGAGTGCATAAAATGTCCTGCTAGTGACCCAGCTGACTTCTGACCCGTAATGCAAGAAACACCTCCTGCTATTTGCCCTACTTAGCTGTGGGGAAAAAAACCCCACCCATTACAATAGTTTATTGTAGGAGAGATAATAGGATCCATACAATGAAAAGCAAATAACATAAGGTGTATGGAAAAAAAAAGGGGAGGAATGCCATTTTACATTCTTTTGAATTTCTATAAACACGGAGATTCCCTCCACTGTGCATTTGGAAAAAGTGGTGTATGGAACTGATATTAACTCGCATATAACAAATGAAACCAAGTCACAACTGTACAGAGCCTTACACTTGTCTGCTAGACTTGACAGCTCATACTTAGCAGTGATTCAACTGACACCACCAAGTAAGCTTAAAAACTAGGCTGTCACACTCTGTAGGGAGAAGTTTTATTCATTAAAGATCTGTGTAGCAGAAGCATTTGTAACCAGTCTGCCCTATTCAACACGTTAGACTGGCAGTATTTGGCTTGTGTTCACAGCAGTAAAAAACCTTTTTATTTCAGTGCATCATATTTTTTTAACACTATGTATAAAAATATTTTATAGAACCATCATAGAATCATAGAATAGTTTGCATTGGAAGGGACCTTAAAGATCATCTAGTTCAACTGCCCCTGCCGTGGGCAGGGACACCTTCCACTAGACCAGGTTGCTCCAACCAACCTGGCCTTGAACGCTTCCAGGGATGGGGCATCCACAGCTTCTCAGGGCAACCTGTTCCAGTGCCTCACTAGCCTCACAGTAAAGAATTTCTTCCTTATGTCTAATCTAAATCTACTTTCTTTCATTTTAAAGCCATTACCCCCTTGTCCTTTAACACAAAACAGTGTTACAGTTGGTGAAAAGCTCTGCTGCCCAACCTTGGAAGAGTTCATCCAGTTTCACTGCATAATACTTATTTTTAAGCCTTGTTCATACAAAAGTATATAACATTATAACCTTCATTTTTAAATCTAATAAGAAAACTGTAACCGGAAAGGATTTTTTTTATCACTTAAAAAGCAAATGTAAAGACTTAGCAAAAAAAAAAAAAAAAAAAAAAAAAAGATGTTTTTGCCTTCAGAATTCTGTTCTCTCTTTTTTATTTTTTCATTAAAAAAGGTACATCCTAAGCCTAGTTTTACTGACAGTTAGGTACAATTTCAGAAAAGTAGAAGTGGAAACTTTGAAATCTTTTAATTTCTCAGTTTATGGGCAAAAGGTGCTTTTGAGATAGATAACTTTTTTCTTAACATCTCTAGCAGCTGACAGCAGAGTAGTTTATTCATGTGAACACAAAGCATTAAATCCTGCAAATGTATTTATCCAAATATGTAATTACCTTATTTTCCATTTTTTCCTCCCAAATTTCATGGATACAGATATAGTGAGATTAATATAAAGCACTATGTAGCAAGAAATATGGAGCTGGTGTAGAATGTCTTCTTAAGGAATCTTCTCCTTGAAGGAGTATATAGTCAGTAATAAATCAACATGCTGCAGGGCTACTTGAAGCAGCTGCATTTCATCCCAGAATATAGAACCTTTTTATTTAAATGAAATAGCTGATTTAAAGGAATAATGTAAAACTTGAAATGACAGTTAAGTCATCCCATCCCCAAGGGAAATTTAGATGTACCTGTATGCATTAAGAGTTCTAGCACTGATTTTTTACCCCCTCAAAGCCATTCCAATTTAAGATATGCTCTTAGAAGTCCCAAATGAAGTGTTACTTCCCACCAGCATATTTGTCTTGAGAGATGGTAAAAGCCTGTCTTCACTGTTGTCAATAACAAATTTCCTGTCAGCTTTGGTATGGCCAAAGTTCCCTTGTGGCTGCTCCCGTAAGAACCTGACGTCTTAATAATTTAACCATTTCTATAAAGGTCGTAGCAAAACTGCAGAGGCAGGGATGTGGCAGTTCTGAAGAAGTGCATGGAAGTTATAGGATCAGAGGACGTTTAAGTGCCTATGTATCACATTCCACATAAGGAATCACAAGATCAGATTTAAGGATATCACTTAGTAAATGTGTTATCACTATGTACCTTCCACTGAAGACTCTCCTCCATGTTACATAGATTAATAGAAGCAGCCAAGTGTTACCTACTGTTGCTTATTTTTCTTCTTCCTTTACCAAATGGCAAATGGGATTTCAAATACCAGCCCTAGGTAGCTCATAGGTGATCTCTGAAGCAGGAGTAAAAGCCTTAAATTGCGGGAAGGCATAACACGTGTTCTAAAATAGGTCTCATGCTTGTCTCAAAAATAGTGTCCACTGCTGTGAAAACTGCTGGTGGCTTATTGTTGTGTCCCAGTGCTGCAAACCCTCAGGAAATTTATTTACATTTGTTTCATAAATGTGACGTCAGAAGAACAACTGATACTGCATAAAAGTATTCGTTCTGTTCATAAAAGCTGCTGAGAGTTTTTGATTATTTACATCTGCCGTAAACTGATGTTACATTACAAGAGATTCTGATTGGTGCAGTGAACCTTAAATATCTTCACACCTTTCCATGGTTAATAGATCATTTCAGCCAATTCAGCTAACATTTACTTGGTGAACAGGACACATGCGCCCAAACAAGAAAGGAGGCTCAGCAGCAGAGTGAAAGCATGCCGAGAAAATCACTGCCAAGAGCCTTTCGGAATGGCTGAGCCAGTACAGGCAGGCAGAGCCAATCTCCCTGTGCCTCCTCTTTGATATGCATGGCTGCCTCTTGCAAGATGCATTCAAATGCTACTTCGGGGTATAGCTGGCAGTGACATTCAGGATATAATCCCTTCATAGGTCAGACTCAAGAGTTACAGATCGATTCTTGTTATTGTACATTCTCCATTCATCTCCCAGGTCTCCCATCTCTTGCTTGGACTAAAAGAATGAAGATGGTAGAGAAGCAAGAAACTGTACAAACATTTGGGTTTTTTAAAGAAAATAAAAATCCAACCTCGAGTTCTCCCATCATGCACCAGTTTCAGCCTATGGTACTTTTGTCTTTCTATATTCCCTGAAAAGTGACAGCAACTACAGAAGCAAGTGGCATGATCATTTCCATAGGTGCTATAGTCCTTTTTCACAGCCAGCAGAGATTATAAAAAACCCTAACACACAAAGTCCCACCAGAATTAATCCCTGCAGGAAGAAAGGGTTTTCAGAAATCTCTGTCACATCAATTTTGCGCTAAGGGAAACAGAAGTAGACAAGTAAGGAATTTTCAAATAAACTTTTATTTGTTTGACCCCGAAAGAGTCAGAATATGACACTGGGAAAAAAAAAAAAAAACCATACCCAGACTTGCAATGTCCTATGAAGTTTAAATCAAATGATGCTAAAATTGGGTTGCCTCTCAGGTGCCTGGCTTGTGCTGTCTAGCTTTGGCTTTGATTGTAAGCAGTATCAATCAAATTCTCTCTAACTTGACTCTGATTTTCTGTTCCACTGAATGTAAAATATAAAGAAAGTCTCCTGGTAAAAGCTCTTCTCATCAGATTTCTTTCAAGGCTTTGCAGTTCTACAAGGAATGGGATGCGTAATAGAAAAATCTACTGAGTAAGGAGAGAAGGAGGAAAGTGAAGTCTCTGGTTCCTGTAGTCCCAGCTGCTCCACTGGGATTCTCAGACAAGATAACAATTTATTTCTGGTGTATGTATAACAAGCTGCTGAAAACCTAGGAAAATATTATCTTCCTATGTGAAGATCCTTCTCAAACTACTAAGTAGGAATTGGAGAGCTAAGGCAAAATACTTGGCACAGACGTTACTGGCCTTATGCAGTCTTCCTCCATTACCTGCCTGCTGACACCCATCCCTCAGACCCGTAATGTTTTTCCTGGACACCTTCAGTTGCCACTGCTTGGACCAGCTTTAGTTGTGGAGTCTCCATCTATGGAGATATTCAAAATTCAACTGGACATGGTCCTGGGCAACTTGCTCTGGTTCCCCCTGCTTCAGCAGGGAGTTTGGACCAGATGACCTGCAGAGGCCCCTGCCGACCTCAACCATTCTGTAATGAATCCTGCAACCACAAAGCTGATTTTCAAGCCAAGACCAAGAAGTGGGAGACTCAGTCTTAAGCTTATGGTGAAAGTGGAAATAGTAAAAACAATTGTTTTGGTTTGAGTGCTACAAGGATATCATTTTGATGTAAATGCAGGGTCCAGCATCATACTGCTGCTCTCCACAACAGCCATGCAAATATTTTTAGAACATAATCTCATTTAGTGCACACCATACGTATGTGTTTAGCAACCATCTGAAAAGCCTAAATAGTGCAAGAACACTCCATTATCAAGTTAGACTTTCTGTGAAACCAGCTACATTATGGGCTGCTTAATCCTCAAATTGTTCAGCTCAAAATGTGCTTCACAGGCATGGAAGGTTGTCTTAATTTTCAAGGATTCCCTCAGCATGTCTCTTCCTGGTTTGCTAGGCTATTTGATCTATTATGTTTTCCAAAGCAGACTAAAAGACTGTCATACACAACTTCAGCAAGGTTTACCTCACTGGAGACATGAAATGGATTTAAGAAAACAAGACACACTGGCAATGTTCTCATATGCTGTAATTTAGGTATTGGCACGAGTGAGGAACATTCTCTTCCATCGCATCCTATTGCCAATTCTGGGCCCAATTCCTGCATAGTCACTCACAGAGGGGGCCCTTTTTGCAAATAATCCTTATCAGGATCATGCTGTGTCTTGGGTTTTGTCGGCTGTCACTCAATACCCTCCTAAGACATCTGCCTGAGGGTGAGTCTCTGACACAGACAACTTCAGGTTTGCTTTTCCTTCTCAGGCTTGCTCGTGTTGTATCAGCTAAATTGAGCGGAATTTTACTTTTAACAAAATTAGTTGTTATTTTTCTTATCTCTGCAAATTGGATATTCACAAACCAGAGGCAACCTAAAAAATTCCAGTCTTAAATAACCACAGCTCTGAATATTGTAAATTGGTATCACCTAGAGAGTATGTTTGGCTAAAAGGAGCATTGTCATCTAGTGGTTAGGGGACAGCTCACGTGGGACAATAGGAGCTAAGGAAGCTGATTTTTTATGTGGTCCTGACTGGCATATGTTGGCACAGACCATCTGAAAAATCTGGCCCAAAATGGCAGTAAACTTCACAGATTCCCAGATAATAAGGAAAGTCTGCTCTCCTTTTTTTCAGAGCTCTAAACGATGCTATAGCTGCATATATCGGAGAAGATGACAACTGTTCAAAGGTGTTCAAATTACTAGCTTGGAGTTTTTTAAAAATCTTTCATATGTAGGTCAGTTATTAACAGAGAGGAAATGTGAACACTTTTGTTTCTTTTCACACTCATGGAATACTCTGGATCACAAAACACCGTTCATTTTAGGCAGAACTCATGTGGGACTCATGCTCAAAGCTTAGGAGCACAACCTGGACGCTTGGAATGATCTTGTGACAAGCTGGTAAACATACACTATGCTATTATTGGTACAGTACAGATAAGGTATTGGTTCTTCTTTCAATAGTAGTAGTGAAACAAGGCATGACCTGTTACTCAGATTTGTAGTTTCAAAGGATTATATGCCATTAAATATAAAAATCTTTTCATTATTTTTCTGAAATTACTGGTATTAGGTTCAAGTTACGCTAGTGTATTGCTGATCATTCAGATTAATTATAAAAATGCATGAGTAGTTAATTAAGTACACACAATTCAAAATAGTATTTTTGGAAGTTACGTGTCCATTAAACATGGATGTTTCCACTCTGGTTCCTGGGCTTTCTCATATTTCTGAAAGCTGTTTATGTATATATCCCCCAGCCGTTAATAGAACCTAAAATTCACACCTTCAATCAGGCTTGCACTCTCATGCCAGAACAGCTCTTGACTGAAGAGAAATGGCTTAAATTAGTCACACAATCAGCATTTAATGCAGTAAAGCATTTATAGTAAGAAAATTAAAAAATCAGACTGGAAAAGAAATTACGTCAAACACTTTGATTCATTGGTAAGGAGATGAGGTAAAATAAACATAACAAATCATAAATCGCAGGGCTGTCTTTCAAGATGATGATCAACATGAAGAATTATGGGAAAATACATTCTCAGCCTTTATTGATCAACCCACATAAACACTGAGGTTCCTTTAGGATCTTTCGTTTTCCCTGACAAATCAATCTGTTTATGGTCAGGTTCCTGATATAAAAGACCTAGCATACAAAGGCGAGTGTTAAGATCACCACATCCACACCAGCAAGTGCATTCCCTACCCCCTGCATCACTCCTGTACAGTCAAAGAAAACTCACCCAGCTGTAGAAACAGAAGGAAATGTGCACATGGACAGCGAGGACAAACAAACTGTCTCTTGCTCAAGTGATTTGGTTGCTTCTTGCAAATATAAAATGTCTGAGGAGAGATTACAGTGAAATTTCTGCTTATAAAAAAATACAAAAAAGAAACAAATCCACCAGTCATGATCCTTGGAACAGCTGGTGGTTTCTACCAGTTAGTCCCAAGTGACCAGCAGTTGCAATTTGTGACTAGTCTTGTCTTCAGACATCTCAGGGCAACCAAAATGCGACAGGATGACAGATAGTCCTTTCAATAGATACTGACAAACAAATTAGTGCAAAGATGCTTTTCATAGCGTACCAGATGTGTTGAGTTCTATCATATGGAACAAGGAATGAAAAACTGTCTACATACCATCTGTGCTTTTTCAGTAATCACTGATGCACTCGTTGTGGAGTGTAAGGTACAGTAAACATTTGGACTGGGTTTTACGTGCGAAATAGATGGAAAACCCCAGGTCTTGGCCTCATCATCAGTGTCTAAAGCTTTTATATTAGCAAGAATACCTTAAATGCCTGGGAGAGAGATGGTCAGGAGTTAGGGTATTGTCCTGGTGATTAATTGAAAAATTATGCAAATACCAAAAGAAAGGTTTATGCAAATCAGAATAGACTGCAAAAATGCACTTTGCTTCCGATCTCATGCAGGGCTTCCAGCCTGTCATAAAAAAGCAATAGGTTAAAGAATTACTGTTTGGATTTACATCATTTCCTCTCTGGGGGCTTATCTGTCCTCAGACTGTTAACCCAGATTTAATTCAAAGAGGCTGCAATTGCAGCTGCAAGAGCAGTGTTAAAATGGAAACAATGAAAAGTGAGTGCTCTCAGCGGGTGATTGAAGGGCCCAAGGCACTGCAGCACATGCATTTCTAGCCCACTGTAAATGAAACCAATATCTCTCAGGAAAAAGGCCCTTTGTGAGGGTTGTCATTCCTTTCAGAAGGAAAAGCCACTGGCCCAGCACAGGAGCAGGAGGTGGGGGAGAGGTACAATATCGTATGCCAAATATCTGTAATGAGAGAGAGCAAATGAAAGGAGCAGGAGGCCTGATCCAGACCCTCTGTGTAGGGGTGAGCTTTGCCTGCTTTTGACTGTTTTACGTTAAGACTGTGTTTTTTCCCTGTAGTTCTGTGCCAGAAAATAATTTCCTAACACCTTACAACTAGGGGACCCCCTTTTGGCTCCCAGTGTCATTGTCCTCTGTTCGTGGTCGGCCCTGGTCCCTCTCCGCATCAGCGCTGGACCTGGACCATGGGGATGTGCGAGGATGTAGCCACCCCAGCCCGCATCCCATCCCAGATGAGCACTGGCTGCAGGATATCCTCTCTGCACTGGGGGCTGCACTGCAGCAACCACTTGTCCTGCCTCTCCTCTGCCTATGGCCAGGGCACCCCAGGAGGCAGCTGTGCTGAGGAGACATGCAACCACGTCCTGTGGCTCACTGGCATCCCCTTTGCAGTAAGCCCAGGACACCAGAGGACCTCTTTTCTCACTGGATACATTGTCTGTGGTGGCTGATACGTGCTCCTCAGCCATCCAGCAATCCAAGCTCTCTCTTCTCTCTCGCCATGAGACTCAATCTCCCTTTCTTGCCACTGCCCTCTCTTCCTTCTTCTGCTCTATTGCACAAGCCCCTCCTTATTGCATGAGAAATAATCATTTTCTCTGAAAAATCCATTTTGCTTTCTCTTTCCTTTTTGGTTGGTTAGACAATTATTAATCCACCTCCTTTTCATAAAATAGCCACGACCATAATAATAAATTCAAAATATGGGTTCCCCGTAATATAGTATAATCTCTCCCTTTTCTTTATTCCTTGCAGATGGTACACCTCTTAGCATAAACGGTGTGTTAGCGTACTGATTCCAGATGCATAAAATACATACAAATCTTCACATTTTCTCTCTCTCTCCCCCTGAATGAGTGTGTGTATATATATTATCCTTGCCATTTAATTTTCCCAGCTTTTCATTTTGATTTCTCTTTTAGGACGACACAGACTTGTCATAATCCATCTGGGATTTTATTCTTCATCGTACAAAAATGTTGCTTGAAGGCTGGTTTTTACTTGGCATTAAGAGACTGAAGATCAGTCTAAATCAGAGTTTTATAAACCTCTTATAGCAAAATCCCTTCGGTTGTAAATGTGTTGTCTCAATAATTAGATAAATATACCAGACCACTTGTTACCAGACTAGCACAGGAACTAATTACATTATTTCCTGTGACTGCATGCGATGCACCAATTCACCATCAAATAAGGGACTCCAGAACCTGTCTATCTTTTTCTTGTGGTAAATAACTCTAGTTCTAAAAAGGGGTTCCAACAAAGGCTCTATTAGAAGTAAAAGGCATTTAAACAAAGAAATTGAGGAATATGCTGTGTAGACTAAAGGATAAACTGGATGTATTTTGCATTGGCAGGTGAGGGGGTTTAAAATTCTCATTTGATCATTTACAGAAAGCTTCTGACTTGATTGTGAAATGTTTTCTCTTGTGCTTAAATTCCATGCCACAGATTATTAAAAATTGACTTTGCAGTATTTATTTTACTTATCTATCCCAGCCAGGCTGTGCTTAACCACAGATTTTGTGAATTATTAAATTTTAAAAACAATTTATGTTGGATTTTATACTCCAGTTCTGTCTGTAGGGATGTGCACCTCCAGTCCTATCCCTGAAACTGAGGTGCTTTGATTCATCTTTAATCTGAACTGTTTTAAAAGTGCATGTTCCAAGATGTAAGACATGGTGATAGTCTCCAGGGTAATGCTTAACTAACTGCTTGTTAGTTTTAACATTTAGCATATGATGAGAAATAACTAGTTTCAGTAGGTTATCTGAGCCATAACAATGCTCAGCGTAATTCATTCCGTCAGATAACAAGAACTATTTTCGAGCATAATAAGAAGCTAATAAAGGTCACTGTGTCTACAAACACATATACATCACTATTAATTTAACAGTACCGATGCTGAATGCATGCATTTCAAGTACAAATCTCCTTAACTGAAACTGCTTGATGTTAGAAGATGGAGGGGAACTGAATAAATATTCCGTATTTAAATTAAAGTTAGGCCAAAGTAAAAATCTTCAATCTAAATCACGAATCGTACTGGTACTAGAATCAGACTAGATTTTGACTAATAAGCCTGAATTACTCAATTAAGGGTAATTAATTAAGGGCTAAAATTTAAAATGAGATCTGCATTTTCTGGAAGTTTGAAGTTGAGATTCATTTTCCCTGTTAAAATCAAGGGCAAAGCTGAGGGTTTTGTGCATAAGGTTCGGCGCCTCCTTTTTGGTTAATGCAAGTTGATTTCCAGAAAATGTTCTTAGATTTCTGCCTCTGTGTGAAGATGAGAAATTCAAAATGCTGGTGTTGAAAATTGAGAACTGTTTTAAAAATTTTACCCTATCACTGTTTAGAGGACAACAGCAGTAGATCTCACCAATGCTGTAGGCATTAAATGCAAACACAGATTTGGGATTTACTTGGGTGTTACCCATACATTGTTTTCGATGAATTTTTGAAGAGTTTTCTGCCAAGTGATATGCATTGTGCATTTCCCAAGTCATACAGGTGTGGCAACAGACAGAAGCAAGAACTAATATACAGCAAATAGGATGTGTAAAATAATGGCTAAATGGATCATAAACAAAAAAGACTATGAAGTACCTCGCGTCCAAAACTCTGTTCTACCTAGGTTCATAAAAACAAACTAAAATGCTAAGGCCTGGAGATACTCCATATTGTAATTAATGCCAGATTTCAAGGTGAAATTGTTTTAATTATACAGAGCATTGGCAAGATTAGTGTACTCACTGTTGACCTCGTTGGTTTTTGTTTGTTTTCTGGTTGATTGCAAAATTGATGCAATTATTTACATGAGGATTTTTTATTTTAGTGCCTTATTTTGTGTGCCACGGAGCAAACAGTAAAACCCCATCATCCTGCTGAGCAGTCTGTCAGAACCACACAGCATGTATGAAAAATGGAAGAACTGAAGGAAGTCTTCCCTTTTCTGGTTCGAAATTGTTTTGGGAGAAGATGTGATATTTTTAGTTTTTTCAGTAATGCTTTAGAACAGACCTTTGAAAAGAAAATCATTCTTGTGTGCCAGGAAAACCTATTCTTCTGATGAGCTTCCAGGCAATATCAGGGATAGTTGTGCATCATAATTCAAAATGAGATGTCTTTCTGAACATATATTCTGTGCTACTTCTTATAAAGCCACCATTCATCCAGATCTACCTCTCTCCAGATCTCTGTAAGGCCCTGGTTTCTCTTCTACAAGCCTACTCCTAATGGCTTTAAAAATCCATGAGTCTACCAAGCCTTACTCCTTAAAATAAATACAAAGATTTTTTCTTGAAAATGGGGAACCCTGTTTCAAACATGCCAAAATCTCTGAGGTGTGGATGCCAGAAACTCTGAAATGTGGGTAGCTCCTGTATCTGTTTAGGTGTTTGGAAGCTATGATTTACAAACTCGGTGCCTGTATTCAGGAAACCACAAAAGTTCCTGTAAATATACGTGTGTATGCATGCAAAAGTGATGCATATGTACACTCTCTCATAGACATTGTCCATAACAGAGCTCCAAGGGTGTCTGCAAGAGCTGATAATCATTGTTGCCACGTGCTAGAATCCCTTTGGATGACTTTGGCTCTTGTTTGTAGATGGGATGCAGCTTATGGAAGAGAGTTTTCAAACTGTAGAGGTTTACATTCATATCCATTAAAAGTGAAGCTATGCAGCGTGGCTTTGAGAATTTCAGAGCATCCTTTTGGCAGCTTTTTCTGAGTCACACCTTGGAACCAGCTTACAGTATCTTTTCATTGAGAACAGTGCACATTGAAAGGACAAATCTACACAAAGGGCTATAGATAGTAGCGTTTAAATTAGAATGTTACAGAAAAGCCTCTGTCAGCAGAGTCCTCAAAATAACAGTGCCAAATGACCTTCCTCTATGCTTAAAAATACATGCTGCCTATTTTAGATCAGATATCTTTATTTTTTTTTTAATTATGCCATATGTAATGATGTTACCACAAGGAGTCATAACAAGGTATTTTGGGTTACGCACACTCTAAGTCAGAGGTTGTCATTTACCAAAGGCCGGAAGCCTCTGGGTGCGACCCCAGTCTGGACATTAAAAAATACAAAATATTCTGATCCGTAACATACATTTCTAACTAGGTTGTCAGAAATAAACATGTCCCCAAAAGGTGCCTGACACTTCACTGGGATAATACATGGAGCTGTGGTGAATGACACGCATTCGGGAGCCCTGTTCCGTTGCACTCTGAACGTTGCTGCACCTTTGCCCTCAGATGTGTGTTTAGCAGTCAGATTTCTTCTGCAGCTCATTCCTGAAAGCCGTGCTAACTAACCATAAAAACAACATCTTTGTTCCATAGGGACTCTGCAGATGAAGACAGTGATATTACTTCTGCAGTAATCCAACAGTCTTCTTATGACAGCCTGGCACTGGCAGTCGTCACAAGTCAGGATAGTCAGATTGGAGTTCATCTCACCTAACCTTAGCCATTGCTATGCTAAGCATCAAGTTGACCAGACAAAAGGCTCTAGAGCAGTCAAGGGATTTGTTACAGTTTAGTCTTGAGAGGCTTTCTGTTTTTACTCATGAGGAAAGGAGGTCCACTGCCATTGATTAGGAACAGAAATTGCATCTCTTTTTACTTGGTAAAAAACATAGCGTATTGCCATAATTTACCCAGCAGAGATAAACTGAGGAGATAGTTGTGCCATCCAGACCTCCAGATCTCCTCATCAGCAGCCTGATTAGAGAAAGGTCATGCCAAGTGAAGACCTAATATGCATCAATATTAGAACAGACACTTTGTTGTATTTATTTTTCTATTAAGAATTCTGCAAGTTAGCATTCTTATTTATTATTTGCTTATAAAGAGATTTTTGAAGTGAGTTTTACATTTTAAATATGTTTGGATTTAAAAAAAAATCAAGAAAATATTCCTTTTCCAACTTATTTTGTGTGTGCAAATCACTCCATCATTGTTTTCATTTCTGTCAGGACAGTAAGCGTATCTGTTAAGAGTCAGTAGATAGTGACCCTTGTTATTTGATTGAAAAATAGCTTTTGGTAATCTTATTGGGTGACTGGAGACAGGTTACAGTGGAGATTTGCAAAACAGTTCAGGGGACTTCAGGGATCAGTCATCTGCAAAAGCTCTGGAAAACTGCAGTTTGCCTTAGGTGGCTGGTTGCACAGCATGAGTAGTGAACAGTCAAAACAAATAGTTTGCATAGGCTGAAATATGTTTACAAAGTGCATTTGAGCAAATTCTAGTATATCTGGAAAAATCAAAGTCTGGTACAAACAGAAAAAAAAAAAAAGCTTAAAACCACTGAGCAAATTAGGTACAAATCACACTCCCAGCAGTAGACATGTCCTAGACAGATCCCGAACTCTACACACATCAATGACACAAGACCTCAATCTACAGCCTGAACCACCTTACAGTATCAGGGCCATATGGAGCATGACTTTGTGTTCTTCTTGTCCCTTTGGGGAAAAGATATGGCTTTGTTTTTCTCAATTTCTTTTTGAATTGAACATGTTCATTTTTTTGCTAGTAAGTCGTTTGTGGAAGTGGCAGAGGTGACATTACAAGTCCAAAGTTTTGTCACTCAGGGCCGAGGAAACAAATGATGGGATTGTTTGCATTTAAATCATCGGCATTAGACAATTGCATTTATCCTGAAAACCATCTATAACCATCTGGAAGCAGAACAGTGAAAACAGACTTTCTTCCATAAAACTCTGTTCACTGGAGATTTACTGTGTGGCTACTTCTGGAGACAAATTGCCACCTTCTCTTTCTCCCTCTCTCTCTTGCTTTGTTTTGTTAACAAATATGAAGCAAATTCATCGGCTGAAGCTCAGTCAAGGCCAAAGTGTTTCAATTTTCTTAGCACGAATGCTCTTGGACTCTCTGAATGGTCCTGGACAATCAAATGACGTGGAAAAATTAATAAATATGGTTGCGATGCCTTGGTCTTTAGCCATGGCACTACAGATGTGACCCCCGTAACTCCAAACACACTGTAGTGTCGTGGATTCAAAATTCGAATAAGAATACTACAAAACTGAAGACATCAGTGCACAGCCTATTTCTTATACGGGGCAACTGAGGTTGTAAGTATCGTTTTGCTATACTGACCTGGCATATATGTATGACAGTGTAGCAAAGAAACCATCCATGCTGCAGGACATCAGGCTGTAGGCTGGCCCCACCAGTGGGTTGCTCAGATGAGCTCTGTGGCAGCTCTAGCTCTTCCCTGTCCTGGCATTTGCTGCCGACTCTTCCAGTGCCTGTCTTGTTGGTACCACTGTCACCCATCAACTGTGCCCGGGACAGTGACAGAGTGCCAATGGGACAGGGTGAGCATGTTCCTGCACTGCAGGGTCTGCTGCAAGGAGGTCACAGGAGAAGTCACACAGTGGCAATTCACAGCGTCTTTGCTGCATATCAGAACCTGGCATGTTTTAATCAACAGACTTGGAAGTCAACCGAGGCTTCAGCAAGTACGGTCATTAAGTGTGTGATTACTGCAAAGATTGGTATTTTGGGTGGATTAGTGCCTGCCATAGCTGGCACTGGGGAAGAGCAGGATTACTGTTAAATGTTCATTATTATTTTTACTATGTTGAAATGTCACTGGCCTAATTTAAAGGTTCATATATATAGAAAAGCATTAAAATATACATAGGAGAGGAACTGTATGTGCAGGTAGCCAGACTGCATTAAAAGTCTGCTGATTGTCAGGTGCCTGAGGGCATTGATGGGCATCCTCCTCCCTGCCCAGCCTCTCGGGGTTCCCCCCCATCCTGCCCACAGCCCAGGACCCTGTTCCAGCGTTCCCCAGGACTGTCAGTCCCAGCCCATGAGTGCCAGTCTGTCTCCAGCCCCACCACAGTCCTGCTCTGGATAAATGCAGTAACTGGGTCACGACAGATAAAAGGGTCTTCCTTCACTGCCATACCCCAGCTACCCCGTCTCCTAAAACACATGATCCTTGCTCCATTTTCTCCTGATTTGAAAAGCAGGGCCTGGACATCAGTCCTCAGGAAGAAGTCCCAGGCAGAATGGTTGTCTAACCAGTGACTCTAAGCGTCTTCAGCTATGGCAGGTACTGTGGTCTTTTGAATAAGTGCAGTTCAAATTACTCCTTCTTTACCAGAAAAGAGGATTTTCTTTGTTGTTGTGGAAAGAGGGAAGATGGCTCAAAAGAGGGAATAAAAGATACTGAATTCATATGACTAATGGAGTTAGATACATTTGAAGCGTGTGAGGTATACATTTTCTAGTAAAGGGGCCCTCTCCTCACCAGGATTTCCTGTACCAGAGGGAATAAAGTTTCAGATTGCTTTTGCATTTTAAAATGAAAGAACAGAGCATGGGAGCTGTCTTATAATCTCTTTCTGAGATCAAAGGAGAAGGGAGGTAAATGCGTATGTACTTCCTTCTGTGGTGCTGCACCAGCTATTTAGTAGAACTAATGGAGCCTCCAGTGTAGAAGAGGCAGAGATTAGCCTCTTCATCTCTGCTAACTGTAAAGAGTTCAAAAGGATTAATATTATTAAAAGTGAATTTCAGCTAGAAAGTAGGAAGGAAATTCTCTCTCTCCTCTTTATCTTTTCATTTTGTTTCCAGAAATAACTCTGAACCATGGTTTTCAGCCTCCCACCCATTCCTATTTTTTTCTTCTTATTTTTCAGTAAAAACAGACTTGGAAATCTCAAACGTCCCTGAGGAGCTTTGGCTTTGTGGAATTTTTGACCAGTTTGCATGAGAACTGTGAATGACTAAGGAGACTGAATAGTCAGCATAAGTTTATGGGATCAGATCTTTAACTGGTTTGAAACAGTGTTATTCCAGTGACCTCAGCTGGTATGACTCTGTGTGTGTTCGTGGACTTCAATAAAGCCACACAGATTCACTGCAGTTGAGGATCTGACCCGTGAAATTATGGAGTCTTATCCAAAGCAAACTGAACTTCTGTCGTGAATTGGTCTTCAAGGGAAAATAATTGCTAATTCAATGACTCCCACTGTTTTTACTGCAGCTGCTAGTCATTCTGTGCTGCAGAAAATCTTTACTTTTAACTGGTGAATCAAGAGTTTCCCCAGCGGCTTCAATACACAGAAGATCAGAGGTGCAGAAGTGTATACACAGTCCTCCAAATGTTATGTATTAGAAGGCAAGCCCTAGGGTCAGTCTGTGAAGCAGAAGTGACATACTCAGGAGAAATCTTCCCAGCTAGACGTTATGCCTTAGTGTCCTATTAGCTTTTCCAGTAAATGGTGAAAAAAAAAACAACCCAAACCTAAAATCCTGGTTTAGATGAGACTTTTTGGTACATACAGAGTTGTCATAGTCCAGGTTAATTTCGTGGAGAAACAGCCTGAAAGAGCTCACTAGGACCTGTTTTCAGATACCCAAGCAGTAACCCTGGCATGGGTATTGATGCTGCAGCACCATCCAGACAAATCAGTCCTCTGAACTGCAGAATTTGGAGCTGAAGAAAGTAAGCTCAGGAGGTTACAGTTCTGCTGTTCCTCTTGGCAGCCACCGAAGGGAGATGAGCAGAAAAGAAACGCGATAAAAAGTAAATGGCACTTTCCTGCTAAGCTAATCAGTTCTGTTTGAGAACAGAGGGCCGTGCCAACTGCAAATCAATGCACTAAATCACTTTCATTCCTGTGCAAGTTCTGCCATCATGGCAGCTGCTAACAAGGGAATAAAGAAAACTGTTATTGGATATTTAGTAGACTTTTTAAGTGCTTGTGTAAAATAACATATTTTATTTAATGCAAAGTTATAAATGTAATTGGAGTTTATGGACATTACAGCAGGGAAGAGAAAATTCCTCTTCTTTCTGCACAAGGAGCTGCTTTATGTTCCCTGACCATCCTTATCAAACTCTGTCTGCAGTGTTAGAGAGCATCTTTCCTACTGTATTCTACCACTTTATCAGTTTATTAAGGGGTAAGCACTGAGGCAATAATATGCCTGATACTTCACATGGATTTTAACATGTTCAAGTTACAGAACAAGACTAACACATACTTACTTTAGGATTAAATTTATGTACTTTAATGCCATAGGCTATATTGACTATATATACAGTCTTCACTGATTATAAAGAAAGCCTACAGTGACTGCTCCAGATGTGGATAGGTACAAAAGCATGTGTAGATTTAGTCTGATAATCCCACTTAAGACAAGTGCACCCAATGGATTTATTCAATGATGTAATATTATATACTTTTTTTTTCCTGTTCCTTTCCAAATAATAATCTTTCTTGTCCTTAGCTGTGACTGGGACTAGTCCCTTCCTGTGACTAGTCTCTCAGAGTTTCCAGTGATGGTATTAAATAGCTCATGGGAAGGTTGCAGTTTTGCTAGAAAGCTCCATTTCTGCAGCATTCTCAGAATTCTCTAAGCCTAAAATACCAGACTCACATCCCTGAACTCCTGATTCAAGTCACTATTGCACATACAGAGCAGCCCAACTTTGTCATCATTTAAATCATCCATCGTAGCTGTGCAGTGAAACGCTTGATATAAAATACCCACGGGCAAGCAGTAGACTGCCTTCTCTTTAATTACATCAATCCTCAATCACCCCAAAGCAATGCCATCCTTGGAAGTACTAACTCTGACAGGTAGTACTTCTGGGAATGCCATAAAAATGCCAGCAAAGCAGCAATGGCAGAGAAAATAAGCTGCCTCATCTTTGGAGAATTATTGGACTGTACTAACATTCAAGGGTACAATGTCAGCACAGTGCAGAAAGAGTTAGATGCATAGCCCCCATTATTATTGTTGATGGGAGTCAGGTGTCAAGTTGCCTTTGCATCAGTCTGAAAACTTAGCCTTCTTTGTGAAGCGTTAGCCAACTTTTCCTTTGTCACCGCTCTTAATTGAGGAATAGATTCCAAGCCATTTGTGCTGTGATTGAATAAAGACCGAAAAGGTAAAAAGAAAATACTAACAAAGTAGCAGTGATGAACCTGAAGGTTTCAGGCTCTGTGCAGGCTGTGATGGAAAGCTTAATAAATATTAAAGGCTCATGCCTTAACAGGTGAAATTGGAGCAGTTACTTCGTAGTAAACACCTGGGGCAGCCTCAGGGCAGCTCCTAACTCCTTTTAGCTGGCTCAGCTCCCACAAGGTCAAATGGGAATTTAAGTGCCTAAATACTTAAATAACTGGCTCAATTAGCAGACCTGACTTCTGTCAGTAGCATCTCGTCTGAGAAAGCCCTGTAAATCTCAGCCTTCTTACATCACTTGGAGTTATTTTTTTTGCTTTCAATAAGCACACGTATCTCAGTAAAAGCATTCGTAAATTATAATGATAATGGCTTTAACTTTCTACCCACAGACAGGTTGGTTAACACAAGACTACCTCATGTTATAAAGGATAAATCAGGATGGGATTCATGTTAAAGATGCGTTATTATGGAAGTACAAGAGAGAGAGGTCATACTTGGCTGACTTACAGTAGGTGAACAGAGAGCAGATTAAACAAAGCCTTTCATCACTAATTGCTGACTGGACCTTTCTGATGCAGGCCATTTATTTCCTAATGTTTAAGCAGATATTCAGTTTGGGAAGGAGGGGGTTATAGCTCAAAGGGGAGTGCTGACAGGCAGTGTCTGCCCTCAGCTGGGGCTGTTTCACATTGTTCAGTGGGTTTCATCAGTTGTAGAGGAGCTGAACAGCTATATCTGTATGCGCGTTTGCAGGCATTACTGCAGGTTGGAGAGTGATATCTTAGAACTAAAAGAGCAGTTTGTGTTGAGGTAAAGCACACCATTATGCCTGTATTAGGTGTTCCACACGTTATACAGTGAAACTATTATCTTGTAAAGTGCAAAACTAATACTTAGCTGTTCATCTACACTGCAGCTATACAAACATCTTCTTATAGTTTCTCCATCTCCAATAACTCCTAATGTTTCTTATTCTTTGAGTGCCCTCAGCATGAGCTCTGTGACCATAAAGGAGTCCTGATCCCTCCTTCAATAACACACAAAACAGTTCATTATTCAAACCTATGTGAAGATTAAGGGCTGAAAGAGTACCAAGAAAGCCTGTCAACGGTATAGCCTTCTCTCTGGCGTTGCATTGCTCAGGGAAGCAGGACATCTCCCTCTGCATCATGCGATCCAGCAGCAAGCACTGATAACACCCGCTAGAACACAGATCAAGACCTCCTAGCAAGGTATGGCAGAAATCATGTCTTCTACCTTTGGACATCTACGAGTTAGTCTTTTAGTCTAAATCAATAGTCCAGGCCCCCAGTAAAATCAAGAGGCACCTTCTAAGAGGGATTTATTGTACTTATCTCAGCAGACATTTATCTGCACATGTCCATGCCAATATCTCCTCTCAGAAGGCTAAGTGAGATCAGTCCTTCCTATGGTTATTAAGCCCCTCTTACAGCAGACTTTGGCTGAACTTGGACACTTAGGGTTTGGAGAACTGAAGTTTGTCTTTAACAGCTCGGCCCCACCTTAGACTTTATGTACCCAAGTGGACTGCTGATTTCAGAAGGTGGCCAAACCTTTCAAAATCAGGTAGTGCAGCACAGAGCTTTGTGTCGTCCATATCCTTCTGCATGCACAGTCCTGAGACGCAGTCTGTAGTAATGCCTACATAAGCAGCTGCTTCACCCCCCCAGACCTCAGATCCACTGGTTCCAGGTGTCCTTTTAAATACCTTTGCTAACTTTGATACTCTTACTTTAGCATAGCCCACTCATGTTTCACAAGGTCACAATTCAGTTACCAGGTTTAAATTAGTGATGGGCAAAGCTCTCTTAAGCCAAATTGAGCATGTTCCTTAAGTAGTGTAGATTTGTATGTAGATGCAGCCTAATGAGAAATTAGCCTGTTTGCCTTAATACTGGCCAAACTAGTTTCCCACGTGACTAAAGGAACCCTTCAATTTGCCCCAAATTTGTAGACAGATGCTCTTTGATAATACTGTTTGATATGCAGCTGGCTTGCAATCAAATAGTCATAGGTAGTGTTAATCATGAAGATTTATTATACGCTTAATAAATCCAATGGCCATTTTTATGGTCTTCATTGCAAGACTTCAGCACACAGAGCTGAGCACTGATGATTTTTACACAATCATTCTCTTTTGTGCTTCTCCCGTTTTCTTAAGTGATGACATACTAAAAAAGGGAGAAAAAAAAGAGGGGAAAAAAAAGCTTGTCACAGTTTATAGGATGCAAAATAAAAATATTTCTGAAATGAATACTCAAATAGCATAAGAAGGTTACAAAGACATGATTTTTAAACTGCCATCTCCAAGCCACAGCCGGATCACTTAGGAAATACATAATATAGTACACTCCAGAGGCAGACGGAGATGCACATAAACTGATAATAACTCAAGAGTTTTTATCTCTGTGTGTCCTCAAGCAAGGCATCAGTAGAGGAAAACACTCTTGCAACAAAATTAAATAGTTTTAGATCTAATTTTACTAGGCTGAACTAGATTTCAGATTGATTTCTGTAGAATCTAATAGAGAACAACACAAATACACATTGCCTTTCTTATAAAAAAATCCATCTAGCACCTTGTGTTTTTACTTACTTTCTCTTTACTAGAAGTAATAAAAAACTAATATTTCACAACACAACATGTTTCATTCTGTAAATGGCCTTTCATGGTAAAGCAGCTTGGAGTGGGCTGTTATAGTGCTGAAGTACAGCCCCTGAGATTTGTCTACTCAAATGTCCATTTCCATTCATCTGATGAAACTGCAGCTAAAACCCACTCTCTCTATTCTGGGAAAGGAAAAGAGAGCTGCAGGACATGCCTCTGTGGAAAGAAATAATGTCCCAGATGCTGCACGCAGTGGCTAAGGCCCATGATGTGATCAATTAAAGATATCCCAGAGGATATCTCCTGTATCTCAAATCATATTGGATATATCCATACAAATCACATGCGTGGCTTTATTGCTGGCCCTTTCTGCTTCCTATGTGATAAACTAGAAGTTGTTTAGACCTCAGAGCAAATGAGCATGGCTGTGTGCGGAGGCCCTGGGGGGATGCAGGACTGCAGAGTGTCCGAAGCACAGGGCATGAACCTGCTGCTGCCTGTTAGGGGTTGGATCATCATCACTAGCTTTCACAGGCTAGTAGTTCTGGGTCAGTAAACAGCCAGAACAGGATGCACAGAGGTAAAAGGATTAATCCAGTTGCCAGCTCCCTGAACTAACTGATATTTCACATTCAGTGTTCTCTGCAGTATCATAATACCATGAACTGTTATTGCTATTTAATATAATGGCATTTCAGAGCTCTCGTCTTGGACAAGGATCCCATTTTGCTAACCACTGAACAACAATACAGCAGAAAGATATTCACTGCACCAGGAACTAGATAAATAAATGATAAAGGCAGCAAGTAGATCCCTTTACAGCAGACCCCTGCACTTGGCAGGCCATGATCGACTCCCAGGCGACGCACCGGGGCAGGTGATTTTGTGCCTGGGCACTGCATCATACTGAACAGCTTGTTGCCCTGTTTCAGGGGAAGGCTTCGTGGCTCTGGTTCACACCTCTGACTTCTAACTCAAAGTACAATGTATGTGCCTCATGCAGCTGAAAGCCTTCACCTGAAACACTGACTACCCAGATGTTCCCTGGTTTTGTCTTCCCTTTGATTATCAGACAAGAAAAAATGTGTTTTCATATTTTACATCTTCATTTCAGGTCCCTGCTGAAGCAGAGAATAAAAAGAGTAATGCTGAATACTGTTTTTTTCTTTTAAAAACCTAAATTCCTTAATCTGAATATTCCCTTGTCTCCCTGCTTTTAAGAAAAATGTTACAGGCAAAAATCTTATTCAACTAGAAGTTTTTTTCTCTCAACATATTCTTCTGTTACCTCCAAGAAAAGCTTTCCTCGCCGTTCCCACATGGGCCAGGGTGGGATATCACCACAAATGCCTTGGATTGAAAACCAATTATAAAAAGCAGATCTTTAGCAGCTACCCACCTCAGAGGCCACACTCTCAGAAGTGCCAAGCAGTGTATCTGCAGACAGGAACAGTCCCACCTATTTTAGCCCTTTCGTATCCTCCAATATACAGACTTTTTTTTCCCCATTGGGCTGCTCAGATGTGTTGCTCCGATTGCATTGACCAATGGCTCTCAAGGGCTCATGATGCCAGCAAGGTTTCCTCTTCAGGCCTCCCATTGTAGCAGAGAGAGAACAAAATAAAATGCAAACTAACAAGAATGGGCGTGTGTTAATAGCCCCTTGCAAATATACACAGGCTTGAATTTGTCCTGTGCAATGCAGAGCACCAGACTTAAACTCCTGCACCAGGCACGCAGCCGTGCCAAAGCAGCCGCTGTGTCTGTACAGACACACGAGCCCTCTGAAGGTGTTTAGGGCAGCCACGCTTCGAACTTAAACCCCACAGCTGGAGGAGACGGACGGAGACGGTCCTTCCAGTCCCATGGTGGTCATCCACAGGCACCCCAGCACAGCTTTGTCAGAGTGGGTACACAAGAGCATCACACAGAGCCTTCCCACTTGCCTGTGAAGCAAAAAGCAGTTGGGCAGTGCCGCTGCAGCCCTGCACACTCGGTAACTCCTGACGCAGTGGCTGGGTCTTGAATTCAGCTGTAAAGGCTGATTCTGGCACCAAGCAAGTAAATCCCTATCTGGAAACTGGCTGCTTAAAGTAAATGATGCAGCATGGTGGCTGTACAAGCCGTAATTTGGAAGGCTGTCAGCCCTTGTGTTATGGTTTAAAGACATTGCTATTTTCCCCAGAAATTTGCCATATTTTTCTTTTGTGTAAAGAATCCCCTCGTCCTGTCAATCACTGTCAGCCCAAGCCTGAACTGTCTAAGGTATGAGAAGGAAAATAGAGAATTATCTCCTGATGTGCAGGCTCTCTTCCCTCCCTATATTCCCCCCTTTCAAAATAAATCAAAGCTAAGACAACTGTAAAAATGTAACTATTTGAGTAGTTGCAAATACTGCTTCAGAGAAATAAAAATCTAGGGTTTTTTCAAGAAGTTTTGCAGCTGAGTTTGCCTTATTGCATCAGAATTGACCCTTCCTGAGTCATTTCATACTGCATGCAAACCAAATTAATTACTTAGGACTGGTTTATAATGTTCACATTGTGTTTTTAAAAGAATACTATTAAAGAAACCTCTGACAAGTAAAGTAGCTTCCGGCAATCAATTAGAATATGAGAATGAAACTAATTCAGTAAAACATTGCTAATGCTGATCTGGCAAACCACTGGTAGCCATCTGTCTAATCCTTCTTGTGTTCATAAGTTGCATTTAAAAAAAAATTATTAATAGTGCTCATTAGCTGCCAAGCAAAAGAGCATGCCACAAGCTTCTGCTCAGCGATTAGCTAATAGTAGCAAATACTACTCACTTTTCCAAGTTTTGGCTAGAACCTGCTGTGTGATCTCAAGGCCAGGATGAGTTTTCCTACTGGGATCCACAGGGATAGGAGACACTGTAAGAGACGGGCCTAAGGACGGGTGCAACACCCTGCAGATGCCAGCCATCTTCCTACAGCCCTGCAGCATCAACAGCTCCTCAACCTCCCCAGCAGACAATATATGCCAGTGCTACACTATCCTTGCTGCCAGGAAGGTTTTTTTAGTGTTTAAAGTGAATTTTCCTTGGTGTAATTTAAGTCCATTACTTCTAGTTGTGTTAATGCACATGGAATGCAGTTTGCTCCTTTCTTCTATGCAGCAGCTTTTTATGTATTTGAAGACTGTTGTTATGACCCCACTCAGTCTGCTCTTCTTAAAGCTAAACAATTTGTCCCACATGTATAAGGCTTGATTTTTAAAAGTGTTGAGCTCCTGCCGTTCCCATCGCTTTTATTCGGGTGATTGAGAGTGAAAGAACTTCCGCATGTTTGATGATCAAGCTGCATTGTCTGGTGCCCTTTAAATACTGATAGGGATGAAGGGCACGAATGCTGTTTGTAGCTGTATACGTGTATTCTTGTCTTCACAATAGAAGTGTATTTACGGGACCTGTGACCAGTCTTTTGACTGCCTCCACAGGGTGAAAGCAACTTCACAAAAATAGCAGATTTTAGTGGAAACTTGGCTGCCTTATATGCCAGGCTTTGCTGAATCATTTGGACTAAATAATTTTCTGGGTTTCATGCAAAATATATCTTGGCCAATGTTTTTTTTTTATTTGTTTAAATCATTTATATGGCTACTGTCAAAACAGTGTTCGTGATTATTTTTTAACTACTTGCTGTTGTTGGAAAATATGTACTTACGAAGCATGGATTCAAATCCTTTTCCATTCTAAAAGAGAGGAGAGTGAGGTTTCTTCCTACAATGGGCTTCCCGTCAGGAGAAATAGTGATTTTTGTGCTTAGGGTTCTGGAGCAGAGTTCCACTTGGCATCACTTGGAAGAATGTTTGTTCAGTGAATAAGCTACAAAATATGATGCCATTGTCCTGCATTAGTGCTCCAGGGTGGCTAGACATAAATCCTGCTACACCTGCTCTTTCCGTTGTAAATACAGCTTCCTTTGTGTCCGCGTAGGCCCTCATGAAATCGCTCCTTCGTGTCATCAGAGACCTGCGGTACAACTGTAACGTAAGCAATAATAGCTCCTTGTATTGGTTCTCAGAAACTTAGGGTTATGCATTCTGCCTTTCTGGAGAGAAGAGTTTTTGAAATGTCTTGTTTTCTTCTCTTAGACCCTCTCTCATAGGCTTGAAGAATAATTTCCTCAGATAAATATGGAGAATATTTACAATTATAAAGTTAAAGAGCCACTATAATTTTGGGCTACATGTCATTGCTTCTTTTTGAGAAAAAAAAAAAAGGGCATAGAAGGAGAAGAGAGTGAGATTAAAAAGGAGACTTTAAAGGTATTCCTCTGAGGAACTGTATGGCTTTTTCGTATCCAGCCATGTCCATGCTCGACCTTGTGCTTACCAACAGGGAGGGGCTGGTGGTGGATGTGAAACTAAAGGACAGCCTTGGCTGCAGTGACCATGACATGGTGGAGTTCAAGATCCACGGGGCAGCAAGGAAACTACACGGCAAGCTCTCTGCCCTAGACTTCAGGAAGGCGGACTTCAGCCTCTTCAGGGACCTGATGGGCCAAGTGCCATGGGAGGCGGCCCTGGAGGGAAGAGGGGCCCAGGAAAGTTGGTCTGTATTCAAGGAGCAGCTCCTCCAAGCTCAGCAGAGGTGCATCCCGATGAAAAACAAGTCGGGCAAAAAGGCCAGGAGGCCTGCGTGGATGAGCAAGGAGCTCCTGGACCAACTGAAAGTGAAAAAGGAAGCCTATAGAGGGTGGAAGTGGGGACAGGTAGCCTGGGAGGACTACAAAGAGGCTGCACGAGTGGCCAGGTATAAGGTAAGGAAGGCCAAAGCCCTGGCAGAACTGAATCTGGCCAGGGATATAAAATGCAACAAGAAGATCTTTTATAGGTACATAGGGGACAAAAGAAAGTCCAGGGAAAATGTAGGCCCCCTCCGAAAGGGAACTGGTGTCCTGGTTACCCAGGACATGGAGAAGGCTGAGGTTCTCAATGACTTTTTTGCCTCAGTCTTCACCGACAAGAGTTCCTGTCCCACCACCCAAGCTGTAGAAGGTGCAAGCAGGGACTGCGAGAATGAAGAACTGCCCATTGTACTCGAAGAGCAGGTTTGGGATTATCTGAGGAACCTAAAGGTGCACAAGTCCATGGGACCTGATGAGATCCATCCGCGGGTCCTGAGGGAACTGGCGGATGAAGTTGCCAAGCCACTGGCTATCATATTTGAGAAGTCGTGGCGGTCTGGTGAGGTCCCCGAGGACTGGAAGAGAGGGAACATAACCCGAATTTTTAAAAAGGGGAATAAGGAAGACCCAGGTAACTACAGGCCGGTCAGCCTCACCTCTGTGCCTGGCAAGGTCATGGAGCAGATTCTCCTGGAAACCATGCTAAGGCACATGGAGAGCAAGAAGGTGGTTGGTGACAGCCAACATGGCTTCACCAAGGGCAGATCGTGCCTGACCAATTTGGTGGCCTTCTATGACGGGGTGACGGCATCGGTGGACAGGGGACGAGAAACTGACATCATCTACCTGGACTTGTGCAAAGCCTTTGACACTGTCCCGCACGACATCCTTCTCTCTAAACTAGAGAGGCATGGGTTTGATGGACAGACCACTCGGTGGATAAGGAGTTGGCTGGATGGCCGCACTCAGAGAGTGGTGGTCAACGGCTAAGTGTCCATGTGGAGACCGGTCAAGAGTGGCGTCCCTCAGGGGTCCGTGCTGGGCCCGGCCCTGTTCAACGTCTTTGTCGGTGACATGGACAGTGGGATAGAGTGCACCCTCAGCAAGTTCGCCGACGACACCAAGTTGTGTGGTGCCATCGACACGCTGGAAGGGAGGGATGCCATCCAGAGGGACCTTGACAGGCTGGAGAGGTGGGCCCGTGCCAACCTCATGAAGTTCAACCAGGCCAAGTGCAAGGTCCTGCACCTGGGTCATGGCAATCCCAGGAACAAATACAGGCTGGGCGGTGAATGGATTGAGAGCAGCCCTGAGGAGAAGGACTTGGGAGTGCTGGTGGATGAGAAGCTTAACATGAGCAGGCAATGAGCCCTTGCGGCCCAGAAGGCCAACCGCATCCTGGGCTGCATCAAGAGGAGCGTGGCCAGCAGGTCGAGGGAGGTGATTCTCCCCCTCTACTCTGCCCTGGTGAGACCCCACCTGCAGTACTGTGTCCAGTTCTGGAGCCCCTAACATAAGAAGGACATGGACCAGTTGGAGAAGGTCCAGAGGAGGGCCACGAAGATGATAAAAGGACTGGAGCACCTCTCTTATGAGGACAGGCTGAGAGAGTTGGGGCTGTTCAGCCTGGAGAAGAGGAGGCTCTGGGGAGACCTGATAGCGGTCTTCCAGTACCTCAAGGGGGCCTACAAGAAAGATGGGGAGAGGCTGTTTAGTAAGACCTGTTGCAATAGGACGAGAGGTAATGGTTTTAAAATAGAGGGGGGTAGATTTAGATTGGATATTAGGAAAAATTTTTTTACGATGCGAGTTATAGAACACTGGAACAGGTTGCCCAGAAAGGTGGTGGAGGCCCCATCCCTGGAAACGTTCAAGGCCAGGCTGGATGAGGCTCTGAGCAACCTGATCTAGTTGGGGATGTCCCTGCTCCTTGCAGGGGGGTTGGACTAGATGACCTTTGAAGGTCCCTTCCAATCCTAACCATTCTATGATTCTATGATTCTATGATTCTGTGATTCTATGAGCCAGCAGTGTGCCCAGGTGGCCAAGGCAAACAGCATCCTGGCTTGTATCAGGAACAGTGTGGCCAGCAGGAGTAGGAAGTGATTGTGCCCCTGTACTCAGCACTGCTGAAGCCACACCTCAAATACTGTGTTCAGTTTTGGGCCCCTCAGTACAAGAAGGACGTTGAGTTGCTGGAGCGCATCCAGAGAAGGGCAAGGAAGCTGGTGAGGGGTCCGGAGCACAAGTCTTATGAGGAGCGGCTGAGGAAACTGGGATTGTTTAGACTGGAGAAGAAGAGACTGAGGGGAGACCTCAGTGCTCTCTACAACTACCTGAAAGGAGATTGTAGGGAAGCAGATGTTGGTCTCTTCTCCCAAGTAATTGGTGACAGGATGAGAGGAAATGGCCTCAAGTTGTGGCAGGGGAGGTTTAGGTTGGATATTAGGAAAAATTTCTTTACTGAAAGAGTGATCAGGCACTGGAACAGGCTGCCCAAGGAACTGGTGGAGTCACCGTCCCTGCAGGTGTTCAAAGAACGTGTAGATGTGGCACTTCAGGACATGTTTTAGTAGGCATGGTGGTGTTAGGTTGATGGTTGGACTTGATGATCTTGGAGGTCTTTTCCAACCTTAAAGAGTCTATTATTTTATTCTTATTCATAAAATTTCATCAAACTGCTGGAAATAAGTCTAATTGTGATGGACATTAAAATATATGGGAACTGTAAAGTGTGAATACACAACTCTCTTAATGTTGTTCTGAAATCGTAAACAAAAATAACACTGAATTTCACCATTGTCAATAAAGCTGAAGTAGTGTCCTATGGTACGTGTATATATGGTAGTAGGTAATAACATGCCAAAGATGGAAGTGCACAATCATAGCAGTAGTTTTATACCTAGCCAGATTATTTCCTTGTAAACAAGTACATTTAATTATCCTGTCATCTATCTTCCCCTCCTCCAAAGGCTCAATAATTCATCTGCCCTACGTGCATATTACAGCTCTTCTCTTCTTACATCGCTTGCTCAAAAACCCTGCTCTCCTCCTCCTTCCAGACACACACTAAATCTTCCATGGCTCAACCAATGAATTGAAATATTAAATTATAATCTTTATCATTTGTATTGATTGAAGGATATTCTGTTATTAGGGCTTGCCTGAGTTTGGTTGACACAAACCCATCCATTGCTGCTCTGAGAGTGCAGTAAATTTTACAGGCCATCCTGTTTCTCTGCCCCACAAAGTAAAGGCACCAGCAAGGTCTTTGGGGACAGGTGGGAAACAGTAACAACAAAAGCTTAAGATGGCTAAAGGGTCCCTTGAGGCCAAAGGGGAAATAGTTTGATAAATTTTAAATCCAGATTGTAAATCTCTCCTATTGATTGCACAAAACCGGCTGGGGTGAAAGATAAATCACAGAAGATTCCTTTACCTCATAGTAGTGTAGCATAAAACTACATGGCTTTGCTTTTTGATGGGTGGCAGGAGTAGGCATTAGCAACCTCAGCAAGAAAGCACGTGTCTTCGTTTCTTGGTTAATGGATTAACTCTCTGTGAGAAGTGAGAATATTTTCTCAGCAAAGAAGTTGTTGTGCACAACATCAAGTGTCTGGAGGGTTAGTTCTGAAGGTCTGACAGCCATCAGCAGTCAGATTAAACGTCAGGTCTCTGCATCTTAGTATCTAGATAGGACCATTATTGCTGGTGCTGAGGCCAAAACCTGATCCTACATCTCTCATTTGAAGCGTTCCCCTTACCAAATGTAGCCTTTGGATTAGATCCCAAAAGCCTATGTTCTTTTCACTTTAATCAAAGAAACTGGTTGATAAAGTTGGGAGTGAATAACAGCCTTTATCCCTATCACACCCCAACAGTCTCACGCGCACTGAGATAGTGTTGTACAGAGATACCACAGTTCTCGGTGAGCAACATCTTAGCAAAAAGTGTGAAAGTATTCACTTAGGAAAATCTTTTGGCTAACGCGTTCATAAATAGCTTCATTCTGTTGGTTCATGACATCACTACAATCCCTTAATGAATTTGCAATTCAAGAAGGCTAATTTGTGCTCTAATTATATATTAGTCTGGACTGAAAGGTTTCTGGACGGAGAAAGGTTTTTTTCAGGCAATCTTTTATTCTGCTTATTGTATTTACTTAACAAAGAGCACTCAGCTTTTACTGTGCTTTTTCATAATAGATTTGAGCTGCAGTGTTACCTAGCTAAGGGCAAACATCTGCAGTCATGTTGGATGGATTCTGGTAACTGTCATTACCAAGAGCAAGGATTATTTGCAAAGGTAGGAAGAACCAGGCCAAAAAGCTAACAGATGTACTGCTGAAAAAGTTTAAGAGCTCTTCAGCTGGAATTCTTTCCAGACCAGTGGTAGATTAGCAGCCAGGTAATTTAAGGAAATTCAGATAAAAACTCTCACCAATAAAGAAAGTCCCCATGGAAATCAGTTTTCGTGTGTCACTTGAAAGAAGGCATTCTTGGTTTGGTTTTGATGCTTCTGCCAGAGGATGAAAGCTCAGCATTGTTCACAATGTGCAGAATTCAGAGCATTTCCACCTAACTGAGACTTCATAAGCAGAGAAGTACTTTAGGAAAGCAACTACGTCCTCCAAAGCAGTGAATCACTGTTGTAAAATGTGTTTCTGCTTCTTCTGCTACCTTACGTAGACAGTCTGTTAATGTAGGTCCCCAGCAAAGTACCCATAGCTTGTCAGAGGGAATTCAGCCTAAACAAATTGAGCAGCAAACTAAAATGAACTAAATAAAACAGGTATCTTCGATATATCCCTGTTTCTAGTTTTCATATTAACAGCAACTTTTCACTGTAGATTAATCCTGAGCCAAATTTTGAGCTAGTATAAATCAATATCAGTTCTCATTTTGCTGAATCTTTCCTGGCATCTAATGCAGAGGCTGATCATGACATTGGGAGTGAATGTCTGTGCCATCTGCTATCTGTAGGATGAACAGAAACTGCAGGTAGAAGGAACTGCACTTAATATGAATGTGAAAAAGAAGGATTTCAAGTAGGATTCTTGTTGTTTGGATAATAACTTGCTGTGCACACTGTAAATGTTTTCCAAAAATCAAATAAACAATTTCTAGAAATAGAAGCCATCGTAGTCTCTTGTGCCATCAACCCTTGAGCTCTCTTTGAGACTTCTGGTTCAGCCTCTGTCAGTGGGAGGAAACAAGGAGGTGAGCTGATGGTCTAATCCGTTAAAGCAGTCCAGTGTCCCCATTCCCAGGACTGACTGTCTCCCTCATTCCCAGCGGGACCAGCTCAAGCCTCCCGCATTCCCAGCTCTGCAGTGCTCAGGCACCATTGCTGGGAAGCATGGTCAAGGAGCACTACACAGGGGCAGAAACCAGGAGGGACGTGTGTTTGGTACAATAAACTCATTGCAGGTCAGTGAATTTTGAGGAGGGCTGTAGAATCAAGAAAAAAAAAAAAAAAAGGAAATGGACTTGCTGAGATGGTTTTGCCTGTGAAAAAGTGTGGAGTAGATCAGAATGCACTGACAAAATATTGCTTATATTTATCTCTTTTTTTTCTCTTTTCTTCTAGAAAAAGTAAGCATACTGTCAACCTTCATAGCACCCTTCAAGTACCTGAGTCCTGGCACAACCACCATGGAGGATGAAGACAATCTAAGTAAGCAGTCTCTCTTCTTTATAGTCAAATGAATAATAAGTTTAAAGGTAAAACCTCTACAGAGTAGGGGCAGTTGTGAAGAGGAGGTGGATTTAAGAATATTGGCAGGCCATAAGCATGTAAAATGCAAAATTCCCTGCTGCTGAGTGCACAGTCTCCAATCTCCAGTGAATGAAGGGTTAATCTCAGCTCACCTTCCCAGTTTTCCCTGTGCAGACCCTGGCATGGCAGGGCATAAGTGATGTGTCACAAATACAAAGGAAAAATTTCTTACAAAATGGAGATGTTTACACTCAGGTTTACAGGACTGTGGAGCTCCTTTTCCTTTCCTGTTTGTTACCTTATTTTGTTCACTCCCTTTTCTCACAGTCCCTAAAAACCAGGACATTTTGGTGCTGTGTCTTGCCCCTGTTTATATTTCCTTGATTACAAAAGGACCTTTGCAAGAGTAAACACTGCAGGAACAAGCCCCCTACTTGAAAAACTGTTTTCTCTTTTACTTTGTGATGTGACCTGGAGAACAAAAATTAAAGAAAATAAAGAAACTAAATACAATTGAGAGGAGATGGTTAGCTAGACTTGAGTAAACTACATGTAAGCCCAAAATTAGCCACCAGATTCTCTTGAGCCCTTGCAACAGAACAAAATCACTGACACTCCCTGAATCCATGACTGCAGAGCTGGAGGAAAGCGTTGCTGGGTTTGAAGGACCTGTGAAGCCTTCAAAACACCAAGAACTCTGGGAGTGTGCAGTTAAGACCAAGTAACCCTCAGTAAGCCCTTCCATTTATCACCTAGAAGCACTTATTGTGTGTTATCCAGCCCTGCTTATTGTAACACATCTTGAATCATTGGAGGGGAGGGAAGCTCTCTGAACCAAATGAGCAACTCTTTGAGTTTGAGTATCACCTACCAGATGGGTTTCTTTTCCAGCGAGACACGCGTTGACGTGTTGCCCTATTAGAGCTAGTAGGTGGGAGGATTGTTTTTTTTTTTTTCCCCTGTTATTGCTAATCTCCTTGATTTAATGGTGGAGCTACACCAAGATGAATAGCTGGTGAAGGAGTGAAGAAGCACAGCTCTCTGTTTTCTGCTACTGAGCATCACGTGGTCGCCACACCATTCTGCTGTGCAGGGACCAGCAGGTTTTTACATATCTTAGCGAAGGAAAAAAAAAAAATCCTGAAAATCTTTCAAAATTGGTCTCAGGGAGGCTACATTTTCAGGAAGAGATATGAGAAGTACACACGGGAAACATATTATGCACATGATGAGCTTGTGCAGGCACCTCATGCGTAATGTTTCCCAAATGTACTACTTAGTTATTTTTAGGTAATGTAGGAAGTTTGTACAAGCCAAACACTGTAACACCATTTTCTTATTGCCGCTGTAATGCCAAGACTGCTTCGTGCCTGCTCTGTCTTTAAAATAGCTCACATGGACAGGGTAAGCTGTGTTTTCTGAAAGAGAAATCGCAAATTTCACTGCTTTCAGGGATATCCTGCCTAGTCCTCCCTTGGGTCAAACATACACTCCAGTGATAAATATAGCTATTTTTTCTTCGCATATACAACACATTTTTAGGTGTTACTATTAGAGTCTTTAAAAAAAAAAGAATTAATTTAAAATTAGCCATATTTCAGTGTTCACTTCTAGTACAGTGATATAAATCACACTAATTTCTATAGCACATCTGTACCTGTAGAGTGATTTGGCATTTTAAAGAGCTTCAGTGATTTACTTTGAACAAGCAGAAGAACCTTCTTCTGTGCTGTGTTAACGGTTTAGGAGCAGCCTAGGAGAATGCTAGCAAGGCAGAGAAGTGATTTGCTTATCCCTGTAGCTTTCTGCTCCCTGAGCATCCTGTGAGAGTCCCCCTTCCTAGACTGTGCTGTATCGGTAGGCAGAGTCCCACTAGCTGAAATGGATTCAAATCCTGTTTCTGATTCCTTTATGCCTTCTTTACAAAGTGACTGTAGTTTAACCCCAACCAGCAACTAAGTACCACACAGCTGCTCGCTCACACCTTCCCCAGCAGGATGGGGGGAAAGAATCAGAAGGGTAAAAGTGAGAAAACCTGTGGGCTGAGATAAAAACATTTTAATAAGTGAAATAAAATAAAATAAAATAAAATTAAATAAAATAAAATAAAATAAAATAAAATAAAATAAAATAATAGTAATAATAAAATAAATTGTATTGAAAAGGAAAATAGCAGAGAGAAATAAAACTGAAGAAAGACAAGTGATGCAAATGAAAACAGTTGCAGTCTGGTAGCAGAGGATGGTTGCAATGCATGCCAGTTTAACTACACGTGCATTTTCAACTGGTGGTTATTAGCATATAGACACCATTATTGTGGTTTATGATCCATGAACTAGTACTAGAAAAATGTGTCAAAGGCACTAGGCACCTTTGGAATGGCATTTTGGGTAAACTAATCATCAGTCTCTGATGAAGACCTTATCTTCAACATGTGAGAAAAGGACCGCCCTACTCGTTCCCAGAAGTTGAAGTTAGCTAGGGGTTTAAGAAACATCACACAGGATTAGAAACAGGAAGTTTAGCTCTGTACAGTGTCTTCGACATTTGCTGGTAGTGATGCATTGAGAAAAAGTGATCTTCCCCTTGGTACATTTTTCTAGCATCCAGCAAGAAATTTACTCAGCTAGATTTTGCACCTGAATCATCATCTTTGTTAGACATCAACAGACCAGTCTAATCCTCTCCGGAGCCCACTGATACTTCTGATCTTACAACAGCCAGGAACAGGGAGTTCAGTGATTTAGTGTGTTGTCAAAAAGTGCACCCTTTTATTGCTTCAAGCCTGCTGTTTCTAGTGCTTGGATTGCGTGAAACAGTGAATAATCATTCCCTGTTCAGTGACTGCCTTTCATGATGTTACAGACCTCTGCCTGTCTCCGATCTGTAATCGTTCCATCTATTAGACTATCCCCACACACAGGTACTTACAAATGAAGGGTGCATCTCTAGCAGGAATGTAAGATTCCTGGGGATCTCATTGTGCAACGCTGCCATACACACAGACAGTGCGGTGAATGCTGCGGTGAATACCTCTCCCCAGTGCCTGCAGAGGAAGCTGATGGGATGGTCCCCAGCATATGGATTTCAACCACTGCAACAGTTCTGTAGGACAAATCCCAACCCAAAATTCAGTGTATTAAAGCATGTTCAGCTACGAGCATGTTGATTGAAGTCCCCTTCAGGCAGCATGAGGCACCAGAGCTTTTGATTGCACAGTGTGAGATACAGCAGGGACTCTGCCTCTAAGAAGACAGTGAATATCCTCTTCCAGCAGTCAGAGCCCCAAGCAATTCACCACAGAATCAACCCCTCTGGTTTTGTTTTGAAAACTCTGTCTATTGTTATCGTTTGGATTTCTCCCATGCCTAAAGCTAAGCTACAGTCTGGTCCTGGTTCAGGAAGGCATATGCTTAGATCAGTTTCTGCTGTGGGCCACCCCATGCCTTTTGCTGCACGCACTTATTTGCTAACTTGGACAGAGAGCATCAGAGTCTGAGTATCATCAGATCATTAGGTCATTTGAGAAATTTCCCTAATTGATAAGAGCTATATTCGATGTGCATGGATTTCACAGTTATTTCAGATAATAAGGTGGACAAAGTAGAGTATCTTCATTCTGGAATGGCTAAAGGCAATGGAAATCGCCTTTCACAAATTTTCCATCTTCACTTTTGGCAAATTCTTGTGCTTTTTTGCACTGGTAATGCTTCCCCTCACAGTGTGGTGTTACACACCAGTAAAGTCTAACAATACTGTTTTAAACAGCCTGAACCCTGTGAGCTGACGGGGAGGGTTCAGCAGTATTCTTGACTTTAGAATAATAAACTTGTAGCTAACAACAGAAATCACTCCTTCCTCTCCTACATGAAAGAACATAGATATGTATTTTTAAAAGTTCATGAAAGAAGTCTGCTTCAGGGAAACCTGCCATGATATCTCTTCTGAACTCTCCCCCTCAGTTCACAGGATACAAGTCAAGAATACAAACCTAAAAATCCCAGCAGAAGAATTCCCAGTTCTCCATTGTGGATTCAATAAGTGTATGAAAATGTCATCTTGCTTGCAAGAGGAGACTGCCCTACATGGCATTTGATGTAGTAGCTGACCTTGGACAAAGCTACTGTGGCTCTGGCTCCTGGGTTCACACCTATTGCTTCTGATTTAAAAATTTTCACTTTCAGGTATACCAGGAATTATGGAGGTCAATCCTTCTAACCCCTGCAGTCAATATGATGTAGATGGACAGCAAAAATGTACTCTACATAAGCAGGTCAAACAGGAGTCAGATATTAAAATGCAGAAAAATAAAAATTAAGTCCTACCTCTGTTGTTGAAAGTGCATTGATACCAACCTGCTGTTTAGTAAGATTTCTAAAAATAGTAATTTCCTTTGTCAGAGCTATCAGTTAATTCGGAAATTTGCTATACTGCAGAGATTGCAAATTCTTTCTTTCAATATGATAGCTTTTCAATAATGTACTGCCCCTTGTAATTCAATAGTAAAGATACCAGCCAACATGAAGATGCCACTTACCACCTCTCCTTTCCCTTCCTCCCTGGAAGTTGGCTTGGCAGCAGAATAACCTTCAACAGGAACAATATTATCTCTTCAAATGTAGCGTGGAGTATCGGATGGCTAGTTCTGCAGAGCCCTTATGACCCAGAGACATAGGCAGTGTCATTATTAGTGATGCATTATAGTTCTGAAAAGCTCTGATGATGCTGACTCTCTAGGTTAACTCTACTGTGCATAATGATCAAAAGAGGAAAAACACGGAGGAGCAGATATAAGATTGAGGAATAGTGCGTAAATAAATATATTTCACTAACTGCTTCCTTCTCTCCCATTCAATTACTGAAGCAAATCTAAGATTGTAATGTCTCCTTTTGCTTGTGAAACTTCAAAAATCAAGGAATAAAGTTACCTGAGGAGATATTACAGTGCAGAGGTGTGGGATTTTTTTAGAAATCTTACAAAATAAATTAGAAATTATTGCCAAAAAATTACAATATTTTTCTTTCTCCTTTTTTTTTTTTGACTCCCTCTCCTAACAGTTTTATTATTCTCCAACCTTTCATCATAGGAGAACTATATTTTATAATCCTTTTTTTCTTCCAAATGTAGAGAATGTGTTTTGAGAACTCAAGAGCAAAGACATTATGAGAGATAACAGGGCTGAAAATGATCCACAGTTTTGCATTTTCCCTGTGTGTATCCTACGACTTACCCCTTTCCTTTTAGTGCTCTTCATTTCTAAAATTGCTTGTGATTGTTCTATTACAGCTGCTTACAGTATTTATCCTACGTGGTTTGGTGTTATTTGCCTGCTTTGTCTGACTTTCACAATAGAAGTACATGTGCCACCATTAGAGGGGTAATCTTATGTCTGCTATACACAGGTCTCATAAAAGACACATTTCAAAGACCTCCTATTTCAAAGATACCTGAAAGTATAAAGTAATTTCACGTTGCCCCGCCGCTGCCAGGTGTCACACAAGTCCATCAGGCTCACAGACCTTCTAAGGCACTCACTGAATATCAGCTGCCTCTGATTTACATGCCATAATGACTTTTGGCCTGCTGCAGCTCTCACTGAGGTCTGTGAAGAACTGAGCTATTTCCTGGTGTTTCAGGATCAGGTCCTCTAGAAATCTGGTTGACTGTAAGGATACTTGCATGGATTTCCTTCACTGGCCAAAACATACTGTAAATGCAGACACCTCACCGTCATGAACACTTGACATTGTGCACATATCCTTTGTGCCTGATGTCTGGAAGTTTTACCCTTGCGTCTCTGCAGTTTTTTTCCTGACATCAGTGCAAACTCCCTGTTAGCCAAAACCTGGACTAGACAATTGCATAGATAGAATTTAAGGCAAATAATGTTTATTTTATGTCATCATGCTTTTAGTTAACCACTGTGTTAGTGAGGGTGATTAAGGTAAGATGCTAAGGTCACACATTCTTGTTCACAAATCCATGGTTCTCTGACTACAAAAGAAAAAAAAACAACTGGAAAAAGACAATATGAATTATAAATACAAATAACCCCTTGAGTTTTCCTATTCAGTGGTGCATAATCAATACAAATTCTTTTCAAACCTGAATATAGTGTGAAGCAAGAGCTATCTTTCTTTTCATGCTTCCTGACTACAATATCATTATGTACCATAATTGGCTCTGTAAAAAACCTATTAGGTAAGATGAGAGAGGAGGTGTGAAATACAGAACCAAACTGGCTTCCTGCTAGAAAGTATGTCTGAGTCAAAATATTTCACCTTTATTAAAAAAAAAAATGCATGCAACCAAATAGGCGGATTCTGAGAGGGATGGAAACTGAGAAGCGGTCACAGTGGAAAGCGGCTGGCCAAAGCCAGTGCCAGGGTAGATAGGGCAAAGTTAAAGTTGGCATCTCCTTCCCCCTCAGATCAGAGCTTCGGTAAATGGAATTGTGAACTCAATGAGAAAAGACCACATTATCCTTGTGTCTTAGTTAACCTGACCTTTTAAATGTCTTATTTCCAGGGAGGCTGTTTTAAAGATGTCACATTTTATGTGGCTGAATGCCATATGATGAAACTTTTCTTTTTCTGTTATGAATTTCTTCTTCTTTCCTTCCTCACCTGTCTTCATTCTCTCCCCTTAGCTTCAGGAAGTTAAAATTAACTAGTCACTAAGCCCTGAATTTGTCAGTTCATGTTCTGCCTCAGCAAAGCAGTGCAGCAGATGGCTCTGCAAGTGACTTTGGGGAGACGTAGACACAGGCTGGAAGCTCAGTGTGTGCCATAGGATTTTCGGGAAAGGGAGCTGAAAGACTAAGTCCTGCAAATGGGCCTCCACACATGCAATTGAGCATGGCCCAGCAGAAAGTGAGTGGACCGTTCTCTGTTCTCTAAGGACCAGAGGGACCTTCTCTGAGCTTGGGACTCACGGAGCCTGCACAGGTGGCATGCTCATCTCTGACAATAACAAATCATGGGAAAGGCTTCACGCTCAATGCCGGCTGGAATACAGGAGGCAGCCAGACAGCGCTCTGCTCAGAAAGGGATCAGGTGCATCGCTCCAGGGACTGGTTGCTTCACGGGTTGGTTACACTCGTGTTTATTTCCTCAACTTGTCTCTGCCCCAAGCAAAGCACGGGAGGACTGGAGGATGTGTCAGAGATGCAATACATTGAAACAAACTCATCAGAAGTGACAGGATGCTTGCTTAGACAGCAGCACATTTTCTGTCTCATTCAGGACACCAGTGAGATGAATGTCCGTTCTCAGTCATGCATCAACTGTAGCAAAGAGCACTGCCTCTCAGCATGGGCATTGCAAAGCATAGTTCAGAGCAATGTGTGATTCATTGGCTGAACAACAACGGAGTGCTCCCTCCATAGCTCCCCACTGTCATTTCGTTCTCTTCCTGGCACTCCTGGCAGTCGCTGTCTCCCACAGCTTTTCTTTGACATAGATCATTCTTTACATGAGTAATTACTCCCGTCATGATGCTCTGACTTTTCCTGATCTCTTTTAGATTTATCTAGAATTTTTGCAATATTAGTTGTTGCTGATGCAGGAGCTAAGAGTATCTGCAATTGAATTTGACAGAAAGACGCTCACTTATTAAACTGGAATATGAGTATAGACCAAATTATTGTTTCAAATGCTAGGAAGGTCTGTCAGATCATTTCTTAGCCTGGATTCATGATGTTGGCAACAGGAGCCTATGGTGTGAGTAGAGCCAGTCAATGTATTCATTGCAAATAAATTATTCAGTGCATTTGCCCATTTTTTTCTGTTTGTGAATCATTTGTGAATCATTTCTGATTTCTAATAATGTGTTCATAAGCATTCACCCACATGGATTATAGAACAAATCTCAGCCTAAGGGAACTTTGCAAACTATTCACTTTTTACTAGTAATTATCCAGTGTGAAAGCAGTAGTTCATTTAAGTCACACGGCATCCGTTATGCTTCATCTTTGAATGATGTAATCTTTTTTTTTTAAATGAAGGGCTAGTGATTAATGCAAGTAGAACTTTACAGACAAGTAAACATTCAGGACATGCAGGAAATCTGTGCTACAGATAATAAACCAACCATTATACAGATATTTGAGGAAAACCCCCAAAAAGGGTTGAGCAAGGATATCTATCATTAACTTTTTTTCTCTTTTGGCTATTCTGCCAGCCCTAGGCATAATGTCAGCTACTATGATGACAACTGTAATGTGAGGTTTTTTCTTTCTTTACTGACAGGTACCAGCAGTGCAGAAGTAAAGGAAAATCGAAACATTGGCAACCTGGAGGATCATCCAATATCGTCTAATGAGAGGGCAAGAGGGGGAACACCTAGCAGTAAGAGAAAAAGACCTTTAGAGGAAGGCAATAATGGCCATTTCTGCAAACTCCAACTCATCTGGAAGAAAGTCTCATGGTCAGTGACACCAAAGAACGCTCTGGTTCAGCTACATGAACTTAAACCAGGTTTACAATATAAAATGGTTTCCCAGACAGGTCCAGTGCATGCTCCGGTCTTTGCTGTTGCTGTGGAAGTAAATGGACTTACATTTGAAGGCACAGGGCCCACAAAAAAGAAAGCCAAAATGCGTGCTGCAGAGCTAGCTCTGAAGTCATTTGTTCAGTTCCCCAATGCCTGCCAAGCTCACTTTGCCATGGGGAACTGCATCAACCCATCCACGGACTTTACTTCTGATCAGGCAGACTTTCCAGATACTCTGTTCAAGGAGTTTGAACCATCTACACACAGCGAGGACTTTTCAGTCTATAACCCCGTTAATAACGAATTGCTTTCTACCGCTTATCGACATGGGCGTCTACTCTGCCATACACTGGACTTAATGGGCCATGGTAAGCAAAACAAGCACAAAATGGCATCCAAAGCGGAGAGCGAGAAGAACCCAGTAGTGCTGCTAAATGAGCTGCGGTCAGGCCTGCGGTACGTCTGCCTGTCAGAGACGGTGGAGAAGCAGCACATCAAGAGTTTCGTGATGGCTGTGCGAGTGGACGGGAGAACATTTGAAGGCTCAGGACGTAGCAAGAAGCTGGCCAAAGGTCAAGCAGCACAGGCTGCCCTGCAGGCCCTCTTTAACATTCGACTGCCCAGCCACATTCCCAGCAGGAGTAAATGTCACCATTTGCCACAGGTGAGAGCTGGGTAGCCACCACCACCTTGGAGGAACTCTGTCGATGAATGGGATTGGTATTGCTGTAGCTGTTGTTGTTCTACCAGATGGTTCCTCTGATGTTATAGCAAGCGCCATGCCACAAAATCGCTCTTTTCTCACAGAAAGAGCCAGATGCCACAGGCGAAAGCTTGAAAATCATATCCTGAAATTATTTGGTACAATTTGCAGCCTTTTCCACTGGAGGCATAGATGAGAGGGCAAAATGTAGGGGGAAGTACCAGCATCTCAGTTTACTAGAGAAAATGGTAACATTGACACAGGCAGAAAAATCAGGTCATTCTGTGGTTCTGCATCTTTCTTGATAGAAAGGAGACCATAAACAAAGAGATGCTCCATATTCTCCTTTTAGAGTTAATTTTTAATGAGAATAGTGCCATTCAGATGAGATATCAATGACAAGGAATGTGCTTGTAGCAGAGCAAACTCTCTAGACGATTCTGCCACTAGGAAAGTTAAGGACTTCTGTTTATTATAGGCTTACTTTTTGGGTTGTTTTATTTTTTGTTTTGTTTTGTTTTCAAGTATGCCTCCAATAGCACAAGCAATAATGGAAGCTCTAAGGTTTTCCTGCAACAAATGTAGAGATTACTGCTGTATTCATACAGAAAATACAGATCTGAGGTACATACCTAGCACATCAGAATTTCATAGTTGGTCATATGCCAAAGGCTATCTTCACATTACTTAGACTTGTGTCAATTTTCTAAGTTCAAAGGAAGCCAGAATTCGCAGACATTTTGAAGCATTACATGGGTTTAAGTAATTTCTTGATTTGTTTGTGCTATCATAAAAGGTTTGATCTGCCAGTACCAGGAGGTGACCTGCCACTACAAAGCTCCCTTTATGAAGGGAGCTGTTAATGTCCAGAGTTTAATGCAAAGCACTGGGAGAACTAAGAGTCATTCTGCTGCTGGCTTGCTGTGAGACCCTAGGGAAGTCATTTAAACCAAATATGCCTGTAATAAAAATGAGCATATTATCTGAAAGAACACTTCAAGATCCTTAAGTGGTGTGTAAATGCAAATTATTAGTAGCGGTTCTCATTAACATTTGTAAAGATGTTCATTAGATGTTCAAGGAGTCTGATAGGAGATTAGTCCTTCAGGTGATATGATTACCTGCAGGATCCAGGAGTTGTATTTGGTGACCTAGATGTTTCCCAAAACAAAATATGAGAAATGCAAGAAGTCCTAAAACACATCACGATCCTCCACCTCTTCCTTTTAATTCTAGTTTGTAAACTCCGCAAACCAGTGGGATAATAACATAATTTAATAATAGCAGTGATCTTCACAGAGTGCTTTGCAGGCATTTTGGAAGCCTTGGCCAATCTGGCAGTTCCATCCTCCCAGTACTCCTCCAAAGTATGGAGGAAATCTTATGAGAAATCTGTGCTGTTTCCTGCCCAAATTAGTTCTGGTAAGGAGTAGTTTGTTTTGATGAACATGCCTGTCCTTCCCCATGGAAATCTAGCACTTGGATATAAAGAGGGATCTCTAGTCCCGTTCTGCTGACTGCTTTGCTGCCCCCAGGGAACTTTGCTGGGTGGGTTGGCAGGTAAGTACCATACATTTATCAACTGGTGGTTTGTCATGTTCTGAGACTGCACCACAAGTATAATTGAGCTCTCTGAAATATTCCCTGGTTAACTGGCTTCATTATCATCTTCTATCTGGATATCACATCTCAGCTGGCTCCCCAGTTGTTCACTAGGTGACACATTCTTCAGTGTATATTCCCTTTTTCGTGGCCTTATCTCCTTTCTGTAGGCTTCTGCCCTGCTTATCTTCTTTTCCTCACTGTTTTGGAAGTATAAATGTCAGTGAAAAGGTGTCACTGAACTTTCTTTGTCAGTATTTTTTGAGTGGTTATGTATTGTCTAACTAAAATACTACTTATGTGCTTTTAATGCTATCATTCAGTACATTGAGAGAAAAACCTTGACACCAATTTCTACTGACCTCCTTACTAGCTACTCTCATCAATAGACATAGCAGCCGTGACACGAAACCCAAGTTTGTGTTACTCACTTAAGTTATAACTCAGCTTCCACTGAAACCAACAGATGTATTTCCACTGACTTCACCTGGGCTACAGCTTAAGCATTAAATCCAGAAGCATCATTACTTGTTCTCGCTATGTTGTGCAGTATCTCATCAAATGACTCTCTTTGCTCACTGCTTCAGCCAGCCAGCCCATCTGGCCAAGCAGTGGTAACCATACTGGGGCGAGTGTAGTTCTCGTTGAGCTGTGGTTAGAGCCAGCTGCTCCAAAAGTTGTTTCTGCTCCTTCTTATCTCCCTGATCTTCTGTCAACCACATTTTCAAGGACACCTTTCAAGCTATGTTTTCAAAGCTATTCCGACTTAGTAGACTCAGCTTGGTTTGTGTCTAAAAGTGTTTAAAAGCAGGAGAGTATCTGAAACCCAAACAGCTCAGGATAGAATTTGAAATATTAGAAGTGAATATTGATTTCTTCACAGAATAAGGAGCAACTAGTGTCCTGTCCAGCCATTCACTCTTTTAATGTATTTCTTCGTACTTGTTAGGATATCAGATAGCTAACTCATTGACAGTAGGGATAGGCAAACAAGACCAGCTGTAGCAGTTGCACATATCTTTTGAGTATTTTGTAGAGTCCAGGAGTATGTTTATCTCTGTGGTTGCCCTTTACAAAGAGTATTCTGGCTTTGCATGTCTCCGTTCCTGTTTCCCTTGCTGTTATCGGTGGCATTAGGAGGCCTGAATTTGGCTTTTCCTGATTACAACCTAACTGGAAACAGGAAAAGGCAGAAATCTGGTAATACTGCTGGTCCAGTTGTGCTGAACTTGGGGATTTCACAATGTTCAAGAAACTGACAAAAAAAAGTTCAGATGTCTTTATGAGCTGGGCCTCTCAACTGCTGACATTTCTGCTTTGCTCATCAGAGCTCCCAAGAGACATGTCGTCCCTCAGCCTGGCCCTTGAGCACGCCCTCGGACTGACAGTCATTTCTCCTGCTGACTAAGGGAGATTCAATGAAAGATGTCAAAAAAGGTACCATATCCTCCAGTCTATCCTGAGAGGTGCTGCCTACACAGGAGGCTTCCTAAACCACCAGGAAACACAGAGCATAGATGTAAAATCCTACTACCTTCATGTCTTCTGATTCAGGCAAAACAAAGAAATGCAAGAGCATCAATGATGATGATTAGAAGCTCAACATAAGCTGGTAATGTGCATTTGCAGCCCAGAAAGCCAAATGTATCCCAGGCTACATCAAAAGAAGTGTGGCCAGCAGGTCAAGGGAGGTGATTCTGCCCCTCTGCTCTGCTCTTGTGAGACCCCACCTGCAGTACTGCATCCATCTCGGGAGCCCCCAACGTAAGAAGGACGTAGACCTGTTGGAGGGAGTCCAGAGGAGGCCAAAAAGATGATCAGAGGGCTGGAGCACCTCTCCTATAGGACAGGCTGAGAGAGTTCGAGTTGTTCAGCCTGGAGAAGAGAAGGTTCTGGGAAACCTTATAGTGGCCTTCCAGTACCACAAGGGGGCTGATAAGAAAACTGAAGAGGGACTTTTGACAAGGGCATGTAGTGATAAGAGAAGGGGCAATAGCATTAAACTGAAAGAGAGTAGATTTACATTAGATATAAGGAATGAATTCTCTACCATGAGGGTTATGAGGTGCTGGAACAGGTTGCCCAGAGCAGTTGTGGATGCCCCATCCCTGGAAGCCTTCAAGGCTGTGTTGGATGGAGCTTTGAGTGACCCGGTCCAGTGGAAAATGACCCTGCCCATGGCGGGGGCGGGGGGGGTTGAACTATATGATCTTTAAGGTCCCATCCAACCCAAACCATTCTATGATTCTATGATCAAAGCCAGAAATGGATTAATTCCCTGGGGCAGCTGCAGTTCAACTTGCTTTTTCAGCTCCCTCACCTGCCAATGCTGAAAACCCATCATGAAACTGTGAGCACTTTACAGTACTGGCATTTTCTTAAAATAACAATACCGTGCCTCTGATTTTCCAGCCTGTGATTATATGATATGTTTGAGCTGACTGCAAAACTATACCCAAAAAACAAACAAAAGTGTATCACATTTTACACAGGAAAAATTTTTAATTTCATAATTTAAACTCTAAATAATTGAGATTCTGCCTTCGTTATCATCATCAACAGTGCTTTGATCCACTTCCGTGGTTCTCATACAGGTACAATGATGGCTGGCAGTCCTGAGTTCTTGCCCATGTATAGGGTGGATATGAGGTAGCTGAGATAATCCAAGGACCAGCTGAAATGGTCACAAGATTTGCCTATCAATCTGCCAGCTACTGTTCTTTCTCAAACCAGATGTCCTATCTGTGCTATGGCACTGAAGTGCAAGATAAATACTATTGATGATCTGAGGCTGGGCACACCAAGTTGATCAGAGTAGCCAAGATAGAAGCCTGGAGATCTGCTAAACTAATGACAGAGATGAAGTGAGTCAGGAGAATGGAAATTACAATGCATCACTGTGTGCTTTTCTTAAGTCACTAAATATTGTTCCTTGCTTCCTAGCACAGTTGATCTGAACTCAAATTGTCCGTCAAATAATAGGCAATTTATTCAATTATCGTCTTTTATGGAAGCCTCACAATTGTTTCTCACCATCTTGAGAGCTAATTTTCTTGTAATCCAAAATAGGAGACAACACCAAGGAGTGCTAACTCCACCAGCCCTAAAGAGTCTACACTGGTAGAAATCCATCCACATACTCTTGGGCTTTTGAGTGCAGTGTGCTCATTTCAGGAGAACAAGGTGACCCTCAACTGCATCTGACCAGTTTACAGATTGTTTTTCTAATCTTTTAGTCCTTCTGATCTATCTCACTCTGTCTAAACAGCGTTCTTACTGCTGTAGAGCAAACCCATTAATTAATATTGCCATAACATATTAGTAATAGAGAGGTGCTTGGATTTCAAACGGACCTAAATTTAAAAAGAGCAGGTGTGAAAATCGCATTCATTCCACTTTGAAATAGCTTAATGCTGGTGTTACTGGTTCACATTCAGAGCACTAGTTGTCAGTTTATTTGTTTAAATTAAACCTCATAATGTTTCGTGTGTATGTCATAAAAAATAAATAGTTTTTTTTTTTTTTCCCTTCAGCGAATAAGGCTGTTTAAATCCAGTTAAACACCCTATTTGCCAAAAGCTTTATTTGCAGACCAAAGCAGTCTGGGTATCCCCATTGCACTGATTCTTTACCCAAGCAAGTCAAGGACTCCTGCCAGCTAACTTCAGCGTCACCTTGGTGAGCATTTTCATGGGAAGAACAACCACCATGCCCCACACCTCTCAGCCACTTCCCTAAGGAAACCTGTTCCTCTGTGTTGTAAAACTGTTCCGTTTTCAATTGTTCTGGCCTCCTTCACTTTATTTCTCTAACTATCCTCATTTGCCAACTTCATCACAGCCAAGCCCTCTCACCTGTGTCACAATTAAGCTGGGGCAGAGGTTGGCAATCATAGATTTGACCCTGTGCAAGAGGGACAGCACACAGAGCTGGCATTGAGCTTTGAGAAGCTGTTCTAGCGTGTTCGTGTGAAGAGCTTTGTCTGGTCAAGTGACCAGGTCCATTTCTTTATAACAGTCTCTGTTTTCTCCTGCGCAAAAAGAAGCAGCTGATGGGTGTGTATGTAGCTCCTGACAGTGAGATGCAAGAAAGGGAAATGGTGGGGACCAGAGAGATGCCTCTGAAATACAAATAATGTTTGATTTTCAACCATCTATTTCTGACTCTGTGGGTGGGGAAGGTTGCTTTTTATAATCAGAGCAACGGGCAGTCAAGACATTTATAGGATTAGAGTTTCTTAAGCAAAACAATGGCAAAAGAACCAATTTAGAGGCACAGCATTAGTGCTCTGGATACTGTTATTATCCTGGCTGCTAATAAGATTGCAGTCACTTCTAGGCTCACAGCTGAGAGACCAGGACCACCCCCTTACCCCTCATACAAGTCCAACATAAAAGATTATTTTTGTCCCAGAGATATTAGATCTTGAATCTTAGATGAAGAAATTACCATGTTTTAATGTCTACCATCCATGCAAGATCAAAGGGAGATGCAGAAGGGCTACCTGCATGGAATCACGGGAAACAAAGCAACAGAGTGGAAAGGGCTCCAGTCGCTTGCTCTCACAGCGTCAGCACATACGTGCAGACACATTAAGGGGTTTGCACATGAAAACCAGTCATCACTGCAAAATAACATATTACTTTGCATCAGCTGGGCTACAGAAATGCTCCAGCTATCTGCTGCAGGAAGAAATGTCTACATCAGCGTATCCATCTCTGGACCCCTCTCTTTTGCTCCTCAGCTGCTGTACTCTGTAACTCCCTGGTCCCTCCTGGCCATAAATAACTCCAGCAGCGTCCCAGAAAGATTCTACTGCACTTGTCTTTAAGTCCTACATTATATGGAGCGTGCTTGGTGCTTTCAGAGCATTAGGTATGCTAAACCAAACTCTTCTGATGGAAATGTTAAAGTCTAAATATACCACTCACCTAATTAATAATACTTAGGAGAGCTGTAATAATGGTGATAATTAGTTAATGAATGGCTGATCTTCATTTACAGATTCAAAAAAATAATTTTAGCATCTTCAAGGAAAAACTCGTTAAGGCTGAACGTAATTTTTCTTGACAGTGTATCTACTTATGTAATTTAAGTTTATAAGCAACCCAAAACTCATCTTTCTCTGAAAAAAAAAAGAAAAATAAAAAGACCTTTTTATGTTTTCCTTTACAAAGACTCGAAAGATTCCGCTGTTATTACAGTGCATTTAGAGTGGGATGAGTCTGATTTAGCCATCTGACTTAGCTGCTGGCTGCTCTTTTAGCATAGTTGCAAATATTTTATGCCATTATGCCATCCATAAAACCAGGATTTGATTTCTTCCCTTCGGAGCCTAGATTGCTTATTAAACATGGGTAGTGAGACACAGCGTGGACTCTGCTGACTTCTGCTATTTACCACGATGAACCAGCCTTGCCAATCCGGGAAGCTGATGGTGTGGATCTGATTTGTGAAGAATTATTATTTGTGCGACCCATTATGGTGAGACAGTTTGTGCAGAATGATTAGGGCTCTGGCAACGAGCAGAGCTAGTTAGGACATGAAAGCTGAATCCCAGGCTCATGTCATCCACACATAAAACTTCCTTCTAAACCAGACACTCTCACAGCTGTCGGAGTCGCCTTTGTTGCTTTCTGGCTTTGTAAGTGAGCTAGGGACACTTCAAAAAGCTCCCAGCAAGCTGGACCTTGTTAAAGCTCCCACTTCGTCCTGGACTTGCATCCTGACGTTGTTTATGATGCTTCATTATTATCTACTTATTACAAGCCGTGATTGTTCTGCTCCGCTAAATGGAGCTGTAATACAAGTGCCTGGAGTGAATTTTTCTTTGGTCGAGTTCCATGCAAAGCCTTCTCTGTTTGAGCTGGAGTGCTACAGTCATGCCAAAACCACGTTCTTTATCTATTTTTGTCTATAGTCACATCTAGGAAGCCTTAATTATTCAAACAGATTTTTTCTTCTATGTACAGAGTATCAGAAGCAAGCTCCTACCATTTATTTTACGATGACTACCTCCCTCTTGTGGTCCTTGTGCCAACCGTGTGGCAGGCAGATTATTGCGGCACATGGGGAAGACTAATAACACAAAATGCAAGCGTGCCTTGGAAAGGCGGCAGCTCAGAGCCTGCCGCGTCCCCAGCGATGCTGCTAGAAACCCAGTGTCAGCTGCAGCTGAGGAACCGCTCCCTTGCTGCTGAATAACAGGGGATGTCTTTGTCAGTTTTATTTTATAGCCTTGAAATAGTGCATTTGTACAGTAATTTTGGAGCAAACCAACACTCTTCTTGCCCTTAATCTCAGCTAAACTGCCCATGCATACTGCGATGTGAAAGGATTATATGAATCCACGTACACACACACACACAAAAAATAGTATGCATGTCATAAAAGTCAATAGGTGGAGTATATTTAGGACTTAATCTTAGGATTGTTGAGAATTAACGGACAGAGCATACTTTTGATTTGCTGTTATAATGGATGTATAATATGACTTATGTGTTTAGACATTTATACAACCAAACAAAACTAGAGAATTGGCTTATGTTCCTTGAGAGAGTAAAATCCTTTGTTGTTCATTTAGTGCTTTCTTTATATGAACATCTTACAAGTGAGTTTGGATCTCTAATGGGAGCAAAATTTATCAGAGCAAGGGCCTTTTTTTTTCTTTTTTAACATGCATGATGTGAACTTTTGTTAAGATAAAATATTTTTGCAAAATCCTGAGAAACAGAAATGGGAGATAAATATGCCTGTTCATTGGGAAAGTGGGTAAACTATCCACTTCCTTTCATCACAAAGTTTTATTCCATTAAAACAATCAATATTGTCTGTGTCTCATGATACTCATCAACTTCTTAGACGGAATTCCAAGAAACATAAAATATTAATGCATCTATAAACCTTTCCTTCTCCACCTCAAATACTTCAATATTGTCTTTAGACAAATTCATCCTTTCTAGTTTTCTAATTGATAACTTAGAGTTTACGTCCAAGCAACCTAACCATTATTCCTTACTTGTCTTCAGAACTGGAGTAGATATTTGATATGAAAGCACCTAAGGATGATTGCTCTTTGCCTACTTGTCATCACATCTGCTGCAGACAGCAGCCGTGTAATCAAACCTGAATTCAGACAATGGTACCTTAAAATCAGAGCTACACTGAGATGTCACCCAAGTGAGCCCATGATACTGAAGACACATTGATTTGTTGTATAAATTCCTTGTGTGCTGTTTTTTCTCACTGTCTTTATCCAGTTCACCTTTAAAAACTAAATGTGGAAAGAGAACATTACTGGGACAAACGTAGTCAAATTAACAAAATCAACATGTTTTGGTTTCTGCAGAGAAATAGCCTAAGTGTCTCATGATTTCCAGATTCTTCTGTTCATGTCATTTCATTGTTGAGTTCCTATTTTTAAGGCCATTTTCTATGAACTGGGCACTATTACTCTCAGAAATAATTGCAATCAACTCCTTTCCCTCCTATGTGGGTCATTGCTTTTTTAGGTTAAACACAAGGAGTAATATGAGTCTCCAAGGTCTTGCGGGGAGAATGAAATCGGCAACACTGGCTTAATTTCTTGTTTGATAATTAGCTTTTATCCAAACCAACTCTACTCTGTACATTTAAGGAATAATCCTCTCAGGGATATTGGAGGATAAACTCATTACTCCTGAATCAGTCCCCTCTTTTCTTCCACTTTCATTGAAACACACGCAAGTCATTCTAACCCTCGGTGTCTCATGGCCCTTGTACACTCATCATATGGAAAAGAGTTCATAACAGCACCACAAATATACTGTTAGGGCTTGGTTGTCCTGGTCATTGCAGAGGAACAGTGTCCAAGAGAGGTGCGGAAACTCAACATGCTTATTTAAACCTGATTCAGCTACACGGAAACCCCCTGCAAATTGAGTCAGTGGCCATCAACATCCAGCAGCCAAAAAAGCCGAGCTGGAAGATAACAGGGAGCAGCGGTGACAACACAACAGGCATAGAGTCAAGTTCCTTCAAGGTTCATGGTCATGGCAGCAATGAACTGACTGATGAACACCAGAAGATACAAATCAGAGCCACACTGAAGCTTTTGTGTTTGAGTACCAGCAATTCAGATGAAAACAGAAACAGATCACATAGCTGTTGAAACTGTTCTCTGAGCTAGAAGTTAGCAGCAACATGATTCACCCAAAACAGTGTCCTATAATAATGCTTATAGCGGCTCATAGCATGATAACATGGAGAGAAGAGGGATGGCCCATGAGGGTCACCATTCTGGAAGACACCTTCACAGATGCTAAAGGTAGTTATCAGCTCCAACTCAGGAAAATTAAAAAGCCGTGGCACATACATTGCTGTGGTTCATATGGATCATTGAGCTTGCAGCTCAGCCCAAGGGTTTTGCTGTTTCCAGCCAGGGCTGGCAACCCATTAAAACCCTGTCATATTTTGCCCCTGTTGTGGTGTTGCATGTTCTCCTTCCAGTGCTCAGCTCAAGGCCACTCAGAACTTTTTCCTTCAATTCACAGGGGGAACTAATGTTTTATTGTTAGTGCAGGCTGGTTGCTGTGACTTTCCGATAGTGACTTCTGGTCATAGCCCTGCTCTCCTGGAGTGGAGCTCCTTTGGTGCTTGATGACTTGGGGCTCTCACTGGGAGGTTCACCTCAGCACAGAGATCATAGTATAGAGTGACATGCATATTACCAGAACAGCAGGCATAAGATATCTTTGCAGATTTTGTGTTTGTGTTCTTCAAAAATACACCTTTTTCAGTGCTGTAGCACATTCCTGCTGATCATTCACCCATATCTATCTGGTTCTCTGGTAGTTTAGGCATGGCCTAAATCATCGACATTTACTCAGGTGAGTATCTCAGCACGGCTGGAGGAGTCTGTGGATTGTATTTGTCCTTCCTCTAGGTGCTGGCTACTAAGCAGAGAAGACAGCAAAACCTCTTAAAATTTGTTTGCTAAATAGGCAGATTATTTTACTCAAATTCACAAGAAAGTTCTAAAAAAACAAAACTGCAAAATGTTGCCTTATGAACCCTCAAGTAGAAATTATTTTTTCCCTTTTTTTTAGTGTAGGATATTTTTGGTCACAATCATAATAATCCTACTGATAGGAGATGCCCTCTGCTTTTCCAGGGCAAGAACCTTCAGCTGTGTGTTACATTTTGACTTTGCAGGAAATCAAAGTACGAGAGGGATGAGACTGCTGTTGACACCACATTCTAGAGAAAACTGACAGGAAAAAAATGAATAGCATGCCCCAAAACATTAACAAGCATAAATTTTGCTTTTAAATCTTGTGTGCATGAAAAGAGAAAGTAACATGACTTTCAGATTTACTACTCTTTGATGTAGATAATTTGAAATCTTTCCCTCTATGAATAGGCAGGAGCCTAAAATGAATGTAAATTTTCAGAAAATTACATTTTTGCCTGCATCATTTCTTGGACATTTGTGAACCTGGAGAGATCTTTCTCTCAAAAAGGGAAAAAAAAGAAATCCAGTCTCCTTTATATCTCAAAAATCAAGCAAACAAGCCAACCTAGAAAGTCCTTACGGGCAGAATAACACCCTTGCCATGTAAATGATCTGAAATCAAGCAGACATCCAAGCAAAGTTTTCCCATGACAGAGCGGGAGCGACTTGAGCAAATCCAAGGGATCTGTTGGGGAGCCCACGATAACAACAGGTCACCAGATGAACGCCAATGAGGCTGAACTGAGCAGCAGGAGAGAAGGAAACATTGCAAAGACAAGATGGGAAAAAAAAAAAGCTTCCATGCTGCCTTTGACAGAAATTGATCTGAGCAAATTAAACACTCGTACTATAGTGGTTAGTAGCATTTTTTTTTCAAAACACAAGATGCTGGTGAGCAGCACGGGCAGTGTGCCTTTCCCAGGCACTAGTATCCGGCAGGTGGGAGCCGGGCTGCTCCCAGCTGCAGACGTGAGCGGAAATTCGCAGGGTCCAGCATAGGAGATTAAAATACGGAGATTACACTGTCAAGGACCTGGGAACAGTTTTTCAAGGTGAGAGGCAGAATCAACACCTTTGGTGAAAATCAGGCAAAAACCCCAAGTCTGGGAGGGAAACTGTTGGAGTCACAGCACAGTCCTGCAGTGAAATCCTCATGGGGATACACATAGGGGAATGCTCTGATGGTAGCTGGGAGCTGTGTTTGCTACCCATGCCACATATGGTATTCTGGGAGCTTATTTCTTTGCACATATACTTTCTAGCATTACAAATATTTAAAGTCTTTTTTGTGCTTGGGAAATTAAGGTGAATAACTGAACCAACATAAACTAAATTTGCTCTGATGTACGTGGGCATGAAGCCACAACACAATGTGGGAAGCTAATGCCTTTATTCCATATTCCCACAGGCATAAACCAGAGCAGAATTTGAACCTGTGGATTTATAGCAAATAAAATATCAAACATACCCTGAAATATGTTGCAGCTGTTTCTTATTCCATCATGGAGCTGATAAATAGCTAATCTCCAGTTCAGGCTTCTCTATTTAAATAAGCACAGTAAAAAGTTCAGCTATCTCTGACTGAACTACTTCAGCTGAATATCCTTAGTTCACTGCTTCTGGCCCCTATTAAATGCAATTCAGATAAAGTCTATTTTCTACTAGTATTTGTTTCTCTCTTGACACAGTCAGTATCTGCTCCTGCTAAAAGCTTTCAGACTGGAAGAAAAATCTACTGAAAAATACATTATTTAGTAAGCATAACTAAGCTTCACTAATATTAGGAGGGCAGAGGATTTATTCTGCGTTAACTGTTAACAAATACATTGCTCTCTATGGGCAGTCTCACCCTCAGCATTAAAACTGATAATTTTGCAGAGCTGGGACCAAAAAAGAAAAAGAGGACTACATCTTTCCTCGTAGCACAGCAGAGAAGTACAGCAAGAACTGTGAGACACCCTCAATTTGCCGTCTATTCTGCTTTATTGGCTCACCTGCCTTTTGCCCCAAAGGTGTCTGGCAGCTGCCCACTCCGCACACCCGGCTGCAGGCAACGAGCGGGCAGCTCTACCATACCCCACACGTGGCCAGACCCCACTCCCGTGGCACAGCCTCCCACAGCACAGCGTCACACGCAGCTTCCAAAGTCTTAGTTCCCTTTCCTGGCTCTGGTTGTCCTGTTACTGGTTTCCATTTTCCCTTCTGACGCTCCCATTATCAGGAAAGGTCTCCTCTCTCCTGGCACACCTGATCCAGGCAGGAGCAGGCTGGAGCTGGAATCAGGAAAGCAGCTGTGAGAACAATTCAGTAAAATTTTAGGTCAAATGTTAGGTGCCCCGTCCTTGTGATAATCGCATTATTACCACAATTGCACTTGCAGCGAATTAACAGTGATCTGTGCAGAGACACAAAATCAAGTGCAATAATAATACACAAGTATGAAAAACAACATGATCGCTACCTAATTAATTAATAACCGGTTGCTGATTAAAAGGGGAGCATTTGGAGCTAAATGTGGCCTTGACAACACTAACAGGATTGGTTTAGCACCGATTGTATTTTCCAATGAGACATATAAGTGCAAATAATTGCTGCCGCTGTATCATGGAATTAGTTCCATGACAGTTCAGCTGATTACCCCACGGTTTTATCTGTGTTTTGTAGCTGCAAGATCTGCTACCGTTTTACACCTTGCTAGCCGATAGCAAAACACTCTTGTCTGTTTACATGTATTGCATGTAATGTAGCAGGAGAAGCAGAATCAATACTGCAGCTATATACAGTACCTGCATCACAAAGGTTACCACGCTCGGAAAATAGCTGATGAAGACTTGAGGTAATGAGCTGAAACACCCTGAAGGTAATTCCTAGCAGCACTAAAGACAATAATATAACTTCGCCTGACATGGATAATCCTCTGCAGACTGAGGGAAGCATAATTTTTTTCTGGAAGAGAGTTTTGTGGTCTGCTGAAGGTTTGAGTGAGATATGGGAGATACCTTATGAGTGAGGAACAGCTCATAACTCAGGAGAGGTGGAACCTAAATGAAGTCACAGAGGTCGTTCTTATTTTATCACTGAGGGAAATATGCCCTGTATATCATTCAACCTTTTCATACATTTAGTTATGGGGATAATTCTGGGTACAACAAATTGTTCACATTTTTTTAATCTTGTATTTCATGAACAAAAAGCCTTTAAAGCAATTAAAAACAATTGCAGAGGGACCATTTGCCCTGTGAGTCCAAGGCTAGGGTCCATTACAGACATGTCTGATGAAATACATGGGAACTCTGTGGTTCATGTAGGGTACAGAGCTATCAACTAAATATTTTTGTTCTCTTTCTTTTGCTGCTGCTGCAGTGCAGAAGCTAGAAGGGACAATGAAGTAGTCAAAGAAGTTTGCCCATCCTTTTATCTCCCTCCATGGTAGCAACCATTCGTGCATTGTGAATATTTCTGCAGAAGAGATTTCTGTGCATGTTTGCAGACTGCTTTCCTAACAAAGTTAGCTTTCTGTGATCATGCTTTCTACTCCTCCTAGTAATCCTTGAGACTGTTCAACTATATTTGATAGCAGCAGATATCTCATGACATTTGGTAGAATATAAAAATTGTGACTTTGTAGAAGCAAGAGCAACCCAAGCTGGTCCTGCACAGGGGCAGTTACCTGCAGTTACCCCCAAGGCAGCAGCCGGTGGGCCAGGCAGCATGTTGGAAAGACATATCGAGACATACTGGTGTCTCCATGTGGTCCTGTTTCTTCTCTTCTTAACACAAGGGGATTGTGTGTCTGTTTTTTTAGATGTATGAGTCTGTTTGAGTCTAGAGAGTCATAAAGGGTGTAAGAAAAGTCTTGGGCTTATTAAGTGCTTCCCTATGGCTGCATGTTATCAAACTATTTCTTAATTAAAGCCTACACAATTATTTGCTTCAATGTAATCATGATATTGCTGTGGCGGTGACCTAAAACATGTTTTGCTATGATGCATCTCAATTTGTTTCCTTCAGGAGACAGCTGGACTTCTCTTTTTCACTTAAAATTGAATTCTTGGGGTGAGGTGTGGGTCATGTAAAAATGTGGGCTTCTTGCAAGTCATGGTGCACCTGGTTCTGACCTCAGCATCAGGCAGGAATCCTTTTGCTGGCAGCACAATGTTTTCCCAAACTTCAAGGGTACCACAGGTTCGGCACCACCGAGCTGCACCTATACTGAGTACAGGAGCCCATAGCAGCATGAAGCTGGCTTTAGTGTATGCACACCCAGAGCTTGTGCAAAAGCCCATCCTGCCACATCTTGGCAGCTCTCTCCTCCCACACCAGCCCTGGGAAGGCTGGAAGGGGAGAACTGGCGTTTGCTGCAAACATGGCGTCAATGGGATAGCAGAGGTGTACCGCTACAGAGACAAGAGCTCTCTGCATTTTCTCCTGGGGTGGCCTGGCTGCCGTGGACATCTCATACTTTCTACAGAGTAGCACATTGCCTCCAGAATTCTTGTTTCTGTAACACATATGTGGGCACTCTAGCCCGTCAGTTAGCTGTCCACGTAGGAATACACAATACAAGAAGGAGGCAGATTTCTGTTGTGTCTGTCTGGACTTCGCTGTACTAATTTTTTTCAAATAGAATTTTTTTTTTTTATGTTATGAGATCTATGGCCTTTTCTTGCTTTATACTGTACAGAACAAAGTAGTGAGTCACATTGTGGTAACTACTGGGGCATAGTCCCACTGATCCATGGAAAGTGCACCCTCACGGGTTCCCTGTGGATGGAGAGGCTGAGCCAATGTAGGTGAGATGGGAATGAGCGAATATGAGGGCAGTCATCTCAGTGCTTGATTGGTGGGGCCATGGCAGCAGGCAAGAAAAAAGCATTGTGTGTTTTATTTGTACCTGTGTTAGTAACCCAAAATTGAGTTTAAGTGCATTCTAGTAACAGCTGTGAAAAATTTTACTGTTTTTCAATGCAGTGTGTTGCCAGTTCAAAGGTCTATTAGTAATCCTAACAAAGCTATTTCTGCTTCTCTCAAATATAAGAAAAACTCACATATGGAATTGTTAAATTCTTTTTTTCTCACATATCTGGCTCTGATTTCTGAAGGGCTTAATTAGCAAAAAGCAGAAGGTTGAGGAATGGTTTATTAGAGGTTCAGCTGTAAACTGGGAATGTAGTAAGTCAGATGTCTGTTGATGAGTCTCCTATGGTACGTTTGTTATAGGATAGATGGGGCAGGTGCTAAAATCCTTAGTTAGCAAAATTGAAGCCAATCAGTGTTGACACTGGATTAAGCATGAACATTTGTGTTATTTGGCAGCTGTGAAGGGGTTTGTTAGGGAAAGGGGTCAGTCTGCAATGCATCTGGGGGGTTTGTGTGCAATATATCAAGAGATGAATGAGCCAGTGTTAGGGGGAAACCAAGTAAGTGGGCGTACTTTTTTTGACTGGGATGGAGTTAATTTTCTTCATAGCAGCTCGTATGGTGCTGTGTTTTGGCTTTGTGACCAGAACAGTGTTGATAACACACCAATGTTTTACCTACTGCTGAGCCGTGCTTACACAGCGTCAAGGTCTTCTCTACTTAATTCTCGCATTGCCGCACCAGCGAGGAGGCTGGGGGAGCACAAGAAGCTGGGAGGGGACACAGCCATAGAATCATAGAATCATAGAATCATAGAATGGTTAGGGTTGGAAGGGACCTTCAAAGGTCATCTAGTCCAACCCCCCTGCAAGGAGCAGGGACATCCCCAATTAGATCAGGTTGCTCAGAGCCTCATCCAGCCTGGCCTTGAACGTTTCCAGGGATTGGGCTTCCACCACCTCTCTGGGCAACCTGTTCCAGTGTTCTACAACTCGTATTGTAAAAAATTTTTTCCTAATATCCAATCTAAATCTACCCCCCTGTATTTTAAAACCATTACTCCTTGTCCTATCGCAACAGGCCCTACTGAACAGCCTCTCCCCATCTTTCTTGTAGGCCCCCTTGAGATACTGGAAGACCTCTATCAGGTCTCCCCAGAGCCTCCTCTTCTCCAGGCTGAACAACCCCAACTCTCTCAGCCTGTCCTCATAAGAGAGGTGCTCCAGCCCTTTTATCATCTTCGTGGCCCTCCTCTGGACCTTCTCCAACTGGTCCATGTGCTTCTTGTGTTGGGAGCTAAACTGACCAGGACAACTGACCAGGACAACTGACCCCAACTGACCAAAGGGATATTCCATACCCATTCATATGAACACTGTGCTCAGCAACAACAGCGGGGGAAAGAAGGAGGAACAGGGGCACATTCAGAGTTAAGGTATTAATGACAGATCCATTAAACTGTCTTTATCTCAACCCATGAGTTTTCTTTTCTCTTTCTTTCTTTCTCTTTCACTTTTACTTTTCTGATTCTCTCCCTACTGGGAGGAAGGGAGGGAGTGGCTGCATGGGGCTGAGCTGTCTGCCAGGATAAACCCACACCACTGAATCATATGGGGGCACAACTGCAGGAAGTATATAAAATCACCATTTATGAACCTATATTGACATACTGGTTTCCATTGAAGCCAGCAGCAAAATTTGGTTGAGTACAGGTTCCGTGTTAGAGGACCACATTTAGGGAATATTTGGAAAGATTGAGATACTGCAATTTAAAAACCACATTGGTGGCTGTTCTCAAATAGCTGCTGGGTTTCCATTCATACCTTCAGGGGCTGATCAATAAAGCATAATTATCTCCTCTGTTTATAGGGTGATGCTTGTTCTCAGTTTGAATCAAGAACTATTGAAAAGCCGTATGAGTAAGAACTGAATGTATGTGTCAGGATCAATTCAGAGTTTAAATTGCTTATAATGGCTTTTTAATGTCAATGCAGATATCTCCAAGTGGCCTAAAGAGAGGGTGACAAAAAGTAACCGGCTGTGTCACGGGCTAGTTTTGCTTCTGTAGTTTAAAGGGATATTGTCAACTGGAAACCTAGGCAAGGACATAATTGTAGTACTAAATACAGCACTTTGCATCTTGATGCCACAACTTGTGATTGTTTTATTTATTTCACCTTTCTTTTCTCCCTGATTGCTGTTGAGAGATTCAAATTAAAAAACAATGGAACAAAATAAAGGAAAGATGATCACTAACTATGGAACTTGTTGAAAGCGGGAAGCTGATCATTAAAGGTTTTGATAAATGAAATAACAGAACAGTTGCAGTTGGAAGGAATCTCTGGAGGTCGTCTAGTCCAGCCCCTGCTCAAGCAGGTCCAGCTACAGCAGGTTTTCCAGGCACATGTCCAGTTGTGTTTTGACTATGGCCACAGATGGAAACTACACAACCTCTCTGATCAACTTGTTCCAGTGTTTGACCATCCTGACAGAAGAAAAAAAAAAAAGTGTTTTCTTGTATTCAGATTGAATTTCTGTTTTTCTAATTTATGCCTCTTGTCCTGTCACTAAGCACTGCTGAGAGTAGTCTGGCTCTCTTGCCTTCATTTCCTCCCATTCATACACATTGATGAGATCTCCCTGAGCCTTCTCTTCTGTAGGCTGGACAACCCCAGCTCTTGCAGCCTCTCCTCATACGAGAGATGCTCTCTTAATCATTGCAGTGGACTTCTGTCAGACTCACTCCAGTACATCCATATTTTTCTTGTACTGAGGAGCCTAGCACTGGACCCAGCACTCCAGATGTGCCTCACCAGTGCTGAACAGAGGGAGAGGATCACCTCCCTTGACCTACTGGCAACGTTCTTTCTAATGCAACCCAGCAGGCTATTTTCCTTTGCTGTTTAGTCACATTGCTGGCTCAGTCAGCTTATTGTCCACCAGGACCCCAAGGTCTTCTCAGCAAATCCACTTTCCAGCTGGTCAGCCTCCAACCTGTCTGGGTGCATGGAGCTGTTACTCCTCAGGTGCAGGACCTTGCACTTCTTCTTGCTGAACTTCATGAGGTTCCTGTCAGCCCATTTCTCCAGCCTGTCAAGGTCCCCATGGATGGCAGCACAACCCTCTTTGCATATCAGCCACTCCTCCCATTGTTGTATCATCAGCAAACTTGCTGAGGGTACACTCTGCCCCATCAGCCAGATAATTTATGAAGATGTTAACAGTACTGGACCCAGTGTTGAGCCCTAGGGTACACCACTAGTGGCATGCCTACAACTGGACCTTGTGCCACTGTTCACAACCCTCTGCTCCCAGTCGTTCAGTCAGTTTTCAGTCCACTCCACTGTCTACTTATCGAACCCATATGTTGTCAGCTTGTCTATGATGATGTTATGGGACACACTGTCAAAGGCTTTACTATAGCCAAGGTAAATAATATCCACTGCTCTCCCTTCATCCACACAGCCAGTCACCTCATTGTAGAAGGCCATCAGGTTGCTCAAGCATGATTTCCTCTTCATAAACAAATGCGGACTTCTCCCCAGTCTCCTTCTTGTCCCTCATGTGTTTGGAAATGCTTTCCAGGAGGATTTGGTCCACCACCTTCCCAGGGATGGCAGTGAGGTTGTCAAGCCTGTAGTTCCCAAGTTCTTCCTTCTTGCCCTTCTTGAAGATAAGAGTGACATTTGCTCTCTTCCAGTCTTCAGGAACCTCTACCAGTTGCCATGAGCAGGAGCGGGACAGAGCAGAGTATTTTCCGTTTAGTTTTCCTCTGAGCTGGAAGTTGCTGAGCTAATTTCAGGAAAAGTATTTACAGCCCTTTTATCGTCGATGCTGGGCTGGAAACTGGATGAGAAGATCAAAATGGTCCCTTCTGGCTTTAAAATCTTTTCGTTTGAAATTACTCATAATTCTGCCAAGTCAAGTGCAGCTGATACAAATAAGTATCAGTTACAAATACAAATAAGTATTTTTGTAAGTTGATCATGTCCCTTTAGGATGATTATTTAATAGTCCTAAACACTCTTATTAATAATGTGTGACAGGCAACTGTGGTGGGAATGCTTCATGATTGCTCCTTATGCGATATCATGCTGGGACTGTAGACCCATGCTCTGCTGTTTACGTTATCTGTACTTCACTTCAGACATGTTTTATTACAGTACTTTGAAAAGGAGAATGGAACATTTTATCATATTTTCCTGCCAAACCCCTTGTGTCTATTTTTTCTCTTAAAGAATTGTTTTTATCATCTATCTTTTACTGTGTATTACAGCGTTATCTGCACCTGTTAAGGGAAAAAATGAATGGACTTACAGCGTACAACAGACTGACAGCAAATCATAGCATGGATGTTCCCTTCAGAATGACAGTTATACTCTAGATGGCATAGTGACTAAATAACTCATTGTGAGAAACTCCTTTTCACAGACAGTTGTTAAATTGAAGGTATTACCAAAACAGAACGTAAGAATTATTACTTGCTCTATGGTCATTTTTCTTTAGATAAGGATATCCGCCTCCTTTTTTTTTCCCTTTTACCTTCTATAAGATACAAACTGAAAGAACCAGTCCAGTCCTCAGCATCATTACAGCACCATTATGGTTTGTGCTGACTTAGTGTTTTCACTATAAATCCTGTTTTCCACATGAGTCTTGAGACCAGGGTTCATTTGCAGTCTGGACTTGTTTGGGGAAAAATATTTTTTAGTGCACGTTGAGGACTGAGCCTAACCCTTTTAAAATATACGGTAGAGTGACATAAAGATAAAAATTAATAATTTGAGATGCTTTCTATTGTTGCTCTTTCATTCCTGTAGCAAAGAAGCTACACCCCAGTTTGAAGTTGAGGTTTTGCTAAGATTTAATGGGAATTTCTTATAGTTCTGCATAGATTAGAATCAACACACTCAGATGAAGGGCTTAATTTATATAGAAAAGTGCATAATTTTTCGTAGTGAATAAATATTCCAGAAACTTTACTGCATAAATGCAATACACCCAGGTGTCTCCAGTACTCCAAAGACTGCAAGGTGTTTTGGTTTTTTAGAAGATCAGCGCTAGATCAGTAATTTAGATGAAGGCAGCTTGCTTCTGCTGGGACATACTGCAGGAGTGCACTGAAATCCACTGGAGACGAAGGGTTAACCTAATGCCCACAGTAAAGGCGATGTGAAGCCTTTGCTTTGGAACAAGGACTGGATAGCTGCTGCCAGCAGACCTGGGCATTGCTGAGGAGCTGCGGAGGACGGCGGTGTCTCCAGCCAGCATGGCTGGCTCTGGGACAGGAGGCCTGGCCACAGCTCCAGCTTCCATTAATGTCCACACAGTGTAGCTCAAGGGAGGAAAAATGTGGTTTTAAGCACATTTCCAAAACAGAATCCACCATGTGCTCGAGCAGTTCTTTGGCACCATGCACAGCTGACTGGAAGCTCTGCAATTTCCTCTGGCTCCTCATGCCCAAGAGGTCCTTGCTGTGCACCACTATGGTGGAGACCCTGGCTGCAGACACAGCTTCTCAGCAGAAAAGGGCTCCTACCTGCAGCATCCACAAACACCAAAGAAATTTGATTCCAGTTTAGCCCACTGCCTTGCCAGAATGGCACTACATGTTGGACAGGCTCAGCCAGCTCCCAAATTAAAGTCTAACCCTGTTTACTCTTAAATGGAAAGCCCTAGTTAAAGCTTTACTGGATTTATCTGGATTTAACCAGGGTCTGTTCCTATTGCCCATAGTGTGTTTGTTCGGCAATGTCAGTGTGCAGGGACAGGACAGAGTAGGAAGCAGTTCTCCACCATCTGAGCTCCTGTACCTGGGGGGTGTCCTCTCTGTTGGCCTAAGGACAGCTCACACTGGGCAGCCAGCTTTGCTTCACCATCAAGTTAGTGCCCAAACACACAAAAACCTGTCCAGCAGGACAGCTGGAGTCATCCTCAGGGCTAACTAAGCTTTGTCAGGCCAAGTCCTGCTCTCCAGAGCCTGAAGGTGAAATTAGGATTGACTCTTGCTTAAAACTGAACTAGGGAGGGAGGAAAAAGCTTTCATTCCTGTCTCTCTGCCGTCTTGTAAGTACATGACAGCAACACGGCCGCACATGGGTTTGCACTGGTTTAGCTTCACGCAGAGTTTAAAAGCCGATTTAAATTCAGCAGGTGCAAGTTTTCTGTGTGGACAAGACTCAAGCCTATTGGAAATCAATAGGCTTAGGAATTTCTGAAATCTTCCTCTGTGCCAGGCAGCATGAAATTCTCCAGCACTGGGGTAAGTGACTACTCAAGGTGCAGGTCAATGCCAAGCAGGCCAGCTGACTGATTCTGATAAAATCTGTTTTCTGCTTCCCTTTTCCTATCCCCTCTTATTTATTTTTTTTTCAGATACTGGTGTTAAAATGACATCAGAATCCTTGTTTCATCTGGCAAAGGTTAGGGACAGAGAGAGATTGAGAGGGCTGTTTGCAAAATTGTCAAGAACACGGAGCAGTCCAAGTGTAAAATCTATTCACCTTCACTTTATGCTGCTGATGGGTATAATAAGAAAGTATTTTTCATTCATCCATCAAAAAGTTAGAGCTATTTACACATATATATGCAGAATGCACAATGTGATTTGGCATAAATGCTTTGATCGCATGCATGTCAGATGTAACCTACTTGTAGCTCGACAACTGGGAGCGTTAAGGCATCTATCTCAAGTGCAGGCCAATAATAAGCATCATGAATCTTCCCTCCAGATCCTGCAGCACTTCCTAGACGAGGGGCTTTATTTGGCCTGGGCTTTCATGCAAGGCTTTCACTGAAAGCAAAAGCAATTCCATGTGCAGAAGAGCCCACTGCACCACACAAAGACAGCCACTTCTAGGGGATGAAGCTCTCCAACTTGAGCCAGAGCCTTGCTGTCGGGAGAATTGTCTTTTTTTCTCCTCAAAAAGACTTGAGCCAAGAAATGACAAACGAGCACAGAAAATGTCATGATATCGTTAACATCCAAACAAAGACAGAGGACATGTTCTGTGAGACTCCTCTGTAAAATTTGTGTGGCTTTGTCCTGCTTTTAAAGGAAAGAAAAAAGGCATCTGCTGCTCCAGCACACTGCAAAACACGACACGTGGAGAATGACGGAAATGCACAAAATAGTCTTTTGTGATGTGTGGAAGAGGCAAAAAGTCAGTAAGATAAGAAACAGTGCTCATTTGTAAATGGAGAATATTTTATTTCCTTGTATTTATACTCATAAAGACATCTGCTTTCCCATTCCAACACTGGCAGAGAGAAATAGCTTAAATCTAATATCGTGGTGTTAACCAGATGAAAAACAGCTTTGTTGTAATTGATTTTGCTGAATTTCACATGTACACACACATACATATACTTGTAATTGCAGAGGGATAAAACAGGCAAATTTGCAAGGTAAACTCATTTTCTAAAATAAATCTTTAAAAATAGCTTTTTCTCGTAAAAACTCAAGCAGGAAAAATAGATATTAAAGGTGTCTAGAAATAAATTTTTTAATTTAAATACCTTCCGGAAATATTTGCAAAATTATCAGAAATGCTGCATGAGTCTGGTCAGACTAATTAGTGGGAATTTTTTCATTGCTGCCGCTGGAATTTGATCTGGCCAGATTTACATAGAGGGATCATGTTTGAAGAGGGAGGCAAATACATTTTGTTTTCAAGACTGTCAAGTTTTGATCTTTTTTTGTTATAGCTTTAGAGATATTTATGGTGAAGGATTTTTCTGCTTGAAAATCATGAATATAAAATTTAGTATATTTCCACTTTTTGAATGAAGCCCGGTTGAAATGAATGCCACAAAGTAAAGTTCATATACAGTGAAAACCTCTAGCATTAATTACTCCTGAATGTTTGTGAGTACCCAAAATCCTGACATAAAAGCTATAATTTCTATGCAAAGTAGATAGGATGATTGAGTTATAATTAAAATGGTAATTATACCCTTAATGCTCTGTATTTGACTTTTCAAAAAATGTTATGCTCCAAGAAAAGCTATTTAAAGATCAGAGAAAAATGTTTGAAAAATGAATGTATTCAAGACATTCTAGATCTTTTAAAATCCAGTTATTGATTTTCACATGCTTTCATGTGTAGTCTGAAACATTTTCTTCATTTATTTTGGTCGATAGAAATAATAAAAAATCATTGGAACGTGAAAAGCTTAAACGAACGCAATATTCTCCAAGTTGATATTTAACACGATAAATATTTGAAATGTTTAAGGGCAGGCAACAGTATTCAATTGCTGACTACAAGCCTAAAAGCCTGGCCTTCGTCCTCTTAACTGGGTGACACCAAGGAAAGAGCTGGTGGGAATTCAGCAGCCCTGTAGTTCCTCCCTCTCCGGTTCAAGACGTGTCACGCTGCGCCCCACATGGGATAGCTATGACATTTCCTTTGATCCCTCATTGACTCCTTAGAATTAAAACAAGAGCACCTAAAGCTGTACATCAAATGTCAGGAGTGGCAGCCTACTCGCACCGTATCAATATTTGATGATGTATGGCTTGCTGGGAGGTGAAGGAAATGCTGACTGTGGCAGCAGTGACACCTGGGATGCTTTGCACTCACCCGTCCATGAGACACAGGAAGGGGTAGGAGAACTCTGCCTGTGTGGTGGGATGTGCCTGCAGATCCAAGAGGGGACTGTGCAGCAGAGCAGGGCCACTTCCCAGCCACTGCCAAGCTTGTCTTATTCAGCACACATGCACTCGCTTGTCTGTGCAATTAGTCCAAACTGGGATTATAAGCATCTTTATCCACTTTGGAGTCGGTAGACTAGTCCCTTCTGCTGCTAGAGTAAGCACTTCTCTGAGCAAGGCAAAAGGAGGGCCTTAGTCAGCTGAAAGCATTCGCAGTAAAAGCAGTAAAGTTGTGCAGTCTTAGACACTTGGGGTTTTTGTAGCATTACTCACCAAAAAAAAAAAAAGCCTTTGTCTCCATCCATGTGTTTACCCCATGTACCCATCACTTAACTTGAACGTCATGACTTTTCATTCTTATCAATCTGCAGATATGGTTGGAAATTTTTCCTTATGTCTTACAAAAGGCATGATAGGGACGTTTCAGGTCAGAGTGCTGAAATTTTGTAGTTTCTGTAAAATACCCAGCAGTGGTTTCCTAGTTTCTAGCTAGCTTTCTCTCGCACAGAAAGAGAAAAGAGCTGTGGACTTCACTGTTTCTGATCTATTTTCTGCTCTCTTATTCCACCCGCAGTGGTGGTGACGAGGTTTGGACAGGCTCTGAAATCGGGATAAAGCTGCAAAGTCACTGAAGGAAATTAGCTTAATTCCTGTTATGTGTGGTCCCTCCTCATCCAGTACCTGATGCAAAGCCAGGACTCACATTCATCTTGCTAGCGGATATTCCTCCTACTAACCCACAATATCCATCTCTTTGCAAAATGTCTCCTGGCTGGTGGCAGGATGATCGCATTTTCCAGTGTATGCACTGAGTAACATGTGTGGCACGTCATGTCTCTGCCCAGCACCAGGTTGTGCCACCCAGACCTGGCATCATAGATCTTCCCTTCTCGTGCCCTTATGCCATGTACTTGTAATGCTCAGGATCCCACTCTTCTCCGAGGGGACTAGAAATGGTAGCAGGAGAAAAAAGAGGGGGAAAAAAAAGCACATCTGAAGGGTACAAGGGAAAGGAGTTAGCATGTGCTAACAAGATAAACCTTAGTAAAGAGCATCGGAGAGTGATTCAGAAAAAAACAGTGAAAAGCCGAAGGGAAAAAGAATTGCAAACAAGCAAGTAGTGTGTGAGAAAGAGTGCAGAAATCTGGAAGGAAAGGCAGGGGTCAAGTACTATTGGCTGTCATCTTCTCTTGCCTTTTTGCAAGAAACATTTGTAACGTTTTTTTTCCTATTGAGTGAGTCTGTTTCAATATCCCATCCCTTGTTTCATATGGTGGTTTATCGTCTGTCTGCCTTCCGTAATTGAGAGCTGCTATTTGCAATCCCCTGCAGTAAGTTCTGAGTGACTGATTTTTAGTCATTGAGATTTTCAGAAATAGTACTAGTTAGCAAAAGGCATGCTACGGGTGTACATCAATGCCAGTTGGCCCGAAAAATTTGTTGGTAGGCATCACTGATAGCTATTAGCTATTCCAAATTTCTACAGATGTAGACTGAAATTAAATGCACAAGCAAGTTTTTTAAAAGCTTTGCATAAAAAGTTGAACTGATGAAATAGCAGAAATGTTCCATTTTTAAAGACAGAGGAAGTCCAAACAAAGCATGCTTAAGCGAAGGTAAATATTTCTATGGATTTCTCCAAGGTTTGGCTCAGATTCTGAAGTCTTTCCATATATAACAGAACTACCAGTTTGGCTGGGAGGCATTGTTGGGGGAAAAGGAAAAGCAATTTTTTTTCTAAAATTATGAGTGATGGTGGATTTAGAAGTTGGGTTTTGAAGTGCTTTACCACCAAAAAGAAAGCATGGTGGATGGCAGTCTCAGCCATGTCCAACTGGACTTGCCACATGAAAATTAATGCAGCTCACCCTGTTCTTACTAATTGAGGACCTCACCAGCTGTGGTTCCTTTGTCAAAACTGGCACATGCGTGTCTTTAATAGTTATTTCTTTCTTCTTCTTCAGTTTGTGCTACTCCATGCCTTTTGAGCTGGGTTTTAGATTTGAGGCTTTCTAAACTAAAATTCTCAAAGCAGGTTGTGTTGTGCTCCCTTTAAGGGACTTTGCTAATCTCTTAAGAGATTCTTAGAAATGTTTTTGGTATGAATGCTCCTGGATCCTTATCCTTCCCAGAGAAGAACAAGACCACCAGCTAAGGGATATTTTTTTTAAATACAAGGGGACACAGATAGAAGGATGGTTTTGTGGTGTCATCTCCCATTGGTGTTGAATGTGTTGAATTATGTTTTTTATAGCTGAATTTCACCTGCAGAGGAAATAGGTATTCATTTTTTCTCTCATGCGGATAAGATGTCCCATGTTGCTGACGTGCCAACACTGTGGTGGCAATACTTCTCTTTGCCACAGAGATTTCCGTACTGAGGCCATCAGAGAGACCATCCCTGGAGTACTACAGGCAGATAAATGCAGGTAGAGAAACTGAGGCACTGGGATTCGATAGCTGCTTCAACCAAATGGTTACAACTTCTGTCCAGGTCCATCGTGTCTATACAAAAGAGCATTAGGGACTTTCATCCTTGACATCACAAGTTGATACTTAAAAACCCAAGGGAAAATGAGGTTTTGTCCTTTTCTCTTGTATGACAATGCATTTTGCAATAATAAGTTCCCTCAAGTGTCTCCCAGTTTTGTACCCTGAGAGACTTCCTATCATCCTTGTCTTGAAAGACATGTTTGTACCTCTTTGATGAGAGATTGTTCTGTGGTTTTTTTAGATCCATCTTTAGTTCTGTCCTATATTAAGGACAAAATAAAAGTGGTAAAGCCTGAGATGTAAAAGTTTGGATAGAGGAAAAAAAAGGTAACACTACTACATCGCTGTTAGAAGCCGGTGAGTGTTAGTCTTCAACAGTTAAACCCTGTATGTGCTAAAGAAACAATAAAATACATGATGCATGGCATAGATTCTAGCAAAACAGTTGTTGAGATGTGTTGGAAATGTCAACTAAAAAAGCCTCCTTAGCCATCTTAATATATATAAAATGGCAGTCTACAATTTGGCATGACATATGTATATATATATATATATAAAGTATGTGATAAAATACAGCCGTACCACAAATTACAGCCGTACCTTGGTCAGCAAGGGTAAGACTCTTGTTCTATTTGTTTTCCAGGTCGCAGGGTCTGTGATAATTTCATTAGCTGCTGAGACATATTTTTACTGTGTTCCAAGGACAGTGTTAAGTGCACAGGACTCTTGTTATTGGCAGTGAAAATTAATATCTAGGACATTTCAATAGGATCTGAACATTCCACTACAAAAGCATGGCAATGTAATGAATGTAGAGCTAAATGGGATTTAGGAGAGGGGATTTTATTCCATTTTCTTGTGTAAGGAAATCACTTTATTCTGATCACTTCCTACTGGTACATATTCACTATTACTATGGCATGGAAACTGAACATATAGACAACCAATTTAATCTGCTGCTGAAACCCAGTAGATCTGGGCTCCCCATACAGGCAGAAGAGAGAAATAGTCTCTTGTGGGAAGAGATGGCCAGAATACGCCCATCGCTCAGCGGTCTTGCATGACTCCGTGGGCTGACTACTGGAAATGAGGGTAGCGACTGAAGTGTTCATCTAGAAATAGCAACCCCAAACATTCAAGAAAAGGTGAGGAGTGCTTAATTTCCTAAATTCACCTTTCCTAACACAGCTCCTCATGGTGTAGCCAACTGCCTAGGGACCATCACGCTGCTTTCCATCAGGACACCCTGCCCCTAGGACTAAAGCTTGTTATGCTCTACAGAGATGTTACAGCTCGCCACCTTTTAGTATTACTAATTAAGGAGAAAAAAATGCGTCACATAATGTTGTGTCATTTCACGGCACAAACTGAATTGAACCATCATGTTCCACCCCACGGAAACAGAGGGGTGGGGTACCCCAGGAGACAGATAAACCAGACTAATATGCAGATTAGGTTTTAAGAACATAAGGGATGGTAAGAAGAAGAAGAAATATAAAGGAGGAAGGAATATAAGGAAGAAGAAATAAAGAAAGTCTGTGTTGTTTGTGAAGGACAGAGACTCTGAGATACAATTGTGCTGCCCAGCCATGTATTACCCAGCCATTTGTCAGGATAGATATCTTGGGGCACAATGTGGAAGTGGTGAGAAACCATCAAACAGAAGAAAGTGGCTCTCTGGAGCTCAGGGATGGCTTGAAGGTGTACAGCTTCAGTGAAAGGATATTTTGGCACTTTGACACAAGAACCATAGAATCACGTTTCCCAGCTCAGTGACCTTGCAGAGCACTCTGCATCGCGAAAAAGAAAATGTGCTCATTTTAGCTGTCACCACTGTATGGGCAAAATGTTATTATTATTACTGCATTACTTCCCAACTAACCAGATGTTAAAATGCAGCAGATTACCCCTATTTCCCCACCAACAGATATGATGGCTTTTCTTTCTCTCTCTCCCCATGTCCTTTTCTTTTTGTTAATCAGTTTCATTTCTAAACACACAGAAGTTGCTGTGTGAGCCAGACTAGCGGTGCTCAACCTTGACAGGGGGACTCTGGGGTTTTAATGTTTTGTCAGTTGTAATCAATGAGAGCAAGGCTGATGATGCTTTTAAATTCCTGTCTGAGGTTTCCTTCCATTCACCCTGCAAAGCACAGGGGTTACACCTGCAGCGTATCACTCCGTAGTGAGGAAGGAAGAAACGGCTGGCCAGGTCCAAGAGTGTGTTGTGTGCCCATGTTCGCACACACGCACACTTTCACACCTGTGCTGCTCCGAGAAGAGAAAAAAAAAACAAACCCACAAACCACTGCTACAGGACACTGTGCCAACCTGCTACTCACCTGTGAAAATGAACTACCCAGATTAATTACCTGACAAAGGCTGGACCACAGCTGCCAGCTCAAAATGAGAGTGGCACGTCAGTGAGAAACAAAACCACAGACATGCTGGAAGGGCTTTGTGTGCACCAGCTTTCTTTTTTTTTCCCCCCCATTTCTTTATTTTATTTTTTCTTCTGAGAATTTCTCCACTGTTGCTCTCCCTTCTTGTTTGCCTTGCAGTCGTGCTGAGCTTCTGTGGTCCATGTTGGGATAAACTCCGCAAAGACATGGAGCAAGGCAACACAATTAGAACAGAATCGGGAATACTAACAAGGTGGCTGCACTATTAGCCACTGCCACCAGTATCACACGGGTGGTGGTTAAAATGACGACAGCTGCATGAGCTTCATGTTGGTTGGAGCTTTTCACTCTTCCTGATTCCCTTGGAGGACTCAGAAGTGGTACCAGAAGCAGGTAGGTTTTCTCCTGGAGTAGACCAGGCAGACAACCTCCGTGCTCGTGTTGCTGAGTGCAGGATCCACTGCTACCAGGGCTCAGCACGGCCACAGGGCCAGTGCTGGCCATAGCGGGGCTGTTTTACCGCTCATCCTCCCTCCTCACAGAGTGGAGGGATGGGCAGGACAGTGCTAATCCCGTGGTAAACTTGGCCATAAATCGAAGTAACAGTACTTTGACACTCACCTCTATCAAGGAAGTTACATGCAGGGCTTCACCAAATGTTCCCATTTTACAGACTGGGAACGGAGGCAGGGGTTGACGGCACGCCTGGCATCAGGCTGCAGGGGATCCAGGCACAGGGGCAGAAACAGTCAAAATCCCTGAGCCTTCACCCACCCCCTGCCCTGCCTGCCCATCAGACTCATAAATACTTCTCAGTGCTAATTTGACCATAGTGAAAACAACACTACAAGATGTTGCAGTTTGAAGCCTATATACAGATTTGGGAAGGGTCCTGATCCTGTAGTTGAAATATTTGCAATGCAGGCAGGGGCGACCTAGAGTAGCAGCGAGTGCGTGAATCACTGCTCACCCTGGAGCCGCCTGAACCGCTACCCCATCCGTTACACCTCCAGTTGTTTGCAAAGCCTTTCTCCACCCGGGGGGGAATTTTCAGCCAGATGTATGCAGAAATTGTCAGATTAATTTGATTTTTGGGGGGAGGCAGGGGGATTTAAGTGAGGGGTTTTTTTGTTTGTGTTTATTTCTCCCCTCTGAGCTGCTTTTCATTGTGCATTTACTAGTTCTGGAAGACAACACCCTGCTGACACTTAGAGAAGCATCAGTGAATAAAGTCTGTTGTGCAGGCTGCAAAGCCATCTGGACTTTCTACTGAAAAGGTTGGACATGGTTTTAGGCAAGATTTTATCACGTCTGAAAAAGAAAACTTCTGTACTCAGTACCTCTTCCAAGGTTGATGTCAGATATTTTTTTTCTTTTCTCGACTGCAAAACAAAAAAAATTGACAAACAGTTGGAAGGCAGTAAGGATGGAGATACAAATCTCTAGAGGAAGCTTCGTCAAAGGTAGTGGAGTATAAACAAAAAATAAATTAGTTTTGGTGTTATCAGAAACTGGACAGACTTTGATTTGTATAATAGTTTGTCTGGGTTTCCAGACCACATAGACAATGCTTCTGAGAGGCTAAGCACAGATTCACTCAGCAGAAGAGATGGGGCAAATGGTCAAACACACAATCACAGGAGAAGCAGCGATGGAGAAAGACAAGAAAACAAAGGTGCAATGTCACACAGCCTTGAAATCCTTCACTTTTTTGCTTTTATTGTTTTCAGGGGCTCCAAGCAGCATGTTTTACCTTGTTGTACATGTTTATCAGCTCTTCAGTCCAAGAATTTCGTGTAGCCCTTGCGTGCGACCCCCCCCACCCCAAGGTTTTGGCAGGACAGTTTCATAGACTGAAAAGGGTAGTGCAAGGCTTGTGTGCCAGCTCCTCCTTGCTGAGGAGCCCTGCGAGCAGAGCAGGAGAGAGAAACATGCTGAAAGTAATTTATTGGGATGCCCTTTAGGTTATGTCCAGCGATTACCTTAAAAAGACAGATTGGTGACATAGGTTTATATATTCTGAGAGCTGGGTATGAAGCTGGTTATTCCTCTTTTCTCTTTGAAATTGCTCTCTGAATTTTGGGAGATTCTTTCTTACCCCATGGCTGTACATGGAATCCCAGACATGTAATGCCAGACACCTTAGAGATCTTTAGAGGTATCCTTCCAGAGTTATGGTGTGCTGATAAAAAACTGGTTGTCTCAGTTATATAGGAATAAATGTTTGCCTATATGACATGAATTTTATAGAGTTTGGCCAATTTGTAAGCAAAGTGCTTTGAGATTTTTCTGTAAATAGTTAAATAAATAGAAATAATTTATTTTTAATTTAATTACTGGGTTTATCCATTTATTCTTTGTCCTTTTTTTTCCCCTAAGAAGCTCTTCTTTTATTGCCCACAGTGAATAAATCACTGAAAGCAACTCTCCCATGATGAAGAAGTTTTCTTAAAGACTTCATTTGCCATAAGAAATCTGAGCTGTAAGTGAAAGCTGTAACATCACACTTATCTGTGGGCAGATCCTTTCCACGCCTCTCACACGTATGGTCCCAAGGGAAGGTCACCCTGTAGAGGACAACCCACACAGTGCTATGCCACAGTCTCCTGTCCTCATTCTCAGTCCTTCCCTGGGCTCCTGCTTAAAGACAAGCTCGCTGAGGCAACGGGGGTTGCCCAAGAGTTTTGTCACAGGGTTTTGCAAAGGCCATTCCCAGGTTCTAGATGTGAACACTTGGTTTGGAGTTTCTTGACTAGAGATGGAGGGGACAGTGATGGGGAACTGATATTTTTGTTTTAGACCTTGGGCTAAAAGTAATGCTGAATTTTTATCTTCAGATGCGGGTTCTCAGCAGATATAAAACAGTAAAACTCTTTCTTAATTTCAGCAATGTTACGTTAATTACTTGTGTTTGTCCAGTAAGGGACAGTAAGACAGGGAGGGAGTGTTTTTAGCCCTGGCCCCAGGCACACGCCAGTCCCTGATGGCTCTGTTGGGTGCCTGAGTGGCAATCGGGGTAGAAGTCATGGTTCTGCCTCTCCTGGCACAAAGCCACCATCAATGATGAGAACTGTCCCCACTAATTACACATTTCAGGAGAAGCCCAGAGAAGGGTGAGGTAACATGAAATGTAGATTGCCTTGTCACCCCTCCCAGCCAAGGGAAAGGTTGTTAGCAAGGTTACAGCTGGATTTCAAGAATCATTACAGCAAATGACAGCAAGATCTTTAACAACAAGAAAGGAAAAACTCCAATGTCTGTATAGCAATTGCCACGCAGTGTATTATATGCCTTGCTCTGCAGTGATTCAGAAAGTTGGATTGTGCAGTGCCTTGCTGGGATCAGCAGTTCAGAATAGATTAAATTTGTTTTGGACACTGCCTGCACCCTGCTTTATCTAACAAAGCATATGTGTGATGGGGAAGGCTCTTAATAGCGCAGCCCCTTAATGAGAACTATAAACACACAGGCGTAGATTTTCAAAGTGATGCTCAGGGGATTTGAGCAAGCACTGTTCTCTCCTTGCTTTGAACATTTACCCAAGAGCTGCTAACTGGTTAGGCTTTGGGAAGAGAGTGGACCTTGAACAGCGAAGAGTATTGTATGTGACGAGGGTTTTGCCACTGTTAGTTTCCGAAGGGTATTCGTTTTAATGCACCCAAGAAAGATAAAGCAAGGAAACAGAAAACTGAAAGGACATTTCTCAGATAAAGCACTGATTTTATTAAAGCAAGACAGCTCATAATATGAATCTAACATCTAGGTTTTTATAGAGAGCTTAAAAGCCTTTTTACAGAGTTAGCCATTCCTAGGCACTGGTGGCTTTATAGAGCTTTTATCTAGTTAAAGAAAAGCCATTCGTGCTAATTTAATATCTGTAGTGTACAACAGCTTGACACCTGAGGCTTGTCCTAAAGCAGGCACAAGGCTGCAAAGCGAACACTACTTCATTGTTTTGAATTATTCAGCACTGGCAGCCAACCTTATGTGTGCCTCTGTAGGAAGAAGGCTTTTGGGGTAAGGATCAGTAAAAGAAAAGAAAAAAGACAAACAAACAACCCCTCCTTTCTGTCATTTGTTAGCAGGTGCAGTATTGACTTCAGGAATGATTCTGCAGAATTGGTATAGACATTCTTCATTACTGGAGCGATAAACACAGAGCTGTAGTCAGAAGAAGCAGAAGCTGGAAACTGAGCATGGCCTCCTTTAGGGAACAACTGTTCGTGTTGTTGGAAAAGCTTATTTCCTCCAAATTCATTTAAATGGTACTTATTGGTAGCATCTTTTTAGAGCAAGATGAATGCAGACAGCAATGAATCAACCTCAAATAGAGGGACTCATCTGTTAGCATCCTAACATTAACACACTAATGTGAATTTAAAGATTCTAATTAAACCTACATACAAAATGTTTTCCTACTAAATAGAAAACCGTACTTCTCGGAGGAGCTGGGGCATTTGGATTTGACAGTATTTCCTTTTTCAATAGTATGCTTATTTTATGTGTTCTATTTTCTTTCAGTCACTCCAGGGGTTTCTGAAACAAATAAAAAATACATTATATTAAGTTTGATTGGTTCCCTGTAGTCAGGGGATATATTGAGAAAATAGACCAATTTTTTTTCACTTAGAATACATTCTTGTTTGATTTTTATACTTCCTACTGTTGCTACAAATTTATTTTGAGATATTTAACATCGATTAATTTCATCTACAGGATCACGTATTAGTACCTATGTGCAAATTCAGAAGCTTTTTCATTGTAGCAGAACTCACATCATAGCTCTCAGTTTCTCAATTTGTCCATCCCTCTCCCACGAAAATTTGGTTCCCTGCTCCATTTCAAACTTGATATTTGTGTGAAAAAAATTCAACATTTTAAGAACTGTAAACAGTGGCACAGTACCTCTTTGCCATTCATGACTGAAAATCTCACTGAAGAGATTTAAAGCAAAGTTTGCTGGGAGACTTGTGGGTTCCGTAGTAAAAAAGTTTCAGACACAGTGAAGAACTTTTAGCTTGCATTTAGCCACTCAAGAAACATCGAAAGTTAGAAGCTTACTGCAGCCTTTAATCATTGCTGGAGCATATGCTGGATATATGAACAATTCATCAAAATCTGATAAAATATTTTTAGCAGACCTTACGTTCATTAGAACAGGGTTGAATCTAACACCCAAAGAAGTCATTGGGAAACCTCTGAGGCATAAAGGTGCTGAGATTCGCCAAAGATGGAACTTAACAAACCCCCTCATTCTACCTTTGCCTCATCTTAATTTCTCCGTGTACTCTGTATCCTCCCAACCCCAGGGCAGGGGGTGGCTATCATTCTCATAAAGCCATAGGTTTACTGAGAAACTCAAAAAACAAATGGGTGGAAAAACGAATTTTCTGTTCTGATTTTCATTCTGGGATCTTTCGGGGCATTTTACCATTCTTTCATCTGCCACACAGGGACACTCTTCAAACTCTGCCTCATACAGCAGCCAGCACCATGCTGATATTTAGTAAATGATCACTAATGATATGAGCAATGGTGTGGAGGCAAATATGTTTTGTGGGGCCTGGGAAATTAGCAGAGCAATCAGTCTCCAGCCAGGGTGAGAGGAGGAGAGGGAAACAGCTGGTAAATAATCACTCTGAGCCCATTGCACAGTCTGGATGAGTTGGCCAAGTCAGTCGAGGTCGGCCAAGCCACTGAGAAGCCTTCATGAGTGCAGAGCAGATTTGGGACATTTGATGATTACAGAAATAAGGAATTCATTGCAGTAGCTCAGCATCATATGTAGCCTAAACATTTGTAATGGGGGCGCATTGGTGAAAGTGATTCTTTTGACTGAGTCAATAGGAGCAGTTGATCTTCCCCATCAATCTTGATAAGAAAACCGTGAGGATATTCAGTGTCAGAAACGTGTTATTGGAGTTTTCATTAGAAGCTCAGTGTGGGAACGTGTACCCAGCTGCTGCCTGTGCAGCACACGCCCTGTGCCCTCTAAGAAGCATGAATGAGAAGACCTCTCTGAATCAGGATGTGCACAGGATATACGAACGTGGTCAGCTGAAATGAAAACATATAGCCAGACAAAATAAAACCACCTCCATCTAAGATAAAACAAAGTCCATATACGCTGGCCCTGAGGGATAAGCCAAAACCAGACATAATGATCAATACTGTAGGAGTTATGATCGGAGAGAAATAATTACTGCACATTCAAGGAAAGAACCACAATGAATTCCCTGGCAGTGCCTTGTTCTTTGAGTAATACTCTGTAAATGCCTGTGCATGCTAAGGGAAGGCTAAATTATGAGGGGCTGTGGACTGCAGCCTCCAGTCTGGCTGCAGATGTCCTTACATGTCCCTGCTTGGAGAGCTGCACCACCGTTAGCACCATTTGCCTCACAGTTCCATTAAGAGGTGGGTAAATCGCCCCCTTTTACCTCCGGAGAAGTGGAACTCATGGCAAAGCAACTGGTTTGCATTGAGGCTGCCAGGAAGCAGGACAAGGAGTGAACGCAGCCTGCAACCCACTACCTGCGACCCACTGCCCTCCTTCCTTCCACAGGTCGCCCCTGCCTCTCTTCTCCTCTAGGTCCTCATTCAGCCCTCACTACCATGCTGGGGGAGCTCCCAGTGACTGGAGTTAAATGGATGGCAGAAGACTGATGGTGGAGGGCAGCCCACAACCCTTGGCTGTTTCTCTTCTCAAGGCTGCGTCTTGAAGATGATGTAGCACCTGGGAAGAGCCTGACTAATTCATTGGCTCGAGGGTGCAATCACTTAACAATGAATCTCCAACTAGCTACAGCAAACTTATTTACAAGCCTGGAAAAAAAGTGTGTTGTGTAGCAATTTGCTACACACCCTGACCAGGAGCAGCACTTCAGGATTGATGTTCGCTGTGCTGTTTTCCTCCCCTGCTGTTTAGACAGTGAGAGTTCTCCGTAGGAAAAAATGCAAACTCCTGCTGTCAACGAGTGTGCGTTCCCCCTTGGCCAGTAAAAAAAAAAAAAAAAAACAGGTGTGCATCTCCTTTTATCTGTGAAGGGAGTTGTGAACTTAATTCAACCCAATCACGTTTATCGTGTTCAACATTTACCCCCCAAATGTCAGTAATTTTCTGGAAAATAAAGTACTTGGGAGACAGGAGAAACGGAGCCCTTGGTGATAACTGTATAGCAGAATATTTCTTCCCATCCATATGCAAATCTAACCTTTTTGATATTTCAACCCTATAAACCCTAAGACAGGATTTCAATAGAAAATGTTTACTAAAGGCTTTCTCCTTTATAATCTATTGATTTTAATATCCTTACTAGTTCTGTTGAATGTCACTTTTACCCTGAAGACTCCCATTGCAAACTTGAACACATTTAATTATTTATACCATTTGAATTATTAGTGCTGAGAAATGACTAAAAGTTTTTGGTTCTGTAATGATACGATCTAAAGTTTGATTTTCCTTTGTGAATAACACAAGTAATTTGATATGGTAATCAAGGACAGATGAATACTTCAGACAACACAGTGCAATTTTAATAGTAATGACATCTATTTTTCCTTTTTCAGACCTCCTTGTATATGTTAAAATATAGCTCATTAAGTACTGCAGGATCTCATGGTCTTTTTTCACAGCTAAAAGTTTAGCATTATCTATTTTCTTTCCTCTGCCAGGCACCTGAACAACTGATTGTTGCTTCCACCAGTGACAGTTGGCATTTAGGCAACGCTCATGGTTTGAGCAGAACCAAGAGCAGGTTTGTCCCTCAGTGTGGATCTAGCAGTCTTGTTTGCCTTACTCATATCACTCACTGTAGCAGCAAGACCAAGCAAAGTTTTGATCTCAGAGAAATTGTCTCTGAGACAAATGTTGTTTGTACAGAACAATCTAAGTGAGGACCTATGAAAGCCAGGATTTTGATAGCAGGCAAGCCAAAGCAGGGGATTTGAAAGAAACTTAGCACCTGGAAGGTCGGTTCTTCCCCAGAGTCGTGTTTTTTCTTCCCAACACACACCCAAAGCTGGCATGGCCAAGCTCACCCTGTCTGGCCAGGGCATGGGCACGCGTGAACTCCCATCCTTGCCGCTTACCTGGAACACCTCAGAGTCAGGCATACTTCCACTGGCATCAGTGGCGTTTTGTATCAGAGTCCAGTTTTCCAAGGAGATTAAACCCCTAAGCATAAGTCCGTCCTAGGTCCAGCACGCAAGTAATATTTGAGCATTTATTCTTCAGTGTGCTTTGGTAAAAATTTCCAGAATTCTGACTGCCCATATATTTTTGTTTTATTCTGCCTTTTCCCCCCGGCCCCAAGCTGCCATTTCTCTACCATTATGTGATCAGTGCAATGGCATGCACCTGTATTAATTGCACTGAATTTCTCTTTCACAAGGAAAGTTTCTACTCTTCCTTTTCTCTGATCTTCTGAAATTTTCCCTCATCTTCTGAAATGTTCCCTTTTTCTACTACCAACCTCGTATCTGTTCAGAAGCTGCCAAGATGTATTTGGCTCTTGTATTTACTCCAAATGGAGACTTATTTTCATTCATATCTGGCATTAGGAACCGTGATAGCACTAAATACAACTTTTATCTGAGATTAATTGTTTTGATAATAGAGAATAACAACAGAGTGCTTCCTTTTGTGTATGGTTTTTAAGTTATTTCTGACGGCAGATAACACAGTGTATCTTGTATCCCAAAAGTTCAACCAAGCTCAAAATGGCCATCAGTAGTTGGATTTTCCTGGTTTATGTGCCATCATATATATCCAGATGAATGATCATCTGGATATTTATCTTTTAGCCTAGGATTATTGTTTAGTAGTAACGCAAGAAAATCTCTGGAATGAAATCTATGGTTCCAAACTGAGCAGGGGTAAAGGTACCAACTCTTATCTCCACTGTATCTGTCCTGTATGCATTAGATAAATTTGTAATCAGTTTTGTCTTTGTAAAAACATTGAAATCCAGTCTAAAGACTCTTTATCGGCAGAAATGCCATCACTGATTTCAGTGCATGTCGGCCAGCTTTCAGGGATGGATTATTCAAGGCCCTGCAATTACGCTGCATTTCGTGTGTCAATCCTCAGGGTATCAAATCTCTTACAGAGCTGAGCCATGCATCTCTTGACTTCTTATTTTTCTCCATCTCCAAAAACAGGCTGCTGCTTTTCCTCCCTTCCATTGTACTTTGGAATATCCATTTGGAAACTTGGGGCAACACTATAGATTGTAAATGACCTCTCATAGACACTATGTTTCTGATTGTTTTTCCTGCATCCTCCATGTAGTTATGTGTGTCACTCCTTTGCTTCTATTAATTTCACTGGCATTCTTTTAGGCAATGGATTCAAGACAAAAAGATATTTGCCTGACTTATTTTAGCTAAGAAGCTTCACATTTAATGGATTTTCTGTTCTTTAATGTCCCAGGTCACTCCTTGAGATCAGCAAATGCTGAATTCCTTATCATCCCTAAATGTTATCTGAAGTCATGTCGTTATTTTGCCTTTAGTGAGTCTCCTTGCTCTCTGGCTTCAGAACCTACTGCCAAATGAAGTAAAGAAAGCTCTTACTGTAGGGATTTCTGAATCCAAAGTTAAAAGTTATTTGTTCTATTTAGCATTTTTAAAACGATTCTTTTAGGAATTGTATGTGCCTCTAAGCTAATTAACTCTTAATGAGTACAAAATGCCCTGGGATGCAGATTTGGAGGGTACACTAGAAGTGCAGGCATGGATCAGACTGCAATACTGCAGGAGATGAAATTTATGATTTGATTCTTTCTTTTTTAAATGATGGTGGAGACACTTTTATTGAGATACTCTTTTTTTTTTCTTTCTAGTCTAAATAAAGCTGATCAGATTTTCAGTCCACCATATGGGACCCAGTTATATCAGTCCTGCAAATACACTTTAGTTTTCCGTTATGGATGAAGTCACTCTTCAGTAGGGAAAACAAGTTTAGAAACAAACTTTCCTATTAAGCAAGACAGGCAGTGTTCCAGCGCAGAGCACTTAGCCAGAGCATCAGGAAATCAGAACACCTGGCTGTGCCCAGCTCCGTGCTATTCCCCTGGCCCAGTCCCTCACTCTTTTAGTGCCTTCATTCATTCATCTGTAAAGTGACTATAATTGCATTTGTATCACAAGGGTGCCTTGATGCTTGACAAATGAGAATTGACCCAAAATTCATCCTTCAGAAGCACTGGATGCGCAATACCTTGCTCACATGGTGGTTGTGGACAATTAGATTAGAAAAGATATAAACGCAGTCAAAGTGAAATTCCACTTAGGAACTGTCAAACTGTTCTTGATAATTTTTTTAGTTTTCATCTAATTCTAGTGTGGAATTTTGCATGCATCTCCCATAAAGGGTTTATATGCCTCTTTCCTTCTTTTGCAACAAGCCAGCGTGTTTTATTCCATGTTATATGAAACTGTCTTTTTGGGCAAATGGTTCCCAGAGCAATACTGGAAAGTTGCATTTAGCAAAACAAAGAAAAATTATGTCAAAGAAAACCTATCCTCTATGTATTTGAGCAAATTGCAGTCACTTACAAGGCTACCAGCTTCAGTTCTCCACCCAGCTCAGGTAAATATTAACCCTATCCTGGCCAGAACCAGGACAACTGTACATGGAAAAAATGGTTTTATGAAAAGGAGGTTGCCTTATTGTTGTTGTGTTTTATTTAATTAGATTTTTTATATTTGCTATAATAACGTTTAAAAATTAAGCTGACTTTCTGCGACAAACTGTAGAAACATATGGTGTACAGCCTGCAGAGGCTCTCAGTGGCAGCAGTGTTACTGATAATATTTGTGAATTAGAATCTGCTTTCCTCTGAAAAATAGCTGTGTGTTCTCCCAATTTAAAACACAGTGGTTTTGCCAACACGTTTTCATCACCATTAACAGTTTTGGGAAAAAAGAATCAGTATGACTTTCTTAAACATGTCTTTACTTCTGCATGGTTGTGGATTTTTCAGGGTGCGGGAGGCTGAATATCAGACTCAGCATCTGCTCAATGTGTGCCATGAATCTCCTTAAAGAAATTAGATTAATTCAAGAGGGGCTGTTTTACCAGGACCTCCCCTCACGTAGCTTAGCCCAACACCAGGAGAAAAACTGGAATTGTTGCTTGGTCAAGCCATTTCTCCTAGCAAAGGCACAATCACTTGGGGCCAACCAGATTACAGGATGCCAGGAGGTCTCCTATCAGCACCCCAGAGTAAGCTCCAGCCCCCGGGAGCTGCTCCCAGAAGGATTGGTACAGCTTGGTTTCCCACAAGAAATCATATAGCTCAAATAAATTTTAAAAATAAATCCTTTGTATATTACTTTTTTAATGTTCAGATTGCAAAGTACTTTAAGAACAACTCATGCTCAAAAACAGTGTTCCTCTGACTTATCTGTAAAGTATGCTTGAAAGACTCCGTGCCAAAGTACAGAGATTAAGTAAATAGAAAAGATACTAAACATTGCAGCAGGGAAATAGTCCAAGTAGTGTTCTCAGGAGCACTAGAGCTGGTTTAGGTTCACATTAATCCATAGACATTCTGCAGAATTCACTTTTTAGACCTTTTATCCTGCTTGGCTTCGGTAACCAGCTTCCCAAGGCTCTCCCTGGTGATTAGACTCACTCAGACCTGAGGGTTCAGACCAAACAGTCTCTAGAGCCTGGTCCACAGGAAAATTTCACCTTTCAACAAAGCTGTGGTGCTCAGGAGGAGACATGGCAAACCAGTCACTCAGTACTATCGCACACCACTGGACTCATGCAAGCAACATCTTAGGTAGGATGTGCAACCAAAGGTTCCCCTTCCCTTCCTCCCAATGGCTGTTGAGGTGGAAGCAAAACAGACCATGGCACTCCTCTGACAGTGTTAAATATAGTCCACATTCCTCAGCTGATCATTTTTCTCAGAAGCAATGCATCGCTGAAAATTCACCATGAATGCAGAAATAGGTGGTCCTTCCCTACAACCCAAGCCTCAGCTCAGCTCTCATGTTTCAGTGGGCTAATGGAAATTTTCAGTGTGCTCGCAGAAGTGGTTTGGTGGGACATTCACCTCTTCAGCTTACGACAATAAAATGCTTTAAGGACCAACAAATTTCCTGTAAACTCATCCTGGATCATCAAGCAGGAGGACTGGAAAAAGTCAGCCTTGAAATCTCCCTTTACCACTACTCCTAGCCAACATAGGTCCTACCTTTTATTCAGTTAGTTCGGCCATTTCTGAGGGGGATGTATGTAGTTAACAGAGAGATACTCCTTTTATGTTTGCTCGAGTAGGAGGTGTCTAATTCTAAAAGGGACCTCTCAGCAGTTGACAGCAGGTGACTAATCTGCAGAAACGCCCAGGTTCCTCAATCAAAGAAAGTGAAAAAATTCTTTCTGACTGTGTCTTTCAGGATTTTGCCGACTCCGTATACCAAATGGTTGCACAGAAGTTCCAGGAGCTGACAGACAATTTCACTTCCATGCATGCACGCCACAAAACTCTTGCAGGCATTGTGATGACCAAAGGTAAGATATTCTCTTATTTATTTTCCTCTGGCATTTTTCATGACTAAGTAATACATTATTTACCTGGTCCACAGTGTTGAAGGATGCCTTTACTCCCACACAGAAAAATAATAGTAATGCAGTGAAAAGAAGTATTAAATATTTACACCTCAAGTAAGTTCACACAAAGAAATATTGGCAACACAGGTAAAGATTTATTCATAAATATGTCCATACATTGTTTTGTTTACAGGACAAAATGCAGGCCTGTCTGATTATGCATCCTCTAATAGATGGGGGTTTTCAGTTATCAATAAAAAGTATTATCATTTATTAATTGGGTTTTTTTAGATCTGGAAACTTGGAGTTCTTATTGTACAAGGCTACTATAAACCTTGGTTTAGACTGACAATAAAAGCAAATCTCAGCCCATTTCCTTTCCAATCAAAAGAAAGAAAATGCAGAGCCTGCATAGTTTTAATTCTGCTCTGCTCTAACCATGGGAAATACTTGTACTTATCAACAGGGTGAAAATTTTATGTTTAACCCATTAAGACTTAACAGATGGACACAAACTATGCAGAAATCTTTAGCGCTTTGATGAAACTCTTGCATAGATGGTCTGTCTTTCTTTGTGAGCATACCTCAGCTGAGGCACCTCAGTATTTATGAGGATGTCAGCAGTGGAGATGCTGCCATAAACTTCATTCTCACTCAGACACATGGAGCAGTGGATTGAGTTTAGAAATTACAGGATAAACTCAGAGGGGAAAGGCATATATAATTCATCCAGCTTTGTCTTACTCCTTCCTTTCAACAATTACATTAGCTAGATTCAATAGGGACATTTGTGAGCATTGTGCAGCAACGCGGTGGAGACAGGATTATCTGCTGGATCTTTTCCAACCACAGAACCTAAACACAGCTAAGAGTTCTGTGCAGAGTAACTTGTGCTTGTCCTTTCTGGTGTGAAAAGAGTGAGCAGTCCTCTCCTGAAATTAGAAACAGAGAAGTTGACTTAAAAGTCTTTTAGACCTCTGGTTGAAACTGAACTGTTCCTCAGCTAAATTTTTAATTATTTTACTTAATCTGTTTTGGTTAGTTGTTTGGTTTTTTTTTTATAGTACTTTAGGCCCTGGAATAATGGATCAATCTTCCTTTTTTTAAGTGCTGCACAGACACAGTGCTGTCCAAACACAAAACATGGTACATAAGTCCTATAGACCACAGGAGACATATAGAGTACCAAAAAAAATAAAAGGGTGAGTGTGATTGACTTTTGGATGTGGAAGATGCACACCAAACCCAGCATACCACCCACCTTGTCATGGTCAGTTTGCTTGACTGTGGCATTCATCAGATTAAAACAAAGCGCTGTAGTTTCTTTAGAGGAACTCTTTCCAAGCAGGAGGAGCACAAGGAAGAATGTTTAAATATGCTTTTTTTAAAAAAAGTTGAGTTACAAGAGCCAAGAATTTTTACTTTAACCACTTTTTGAGGGGTGACTGTACCCAGATCAGTATTCCTGTTCAGTTTTCTTACAGTCAGTGTGTATTTTTCCCGTAAGACTTTCATCTCGTTCCTACCTTGCCAAGGTTCAGTCCCTGCATCATTTAGCACAGGCCTAGACCTACTTTAAAAAGCATGATGGAAGCAATGCAGCCTCATTGCTACAGCACCAAAGAAGCAGTCATATGAAGGACAGTTTAGAAGCCCACACCATATGAAGTCACCCAAAGTAATTATAACTTCCAAAATTATGGCCTCTGAGTGTATGCAGTGCTAGGGGAGGGAAGGGGCATGTCCAGACCCCTGCTAGCCTTGCTGGGCAGTTGGGGCTGTCTGTGTTGCTTCTTTAGGGAAGGGGTGAAAATGTTGGGTTTTTTTTTGAGTCCTATGCCCTTAGTGGGATTTTACACATTTGTATTTCATATTTCTTCTTAGTCAGCATTAAGACAAAGTATAATTTTACTTCTGTTCAGAAACCATTTCCCTCAAGGCTTTTTTTTTTATAATTCCAAATCCCCTTTTATGTATTCCTTCAATCTGTCAACCATCCAATGTGTCGATTCTGCTTTTTTGGAGCTTACTGGTTTTGTGTAGCCTAGAAAAGAAGTTCACAGATATGAAGTGATTCACAGAAGATGCAAAGCTAGAAACAGCCTTATCTTGGTACATTTTCTAGGAAGATTTTAGTTCCTTCCAGCACAAGAATGTCTGCCAACCACAGCAAGATGAATCATTTCCCATTTGTGTCATTTTTTTCTGTACTAAAGTTGTAGATTTGTGTTCTGTTCCCCACTGTCATTCCCAGAGGTAGCAAGGATCTTGACACACTCTGTTAAAAGATAGCACAGACAGGTTTTCCACATCAAGCACTCAAATAAGTACCAATTTCCTGTGTTTTTAACATAGAATTTGGCAGAAAACCCTTGGATATCTGCAAACAATTTACTAATGACATTTACAAAAGCAAATCTGATAAGATTTCATTGCATTTAGCACCATACACACCTATAACCGACAAAAATTAATTTGTTTTTGCCTTCATTTTAATTTAATGTCATCCCAACTAGAAACAGATTTATCTGTGCTTGTACGGTTTTCAGACAGAGCTGGTAAAAAGCACAATGTGATTCTGTGATAACTGCTGTTAAGATAATACAAAATCTCTACAGACAAAACAGAAATGTGCTAGATGATTGGTTTTCTTTTCCTGAACTCTGACATTTTTTCTGCCATTTCAGTTTCCCAGGGAAACCAGAGAGAGTTACATTTGGGCACTGTAATTGACTTATGCTGTAGCACCCACGGCAAATTCCGAAGTATAAGAAAGAAAAGAAATGAAGAAAATGATGTTATTGACTGACTGTGAATGTTCTGGGGTAATAAATGGCTAGTCAGAAAAACAGGCAGTCCAATGTATTAAGATACGCTTCACTCTGAATTGCGATGAAAAGTTAAAATCTCCAAGCATTTTTGTGAAAGCTAGTTTTCAAAATATTTGATTAGTAGACATCGAAATCTCATCGTCATAAAACCTGCCTAGGTAGGAGCAAATTATCACACTGGATACCAGCTGATGTGACGTTATCTGATATAATATAATAATTGAATATAATAATAATTCAAAAAATAACATAACAGATTTTGATCTAAATGTTTCAAAAAATAGAACAATTGGGGTAAATTATTTAATAGTTCTCCAGTTGTAATGTATTTGAAATCAGCCAGAATCTAACACATTCTGATTTTGTTGAAACACATTCAGAAAAGATTGTTCTATCAAAAATTGTTTAATTGACTGTAGGAAAAATTGTCTAACAAGTAAGACATTGCATTCAAATCTTCCATGTACAGTAAGCCATATTCCCACAGAATATCTTCAAGTAGAGCAATAAATATACTTGCTATTGTGCATAGTATTAATATAAGGACCTAAGTTTTATTGCATGCTGACTGTCCACAGTAGTTCTCCTGACTTCCCTGAAGATATGATGGGTTCAGGTATGTCCCCAGTTAATGAAAGGGATATTCCATACCATATGATGTTGTGCTCAGCAGTAAAAGCTTGAGGAAAGGAGAAGGGGCAGGCATTTGGATTTATGGCATTTGTCTTACTATGAACTATCATCATCTCAGTCCACGAGTCTTAGAATCATAGAATAGTTTGGGTTGGGAGGGACCTTTAAAGGTCACCTAGTCCAACCCCTCTGCAAGGAGCAGGGACATCTTCAACCAGATCACGTTGCTCTTGCGTTCCTTCCCTTTTCTGCCAATCCCATAGGAGAGGGAAGTGATCAAAAGGCTGGGTGAGTGTTTGGCTGTTGGCCAGGCTCAACCAATATTCATTCCAGGGTGTGCAACAACAATAGCTGGACATAATGTTTCTTGTTGTCACAGATTAAGGTAACCTACCAACTTCCCCCCTTCCTATGTGACTCTGTCTCTCAGGTGCAATTGGGACACCTTATTTTCACTCACTGGTGTGCTGTACCTTTTTATTGAGACGTTTTCAGGGAGAAATAATTTTTATTGTTATTATTATTAGACCAGTTGATACAGTTTGAAAAAAAAACAAGGGCATGCAAACTAATATTTTGTAACACAGATCAACAAATGTGAAACAGCAGCACTCTCATGTACCTCTGTCCCTGACGTATGAGGTCACGGATTATCAGACAAGACAGGAGGCCGAGGAGCCGCTGGCGAGGGGCAGCTCTTTCAGGGCTTGGCAAAGAGCACAGTCTCACCACAGGTCACTAAGCAGGGAAACCAGCTTTACTGGTACACGGGTCATTGAGGAGAGAGCGTGGACAGTGCTCCCCATCTCTCGGAGCTGGGAGATGGGAAGCCCCAGCCCGGGGCAGTGCAGGGCAGAGGTGGAGGTGTAAGCTGCACACCAAGTGCTGCGATCTAAAGGTAGGTGGCATTCACACTGTTTATTTACAGCCCAGACAGAGTTTGTCTTTGCCAGCTCTTTAACAGATCTGGGCATACCTTTGTACTCCACCTGAAATCGCTGGATGCAGTAAAGAATTCCTGTCACTCGGTGTGGAGATGATCTATTATTGCTGAGGTCCTCCTTGCAAAAAAACCTCCCATAATCATTAAGGACAAAATGAGACTGCTACTTAAACATTATTTTCCCATTTGTGTTTGACAAACCTTAGCAGTTTAAATACTGATAGGAACTTTTTGTCATGCTTCCTGTTAAAAATGAAGCATTAAGAAAGTTCAGTCCTTTTCACAGGAGCGTGGCATTCATATAAAAAGGTTATGCGTTGATTTCTCACTTCAATTTTCCCTCTTCTATCTTTTTTTTTAATACTGACAATCATTTTGATGTTAAAAGCAAACTAGGAGGTCTTCTCAGTTATCTTGTATGAAATAAAGATGAACTGGACAAAAAGAGCCCTAAAGAGCCATTTCATGCTGTGATAAAAGATAGGAAATTATCATCTGTATCTCATAGAACAGATCTTAATCACTGCTAAGTGGAATAACAGAAAAAAACAAAGTTGACAACGCGTCTCCATGGATCTTTACAGCCATATTAAGACTCATAAAGCCTGACATCTAAGTACAATCAGGAATATTGATGGCAAATTGATTTCTGATCCTTATTTTAAATAGGAAAGTTGAAAAGCAGTAAAACACAGTAGAAAATTCATGTCCTATGTAAAGCATCAATCTGCTCCATCCCAGATTGGATTCAAGTAGCCAAACCAGTTATAGGAACTATGAATAATTTACAGATTAGTGCTTAGGGCAGATCTCTTCAAGAAGAGAGTCACAGGAGAAATTTAGGCTCTTGGGTCCCATTTGCATAGTTAGATGGATGCTAAAAGCCTAGTCCCTGTGAGAGCCAGTGTTTCAATGAGATTTAAATTCCCAAAATTGAAATTGGGTGCCCAAAGTGCTGATACGTTTGAAAATCTCATGAGGTTTCTTCACCTTCTGTTGCCTGATGCTCTTAAGGAAGTGGCCCAAAGTAATTTGATATTCTTGGAAATATTATCCCCTTCTTACATATGCCCAGTTTGACACGCCACCACCACATGATGGGTTTTCTCAAAATATTTTAGAGTAGGTAAATAGATATGTAGTTAGAAACCATATATGTCAGTCAGTCTCAGAAATCTGTTTTCCTGTGGTTATAAACCTTAAACAGTAATATTCAGATTCTCTCTAAATAACTTTGAACTCCATGAGAGCATCCCTTTTCCACAGTTGCAACTCTATTTTTGGATTTTGTAATGTGGACCTATCATTGCCAGAGTAGGATTCCTGCAGTCCAACAGATTTAGGTTTCAAAATCCCAGTTCGAAGGACATCTGCGGTTTTGCAGTTAAAACTGTGGCTCCACAAGTTTATTCACTTCTTTTAAAAAACGGGCTTAGGCATGTCACTGCAAGTACTCCCCCTACAAGAGCAATGTTGGGTGTTTCTTCATCTTATCTGTTAAATCAGTGCTAAGGAACAGAAAATAGTTGAAGATACATTACTTAGAAACAGAAAATATGAGATGGAACACAGTCCTGTAGCCTTGCACAAAGTGGGGAAAAACAGGTTCAAGGTCATCTCTCCAGGCCAGATTATGTATTTCACACTAAACAAGATAAAAGGCACGCACCGTTTGGGAGTGAGTACAGAAAGAGGGCTTCATTTTTTAAGGTAAGCACCTCAACCAGTGCATGGCACAAACCCTCCTTGCTCTTACTGTCTAACCTACCTCTGTCCTCTTAGCTGTTCGGTAGCACAGGTTCTGCAAGAACAGGGCAAAAGACCCCTCTCTCAATATCAGCAGTTTTTGGCACTCCCATAGGAGAATGACTCAGCCTGAGAAGGGAATTGAGCCCCCATTTTCCACCTGCTGCAGAAGCTGTAGGTGTCTCCAGCACTTCTTGCTTGTGCCTTCTGGACAGCTCCAGCAGCAAACATTCTCTTCTCCGTTGTGCCTGCTGGTTGTTCTGGTTTGTGTTTCGGCGTAGCCAGCTCTTCTCAGACGCTGAGCCTTTTATCCCAGACCAGTTACTGTCTCTGGACTTAGCTTTTGGTTCTTTTTGATTGATGAGAAGCTCAACATGAGCTGGCAAAGTGCACTTGCAGCCCAGAAAGCCAACCACACCCTGGGCTGCATCAGAAGAAGCGTGGCCAGCAGATTGAAGAAGGTGATTCTGTCCCTCTGCTCTGCTCTTGTGAGACCTCGCCTGCAGTACTGCATCCAGTTCTGAAGCACTCAACACAAGAAGGATGTGGACCTGTTGAAGCAAGTTCAGAAGAGGGCCATGAAGATTATCAGAGGGCTGGAGCACCTCTCCTGTGAGGACTCAGAGAGTTGAGGCTGTTCAGCCTGGAGAAGAGAAGGCTCCAGGGAGACCTTATTGCAGACTTTCAATATTGAAGGGATCTTATAAGAAAGATGGAGACAGGCTTTTTAGCAAGGCCTGTTGTGACAGGACAAGGGGTAGTAGTTTCAAACTAAAAGAAGGTAGATTTAGACTGCACATAAGGAAAAATTTTTTACACTGAGGGTGATGAAGCATTGGCACAGGTTGCCCAGAGAGGTGTTAGATGCCCCATCCCTGGAGGTGTGCAAGGTCAGACTGGATGGGGCTCTGAGCAACCTGATCTGGTTGGAGATGTCCCTGCTCACTGCAGGAAGATTGGACTAGATGGCCTTTAAAGGTCCCTTCCAACCCAAACTGTTCTGTGATTCTTGCTGTTTAAAGAATATTTCTGACTGAAATAGTAACTAACACCTCTTAAAACCCTGGCTTTGTATCACATATAATTGCATTGGCCACAAGGATGGGTATGATAATTAACATAAAACATGGAAATGAATAGGCACTTCTGTTTCCATCTCTAAGTATGCAAAGCCAGGAGCTGTAAAGTTCAGGCTTTCATTCAGCTCTCTGTTAAGCCAAACTGGAATTTGTCCCAATCTCGATACAAAGAGTGTGTCTCATCCTAAAAGCAGAAGTTTTTTGGGTGAATAAAGGCTTAGTGACATCAACCATTACTTTTACTTTACTGACCTACTAAAACACATAGGAAGACTTTTTAAATGCAAGTACACTTAAGAAAGAAAAAATTAAGTTCCTCCTGTACTTATCTGCCAAAATCCACATTCAGGATTTCATCCTTTCTCATGGCAATTAAGGATCTCACTAGCATATAAGACTGTCAATTTGCTTAATGCTCAGATATCAATGGCATAGTATTTATTAGAGAAAAACAGATATCTGCAGGCACAGTCTGTCAGAGAAAGCACAGTTCAGTCCTGTTTTAAAATTAGTAATTAACTATAAGACCCTACAGAGCTGTGTTCCTGAGGAGAAACACGATGTTCAAGCTTACAGGGAAGGAAAAGACCCTCAAATAACTTTGATTCTGCTGCTATCAATTTAGGTTAAAAATTGGTATGTGGATGAAGCATGCAGGGGCCTGGGCTGACTGTCCCTCCTACCCCTCCAGATTTCCAAAGCCCACACTGAGGAAGGCAAGGAGCATTGGTGCTTGGAAGAAGAGCACTGTCTCCTTGCACACTCCTCAGAAGAAAAGCTGATGAGATTTCATCCTTTCCATCCGCTAAGGGGAGAAGAGAAATGAACCATAGAAATTAGAACTGGGAAAGACCACTAAGTCATCCAGTCCATTTCCCTGCAAGAGCAAGATTGTTCCCTGTTGTGTGTTCCTGAGTGCTTTTTCTGGTTTGGATTTAAATGAATCAATTAACAATGGGGCTTGCAACACTACCTTGGGAGACCATTCTAGTCTAATAGATCTCATTGTTAATAATATTCACCAGTTATTCAGTCTGACTTTTATCTTCTGTGATTTCATCCCAACTCCTCTGTTACATTGGCCTAAATTGTCCATTTCGTACCCACCTCTCTCTTTGGGATTTGCACCCTTCAGGCACTTACACCACTTTCATAGGTGCTGCTTACCAAGGGTTTACATATTTAATTTTTGTACTCTTTTCTGCTGGGCTGCTCTCCTCTGCAGCCCTCGGCAGTTTCCCCCCTGTTTTCTGATTCACCTCTGCTTCGGCAACCTCCTGTCGGTTCTTTTTTAGGCTGGGAAATGCTCCCTGTGAAGGAGACTTACCGGAAAGACCTACACAGGAACATCTTGCAAAATGCAGTAGTGCAAGAGCCCTTGTTCAGGCATCTGACCATGTGAGCGAGCAGTTCAAAACTGGCTTTTGCCAGAGAAGGATATTTCTTCTGGAGGAACTGCATTTGGAATTTGTGAAAAAAAAAAAAACAACAAAACACTCCATGGTACTGGGGGAAGTTTACTGTGCCTGGCTGTGAAAGGAGAGACACAGCTGCTCTCAGACAATACCCTGCAGAGAGGGGTCAGAGATCAGGGTAGAGAGGCCTGCGTCTCTGCCCCTGCTTGTTCCCTGATGAAGAGCACTGCAGAGAATAGCCTTCCCTAGGCAGCGCAGCCAGAGATGCAATTACACAAAACCTTAATAAAGGAAGAAAACACGAGGCTCTCAGAGGCTCCCTCTATACCCTCTCTTCCCACAGAAATACAATATATTTCACATAACCCACAGTCTGACGTCAGCAAAAGAAATCCCTGTGCAACTCCAGCATTTCAAAGTCTGCATTCCATTTGTACTCCTAAATATCTTTAACCTCACTGTTAGCAGTTTCTTTATCCCTAATATGTGCTAGCTGTGTATTTGTCTTTCAGACTCTTGCTGTTACATTTCATAAGCCTTTAATATGCTTCTTCCTTCCCATTGCTTTGGTCAGACACTTCTTCACACCAGCTGTTTCCACCCCCTCAGGGCTGTTCCTCGGGACACCCAATTGTGAGCTCTGGGGTACAGCCAGGGTGCTCACTGAAGTCCCAGGCTCCATCTTTTCCCTAAAATGATCACAGTCACCACCACAGCAGAAATTGGGGGTGAAGAACTAAGCTGCAGCATAGTCTTTATGGCTGGCAGACAAACGCATGCTGTTAATAGCCGTATGCATGCTGTTAATCATCCCTACTGTACAGACTTCTCTTATGGTTACATATTGATTTTTTTGGAGTTGTGAGCATGGTTTTGTTCTCCGTGCAGAGCTGGGGACAGCAGAGCTCCCCGTGACAGGAGTGCACATTCTGCATTGAAATGGAAGGGCAGGATACCCCATGCCACACACCCTGGACCCTCAGTCCTCAGCTTCCTCCTCGCACGTGCATCTGCACTCCTCTTGAAACCTCAGAAAAGAGAGGGGTTGCAGATGCATCAGCAAGCTATGGGGAAAACAGAGAGAGCTCAGACTGACAGAGCTGGGTAAACACATCCCTCGCTTCCAACCACAGACCTACCCCCATGCAAGCATTAACAAACAGGGACAACTGTTTCAACTCCTTTTCAGAGAAATGTGTCCTTTCCTTGCTTTCTTTTCAGGGAGGACACAGGGATAAGAGCTCTTTGCCTCTTTTGCAGAAGTATTTTGCGTGGGCCATTGCCCACTCCGGGGATGGCAAGCACAGTCTGCATCCTTGGGGGTGCAGTTCCTCGCAGGACTCTGCACAGGCTCAGGGACCAGCCTTGGGACAATAGGTACAGGACTGTGCCCACGGCACGTCCCCACAGGCAGCTTTTCCCACATCACTGCCCTTTCATGTCTTGACTATCTCTTCTCACAAAAATTAAAGCTTTTCTAAGGATATGGTAGAGCTGCCACGGAAGAAGATAACAAAAAATAACGTGGGACTTGTCAGTTCTGTGTAGCATCAAGAAATTTTCCTTCCCTAAGCAAACCTGAAATGGAAACCTCAACTTATTCAGCTACGAGTAGAGGGTATTAAAAAAAAATTAAACCTCTGTGATCAGAGCTCTATTAAGCTGCCTTGAAAATTATTCCAAATACACTTTTTCGCAGATAACAACAGACAATCCTTTTGATTGATTTGTTTAAAAAGGTAAAGAAAGAGCATAAAATTATTGCTTATCAGAGAGAGAAGCAGCACCATTTAAAATAAAATGAAATTTTACCCCATGAATTATTCACAAGGGCTGATGTTACACTATCATTATTTCTGGCTTTCCTTTTTACCACATAGTATTTTGTGTCAGCTGTCTCCAACTCAATAAAAGAGGTGGAGTTTTTTTTAATTAATCAAACCTGATTTTTCTGATTATTTTTTCTACTCTAAAATGAATATATTCCAAGCAGTGAATTGTCTTCACAGTGTCATATTGAAAAAGAAGATAGATTTCATTACCACTAGCAGGGTCTAAAACATGCAGCGAAATAGATGCTTGCGTACTGCCTGGTGTTTCTCTACGTGTCGCACCAGCTGCTGAGAAGCCAAAGTGTGATCCCAGTTGTATGCTGGCATTAGGAGTTGCAAACTCCATCCTGCTCAATGTGAATTAAGCCCACTGACTTTCACAGAAGTTCTCTGCTATAAAGCCGGTGTGATTCAGATTTCGTGTCAGCAAATGCAGTTTTCTGATTGCACACAACAGTCAACACCTCTTGAAATTACCTGGTGATTTTGATTTTCCTTTTCCAACACATAAATATGCAGGGCTACAAATTCCATGTTATGGAAGGTCTTAATGATCATAGCACACTAGAAGTGAGAGTAACTCTATTAAAGTCAGTAGAAACATTGATTAGAGTAGCCAAAACTCTGGTTTTATTTGTAGAGCTGTATCTCAAAGCGGACAGTTTGCATTTACGGCCATGACTGACTTAAAAGCACAGCTCATAACTGTAGCACATGGTGTCAGCCAGTACTCCATATCCAGCTTATTCGCTAAGCAAACCTTCATATTTTTTCTTGCTTACTATCTCTTCTGTCAGCGTCTTTCTGAATCATTTCTATTGCAAGCTTTGTGGCTGCAGGACTGACGTTTTGGGATGTCATGTAGGGAAGACAGCATTGTTCGCTTTGTGTGTGTAATAGCCCAGCTCAAGGCAATATGACCATCCATAAATATATTAACATTAATACAATTATCCTTAATTATTGTGGGGAAAAAACTTAAAAAGTTACCTCAAAAAGTTTAAACATCAGGAAAAAAAAATTAAAGTCACTAGATTTACTCTGCATGCCATCTTTTGATTTGGGGGGTTTTGGTTTGCACATGGTATTTGGTTACTTGCAACAAGAGAAATCTTCCCACAAGCAGCTGTCTTCAGTGTAGAAAGCTGTACTTCTGCTGGCTGCCTACAGGTCTTCGGAGTTCATGAAGATAAGTTGGCAATACTGAGTTGTAATTCAGACTATCCGAAAGCAAATACCTAAAATAGGCCAGATGAATCACCTCCCAGGAAAGTTCCTCTTCGTTGACTATAAAGAGAGTCTACAGCAACTAGCTCAGCTACAGACATCTAAACTCTAGTTATCCAGAAGAGCTGAAATGAATCCCACCGCTGGTGTCAGCAAACTGAAAACGGCTTATAATAAAACCCATTTTCTTTTCAGTGGCTCAGCTATGACGTGAAAGTGTGAACCATCACTGACACACACAAAAAAAATGATCGTTAGCAGGATTGAGGTCCCACCTGTGAGAGGAAACCCTTCCTACCAGACCCTGAGGGGAGCTCAGGCTTTCAGCAGAGCACCAGAAAGACTCATTACCTCACCAGATCATTAGACTGAATCTGTGATCAAAGATGGTGTGTCATTTATGGGTACATTTTTGTTCTATAAGGTTACTAATTAATTAGCAGAATTTTTGAAAATAAAACGTGGTGAATTTCTTTCCCGCTCTCCCAGCTGTTCCCATCAACATGGCATTAGTCAGGACCCAGCCAGTATGCTGACATACCTCCCCAATTTCCTTTCCCCTGCTCCATTTCCTTCTCAAATTGAAAACTATTAGGAGTCTTTAGGCAAATAATAGAAACCTAATGCAGGTGCCTGTTATAAATCGTTCGCTAGTTACTTTTAAGCTAATGTCTCCTCCAACATTACTTTGCAGAAGGCGTCGAGGGAAAGAAATGCCTCATGAACTCTGACAATCAGTGGGTCAGGAGCTAAGGTCATAATAATGTAGCCCATTTCTTCTTGTTTGTCAAATGACCTGAACACAGTCAGATCCCTGCCTCTTTCATCTCAGGTTGAGTCTCCTCAGTAAGAACATAGGTCTTGCCAAGAGCAATTCTTCTCTAGGATCATATCTTGCTGTACCCTCCTAAGCAAGGAAGGTGGCATATGGCTGATGGTGCCAGGTTAGTGTGGGATTTTCCCCCACCCAAAGCTACAGCTTTCCTTGGCACAACTTGAGGATGTGCTTGGTCTAGACCTGCCACACGTCTGAGGTTAAATTAATCAATGTTTAGGAGGTAGCTTGACATTTGTAAATAGACATAACTTGAGAAATTTTAAGTACTCTGCAGGCAAAATAAAATAGGAAGTAAACATTAATAACAAGAGTTAGTAATGATTGTTTTTATGCAAAATAGACAAATGTACAGAAGTGCCTATTAATTCTGAATCACTGCAGCAAGTATCTAGGCTGAAGAGTTGGAAATGTTGTCTAAAATGCCAACATGATCAGTCAATGTTAAAATTTGCCTTCATCAACTAGACATCACGTGTTTTATTCTCAGAGACAAATTCTTCCTATGCTCACTAGAAGTAATTTCCAGCGTTTCACAGGGGATAAATCCCCAACTCTAGATATGTACAAAACAAGGCATGCAAGAGGACAATCTGTTAGCATACATGCTCCTGAACGCATCAGGCAACTGTCAGGTTGTTGGAAGTATTTCTCAGCATGCTGGGTGCCCTCACATGCAGCACTGAACAGTGCTACATTGGTCACAGATCACTTTCCCCATTTGGCTCCCCAGTGAGGTGTAAATATTTCAGAGCTAATGCATAAGTCATGTACACCTGTGTTTCTGAGTGCCGTAGCAGTGAGACATAACTCTTGGGTATTTTTGAGCATGGAGGAACATGGATTATTATCTGTCCTTGTAAATGGAAGATACGCGGAGACTTTTAACGTTTAACACTCAGGATGGTTCTGCAAATTCTTGGAAACCGTCGCCTCCAGCCCTGGGCAACATCTACATGATGTTCTGCAAACACGTACAGCTTGCCAGGACTGGCAGACACCCCAGACTGTATCCACATGTGACTACCTACTGGGGTCCCATATCACTGAAAGCCAACATATGGAGTAATTTCCCCAAAAAATGAACACCCCAAGCACACTTACTTTTACTGTACATGTGGACATTTTATTGCAAATATTATTAGAGGCATTCGTATTATTGCTGCATCAATAGGTGTTGGGTGCTTTTGTGATTAGTTTCTTAATAAACCCAGACCTCACAGAAAATCCTGAGTGCATTCATTGTCTTATACTCATGCTAGAAAAGAGTCAAGCTTGTTTACAACAATAAAAGGCATCACACTGTGCACTGGACTGATTCATAGAATCATAGAATGGTTTGGGTTGAAAGGGACCTTTAAAAGTCATCTAGTCCAACCCCCCTGCAAGGAGCAGAGACATCTCTGAGCAGGCTTGCTCAGCTCCCCACCCAACCTGGCCTTGAATGTTTCCAGGGATGGAGTATCCACCACCCCTCTGGGCAACCTGTGCCAGTGTGTCACCACCCTCAGGGTAAAAATTTTTTTCCTTATATCTAGTCTAAATCTACCCTCTTTTGGTTTAAAACCGTTACTCCTTGTAATATCACAGCAGGTCCTGCTAAAAAGTTTGTCCCCATCTTTCTTGTAAGCCCCCTTTAACTACTGAAAGGCCACTATAAGGTCTCCCCGGAGCCTCCTCTTCTCCAGGCTGAACAACACCAGCTCTCTCAGCCTGTTCTCACAGGAGAGGTGCTCCAGCCTTCTCATCATCTTCATGGCCCCCCTTTAGACTCATTCCAGCAGGTCCACATCTTTATGTTGGAGGCTCCAGAGCTGGATGCAGTACTGCAGGTGGGGGTCTCACAAAAGCAGAGTAGAGTGGGAGAATCACCTCCCTCAATCTACTGGTCACGCTTCTTTCAATGCAGCCCAGGATATCTGTTTCTTGATTTCTTGATTGGGTGGGGTGAGTAGGGTGTAGCTCCTGGAGAGCAGAATGTCTTCCCTAGATAGTTTGCTCTTTATTTGCAGAGCTTGGTGTTTTGACTGCAAGGTGAAGGGAGAGAAGAGGCGGCACGTTAGAGGTGTGCTAATGTAAGGAGAAGGAAGCAGTTGGTCTCACTGCCCTGAGAAGCAGTATTGACAGAGGTCCTCAGGTGCAGGGAAGGTGGAGAGCCTCATAGGTTTCTGAATGAGGGAATTGCCTTTGCTGCTGTACTTCCGCTGCATTGATGAAAATAAGACTGTGTACATTGGTAAATAAATAAAATAGAACCAAAAAATAGCTGATTCTTATCTTGAACCTTCCAACCAAGGAAAATACTATATACTGTTCAGGAAAGTATATGCTACTTTTTCAGATGCTGAGTGGGACTCAAAGATCTCTGTTGCAGGCACTGCCTCATGAAATGGTTGGTGTTAGCCCATGTGAAGCTGGGGCTAACACCCCAGCTAACACCCTGCTAACTTAGGCAAATGGACATACGTCTGATCTAAGACCTATTCTTTTTCTCATGAAAACAGTGACCCTAGAGCAAAGTGACATCAAAGTAATTCTAATGTACAAATACCTTTCTTTGTAGGGAAGGAGCCATTTGCCCACTTTTTATCTAGTAATAAAAGTGGAATAAATGCAAACGCTTTGTAATTGCATTTCTCCACTGCATTCTCCCATGTGCTCCCTTCTTCACCTCTCGGGTGTTTTAGATTGCCAACTCTTTTTTTTAGAAAGAATACTCCCAAGTACTCTATTTGGGCCACATTTTTAGTAATAAGTAGAGATTAAACCTCTGGCACAGGCATTCAGTGATGTGTACTTTGTCACTAATACCTCTAACGTCTGTCTGCGACTGTCGCAACAAGGTGGTCAGGTGTGATTAACTGAATTTTTCACAATACACACACAGCTGCTACAAATGTCACAATGCTGCAATACCACAATACTACTAAAACTTTTGGACCAGTGATGTAGCTGTCATATTGTTATAGGCATGAGATAATATTGGTATCATTTGCTATACATTAAAAATGGCAACAATGCTGTAGCATGTCATCCCCCGCTAGTCTCAGAGTTGTGTGGAGATTATGAAGAGTTATTGGTCTTATTTACAAACTGGGACATCACTGGCAGCGCTAGTCCTTTATGTTTAAAATATACATTTCTTCTCCATTCAGCTGTTTTCTCATATCACACCAATAGATCTTATAAGAGAACATAGCCCTAAGCATGGTGCTTCCAACTCAGAAAATCTCTGCAATTTTTTGCTTTTTCTGCCATTCAGCAGGCTTCATCATAAAAAAAAATAATAATAATATCACTGACTCTGTAAAGTAATTCCTAAAGCTTTTCTACAGCTAAAGCAATATCATAGAAACAACACCACCATGGCCCATGATGAGATGATTGTTTCCATTCCCCCTGTGGGTTCTTGCAGCCTCAGGCCTGTCTTAGTCACTGACTTATCAGACTTTGAGGTCTCGATTCAGGTTCTTAAACACAGGCATCCATTTCCATTGAGTCACTTTATGGATGTCCATGTGAGACGCATGAAGAGGGCACAGAAGCTCCTGGACTCCACCTCCCTGGAGCAGCAACCAGAGGTCAGGCAGGACACCGAGGGCATCTCAGGTGACACACTACATGGGTACAACTGTGCCAAGCCCAGCAGTCTGACTTGCTATACTGCACATATGTTTGCCTACACGCAGTCGTGTGCAGCTGTCAAACACAGTCCAACACTCTTTGGCTGCTTCATCTCATCTAGAGGAAGCACCTGTCAGCCGGAAAAGTCCTTTTTCCCAAGAGTTGCTCCTCTGTTCTTTGGTATTCAGAGACATGTCTTCTGAGGTGTGCTCTTCAACAGGTGATCGCAGTTTGGGCTCAGTTCTTTCTTAACTGTTCTTTGAAATTGTCCACAAGGCTGAATCCTGTTGAAGTCTGTAAGCATTTTGCCACTGCTGCCAAAGAAATCAGGATTTAATATTAGAAAGCATCTATCTAGACCAAGAAAGGCATGTCTTTCAATTGCCATACCATTATCTGGAGAGGCAATGGAGGAATAAATCTCGGTGATGAATGCTCCACCCTTGTGACCACAGTGGAAAAGGCTCCCATGTAGCTGCTCTTGGAGAAATGAAAATGAAGCTGAACTAAAAGCCAGATCTGTTTGTTCTCTGAGATTGTTAAAGAGCAGCTCCAGAAGTGTAACTTGCATTTTATTTAGTACTTATTGTGCAACAGGAATGAAACCTAACATTACAGGGAGTGTGTGTTCCCACCAGAAAATGTCTTCAACAACTCATAAAAACCTGGCCATTTATCAGCACTGCAGGAGATCTTTATTACCTCCCTACAGCATGTGCTCTCCTATGATGTAGTTATTGATTTAACAAGTAAACTTCGTGGCAAGCTTTTATATTGGAATTAACAGCAAGACTGAAATAGAGCTCTCATTATTCTAATGACACAGAGGTGTGAGATTCCTGCATATTCCAAAAGCCATGTCATCATCATCTTTACAAGCATCCCATTAGGGCTGTCTGGGCTGCCACATCAAAGCAGCAGTGTGAGATCTTTAAAAATTATGATATCATACTCACCCCCGGCAATTTCAAAACCCTTTCATTTTTCTTCCTACAGGTTTGGACATCAGGCAAGCTCAGGTTATTGTGCTGTCATCGGGTACCAAATGTATAAATGGGGAATATATTAATGACCAAGGGCTTGTAGTCAACGACTGCCATGCAGAAATTGTGGCAAGAAGGGCATTTGTTCACTTCCTCTACTCACAGCTGGAGCTACACTTAAGGTAACTGAATTCTGTTGCCGCTTGGGGAATGTTATATGGCCTTCTGTAGAACAGATCCACCCTCCAGACATTTGAACTATTTGTTTCTTTATGTTGTTGTTTCTGAGACTTTAGCTGATGAAGGACCAATGCACTGCACAGAATGCACTCCCCCCACCCTGTTCTCTCGGAGGGTGGGGGGAGTGAGAGAGAGACTGCGTAGTCTGGTCCTGATCGGGCCTGAACTACGACAGTTAGATAGTCTAGAGTGCTGGATCATGAGCTCCTTTACTTCAGCTGATTTTCTTTCAGTAGCTATTAGGTATGATTCATAAAGTTGGGTTTTATGAAGCCTGATGATTTTGTACAAATCTTTACGTGCAGGCTTATTAGCATCATTCACTGGCCAGAGACTGGAAGGGGGTCATTTTGCTCACTGCAGACATTTTCCTGTCTTCCTTGCTGCCGAAATATCTCTAGGAAGTGATTCATTGATCATTAATGCCTTCACTGACTCACTAGAAAACCAATGAGTGTTAACAGTACAGTAAACTTTGTGCCAAAGTGCAAGATGGTATCACTCATTCCTTCTTTACGATATTTTTAAATGTTACAGCATGTAGAGTCATTACAGAGGAATTATTGTTCCTGTCTTCAGCCAAACCCACCTTGTTACCATTTAAATGGTTAATGGGTCGTACACTGCCTGGAAGCTGGTAACAAGTAGGGTACTGCAGAGGTCTATCCTGGGACTTCACTAATCATGTCTATCAACAACCTGGAAAAGGCTATGTAGTGCTTGCTTCTAAGCTCTGCAGAGGACACCAAACTGTGGGGAGGACCACTTGTCATGCTTGAGGGCTGGGCTGCCATCCAGACAGGCTGGAGAACTGGGCCAGCAGGAACTTTGACAGAAAACTCCACAAGGACAAATGGAAAGTACCACACTGAGGATAAAAGAATGACCTGCAACAACACAGGCTGAAGCCTTGCTGGCTGGGAAGCAGCTCTGATGGAAAGGGACAGGGTTTGTAGACAAACAGCAAGCTGAATGTGAGACAATAGTGTGCCTGGCAACAAAGAGTGTCAACAGGATCCTGGGATGTATGAAAAGTCAGTCAAGGGATGCGATCATCCCCCACTACTCAGCACTCATTAGACCACATCTACAGTGCCATATGCAGTTTTGGATTCCCCAATACAGGAAGGACATCAACCATCTGAAGCAGCTTCAGCAGAGACCACCTGGATGTTCAGGGTCCAGAGCACTTGGCCTGTGTGGAGATGCTGAGGGAGCTGGGTCTGGTCAGCCTGGAGATAGGATGGCAGACCCAGGAGGAGATACATCAACAATACAATGGATGCAGCATCTTTACCAAGGTGAAGAAGACAGGCAACAGGCACACACTGAAACAAGAGAAGCTCAGTCTGGATATTGGAACAAACTGTCCCCATGGGAATAGGCAAGCAGTGGAACAGGTCACCCAGCAGGATTCTGAGGTCTGCCTCCTGTCTCGGAGGTTCTTAAAACCTGAGTGAATAAAACCCTGAGCAACCTGGCAAACTGCTCTGTGCAGAAGGTTGGACTAGAGACCTGAGGTCCTTTCCAGCCTGAATTATTCTATGATCCTATGAAAACTGAGCAGAAGTGAAGCTTTGGTGACATTAGTTATATGGAAGGAACCAAGGAATGAAGCAAGGAAAGAAAACAAACAAAAAATATCTTATCTACAGATTATTCTTCTGCCCTCCGTTCCTGCATGTATTTTGATGTAACTTTATCTGAAGGCCATTAACTTCCGTGCAAAACCTCCCTTGGACTTCAGAAGGTTTTGCATCATGTCACAGACACAAGGATTAACCTGCGCAGGATTGTGTGTTCTTGTGAGCCCCTGTCATACTGTTGAACTGAAGCAATGGGAATAGCAATAATGGTTATTTCCACTTCAGGCAGGGGTTGAAGGCAAGAGAGTATATTGAGTAGATGAGCTTGGCTAACAAAGAGGGACAAGAGCCTTGAAGGGTTTAATCAAAAGCAATATTGTCTCCATTTCAATCTGAATTGCTTTCAAGTTTACATTAAATTACTATGTTTTCAGCAGTGTAGCAGCCCTAGTACTTGCTTTGTACTATGGTCTCTTGGGAAACAAGTGCTACCCTGAATCTTAAGCTATTTTATTGATCCACCTCTCTAACATGTTCAGTCATATTATTATTTTATTTGGATCAATGTTAACAGTCTTTTGTTAAGATAATCCTCAGTGCAGCACAAGCTCTGTTCTCAATAACTTCAAATCACTCTCTGTTCAGCCAAGAGCAGACACCACTGCTTCCCTGACCAGCACACATGTAAAAATATCAACCAAAATTGTCAAGGCTAAGCACCTTTGAAAGACAGAGCGGGAAATATTGTTAAATCAGATTTTGCTTTCTTAAAGTCCATGGGGAAGCAAAACTGTGTGTTATAATATATTCTTCAATTCTAGTATTTATTGCTACACTCAGTTTTATGTCATCACTGGGAGCTTTGTCATACGGTGAGAAAATAAGTGTGTTCAAAATGAAATGAAAAATTCATTTTCTGTACATTGAAGTCAAATTTACTCCTTTTTTCTCTAGAAAAAAGAGAGACAACTCCCAGTGGCACAGAAATCACATGGTGCTACTGCATAGCTAAAATGACTGGTGGTTTAGGACAGAGGTATTAACTCAGCTCCGCTGGGACTCCCTGCACATCAGCTCCTCAGGTCTGGGGGGAACACAAATGTGGCTTCTGCATTGTTATGCATTCGCATTAGTCTAACCCAAATAAAGTCCTCTCCCAGGCCAGGAACCTGTCGTACAAAGTTGTGTATGAACTGAGACCAAAAAGATGGTTCTCTAACCCAGAAGAAGAATGAAAGCATAGTTCTTGCCTCAAAGAGCTTGAATTTTCCATCCCTCCCTATGGAACGGGCAATTTTTTTTCATGGAGAGTATTCCCTATTTTCTACAAATCTTCCCCCCATCAAGTCTATCTGCTCAAATTGATCTCTGCAGCTGGATTTCAAACTTCAGGAATTTCCAAAGCAAGACTTTTTTTTTCTAGAGGATGCTGTCCTTGAAAAGGAACCACTTCTCCAGAACTTAAAAATGCTGCCATTAACCTCAATGAAAGCAAAGCACATACTTGCCTGAGTGTAGCATAAGGCTTTGGAGAACCAGGACAAGGAGGCTTAAGAAAGTGAGAGCCAAGATAGAGAACTAATGGCCAGGAGAGATTAATTCACTGAGCTGAATTTACTTCTTGATACCTTACTTGAGGTGTCCAAAAGTTAGTCAGTTGAGCATGAACTAGATCCCCAAGGCTCCTTTTATCACCACTGGAGAGATGGGCATCTCTGGAGTGGGACTCAGCAGAATTATTCAAGTATCTGTTGTGAGTGAGATGAATTGCCAGGGCAGGGTGGGGAGTGAGCAAATATTTTTCCATTTCTGTAAAAACAGCACAGGATGAATGTGTCAGATATTTAAACTGTAGAACAATCCCAGCCACAAGCCAAAGTCGCAGTATTATGAAAATTACTTTTTTTTTCCTTCTCTTCATATTGCTAAATGTTAGAGGTGTGACTTTCCTGACTTTTCTGGGGAAAAAGAGTTCCAGAATGGGAAGTTTATCCGCGCTAAGAAGCAAGAGTGACAAATACTTCAAAAGGAAATTTTCTTTCAACAACTCATTGTCGAGAGCTCGAGTTAAATAAAAGCACAACTAAAACCTGACAGTTTCCAACCAGTCTGATTAAAACCCTTACTCCTCCCAGATTTCATTTTTATGGTAACCATAATCCTTCATTCTCAAGACTTTCAGGAAAAAGATGAAAAGTAAGATGTAAATTTTCTGATGTACAAAAGAAGGACAAAAAAAAAAGACCTTTTGAGAGCTTTTTTTAAAAATCACCATCAAAAAGTACACAAACATCATAGTCTGAATCTCTTGCAATGATGGCAGTAAAATTCACATGGATGTCAGTGGGATTATTTATACCAACTGGCCAACAGGGAAGAAAAGAAAATCCAACTCTTCATTTCAAAAGAAAAATAAAACTAATAGCCCGTATGTAAAACAAGCCAGTACCATAGCAGTCTTGCTGCTGTAGTGGCATTGCAGGTGCCGGAGGGAAGTTAAGTTCTTAGCAAGTCAGATGCAAACAACTGTTTATTTTATATAGGAAAAGAAAGGAATACTCTTCATCCAGTCCAGTTGAGTTTTTTCTAGGAAAATTAGCTGTTTGTTGTACATCTAATGTTTCTTATTTTTGTCCTACTTAATGGATGCATCTCCTTCCCTTTTAAGCTCACTCTTGGTTCCTCTAGGATGCCATGCTGTAGCACTAGAAATTTCCTGTGCGTACATTTACATACTAAAAACAGACAGCTCCTACACTTCTCTTTGAGAGGGTAAGGACTTGTTTCAGCACAACAATTTGCATATCTTAAACCATAAGCAGATGCTTAAACCTTCTTGAAGTCAGCCCAAAACATATGCATGTGTTATGCTAAATAATCAACTTGAGCACAAGATTAGAGTTTAGCTCATTCTTAAATGGTCCTCTTGAATCAGTCTCAAATTCTAACTCCTGCAGAAATTCATCACAGGCAAACGTTCAGGGACAAATTCTGCTCTTTTAGCCACTGCCAGCATGTGGAAATGATACCTTAATGCCATGCCCTGAATGAGTGACATTCGTGGGCTCACTGTGGGCTTCTGTCTTCATTGCTTTTTGCAGGTGCGTACGGCTGTGCAAAGCGCCACTGCAAAGGACTGCTCCTGCAAAACCATTCTCTCCCTCACAGCTCAAAACGACTATCCCAGAGGGAAGGCAGAAGGGTACAGGTGCTTCAGGAGAAAGTGACTTTGCAGAAGCACATCTCGTGCTCCACCTGGACCATTTTTACACAGTCCCTGGGTCCCCTTGGGCTTTGAAATCCCCCAAACATCCCATGCACAAGACTCTCTGCTAAGCCACGGCAAGACAGTATTGCTTCTCAAACTCTTTTATAACAATACTCTCAGAGTTTTTTTTATTAAACCTATTGAGCCCCTGTGCAGGAATGACTCTCATGTCTGAGTTCAGAAAACCATCCCAAAGGCAGGTCAGGGCCATATGTGATACGGAGGATCTCAGCCTCCTGGAGGAAGAGTCAAGCTGCCTTGTCCTCCAGCCCTGCTCTCTATTTTTAAAGCAGCTGTCTATCACCCAACCCATCAGCCACACTGGCCACAGACCCTTCTTGGTACTCAGGGAGGGGGAAGAAAACAAGGTTAATCAGCGAAAAACAATAACCAGTAGAAATAGAATGGGTGCTGATTACTGTGAACTCCTGAAATCCAGCCCAAAGAATGAGGGCTCCAACCCTACGTAGCAACTGTTTCCAAGCACTGCAAGCTGCCCCCGACTCTGGTGAGGTTTAACATCATAATAGCAGGTGGTAGGACTGCACAGCTTTGTGTTCTCCCAGCTGATTTTGTGGTGAATTATTTAAAACCAACTGCAATTGCCCTAAAGTCCAAGCAGCAGTACTTACAGGTATTTTATTATTTCAGAGGCTTGTATCAGGGCGATAATATAATTAGTGCAGTTAGGAAATTCCACCACAGCCAGCAGAAAATGAAGGTGCTGCATGCGGCAGCCCCGGCTCAGCAGTCGGTGTGGCTCCCTGTCCCTGACAGGCGAGCTAATGTGCCTGTAAATTCCTCCTGACAGCAAACGCATCCCAGCATCAAAAAATGACAAAACACCCAAACCATGGAAGAGTGACAGCCAAACAGCTTCAATAGCACAGAGCCTGCGCCAGGAGAAAACAGGCAGAGGCAGCTTGGATTAAAGCCAAGGACTTGCGCTGAGACTGGGTAGAAAGCACCCCTGCTTACCCTGACAGGAGGAGAGAAACCAGCAGAAATCGCCTCAGTTAATGGGCTGTCCTATGGTGAACTAAACGGGGAGGATTCTGGCTTATTAAGAGCCTCTTAGGAAAATCATTATCTTCAGGTGCCATGCTGTTCACAGACGTTCCTACAAAAAGACCCTTTAGTTTTTGGGGGAAGGACCAGATCGTCAGAGGGAAGGGAGTCTTTCGTCACAATTTCACTAATCACATCCTCACCTTCAAAATCATAACCACAACCATCACCCAAACATACGTACTAGAGGCAGCTGTCTGTCAGAGAAATCACCCTTGTCTCCCCAAGTGTAAATCATCTGAGGAACCACGTGACAGCATAGCCTTAATGGGAGCTACTGCTGCAAACTGCAGGACTGGGAGGGCTGGGTCCCCCGGGCAGCTGTTGCTGATGGAATATGTGCGCTGTGTCCCCATCTCGCTGCTGAACCTCTGCCAGGATGGGTAAAAGCTTCATCTTAATAAGTATCTTTTTCAACTGAGCTGAGAAAAGTCTGCACAAGTTTTGCCCCAGCTTTTCAGGGTGGCTTCTGATTTCAAAAAATGGCAAGTGACCAAGAGGATGCTGCTGGCCAAGGTGGAGCACTCCTGGGTGGCTGTGGTTGAAGAGGGAAGAAGAGTGATGCCTGGGCAGCAGGGAGGCTTGGCAGGGGTCTTAAAATCTGGGTGCTTCATTAGAGGCCCTTTTCAGTGGTGCATATAAACACACATCATCATTGCAGTGATGTTAACGAGGTTTAAACACATGCCTAGGCACTGTGATGAGCAGAGCTGATTTGTTCACATGAGAGCCTAAGAGAACTTCTCCTTTTTTCATGCATCAGAATCTTTTTAAAATCAATGTGTTTATGCCTCTGTGCATGTAGGAAGGAGAGTTACCCTTCAAAAATCCACACATTTTATCATTAAAATATATTCTAGGTAGCAAGCCAAAAGCACTTTGACAGTTTTGACCCTCTTCACACATTTCTTCACTCCGAAAAGCTTGTTGTTTTTCTCTTGTTGTCACTAGGCAAAAAATATGATGCCAGGTGCTAATAAAAACAAACAAACAGAGGGAGAAAAACAGAGAGAGAAAGCAGAAATGTTTCTGATTTGGCGTGTAACAAATGACCTGGAACCTCTTTTGTGATCATAGCAAACGGCGAGAAGACTGGGAGCGATCAATCTTCGTGCGATTAAAAGAGGGAGGCTATAGGCTGCGGGAGAACATCCTGTTCCATCTGTACGTGAGCACTTCACCCTGCGGAGATGCGCGCCTCAACTCGCCCTACGAAATAACAACTGACTGTAAGAAAAAAAAAATCTTCCTTTTTCTCCTTTGTGTGTTTTTTTTCCCTTTTTTTTTTTTTAAGATCAGTCTTGTTTCTCTGTTTGCTTGCAGAAAATGTGTTTCGCTCCAGAGCAAAAACACTTCAGGCTGTGTGGTACGTGTGTCTGTGCAACTGGTGCTTGATACCGCATACTGGGGGAAGGTGGACAGGGAAAATCAGAGCTGGGCAAGGCAGTGGGAGACTGCTCTGTGGGCCTGAGGGTCAGTGGCTCTGCTAGGGAATACATCCCAAACAGCCCACATTTCCTGATAGGAAATGCAACCCCAACAGCAAATAAATGCCTTGGGAAGAGTCCTCTAAGAGATACTGGGATCCATGGCCATGGGCTGGACCAGAGGATCAGGTCTCCAGCTGGGAATGTATGGACTTTTCTCAAGGTTTACACAGTACATAAGGGTTGAAGGGCTGTATTTACACCAAAGCTGAGCTGTTGAGTTTGCAGCAGCTGGAGTCTGAGGTAGAGCAATCATATGGTGTGGTGTGGTGTGGTGTGGTGTGGTGTGGTGTGGTATGGTATGGTATGGTATGGTATGGTATGGTATGGTATGGTATGGTATGGTATGGTATGGTATGGTATGGTATGGTATGGTATGGTATGGTATGGTATGGTATGATACGACACACTATGGTGCATCTACAGTGTTGGTCAAAAATCAGACTTTCTCCAAATACCACCTGCCCTTGCAGCAAACAATGTCAGGACCCTTCTGCAAAGGATCTTTCCCAGGCCACCCTGCCTATGTCAGGCCAGCCATAAGGTCACTGCATGGCAGATGGACTAGATGGAGTCCACCAGGCCAGCCTTTGGGAACCTAGGCCCATACTTATGGCATTCAAGTAGAAACACCATTTTCCAGGGATTTGTCCTCTAGAGGTGATTCTGAATGTGAGATAAACAAATCAGGTCTTGAGCTACTGTGGATGCCACTGAGAGACCTGCAGAGTTTGTTGTCCATGAGGGGACATCCTACCTCCACTACATGACCCAGTACTCTTATCTCATCACCCCCCCAGACATGCATGTCCCTGTCATTGCCCTGCCATCACAGAGGCATATCCTTGCAGCATGCCCACTGCACCAGCTTTGCTCCTGCCTAGCCACAGGGAATGCCCCTGCCAAGGGGCAGGGTACTCGAGAAGTCTGTGGCTTGTCATCACACATGTCTCATTCCATGATCCAATGCACGCTGCTCAAGGTGCACTCTTATCTCTGCCCTTGGGTATTGCTTCATGTGCGTGCATTTTACAGGGCTGTAGTACCCATGGTGCTGGCTGCTAAAGGTACATAGCATGAGAAATAGTGCTTGCCCCGACTACCTTGAATGTGAAGCAGGCAAGACAGAAGAATGGATGGGGCAGGAAGCATAGACATGGGAATATAAAATTAATCATCCAAGGTCACACAATGACATAACTTCCTAACAGGCAAATCCATCAGACAGTAGTTTCACTCCTGGTTCTTATTTGTAGAAGTTATTTAGTAATGATTAGGTATTATTCTCCCCAGATGGGAATCTTTTTCTCATGTGTGAAGCAGCAGCTTACTGGGGCGAGAAAGCAGAATACACCTATTCAGAAAGGAAATGCACTTCCTTACCTGATATGATTTCTACATTCTGTCAGTGGGGTTTACAGAATGAAGAAAAGCGAGTAAATGTTTAAAAGGCAAACAGCAAATTGACAAATTCATAACGAGGTATCAAAACGAGGAGACATAGCACCATCTTAAAAACAAAATTAAAAATAAAAAGGAAGCATCTATGAATATAAAAAATGAATAGTAATTTTGGCCTCCTACTTTTTGTGCATATCAAGAGATATCTAAAAATGCTTTATATTTTGTTAAATGCCCTCATGTTTTCCAGAAGGCAGGCTTCCTGGGACACCCTTTACTTGATATCAGAATTGGAAGTCCAAAATATGTAATTATTTTTAATATTTGGTCCATTCTCAAGAACAACAGAAGAATATCTAGGATGGATGCTTTAGGCAGCTGATGGTCAGTGCTGCCTATTGCTACGTAGCGGAGCCCAGCCCTGGATGTAAACATGCTTGGCTCATGGACGGCTTCAACCAGCATGCAAATCTGCAAGCTAATGAGGGAATGCTTCATTAGATAACAGTACCTACAGGACCTGTGTTTAAAAATACATAATCATGCAACACCTGACACTCATACCAATAAACTTGTAAGTGGTCACAAAACTACTTTTCATGTTGGTTTTTGCCCCAATTATTGTCCTGATGCAGAAGCTGAGGCACAAGGGGCTGTGGCTTACCCAAGGTTACACAGTGATTCAGTAGGAGGGCTTGAAGGGGCACGACATCTGGTTTGTATTTCACTCTTTAAAGCAGATCCCTCTACCTTTGTCCTCTGCTCTTAGAATAAGTTAGCACTGTATAAAAAGCCATGTTGCCAAAAGCTGTCCTTCAGTGAGATAAGCATTTCCTTTTAGCTCACGTTATCCCCGAGACATCTGGGAAGATAAGTATTTTATAATGTTTATCATTCAGATCTTCTCTTTTCTTCTTTTTTTTACTAAAGAAATAACCTTTCTTTCATCCAGTAATGACAAGAAACTCCAGATGAACACTGTTTCATTTCTTAAACAACAAAGAAGGCTCTCCTAGAGCTAGTGCCAGCCATCAAATGGTACTGATTATTCTCTAAAGATGCATTAACATTTAAAAACAGTGTCTCACCATGCAATTTCTGGTTTTACAAAGGAATATGATAAGCCTTTATCAATACGGGGAGTGAGTAAAATCCACTTCTCAAATCTCCTTCCAGAAATTTCCTATTATCCACCGTGTCTTCCCAGCACCCTCAGGGAGGCCTCACACTACTGTCTTATGAGCTTTGTTCTGGTAAGGGAGGAGATAAGCTGGCATGCACTTGAAACCCAGTTTACTTTTTCCTAGATATTCCAGGGTACCAAGTTAGCGGCATGTGTAAAAGTCTGACCTTACCATGGTTCGTGTGAGCAGCTGCAATGCAGAGGAGAGGTCCAGGGAGCCCACACCCACGCCAGGTTCATGCAGGGAAGGAAGAGATTAGGGACAAAAAGATAAAATCTCACTTTGGTTTGCAATGATGCCCTTCTTGGATCAGAGGTGAGCTGACTTGTTTGTTGAGACATCCTTAGGCAGCTCTAAAACAGAGGCAAAAACCCAGCTGGAGCACGGCTGCTCTGAGCATGGAGGAGTTTTCTAACTTTTTTTGGTGTCTGTACGTCAGGAGTCTGAAAGAGCTTATGAGGGGATTCAAGTGAAGTTGGAGCTTTGGGAGAGGCAGGTACAATCCAGGAGAGCAGGAGAGGAGGCTGAGGGGAGAGGTGCAGGAGGGCTCAGTGGTGTTGCAGGAATAGGAGGCTGGGAAATGCCAGAGGGGTTTCAGACAGTTGTGAAAGTTTTTATGGGTTCATCCTGATGCATTCTTGCCAGCCAGTCTCCTTCCCAAGACTCTTTTCCCTTGGACATTTTCCAAAGTCACCCACAAGGCTGTAGCACAGCTATATGGTGAAGAGGCAGCATGTTCCCCTTGTCCTTGCCACTCATGAATTGCTCCTTCACACACTCAGCTTCTGCCCTGCTTCAGTTCAGCGCTGTAGGTCAGGGAGCCTGGGACAACTACTCCTTTCCTAGTACTTTCTCCCTTTGTGTACATCCGAGCAAGGCATGCCTGGGTCTTTGACTTCTCCTGAGGGGAGTATCGCAGCACCAAGTTAACATGGGTTTTCTGAAGGTTTTAAGGGAGTTGACGTGTTCCCATTACAGCACATACACCCCAGCTCATGAGGTGGAGCCATGGGGGAAGCTAGCCCCACAGTGTTGTTGCATATTTTACACCTTCTCTGAATTTAGGGCAAACAACAAAATAATCAAGCCCTTCATTTGCTAAAGTGCCTTCCTAGCTAATTTAGGGCTTCTTGACTCGTTTGATTTTCTTCTTTTTAATAGCCTCTTGAAAATCAAAATTAATTGCTTAAAAAAATTGAGCTAACAAATCCTCCACTTCCCCACTCCTCCTTCCTTGGCAGAATTTTTCCTCATTGTCCGTTTTTCTTGTAGGGATGCGCTCTCTCTTTTTCATGACATGGATTGTCGAAGAGACAAACAGAATCTGCCCCAGGGCTTGTCTCCATTCTTCTCCCCTGGGCTGCTTTTCTATCTCTTGCTAACATGCTGTATTGCCTTGTACCATTGACTCCTTGATAGCCTGGCTCCTGCTTTGTCCCACGCTCCCTTTAGGTCTGAAACACACCATTGCATCTGCTCCACATGTGGTCTTCCTCCTGCTTGTCTATTAACCTACAGCTGTGCTGAAGCTCTCATGCACACACATTTGACAGAGCCCTCATCTAAAAAGGATCCACTTGCAACCACGTGAGCTGGATCATTGCCTTGGTAGGTGATGTGATGGGGAGAAGATGTGCACTGGAGTTTTCAGAGAAGTTGGAGAACTGAGGAGTACCCAGAAAGACAAGTTTGCACTCTCTGCTTCAAGTGTGCTTTCACTGTGCAAATGTGTTCTTTCCCTGCTTGTGTCTCTGGCTGCTGGATTTTACATCTCATTCACAGATGAAATGTTCTCTGTTAACCCCCAAAGCTGGGGCTGCCTCAGAGGGTTGCTCTGCTCGCACTGCCACTCAGTGCTCTGTGTTCTGACATGGCTGACCCAGATAGCATCAGCATATGATCGCCACATCAGAGTCCCTGAAAGTCCTATCCTGAGCAGAGTTGCTGGAGAGGGCCAGATTCAAACAGAGGCCATCTAAGGAGCCTGTCCATCTCCAGGACATGGACACAAATGATCCCCTGCAACTGTCAGGAGGCTCAACCCCGGAGCTCTACATTCAGGGTCCTGCAAGCAGGTATCAGGATGCAAATACAATGAGGATGCTTATGGCAGCAGCTGGGCTAAAATCCCTCCAAAAAGCCTTGAATTTCGTCGACATTATTGGACACGCAAAGGGAAGAAATCCCCACCTTCCTTCTGTCGGTCCCATGTTTTATTTAAATGGACAAATTCTGTTCTTGTGAGTAGGTGATAAGGGGGGGGGAAATCATTTCAAGATCTAAATAACTCAGTGATCTGAAAATAAATTATATATATGTAACTACAAGAAAATGCAGGTCCTAACAGTTTGTTATACCTCCCTGTTACAAAAATCCAGGATAATCATAGGTCATCCCTTGGGCTTGGACACTATTATTTGTTTCCCACATACCGTACCACTCTGTTGTAGCTGCTGACCTGCTGCAGCTTGGGAGACCACATTGGAAATTCATAGCTAGTCAGTGCATGGAACAGCTTCCTCCTAGGTTGTAAAGTTGATTTTATGCTGATGAATGGCCCGTCTGTGTAACCAGGATGAAGGTGCATTATTTTCCTGTTTTTCATATGACTGAGCAGAACAATACCTTGGGGGACCTCAGAACAAAATTATCAGAGAGAACCATGCCCAGAAGTAACACAAAAGAAAAAAAATACATGCAACACTGTAGGCTGTAGCACTGAACACTGCCTCGGGAGGAATAGTCCTAGCACTGGATGAATTATTGTGGTCAGCCCAGATTGCTTTGTCATGTAAAGGATGCTGCAAAAATTGCAGACAGAGCATGAGGCTGTTGGATTACTTCAGGGGCTAGGGAACTGGTTAATAAAGAAGGTGAGAGGAAATTGTCCTTTTGCTTCATTAAGACTGGACTGGGATGGATCCAAAAGGTCTGGGTTCAGGGTGTGAGCACAGCACCCTTTGTCAACCTCCTTTGGGACCAGGTCCTGTTGAAGCAACGGCCCCTTCCTGCTTGCGCCACTGGCACAGCCTCAATTTACCAAAGTAAATACTGAGGAAATACAAAGACTTTCTACAGTTAACTAGAAGTTGGTCTGTCAAGCTTGCATCCCTGCTCAGGACTGTTAGCAGTCATCGATTTTATATGTAATTGCCCTGTTTTCTAACTCAATCCTCCCAGGCTGCTGAAACGCTGCTTAAGAGCACAGCTGCTTTCAGTCAAGTTAACTGGGTAGGGAAAGCATGGTCACAGGAGTGTCCCCTCTTATTAACTCTCTCCATAACCTACACACATCACCCATGGCTGGGAGCAGAGGTGAAGTGTGCCCCTGGCCAGGATGGGCAAATATGACAGCCCAGCCCAGGCATAGTGGTCCTCTGTCCTCTCGAGCACCACAGGTCTGAGCGATGATCTGATTTAGCTCAGAGCTTCCCAGGTGTGGAGGTGGTGCTGAGTGTAACCAGTTGAAAGATTTCTTCCCAACATCCAACATAAATCCATGCTGAGACTGTGAGGGTGCCACCTTCTTCTGGGGAAGGTGGGCAAAGGGACTTCAGAGAGCAAAGTGTGGCTGAGAGGGATCAGTGCGACCTTGGGACAGGACTCTCATGGTGAGAATAGGAAAGTTTGGAAAGGAGGAGGTCTATGATGTTCAGCTTTGGTGGAGAAGTGAGTGAGAGACAGCAATGTAAGATCTGTGAGGGGTGGGGGTTACTCTGGAAAGCTTTGGAATGAATGGATCTCCTCTCCTTCTTCCAAAAAGAAGCACCCACAAAGGACCTGCAGACAACAGTCTGACCCATCTCCAGTGCTGCAAGAAGCTTTTCATCCCCCACCATCTCCTACTCAGTCTCTGCTGCCCCAGGGCTGCAGGCGAAGGAGAGAATGGAAGGAGGAGAGGAGAGAGGAAAGATTCATGTCGGGGAGACCAGAATAAGTAGACACAGGTCCAAGCCCTTTGCTGTGAACCCTGCAGCCCTTCTGATGCTGTCTAAGGGAAAAACTGCAGAAACAGCAGCTGTTGCATCTCTATGTTCAGATGGACCCGTTACCCAGGCAGAGCAGCAGCGCCAGAAGGTCTGCAAATATGTGGTCCTGGTGTTCTGGCTGCTGGAAAGCCAGTGGTTTTGGTAATCCAAAGGAGAGGTCTGATGTCCTACACAGCCTGCTGTGCTAAACCTTTTGCCGGTCCCTAGGGTCAACTCTAGACCCCTAAACCTGGCAGATAAACCAGTGATTTCCAGGCTTGGAAAAAGTGTGGTGAGATTGTGAGAGCACTCGTGGTTTTATTGTTGGTGTTACCATGCTTGATGCCAGAGTGCACCTCTGAAAGAGCCTCTTGTTTTGCTGCACTGGAAGCCCTAAAGCTTTCAGTGCCAATTAATTAACCTGTGAAAGTTTTCCATTGCTTCATATTTTGTTATTAATCTCTGCCAGGCTGGGTAGTTAGGCTTTTAGTGGAGTTTTGCTAAAGCTGACTAGAGAATAACTGCTTAGCTTCATGGACAACTTTCAGGTCTCAAAGTCCTGAGTGACTGGAAAGAAAACAAAACCTCTCGGGGAAATCTTTTAAATAAAACAGTTGTGTGAAAGTGGGATGTCATCCTGTATTTTTCACGTCTCCTGGTCAGCAGCATGCTGACCAAGGGGTAGGAAAAAAAACCCTACTTCATTTCCTTCCATGCTTCACTCAGGGTCAGTTTTTTCATTCAAGGCCACTTAGACTCAAAGCAGAACTTGAACCTGTATTTCCCAAGTCCTGGATCTGGGCTCCAGTGAATTCACGATCAGCTGAGCTAGACAGCCCCCTTTCCTCAGTCTCTGTTAGAAAACTTTGTCAGAACTGATACATCATGAGAGAACTCTTTGACAATGCTTTGACAGTGCATTGAAAATATCTCAATTCCCTCTCCTTGTGATATTTTTGGCTGCTTTTGCTTATTTGAGTTTTGTTGTTTCAGGGAGAGTTTTAAAGCAGAAAATAAGATTTTTTAGAAGGATATGTCAGTGCAGTGTGCGTCTATCTGGGCAAAGAGAAAGAATATGCTGGAAACTATGGATCGCTCAAAGCCAGCATTCGCCACAGCTTTGAAAAGCTTTCATGTAAAGCAAAATGTGTTTGTTAGGATTCAGGAAAACAGGTTTCCACAGCTATAATCAGATCCTAATTTTAACAGAATGCTTGAATCGCCAAAGGGAATTGCACTGTATTTATTGATTCTACTTTGTTATGGGTTTCGCTGCTTTGTAAAACACTGCATTTAGACACAATGTTCAGATGTGATAAAAGGCTACATTAATCAGCAAAAGGGCATGGCTGAGAAGCTTTCAGAATAGCAGTAGAAAATTTCAGCAAGAAAAGCTGTTTATCCCCAAATTTGTCTGGCCCAAGCAATAATGATGTCTGAGGTTCTCCAAGGTCCTCCACAGAAGAGACCGCGTGCTCTACGACACAGCTGCCCCAGTTCCACCCTCAACATCCGATAGCCTGCTAGAGATACACAGCTAATTACAGCACATATCTGGGGTGGAACAGATCAAAACATAGTTGGGAAAAATCCCTGTGAGCAAAACTACACCCACTTGGATCTAATTTGGTCTAAGTTACCCTTCCACTGAGTGGGAGTTACAGGTAAAGCTCATGAGTTGAGTTCTGTAAAGCTTGTCAGGCAACTCCAGGGCCAGTTAAGATCTCTGTGGGACTCCTGAAAGTCCTTAGAATTCTGGGGAGTTTCTTAGGGTCTTATGAAGAGAGAAATCTGAAGACAGCTGTGTAAGAGTGACAAGTAATCTCATCCTAACCATGACTCTGCTGGTACTTCTCTAGCTAGCCTTGAGCAACTCGCCGTACTCTGGTCATTTCTATTTCCAAACCTGTAAAAGGGCAATAAAAGGTATCCAGCAGTCACAACTTTGAGCAAGGGCAATCCATGCTCAGGGTAGGATATTAAAATGGAAAGGACTATATATTCTGAGCACTATTACATAATTATTCAGAATAATTTAGTAATTACAATCCATAGATTTTTAAGGTCATCGGGGACTATTTCCTGATGGTCCAGGTTGAATTTCTCCAGCCAGAGACTGCGGGACTTTCCTCAGTACTTTCCATCTACAGGTCTAGAGGCTGAACTGGGATATGTCTGGTGGTACAGCAGGAACCACAGCCTCTCTAGGCTCGTACTGACTGCACAGGGGCTGTCAATATTATTGACAGATTGCTGTTGTTTCTGTCTCGCAGAGTTCATTCTCTGTTTTCATATTTTGCTGACTTCTTTCACAACTTTTTTTTAAACTGCTCTTGAAGATTTCAATTTCCAGACAACAAAAATCCCAAAGCCACACAAATAACAGCATGTTTTGTTGATAAAAGAAAGAGGGTTATGATGAATAACACATTCCCTTTATGTTTGTGTAAACTTCTTGATTAAAACATGACAGGGGAGAGAATTGTCACCAAATTGACAATTCCAGTGATATTAACAATTTTTCACACAAAGTATATTTAAAAGATAAGGCGTAGCTTTAAGAGAAAACATTTTTAATTTTTTTTTTTTTAAAAAAGAGAGCAGATACAATGATGCATAACTTAGGACACAGGTCCCCACTGGCCTCTGACTGATGGGGCATCTCCCGCTCTGCACGCAGCCTCCAGCCACTGCCCTGGCTTTGCTCAGCCACTGACCCGGGCACCAGCAGCGGCTCCCCACACTGTCAAAGATGAGCTGATCATGCCTGGAGACCAGCTAGTGTTCCCCTGTGTCTGGTGAAGAGTCTCATGAGGCTTCAGAGGCAGAAGTTTTCTTCATCACAGAGCTCTCGTTGCCAGCACAGCCCTTTGCCAGGTCTCCAGACTTTGCTCTGCTCTGGCAGCTGCGCTTCCGCAGCAATGGCGCTGCACATCTGATTGTAGATGAGAGGAGCAATTAGTAATTAAAAATAATAATCTTGCAGTGTTTGAGTTGTACTTTCCTTGATTGCCACATGCATGGAATCTTAATTTCACTGATAAATCTTGTGCTTTTGGCTTCAACGTACTAATGCATTTCTACTCCAGAGCAGGCTGGAGTCTGCAGCCTGGGTTTGTAGGTGGCATCAAGGATCTCTCCCATGCCTGATCCAGTACTGCTCATTCCTCTTTGCCTGTAACAATTATTTTAAACTCTCAGAGGAAATAGTGCATGACTGTATTGCCAAAAAAATTTTTAAAGATAATTTTAGTTACTCATATTTTTATCCCAGGAGTTCCTCACAGACAGATATTACAGAAAACTAGTTTGTAGGGTACATATTTTGAGCTATTGCTCAGATATTTTTTTTTCTGTCACGAGGGGTTAAACCTTACTGAGAAGCTAGTCCAATGGCAAAATGGGTTTCATGTATTAGAGTGCCATTCTCCACTCTAGCAGTCAGTTTCATAAAGGCATTCTAGCACCTCTCCCTAGGATGAGCATTCAACACATTTCATATTATTCTACAAAAATAATAAAAAGTCTTTGTAAAAGTGCTATGTCACCTGAACAGTTGAAATTTTGCCCCTCAGTGATGATACATGGAGGCATTTTGATGGACCAAAATGAAGAGTTTTCATTAAAGCACTCAGTCATGAGTTTTGCTATGATGAGGTACCACTCTTTCTTACACTATTCTACAGTTACTGTCTCTAACTACGCAGCTCAAACCAAAAATCATAATTTCGTTAATGTGTACTTAAAACAGATAAGGACAATTAATGCAGTCATTTCCTTTCTGTTCTTTTGGATTCAGACTTCAAATTTTTCCCATCACTGATTCTTCTTACGAGAAATGGATTAAATGTCACATATTGAGGAGCTATGAATGGGTGAATTGCCTCTGCTTTCACACCTTGTCTGTACATCACTTGAAACTATTGGCAGATGAGAAAATATGGAAGAAGTAGAAAGATTCAAAAATGTTATTCAAAGATTAATGATGAGAAGAAAGAACAACATGCTGAAGGTAACATCTTTTATCAGGTCATGGCATACCTGATAGATGTCCAAAACCAGAATTTCAGCCAGGAAGGATGCAGAGAGGAGTGAAAAGGTAAAAGAAGTTAAATTTCAACTGTTAAGTTCAGTTCCACAAATGGCAGGTGTCCTGAGTTTTGTAAGATTCCCAGATAAAGTATATATTCAGTATTTATATCTGCATATAGGGCTTAATGATATGGTCCAAACCCCAGATCTGAACTGAACTCTTCCACAACATAAACAGTAGGTGCTACGTGGCTCTGGAAGTGAGCACATCTCCCCTGTGCTATATTCAGATGCAATAGGCCTCCTGGCCTATATTTAAAAGGCATATCTCGACCTTAAGGTGTTTGTGTGATGTACTTTTCATCCATGCAAGACAGGTGCTTGTGGTTCCTTCTGAGGAGGACACAACCCTGCACTCGCCACAGAGACAGCTCCATAGACCCTCAGACAAGATCACTGCTTTTACCTTCCTACCCCCTGGTGTGGTGAATCCCACCCTCAGTAGCCACAATTCAGCTTTGCATATTGTGAGGGGATCAGTGCTTTATCCCTAAAGTTTCTTGCTTTCAAAAGCTGGCCCACTGCATTTTAGCCTTGCTCTCTGCTGGTCGCTAAAGCACGACACAGCAGAGATTTATGTGACCAGCCACCCTAGCCAGCAAAGGAAACATATCCAAAGTATTCACTGTGCCACGATGCTCACTTCAACATATCCAGAAATAGTAATATTGTACGTTTATTTAGCATCTGCTTGAGGAAAGTGCATCTTTAATAACCATCAAAATACAAAGGCAGTCAGATGCTAACACCTCTCTTTCCACCCCTTTGTTTCAAACCGCTCTAAGGAAGCTTTATAAACCATGCTGATGAATGGAGGGTCCAGCACTGAAAAAAAAAACCAAAAAAAAACTGTGAGATAGGCTGGTTTATTTCTTCCTTCATGAGGAGAGAACAGTCTCCACTGAAGCAGGGAAATAGAAAATGAACCTCCGAGGCAGTCATGCAAAATTTCAGACAGAGGCTTACTCGTGTGATTCTGTTTAATCACCATCCATTTCCTCTTCACTCTTCAACTAAATAATAAATATGGAGTGGCTTTTTTCATTACCATTTGAGCCAAAACTGGTCCTGGAGAAAATATGAAAATAAGAGGTGAGCCTTGAAATCAGTGGGCTTCACTGATTTTAAATACAAGGCACCTGTGTAAATTTGTAATCCAATAATTAGTAATCCATCACCTTTCTATCTTAGGAACTCTCAGGAGAAATTTCCATATCCAAGTGCAGCACACATCATAAATCCACTCCAAATGATTTTTAAATTTGTCCTTTCCAATTCCGGTTTGAATTGACATTTTGTTCTGGTTGAAGTGGCATCCTCAGATGCCTTCTCCCCTGCAATTAGTTGAGATTAAGCAGTTGGAGAACCAGCACAGCAAAGATCAGAGATGCTCATAGTCACTGGTGCTTTGATCATACTGAACAGCAGAACAGCAGTAGGCTGCAGTTTGTGACTTTAAGTTGCATATATAAATATATTTCTGAGGCTGCTTTAAAACGATCTGTAGCAGGCTGTGGCAGCAAGTGGACAGCATTTTTATGCTAGCAAGCAGCTTATGTGCTAGAGTCTGTCTGCAGCTTCAGTGCAAAACACACGGAGCCTCATCACTTCTTTGTTCAATATTTATATCTTCCTGCACTACTTAATGACATGCTAAAAAAAAACTGAGCGTGTTCCAATTGCGGATCTGGATTTATTTAATCACTGGCAATCTGAAAGCATTCAGAACTTTGGGTTATTAGTATTTTATATAAATGCTGCAGATCATCTTTTGGAGGATGTGTGCCGGCTAGTCCAGCAATGTGAGCAGCCTGAGACAGGCAGTACAGCACAGGGTTTTAGTCACACCCTATCCATTGAATTTAATAGCAGTTGAGCAGCTAAAACGCCTTATCAGGGCTGTGGAAGTGTATCCCAGGGTGAGCATACACTGGCCACAGCTGCCTGAATCCTATCAGCTAATGCCGTCTGCTTGGCTGCACCCTGGGTAGAGCGCACGTTACGGGAAGAAAAGTTTGACATGTGGGCTGAGTTAATATGAGTATTTGAAAGCCGAGATGCTCTGTGCACTTGCACACTTCCTAAATGCTTCTAAAAACTTTATTATTCAATTTCTGGTACTTGTGGGCCAGGGTTGAGATGCTACAATAACAACCAGACGTGGAGTACTTAGGCCTTTGTACTTCCTTTGGTCCTGGGGAAACTGAGATCAAATAGACGAATACAAAATCAAATAAGCAGACCCCTGAAACTCACAGAAATGTTTTGGATCCCTCTGCCTCTAAATTGTTGGCCTATGCTTTAAATTCCCCAAATGCTCAACAGTTGTTCACAGGGCTGTTGCTTTTTCGTCCCCTGAACTGGCTCCTTATCTCTGAGGAACAAAGCGTTGGGGGATGCTTTGCCCCTCCCTGGCTAATATTTACGTAGTGAAATCAAAGTCACAAAAATGATGGGCTGCTCCTCTTGTCATGCAGTCACTAGAATTTCCTAGCAGTTACATGTCTCTTTGCAAAATCTAGGCACGTCAACACCGTGAACTGCCTGAAAAAGAGACCAATGCACCTACAGAGGAGGGTCAGAACAGGATCTGAGAAAGTGAGAGGAATAGAGAGAGAGATGGGGAATAGGTAGAGAAAAGTCTAGCACGAGAAAATATTCTTTAAAAAAAAAAAAAAAAAAAAAGATGGAGAAAGAAACACTAAAAACGCATTTTGCCCTGGGGGATTTCCAGCAACTGGACTCCTGCGGTAGATCTTTATTGAAAGAATAGCATCTGGTTTTCACAAATAGTTTTTGAGCAGTACCTTTAAATGAATTTGCAGAAGAAGGATGCATCACTATCTTCATTATACCTGTGGGAAAGCTTGGGAAAAGAGAGCTGATTTGCTTAAAGTCAAACTTTCTACTGGCTGGAACAGCAACAGTCTCTTGAGTCACTCTTCACTGCTTCCTTGGCAGAGGTCTAGTTCTGCTGTGCCACCAGTTCTCTGTGTGTACAGACTAAGGCAAAGTGGTTTTGCTAGACATTTCTTGCTGATGCTCAGTGAGATGCGTTTGCTAAGCAGAAGTGATCACATTCTTCTTTTGTTGTCCAAATTTCATAGTACCTTCCCTACGACTCTGTTGTTTAATAGTAAAAAATACTGCTCACCACTGCTTGAAGTTTTTAAAAAATTAGTTTCCCTGCAGAGTCATAAGAAAAATATGGATGAGTTTCCACATAGCTAATCCCATCCAAAGAGCATCCTCTGAATGATACTGCAGGAGGCATCCCAGGCAAGAGAGATGTACATAGGAGCAGCACACATGGCCATGAAAATGTTTTCCTGACAGCATTGGCACAGCCCAGCCATTTGAGGGGAGAGGGATCTGAGACATTTCTGAGAGTCTGGCATTTTTGCTTATTGAGTATTTTATTTATCCACTGGTTCTTCCCAGTGTCCCTCAGGACTGATGTTTGAGAAGCCACAATGCTCCAAGCCTGGTGGTTACTGCAGTGTCTCAGCTTGTGGGGTAATCTGTGGCACCTGAGCACAAGTACCCCAACTGGACACATGTACCCTCTCTGGGACACCACTGCTGATGGGAACGGCAGTGCCATAACCACTCTCCCCCAAACTCTGTTCCTGAAGCAGCACAAACAAACCCTACAGTATTTGCAAACATTTTGAATATGATGGAGCTTGGTTTTGAGTGGGAATTGGTTCCAATCGTGGCCAGTCAATCCAATTGATATCTGGCCCAGCCCACTGCTGGCACACACCTCCCCATCTTAAATTTTAAAAAAGCAGGAAGGAAGCCAAGAGGCAATGATCGGTGGGGGCTCAGCTGCCCGTCGGCTGGCAGGTCACAGCTGACTCTGCTGTTCTACACGTGTTTGCTGCCTTTGCTAATCCCAATGGGCCAGAGTGATTTATTTTTCCATTCCCTTTTTGTAAACCATCCATTGGCAGCAGCCAAAGTCAATCAATTGCTTCCACCAGCGCTCGCAGCGCAAACAGCAGTCATACAAAGCAAAGACGGCAAAAAATGACAGAGGGAGAGAGCGGGCGGCGGGGGAGCCTGCACGGAGCCAGCTGCTCTCGGATGGAGCTTTGCTCAGCCCTGCAACCTGTGACACTCCGGTGTCACTCACTGCCGGGAACCCCGGCAGCCCTGAACCCCACTGAGGGCTGAGGAGCATCACCTTCACAAGCAGAAGCCTTCTGGTCCAGCTGAGGGGCAGGCCATGGAAAAACACACTGGAGAGCTGGAAATACAGGCAAAAGCTTCATGTCTGTAGAAGCAGCGCTCCTTTTCCTTGAAAGCAAAGGCATCATGTATGGTCTTCTGTTATTTTCCTCTGGGCTGGAGAGAAATTGTGAAAGGTCTGCTTCATGGAGAAGGTGTCCTCCAGCGAAACGCTCTGAGGGTAACACAGTGAGCAGACCCAGAGGATTTCATTGCTCCTACATTGCTGTTCTTTTACAACAAAATTCCCAGGGGAAAAGTAGCAGTATAAAGAGGGTAAGAGTGATTTTGATGATGAACTTCAGTTTTTCTCGTTTCATAAAAATGAAGTTGAAGTACTTCAGGAATGTCATTCTCTTTTGCACTTACTGGATATCCACAGGACTCAAGTTCACTCTGTTAACTGCTTGCCCCGTGCCACCCCAGAGGCAGCTGCCTTGCACACAAATGTGTAATATCACTGAAGTGATGGATGGCAACTGCATAAAAGATACCAGTATGACACAAGGCAGGAGGATACCTCATTTTAGGGAGAATATACAGGGATTTAAGCAAGCAATGAATAACTACTAGGTTTTGATTTCTTTTTGATCCAGAGTTTAAAACTTGAACTTTTGAGAATTTTCAGTGAAATTTCATTATAAGAAACTAGAATCCCTGATCTGAAATTATTCCGAAAATGCAACTGAATACTCGGGTACTGGACTGGACTGGATCACGCAGGTGAGTCTTTGATCACACTCACTGAACCAAAGTTTTCCAAATATTCCCCTGACACAGCTCAATCCTATAAGCAAGGGTTAAAAACAAGAAATTGTACTGTTTCTTTAAAAAACAGAGCACCTCTGTTCATCTTAAATATGGAAAGGAATGAGAATGGGAACATGAGCTCAGTGTGTGCTGTGTGAAAGTTTTGATGGATGTGAAAAGACAACCATGCTAGGAAGTGATGCTTTTCTCCATTGTGCTGCTTTCTTGGCCTGTAATCTCATCTAATTTTGCATCCAATTTAAAGGACCTCCACAGGTGGTTCTGCAAATACAAGCTACGGTATCAGCACAGCCTCTCAGGTTCTTTCTAAAAACATTTAATTATTGCCACCCTTGTGTTTATTTTGCCCAGTGAACAGCAGCAAGCACATAGTGAGAAAATACCGTGGGCACCTCCGAACAAAGATTGAGTCTGGAGAAGGAACCATACCCGTCCGGTGTCATAACACAGCTCAGACGTGGGACGGCGTGTTGCTGGGAGAGCAGCTCATCACCATGTCCTGTACAGACAAAATTGCCAGGTACCGTAGCACCTGATGTATATACATCACAAAAATCTTTTCATGTGAAGATGAAGTTTGATGCCACAAACTATGGCTGCCACTAGGGAATAACTAGCAGGTGCTGACAAACCCTGTGGTAACAAAGACCTTCTTTGTATGCAAAAAACAGACCATATAAATAGGACAGAATATAGATAGGACATTTTCCCAAATTCTCCATGGGTCATTAATTGCTTTTTACAGTGTGACAAAAATATAAACTCTCTTTGCAGCATTTTTGCCAATAGAATTTCAGTGTGCAAAGAAAATACATCCACTCTGCTCTTATTGGATCATCTACCCCAAACTTGCAAACCAACTATCATGCAGATAAACTTAGCTCATCTGTACCCTGTTGGATAAAGTGCCCTAAAAGCTGCTAAGAGTATTTCTACTATGTTGAACGTCATTGCAGAACTCTTATGTCACAGCCACCTCTGCGGCTTTCTGCTCTTGCCTGTAAATACAACATATATTTATCTAGAATAATTGCCTTTTAATAAATATTTCATAATTATTCCATGGTGGCACATAAATGTAAACACATTCGCCATTCTCAATTTAGGGAGTTAACTAACATCAAATGGTGGCTATTGCAAACTTAGAACAAAGTGTGCACATCTGGATGCGTACTTATTCTACTACATATTTATACATGCATGTATAATTATGCTCATAATTATATATATATTATGTCCATTAGCTATAGATGCAGCTCTACATGTACACTACATTACATTATAGCTATAAAAATGTAAATTTTATGATCAAATTTTCTACTGGAATGTCATGCCTAAGAATTCAGTTTAACTACATCAGCCATGAATTTGGCCCAATTATTAAAGGCCAATATAAACATAATCTTGCAAAAAAAAAGCGTAAAGCTTTTGTTTAATGCAAATGCAGAAATTCTGCTCTCAGCTTTAACCAGATGACCTACTGAAGTTAAATTAGTCTGTAGGCTTAGCAAAGCCTGGTATTTTGGCAGAAGTCTGTATGACTGAACCAGCAAATAGAAATATTGACTCACAAAATCAACCTTCTGCTAAGTGTATTTGTCACAACTGTTATGTTTGCATGAAGGATAAAGAGAAATTCTGCTATAATATTTTTATTTATTCATAAAGAAATAACAGAAAACCCAAACTGTTTTCAGTGGATCTCCTGCATTTCTTTTAGATGCAGCTCGGCTTTCCAAATTCAGATTCACATGGAGTCAAAAAACTAAACAAATTTAAATTTGAGAATGGAAATATTGCACTCTCTGTGGTTTTGAATGTCATTAGCCAGTGAATTCAATATCAGCTTTGTGAACAGTATCACATTTGCTGTTGATGGGGATGTTGACTGTAATACACAGTCTCAAAGCTGGGTTTTCTCCAAGCACATCTGCTAAGCTCTTTCAGTGAATCCTTTCCTTGTTGCCGCAGATCTTAACAACATTAAAGTCTGTGAAGAATACAAGAATCTACCACAATGTTCTTGCAGGATAAAAAAAATCTTGCAGCTCTCATCTTTGATACTATTATTGCAATGTTGTATGATTTATTGCAGATTTTATTATTTATTTGTGCTGTAACTCTTATGGGCATAGGTTTTTCCTAAACTAAAAAAAAAAAAAAATTATCAGCAATTGTTATTTCCTGCTTTGAACAGCAAATGTTCAGCAAAGGTACTCTCACCAGGGATAGTTAAAAAAGAGGTGGAAAAAGCAACACTGGTAGGAAAGGTGGTAGTGTTGTGGCACTATGAGTGCTTCAGAAGTTTGGATATTTGTGTGTTGCACTCCACTGAGGAAATCTGCAAAACGTTTTTCAGAGCGAACAGCCATGCATGCAATGATGGGTCTGCCTAACAGGTTGTTGTGGTGAGAGCAGCACAAGTCTGCGCAAAATCAACAGCCAGAACCTCAACTACGGGTCCCAAAAGCCACAGAGTTTCAGTAGTTTGGTTCAGGGGTTTCTTATTTGACAGTGAAGCTCAGTCACCCACAACCCAGTTGGCCTTTCCTACTGCATCATCTTGACAAATTTCCTAACCCTACATGTCTCCCAACAGATCTGCTGGCAGCTGGCACAGGGGAGCTCCCCTGTGTCCCACCACAAAAAATACTTCCAAGCACCATGGGCTCCTTGGTCAAGTTAAGAGCTCTGGCATAGCGAAAACGGGTAGAACAACTGCTGAATTAGCAGATTAAAAGATCAAAAAAGCACAGAGATTCAGAAATCGATGAAGGTTACAAGAAAGACGGAGTGGTCATTCCTAATCAAGGGGAAGGATGACGGTAGGAAATTATCATAGAAGAGCTTATTTGTGGGTCTGGTGCAGGCAGCTCCAATAACTGAAAGTGACGGAAACCAGACAAGGGGCCCAAAGAAGGATGTTGAGGAGGAAAATTCAGAATTAATAAAGTAGAGAGCATGGAGTTGAATGTAAAAATAATCACCTTTCACATGAGAAACAGAGTAAGGCAAACAGAGTCCAAAGAGTGCTGGGGGCATTGCCATGGCATGTACCATGGTGAAGGGTCTGAAAGCTTCTGGAGAGAGTGCCCAAGGCTATCTGGAGATGTTCCCAACCCTGGCTGCACTTGGAGATCATCCCTTTCCCTTCCTTTCTCTCTCACGGTCACATTGTGAAACCTGGTTCTGCAATTTTATTTGCACCAGGCTCCAAATTGCATATATTTGTGTCATAACTTCAGTTGAGTTCACAGCTTCTAGTTTGGGAATCATTGTGCTAGTGAAAAGAAAGCACCAATAATGCAGAGAATGTTAAAAAAAAATCTCTTGCATAGCACAAAATAAGCAGTATCCTCAGTGCTGGCCACCAGTGACAACATTGCTGGAAATTTTTAGCTGCTATAAATTTTATGTAGAGCTTGGCAAATAGTTGTAAGAAAGGTCTGGATATCTGCAGTAAGTTTTTCCCAAATTTCAGTTTAACACATTAAATTAATCATAAATAAATGATTAACTTTTATCCTTATTATCCTTACCTGTAAGGGGAAGAAATCCAAGGGTTCTTCACCTGACCTTTGTTTCAGCACATACAGGGCTGTTTTCTGCCTTTCTTGCCTCTGGCCATAGCAAGTGCAGGCAGGAAAGGAGTTCAGTGGACAAAATTGCTGTATGAGGGCCCTTATCCTGCTCCTGCCCCCACTGAAGAGATCAGCAGATGGTTTCTGTGCCACACTTCAGACTCCAAATATTTGCTCTACCATGTAGACAGTTGACTCTTCAAATGTCTGCAGGATACAGGAATCTGGTTGCACGTCATCCAGACTTGTCTCACAATGAGGAAAAAAAAAGATCTTTAAAGCTGAAATTCATGTTTTTATAACCAAGATTTGACAAAATTCTGGCTTGTATACTTTGGATTTTATTGCTTGTAAAAGCCCCTCAGGAGCACTGGGCTATTAGAGAATGTTTCCTCCTGAAAATCTAGCCAGCAGCCGGTAAAATATACATCATTTTGCATTATTTGTAAAGGACATTGCTATCAGAATATCAATGACCCAAGAATGGAGAGAGTTACTCAAGAAAATGAATAATATTCTATAAATCATGTATCTAACGATTTATGTTCTTTCTTGCTCACAGGATAGCCATAAGCAGAGAGTGGTTTAATCAGATTTATTTGTTATTGAAAGGCATTTAGCAATTTTTATCACTATCACCACAGGTTTGAGAGAATTTGATGCTTGGTATGCATTATTTGGGCTCTGTGGCTGTGTTGAGATTGCAGGATAAACAGCTTGGTATCATACCTGCTCCCTTACTGAATTAAGCACAAAGCACAAACACTTCTGGCATGAATACTCATGTGCTTTGGCTCAGGCAGCGAATTACGAGGTGAAATTCTGTGATTGCATTATAAAGAAGGTCAGACTAGATCGTGGTGGTTCCTTCTGGCTTTAAAAACCTATGCATTTATATGTGCAAATTTAAAGTTTGGGCACTGTGAATCCCCAAATAAACCACCCTATGAGAGTGTTTGCTTTCGCACTCACAACTTCTGTGAGCCTCACAGTGCAGCTGACGTGAATTCAGCCCCTCAGTGCCTTAGATTTTAGGACCAAGCCACATTCTTTAGACTCACAGTTCATTAATTACAGTAACACCTAAGATTTTGACCTTCATTTTCCTCTGTAATGTACACTGTATACAAGAGTGAAAAAAAAAACAATGTCATGAACAAAATAATTTTGAAAATGATCAGCTATTTGGGGAAAAAGTTGTGTCATTTAGCATTTTCTTGATGCTTTATGTCAGCACAGACATTACAGCCCTCAGAGAATTTAGACCTTTTGTGAGAGCAAACCCATTCATACAATGGGCCAAATTAAACCTCTTTTCATCTCCCTGTCTCCCACTAAGGCTGGGCACAGAAGCACAGCTCATACCTTTGCTCATTAGAAGGTCAGTGCAAGGTTAATGCTGCTGCTGGTGGAAGCCTCTGCAGTTGCTGTTGGGGAGCAGATAAGTGTTTGAAGGAAAATCGACATACATGCACGCGTACCCACACAGGCATGCACACACACACACAACCACACACATTTAGCTAAAAAACAAGGGTATCTCTAGAGCTGAGTTCCTCTCTGAGAAGCTAAATACAACAACCAAACACTAGGAAGGTTCAGCGCTAAATTCTGTCTCAGACCCTCAGAAATGTTCAGAACAGTGAGAACTGAGAGGTGCTCAGGTTCCTACCAGCTGCAGGAGTAGGATTTACAGCATTCCGTTGGTGTCCTGAGGCCTCAGGGACACCAGTTCTCTCCTTATATCCCCTTTGGAGACATGGCCTCCGGGCACACAAACCTAGCCCCACACTGAGCCCCTCCTCCCCTGTGCAGCACTGCTGGCTTCCCACAGCACGCAAAATGCGTACGTGTGCGCCAGATTTGCAGGTGGGAGTTCACACAAGCAAATGCATACATTTATAAAATAAGAATTTCCAAATGTCTCTACTTCTTATTCCTACAGCAGAAGAAAGATGAAAGACTGGACAAAATATAAAAAAAAAAAATATGTACTTCTTTTACTGAAGTGCATCACCACTCAGGATAGACTTGTAGGGGAAATTCAGTCAGCCACAGAGTACAGAAACCTCCTTCTCTTCCATAAACTTTCTCCTCTGATTCACGGAAACAGTGGCTGAGCTTCAGGCGAGCCTCCTTCCACTATGTCTCATCCCCTAGGCCCACCATGCCCTCGGTTTTACAACACGTACCTCCCTTCTGTATTAAGCGTCTTGTTCTGTGCTGTGAACTCACCACCAGGTTTATACATCTCATCACCAGCATCTCAGTCTCTTCTTCTTCCATACAAAGAAACTGGAGAAATTAGTTCTCCCAGTGTCAACCAATCCAAAATAGCAGGGCATTTGCCCCTGAACAGCTGCACAGAAAGGTTTAATGATTGCCATTGCCCCTGGTTTGGCAGAGGAGTGCAATAGTGCTGGGAGCATGTGGAGGAGGCCACCGTGGTGCTTCACAGCACAGCAGACCCATAGCATGAACAGGCGTTCCCAGGTCCTGCATTGTCACATCACCTCCCCTGCCATACACATGCAAATCATTCTGAGGATCTTGATCTGAGCACTCCATACTGAGGTTTATTTTAAAAAATAGTTCTTACCTTGTTTTCCCATTGGAAACCGAGTTGCGTAGTGCACAGCTCTTCCCCAGGACCCTCTTCCTTGACAGACCTTAGCAAGGGACCTGGAGACCTTACTCTATGGCCAGGACAGAGCATGTTCACTCTCACTGGGTATCTAGCTGATGTATTTACTTCAGAGAGACGCCAGCTTTCTGTGCATCAAACTTACAGCTACACACAATAACCGTGTATGGACATACTTGTAAATGCACTAGTGGTGGCACTTGATCTCTCTCAGAAGTGGGCATCTGCAGCTGCCCTCGCAGGGTGCAGGCCTGGGGAACATACTTTGCAGGGTGTAGCATTTGGAGGAGCAATCCTCACAAACACTGTCTTTACACATCAAATAAAAGCCAGAATTCCGTGTTTATTTTTTAAGCTCTGTCCTTAAAATTGGTTTCTTACCACTACTTCTCAAAAGATCACCTTTAAAAGTTTTTGTGTGTTTTCTTGCCACCAGGTTAATGGTCATCCACTTCCTCGTACTTCCCAAAAACAGTGACATTAAGCCCAGAGGTTAAATAAGACTTTGAATGTCTAAATTATATCTCACCCATAAAATGGCACAGACAATAACTAGGAACCTCTGAACTTTGCGTTACAGCATTTCCAGTCTATTCTTGTGCCATGGCTAAGGTTTGGGGATTATTTAGGTGCACGAGCTAGAGAATAGGAGGGAATCTTCATTGAGAACGTGTTCAGAGTATTGGAAGGCAGTGTAGCCTCAAGGCACTGCTTCAGGATTTAGCAGTAGGAGTCTGAAGTAGCGTTTTACAAGATGGTTTTAGCACATTTAAGCTGTATTCAAATGTAGCATATAAAAATGAAAGACTAAAAGTCAGTGTAAGAAATTGGCATTCTTAAATCTATTTTAGTGTTAGCCTGTCGAGCAGAGTAATTGTTACCAGAAGACTGAGCCTGACAAGGTAACTCTTAAGAAAAGCTACTTCAAAGGCTGCATATTAATGTAAATGAAAATCAATTAACACAGCTAGGTCTTCAATTAGAGATGATTTGTGCCCGAGATTTGTAATTCTCTCTCTTAACCCCTTTCTGTGTGACTGAGATTTCAATTTCAATCTTTCACCACAAGGTACGTTCCAGAAAACATATATAAACCACCTACTGTTAGAATATAGATCAAAAACTAATGCACTAGTTCCAGTTTCCAAACCAATAATGGCTAAATGGTCGTATAAATAGGAACACCACAGGTGTTCTGCTGAGCACAGGCCACTATGAATAACAATTTATATTGTGTGAAGCGTAGCTGGAAATATTGGTAATAGAAACTGTGGTACAGGAGGTTAACAACACGCCAAGCGGGTAAGACTTAAAGCTCTAATAATGACCAAAAAAAAAGTGTCTTTTATAAAAGGCTTTAACAAAATAAGCTTTGAAATTCATCAGCAGTGCTTTTTAATGGGCGAAGTTTCCAAAGGTCCTGAGAAGACACTTCAGTCTCACCGAGCTTCAATGGCAGGTGGACACCGTTCCCTCAGACGTTTTGAAGCATCGAGCTAATTTCTCCGCATTTCAGCTTTGAAGGGATTTGAGGGCAGAAGTGTGTCAGCATTCAGGTTTGAGTAATGCCATGCGCAAACTCATGCTGGAAATACTCAGCAAAGGGGCTCCAGCGAGGAGCCATGTGCAGACCCGCACCAGGCTGCAGCCCTTTGTCCCCGAGCCCTTTCCTCAGTATTTTTTTCATCTGTATTTCAGTGGGTTCCAGGGAGGAGCCGTGGCCAACTCGCATGGTGAGATGGTGCTGCAGCATGCAGGTGTGGAGGCTGCGATGCGGTTATGACCTGGGGACACATTTCCCTGCACACCTGACCGGTGGTCCCAGGCTGCCAGGAGCATGGGAGCTGCGTGGGGGCTCTGTGGGGGCTCACCCCAGACTGCCCCACGTCCAGGTCTGGGGGAGCACAGCATCTGGTTAAAGAAAGGCTGCCTGCTCTGGGATGCCTCTCAGCTCATCACTGGCATTTCTATGATTGACAAACAGGCAAAAATATATTTATTCAAGGATTATCTATATTGAAAACCGGACGCGGGATTTTGTCTTTGTAAACAGTGCAGTAATATCTGCTGTTTGAACAAAAGGAAGGGTGTACTTTCCTTCCATTTAAAGCAGCAAAAGCTCCCATATTTAAGTGAAAAGGGGAGACGTTTGATTTTATTGATCCTGCTCGCTGAAGATTTTAGGTTTTTTAAGTAAGATCTGTGACTAAGGGAGCAGTGGGTTGACTTTCACTTTATTGGAAGGTCTATTACAAAGCGCATAGCATATAAGTTATCAGAGAGATGTGTGCCCTTGAAAACAGCCCTTAAAATCTTGCACAATTAGGAAAATTCAAAATGATCCAGCATATTTCCTCATAGAGAGAAAAGTCACTTTGATATATTGAGGACTCAAAATGTAACACTGCATTGCTCTGAATAATAATTTTATTTTTAAAAGCCACATTTGAAGAGAGCACTTTGTTACAGATGGGAACTCAGCTACTTTCATTGACCTAAATTAGACTACAGAGAAATAGCTCCTTCAAAAATGAACACCCGTATTGTTAGTTTCACTCTTGCTCAGACAGATCTTTCCCTATCATCTGCCTACAAATAATCCCATAGATGTTCAGATATCAAAGGACTGAGTCAGTACATTAGCCATATGTGCTGGTCAAGGGATGAACAATGCAAAGGATAAAAGACCTTCCCCCAAATATTTGTCAGTTAAATCTCTTGTTTATGCAAAATACTGAATTGGCTGCCCTCCAAGGTAAGTCTTTGAATGAGTAACTGAAAATATCCCCCATGATTAATGTGCTTTTTCTGTGCTCTGAAGGATAAGAACAGAAGTGTAAGGGCCTTGTTTTGGCCAGCTCAGCACAGGACCCCTTTTTTCCTAAGACTTGTGCTGACTCATACACCTGGACTCATACAGGTGTTTAGGGCTGCTTTCCACAAAGAAACAACTGGCCAAACACTTTGCTGAACCTCAGCTAGGCTTGAAAGCAAAGCTCCTTCTCTACTTTTTCATCCATCTTCTCTAAAGGGGTGCTCATCACCCTCATCCCATTTCCCCACCACCGCCATGGTGGACACCAGCCTTGGCATTGCTCAAGAAAACCTAACAAGCAGTCCCCACCAAATATTGCCTTCTTGGTGTCAGCACCTTTTCTGATTTCTCTGTCCATCCTACAGTAGGGTGTTATCCGGTTCTGCGGCACCAGAACCCGCCTCCAACCCATCAGACATAGCTTGCTCTTGTGCCCTGCATTCTTTGTTATGTTTCTTCTCCCTTACTTTTTTTATCTGGCCCCTCCATTCAATTTGTCATGTTTCTACTTATACTTTGAAGTCAAAACCCATCATGACTGATATAGAAGTTTCATTGCCCCCTACACCTGCCTGGGTCTTCTTTTGGGATAGGAAAATAGAGTTGTATCAGGGAACAATTATTGTATCTAGAAGCCATGGACTCTATCTAGCTCTGCCTCTGAATAACGCAGCAGACTTCGGCAAATCATACCGCCTTTCTGCTTTGGTTCCCCAGGGTGTATAAAAATGGGGTTTTACATCACAGCAGCATTGTGAGAATTAATTAATGTTTATGAAATGCTTTTAATACATAGGGGATGACCTGATCATGCTTATACTATGATCACCAATAATGTAATTCCATTGACATCTAAATCCCTTTTTACACTGGGATGAACATGTTAAGAATTAGAATTCTTCTTTAAAGAAAAGGCAGGTTCCTTGGAAAGAATTTAAATTAAATAATCATTATTACTTTGTAATTTATGATCTGAACACAATCCACTACTTTGGTAAATAAAGCTCAGATTATTTCTTGTGATGTGCATATTGCTAAAATTCAAATATTGTTGAACATATGTTGTTTTTCTGTTTAGCTGCTTTTTTCTCTCCTTCAATCAAATATACAAGTTGTGGGTTGGTTTTTTTTTTAAGAAAATGTCAAATGTTGAAAACAACACTGATATCTTACAAGTTTCCATCTGGACAAAGACATCACTCTAATTTTTTTGCTCACCTTCAAAGCCAGTCAGAGGCATAGTACTCTTAGCTGAACCCAACTCTGTTTCATAAGCTTGCGTTATTAATTTTACATCATGGTAAGATATTTACTCAAAGAGGCAGCTAGTTCTCTCCTTAAAAGTGATGTTATTTGCAGGAATGACCACACTTTTTTTTCCTCAAATGAAGTTATGCAAATCTGATCAACTAAAGTAAATGTTTCATAAAACCAATGGCTGTTTAAATTGTGGACTAAATTGTTTGTATATAAATATTACCTTTTATATTCCATTTGAGTTTTATGTAGATGAACACATTACTTTAATGACCTGCATTTACAGAGGGAGACAGGGAGAGTCTGACTCTGAAATCCTCAGCAGCCAGATGGCTGCCTTTTCTTGCATGAGATTAAAAGATGTTTCTCATTCACAGCCCTGCTTCGGAGGCAGATTAATATAGCCAGCTAAATTGCTTGTGTTTTTGGAATAAAATTTAAAGAGAACTTTTTAAAGCAATTGGTGTCACAGGTTCCTAGAGCAGATTGCTCTCCAGGTACAGCATGCTGGTTTTAAACATTCAGTAATTAATGGAAAGTATTCCGTGTTAATTGACTGCTTCAGGAAAGGGAAATATAATGACTCCTTATTAATCATGAAAAGAGACATACAGCACAGAGGCACTGCAATAATTGCACTAACGGTTGAGAAATGTTAATTAATGAAAAGAACAATGATGTAAGAAATTAGCTACATAATGCTTGCTGCTGATGGAGATTGTGCTTTAAACACATTACTTAGCACGGCAGCCACTGGATGTTGCCTTAAATAGCAGGCACCTCTTATCTTTTCCTTCAGTCAGCTTCGGAGCTCCAAGTGTTGCCGGTGTTTTGGTTTCTAATGAGCCAAAATAACGCTCTCCAAAACTACATTTTCTGAGACGCTTTCAGTTTGAACTCCTGAACTTGAAACTATTCAAACAGATTGACAGCGTTCAACTTACATAAAAATATTATCCAAGTGTAAGAGAGCATCTTAGTGTTTGTGTGGTGGGGAACAACTTCTTGTTAGATAGGCTGAGCTAAACAGGTTTGCCAAGGAGTTAACTGCATCGTAACTTCTTTCCCATTTTTAATTTTTCCACATTTTAAGCAATTACTTGTCCCCTGAAGAATTTGGAGTGAGCATCCTTTCGTATTTGTGCCTAGTTTGATGTAAAAATTCAGAGGCTATTAAAATCCAGAACAGTTTTGGCGACTAGTCCAAAGGCAGGAGTATGGAGCTCACAACCACTAACAGACTGAAGGCCCCAAGGTTTCCACCATCACACTGTTGCACCTTTAAGACAGCAACAGGGTGAGAGGTATCCAGCAATCTGAACACTTTAGAGCAGGACAAACTATTGGTTACAAATAAACTGTCCGAAAGTGTAACTCTTTTCCTTCTCTTCAGGAACAAGATTGGATTCTTATGGATGTCTTCATATCTGCATCATAATTTGTGCAAGAAAATGTCAGCCTGTGAGGCTTTTGAAAATGATTCACAATTATTTTGTGATAATTTGGCCACCTAAGTCACATGTTATCTTGGCTGTATGACTAGGGGATGGTACTAATGTATGACAAAGGGTAAATAAAGGTAGAATAACAAAAGCACTCATTTTATCTCTACAATTGCAACCATAAAACTATAGATGCAGAAAAAAAAAATCAAAATTCTACTAAAGACAATCTAAATGAACATTCATCAAACACAAAAGGCTTTTGTAAATAATAGCTTTCAACAAGAGGCTTCTATTTGCATTAACACAGAGAAGAAGATATGACGTAAGACAGAAATACACCCCTTAAGTCAGTGGCATCACAGTAATCTAAAACCACTGTAGAGGGGGAATCAGTCTATGAGTTTATAATAATACAACAGTGCGGAGCTTCATGCACCATAGCACAGGGACAGGAATGGTTTCATCCCTCCAACCCATGTGCTGGCTTTTGCTGATTTTCGCAGGACAGCTCTCCTGTGGCCATTCCTCCGCCCACGTATTTTATTGCTCCTGAACTTCTTTTCCAGATGGAACATCCTTGGGCTCCAAGGTGCTCTCCTCAGCTCCTTCATCGAACCCTTGTACTTGCACAGCATCATTGTGGGAAGCCTCTGTCACACTGGTCACCTTTCCCGGGTAATGAGCCATAGAATAGAAGATGTTGGTCAGCTGCCAGTTTCGTACCGGCGCAATCAGCTGCTTCTCAGTGGTAAGCAAACACCTGCCTGCAAGACAAACCATCCACTCTCCCATCACTAATTATGCCGGTCCCCAACAGGAAAGTTTACTTGTTTGTAAGTAAACCATTAGCCCATGCCTTCTTTTTTTTCCTGCAGAGTATGAATTTGTAGAATGAAGAAAGTAATGTATTTAAATTCAGTGCCTTTTTCATACGCAGTGACCACAAAAAGCATCAGTAGTGGCTATAAGCTGACTACGAAAACAAACACTGTACAAAGAATGCTCAAAGTGGAAAAAAGTATATGACTAAGTAAAAGAGTTCTAAAAATCAGGGAGGAATTTTTCAGCAAATTTTAGGTTTATCTCTCTCCCGTTCCACATTCCCTCACCTAGTGAACAGATGAATGTGCAGAGTCAGGAGAACCAGCCCGACTCTGGCGCTATGCAAGCAGCCCTGCCATCCATGCCCCTTACTCAGAGCCCCTGCTCCTTCACCGCTTGCTAGCCATCGTGTTTGGAGCAGATGGCCACAAGAGAAGGGCTATTCATTCATGCAGGAGACTCTGCCTGCTCAGCAGGCCTCAGGGAGGCCTTGCTGCCATCTGACGAAGTGCTGCCTGTCCTGTGAGCATCTCCATGGTTTCCAGCTCTCTTTTGGGCTACTCTCACTGCCACCCCTTCTCTTTCCCAGCCCCTGTCCCAAACCCAGGTCTCCAGTCCTTTCTTCTCCATCCCCCTGACTCCCACTTCCTTAATCCCCAGACAGGCAGCAGCTGCCCAGCCTCATCACAGCAAAATCCCACAAAGTCACAAGCCTCATGGGGCATGTGAGTGCTAAAGGCCACCAGTTCTTCACAGGATTAGACCCTTATTTCTCTCCTGCACTCTGATAATTGTTCTTTAGGAGGATTCCCTGAGACACCAATACGGTGTCAGGGTTACAGAGCTGGGAGGTCAACATGCTTTAGTGGAGTACACCATTGCCTTTCAAAGTCTTCTCGGTTCCTCAGTCAGGAGAGTGTTGTTTCATCCCTTATCTGTTTAGTGTTCTTTTCTTTTTTTTTTTTTTAATGTGTCCGTGTGACAAAATTAGTTTGGCTGATACAGAAGTGATAGTTTAGCCACTGGGGGAATTCTCAGGTTCTGTGTGGTTTAGTACCTCTGGTAAGTGCAATGTGCATGTACGTGTTATGAGGAGAGTAGGTCAAAAGGCTTATCCTTATTTAAACAGCTTATCTCCATCTTTTAACTCTTCAGTGCAGCTAGTCAAAGACTGTGCAACGCAAGTATGCAAGAACCTGTGCTCTGTACTCCTCCTCCACCCTGTGTCCCCTCCTCTGCCTCCTGCCCTGGTCCAGGATGGGCATGGCTCAGCCACCTCTTCCTTTCCATGACACATCCCAGGAGGGAGGAAAGGACTCACAGCTGGTCAGGAAAAATTTCCCCGTTTCCCGAACCTGGCTGTTATTTTGGCAACACAGCCCTGTCTGCCAGAAGCCTCTGCACTCCCACTGGAGAAGCTGACCTCACCCTATGCCAGCCCTAACTCATTGTAAGTCCACCCATACATTGAGGTGAAAATCACAGCCACTTTCACTGTGTCTGTAGGACATACAGGGAAACCCATTTGAACTGTTGAAGGACTGAAAACACAGTAAGTCATTTAATCAGAGATTTAACCACGGAAGAGCTATTGTTTTGCTGGGTTGGCCTTGCGGAGTAAAAGTAATGGCTCATACTTGGCCCAAGTGTGTATTTATGTCCAAGAGTCATTGCCAGAGATTTCAAGGAAGTTAGAAATGCATGACAGGGGCCCTTGTGTCACTTTAAATATCTGCATGTTTCATGGCTGGCTTCTTCCTTCCCTGAGACTTCTGTTTGGAAAAGCTTTTGCTTTGCTTTCAGTTGTGTTTGTGGGTTTTCTTCAGCTCAGGAGAAGCAGTGGGAGGAATCTGTCTCTCTCTGTCTACATTGTTTTTGTCTCTAAAGCCATTATTTGTAATCTTCCCTCCCCAACAAATCCCAGGGAGCCAATATTGCTTAAAACTTACACTGCTGAGGCTTGTGCTGCATTTCTCTTACCTAGGAAACTGTACTGACAGCATATCCAGCGACTATGGCGATGGGCACCTAGCTAAAGCCAAACTGAAAGAATTAGAGACCAAACCTCACCAACCTCAGCCTCCAGCTCCACCTCCCATGCTCATCTCAGGGATCAGACCAGCCAGGGATTTCAAATTGCAGGAGTCCTTCAGTTATAAGGATGTCAATGTTGTCACTTGATCATAGCTGTACAAACATTTCAGTGGAGAGCAGAGTCACAGTGTGGGATGAGGTGGCCTGAAATGACTCCTTGGCCCCCTAGAAAAACAATCAGTGAGGTTTTCCACTCACACCAGTCCCAGCCAGATGGGAAGGCACTCATTCACTGGAATTACTCTTGGTTGTATTTTTTAGATGAAAGAAAAGCCCTGTGTCATTTTTATTTCCTTTTCTCTTAAAGCTGAGGCCATTCTAAAGGGTATCCTGAAGAGGCATGAGGCTTTGCTAGGGGAGAGAGGAGAATGAGGACAGATTTCAGTTCATATCCCACAATACTCAAATTCATATTATTTATACAAAGACTTTTCCTTCCAGTTTCTACAGCTTCCTATTGTACTCTTTGTTGTGTTGGTTTTAATGAGGATGTTTTACATAAACTAGAGAAAATTATCTAAATTATTTGAGTATTACCTTTCAAATAAAATCAGAACAATTATTTGTCAAAGAATAACATGAAAAAAAAAGCATTTAAAAAGGATCAAAAACCACCACCAGAGAATACATCTAGGCTCTATTTTTGCATCTGTCATGAGTCTCATGTTTTTTTCTTTAAAGTCTTTTCTCTTGCATTTGGAAAATGATGTGAAAATAGAAAATATCTTCTGCTTACCTAAATATGTGTACTTACATATGATAGCTGGGAAGAGAAAGCGTGAAAGCCAAACCAGGACAGAGGGTTTTCCAGGCACTGGGGCAAGCTCCTGGCTCTCGCAGCAGTCCGCCAAGAGCAGAGGGCAGTCCCAGGCTAGGCAGGGGTGTACAGCCCCCATCTGCTGGGTGCCCACAATCTGCTCTGTCCTCAGCATAGCCTTTCCTTCTTTCACTCTGGTCAGTGTTTTCACAGCATTTATATTTATTTAGTGGCCTGTGGCAACTTTGCATGGTAGGGTGTTTGCTATCACGTGTTTGGCAGTCAGTCCTCTAAGTTTTGGGTGTTATCTTGACAGAGACCAGTGCATAGTGTCAATTTTGATCTGTTTGCGTTTCATTCTGTACAGAGGCGTTTGAATAGCACTCTCTGTTTATATCCTGTTGCCTAGGTGAGCTGGAGCTTTGGATGCAGATTGATCTGTTAGCTCACAGCGTGGGGGAAAAAATTGGAAGAGGTATTGATATGACATGAATGTGTTTACAAATCCTGGGTGAAGTTATGACTTAGCTGTAATTCTCATCTACACACAGTAGCGAGCGCAGTCCCAGGGACTGAGACGATTTCTGCAGTTCCAGCTTTGCCACCGATACAAAGTGGCTGTGCCGTACACCTTTTTCCTCTTTAACAGCCACCTTTCTCTCTCTGTGTGTGCCTAGTCCCATCTGGCTCTTGCAGCTTCTTCCCAGGGCAGAGAGGTTCACACAGAAATGGAGCGTGTCCCTCACCATCGGTTCCCATGATGCTGAGAGAGCCCAGGCAGGAGGCAGGAGCTGCCTGCAGAGGTAGAATCTCTGCCATCGCTGACCCTGCACAGATTTCCACCTCACCCTGGTCTCCTTCAGGGACTTACCAAGATCAGCATGTTTAAATGCAGTGATGGGTGCCGGGTTCCCACCAGATCCCATCTCCTCCCATTCCACCTGATCAGCAGATGCTTACGGTGTGCAAGAAGGGGCACTTTGGAAAGAACGGGCTTTGATCTCTCTTCTTTGATCTCCTCCTGTCTGCACAGCTTCTCCCTCTCTGCAAACGTTCTTTGAAACTCTTCAGCAGAAAATGCAAAGGACTTTTCTCTGTTGCGGTCCACCCAGGAGGAATGCAACCAGGTCTCCATCAAGCTATGCAAATCATGAGCTGTTGCTGGAGTTGCATCAGGCAGGGGCTATGGCAGGAGCTGCCATTTGGAAACAGAGATCCAGCCCTGGCACTGACCTGTTCCGAGGTGGCCATGCCAGATAGGCCCTGCCCACCAGCATGGTCCCCACCTGCCTGCTCACCACAGTGGGTTTTGTTGCCCAGGTTTGCAGGCTAGTGGCCCACACAGCTAATTAGTAGAGAGGGACTCAACTGCTGGATCCAGACACATCATCCAATGCTCACATTTTCCGAAATATTCAAACTGCTTCAGGACACTCTGTCTTATCCAGCCTTGGAAGCTCCCAGTGTTGATTCTTTCCTCCCAAAAACACTAGTGATTAGGGCAAGGCACAGTTCACTTAGTTGCATTTATCCTGTGCTGAAAAATAAATCAACCACTTTCTTCATTCTTCTTATTTCCTTGCAAAGACTAATCCTTCCTTGATTTCAGGTACAAGAAATGAGAAATCAACAGAAGTCATGGCAAGACTGAACTACACTAAATGATTAAGAAGAGCCAAGGGAGATCTCACCCATACAATCATAGAATCATAGAATCATCGAATGGTTAGAGTTGGAAGGGACCTTCAAAGGTCATTTAGTCCAACCCCCCTGCAAGGAGCAGGGACACCCCCGACTAGATCAGGTTGCTCAGAGCCTCACCCAGCCTGGCCTTGAACGTTTCCAGGGATGGGGCCTCCACCACCTCTCTGGGCAACCTGTTCCAGTGTTCCACCACATTCATTGTAAAAAATTTTTACCTTGTATCTAGTCTGAATCTACCCGCTTTTAGTTTAAAACCATTACCCCTTGTCCTATTGTAACAGGCCATACTGAAAAGTTTGTCCTCATCTTTCTTATAGGCCCGCTTTAAGTGTTGAAAGGCTGCAATAAGGTCTCCCCAGAGGCTACTGTTCTCCAGGCTGAACAGCCCCAGCTCTCTCAGCCAGTCCTCATAGGAGAGGTGCTCCAGCCCTCTGATCATTTTTGTGGCCCTCCTCTGGACTCGCTCCAACAGGTCCATGTCTCTCTATGTAGATAGTGGATATGTAATTCAGATGTCCAAAACTGACCATGTGAATGACACAAAAACACCTTCATTGTAAGCTGTCTAAATTAAATAAGACACATTCCACTTGAAGGTATCCAAAATGTTGCCATTAGGACACTAACTAGCTCTCGAAGAGATTGTTTCACACATACAGGTTAGGAATCTTGCAGGCAGACACAAGGTGGGGAGCAAGAGTTCTCTGTGTAGCTCTGTGATGTCTACAAGATCATTATTAACTTTAAACTAATACACTATCTGTGACAATGAAATGTATGTTTTGTATTTTCTTATCCCAAATTTGTACCCCCTACAAACCAGAGTTCCTGCCACAGCAAAGGCCCCAGCAGTTAATAGCAGATAAATACGCTGGACCATAGAAGCTCATCTGGAGGAAATCATGGCAAAGGCACTTTGCTGCTTAGGTCCTTTCAAAGATCAGTTATTCCATTCAAGCTTTTCTGAAAATTTTCACTCAGTGACCGTCACACTGCTGTCAACACCATGCACCACAGTCTAATGGCTTTCCTTAGGCTAATGAAAAGTTTGCCTGCAAGGTGGAAAAAGATCTATAGAAATTGTTAAATTACATCTCTCTAAGGTACTTGGACTGGTAATATTTAACTGATGGTGACAACAGCTGGTGCAGTGCACGGTGTCGGAGTGTTCGCTCAAGGCAGTCTCACGTGCCACAATGACACACCACATATTTAGCAGTCTCTGAAGGTTTTGAGCACTGCATGTTACTGGTGTCCTTCTCTCCTGCCAGGGATTAGCCATGCTGATGCTCGGCAGCCGGGAAAATCTCCTGGCTTCAGTGTGAACTGGATTGTGGGGAATGCCGACTTGGAGGTTATCAACGCCACAACGGGGAAGAGAACCTGTGGAAGTCCCTCACGACTCTGCAAGCACATGTTCTTCTCTCGGTGGGCAAAGCTTCATGGCAGGGTAGGTCTGATGCACTGACAGGGAACTGCCGCCAGCCCTAGGTGGGCTAGTCGTTACCTCAGAGTCAACCCTGTTTTAGTAATCTCATGATAAAGCTGCAGCCTCCACAGGTGTCCTGTGTCCCTCCTGCTAGGGCCTGGGAGAGGATCAGGAGCTGAGAGCCTGCAAGGTCAGCTGTGAGATCTGAGAGGCCAGAGAAAGCCAAGGGCAGGAACCCATGCAGGTTTGAAGAGGAGATGGGTGTTCTGGCTGATGGAGCCATGCTCAGATAAGCATTCAAAAGCCAAGAGAGTGTTAAGTGTCAATACAAGGACAACTGAGTAATTTTTTATGCATCTCACTCCACGTATCCCTTTAACTCTAAGGAGAGTATTCAACTCACTAAGTCTAAGAGGCCCAAGGGAAGTATTTCTCATCACCTTGGAGGTATCTGCCTCACTTCATTGTTCCACACGGGTTTAGACTCCCAATCTAAACTGCTCTCAGTCTCACCCTGGTTAGCTGACTAAAGCAGGTGCTATGGGTTGCCCATTTCTCTCCTCTTCCCCACTCTCCTGAAGGTGTTGATAAATCCATAGAGCAATACAGCTGCTCCTCACAGAGCAAATGGCCAGCTGCTGAAGGGTCTCCAATTTCATTACACTCAGCAGCAGTACAATTTAATGGCATTAAAACTACAGGTTGTACTTAAATAAAATGGCCACCACCCCTTGGCAGCTCTGCTTTCTCCAGCAACGATGGCCATGGACTCCCTTGTTTGAAATGGCACCAAAGTCAACCTGCCCTCGCACTTCACTTCCTACAGGCAGGAGACAGCAGGACAGATGGATGGCCAAAAAGCTACAGAGTGGAGGTTAGGGATGTAGGACATGTAGGAAGAAGCTTGATGTGGAATAAGGAAATTTTCGTCTCATTGTTCCTCGTTCTGGAGTCACCATTTCTCTGCTTGCCTGACCCTTCAAGGAGGTGCTGGGGGAGAAAACGACACAGATACCAAGGTGATGAGCCTGACCCCACCACTTCCAGGAGAAGCAGCCGGGAAAATGCAAAGTGTCTCTTCAGCCTACCTACTTTCACTGCTAGAATATTAATTTGCTATAAGGAGGCTTGTCAAGAATTGTCCTACCTTCTCCCAAAATGGAGGGCTCCTCACAGGAACAAACTCAGGCCCTGGGATAGGCTATGGCCAGGACTGTGGCCAGGAGAGCTGGACTGCACCTGGATGGCACCAGGGATGGGACTGGGGAGTAACTCATGGCTGAGCAGGGCACTTTGCTTTTGACAAAACAAAACATTTGATAACATCATCAGTGTCCTCCTCTGGGGAACAAAGGGGCAGCTGGAGGAAAGCCACCGCCAGCCAGGCCAGCTTGTGGCCCATTGACACCTGAGCTGGCAGCATCACCCTCCCTTGCTGGCTGGGCCAGTACACCCTGCGGTGTGCCAGTGCCACCCGGACCCGAGCAGCTCGTTTCAGACTGTGCATTCGCCTTTTCCTTTAATTTATCTTTCAGCATCTCTCCTTTTTAGAGAGAAGGGAAAGTGTTGTTTGCTCTCCAAGGCCATGTTTTGAGGGTGCTTTTTCCTACAGATTGCTATTTCCCTGGCTTGTAAGCGTTGGACTTTCACCCCTAAAGCATTTTCCAAACTTCAGTTTCTTTCATATCATGTCACAGCCTCACTGCTGGTCCGGCCCTGTTAAGACTTGGGCAGGTCAGAGGAGGTTGTTGGTTTAGTCCTTACGCAAAGTGAAGGGTGCTTGCTCCCATGCGTGTGCTCCAGGCGATGAGAGTCAGTGGACGTGCATTGCTGTCTCCCAAGGCAGCTCCCGGCGTGCAGCTCCAGTGCCCCGGCAGAGCGCTTGGTTTTCCTGCACCAGCATGAAGTTTGATGCCTGATTTCTGCCGTGTCCTGGGCAGATTTCACATCATCTCCTACAATGACACATTAAAGAGAGAAAACTGGGCTAAACTTAGAACATTCTTTAAACATCCTGAGAAAGGACTTTTTCCCTTTTTTTTTTTCCTAAAAATCATCTTAACTGAGAAGTAGGGTTTTGCCTTTGTAAAACACACCAAGATTTGCTACTGCTTACGCCCACTCCAAGGCAAAGCTCTTTACTCCGTTCCTCTTCACACTGGCTCGAAACCATGTCGCAGGCATTTATTGCCTCCCTGTTTTTTTGATGTTAAACCACAAGCAAACACACAAAGCAGAGTGATTGTTTGTCTGTTGCTTATGAAATGTAGACAGAAAGATTATACAGCTACTGAAGCCTCCTGTTTCTTTTGGCTCGTTGGACAATTTTTTTTAATTATTATTTTATATTTTTTCCCCTTCTCTGATTTTTGTTCTGCAGCTGAGCACACGAACACCAGGCCATGGAGACATGCCATCAGTGTACAGCGAGGCAAAGCTGGTGGCTCAGACATACCAGTCTGTCAAGCAGCAGCTGTTTAAAGCATTTCAGAAAGCCGGTCTGGGCACCTGGGTGAAGAAACCCCCAGAGCAAGATCAGTTCCTACTAACTGTGTAAATCACTTGACACCTTTGCTACGTGACCGGATCAGAACAGCTGGAGAGAAGGCTGGACGGGACACATGAGCCGAGAGAATCAAAGCAGTTTGAGATTTAATAGCAACCTCCATGGGAATATTTGCTTTTAATTCTGTATTGGAAATACATAAATAGAAATGTGTCTGATGCACTGAACTCAACTTTAGAAAACTGCTTTTTCATGATCCTTTCCCAAGAATGCACCTGCCCAAATTATAACGCCACCCCCACAAAGATTCTGCTTTTCATTTTTTATTGCTGTTGGTTATTACTGATTTGAGGCATTAGCAAGCCACCTATCTGATCCACCACAGAGTTTGTTTTTCCTCACACAGTCAGTGCGAGGGTTGTCACTGAATAATGGAAAATAGGGAGCAAAGATGGAAGTACCCCAGGCACATGGCGTGACAGCAGGTCTCAGAGCATCCATAATCATCCATGTCTAACCTCTATGCAAAAAAACCATCCTGTTAGCTGCCTGAATCTGTGAAAAAGAATTTAGACCTCAAAGATATGCAGCATTTTTAAACTCCGTTTTCCACTGCTGGCTCTGAGCACAAAGCCAGGCATCAGGATTCCCTTGGTTTTTGCATTTACTCCCTCTGACGCCTTGGGCAAACCACTTCCCACTGAATCTTCAAATCTGGCCACAAGTTTTCCATGCTGCACATTTTAATTATCCAGACCCAGTTCATCACACAGGCCGTTTAGACACCTGCCAGGATGCAGATGCTCTTCAAGCCCTGTGCTACCTGCAGAGGTGCATGGCTCTGCAGGGGCTGCTGGTGAAGGCCAGTGTGACGATGGAGGCAGCACTGAAGCTTCAGGGAGCTGCCTAAAAATCAGGCAGGCTGGAGCCAGGACCCAAAGCCTCAGATTTCAAAGCCTGTGAGGATCCGCAGCTCAGAATGAAGCAGGTGTGAGCTCAGGATGCTCCGTACATCTAAAGTTGCTGGGCTGGGTAGCCACAGCTAGGACATCCCAAACTAGAGAGCACATTTGATACTTCTTTCCTGCCTCAGTTTCTCCATCTGTCAAATGGGGATAATAATACTTACCTGCTTCATTTCTAAGGAGCTTGGCAGGAACGACGTGCTCTGATCCTGTGCAATAGTGTAAGCCAGTTCCTGTCACCCTTGCAGCAAGTTTTACCTCCCCACACAGTCCAATTGGCATACGTGCAGCAGATGCAACTATAGGCTCGGGTAAGGCCTTGCTCAGTGTAAGAGCTTTCAGATTCCAGCTCTGCGTAAATGCCAAGTATTGTTGTTATTATTCTTCATGTTCATCTGCAGTTTGAAAAGCAGGTGGGGTTTTTCAGTTAGGAGGCGAGTAGCACCCAAGAGTTAAATATTTTCTTCATAACTGAGGCTGAGTCTGGTATTGTCTCATCCCAAACTTCATCAGAATGCAGGAGATACAGTCATGGGAGAACCGAGTTTTTACAGTCCCACTGCAGAACCAGCCTTCAAACACCCTCTACATTTCTTTCCATTTTTGGTTTTTTAAATGACAGGATTTGCGGGTATATAACTACTGTTTTCTTTTTATTCCTGTTATTCTCTTTAAATCTGTATATAACATGCTGCTACTGATTTGTGATAATTGTCCTGGTATTTTCTCAGAACTGTCAAGCTGAGTTACCTTTCAAACAACACAAGGCTCATATTTTTCCATGTAATTTCCTTTACGCGGGAAACTGTTCCTATCAATAACGATAGATGCTCTTTGTATAGGGTTTATCATGTTTGGAGAGCCATATACAGTAAATACATTGTTTATTGATGCCCACAATAGAATAGCTATGGTATTTTGATGAGATTTTATTTTTAGATTATAAACTACAAGATGTATCTATAGTGTCTTGTATAAAAAGAATTGTGATAAACTAGAATTTTTAAATTAGATAAAACAAAGCTCTCCCCTTCCAGAAACCTTTTCAGCAAAATAAGACATTCCATATTAACTACCAAAAATATTTAAAAAAATCTTTAGAGTAGAAATAGTTAAAAAAAATAATAAAAAAAAAACAACAACCTGAGATGTTTCAATAATGGAAACAGTTTGTGGCAACCACATTGTCAATACTTTGACCACTTTGTCAGCTCTTCTGATTAATGTTCAGAATATTTTTGGCACTGTGCGGAGCTTCCCAGTACCTCCACAGGGTCCGATCCTCTAACACAGCTGTCACTGGTGCAGATCTCCAGTGTGATCTGGGCAGCAAAGGCACCCGGAGGGGCAGCGAGTGGCCAGGGGGTCAGATCCATGAGTGGAGGTGCAGGAGGAGCTGTGAGTGACACTGGCAGTGGTGGTCCCAGGGGCTCCGGCTGCTACAACTGAGGGAGAGAAACTGCAGGGCAACCAGAGAGGAGGGCAAGGTTTCTCACGCAGAGATGCACAGGGCAGGGAGAAGCAGTGTCTTCTACTCTTCCTCTCCAACTTACTCTTTATCTAGCACACAAGAGACCTCAACGGCTCCTCCTTACATCTCTCTGCCCTCATCCATCCTCCTCCACTCCTGGCATGACATCAGCTCAACTAATACATATAGCTCCTCAGGCCGGTGTTGCAGCTACTGTGACAACAAAACACCATGCTTGGTTATTTTTAAGGACAAAAAGAAAAGTGTGGTGGGATTGAATTATCCTTTGTTGCAAGAAATACTTAAATGGAATCCTGGATTCAGCTGCCAGAACAAATTCAGTAGTGGGGACCAAACCAGGTCCCCACTGCAAGTGGACATCAGTTGGTGTCACTGAAGGCAATGGAGTTGCACCTGCTTGCACTATAGTTGAGTATGACCTTAAACGTCTACTTCTTCTCGTTACGTGCAGCGATAGAGTGCGACGGGACCACATCCCAGAAGCACACATGACCTACATGCAGCATTTCCTGAAGCAAAGGAAAAATTGCTCAGTAGTAATTCTTTAGTGAAGATTCTGTACATAACACGCATGAGTGAATGGCAATACTGTACTAATGGATGTACATTTGTAATATTTGTAAAAAAAAAAAAGAAACAAAAAAAGACAACAAAAGAAAATAAATCTGAATTTACATATGTGAATTTGCTGCTAAGTTCTGTAAATTGCACTTCAGTGATACCTGATAAGTGAATGTTTCTGTTAAGTGAATAAAATGCCAAGTAAAATTGTTCTTTCACTGTTTGTTGACCCTTTTTCACTGTGGCTTAGCGACTGATTTGAATGTGCTCCAAAATGCTAGCATGTATTTTTACACACAACTACTGTAGATCTACAGACAACTTGTTCATATGCAGTTTGGATTTGATGCGTGGTAGGAATCACACACTTGTACTGAGAGATGGACATGCTCGCTCGTGTAGAAGAAGCCATACAGGGACACAGTCTTATCCTGGAAGAAGAGCGAACAGGGTCCGTCTCTGATTTGATCCTTCCAGGTTACTCTCAAAGATCTTTCTTAATAAAAATTAAATATGTTTTTGTAAACTCACACTGCATGGCACTTGCTGTATAAAGCTGCTTAAGAAAACTAAAACGATGAACAAAAAGGTCAGCACATCTCTGCAGATTTCTTCCTGATTGGGAGAGCGGCTTTTGTTTATTCTTGCTGTAAACTACCAGTACTCAGCTACAGCAGACTAAAGTCCCCCTGAGCCCAAAGGATGCTGTCCACACAAAGGTTCAGCATGCGTTATCCTATGAGCAGGACCTGGTGCCCCCCGCAGAGGGGCTCTGGAAGGGACATGCTGAGCCCAGCCCCGGTGCAGATGCAGGGAACCAGCACGGCTTTGGCCGTGAAGGGCAAAGGGTGGAGGTGAGGAGGTCCCTTCCCAGCAGCCTGGCAGCTCCTCAGCCCACTCCTGGGCAGTTTTGCCACGGCTGAGTTCACAGCAGGATGCTCCCAGCCTGTTTCCTCCTCTAAAAGTAGCTGCTACTGCCCGACCATGGCAGACACCGTGACACGATTTGGCTGCTGAAAACAACTACAAAGCAGTCATTAGGGTAAATTATATGGATGGATTCTGTGTTTAATCTCATTAAGTTTAAAGGCTAAATACCAGAACCGCATTTAAAACTTTACAGGCATACACCCCAGCATCGTTAGGCACAGTTATTTCTTTTCCAACTGCATATTGGAAAAACAACAACATAAAACATGAACAAGCTGATATATCGACTAATAGAGGGCTTCAGAGAAGTGCCTGTTTCTCAAATAAAATAAATAAGTCCTTCTGCTGCCGTTAAACCTTGATAGCTGTGCTTGTGTGTTGAAGAATGAAATAGCAATGTAAGAGCTCTTTAAGCCTTTTGATTCATTACCATTGTGTATACTTTCCAGCCCTGAGACCTGATTATTTTGTCTGGTTTCAACTTGATCATGTGGATACACCAGTTTAGCTGGAAATCTGGGTGAAGGCAGAGAAAATCTGAGATTTTTTAAGGGGTAGTGAGAGTCTGTTTGGATGGAAAAAAAAATCGAAAACAAAACAACACAAAGATGTACAAGCACACGCATAAATACAGAAACATGTGTGGTTTCTCAGTACTCCAAGGCCTCCTGAATAAATAATGTGGCCTTGGAGAAAGGGGATTAATAATCATTGCCTTTTCAGCAATGCAATAGTTCTGCTCAAATGCTTCATTCAATTTGGCTTTCCCGGTAATTAAATCCTCTATTAGAGAAGTTTATGTTCTATTTTATCAACTTCCTTTGCAATACAGAATTACTTCCACTAGACCATTAAAGTCTTGTTCTGCCGTGGAGAGGAAAAGGTCCTGTTCATTCTCCTCTGGCCCTGAACAGATGCCTTCACAGTCTATACTGCCATGAAACGATCCAAATCAAGAGACAATAAGCTCCTTCCTTTAGACCCAGCATTACCAAAACAACCTCTTCCAAAGGAAAATAAAGATATGAAGAATGGCACATACTGTCGGGTCTGACTGGTTCCTGATGGACTAACTGATACCTACCCCTCCTTCTCTTGTGACCTCAAAGTCATGCTTAGGTGTTAGCACAGGCTATATTTGACATATCATGAAGGGTCATGGGGGGACAGGCAAGTATCATAATCACTAGAAAGTCAGGCACTCAAGAAGAAAGGAATGGAGAGGACGTGTCTCATGTTTATATCATTCCACAATATACAGAGGAAGCTAAATTATTTGTTATTATAATTTAATAACCTTTTGGCATGAGAGAGAACAAAAAAGACTTGATAACATAGCTTGTTTTGGGATACTTACCTGGGAAAGGACTTGAGTTTTTGTTCTAGGTTTTACTCTCTTAAGTGAGGAAGAGACAAACAGGTGAAGATCCTCAGATGGGGCAGCTCCTGCCCTCCAGGCAATGAGTTCACAACACAAGAAAAAACTTATTTTTTCAAGGACCATCTTTACCTTAACCACTTCATCCACCCGGAGGACAGCTGTTTAATTTGAATTCATTTTCTAAGCTTCCTGGATAAATAAAAGTGACTTCATAAGATGATTAATGTCATTTAACACAGTGTCTAAGACACGTGAAGAACTTGTCCTCTCAAGGGTCTGGTCCCTCCCCACTGATGGGAGAGGGAATATGAACTCCTGCATTCAGAGGACTGTGCATGCGGAGGTGACTCCCAACCAAGGAGTCTGGAGTCACAGGACCTTCTGTTTCTCTGTTTTAAAAAACAGTGACTATTCCTTGTCACAAGGAGCTGGCTTTTGAGTATTAATACTATTAGGCTGTAAGAAAATAATACAATACATATATATATGAAACAGATTGATCTGCTTGTAAAGTGTGAAAATTTTCAAATTCTGGAAAGAAAGCATTCCAACCATGACTTTTGGTGGCTGAGTAAATTAACATATACTGTACATATGAAGAGGTTTGGTAACACAGTTTATTTTTAACATAATTTTGCTGCCATTGAAATAATTGAAAGGGTCATTAGCAGCAGCAGCAAGCAACAGGGTTAGGTTGATACCAAATTAATCTTTCAATTTCCGAGCTAAAAGAACTAATTCCATATGAACCTTTTTTTTTTTAATGTAAAAACTTAGTTCCTAGCCCTGACATATCTGTACTTATTGGAAAACCAAAACCATCTATCGCTGCCTTCTGAGCCTTTGCACTAGAATTTCCTTGTGGTGGCTCAGCATTTCCCAGATCTACTTTTTTCCTGTCTGACCCAGTAAGTCTTTGACCCTCTAACAAGGTCTCTCTTGAAGAACTGTGGCCAAAGTGAAGACCAAGTCATTCTGAAAAGACCCCTTTTTCACTCAAGGGGTGATGTGGAGATCACTATCCCAAAAGTGACAGTGAAATGTACAAAAAATATAATTTTGGCTCGATGTACTATGGGATTGTACAACTAAGGTAAAACTCTGCCACCTTAATGCAAATCTATTGACTTCAAAGGACTCAGACTAGTGTACCTGAGCAGAATTCAGTTTGTGAAGGGAATTGGGGGATTAAAGTCACATGAAAAAGGTACATGAGAACACTTCATCATTCCTTCTCCTTGTACTTTCACAGTGCAACTCAATGATTTGCACCACTGAGCGCCGAAGCAGCCTGCTAGTGTCTCTGGACAAGGCTGGCTGAAGATTACCCCGTGAAATGACATTAAACTGGTGAAGCATTTTAGTGCTTATTGGATTGGCCAGGGAGTGCCATACTTTACTCCCGCTGCTAATTTCTCTCCTTTTTTGTCATCCTTCCTCCAGTTTTCATGGGGGGCGGGGGGAAAGCTTTACTCAGCCATTGCAGGTAAGATTAGATAGACCTTCATGGGAAGATGAAAAAGCCAATTAAGTGTGGTCCCCCATGAATCACAGCAGTTCAGTGCCTCTGTCCCAGAACCAGGTCCATAATGTTGTTATAAGGTTCTATAAACACACTCAGTTTCTGCTGCTGCATCTTTCTCTTTGCCAACTCTTACTACAAATTTCCCCAACAGAAAGCTACACGGTCATGTCCCAAACCAACAGTTTTCAGTGTCAATGTGCCACTGAGATCAGGTGCTTTTGGCTTCCCCTGCTAGCACTGCCGAGTACCTGCTGCTAGCATAGAGGAATGTAAAACATCACGTGGAGAAACAGTAAACCAAACTGAAAATACCTCTTAAATGAAGCAGCTCTCTCCATCTTTTAGAGGGAGGTTTACAATAGCTCCTGACTCCACTGTTACTGTTATTATTATTACCGGCTGAATAGCTTCACAGTCTTCCCACCCTCTGACCTGTCTTTTTTACTGCTAGAGGGATCCTAAGCCACATGGGGACAAGTTGCTGCAGAGATGCTGGGCGTGGAAATCACCTGGGTTGCCCCATGCTTGTCATTTTGTGCCTGCAGCAGCTGGAGAACTGCGCGCGGTCCTTTGCCTTCACCCAGCCCTGCGAGTCTGCTCCCCGCACCTGCAACTGGGCTGCAAGAGCCTTCATCAGGGGTGATTAATGAATTACTGCCGCCAATGATAAGATAGATCATGCTTATGAGTCATACTGGCCTTTGATATCCACAAGCCAGAGAAAAGAAAACTGCATTAATTTATATTCATTAAAATAAATTAACAGACTAGAGCCCTTCAGTCCTTCGCATCCTTCTCCCCAAGCACTGGCAGCGGCAGCCTGCACTGGGGAAATGGCAGGAGCTGCCCAGGAAAAGCCAGTAAACAAACCAGCTGCCTCCAGCTCGGCAGGGCTGGCCTTTGGTTGGCTTTCCAAAGGAAAAAAAACCCCTCAATGTGTCCAAGGAGCTGCTGCAGCCCATGGGCTGGTAGCTTTGACATATATATATATGTTTGTGTGTGTGTGTATATACATTTTTATACATATTTGCTTAAGGACTCCATCCTACATGCTGAACTAGGACACTGGTGCTCAAGGGCCCGTCAGCCGGCCAGTCCCTCCCCTACTTGAAAAGGAGGGGCACAAGGCTGTATGTCCTGCTGTTTAAGCAGTAGTTTTACTCGCGTTTAAGCCAGAACTACCTCTGAAAAAAACATTGCTCCCTGTGTCATTCCCCTCCATGTCCCTGCCACTGGAGTCCAGGCAGGTGCCTGGTGATGCAGAGCAGGAAAGCTGATCCTGCTGGAAACTTGGTCACCTTTTCTTTCTCTTTTTTATCCTGGGATATTATTATTTCAGGGTCGTTCCAAGTGCTTGATCTGGTTCACCACAGCACCACACATGTACCTATACCGCTACAGTGCAGGGGGCAAAAAGCAAGGCATGCGAAGGGATTGCTCTGCCCAGTGACGATGACGGTGATGCTGCAAATGCACGTCCCGTAACGCCCTTGTATCTACATGCAGACCATCAGCCCCCACCTCCCTGTGAACACACATAACTGAAAAGAGCTTACAAATAACGCTGGAAAAAATGCACATATTCACTTGTGGGGTCTCTCTATTTCTCAGAGCTCCCCACTGAAGAAACTGCTGTTCTAATTGTGCCATTATTTCCCTGCCTTGGAAAAAACTCTTTATATGTCTAAAAACTTGGTGCGATGAGAGCGCCATTTGCAGAGCAGGAGATGCTAATGTATGGGGAGAAGCTGGAAAGTCTGCACGTCGCAGCCCTTTGGCAGCCTATAAAGCATTCACCTGGGGCTCAGTGCAGGGGTTATTCATGTTGATGTGTGGATGAGGGTTTCTTGCTGCCAGTTCTCACTGAAATATAATGGAGTGGTTCTTCAGACAGGCACCGTGATACGAGCACCTGCGTTTAATACGTTTCTGTCAACTGGAGAATTGTGTGAATTCGTGGATGTGGCCATTTGTGTTTTGGTTCTTTTTGGCATTTCCCACCTCTCAGCATCACTCCCTGCCTGCTCCTGTTCTGCTGCCTTCCCCAGAGCTGGAGCAGGCCCACACTGTGGGAAGGATGTGTGGTTTATAACCCAGGAGAAAAGCAGGAGGTGAGGCGAGGCCTATTCCCCCGTGCTTCTTTTAGGCTTCAGGAATGTCCTGTGAACCTCCCTTTACCTCCATGTGGACAATAAACACTGGAGGGCTGGTGAAATCTCTTTGTGAATGCACTAGGGCTACAGTTGTAAGGGTCAGATTAGCAAAGATAAAACCTTTTCTTTACCCACACCTGAAGTCAAGTCAATACCTGCTGTTAATCAATCAAACAAAAAAATTGAGTCAGTCTTCTCTACCTCTGTTTGTGTACATTTCTGAAGGGCACAGCCACACCTTACAGGTTCACCCAACCTTGCCGCTTGCTGCCCCAAAGAGGGGAGATCTCCTTTTCTGCCTCCCCCCACCTTCCGTTCCCTGCTCCTGCCTGCACCTCCTGCCCGCACCTCCTGCCTGCTCCCTGCCAGCCTCCCAAACCACTTCAAATCACTAAATGGGCAGAAAACTGACACAGCAAAAAATAAGATAAATGTCTGTTAGGGTGGGGAGTTGAGGTTGTTTTCCGTGAGGTCAGGAGGCTGCAGAGCCCGGGGAGGCAGGGAGTGGGACGAGGGCGGTGGGGAGGGATGGTGATGGGGACACAAAGAGGGGATTTTCCTTGTCCGTGGCAAAGAGCCGTTAGCTCTGCAGCCTCATCCTTAAACACCAATAGTTTCTGCTTTATTGCATGTCTCTGTCTTTCGTTGCTGCCTCCCAGAGCTGTGCAGCCATCCTGGGATATCTCCAGCCCCGTGGGGAACTACAAGTTCCTACGGGCACTCGGTCAGCACAGCGATGCCTCTGTCCTGGCAGCAGTGGCAGGCTCCAGGGAAAGGGGGAGGTCAGCTGAAATACCAGGAATTCCCAGCCCTGACAATAAGTGACCAACAGCAGGGCTGCTGGCCAAATGAGGTCAGGCTTTGGGAAATGCTAAGCTCTGCACACAAGATGGTCTGTGAAACACAAGTGACAGGAGGACCAGCCTCGCAGCCCTTCCTGCCCCTTCCAGCTTCTCTCCCTTCACCTCCACTCAGTGTGCCACAGCCTTTCTAGGGCATTTTTTAGGCAAGGTTGAGGTCCCTGCTCCTTGCCAGGGGGGTTGGACTAGGTGACCTTTAAAGGTCCTTTCCATCCCAAACTATTCTATGATTCTAATAGACCCAGATCAGCTGTAGTACATCTGATCCATCCCCTGACCTTACCAGAGCAGTGAATGACACGTAGTTTTCATGCTGACCCCTTACTGATGGGAAACTGAGGCACAGAGTGCCAAAGTGGCCCTGGCAAAGTCCTGCAGGTGAGAAGTGTCTCTGCCAGGCCATGCACCCCTTGGGCGAACACCATGCTCCTCCCTGAGCCTTCCTGCCCTCCCAGCATGGAGCCTGGTGAGGGGGAAGGCTCTGCCCTAGGGAGCCAGAGAAGGTGTCCAATGCTCCTGTGCAGCAGCAGTACGTTCTGCAATTTCTTTAACTGCCTGCAGGAATCAATTGCCTGAGAAGGATGGAGAATCTTGTTCTCACAGGACTTTCAGCATAACCAAGACAAAAACCTGTGAGGAGTACAGGTACAGTACGGCTGACTGGGCCCGGTGGCAAGACCACGCTGGAGCTTTTGAATGGGTACCCTAAGTCGCCAGAGCTAAAGCACCAAAATGTTTCCTTTCAATACAAATTGATCTGTGAAAGAAGAAAAGGATGACAGCTAGCCAGAAAGGGTTTTAAATAAAACACATTCAAATTAATTATAGGATATTTAAATGTAAAAATCTATTAATATGTGTGTTGTTTTATGATGTGTAAGTGATATAGCACATTAGTAATGTATATCATCAACATGTAAATACACACATACACACACATATTTTACAATAGGCACAAATAATAATATACTGTGACTCACCGCCCAATGTAACCCATGGGTTTTGCACATCAGAAAACAAGTCTAAAAATCCACAAAGATAAAATTCCATGGAGTTTCTTAGCACTACATGACTATATATACAGATTTATTTGCAGATAATATAAGAACAAAAGTTAACTAAGAAATGTCCCAGTTTCTTCCCAGCAGCGGTTCGGCATGTCGGTCACCCTCACACACGTTAGCTGCGGGGAAGCATCCAAGGTGACAGGAGCCGGACCTGACTTGCGTGGGTGCCTCAACACTTCTGTGCTCTGGGCTGATTTAAAATGAAGCTTCCAGGTGTATGTGTCTCCCCGCCTGCCAGTAGCTGTCTGGCATCCTCTGCGTTTCACTGCGGGTGTATTTAGGTGCAACATGTATTCCTTCAAAACTTCCTATTCATCACCCATAATGCATAGCTGAAGTGTTTGGCTCCAGTACCTCTACATGGTAATCAAATCATTAGCCTGGGGGAGGCATAACACATTAATGACTTTAGAAGTGTTGGTTAAACTCCAGTCTTGATCAAAGAGACCAAAATTTATTGTCATTCCTCTAATAGCCGTGTGGTAACCAAAATGAAATCAATTTGATGAAGATAATTAGGTTCCCATCTCCATCACCACACACTTAGTAAAATTAGGTGGAATGAGCTTCCCCTGCTAGCAATATGATTCTGTTAGCACAGACTAAAATACTTCAACAGCCAGGAAAGGAAAGCACCAGCCAGGAAACACTGAAACAACCATTTTTTAAATTAGAAACTGCTGGTTCATCAGAATCTAAATACTCCCAGGAGTCTTAATAACACACGCATAGGTCCTGGGCAAAGTTCACAGGCAGATGCTAGCAGAGGTCTGCTCTAGAGCGGAGTGGTATTTTAGGGCTTTGCCTGGGCTGTTGGACGTGCACAGTCGGGCCCTGGATCTCCCTCGCTAGCCTCCTCCTGTTGCTGCGGGGCAGTGGAGATGGTGCCCACTCCTGGGGCACTTCTGGTCCCTCCCCACCAAGCCACAGCCAGCCATTGCAGTGAGTGGGGTCACTGGCTTTTCAGTGACCCTGCTCACTCTGTCCAGGCTAGGTCCATGAGTATGCTTAGGTGAAGCTCTGCAGGAAGGTTTGGGGACAGGAAGGTGGCTGCTCCCAGTGGGGATGAGGCTGGGGAGCTGGGTCCTCTCAGGCATCAGCCTCTCCCACCAGCTGGGATGTTTGCAGACTCTGCACTCTGAGTCTCCGTATGCTGAACCCTAAGCACAATTATTTTTCTTGCTGAGAGGCCTTTGTATGAACTTGGTGCTGAGCAGGAAAAGCAAATTAAATCTTTGCAGAATAAGAAAACCTTTTTCCAGCTCTGAACTGACTGGGCTCAGCATTCCTGTTTGCATCAGCTTCATAGGCAGAATATATTAGTGCCTGTGCTAATCAGATAATGGGAAACCTGATTTGTTAATATACTCGTTAGCAAGTGGTTAAACTGCATTTCCAGTTTCCTAAAAAATAAAATATTCCATTTGTGAATATTCAGCTGATACTTATTTAATTTATTCCAACTTCAATAATTGCATGGAATTTAGCAGAAATGACCCATATCTTTTCAGTGCAGACCTTCAGCTACACAATAACTGTTGGCAGCACTTTGAAACAGAGGTAAAGATTACATGACTTAAGAACCTAAGACTGATGTTTGGTCAAACCTTTGAAAATTGCTCTCAAAGTTTTATTCCCCATCTTTTAATGAAAAAAAGATATTTTGTCCCTGACATTATTCTGCCACTTGTAAATAAAAGTCTTTGTATTTCCTCAGATTCAAAAATCCTATGCAGTGTCCATAGTTTTAAAGCAAACTTTCTAACAGAAAATTACATATTACAACATTTCTGTGCAAATTCTCTCTTCAGATTTTCAAAAAGACCATTTAAAGAGTCATAGTTCTGCGTGGTGCAGGACATTCAACACAAGTTTTCTGACAGCATCCATTGACACCATAGTGAAAAGGATTTTACAGATGAAGGAAAGAGAGGCCTAGAGAAGCTATTTGCCTGAAATTAAAGCTATTTTATGTCCTTTTCTCTCCCAGGAGTGTCTGCCTTTGTTGCATTCAGAGTTCTCCTTAGGAACATTTTGGACAAGTGCTCCACATTTGAAATTTGCAGCAGAGCAGGTCTGACTTCTGCAGAGAGATTTTGAGGTCAAGCTAATGGAAACTGGTGGGAGAGGAAGACAGGGAGACAAGAAAACGGCAGCACCAGGGCAGACAGGGCAGTGATCCACACCAATCCCACCCAGTGACAGAGGTGGAAATGGGCCCCACATGTCCTGATCTGGAGGTTGGGACTGTAGGCAGAAGATCATACTGCTCCTCATAGAAATGAACCTCTTAGATCCCTCTCCTGTCCTCGCAAAGGACTATGGATAACTCCTCTCATGATGCATATAATGAAAAAAATAATATAATAAAAATCCATTAAGAGCTATGAAATGTGAAGACATCATATCTGGCTCAGGAAGGTCCTGCTGCTGGAGGCTGGGACAGTATTCTTGAGAAATATCACTGTCTGCTTGTCCTGTACTTACACTTTTCCCTAAGGGCATCCATTGCCTGTTGTCAAAAACAAACAGTGGGGTAATGGGTGGGGTGTCGGCCCAATAAAGCCATTCTGTAATGTTTTTACAGAACATCAGTCTCATAGATCAAGACCAAAGCAGGTATCCCCTTGGGCTTATTCTGGCTTATTTTGTCATTCTCATAATATTTTGTTAGACCTTGCTAGACCTTGAGGCTGTTTCTTTGAGGTTTTTTTCTGGTGGAGCTACCGGTCTGTGGTGAAAGCAGAAAATAATCTCAACCAGAAGCTGAAGAGCACAGTTTATGCGCAAGGTGCTATGCGTATCTGCCATAAGTACATCAGGAATGAAGGCTCTAAAACAATTAGACCCCAGAAAGGTGATAGAAATCTCAAAGAAGAAACTACATGAATTATTCCTGTGCTTAATCACAGTCTCTGGTATTCTCAGAAGAAATATTATTATGAATAGGCAGAGTAAATGATCAAAATTCTTGTGTAATGAGCCCTGTGTTAATTGCCACACTGTCCATTGAAACACGAAAGGTACTAATGAAGCACACAGTCTCATCATTCCCAGACTGACTTTCGTTAGGCCTCTGTCTAAAAGTTACGGATCCAGGAGAAATCACAGCTTACAGGGAACTCCAGTAAAGGAAGTAGTAAATCTCTCACCTGGAAGTGAAATCTTCATTCAGACCTGACTGAAAACAGGCTGTATCAGTTAAACTGAACTGTTAGCACACTGTCAGCCAACGGCCAGAAGTATGAAATAACCCTCAATTCTTTCCCACGTTAAAAGGTGGTGCACAATGCCCCGCCTCCTCCCCAGCCATCACTCCCTTACCACCTTACATGCCTTCGACATTCAAGATTTCACAGCAGGAGGAGGGATAACGGCTGCATTTTTCCTCTATTTCAGCAGGACAAGTTGTTATCACTGAAGCTCTGGGGGAGTTTTTGCTGCCTGTCAGACTAAGGGATTTAGGAGATACCCATCCTCCTGAGTAAATTAGCTGTAACGCAGACACACATCCCACCATGTGAAGCTCACCAGTGTTACCAAAACCAAAGACCAAGGCGGATGAGGAGCACGTGCCTTCAGAGCAGAGGCTGGGCAACAGAGTGGTTCTGGCAATGCTGAGCGTTCGCTATTTGTTCCCCATGCAGTGGAGGGGAAGTGGGGCATCTGGAGTTCCTCTGGACCTCCATGAAGGTTACTCTGATCATCTGAACTGAAGCTCATTCTGACTGAGATTTCCTTAGTAAACCAGTTCTTATTTTGACACATCATCTCTGGTTCTCCAGCCAAATGTCCCAAAACACACAACAAAACCTTTGTATTTTTCCCACATCATGGATTCAAGCTCCAGTGAGAGCTCGCAGTGAGGAGGGGGACATGGAAGGCAGGTGTGGCCATCCTGGCACACCAGGTCACGGGATGGACATACCAAACCTATCCCCTCAACTCACACTGCACTGGAATTGAGTCTGGGGGAGCTGCCTTTAAAGACTGAGTTGTCTGCTGTTAGATGGCACAGGCAGTAACAACAGCTATCCTTCCCCCTTCCTCTAAAACACTTTGAGATCCCTAGATTAAAAGGTACATGAAGTGCAAAGTATTTTTGCTTATAAAGTATTTAAGGCACATCAGTCCAAGCCACAGAACTCATTTCAAACAAATGAACAACCTTTGAAAACATTATATGGACATTATTTCCTCTCCAGCTGAACTTCATCTCTTGAATTTAGTCTTATGTTATGGTCTGATTATTCTCAGAAAGAATTAAATTGGAGGAGGAAAGAAATGAAGGTATTCCCTGGAAATCCTTTCATTTTATTAAACCTTCTGTTATTGCTTGTGTTGCATTTGTCCAAACCGCTTGTCGAAATTTCATTACCCCAATTTAAAACAGCAGCACTATGTCTAAATGTGGTTATGACTGAAAACAAAGGTACTCTGCAATATTCCCGGAGAGAGCAGCGCACGCTGCTTTTCTGGGCTGAGCTTCGAGAAAATAGGTTATAGATAATATACACTTTCATCACGCTACAAAACAGTGCTAATGTGCTAAAAGAAAATTTATAGCCCCAAAACATGAGTGAGTCAGATAGAAGTTACCCTTTTTAAGCCAGAAATCACAATGCTAATCAGTACAGAATTGATCAAATGCTATTGATCATTAAGGGCCAAGAGTGAGCCTGGCCCTCTACGAGATTACTTTGCAGCAGCAACTTCTAAAAAAAAAACCCTGTAAAGAAAAACTCAGTAAGAAATCAGACCCAAAATGCACTGGGCCAACAAGTTACATCACCTGCCAGTCAACACTTTTGGGCACAGACCATATGGGAAAAGGAGGCTTGGGCTTCAGGAGGCCAAGAAGGAAGGGTGCAGTCCAGCTTACTACAAGGGAGGAGTGGAGCATGCACGGAACCTGAAATATTTAAGGACAACAAGCTGTCTAGCCAGAGCCAGCTTTCAGGAGCAGTGGTCTGCACCTTTGCCCTGTGCAACCATTTGTTCGAGATCTGTTACAGGAAGGCTTGAGCAAAGCCTGTTGCCTTGGGGTGATGGCCATGGGCTGGGCAGAGCTGTGGTGGCCCCACACCAGCTTCTGGACAACACACCTGGGAATATCACACTGTGAACTTCATCACGGTCTAGTTCTGTGCTCTAAGAGGGTCTCGTGCCATCATTCTTATCACTGTATGAGATGCTGCACAAGAAGTGCTGAAACTCAAAAACTGGGAAAAGAACATTTCAGAGAAATGTTTTTAAAACCCTCACTAATTTGGCTATGGGAGATATCCAGTCTGAAACAAAAAGATCGTTGCACAATTTTCACTAGATACTAGAGCCTCATACTCGATCTCTGCAGGCCAAGGTTTATATTTCTTTAACAATTACATGCTTCAATACAAATGTTTAACTCAGATTTGACACACATGTACTCGAAGTTAGGCTGCTGCTTGGGATGATGCATATTCCAGTGTTACTTTTCATCTCCAGCAACTATGTGTTCTTGGTATCAATCAAAAGCAAAATTCATGACTGCAATTCTACTTTCCCCATGCAGTTCGTCAAGTTTAATTCTCATTCCCCATAATTACTGAACTTGTTATCATTTTTTCTCTGTAGGAACATATCTTCTGTATCAACCAGTTACTAGAACTGTATATATAATTATTCCAGTTATTTGAAATATACTGAAAACGTGTGCCAGCACAAAGGTAACTACTGTGAAATTCTGAACAATATACAATATCCAGAGTATAGTCAAGTGTTTCATTCCCACCTAGTGACTTAAATATGCATACTTCTACATTTTGTTACAGCTTTTGTTATTGAAATTAGCTGGAGCCTGGTGTTGGTTTCAATAGGAAACATTCAAATCCCAAACCACCTGAATTCAGCACTGTCCTCCTACACAGGAGTTTTGGCCCCAAATCAGAAAACCAACCCTGCTTAACATGTAGTTAAACAGATGCTTGAATGCTGGTCAATGAAATTTATATTTAATAGACTCCCCGGTGGCAAAATCATGGGATTTAGATAAAATTAAGAAATAAAACTCATAGGGAGCAATGGGGGCTACAGCACAAGGGAAGGTGACCGCTGAGCCAGGGCTGGAGGTGAGGATCGCAGGCAGCAATCCCACCAATAAGGGCATAGTCCTACCATTCCTGAGCAAGGAGAGGCAAACAGCTCTGGTAATGGAAACCAGAGACAGCTACAGCACAGCAACTGCTGGGCAAGTCCATGGTGACAAGACAGGTCCATGGTCAAATCAGGAAGACAAGTCTTTGAGTCGGATCAGGTAAGGACCAAAGGTGAGGGACTGAGCTTAATGCAAATATGGACCCAGTGGGTGCATTACTCTTGGATCAGCTTCTCATAGTCATGTCTCACACAGCTCTTTCTGACAACATAGCCATTTTCAGAGATGTCTCATCTAAGGTTACCTTGGCATTGTATTCAAGCCATCCCTGAGCAGCCAGACCCTGGGGGTGCAGGAAGAGGCTGCCCAGTGGACTGGGCTCCAGTGGTTGTCATCACTGCATCTGTAAACACCATTGGAGGAGTGGAAGAGATACACTCACTCTTTTTTATAATAGACTAATATTCAGAAATGAGCATTTAAAGACGGGCATCCAATGGAGGACATGCACTACATGTGTCTGTCTGGGCACCGCCCCCCCCCCAGGCTCTGCCAGAACACTTGCACCTATCTCCCCATACTCAGCTACAAAGTTGTTCAGTTTCAAATAGCACTATCTTTATAAAACAAAAGGTCAAGACGTTGCTCACCTTCGGGGTGAATTATTACTCATCCTCTCTTCTCCACCTGAAACCAGGAAGAGGAATGGCTTGGTTCTGCCCAGCACATGCACTTCTAGCACAGACGAGCTGCATTGACATCTAAACCCTCTTCCATCTGATGTCCAGACAGGCAGGAACAGAGCCTTCATCCTGGAAGGCAACACAGGTTCACAGATCCCCTCTGGGAACCAGCCATGGGCCCATCTACTGAACTTTGAAAGTGTGACTATTTACAGGTGACTGCTTATGATCTACTAGCTTACATTTTTCTCTTTCTAGGAGCTTTGCATGATTTGCCAGTTAGAAGAGCACAAAATAGGCCTAATGACTGTATTCCAAGTTTTCTAAGGCACTTCTGAGGTCTGTAATCTCTAAAGAATATACGATAGCTTAGGTTAATGGTGTAGAGCAGCTGCCACTTAGCCTGGGACTAAGTTGTGATAAACACAGACCCAGCTCACAGAGAAGAAAATAAGTATATGAAGAGTGGAAAAAAAGGAAATAATTATAGGTAGATACTCTGCTTTTTTAACCACCTCTGTTATCCTAGAAACACCACGATAGTTTCCTATGCTTCAGAACTGCCATTTTGCTGAGTGTATATATTTTGCTGTAATTGAAAGAGAGGCAAAAATAAGAGAGCCTTTTGAACTTAACTTTATGGTTTTGTAAAAGTTCCACAAAGCCCTGCCAGTTACTCCTCACTCGCTGAGAACAACACGTCAGCTTAAAACTTTGCATACATACCTACAGATTGTGGGTGTCTCCCATGACATTTGCCTTCCACAAGCTACACGCGTGGTCTCAGCTGGGCGTAGGTACTTATCGCCACCACGACACCTCCTTTTTGGAGGTGGCTGGAGGGCAAAGAGATGAACTCCCTGTTAACACAGCACCGACACAACCCCTCCCCAGCACCTGATGTCAGCCCAGGCAAGGTCCCAGGCACCCAGTGCCAGACCAGCGGCATCCTGACGCTGGGGACGGGTTGGGGCACGCAGCGAACGCCCAGCAGAAAGGCACAGGCAGCAACACAGGCTATTTCCCTGATTACTCCACTGATTATAATGATTGTTTAAAGCAGAGATCGAAGCGTGCTGCAGGCATGGCAGTGAGCGTGGCGGTGGGACTGCTGGTTACGCTCAGCTGCTGCTCCTCTTGCTGCTGGCTGAATGTATAGGAGTTTATCCTGCTTAGAGAATTACAGAGCAAGAACTTGGCAGAGTAGACAGCCTGAGAAAAAATTGGTCCATAAGTTTACAGGGCAAGGTTTAATGAACTCTTAGAGTCTGCGGAGGATATCAGTGCCTTAGGTTCTATACATGTTTGTTTATTGCTTCACCAGCTCCCTGTTAGTTAGAGCTTACACATGTTTCAGCCAACCAAAACAAGTTTTTTGAGGATTTTTTTGTTGTTGCTATAATTCAGGAGAAGGCTTTTTATTGAGAGTTTGATTGGGTACCAAAGGCAGTATTGGAAATATTACTGTATCTGTATTAAAGAAATCTTCTCATAAAGTGTGTGATGCTTTCCACCTACACATTGCTTTTACAAGCGCAGTTTGGACTATCTGAATATATCTAAGTATCAGGTTCTTTCCTTTCTGAAGGGAAAAAAAATAACAAATTTTTAACGGGGTTGAAAAAGATGTTTTGGTTGACTTTGAACTCCTCATTTCATTTGGGAATCTTTTTGCCACTTAGCTAAAATAATCAGACTGCTTAGTTACTTTGAAAAACCACGTTATGTCAAAGCAATATAGCTTTTTAGGGGCAGAAATTACTTGATGGATTTCCAAACTGGCTCCTGGCCATCAGCTGTCAGGTTAAGACTCCCTGCATCTCGGCATCTCGCATCTCAGCCTAGCTGCAGGCACTACCTGTACATCTCCAGAGGGTTCAAGGAGCTCTCCAGCAAGTATTACAGGCCATTTTACTGGGTTGGACTGGTGCTGCCATTGTGACCCAGCATTGGTGAGCAGCGATCGAGCCAGAAGCGCAGAGCCTGACCCCAGTTTGCAGCACAGCTGCCTGCTCCCAACTGATGTTAGCCTGATGCAGGTAAGGACCAAGCCCCCTGTGTCCTGTGTCCAAGCCCACCTGCCAAATGAAAACCTCATTTTAGTGATTCTGACGAGAGAGTTGTGTTCCTCAGCTCTAAGAATCCAATTCTTCTACACCCTTAAGTTTAAGTGCTTTGCCTGATTAGCTAAAACACTTTACTATCTTTAAATATTTAAAAATCAAGCTCAAATTTCTTTTTCACGTGCTACAGGTTTTCCATTCTGCTCTCCACCCGCAGTAAGCATCAGGTGCCTTGCATCTGGGTTGGTCTGGGCCAGGGAGTCACCTTAGCACACTGTTTCACCAGCCCCTGGTCCCATCATCACCCCATCCCACCAGTCCCTGGTCCCATCGCCACCTCATCCCATCACCACCTCATCCCACCAGCAGCAATGAAGGTGCAGTACAAGGCAAGCACCAGCCTAGAGCCCCCAACCCACGGACACAGGGGGCAGGGGACACCCTCAATAGCTTTCCATGGGGTTTTTGGGCAGATCAATACTTTGCATGGTGTAAAATTACAGCTAGCTGATTGATAGATGTCATTAGTATTTCTAATAGGAGGCAGTTGTATATTGGTGCTAGCTAGCTGCTTGCGTCTACTGTTGGACAGACGTCTAGGGGATGTTCTGTTCTCCAGGAAGATTCACATCTGGGGATTCAATCATCCCACTCAGGCTGCACATTGAGCTGGAAAACATCTCATGCCACAAACCTACATAGTGTGAATCTAGCCCTGAAGAGCAACAGAAACTAGTCTATATTTAACTAAAATTATATAAAAATGAGAGATACAATTATTAAAAACAAACAAAAAAAAACCTTCTGTGCCTTTAAAACAGCAAAACTCTGCTTACACTATTACTTTTTTCTAACTATTGTGGAGGAAAGGTGGAAGAGGACCAGGTGAGCCAGGGGAGGGGAGGCTCTCTTGTACCCATCAGCACATCTGAAATCATGCTATGTTCATCGTTGTTTTAAGATATTTTGTTGATAGCATTTTTCAAAGCAAAATACCACCACTGCCCTGACAGACCAATTATTTTCCCTTACAATGTCCCACAGGCACATGAATTATGAACCAACAGAGTTTTGCCTAACTCCTCAGAGGAACTGAACGTACGGAATTTTATTTTTTTCCCATCTGCGTATCTTGGCGTGCCCTCTGCTGGCATTTATTCCTAACGACACATCGCCGTGTGCTCAGACCTCTCTTGCAGGGAGATATCTGGAGCCAGCAGCTCTGCTCACCCAGGGAGAGCTTTTGGTAAACGCACGTGATACAAAAAGACAAAAAAATAAGGCAGGTGTGGTAGCAATAGAGCAGAACTTTGGCAGAGCTGTGAGATGAGACCACATCTCATGCAGATGCTGAAATTGCTCTCCCCAGCCCTAAGGCAGAGGTGGGGGTGGCTGGAGGTGGTGGTCCCAAGCACATCTGCTCAATGGCTGGTCAACGGATCTTTGACACATGTAGGAGAGATGTTTTGCTGGCCGCCAGGCATGGACAAACACCATCTTCTAGGACAAATCAAGTCTGTAGCTGTTGTCCTGCCACAGCCAGAACATTTCTTTCATTCTTCCCTGAAGTTTTTACATAGCTTGGTGCTGATTTAATTCTGTTAAATTGAAAAAAAAAGAAAAGATAAGTACAAAAAATAAAGAATTCAGACTTGCATATTATTAAATTATGCAGCTCTAGTAGCAGTGTCAGAGATTTCCTCATTTAAGTGAGGAAATCTTTTAAGTGTACGTAGATTCCCAAAGAACTGCTCATCTTTAAAACAATGAGATGTTTCCATCAAAAGGATGAGGGAGCAGATGGGCAGGAAACTGCAATCTTCTCCCTGCAGAGCCATTCCTAATGAAGAAGAAAAGACTTGTTTTCTTCCCAAATCAGAAAAAGGACTTGGTCTCTGCTCTCAGATGCCCCGTGTAAAGCTGATACTGCTAATGGAGGTACATCACAGCAAAATTGGTGTCACAGAGAAGAGATGGGCTCTTTTACGGGGAAAAATGGTGCGGCCCTATAGCATCACTTCTGGCGCGTAACGCATTTTCTGTGTAAAGCCCCTGGACAAGAGTCATTCTCAACACATCTGTGAAGGGCCAGTCACTCAGCGAGCACATGATGCTGTCCCAGAGCCTACAGCTTTGCAAGTTTGGTTGGCAATTCACTGGTGTCTCATGGACCCAAGAAACAAAGGCAAGCCCCACCATTTCTAATTCCCCCAGCCCATGTAGTCAGATCCCCTGGGCCAAGGAGCACTTCCACAGCACTTGGGTCCCTAAAAACTCATGCTCTTGTTCATCTTCTAACTGCCCCTCCACAGGTCCCCAGAGAATGATCCCAACAAGGTCTTCATGCCCCATCACCACCAGTCCCACCTCCACAAACCAGGGCTGACTCATATTTGCACCAACTGCCAGAGGTCACCCCCAGGACCGATCCCTCCATTTGCGGTGCCATGGGAAGCCAGATCCCCAGAGCCATAGAGCCTGTGCTGGAGGGTCCAGCTCACCAGCCACTATCCAAACACACAATAAGGGGTTGTCCCTGTCCAAGAACTTCTGATGCAAAAGAGGACTCAAAGGCATGAGGGAACAGAGGCAGGAGGCAGGCACAGCCAGTAGCAGCACCTTTTTTCTCCTTGGGCTGAGCACTAGGCTATGCTTCCTCTAACCCCAGCCAAGGCAACAACCTATTCACTGTACTTGCAGCTAAATCACTCCATGATACTCACCAAATATTTTGCGTAAGTTACCCAGTGAATTGACAGTTTCTTCAAGTCAAAAATTGCACATTCAGTGGAACTACAGGATTGACACTCTATGCCTTGACAGGGGTCCACCAGGCTCAGCTGGACTTGCACGATGGTTTGACTTGCAAGGTCTGCATCTGCATTTTGACATTGTTTGCTTCCAGCAAGAGCTCTGTAACTTGTTGGCAAGACTGACGGCATTTAGAGGTCATTCGTTCTGCTGCATCTGGAGAGGAGGAGATAACTTTAAATACTTGTAATCAGCTTATTAACAAAGTGGATCAGAAGTCAGATACCATTTCTCCTATGGTTTTATACTTGTAAACTTCAGGAAAACAGGTTAGAGGAAAAATCAAAAGGATATTAACTAAAGATCAAGATCAAATTAAGCAGATTAAAATAGCTCTACATGTTATCAAGTATAACACAAGGCTTTGTTGCAAGGTGGAGTGGACGTCCAGATAAGTTAATCTTTGGCCTTCAGTACGGGAAAATAAATATAAAGGCTGTTGACAGAGCAGCTTGGTTGTGGCATCACAGAAGCTGCTTAGGAAAAAGCCTGACGTGGACTTGTTCACATGTTTAGCTTTAACCTTTCTCTGCCCCCTGAGGTCACTTTGAGACAGGAAGACGCTGACAGGAAAAAAACTTTTTTGATGGGAAGGAGAGGAGAGTTGAAGGGGACATCTCAGTCATGTGCCTTTCTAGTGAGAGAGCAGAAATATGTTATATTTCAGACAGTTCCAGGTGGTTCAAGGGAAAAACTCAAAGGAGCAGATGAGATTCTTGCAAACACTCAATTGGTGAAGATTTGCTGAAGGAGGGACAGGTTTTGGGAGAACTGCAGCGCATTTGGATACTTAAGAGCCCAACAAATAAGATACTTATATATCTATAATTTAAAATGTTCCTAGAGGGCTCGGGGCAACATGCAGCAGTGCTACAAACATGCTTAATATCTGGCTGGGAGAAGCCTCATCCCCAGTGGGGTTACTAGAACAGATGCTCACCCTTTTGGCAAAGCCTCTTGTAATCAATAACAGAATCCATGATCTCTTTGGTAAGGAGAATATTATCCCAATCTTTCTTAAATTTATTATAAAATGCTTCTAGGATATTGAGGAAATGGGTCTCTTTTTTTTAAGATTTAAATTAACCTGATTTCTCAACCCATGAAAACACCAGTCAGGATCGGCCTGGACTGAGACTCGCGTCCACGGCTCAGCTGAGTCCTCAGACACCTGCGTGCTCCTGCCCCTGGGCATCACTGCACTGAATCACACCAACTCCTGCAAAAGAAAACTGCAAAAACATGATGTCACCCTCCCTGTCCCACAGCCCATTCCTCCTCTCTCTCAGACACTGACTTTTTTCACTTTTTCATCTCCTCACTCCTTCACTCTCCTTAGTGACTCAAGCCCATCACCTTCACACCCTCTCACCCTCTTCTGTGCTTTCCATGCTGGAGCCGATGTGCCCTTCCTTGGAGTCCTCGTCCCAGTCCCCTGCACAGCCACCCACTGTCACCAGCCCTGGCCCTGCCGCTCCTGGGGGACATCGGCGAAGGTCCTCCTGCAGCACTGCAGGGCCACATCGGCAGTCTCCTTCTGGACAACCTCGTTGGCAAACACCAGCTGAGCTTGTATACTGACAGCTCAAACCCATCACTCTCCAGACCGTCTCCTTCTACCCAAATTCTGGTTGCCTTAACCTCTCCCCACAGATAAACATTCAGCTGATTCTGAAGTAGAGCAGAGATGCTTCTCTCCAAGCTTCGTCTTGCTCCTAGTCCTTAACTTCAGTTCAGAGCCCCTTCTGGGCTCTCCTCTTCAGGCCTAAAATTTCTGGGGTCTTTTGTTTGTTTTGGGGTTTGGGGCTTTTTTTACACCATCTGTGATGGATGAACTTTTCCCTGTTCAGCCAAACTAAAATGCCCACCCTGACCAGTCCCTGGCAATTACAGCCACTCGTTACATTTCTGAACAAGCACTTCTGTACGATGCCTCGTACTGCCAATACCCTTCACAAATCCCGCATTATTTTTCTCCACTTTCTCCTGTCCCTGCAGCCTGGCACAGCGCAAAGAGCCAGCGTGAAGAGGTGGAAGGGGAAAGAAGCAACTTGCTAAGTCTTGAGGAGCCTGGAAAATGTGAAGGAGCAGCCTCTGGTATCCATGGGCATCTGTGAGTTCCCACTCACTAACAGCTTCAGCCGTGGAGCGGGAGCAATCCTTGTCGTGCTGTTTGCTGGACGTTTCACTCAGTACTCCCTGACTGGCTTTACAGATGGTTAAGACTCCTATAGATTATTATAACAATGGTGATATTTGGGTGAAATAACCCTAATTTTCTGTACACCATTCTCCAGAATTACCTCTACCTCTATTCCCAGCAGAGCAAAACTTAGGGGCTTTGGATGGTCTTGCGTGGTGATATTCATATTTTTCTCACGAGTTCTGGCTTACATGGACCACAGCTACTCTCTGCAGAGATACGGCTCTAACCAGCTCTTGATCTTAAACTTTCCTTTAATGCACTGCTCATAGTTAATCGGTTTATAGCTGCTTCTTTTTAGACCTTGCCAGCATGTTTTCCAAAAGAAAATACTTGTTTGACGAAATAACTCGAATCATTAAAAACGCTACTGCAAACACCCACCTGCATAAGAGAGACGCTGGAGCTGAGTAAGAAAAGGAGAAAAAAAAATCAAGGTTTAAAAGGTAGATACGGGGATTCCTTTCAGCCTAGTTATTCTCTATCTGCAAATTCAGACTTTGCTACAAGGGCTCCATGAAGTCTTGAGCACTGAAAACACAGCACCGAGGTTTTAATGTGGGCAAAGAATGTCCAGGTATTGAGAGCTGGACTCTGTAACCCTCATGGATCCCTTCCAACTCCAGATACTCTATGATTCTGTGATTTAATAGGAAAGAGACTCTGTAAATCACTGAAAGCATTCTTAAAAACATCTCTCCCCAAAAAGAGGGACTCCTGGTGAACTGAAGGCCTGGGGAAGGATGGTGCACCACCAGCTCTGCAGACAGCTTCCCAGAGCCCCAGTTCTCCCAGCAGCCTAGCGTAAAAACAGGCCAAGTTTCATCTTATGCCATTTCAGATACGGTAATTGACATTCAAGCCAAGCCCCTGTGCCTGCACCAAGGTAAATAATTGCTGTGCACTTGCTCACTTCAAGGAAATTGTATTTTCTGGTCAAACACCATTTGGAAACAGAAATCTGTGCCTCCTCTCCACCACTGCCTGCTTTTACACTTGTTTTTAGATGCAGAAGATCCCCTTTGGTAGCTCATCTGCAGGTTAAGCACAGGAGAGATCTAACTGTAACATCGTGGTTTCACAGAAATACAGCATCAGTTTGAATGGTCAGAGCCCTATAAATGCATGCATTCAGGTTTTATTTCCTCAGTTTTGCTCATAATGGCAGAACTGTGGGGGATTTTTTTTTTTTAATACATATTCATGTCCCTTCAGCTAAACCTTCCATTTCCTTCACTATGGAAAACTTACGCTATGACTTCTGCACAGGTATAAAGATTTTCGCAAGAAGAACAATGAGTATCTGAAGGCACGTATTTATCCACTGATTGGTAAATTCAATCTGGAACTGACACAACGTAGCTTCAGTTTTCCACCAGTAAACTCCGAGTAGCCTTATATAATTTGGGAGCGAAAATCATCTCTCTGGTTTTATTATATTTCAGTAAACCATGCATCTGTGTCCAAGAACTTTTCAGTACATTAATTCAGCAACAACATAAAATATATACAAAATTAGGGTATAGTTTTCAAAAATAGGCACCTAAAATGACGTTTCTAGATCCATATTTAGGCCCATGAATCCGATTTCCCAAGCTACTAACCACCCGCAGATTGCGCAGAATGCTGGTGGGAGCTCAGTGCTTCTGAAGGTTGCATCGCGCAACACAGCCTCCAACTTTTTGACAGCCTCCTGGCAGAGACAGTTTTCACAAGCATCATAAAAATGTGAAAGTCCAAAACAACATGTCCTGCAATTATCCACACTGAAAAAACAATCTTAATTAATAATGAGATCACCACTACTCCCTCTACCCTTAAACTGCCACTGAAAAGTTTTGCTTTTCATTAAGTTCTCTCCCTTTTCCCTAATATTTTAATCTTGTAATTCAAGTTTTTATCACACTATAAATCCGATTTGAGTGGTGTTTGTGGTGTACTGTGTCAGGTTTTACCCTTTCTTATCGCTAGGGTTACTCGCATTACTAGGTGCACAGCAATTGCAGCCTCAGAGGACGCGCGTTGTTCCACTGAAATACTCAGGTTCAGTTTTGCATCTGTACAGGGCTGATCTCAGTGACACAGCAAAGATTTAGATAAGGTTTAAAAAACTAATGAGAAAGTTACAATCAGATTTTTGCCTTTATCCAAATTAAGCACTTAGAGGAAAAACATCCATTAGAAGTATTAGATGTTAAATCCACATAAGTTTAGAACATTAACTTGATGAAGTTAGCCAGTTATTTGTTCTCCCTCCATCAGGTAACGGTTTGAAAGAAGGCACAAAATGCCACCTTTGCATAAGGCTGATACAGTCACAGAATCATGGAACAGTTTGGGTTGGAAGGGATCTTTAAAGGCCATCTAGTCCAACCCCTCTGCAAGGAGCTGAGACATCTCCAACCAGATCAGGTTGCTCAGAGACTCATTCAAACCGGCCTTGAATGTTTCCAGGGATGGGGCATCAATCACATCTCTGGGCAATCTGTTCCAGTGTTCCATCACCCTCAGCGTAAAAATTTTTTTCCTAATGTCTAATCTAAATCTACCTCCCTCTACTTTAAAACCATTACCCCTCGTACTGAAGACTTTCTCCCCATCTTTCCTGTAGGCCCCCTTTAGGTACTGGAAGGTCACTATAAGGTCTCCCCGAAGACTTCTCTTCGGTGTGTATTTTGACCAAAAGTAATTTGGGCCAGCTGTAGTCAGAAGTTTGATCATGGAAGCCAAAAATAATCTTTTTACTTACTTGGATTTGGGAGAGAGGGTGTCAAATTTTGCCATATCAACAAAGTGAAAATTTGAAGGAAAGGTCAGTTCCATTTTTCCAGAACTAAGACCCTACTGAAAATACAGCAATATCTCCCCAATCAGACGCCTCTATTTTGGCCTAGCTTAAGAGATTCCCTAGTTAGTTCAGACTAAACTGAAATAAATAGAATTAAGGCAAGTGTTCAGAGTATTCTGCTCTGAAGTCATGCTCCAGCTTAAAATGCTGACCCTTTCTTTGTAGACTGGCCCCTTCGAAGCGGTCGTGTAAAACAGCATCTCTTTCTTCCAAATCAATTGTTCATTCAAAAAAGGAAGAGATTTCCAGTCCAGGAGTGACTCCTAACAAGCCACATGTCCTGCTATCGTACCTTGAGTCCACATGATGGAGCTTGTGTGTATGTAACATTTGTAATCCTCTACTAGGATTTCAAATCTTCGGAGTGAATGCATCAGCTGCTTGAGTCACCTCAGCACCATTGTAACACTTGAAATAGAGAACTGAACATACACAATTAAAATTGTGTCTATCTAAGCAAGCAACTTTTTCCCCAAACCAACGGTATTGAAACCAACAGCCTATTCCTTAAAAAAAAAAATGCAAAGATGTTGAACTTCCAGCAGTTTCCATGCCAGGCTCCAGACGCAAGCACATCCTGATACCCACATTTCCCAGCGAGCTCAGTCCCTGTAGCTCCTCCCTCTGCATGCTCTCCCTGTCACATTTCCATCTCTCCTTTCCCTTCTCCTCAGCAAGTTAGGGGCACTCACTGGACTCTGGTTTCCCAGCACAGTTTATCTCCAGTTGACCAGTAAGTTTCATCTTTTGGACTTGCACCTCCTCCTACCCATTCCCCTCTCTCATTCTGCCTGGCTCCCTAAGCTGTCCTGTCCCATTTTTATTCCAGTTTTTCATTTCCTTTCATTTTTTCTTCCTTTGAGTTCCTCATCCACAGTCCAAACACTTCCATCACACATCTATCTCTCTACGTTTCTCGTATTAACTTATTTCCTTGTCCAATCGTATTTCAAATGCCGGGTCACCATTCCTGCTTACACCACAGACTCGTTACCCTTAGTTTGGACCCCTTCTCCATAACTCTCCTAGCATTTGAAACCATTGTCTACTCCCTTCTGATATCTCAAAATCACTGCAATTCTACTCTCATCACTTAGGGTGCACAGACTTGATTAAGTCTTCAGTAACCCCAGACCATTAATGCATAAAGCCTTCAGGAAACCTCATTATTAAAAATTTGCATCCAACCAACTGAAAAACAAAAATCATGAAGATGACAAAACACAGATTTGTATCAAAGTCAGCTCCAAACATCAAGCTCTGCTGCCAGCACAGGACTGCTGGATGGTGTCATTTCACAGAGCTGCACACAAGGGTTTCTTTTCATTGGCGTTGTGCTCCGAGATAAACACATAACTAAATTTGTTCTACCCTGGGGAGAGGAGAAAGATAACAAATACAAGCGGGAGCAGAGAACCACACAAAATTAGTGTTAAACTCTAAAGCAAAAACCAAGCATGGCATGTTTTGGTGGAACCAGGTGGAACTGTGCCACTAGCAGCAGCAGGAAATGGGGCCTCAAGGAGCGCCAGGCAACATGATTAATTAGCAATGCTGTCATTCCAGTGCGTAGCAGGCACCAGCCAAACTGAAAAGCACTTTAAATTTTCAAAACAGTTCAAATCAGAACTCTTTTTCTACTTTTTAGCTCCCTTCTATCATACATGTCATCATGGACAATTTGCAGCATTTCCATTTAGCAGACAGTCTGAATGATTCAATTCTACGTTAAGCACCAAACCACCTTCAGAGACTCCCCAAAATTATCCAAGGAGCTAAAGCTGCTAATTCAAGCACTTGGGTTAGATGCTGCAAATGCTCACCAGCCTCACATCGTCGCTACTGAGAAATGGCACCTCCTGCTACTCGTGCATATTCTCACTCAGAGAGCATGAACAAGCAGCATCCACAGCACATCTGCAGAAAAACCATTTCTCCAGTGTGACGCCTCTCCCAGTCACTGGTATGTTTTGACCAGGATTTACAGCCTGAATTAAATGGAATTTCCTCTGTAAGCTCCTGCAAATTACTTATGTTCCGAAAACTATGACCTGTGGGAATTAGAAAAGGTAACAACATTACTTAAAAATAAAATATCACAAGGCTGAATAATTTTTCAGTGACATACTTTGGTCTCAATAGAGCATTAAATAAAATTTCTATGCCAGTCTAAAGAGCACACCGTGTTGCATGACAGAGTGGTTCTCCTGCAGCTCATCTTCAGGTTAGAGCACAGACATTCTGCTGAAACCACTTATCTGTGGACATTGTTTCCTCACAAGTTTAAAAAAAAACAACAACAAACTATGCTTCAATGCATACTCATTTTCAACTCTTCTCCTCCCAAAGTACAAACAGAAATGGCTTTTGTAAAGTGTACGTAACTTAAGTCAATAGAAGATTTAGGGAGGTCACAAGCATCACATGTTTAAAGCAGTTGCAATCAGCCCTGACTTGATTTAAACTCAATTAAAATCCACCAAAAAGCAGGGTTTGGCATTCCATCTCAATCCAGCCCTCACATCACCTGTGCCACCTTGTAACTTTGGTCTTTTATTTCTGGTCCATATCATTACCAGAGTTGATTAATAACAGTTTTCCAGAGCAGTAGCTTGAAATGTGGTGACAAGGGACCCGAAAGCACGTCAAAGGACTATTCGGTGTGCGTAGAGCCATGTCTGCTCTCAGGTACCGGCTATGCTAGCCAAGTCCCAATGGCATGGCTTGCTACGACAGCAAGCTTTTTAGGATTGCTTTCAACATTGCAAAGCTTTATGTTTTGAATAAGACGGGCGCAACAAGCAAACCATCTTTATTTTAACCTACAGAAAAACTCACGGTGGGGTTCCCCCACCAGGGAAGTTTCACAATGTTTCTGCTGTATTCTAAATATACAAAGTCTGGTTTAGATTTGATTTAAAATATCAGTTTATAGAGCACGGCAAAAAGTCACATGGAGACTTTAGTATAATCTGCATAACAAAATGTAATTACGAAATTTTTCATGCAAAACTGGAGAAGACAGCGTAAATGCAGGTCTGAGCCCCTTTTCAGTCTCTGTGCTTTATTGGCAGCATGACTGGCTGCACTACAGAAGTCCTGCTTTCAGGGGCACACTTGGAAACGAACTTTTTAGTAGAAAAGAGTGGAAAGTGGATACGAAGATCATTTGACTACTAACAAAGCGAAATACGAAGATTAACAGTAATCTTAATGCAATACAGAAGAACAGCAACTTGCAAAAAAAAAAATTGTTGAATATTTTAATGCATTTTGAATCATAATGAAGAAAAACATTTTACATCTAAAAACAAATTAGCAGAATAATAAAAAGTGGTTCCACGTAACTTATAAATTCTTTTTCCAAAAAGGTAGTTTTCACAGATTTAGGCAACAAATAAGATGTTTCATTCCAGATCTTTCTGATTGCAAAGTATACATAAACTTTGTGAAAACTGATGTGCATTGCTTGAGAGAAAGACAAAAAAAGCTTGATTTTGACCAGTGATGAGTTTTCTGTGAAATTCTGCACAATACTGAAATAGTAACTGCAACTCTCCTCCATTTTATGAAATGCTGGACGTGGTTCAGTGCCGAAAAACACTCTTTAGAACATTCAAAGCCATGAAATGTTTTCCACATATTTACTTAATGTAGTATTATTCACGACCACTGCTCACGCGTGATTTGCTTCAAGGGGAATGGCAGCCTCGGCTTAACCTTCAGCACAGGACACAAAATTACACTAAGTGATAGTAAGTGTTTTGCTGATAAGAACGTGGCTCTAGCACCTTGTTTGGTTGATTTTTTTCCAAGTGAAAGTCTGTAATCATCCCACTCCTGGTGCCAGAGGATGGTCCCCTCTGGTGATATAAAAATTTTGCAGCAATGATGATTAAACTGCACGGAGTCTAGTGGTCCTGCATTACATATGTATTAGAGAAGCTTAAACAGTTTAGTAGGACCAAAACCAGTGACCCTCTCCCTCATCTCAGGTAACAGAAGGACCCATTGCACAAGATACTACACACAGGTCATGCTGCAGAAACTGCTTCTACTGGCTGGAGAGATATTTTTCACTTTTTTAAACAGCATCATTCTGTGTAAAGTTGTCTGTTATCAACTAAAATAAAAAGTGAGTCTTTTTTTTCATAAATCATAAAACCTGCAACCCAACGTCAAATGGCTTTACCCAAGAGTTAAAAACTCAGACCAAAAAAAAGTGAAAATAAACTTTGACTCTATCATTTGACTCTTCTAATCAAAAGATTTAAACTTTGCAGCTGCTTTCTCCAGCCTCACTAGTTTGGGTATTTTAAGATTACTTCAGTACAACTCTGCATACATCTTATATTGAAAAAAAAAAAAAACAAACCAAAAAAAAACCAACCCAGAACAACCTACATACATTCTCCACTAAGCTCCAACGTTACGCTCCAAAATAATTTCTAGGACCCTAGTTTCCCTATAATTACTCAATGATGCACTCACCATCCCATCCCATTGCACTCCAATGTGCTTATATATTAGTTAACACATCTGCCTTAATGTCATCATAAATAACGCCATAGAGGACATGAGCACAGCTATAATTTCACAAAATCACAGTAACGAGACAAGAAGTTCCTAACACTTATCTTATGCCAACCCACCAAAAACTCCACGATTCCCATTGCAAGCGTGCACCCTCGGCTTACCCTCACCCTTCATCTTACACTGTGATACGCCAGACAGTTACAGGCAGCCTCCCTTTAGCTATAAAGAAGTGTCTGACTGAAGCATCCTTTTTGTTCTTTCGAAGATGTCAGCTGCCACCTGCACTTACTTATACAATCAGCAGCTGTGGTAGAATACCCCACTGCCAGTGCAGAAATGGCTAAGCACAGTGAGGAGCAAAACCAGAGTAAGATCATTTGGGAGAAAGAAGGAAGACCGATTTTAATTACCCCCTTTTGGAACAGAGTAGGGACTGCAGCAGCCCTTCCCATGGCTGAGAACACAAAGGTGATAGATGATGTTTACTTGTCATATCGCTCCATTAGCTTTAAGTGTTAATTATCTTAAGGATCCCATTTAGTATGATTGTCCTTCCTCTCATGGCAGAGAGAGTACTTCAGCCAGAGACCAAAAGTGCTTTTTTTCTAGGCTACAGAGAGATTTGATGCATCTTGACCAAGATTCATTTTTGAGGTAGTACTCATTTACTTTGTATTGCTGGCTCAAAATAAAAACATGGGAAGTGAACACAATTAAAAGTATGCTCACTGTAGGTATATTCAAAAAAAAAAAAAAAAGAAAAAAGAAAAAAGAAAAAAAAACCCACACAAACCACCAACAACCAAGAACCCCCAAAAAACTTATTTCCCTTCTGGGCAGATAACAAAAAAAAAAAAAGCAATCCTTCTTACAAAGGTCAGCTCACATTCACTGGTAAAGTCAAACTTTCATAAATGGTTTATAACAATAGCTATAAACTAAAGTGCTTCAAAATTTGCTTGACTAGATTTCAGTGATTAGAATCATAATGTTCTGGATTTTTGCTAGTATGAAATGTCATGAGATTTTAGAATCACTTTATCTAAGAAGGGCAAATGAATATTTTTTTTTCCAAAAGAAAAAGTACAAAAAGCATTCTGAATAAAACTGGCAGTCTACACCCACTACAAGTTGCTTGCATTTTTCCTTCTCAAACCTACTACTCCTCCAATAACTGGAGTAAAAATGGAGTTGAAGTTGCACTATACTGCAGCACTAAAAAGTATTCCAGATCAGATGCAAACAGGAAAATGTTTACAATCATACAACTAGTGAAATTCACACTTCATTTCAAAGTTTTAGCCCTGCAGATTCTTTTTAACACAAGGCAGATATGTAGAGTCATGGAAAAATGTAACAGACTGCTATACACGCTCTACATTAATTACATAAGTTTCACATTTATGTCACAAATGTAATGCCCTACTGTGTAGCTATTAAATGCTAAATAACTTATGAACATTTATGTGCTCTATGCAACAATGAACGTATTGACCAGTGGATGGCAAAATATAAAAGTTCATACACAAGACAAACTAATTTTTAAAAAAAAATGACATTTTCTGTACAATTCATGCAAACTGTGCACAATGTGGTAACAAGAACAACATTTGCTAAAGTCTCCACTTAAGGAAGAGCTTTTACAGCGACAGCAGACCAGTATTCAGAAAAGTCTGCGTAAGTGTACAAGTCCATGGCAACATAAAATGCAAAAATTCTTCCAGCATTTCATTTTTCTTGTAACAAAGCAGGGATGTTGATGTTCCAGCCAATAGCCTGACGATCAAACCCACATGTGAAGAGGTTACAGATTGGATGGTCCTCACTCCACGCTGAGCAGCATACCATTCTTCTGTGGCCCTGCGACAGTTCAGGAGACAGCAGTATTACTTACGATACATTTTCATCGCTTCTATGTCAACAACTGAGTATGACTCAAAATGCCAACGTGCTAATGCTCACACTGGTTTTTACAAACAGTACTTCAGAATCCTAAAGGTCACTGTTGCTTTCATCTTCAAGGTAAAAAGTTTTTTTAATAAGACTCCTTAGGGTCCATAATGACAGAAGCATACAAACAGGTGCATCAGAACTTTCAAGTTTTCCAAGGTACCTTTGTTATTTAATTATATATTATTCACAAAAGCAAATTTAAGTTTTATTTTAGCACTTTTATTTATAAAAGCAATCTTAAAATACAGAACTATTTGCTGGCAAGTACTTTGTTACAAACCTGCAAGATTAAGTGTCTATCACATTCATAACTCAGAAAGGATAATACTACAGCAGGACAGATGTCATACTGAGGAAAAGCAATGCCTTATCTATTGTTCAAATCCAATAGTAACAAAAATGCCCAAAGGAGGATTCTGAACAACATTTAAGTTAAAAAATCTGCCATGACTTCAGTAATATCAGCCTGAATGGAAATATTAAGAAAAAAAAAAAACAGAAAACAGAGAAAAATCAAGACTAACCAAACATAAACTAGAAAAAGAGTAAACAAGACTAAATAAGTCTTAAAACCTCTTCCTAAATTCTGTCAAGAGCTGCTGAATCCACCCCAAACAAATCCACCCATATAAAAACACCCATTGAAGTGGCATAATGCAATTAACTTCACTTAGTCTAATTTGCTCCATTAGTGATGCCTGCTATGCCAAACAGCACCACAAATGCACAAAAGTGGATGGCTGCAGCAAGGACGCTTTACTACTTGGTACCAAATATCAAGAATTAACAAATTAAACACTGTGTAATCAAAAAAAAAAAAAAAAAAACCCAAAAAAAAACCAAAAAAAAAACCAGTAAATCTCATAGCGAGCCACTTTTCTGACATGATTTACATCAAGACGTTAGTAAACATTTTAAATGCTCTTTCTTTTTTTTTTCTATTTCATAGAAAAGGGAGACATGAGTTTCACTTTAGTAAGGAGAAAAATTATGATGAAATCCAGTTGAAATATTATTTCCAATTCGAATAGGAAAAATTCAAAATATGTAACTTATTTGCATGTTGGTCATTTTCAATAACTAACAACAGCATATTTGTATAGACCAGTGTCTTCCAGCAGTTGTTCAGCTTTTAAACTAGAGAGACCAAATCCTAATTTTAACCTTCTATGAGAGAAGAACAGACATACTTTAAGGCTATAAATATTCAGTTACCTGTCTATTACTGCGAGGGAGGCGTGCTAATCGCACTCCTGACATGTCAAATAATCTAACCTGTCGGTTGTCATGTGGAAGTGCGATGATTCTTTGGCCAACACATACATTAATTCTGCACAAAAGAGACAAAAGTAGGTTATGTACAAAACAGTGGGTCTGGCAAATTGAACTTGACAGCACAAGTTAAAGCTTACAAGAAACGATACAGCTGATTTTTTCCTGATTAGAATTCATAAGTAGAAAAAGAAAAAAAGTATTAAACCATTAAGATGTTTTCTATTGTACGAGATGCTCAAACAGCCCTAGCATCTGCATCCCATATAAAAAAAAAATCTCAGAAAAGCAATACAATGGATTTATTGAAAATTAATGCTGACTACATCTGCATTTTTTAAAACCACTTGAGACTTCTTCCAAAATATCATAATCTCAACTTTAATTTTAGTGACTAAAACGAAATGTATATTCAGTGAACTAAGAAAAATAGTAACTCAAGAGATCTGCTTACCTATTGACTGCAGAATCTGTACGGATGGTTGCAATAGGAGACCTCATGTTTTTCAAATCCCAAACTTTTACAGTACGGTCATCACTACCAGAAACAACGTTGTCTCCCACAGTGAAAACTGCAGATGTCACAGTGCTAAACAATCAGGAGGAAAAAGAAAGATGTCAAGCTCTAAAGGTCTTTATTAAATTAGCATCTGATTTAAAGTTCTATTTTCTGTTCCTGTGTTTCCTTTAAAATGTGTAACTTGCCTTTTGTTTTTAAAACCAAAGTAACCTGAAAAATTAAAACTCCACGTGGGTATTTTAGAATAAAAAAATATTCTTACAAGAAGCTGTGTCACTTAAGATATAAAGGCCCACGGGCTAAGAGAAGCAGCCCAACAGTGGAGAGCTACTTTGGAGGCATCTCTTTTATTCCACTGATCCTAACATGAGCTAACCACGTCCAGTCTTGAAACCTTAATTCACTTTTGAAATTCCACGTTAATGTCCAGTAGGCTTCTCAGACAATTAAAACTGAATCACTAGGATAAAGTACAATTCTTCCTCTCAACTGCTTTGAGACTAGTAGTCAAGTTCTTTTACCTTCCATCCAAAGACTTCTGTAGAACTACCTCAGGCATTTGTCACTCACAGCACAGGCACTGAGGAGATCCAAAATATCTGATCCGAGATGTAGCTAAAGCTATTTTGTACACATACACGTACCTAAACACGCTGTAATGCATACACAGAGCTTCCAGTATAACTCTGCTAGCAATAGCTACAAGCAATCCAATAATTTCTAATTGGGAGTACTATTCCTATTTCAAAAAAGTTTGAGAGTCGAATTAAAAAATGTCAGGTAGTAGTAATAGTAAGAAGCATGACCAGACAGTTCTTCAAATGTTACCCTTATGTCTATAAAGCACAAGGGCACTCAGAGAAAGACTCCCAAGAATACTTCCAGCAATTGGAAGTGCAACATACTACTTTCAGAAGATACTATATACAGAATTTTAGCTTAGAATTTTATTATCTTTGCATTTTATACTTTCAGAGAACAGTATACTGCTGAGCTCAGATGAATAGTTCTCATGATAATGAGGTGATTTAAAAAAAAAAAAATCTTTTACCTGTTATTTCGTATTAAGCGATTACAGTTTTTGTACAACTTCTTTCATTTTAGTACTGTGTGAATTCTCAACTTAACACTAGCTATTTTCTGCCCACACAATGTACTAACAAAGCATTTTTCTCTCCCTAAAATCATTGGGGAGGGTGTCTCAACTGTGTTTCTACAGACTTGATTTAATGACCTATCTTGTAACTTGGGTCACGCACATCAATTTCTTAGAATTTAGTAATTTTAATTTAAGTTGTCAGTTGTTACTGTCACTTTGGTTGTTCTGCAGAAATTTGAATTCATGTCCTAGCCAAGCTGCTGATTGAGATTAGCACTAGCCAGGTCACAACAGACCAGTTTACGAAAGTGTCTTAATTTAAATTGACATAAAATTAAGTTTTAATTAGGATGAAGGCCCACTTTATTCATGATACCAAGTCTCCTAAAGTATTATTAGAGTGCAGCTAAGCTACCAGGGAGATGACTCCAATAAGAACCTGGAGGTCTTCACCTAATCTTCTGAACTTCAGGAACCAAAACTCAGAAGTTAAAACATACATGAAGGCCACAACTGACAAGTCTCTTTCGTCAGGCACCTTTGCATTTTGGAAGAAAACTCATTCACCTAATCAAATTACTGCAGAACATGTTGGTTGGTACGTTCTCAGCACCAAACTTGTCTTCTGTCTGCCTGACCTCCATTACACTTACCAACATCTGCATTTCTCTCCTCACTAGCTCTTCAAACAAGCTGTAAAATCCCTCAGTAAGATGTTTCAGACTTTAACTGAACGCTATTCTGCAGTAACACATTTGGAAGAATGTTTATAAGTTTAAAATGCACTATTATGTCTCCATACTTTGCACACACTTTGGGAGACTTCCTTGTACAAAACAGTATAAGGAATTAAGTCACAGAAAAGCTCCAGGTGAGTGAATAGACAGCATTTTAGTATTCTCCTGCAAACATACAGATCTGATGTGTTTTCCCATCATACATTTTATTCTAATTTTATCCCAATTACAGTTGGAATATGTTGTGAAACTGTCTTAAAATAACCTTCCAATTTGTATGCTTTTTTTCATAACTTTAAACAGCTTTCCTCCTTCTTTGACCTCATATTGGTTCTCCTTTATCACTAATCACTGTCAAACAGTTACGTTTCTTGTCCCATTCTTAGATTTATCACCTTTTAAATGCAAGCATTTCAAATCACCGCCACGCAAACAGAAAGCCAACTCTAGGTTAGCTTGACTCCTTCTACTCCTGTAAAAAGAAAAGGATTCTCAAAAGAAAATAAAATCCTGTTCTGTGCTGGTTTTAGTTTAAACTGCTCATTCAGATATTACTAGATACACAAAGAAGTTTGCAAAACAAAAATGCAATGAAGTTCTCCTGTAGCTCTCTCTGTCAACTGGGCAAGTGACAGAAAAGCAAAGGGAAGGCTGCTGGGCTGTTTTCAGTGACATCTTCAAAGGTGCTCAGTGGTCTCAGTCCTCTGCCTGCCCTCCCAACAGTTCATCCTCGTAAAGCACTGCAGGCTGGGATATGCACTACGTGCAAGCACACACGATGACAACACAGCCTTTTTCATAAAGAGCTTTGAATTCAAAGGCTAGATGTAAAAACAGTTTTACTAAACCCAATGTTTATGATTCATAATTTTGGTCATAGTTTCAAAGCAGACAGGATAAGGATGTACTGCATAAGACTTCTAGATATTATGCTTTAAAAAAAAATGAAACATTACTCTCCTAGGGGAACCTACAGATACACTCGATTCAATTCTCAAAGACATCTCATTTTCAAAATAATATTGGAAGCCTAGAGGTTTTAAGTAACTTAATATCCAGCCTAGGAAGGCCAAAAGCAGTATCATTCTCACAAACTGGACAACTCTGAGGAGGGTTATCAGCACTTGATTGTTATCTGAGTAAAGACCAGGTGGGTTTATTTGTTTTGTTTAGTTTTTAAAGTGGAAAATATTGAGTTAATATTAAAAAAATACCAACACATACATTTAAATTCAAGCACATGTACAACACCACTGACTTAAGAAGACTCGAGCAAGAGCTGTGCTCATAGGTTTTCTTAGGCACTACAGAACATGCTTTGTCTCCTCTGCTAATCCAATCTGAAGCATCTCATAAGGTGAGACAGATGCAGCTCATCTCATTTTTAGAGGTTTGGGGGTTGTTGGCTTTCTTTTTTTTTTTTTTTAATTAAGACAAAATAGCAACAAGAAGAAAGTCCACTTCCTACTTAAAAACTGAAAGAGAATTTCAGCCCAACTAAAGGGGAAAGGTGAGAAGAAACAGAAGCAAGGGAAGTAAAGTCTGTGGGGGAAGAAATAAGTTGCTAGAGCAGCCAATAAACAACCTTTCAAAAGCATTGCCTCCCTAACCCCACCCATATCACAAAAATTAAAAGACTTCTCTCTGCATTTTCATGGGTCTATTTTTACTTTCTGTTGATACTAGTCTTCAGTTTGTTCTAACCCAGCTAAAACTATGGTTAACATCCTTTGGCTAAATTAATAAAAATTGTCAACAAAAGCTCATCAGACCCCATGTTAATGGAATGCTAGAAGACATTAGGTTTTTAATAACTCAAAAAGATGACAGGTATTGTAGGACACTAAAATAAAAAAAAAAAAAAAAAAACCTGGCAAAGAGGAAGCAGTCTTATGACACTTCAAACCGTGGGTCTCACAGGGAGTTTGGTGTGCTACAACTATTCTCCAGAAAAGCTTCAGCCTCCGCCAAACCCCAGCAAAACTCATTTATCTTGTCGTAGCGAGCAGCCGAGCGTATACCTCCAGCTGACAGCATGGCACTTCCTCACCACACACCGCTGCCTGGCCTCGAACATCCTGCTCCCTCCGTGGGTCTCAATCAACAGAAATACTGTAGTGCTAGCACTCCTCATTAGGCCGAACAGCTGTCTCCCCAGTCACACTGAGACACAAAACTGTTCTGCATAACAATCTGCTGAAATTTCACACATAGGGGAGGAAAAAGAAAAAAAAAAAAAAGTTGAAAATGTTGGACCATGAAATGCTGATGCAGAACCCTTACTGGCAATGCACCAAATAAAAAAGTTAACACTGCTCTTTCCATTTTGATTTGCAACCTATACTGGGATTTACCGTTGAACACTTGGAGAAAACATGCCTCTGTGTCTGTGGAAAGGGATCTATTCATGAACATTAACCTGTGTATGCAATGAAATTCTGGAGAAAATGGACTAAAACACAGCTTTCACATAAATGTATTCAATGTACACAAAAGTGTAGTTAAACAGCAAAATTTGAGTGCTCTCACTTTAAGTAGTAAAATTCAAGAACAAAAATTGGAAGCGGCATTTCCTGCACAAGAATTTCCTTCCTTTTAGGAGAACAAAGTGTATTCCCATAAAGAGCAGTCTGCAGGTAAGCCACAACTTGGGTTTAAAACATCCAGATATGGACAAGAGTTTGCTCATTTTAAAGGGTGACTGCTCTGGCCAAGGGAGTCCTGGGAGGGAACACACCAATACTTCCACGTCTGATTGTGCATTCAGGTTTCAGGAATCATGCACTTGATTCCAGGAAGATCTACACATACAATTCCCAAAGTGTGTCTGTGGATTTATCTCCAAATATCAGCAGAGCTTTTTCGTTCAATTGGAGAACTAGTGAGAAGAAATCATGAAAGAATTAACACAGAAGGGGGAGAGGAAGAAGCCAGAGATGACTGTTAGCACTGAAAAGTCATTGGTTTTGCATTTGAATCAACAATGTCTACTCCAGAGATAAGTGTTTCATGACATTTAGAGAAAATTGCCAGTATCTCCTTTTTTCTCTGTCTTAATAAAATGATACAAGATTGAAAACAATCACTGGCTTTTATGAGAATTTGTCAACGGCAAGTTAGTAAATTAGTTAAGGTGCAGGTATCTTTAAAATCAATTCCATTATATTTATGATGGGATAAAAAAGGTACATTTATCCCTGCAGTATTGCTGCTTATGTTATGTAAGCTTCAGAATGACAATACTCTACAAAGTGCTACGCTCTACTCAATAGGATACAAAGAAAAGGCCTTTGGCTATGCTCTTTTGTGGGTCATTTGAAAACAACCATAGCACTTTTTAGTGTATGCATTCAAGAAAGGAATTAAGATTCTATCTATCCGTTCTATCTATTTACTGTAGCGAAGCTTAAAGCATGCATAAGCAACTGGATACAGATTTATTACTTACATCATCTTCAAAGTGACTGACAAAACCGTAATGGCTAACACTGAGTACAGCCAAACTTTCTATGTTACACTCTCCATTCCCCAAAATAAAAACCTAAAGGACTTGTTTCTTTTAGTTACAGGGCTTTTAATTTTAAGCAATTACTCTTATAGCTTAAAGAGTAGTTTATTAATTTTTTAATATTTATTTATTAATTAAGGAGCCATTTTTCCAGGAGAAAATTAGTCAATGACAACAGAAATAGTTAAAAAACATAAAGGAAACACAACTATCAACGAATATTATCTTTCAAATTGCTTTTTCATCACTTCAGCAACTCCATGACAGTGCTGTAATTTTCTTTACTTGCCAAACTATTCAAGTACTAGCAGACAACTAACAGTTATGGAATGACTCACTTCCCAGAATTTCAAAAGCGTGGTTGCAGCATGTCTCTTTCCATTTCAAAATGCGCAGCACCCATTATACAGGTGAGACCTTAGTAAGGTTGGTTACTTAGAACTCTGAGGACGATTTCCTAATGTAAAGCCTCGTTGCAACTGATTTTTCACTACAATATCTCTGTACATTCCTTTTACAGGAAGCAGGAATTAATCTTCAGGGAGTTTTGATTATTCTCTTAAAATAAAGAAGGCAAAACCAGTTCAAAACAGAGAAAGTCAAATTCTCTGTCACACTTTAAAAAAAGCCAGAGTAGATAAAGAACCTCTCTAATATTAACTCTATAGCATCACATTTTAATGCCTTCCCTCCTAGTTTGATGATAGCTTTTCCCTGCAAACATTTTAAGTTGAATACTGGTTATTGTGGCTTACAAACCCAGTCACGGTACACATGGTAACAATATGGTAACAACAGCCTAACAAAATTATTTTTTCTATTTTCTTTGGCGTTATTCTCAGCAGGTAAAAATAAGAGATGCATGCATCCACTGGGGGAAAAAAAAAAAAAAAAAAAAAAAAAGTAACAAAACACCCATCAGAAACACCCAAAGAATAATAAACTCCTACAACCTTACCACCGTGAACCAACTTAAGATTCTATGGCAAACAAATATTTGTCAAATCTGGTAAAAAGAGGGCCATAAGACAACCTACTTGTGAAGCTTAACTGTCTGTAACAGCTTCAACTGTTAGCTTTTTATTCATTGTCACTGCAATAGACCTTACAGAAAATGGTATGCCCAGATCTATAAAGAAAAATGGGATAAATACATACTCTTCAAGTTTATATACAGAGATAGGTATGTATATCTATGTATATAAACAAAAATAAAAGAATGCTTGCCAGAAAGTGGAAAACATCATAGCATTTGTTTATCTTGGTCCTCATTATAACAGGAATTAATAACTTAAAGTTGCTTTAACAAGTTTACAAGTGTAAATAATATTTTTGTATAAAAAGTTAGGTCAGAGGAAGGTTAGAATAGAAAATGGTGTACTCAAGCTGTGCATGAAAGCAAAGACAGGTAACTTGAATGAGCTGAAGGCATGTAAAACATGCTGGCACTAGTCTGTCCTGAAGCAGTTTCACAAAGAAGCTGTGAAAACATGGGAAGTTAGACAAATCCAAAGCTGGATGCTTGAGCTATCACCTAATAAGGCTCCTAACAACTCTAAGAAAACTGGTGAAACCTTAACATGCACCATTATATGTATGTAATAAATGGAAATTAAAAGGTTTTAACATCTACATATTTAGAAGCACAAAATAAATTTAGAAGTTAATCCTAGATCTTAAAGTCCAGGTCATAATCTTTATTTAAGGAATACGCACATGCAAATGTGGGACCAAACGCATGCAAGTGTTTGAAAGGCAAGTTTGGAGCCTTTTTCAATGAAATGCAAAAGAAAATTTAAAAACACAGCAGAGAGAACAAGGTAGGGATACTAACAGTGATATCACAGTCATCTAGCTAATCAGTAAGGCTCGGGGAGAAAAATGAATGTTTCATCAGAAAAATTTTGCATTTCTTACAGAAGCTGGACTGAGAGATCCACACATGGTGAATGCCTAAGGCATTCTTGGATAAGAAAAAAAAAACAGAAAAATGGTTGACAAAGCATCACTGATGGCATTAATAGCTGAAGCAAGAACAGAACTATCTTGAAAAGAACAGATGCTTTAAACTGGTCGAACACCACTGACAGCATCCAACTTGTGATATTTTGTTTGGCACAAAAGACTCCCTTTCCTAAGCACAGCTTTCAGTCAAAGGTGCAAAACTTGCATTTTTAGAGCTACATACAGATATGCTTTAGGTTCACAAAGAAAGTGTGGCTGAATTAGAATACCTAACAGTGACCTCCTAATATCTGGGCTATCTAGAATAAGACCATTTTCAAACAGGGACGTTGTCTAATGACGCTGCTGCCATAAGAGTAAACATTTCCCCCCTGCCATTCTGTCTGTCTTGGTCATTCAAGACAGAGAGATATCAGGGTATGAGAATTAAATCTTGCAGAATAAAGCATCTGGGAAAGCCAGCTGACCTTGGCAAACCCAAGTGTTCACAAAACTAAAGCAATTATTAGTCTCTTGATACAGAACATCATTTTGATATGAACTCCCAATTCACTAAGTGTCAGAATTCAGCCCAGCATCCTAATCAGCCGCTGCTTAGGTATTTTTACATTTTTAATTTGTATCTTCCAGCAAGTATAGGAGTTTGAAGATGGAAAGCTGAAGAAGCAAGACATACTTGCAATTCTCTAGTTTCAAAGTTCTCAGGATGAAGCACAACTCGCCATCTAGCTGCAGATTCAGAGACATACAGACAGCAAATGAACAGGAACTTTCCTTTCTGATCTCCTACAGCCACACAACCAGAGCAAAAGGAGAAAGAATATGTAGTATTCTGTTGCCAATAGGGTAATCATTTACTTCCAGTATTACTACATTGTCAGAATAAATGTATAAAATCTGTGAAGTACTTCACTGGACCTGTACAGACTAAGATCTTTTTTAAGCTACAGATAGTAAAGATTTTGCATACGAACATTTTAGAAGGCTCCACGCATCAAGATAGACCTCAGCACATGCAGAGTACTTGAAGAGACAGAAAAACTCATCAGGCTCATATGCAAGAGAACGTCAACACCAGAGTTGTTCGACTAGCTCATCAGGTTGGAAAAAGAATGGCCTTCAGAGCTCTGACAAGACACAGCTGTGCAGGGCTCAGCAAACAAAAGCAGAAGTAAAGCTGGAATAAAAATTGCTATGTAGATGCCAGAAGCATTTCACTCTTCAGAGTGTCCCCTCAGTTCAACTTGAAGAGCTCTAATCAATAACCTCTAAATTCAGTAACATCCCCATAGGAGAACAGCTGGTGCTATACATTATCAAGCATGTATTTAAAGTAGTATCTGCTCGGAAAAATGTGTTGGAATTTGAGTCCTCAATATAATTTTTGGATGCTTTAACTCAGGAAGCCAATTTAATTAACATTCAACAAGTGTCTCGATGATAATATAAATGTAACCTTTTCCCAGGGCTCTGCTAAACATCTCATAGTGGGATGTGACTGGGGATTAACAGCACTAGTAATATAAATTCCTATCGGTGCACACAAAAAAATCAGACAATAAAAGTTTTGTATTTAAGCAAAAATCAGTCTTATTTCCACACCATGTCATTATTTCTTAAGTAGAAGAGAATAAATAAGTGAGACAAACTGGGGGCATAGCAAACCTAAAAGAAAATATGACAAGATACTTTTATCACTACGCAAGAAGGGCATAGGCAAAAAAGTCATGTACCGAACTGAAACCGTCATATACACGAAAAATGTAAAGAAGCAATGTTTACAGATTTGGAAACTTGCCCAGGAAAATGCAACTTCAAAAAAGGCCTGAATGTACTTCGAAGATTCAGCTGAATGCAAGGTTGAAGTGCAAAAATACTACAAATATACTAAACTTGGTCTTTTGATACATAAATGTCAAAATATATTGGAAAACATACTTTGAGGTAAAATAGGTAGCTTGTAAAAAATAACTGATAATTTATAGAGAGGAAAATAAAGGAAGCTTTTTTTTATTGTTAAGTATCTATTAATATAGGAAACACAGCTCTTCAAGGTAGAATACAGTAGCTAGAAATTGAAGCTAGACAAACCCAGACTAGGGGTTTAACAGGAAGGTTAACTAAACACTGGGATGAGCAACTTATGGAATCTACCAAGGGCTAAATTAAAATCTTTAGCATTGGAACAACTGAACACACAGAAAATACAGTTGCAGCTTCTACTAAAATCACCTCCTAATTCAAAGCAGGCATCTACACAAGAAGCTCGAGACAGAAGAATTTATTTTTCCTAGACTGTCACAGCAGTAGACTATAAGAAATATTCCCCTTTTAATAAAGCAAGCAGTTATATGCTCAAAACACCAGGATAATAGGTGATTTCTTAGGCCACTTACCTAAAAGACAACTAATCTCTCACAGCTGGTATAGATACACCTATTTCGACAGAACATCACTTTGTACTACAAAGGCAATGCACAGCAACTGCTTTCCATTTTCAGGTGTCAATTAACTTCATAAAATCATCCTCTGCCTATAACACAATTCGTTAGTCTCTCAACACATCAGCATCATTCTGTTATATTTTTTACAAGATAATGTGCCATTTTGACTAAATCTCAAACCTAACTCATTAAGGCTACCAAAAACAAAGCTGAAATTACACTACCCACATGTGTCTTCAGTACAGAAACAGGCGCACAGCCTAACATTGCAGGGAACAAAAACCTGCATTTCCACACAGGTTTAAAGTCTCAATCCCCTCCCTCGCATTTCCAAAACGGAAAAGTCCTCTCGGTGGCAGCAATCCCACGCGGGACCCAAAGTGTGCGGAGGCAGAAGCCGCTGCCCGGCTCCCGCGGCAGGGCGGGGCCCCGAAGAGCCCCCAGCCGGTGTTCAGTAGTGCAATGCTGCCCCCTGCTGGCGCGGGGGGAGAGCTCGGCCGGGAGCGTCCGGTCAGCATCGCCCGCGCTCCGCAGGCCCCGGTCCAGCGCTGCTGGCGGAGGAGCGCTCAGGACGGGAGAGCTCTGCACCGCTCCGGAGAGAAGCGGGCGCCAGGCGGGGTGCGGGGGAACGGAACTTGAAGTTCTGACCCACACACTGTCAGGTTTGGGGGCTGGTTTGGATCCCCTGTGAGAGGGAATATTGGGATGGAATAAGATTTTGGGGGCAACAACACAGCAAACAGAGGTTGGCCTCATGATTGAGATGTTTGGCATCAAGTTGTATCAGTTTAACACATCACGAGTTACTTTGGTAAAATACATAGAAAAAAAAATAGCTGCTCGATGAGCTTCAGACAGCTATTATGAGGTACTACTTAGCAAGAGGCTGTTAAAACTTATGGTTAAGGATTTTAAATCATCAGCGTTAATGACTGTAACATCCAATTTACAGAACTGATTCCAAGAGTCTATCAAAATATTAAAAACTTGGCAAATTATTCAACTAGACATTCAGGAAAGCGAAAAGATGTCATATGTGTATGTCTTTTCCAGTCAACAGATAGAATAGTTTCTTCCATGCTGCTTAATGTGAGAAGATTGTTAGAGAGTCATTTTAAAATACTTTGCCAGTAGGCAGTACAATAGTGGTCCAAAAATAAAATCCCTCAAAGTACATCTCAACTGCAAAATACTGACCTCCCGTCTCACGTCTGACTGTATTCCTCAGTGAAATACTCATCTCGCAAACAGAAACATCTCTTCAACAAAAAAAAGAGCTGAACAACCTCAGCCATTGAACAGCAAGGTCAGTTTTGAGATTCTTAAAAGTTAGAGTGTATTTAGTGAAAAGCTTATGTCAATACTAAAACATCATGCATTCAAAGAACAAAATGGAGACAGATGAGACAACAGACCAACACAAATATGAAGACAATGAAAATCTGGAATAAGAGTGACCTAAGAGGTTGCTCAAAGTCTATTCCATTCATAAAAAAAATAAACTCCCTGATAGTTTATAGGTCTCCGTGACAGAGGCCAAAATACCAGCTAACACCTTTTACAGTATGTACTGCTGCCCCAGATCAATATCATTTGGTCTCAGAATACATATGGAAAAACCTAAGTATCAATCATGTTCCTTTCTTTCCTGAAAAAAAAGTCCTAGGACAACACAACTAATTAGCTCAGAAAAAAAAAAATGCTAGCACCAATGGACAAAAAAAAAACTTCCAACTTCCACAAATCCTTCTAGAAAATGCGACAGAAGAGTAAAAAGATGATGGCATGAAACAATTCTAGGACACAGACCAAAAAACTTAAGCCTACTCTTCTACCAGGAGAAGATGGCTACTTACACAGGATGATACACCAAATATTTGCCAAACTAATGAGTCCAGTGCAGGGAGGGCGGCTGGTGGTGCTGGAGGGTTTTAAAGAGGTTTTACATTATGGGTAGGTTAGCCAACAGCTGGGAAAATGAGAAAGTGGATACTGAAACTCGATCATAATGCAAACTACACATTTGAATTAACAAAAAATAGGAATGTAAATACATATTTGGGGGTTTTGTTTTGAGCTAGTATTAACAACCATATTTTATTCTGAAGATGAAAGGTGAATTTTTTTCTTAAACAGCCAAGTTAAAAGATTCCAAAATCTTAAGGAAAAAAAAAAATCACTTTCTTGGGAAAAATATTTCAAAGTAATTTCTGCATTTCCACATATCAAAGCTCTGATTTACAGTAAGGTAAGTTAACATTGTAACTCAGATTCTCAGAACTACATTTGCCCATAGTCAACAGTAGTCAGTATAAAAATTTAAAGCCTAAATTGGTAACTAAAAATGTTACACCAAACCCATTGTTTTGACAGAATGAGGTAATCAGTGCCCTTACTTTAATTTCTTGTTTTATGTACAAATTAGAACCGTTAGCTTAAAGAGTAAAAATTAATCCCTTTTTTTCCCCACTGGTTCCTAAGAAGTAACCTTTATTTCACACTGGGTATCACGACAAGCAGAGGTAATCTGCTTGATCAACTGCATTACAGCAATACCCCTGAACTACAGGCATAACCAGTGCCAAAAACAACCCTCATACCTTAAAACTCCTTACAATTAAAGGTGATTTATCTAGACTTACCATATAAGCAATATCCCACCAAGAGCCCTGGCTGCTGTTTTGGAAATTAAGTACTGCTGTGTTACATTTGAAGGAGGACAGTTAGGGGTTTCTGTGAAAATCAGTCTCATAAAACAGGGGAATGAACTTAGGACCTCAAAAAGAGCACAGGAACAGTTTTGTTCGGATTAGCAACTGAATACATTTATACTTTCGGAACTTGTAGAAATCTGTGAAGGAACTGTCACTTACTCTGTGTGGCCCTGAAAGACATTCACAGAATGGATAGAAGGATCTCTGAAATCCCACAGACGGAAGGTTGTATCGCGTGATGATGTCACCACAAGACGCTGGGTGGGATGTGTACAACAATGTGTTAGCTCTTGGTCATGCCCTACAATCACAGATGAGAACACGTAAGGTAATGAAAATACGACTTTTCATTTCCACATACAATTGGAATGAAATGCTGATGATTTTCTCTTTTTCCCCCAAACAGCAGAAGAATAATAATAATCACTCTGAACTCTAATGTTACTACTGCTGTTAAAGTTTAGAACTATACTTAAAAGCAAAACAACCCACTACTCACTTCACGTGATTATTAAGTAGAGATAGGTTACTACTGCTTAACATGCCATGAACACAGCAAAAGCATTTTGCAAGAACTAACAATTTGGCTACATTCAGTTTAAAAACAACTACTTAACAGGACATATTGCAAGCCTGAAAGAACACAAATTCATGCTCAGAGGATTAACAAGGTTACAATTTTAGAAACCATTACAATACTCAGCAGCAGCTCAAGTCTGGTACACTCAATCGTACTCCAGAGAAACAACCTACTTTTCCCAATGTTTTAATATCTACAAATAATCCCACATATAAAAATAAACCAATTTATTTTTTTGTGAGTGAACAAACACCTGTAAGAGAATGGACAAGTTCGGAAGTCTCTACATCATACAGATTTGCTGTCCTATCCCATGACGCTGTCACAGCTTGCTTCCCCCCAACAAGCCAGTCAGCTGCTATCACCACTCCTTGATGGCTTTTGAGTGAAGTTAACGGGCCTCTGACAATGGGACAATCACTAGAACCATCTCCATCTCCATCAGGTTCATCTTTATCTGAGAACTCAACTTCATCTTCTCCAGACATTTGCTATAAAAATACAAGAGAAAAAAAGATTTCAAATAAATGAGAAAGAATGACTCCAAGTTACATTTTACAGCATAAATGCTTCCCACTCCCCTTAAAGTGCACGCAGGTAACTTAATCCTGAAGAAACTAGCCTGTTCAGGTATTCACTATCAAAAACTTGGCAAAGGAATAATACCACTGAGTTAAATGCAGTTTTAATAACTACTTCATTTTAAAATCTCTTCTGAACTGTTTAGCTCTGAGTATCTGCCCCCTTTACTATCTGGCACGTCTTTTTATATTCTCCGTACTCTGCTATCCTGGAGTTTCATTGCAGCACACAGAATCATAGAATCTTTAAGGTTGGAAATAGGAGGTTTTTTCCTTTAAACTTTCAAAGGAAGGAAGCATTTAACAGGACACTGACTATTATAATCTTTTGAAAGACAATCATTTACAGTTATATTTTTATCCACCAGAATCAAAATCATGACATCAATATTTGTCTGCTGGTTGATCCATAGTCATCACGCAGTGCTGACATAAATTGGATGCAAACCAAATTCTTTTGCTAATCACAAAGCATCCATCTCTGAACTCTATTTCACTTATGCAACACTTTGATATGAAAAAGATAACATTTGTACTGCTCTTTCAAAATGGAAATGCCAAATCAAATAAGCTGAATCAAACATTTCCCATTCAGAAATCTGTCCCATAGTATACAGCCATCTCTTGCCCCTACTCAGCTTACTGAGAACCTCATGCTAGAAACTATGTTTGCCTTCACAATTTAGTAAGCGTGCTCTTTAGTCAAATACAGCATTTGACAATCTACAGTAAACACTGACTAAATAAAAGCCTGGGGACAACAATGTCAGACAGCATGACGAGTGCTGGCAAGGGTCAATTAGAAATAAAATTTAAAGATATAATTAAATAAATGCCAAAAATACAGGTCTTTACCATCAGTTTTCGATTCATAGCAACTATAGCCAATACAGGTGCCTCAGTAAGTTAAGCTACAAGAATTTAACTACTTTTAAAAGAACGTCATTATTATTACTTAAACTATTACCAAAAAAATTTCCTTGATAGTTCATTTACTTACAGACTTATCACCTTGAACAAAAAGTCAATTAATGTACCTGCAGCTGCATATTCTATTCTGCACCATAGATCTTTGAAAACATGAAGTGACCTTTTTCGAAAGAAAGGCTGAAATGTATCTATTAATCTAAAACCTTAAAATCCCACCTTTTGCAATCCTGAAATCAGGTAATTTTTTAATTATGTATAAATTTTATGCTGGAGCACGTCCAGAGAAAGGCAACAAAGCTGGTGAAGGGTCTAGAGCACAAGACGTATAAGGACCAGCTGAGGGAACTGGGATTGTCTAGTCTGGAGAAGAGGAGGCTGAGGGGAGACCTCATAGCTCTCTACAACTACCTGAAAGGAGGTTGTAGGGAGGCAGGTGTTGGTCTCTTCTCCCAGGTAGGAGGGAGATGAAAGGAATGAATGGGATGAAAGGAAACAGCCTCAAGTTCCAGTAGGGGAGGTTTAGATTGGATATCAGGAAACATTTCTTTACTGAAATAGTGATCAGGCACTGGAACAGGCTGCCCAGGGAAGCAGTGGAGTCACCATCCCTAGAAGTGTTCAAAAAAACATGTAAACGTGGCCCTTGAGGACACAGTTTAGTGGTCACGGTGATGTTAGGTTGACAGCGGGACTTGATAATCTTAAGAGGTCTTTTCCAACCCTAAAAATTCAATGATTCTATGATTCTATGAAGTCTGTATCTGATGAAATTGCTACACACTTGGTTTAGTTGCAGTAAGTTGATTGCTTACATTGCAGTCTGCAGTTGGCTGAGGTGTAGGCAACTGTACTATGTACCTCCAGATGTGAGCTGTCTGGTCTCCAGATGCTGCACAAGGGGAAGAGGGGAGAAAAAGAGAGAGAGAAACTAAATAAGAACATTTCCATGGACAATAAAAACAAGCTTTAACATTACATTTGGCAATACTGTCTAGAGTTGCATCTTTTTCTAACAGATACCATTATGACCCCTTTTGGTGAGTAAGTCCCAACATCAACAGTTACTTTCCTGGCTTCAGTACTGATACAGAACATAACTCATTATGCAAAATATAAATAGCTACCAAATTAATCATTCCTACAGTGAAAACATGCACTTAAATACTACACATCAGAACATTAATATCACTGCCATTCTAATAAATAACATGCGAAGAAGGTATTTAACACATCAACAAGTGCCATCCTTCATTCGCTACTTTTCAAAATACTGGCGTTCCTCTTCATTCAATGATTTCTTCCATAAAATGGTTTTAGCGTGATTTTAATGAGACATCCAAAAGGGCAAGTGCAAGACTGTTCTGCTTCTGCCTTAAGCAACTCAGCTTAATTAGCACCAGTTTACAGCTCAGCAGGTACCATCTCATTTTAGACTTCATTGGTTTTTGAAATAGACTTATCCATTATTATATAAGGAGAAGCTCAAGATTATCCTTGTTATGGACAGAACAAACATGCTCTAATACCTAGGGGTACGGTGTTGAGAGTTCTAGATTGGGAAGAAATAGAGTTTACTATGATTATGCATACATCTAACAAGTGCAATGTAGATGAAAGCACTAGGAAAAATATCTAATAGACTAAGATGGCTAGAAGAAAGGTAAACCTTACATTATTTCTGGTGTCAGTATTTTGGATCAGGGAAGAAGATTTTTTTGTTTGTTTGTTTTAATCAGTTCTACATCAATCAAGTGACACTGAAGAACAGGTCCCCTGAAAAGTTTCAACAGAAATGCCTGGCAGAACCATCTGTCAGAATATCAGAAGAACAAAAATCTAGCTACGAGCAGCTTTTCTTTGGTTCGTTGGTTGTTTTGGTTTTTTTATAAGTCAGTTTATACGGCAACATTGTTTATAGTACTGAAACAATTACTACAGTTAGCATATGAAAACAGGAAAACCCAAATAGCCAAACTTAAATCACTGTTAGCCTAGATAGTAGGCATTCTACTCCCTACCTTCCTTTAAAGTGGTCACTGTAGATGCACAAAGCAGCAGTGTTATAATTTCTAACCTCAATAATAATTATCCTCATTTTACAATAGCAGCAAATTGAATCCAGATCTCTTTAATCCCAAAGCTAGTGCCCTAATTGCTAGACCATACAAACTATAGTGTTAACCACATTAGACAGTTTTCAGCCTGAAGCTGCACTGATGGTATTCTCAGTTCTGAAAACACCTTTACACTGCGAGTCACATTTTTGAGTGTGTTTTCTGCACACCTAGTATTACAATATTCTTTTCCTTTACTTCTGGAAATATCATGTATTTCAAAAGGGTTAAGACACATGATTCTAAGTGCCTGTTTTGGAGCAGGTAAGCACAAGTGACAAGGATACAACAAACACAGATGGAAAGATCTAGCTCTGATTTGTTATGCCTTAAAATAGAAGAGTAATTCAACCAACAATGATACTGACTAAGCAGTAGGAAGAGGGGCTACAACCAAAAAGGTGCTAGCAAATGACACTTATTTTTCCATCACAATTAACATATTCAGCATATAAAAAAATTCACACACCTGTAAGAGCCACTTGCTCCGTTGGATGAAACTTTATGGAATTTACTGTGGAAAACAAAGTAAAGTTTTAAGCTAGTATACTAGAAGAACTATTTCACAACGTTTTACCATTAAAAGCATTGAAAAATCAAGAAGTCTTCAGTTTTAAGTAATTGTTTGTAGTACAGCAATCCCTTAAGTGAGATAAAGCATAACGGTATTTTATTTGAGCGCGTGAACCTAAGTATATCAAGAAAACCAGCTTAGTTGATTATACAACAATATATGTTTTCTAGCAAGTTATTTCCTGAATCCAGTGCAAGTGTTTCATCTTATAAAGGACAAACAAAGGACATTCAAATAATTGTTTGCAAGCTTACAGTAGATAATGCTCTGGACTTCCATAAAGAGAATTTAAGTATTCATAAATATTTCTGACATAATCAAAACTTTCTATCCATGACCTTCAACTTTCTCACTATTGCTTAAGATTGTAAGAATAAATGCCTAAAAACCTAATGCAAATAACACAAATCAGATTTCAGCCCTGCAACCATATGTAACAAAAAAAATGGATTGTTTTAAAATAGTCCTGCAAGACTTATATCAGCCTACAAAGCTCTTCTTCATTTTCACTTCAGTGCATAAGATTCAATTATTTTTCATTATTAAGCATATTCATTTGCAAAATCCATAAGCTTCTCTTCAACAATTCTTCAAGAAAGAACTTGGAAATAATTTCCATCCATCATACAAGTAAAATAGATGCCTGTGTTGTCAAGAGAGAGTGTGGTGTAATGAGTCTAAAAAGATACTCCTTAAATTGTTCACACTGACCTAACTCAATTGTGCACCCAGCTGCTGGCACCCAACACCTTTGCTCAATTTCAAGCCAACTGTCAAATGTAAATAAGCAAAGAAAAGTTTTACTAAATGAAAAAATAGATCAGTTTTTATACAATTTATATAATTTTAATAAATTATTGTGTATATAAATCTTTCAGTTTATACACAATTGTTTAAACACAAGTTAGAGCTCTTATTATGGTTAACTAAATAGCAATTAAAAAAACCTCAAAAACCTATCACCATGAAAACACAAATGATTGGTATCTGAACGAACTCAAGTGTTACTTGTTTCTATGCATTTATCTATCAGTAACTTTGCACTGTACGAGCTAGAAGTCATCTAGCAGGAAAAAAAAAAAAAAAAAAAAGTAGAACTCATGGATGAAGCAGCTGGTCACTCTCTGGAGAACTTAATTCTATTTGCATGTTTGCCACAAAGTTCATACCATGTGCTAGCTGGGTTACTAACCCGTCAGTAACTGCGTTCCTCATTTTCTGGGTGCATGACTCTACACTCAAACGTGTACACAAATAGGATCACTCAAAGTGCTCAACTCTCAACAGCAAGCCAAAGCTATGGAAAACCTCTCCACTTTTGGTCTATAAAACCCTATATTGTAACCTGTTATGAGATACAAGAGGGGTAATCAGGTGCTTGTTAAATCAGACACCAAAAACTAAGATTAACATCAAAACCACTTACTGAGCTCCACCTCTCCACCCAAGGAGCATTTTATAAACACTGTCTCCGAAATTTTCATACTGGTATAGAGGAAAGCAAATACCTATACTGAATCAATTCTCTTCAAAACAAGATTTTAGTACTATACAACAAATGATATATGTGATCATGTACTAAACAAAGAAGTGCAAGTAGATGGTCACTCAGCATCTGTACCTTGTATCCCAAATATAACACAAATCCTGCAAAACAGCTAATTTCTGATTATATAAGTTTCTCTTGTTCTGCATATGCAAGAGATCTCAATCAGTTCTGACATTTAACTGCTGAGTGTTGTAACTGTGCCTGTAAATTTCTTTGTATGGACTGGTTTATTCATTTAGCATTTACAGAACCGTCTTAATACGCCTCTCTATGAAAGAATCATAGTACCAAACATTCTCTCTACGAAGATTAACGGAACTTCACAATAGACTGGTTAATGGTGCTGGCAAACATGCAAGTGAAACCACAATAAACATTTTTGCAGTTATCCAAAACACTTTTCTCCCTCCCAAACACACTGTTTCCCGTTTTCACAATACGCTCTTATCTTACCTGATCCAACATGCCCTACATACTTGGTAAGGCACTTCCCTGTTTCTATGCTCCACAGCAAAGCAGTGTGATCTACAAAGATTAAAAAGTAGCTGTAAATATTGTTAAAATGTATGGTTTTCACTTTTAACTGATTCAAAAAACAAGTTATCTTCAAATGTAGAGCATACCATAGGAAACAGACTTCATATGTAGAACAGACCAACTCATCTTGATTATTACCTTTTACATAAAACATAAAAGCTTCCTATCATTATAACTTGATATGTATCTCCCCAAAAAAGTAAAGGTGCTGTCCCAATTGGATTAATTTGCAGTAAATATTGAAAGATTCCAAATGCCACATCCCAAAACAGATAGTTAATGTAAGTATTTGTAAGTGGGCAGAACCTTAATGCTGAATTTGAGAATGGCTGTTTCCAAGTTAAATTAGCACAAAGACAAGACGTCCCACACAAAGACAAAATGTGTCCCTCAGTGGACAAATAAAAATGGTAACAGTTCAGTTTATGAAGCAGAGGTTTCTGGTCAATAGTATTTATTTCAATAATATTTATGTCCAGTAAGTGTCTTCATATCCTGTTCCAGTTTCAAAGGACTGTCACTTCAAACTGACCAATTCTAACTGGTTATAGTTTCTTTCCCCAATAATTTTTCAAATCCACACAAGACTCTAAACTGACTTTTGGATCACAGTAGATTTAGTGACTTACTCATTAGTACCTGTTCCCTCTCAAGTAGAGAGGAAGGAATCTAGTAAATTACATAAGATCAGAAAATTAAGACTATTAGTTGCCCCTAGATCCTTAGGCAAAAGCCAGATGAACGTAAGAATACAGGAATATGAAACCTATTACTAAGGCTATGGCTTCTGTAAAACAAAGGCTAAACAATACTACAGCAGAAAGTCTGCAGGGATCTCTGTATTCTGTGCAAGAGACCTCTCCAAGCAAGCAGCTCCCCAACCCACCCACTGACACATTCCAACAGACCAGAGCTGACCCTAAGAAGAGCATGACCTGTGTGGAAGTTAAATAGCATATACTTTAGAAAAATAAATTAAAAAGCCTAGATCTTCTAAAGGTTAAATGCATTTCAAGGAAACTCCAATTCAAGAATTTTTCAGGTACTGAACTTCTTTAAATTTACTCTTTCAGTGTGAAGTTAAGTATTCAAGTATGCTTTTGATGTACATTTGCTATAGCTTAGGGACTAAACCAGAATTTTCTAAATATTCAAGCAACACAAAACTTTACCAGCAGATGCAGTCCCCAACACCACTGGTTGAGTTTTCGCGACACTGACATCCCAAATGCCATCCCTGTGGCCAATATATTCCTTTACCAGCTGACAGATTGCCCTTGATGTCGTAGTTTTAAAACTGGATACAATCTGAAATAGCAGAGACACCGACATATTTTTTTTTCACATTGACCCAAGATTAAGTAACTATCTCACAAATATAAATAGATATTAACTGTTTCATAATAATGGTTCAGTGTTCTGACAGTTTACTACTGTCAACAATTTGACATGTGGTGACAGGAAAGTGAATTTGGATACAAATATATCTCTTAATTTCCTTTTTAATAACACCTTGCTTTTTGCAGAACGCGAGATAAACTATTCTGTACTACCACAACACAATCTCATTGGAGAAATGAGTTGTACAAATGCAGTGTGCCTTCCCATTCAGTTTGGGTAAAGGATTATAATTTTTAAAGAGTGAAAACCAAAAAACCTAAAACTTTTCTTGCCTATTCCCAAACAAGTATATCTGATAACTTAAAGACAGTTCATGTTATCCAGAGTAGTGTCTTTGAGAAAAGGTACTTACTACGTAATTCTAGTAAAATCTAAAAACATTCTCATTTAAAACACTCACTGCTGTTTGTGCAATAAAGTTTTTTTAAAACGAAAAAAAAAAAAACAAACCAGTATGTCAAACTCATTTGATAAACACATTCCCTAAAAGTCAATGCTATTAGGGGAAAAAAGAGAAGACTCACTAAATCCAAATTAGTATGTGCCTAAGTAATACTAAATGAAAGGAAGAAAAAGTCTAGCAAAAATGGTAAAACTACAAGGCACTATAGTACAGGAAGGCTGAAAACACCCAATAGCTACAGAAAGGAACCAAATTGCAGAAATTCTACATTTTCAGATGAAAGGCTAGTGCAATATTTAAAAAAAAAAAAAAAAAAATTTAAGTTTGTCTTGCTGGAAAACTTCCAGAGACAACTGAAATCAAGAGTAGTGAAAGATAACTTTAAAAAGCACTGTTAAAAATGTGTTACTTTTACCCCACAAGTCTTGAAGCTCATAACTATTCTTTGAGAAATGCTATCTGAAAAGCTTTATTAAAAATAAAACAAAAAGAAGACTTCAATTTATCAGTCTTTTCCTCTGCATACAACCATATCTATCCAACTGGTTAAGTCAAAACTTTTAAATGCTTCAACACAAATCACATTAGGACTTCTACAGCTTGGTAAAAGTTAGGCAATTAATTAAGTCTACATTTCAGATACAATAATCTAAGATCAAAACCACATTAGTTTTTGGTATCAAAAAAGAAGGTCTTAAGTATGTCATTAAAGTAAATCGCTTCCAAAAAGGTTTTAAAAAGTTAAAGACTATCTGCAAGAGCATTCCAAATCCTCAGCATGTCAGTTTTCCAATGATGAAATGATAATGTCCTATTTGAAGGACATATTAACAGCTAATACATATTTTGGTTTCACAGCAGAAGGAGGAACAATCATTCAGGATGCATTGAAAAGAAAATGGGTTAAAGGTAAAGATCATTAATTCAACCACACTGCAGAGTTTCACAGGCCTTGAATCCAATCCTACAGACGCAATTTCCACATTGAATGTAGTCCTTAAACTAAATTGAGTCATATCTGAGAAGTGGAACAGCAGAATTAAATAAACAGTTAAGAATTAATATGGTGCTCAGCTCAAATTCAAAACTTGAATTTTTTCAGCTCTCAACTCCACACTTGAAGTATGCTTGCATTCTCTCTTTCTAATGCTGAGTCAAATCCTCACACAAAAGTTTTCTAGGAGAAACTCTCTCCTAATCATCAACAAGCACAGATTTTCCAAAACTGCTGGACAGTGATTTTACGGATCATTTAACGGCAAGGCTGTGAAATTCCTTTTAGAATATTAGCAGTCTTGAATGAACAGACAGAAGATAAGAGTTCAAGAACACTATCTTACACTAAATATCCAGATATAGATATTTATTTAATACACACTTATTCTACTCTTTTTTTTTTTTTTCTTTCTTCCTTCTTTCTTTTTTTCCTGTCCCTCACTTCACATACCAGTAACTGGATAAACTGGATTACCTCCTGGTTCCTTAACCATACACAGGTTTCCAAGAAAGGAAAAGAAAGACTTAAATAACACGCAACTTGCTAAAAGGAGGCCTCTACACTGCAGAAAGTTTTAAAAAAATAACTTCAGCAGATCTCAGATTATCATATACAAATGCAAGTAAGTGGGCAATCATATCTTGAGTGCGTTTTAGCTTTGTCCTCCTTCTGAAATCCATATAGTTTCACGTACTTCCCACCGTATCGAGATTTGTTAACAAGGAAACAATTGTTTGCCATATAAACAATTGAATATTGCAAATTGAAACATCATGGAAACAATTGTTTACCACGTAAATAATTGGAAACAGAATACTAACTGAAACAATTGTACAGCAAAGATATCAAAATATCTTGTAAAAATGTCTCTTAAGCAGACAGGACACATTAGAAATAAGAATGAAAACTTGGTCAACTCAGGACCTGTCCAGCAGCATTACACTGTGACTGATGAAAGGAATTTCCTGTGGAATAATGTTAAGCAGCAAGGTCAAAAACTACATCTTCCAAAAAGTTTTATTCCCCTCAACTGCTGGGTGAAGAAATACTTCCCTTTAAGAGTCCTCTTCCTGGTCCAAAAGAATCAGAGATCCTGGAAGTTAGTTTATGATGCAGTGAGTTATATCATCTCAGTTTATTTTAGAATTCTGCATAAACTGCTAATGTTTTCCTGATGTCTTAACAACTGTCATAGCCAGGGATTGTTAATATCAGCAGTAACATCTTGTTAACATCAAAACACGAATTTCACACAACTCCTGCATCTACAAACAACTGCAGTTAAATCACAGGATCTTGTCCATTACCATATCCAAAAAATTATTTTTTAGAGTACCAAGCACTAAATCTACTCTCTCTCTTCAGGATCCACCACCACACTAGAGAAACTACTAACTCATAACTACATAGTAGATGTACTAACACTATATTGTCCTTATTAATATCATATTGTCTCTATTTAAGAGGCCTCATTAAAGAATTCATAAGTCATTAACCAGCAAGAAGGAAAAGGTACCTCTATGCATTAGATTGGCAAGAATGAAAAAGGAAGTTCGAGAAACAATAAAATAAAAAGGAGACCAAACCAAATCCAGTAATTCAGATCTATTTCACCGCACCATTCTTACTCTTACTCTCAAACTTTCAGACTACGTAACAGATGGTATTTCCAACACACCTACTCAATAACCTCGCTTGCTCAATAACCACACAGTAGCCTACAATACGGGTCACCACAGAGCTTCTCATACAGTAGGTTCACGTACCAGATCCCACTGCGGTTTTCTCACATTTCATTTACCCTTAATAATATATAATGAAATTAACCCGAGACAGGGCAAAAAGAGCAGTAGGTAAACTTTCTGTGAAAATTGAAAAATGAGAGAGAAGTAGAAAACAAAAATACCAGAGGGATGCAGATGTGCAAAAGGAAAAATATTAGAAAAGATAACTGTATCAAGAGACCAGGCAAAAAAAAAAAAAAATAAGATTCCACTCTCATAGCTAAAATGTAGAAATAATTTAAAAAAAAAAAAACAAAAAAAAAACCACCTGTAATAGTACACATATACTTAAATCCCACTTAAATCCCCATTTCAACTGCACTACCCAAATCTTTACTCAGAAATTCACTACCTACTAATTTTTCTATTTCTTTCATTAAATTGATTTTTTTGTTGTTTTCTTTACAGGAGTAATCTCAAATACACACATGTGCACACACTCTCTCCCCTTCAACATTCATTCTTTAAAAACGGTGAGGAATTACTGTAAAAATGTCATATAGTGTGGTGGAAGTAATGTGTAACTGATGAATCCAAGAAAAGATACTGTTCCTCATGATGCAGTTTTACTTAAAGAACAGCATTACTCAGCTTAAAGAAACCACAATTTACAACTTAAAAACAGCCATGTTAGTCTCATGGGTGCACATTCATGAGTAAAGGTTTAATTTGTCTCATACCTTGCTTGTAGATGCCTTGTAAGTTGTCTTTAGCTTCTGAGAAAGCTGACTGGTACTATGACTGGCTGTTGAGACATAAATTCAAAGGAAGTTATTTCAAACCCAGCATTAGCTTACCTGTCTAAGTAACGGTATTAATTCCCTTCAATAAGATTCTAAGTTTTGGCCAGCAAAGTACAAAAAAAAGTAAATTCAAAAATACTAGTTTATGATTCTTTGTGGCTCTCTTACCTTTTGTTTTCAGTTGTCCTTTGCTCAGTTCAGCCCCATCAATTGTCTGTCCTTCGGCTGCTAAACGCTCATTCAGTGTATCAATCTCTCGACGTACTAACAACAACAAAAATTCACATTAATACAAAAAAATGAGTATCATTAACAACATCATTAACAGATTATTTAAGAATCATTATGGTTAGTAAGTAATTTATTTTATGCTAAGGATAAGAGTTCAACCATGATTTTGTAAAAGCAGGTCTCACCAAGACATAAACCAAGACTCATGCTGAATTTTCCAGAGATCAACCTTGACCCAGATTCTAACAAAAGTATTAGTGGCTTCTAATTACTGTTATTTTTACTAATACATGTGGCTAAAGATTAACAAAACAGTTTCTGCGAAATACGTGGCACACCTGTATTGAACTAAATCAAACAGAAGACAGAAACCTTGGAGCATCATTTTAGCCACAGAATGTATTTTCTTGACAAAAATTTTATTAATCACAAAAGTGTTCTCCTCTAAATGCCTGTTTCTTGTTACAGTTTCAGTAAGAAAGGTAGTACAGCAAATGTCTAATTTTTTTATACTTTGACATAACATTAAAAATTTAGAATGACATACACATTTTACATTCAAGTGTTTTAGAAACACTAAATATGATCAGAATATTTTCACTGCATATCAGACAAAGCATGTATTTGTAACAGGAATATGCTTTTCTGTCAATCATGTATAACTCTCACCAGTGCCATTTCAACACAGGGCAGAGTAATGGCACAGATAAAACAAATCAGATACTCATAATTGATTTCCAGTGGCTGGGCTGCTTTAAAGTTGCTCAGCATCATTTAATAAAGAACATTTTCAGTGGCTTGTAGTTTTTTCTCAAAATCTGGGCTGATACTCTTTAAGTGTTATCCTCAGGTGAAATCTTACTGAGAGGCTTTAACCAAGCAGTTCTTCACTATTCTTGAAAACAAGTCTAGGTATCTTCCCACAAATCTGTATTTCTTTTTAAAAAAACAAACAAACAAAAAAAACCAAACAAACAGTCATTCACTCCCAGGCTTGGAAATGTCAAGAGAACGCGACCCATCAGGAGTGCAATTCTTGCCATTTCTGAGAAATTCACTTTAGTCTCAGTTTTGAGCACTAGGACAGTCAGTTTATACTTCCATACCACATCCAAGTGCTTGAAACGAGCAAAGCAAGATTCTCTTTCCTGTATTCCCACTTACATAAACTTCAACTTTTATAAAACACAAACAATAGGAAAGAGGAGTAAACAAAGAGACAGGCTTGTAATAACGGATGGCTGAAACAAACAAGGCAGGAAGACGCAAGAATTGCCTGAAAATATTAAGACTGAAGCCTAGAAGGGATAACAAAAGGAAGAAACTAAAAATAAGTTGTAATAAGGTAAAGGGAGCATATGAAAAGCCAGGGAAGAAAAATCTCAGATTTTCTACATACAGTAACTGCAATACTAATGTAGGAATTAGACCAAGAACGAAAAATAACAGACTGAGCAACAGAAGGAAAAAAATTTAGAAATTGTCCGGGGAGTGAAAAGACATCACAAAGTTCACGAGTGAACTAGAACTGTGAGGTTAAGAAGGAAAATGCCGAAGAAACAAAAGCAGAACAGAAGGAAAATAACCACACTCGGGAGGGTACAGACAAATTCACCACTTGTTTTCTGACAAACATTTTTGAGGTTGGGGGCAGGGGGTGTGGGGGTCGCAAGGGGCAGGAACTCCTACTTTTCTTGCTACCAGCCAACTTCTCAGCAGGAAACTGAGAACTTAGTTGTGCATATTGTCTCTAAAAAATGTGTAGTGTTTATGATTACTTTAACCAACACAATCTCAGGTTTTAAGAGACTAAAAAAACAGTACGTTTTAAAAAAAAGCACGCTTTCTTTGTTTTTGTTTGGTTTTGGTTTGGTTTTTGTTTTTTTTTTTTTTTTTTTTTTAACTTGAGTGTTTGGTTTAACTGTGGGAACGGATTAGGTGTGGCAAAAATTTTGACCTGGAGTCAAACCAGCCAGATGGCAAAATTCAGAAGCCAAGCCACGCAGCACAGCTTCCAAAATCCAGGAAGGAAAACCAAGTAGAGGTTCTACTGTATGACTGCCTGTGTTATTTACTTTGGATCCTCTTACATCACCTTGGATCACTTACATTACCATACGACTGCGCTGTCATTAGTAACATTTTCTGGAGAACACACCTGGAATTTTTATCTGAGTGCTCAACTTCAAAATTCATGAACAGTTATAGGTGCTGGTTATGCAAAGTACTAATGTGGTTTAACCTAGTCAGCAGCTAAGTACCACACAGCTGCTTGCACACCCTCCCCTCTCACAAGTGAGATAGGGGAGAGAATCGGAAAGAAAGAAAAACTCATGGGTTAAGATAAAGACAGTTTACTAGGACGGCAATGAAAAAGATAATAACAAAATATAGATATATTAATAATTATAATAAAATGTAGGAATAATAAAATGCACAAAACTAATCATGTACAATTTCTCACTGCCTGATGATGCGATGACCGATACAGCCCATCCCAAGCAGCAATCATGGAACGAAGCCAAGAGAGCGCTGCCCACTAGCAAAGCCCCCTTATATACTAGCATGATGTTTGCTTTCTTTGGTATACATACTTTCTTTGGTATATATATTTGGAATACTTTATTTTGCCAGTTTGGGTCAACTGTACTGGCTATACCACTCCCACCCAGTTTCTTGCACCTGCCCATCAGCAGAGGCCAGAAAAAGTCCTTGATCTCTTATCAACAGCGAATAACATCAGTGTATTATCAACGTTCTTCACATACCAAACCCCACACTAAATCCAAAACACAGCAGCTACTGGGAAAAAAAATTAGCTTCATCCCAGGTGAAACCAGGACAACTAAGTAGTATGATACAGAAACATCACATTTTACACCTTTTCAAGTAAGACACTTTTCCAATTTTGTTTAGTAATATTACATCATTAAAATTAAGTTTGTAAATATATAACAAATTCACAAATGTCAACGGCTGAACGGAGTTACTGCCAGATTAACATGGTATATATCAGAGCCTACAATGACAAGGAGACAGCTACTTCACTTTCTTTGCCCAAGAGACAAGGAGGGTGACACACATCAGTTCTCAATGGCTGCATCAAAGAGCTAAGGAAGTTATTTTTCTGAAAGGTACAAGCCTCATCTTTGTCTACAAGTTCAAAAAAAAAATCTATAAACTCCTCACAGAAAAGCTACACTAATTACACTACAGTATCCAAGATAAGCATCTCAATTAGTGCTACTATATCCAAAATCCAAACAATTAACAAATTGTGGGAAAAAACCAGATACTCACATTCCAAATTTTCAATATAAAGGTTTTCAAACTCCCGCTCTATTTGTCCAAAAAGTTCAAGGAGTGTACTCCGGACAGAAGATGGTAGTTTAGAATCCTAGAAGGCAAAATATTGGTGTTTAATTTTTCTTTATGTATATTTTATGTTGTTACCCTTTGATCTAAAACTGATTTTTAGGGAAATTAAAACTACTACTAGTGTGGAACACAAAACAAAAAGCTCTGTGCATCATAAAATTATTCATTTTACATATTCTCTCTCTTTCAAGGGACAGAATTAAAATCACCTGTGAGGTTTTTTTATTTTTACTAGAGAAAAATTATAAAGCCAAGGTACATGTACAATTTATTAAAGAAAAAAGGTGGAAAAAAATGTATACTATAATGTCAAGGTACTTCCAGTTCAAAAAGAAAGAATACCCTTGGTTGACAAAGTAGTTCAGAAGTTGACTATGTATTAGATTAGGAAGTTGTCCTCATAAAGCACCTTATTACCAAAGCTTGAGACAAATTAACCTTTTAAACATATTTTTAACATTTACCTACTTTTGTCACTAGCCACACTTAAGTGTGAAGGAAACTGCAACTTCTAATCCTTCTCTCCCCAGATATTATTCAAGCAACTCCTCTTCACAGGAAGTATTTTGAAGCAAATTCTCGGAGGAGAGCCGATTTTTTTTTTCTGCAGCATAATCAACATGCCAATTCCAAGGCACAAAAAAAAAAAATAAAACCACTAATGTGGAATTTATATGATCTGAGTTCAATACACAGCTTGACCACAGGTTTCTGTGGCAAGTTATTTAAATTTTACTCATCTGCCTATAAAACAGAGATCAGTATCATATTTTCCCTGAACAAATGCATACCATATCCAAAACTATGAAATACTGATTTGTACTGGAAGTCAAGATTCTCGCTATATCAATGAATCTGTTATCAAACACTATTGAGCAGACAGTGAGCAAAGCAGAAGACAACTGACTTCACTACATTGAGAACTTAGTACTAACAAACACCTTAAAATTTAAAGCACAGCATGCTACTAAAAAATGACACAATAAAAAGGAGAAAATGCTGTTGTTAGTCTAATAACTATAATCAATTAATTAATGACAAGTATGGATCAAAGAATGAGCCATCCTTGCTCACTTCATAAATAAATTCTACTAAACCTGTTCTATTCTTCCGTCGCTGGTGGACCACAATATGTTAGTTGGCATTTGTTATTTATCTAGGTAGCCAGCCATAAACTTTTTGTAAGAGAAGTTTCCACTTAACTGAACTTTACCCTAATGATGAAAAAGCTCAACTAGTCCTTTGGGGTATATCTAACCCATCATCTCAGAATTCAGTAAAATATCTTACTACTGGACAAACCTGTACATAATGCAGCTGTATTTAAAACCCGAGAAATATCTATGCAAGGAAACAAGTTACCAAATTTCAAATGTGAAATTCATATGGTATCATGTATACCACATTACCAATGTAACAGTGTTCATCTAGTAAATACACAGGGAATGTGCCCATCAGCAACATCTACTTTTTATAAACAAAGCGAAAGTATGTAATTTCAAGATTTGAAATCATCAGCTATGAGAAAAAAAAAGAAAAGAAAATTGAGTCAGCTTCTGCCACAGCACAAACCACTATTTCAGGTCTAGAAATACAGAAGCACACTACTAGAATGGAAGTACAAGTGTTTGCACAGAACACCACCCAAATTCGAGTGAACTTCATAATTCAATGCAAGTTTAAAGAGAAAAATAAGCTATAATCATCCTAAGTGTTTCAGCAAATCCAAACCAAAATAAATTGGTTCTATTCCTACAGACTGACTGAATTAGGAAGAAGCATGTGCATACCAGCCATCAGAGGGCAGCAATCACCTTCCACCAAGTCAGCATCTAAAGGACCAGAATTCAATATCACTCACGTTTTGGTTTCTACAGTCAAGATGATTGTCTTCAGAAAGAATTAGAAAAGTCTGTCATGATCCCAATTTTGTAAGCTATTTCTGAACACCAATTTTAAAGCAGAGAGCAAGAGAAACCACTAACAGCCGTGACACAGAGCACATCTGCTTTGTGCATAGATCAGTTTTACATCAGTTTCACAGCTACTTTAAGGCATGGCACTGTGCTGAAACAGGCACTGTGCTGAAAGAAGTGGTCCTATGCTCCTTATGTCCACCTACGATATTCCTTTCCGCATCTTCACTTGCCTCTCCCTTGAAACACTATTTTTGTTCATGCATTCACAGTCAACCAGAACATGAAACAGATCCCAATTAAATCCAAATTGAAACAAAACTGATTAAACAAGAACACTATACAAATGAAACACCATTAAGAGAAACATTGCAGTTAGAAGAATTATTTCTGGTTCAATTACCCAATAATTCCATACAGTAAGGTTATGAAAGAAACTAAGTTATCCTACAACTTTTGAAACAGAAAAAGATGCACGAAAGGTTTTCAATCCACTTCTTGGAGCCTGAAAGCATAAGCAAATCTAAATCTGTCCTCAAGTAACCAGCATATTAAAACATATCCACTTCTTTTGCTCTCTTTAAAGTGATTCAAATATCATGTAATAAATGTTATCTGATTATCTGCAAAAGTACTTATCTAGATCTCATGTGGTTTACAGCTCCACTGTGAAGGGGCACTAATACTCTCTACTGGGTGTTCAAGGTTGAAGGTCAACAAAATAAGTAAGACGATACATAACACATTTAAAACATTTACATATTACAGCATAAAACAATTACAGAATTTTATAAGAAATACCGAAACAGCTTAAAATTTTGGTTTACTACACAAAAGTGACCGCATGCCTTGACCTCTCAGCTACCCTTCACTGCTTTCCTGAAGTAAGGCTGTAACAGTCAAAGGCATGAACAGTTTTCTGTCCAAGTACTTACATTCTCCAACTTCTAGACGACTAGAAGCAACAACTTGGGCTCTGTTAGTTCCCAGGAAACTAACACTGCATTTAACCGAATAATAGATTAAATTAAAAGCAAACAAAAAAAACAAAACAAAAAAAAAAAAACAAAACCAAAAAAAAAACCAAAAAAACCACCAGTCACAGCACTGAGAAAACACAAGGTTTTCCCCTCAGAGTATCTGCAGAGTCCGGAAAGCAAGATTTCTCAAAGCCAAATACCGTTAGTATTTCAAACCACCTCTCTGATAAAAATCAAGTTTTACATTATCTTTGCCAGGCCTGCATTAACATTGCATATACAATTTGACAGTAAACAGTTTTCAAACTGCTATTTGCTTATCTCTGGCAGCACTAATTCAAACACTTCCTATAGGAACCTTACCTACAGTTAATCTCAATACTGTCAGGTGAAGCGCTCCAAGTGCCTTCAGAATGCATCCACTACATAGACTGACATGATTAATAAAATTATAGAAGTTTGTGGTTGTTGTTCTTTCCCCTAAGTTTAATACACAGAAGATCACACGTTCATTTGAGCCAAATTAAAAAAAAAAAACACCACAAAAAAACCACAGAAACAAAAATTTAAGTTAGCTCATGCCTCTGTCAAGCAGGCAATATTTGTTTACTTCATGGAAAGGCGTGCAGAACAGTGTTCCCACTAATACCTTCCCTATCAGAGTAATAATAACAAATATTTTGGTTCATTCATATACCCAGGTTACAACTATCCCAAATTCAAACTTATGAAATCAAGAATCAATCTTCAACTTTAAGAGGTCAGGTAAGGGGGAGTTGCAGCAAAACAAAGAGGCTGTTTATTTGTATTTCGCCATGGTTTTATTATTCATGTAAGAATATACGAAACTCAATAAAAAGCTCCAGAGGTCTGAACACAATCTGAAACACTGTCAACACCCACATCAACAGTCTCCAAAGACAGTCGGCACTTAAAAGCAAGAAAGTCTGCTACTCCTGCAGCTTTACTGGACATATTTCATTAGTTAAATTTATTTAATTTCTTTGCACAGAAAACATTCATCATAAAAATGTTGTTACCCCAGCAGCAGCGTACTACCGTACCTGTCCTTCCAACATGTCTCTCTGCAGTCCTGCCCGTTCGTGCTCGGAACTGTTGGTTCTTCGGATTGAAAGACTGTGCGATTTACGTTTCTGCTTTGCTTGGCGAGCAGATGCACAACTTCCACTTTCTATTGGCATTACTTCAAAAAACCAGCTTCACAGAGGCTCCTACGATAAACTAAGGACAAGAATTAATCATTACAAATTGCCTTCCCAAACTAACAAGAGTTTAAACTTTTCTTCTCAAGAGAGACATATTTGCTTCTACTAAATTTTGGAGCTGTTTGGGTTGTCATTAAAAGTGAGGGATCCTTATTACTTACAGCTATTCTTCGAACAACATTAAGTTCAAAAATACATATGCATGTACAAAAAAAACCAGTGGAATCACTTCTGCATTACTTATTCATTAGCTAGCAAACCTTCAGAAAAGGAAAATAAATTCCACTACCTTCCTCATTTTGGAGAACACTAGCAGAGGCAGCCCCAAAATGCTTCCAGGAAACAACTACTATGCACACTATATTTCACTGAAATGCATGCAAAATTAAAACCCAGCTGGAAAATGAAAGCAAACAGACATGATAATTCAGGGACACTGTCAGGTTAAAAATGTACTACGCAACATTAAGTGTTAGTATACAAAATTCAATGCACGTGGTTGTTTACACATAAGTAGAAATTAATTCTAATGAAAGAAGTTCTGAAAACTACTTTCCACCATTTTTGACAGCTCACGGTTTCACTTTCTCGATAGTAAAAGTGCCCATGAACTTATGAGAAGAGTGAAAGTGCACCTGACTTACCAGGCTGTTGTTGTTAATTTTTGTCAGCTTGTTAAAGCCAAATATGCATTTTAATATCCCGAAAAACACCTGACAGTATCACCAATTAGTATTACCATGCATGACCTACTGCTTTTCCCTGCTTAAGAAAAATCAAATTATGTTTGATTTCTTGCATAAATGTGGAAAATATGTTCTTTACTGTCAAAATCTTACTTTTTACAGACATTTAATTACTGGATTTTTTTAAATTTAAACCTGATATTAAACAGAAATTATTTTTAGTTTCATGGGGTACCAGTTCTTAAACATTTCAAATGTTTTAGGACTGATTACTCAAAATTTTTCAATCATGAACATTGAGAACAAAATAAAAATTCATTCTCCAGCATAAATTATTTCTGAAACGATTACAACTTGAAATAGCTGCAACAGTCTGCAGAGAAACAGGAGAGCAGAGTTGGCAAAGCTAACAAGGCAACTGAGCTTTCTTTTAAAGAAGCTAATCAGAGAAAATTTAAACCAAACCCAGGGCCACTTCCAATTTAAGATCCGCCAACACACTAAATCTCAAGCTAGGAATGAGCACCATCGCTATTAACAAGCCTAGGCATTAACCAGTTCAGTGGTTTGGACACAGTATTTTCAGTTTTTTAACGTATCATAAAGCCAAGGAAAAGCATACCTTACTAAAAACACAGTATGCGTCATGAACAAAAATAGCTGTAAATTTGCTTTGGTTTTTATATCGCAAAATGAAAATATATAATGATATAAAAATTAATATCAAAATGAGACTAGATTTAGTTAAGGTTTTAATGCCCATCCATCCTCAAACTTTCTCATTAAAAAACATGGTATTTTAATTAGCTTTTGGAACACCCGAGTTCCAGTAACCTGACACCAATTCTATAATAAATCTAAAATAAAATTCAGGTTGCACCAGTATCTTGTACTGCACTTAAATGATTTTGTTCATTTCCTCCGGACTCTGCACAGTCTGCCCCTGCACCTAATCCCATCAGAGCTTTTTATGTGTGATTAATCAGGAGTAACTAATCAGCTATATTCACAAGTTAAAGTAGAAAGAAGAGAAAGAACTACCATTGGGTAGCTTCTTATTTGACTAGATTTCTTTATTCACTGTGGCTAGATTCCTCTATCATAGAAAGACAGGACTGAAATTTTCAAAAGCCCATCCCATAAACAAGTAATTACCAATTTTCTGGGCTTCGCTAAGTATCTTCCTGTTCTCGGACATATGGTCAAAAATTAGGAACAGGTTTTCAGTGCTCATCACACTTCTGTTTCTTTTCAAAATCTGATCACCTCCCAAACACATCTATATTCTCCGCTATGCCACCCTCCTTCCTATCTCCCTTAGGAATCTCTCTTTCAATGGCTTCCAGTTTAACGGTTTCTGCAGTGTTCGGGATTACTTTTTAAGGCAAGAAGCATGAAGATGCGATAAACGGTTTTCTATGTATACCTACACATAGTTACATGTAATCACATTTAACATTGTTTCACTTAAGCTCTATGAAAAAAAAAAAAAAAAAAAAAATCTAATTCCTGCCAGATGACTCCTGAGCTGTAGTTATACACAGTGATGTGAATATGGTTTACTCTTTACCAGGCATTGTTTTAGCTACATTAACCTCCATCTGCCCTCTGCTGCCAAGCTACTTCATTTTAGAGGACTTTACCAAGAAAAATCCTGTTCTGGATTGCTTCATAGAATCATAGAATGGTTTGCATTGGCAGGGACCTTTAAAGGTCACATAGTCCAACCCCCCTGCAAGGAGCAGGGACATCCCTGACTAGATCAGGTTGCTCAGAGCCCCTTCCAACCTGGCCTTGTATGTATCCAGGGATGGGGCATCCACCACCTCTCTGGGCAACCTGTTCCAGTGTCTCACCACCCTCATCGTAAATAAATTCTTCCTTATATCTAGTCTAAATCTACCCTCTTTTCGCTTAAAACCATTACCCCTTGTCCTGTTACTATAGGCCCTGGTAAAAAGTCTCTCTCTCAGTCCTTCTTTTAAGTCCCCTCTAAGTATTGAAAGGCCACAATAAGGTCTCCCCAGAGACTCCTCTTTTCCAGGCTAAACAACCCCAACTCTCTCAGTCTTTCTTCACAGGAGAAGCATTCCAGTCCTCTGATCATTTTCGTGGCCCTCCTCTGCTCCTGCTCTAACAGGTCCATGTCTTTGTCCTACCATTGGCCATAACTGGCTTTCTGGGCTGCAAGTGCACATTGCTGCCTGATGTCTGAGTTTTCACCCACCAGTATACCCAAACCATTCTCTGCAGGGCTGCTCTCAATCCATTCGTCCTCCAGCCTGCATTGATACTGAGGATTGTCCCAACCCAAGCTGCAGGACCTTGCACTTGGCCTTGTTGAACTTGATGAGGTTCACACGAGCCCACTCAAGCTGTCAAGGTCCCTCTGGATGGCATCCCTTCCCTCCAGTGAATCAACTGCACCATTCAGCATCAGTACGTACAGATTCGGCAGCTGTACATTTTGCATGTAGAATTTAAAGGGACACAGTCAAACGCACGAGATTACATTTTTACATAGTGAAATTCTGACATTAACTACACAAAAGTTTCTGCTTTCACAGCTCATAAGCAAACAGCAATGATTCGGCACTAAACATCTCCATTATTGTATCTATTTGGTAGCAGCACTTCACCTGCAGCCAGCGTCACTGCCCGTAACTGCGCTCTCCTCATGCACCAGCATGACCACGTCACTCATGCACTGTTCTGCAGAGAGCAAGCATGCACGCTCTTCCCCAGGCTCTGCAAGGGGCTGCACACAGCCATGGCAAAGCTGCAACCAAGGAGGCAACAAGCAGGCATGTGCATACAGAAGACAGGAAGGAAAAGCTGAAGGGGACCAGCTTCACTGCCCTTAATGTTATCCTGAATTCCAACAGACTTAAGAACTTTCAGTAAGGGAGCAATAATTAAAAAGGTTTTAGAACCAGGATTCAGTTTTAAAAAGTGACATGTGTCCCTTTAAATATTAAATTCACTTCGACAATTTCAGAACTATTTTGATGCTAATTGCAACAGTAAGAAGCTATACATTTTTCGAGTGTAGATTTCACAAAACAGATCCTTGGCAGTATGATGCTAAAAAAATAAATAAATAAGGTGCTCATTTCTAGCAGTTACCTGATTCCCCTTATTATGTAAGGTTTTCAAACAATGAAAATTACCTGTCCAGAATATCAGTGTCATGTTACATATCCTATGAAAACCATATTAAATATTGATTAGTGAAACAGTCAGTAGTATACAAATCAGTCAAACTCTTTCACATTTTTTAAACTTTCGTAGTTAGAACACACCAGACAACAGGAAAGGGGGGCGAGGGAAAACATCAACACAAGGCAAGGCCAGGCACCAAATCCCAAACAAACAAAGTAAGAAAAAAAGCTTTCAAAACGACTCATTATATATTATCAGTCAGATGTAGTTCATCATAACTTTTGAGTGTTACAAATGGGTTGTGAAAAGATAAATTCGCTGAATTCACTTTCCTTCTACTTAGTAATGCTACAAGTAGGATGAAAAATCACCAAGAAGCACAGGACTCTTATTTCCTGAACCAAATGAAGCTGAATTCACAAAAGCTAAAAATCAGCAATTAAGATTTTAAAAAGCTGATCAAAGGTAATTCTGAGGGGGAAAAAAAAAAAAAAAAGAAAACAAACAGAAAAGAGGGAAGAGCGTTGTATTACTAAATATATAGAATAAAGGTGGCAGTTTACAAGTACTGTATTACTAAAAAATTAGCTTACAAGACATATTGAGCTATTCTGCTCAACGGTTTTGGAAAATATTACGTTTGCCTAGTGTACTGCACACAATGATCTGTCAAAGCCACAAGAGAATGGTACCAAATGAATTTCTGACAAAGTCAACCAGCAGAAGCAAGGGAGAAAAAAAGTGTCCTAGAAAACACCTAGACCGTAGGTGATTACCACTTTCTAAACGCAAAGATATTTCAGTATTTCAGTTATGCTGTTTAATTAAACTGACAGCATATTTTACAGTGTGTTAAATTAAAGTTCTGCCACCTACCTTTCTGTAACAGATGTTACTATGTATTCAGTTACAGGAAATATTTCATCAGAGTAACAGTAAAGAGCAGATGTGTAACCAATTACTGTTTTATTCAGCTACAACAGAGAAACAGCACCAAAAGTGCACACACTTGTCTAATAAGACTTAAAAATTCACTGCAATAATCAACTAATTCTACTTGCCTACTTCTTCTACTCTTGAACACAGAACAAGCAGACTGCTGAAAGGAAAGAATTCTTGGGGTATGCACGCTGCTGAAGCCAGGGAGAAAATCTGTTTTAAGAAATGTCAGAGCACAGACAGACTGGCTACAGTATTGCGTTTCCTTTTTTGTTCATTCAAGACAACACACAAGTCTGGAAAGGGAAAGTCTAAGTTTCAGCAACATCTATTACCCAAGATCTCCCCGCTCCATTTTGTTTAGAGTTTAGCAACAGTAATACTTACTATGTAAAGGATTGTTTCGAGAATAAAATAAAACAATTTTACTCTGTTGGTGTGTGCTCTTACATCTCTCAGCCAGCCTCAGGTCTCTCATTTTCAAACATGGTTTAGAATAAATTTCATTGTATGCTCCATAAGAAACAAAGGCTTTTTACAACAGTAATTGTGCTGTGCAACATTAAAACCTTAAGATACAAAGATGTCAATTAACATAGGGTTTCTTCAAAAAGCAGAGAGGGAAAGGGGAAAGAGAGGAGAATTATTACAGTTATTAAGTCCTTAATTACATGTAACTCCATTTGACAGCATTACTCATGAGTTAAGGGAATTTAAGTACCAACATACGCCTCTACATTCTTTATTAATATGCAAAGAAATCAAATTTGAAGCAGTACGACTCCCATTCTGAGGTCTTCAGTGAACAATTTGTTTCAACGTGCTGTACATTCAAGTGCCATTAATTCAATGCAGCTCCAAGATTACAGCACACCTGAGAAAGATCAGGCTAAACAGACTTCTTTGCAAGACTAGTTGTTTTTCTAAACATAAATATTTAGGAAACAAAACTATTCCAGATCATCTCAGATGATGCTAGAACCACTGATAAGTGTGCCCAAGCCTTACAAAATCCACTCCAGCATTACAACTTTTTTTTTTCCCCTAAATTTAGCGCAGTATACTTTCAAACAAAACTGGATGTTCCTTGAAATGTAAAAGGGGAAAGTGTCCACCACTGAAAAGGTGCCAACCTCCCTTCGACAGAGAGAACAGTAAAGAAGCTGCACCAATGAATTTAAGTATGTTATACAGCTTCAAATCAACAATAAAAGCTTTAACACATTAGTAAGTGTCTATTCTGAGCAAGCTACTAACACCAACATTGAAGCATAAGCCAGCCAAGTTTTGCTGCTAGCAAGCTTTGATCTTGCTAATTCCACTATGTCAGCAAATGCTGCAATCACACCAAAATGCAGTACAGACCCAGCCTGCCAAACAGGCAGGAAATTATACTCTCAACCATACAGCCTTATTTTAACTAACATTAAACCACAATAATTGTCAAACTCGGATTTTTTTTAAATTAAGAATATAGAAGAAACCTGCCTAGGTCTACTAACAATCATCAGACCAAGACCTGCTAAGTGAAACTGCTGATGTCCTGAAAGCACACAACTTTCCTTTGTGATCAGTGCCACCTGTGCTCACTGATGTGCTCACTGTTCCAACCAGTTTAAACGGCACAGGGTACAGTAACTTGCATTTAACAGTAGTTAGCTACCCTTGAGTATATACTGCACCTTGTTTCATTAATAGGTATTGATTAGCTGACTTTACTGAAAGCAGAGATCCACAGATGGCATCAGGTCCTGCTGAATTACTTACCGCTGGTTAAATCCTAAAATATGTTTGAAGGCTACACTATTTCCTTAGCTGTTTCACAGATATTTTAGCTCCCATTCCTGTACTAGCAAATCCCTAATAATTTAGAAGTAGTCTACATGCACGCACAGGTAGGCAAATACAAGACCTGAGGGTGAGGAATCCTCAGGAAGTTCAAGGGCAAAGGCGGTTTAACCAGGCATTTATTTATGGAAGCACTGCACCACATTCAGAGGCCAGAATCTTACTGTGCTGATCTCCAAACAAACAATATTTTGGTACTTCTTACTGATGTACTAGATAACTGCCATTATGCTTTCATGCAAGCAGAGCGACCTCTAATATCATTACTCTTCACTTGGGAATATATTACTTGCTAAAAAATTAGAGTCTTACTGCTCAAAACCTCAACAAAAGCAGCTTTGACACTAGCCATAACACATTTAGCAAGCTTTTCTGAAGCACCAACAAGTAACTTCTGTACAACTCATTCTTGAAGCATTTCCTCACACGGTCTGCCACAGAGAACTACCAAATCTTCCAACAGTACGTGTAACAGCACTGCAAGTACCCAGTCCTACCATCTTGAAATACTAAGGCAGTGTCAAAACTGTCAGTAGGTATTACTCGAGGATGAGAAAATTATGCATCACTCTGGCTTGTAAGGAGACCATTCTGATTCCTTTGCATTCCTCAGCGGTCACACGTAGAGTACTAAAACTCTTCCTGCAGAGGTTTGAAGCAGTTGCCTCTGGAACAAGACCCTCATCCTGGCCTTTACCTCACAAAACAAGCTACTGGTCTTAGCTTCAAGACTTAAAAACTCCGTGACATAAAGAGATCCCAATTCCATCTCAAATGTATAAAATGCAGTATCACTTAGCTTCTCCTTACTTGACACACACTAGTTCTGGCTTGAAATTTCCATATTTTGTAGAAGTATTTTAAGACACTATCACCACACAGTATTTCTCCTGTGATTGTACCAACACTCTCAAGTATTTCAGTCCATCCTTTAAATAAGTTCAAAATTTAAAGAAAGATGGTGGAAGTGCATGTCTACATTAAAGAGACAGTCTCATCTTAGAGAGGGACCTTTACATTTAACATGATAAACCTAGTTTAGGGGCAAATGTAAACATTAACAACTGGCATTAAAAAAAAAAACAAAAAAACAAAACCCACATTACAGTGGCCTCTGCCTTAAATTCTAATGATTGGTGCAGGCACCTTTTCTTAAAATAATTGCCCAAGTCCACAACACACAAAGCTGCATTTAAAGTTACTAAAACAAGACACATTAGGGCTGACACACACACAAGATCTTATCTAATGTAAACTACCCATTAGAAAACATACTTGAGGATTCCTGAGGTTACCAGCTCGCTTTCAAAAATATCACGTAAGAAATGCCAACAGCAGGCTTCCTTGGAAAACTGTTTCAGAAATTTGCTTAAGGAGAAAGATATTGCTGTGACGTTGCAAAATGGGTGCCTGAACAATAGACATTTGTATAACTTCAAGGTGTACTCAATAACACTGAGTCACTTCAAAGAAGCTGTTCCACCAGTTCTTTACATAAATCTTCCATGTATTGCTGATATAGAAAGCATATAGAACACTATAAAGAAAAAAAAAAACTTAGACAAGCTGGAAGATGTAACAAGAGGGATAAAAACACACGTAGAAGCGTCTCTTTCCTCCCAAACACCAAGACGTCCTTGAAAACCGGTTCAAGGCTTAACTTGAAAAAGTTTTCCTCGTCTTTGTGTAAGCACAATCTTTTTATTTAATTTCCTTCTACAACTGGACCTAACACCTACTCAACCTCTGAATATATTAAGCATACTAATTCTTCCCTCAATTTTGTTTTCACCATTTTTAGCTCAGGAAAAGAGAGAAATACTGGAAACGGCTCTTTACAGACACAACTTGGGCTCATCTTGGATGGTTCCAATCATCCTCCTGCTGCTGAAGGCCAGATCTACCCCATCCCACCACAAACAGCCCTTCCTTTCCTCCTGCAGTTGTGCCCCACTCCAGGGAATCTGGGTGTTTCATTTTTACTCCACTCATACATGTGCCAGAGGGCCTGGACTCCATCTGCACACTCAGAGGGTACAACACTTGGCTTGTCCTTAGGATATGCAGTGGCACGCCAAGTTAGGGAGCAGTCTCCTCAGCAGGCACCCTCGGTTGCACTGTCTGCAGACCTGGAACCATCCCTACAGCCTCGGGCTGGACATGTTAAAAAAAAAAAAAAAAAAAAAGGAAACAAACCTAAAAAAAAAAATCCCAGCACATAGGAGAAGAGAAGAAGGGTTCATTTTCGGTTATTTCGGTTTTTCAGAAAGAGCGTGCAAATCATTTCAGGTGGAAACAAACCGGAACAGGACGGGCTGGGAGGGGGTGCCGAGGCAGGGGCCCCGCTTTAAGCCACGGGCCTGGCGCGGCGGCGGCCCCGCGCAGGTACCGCCCGCTGCCCGCGCCGCCGCGCTTCCCCCGACACCCCCGCCCTGGCCGCCCCGGCCCGGCCCTTCCTTTCCTCCGGCTCCCCCCGCGCCGGGCCGCGCCCGCAGCCCCCCGGGGAAGCCGCTGCCGGCGGCGGGGGAGATGGTGGGGGGGGGGTCTCGCTGGGCGGGAAGATGGCGGAGGGTCTGCGCCCCGCTGAAGGGAGCCCCCCGCACTCACCTGTCAGCCACAGCCGGGGCGGCGGGCGGGAAGGGGCAGGGCCGCAGACGGCGGGAGGAAGAAGGAGGAGGAGGAGAAGAGCGGGAGGGGCAACGGCAGCAGCGACCAGCCCGACGCCGCGCTCCGGCAGCGACGCGCCTCTCCGGTGAGGGGCCCTCCCGGCGACATCCGGCGGCGGGCGGAAGCGGCCCCCGCTCGCCGCCATGGCGACGGGCCCGGCAGCGGGCGGGTGCCCCTCGGCGGGGAAGTGGCCCCCGGACAGGGCACGAACCGGCATGGGGCGGGCGGACGCCCTGGTAGATCGGTACCTGGGCTTGGCTGTGCTGCCTTTGAGCGGAGGTGCGGTCAGGAGAACGGCCCCGGTACGGCAGACGGCGAAGAACGGGGGGAAGCGGCTGCACTGCCTCCCACCCCTCACCTCGGTGGTCGGCTTGCAGCCCTGTGTCTCCTAGGTGTTAATTTAACGCTGGTATTTAAAAAGCTGAGTTGTGTTCCGTCCTAACTGTTGCCTGAGTGGACTGACAAGGGAGATGAAAGTTGCCTGAATCGCCATTGGAATTCCTTATATTTTTACTACAGAATGGCCGGAAAACACCGAATCTGGGCTTTTTCTACTCCATCTGCAGCCAGTATGACAGAAACAGCGAATCAAAGCCAACCACTACATTCTGCGAGTAGGCTGTTCGCTTAGAAGCTTACAACGCATAATTGAAATGTGATTTAATTCCTTTGCTGATTAACACTTAGAAACCTTCACCTAAAATTCTTATTCACTGTAGCAGACTGTGAAAGTCAAAAGAAGCCTTTGCCTAATTATTTTCTCTCTTCTGCAGATTATCTAGCTGCCTCAGAAGAGGTCTGTGAAAAGGTCACAAGAATATGCGCCTCACAGGGCTGAAAATATTACATTTTCTTTTCATCTGCTTCCCAGCTACAAGGATGCCTGCTGCTCTCTTTTGTCTTCATTTTCCTTTCTGCCTCCTTCTGTGCAGTCGTGTCTTAATTGCAGCTGTACTAAGACAGTCAAAAATAGTGTGTTTTACCTAGTGTGTTTGCTAGCATATACTAGCATCTTTTTCATCGCTGGAGGTCATTCTACAAGATAACCAGCCTAACTGGCTGAGACCTTCCTATAATTTTAGCCTTTTCCCTTCTTCAAAGCCACCAAAAGGAGAAAGGAAGGGAGCAAAATGAAAAGCAAAATGGCTTTAGGGAGGGGAAAAGAGGGAAGACAAAACAGGCAAAAGAAGATGGAACTAAAGGTAGAACTAACTAAACATTTGTTTAAGCCTCATTATTCCCACCAAAATTACTTCATCCTGATATAATTCTACTGTACCATAGCAGTTTTAGTTATAAGTATGAAGGAAAAAAAAATGTCCGGCGAGAGCACAAGGATCCACATTTGATATTTCCCTGGGAAAACACTTGGCAACTTGCTTATCCTCTAGAGCAGCTCACTCTCTAGCAGTGGAGGGCAATACAGAGATCACCATTTGTTTTCTGCAAGAAATGCAAAATACTGCAATAAGGAAAGACAGAGGCTTAAACAACTTTCCTTGATACAGGGTGACTTTGACTTGAAAATAACAGGACTTGTGTGGACGCAGTTGCTTTTTCCCAAGAAAGGAACAGCAAGTGGCCTGTTGTCACTCTAGCCCTGTACTGGTTTGGCTCTGTCATGGCACTGCAAGAGTAGCAGGCACTGCGTAATGTACAGGAGCAAGTGCAGAACAAAAGCCTGTACCTGCTTTTCACAAACTACTTGTTTTAAAACAAGAGACATACAGAGCAATGCAGGAGCCTAGGGAAACGGGGCAGTACTAGTTAGCAACTTATCAATTGCTAAGAAGCTTTTTAAATAGGCACTACAGTAAACAGAGTGCCAAAAGTTAGGTTGTCCCGGACATCATCTTCCAGACCATCTGCATCCCTACTTCTGCACCCATGGCTGGACTTGAGTAGACAAGACACAAGGCTCAGGAAACCAGCAAGAGAACAGAATAATAGTTGAATCTCCCAAATCAAGATTTTCCAAACCTGTAGAAGTAGCAGGAAAAGGCAGAGCCTCCTTTCCAGAGCTCAAACTGAAAGAAAGAAAAAAGAAAAACAGATCTAGAGAAGAAAAGGACTCAAGGGTTATTTCTTCTTTCATATAGGAAACCTCCTAATGACTCCTTCCTGAAAGAGAGGTTTCCTGTATTATTAATCATCACCTTATGCTGTGCAAAAACATTTGGAAGCTGTCCATCACAGCACTCTTTCCGTCATGCTTGAGATGGCAAAACTAAATGCAAATACAACATCCTACCTATTTATTTAGCATACATGTGTTACATTTTTACTACAAAGCCATCTGTCTTCTCTTAAGTAAGAGAGCTGCAGCCAACCTACTTTCCTGAAATAGGGCTTTTAAGAAAGAAGGGTCAAGCAAACAGCAGCAGATTAATTAGGACTGGGAGATATTTACCTTTCAATTCAGATAAACCCCAGGCTGTTGTTTGCTATGCACCTAAGTGTATCACTTACTTCTTCAGGGAGACCAGGAACGAGGACAGGTCTATAGCTGACAAGGGCGAACTGGAGGTCTTAAACATTAGAACAGGTGAACAGGAAGCTTAAAAAGAGGCAGGTTGGATGTGAAGGGTGGGAAATAACCTGAATTTTCCTTGGCAAAGCTGAAAACTGAGGAGAGGCTAGTTTCAATAATGTACGTGTTCTAGGCTGGGGTCAAATCCCAGGTTTGTTTGGCATTTTCTTCATCCTGTGTTTTACTGTCTTCTTGTTTAACTTGCTGGAGAATGAGGATATTTTCCTCCAGTTTGGTGGGGGTTGCATTTCCCTTTATCTCAGTAGACAGCAAAATTCTGTCAGCAATTTGCAGCTGGTTTGATTTTCAGGTGAAATGAGAGACTTCCCAGTAGTGACAAGAAACTGCTTTTCCCGTGTTAGTAGAGTGTTTAGAAACAGTCAGCAGGCTTCAAGAGATGCAGAAACTAAATCAAGTCTCAAAGACATGTATCTGTCACTTCAGGCATGCTTCTGTTTATGCAGGGTGCAGTAAAAGTTCTGAGGTTTCAATGTAATGCATACCATTACAAGAAAAAAAAAAAAAAGGGGGATATTTTATTTTCAACACAAATTGCTTGTTTGAATGTACAGGGCAAGTCTGGAGGGGGGTGAGAGGAAAGATAATACAGGTGACATAGAATCATAGAATGGTTTGGGTTGGAAGGGACCTTCAAAGATCATCTAGTCCGACCCCCCTGCAAGAAGCAGGGACATCTCCAACCAGATCAGGTTGCTCAGAGTCCCATCCAACCTGGCCTTGAATGTTTCCAGGGATGGGACGTCCACCACCTCTCTGGGCAACCTGTGCCAGTGTCCTACCACCCTCAGCATAATTATTTTTTTCCTAATATCTAATCTAAATCTATCTCGCTGTATTTTGAAACCATTACCCCTAGTACTGTCACAGCAGGCCCTGCTGAAGAGTTTCTCCCCATCTTTCCTGTAGGCCCCCTTGAGCTACTGGAAGGCCGCTATAAGGTCTCCCTGGAGCCTCCTCTTCTCCAGGCTGAACAGCCCCAACTCTCTCAGCCTGTCCTCATAGGAAAGGTGCTCCAGCCCTCTGATCATCTTTATGGCCCTCCTCTGGACCCTCTCCAACTGGTCTATGTCCTTCTTATGTTGGGGGCTCCAGAACTGGACACAGTACTCCAGGTGGGGTCTCACCAGAACAGAGTAGAGGGGGAGAATCACTTCCCTCGACCTGCTGGCCACACTCCTCTTGATGCAGCCCAGAACGCAGTTGGCCTTCTGAGCCAACATAAACCAGCTGATCCTGAAAGTGTCTTTGTTTAAAGGCTTGGGTGGTCTCTCCCTTGTCTGTTTTCTGAGAAGGTTTTATTTTGGCACTCTCATCCTTTTTGGCTGCCTTTTAACCTCTCATTATCCACAGGGGACTTGCCAGACATGGTGCTCACAAACATCGCTTCAGGTGAAGTGTTTTGTCTGCCCAGGACAGGAACTATAGTTGTTTCTGACTGTCGGGTTCTAAAGTCCCTGTATAGACATTCTCAATAGTTATTACTAGAAAAAAAAAAACAAACTCTTTTCTATTCCCCATAATCTATGGGTACACTTTTCTGGTATCCCTCCACTGTGTAGCCTGAACGTCACTGTGTACACCTGCTCCTTGGCGTATGTTGTACATCAGTGGTGCCCCACATACAGACCCCATATCTGTCTTTTAGGGTGAAAGTTTCTATCCCAATAGAGCTTCACTCTCAGGAGGGTTGGTTGTTATCTCTGTTGTCTTCATATGTGACGCTGGTTTATATGTCCATCTCAGCAGTTAGAGTGGTTTTGATAGATTTGTGTAGCTTGTATTTTATTACATTAGCAGAATGATAGAAGAAAAGTTTGACAGATTTTTTCGTCTGGAACAATGAAACTAGCAAGTGATCGATATGGTGAAGGACGTTCTCAGTATTTCTACAAAGCTCAAACTCCAGTTACTGTGTTTTCATGCAAAACAGTGACTCAGGATAAAAAGTAATTTCTGTACATTTCAGTCCTTTCTGAGGGTGCATATTAATTGTTATTAATGTTCTTGTGATAATGAATATTACATCTGAAATATATTAATGTTCTTATGTTGTATTTTCTATAGTAAAGGGATATGCAGCAGCTCGTACCTTGTTACCTTCTTTCTTTTCATCACTTTTGATGCTCTCTGCTGGTTTCAGGTGGCTTTGGCTCAAACCACCTCCTGCCGTTACTCTCCCTTCATCAAGCTCTGCACAGGGGAACCCCTGTTAGATCCCCCCCTTGTAAGATATTAACTGTTAGTTTGAACATTTTGTTCTGCTAATGATATCTCTCAATATCTGTCCTTTTCACAGGAAAAATCAAAAGAAGCCAGACTGAAATCCTGCAACATGAGCTGAAAAGCAATCAGAAAGAAGGATGCCTCCAAGACAATGTGTGAAATGTCACTTCTAGGCCTTTTATGGAATCTAACCATAAATCCAAATGTGTGGACAGGCGATAAACCAAGAAAAGAAGTCTTGTTCAGAAGGTACTCAACTATGGTGGTGTAAAGTTTGTACAGAGGCTGGTACTGAAGTTCCTCTGCCTTTAGATGGGGTACCTGTGCGTACCTACAAGTACCCTGAGCAGTTCATTTTGACATCTTGCCTACACTTGATTCCCACCCAGAAACTGGGTGTTTCTTTCACTGTCCCTTAAGAAGTTAATGAGTTAGGCAATTTCAGAGCTTGAGTAACACAGTAACTGTCTTTACAGACTGTAGCTGTCAGTGAAGGAGGGGAGACAACTGGCCAGTATTCCCCCCCTCTGAGAGTGCCTCAGGCTGTGATCTGTACAGTGCACGCTCAGTCTCTTTAATTCAAAGCATGCTATCCTGGAGCAAAGAAAAATGTCCGTGATTAGATGTGCTACAGAGACTGCCAAAAAGCCCCGCAACTCTACAGTTTCATGTTTCTGGCATCTACCTGAAAGAACGCTCCCAGGACCGATCCGAAATTCAGTCCCGGAACTGTCTGCCACAAACACAGGTGCATTTGTAGGAGCTGGCACTTCGGCGCCATCCGTTGGTTTTCACGGCTGGCTGAAGAGACAAGAAGCAGCGGTTCGTGTCGGAGACACCCAAACCTCCCGATCACTAAGAGAAGATAAAGGCGCCTTTCATCTTTGCAGTCACAGCAACAGTACACTACAACGCCATTTCCTCCTCCAGTGAGGCGCCGGAGGCCGCTGCGCTGCGCTGCCCGGCCTGTACCCCACCGCCGCCTGGCACACCCACACTTCTGCCCCCCCGCACCCAGCGGGCCTTGGTGCCGCCCTGCCGGAAATGGCCGTGCCGCGCTAGGCGGGGCCGCAGCCTGATCCGGCCTCCCCTCTCCCATTGGCTAGCCCACAGTTATTCCCTCTCCGTATTGGCCAGCGCCTCCACCTGGCTGTGCTACGGTTGGCTGAGCCCGACGCCTCTCCCCTCTGTCAGTATTGGCCCCTCCTGCTGGGCTACCGGCGCCGCAGTGGGGCGATCGGGCGATGCCGTGACGTCGGTGGTCGGAGGCGCTGCCATTGGCGGCAGCGGGGTGACGGGCGATGTGGCGCGTGCTGCGACGAGCCGTTACCGTGGGGCGCCGCGGAACCGCCGTCCCTCAGGGGCGTTGTTACCGCCAGCCGCTCGCCGCCGCCGCCAGCCTGCGCGGGGGGAAGGCCCGGGCCGAGAGGTGAGGGAGGGAGGGAGGCCGACGGCCGCCTCGTGAAGGGGAAGGGGAGCGGGGGCAGCCGCTGAGGGAGCGGGACTGGCACCGGCGGGGAGGGGGCCTGCGGAGGGGTCGGGGGGGGGGGGGAGGGGGAGCGGACCGGAGCGCGCCCGCGGCGGGCAGAGGCCGCGAAGACGGGATTTGGGGGGTGTTTTTGAAGTGCCTCGGGGTGCGTGTCCTGGTCGGGGAGCCCTGTCGCTTGCTTTTTACTGAGGGGGGGGGGGGAATACTCGTCTGTGCGTTGTGTGGCGTGGTAAGTGTCACCCAGCGTTAGTCTGCCGAACAAGCGTAGGCAAAGTGAAACCTGTTCGGGATAAAACTTGGAATCGGGTTTCCTACGCTGTCAGTCCATCACAACGTGATGGCACGGCTTTCCTGCAGCAGCTGCTGCATGGAGTTCTAGGATAAAAAAAAAAAAAAAAAAAAGAAATGTCTCTGCACCTACACATCGCATTGCAACATTTGATACTGTGGGCAGGAGGTCTCGGAAATCCAAAAGCGTTTAAAACTCCCAAAATGTACTTGGTGCAGAACTTACACCACGCCAGAAAAACTAGCTTAATGTAAAGAGCCTTGTAGGTGTTGTTATTACTGAATTGCTCTTCTTTTTGTTGTTTTTTTCAGTAGAACGTGTGCTGCTATCACGATGCATGAAGTAAACACAGATCACCTGGATGAGCAGCAGGTGCAGCTCTTGGCAGAGATGTGCATCCTCATCGATGAAAATGATAACAAGATTGGAGCAGATACCAAGAAAAATTGTCACTTGAATGAAAACATTGATAAAGGTACAGCTTGCTTACCTTCTAATTGAATCATTAAGTTGATTTAATATTTTTAGAAATATAGTCATGATTAAATTAAAGCCTTAATTTCAGGTGGGTGTTGATCAAACCAGGGCAGGTACTTTGCCACACCTGCCTCCTCCCCCAGCGTACAATATCTCATTTTTAAAATACTGCAATATTGAGTAAAATGCAATTGGAGACAGCAGCAAGGGAGGGAAATGTGTGACTGCAGATATAAGCTGTATGTCTTGATAATGTTTTTGAGTCACATTAAAATAGTATTGTTTTCTATTACAGATACCTGACTCTATGTAGCTTTTTCTAAAGATTGCCACTCTTCTTCTGCGCCGAGTTCTTTTCAAGTAGAAGAGACTTGGATTTTTAAGTAGTTCACACAGAATTCTACTTCAAATACTGCTAATAGGAAGGGCTTTTTTTTTGTTGTTGTCATTCTAATTGATTGTGGGATTTATTTGAGGTTGGTTAGATTCGTTAATCTCTCGTAGCAGTTTGTGACCTCTTTTTCTGTACTCGGTGGAAACATCTTCCTGAGGAGTGAGGAATAACAAACTCAGAAGGTGCAGAAAACAGCAATTGTACTGTTTTTAAGGGCGTCTGTTTCCCATGTACTTCTTGCAATTCCCAAAGCGTCTTGAAGTTCCATACAGTGTTTTAGGTATTTTTGAGCCATCTTTTTGATAGTAAATTTATGGATGAGGAGCCCTTCTTAGAAACTTGCCCAAATGTGCATCTTCAGAGTGGTGAACTGACCGAGTTTAGTAGAACTCCTCTGTTGCATTGTTGTTCTTGGCACTTTTCTAATTTCATAATGTTTTGCATAAGCTGACATAGAAACCTAAATAATAACTCTGAGCTTTTTAGCAAATCCTTATTTTTTAACATATATGAATTTTTAATCAGATTACCCAGAAATGAGGCCTTTCTAAGCCCTTAAACTGTCTTGATTTTTTTTTTTTCCCCCTCTGTTAAATAGTTCTCTGCGGTTTTTTTCTTATTTTCAGGTTTACTGCACCGAGCTTTCAGTGTTTTCTTATTTAATACAGAAAATAAACTGTTGCTACAGCAGAGGTCAAATGCAAAAATTACATTTCCAGGTTAGTACTGAAACACATTGTATTTATCAAAATGTTTTATTTAAATCAGTATTTTAAAAAATATTACAGGCTCATCTTGCAGTGTAGCTCATTCAGTAGGGCCTGTTGCGATAGGACGAGGGGTAATGGTTTTAAAATAGAGGGAGGTAGATTCAGACTGGATATTAGGAAAAAAAATTTTACAATGACGGTTGTAGAACATTGGAACCGGTTGCCCAGAGAAGTGGTGGAAGCCCCATCCTTGGAAACGTTCAAGGCCAGGCTGGACGGCTCTGAGCAACCTGATCTAGTCAGGGATGTCCCTGCTTCTTGCAGGGGGGTTGGACTAGGTGGCCTTTGAAGGTCCCTTCCAACCCAAACTGTTCTATGGTTCATTCTGAGGTTTTAAAATTCACTGCTTTGGAGAGGAGTAGTGAATTCTAAATACCTTTAAGAGTTCGAGATGTACTTACCTTGTGGATGAAGTAAGACAATGAGAATGCTAGCTTATTGTTATATATATTCTTGGGAAATGATGGTTCCCTGGCTTGTTGGCTCCTGTTTATGGAAGTGCAGCACGTGTGTTGTTTACCTCCCCTGCTGCAAGACCCGTTTAGTGGAGTTGAGCAATTGCTCTGGTAGCTGTGGAGTGTTCTCATTCCACTGGTAAAGACCCGTAGTTGGTCTATAGCGGAGTCCTACTGCTTGGAAGCAGTTGCATTATGCTTCATTGAGGTCTGTGGACCTTTATCTGTGTATATCTTAACTAACACTTGTTTGAAGAAGTGAGACTGTGCGGCCAAACCACATAGTGCATAATTTTTGAAGGCTCCTGAACTATTACTATCAAATGCAAATGGAGAGGCATGAAAACAAGAAGTTGTGAATGAAAGAAAAATAGCTTACATGAGGCATGTTGGAGGAGGCCTAAAGCTGTGTTTCAGAATTTCAGATGGAAGACAAATTCAAGTGGTTTTGACCCTCTTCAACTTGAGGAAGAGAGACCTTTTTTCCTTCCAAGGGAATCTCTGCTTTAGAGATTGTTTAATTTTTCCCTTGACTGCTAACTAATCAAAATGCTGAAGGTAATATGACTCTGTTAGATGCTTTTGACCTAGACTTTTACAGATAAATGGTTAGCCAATTACAGTCATTCTACATAACTGAGAAAGAATTTTTAATATACTTGAAACAGAGTATAGAGGGTCTGTCCTTTAAACACCAGCATAAACTTGCTTATTTACTTGTACTTACTGTCAGCTGATCTTGAAGTTCTGGGAATACTTTCAATATTTCGTTGCATATAAACTCCGAAAAGTAATTTTCATTAGCATCTACTTAGAGAGCCAATTTATAAAAACCTTGTTTGTCCTGCAAATGCTGTCTTCGGTATGAGAGTGCATGTTTTCACGTGTATCAAACACTAACCTGCACAGTGGTACTTGGTAGAGGCAAATCCCTGTGCAAAATACATAAAGAAAAATAAGACCTTCCTCTCTAACCCTTCTCTGCAAAAGAGAAAAAAAGCTATGATGTGTTGAGTAACTATCCTAAGTCTCTGGTTTTGGGTTGTTTTTTTTTTTGTGGTTTCGAGTTGTTTTTTTTTTTCCTGATGATTTCTACGTGTCAAAAATGTACTGATACAAACTTCTTGCAGATTGTTTTACCAACACTTGTTGCAGTCATCCTCTAAGCCATCCACTAGAACTGGAAGAAAACAATGCCATTGGTGTTCGGAGAGCAGCACAGAGGCGACTGAAAGCAGAGTTAGGAATTCCCATGGAGCAGGTAAAGGAAGGAGGGAGAAACAAGAATTCTTGCCAGTGTTTGCCACCTTACAGACTATCTGCATCTGGCAGACAGGGTCATCCCGAAACCTAAAAATTAACTTCACTTTGGAGATGTAGAGAACTTAGAGAATTTGAGATTTCTTCATTTATATTCCACAGTCTCAAAAGCTGATACCGCTAAGTGGCATTTTAGAATATTTCACTGCTCAAACTAAATCTGAGCCGAAGAGTCAGTTGCACAGTAATGAAGGATTGTTATTACTTCAGGTCTGACTGTGGGGGCCTGTGTGTTTTCGAGCTGGGTGGGCTGTCCTGCTTGCCCAGGGGAAGACAACGTGCCGTCCTTCCTGCAGGCCGATGGCAGAGTGCTGTACGCATTCTGTACGACTGGTACTCCTGGAGGGCATTGCTGTGAGCCGTTGCCAGCATCCACCTACAAGTCCCTTTGCAATCCCAAGTTTCCTATGGGAAGCAGAGCGGTCTGTGGACTCAGTGTTTCTTCCAGCGCAATCGCACAGCCCTCTTCTGGTACCTTCCTTTCTGGTGGTAGTTTGGGAGTGCACAGAGAGCAGGGTGAAGCTGGCTGAATTATGCTCGTGGTCGTAATCTCTTTCCACGTTTTGTAACTAATTACGTTTGTGTCATGGGACGTGGTAGAAGCAGCATGCTACTGGGAAACACGATGGTTAGGCTGTCCCCAGAATTAATTGCTCAGTCTGCAAATGGCACAGATCCCTGGTAGATCAGGGTTATGTGTGGTCTGTCACTACGCGGCTCTGGCCTTGGCTTTGAGTAGTTGTCAGGGCTTCTCTTTGGGAGGGAAGGGGCAGGTGCAAGTGTTTGTGTTCATCAGTGCTTCAGTAAGTGTGCTGAGAGGTCTGGTAAACATTATTTAAAACTTACTGTGTAGAAGAAACCCACTCAAAATGTTACAGAGCGAGTCTGACTAGAGAAATGCTATGCAGTTCATGTCATCAAAGTACAATAACATTTTTTTCCCTAGTAATTCTTTGTGAAGAAGTACATTGCAATTGTACACTTGGGGGAAAAAATAATTTTTAAGGAGGAGAGTAATAGCTGATCATTCCACTGTAATGCCTAGAGTGCAATTGTTCAGATTTGGCACTCGTTCTGACAAGTGTTTTGGTTGTAGGTTCCTCCAGAAGAAATCTCCTATTTGACACGAATTCACTACAAGGCCAAGTCTGATGGGATCTGGGGTGAACACGAGATAGACTATATCTTATTTGTGCAGAAGGACGTGACACTGAATCCCGACCCTAATGAGATCCAAAGCTACTGCTACGTCACGCAGAAAGAACTGAAACAGCTCTTGGACAAAGCCTCCAAGAATGAAATTAAGATTACTCCATGGTTTAAACTAATTGCAGAGACCTTTCTTTTTAAGTGGTGGGATAACTTACCTAATCTGAACAAATTTGTTGATCATGAGAAAATACACAGGATGTAAGTAGCTGGGGTAAAAGATGCTGAAGGTTAGCAGTGATTCGCTGTCTCATTAACTGTCTGGTAACTTGTGTCTCTTGTGTGCAGACAATTGGTCCACCTGGAGCATGTTTAACAAATAACTTTATACAGAGATGGTTATAGTAGATGTTTTTTCTTCTCTCTTCACCTCCTCTTCCCCCTAGGCCCGTTCCTCTTGGGTAAGTTAAGCTTGATCTCATGTAAAATGGGTAACGGTAATGTAAGAAACCCCCCGCGTTCATCTTTCTCCGTTACCTGGTGTGGTATGAAAGATCCTCAGCCTGCGTGTGCTCGGTTTGCTGTTACTTCCTTGCACAACTACACTGCTGAAAAGGGAGTTTGGGCACTTCCAGTCCTGCTCATGGGGTGGAGCTGGTACATTCCCAGCTTCACATGGCTACACTTTCTAAACCAGTGATTATAAAAGAATTTGAGTTCTGCATTGATGCTGAGAAGACTAGTTGCCTGAAGACAAAACCCACAATTAATTCAAAATAGTCAGGATTATTTTAATTGCAGAAAGCAAATCTCTTCAGCTACTGTACTCTGTAATTGACCAAACACATAAAAGCTTAAGTAATTGGATTGTCTGTGTGGACTGAGTTTTACTTTGAAGTGCTGCAATATGTGTCATAGCCTTAGATAATAAATATTGAGAGGTGAGTTTGGGTTCCCTCCCGCGCCCCTACCCTTTTCTGGTTAGTTGATCACCAAGTACTGGACATATCTTTAAAAAAAAAAAAAAATCACCCCAAATGTAAGTTGTACCTATGTAACATAGGAAGTAGCCTGTCTTTGGAGAAGAAGGCATCTCAATACAAGCTTTTTTTTTTTCTTCCTGCAATAGTAATTCCCAGAAAACTCAAACCCCTTGAACTCTAAAATTCAAGATTGACAATTTGTAGGCTTACACCAGGACTTAATTTCAGTTAATCAGACATTGTACCAGAGTGCAAGAGCTAATCCTTTTTGATCTTGCAGTCAATTGCTAGTCACAAGTAAAATAGAAGGCTTTTTTTAATAAGACAAATAGTTAAGGGTATCTCAATTTGAATTGAAGACTTCTGTTCAGTTGATTTTTCCCTCAAAAAAACTTAATTGTGGTTTCTTCTGTTAGCAGACCACTCAGTCTAGATTTCTTAACTTCTCCCAGAGGTGTCTTGATGAAATAGGATGTTGTTCATGCCATGTAAAGCATGGCTGTAACTATTGTGTCTGGTTTTCAAGATAAAACTGCATTTTTTTTCCAGGGGTTAGTATGTTTCTTTCCCATGGCAGTTGTGACTGCTGCGCTGAAGCTTCTCTATGCCAGCATCTCTGGTGGTTCAACACTTAAAGGTTTTAGAGCCAGGTTTGTTTTACGTTTTGATAAACTGCAGAGAATAGTGGGTGAGGGAGCAGTAATGCAATGTAGCAGCTCTCCTAATTCATGCAATCCATCAGCCACACTACTTAAGTAATATATTAGAGTACTTCTCAAATACTTAATGATACCAAAAAGTTAATGTTTTATTTTGCTAAAGACATCATTAGCTCTGTCTGCCCAGCTGCTGTTAAATTGCTGACATAACAAAGGCTTCAAGTTTCTACTTTTTGATGCAGTAAAAACCCCAGTCCTTGCTACCTAGAACACATCTGCAGGGTTTCACACCTCGTTACCTGTAAACTCCATTGTTACCTTCAGAATATAACATTTTGCTCAGCCGACAAAGGTAAGGAAGGAAGACCGAGCCAAAGTGTGGTGGTCCGAGTTGCGGAGTAGTTTGTGACCATAAAAAGGGAACAGGCAAGATAAAGAACAATACCCTCCCAGGCCACCTGGGACCTTTATGATGAAACCTGATTACTGATGTGCGCATGTAGAGATTGATAAATACTAATTTAAATATTTATCAGATTTCTGGGAATTGAGAGGAGACTTCGGGGCAATGATATGAGTATGTATGGTTCCCCTGTATAACTAAGCTCTGTATCAGAACTCTGGTGCGCATGTTCGGCGGAATGTCCCCTGTGTGTCCAGTGCTGCAATAAATAATGTCTCCTCTTTAACACTACAAATTGGAGAGTTTTTATCCAGATTTTCAGTAACAATAAGATTATGATTAAAATGCCTGACCTAAAACCTTGGACTGCTGTCTTCTTTCCAGACTTTTTGAGCCACATGGGGAATAGTCTCTGACATTACTACACTATAAATGACAACGTGCCTATTAAACATCACTGAAGCGGTATGATGGGCGGTTAGCAGAGCATAAATTTATTTTAACAAAGTTCTGCTTTTCTACTTCAAATGGCCAGCTTGGAGCAGAAGCTGATAAATCATATCCTGAAGTAGAAATAAGGTGCATAAGAAAGCTGAAAGCATCATTTTGCTAAACAGTTCTTAAAAATATCTTAAATGTTTTGACATTAAAGTTTTTCTTGATGTTGAACTTTGCAGCATTACACTGTTTTTAATACTAAATTACACAAAGTAGAATGAGGGAAACAATATGCTCCAGTACTGACATCTGAACATTCTTCTTACCTTGTTTTATTTTAAAAATAATAATTTAAGAATTCTTCCCTCTTACCTTTTTTGTTTTTAACATGCTATTTCATTGGATTCCTGTTCAATCTTTAAAACTGTGCATTTTAACTGTATCGTTCAGGTAACAGGTTTATAATGCTTCATTTTAGTAATGTCTAGATAATTCCTACCTTGTTCTTGACCAACTAGGGACAAAAAGGGAGTATTTCACATTTGACGATATATTTTGCCTTGAACAGAAGCAGAATTTTTTTCTATCAGCCTCTGAAGAGAAAATGTCTTCCTAAGCAGAGTATGACAGCATAACTGACATGCACCCAGGAAAAAATTTCAGTCTGATCCTAATTTTCTACATATCTAAAATATTAATATTAATCTGAAATAGCAGAAGTTCTAAGTTGGAACCTTCCCTGCTCATGCTGGTTTAGGGTATTAAAGGTGGCAGGTCAGTACTAGAACTGCAATTATTCCTCCAGTCTCAGTCACCATTTTGCTTAGCGAACTGGCAGTGTTTTTCCAATTCATTCAAAACTGGTTCAGTGCATGCACGCTAACTTTGTGCAGTACCTGTCAGTCTCCCACGAATTTCAGCCTTCACCTGCAACATAAACTCATCACTTACTATACATCAAACTAACCTGCACGCAGAAAACCAAATGTTACTGATGCAGTGCCTCGTGAAGCTCCGCGTTTTTAATTCTGATAGTAGCTTCATTAACAAATACTTCACATTTCTAGATTTAACCTCATTTTAAATCTAGTTTTACATAGAACTTTAAATGCTTTACCGCTACATGAAAGTCAGTAGTAAGAAAATGGAACAAAGTTGTATTTTTTAATGTCTACTTACAAATGGTTTCTGCCACTGGTATTGACAAACTTCTCACGGCATTACTTGGAACTGCAAGATCAAGGTATCAGAACTTTCCCTCACTGAGCTTCAAGTATCTTAACCACTAATATAAACCACATACTTTTTCAACACTCTATATTACTAAAAAGGAAGACAGGACTACAAATTAGTTTTAATAAACTTACTTAATTTTAATTAATTCCCATTCAGAAGACTGCTCATCTTCGCTGTGTTTTACCAGATTTTCTCTTTCCAGCCAGCAGATGTTTTGGCTTCAAGTCAAATATGTGTCTGTCTGACTCTCCTTTCCTGCCCAGGCGATTCATTTTCTTTTGAGCTTTCTTAGCCATAGTCTTGACCTTCTTCACCATCTATTTAAAGACAAACAAACAAACATGTCGAGTAACTTCCTCAGTAACTCAGGTAAATAGCTTTACCTTTTACAAAACCACTAAGCTAGGTGATTTTAACAAAGATATTAACATGCAACATGTGCCACCATCTGCAACTGTGGAACAGTATCACCACAAATGCCTTAGCAAAACTCTTCGAGTACACTAACAAAATGATCGTGCTATCCCTGGAATTCCTAACTTACTGAAGGTGGAACTCCACAGTTTATAGAACTGTTCCTTCATGCTTGCATTTAGAGACAAAAATTTAAAATGCAGTTTCTGAATCTGCATTACTGCTACTTTTTTTTAAGAATGAACTAGGCATTTTTGAAGTTAAGAGTGTTCAAATGAACAAAGAATAAAGATGAACTCTTGACAAACGTAACCAGCCTAGTATGAAGCTTCTCAGAAGCTGGTTTAAGTACAATCATGCTCTTTTAATTGCTATAAAGGTAAATAACTTCAACAAACCTTTTCATCACGAAGACCAGAAACATCCCGTGGTGTGCGAGAGGAGCTGCGACTGCGTGCCACAGATTTAGGGGTTTCAGACTCATCACGTTTACGTTTCCTCGTAACACTACGGGACCTTCTCACATAATGTGCCTGAAATTCAAAACATCACTTTAATTATTAGAACCAGAAACACTCAGCTCAGATACGCTCCATTTCTAATTAGACTGATACAAAAAAAAACAGGAAGTGGACCGCTGTGATACATTATATTGGTTTTTCCACAGTAACATAAAGAACTTGTCAACCGTTGGTCACTTTCTGTCCTACAATAATGCTCAAATTTTGGTGAATATTAGAATATTTTTTCACAATTAGTAACGCCAGTTTTCTGAGTAGATTCATAAGTAATGAATAAAAAGACAGACAAATTAATGCATAGCAATACTGAAGCAATTTTGCAACAGCAAAAAAGCAATGAAGAAAGCTACCCTGGTTAGTGTCCTGTTTTTGCACAAAGCCCTAAAGAATTTCAGACATGGAGACTCACCATCCTACAGCGCAAGTATTAAATTCTTCCTCACTGAGATTGCTCCTAAATCAACATGGCGTGTCAGCTCTCAGAAGCATAAATGCTTACTTCAGATGTGCAGTGTTGACATTCCTTGTTTCCTAACTTATTGTTTAGCAGAAAAAACTGAGGTCTCCAGACCTAGATCACCATAATACTGCTGGATTTGCCGTACAAAACTGATTTCTTTTTAATTTCTGATTAAATGTCTCCTCAAGGCAAATCTGTTTGAAGTACTTTAGCTGCCTTACATCTAAAGATGCCAGTTGCCCTCAAAAACTTCAATTACAACTCACAGAATTAATGAAATGCAGAAAGATAAGCCTGATCTGTCATTATTACTATTTCTGACACAGTAGTGTCTCATCCAACAAAGCAGACTTGAAAATTAAGATGTTAAACCAAAGTCCGTTCTTGAATCCTATACAAATTCCAGTAGAAAGCAGTGCATATGTATGTCATTCTTGATAAATGTTATTTTTTCAGCCTATCCAACATTTTGATCACGTCACTCAAAAATTCCAGTATCGACTGCCTCATCTGGGTTTCCTATTCTCTCCTTAACAGATCCCACCTCTCTTGCCAACTGTGATATGCATTTCAAATGCCCTCAAAGAAACTTAGCATGTAATGAAATTGATCTCTTTTAGAGAAACACGGTGTCTGATTAGCAAAAACTTACATCATCTTTATTAGTCATGTCGAGTCCAAGATCAGTCATTTCTTTCTCTAGCACCTTCCGCTGGACCTGGAAAAAGGCAGTTAAAAAAATAAGTTTCTTTCAAAAAAGTATGGTTCTATCTTATTTTTTGTCTTAAAATACCACCATAAGCCCATTATATTCACTGCATATTTACTCCTCTGGCAGACCCCACAAGCAGATGATGAAAGTCGTAACTTTGTATTTCATTATTGCAACTTAATTTTCTTCACCCATAAACCCTTCTTCACAGGACTGCAATGTCCTGGCATCCCCTAAAGATATTTCAAATAGTTTGCCTTTTTGGGGGGAAGGTGACAAAGAGAGGTATTTCAGTCAGAAATGTTTCCTTCTCTCCCAAAAGGAACGCACTTTGGGGAAGTTAAGAAATACTGTGTGCCAAATCAGCAAGATTAATTTTCTCAAAATGTCTAGCTATTAGTTTGTTATTCTGCACTCGCCTTGGACTGGTCACAAGAGATTCTGACATTAGAAAGTGTGATACTCAGCTTCCAAAAATAAATATATAAAATCTTTTCCAGCATAGAAAGGGCTCCATAACAAGTTTTACATAATTTGAAGTATATAGTTCTCTTAATTCTTTGCATTTAAAATAATAATAATTTTAAAAATACAATGCAGCAATCCAATTAAACAAGCTGAACTGTATTCTTCAAAACTTCTTCTGCAATATATATCTGGAATCTTACAAAAGACTCACTTGTGTGACACAAAACAAAAAGGGCTATTATCACTCATTTGGTTTGGCTCCACAACTAAGTAGTGACCAGAACTCCTAGGAACACAGAAGGAAGTAAGTAGCAAGGGAGAGGGCCAAACACGAGAAAAAGTGATCAATTCCACTACCTGATATTGTTCTATGTTGTCACAAAGTTATTACACATCAGCAAGATTTTACTACAGATCATGTTCTATACTTGCCTTTTTAGCTGTTCTAGGCATCCTTGGACCTCGAATATCTTTTTCCTTTGACTGCAGGATTTTCAGTTTCTTCTTTTCTCGGATCTGTTGTGCCAGCTGTCGGATTTCCATCATTTCTTCATCTTCACTTTCTGGCTCACTGTCATATTCTCCAGCAGCTTCTCTCAGCTCTTCCTCTCTCTCTAATTCTTCCAGTTTCTTAGATTTTGAAGAGATGAAATTAAAATCAAGATGCTCATCAAACCCTTGCCTTACAATCCTCAACACTAAATGCTTGCACGGCCCAGGGCCATGACAGCATGCAGAACCTTCAAAGAGTGAACTATGCTACTTGATAATGACCCCTCCAGCCACATTTAATGCAGCTGGGGACATCGATTGCTGTGAACCTATGGGACACACTACTATGCAGACCTGGTGAACCACATCACATTATAAGTTTGGCTGCATTTATGTAACTGCCTTGAAGCTGCCCACTATGTACTATACGATGAACTGTGCTAGCTGTGCTGTTCCTGGAAACACACTGTGAAAAAAAAACTTCTCTTGGTACATTTAGCGTAAGTCTGGAACACCAGCAATTCAGATGAACCCAACTGCATAACCAGCAGGTTCCACAGTCTGCACCCATTACTTCTCCTTAACAACCAGCAAGAATTAAGAACAGTGCTTGTTATTAAATAAAAATGTTATAAATTGAGAATTCAGTCCACATCCTTTAACATCATACTCCAGCAGACATAAATTTGATGGGTGAATTTCATATTCTTAATAATACATCAAGTTTGATAGCTACATTCCTTCTGGCTCTAGTCAAAGAAAGAAGAAATATAACTTCTCCTGCAAACCTCGTATTTTCAGATGGAAAAGATAAGATCACCATCATTCTGACAAGGTAAAACAATTTTCTTCTGAAATTCTGTCCTTGATCATGTATTTTTCCATGGCAAGTGCAGACAATGTAAAAGAACTTGCTTTCATGACATACTGATTTAAATCTACAAATCCAGTAATTTACACTAAACAAATAACGGGATAAACAGGCAAGAAAAGTGTAAAAAAAATAATGGAAAACTCACTCTCATTATATCCGGATCAATGTAGTCAAGTATATTATGACCTTCCCATATCTCTGGTATCTTATCGTATTTTTCAGATGAATTCATCAAGTCCCAGTATTCTTAAAAGTATAACAAAAGTTAATAAAGAGAGGAAACTAATTTCAAAGAATGTTCAATGACAGAAAACAACACTGAGACCACAATTAAAAAAAAAAAGTGCCATATCCCTAAGTGGCAAGTATTTGGTAGCATCTCTGACATATTCACAAATACTTCTGATCTTCTGCCTACTGCCAAATATTGTTCAATAATGCCATGATTCACTGCCAAGCCAGAATAAGCACCTCATATCCAGCTAAATCAGAATACGTGCAGTCTCTCTCATATTGATACTTTCTTAATAAAGAGAGCATCAAGAATTAATGAGGTAGTACAATATAAAATGAAAGGGAAAAAACACTTGAATCCTCAGACCAGTCATTATATGCCTGACTCTAAAATGGGAAACTGAGTGACATGATGAAACAAGGAACAGTCAGTCACTGAAGATCACCAGTTCTGGAACAGAAGTAAAGGACAGTATGCAACAAAATGGTGGCACTGGTACTTAGTTGAAAGGAGTCAGGTTTGGGTATTCTCCCTTAAGACTGAAATAGCCAAACTTTACTGCTTAATAATAATACTGATTCTTATATAATACTTACTCTGAAGATCCAAAACATAATCATCTCCCATTTCAAGTTCAAGATCTCTCTCCTGCAAAGACATACGTGGCTTTATATACCATCTAATTTAAAATCTATGGGCTAATATAGCAAATTTAAAATCCATCAGCTGCTTTTCTAATTAAGAGATGCCACTTACCAATTTCCTCCTGGGTGTGTCTACTTCCATGCGTTTCTTACGTGCCACTGCTCCCTCAGGTATAAAAGGCAGCCGCTCCTGAAATTAACGCAACAATCCACCCCAACAAAAAAGGGACAAAAAGTCCGAATCAATTTTTTTATAATGCTATAAATCACCATTGCAGAGTGATGTATTTCTAAAGAAAACAAAATCCCAAGATGACCAGTGAAGGCAGTTACAGATAAAATATTAACCATATTAATCTGTTCACATGTTAAGATGAGAGAGTTCTTATCCTACTGGGACAGAAGTACTGGGAAATAATGTAGCCTACCTTGTTGTCTCTTTTGGTTGGCATGGCCAAGTGTAATCTATTCAATACTTCATTCACTTTATTTCCTTTCATTTTAGTATCAACACGATGGGCCAGCAGTCTGTCGCAGGCCTGAAAGTGCACATGGCAACATTAGGTAAAATGTTGCTTCCTGATACAACAAATGACACAGTAAGCTTTCAATCCCAAATATCTAGCTTTACATCTCATGTTCTCTCTAATCTCTTATCTCTCTAGCTCTGAAGAAAGCACTGAATTATTTTATACAAGAAATATCATGGGAAGATGCACATTATTCTTTTTTTTTTTTTTTTTACAAGGAGCTGACAGTAAGAGAAAGTAACAGGACTCGGAAGAAACTCACCAATTTTTTTTAAAATTACAATTTGTATTAGACATAGTTTATCGTTTGCATCCAAATCTACTGAAGCTCAACAGGCTATAAAGACAACATGCTTGAAGTTTAGCACTACAATGCATAGTTTAACTGAGATCAAATGCATACAAATGAGGCAAAATCTTAGCTGTCCACTTGGAATGGAATTGAGAGAAAAGAGACCTACCTCTGTTTTAACTTGGATTACACCTTCTTCTGTTAGAGTACTTGTCTCTATGACAGAAAATCCTTCTGCTTCAAAAGTCTCAAATATTTTCTAAAATAGAAAGATTATGCCAAAGAATTACATTCTGCCCATTTCTAAATATACCGATACATTAAGAACAAAAACCTTAATCCGCTATCAATACACGCAACTTGTTACTATTTTATCAGAATGTGTTTCTAAAAATATGACAGAAACTTTACAACTACAGTTCTATTTAATCTGTTTCTTTTTTTATAAGCAAATAACTTCTCTCTAAAAAGCACCTATAAATGTCTTATAAGGAAAAAAAAATTAAAAGGGTGAGAGAAACACAAATTCTATGTGTCCTTGAACTTGTAGAAACAAAAGAATTAGCCCTGCATATACACAACGTGTTGCCCAGTGGGACCTGCAACTGTTCAGCAGCACCTCTCAGTGTAGTGCTCATTGTTTCTCAACTCTTACTAAAGTGGTAATTATTGAATAAGGCTACGCAGTCTTACTTCTGACGCCAGTGGTAATTGAAAGTTCTCACAGCATCAGAGATTTCCAAAACCACTAAGGACTTGCTTTCTGTTTGGCATTTACGATATTCAGGCAAGGATATACATTAGACAGTACTTAAGAAAGAACCTGGAGAGCTACTTTCCATTTCACTATTCAACAGTCAGATAAAGAAACGGTCATGTAAAATTTTTGACAGATACAAATGACAGCCGTTCACAACACTTGCACATAGTATTTTTGTGTATGTCAGAAGACAGAGAGGTAGGAGAAGTAGTCTAACCTGACTCTCTTCAGGAAGTTCGGCAATCCTCTTCACATCACATTTGTTTGCAACAATTATAAGTGGCTAATAAAAAGAAAAAAAATAATCAGCATTCAAGTTATAACATTAGGAAAACCTAACATTAATACAATACATTACATTAATAATGTAAACCAAACCTACCTTGTTAGCAAACAATGGCTTAATATTTCTGAAAAGCTCTACTTGCTCCTCCAGGCTATGGCCACACTGCTCAGACACATCCATCACGTAAAGCACAGCAGCACGAAGATGCGCAAGCGCAGTTATAGCCTGCATCTCAATGGTGTTCCTATCCTCCAAAGGATGATCCAAAATACCAGGAGTATCTACTACCTAAAATTCACAGAATTAAGTCAGGCATTATTACAGGATAACTGATACACTACTTTAGAACACGTGCTTGATTTCTCATCAATATTGTCTTTTTTAAGACAGCAATGCTCTTTCCTCCTACACATAAATAAGACTGTAAACTCAGTCAAATTGAGAATGTGAAAATGGAGTAACAGGAGAAGAATGAGATTTCAGAATACCCAAGTAAAGAACAAGCAGGGAAAGCCCTGCCCCAACCTAGCCCAGAATTTGACAATGATAAGAAGTGAGTTGGCTTTAGTCGGTAATTCCATTTCCATTCTTCCCTCAAATTGAAAACACACCAATACATGTACATTTTTAAAATAAATTTTGACTACTGCCTTCATTTGGCACACTGTACCTTGCACAGCAGCTCTCAGACATAGCCTGTCTCAATAAGACACAAAAATGCAACTCACATTGCAAAATGGCAAATCAGATTATCACCAGTTAATTCTTTAAACAAAACGCAAAATAGTAACAGTTCTTACCTGCCAACGCAGATACCTATAATCCATATGTCCCACAAAGAGAGATTTTGTGGTAAAGGCGTAAGGCTGCACTTCTACATCTGCTCTTGTAACCTTAAAACGAGATTTATTCAAAATGAGATTTATTCACACACATTTACTGAAAATTTCCTGAAGTTGTAAGCAGTATATCATAATTATAATACACGCCCTTTGCTACAAAAAAAAAAAAAAAAGCTAAAAAATAGTTATTCTGGCTTCTCTGTAAGCATTTATCCATCAGAAAATATGCTATTAGGATACATCCTATTTTAGAAAAGATAATTCTTTTTAGCAGTAAAATCTACTGTAATTTTTCATTTATCCCTCCAGGATTTCATTCAATCTCTATTCACACATTTTAATTTGCTACCACTCACACCAGAGAGTGCCAAAATGATATCAAATTGTTTAAATGTTACCTTATTTTAATTAAATAGTATCTCAGTATTATTTAAAAAAAAAAACATTCACATACCTTATTTATAAAGCTAGATTTTCCAACATTTGGGTAGCCACACAACAAAAGAGTTCGTGTATTGGGATCAATGGTTGGCAAACGAGACAAATGTTGTCGCACTGAAATGTTAAAAAAATTTTTTAAATACTTGAGATAATTCAGGTTTTACTGAAATTGAATAAAAATTAATATGCTGAATGGTTTATATACAAATTAGTAACTTTTCTGACACTATAATTTGATTGCTCGTTTATGAAAATGTATAATAGTTTGTAAACTCCACAAGTATCTACATATAGCAAAGAAAAAACTTTAACAAATATTTTTAAAACAAAGACTGCTATCTTCTAACTAGAATGATTCCATCTAATCAGGCAACATAACCTGAAGGAATAATAAGCCTGAAGTAAGGAGTAATGTTTGGAAAACGTTTAGCACTATTTTTCAAATATATGTTAGTAAAAATAATGATAAATAGAAGCATGGCTGTGACTTGTAATCAAAGAAAAACGTTTTATAACTGTTAGTAATATCAAAAAATTTAAAGAATTTTCAAAGAGAAAACTATCTCGTTAAAAAATAAATTCTAAGTATTTGGGGATTTTGAAACTATTTCTGTTTCCTGTGTCTATATTTTGTATTAAATACATTCTCCTAACTGTAATTAAGTGTAAGCATAAACTTTAGATACAATTCACATGTTTTATTTTATCCTATTTATAACACAAACCTTGTTCCAAATATTCCAAGCTTGGCTTCTGTCTTTTAATAATCGTGCACATCCGTCCCAGAGCAGCACGTTTCAGCTGTTTGCAGCGGTAAAGGGAGTCACCATATTTCATCAGACGCACATAGTCTTTAGCAACACTGAGGAACCAAGAAATAAGAATTTAGCCGACCATCAACCAGACAGGTACAAAAATCAAAGAAATTAATGTCCCTTACTTGTCAATCAGATTCTTGGCAATATTAATCTGCCCCAAAGCCAGCTTGTAGTGATCTTTGTCATAGAGAACATTCATCAAATCTGCATAAAAAGGATGAATATCCTAAAACAAAAGCATAAAATAAAATTAAACCAAATATTTTCCTTCTTTAAGATGACTATTTCTTGGCAACTATGTAAGTTCATTTTTTTCTCCAGTACAGCAACACAAATAACATACAAGGCAAACAGTTTTCATTACTATCTTATGTAAGAAAATAATCTGCTTGGTCATTAAATGCATAAATCTTAATCACTTTCAATTACTTCTGCAAACACATCTTGGACTCACTCAGATGGAGTTTCCATTTGATCTTTTGCTTTGTAAATGACCTCATATTACAACTTCCAAGGCTTTTTATTAAAAAAAAACAAGAAACTGCAAGAAGCCTGCAGAAGTAGTTTCTAAAAGCAAATTCATAGTATTCTAGAAACACAGCAGCAATATTAATTCCTTCCTTTTTCTGAGTGCTGCATTAAATTCTGTGCAAGACTGGATACAAAAGGTTTCTTCAATGCCCAAATATATCCTTCAGCTTTCCAAGGAAGCAGCACCTTTGGTTCAAATCTTTTAAACAAAATATTTCAGCTACTTATGTACTTATTTGCAGAAATTTCATCATGTGATGTTAAACAAAAGACAAAAGATATTTGTGGGAATTCTGCAGGAATATTCACTGGATATTAAAACATCCCGAGAAAATATGGTTGCAACTCAACAATCTAGGCATGAGCAGAAAACTGCCTACAAAGAAGTCCCACTGGACAAGTGGATCCCAACAACTGTGTTAAGACTACGTGCATCTTGTCAGAGTGTGTTTCCGATGTCCTTTACGGGGCCAAGAACAACGTTTATGTTGTCAAAGTAACTTTTAAAGAACTGAAGATGAGAAGCAATGTGATATATTTTGACATTGCTTACTTCTTGCAAGTATTTTCTAGGGAAGACTAACCATAAGCACAACTTACATATGCATACACAAAGAAGAAATAAGCAACCACAACATATACAAAAACCTTGCACTTTTTTTTCTCTTCATTCAAGAGCAACTTCTGGCAAATACCTGATCAACTAAAACCTTGTAAAAGCCATCCTTCACTGACCACCCATGGGCACAATTTAAGACTCCCTTTCCCAGGAGGAACATAATATTTTTGCAGAAGTTTGCCTAAAATTACTGTCAGTTACATCTACTGGAAATCAGTCAAAATCGCCTACATGGTGAAACAGCAAGATGTTGCTCAGGCCAAAATAAACTTGAATAAAACCAATACACTGTTTAATAACTATTTCTGATGCCATGAAAGCAAAGTTCCTTCATGATGAAACAACAAAGCACTTACATCTAATTTAGGGAAATCGGTTAAGATCTGAGTGAGCCTGTCATGGTAATTCTGTTGAGTATATTTGACTTTTCGCATGTAAAAATGTCGAATCCGATGGATTTGATAATGTTTATGAATGACAGTTGGAGTTTTCCGCTGAGTCTTTGACAATGTCAAGTCTATGAAGTCCTGCAATCAAGGAAACATTACTAATCACACAAATTGTCAAGTTCTTACAAAGGTATATTTTTTTTTTTTGGTGGAGGAGCATGGAGACCAATTATGCGCACCCACTCTACCGTATGTTTTAGGGTAAAACACCCAAAACATGGGTTCTCATTTCCGGGTAATAAAGGAGCTGTTTGCACATTCGCCATCGCAATTAACCGAGCGCTGGCCTCCGGTCCACGCCTGCCACAGCAGCCGCTCGGGAAGCGACCCCAGATCGGCCACAGCCCGGGGGGAGCGGCGGGCCGGTGCCCTGCCGCCAGCCCCGCCGCACCGGGAGGCGAAGCACTGCAGGCCCAGGCCCCGCCATGGGCCCCGTGCACCGCACTTGTAACGACAGCGCCTTCCTCAGGCCAGGAGAGAACTTCATTTGGAGTGAACGCGCAGCCATGAGGCTAAGCACGACATGGGGCTGGAAAACACGGGGGATTTTTTGGAGGGCCACCCCACACCCTCGCGGGGCTGAGGAGACGATCAGCCCCAGGATCCCCCCTCAGGCCGCAGTGCCTCTCTCTGACAGGACCCTCCGCTCCCCCGCCCTCACGCTACATGGTACAGGCCGCCAGGCCTACGAGCACCAGCCCAGGGCGAGCCCACGCATCCCGCGGGAGGGAGGCCGAGGCCACGCCGGCAGCGCGGGGGGGGGAGGGAAGGGTAACGCTCTCCTCAGACGCGGGACAAGCCGCCGCCACGCGGGAGGGGCTCGCCCCGCGCTGCGGGACAGGGGCGGGGATGGGGATGAGGAAGGGGACAGGAGAGCGGAGGCCGTACCTTGGCGGACGGCACCACCGTAATCTTCTTGAAGTTGTAGAGCGCCATGGCGGCCACCCGAGCCCAGCCGCACGCCGCCGGAAGAGGGAGCGCCGCTGTTCCTCTCGCGAGAGCCCCGCGCTTCCGTCCCGGGGAGGCCGGGCCGGGCTGGGGGAGGCCGCGGAGCGGGGGCTGTGCGGGGCCTGCGGGCTGTAGGGCTGGGGGGGATCGGTCCCGCTCCGCTTGGAGCTGGCTCACCCTGCAGCCTGTCGGAGTTGCTGCCTGCAGGGCCGTGGGACTGCCGGGAAGAGCCTCTTGGGATCGTACAAAACACATGAGAACGGATCAAAAGGGAGGGATTAAGGTGGATAACGGAGGAAAACGTGGGGGAAAATGGAGAGAAAAGGCGATAAAAGAGGCCAGTAGCACGTCAGCAGGCCGGTCAGTGCACTCGTCTCACCATGGCTTGCACACCCGGTCAGCACGGCCTCCTGCCTCGTTACACGCCGTTTTTAACCGTTGTCCCGCGTGTGAGTGCGTGGAGCAGGTGCCTGCCACGGGACAGGGGCCGAGACTCGCCGCGGCCGTGTGTCGGGCGCCGGGAACGGGAGGGACCGCGGTGCGGGCGGGCTGCGTGGCAGTGTGTGTGTATCCGCATACATCTCTGTGGGTGCACGTGTGCGGCTGGGAGAGCAGGGGCTCCAGGGGCAGACTCTGGATGATCTGAGTGCCGAGGGTCTGCGTGGCTGGACACCTGCACGAGCATTTCTGTGCTCTGTGTGCGCCCACGCGCTCCGTCTTCCTTCCAGCTGGGCCTGGGGCCGTGGAGCTGCAGCAGCCTCACCTCTGTCAGGCTACTGGATTCCTAATCCCAAACACACACTCTCTTACTTCCCTTTTTCTTTCTTTCTTTTTTTTTTTTTTTTTTAATTCCCTTTATGGTAACTTTCAGTGATTTGTCTCGTACTAAATTGTACATCCTTTCAGATAAAGGCAAAGCCTGAGTGAATTCTGGAGCAGTTTATTATCTTGACTATATCCAGTGCTCTCTTCTTTTTCACGTCTATCCAGCAAACATGAGATCTGACAGAGACCTAAGATATCGACTTGAAAGACACCCAAATGCAGGCATGTACTGCAGTCTGCATGTCTATTCCTATTTTCTACTTGACACTAATAGTAAGTGGGCATGTGCTGAAAGACACCAGTTTTAAATAAATTACAGATTACTTGATACACTTTGGAAGGCAGGTTAGATTAAAGATTAAGAATTCCATTGGCTTCCACACTTTTTTTTTTTCTCTCTCTGCACAGAGCATGACGTTTTCCAGTTGTGGGAATTTAGTCATGTATTAATCTGTCATTGCACCTTTTCCTACAGTGCTGGAAATGTAAATGCATAACTCCTTCCACATTTCCTTTATTCTGTTGTGCTCCCAATTTTGCTGAAATGCTCCAAGCAGCTGTCCAATGCACTGGAAATCTGTAACATATTTGAAAAGTAAGAATTTATCTAATCAGCAAGCCAGTAGCTAATCCTTTCCAGAAATTAATTTCAGTAATGACTGTATGAGCACTGTTCAATCATAAACATGCTGCTAGAGCCATCCCTGTTTCTGTAGTCTCTCGATCGTGCTGCAGCTGCCCCATTATGAAGGGGTGTGCTGCTTCATAAACATTTTGATACAACCACTTCAGCCTGCTGTCTTGAAGTGTTCTTGAGCAGCAAGATTTGACTTCGCATTTTATTTATGTTGTGTTTTGCCTGAAAAAAACATTGCTTTGTAGAGTTGAAGGAGCTTTTCTCTAAGCATATCCGCACACCTCCCCAGTTTCTGGAAAGATCCCTCCAGTAGGTGGTCTGGGACACTCAGACTGCCCAGCATCCCCAGCACACCCTGATCTCTGGCACTTTTAGGTGTCAGGCTCCAAGGCCCACAGCCCCACGTGCACTACTGGTACTCAAAACTCCCTCACACATGCCCTGCACTCCAGTAGACTGTAACTGGTATCACTTTGAAATTAAAAACGACACAAAATTATTCTTGTGCCTTGGATACGAGCAACTCATGGCACCCAGCAAGACTCACCATGTGCTGTGCTGATTGTCCAGAGAGGTACTCAGGAAAATGAGTGTGAGAATGGACATCACCCGGGGAGCCACCCAAGCCTTCCTCTGTAACAACCACTTCTGCAGGATATATGTGGCATTTGTATTATGCCTAAATACAGCATTGGCTTGATAGCCATAGTTTCTCTAAAGTGTTAGCTGAAAATTCCAAAACTAGCCTCAGATTTGGGGTATCCAGTCTGAATCTGATTTGCACAAGGGCTGATGGAGTTGGACATGCTTAGCAAGTTGGTGTATTTCAGCCATTGCTGCCTAGTCCCACAAAATGAAGCCCTATTCATGTAGGGTTCTTCCGTCTATAAGTACCTTCATTCTGTAGAATCTTATCCAAATTCAGCTGAAGTCTAAATCAAGATTGTCTGCCATTCAACAATCTGCTACCTGTTTTCACTATCAGTCCTTGTGTATATATGTGCCAAATTTTTAAAGCTAATTTATCAAGCAAACACTGCACACAATGAACCTTGACTAAGTGAAAAGCTCAGCCTCCTGTTTTCTTAACATGAAATGCTTTTGAGGGGGGGTTATTTGATAACTTGTTGGTCTGGCAGCCATATACGCTCCCTCTCACCTTTTGATTTCATCAGCTTAAATCCAACTAACAGGCTGGTCAGAGAATATTATTTCTGAAGGCAATTTTGGTTTAGTTTGGTTTCTTGGATTTAAAAAGTTGCTCCATGTCAGTAGCCAAGTTGCAGAAAAAGAGTCAGTCTCATTCTGCTCATCACAATGTAGGGACACAGGCCTGAACAAACCTGGCAGCTTCCCTAGCATCGTGCTCTCTAGGTTGGATGCAAAAGGTCAGAGCCAAGGGATATTGGTAGATGGCAGTTACAGAAACTACTGCTTCTTCTCAAGCAATTCCTCCAGACTTCATGAGAGAACATCAATCTCTGAACTGCCAACTCAGTAGTATCGCATTAATTAAATACAGAAAACAAAGCTGTAAACAGGTGATAGTGCTTACACGTATTTGCAGTATCTGAAATATCTAGAGCATGATTTTGTTTTGAAACATTGCCATTTCATATCAGCACACAAAAGGCAGATAAGGGGAAGTTTCAAAACTGAATTATTTAAGTATCAGACTCTCCTACTAAATTATCATTACAAAAGGGCATGCACGGTGATGCATCAAAGAGCTCTGGAGAGCAACAATACTGCTACAGATGAGTAATGCCTTCTAATCTGTCTTGGTAACATGGCTGACACATGCGTAGGAAGACTCTCAGGAATGCAATGTATGCATGTTAATAGCTGTAGTCACCGTGTAATCCTGGGAAAATTTGCCAGTTGTTAAAAGAAGTACAGTAAAGATGTTCTGTGTTATGTCTTTCCCAGCTGCTCCTCTTTATGGTTGGTTGAGGAAGGAGACAGCTTTACCAAAATGGAGATGGAGGAGTATGTCCTTTTGTTACGTGATTTGCCATCGCAGCACTACAGAGAACAGTGATGGCAAGTGGAGGACTCACCACGGCTGGAGTCTGGGAGGGGTGGCCTTAGGGAAGGAGACCCTCATCCCCAGCATCAGGATAAGCAGGGGCACATTCGTGCTGCTAGGGTCAGGTCAGAGTCACAGGGCTCATGAAGAGCTGCCTTCTCCTTTGTCCCATCCTCTGCGGGCATTCAACCAAGAGTACAGGCTGGGGGAGTCCTCTAAAAGCCTTCAAGAACATCAAGTGAAGCTCCTGAAACATCTTGTCTCATCCATCTTCCCCGAGGAGTCAACAGCCAAACTGAAAGAGCCTCAGCAGATCACTTGCTGACACCACACCATACATTCCTGATATTAAAAAAAAATCCTCGGGAACTGTCTGAAGTCTGGTGATTATTATAGTCAGGAAAGGGTTGCATTGCTAATCTTTCTGAATATGGATGCTCAGTCTTAGTGCTGGCAGCGTTTTGTCATGCTTTAAGGAATAGGTAATTCCTCTGCAAGAATAGTGCCTCGTGTCAGCCTTGTCAACACGCTGGCTCTGACAGAGTGGCATCGGTGGGTTACGTTTTCAAAAGGAGACGCATCCAGCCTTCCTTTCCTGGAAGAAGGTGCTCACTATGCGCAGCGCAAGGCAGTGTGCCCTGGGCAGCTCTCCGAGCCTACCACCATGGTAGGCTATTGCCTATCTCTTAGGTCCAAAAGAGGGGGTTTGTGCTCCACTAGCTCACTTTCTCCTATTGAATTATCACCCTAATTTTAAATTACTTAGGTTGCTGACCCATCCATGACTCACTGTAGTTCCACGGAAAATGGAGCGTTGGCAGAGACCGCACTGAGACTGCTTCTGATCAGAGGCTCTTGACAGAGGGGCCCAAGGTGTGGAATTCATTGGCACCAACAATTAAACTGCACTCACAAAAGGCTAATCGCTGCTGCAAGCCTTCCCTGAACAGTGACGGGAGGAATCAGCCTAGGAAAATTTTCCATGTGAGGAAGAGAGAGAGGAAAAGGAGAGAAGAGGAAAGACAATAAAAAAGAACAAACAGTAACAGCAGTGTTGGGAAGTAACGCTGCTGGTTTTTTTAGTTTTCATTATAATTTCATATAGTTATGATTTTGTTTGTCCTTGTTTAAGACTTGAAAGCCTTTAAGATGCAGAAGTGTAAATACCAGAAGGATTCAAGACTACTGAGTGAGTATCCCTTAAAGTGCAAAAGCAGGATTGTACTCACAATAGATATTCATGTTCTACTTTTTTCAAACTTCCAAACATATTTGGAAATGATTTCAAGTGTTCTTAGATCTTTGCACTTGACAAGATCTGCAGGTGTAATTTCTGCTGGCAGATATAATCACAGGCACATTTTAGTGTACTTACTTAGATGCCTATTTTGTTTTGTCTGGAAAGTGAGCAGTTTGAGATCTAAATGCCCCTGCAATCAGCTATGACACAAATGCTATCTACAGATGTATTTTTGACATAGAGTTGGAAATTAAGTTGACGTCCTTTCCAAAAGTAATGCCTTCATCCTCTTATTGCTGGACTGCAGATAGCAGGTTTCAGGTTTTCTAACAATACTAAATCTTTGTCAGCAGGTGGTTAAAAGGTATTAGCAATGACATTTTAACAATGTCACCCCGATAATTGCTAAATCCATTGAAGTAGCCAAGTAGCTGCAAGTAGATAAAACAATATTTGACGAAGATGGCAGTTGGGAAAGCTCAGCTACTGTGTGGTGGCAGCAGATGGTGCTTTTGAGTCACAGCATGGTCACCCTGCCAAAGCAACACCGTGCAGTTCTACTAGTTTCAAAGAAGATTTATGGCATTCTGCAGGATCTTTTGGTTGTCACATAAGGCACTGTAGTAATATTTTTGCCAAATACTGTATTTTGAGTTATTGATATTACAATTTGCCTTAACCACTCACTCTATATGGACCTAACTTCTGTAGGTGGCCCCAGGATCTCATGTGCTTGTAATCTCTGTGCATCTAGGTAGCAGTTGCTGGTTATCCAAGTTCTGGAACAGTCCATTGTGTTCCCTAGTGTAGATCCCATCAAAGGATCATCAGAGTGTCTGCCAGCACCACTGGTTTTGTCCCTGCAAGTCACTCTGCTGTGTCAGGCCACCAGTGGTCTGAAGACCAAGCATAGCTGCTGTAATCAAGAACATGAAAAGGTTGGTTGCAGCCCGGTTTTTAGCTAGCCAGCAATATTTCTGCAGTTCTCTATTCTTGCAGCCACAGAGGCGAAAGAAAAGCAGAACATTTCTCCTGAGACAAAACAGAGACTTCCTCAGATGATGGGAGCTTCCCCTCTTCTGAACACAAGGCGAACAAAGGAGTCTACGTTCCACAATTTAAATGTTATATTTTCCTTACTTTCTGCTCACTGACCTCCCTCTCCCACAGCCCTTCAGCTGCCCACCTCTCCACCCATCACAAACCCTTTCTTTCTACATCTTTCATTCCTGGCTACACAGATCCAGATATCATTCACATCAGCATTGTCCTTTTCAATCACATACATGCTGACTGGCATTCTCTCTGAAGAAAAACTAAAAATACCTTCCAATTATGTGGCTGTAGAATCACTCCTTGTTTTATGAATTAATTTATTTTTCTTTTTTTTTTTAACCTTTCATTGATTCTTGCTCACTATGAAAGTCCTTGCAGTATTTTTTCTTAGCCATTAAATCAACAAAACTCCCTGAGACCTAAATGTGAATTGGTACTCAGCATTTTGGGCTTTCCTTTGCTGTTGCTTGTCCTGTATTTGCATATGGCACACAAACACACTGTACTGTGAAAAGATGGCATTTGTATCACAGTGGGATGGAGGGAAGAAAAAAGCCTTCCTTACCAGGTTCTGTCTGGGTTTGTTTAAGGTCACCTTGTCACCGAGCTGCTAGAGAGCCTTTCAGAAGCACCTGAGTGTCTTCACAGTTTCTTTACAGAATAGTGGGCGAAATCCAGGAGGGCCTTTGGTAGCAAACTGTGATGGTAACTGATTTATTGTGTATGATTTGCTATATAATCTCCTGTTTGCTACAAATCATTGCTACTAAGGTAGTGTCAGAAACGCAGGAGTTGTCGACCTGAAGGGACCTCCATATTATTCCTGGGGGAATGTATTACCACAGCGTCCTCTGTGAAGAATTACCAGAACTTCCCTTCATCATCTTGCCCCCAGACATACATATGTATATGTACATGCATACATGCACGCATACCTGTTTGTAATATGTACATATGTGGGTGTACAGATATGTATGCACACTCCTGTAAATATATATTTTATATATATTATATATATACTTGTATAATGACAAAACTGTCCTTGTCTTTAGAATTTACTTCACACATTTTTGGCGAATTATCCTTTGGTACATGGTATGTGGAACTATTACTGTTAATTGAAGTTTGTGTGGTACATGTTAGGAAGTTAAAGCTGAAAAAAAAAATCAGGAAAAAAAATGAGGTTGTGAACCATTGTTCTATAATACTGAATAATACTTAGGAACACTAATATAGCACTTTTCATTTTCTCAACTTAAAAAAAACCTAATCAGTTAATCTTTGCAACATTTTAGATGGAGCTGTAACGGTTGCCCTGCAGTGCTGCTGTTTGCCTGTGATCTGACCCAGAGCATGTGCTCCCCTAGACTACAGAGTGTGAACAGAAGGGTGATTAGTGTTTAATTACTCTTATTTTCAAAGTATTAACACTAATGATCTGGAAGTACTTCTACCCTGTGCCTGTGACACAGAGAAATGGTCCTGAACCGTTCAGTCACTGGCATTTTGTTGGAAATTAAACAACTGCTGTGCAAGGTACTGATACAGAAGAACTCTTCTGCTTGGTCTGTAGGTGAGCGCCACACCGCTGACCCCAGACCTGCTGCTCCATGAGCAAGGATACAAAGCCTGGGTTGCCATCGTGTTTCCAGTTGGTTTTCCACGTGCTTTGTCCTCCACACCCCAGGCACGGGGTCCTTCTCTCCCCCTCACCTGCCCGCTTCAGTTGTGCGAGAGGCAGAAGGTGCTGTGGCTCCTTCCGAGCTCCACGGGACGCTGGTGCTGAGCAGCCAGCCAACAAGCCAAGCTCTACCGGTAGGTGTTGGGCTCGCGCTGCCTTAGCCGAGCCTCCCTCCTCTGTTCATCCACTTTTTGTTGCTTTTAGGAAATCAGCTTCTGTAGGAGCAGAGCCCTCTTGCAAATTCACTTTAAGCTCATTAACAGACCTCATTCATTGGAGGGTCTGGGAGAGCCAGACAGGCAGCAGGACAGTTGCAAAGGTCTATTATTTTTATGAAATGAGGCTAAAAAGAGGTTTGTAAGGATTCAGCTTCACTGCCTCTCTCTGCATCAGTGTCCACTTTGTTCTCAGCAGCAAAAGGACAATCCTACTGCCTTGCAAACATTGCGTGCTCACCCACCACACCAAGGAAGGTGCAGTAGACAGGTACTATCACAGCTGGAGTAACAGCATCTTCAGACACTCAAGGATGCAAGAAAGAACTTGGGGCTTCATCTACACTGTAGTTTGAGAGCAGTCTCAAGCCCTCATGTTCTCTAACCCACGCCATGTACTCTCAGGAACTGGGGCCACAACTGGGGCAAAATCAGACGGGATACACAAAAGGTAACTGGCGTGCTTTAGGGGGTGCCTATAGCCACATTACCTGCGTGTGTTCAGGCTTTGGAGCACTGTGTTGGGTCCAGCTGCTTTCTGGGTGAACAGAAAGGCCTGCCGTCACTTCTATAAGGGCTCTGACAGCACCTGCAAGCATTGCCTGGTGGTGATTGAGGCTGCCTCTGAGTTCTTCTATCCGTCCCAGGGTGAGCTCTGGTACCTCAAAGACATGGCTTCTGGTACTGAAAACAGAAAGCCATAACCTCAAAGGGGAGCACATGGAGCAGCATTCAGCAGCTTCCTCCCTAGAAAGCCCCAGTGTGGGATGCTTCTCCAAAGTACAGTTCTTTTTCCGAGCTCCCAAAGAGTCAGCCAGGCTGTGACAACATAAGTTAACCTCTAGTGTGAGCAACAAGATGTGCCAGACAACTCAAAGTCAGTTGACGTCTCCATTAACCACAACAGTTTGCAGGTGACCCAAAAGCTAGTGGGATCATAATTAATAAGGTCAGCTCCCGTGAGTGATGTGGTGATCATGGAAACTAAGGCTCACCAGAACAGCAGGTGCGGTAAGGAAGTTAAAGGCAAGGTCATATATACGTGAAATGAAAATCTAGGTCATAGTTATAGATTGGTACTTGGAAAAGAATTATTTCGAAAATAATTGTGAAGCCCTGATGAGTCACTAAGAGCACATGAGCTCACAGTGTATTGCAGCAGCCAAAAGCAGAATGTCAGGTATAAACACTGTCATTTCCACCGAAAGCAACCGTACTGACTGGAGTATTGGCTCCTCACTTCTCATTTCCATTTCTTAAAAGAATGTTGGCAAGTGTAAAAGGGTTCAGAAAAAGTCTGTAATAATTATTTGAGATCTAGATAATTTCTTCCAATGAGAAATCAAAGGAACTCAATCTCAACAAAAAGAATATCCTCTAAATACCTGTACAAAGAGACACCTGGCAGTAGACAACTCCAGACTGATAGGGAAAAGGCTGGAAGCTGAAAGTGGCAAATTCAGACTAAAAGTAGAGCTCACTGAGGATATGTAATTAGAGATTTCTAGTTGGGGAATCCTCTCCAAATGTAATGAGTAGTTTTTCATGAGGTATAGCTTATCTCTGGAAGGAGCTGCAAGCCTGAGGAAGTACATACTTGATCAAGCTGTTTGGCTCATGCTATGCAGAACATCAGAGCAGATCATTGCAATGTCTTGCTGGGGCATTTCCACCTCACACAGTGTCAGCTTGCCAGATTGTCTAAACTGCGCATATACCAGTTCACATCCAGTCTTACTCTGAAGAGAAATAAGTTGTCTCCTAGCCAGGGAAACTCAGACATAGACTAGAGAACACAAAAATCCCATCCTTGGAGCATATGTCCAGCTCAAAATAGCTGCCATTGACCTTTCCTGTCTACTGTATGCCATCTAAAGCAAGCCTCATAGTGTCCCATGGCTCTCCCTAATCTCATATACACTGTGCCATTAACGATAACGCTTTGCATTCAGAGTTACACTGCAAAAAGCCACATCTGGATGGCTGAGAAACAACTGTGTCTATGGCCAACATCTGCAAGGACCATGCTTGTACCCACAGCTTCTTTGGCAAGAGGATTTGCCAGCAGCAATATGAAGAAATAGCAGACATAAAGTACAGACAGCTTTTTACAACTGAGCAGTGCTGGTTTGCATTAAAGATGTTGGAAGCTGCATACAGACATGGAAAGGTCAGAAACCAGCCCTTGGCTGCAGCCAGGAATGACCAGCTTTTGTGCCAAACTGCATGGGGTACTGGGGAGACTGTGCTGGTACCTCACACGGTCAGCAACCTTTTGCAATTAAGGCTGCATGCCAGAGCTTGACAAATGACAGACATCCTCCGTTTCAGACCCTTCACTCACTAAAGCAGCTGAAGAGAGAAAAGACAGAGACAGAGAGGGAGAGGAAGAGAAAGAACCAGGCAGGCCCCATCTCCCTCCTCCCCGCCATCCTTGCAAGCAGCCTTGGAGAAATCAGCTAGGAGCACATGTCCAGCTTATGGGGCAGACACCTAGCTTCAGCATGCGCCTCATGAGGATATCCATGTTACTGCAGGATGAAGAGGGGCTGAGAAGAGGACATGCGAGCTGTGCTTAATGAGAGCACACTGACTTATGTCATCTGCAGCTCCTGGCAGCCAGAGGATGAGAACTGACTGCATGTAGTGCCCCAAGAGTACCTTCCAAAAGTACCCCACCTTGTCCTGAACTTGCCACCACACACAGAAGGGGAACTGCTCTCTGTTTACAGGGGTGGTCTCCTGCCTTGTTTGCCTGCAAACAGTGGTAATGATTTAATGGCTTGCTGTTTGTTGGTCTTGCTCATTTTAATGATTTATTGTCTTCATAGTAAACTGAATTGAATGCTTGTATCCTCCACCCTGGGCTTGCACATCAGAGCTACCACCAAATGAGGACAGACTTGCCGTAATCCATAAGATGACATCTACCCTCTGGGATAGAGGACATGAGATCCTGTATAGGAAGTGTTAACCTTCTGGGAAGGCGGTTGCTGGAGGGTGGGACTTCTCACTCCAGCCACAGACTGGGCAGATATTTGGCAGCATGCTGGAAGGGACAGATCTGACTTTCCTTAATGTTCAGGATGAGGGAGAGATCTGTTATCCAAAGCACCTCCTCACCTACCACAGATTGTTGTGTGCCATCCCATATGATAGGGATCACACTTAGTTAGCCAGTCTTCACCACAGTGGCCATCAGCAGTAGGAGCTGGTACGACATGCAGCAGATGCAGAGGACAGGCTGAGGAGTTCCCTCAGGCTTTGATTTTTCTGTCAATCATGTTGGCCATGATCATTATCATGATCATGACAAGGCAGATGTCAAGGGCACAGGGCAAACATCCTTGTGTTTTCAAAGTGCAATGTGCAAGAGACAGTTTTTTCACCACAGAGTACTCCTGCCACAGAGACTACAGCTGTACTATTGAACTGAACATGCCCAGTACCCTTCTTAGGCATGGTCTGGCCCGTATCCTTGTGATTAAAAGCTCCTTAGCCCTCAGAACATGAGCAGTCACATGCAGGTCACCTCTTTGGAAAGTGCCTTGTCCCTTACCTGCTTCAGAACTACACCTGAGAATTGACTGGGAATGGACTGCTTTCCGTGTCTAAAACCATGCTTTGGGCCATCCATCGTAAGTGGTGTAGGTGCAGTGCCTGGGCACGTCCCCTGTTCAAAGTACAGAGGAAAACAGCTGATGATAATTCTTTCATTGTATCATCAACATTGAAAAAAGAAATTTAGCTTCACTAACAAATAACTGAAATACAGCAAAGATTATTACATGTCAAATTACAACTTGCAGTAATCCTTCATCTCCACACTATGAATTCATAAAAGCAATTGCAGCATCTTTTTAATTATTAACTACCACATAATGGAGTAGGCAATACAATATGCTAGAATTTTTCCTTTTTTTTTTTCATATGGGAGATCTGAATTTAAATTCTGAATATGGCTACGAGTGAAAGCAAATTCTCAAATTTCAGTCTCACCTTTCACTCTCCACGCAACAAAAGCCCAATTAAAAGGAATTCCTCCAGGAATGATTATGATGATTACGGCAGTGCTGATGCTATCCATTTTCAAGTGCAGGTCAACAGATCCATGTGAAGAGATCCTGCACAATGCTTGCATATCAATGTCAGCAACACCGTATTGCTCATTCAGAAAAAATAAAAGGAAGTCTGATGACATCATGCATCTTCCCTGTCAAGTGACCCGCAATGCCTAAATAAATGGATATTTCGTAACACATATTTATAACCAGCAATCAGAAACAGCTGAAGTGGTGAGTATAATATTTTCCATTCAACAACAGCGGAGTCTAGTGGCTTTTTATTTTAAATTCTGTACAGGATGAATACATCCCCCATTTAATTACCTCTAAGTGAGATGAACGTTGGATGGGTATGACTATCAGTTAAGCTAACATGCTTTTTTATGACACTTGATTACTCTAAAGGAATCTGGGAGTGAATGGAAATTATGCTCTTGGGATGCTCTCTGCTCCAATGACCTCCTGCAGCCCCGGGAGGACCTACACCATCTTTGCTGCCAGCTTGTCCCGCAGAGCTGGGGTGAAGCTTAGGTTCACAGGGTGAACATGGCAAAGTCCTCCCCCCACTAAAGCCGGTCACTGGCTCCACGCAGTGAAAGGCTGGGTTAACCGTGCATCAGATGACTGCGGTGTATCTGGTCATTTCTGTACTGGAAAAGAAGGATGTATTTATTTTCTTACTGTTTGTTTCTAGGTAGAATACAATCTAAGTGTTTTAGATCAGTGGTGCTCAGTGTCTTTTGACATGTTACAACAGCAGAAGGGTAGAGATTGGCTCTGTCTTTACTGAAAAACTAAATGGAGCAAGAGCAACCCAGCCTGCCCGCAACCCCCGCCTTCCACCGCTGGGATCTACCATCTGGAGGTGGAGGACTGATATCTAACCACTACATCTCCTTTAAACAAAGACGAACATGGTGTATTCAGTCCATATCCTTTTTGTGAGCCCGGGTTTAGGAAGCTGGGCTGGGAACTTCATCCTCGGTGCTGAAGACCAAGAGCTGGCAGGACTGCCTCTGCACCGAGTACGAGTCCGTCGGGAACACACAGGCTGAAAACGCAGCAGGGTGCAAGGACGAAGAAAGAAATGCAGGCAAAGGGCAGAAGTAAAAGTTGATACTTCACAACCCTTTAGGTCTCATGATGTTTTTACTGTGTTTTTACACTGAAAGACAAGTTTCTGGGTTATAGGTGCAGATAGGATGAGATCAGCTGTATGGAGCTCAGAGTTCTCTGCGAACTTACAGCCTGTGCCAGCAGATTATCTTCAACAGAAACAAAACAGTGACAAAACAACCAGATAACCAGATGAATATTTAGAAATATCATAGCAGTGTCCTCACAGCGATCTCACAAATCCTAGAGGTTCACCACCACCGTTAACTTTGCTTTATGCACAGTAGGAAATAGATTTTAGGAGGACATTGCTGCCCTGCCCTTGTGGCCCCGTCAAAACCAGCATAGTTAAAAGAACTCTTCTCAAGATTTAGGTACAACTCAAGAAAAACTCATAGAACATGAGTTAAGGTGAAATCCTGGTTCTTCTGCATTGAAGGGCTAGGTCCTCTTCTAGAGAACTGTGTATATCTGTGTAGGGACTCCTGAGTCTGGTAATAATAAATAAACAAATTTACTTATTTTGGCTGACTTCAGCAGAGGAAGGATTTTATCTGACCTTCCATATACATTCATATAGTCACAAAAATATCGACATGTATTGTATACTGACACTGAAACATCAATGAAATTTTTCTAGGAATGTCCCTGAAAATAAATATTTTCAGTAACAGAGCTAGTCCCTATCTGTAGACACCACTTCTGTGGCAAAAAGGAATTAAAGATCTATTTTAAAGTCTGACATTAGAGATGGAAGAGGTGTACGGAACAGCTACTCCACCGCCCTTGGGCACACAAGGGATATTCTCCTTGCAGGTGCGTTAGAGCTGTCGGGTGCAGCTGTAAGTGGTGCATAGAGGAGGTCTCCCATGTGTGCCCGATGTTCCTCCACAGTCCTGCTGATCCCACTGTGAGAAAACCTTCCTGGACATCCCCCTGTTACTTTCCTCTGCTTTGTCCTACCCCCTGCACACCTTATAGTGGAAACTTTATCATTCATTTTTGCCAGTATATTCCTATGAGTGCTGCACCAGCCAAGGGACTAACAGATGGCTCATGGGGGTCTCTGGCCGTGGGTCTGTCCGCTTCAGACAGCAGATGCCCAGGTAGCTCCAGGTGCTCTCCTTTTCCTCACTTTGTGGACACTAGGACTTGATTTAGGAAAGAATTGGAGTTTGCTGGCTGGGCTTAGCATAGCTATGATTTATCTCTGCTATTTCTGAGGAAGGTGCCTGAGAACACTAAATTCTGTATTAAATTTCCAGAGAAGTGACACATCTCAAGGGCACAAGTGCGACTCCCTCCAGTCATTTTTCACTGTAGTTTATCAAGAAAGAGTTTTCCTTAATGAATTTTTGCTTGTGAACTTGTTATGCTCTGATACAGCTAGTGAATTATTATCCCTCGTAATGGTAATTATTGAGGGCTAGTTTTTGAGATGTTCAAGATTATACCCAGGATGACCAAAAAAAAAAAAATCTGCTATGCTATTACAGTGTACTACCATTACTTTACTCCAGTTTTCTTGTACATACTGCATTTTACATGACTTCTCAAGCATTAAGATGTGCCATTTTAAACCTGCCTGAAGATGCTCTCTAGTGCATAGGGAAGGCATTGGGCTTTTTTTTTAGACAGGAAATGTATTTGTTAGCTAAACAGCTGGAATCTTACCCCATGCTTTAGAAGCGAGCTAGATGGAAGAGAAGTCTCCCTATATATACCCAGACTGAGCTCCTCAGAAGACTTTCTTCCAGTATGGGATTAGCGTGCTGCAAAGTGCATTGCGGTGGGACCTAAGCACATGGATGATGGAAGATCTGGGGTCTGGACTTCTCTCCCACCCGTGTGTGCTGAAATCCGCCCAGCACATTGCTAGTTCACACCAAAGACACGTGCTGTTCCTTTCAGCATGGGGAATGGCTGTTGTATACCACTGACCACGCTTCCTCCGACTCTCAGAGACCAAGTGCAGAGACGGATAGCACCAGATAGGAAGGATGCAGAGAACCGAGGGCAGGACGGGGCTGTAACACATACAGGACCTCGGCGTACAGTGTTAAATTTAATAAAAGCAGCATGTCTAGAGTGGCTCTTTAATGTTCTTTCTTTTTTCTTTTTTCTTTTTTTTTTTTGTTTAAAGAAAACTGCCAGACAAAGCAGTAAAGAATATTTCCTGTCTTTTACAACTTAATGTGGCTGCAGTGGCTCGGCTCTGCTGACATTCGGCTGGCAGTACGATGGGCTGGCTGGAATTCACCTCTCCAGGGTAGGACGGTACCGGTGCTCCCCTGCTTTGTCCCACCTTCCCCTCAGAGGGACTGGTAGGGTCTGCAACTCCCATCAGCATGGGAGAGGTTAATGCAAGAATTTATTTCCTTTAAAATAGAGTGCTGTCAAAATTTAATAGAAGAGCCTAATGCTAGGAGAAGAGAAGACGCATCAGTGAGTCAGTCCCCTGCTCACTCAGAGGAGCCAGCTGCTGGGGATGGCAAAGGGAAAGGGAGGCAAGGCTGGAGGGACAGCCCTCAAGTCTGATTTTGCAAGAATAATCAGGAGTACTAGGAACAGACCAGACACACTAGCCCGAGATAGGCAGAAAGGTTTACTTCAGCTTCATGCCTTTTGAATTTTCTGAACTGGAGAAGCCCTGAATCCTGCTCCTTCAAAAGGTGAGAGCAGCTGATATTCAGATGCAGTCTTGCAAGGGACAATACTTATTTGTGATATTCAGGGCTTGCAGGCTTGTCTGGAAGAGCAGCTGAAGGGCTAGAATATGGAGGATCCAACTTCTTTAAGTCCAGAAAAGCTGTCAGTGCCCAGAAAAAAAGGTACAATCTGTGATGCTAAACCTACCTGAGGTGGGTTGCTGGTCTTTCAGGGAGCAGCATTTGCACCGACTGACGTCCCAGCACCACCGCACCGCTGCCCTGTCAATCAGTGTAAAGCCAAATCTCTGCAGCGCACTGACATCCCAGACCTGAGCTGTGCATGCAACCAGAGGAGGGGCAAATTAACCGACAATAATGTGCTCAGCCAGAAATACTTACCTTTCCCTGCACTTTTGCTCGCAAGGAGGGCAGGAGCCAGAGGTGGTGGGGGCCAGCAGAGGTGCTCTGCCTGTGCCTTAAGATGGCACCGCTAGCAAACTGCCTCCACACACCCCTTTGTCCCTTTTCTACATTACACGCTGCTTCATTCGATGTCGCAGTTGGCAGAAACACTATGCTGCTAACTGCGGCATGAAGTGTCACTTCTCCCATCAGTGAGAAGCCCATCCAGCCTGGCAGCCGGAAGCAATTTTTTAGGAAATACAAATTGGTTGCTTTCCTGATAGAAAACATTCAAAGAAAGGAAGATGCACAGGGCTCAGGGCTTATCAGTGAAGGCTGCTACACTTCACAGCACCGGCCACTACTGCCAAGCTCAGAGGGGAGCAGAATATAAAGAACAGTCTTCAGAGGTGAGGTCCTTGGTAGGAAGAGAGTTTCTTCTCTTCAGCCTAGAATGAATCAGCTGGGAGGTGCTTCTCCCCAAGAAGAGAGACAACCAGGTTCTCCTGCCGGCACTAAGACCTCCCCTGTCTCTCAGAGGAAACTGAGTTCCCCAGGGCGAGAGCTCACTATTAAGGGAAAGGACTGCCCTAGTGAAGAGCCTAGGTTGTGGGCCTTCACTTTCCCACCTGTGAGAACGGCATTCTGTGTTTCCCTGCAGTGGTGGAAACCAGAAATCAGCACAGTGAGAGGGCCTTTTCTTTTACATTAAAGATGGTAGAGGGAGTGAGAGGCTTGGCCCGCATTGCCGCAAGGGGTAAGATCTCTGCACAGACTGAGTAGTGGAGGTTGGTTTGATCTTACTGGGTAACCAGACTTTTTGTTAACTGCCTTGTTGATCTTTTTTTTTTTTTATGAAAGAGGATGTTTCCTGTGACACTGCTCTACAACCTTTCCTCTCTACTTCTGTTTGCACCACATCCTCCTGCTATGACCCCTGCATGAAGGATACACAGAGAGCTTGCCCAGACAAATCACACTAACGGAGCAGCTGTTACCATTTTACTCAGGAAGATGCCATGCTAACTTCACAGGCTAAATGGTGCAACACGTGCTTACAAGTATCGCTGTCAGCAGCCTCTTCCCCACCCACTGTGGACAACCTGAGTTACACACCATGGATCCTGGCACTATGCCTAAATATCATCACTCTAAGTCCAGTCTAATGAAGTCAATCGAGTATTTAATGTTTCCAGTTTAGTACGAAATTCATCTTACTTTGCTTTGGCTCCTAATTTGTCTTCTGGGACGATACTAAGAGTAGATACTGAAGCTATACTTTAGTAGATGAGCACCGTGGCTAAGCTCAGCTGTGGTACAAGCGTGTACAGCTCCAGTGACTCACGCTGATAATTACGATGCACGTCACATCAGCTACTGCATCTCTGTGTGCCTCTGAGGAATGTCACCGTGTGCGTGCCTCAGGAGCGGGCTTCACCCTGCTCCTCTGCAGAAACGATGGTCAGGGGGAGCTGTTAAAGCTCGGGAGGTTGGTCGTCCCGGAAGACTGAAAGAGGCCATGAGCTCTCCTCTGCCAGGCTAGCAGTTAGACTGCTGCCCATCAATGCTTTGAGCAGCTGGATTCCCACGGTGGCTCTGAGTGTTGGAGCCCGCAAAATAGTGCAGATGGGAAAGTCTGTCACAGTTTACGCTCTCATTTCTTTCACTCAGTGCCTAGACACAACTGTGGCAGAGAAGGAAATGATCTTCAGCATGAACCAAAAGTTAAGAGTGAGGACTGATTACCTCTTGGCAGAAAGGGACACCCCTCTCTAAAGCTGCTCTCCCTCCACTGCCACTGTTAGTTCACCGCCTCGATGCCTCTCAGCTGTCCCTGCTCCGTGCCACTCAGGGTTATGGCTGGAACTTCATCATGCTGAAATGTCCCCACAGTTTGAGGAGTTTTATAGTTAAAACTTGTTCCTTCTGTCTCAGTTTGGCATGATGATAAATTCAGAGATGTTTCTGGGAAGGCAGCCAGTGCTGTTGAAGCCCAAGAAAAATCAATCTTCAACAAAGAAATAAATTAAATTCTGTCACTATCTGTCAATATTTGCCTCTGACTCCACATAACAATTATATGAAAATGGACCGTTTGCTTTAAGTAAGAAGAAGGGAACTACACACAGATATGTTTTGGAAAAAAAGAGATTTTTTTGCAGCACAGAGCTACTCCCACCATACCGTATGATCTCCTTGTAATGGGCACTGCAGGAACAAACACAAAGAAATACAGTACTGTCACCTTCAAAGTCTTCACACCTATAGAAATAATCCTCTCAGTTTTTCAGTGCTTCATTTTATAAAAATTTCATGTTGACTTTATAGCCTAGATAAAGTGAAAATACAGCACATACCACTTAACTAGGGCAGCAACACCAGTGGGGCATCTCTTAGTGGGCTGCCACAGCTGCACGCTAGTGAATGGCAGGGATTCGTGCTCCGTGAGAACAGACTCAGCCAGGTGTCCATGAGCAACTGCCGAAAGTAAGGATACTACCTCTGGCTCAGGAAGTCCCCGAGCCACAGATTGCTGGAGGATGGGCCAGAATATATTCAATTCAGGGTGGTAAAACTACACATTGTCTTATTCTCACATGCTTTTGTGGAGATTTGCTTTAAGATAGTGAAAGAGGCAGAGTACAAGGCTACGCAGAGCTTTAGACTGACCCAGACGCCCATGGTCATGTTCCTTATAGAGATACTGCACGTGAAGAGGTGTTTGCTCCTCTAGTAGCCCCATGGGGAAGTTAAGTTTTACAGATGCACCCAACTTCAGAGGGCTTCCCACTGGCTCTATACATATTACCTCTACTACTGTTCATATTTGCATGTTTAAAATACATTTCCCCATTAAAATATATATCTAAATTATTTCAAATCTTTCTATTGTGGGGTATGTGTTTCATCACTCATCTGATCTCAAAACTGAGATAAATGTGTTGTTCCTCAGGAAAAGATTAGCAGATAAGTTCTCCTGTGTCCCTGGCCCACATCTATCCACTTTTCTGTTTTTTCTCTGTGTTTTCTGGCCCTTTTCCTGATTTTTGAGGGAAGAGGGGAGGCCCTTGTGTCTTTTTTTTTTTCAGTGCTTGTTTAAAACTCTGATCTCCTCTGGCTTCTGGATCCTCTTCCTTCTGGTGACGCTGTGCTCCTCCGCACTGCCTGTCGATAGAAATGACGTGGTGCTGAGGGTCAAGGGTGCCTATGGGTGGATGCTCGTTGAGGCTGAACAGAAAAGGGTTGGGTCTGAAGCACAGATGTTGTATGTGAGCTGTATGTAAGGGCTGCTTCCACAGCACTGGGGTTGGAGCTACAGCAGAACATGCAGATGTAATGGAGAGCACAGATCCATTTGTTCAGCCATAAACCCGGTAACTTATCCTACTGCCATAACAATACAAATGCTCCCCTGAGCTCTTAGATGATTTCACCATAACAACCAGCTATATCTTTGATACAGTTCAATCACAAAAAACGCTTCAGCTGTCAGGAGAGAGAGATGGAGAGGGAACTGGTAGAGGTCTCATATCTCACACCTGTAACAGGCTCTGGCTTGTGTGAATTTCTTCTTCTTCACAGAAGATCTGACAAAACACAGCCTGGGGTAATCCTCATCCCCTTTCTGTATTCTGTAGCACCAATCAGCATTTTCAATAAGATGCTTTTCCGTAACACCACTCAGCACTACATCCAAGGCTGCAGAGCCAGGTACGTGTTGCCTGTCCCTCCTGGTCCCCTGTTTATTATATTATCATGGTTACTTGGGAAGTCTAGATTTGAAAATAAACAATTTCTCACTGTCCAAAAATAGGTCAAGAAAACCTCTGGGTGTGCATAAGAGAGAGCCAGCTTTAAAGCACTGACTGAAAGCAATGAGGCTCCCAATTCATGTGGTTGTAATTCTTGATGCAAGCAATGGTGACAGTAATTACAACCACAGTGCTCCAAACGCAGTCAGGTCTGCGGGCTAGCCTGCCAGCACCCTCAGTCACTGGGCCTGCTTTCGTGCAGAGTACTTATTCAGATTTGACCATGGAAATTCACGGTGCCCTCTGACAGGCCCGCACTCCCCCTCTGAGGTGAGCCTTCCCAGCTGGCAGGACGCTGGCTCCTTGGTACCGCAGAAGGGAGTGGTGCCATTAAAAAATGAATCCTAGGTGGGATTGCTTCGGTGACACAAAGTGGCTCAAATCGTAATCCAGCTGCTTTCCTTTATTATTCGACCGTATGTGTTACCACTCCCACCAGTAAGGTTGTAAGCTGTGCCATTCCAGTTCTCCGGGGGCTGAATCCCAGCAGCGCACACCAGGTATAGCCCCTTAGCAAGCTGCACCCCTGCAGCCCCCCACATTGCTGCATGCAGTTCCCAACAGCCGACGATGAGCAAAAAGTTAACAATGCAGCGATCAAATCTGGTGGCCATTAGTGTTTGTGTCAGATACAGCAGGAGGCTGGGTGGTTTTGGCTGAAGGCTCCAGGCTCCATGGCAGTGTAAATAAAACGCATGGCTGCTCACCCAAATGAAAACGAGTGCCAATCACTAATGACCGCATCCATGCGTGATGAGTTTGGTGTGATCAGCCACCAGGAGGAGCCAGCGTAATTTATTTCCCGGCCAATTAAGGCATGAGCTTTCAGGCCACATAATTAGTTTGAAGGGAGTGTAGCAGGGAGAGATGGTGTCTGGCTTCTACCTCCTTTACTCGTGGAGCACCTTGCAGATTGGTTTTGTTTTAAGCACTTGCTGAGGTTTTCATGTTCAAAACCTGTCATTCTCCGAGGGCGACGCTTCCTGGTTTCCTCAATGAGGGTGCATCAGCTCTTGTGTACCGACTGTGGTCCGAGTGTTCAGAAGTATTTGTCACACACAGAGATGACAAGGCATAGCAAGTTCAGGAGCTGGCATTGGATGATGAATCAAGGCCACATAAATGACGGTGTCTCAACCTTTTCCTTTTTGTACTCAAAGGAAAAAATGCTTGCCTAAATCCAGGTCTTGGCTTAACCTCATTTTCTTCACATTCTCCCAAAGAAAATGAATATAAAATTGTAGTGTTTGAGAAGAGCACACTGTTATTTTAAGTAACTTGCGCATTCTAGAGACGATCCTTGTAGTTTTGGGAGCTACCAGAAACCACCTGAGCAGCAGAACATGAACAGCAGGGTTTTACATATTTGCAGATTCAGTTAACACAGTATTTGAGGTCCAGCCATGGCCCTTTGCCTCCTTTAAACTTTCAGTTGAAGGGGAAAAATGTGTAGCACTAATGAAGACAATTTCCCTCCTTCATGTTACTTGTTGCCAGCTGGAGAGTAAGTTTTCTTGGCCGCGGGCACAGCATTACAGCGGGGATGGCTTTGGTCCCCTAGCAGCACTTCTGGCATTTGCTCCGAGCCTTGTACTGACGCACTGCTGCTCTGTTAGTGTACACGGGGCTTCCACCAAGGATCTCATTTTTCAAGAAGAATCAGATTTTTACCGGTTTTGTTGTTTTCAGGTTTCGAGCTCATGCAGGAAAACAACCATTAGTGAGAGTTTGGCACAGGCTGAACTGTACGTCATCTGGCAGGGCGCCTGCGGCTCCAGCCATGCGTGGGCTCTGGGCACCAAGGAGAGGTCAGGACTTCTCCATCCTCCTCATCCAGAGCCTTCAGCACTTTCTGAAACAACATGATTTAGCTATGCGCTTTAAAGGAGTGAGAGGTTGCATTTATTTTTAAATATTTTGCTCTAGGGAACTTTTTGGATCTTTTTCTTTCTCATTATGTGTTTTATGACACTGTGGAGTAGCTGGAATGATTGAAATGCTGAAGAACAAGGGAGCGTGTGACTCCATGGGATTATTTTTAGGTGCTGAGTTACATTAATTGTTTTAAAGACAAAGATGCCACTTGTGGTTTAAGGAGATCTAAACTTCAGAAGGCTTAAGGCTGGGATATTCTATGGGAATGCTGCTGTTGGGAAGCATTTCCATATGTCTGCTACTGGCCACTGTCAGGAAGGATACCAAAAAAGCCACTGGTGTGTGTCATATTCCTTTGTGTGTCAGGGCTACCATCCCAAAAGGACCTTCCTTTTCCCTGTGCTGTTGGATCGCCCTTTTGACTAACTAGACAGGCTGGTCCTATAAAGCCTATTTTTATTGTGCTCCAATTCCCTTTAATGAGAGTTCTGCACTTGGAAATCACGCAGGACCTATATTGAAAACTGAAGTGACCAGCCACAGATCCCAACCAAGCTGGCTCCTGAGAAGTTAGCCAGGAAGGAGGTAGAAATGACACCTGGAGTGGTCATACCCTGCTCACCATGGATGGTGGAGGGCTTGCAGAGCAGAGGAGTCTGACCACAAATCTGCCTCAACCCAGCATTGACTGTTACACCTTCATCCCGGGTCTCTGTCTGGGAGGAGGTGGAAAAAGAGGTTTTGTGATTAAACACAAACAGAAAACAGGTTTTGCAGAAATTGCACATTTATATCCTTGGCCATGAAAAGCTGGCGTGGTGCCTCCGCTCCATGTGAGGAAGCAGTGGGGGGAGCCCCAGCCCTGGGCATCGAGCACCTCCCTGAAGACAGGGCCAGGCCGAGGCCAGGCCAGCACATCAGCCCTAACATCTGGAGGACCTCGTTGTTGGTGGGGCAGGGACACCACAACAGCTGGCATCCCCCATCTTTCCACAGCCGTCAGGATTTTATTACTGTAGTTGCTGTGCCTCTTCTATTTCACAGGGGCAACTAACACATACATATATATGGTTATTTGTGTAAATGCAATAAAGTGCCTTCTGAATCACAGCTGAGGAGAGCTGAGGAGTTATCAATATCATATCCCTAAGAAATACTGCTCTGGGGAGCAGGCAAATAGCTGGGTCACTCTGTGCAGTGCCAGGTTTATCCCTGAAGCATCACCTTGCAGAGTACCCAAAATGCAGAGAAACCTGGGTCCTGGGGCTCACCTCCATCCTGGCCTGGCCAAAGGGGCCCAGTGCCACTCTCTTTAAAGGAAAGAACAGGATTTCCTCAGCTCTCAGCTGAGAGAAACCCTGTCTGCCCTGTCCTAATCATGTTGTCTTAATCATATTGCCCTCTCCGCCTTCTCCAGTGCAGCACAGGTTTTAATAAGCTAAAGTGGAGTTAAGTGAATACTGAATGAAATGTTTAGCTTGCTCAGGTTTAAAATAGGTTAGTGCTTATTATTTAAAAGCTTTGTGCAGGAGCAATCATTAAATGAAACACAGTGTAACTCACAGGCTCACTTCCCGGTATTAAAGATACCTGTATGGCGCATCCAGCAGAGCAAGAGGGAAATGATCCTGGCTTTACAGTGAAGAGGAAAAGGAGTTTATGACACTGTGTCATCTTTACAGGCACTGCTGATGGCCCTGGTAGGAGTCTCCCCAGAGGAGCTGGCAGAAGTAGTCTGAAGGATAAAGTGACGCTCTTTGCTCCAGTGCCACAAATACTCTTGTATGCGTGTGGCTGCAATGCACGTACTCGCAATTTAGGAAGTCTCTGTTGCAGGCCAGTTCTGACACATATTCCTTTGGGAATGCAGAGTGCTCCGGCGCAGCTGGCAGCTGGATGCAAGTTTGGGGTCACGCTTGCAAACCACCTGGGCATGGTGGTGGCCCGAAGCAGCGTATTGTGTGCAGCTGTAGGGGAGGCAGTAGCTGGGGTTCACGCGCTGTTCTAGCAGATGTTTCCATAAGATGCTTCCTCCCATGTGAATGTATTGATGTCTAAGTCCTTGGCTGGCCTTGGCCTTGCAAAGGCTCAGTAGGTTTCCAGCTATTTGCCTAGCTGTGCTTTACAAAGAGCCACTCTCTACTTCCTCTTAGACCACAACCTAAAAAGAAATGAGCCCTTATCTGGATAACACTTTATTTGCAGCTCAACAGGTTTTGGTGATGGAGTGTGACAGAGTGGTCTGCCTGGAGCAGGGTCTTCCTGAACCTGGCACAGAGTGAGAACATTCCGTACATTCGGAGGGGACACAGCGTGGGACAGCTGTTTCTTTGCCCGAGACACCTGGTCTGTCACTGCGACTCCCTCAGACTTCCCACATTTACAGTTCCTGCTGCCATTTATCTAGGTTTGCAGATGCTTACTGTCAAATACTGAAGGTGAATAAGACAGATGGAAAAGAAGGGAGCAAATAGAAGGTTTTTAGAAGCTAGTACAGAAGCCTGGTCTGCCCAGTCTCAATATCCACTGCCTTTGAGAAAGTGATACACAGCTTTGAGAGCTATGCTGCAGAAGTTCTGACATTCTTAAAAATAGAATAAAGATGATATAGTAATTAAAATACAATCATTTTAAATTGTCCTTTTCAGCAAATTAACATACTTTTATGGCTGAAAGATAGTTATCTTAAGTAATTGCTCTGTTATCCTAGTGACAGACTGATGGTGACCTTTATACTGCAAATAAATTATGCAAATTGGTATTTTCATTAAACATTAAATAACTCCCTTGGGAGGAAAAAATGTTACTTGCTGCTCATTGGCTATTAAAGCCTAATGATATGATTTACCACAACTTTGTTTTCCACCTCCAAAGGCTCCAGAGGAGAAGGGATTAAAGCTTGGTTCAGAATTTGAGGCTTAGATGTGTGTAGATAGGTCAAATGATGTTTAAAAAAAAAAAAAAACAAACAACCATCCAACAAAACAAATCCTGGTTACTGCATCCCTTGTTTGAAGTGTATGTTCTCTCTGACAGAACATCAGTATGTCAGTAAGAAGTCTCCAGGCCCACACTTTCTAGTCCCCCGCGCACCTCAAAGCCAAGAGGTAGCCTTCCCATTAACTTAGCCTGCTTTTCACCAGCGATTCTTGCTTCACACCAATTTACCAGCACACCCCAAACCTTAAACCATGGCTACTTCTTCTGCTACCAGCAGTTCACGTGGACCATGCACGCTTTCAAAACCAGCCTTGTGCCACTCAGGCTGAATTGGGCTGAGAGGCAACAAAATGCTGATAAGTAAAGCCTACGGGAAGATTAAATTCACCTGATAGATAGATACAATGAGAACACTGGGGAACACACTTCCAGCACAGTGGGAGCAACAAAAGTTTACTGAGTTATGTCAAAAGTCATTAGGAATAAGGCAAATAATACAGGCTTAAGGAATAAGAATTACTCTGTTTATTTTTAATGATTCCTGTTGTACAAAGTGGCCCTCGGTAACAGCGCAAGCTATACAGAAAGTGAAGCAGACTTTGCCAGTGATACAGTACAAAGGTTTGGTCCTTAAATGTTGCTACTCCTGCAGATTTCTGCAGTTTAAATGTCTTTTTGGAAACTTCTGCCATTGCATTAAAAGAGAAGTCAGTAGGAATGCCCTGTATTAAAGACATCCCAACATCCATACTGAGAAAAGCAAGAGTACGCAGGCTTCTGGGAAGCACCAGGAACTACACACAACGAGGGAGCTGCAAGCGCATCCTGAAAGCGCTGACTTAATTCTTCTCCACACCAGTCTTGGGATGTGTGGGGCCATATTGCAGTACTTCACAAGAAAAACCAAAACATCGGTTCCACATTATTTGGTGCTTTGTGCTGAAGATAGACCAGTAAATAGATTTCTCTGAAATGTTTCTGTTAATGTAGTCATGGTCTCATCCAAAATGAGAGAATCTGAGTGCCTGTGTGTATGTGCAATGTATATTAACACTGGAGAGTTACTTTAATTTGCTTTTCAAAATACTAAAGTATCAACAGTCTGAACAGCAGATGCTGATGCAACACCTTTAGAAAGCATATTCAACTGTTAATAACTTTTTATTTTGAAACAGCAAAGTTTCCTGGCCCATTGAACTGCAGTTAATATGCCTTTTAAATAAACACACATTATTTTAGTTACTTAGCACCTCTCTAGTGGGCTGTAGGAAAATTCCACTTTTTAAAAAATTTTCTGACAGTTACTACATCCCACCAATAACAAAGTTTATTTTAAATGTATCAGGCTGTTAGTACAGCAGTAGTGTTGTGTGCAGCCCCTTTCAAAGACTGAGCTAAGCAGATGGGGGCTGCACCCTCATCCACTGAACTCAAAGGAGAAATACTGAAGCCTTGGTCACCAAAAGCATGTTTATATTACAGTGGAATCCAGTCTGCTTAATTTAGGGGAGTTTCATCTCTGAAAAAATCATTAGCCATCTAAGTTAATCTAAATTATCACTTGTTTTTCTTTTAGAGCCATTGGAGAGAGATAATTGCTCAATGGTGATTAGGGAACTGTGTTAGGAGAAGAGGAAAATTTGGTGTGCTGGTGTTCACCCTCAGGGGAGGTTCACCCACAAGTCTCCCTCTGCCTGATGGAGTGGTCCAGACACAAGACTTACAGAAAAGGTCAGCACCACCTTGACATTCAAGTGCCTGTTTTGAAGACAAAAAGTAAGGGAGAAGAAGGCACCATTTTCATTGGGTAATCTGTTCTAATCTTATTTGCACGTGTTGTTATTGCTAATAAAGCTTTAAGTCTTAGCTCTTCTTCCGTGTTATTCTTGTCTCTGCTAGATTAAACAGCTCTTAGTTTCCAGTGTTTGGTTCCTCTGATAATGCTTATACACTGTAATCAAGTCATCTCTCAAAGTGGGGATAAACTAAACATCCCTGTAAATCTCAGTGTACTGAAATAGCTTGTAAGGCAGGAACAAACGATGCACCAGAAACTCATGTTTGTGTCACAAAGAGACAAAACATAAAACTGAACTTTTCCCACATTTTCACACTTATTCAGAATAAAGAAAAGATTATTATTGTTGTTATTATTATTATTACTAGTACTATATTTGTTGTTGTTGTTAAGCATATAGACTGTTAGTTTCTTGACTGATCCTATCACCCAGAACTGCAACAGTTCATTCCAGAATAAACATATTCTAGAAAATATTATTCAGTCTGGAAATGCGAAAACATAGTCTTAAAATACAAATACGCATTTTCCAAATAAATGTTAGTTCACTGTGTTTTCATGTAATGAAGCTGTACTCAAAAGAAATAAGATTGCTCTTTCCTAAATAGCCTCATTTAACTTCTGCTTTCAAGCAGAGCTATATTAATCTTTTGTTGTTACTATGTGTCCAAAATTCTTAATATTAATAAAGATTCCCAACAGTGCATGGCATTTTGTCACAACACAGAGGCTGTCTAAACTTAAACTCCAAAAACCAGAAAATGAAAGGAGAATATTCCTACGAGGGCTACCATTGCTCCCACCAGACAAGTAATACCTCCTAGTCCGCTGAGGTGGCACAAAACGAGTGGCAGGGACTCGAGCAGTGGCTGCTGGGTTCTGCTAACAGCAGTGCGGTTTCAGGTGGTTTGTTAGCAGGGGAAGCGGGCTGGCCCATGGAGCTGGCTGCTGTAGATACATCCTCCATCTCCAGAGTGCACGGTGCACATCTCTATCCTTCCATTTCATGTTGTAGGAGGCTCCGTTTGGAAGCTGTGCTCCAAGATGTGGGCAATCTATTGTTCAAACTCAAGAGAGAGAATCTTAAATTTAAGTAATTTTAACTTAAATTTCTACAGTTAAAATGTCTTTCTGGAAACTTCTGACATGGCATTAAAAGAAATCTCAGTAAGAACAGAGTTTATTAAAGATATCCCTACATCTATACTGAAAAAAGCAAGGGTACTCAGGCTTCTGGGAAGCACTATGAATGTGCTGTCCCTGCAGCACATACTGCTGTGCTTGGCCTTCTTCAGATGCTTTTCAGTGTTCCAGGTCCCTTTGGTGTCTGTGCTAAAACATCAGTATGGAAACTGGATACAGGCTGTGTCTCTACGTGTAGTGCTGCTGGGGGAACCGCTACAGAGTGGCTTTTCCCCATAAAACCAGTAGGCCTAGTACCTTTGCCCAGCTCCAGTTTGGATGATAGCAAAAAGAACAAGGCAAACCCCAACAATGTGTAAATGAGCTACTGTGAACGTGACCCTGACCTGTGGCTCTGGTTAGGCAACCGCATTTCTGAACAAATGTAATCTGACAGCAGGGCTTTGTCCCAGATCAACATTTGTGTAGTGGAGCACTTGTGTGTATTTTTTTTTGACCTGGTGCTGCAAATGAAAAAGCAAAATCCCTTCTGCTCACCTCAGGAGATATCCAGAGCTCGATTCAGTTGCCTAAACACAAGTGTGTCGTGCCGTTGAAGACACTACCAGACACCTGAGATATTCACATAGATATGACAGAGAACCTACGACAGATACATGTCCTGCTGAAGTGACATTTGGAGGGCAGGTCAGATACACTAAGTTATCCCAAAAAGTTATATCCACCTGATATGAAAAATTAGTCTCCTACAACTTCTCCCTGGAGCCATGGCATAACAGCACAGCCTCTAGCAGACAGCCCGTGAAATGCTACGTCTCTCAGAACAGAGCACGTGGACATTATCTGTTGTCTGAACCTTTTTTAATGTGGTAAAACCAGATCCAGCTTAGGCATCGCAAATACAGCTATCATCTAAGCTGCATTTAAACGCTGCACCTACAGCAACCATAAACTTCACAAGCTGCTGTCCTCCCTTCAGCTTTGCCAGAAAGATTAAGGATTTATTCTGTGATATTTTCTTCCCATACCTATCACTACCACCTGGAGACCACTGACACGAACCCCACACACTGCTAGAAATCTCCATGTCACCTACACTGTCAAACGGGTAATGGTCGGTGCTGCAGAGGCCTAAGAACATAAAAATGGCCACACAGGTCAGGCCAAGATCCATGCGGTGCAGTATTTCATCTCTGATACATGACCAAAAGTGGATGCCTAGGGAAACATTTGCAGAATATATAAAAAAAATAAATAGTGGTATTTTCTCAGAATAAACGCCGTCTGCCAGCACTGGTGGCCCAGGAACTTCCTGAGTCAAAGGAGATATTTTTTTTATTTAATACTAGCACATTACTCTCTATGGAGAGTTTACACTTAAATCCATGCACATCTAGATACCTCTGATCCAGGCTGGTTAGACCAGAAAAGTGTGATCTTGCAAGTCCCTGCCCAACTACTCCAAATAATCTCTCCATCATTCCAAACGAACATTGAACCAGGGAGCATACACAGATGTTACGGTTCAAAGGTCTAGGAAAAATGCAAGCAGTGGCACATTCTTTGAACTCTACCTCACATCTACTCAACATACATTCACAGATATTGAGGCCAGAATACATCTGTAGATCACCTAATCTGATTTCCACTCTAAAAAATAGCTGTATCCAAGAATTGTATCCAATTACTGCACCTATTATTTGGAGTGTGGAGTCAGCTTGCTGATTAAAGTCCTTTAACACAGGTTTTTACACCTGAGATAGGTATCTGAATTTGTGCTACAGGCATCGCCAGTGCAGTCAGTACACTCTGGGAGCCTGAGGGTGCTCTTCAGCTCACCCTGATGTGAAGACCTACATCTGCAGAGCTGAGCAGCTCTCCCAGACCCACCGGTGAAAGGGATGACATTGCCACTACCAGGAATGAGAGCTCAGAAAGCTAGCCTGCATCTGGAGTCTTGACCTACACGGTGAACCAGACTCCTCTTGTTGATAAAAATCAGCTCCCAGAAGAACATCTGAAATTGCCTGAAGTCCATGTGGTTTTATGACTTGGCATCACAGCAGCCCAAAATTTTGAACTCTACAGTTATTAACTTTTGAAAGACCGCTTTCCAAAAGGGTTAATGAGTCATATCACTAGCTGACAGAAATGCCAATCAGCAGGGATCAGCTGTAGAATAATCAGATGCAGAATGTGAGCATTAGGTATGCACAGAAGTTACAAAACCCAAGAGGATAGTGTAAATTGCAGTTCCTAGAGAGCTGGATCTCAAGAAACCCTTGGTCAAATTACCCCATATTTTGATCCTTTTTTGCTGCTTTCATGACAGGTAACAGTTTTCTATATAATTCAAATAGCTTATATATTTTTAAGTATTTAGACTCTTAAATAGGCATTCAACTTTATTGTAACACACAATCACTCAGCTGAAAATTATTTGATGACTACATCTGGAAAATACATGTATCTTAGTGGCTGATAACATCTGCAGTCACCTAGCAACATATTTGTGACCGTGACCTGGTAAATTGTTGAATGACTTTTTAAACTGTTTAGCCAGTGGGCTGAGTAGGTTATTCCCATTTGAGTCAGACCTGGTATTAGATTGCACGTATGGGGAAAAAAAAGAATTGGGCATATAAATGCACAGAGAGTGAATATTACAATATTAAAAAAGGCACTGTGATTTTGGAAAGGTACTCCTGTGATTCCAAGGAAATCATGCTGAGAAGTTTTTCCCACCTTCCTTTTTTTCTCATTCACAGCCAAAAATGATTACGGCCATGGATCTGCAATCACCACACCACAGAACAGCTTTCCTTTGCCTTGGTAGCTTAAACTATGTCAGGTATATTGATTATTTGAGTTTCAGCCTGTAAGGACACAATAAATCTATTAAAACATAGACTTTAGATTTGCATGCTTTTTTCTGTGCCTTAGAGAACAGTATTTATTGCTTGTATTTTAGCTAAACAATATTAGCATAAAGCGTATTAGCATGTAACGTGATATATTAATAGATAACTATTAATATATTTGGATACAGTGTGTGGCTCTTTTTGCATGCCTTTATGCTGCATCATTTCAACCTTTTCATATCACATATAAAATAAACTAAATTATGTACTAATCCTGGAAACAGGCATATGAAAAATACACAAGCTGTTGTACCTTCCGAGGCTTAGCTACAGCAGATCTGTGCCCTTCATCTGAAACACAAAGGAATAATCTTTCAGTTACATACAACATGATTTTCAGCTTTTTATGGCCAGTGAGTTTGGTTCTTCATAGCCTTGCTACAGTGAGCTCAGCAGCAGCAAAGATAAAACTTCCATAAGCAGTTTGTTTCTCTGACCTGCTGACAATACACAGCGTTTGATGCAGCTTCAGTTCAGCTTGTACACAGTTGGGTCACTGAACACATATGTCCACCAGCTTGCTAGGTAGGGTGGGATTCAGCTCTCCCAAAATTGGACTCCAACATTGGTCAGCCAACTCGTGCTTCGTGGTCTACTGCCTGTATTGATTAAACTTCCATTGACTAGAGTGAGTTAATACACCTGTGGGGTCTTTAGCGAAAGAATAATGAGTGCTGAATCATGCATGAATAATGAATTCCTATCCTTCCCCTGGTCTCTTTTAGGTTTTATGCAACACACAAAAAAGCAAATGTCCCTTCCAGATCAATGTCTTAGACGACTGGTAAACCACAAGTTCCAAGTTGGCTCAAGGCACATTTCAACCCACTGCAATCTGCCCATGAACATTCACTCCTTGTTGGAAAAGGAAATCACCCATGAAAAATTTTGAATGAACATGTAGAGACTGCAAGTTGAAAAACTACCCCCAAAATCTAGCTCAGTACATAGTGGCAGTGAATGCAAAGCAGAGGTGGGTAGTTTAGATGTTCTAGAAACCCTTGTGAGAAATTTGGATGGACCTTCCCAGAACATCTCAATGAGGATTTAGATTTAAAAAAAAAAAAAAATTGTCTTTTAAATGGCAGCTACTTCCATTGGCTAAAAGTCTCATCTTGCAATGCAATTGATCCAGTTCTTGTATTTTCTAGACTTAGAAAGACCAGGTTTAGTTTTGGTTCAGTCTTGTATTGCATGCAAAAAGGCGTAAATGGGGATGAGTGTTCTGAATCTGTGCACAGGAGTCAGGGCCTTATTAAGGCATTCAGTGGGCATTAGATGGGAGACGGCAGCACTCATTAATAAACAGGCAGCACGTAGTTTGGGTATATCCCAATTAACTGGTGTACATTTCGTTTCATACCATCTCCTATAAACCTGCATTCATGAGTGGAAGTGGCTTGTCCTGAAAGCAGTCACTGCTTAATGCCCCTATCATTTCCCTTTACAACCACGCTGTTGCTGAAATGCCCATAAAACTACGTGACAATGGTTAGGCAGCTGGTGTCATCTGATTGATGCTCATTACACTAATTATAAGTGTCTCACTAGTGTCTTCTCCTTCCCTGCCACCAGCTGGGTCACGGTCTTCTTTTGTCTCTGGAAGTTCTTTGGGGAAGGAACTAACTTCTGGGGAAAACACCCTGTCTTGCACAACGAGACCTTGACCTTTGATTGAAATTTCTGGAGACTGTGGCCTATTGTCTAAGAACTCAAATGGCCTGCAGCCACCTGGATAAAGCCTTCTGGTAAGAGCGAATGTAGAAAAGAACTCCTTCCTATGTGTCTGAAACCACCTATGGCAAGAAAAAACCATAAAGGATCTGTGAACATGCAGGCCTTGTGCTGCTGCTGTTCATTGACATTTTTGGCTGAATTTATCAAAAAGACAGGAAATCTTTACCCAATAAAGTTAAAATTCACCTCAAAGAGAGGCTTACTGCCTTTCTCTAAAATGAAGATATTGATGAGGAGGCTATTCCAGACAAATCCTTCTCAATTTTAGTGTGTCTTATCCAGATATCTTGACCTTTCTAGCAACCACCTCTCCCACTTCCTCCTCTACTTCCCCTTCCCTCCTCCAGCATTGTTTATATGCTTTCAAGTGTATACTGGCCATGGCAGCTTTTGCCCATCCACTCGCTGAAACTTCCGTGAGGGCTCCTCGGGATTCTCTTGCAACCAGCACAACGCAAGGGCTTCCAGCATTCCATCCCCCGTGGCAGCAGGCCTGGGACGCAGCTCTTCAGGAGAGACATATCCCAGTATGACTCATAAAAGGATGTTTTGGTGTGCTGCCGTAACCTCAGGGAGCCACGAACGACGGAGCTGCCGCTGTGCTCAGAGCAGGCAGCCGCACGTGGGCTTGCCCACGCGCTCTGCGGCAGGGGCACAACCTAGCTCTGCAGAAGTGACAAGGGACATCCCGCAGAGTCATGGCTTTGAAAGGATGAGGTACCAAATGCGACCACAGCTATTAGACACTAATACTACCTGTAGCACTGGTAGTACTACCTGTAATACCAGTCATATGTCCTACTCGGCAGTGCTGAGCGTGGCCCCGCTCTGAGCCACCTCAATGGCACGGTTCCTCCCTCTTGCACGCCTCTGTGGGGACACGCAAACTGTCTTTCCCTCCAACCCTTCCTACTTCCTTACCAGCAGCATTCCTCCCTTTCTTTAATATACAAGAGGAATCAGGGGAGCCCAAAATGGTCCTGGGTCAGGATGACTGATGGATTTGAGTCCCCACACAAGGAAGTGGCGAGGGTCAGAAGGCAAGCAGTTCCTCCTGTCCCCTGTGCTATGAATTCCCATGATGAAGTTTCCAAGGAACAGACTGTGTGTCCCACCAAGATGAGATTAGCTGACGAGTGGAGGGTTTGGCGAAGAAAGAGAGCTTTCCATTGTTGCCCCCAGCCCTAAAGGCTTACTAGCATTTAGCACTATTAGTATCCCTATAATTAAAGAAAGCAGCTGTAACCGTACGGTGCTACCGAGTTCAACCGAAAAGCAGGATGGGCACAGGCACAGTGACAATGCAGCAATATCCCAGCTCTTCCGAGCATGAACAGAGCTAGTACATGACTGCACAGAATTCATGTGTCCCAAGTCCTCTCCTCGTTCAGTTCTGCAGAGGATTCGATACATTTGTCTAGGTGAATGGGAGCAAAACCTGAGCCAAAAAATCTAGGAACTGAACATTCCCAAACTCTGAGAGGTCCAGATGAATTTGCTGAGCCTAAAAATTCCAAATCAAATCTTTTGTGAATTTTGGATCTGGACATCTAGTCAGAGCTGTATTTCATGGCTTGGTCCCATCTTTAATATACAGAGAAAAAAATATGTCAGCCCTTAAAGCAATTCTTTTTTGTCTTGCATGACTGCCTTTCTGATTTCAGGACTTCAGTGATGACTAAAGACATGGTTGTTACTGACTCGACCTCTCCCAGCGGAGGCATCTTCTTACCTACGTGTTTCTTTGGGAGGCAATTATTTTCTTCCTGCTTCTGAGGTTTGCAATTTTGGAGCTAGTGCTTTCTTTCAAGCTCCCACAACCCTCTCAGGAACCTCTCCAGGTAAAAGCAAATGTTATCTCAAAGGGGTACAGAGGCTTTTATTACATCCTGACTTCACTTCTGTAATTCGTTATTTGCTGATCTGCTTGCCGTTTCCCTGAGGCATTTGCAGCTCACATTGAACTCCACTGTTGAAACCTGGATTCCTAAGAATTTTGCCTCTTTCCTGAGAGAACTTCTCTGATTTCATCCTGGTTCAGTGGTAGTTTCAGGCTGAAATTAATTTTCTACTTATCAGCTTTCAATAGGTCCTTTCCACTTCTCATAATTTCATTTTCCTGTTACTTCATTTGCTGTGTCTCGTTGAGTACTGATGGATGACAACCTTCTCCTCCTGGGTTGCTTTTCACCTCTTTCCTCATTTCAGAATCAGTTTTACTGGTGAACACGTAGAAAACTGCCAAAGCCCTACACTGTGAGCAGACCTCACAGTGACTGAGTGCCCTCTCTTACCAGTTCATGTCACCCAATATAGCACAAGGACTGGTTCCAGCCCCTCCTTCAGTCCTTCTGACAGGTTCTTCTTGCCTTTTCCCTCCTGAGCAAAGTTTAGAAATCTCTTTAAAAGACTAGGTTTCTGTGTAAGCTACATGCATAAGGTCAAAGCCTGCCCCCAGTTCCACCTCCTCTGTGCAGGTTCTCTCAAACTGCAAAGGACAAGAGCACTTATTTTGGTTTGTCCAGGGGAACAGTCAGGGGAACACCCACAGAACTGGTGTTGCCTGCCTCAGCCTCTCCGCCACGCTGAGAAGGTGGGTGCCTTTGGTGCTGAGCCTTGGCTGGGAGATCCTCCCAGTCGGTGACCAAGGCTGTTCCGAAACTTCCTCTACGCTGCTCCTAGGGGTGAATGGTGATGGGAAATCAGCTGTGCCCTACTTTTTGAGCATGTTGAATTCACTTCAGCAGGGCCTACGGATGATTAGCTTCTGGAAGGCATTCAAACAGTCCAGATATGTCCGCTCTCGCACGTCTCCACCTGAGAAGCAGAGTAACTCCGCTGGCAGGGAGCCAGACCCACACTACCCTTGTGAACAACTTGGGGCACGTGAGCTCACCCATCGCGACCCAGTGGGGTGTCTTCATCTGGTGACACCAGTGCTGGGCATGCTTTCCAGAGTGCCAAGCATGGTACAAAACCAAGACAGAGACAGTGGAAGGGAGTGGGAAATCCCAGGATGCCATTCCTTAAGCAGACATATCCACACCACTCTTCAAAGAGGTCTGAAGAGCTTCCAGCCGCTGCCCAGAAATGGGGCCCAGGGTAGTCAGACCTGCCATCTGCTCCGCTAGAATGCTAAATATGAGCATTTGGAAACCACAGCAGTTTGCTTCTAACTCTACAGGCATGTGCTTCCAAGCACAGATCAAAACCACCCAGGCCATCGATTGTGCCTCCCAACCACAAACCCTTTTGGCACTTTCCTCAGGCTTGGTTGTGCCTTCATGCATGCAGACGCCCACGCGCTCCCTCAGGACTGCACAAACGTCCACCTCTGCCTGGTTTGTTTTGCCTCCACCTCCTGATAAATCTTGCCTGCCTCTCCCTTTCCTCGCAGAATCCCAGACATCTGATTTCACGTCTCCTGTCTGGTCCTCATTGCCAGCACTTCTGAGTTCTGCCTTTCCCCATACGCAAACACAGGGGCAGCCTGTCCATCAAGACGGCACGGAGCACACCTCCAGATCACAGACCTGAAGGCACGAGCAGGGCATCTCTTGAGCTACTCCCTAAGAAGAGCAAGGACCACAGCACACCACAAGTGTCTGCCTTGGATTCCCTGACAGCCAAGTGGAGAAACTATGCGAGATGATCATTCTGCACCAGGGGGTTGGCAGGATTCCCTAGCTGTATTTCCAGATTTTGTAACGTTCGGATGGCTTAGTGAGGAGAGTGAAAGTCTGATTTCAAAAGCTGGCTGGATTTCACAGGGAAACACTTTTAAAATTAGATCCTTTGAACCGTGCTTTTACATTTGAATAGCTGCTGTATTGGTAGCAGCTGGGCTGCGTACCTAACTTCTGACTTGGTTTGAATAAACAGAATGCCCACTGATCAGTCCACTTTCCCTCTTCACATGGAAGCAAAATACAAAAATCAATAGTAAAAGGTATACAGAAAAGCTCTGGGGGCTTTGCCTTGATGACAGCAATGACAGAATCTATTTTTATTAAAATTTAAAATTTTTAGCACTTACACATACCATTAAAAATATGTAGGTCAGATCTATGTCTCACTTAAAAGTCTGCTTTTATACTAGTTTTGATGAAATTAAAGTTTGATGCATCATCACTGGTGTACCAGTATCATCCAACTTGTATTCAACACTGGCATTGCTAATAATTTTATGGTGAATGTTATTATCTATAAAAGGATTTTACATTCCACACTACTCCCAGAATGTGACATTATAAAATGTTTCTAGATAAGATCTTGAAAGTGTGAACCCTCCGTATTTTAATGTAGAATATAAATAACAACCCAAAGGCAATATTTTCATATTTCACTCCTTAACCTAGTCTTGGCCTATTTTGGGGTCTCACGCACAATTTTTTAAAGCCCGTATTTGGCAGAGCAGCTGATCTTTGCTGTGAACAATTGTAACAATTTTTTGAACACCAGGAAGTCATCGTTCATTAGCTCAGACTTCTTTAGTTGTTTTTCATTTTTATTTCACAGGTCCCTGATATAACCAGCCTTGATGACACATTGGTAGTATCCTAAATTTTAGGCAGGTCTGCCATTCTCCCCCAAAGCCAGGCAGTGCAAGAAGTCCAACAATCTCACCCCTGGCTTCTCTTTTCCTTTTGCCACGAGATGCCACTTGCACAGCAGACATTTGTGCTTGGTGCCTACAATACCAGGTCATCCCTGTGCGCTCTGAGACAGGTAAGACCCTGGAGGGGTCTGACCCAGGCACGGGTATCATCGAGCAGATTACTAATCCCAACTACCAACAAAGAAAGAAAAAAGCAAACAAGAAATGCAGCCTGGGAAGGAAGCCTCTTGCAATGCCACACTTCTTACACCTATTTGTGTACCAGTTGTTGGTCAGGGTTGTGCCTAAAAGTACAGAGTAGCACTTAATTTGAATGGGCCTGGAAAAGCAGAGCGGAGGGATAGTTAAGCAGCGGTAGAGAACACAGGCATAATTTTTTTGCAGTGTGATGCAACAGTGACTTGATATCTTACAGCATTTATTCATTCATTCATTCATTGTAAGGGGAATTTTTCAGCTGTCTTTTCCTTCCTGTCTGTAGTGTGAAGCATACCACCATTCTGCAGGATCTAACGAAAGCGATGCAGAACTCACCATGGATACCCATTTAAGCGGAGAAGTCACAGGACAGTTGCTATTTGTGTGCCTGAATGGAAGTCTATTGTGTTATTTTTTTTGTGCCAGTGAAGCAGAACAAACCCTTCTTTTTCTTTGTTTATATGAGGTGAAAAAACATACTGGTACTGACTTTCAGATAAAAACTCTTAGTGGTAGTCAGTTCCTGCTCACTTTGGGAACATCTGGGAATACAGAGACAGTCAGTCCATCTGTTCTGCTCCTACACTCAGGCAACATACCTGTGATGTTAAAGACCCTTCCCATTTCCATTTCCTTTGTCTGATTACACCTCATGCTGTAGGCCCTTGTGCTCACGGACTGCTTTTTGTCTCCGTTTGCCTCTACCTAGAAAAAAACAGCGACTTTTTTGGGGCACTACCCAAATACCAATTGCTGGTATTTTTATATATATATAAAATATCATGCATGGCAAGGAATTTTTTTTTAGTTGAGGTATTGAATCAAACCTCAGAAGACCTCGCCCTTGGCGCATAACCTCTCTCTGCACTTTGGCTTTCTATCTGTATTTTCAATTCATTTTGCCACAGTGTCCTTGTCAGAGCTTACGTACTCCTCGTGTTTCTGTTGTATAAACATATAAGCAAAAGACAGTTTGTGCTGCAGTAAGTTCACATACTTAGAAGGAAACACTTTCTGAGAAAGAAAAGAGTAAAATTAAGGAGAAGGAGAGGGAAAAAATATGGAGATGTGTAATGCATTTTCCATAACATCTGTGAAGATGTATTCTCTGTACAGCCTTCTGCACCAGTCTGTGCGCAATGCGAGGCCAGACTAACTCTGCCCTACCTCTCAGCACGACCGGTTAGCCTGCCTGGCACGCTAGCATCACCACACTGCCTCTGCGGCTGCAGCAGCTCAGGTGTTTCTACACAGTGTGTGCTGGCTTTATTCCTCTGTTCCGAGGGGGCACACTTATTCAGAGCAGATCTGAAGCCTATATTCTCACATGCAACTTCATCTCATTTTAAGGCCTCTGATTTTTAAAAGGAGGTTAAAGCGTTTTCACAATGTTAGCATCAATCAATTTTTTATATGTTACCTTAAAGGACACTAAGCTAAGTCTTGTCTTGAGGCACACCTTAAAGGACACTAATACTGCCCTCGCAGATTAAGACACCTGGTAGGTATCCACATGTGAACTGCATGTCTGAGCTTCCGTTACAGTCAGTGGAGTCCAGAGATGTGCCCACCTCACTCTCAAATAGACCTCTTGGCACACAAACCAGTTGGCTAAGCTTAGCCCAGTGCCAGCTTTGCCTGCGGTATCTGAGACACTCACACAGAATTACCAAATATTAAACATGACCTTTCTTCTTCGGAAGTGGCAGTCAGAAGCTGGGGCCTACTACGGGGCACCTCAAATGGCATTAGACAAACACGTGTGGGCAACTGAATCAGTCAGCTGGACAGCTCTCCAGGTTTTACTGCCTAGGATGGCAGTTTGTATATATCTCATGCATAGACATTTAATCTATGAGATAAATGCCACCCTGAATGTCACCCTGTCAATTATTTTCCTTCCCAAAATGTGGGAAGTTTGGTTCCAAGTTCCAAATCAGCTTTACCCCAGAGCATCTTTCCTCCCAAAGGACATCATGGAGCTCACCCAACTCTTCATGACTTTCTGTACTTCCAGGCAATATCTAGCCTGCCTTTAGCCGATGTGCTGACATGGTTTTGTATACTGTTAGAATTAATTTAACTATAAGGTAAGCCGCTGGAATGGAACAGTGTTTATCCAGGACTCAGCACCTCTCAGGCTTTCTCGTTATTTACATAGTGTTTATATTGCTCAGTGGTGCCAATCAAGGTAAGTATTTATTGCTGCAGGGTGTTTACAGCTCCATATCTGAATATAGCTTCTGTCCTGAAGAACTTACAATTTAATTATAAAACAAGATGCTGGGAAGTTTTTAAAAGAGGAGAGAAAGCTGATGAGCAAAAGAGGTTAACACTACTAGTCACAAAGTCAGGAGAAGCAAATTTTTCTTTAATCTCATTCTTTATTTTAAAAAATTATATGCTTTTCAATTTAAAAAAAAAGTGTATGCTTCATTTCTTTTCCCTCCCTTCCTAGTCTTCAATGCAATTTATATTTCTCAGTAGAAGGATTACATTTCAAATAATTTTAAGTTTCCATTTAGTCCTATTTAAGATTCTTTTTCATGTTTATAACTTCCATCTATGTACTCACATACCGTTGGTTCAGGTCTGTCTCTCACAAACTTGGGGCTGGATTATCACCAGGGACATACAAGGCCGATCTTTCCCTAGGCATCTATGCTGTGAGGCAGTTCACACTCATCCATTTTGCCTTGGTTCCTTTTGGTTTATTTGTTTGCCTGTGATCCAGCCTCCAGGCTGGACCATGTATCAATACGCAGGTTTTCCCACTGGCCTCTCAACAAGACCCTCTCTGCATTTCCTGGAACAATCAGTCCTGCTGTGTTGTCTTGGGACATCACCCACCATTATCCCACACACTCCTCCCCACTGAGTTCCAGCTCACGTCTATCTGCCACTTCATAGGATCCAAGGTCACACTTCCTCAGACACAAGGTCACTTTTGCCATTAATTTAAAACGATAATTTGTGTTATCTCTGCAGGATAGCCCCCACTTATTACTCAGTTTGACAAAAAATCAGATACATATGACTACAGATATTATCCATATTACAGCAAACACCAAAATGTGCTACTACTGTGCAAAATATAGGAGAAGAGGGGCTACAATTGCAAAAGGAATTAAAGGCAGTATTAAGCTTTTTTAAAAATCACTGTGTATTGAAAATCAGGGTTTAGATGTACACTGCATGCATTTGCATGGTTTACGTCCTATTCAAATTTCACAGCCGTACTCTCAGAGCTGTCCTCTCTCCAGACACAGAAGAGGTACAGCAAGTTGGAGGGAAACACTTTGCTTCTGTGCCTGAAAGCTGGTTGGCAAGGAAACGTCTCTTAGGTGCGTAGGTCATACGGCATCTGTCTTACCTAGGCTCATCTTTTTGCTACCAGGCATTGCCCTTTGCCAGGCAGCCTGGCAGTAAGGCTGAATATTTTCTGATGCATATATTTGTCCAGTAAACACTGAACCACCCGCATATTTCACAGAAGCTACCAGATATGCTCCCAGCCCCACAGATCAACTCAGAACTGACCTAGCCGTACTGAGGAGCATAAACATGTATTTTTTACTACTGGGAAGTTCTCATCTATAGTAATATCAAAAAGATGAATGATATTGTGGCCAAAGTCAGGGTTAGCTGACCATGCCAGTAACAACAATCATGGCTGCTTGCCACCAGCAGAGAAAAGCTATGTTATTTCCCTGACGCATTGCATTTTCCATGTGGCCTTTAGCTTAGTAAACAACCAGCTGGAGCTTGCTATTCATGCTTCCTATAGCATAAATTGGTTTTGATTTTGCTTTTGCTTTTAAAACAAATTTCTATTTCCTCTCTTACTCTGAAGGGGAAGTTAGAATTGAGATTGCACAAAAGCTCTGCATAAGCGATACTGTCTTTATGTGTACTTTGAGGTGCACCATGATTTCCACACTGACCTAAGTATACCCAGTTTAGATGCTTAACACGTGTCAGTAGGTTACAAAGAAACATCTGTAGCAGTCACCATTCATGGAGGTTTCCTCCTCTCCTTTTACAGGTCATTCCACTACCAAAGTCTGGCACATGTGGTTCACGAAGGGGTGGCCACAGTTCTCAGCCTGGTACACCCAGGTAGACGTACTTCCATCTCAGCGTATCTTTTCTGATTTATTGCAGTGACAAAACCATCAAGGCCAGGAACAATCAACTTAAGGGAAGCTGAAATGAAGTGTCAGGCACTGTACTTCCAGTACTCTGAAAAAGGATACATGGTCTCTTTGTTAGGACTGAGCAGTTTTGGTGCATCTGAAGAAGAGTACAGCGCAGTTGCCTGGAGCCAGTTTTGCAATTCCTCTGTTGGCACAGTCTGGGCAGTCCCTTCCCAACCACACCAGCTGCCAGTGGTCTCAAAGGACTATGACAGCAGCTGGGAATCACTAGCACTAACAGGGTGTTTTGGATTCACTCCTTGCTATCCTGAGCTGCAATGACCCTAAAAAGCAGTAGTGTCAAAGAGATCACTGCAGCCCAGCATGCCCTTAGGAACTCCTGATAAAAAGGACTATTCAGCATGCTGACATTAAAGCATCTCTCAAACCCTACAATTAACTCACAGTATTTCAAAGGCTTTTTAAAAACTATTAATAATAGTGACTGTTTTATGGCTTTTGAAACACTGAACTGTGTTTGAATTTCACGTATATTTACGGCAGTCTCCATCAAATGCTCTTTATTATAAACCTGAAACTTTTAGCCACTTCACTATAGATAACCTGTAGCAGCTTTCTTCTGTGGGGTTAGGGCAAATGTACACCCTCAACATCCCCCTGTTGTAGGTATTTGATGGGGAAGGAGCGGAAGGAGAAGCTCAAAGCTGCCCAGTTGAAGCATCACCACTCAGACCATGCAGGCTATGCACAAAATCCTCACTCTGAAGAGTGAAGGACAGTGTACCTCTTCCTTTCCTCTGTCAGCACAGTCTTGCCTGTCTGCTAGTGAACCAGACTGCACTGTCACTGTGCTACAAGGATGACCTCTTAGAAGTACTGACATCCAACCCTTACAGTTCTATTACAAAATTACACTAGCCCAGCTTCATCATCCATCTATAGCCCAATTTGACGGGAAAAAGAAAATCTCCTTCTGCCCTACACTAGTTCAGATACCTGTGTGTAAATACAGGTGTGAGTAGGATACACATGCAGATTTAATAATGCACCTATCATCTGAAATCATCTATTTCTGTAAAAGGCAAGGTGAGGACTCCAATTTCCTTGACTTTCGACACTGTACAGTCATTTATACCATGAGAATGGAATATCTCCATAACTAATTAGCACTACAGTTTCCAAGTTCAAATGAACTTTCAAGAAATGTGAGCACAGAATCTGCTAACTCTTCATGCCCAAGTTTTACCATTTTTCAGATGTGCTTCTTTATCCATTGAGGAATATGTGTCCATGAGTAAGACCTAAAAGATCTTCAGTATCACTGTAGTTAAACAGATACACTTCCGATGAATTGCCTTTTAAAAACTCTTCCACATTTCTGTGTCACAGAGAGATACTTGATGCAGAGTTAAAGCAGGAAAACACATTTCTCCAAGTAAACTGGAAATTTAGAAGAGCTCTGTGATTTAAATTGTGTTCTATGTTAATAACACAGGCCATAATATTTAGTGATATGACTAATGCCAGATTCAGAGAAAAGTGTTACTTGAGAGGCACATTTTTTGTAATTAATGTTACATTTGGGCTGAATGTACTTCAGAAAAGAGACACTTCCTGAGTTCTACATTTGGCCTTTTTGTACATAATACATGATGGGCAGGTCATATTCAAAGTCTATCTGATGCTAAATTGACTAATGGCCAAACAAAATGCTGATTTCAGTCGAGGTGTACATTTTTTTTCTGAATAACTGAAACAAAGGTGCCACAAATATGTTTCTATAGAGGGTATTTGCTTATTTTTCAAGTCTTCAATATTTAAGTTATTATCTTTCAACTTTTTATCCCAGCTCACTATTATGCCTTATAGAATACATATCTTGTATTACTAGAAATATTTGATATCCCTAGTTTTGCAAATCATTCCTCTGGTGGCCTGAAATTTTACATGTAATATTCTTCACATTCTCTCTTGAGAAGGAGAGAATTAAAATTGCAGCCAAAAGTAAAAAAAAAAAATAGAACTTTTTTAATAATCTATGAGAACAAGAGCAGGAAATACAATTAAAGATACTCATGCTTAAAATTGAAAGTTTGGGGAATAAAAATATATGCATATATGGTCCCCACTGAATCTTAGTATAGGGCTGAAGAGGACAGAAATACAAAATTATATTGATTTTTCAGAGCAGTCACAACTTTTGCACTGGATTAGTTATAAGACTGAGCTCAAACATCTTCATGCCTTAGTTTGCCACCTGGGATAAATCCACTCATATTTCACATAGTGGTTACAATGATATTTAAAGGATGTTGTGAAGTGCTCAGAAACAATAGTGATAGAATAACAAAAAAAAGTGAAAAGGCAGAAAATGGTTAAGATGCTTACTGCTAAAAAAATTTGAGTTGATTTCAGATCCCTTCAGAAAATTCTTGCTCAGCCACAAAATGTAAGTAAATTATAAAATTTCTCATTAATTAGCTTTTAAAAATGGGTTGAAGTTAAAGAAACAAATTTTGTAACAGATGAACAGTAACTAAATTGAAGACAATATATTGCTCAACCCTGCAACGCGAGAGATCTGGTTTCAAGTCCTGGCTCTGCTACAGACCTGCTATATATAGACTGAGTAAAGCCTCTATACGAGTCAGTTTGATCATAGTGTGAATTCCATGAAATAGGATGGTAATTTCCAGACTTGTGATTATGCCCAATTAACAGTAATTATTACTATTAAACCATCTCTTGGAAGTTTGTAATCAGCTGCTGTTAACAACCGTTTTAATATTTATGGTACCATCTACAGCTTAGACTTTTTTACACAGGGTTAATGAAAATCAAGGTTTAACGATGGCTGGCACCTATACCACAACCTTATTTTAAAATCATCTCTGTATCTTAAAGAAATCTGACTAACCTGCCGAAGGGAAATCTGCTAAGTGTGGTTTTGTTTGAACTAGTTCTATGGCAGCACTTTACAAGGTTTGTTCCCAAACATAGCGGCTGATCCAAGAAAGTCAGAAAGTGCACACGCTTACATTGTCAATCACATGTGTAGGTACTCAATGCTGCTATCTGTGCACCAGAATATCACTGCAGTCAAACTGAATTCTGGCACTGGATATAATTAAGAAATTGGCTGATGACAGCCTCACCACTATGCTATAAATGATTCTTCAGCTAGAAAAGAAACAGATTCAAATTATCACATCTGTTTTTATCAGGACTGAATAATCTGTATTTACACATCTGCACTCAGTTGAGACAGGTTATGTCATTAAAAATCAAATAATAAGAAAAGTTATATTGGAATATATCTCTGTCTACCTCATCTGAATAATTCCTACAGTTAGAGATGCATGAGTAGCAGGGATCACAGATCTATGGGAGCAGTAATGGACTTTTATCAAGTTACTTGATAATTTTCATTTAGCTACAAAGGAAGCCTGAACATTTCACTAAACTAGAGGATTCCACATAGAGCTGAGACTCAAATGTAGATATCTTGTATAATCTTTTGGCAGGTCACTTAATCTCTCTTACTTTCCCCTCCCTTTGGAAGCAGTATTTAGTTTCTCCTCATCTTCATCTGCTTTGACTGCTGAGATGGTAGTCTACCTGGAATAGGGAATGTGTCGTTTACAGTCAGTCAGCTATTTACTTGTGACCTGTGAAAGGCATCAACATAGAAAAAATATATATTTAAAATGCCACTCATCAAATCACTGCAATGCAGAATGATTTCTGGATTCTATTTAAGTTGCAGTTTTACGACAGGAATAGCCCATTGCGTGCCATCATTTATTATCTTAAGTTTGAAAAGATCTCTCTCTTCCTGCAAAGCTGGGTAACAGCATCAGGAATTGTAAAGTATTACTTGGCTCATAAGATCTCAAACTGCAAAGTATTGAGTGGTTTGTGAGTTCTGGCACATGTTCCAGGTCAGCAATTCTTCAATGCTGGTGATTCATGAAGCCTTATCCCATAGATCTGCAGGATAAAATATGTTGAGAATGCAATTACTAGAGTGTGTTTTAAAGTGAAAAGGGAGAAAAAAACCAAAAAAAAAACCAGCAGCCCAAACCAGCAACTTCCTTACAAAGCAGAAATCTTGTCCTGTTTCAGTGGAAGTTTTTATCATGCCACCAAGCGCTTCACAAACTTTAATAAATTAATCCTCTATGCTTTTGTGAGGAAGGAAATATTATCCTTTGTATTATACTTACAAGGAGTAACAAAGACTGTAAAGCCCAAGGCCTCTAGTACATTTAGTGATTTTTAAGAGTTTGAGTTTCTGACTGCTCAATTCTAGGTTCCAGGAATACTTCATTTTTTGCAGTTCCTCTTCATAAGGAATTATCTTTTTAAGTATACCAAATACCTCATTCTTTTTTGCTGAGCTAGGAATCCTGATTAAAAAAACTTATAATTTTAACAATATATCACAAATATATTGAGAAGTAACATAGTCCCTTCTACAGATCAAGAAAGAACCAACTAGTCAGTCTAATCTTTCTTGATTTTTGTGGACTAACAATCCTATTGTTCACACACATTGTTCCCTCAGAGATGCATTCCCTCTCCAGACTATTGAGTTGGAGCTGTAGAAGAAACAGGAGTAGTTGCTATTACCACACAGCATCCATTGTTGACTCGTAATATTTTACTCATATTTGTGCACACATTCCTCAGCTACCAGCGGACCAAGGAAAAATTCAAATCTCTTTGATCTCAGCAGTGTGCCATTAAAAAATGGAAGCATTTGGTGATTAAGTTCTACACCCCCCCCACTGAGAAGGGAATTAGAAGTGGCCCAGGCAAGTAGAAAACTGGTATTACTTTATAGAAAAAGTGCACTAGTTTCATTGTTACTCAACCACGATAAAACATAACAAGGAGGAAATAAAAATCATAAACAATACATTATATATTGACATGTCTATATAATAGATAGTATTTTTATAAGATTGGGACTTAAAAAGAAATAGTCTCAGAGTATTATTCTCCTTTAATAATGCAGTTAAGCTGCTTTAGAAAAAAAAATCCCAAACAAACAGAATAAATCCTATCAATTAAAGAAAACTCCTACCTACAATAATGCTATCTCCATGTGCTGGTCTTTGACAGGAATCAGTTTTCCTTCTCTCTCACGCTCCTTCAGTTACAGAGGGAGAAGATGAGCTCTGCGGTCACAAACACTGAGTTAGCAGAAGGAATGATACAGTGCAGTCTTCTTACCGGTCTGATGTGCTTGGTTTTCTGCATGGGGGCACGGCTGCGGGGAGACATGAAGCTTGTATGTCTAAAGGGGTAAGTACCAGGGACTTTGAGACCCCTTTAGAATAAGGATATGATGGGGGTCATAATGTTTGAGAGCTTAAAATTAAACCTTTCTTTTTTCCCTTCTTCCTTTGCTCGGGATTTCCTCCTCATAACAATTCTCTAAAAGTGTAACAACTTATTAAGGAAAACGTCACCTGTGCTCACAGCAGCACCTGTTTGCCCAAGAATGAACGCTGAAACACGCTTCCCTCGGATGAACAGTAAAGCTTCACATCTGCTAAGACCTGACCTCATTTTGGGCACTATGATGTGTTTTATTGCCTCTGCTAGCTAGGGATTTGGAACAACACAGCAACCTCAAAAACAGTTCCAAAGGGTACTGGGGTGTCCTTAGAATAGGTCTTGTAAGTTAATTGCAGTATTGTGTCTATGGGAATTTCTAGCAGATATCTGAAGGCACAAACATGACTCGTATCAGTAAGGATTAAAAACAGGATCCAGAAGGCCCTATCTGGATTCATTTCTGAGATGCAGATAGGCAGCAATGCATGGTACAGCTAATTATTGCCAGCTGGTTCTGAGGTGATGTAGTTTTGCCACATTTGAGGTAGATGACAAGCTGAGCACTGGGAGCAGTCCTGGAAGATAATTATTTCTAGCATTTTTTTTTGAAGTCCTGAGTAGAAACCACGTTTTCCATTTGCCTAATTAACTGTAGTTAAAAACAAATTATGATCTGTGCTAAATAACTAGAACTGCTTGACAAGACTTGTTTGTTCTTTGGTCAAACAAAAGAACTCTTGAATCTCCTGGAATTCACCACAGTTTTATACGACTGAAGATCTCTCTATTCCCCAGCTCGGTAAACTGAGGCCAAGAAGTCTGAAGAGTCCTACTGAGGGAATGTTCTCCTGGTTTCATAATCCACATGAAACAGGAGGCTCATTCATGAAACATTCTTCTCCTAAAATCCTCCTGTTTATGTTTATCTCTTCCTTTCGAGCTGCTCAGCCTTACTCCACGGAAGCTGCTACACTAAGAGCTCGAATACTCTGTGATTTTGGACAGGCATCCTGATCCTCCCACTGCTGTTGTGACAGCGCTTCAGAAGGCGACAACGCGCCCCACGCCAGCGCAGAGGCGTGCAAGCGTTCCCAGACTTACAGCCCTCCGTGAGGGCGAGCGCCGGCCAGCCCGACCCGGCCTCTTAACCCCCGCTTGAAAGGGAAACACCGCCGGGTGCGCCGCGCTCCCCCGACCGGGAACTCCCGGGGCTCTCCCGTCACCGGGGCAGCGACAGACCCGGGAGGCGCCGCCCGGCCCGGCCCGGCCCGCCGGCGGGGTACGGCAAGCGCGAGGAGATAAAACGCCGGGGGCGAGCGGGCGGGCAGCGCCTGCCGGCCTCCGCGCGCTCATTCAGAGCGGGTGACGTCAGGCTGCATCACGTGCCGCCTCACGTCACGCCGCGCGCGGAGCCCCCCTCCGCCAATCCGCGGGCACAGGTGCCGGCCTAACGCACCGCTCCGCGCGGTGCCGCCGGCCAATCCCTTCCGCCGGCGGAGGAGGGACTTCCGCCGGGAGCCGGAAGCGGGTCTCTCATGCGAGCGGGTGGTTGAGTCTCGGCTCGGAGACGTTCGGGCCCCGGAGCCGCCGCCGCCGCCTCCTCCTCCTCCGCGCCCCCCTCCCCGCTGTGCTGCCGCTGCCTGCTCCTCCTCCCGCCCCCCTCTCCGCTCTCCTCCTCCTGGCATCCGGCGGCGGCGCGGCCCGGCCCCGGCGGCGGCGGCGCGGCGAGAGGCCCCGGCGCTACCGGAAAGCTCGGCAGGAGCGAGAGGCCCCGGCGCCTGCGGGACCCCCCCTCTCCCCCGTGACCGCCCGTCTTCTCCCCGTCGAGGTTCGGTCCCAGGGCGGTGGCGGCTGCTGGTGACAGGTGAGTGCGAGGGGTCTCCCGCGGCCCGCGCCCTCCCGGCGGCGGCGGCCGCTTGGGCCGCTCCCCACCTCCCCGTGTGAGGGGGAATGGCGCAGCTGGAGGGGGAACAGGACCCCCCCCCCCGCTCCGCCACTCGCCACCCCCCTCGCACCGGGGAGGCGGCCGGAGCCGCCATCTTCCCACCCGAGGCGGTTCCCGGGGGAGAGGTAGGAGGGAGGAGGAGGAGGAGGAGGGATCCCGGCTCGGGGCCTTGGTGGTGGCGGGGCGTAGGGCGAGTCGCCGGGCTGGGCCGCCGGGGCCGCTCCCGCACTGCGGCCTCGCCAAGCAACGCTCCGTGCCCCGGCCCCGACGGGTGGCCGGGCAGCGGCCGAGTGAGCTCTGCCCAGCGCGGCGGTTTGGCGTTGCCGGGAGATCTCTCCGTGCGCAGCGGGTGCGAGCGGCTCTGGAGCCGGTGGGGAAGGGGCGAGCGGTGCGAGGGCACGCCTGGAGCACCGGCTGCACGGCGCGCTCCGGCTGCCCGCCCGTGGCGGGTGGGACCTGTGACCCCGTCTCGGCTGGAGCGAGTGGCGGGTGCGGGCGGTGCCGGCCCCTCGCCCGTGGGCGCGGGCAGGTGCAGGGCAGCGCTGGCTTCTCTCGGGAGCTGTGGCCTGGGCAGCTGAGCTGGTGGTGCGGGACGTAGCGGGCCAGCTGTGCTGCCGGGTTATGAAGCAAGAGTCGCGAAAGCAGCCACCGCGCAAACGGGTGTTTTTCCCCTCGGATTTTGTTGTCGTTAGGCCTCCGCCGGCTGCTTCAGACAAATTGTTTTCACTCTCGGTTTCAGTTTGTGCAGATGCTCGAAATTACTGCGTAGCTTTGTCCACAGTTTAAACAGATGTGCGCTTGCCAAACAATGTTGTATGAGGTGCCTGTGTGGCAGATAAGTGTAATTATTTTTATTCTGCAGGTAAGGAAATTGAGGCAAAGTGGTTGAGGCTTGCCTGTGGCCACGCAGAGAGAGCTGGTTTCAAAACCACTATTTAAACTTGAGTCACGGTTGGGGTAAAACCATGGGAATTCTGACTTCAGATTCTGCGTCTTGTCTCTGGCCTAATTTTGTTGGTCTCTGCCTGAATCCTTAGTAAAACTGGAGTAGGAGTCCTTCTTAAGTACTGACTCAGGATTGCTATTGAAAGGCATTAACCTTTCATGTGGCTTAAGTTTCACATCAAACTTACCTGGTTTTAAAGGACTGGATACATTTTCAAAGGTCAAAGCGTGTTGTGTTCTTTTTTTAAACTTGCTGGGATTTCAAAACTCTAGGGTTTTGATTCTGATCTGGTAACTGTTTTTATCAGTTGAACTTTCACTTGTTTCCTGCTGACTTGTAAGCATTTCTTAAAGTTAATTCTTGAGATATGAAGCTAATCAGCTTAATCACTCTAGCTATTAGAAGAACATTGATATTTTATAATTTTTTTATTATTATTATTATTATTTTTACGGGAAGTGAAAGGGAGGAAATAACTAGAGTGAGGCCTGATAAAGTACATACAGAAAACAGTGTATGTAATGTCTGGAGAAAATTTTATTTTTCTACGTGTGTTGCTGTTTATATGTGTGTGCTACTTACAAGGAAGCCAGAAATTACTGTTATATTTAATTGGGTTTACATTTTGACAAAAAAAAATTCTTATTGAAACTGAAATAAAAGATTTGCATAAATGAATTAGTAGAAAACATTTTACTTTTTGGATGTTCCTAAAAAAGTTATTGTATATTTTCATGTTCTATGATCAGAACGTTAAGTGCACATAGTGTTTTGGGTTAGATTGAATTGTTTCCCTTCTAACTCTTTCTGTTTTTTCAAGTGTTTACACACAAATGCCTTAAGGGAATAAAGGTGTCAGCGCAAGTGTGTTCTGCCTTGGTTGCTTTTTATGGCTTGCTCTGATGAAGATATACCTATGGAAAGGTATGGATAACTGATACGTGTGTACATACCTTGTTTAGATATGTGTCTGGAACTTAAATCTACTTCAGTGCAGATCAAGGTGGAAGACCTGTAACTGGATACAGTCACAACTTTGGGATTTGGGGCTTTGGGATTTGGATGGTTTTTGTTTCTTTTTGAGACATGTGATAACCATGTAGGCAGCTTCTGGCTCTGATATTTTATGTGATTAGATTGAAATGAACTACTTGCTTTATTTTACTGAAATACAGAATAAATACAATCAGGTTGTCTAATCTACATGTTCTGTGGAGATCTGTTGCTGTGCCTCTTAAGTCTCATATCTGGCAGTGGCTTTGGCTTTAAATCAGTTGTGAGTTTAATTGGCATGGTAATATAAACTCTGTTAAATATTTATTGCATTACCTTACAAAATGCACATGCTAGACACGGAAAAGGCATGTTTCTGGCCATAGTGCATGACAAATCTAAAGTGACAGCTGAAAGGTAGCAAGAAAGGAGTTACAAAGAACAAAGTAGTTAGATGTAGATGTGTTTCACCAGTTTAATTTTTTTTTAAACTAGGTGGCTTTTTGGCCCTTCGGTGCTATTAATATTTAATGGTGCCTGTGTATGTTCATCAGACATTCACATTCTCGTAAATTAACAGGTAAGGTACACAAATAAGCATGTAGAACGCTTGACTTATCTTTTCTTGTGCCTATGATGGAAGGAGCAGGCTTTGTCAAGGGCAATGGCCTTATCAATTGTCTTGAAGAAGAGCGGTCTTGTCTTGGAGATCCTCTGTGAAGGAAGGTGCAAAGGTGGCTGTAGAGGTAGCTAACAAATGCAGCATCGAGAAGGCTATTGCTGGCACAGAGAAAAATGCAAAAGCAACTAGATGAAGAAAGCAACAAAACACAGTTTCAGGTCTGAAGAATATCAAACTTCGGGAGTGTGGTGGGTTTCTTGTACATGTGTGTATGCGCACATGTGAGGAAGTGTTATGTGATGTAAGATGTAAAAAATGTGGTTTACATAGCATTCTGTCCTTTTTAGCATTTACTAGCAAAGTTACATTTTTAGACAACAAGTTTGTGTGACTTAGAAATAACTGTGGAAAATAGCCTTTGGCTGCATTTATTGGTGTCTGTAATCAGTGATATTAAACTAACGTGAATATTGCCAGTCTCTTGTATTTGCATTCAGAATGAACACACAGGTACAAGTAGGAAAGGAAGGATGTTACGAAATAGGACGTTGTAAGGAAGAAAATTACCCCCTCCCCCTGCAGTTTTGTAAGAGGCAGTAGTATGTGGAGAACTATGTAGAAGATGAGGGTGAAATCTGCCCTTGTAATAAAGGCCCCGGAAAGGTGTTTGAACAATGTTATTCCCAAAGCAAGGCACATGCATGCTGAATCCAATACTATAATTTTAGTTGATATAAAACAAGATTTAGGCAGGTGAATTTCACCGTATAAGCTAGTCATTAAATTAGGAAGGGGAAAGTGACGTAGAACTTACTCTTAAATAGAGCTAGTTTTATGTGTTACCTCAAAAAAAGAGAACATGCATGCACGTGCCCTCTTCCCCCCAAACTGGTAATATGCTTTGTCAAAGGTACCACTTGAAAATGTTGTAAATACAGTTGTAAGTTAATGCTTTGGGGAAGTTCTGTTTTCTTTTCCTGTGTATTAACTCCTCTGTGCTAAGCTCAGGGCAAGCCGATATGTTAGAACGGTAAACACGAAAACAGAATACCTCTGAAGCACTTTTCTGAATATAAAATCTTTTAACTTTTTATGAATATAAAACTCAGTGATACTTCACCGGGTCAATAAAACTAATTTAGTGCTGTAAGTACTGGATAATTGAAGAAGATCCATTGCTATTCCGACAGTCTGTTTATTTCTCTTTAAGGATATACCGCCTTTGACTGGCTCATGATAAAAATTTATCTAAAACCAGTAAATATGAGGAACTTGTTAGAAACAGGAGACAAGAAGTTGATTTCTGTAACACCTATTCATTTGAGTTCATCTAGCCAAGTTCCACAAAGTAGTGCAAGAGGGAAACAAACTCTATTAATTGATGCATAGTTGGTATTTTTTAAAGTTTTGGCGATGTGATAGAGCCAAGGATTTATAATCTTTTTTTTCAATTGTCTTTCATATTTCTGTGTTCTCTGTGTGTTTTGCTGTTACCTTTTCTTTCTAAAGAGGGGTGTTCCACCCTCTGTTAGGAAGCAGGCGCTACAGAGTAATAACTGCAGAGAACTGAGATGCTTTGGAGTACTTAAATTAGGTGTGACTGTAATACAGCATAATTGTGCAATTAGGATAGCCGTGACAGTGTTCGTTCTGTGATGTGTGCTGCTGCAGGTATTATGTGTTTCAGGAACAGCAATTAACTCCAAAATTGGAAGTCTGACAGAGGTTACTAATATGTGGCTAGCTACTTGGCCTAGAACATTGCAGGGAATTGGGGAAACACTGTTTTGACGCCCTGATGAATCACCAATTTCTTTGAGCCTTAATCTTTTCCAACGCTCGTTTACCATGGAGGGCTGGGCTATGCATATTCTGGATCCTGTCAGTCCAGCTCCTTAATGGGTAGTTGAATGATGTAATACAAAAGGAATCATTCGTTCATAAGCTGAATGGATTGCCGCCTCTGCACTTCCAGCAGCTCTGTTGTTATTCGCATAAGGCTGTTGGCATGTAAGGAGCTGGTGTCCCCTAGAATATATCCTACAGAAATGGTTTGTTCTGGACTGCCTTTATGGCCGTCTAGAGTTGACAGGTATCTTCAGTTCAGTGTGTGTGTGTGTGTGTATTTAAGGTAGCAGTAACTATGAGAGTTTTAGTTCTGGGCTGTTGCACATATAGATAGACGCATAGATGCCTGTAGATATCTATAGGCATCTATGTGGCATGGTAGCTAATGATGAATTAGACCTGGAACTGCTTTGTCCGTTGGAGACTCCTCCTTATAATGCCTATGTCACTTTCACTATTGAAAATAGCAAACACTGGCGATAGAAAGACTTTGGAAATTACACTGTCAGATGCTATCAGTAGTTCACATGGGACTTATTCAGGAATATACTGAGTTTTGAGAATGTGTGCATTTATTTTATCTAAAGCGTGTCCTGGGCTTTTTGCAAGTCTAAATACTGTATCGCTTAATTTTGCTTTTAGATTTCCTGTGTTTTCTTGCACAAGTATCAGCACAATATTTTCCCTTTGCTTAGATAAATTCTCCCTCAGCTTCTTACTGGCTGTTCCCTGCTAGCTTCTGGAAATAAGCAACGATGATGAATATTAATAGTTTATTGATAGTATTCATAAGGCAGAATCTGTCTTGGGAATGTAGTTACAAACTTGCTTTAAAAAATTGTAGGTTTCTGTTGTTTTCATTAAAGTGTTTCTCTGTATTTCTCAGCAAGCCTAACATTCTGCAATCTATTTTCAAGGATTTTATAATCATAGGATGCCAGTGATCTGACAGAGAATCTTAAGAAACAAAATATTAGTTATATTGAAGAAAAAATATTTAGCCATTTGATAAATCTCACTTGTCAGAAATTTGAAGAAGCTTTACAGTGATATCTCGTGGCAGCTTTTTTTTTTTTGTTAGTGTTGGTATCTGTGATTTTTACAGGTTATAATGCTGTCGCGGTTTGCCCCACAACCAAGTCTGACTCTGACTGTTGGTCAAACAAGGAACTGATGAATCAACAGGCTAATGTCTGAAGTAGCTTACTTTTTCATACCCTGGTGCTGAAGGTTTATGCTCAAGCCTTTTGATATATCCTGCTGCTTTCTGATTCTTGTTCTAGGAATTGGAAAAATAGAGCAAAAATGATGAGTGCATCGGGACACGGTTACTTTAAGTGCTGAGGACCAAAGCTTATAAAAGAGCTACCTATATGTGCAGAATTTGCAATCTTATCTCAGAGTTTCATTCCCATTCAATGTTGTTGCTGCCGGATAGGGACAGAAGATGGACAACATGTTGCTGTTTAAAGCAGCAAGGCAAACAATTTGGGCAAAATATCATTGCATTGGAATGTCTCCAAGATCTTAGGTCTGTGTCCCTGTTCCTGGTTAAAGCTTGTTGTCCAGTTCTTTATAGTACGTATCTAGAAGATTTGTATTATAAAGAAGGGGCAGGGGGTCTTTTTTTTAATGCACCTGTTGCAGCTTAGTTTAAAATCTATTTCATTAAGATTATAATTTTCTGTTTCTTAATTAATGTTGTGTATTTTAACTGCCTGGATTCAAGGAATCAGCAAAATTTTTAGGAGGGTTGTGCCCAATTATTTTGACTTGCAAAGAAGAATCGTCGTCCTTAATTCCAAGCTCAAATATTGGAACAGTCTGTCCTTCAACATTGAGTCAAAACCTGAATTACCAGTAGTTTTGATTACAGTGATACTCTAAAAAGGTGGGGTGCTCTAACTGTGAACAAAAATGCACCCAGTAGGTGATAGTCTTTCATATAGTGTTTTAAAAGTAAGCAAGAGTTGTGTTTGATTTCAGTGAAGCTTGTAGTGAAGGATGGCGGCTTTTTCCAAAAGAGGAAGTAATGCTAAAATGACTGGATTATTTGGGTTAAACTCTGTTTGGCAAAGAGGTTAATGAAATAATCATTGGCAAAAACATTGGCTTCCTTTTGTTATTACAAAACCTTAAAGTTAAATGACACTTCTTCTGCAAGTAGTTTAATTTCACTTTAGATTTGTTTGTGAACATGTTTCAAAACTTAAACTAATGTATTTTAGGTAAATGAGCGCCTTTCAAGTAGTCAGAAAAAAAAAACCAAAGCCCTGAAGGCTGAGAGCAGTTCATCCTAGGCTATATGTTTTGCTGAACAACTGTTGATGAAAATAATCTTTGCATAATAAAGAATTATTGTATACATTCTTATTGGAAGAAATCTTGTCATTGTACCTTTTCATTTATCACTGTAATTATCAACATCTTAGTTGGTTCTGTATATGTCTCCCACCTGGACTTTACATAAGTGTAGAATCTCTTCTTTCTCACTTATCTCAGGCCTGTTCTGACTGACAGTGTATTCTAGCAGCACTGTAACAGCTGTCCCATCAGTTTGCATCAAATCTCTTCCAGAATTCTCATTTTGTGTGCGTTTGAGTTTAGATCCTTGGTGTAAAATTTCTGCTTCCCTGAATGAGGTGTTTATTGTGTGGTCTGGGAATGTGATGACAAAGAACTTAGCAAATCGGCTTTGAAGCTATCTCTGTGTCTTGAAGAATACTTCAAAGCACTAAAAGTATTAAGTGTCCTAGGAGCTTTTAATACAGTTTTTTGACCTCCTCTTGCTTAAGCACAGCACTGATTGAAGACTTGAAACATGGAATCCAAATAACAATATTCTGACATAAGCCTATTAAGACCTGTTGAAGAACGTCAGACTTCTAACCTCAGCCTTGGAACTGCCCTAATTATTAACCTTATAGCTTCAAGTGATGTTTTTAGTTTTGTCTTTCATCGTAAAATACTGCATCCTCTTCTGCCAACTTCTGAATTTTTCTGAAGAAGGTGCTGTCCGTAAAATCCTGCCCAGCAGAGCTAGGTTACTTATTTCCTTTACCTTTGTGAACTGTATTGCCTAGAGTCACTGGCAGCATTGTGACTCTGCATTGGCCATTTTCTGGGTAGCAGAGTAGTGAAGTATGCGGAAAACTTAAAGATCCTATTGGTAAATCAGAAGGAGGAACATTCGGTAATTGAAACAAGGAAGTTCGTTGTTCCCAGCATTGCTAAACTGACACTCTTCATGCACAACATTTAACTTGTTCCCTCTGAGCAAGCGCTAAAGCTGCTGATACTTTGTCATGTGTCGTATCTTTTGAAGACTTAGTGTTTCTTTGAAGAATTGTGGAAGGCCAAATGGACCATCAGTTGCTGCATCTTGGCTTTGAAAATTGATGCATCTGATAAAATACTGTAGAACTTGCAGTTGTTTTGTGAAAGCAAAAATATTTATAAAATGACAGGTCCATTTACTGCGGGACTGGCATGCTGAGATGCTGGCAAGTTTGTTAGCCAGCAAAGCTCAGTATCTCTTCATTCCAAGTCAGGAACCAGTTTCAGTCTTGAAATGAAAACTGCCTCCCATGATGAAAGTGTGACAGTTTCTGTAAACCTTATTGCTCTTTGTGAGCTGTTAGAGTACTTAATTGTTGCTTCCTTCAGCGGAGTAATCTCTCTGACTTCCTGTCAGTAGATACTTTAAGGAAAAGCAAACCTCAAAAAAACTCCTTGATTAAGTGAGAGCAAGCCAGCTATGTAGGAAGAGAAGGGAAACGAGGAAAACATAGTATTATGCAAGATATTATCCTTGCATAATAATTCCTCATGTGTGCATGAGTTCAGAGAAGATATGATGGAATGAGACAGACTTATTATCTAGAGTGCCAAAGTAAACTCACCTGCTGGAAATAAGATGTGTCTCAAAATGAAGAACTACAGTTCTTAGGAAAAAAAATATCTGAGACATCTTTCATGTGGCTTTTTTTCTTCATGTGGTGTCTTGGTTGGCTATGGGAAGGAGTAATGTAGGCTGAAGACATGTGGAAGTTTTTTGGAAGTTTCCCTTATCTTAAGTAACTAAAACTTCTGAAAATGCCTATTTTACAGTAGTACAGAAATGAACACAATTTTTTTAAGTCCTAGTATAGGTATCAGCTCCTGCCCTATCCACTCCAGGGCAATTTTTAATTTTCTTTCCAGTTCAGTTTACTGCTTCTAGTCAATTGTGTCCTGGTCTTCTGCTTTCTGTGTGTACAGGGGTATTGTGCAATTGTTAATTTGTGAGCTCAGTGTGGACAAGCAACATGGGTGATGATAGTTGATGATTAATTAGATGACATTTTACATTTGATGGTGCTAAACTTCAGAAACAGATTTTTGTGATGCTTTCCTAATGTTTGCATTAAGTGAAAAAAAAAATCATTTCTGCATCGGTGAATGATATTTGACATTAAATATTGGTATTACATTAAAAGCCTGCAGTAGTCTCCCAGCTAGTTTGTAGGCATATAGATATCTGAAGTTACTGAGAAGCTTTGACTTTCAGAGAAAAATGCAGTTAGGCTATCAGAGATCACGCCAAACCAACTAGAGTTAATATTCATGCAGCAGGTAAACAATTTTAGCAGTTAAAATTATGTATATTAGTAAAAATACCAACACTTTTAATTTATTTTCACTATGTCAGCTTTGCCTTGTATTTGCAGATCAGAACCTCACTGCTCCTACAAGAAATTAATGTGAGCAGTGGGTTAGTATAATGTATAATGCCTATGCTCTGATGAAAACCTCATCAGTTTTTAAAATACATGAATTTTTAAAAAATCTTGCAGAAGGAGGGAGCTTCCATCACATTCTACAGTTTCTGTTAACTCATGTTTGGCATAAACATGATCTTTTTTTTGTTTTACACTTGGCCATTATTTAGGCTGGTTGTTTTTAGAGGATTATAGGCAAAATTACTCTCCCTTTACAGTCAGGCTAGTAGTGCAACTACTGTGTAGTTCTCTCTAATTGTTTGTAGAAAAGGGGAATTGTTCAAATTTATTCCAGTTCTGTTCTTGCTGGTAATGTTTTCTGTCCTGCAAAAATAAGAAGACACACCAAGGCTGAGAGGCAGAGAGGAGATCAAATGCTCATGAACCTATACCGAGGGCAAGTGATGAAGTATTTTGGTGGAAAATCATTATACTTTGAGGTACTTGCCTAATGTGCTTGAGTGGCAAATTCCTGGTCTCTTTCCTGAGAGAGATAAAAGACCTTTTTCCTCCAGTGTGAGATGTTTTCTGCTTTCTGTAGGCCTTGGTAATGAATGTAGAATTTGTGATTCTACATTCAACTAAACAGAACAACTTTAGAGGAGAAGATGGCGTTGTGGAGAATTATAAATACTTTATCTTAAGGTAGCTTCCCACCTTTCATTTCAGAATTGTCATGATTTGGCTGAGCTGCTAACAATTTTAACTCTGCCATTTGAGGGGTTTGCTCAGATAATGCACAAATGGGAGAGTTAAGGGTTTATTTTAATTAACAGTTTGGTACTTTTAAAAATCGTCATCTGATAAAAGAATATCTTATCTGATGTAATAATTATGATAGAAATTAAATATGCATGTCTGTGGGTAACCTGCAAGGCGTGTGCTCTTAGTCCACTTACAGTGAAGAAAACAAGCTTGTGGCTTTGTGATGGATGTGCTACACGAAGCAACTCCTGTTAATTAACGAGTTGGGTTTCTTGATGTTATGTGCTTCAGCCTGCAGTCAGGAGAGTGCTGCTTCAGGTCTGGAAATGGAGAACAAGCTGTAAGCAAACTGAAAACTGCTCATGACACAATGACACTTGTCTTCAAGGCACATGACATTCTTATCAGGCACAAAAATTTCTTCCCAGTGGGAAGAAACATCTGGTGCATTGTAATACTGAAGGGGATGTGATCTACAGGCTTACTAATCCATTTCTTGAGAGATACTTCAGTGCATATCAGATAGTACCGGTGTGTGAAATTTTCCTTCCTGGTGTGTGGCAATTCTGTGTGAGACCTCTCAATACAGTGAAAAGATAGATATTTAAAATACAATGCATAAAAGTCTAGACATAAAAAAGATAAATCAGGATTATTTGGTGGTGGCGTCATCCTGTTATCAAGATCTTTCTTCCTGTTGTTTGAGATCAAGTGAGTGAATAAGACTGTAAATTATGCCTTTTCCATTTTTCCTGCTCTTGACTAGAAGTTTTTCATATACCTCTGTATAGAGTTCTTATCATTTAACCACTGTCAGGATTTTTTTGTATTTTATCACCTTTCTTTAGTAACTTATTGCTTCATATCTCTCAGACAACTGATTTACTGTAACAATCTGAATTTTTAGGTTTATGGAGTAATCTGTTTTAGTGTGTGGTTTCATCGTACAAGTTCGTGTGTGAGTTAGCTCAGTAAATGATGAAGTTGGAAATGGCTTGTGAAGCCTAGTGCAGAAATGTTTCATGGATCTTTAAATACGGAAATACAGCGTTCCCTTTAAATAGCAAGGTTTACTGTTTCTCTTGAAGTCTCAGCCATTCTTAGAGGAGAGACTGAAGAGATAATTAATGGAATTGCAGAACAGTTTGGAGGCCATTAGCCTTATTAAGAACACAAGTTTTTTTTCAAAAAAAAAATCTGAAGTGGATGCAGCAGTACCTCTAAACCATTTGAGCTGGTGCTTGCTATTACAGGATGTTAAAACTGTACAGGATTAACATTTAGGTGGTCTTCTGACAGAGTGCATTCCTTGCTAACACCCAGTTGCTGTGTGTGTTTTAAAATGCCTTGCACCTGCCAGGTGTCCAGTTGCAGGTTCACTCTTCATGCTTATGTTTCTCTCCAAGAACCAAAAAGTTGCGTTTTTCTGGGTGCTGACTGGAAGTGCCTGGGCATAAGCAGTTTTCTTGGCAGGAAGGAAAACTGAAGCAAATCAGATGGTACTTCTCTTTGGTTTTATTTTGGTTTGTTTTTTTTTTTTTTTAACTCTTAACTTCCCAGCCACCATGCTGGCACATACACTGGATGCATGTGCGTTTTGAAACCTTCATCTGTCAGACTTTGATAAATGTCTGGATCACACTAAGCTCCAGAGGTGAAATTTTTGACTTTTCCCCCACCTGTTTAGCTAATTGGCAGTTAAACAAATTCAGAGCCTTGTGATGATTTTTAAAATAGTAGCGTATTCAGTATTTAACTTCTGTAGACACGTGCTGTGGCTAAATATTTATGTCATGTCAGCTTTTTAATTGCTGTTGTGTAATACAGAGTTTACAAGTGATGTAGGCACAATGATGATAGTGGAGATCGCCACTGACAGATGTACTTTTTGCAGTGGTTAGATTTTTTTGTTCACAGCTATTTTGTCTGCTGTGGTAATGTAACCACTTCACAGTATATTTTCTTTTAAATAATGCCATCCTTTGAATAATTGGTTGCTGTATTTGTTCTGTAAAGAGAATAATTTCCTGCTTTCAAAGGAGAGATGGAAAACCCTGAGCTCTGTCACAGGCTTTCTGTATCAGAGCGATACAGCTTTGCAGGGTTGTTCACCTACAGAGTGGCAACATGTGCCCCATGCAGTGGGATGGTGGTTCTACTCTTACATTAACAGCTGAAAGTCTTCTAAAACAGCCATCTGCTTAAAATTGTAAGCTCCAGTTTTTATCACTGCTTATAATTCTAAGGTGAAGGGAAACTTGCAGCCTTTCAGGATTAGGATTTGTCAGTTTTTCTTGATGATGCTCTATCCTGTATCGGAGCTAGCAGCTTTACCTGGGCTGAGAACATGATTAACTCTTGACGTATTACCTATACCTTGGGTATTCAAAACCCTTGTGAAAGGTAAACTTACTTTAAACAGGAGTTAATGTATTAATAGCATACTTTTGGAAACAGCATCTTGTTTCTCATATCAACTATGTGATGTTTTCAGCAGGTGCTAAAACTCTTTCCAAAGCTGAAGTCAGTGGTAGCTCTGACTTCTGCCTGGTGGCATGATCCTTGTGGGTAGTAAAGGGTGTGAAAGACACTGAGAAGGCATGTTATCTCTGGTGGTAGAAAGAGCGTTTCTGGCCTGCAACTGGTGAGGCTTAAGTTAAGCAGTGCACCTCTGTTTTGAAAACATTTTAGGATTTTCTCATGTTACTGGAAGTGTATTTCTGTATTAGCCTTGTGAAAAGTTTATCCTAATCTGTGTTTAAAGTTTTTAAAATGTTTGCTAGGAAGAGTTCTGCACAAAGCCAAACTCAAATCTATTTTTGTTTGTGCTTGCTGGAAGAGCAATGAAAAGATCTTTTATTCCAGTGAGCTTTTTTGTTTTATGGTGTTGCTGTTTGCAATGTGAAAGTTAGTTGTCAGCACTTGCATTTGTAAATCTCTTTTTAAGGGCTGATTACTCTGCGCTGAAAGTTGGCAGGCAAGATCTCAGGCCTAGAGCATTGTTCGGGGTTTTGCATGTTTTTAAATAACAGATCTATCTGACTGGTTTGACTGGGAGAATGCATGCTGCTACTCATACTCTTCTAACTCTAGACAGCAAAACAGACTACATAAAAGCACTCTTTGAATATGAATTAGAGAAATTAGAGACTACTACTAATGAAAGCAGAGGTGGGAGGATTGAGGGCTACACTCGAGGGAGGTTTGGGGGGGTTGGCGGGGGCAGTAGTGGTTTTCATTGGCTGTATAATGATTGAGTAGATGTCTCTTCCGAGCTGTTTGCAAGGTTGACGGTGTATGTGGATGCAGTGTGTATATAAATATCTTCAGACAGTTGAATGTTAACTCTGCTAGTACTGTAAGATACGTAAACTGGAACTAAAAAGCAGTGTAAAGGTTAGCCTGGTGTTGGCACCATAGTAACACATGTGTGGCTTTTGGATGAGAGCAGTCCCAGCTCTGCTTGACTTGGCATCCAGACAAGAGTGATCACGTGGCTGTGTGCAGTTACCTGTATAGTCATCCCGTGGAGCGCTGCTGGTTTGCATCTGGCATCTTCTGAAATGTCAGAATTCTGAAATCATCTTCGTTTCAGAAGATGGAATTCTTATAACAGGATGCATTTGAAAATATTTGCCAGTAAAGAACCATGTTGTCGACTTTAAAAAAAAAAAAAGAAAAAAAAAAAAAAACAAACCCAAGCAAACAAAAAAAAACCAAAAACAAAACCAGAAACCAAACACCACCACACCCTGGCCCCCGTGCCTCGCCTCCAAAATCCCCCAGCTTTTTATTTCTAAAAGTGGTTGTGGATGTTGCAGAAGGAATCCAGAAGGTTGAAGTATGGGCTACCTGTGTTGCTCGGCCAGGTGGTCTCAGTCCATCCTGAGAATGTTCTTGTAAGTCCTCAGGTTAACCACTGCTGACCAGGTCCCCACAGGGGCAGATCTGTACAAGTACAGAGTTACTGCTCCTGTCATCCTTGTTCTAGTGAGAAAACAACTGTATTAAGGTGCTCTTCTCCTTCCTGTTGCAATTACTAATTTAGCAGACTGAGCACTGTGCTGTAGTTTTGGGGACAGTAAGGACTTAATGGTTGAATGTTGTGCAGTTCCTAAAGAAATGTGCTTTTACCTGGATTTTAACCTTCTAGAGGATAAGTGTCTTGCCTACTTACAAACCAAGTTTAAACTGCTTTTGGTAAGCTTCAGTAAAATCCATGCAGTTTCTCTTGGATTAGGTAGTTCTGGAAATAAGTATCTGCATGTCTCAAGAGTAACTTTGCTTTTCACGTAATGTATCTGAAGTTGTTGAACTTGACTAATTACTCTGTGATGATCGAATGACAAGCCAGAAGGAAAAATAAAAGTTTACTATACACGCTTACAGAATTGATATTATACATAATATTACAAATTTATAAGTTTGTACTTCTAAATCAACTCATAAATGCAGGCCATTCTGTAGACTGTGTGACTAGACATAATTTTTGGAAGACATAGGGTTTTTTGTAAATCTGCTTTCTGTAGACTGGAAATGTTATTTAAAAGCTTACTCAAGACATTGTGTGCCTCTGAAAGTTTTTCTTGTGTTTTTTAAGTAAACGGAATAGAAAAAAAAAAATACCGTCTACTTCTGACAGCTCAATGTTCTGCCGTAGGTATTGCTATCTCTGTCCCAAACAGGTCTGCCAGCTTGCCTTTTTCTCTTGAATGTCTCCTGTGTATTGCAGCAGCATGTATTTATGCAGAGGTAGAGCTTACCAATAAGCAATTCAGCGTATCTTTTAAAGTGGTGAGCAAGTTAACTCTTCAATGGGATGATAATTTTATTGCTGCGTTAAAATGCTGCACTTAACTTGCTTGCTAATTTGACTATTAAACTAGCATCTGAAGAGGACGGACTGTCTTCGAAACTATCTGTAGTTTCTAGCACTATCAGATATTGATTGTGGTTCCTCTAAATAAGCTTGTTTATGAAACTGTCAATATAATGAAAAATGTGCTAAAACACATCCTGTGAACAGCCTTAAACACTTTGTGGTCTTTATTTCTCTCTCTTGAAGTAACACTACTTTTTCCACAAACACTGTACTATCTGACATGATAGTCATGGAAGCATGCTGTCATACAGGTTTTATGCCTTAAGAGACTGGTCAGTGGCAACTCCGTGGTGGAAAAGTTGATGGCACTAACTTTCCGGAACAGCCCTGCACATGAAGTCGTTTTGAAGGATATCACAACAGATGGGATTTTGCAGCAGAGCATTTGATATCCTAGGGACCTGTAGCAGTGTGACATGCTAAGTGAAGAAAATTGCGAAGGGAACTCCTTCTGCATTTGATGTCTTTCAATATGGCTTACCATCTGCAGAGAGGCAATAGCTGATCAGTGTTAAAAGTGTGGGACTTAAAAAGCAAGTTGGATATCCTCTTTAAACACATTATATAGTATCTTGCTTGTTTTGAGAGCCATTTTGATCCTGAATGATCAAAATGCAACTTAAATATATGCGTTTGGCATTGTGGTTATTAAAAAAAAACTTGTTCACAACATGAGTGGATATAGTGTGGTGTGTATCACAATAAATCTATGTAACTAATGAGAATACGATTATTAGCCTGACTAATCCAAAGTAACCTATAGCTTCAGTCTAGACCTAGCCTGTAATGAGCGTCTTGTGTAATCTCATCTAAAGGACTTCTGAAAAGCCGTAGAATGATGTGCTGCTTTGATTGCTGGTGCCTTGCCCAAGAAGTTGGAAGTTGCAATGTGCACATTGCAGTAATGTTATCTATCAAGCTGGCTAACAACTTGTCTACCCTCAGCTGAAATTAATGATTTAGCTGAATATTTTGTACTTGATGGCCAGTCAGCAAGTGCTTTAAAGGACGTATGTGTAGTGGAACTTTATTCTCATTTGTTAGACTCACATGATCTTGTCTGTTTTCCTTCCATAATCCATAGATTTACAAAGTACTGATGCTTCCGTACCAGAGGATGGAAGAGATTGCAGCATGACAGGTGGATCCTAGAAGGGAATGGGAGTGTGTGAGATAAGCAGGCAACATAGAGGGGTTCAAAGAAGTACCTCAGCATTGATTTGGGCATCAAAACTGAGTAGATAACATCATTGCTGACTGAAACATATTTGTCTTTCTGTAAAGTAGACTGCAGCTTGTGAATCTGGACTAATGTGTGTGCTTAAGGTCTAGTAGGAACAGCAGTCGAGATTGTATACAGCGAACGTGAAATGTGGTAAGAAGTCTTGTCCTCTTTTTAGAAAATATTAAACTGAAATTTTAAAAAGCTAAAACCAATTTTTTTAAAGCATGTTAACAGAAGCATTCTCTGAGAAGCTTAGACACCTTCGGCATTGTTAATGTGCATCCAACTTCCCATGCCTGGGTTTGAGCAGCACAAAGTCTAGTTATTTAATGCTTGCTTTTTAAAAATTGCTTTCATCCTGAGGATGACTTTTGGTTATTTTATAAAATACAAGCATCCTGAACGAATTCCAGACTTTCTGCCATGTAGACTCTGTGTGTGTTCATGTGTGTGTAACACTGTATGTAAGCGGCAATATAATTTTTTTCACTTCTTTTGTGTGGGTTTTTTTTCTGTGTCATTTCTGCCTTACTTAAATAGTTTCTATTCCAAGATGAGAGGCACAGTGTTAGGAAAAAAAACTTCTGGGACTGTAACACTGACACAGTGCATGTGTTTCAAAAACATGTTTTTCATGCTGACTTTACATCAATAGCATGAAGTGATAAGCAACTGTTCATGTAAGCTGAATATTTCGTCCTGTCAGGGATATGTAATTGTAATTGTTTCTTCAACTGTGTGTGCAAAACATCCTATCTTCTGCATAATCCCGTAATACAGGCACTTGAATCAGTTCATAGATGAATGTCAAAATTATTTGAAAATTTTGGAATGTATTCAGTCAGTTGCATGAGAGGCTTTTGTCCATTTCAAAATATAGTGTAGAGGACATTCCATGGAAGGCCATGATGCCATAGAGTGAAAGAAATACTTTTTTACTCTAGTCTTTCGGAGTCAAGATACCTTAAAAAGAGCTTATGCTGCTAGAGAATGGAATCATACAATTACTTTCCATGTGCTGCAAATCTTTACTTCTATTTTTTAAGGAGACTGTAGAGAATCTCTCTCTGAAATTTGGTGTCACCAACTTGAAGGGAATAAATTTCTCTTGCACATTGTTACAGATGGAGTACTGAAATTTCCAGGTAAATAAGTAACTCAAAAAGCATATTACAACTTACTCATAGTCCTTTTAGAGAAGATAAATAAAAAAATTACACTGTTTTTTCATCCCAATATTTACTTTCTGAGACTTCGTGCTTTAAATGAGCTTTTCTTGTTTTTTTTAAAGACCAGACATTTTTAAAAATAACAGTATTAAATAATAGTATCAGATTTCAAGGCGAAGTCAGACTTTCAACTCTACTTAGCTTTCTATTTGTCTAATCAAATAAAATAACATTTTAGGATGATGGAGCAGAACAACTTGTTGAGCGTTACTAATGTAGCAGAACTGTTGTAACACGCTGCTTTAAATTTGCAGAGATTAAGTGACTGTCAGAGTAGTTGTAGAAGACAAAGATTGGTTTGTGACTAAATGCTTTTTAATAAGTTAAGTCAGTCTACCAGGTGGTATGAAGAAGTCATGGGTTGAAAACCAATCTGAGTAATTAAGGTGAGAATCAAGTGAAACTTTCCCAGTGGAATTTCCCTGCCCAGTGCTGTGGCAAGTGTTCATCTGTGCTCCTGAGGCAGCCAGCGACTGGGAGCTGAGCATATCTGCAAGACTGCTTTGTCCTCACCTTCTGCCATAACACTTTCCCTGAACCCATAACCCTGACCGTGGTGTGTGAAAGTTCTTTCGACCTTTGGTCTGAATCAGGATGGCACGTCTGGAGTGGCTGTGAGTTCTCAGGAATTTCGGCAACCGCTTACAGAATCTTTTGTCTTCCTTTTTCTGCAGCTTACAAAGGTGACCAGTAAAGTTCTCTCTGAGCAGCCAAAAAGCAGACAGCTCATGACTTCTGATCAGGACACTAAAGTTGTGGCTGAACCGCAGGTGCAGCAAGTACAAGAAGTTAAAGACGGTTCTCATCTAGTAAGTATTATAATTACATATTTCCCTGGTAGAAGTGTGGCATGAAACAGGTTTTTTTACTATGTTTTAATCAAAACTGTATCTCAGAACATTTTAGAAGACAGTTGGCTGATAGCATTATTGCAACATAAAATGCTAGAACAGAGCTGTTGAAAGTGGGTAATTCTCCGTACTGAGTAGGAGCCTCTACTTAACTTTTCTTCAGCCCTACAGGGGATTTAAATAAACTGCAAGTTACACCACTTTGCACTCGTTTAAGGTACCAGGCTTTTTAGGCTGTGCAGGAATTGTATTATTGGTCTCGAGTAAAGTTCTAGTGCACACATTAACATGTGAGGAAAATGCAGGAAGTGCACTTGGCGTGTATCTGTTATTGAAAAAATTACAAGCAGGAAATTGCATTCTGTAACAAGGAATTTCGCTCGGTCAGTTCTGCCAAATGGCACATGCTCCTGCTTCTGTGCTCCTGTGCAGCATGCTTTTGGCAGTTCATACAGCAGATACTACCGTGTGTACAGATGTTACTGTAAATGTTACGTATGTCTTCAAGATTGAATACTTGATGTGTGTATGAACTCTAAACATTGTATTTTCGCCTTTAGCCGTTGACTGTATATTGGGAGGAATGTTTCCTCTTTGGACATCTTGAACAATGTGGTTTCGGTGTGTGTTCTGCTAGGCGCTTAGCCTGGGCTGTGCTAAGCAGCAGTTGCTTACTGCTTCAGTTTACCTTGCAACAAGCACTAAAGAGAGTTTTGAAAAACACTGTAAACTTGAGCTTTTCTAAACTAAGCAAGCTGGTGAGTTTTTTCTTTATTGTTCCCCCCTCCCTTTTTTTTTAATTTGGTATTCTGGGTTCTCTTCTGCTCTGTTTACCTTTCTCAGATGTGAATTTTATCTATTTGACAATAGAGGAAAACGGTGAACCCATTTCTGTGCCATACTTGTGAAAGTTGAGCTTTTGTGAAGTTTGTGGGTTTGTTGTTGGTCATCCGTCCTGTCCCTCCCCCAGCCCTATACTCCAGGCATTAATTCCAAGAAACCAGTGTGTAGGCTTGAGTAAGGCTCTCGCAGATTTGCTTCAAAAGCTTGGAACTGTCAATGTGCTTTCAACAGGTGCATTACTACCAAAGGTGGTTTTAGTCTTCACATTGATGCTAGTTCTTTTAATTTGGCATACCGGAATTTTTATAAAGCTATGTGCAAACTTGGATTTAAATCTTTCTTTCTCCAAGTATGAAAGAATAGAAATTGAGAAACCATTGCTTTCGGTATTAAAAAAATCTATCTGCTTTTTTTCCTTAGTAGAGGAGACTAATATCAATTTTGATACCTTGCAATGTATCCATAGTGCTGTAATGGTGCATTTCAAATAACTAATTCTTTTGAGATTAAAGCTTTTCCTTTGCTGAATATTTAATTTAAAAAAAAAATGAGATCTGTAGCTTATTAAGCTTTTTTAAAGTTTTATCAGTATCATACTCTTACATGCACAGCATCAGAAGGTCATTTTGTTGTATGGGAATCATTGCCAATATATGCTATTAAAAGTGTTGTTTTCAAGATGACATGCTTGCATGAGTGTATTTTGTGAGTGCTTCAGGACTTCACTTGCAAGTTTTGGGAACAAGGCTATAGTTTGAGAAAAACATCAAGGAGTACAGAAAAGACAGCAAACTAAAATCATCAAGACAATTTAATCTTTCCAAAAATGTGATAGGAAAGAGAACTTGACTTGATTGCATTTAGGCAGTACATGCTTCAGGTTAACTGAAAATCACCTGCTGTTTCTTGTGTGTCTTAATTATTTTGAGATCAGAAGGCTACACTGCGTAAAGATATAGATGCATGTTTGTGGTGATCCCTACTTCAGTGTGTATTTGATATGGGGCCATACTGCCATGGTATCTAGTGAGATTTCTAGGATTTTTTTAAATAGACTTAAAAGAAGTTTGCTGAATCACATTCTCTAGCTATTTTGGCTGTGCTGTTCTACTAGGGTGCGGCGATACCTGGTCTGAGTGCTTTTGTGGCAGTTCAGGAGGAAAGCTGTATAATTTCTACTGGAAAATTTGATACACCTCTGTAGCGACTGGCAAAATAACTCCGTGTATGCTAGTCTTAATTCTGAAGTGATTATGAAAGTATTTTTAATTATATCTTTAAATATTAACGATAAATTTTTGTAATTATTACTTTAGTCATCTGTTTTCTTTGGCAGGAGCAAAACTTAACAGACATTCTACTATCAGTAATGTTGGACAGATAGTCAATAGCAACTGAATTAAAATGAAAGTTTTAATATTATGATGGAACCCTTCAGAAATAACTTTCCAGGGTTGCTTATGGTAATGCTACAGAAGTCTCTTGTTTACTAACAGTTCTCAAAGGCTTAATCTCATGGGGAGGGAGGCAAAATAATTTCTTCTGCCTTGAAGTAGCTATAAAACTATATGCTATTTAATGCCTAATGTAGCTTTCCCATAAGCCTAGTATGGTCCATTTCCAACAACAGCTCTTCTTGAATTTGGCTGATTTTTAGTAGTGTTAAACAGCAGGATTTCAGTGATTCTCTATGCAGGTCCGTTGAAGGAAGTTAACAACTTGAGGATCCTTGTAAATTTATTACAGGTAGCTTACACTTACACTGGAGATAGATAATTTAGAGGATACTAGCAAATCCTTAGTTTTGATAAATTTGGGAGTTAAATATACTGGTATTTCTGGTGCTTTTTTTAACCTGGAGGCAGGCTTTGTCACTTCAGTTGACCTCTATAATTGAATTTTTTTTTGTCGTCTTATTGACACTTACTCTTTCTGAGAAAGTCCTTGTCAGACTTGATCCGGGAAAGTCAGTGTTTAAGAAATGTTTCACTCCCTTTTGACTCGCTTGTTTCCTTTTGATCAGTAACACTTTGCTGGTAGAAATTAGAGATCAGTCTCTGAGGAAAGAGACCAAGACCCAAATCCTGTGCTGGCGATAGTTTGTGACCTGTCTCTGCTAAACAGGACTTCAGTAACCTTTAGTGGTAAGGGCATGGTCTTTTTCCTTGCTCGTTGATCCTAAACTCTTCCCCTGCTGTGCCCACACTTGAGTATGTGGCCTCTCAGAGCACTTTCCAAGGACCAAGGAACCTTGATTGGCTGAATCAAAGACCTGGTGTGGAAAATTGAAATTAACTTTAGAAGAGATTCTTGTCATCAAGTGACAACAGGTTCTGCAAATGTTGGTGTGTTCCAGTGGAGAATATTAGCATGGGGCTGTTTAAATTTGCTGTTTGAATGTGATATAAGCATTATCCATTCTTTTTCCAGTTGAATAATTACCAGGTGTTGCCATGGGCTGCTTTTAATGGGAATTCAGATGGATGTGGTGCGCTGGTTTTTGTCAATGCTTACAGGTACTGTAAAGACAAGTTTGATCATATTGTTCGTTCTAAGGACAAGAAAAATAGCTAGTAAGTCAGAAAACTTAAGATGGGACTTAATTGTACTTCCCAAAATATTTATCATAGGAGGTAATATGGAAGGATGTCTTGGGCTTAGAGCTGCTAGGTTATGTTGTTCAAAAATTGTTTTGCACCCTGTTCAAGAATAAGCCTCATAAAATAAAAAGAGACTAAGGAAGTTAGATTTACTGGTTTAGTATAGGACCTCATTTAATAGTTTAGTGAAAATTCAGTATAGCATATAATCCTCAGATCACTTAACAATACCCAGTATTACATACAGTATGTGCCAATTAAGAGTTAAGTAGCAGCGTATATAACACATAGGTGGTATTTAATAGTTCAAGAGATCATTAATAGCTTTAAATGAGAGATGGGAGGATTAGACCTTAAACTAAACACGTGTGATATCAGCATCATGAAGGATCAATACTGCTCAGTGTTCACTTTGTCACATTATTGTAGACTTAGACTGTAAGAGAAGTGCTGAATAATTCTGCACCTGTAGATTTAGATTAGAAATTAGGAAAAAATTTTTTACGATGCGGGTTATAGAACACTGGAACAGGATGCCCAGAAAGGTGGTGGAGGCCCCATCTCTGGAAACGTTCAAGGCCAGGCTGGATGAGGCTCTGAGCAACCTGATCTAGTCAGGGATGTCCCTGCTCCTTGCAGGGGGGTTGGACTAGATGACCTTTGAAGGTCCCTTCCAACCCTAACCATTCTATGATTCTATGACTTCTAATGATTAATTGATTTAATGTGTAAAATGTGTATTTAAGCTTTTAACAGTCCATTTAACCTTGATATATTGGAGGGAAGGTTGAACAATCTGACCAGCTATTTCCAGAAGCCCTCAGTAGTGACGCTGCGATGTCGTTTTGATGTCACTCTTCTCTTGTCCCTTAACTGGTGGTGGGTATGACATCAGGTATGGCCTTGGGAGTGCAGGATAATCACTGTTTTAACTTGTGCTATTGTAACTTTTAAAGCTAGACTATATTTTAAAACTTGGATCTGTAAGACTATATATGGGAATAAACCCTAATTCCTTGAGAAGGAATAGGTACCTATAGAAATGAAAGTAGATGGGGAGGTTTACTGCTGTCGATAAGCATGTTGACTTCCTGCCTTCAGCATAGGTGAGTTCAGGGCATAGGACTAAAATTGTTCAAGTTATGAAACTGCTGCTTCAGAGCAGTTTTGTTTCATGGAGAGGGAACACCTATTTAGACTTCGAGTAGATGAGAAGTGTACCAGAGCTGAAATATAGATGTATAAAGGAAAAAAAAGACAAAATAAACAAAATCCACCCCCCAGCTGAGCTGGGTTCTGAAGTGGCAGAGCACAAATTCTGTTAGTTCTAAAGTGGTTTTCAAGTCCCATGATGGTGTTTAGCTTAGCCAGAAGGCGTTTAAGACATTGAGTTTTGGAAGTTAAACAAGCAGCCTCAGGGTGATGTAGCATAACAACAGTGTGGGATTTTCTGCTTAAATTTGTTACTGTTGGTTTTGTTTTTACTTTTTTTTTTTAAATTGTTATCCCACAGTAAACAGTATTGAAAAATGTGACATAATGAATGTGCACTATAGGTGCTTAAAAATAGACATAATCCCTGGAACCCTTAGATAAAACCAAAGGAACAAGTACAAAATGTGCCTTTGCATGTAAGGAGAAGGGTATGGGAAAACTGGGAAAAGTTTCTGCTTGCCTGAACTGCTTCACCCATTTTCTTCCCCATAAGTTGATAGCAGAAGTGCTTGTTAAGGCACTGGAAAAATGGACTTTGCCCTGATCCATCTCTTAAAGGCACTTAGTTCCTCTCTAGAAAGCATGTAGTTAGTAATCACCAAGGGAAAAATCTTGCTATTTGTTTACCTGAAGAGGGAGTTTTCTGAATAGTTGGAAACTTTGCAAGTATTACTGTGACTTTATGCTGACATAAAAAACAGTTGAATTATTTACTCATGGCATTTCTTAAAAAAACTATTATAAGTAACTGCCCCCCCCCCCGCACCCCACCTCCTGTTCTTCGTTCCAGGGAATGCTAAAGAGAGGAGTGACTTGGCATAGTTTTAAGTCTGGATCCAAGCATGTTAAATAACTTTGTCCCCCGGGAGAATTAAAAAAAAAATGCAGCAGATGGCAGCAATGGTGCATCAGAGTTCCTATCCTTAAGAACAATATCTCTGCAGGCACTCTGGGGCTTCGTAAGCTTGGGGGGGTGGGGCAAGGTAGTCTTCCTCTTTTCTTTCTTTACAATTTCAAAGCAGACTTGCTGAGGAGAGGATGTATTCCCTAGCCAATTCAGCAGTCTTTTTGGTTGGAGGATTAGTGGTGAATAGGAGGTTTCCCCTGAAAGGTAGCCTATATGGGTCTTTTACATATACAAATCTGACTCTGCCTATGGTGTTTACATTTGTGGCATTTAAATATATGGTAACCTATGTTTAAGAATCTAGAGCACATTATTTTTTTTGTGATTCATTTGTCCTATGAGCAGAATACTTGTCTGGGGAGAAGAATATACTTTGGCAGCTATATTACAGCTTTGCATTTTTTGTGTTACACAGAGTAACACAATGAAGAGAAGTAGGGTAAGAAATTACTCGAATATTGAAATACCTTGTGAAAGCTTCAGAGAAGAGAATAAGTTTCTCTCTGTATAAGGAAGAGAAATTAAACTTCTAGTCTGTTTTATGCTGCTAAATGTGAACTCTACTGTTACTGCAGGAGTGCTTTATAGTGACTTTAAAGTGCAACATTTGAATTTCTAGAGTGCTTCTACCCTTGCTCAGTACTACCTTTTATTTGTAAGTTATTGTAGAATCATGGTTTGGGTTGGAGGGGACCTTCAAAGGTCATCTGGTCCAACCCCCCTGCAAGGAGCAGGGACACCCCTGACTAGATCAGGTTGCTCAGACCCTCAGCCTGCCTTGAACGTTTCCAGAGATGGGGCTTCCACCACCTCTCTGGGCAACCTGTTCCAGCATTCTACCACCCTCGGTGTAAAAAAATTTTTCATAATATCTAATCTAAATCTACCTCGCTCTATTGTGAAACCATTACCCCTTGTCCTGTCGCAGCAGGCCATACTGAAGAGTTTTTCCCTGTATTTCCTGTAGGCCCCTTTTAGGTACTGGAAGACCGCTATAAGGTTTCCCTGGAGCCTCCTCTTCTCCAGGCTGAACAGCCCCAACTCTCTCAGCCTGTGCTCATAGGAGAGGTGCTCCAGCCCTCTAATCATCTTCATGGTCCTCCTCTGGGCCATGAAATTATAAACAGTTTGGGATAGCAAGAGCTTTTTTTAATATTCTATTCTACCTGATTTTAATCTAGCCTGGTTCTACTTACTATGCTTCAGTGCAGCATCATTATTTTTAGTCTTCAGGTGACAACAGGAAATAAAAAATGCTTACTTCTCTTTTGGTTCATTACTTTAAGCAGGTGTTAACTTAGTTTACCAACTAGGTATGAATGAGTAAAAGAGGACCTTACACTTAATTTATTTCTGTGTTGATAGTAGTAGGTTTTCTGCTACAAGAAAAGTAAGCAAAGGAGATTGAAAGGCAAAAGTGACTGTGGATTTCTCTAAAGTTGGATTTTTTTTTTCTTGGAATTTGGAAACAAAGCAGAGATCCTGCAGTTTGGCAGTGACGGGGACCATATAGACAACATAGGTAAGACTTGAATTATGCCTTAAGCTTATGTAGGCTATTTGACTTGCTATGAATGCAGCTGTGAAATCAGTCACAGTGATGACTTATTTACAAAAAAAAAGTAATGATACTGGAATATCAGCATGGATCTCTGTGTTAAGCAGCATTTACCCCGCAAGTATAATTTACAGTGGAAATCAAAATGGACCTTCTGCTAGTTAGTTGAAGGGCAACTGCTTTAATTAGCCTTTGTACCCCTATATACTGCTGTATGAATACAATGAAGGCAAGTTGCCAGGCTGACTTAAAACTAATTCAAGTACATCTTGATTAAACTTGTCATAAGGTGCACAACCAATTGAAAAATAGCACTGAGTTCAATGTACAGCTGAAAGAACACTTGACATAGATTTCAAAGGTCTGTCTTGTCTTACTTTCATCTGTTTTCGATATCTATCTTCTAAGTAACAGAGGAGAGTGGTGCTGTAGTGGTACAGTCTGCAAGCTGTCTGAAGGATGGAGTCCAAATTTGTAATAATAGTAATGGATTTGAGAGGAGATCTGAGTGGTGTAAGGTTATGTAAAGGCAAATAAGAACAACTCTTGTTTAGAGCAGCAGAGATTGCTGAGTACTTTCAGCTTTTTAATTTATTTTTATTTTTTAAGAGAGAGAACCGCTTTTTTAGCAAGTTAAGGGTCTTACAGTAGTAGTCTTCCAATATGTAAATACGCATGTATAAAGATACGACCTTGCTGTCATAAGGTCAGAAATAATTATTTTTATGTACAACAAATAAGACTTATACTGGAACAGACTTTTGGAAGAAGTAGCATTTAATCAAAGTACCTTTTCAATCTGTCTGAGTGTTTTTGTAAAATAATACCACAATTTTTTTTTTTACATAAACTATAATTAATCCTGCCATAGTACCACGAGATGGCTAGATGATTGTGAGGCCCCTTCCAGTGCTGTAAGTCACTGAGGGATTATGTATTCTTTTTTTTTTTTTTTTTTTGTCAGATAACGAATTTAAAAAAAAGGCTTGGAACAGAATTAGCTTCTGATAACGTACAATGACTGTTCAATGGAATACATGAGGTCTTATCTATCTTTAGCTTGTTTTTCCTAAAGAAGTAATCTTGGTGTAGCTTCAGCTCTGGGGGAAGGGAGGAGGAGGAGGAGAAAATGGTCCAAAAAGTGTTTGATCTCGTAGCTTCCACTGGTTCAGTCTTCAAATCAGATTTAAATATGTGAAGCCAGATTGTGTTTATCCTTGTATAGAAAGCAGGAGTTGTATTAAAAGTGAAGGCAAGCATGGTGGTTTCTTTTTTTGGCACACGTGGACATTGTGAAAGATGTCATGTAAATATTTTAATAATTTGGATGAAGGAAAAACTCTTCAGGAAATCAAGTAATGGAAGTTCATAAGACGTGGTAATACTTGTAAACAAACTGTAATCTCATTAGGAGATTTATTTGGCTTGAATATTACAGTGCATATTATGAAATGCTAAAACATTGCTCAGCAACTGGGATTTGGACTTTGAGTGGCAATGACATATGAACCCCTGCATGGTTTTAAAGTGTGCTATTTTTGGCAGCTGGGTGTTGGCTTGTCTCCTCAGTAGCAGTAGAAAGTTAGTGTATAGGGGAAGGTGATTTGCAATGGGAAGACTCCTCTGACGCTACTTATTAAACATGGGCTGCTGCTTCAGTAAAGAATTGAGTAACAGCACAAATGAGGAGAAAACCAGATTGTTACAAAAATCTGTGGAAGAGGAAGCACCAGAGTCAAGGATAAGTAAAACTTTATCTTCAATTTTAGGAATTGTGGAAAGCCAGGATCTGCATACAGTGGGAAGGACGGTTAATGGGGCGGCTGTGATAGTCGGCATTGAACACGTTTGTAACGATGATTGTGCTGCGTCAAATTCTAAATCTGGGTACTGGAGTAGAAAGGCAAAATATCCGTCATACAAAAGCATGGAGAACACTATCTGTGAGAGCTCTAGGAGAACGTATAACAGACCTTTTAGCTTCTTTAATTCCTATAGTCACCTCCTGAAGGTCTCTGGTACATATGGAAATGGGCAGAAAAGTGAAGAAGAGAAAGATAGAGTTATTAAAAGAGCACGTAAAATATCTAATAGTAATGATCAGCACATGAACAATATAGAAAATACTAATAGTAGTATTAATAATGAAAATATAGCTGCAGAAGAGCATTGCTTATTTGATCGTATTTCTACTTCGCATGTATCCGACTTCCTAGACAAAGGCATACAGGGTGAAATTTCCTTAAATAGAAATTTTCTGGAGGATTATGCAGTTACATGTGACCATTCAAGGCAGAATGAAACAACAGCGAATGCTGAAGACAGCAATAGTGACAGCCTACAAGAAGTTTCAGGTTCATATAGAGAGGTGTCTCCAACATTTTCCTATCTTGATGTAGACAACAGACAAAATACAAAAGATAGGGAATTTTACAGTATTTGTGTTGTAGATGCTGAAGATCTGAAAGGGGATGAAGAGGCGTCAGCTACTATGCGTGAAGAGACCGCAGCAGACATAGATAATTCAGCTGTTACTGATGAAGGAATGTGCAGCATGGCACGACCTCTAGACACTGGGGAGGAATTTCCAATGCAGCAATCGGCACAAGCTGAAGCTAAGTTTAATTCACAGAAAGAACTGTTTGAGTGTAAAAAAGAGGACGGGTTGAACATGCAGAAAAAGAGAACAAAGGGATGTTGTAGCACAGACATCCAATCTTCTTACTATAACTTACTGGCTAGCAAGTGTCAGGTGCATAGGTTAAATACTGACAGTACAGTAACAGATAGCTTAAGAGTGAAAGTATGTGATGAAGTTGTCCCTGAGAATCAACACGAAGAGGTGTATACCTCAGGTAATGCTGTTAGTTGGAATGAATCACTCCATACAGCTTGTGATTCTGTTAAATTTGTGGATGCCGCAGAAGAGGACCAAGACAGCCCTAATTCAGAAAATATGAAACGCGATGATTGTATTTCCAGTGTACTGGTAAGCGCTGGAGTGTGTAATTCAGGAAAAACTGAGGGAAGTAATGATTCTGAGATTGTACCATTTGGTTTAAGTAGGCTTCCCTCAAGTGTTATAAGGGAAAAGAATACTAAACAGGTGGCAGAGAATATGAGGGGTAACTTGACATTATCATTAGAGTTACGTGAAATGGACAGTGATTCTTTTTTGGTTAGTCAACATGTAATAAAACTTGCTGAAGAAGGCTACTTCGTAAAGCCAGAAAGTGAAGTAAACTCACAAGTGGAAAAGAGAACATTTCAAAGAACCTGTGGCGATAGCCAAACATTTGGAGCTGACTGTAGTGAACATCACGGCATTTTGGAAGAATTATTGAAAGATGAAGAGAAATGCACAGGTACAGTTTTGCATAGCTGTGAAGCTTTGAATATGACTGAAATGCACAAAAACTTGGAAGAAAGTTCTGATTTTCAAACTCAAATTAAGGGTTGCACTGAAAACAAGACATCAGCTGAAGGTGCAAACCGTAGTGGCATGGAGGAAGACATCTGTGAGAGTATCATTGAGCTAAAAGGTGATATACTTGAGGAAGCTGGTAGCTTGAGCAGAACTCAATCACGGGTAAGTGATGGCAGTTTGGCGTCTCGTGAGCTACGTAACACAAGCGCACATGAAATGTTCCTGAAGGAAAACAGCCTAGAATCTCAGATTTCACCAGAGTCAGCAGGGAATAAAGGTAAAGTATGCAAATATTCAAATTCAGATATCAAAACGGATGTCTCTTCTGTGTCTGTGGAACATGAGGATATGAATAAAATGGACGTGAACTGTAGACAAGATGAGCAGCAGGATGTACGTTCCTTCCACGCAGTGGTAAATCAATGGAATGAGGGGACTGATTCAGCCAAAATAGCTGGGGATATAGTAGACTCTGTAAAACAGACAAAATTTGAAGTTCACCTAGACAAAAGAGTTGATAACAAGGCAGAAAATGTAAACCAAAATTTGGATGCTAACATTGTTAATTGTGATAAAAGCATCTTAAATTGCAATAAAGACTTAACTCAGAATACTAACTCCACTGTACCTGTAGCTTTGGACAACTGTATGTACAAGAGTGTAAAATTGATAGATGACACTAAAAATCTGGAAGATGCCAGTAATATCTTACTTAAAGCCCATAATTGTTTACCCTCATTGTGTCAAAATTCCTATTCTCATATGAGTGATAAACTAGGGGAAGAGCCTGAGTTATGTCACTGTGCCAGTCCAGAGCCAGAGGTCAGGAACACCCACGTTTCTGTTGGGCCTGAAGTAGAATCAGAAACCCATGAAAAAAGTGTGTGTGACGTAAATGAATGTAACCTTCAGGATGGTGAAGTAAAACAGTGTGTCAGTATCCACTCAAAGGAGGAGAACCTCCCTGGTTTTAGTATGGCAGCTGGGAAACTAGAAGCTTTTACCATGGGGAATTTAAAGCTATTAGAAGCCAAGACTACTGAACTGAAAAACACCAGTTACATATTAAATACTCAAATGAATGACTTGACCACAAGTTGGGAACAGATGCAGTCAGATCACAAGATTTTCTCAAACAAAGAGCTTGGAGATTTTGTTGACCCAAAGCAGGTAGACAAATATGCTGCTACTCCTTCCTATGAAATACACAGTGCCTCTCCTGGTGCTGCAGGATTTCAGCAAGGCAGTGAGCAGTGTGTATTAGACCTGATGGAATACGTATCGCGTGACCAAGAGTACTCCTATGAACTGGACAGACAAAATCCCCAAGTTGAAATATGGTCACATTTCATCAGTCTTCAGACTGGCAATGCTGATTGGACAAATCAGCTGTTTTCTGACACCGTCACTGCTGGTAATAGCGAATATCTGATGGGCTTCTTATGGAATAATACGATTTCTAACAATACCATGAAGAATGACGGACTCTGTATAGTTAGTGAAAACTTCCAGAATCAACTTGAAGATTTAACAGGTGCTTCATATGCAGGGGGAAGTTACCTGTATCAGCTGCTAGCACCAGAAAATGTTGTCTGGGGATGGCAAGATAAAGATGAATTTGTAAGTATTTTGCTGAAGTGATTTGATGTTTAAGCTGAAGCTAGGAATTGGAATAAGCCAAGTCAAACTGGTTTCATAGATAGTTAAATGTGTCATGGTATTTTGTCCTGAAGCTGACCGCTGTCTTTCCTTTGAAAAATTGAATGCTATACAGAATGTTCCAAATATTGCTGAATATTGATACATTTTTTTTCTTTTTGGTTTTGTTTACCTTGTGTGAAAGCTTAAACGTTGGGCAAAGTATCTTGATTACAGATTCTCAATTCTAGATGAACTTGAGCTGAACACTTCAGTATGTGGAAGGGAAACTTTCTACAGACTGTTAATAGTGCTCTTTACCTTCATGTAGGAAGAAATGTTTGTGGATTTCCTGAAATCTTAAAGTTCTTGCTTGCTAACAATTAGAAAACCTTTTGCTCACTTCCGGAGAACTTCTTCTGAAGTGCTGTAGAAAGGAGTGGCTGCGGGAGAAGCGTGGGGCATGAGCTAGACTGGATCTTGGCTAGCTGGGGTAAGAAAGAAACAAAGCCGACCTGCAGCAGCTGCTGCTTCTCTTCCTTCCCTGCTGAGCAGAGCCAGCACTGTGTGTTGTTCTCTGCACCGACTGCGTTACAGCAGCTGCTCTGACCTTGCCCAGTAGAGGCTGTTTGCTATCTCCTGGGGGAATTTTTTGTATTAAAAATGGAAACTGATGGAACTTGCTGTCATCTTTGAATCCTTACTATTCAAGTAGTTATGTCAAGCACTTCCACTTTTTATAAGTCTTTTCTTTGTCATTTAGTAGATGCGCTTAAGTTGAGATTCCTTAGATCTTTTTACCTTCTGGATGTATTTTCTATGCACTATGATGACAACTATCTGAGCATATGTGTTTCAGAATAACTAAAGCTTCACAGAGTTTTGAAGTGCCTGTCTGAAACTATAATGTTCCTAGCATCCTTAAATTCGCAAAACAAATTTTAATAAGCTTTTTTAGTATGTGTTATCATGAGTGATACTCTTTCCCAATATAATAATCATCGTAAAGCATACCAAAGATATTCTGGGTGTGGAATAACAATGCATTTTGCTTGAACATTAGCAGAACAAGAGAAAGTTGTCTTGTGTTACTATCAAAAAAGTATTGTAGATGTTGGTACTGCAGAGAGCAATCTCTCTGAAGCACGTTGATATAATGGCTATATATAGCCATATATGACCACTAAATGTGTCCATTTCCAGTCCAGGTTAAAGGTGATTGGTGTAAGATGATTTAACTGCATCTGATAACTCATTCTTTTTGTCCTGCCTAGGGGAAAACTAGCCTAAATTTTTATTAATACTCTGTTTTTTCTTTTGAAGTAATGACAGAAGTTGTCATGCACATCTCATTGCTTTCAGTTTTCCATAATGCTTCCTTATAACTGTTACATGTCTATAAAAGTCCAGAAAAAAATGACTATGCTTTTGTATTTCCTTAGTTCTTTAATGTGATTTCTTAGAAACATGTACAATAACAATACAGTCAACATTGAGTTAACATATATATTAGACAACTGCCTGAAGTCTAGGGCAAGTACAGGTTGAGTTAGTCTGTCAAAGGCAGAGAATGAAATGTTTGTTGTAGCTTACTCTGGCTAGCCTTTTCTGGTGATTCTTAATCTAGGAAATGAATTCTGTGCTTCACAATTCAGGTTTTTTTTTTACTCCAGGCAATTGTGGGATGGCAGTTCAGTTAATAGATTCAGATGTGAAAAAAAACTTGACAATACAATCTTAAGTTGTACATCTGATACTGTCGTTTGAAACTGTACATATATATGCACAGATTCATGCTGTGCATCCACAAAGAGCATAATCAAATATATTTCTTTTTCTAGGAGTCAGCCAAGGTTTCTGAGTTAAATCCTAATGCAAAGGTGTGGGGAAATCATATGTTACACTTGGAAGCAAGTGGTGCCACTGATGGTAGTGTGAGCAAAACGTGGGAAGAAATACCTGACCAACCTCCAGATTCTTGTAAAGAAGGTATGAGTAAGAGTTCCTAGCTGTTGCTCAAGCAAAAGGTAAAATTCAGTGCAGAAGTTTCTCAATTTTTATTTCCTGTTTAAAAAAAAAAAATTGCAGATATGTAAGTAGCTTCAGATTTAGTTTTAACTATAATGTTGCTGTGATTAGGAGGAATGCTTTTTGAATGTGTTTGTCATCTCTGCTGCAGGACTGGATGCCAGTGGTGATGACAACAAAAAGCATCAGAATGCAGTGCTGACAGAGCTGCAGGAGCCGTCACCGGCTGTTTCGGTCTCAGACCAGACAGATATGAACCCTTTGGCTCTCGATCATTCTGAGTATGAGTCTATGCATGAAACCACCCAGACAGGTAAGAGAGCTGATATTTGCTTGGACTTGGTTTAAAAAAAGAACATATTTTGGGTAGAGCAGTAAACATCCATTAAAAAGAAAAACCTACACAAACAAAAAAAAACTACAACTCTTCCGTTGTTCAATGTATGTGTTCTGTAAACAGACCCCAGAAAATCCTGTATCTCTTGCTCTCAGGCTTAGTCTTATTTGGAAACCAGTCTCCTCCTAGTTGAGTATAGGCCTTATGAGATACTGCACAAATCAATCATAAGTTCTGGATATAACTGAGTATTGTTTTCTGAAATGTTATTCTGAATGCAAGTCCCTAGTGTAGATGTTTGCATTTAGCTGTCTCACTGTCTAAGCATGTTTCTAGGTTGGTCAGGCACTGAGGTGAAATTCACATAGTGTTTGTGTCTCAAGTGGTAACGTTAATATGTTGAAAGATCAGTCTTGTACTTAAAATGCTTAAATAAGGAAGAATTTAGTCAAACTTCATTACATTCTTTTTAAATGAACTTTCATTATTTTTTTTTTTTTTTAGTGCAACTGTTAGTAGCTGTAGTCTATACCAGATGGCATGCTTTAAGAAACTTCTGGAAGGTAGCATAGAGATTCAGCCGTGCTTATATTTCACTGAAAGGGACAGAAGGTCTGCAAGATGCATGCAGGATTACTACGTGATGAGATGAGGGATGGGAAACAGAAGAATTTGTGCTGGGTGTTTTTTGACGTTAATGAGATCTGCTCCTTGTTCACTGTGTTTAGCTGATTTTATAACATACTTAAAATGACCAGTGTAGGTCATTTTTTCCATAATAGTTGGAAATCAAGACAACTGAACTCAGACACAGTTGCGGCATCATCCTCGCTTTTGTTGAAAACTGAAAGTTCTCTTTGACTCTTCCACTTAAGGGTGCTATTGGGGTATAATAAATAATAACTAACTGGCAAATAGAAAATTATGTTCATGGTGCCTATACTCTAGAAGGGAACACTGTTCCTCAGCTCAGTGTTAGAACTTGTCAGCATGTCCTTGTCAGCATACCCAAAATAGTTAACTCTTAACAAGAGTCATATAGTGTTGTAAAGCAGGTGAGATGCAGGTTGGACCTATTGCCCTTGATGAATATTAACATAGGTGATCCGAACTCTGAAATCTGATTTTAATTTTTTTTAGTTATTATTTTTAAAAATGCATATAACTTTGGTCTTTGCTAGTTTTTGGGCAATGAAGAAAGAAGAGATGGGGAAGGGAAGTAGTGGTTAGTACATGATATGTGTATTTCTCAGGTGTTGGCATTATCTACATCAGAATAGAACATGTGAAGGACAAAACAGTGGGAGGAAACTAAAAGTTGCTTTAGGAAGAAGAAAGGTTAAGGAGAGCTGAAGAAAAGGATGAAAGTTACTGAAGAAGGGAAGGGTATAGAGGGTAACAGTTGGTGTGAAATACTTTTTTAAAAAACTAACTTACATTTATGTAACATGTTACTAAATATTTTGTAAATCTTTAGAACCCACACTAAACTTCTTATCCTAAAACAGTTCTTCCACTGACACAATTAGTTTACCCTCAAAACTGACTGTAGTGTATTGGGTCTAAACTAAAATGAAAATGGTGTTTTCTGTGTGATAATTTTGAAACTTCCAGGTAAAGGAAAAAAATGAATTTATCCTTCTTAACAAAAGATTGTTAATTGATCACACATCTGTTAATTAATTGGATATCTGCTGATATTTCATAAGTCTGCTTTTGAAACTCTCTTCTCTCAATTAGTGTATTGGCAATTTAGAGTGAGGCCAGAAGTACGAAGTGCCTCCATTACAGTGCTCACTTGCTCAGTTAGTCAACTGCATTAGTCAGGGTCTTGCAGCTAGAAGCTGGTTATTACCTAAGACTGGAAGACAGATCTATGGGCTAAGTCGGTTCAGTATTTACTTTGAGATGTATTTGTAGCTGCTCTTCTAAAAATGCTTCAAACTTTTTATGTATTTGGAGAACAGAGGTTAACAAGTGAAGTCATATACCATTTTTCTTAAAAAGTATTCCATGCAATTGTAGTAGGTGGTGAACACAATGAACGTTTATTGACTTTGAAAGTTTGTTACTAGTTAGCAGTTAATAGACATGGTGGCTTGATTAACTATTGTGTAATATATCAGAATGAAATTTTAAACTTAAGTATTTTAATTATTAGGTGGAAACGAACAGTTGCAGCCAGAAGGTCACGAAGATTTACGAGAATTACTGAAAAAAACACTGGAATTCTGCTTATCTAGGTATGTATATACCTAAACGTAGCAAACTGGAGGATAACTTACAAGATCCAGTACTTAACTTGGGATGTATGTTAAGATATTTCACAGCTATCACTTAAAACTGAGTGGAAAGGATGAGAATTTAGGGCAAGTAACACAAATTCTAGAGTATCGTACTGATGCACCCCTTAAAACTGACACAAAACTTCTAAGCCTAAAACCTTTTTGCAAGTTAAAACTGAGTAGTTTAAGCCATTTTGTAAGCTTTGCTTAAGCTAATGGTTTTAAAATATGCATTTATACAAACTAGGATTTTTTTTTGTAGGCATCTGTAGATCCCTTTGTAGGTTAAGTATCCTTTTAGGTTAAGGATCAATTTAAAAAAAAAAAGAAAAAAAAAATCATGGATCATACACATTCCAGTGTAGACTGATGCAGGATCATCAAAGCAGTTTACTTGTGCTTAATTATTTTCAGTGCTGGTGTCTACATAAAAACATCCTAAACATGTCTTAATAAAGTAGAACAATTCCTAATCTGTATACTCCTGCACAACCAGTTTCAGTCAGGGGTCATTTGAAATAATAAACTCCTCACAATATTACATGGTTTGGGGGGTAATGTGGCACTTGGAAGATGCCAATACTGTTACATGAAGAAAAATGTCATTTTCATGTTTTCTAAGTTAAATATAGACTGGGGAACTGGTGAAAATGCTGAAAACAAAACTTAGTGACAAAATTTAGTGTGGGAATCAGCCTTCTACCATGTGATGAGTTTTTTGTCTCAAGTTTATTGGCAAAAGTTATGACATTTCCCCTTTTTTTTTGCTCTCCCAACAGAGAAAATCTTGCCAGTGACATGTACCTTATATCGCAGATGGACAGTGATCAGTATGTGCCAATAATGACAGTAGCAAACCTTGATCATGTCAAGAAACTCAGTACTGATATGGATTTGATTGTTGAAGTGCTGAGATGTAAGTAAAAATTCCTCAAAGCTAGGAAGCATTTTAATTATTGCTGCAGGACTATCTGGATTTTCAATCTTTCTTCCTTTTGTTACGTATTGCAATAAAATGCCGTCGTTTTTCTGTAAAACATTAAGTAGAGTAAGCAGCTTCTAGTTTACATCATCACAATTGTAGGACTGCAGTTTTATCAAAGCTACCTTCACACTTGAGATATTGAACAATGATCTGTGTAAATGAGAATAATGTGAGTTTAAATTCTCGTAAAAGGCTACTGGACATTACCACTAAGGTAAAAATAAAAAAAAAGACCATCATGCAATTTGCGCCTTAAAAGAAAAAGCTAATGAATTGGGATTTTTCTGGGCTGGAAGAGTTAAAAAATATTCTAAGTTCAGCATAAAAAGCTTTTCGTTATACAGTTGTGTCTATAGCATCTTTTGGTGTGTAAAAGCTATTATGATTGCTGACAGGTAAAATACATTTTTGTATTTTCTCTCTTAGCGTTGCCTTTAGTCCAAGTGGATGAAAAGGGAGAAAAAGTTAGGCCAAATCAGAATCGCTGTATTGTGATTTTACGTGAAGTACCTGAATCTACCCCCATTGAAGTAAGTGTTTATTTGTTCAGTAAAGAATGTTTTTTCCTTTGGATTTGGAAGTTAGATTTCTTCCAGATTTCAATAAGCACATCACACTTCTTACTACATGGTTAGATAGTTTCTAGCAACATTTCTAAACGTTAGTTTATTGTGTGTGTTTGGATAATAAATGTATTTGATAGAAGCGTATTACTTGTATGAAGACAGGTAAAACCTGTAGCTCTGGAGAGGACTGGAAAACTCAGTGCTGTGTTTGATAGAGATAACATAATTTTCTTGGACTCTGGCTTATCTATATGCACTTAGCACTCAGCTCCTTGGATAAATAGCAAATGAAGATGAGGGAAGATAAGTCTGAGTGGAAAATGCCACTGCTGCACCTTAAAGCTTGTTAGAGTAAAGTATTTAAAGCTTTGCAAACACTCCCATAATGCTAAGGGTAGGGATGTCAACAAGTCACTGAGGATCCGGATCCCCTCTGGCTTGTGGAAGTAAAAGAGTAGAGAACTTGATTCTTTGAAAGATATTAAATGCATCTCTGATGTAGCTGGGACTATGACTAATGGAAAGACTAGAAAAATGATTGGGCCATTCAACCATCTTGAATTTTCAAAAAGGAGGAGAAGGCACAGATTCTTGATGATGGGTAGATATTTTAATTTCCCCTCTATTTAATTTTACAAGGAAGAATAAAGATTCTGAAAGAGTTGCTTTTCTTGATCATCTTCCTACAAAAATAAAAGGTACTGCATTTTAAAAACTTATAATAAGGAAGTAACTGGTCTTAATAAACAGGAGCATGAAACAAAATGCTAAAAGGAATTGGAGACAAGTTGTTGGATATGCTATATACATAGCTTAAAAATATCAGCTGCTTTTAGCTTTGTAAATGAAATATAACCTTTCAAAGACTGCCTAGCTTTTATTATGATAGATGGGTTTTTATGTCATCAGTTTGTCAGGTTCAGTATATTAGCACTGGGTTGTTGCTCTTAAATGCTTAAAAAGAACAAAGTTTTGAGGAGTCTTTATTTTGAAAAGCGGCGGTCTGAAGTGTTTTATACATTGTGTTCAAATTTGCCACACTGGAAAATCTGGACTTAGCTGACCAGATTTAATAGGATACGTTTTCTGGAGTGGCATCAGGCTTTATTTAAGCAGCAAAGTTCTAGAATGCTAAGGCCTCCCAAGTTGCATTGCTTTTTTGATGCTGCTTGCCTCAACTCTGTGACAGAAATTAAAAATACACAAATGAATTAAAACAAACATGAAGTTCAGGGTGTGTTTTTTTCTGTAGAAACTAGCTGATTGTTTTTGAGGTAACATAAACCGTGTTTCAAATACACTTTACTTCATGTCTACAGATTAATGTGTCTCCAGGTTTCTGCTGGAAGGGCAGGGTTCTTCTGTCCCATGCAGTATACACAGGTTTATGTGTGGCTCTGTGGATTTAGGGTCAGAGGAGGAACAAATGTTTTTCTGCACTTGATGACAAATTGAAGTGTCTCTTTATGGCCTAAATAGCTTATCTCCCCTGATTTAAAGGAGCAGGCAGCTCCTACTGGCAGCTTCTAATTGCCTTAGTGCTTGTTTGTATTCCTTCTAGTGGTGAGATTGGGGAGAGCTAACACTACTGCAGGTGTTCTGAAGTTCAGTTCTGTTTTGGAAGCTCCAAAGTGCTTTTTATCTGTCTTACCTGGAGTTCCAGAGTTCTTGACTTTAAATTTGTTTTCTTCTGTCCATCTTTTTTTTTTTTTTTTCTCCCCACTGTTTTTCTCCCTTCTTATCAAAACCACTTTCCTTAGGAGGTTGAAGCACTTTTCAAAGGAGATAATTTGCCTAAGTTTATCCACTGTGAGTTTGCCTATAATGACAATTGGTTCATCACGTTTGAATCGGAAGCTGATGCACAGCAGGTAACACTATTTTTTTGAAGAATTTTAGAATTTAACAGTAAACAAAGGTGAGATGAGGGTGGTTTGGGTTGTAAACTGTTATTACAAATGCATAACAATTTAAAAAGAAAAATACATAAACATCTAAAAACAGTAATGCTTTCCCTTAGCTAATATCCAGTCATCTGTATTAAACATAACCCTGTAAGAGTTTTGTCTTGTTCACGTATCCTGGCTTCCTGGCCAGAGCTGTAATTTTTTTTTACTGAGGTCATTGGTATTTTGGATGACACATTGAAATGCTTCAATTATAAGAATGAAAATCTTGGTTTAATGCTACTGAACCACTTCTGCAATTATAACTTAAATCTTGCCGAATGCAGATTACATGTGAGGGTTTTCTTTAGTCTAACATTGGCAGACACTTGAATAATTATTGTTAGGCTTAGCCTGTCAAAACTTAAGTTCCCTTTGTTTAAATTATATTTGATAAATTTTATAATTACTTTTTTAAAGGCTTACAGATACCTTAGAGAAGAAGTGAAAACTTTCCAAGGAAAACCAATCAAGGTAAATAGAGCTTCATGGGTTTTTTGGGGCATGTGTGTATATGTTCTGGTTTTTGTGGGGCTCACTGTGTCTTCTAATACCAATTTGGTCTAATCTCAGCAGCCATTTGGGGTTCTGAAATGTAGCACATGCCATTTTACTTCTCCTTCTTCTCCTTTCTGGCAGCAGTATATCCATCTGTTTCTACCTTTCTTGAAGGAGAAAGCAGTGACTTGACAAGCGTCCAGTTAAAAGTTTTGAGAGCTGCTAGTTTGAGCCATCCTGATTCAGTTTGAAAGGCTGCTGTAATAAATAATCTCATCTCCTTTGCAGGCGAGGATAAAAGCAAAGGCAATAGCTATAAACACATTTTTGCCAAAGAATGGATATAGACCTCTGGATATGAACCTCTACACGCAGCAGCGTTACACAACATCCTTTTACTTACCTCCAGTATACAGTCCCCATCACCAGTTTCCATTATACAGCTTAATTGGCCCACAGACCTGGTCAGCCACACATAGCTATCTTGACCCTGCATTGGTAAGTCTCTTGGTTATGAAACAATTGTATTCTTTTCAAAGTTGATATTATTTTATTATGAAGTCTTGAGGTGTAGGAGGCATGTATGTCCTGAAGAGGGGAGTTTAAGATACCAGTTGTGATGTACAAGCTTAATTATTTGAAAATTGCATCTGGTCTCAGATTGCAGTGTGATTTTTTTTTTTTTTCTTAACCTTTTAGTTCTTGAGGCAGTTCTTTACTAAAGATTATTAATTACCCATTACTAAAAGAAATCTTTCCTAAAGACTTCTTCTAGTAATGGTTAAAAGCCTCTTTACAAATTAGATCCTGAGAATACGTACATGAATACCAGAAAAAGCAATTCTGAGATATACTGAATAAACTTAATGGAATCAGTTAAATAAGGATAACTTAGTATCTTGATCTTCCAGCAGGAAAGTAAGTTCTAGGTTAATGTGCTGAATTACCCTATTTGACATGTTCTTAAAGCAAAATATTTTCTGTGCAAAAGTAACATCTTTTTTGTCAATTCAAAAAAAATACTTTGGCTAATTAAAAAAAAATTACTTTTGCTAAATTTAAAAAAAAAATTTTAAAGAGGCTGTTGGTAAGCCTTAGAGCTCAAGTGGTAGCAGTAAGTCCTTGTATACTCTAATGGGATATCCGCTGCATCCTGCAGTGCTGCTTCCACCTTCTCCTCTGTTGTGACAGTCCCATCAGAATTACCTTGACCTCTTTTAGTCTGCCGTTGTTATCCTACAAAACCAAATATGAATATAGTTTTCTGTAATGACTGGGACACTAAGGTTGTCCTATATGGAACTTTTCTCCTCTCTGTAAATACCTCTTTACTTGTGGCTAAAAGAAATTAGGGTAGCAATGCTCAAAATTAGAAGCTTTGTAGAGTTTTTTTGGCAGAGGATTAAAGTGTCCTTGAACAAACTTGAGCAAACATCCTGTGTATTGAATAGCAAGCTAATTAAAAAGCTGGTGTGCTAAACACTTCACACACAGGGAAGGTAGCCAGAGTCCTTGCAGGGGCAGACTTTTTAAGGGGGATGAAGAATGAAGAGTAGACAAGGTAGCATTGTGAACGATGTTATTCCGAAAGAAAGCCACATTATTAAGCAGCTATGAATGTGATTGTTCCTCTAGATAAACTAAGGTTGACTATTGCACAGTCTTGCCGTGGGATAGTGGAGCAGTTGGATGGCACTGTTGTAGAAGACATAGATGAATTGGCCACAGGTTCAAGCACAGCATAATATGTGTCTGCCTTATGTCATCCTGGAACTTCTTGTATTCTGGAAAGCTTACTAGTCCTGACCTTTGAGGAAAGATGTTACATGTTTGCCAGCATTAAAGATCTTGAACCTTTCTTAGTAGAAACAAAAACTAACTGTTAGAGCTTTGCCTCTCACTGTTTTGCAGCATTTTGTGTACATTAATGTAATATCATGTTTCTTGAACCTTTTACAGGAAGAACTATATTTGAATAGAAATTACTTGTGAGGAGAACAGGGACCACAGGAATAATTTTTGAGATGGGGTTGCAGTTTGCATGTAGACATATGTGCAAATATAGTAAAAGTTTTTCTTCTCTTCTGCCTCAGCATAAACACTAACAGTGCTTTGTCTCATCTCTAATTTGAGGTTAAATACACCCAATAGTGTGGACGTAGTTTTAGTTCTGAAACTAGAATATGGCAACATATATCATCAAAATTCTAAAACTACCTACTTCTTCATCAAGTACTTAATAGTATTTTTGGAAAGATCTAGCTTCTCCTGCTAGGAAAAAAATAAAGGTGTACTTTCGAAGAGCCAGATTCCTTCTGTGGAGAAAGCAAATTGATGCTTTTGTTTTTATTGGAAAGTGAAAATGACTTTATTTACCCTACAAAAACATCACCCATCCTTATAAAGAAAGAGGTGAATATTGCTAGTGTCCCTTTAAGCAATGAGTTAAACTAGTTTTCCTTTAGTATGTTCAATGTCTTCTCATTATTTAGGTTCAATAGTTGCTTACTAGTTTTGATTGAATTTTGCAGCATTCAAGTTGTAACTATTAAAGCAGAAAGTACTTCAAAGCGGTATTTCAATAAAACTTTGTTCCTAAAATAGCTTTATTAAAATCCTTATGGCCTGGTTTTGGAGTCTGAGCTAGCATTAGCGGTCACATCTGTTAGGTTAGACTAACAGTAGTTTGATGTGACAGCTTTGGTGTTAAAATCTATTTTTCATCAATAGTGATTTGCTTTACCTTTTGGAGGAAAGGCTAGACAAGCTTAAAGATAACCTTATGGGAAACAGTCTTAATCCCAGCTGTTTCTCATTATTTAATTAAGTGTAGAAAGAGTTTCTACATAGAAGTTTTACTGTTCTGCATTATAATTACTCTCAGGGGAGAAGACAAGCAAGCATTTGCTGTTGCTCATAATGTTTTGTAAATGAAACTCATTCATACATTAAAAAAAAAAAAAGAAAAGAAATTGTGCTAATGAGGTTGGAGAAATTACTACGAACATGCTTCAGATTTTGGGATATCTTGTTATACAAGACATTGATACACACCCACCCCAAAAAAATCTTCCACCAGTGTTGCTTCTTCAGGCAACAAAACAGTAATTCACATGTAGAACAAGGTGGTAAGATGTGAAAAGAATCAGAGGTCCACTTGACATCGACTTGTTCTCTAGGTATTATTTAGGTGTCACATGGAAGATAAGTACAATGAGGAACTAAAAAGAATTTTTTTTTTTCTTTTTAGGGACGGATTCACATATAAATTGTTAGAAAAACAATTGCAGGCTGTGTAGGTTAGAGACTGACAAAGAAGTATCTCTCTACTTATAGTATGGTGTGAATAGAAGGAGCATTACTTAACTTACAACCAAGAATCCTCTTAACAACTTATCAGAACTTGAATATGTATAGTGGCTGTCTTCTCAAAAAAGCAGCACCATTTTGTAAGTTGGTTACAAGGCACTGGAGAAATGCTCTATTGCTGTTTGAGCCAATCTTTTAAGTACTGCTCTGCTCAGAATGACGTAAAATACAGGGTTAAGAAAAAACAGTACTCAGTTTGTTTATAATTATGAGCATACATTATATATTTTTTAGGTAACACCATTTCCAAATACTGGATTTATCAATGGGTTCACATCTCCAACCTTCAAGCCTGCTGCTTCTCCATTGACTACACTCAGACAATATCCTCCCAGGAACAGGCAAGTTCAACTATCTTTTAACAATATACCTATTGTTTTATTATCTGACATGTGGGGTGTTAATCTGCTTTAGTAACACAGCTACCTTGAAAATACTTGTGGAATTGAACCTGATGCGAGGTTAAGTGAGGCCAAAGGGCAGATGGTGCTACTCTTGTTTCTAAATGTAAATGCACTGTCTGAAAGCTGAGAACTTGTCAGTTCCACGATTTAGGGTCTTCAGACGAAATGTTCTGAATGATGGCATGTGATCAGCAGGATTAGTCGTATAGTATTTTCCATTTCAAGTGGTTTTTATTAAAGTCATAGCTGAAAATAGACAGTGAAAAGGTTAATTTTGGTAGTTCACATGACCTGTTTAAATATTTATCATTCTTATAAATGAGATATGCAATAAAAGACTAAAGAACTTGCTGCTTCTGAATTCTGTATATAGGCTTAGGCCTCAGAAGATCTCTCATAGTACGTATGTTGAAATGACTTTTGAATTTGTAGGAATCCTAGCAAGTCTCATATACGACATACAATACCCAGTGCAGAAAGGGGACCTGGGCTTCTAGACAGTCCTACAATATTCAACTTTTCTGCTGATCGTTTAATCAATGGCGTCAGGAGTCCACAGACGCGGCAGCCGGGACAAAACAGGACACGGATGCAGAATGCTACTACGAGTTACACCAAGAGGGAAGTAGGAACCGGACGGATGGAACAGACCAGCGTTGACTCATCTCCTGGATTAGGCAGAGGAAGGTGAGCGTACTCTGTAGTTGTCCTCTGAACAGCCTGGTATTGCTGGTTCTTAGCTGCTTCTTTTGCTGAAGAGGTATGATACTAGTACTGTTTTCATTGCTATTGTAAACTGAGACTCTCACTCCTCAAAACTAAGACCTTGGAAATTACTTCAGAGAAAGTGATAAACATAGAACAAATGCAAAGTGGACTTTAATTTTTTTTTTTCCTACCAAATGAAAATCATTAATGGAAACTGATGAACAATTTACTGCTCTGAGATCTAATCTTCTGTCCTTTCTTCATCTATCTTAAGAAAGTCTGTGTACTATGTATTTGACTTGAGTGAAGCAGTTCTGCCTGCCCATTCCATTGTTCAGCGGTGTAGATTGTGCACCTGAACTAGCAGTGCTCATTGTTAATTTTTTCAGTTGAGAGACCAGAATTGTGTCCCACGTAGACCTTTAGAACAGCAAAAATGATGGATTTGTATGGAGGAAGGAAAAAGGATTACATGCAACTAAGAAAACCATTACTGTGCAGTTTTTAAAAAAAACCAGAAAACCTAAACAAAGGAAAAAAAAAAAACTTACCTGGGCACCTGAAAATTGTTGACACTAATATTAATCTGAGAATCTAGCAGGCTTATTTTGGATTTTTTTAAAATACAATACAGTTCTGAAGTGCTTTATGAAAGTACTGTACAGCTTTGTTTAATGATTACTCTGTCTCCAAGTAAGTCACATTTTGAGTGACTTACTGAACTGGAAGATAACTAGAGTCTCTTGCAGATGATTCTATATTAGACTTGTATCATTGCAAAATTAAGTGGGAATTTTGTGAAAGGATTGTAATACTCTTCTAAATCTAATTTGCCAAATTGTGTTAACTAGTGAAGGAAAGGATGATTAAGGACATAGGAAACAAAATTGTTCAAATTGTAGACTGCAAAAATGTACAGGAATAGTCCGTAATTAAATTTATATTCTGATGTTTTGGTATTGAATATATTTAGAATATTAAAAGTGAAACAGAAATCTTACAAAATATTTTGAAACTGAGTTACAATGCATTGCAAATTTTAAACCCCTGCTTGGAAGGGCTTTACCTGAAGCAGGGCTGGTGGAGAGGTGCTGAAAATGTTGTGGAGGGGCTTTACCTGAATTGAAAATAGTTAGCCATATTTCAAAAGTTACACAGATATAAGTAAAAAGGTTAAAACCTTTACTTTGAATATTGAAAAGTTTTGTCTAATCCTTATATGTAATTGTCACCCAAGATGCTTTTAACACAGGAATTATTTGTTACCAGTTTATTTTTAAAATAAACTGATTATTCTTATGCTAACTCGTATAAGATCAATACCTTTATTTTAATGAGACCTTGCTAAAATTTTTCCCTGAAACACTTTTTTAATAAACTGTCTAGAATGAAAGGGGATGAAGTAGCAATTTGAATTAATTTCTCCTGTTTTCACCAACTGCCTTTCATTCATTTATAGGCGAGGTTCTAATAAATGCTTTTTTTCCTCTAGGAAAAACTCATATGGCTACCGAAAAAAAAGGGAGGACAAGTTTACAGTGAGTGCGCATGATCATATTCATCTATAATAAAAGTAGGGTAACAAGGCAATAGTATGGATACTATGTGGAGTAGCAGGTGAGATAAGTTATTGCAGAAGTAATTGTATGTCACAGCTGACTGAAGACAGCAGCTCATTAGTCACATGAATTTACTGCATTTGGATATCAGAGAAGGTTGTCCATTAATGCAGAAGTCAGGAAAAAGTTAAAATTACTCTTTTATAGTAGCAGAAAATTTCCATCTTAGTGTTACTCTGTCAGCATGCCGGTGTTTATGGTCATGGAGAGCTAAATAGCTAAGTTAAAGTTCACGACACTTTATACTTGATTATTGTTCATGTAGAAGTTGAAGAACATTTTATAAATCTGTGTGTTGTAATGTGTAGCTAGAATGTTAGTTATTAAGTAGTTACTTCTGTTGCTTAAATGCCTCTCTAAGTACCACTTGGTAAGGATATACGAACACTATTGAAATATTACAGTTTTGGTAAACTTAAATTCAAGGTGAAACCTAAAAAGCCTTGATACTTGAAAAGGCTGGACTATACATTTTGTAGGAAAAAAAAAAGTAATTTTTTGATATGTTAAGGTTTGATTTGATAAAACCAGACACCTCTGCAATTCATTTTTTGCCTCACATGGCTTGTTAATGAAGCTGAACCGGATTATTTCCTTATTCATGTTACAATTGCAAAGTAACCCCACTGCACGAGCCACAGCACTTTCTTAAAGGTCTGGAATCATTGCATTTGTGTATTTGCGACTCCTGCTGTTGAGTAACCTTAAGAGACTTGGATAAAGGGGCACCAAGATTTGGAAAGCTTAGAACAAGTGATTCCTAGTCTTGCTAATTTAAGATGTTCATGCTACTTCTGTCTTAATATGTTGTGTTTTTTAGCACTCATCTGTATAACTTAAAATGCTTGTACAAAATATAAAAGCATTATATTGCAGGACTTCAGTCCACTTTAAGAAAACCTGTGCTGTGAAGAACTGTTAAAAAAAAAAGGTTGTTACTCATGCAGTTTGAGCTGGATAAGTGTAGTCTCTCTCTGTGACCCTTTGACAGGTCATCTGACTTCTATTTTTGGAAGTTTGCAGCCTGTGTTCTGTGGGGGGGTAATGCTGGGTCAGTAGCAGTCCTAGGAGTTGCAGTTGTTCTTGCCTCTGTATTTACTCTTTCCCCACTTCCCTCTCCACACACACGCTTCTTTTGACGTAAACTGTAGGTTGTGAAAAGACCTTGATGGTAGTTTTGTATCTATTGCCCTTCATGAGAAAGAAGGTGAAAAAACCCAGTAAGTAATGCAGTACCTCTCTGGCCAGAAGCATTGTTCTGAAACTCAGACCATCTTGACTATATTTTCCTTTTCAAAATAGAAATTATCTCAAAGACTGCTTTGTATTTGGTAGTCTGCAGCAGAGGTCATCTCAGCGCAGGCCTGAGCATGGTCTTGAAACAGTTACTTCGTTGTTTACATGATGTAGATGAAGTTAATGGGTAAATTCGGTTACAGCACTGTTACAAAAGGAATTTTATTTTTTCAATGTAAATAGAATTTAGCTTTACAAATCCTCACAAGTGATCCTCATAAGTGATCTTTAACTGCAGTACTCTTAACTCTGAACTGCTGTCTGTAGTGCAGAATAGTTGCATTTAGCCCATTGATGTTTCTTTGTCTGAGGTACTGTTTTTCTTAGATTTAGTTAGAAAAATTCTCCCTGTTTCAAAAACAGTTTTTATATTTATCTTTGCATTTCTAAAGTGACAATATATATTCATATTAATTACAAGAACATTGCCTTTGTCTACACTACAGGCAAGGCATGCTGTCTTACCATTTCTTAATATATCTGAACATGATAAGATTCTTGTTGACCCCTGTCTCTCCTTTAGAATGTTACCAACTGCACATAAATTTTCACAGTATCATGGTATCTAAACCAGTCTGTTTTCCTTTCTATGTCTGAGTGTCCATCCTGGAGGAAAGGGCAGCAAGAAGACTTTTCTTACTATACCAACATCACTAAAGCTTATGCGTATGAAATTTTTAAGGATGCTTATGCCATCTCATTTAAATAATTATTACATATTTTAAGGGCAGCAGTGGAAAACGAAAGCATCTATTCCTCGATAAAGTGTAGTTTTCTTGGGAGGCAGGATGGGGGAGGCCTCTCTAGGGCTTCACAGATATAAATCAAATGCAAAATACAGTTTAGTCCTATGTCTGTCTTTTCTGTCATCCAATACAGTAACCTCAACGTGTTATTTCTATTCCAGAGAGGCCAAACACAGTCTCCCCCACCTCCAAAACCTCCATCTCCTAGCTTTGAATTGGGTTTATCTAGCTTTCCTCCATTACCCGGGGCTGCTGGCAATTTAAAGACCGAAGACCTTTTTGAAAACAGACTGTCCAGTGTGGTAATAGGAACATCAAAAGAAAGAGTGAGTAGCCAGTGTTCTTTTTTTTATTTTTTTTTTTTTTTGGCAGGGGGAGAGGGAGACCAAAGAATTGCATACCTCTTGTTTTCAGGTTTGATGGTTTCTAACCCATGTAAAACCACAAGTTTGTTCTATGCATAAGAAATGCTTTTAAAAAACAGTTGTCAGATGATGTGCCACTGCCTTCTTCACTTAAATCTCAGAATTTTTGGGGTATTCTCTTTGAAATGGTGTGGAATATGAGCACCAGTGTAAGTAGATGTTAATAGCAGAGATTAGAAAATATGCTCTTTGCTGTTCATGATAGACTGAAGTGAAAAATGTGATAAATTTTCCACTTGTTTGAAAGTCAGACTTCTGGGTTGTATATACAACACTTTAATGTGACACAGACAAACTTTTAAACACTGAAACATAACGAAGCTGCCTACATAATCTCAGTTCACTAGCCACCATAGCTGGAACAAGAACTGTTACCAGAATTGGCTGGATCCTGGCATTGTCTTGTCATACGGCTTGGAAAGATAAAAATATACCAGAATAACTTGGCAACCACTGCTTTCAAGATGTAGTAGAGATGCGGTTGAAAATTAGTGTTCAGTAGCTGTTTATAGATTTCATTCTTAGAACTGTCTCTACCATGCCATCTGTGAGTGACAGGATGTTCTCCTCCATCAGGACTCATATAACCCTGCGCACTATGGAACAGTCTAGGCTATAGAAGTCTATATTGGCTTTTTTGCTAGCTCTAATTTAACTTCTGTTTTTTCTAGCTGTATCAAAACTGGAGAAGTATAGTAGTGCAAAGCAACCTGATGAAACACCGACATCTCTTATGTCTCATCTCTAAAACCAGTCTGTTGCAGAACTGTTTTCCTTGGTGCTCATGTATTGGGGGTGGTAAGGGAGGGTTTTTCTTGGTACAGGAAAGAGGAAGCAGCACGGCAGCCTGGACCCGAAGCAGCGATTGCACAGACAAGCCACCTGTTCTGTCTCCTGCAAGTGGTAATAGGGACAACTACATTCCGGGGTTGTGTTTAGGTAGGGCAAGTGTGCAGGACAGTGCCATAAGAGCAGTGTTTAACTTGCTGTCAGCCAGTACTCCAAACTGTTCTTGGCCAATATCTATCTATTTTTAAAGTATTTTACGTCTATAGTTTCTGATGTGTTTTTTGACTATCATATTCCAGATTTTAAATATAATTCTAGCATTTCCTGTTGATATTGCATCTGAAAACCCATTGCTCCTCCCATTACAAATCTAATACTTGTTTTGCAGTGTACTTATTGTAAAGAACTTGCACTTCTACCCTGTAGAGGCAGTCTTAATATCAGTCAGACACTGAGGTTTTATGATAGCGCAATGCATTGTCAGATTAGAAAAGCTTCCTTTGATTTCCTAATTTCTTTTTCTGTCTGTACCATTGTGTGGAAGAAAGGGATTGCACTGTTCTTCCTTGCTGACTTTAGTAAGTAATAAGCAGCAAATGGCTCCAAAGAGGGATTGTGTTCTGCTACAAAGGTGTTTCAGTTAATGTTAGAATCTTGCCAATGTATACAGGCTGCTTTTACCTTGATCTCCACTTTTTTTTGTTACCTGGTCTAGAGTTATGAAGTGCTGAAGTGGAGTTGCACAGTGCTACTCTTATTTTATAGATGGGCAAGTCAGTGTGCAGAAGCTGAGTGAACTTAGGAGGTTTTATGACTTCCAGCAGTTGTTACTCAAGCATCATATCTTTATGCTCTTTGCTTTGTGTTGCTCTTCTAGATGTAGCTCTGGGGAATGGCAGGTGTTAGTCATCCTGCAGTTTCTAACTGGGAAAATGCAGTGCTGTCAGATCAGGGGCTGTGTGTTTCAGCCTAGGAACAGCACTTGCATGTTCACACTTAACCATGCACCTACAACTTTTGATGAACTTGGGCCAGAATGCTCAGCAAGTTGCAATTTCAAGCCTTTGCACATGCTATTATAGTAAAACTATAGAAGCTGTTCTTTTATTTCTAAACAACCACCTTTTATGGTTTTACTTTGAGTAAAACTAGGCTTAGATCTACTGCAATAATCTATCCTGCCTGATAACAGTGTCATCAAATACCATTTTCCTTTCTAACAGTGACCACAGGAGTCTTACAATTTATCATCTTAGAATGGTGTCTGAGCCTGGGGGAAAAGGGTGACTAGCTCGTTTCTTCTGTCCTCGTGTTCTCCCATTGCTCTCCCTTCTGCTTATCAGAATCTATTCTGATTCTGAGCTAGACAGCTCAGAAGCAACGTGAAAGGGGGCTTGTAAGAAAGATAGGGAGAAACTCTTTAGCAGGGCCTGTTGTGATAGGACAAGGGGGAACGGTTTTAAAATAGAGGGAGGTAGATTCAGACTGGACATGAGGAAAGAAATGTTTACACTGAGGGTGGTGGAACACTGGCACAGGTTGCCCAGAGCGGTGGTGGATGCCCCCTGGAAACATTCAAGGCCAGGTTGGACAGGGCTCTGAGCAACCTGATCTGTTTGAAGATGTCCCTGCACCTTGCAGGGGAGTTGGACTAGAGGACCTCTAAAGGTCCTTTCCAACCCTAACAATTCTATGATTCTATGAACATAGGATTTCTTAAAACATACAAAATGGTTGTAAATGTCAGAAATGCATCTTTTTTTCAAGATAAAAAGTCTTCTTTCTCTTTTCTTACTTTGTGACAATTTAAATTCATGTGTACATCTTGAACCTATTTTATGTGGAACCACAGTATCACTTGGTGCTAGCAGAATCTTCTGAGGGCTATGGAAGAAGCCTCTTTTGCTTGGTAGCAAATCATGGTATTGCATAAGAAAGGGACTTTTAAATGATGGTCATATCCTAGTTTGCAAAAACTTTTTTTTAAGGGTTAGTTTTTCAGCACCAGCTATTGGGATGATGCAGAGTTAGAGCTTTAAAGATGACAGTTCTTAGTGCATAACTCTAGGAAACCTCTGTCTTAACTGACTGACTATGGGAGTGTGAACAGATGCAGAGCCTGCTTTGTCACTAGCAGGTGCAAAATTCCTAGGTTGAAAGAAGTGGTTTTGCTATCCAGATATGTCCCAGAGGGAACTAAGCTTCCAATCTTTTGTGAAAGAGCCACAGCGTGTGATTTACTTGTCTATGTTTCTGAACAACTGTAAAGGAAAAAACTTATAAATCAACTTGTAAACTGCTTCCTGATTGTGTTAATTTTCAGGCAAACCATACTAATTGGATATTATGATTGCCCTTCTGTACTTTTTTCTTTCTTCAGAACATTAATGTGGATGCAAGTACAAACACTATTCCATCGGGAGTTCCTCGAGAGCCGTTGTTGCCGGTTTCTTCTACATTGCCCAGGACGTTTGAAAGGTCTCCTTCGCCATCCCAGTCTTCTGAGTAAGCACTTAATTACATGACTATAATTATTCTGCTCTGAATCACGTTTGTATTTTCTCTCATCAGAAGACTCGGTAGAACACTGTAAATAGCTATTAAAATGTTAATCAGTGAAAGAAATAATATTTTGTTGTATGTTGTACTTGTAGTAAAGGCAATAAAACTTAATTTCTGAACCGTATCATAATAGTGATTCACTTACAATAGTCATTCAACAGACAAGAGTTTAGTGTTGTGGTTTGGTCTCTGCAAGTATTTAAAAGTTTAATGAATACCTAACTGTCTTCTATTTAATAGCTTTGAAGCATAGAGAGTAAACCCATGATCCTGGGGACAGTACTGTTGTCCGTACAATAAAGGAAGTTTTCAGTAAGACTTTATTTGGAACCTGCACATCAAATTGCGGTGTTTAAGTAACAGGAGTAAGATATCTGAATAACTAAATGCTATCACAATGTCACAAATTAGAGGTAGTGTTAAGTTCCACAGGAATATCTTTTTTTTTTAATATTTTATAGCATTTTTAAATGCAATACTAGTCATAATGTGCTAGGCAAACTATAGCTATAACTTCTTATAGTCACACTCAGAGTTTTAGATCTGTTATTAGATCATTCATCTATCCTGGAGTTTCACTTTTCATGAGCCTTGCTTCCTGCTGGATGCTTACAGGGACTCCAAGGTTGTGGATAAACAGCAGAAAGAGACACAGAGTACAGAAAGGCTTTCTTCTTCCACACTCAGTACTGCATGTAAATCGGTACAAGTCAACGGGGCTGCCATAGTAAGTGACCTTATTACTTCACTTTCTCTTAATGATCCCGTTTGATGCATTTAACAGAATATTGCTTCCATTGCTACCCACTGTTGCTTAATCACGTGAGCCCAGCATCCTTAAACTTCTGTGTTGGTGACCTCGTGATTACTTGCATGATACCATTGCGCCATTAACAGTGCAAAAGTCTTCAAGATAACTTGGCAAATGATAGGTCTTTATCTGAATTCTCTTCTTGGTAGTATCCTTGACGTAGAAGGATTAATACATATGTTGATGTTTAAACCAGAGCATTCATCCTGTTTCAGCTGTTATAGAGTTTGCTTGAATTTGAAGTATTTTGCCCTATCACAGTACCTCATTTTTCTGGCATACTGTTTTGCATTTTACCTTGTCTTAAACCTTGTTGTCTGTACAGCTTCTGTAAACTTCATACTCAAGCCCTCATCTGCATATTTTAGTGCAGCAGTCTTTTGGGACAAAGACTTAACTATTTTGTTCATAAGTAAATGATATTTTTTTTTTCAGGATGCTTTGTTTAACTCTGCCGACCTTTTTGCTTTTGATTTTACAGGAACTGCGAAAACCTAGTTATGCAGAAATTTGCCAGAGAACAACTAAGGATCCTCCTACATTGCAACCCCAGAAAGAACAGAAGCCAAACACTGTAGCGTGTGGGAAAGAAGAAAGAAAGCCGACAGAAACGATAGAGAAAAACAGAGAACCTCCTCCTGCAAAGTCACATCCTGGACAACCCAAAGACCAGAGGAGACAGTCAGGACGCAGATCATCCCCTCCAGCTGTTGGCAAACGCTTAAATAAAGAACAGAATACCCCTCCAAAATCTCCTCAGTGAAACTAGCACCTGGGAGGGATTGGAAGAGGTCTGCTTCCCACAAATTAAACCCATGTTCCCACTAAGATACCTGAGAATGAGTTGCTGGTTAGGAGCTTGCAGTGATACTAGGCATATAACAATGCCTGCAAGTTATTTTTCTGTGAAATACTTTTTCCCCTCTTGAACAAACATTCTATTTTTCTGGATATTTCTGGATAGTTGTTCTAAACCTTACATTTAGGTTGGTGCTTAATTGGAGGTGAAGCTTAGTGTGATTATTTTTTTTTTTCAAGATGTAAAATATTTGTCTTTAAAAAAAAAAATCAACTTTTTATTAAGCCTCTCTGTGGCTGTGTGAGTGCAAGCTCTGTATAGTGAGTTTTTTCTAAACTGTTAAGCAGAAATGTGCTGCTGCAATATTTTTAATAAACTGGTCTGCAAGTACATATCTAAAGTGTCCAAAAGACTGATACCGGCAGCTAGTGTGTAGAGTGCAAGGAAGTAGATATATTTTACAAATTAGTATGTGACCTTGAAGACTTTTTTTTATTGGGCTGCTGTACTAAGTGTCAGCAAATGGAACTTGCACTTTTAGGTTAAATGAGTAGTTGTTTCTAGCGTTTTTAAAAATTTAATCTTTTTTTTTGTTATTTTGCACACACAAAATGAATCCTACAGAGCACCATAGCAGTCTTTCTAAAATATTTCCTTTTGACTTACTGCAAGCAAGTAACCATCTTCTCACTCCAGAATAAAACCGATATTATAATTTGCAAATACAAAGCACATTGTGAATAGAAAGAATTAAGTCTGTGAGCTTCTATGGTGGTGAAGCCTGTTAATGGATGTTATCAGGAGAAAGCACTGTAGCCTTCTTGTGATAACCTTAGCTTCCCTGTGCTTGTAAGGGAGTTAACTGAGTCAGCGCTGTATGTTCTGGTTACCCCTGTGCTCTGTGTAGACATTTTTTTTTTTAAAAAAAAAAATAACTCTGCCCCAAGTGCTCTTTGAAAGAGTTCATATCTTAGTCAGCCTTGTGTTGACGTCTTCCTGTAACTACAAGCATTGGCATACGGATTTAAATTTTTCAAGACGTGAGATAATGGTGTTTGCTTTGTGTGGTGGAGGAAGAGATCCCTGATATTTACCTCTGGGATGAGGTTTCTCACACTTATTTACTTTAGAGGTGATGCGCTTTCTGAAGGACAAGGATGCACTAAATTAGCAAGTTTCTGATAAAGTTGAATATAAATTATTTTTGTTTTAAAATGCCTGAAGTTTTTCTTTAAGTGTTTAAACTGCAGGAAGTTCAGACAAAACTCATTCCTGCTGACTATGACAGTACAGTTTATTCCACAAAATGTTTATTTAAACAACTGATTTTTTTAAAGAATTATTTCCATCCAATATTTAAAGACTTGAATTTTATTTAAACTTGAAAATGACTTTGCCTTAACTTTTGTACAAGACAGCTTAGAGTTAATGAGGTCTGACCCCGTGGAGGGTTAGCATGAGTGGAATACAGAATTACTCAGTTACAGTATGTATCTATTGTCACTGGTCTTACTGGGTAAACATACTGTAGTACAGGAACTAGCAGCAGTTTTTGTAATATACCTTAAAGATCTTAAACAGTTGATCTTTTTCAGATTGTTCAAAAACCTGTAAATGCAAATAGTCAATACTGTATTAAATATGTGCACTTGGAAGTGTGTGCTTTGCTTGTACAGTTGTAAATAATCAGAACATATAAAAAGGTACCCTAAAGAAAAAAATCTGATAAAAATTATTGATATTATAAATGTTGCTGTTGAGCTGGATGTAGATAAACTAAATGTTGTGGTTTGAATATTACTTTAATTTGTTGGTTTTCTTTTTCTTATTTTATTCTGGTGTGCTGAACTGACTCTGCCTCTTCACTGCAAAAGGGAAATGGAACGAAAGTCTTATTTGAAAGCCCTCAAATGTTTTCCTAAGTCCCTGGTAAAACAAGCGATTTAACCAATTCAAAAATGTTCTGCAGTGTAAATAGTGAATTTTAGCAGTCAAACTGTAATTTTAAGTAATTAATAAAATCAAATTTAATTGGAAAAAACTTTAGACTGCTACAAAAATATACACTGAAGCTTGTCTGCTTTCAAGAATATCAGTGCTTTATTTAGTGTATGATTCATGGAACTGTAAAGTAACTACAGAAGTTGACTCCTGATAAATTTCCTACTAGAAGCATAAATTGGCAACTAGTTGACCTTTTAAATCCAACCTGTTGTGTGCTGCAGAATTGGTCAAAAATAGGGCATGCTGGAATCTGGAATTTTTGTTTTAAAAAGAGCACTTTGTGAATGCTGTGGGAGGAGATAGGGCTCTGACAACATCACCAAAACTGCTCAACTAGTTCTGTCGTTGGATTTTCAATACACTTGTCCTTTCCCCAGTGGCAGTGAAAATGGTAGCTAGAGTTGTGTATGGTTTAGGCCAGCTGTATGATTCATTTTGTTTGTCTGCTGCAAGTGAAAGGCTTACCAGCTGCAAACAATCACAAGCGGTTCCTTACGGTGACTGTGCAGCCAGGCAGTACTGAACTGGTACCGGAGGCGATGTGTTGAGGCCAGCGGGACGTGTTGTGCTGTTCTAATGTATTCTGCTGCCATTTGTGCTAGGTCAATACACTGTAATTACTGCTCACCCAGCAACAGTCTGTTGCATCGAAAGTTTAAACCTTCCTCTGATGTGGTTTTTATAGCTTTTTTTAAGAAGAAAAAAAAAATGACACGCCAAATAGCTGTGTAATATACGACTTATCCGTACTGCATTTTACTTTGATATTTTTTTTCCACTCAATGACAAAATGGAGTTTTCAGAGTAGAGTTGTGAAGTTGCATGCAGACTGTTGCTATGATACATAGAGAGATTAAAATGTGGCTTTTAAAATGAAAAACCTCCCAAAAGCAGTAGCTGAGTTAAAGGTTCCGGGATACAGTAATTAAAATTGGCACTTTACCTTGTAGGACCGTGTGGTGATGCATTTCATTTTGAAAACAAGTCAAAATGGGACCTGACACTTCTTCCAGGAATGTAAAAAAAAAAAAAAAAAAAAAAAAAAAAGTTGCTTTTAAAACTTAATGTTGTTTCAGATCAGTCCCCCACCATGATACTGTCCTTTGCCACTTAGAAATCTGTGAACAGTGGCAATTTTTTTGAGGTTGCTGCATTATCCTTCAAAGACTTGAGCAGCTGAGATAGAAGGGCCCTTGTCTGAGCGTGGTGCAGTGTATCAGGAGCAACAGCTGACTGTAATGGTGCATACCTATCTCTGTATCTCCTTCAGCTAGCTACAGGTAGGGGTTTTTGTGCTTTGTAACCTATTACACTAATAGCAGCAGACAATCGAAGATTTCTAAGGAGACCTACAGCTGCCAATTCTTGAAATAGAAGTGTAATATGGGAGCCTTCTTGAGGGTTTTTGTTTTTGTTCTTCTTCCATTAAGACTGGAATCAAGCTTACATGTAAACTATCAGTAATTTAAGTTTCCTTTTGTGTCATAAAATGTAAAACTGTCTAATTTGAAAAAAAAAATATGTAGGTTATGAAAAATAAAGATTTAGGCACTGTTGAATTCCTGATTTTTTAATTAAACCTTTCTTCAGCAGTATTTTTCATTACCTTTTGTCTTTTGCTCCCATTTTTGGAAATTGTATATTTCTAATTTTGGGAAAAAAAAATATCTCTGCTTGCTTTACTCTTCAGCACAGCTGTTGTAGCCATCACCTAAGGCTATGTGGCAGAAGCAAGAACACCTATAGTAGAGCTCTGAGGGTGGCATTATCTAACTATTAGATAACTGTGGTTAACTTTTTTAAAACAAACAAAAAAAAAGCTGATGTGATGTTTTCTTTACTAGAGGTTATGATCTTCATTAGTGGTTTCCTCAAATTATTAGATAAGCTGTTGACTTGGTCTTTAAATGTGGATTTTTAATGTTTGGGTTAGTGCTTTGCTTGCATGGCTCTTGAATCGGGAAATGTCCTGGGATTATTTTTGGCTTTGAACTGGTTTTAGGGGTTATCCTGGCCGTGTCTCTAGGAAGGAAGAGCTGCTGGGATATTCTCCCTCTAAGTAAAAGATCTATTTTGGAAATACTTGAAACTTTTTTTTTCAGTTTGTCTCTCATTCAGCTGTATCTGACCCAAGTTTAGCAATGAATGTGAGCATGGAAGCACTAACAAATGCTGTGTTTTATAAGCATCTTGGGAAGCATTGCAGTATTATTCTTCAGACTGGATGTTCTGTGAGCTTCTGGACGGGTTAGGCTGCTTGCTACTTGATTTCCCCACTGCTGTCTGCTCAGAAGAGTAGGGCAGCACAGGAATAGCAGTGTACACTGGGCACTGCAAGTTTCTCCATGTTAGAAAAGCCAATTAAACATCAGGCTTTGGCAGTGAAGAAGACAACCAGTTTTCACTCCAACATGGCGTATCCTGTTCTGCCCTTGGAACTCAATTTTGTATTACTTAATGTATAAAAATGCATGGCAATGTGTCAGCAACGCTGCCGTAATCCTAGCGAGGCTCTTCAGGACTACCCCAGCTTTGGCAGGAATCGAGGATTTATTTGTTCACACAACAAAATTGGCCAGTGTCCCCTCTGTGCTAGTTTTCCCAACGCAGTGATGTTTGATGATGGCAGCGCCAATGTTCATGTTGAACAAATTGTTTTGTTTCCTCTTGGGCATGGGGAGAATGAGTGAGCATGGCAGATTACATGCAGTTGAGTATCCAGAGATTACTTATTGTCACAGAAACTGTGACTCATTGCATTTTGATCCTAAGGCTTCTTTAGAAAAAAAAACCCACAAAAAGATTTCATTAAGTTTTAAGTTTTCTAATATTATTTTACTTCACAAAGCTCTGGAATTTAAAACCCCCTATTCCATTGAGTATCACGGCTGGGCTTTTATGAGTGCAACCGCTTAAGTCAGGGAAGAGAGAGAATTTCAAATATTGCTGGTTTATAGGTGGAAGTAACTCTGCCCACTTCGTCTCTGTATTTGAGAGAAGCTGTGTCACAGTTTGCAGTCCTGGTGCCATCCGGTTACAGTAGCTCAGTTGCTGCAGCATCCACTCTCAGCATGTTGTACATCTATCGCATAATTCAATGTTCAGCTTAAGTTGATCAAATAGAAATCTGCTGCTATTGAAGTGGTGCATGGAATACTGTTACTGAGCTGTTTTGCCAAATAAGCACAAAAATGCAGCGAAGAGGCTGTTGTACCTGAGCTGCGCCATGGCCTGCCTTCCTGTCGGCTCCCTCACGTCATCGGCACGCTGACCTGTCTGAAGAGTAATCGAGAAAAAGGTGGTTTTGGAATAGAGGCTGGTTTTGTGCCATCAGCAGAATGGAGGAAGGGGCAGGAATACACAGTTGGTGCCCAGAGGAGACTGGCGTGGTAATGGTCCTGGCAGGGACAAGTTTCTTATCACCCGAAGCAAACTCAGTATTTGTGTGATGAGCTTACAACAAATGGAAGGAAAAAGGTCTTGGCTTAAGCACAGCCTTGCCTGTGCTCGTGTGTGTGTTGTGTTATCCCAGCTCGGGTGAACATGGCTCAGCCCATTAAGCTTGCTTGTTCATTTTTGAGCCTTATTTTCACAACAGAGAAAAGGGATCTGGTTTTTGTGTTAGCCTTTTTGGCTATTCTCATGTATGAGCTGTAAATGTGCTAGATCTTGAATGTGTCTTGTGGTGACAGACCGTGAGAAGTCTTATCGTCCCGTCAGGACTGGTTTGGGAGCAGTTAGCTGTTTTGCAAAATGGAGGGCAAAATGCATGTGTGCTGGGGAAAGGGAGTCCAAGATAAAATTGCCCCCTAATCTCTTAAATTCTCATCAGTTTGAAGAGCAGATTGCTTTGCTTGTGTTATGTGCGTATGGTATGGAAACCATCCTGCAGTCTGATAGCTTTACATCCCATTTACTGTAGGCAGACCGTTGTCTGCAGAGCAGTAAATCTAGCGTGGCTAAGAATGCTCTGAAGAAGGAGGGATAAATGGATGAATTTAGAGCTGTAAAATATACTGAAGCTGGAAAGCTATGAAATCCAGATGGATGGAATTAGTGGTACCTAATAAATTCTAGTCTATGATTCTAAAATGTCTCCAGTGTCTTCCAAAACTGGAGCCAGTCGTATGTATGCTTTCTGTGTAGCATGAGAGATACTGGCCCAGACAGAACAAACACATGAGGTTCAGCAGGTCCAGCCTGCACAACTGCCTCATCTCCAAGGCCCAGAGCCTTTTCCAGGAGCTACAGTTCATAGGCTGGAGCACGTGAGAAACCTTTGTCACTCTTGGTCTTTGTCTCTGACTTCAACTTCCTTAGCTTGGGCTTGGGATGTCGGTGTGCGGCTCCCACCAGCCAGCCCTGCGCGGTGTGGGAGGGGGCTGTGGGCATCACCAGGATGGGAGGGTGGCAGGATGCACTGCATGGTGGGAACAGGTTTGGGGATGGACGGTTATATAGGCGCTCTGGGAGAGAAGATCTGTTTCCTAAATGACGCTCCTCAGGGATCCACGGTGCCTGTAGTGAGCCTTGCCTACGCAGTCTCCTACTCCTCTGCAAGGGGGAATGTGATTTCTATCTTGTTTCCCTTTAGAAATAGGATGTGTAAGATTTTTAGTCATTTTTTGTCTCCTGGTATGTTCTCCTCCTCCCTTCTAGTGATTCAGTGTTCCCAAGAATGGGAGCTGCATTGCTCTTGGAACATGGCAGCTGTTGATCCCTGCTCTGAAGAATTACACCTATTTTCAGAAATACAGTAGCTTCAGCATTTCACAACATTTCTGTTTGCTGGAGCTTGAGGTTTTTTTGTCCCACTTGTCAAAGCAAATTTGGTAGCAAAGGATTGTCTTGATATGTGTCAGTTCTTAGGCTCTAGGTCCACAGACCATAATGTATACAACGAACTTTAAAAAGCCTGCTTTGACTTTGAATATTTATAGCTGTTTCTGGGTTTATGGTGCTTGTCTGATATGAAGTTCTTCATTTCTATATTTGCTGGAATCTGTGTCCTTCCTATGTACTGGCAAACGCTAGCTCCATCTTTTCTAGGAGGACTCATGGTACTGAGGGAAGATGCTGCCTTGAAGCTGTGGATGAGCGCTGGAGAGACCCTGTTGATTCAGGCAGTAGATACTGGAGTGACCGATTTGCTCAAGTGATTGATTGCTTGGACTGGCTATCAAATGCCTCCTTAGTAGCAAATCCTGTTGGAAATAAACCTTTGTATTTTATTTTTAATTTGAATTAGCTCTTCTTCTGGAGACCTAAGCTCAGCCATGCTGGGAAGCATTGCTGCCATCCTATGTACGGACGCAGGCTTCCATCCTAGCCTAGGAAATCTGAGGGTAGCAGTGCTGGGTTGGATACACAGAATTTAGGTGCCAGGTTTGATGTACATTGAGCTTGGAAAATCAAAAGAACAAGAGATGCTCTTTAGAACTGGTTTCTAGTTCTACCATGGAGAACTGCATGCTCCCCTGTTCAGCTGTAGCAGGTGCTGCTGTTTCAGTGGTTCTGACATCCCAGGACACAGCAGATGTTAGCAGTGCTTTGGTGTGAAAAGCCTCTACTTTGTATCTGCATCAAATGATGCAGAATTGTCTGAAACCAGATGTGCTAACCCTTTTCCCTGTAATAAGCTGTAGTTCCTATTGAGCATTGCTCTTTAACTGTAAGAGGATGAGTTGCTGATGTTTATCTGTTGTGTTGCTGGCCATGAAAAGACTTGTTTTATCCACCTGAACGTTGTAGATTTGGTGATCTCAATGAGCTGGAGAAATGGGCCAACTGAAGCTTTATGAAGTTCAACAAAGGCACAAAGTCCTGCACCTGGTGGGGAAGAACCCCATGCACCCAGCGGGGGCGGTGACCTGCTGGAAAGCAGCTTTGCAGAAAAGGACTTGAGGGTCCAGGTGGGCAACAAGTTGGACATGAGCCAGCATTGTGCTCTTGCAGTGAAGGTGGCCAGAGGTGTCCTGCACAGCACTAGGAGGGACGCTGCCAGCAGGCTAAGGGGTGTGATCCTTCCCCTCTGATCAGCACTGGTGAGACCACACCTGGGATGCTGGGTCCAGTGTTGGGCTCCCAAGTCTGAAAAAAAAAAAAAAGTCATGGATGTGCTGCAGTGAGTGCAGTGAAGATGATTAAGGAATTTGGAGCATCTGTCATACAAGGAGAGCTTGTGAGAGCTGGGACTGCTCAACCTGGAGAAGAGACAGCTCAGGGAGCTCTTATTCATGTGTACAAATACCTGATGGGGGAGTAAAGATGATGGAGACAGTCTCTTCCCAGGGCTATCCAGTGACAGGACAAGAGGCAATGGGCACAAACTGAAATACAGGGAATTCTGTTCAGGCAGAACAACCACTTTTTTTTTTTTTTTTTTTCCTCGGAGGGTGATCGAACACTGGTGCAGATTGCCCGGAGAGGTTATAGGGTCTCCATCCATGTAGGTGCTCAAATTCTCACCAGACACAGCCCTGATCCTTCTCTGCCAGGAAGCTTGGCTAGGTGACTGCAGGGGCTTCTCACACTCTAGAGATGTCATAGTTCAGCCTCAGTTGCGGCCAGACTACGCAGTCTCTCTCTCACTCCCCCCACCCTCAGAGAGAATAGGGAGAGATAATGTAAGCAAAGTCTCGAGGTTTGAGATAAAGACAGGGGGAGATTCTTAAAGTTACTGTCACAGGAAAAACAGACTTGACTTGGGGAAAACTATTTGTTTTCTAAAACCAAAGCAGGAGAATGAGACAGAGAACAAGATAACCTCCCCCCGCCCCTCCCTCTTCCCAGGCTTAACATTATCTCTACTACCTTCCCCCACTGAGCGGCACAGGGGCCAAGAGGGAATGGGGGTCGAGGTTAGTCCATCACACGTCGTTTCATGCCACTGCTTCTTCATCAGGGGAAGAACTCCTCACATTCTTCCCCTGCTCCATTGTGGAGTCCCACCCACGGGCCACAGTCCTTTGTGGAACTGCTCTGGCGTGGGTCATCTCTTCCACGGGGTGCAGTCCCTCCAGAACAGCTGCCCCAGCGGGCCCTCCACAGGCCACAGCCTCCTTCAGGCCTCTGCCTACCCCAGCGTGGGGTCCTCCCCAGGCTCCAGGTGGATCTCTGCTCCTCCATGGGCTGCAGGGGCACAGCCGGCCTCACCATGGGCTGCACCATGGGCTGCAGGGGAATCTGCCAGGAGCCGCATTGCTCCTCCCCCTCCTTCTTCACTGACCTTGGTGCCTGCAGCTGTTCCTCTCACAAGAAAAATTCTTCACAATCAGCTCAGGCAGATGCCTCTCAGGATCTTTTCACATCTCGTCTCCTCTCCACTTCTTGCAGCCGGGCCAGGCCAAGTCTGGCCCAGTCGGCCGCCCAGCGGGAGGCCAGAGGGTGAGGGCCGCAAGGCCCATAAGGCTCGTGCCTCCCCCTCTCTGTCCCTGCTCAGCTGCTTGACATCCTCTCTTTTTCTTTTTTTTTTTTTTCCTGTTTTTCCCCTTCTTAAATATGTTATCGCAGAGGCGTTATCAGGGAACATTCTGCTACCAATTGGCTCGGCCCTGGCCAGCAGCAGGTCTGCCCTAGGCCTGGCCGAGTCCACTGAACAAAGGGGAAATTTCTAGCAGCTTCTTACAGAAGCTGCCACCGCAGCCCCCTTTTACTAAAAAAAACCAGAACAGGAGACATGAGTACCATGACTGATGAACACTTGTCCATTGAGATGTGTAAAGAGTTTTGTTGGCTTCCTCTGCTGCTTACAATGTCTTCCCATCCCTTACCCACAGCTGCCAAGTCAGACCGATCTCAGCGTGGTAGAAACTTCCAAGCAATGACACTAGAATTGCCTTGTAAGCAGTTAAATGGCAGATTGTGTTAGGCTATTGTCTGCTAATACAGCATAAAAGAGCAAGGAATGTGTATATGATACACAGAAATTAAGTTATAAACTACTAGGCAGTGGTTGGGACTCAGCTTGCAGATGTACATAAATTTAATTGTCTGCTTAGTCCATGGAGACAGGATCGATAGGCAATGGAGCCCAGAGAGCTCTTCATCTGTGTCTAGATCGGCTAAATTTTGATCCTGCATCTTGAGTAGCTCTTCAGGCTCCACTGAAGTTTGAGGACATGCAGATACACAGCTTATGTAGACACCTATATCTTACTGAGTTCACAGATCAAGACAATTCCCTAATGAATATGGTAAAATGATATTGTTCTTTATTAATACAAAAATACATAGCACATTTTTAGCAACCTGAGTGATAGTTAATTGATAGTCTTTTGTTTGGAAGTGGCTGCAACTCATAGCATGGTTTTGGACTTGCTAGTAAATCTTTTCCTAGATGCAGATACAGTTAAAAACTACAGAATCAAAGTAATTATGGTCTGAAAGGATCTCATAAGGTCTTTGGTCCAACATCTTGCTCAAAGCAGGATCAGAGCAGGTTTCTCAGGGCGTTATCCACTTGGGTCTTGAAAAGCTCCAAGGATGGAAACTGCACAGCCTCTCTGGGCAACCTGTTCCAATGTTTGACTGTCCTCATGGAAAATGTCCTCCTCCTTAAATGTCCTTGTTCTTAAATCTTTGTGCATGCTTCCTCTCATAGTCCCTCTGCTTTGCTGTACAGAGCCCAGCTCTGTATTCTTGATGTCTCACTGTACGGAGGGCTGCAGGTACGTTTCCCCAAAGCCATCTCCAGACTGACCAGGCCAAGCTCCCTCAGCCTCTGCCCAGAGCAAGTGCTCCAGTCTCCTGGAGCACTCCTTGGTTCCTGTAATATGTACAACTGAAATAAATGCCAAAACACTAAAGATATAAATAGTGTTGTACAAGTTCTCTGCTTCTTCTCTTTTCTCTGATTAAATACCAGCTGAAATGCAAACCAGCACTATTACTGCATTACTTTTTAGAAACTGGATTTTAAAAATTCCAAGAAGGAATGACTCTCTCCAGTCTCCTAGAGCGTCACCTTGGTGATCTCCTCTGAACTGGCTCCAGTTTGCACTGCTTCCAGCTTGCTAATGTTTTATTGGGAGCCTAAAACTGGGCCCAACATTCTAGCTGCAGCTTACCTTCTAGCACTTTTCCACATGAAGAAGAACAATTCTAGTTGTCTTTTGCCTTTGCATAACTGGAGACAGAACATTTCCTAAGCCCACTTCTTTCAAGAGGCTGTGTACACTTGGACAAGTCTGGTGAGATGCAGTGGCCACTTATAACCCAGATCACTGCCTCTCACAGTGATGAGTACTGTTTGTTTGGGTTTTTTTCTTGTACCCAGTAGCTGCTCTTACAAGACAGTAAATTGTTGCAAGTATGGGTTGCCATCTCAGTGTAACGGGGAAAAAATATCTAGAAGGCCCTTCAGGAAATGAGGAGTCTATTGCCTTGCTCTTGTTCCCTCCATGCCAGACAGATTGCTTTTACGTTTGTTTTGTTTCTGTGAGGAGCTATGAGTTTCTATGAGCTACCTTCCCAAGCAATCCAGTCCAGTGTCGCACTGTCCTTGCCCTGCTCCTGACCTCCTCCCCTCTCCCCCTTCAGCCAGCCACCCCAGCTCCTCCTCCTGCTCCTCTGGGACACAGGGAAGGAGTCCCAACCAGGCATGATCAAGGGCAAAGGAAAGGACAGACAGGGAAAACTAGTCCTGGAGAATGAGGCTTTTTTGCTGCTTTTGCTTGGAATGAAGTTTTCAGCACCCCACGCACCCCTGTGTGCCAGCAGCAGCGGAGAGCCTTGGCCAGCGATGGAGGGAGGTTGCACAGGTCCTGCTGAGCTGCTGCCCACCAGCCCATCCCTGCTGGCCCTGCCATCGGTGAAAATGGGTGCACTTTGTTGGGTGTCTCTCCCAGCCAGAGCTGGTTTAGCAAAATACTTTGCTAGCATTGACGTAAGAGGGTCATTCCCGCTTGGAATTTTTAAAATCCAATTTCTAAAAAATAATATGCTAGTAGTGCTGGTTTGTATTTCAGCTGGTATTTAATCTGGTAGAAGAGAAGAAGCAGAGAACTTGTACAACATGATTTATGATATCTTCAGTGTTTTGGCATTTATTTCTGTTGTACGTATTACAGGAACAAAAGACCGCATCTCTTCAGCCGTAAGAGTGACTTTTGGCCAAAAATGTATCACAGTAAAGTGATGCTCCAAATGCCTTTTTGACTGCATCTGAGAATACTTTGCTAGATGGAGCAGTTGCTTTCCCAAAGTGTTCTTCGTCAAGGACTAGGAAATCAGCCCTGTCTTATAAATACACTTCCAGTGCATTAAACCATTGAGAAATGCAGCGTAGCCATTCTAAACTAATTTGTCTTAAGTGGGCATCTGATGACTCAATTTGTCTGAACTTAGTCATTTGGACATGGCTCAGCTGCTCTGTTCAAAGGGAATTATCTGGATGCATCTGCTGTTGCTTGCTCTCAGCGCTGGTCTAGGACTGTACGAAGAGGGCTGAGCTGACTCAAACGAGCTCGTCTTTGACAGAGACAAAGAGCATGCATGGGGTCAGTTACTGCACATTGCCTGTTCCCTGGTGGTAATCATGAGTCCAAGCCCAGAGGTCTGGAGAGAAAGCAGTATTCCTCTAGGAGAGTGTCTTTCAAAAGAAATAGCCACCAATGTTGCTAAATCAACCTCAACCACTCTACTTAAGTCTGTCCCTAATAAAAGGGATTTGCCAGAGCTAGCAAACTGCTATGCTACTGAGAGTGTATTGATTCTTAAAATTACTGAAATGTGGCATTAAATACTAAATTATCAGCATCAATTCTTCAACTATGGGTAATGTGGGTTTTACTAAACAAGAAATCTGCAGATAAAGATTCATCGGATCCTCTTTATATTTTACAGTGTTTAAAAGGTTGTCCAATTACGACAGTATTCTTGGACATAAATTGCATAGCAGCCTGGCACGCCAGCCTTCTCCCACCAGCTTCCAGGGGAGAGCTCCACGTGTTGCTGCCCAATGTTCTCCTCCGTGGGAGGCCCAAGGGAACTATCCCCAAGATGTCAGCTTCCACCCAGAGAGATGCTGAAGCCGTTTTTCAGTAGTGATACAAAAAGTCACTTTATGAAGCACTTCAGAGACGCCCGCAGTATGTTCTCATGCATAGATGTCTGAACGAACACCATGCATCATGCTGTCTCTTGTTAGAGAGACTTAGCCTGCACTGCGAAAACTTTAGTGATATTTTAAGAAGCACCAATTCTTTGACTAAAAGACTGTTTTTACAAATACAAAGAGAATTAATACTTCCGTGCATGCTTTTAATGAGTTTGCATCTGTTATCTTCTCAACTGACTGATTAGAGCAGTCCCCAAACCCCACCTCGGATTCTTGAGTAGAGGTTAGACCCACGCTGCTGGGCCTCAGCTTTGGATATTTTCTGACACCAAGGAAGGAATTTCCAGACCTCTCCAGACTAATGTTATTTTTGATGATCTGGGCTATAATTAGGCTTTTGAGAAGTCTTGCTGGGAGATCTGAGTTGAGCTAGTAAGAGCTAGCTTATTGCTGCGGCCAAATAAGAATCTACTGGTTATGGCTGTGGAGTGAGAAGGCTTTAATCTTTCCTGTGTCTGACAGTGTTACTGGAAGGCATGATTAAAATGGAGAGGTGTAAGACACCTTGTAGAGCTAGGATTGGGCAAATACCCCTGTGTTGTCCTATACCCCTTGGCTGGGAATAGAGCATAGCACATTTCCCCCTAGGTTAAGGTTTTTGAGGTCTCTGGAGCCCAAGGGATGGTGATGGTGTTTCCAGGTTAGGTGAGCTGAAATGACAGCTTTTTGGGGGCCGGGAGCAATGCAAGATCTGTGCTTGTGGCATACAGCTGCCCAGGACTGGTGGCTGCAGAGAGCTCTTTGGGGTTGCCTCGCTCATGGGGCCTGACGAGCCTGGGAGTCCAGGGCTGGATGCCAAGGTGACATTCCCTTCCACTGCAACAGGCGTCCTTCGGGCTTCTCCCAACGCCTTTGGGCTGGCATGAGTAGGAGCCTCCTGTTCCACTGCTTTGGGTTTAGGCAAGGGATTAGCGTCAGCACAGCACCAGCTCCTGACCCTTGTAGCTCTCCCTGAGATGATAGGTATCATTTTTGACTGGAACAAAACATTTAGGAATTTCAGCATGTTTTACAGGATAGAATTATTTTCTAATTAAGCTGTGCAAGCTTAAAATGCTAGATCTGTGTGTACATGTACCTGAGTAACTGCTGCTATCCTGAGACTTCAGTCTTCCCAAATCTGGTCACTAAGATTTCCAAACCTTAGCTGTCCTCTCCCTGTAAAGATGCATATTTTCATAGTACAAAAATTATTTTAATTAATGTCATTAAAAAAAAAAAAAGGCAGGAAGGCAGGGTCTTCACTGGCTAGGGACAGCGCACGGAGTTACGAAGGACTTGCTGTGGGAACTGCTGCCTGGTTGTCTATGGCGTTTATTGTGCAGCTGATCTGGATCCTGCTGATTCCTTCTGGCCTTCAGTCTACAAATCTCTGCAGAAACACCCCCTGCCCCGCGCTCTCGCGAGCAGATGGTTAGGCAGATGAAGAGCAGAGATGTGCTACTTCAGTAAGCGTCTTGCTGGTGCCAGAAAATTTTAAGAAGCAAGTTGGTGGAAGGAAAATGTGCAAGAAAAGTGTGACGGAATGGGCTGAAACTTCCCGGTGAGGAGCTCTGTTGCTGGAACAACACGCAAGATGGCAACCAGGGAGGAGCAGTGAGGTCTGCAGAGCAGTAAATTGACTCTAACTGAAGGAAAAATAGGAAAGAAAAGTGAGACCTGAGGTGTGAAGGGCTGGGATGGTCTCTGCTGTGCTGGGCACATTGCTCATCACTTGCCAGCATGGGGGATGGGGAGCTCGCACTGCTTCCCTACGTTAGCTGAGGATAACAACGTCAGCTGAGAGTCCCTTTAAATACTGTGGCACAAAGGACACATAAACATCTCAGGCAAGTGTGAATTTTGATATGTCAGGTGGGAAAACTAAAATAACAGAGAAGGCAGCTGCGAAGAGGGATGGTAGCTGGCATCACAGTGATTTTAGCGATGTCTAGCAGAGAGGAAAGGATACTGACAGGTCAGGGAAAAAACAAGGATACAGAAAGTAGTTTATCATTTGAGACAGGGGAAAGCTCTCTGTAAGTGCTCTAGCTCTGGGATTTGTCATGGATTTGGGAGGACGATGACTTATAGCTGGTCCCGGGGCTCCGAGCAGCAGGAGAGATGATGTCTTGCACAAGACACTTGCAGCACTTTAAACCCAAGTCCATTAATAAATACCCCAGCACTGGATGTGTTCTGCTGTCTATTGGCATGAAGAGAGACGTGACCTTTTTGCTTTCTTCCCCTCTCCCCGGCAGCCTGATGGGCTGCGATAACCCACTTAGCGGGCGCGTGGGCGGCAGGTGATGGCGTCAGAGTGACGAGAGGGAAGCGGCTCATGCCATATCCTTAGCACTCTGGCACTCTAAAAATAAACGTTGTCTCACGTCGGGAGCCTCTGGCTGTGCCTCGGCTCTTCCTCTCCCCAGCGTGTCTCTCAGAGCTGCTCTGAGCAGCTGATGCACTGCTCTGCCTCTGAAGCATCTGAGTCACCAGGGACCAGGCTACGAGGAACCGGATGTTTTTGCATGGCAGGGGACACAGAGGAGTTGTGGAGCCGTCATCGGGCCCCGCTGCTGAGATTTCAGGGACTCGGGCACCCGCCGCTAGCAGCTCGTCTGCGTACCAAGCTGGGAAGTGGAGATCTGGCCTCATCCCAAATCAGCTCCAGCAGCAATGAGCCGTAGAGTGGGTTTAATTCAACGCATCTGGAACAGGTTGGCAAAACTGTGCTGGGTCAAGGGAGCATCTTTGCTGCAGAGCTGGGGCAAGGAGGTCGCAGGCAGGGCGTGACCAAGGATGGTACCAGGGGTGGTGGAAGGTGGCTGCCTTCATGGGCCATGTCTGATCCCTGCTGTACTCACCACGTGATGCTCTCAACGTGTGCAAACACAGGCTGTGGAAGTGTGGACCCTGCTGTGCCGCTCTAACTGGCAGCACGTTTAAACACCTCACCAGGCAGTGCAGCAGCGGGTCCACGACATGGGGCTTGGGGGCATCTGGCATGTTCAGCTTGGGACACAAAGGCTCATCTGGAGAGGAAACACTTCTACAGGTGACTTATTTACACGTAGCAACCATAGGGCAGCTTCTGCAAACACAAGCGTGAGAACTGAAAGAGAACAAAGCAGAAAACAAAACCCAGGAGGATAATGTTGCTGTAAGAAAAACACGTGCCATCGCTGTAGGAGAAAAACAACACGCCATCGTCTCCCTTGTTTTCCTACTACGGGCCCAGCGCGTCAGCCACCCAGAGCACTCCAGCACTGGTGTCTGTGGGCGACCACTGGCACAGACGGGGCCAGACTGGGAAGAGACTGCATTTGGGCTATGGTGTTGGTGCCATCAGTGAGACCAGCAGCTGCTCAGTGGGACCTGCTGCTGCTGAGGTCCTCATCAGCCTGCCCAGACAGTTTTCACTGAAACACTGGAAATTAAATTGAAACATAAGAAGCAGCTTTTTTTTTTTTATGATGAGGATGGTCAACTAGTGGAGCAGGTTGCCCAGAGAGGTTGTGCAGGCTCCATCCTTGGAGGTACTCAAACCTGACTGGATGCAGCCCTGAGCAACCTGCTGCAGCTGACCCTGCTTGAGCCAAGGGCTGGACTGGATGAGGTCCCTGATGTTCCCAGCTAATGTGCAGTTGTGTGGTCCTGCTTCCTTATCCCTCCTCCAGCTCCTGCTGGCCATCTGACCTGCTGGCACAGCCATGCATGGTTTTCAGCAAGCTGTTTCTGGTTTTGTCTTTTTCCACTGGAAACCCCTGGATCCTCCCCTTATTGAGCAGTGCCAGGTGAGACGGATGCCTCACCTTCACTAAAATGTAATAAAGTAGCACGTTGTCTTTGCACTGAGGGAGATTGAGTGGTAGGTGAGGGAGAAAGGACCTCCTTCTCCTTCTCTTTCTTCTCCTTCTCCTTCTTGCCTGTGTGACATAAAGACAAAGCTTGTGACTTCCAGCAGTGCTCTCCCTGAGCTGCCCTATCTCAGAGTTTGTCCCTAAGAAGCTAACAAGAAAAGGCTTGGATTTTTTTTTTAATAATATTTAAAAGGCTTTAACTGGTTGCAGATCAGAGATTTTTAACATCATTTCAGACTGACATGGCATTAGAATGTACCAACTTGCTGAGGAGAAGGTCCTGAGTGTCAGGTAGGAAACTATCCCTGGCTGCTGTGGCACTCGTTTGGCCGGGCAGGTTAACGATGGATAGGAACGGGCATTGCCAGGCTGGGGTCAGTGTGGACAGGCTGTCGTGCCTGTGGACCTGCGACTCCTCCACTGGTGGAGCTGGGACTCCATCTCGTGGGGTGGGGAACAGGATGCTGACTTAATGACCAGCATTGTCCAGTGTGCTCTTGTTGCTGTCACCGTTCCTGGCAAAGGCAGTGGCAGGTTGTCCGAACTGCATCTGAAACATTCTAGTGCAAATGTAGGGAGTACACGTGTGTGTGTGTGTACATGTATTTTTTGTGACCTGAGAGTTGTCTAGCCATCCTGAGAACTGTTTCCTTAAAGAAAATAAAATCATGTTGGAAACCTCATTTTCTATGACGCTACCCTGTTTATTCACAAAGAGCGTGTAACGCTTTCCTGCATCACAGGTAACTGCAGGGGAGGAAGCCTCTGACAGGCAAAGATGAATCTCAGAAGTGCTCTTCCTCAGCTTTTCCATCCCAGCTTGCTTGTACAAGGTGCCTTTTCTGTGTCCTCTTCCAGTTTTTCCCCAGGTTTCATAGCCTTCAGGGAAACCTCCTGTACCTTGCCTTGCCATGTTTTCAGGTCAATTCAGCTCTTGGCATTTTGCTGTGAAATTATGACTGTTTCCACAGCCTGATACTCTAAGAGAAGGCTGAGGCTTTCCACAACTAGCTGGGAAAAGGAGCAATGAGCATGTGCTGCACTTACTTACAGCACGGCGTTTAAGCCAGTATTTAAAGGCATCGCTGACTTCACTGAAATGTCCTCCTGTGCCTGCCCACAGAAACAACTGTCATGAGAACTTCCTGTATTTCATAGTTTCTTCCCACAGGGTCTTTATCAGACTGTAAGTCCCTGAGAAAAAAAAAAAGGAAAGAAAAGAGAGATAATGAGCATACTCCTGAAAATCTAGTTTTGGTGGTGGAGAAATTACCTCAGCAGACCCCTGCTTAAACCAGGGGGGTTGTCCTGTTTTCTTTTCTCATAGGCAGCTCCTTGCATCTCAGCTGATGCTACACTGCTGTGCCCTCTCCTGCACCCCACCCCCTCAGTTGCCAAAGCTGGGATCCCAGCTTTGGCAGGGCTGTAGGCACCCCAAAATGGTGGTGGCTTCCTGGGAGAGCTTTCCCAGCACCTTGCACTGCCTGTGCCCTGTGTGGACAGGAGTCTTGTTTGCAGGAACATGTGAGGAACTAATTGAAAAAAACAAACAGAAGCAGAAGTTTAAACCTGAACTTCTCGCTGTGCGACACCAAGCAGCTCATCACCTTGCAGGGCTTGGATTTGAGAGGGTAACACTGGAAAATTCATGCCAAATTTTTGAACCATCCTCATTAGGATACACAAGAGAAACAGATCAAAATGAAGAATAAGCATTTTGAAGTGAAAATTGAGTAGTTAGGCAAAACATACATAATCACAACTGCGCTCAGTTTTTCGAAGGGAGGATGTGGCTTAAAGCTCTTGTTTTGTCAAACAACGAAGAAAGAGGGAAGACTTTGTTCTGGTCATCCTCCCAGTTACTTCCTCTGTGACTGCAAGATGTGCACAGAGGAGGAAAAGGGAGGGGATGGGAAAAGGCCAGGGGGAGACAGCGTTTTCAGGATGTTAGTGGTGCCCATGGCAGCTCTGAGGGAGCCATCGGTGGCAGCCAGGCCCATGGGGTGAACGGCATGGGTCAGGGTCTCACCTCACTGCCCCACTGGAAAGGCAAAGCAGCAGGAGAGGAAGGCAGGAGAAAAATAGTGGAGTATGGAAGAGACACAAGGAGGAAGAGTTCATGTGTCCCAGGGCAGAGCCCTTTTGGAGGGAGCGGTGGTCAGGGGCTCCCACCCACTGTGTTTCTTCAGGCATCAGAAGGATGTTAGACCTTTGAAACTGCAGCCCAATAGGACCTGAGGCTGGTGCGACACAGATCTGTGGCTTGGGGAGTGCTGCCTGTCCTCCTGTGGGACTCTTGTTCATTTGGTGGCCAAGCTGGCTCAGCCACGTTAGTTCTCGTTAGGCTTGATCGGCATCAGTCACCTTGGGGCAACTGATTTCCAGTGCCATACGCTGACTTACCAGGTCCTCAGCATGGTCCTTGGGCTGCGTCAGGCAACTTTGATGTTTGCACTGAGCCAGTCCTTAATCTCCCTTTTGCCTCTTCTCCTGCCAGCATTTGTTCCTGGGACATCTTGGAGCTCTCATCTACTTTCAGCAGCTGAATCTGCAGGTGACAACTCTCCTATTTTACAGTAGCTGCTGAAATTACAGCAGCATGGTATTTCCCTTACACCTTTGGTGAGCAAAACGATGTCAAGTACGGAAGCACAAAAAAGCAAATGTCGTCACGGAGCATGTTCCCCAGGTGCAGCCGCCTTTCCCACCGTGTCTTTGGAAAAGAACAGTCAGGGTAACAGGTCTGACTCAGCCCGATGAGGTGGTGTTCAGAGGCAGAGATTAAGAAAAAGTGTGAATTAAATGAGGTTCAAAGTGTTAAACAGCAGGCACTTCCCTAGTGTAAATATTTTGGCACAAAGCTTTGTCAGGGTTTTAATCTAAAGGAAGTAGTGAGACTGGAACAGGCACATCTTGGGGTGGTTACGGTGATACACGTGTCCCAACCTGTGCCACGGAGCGCTGAGCACCTGCTTCTCTTGGGAACCTGCACCGCTTTCGGCAGGCTTGGGTCCAGTTCGACGGCAGGAGCTCTACCACCACATCCTGTCCCCAGCACGCCCTTTGCAGTGGCACGGCTGGCTCCCAAACGCCACCAAAAGCCCTGCCTGACCACGACCCCCGTGTTGTTTCTTCTTCTGTCATGTTTTACCTTAACCAGTATCCAAGCATGCACCTACAAATAATGCTTTCTCCCTCCTCTGCTATTTATTTAGGGCATTGTCAGAAGAAGAAGATTGCAGTCTCCTTTCTCTACATTTAATTTTTCTATCTGGCACTAGAGGGCAGAAGGAAAGACGGCAAAGCCTTGCAACCCAGACCTGTCTCTTCTCAGCAGCTATCTGAGGGCGCAGAAATAAATCTGGCTTCAAATCTTCTCCCTTTGCCCATTAGGAACGTGCATCAAGGGTTTCATGTCCCAGCCTCTTTAGTGCTATTAAAGTTTAATAGTTCAACGCTGCACTTCGGAGGTAACACAACGCGAAGCAATTCTGCGTGCTCCTCGCCAGGCACCCCTGTCTGGACGTAAAGTGGGCATTTGTGGTTTCTGCACTTTGGGAAGCAACTCGGTGTGATGGAGAATGTGTTTTCTCCCTGGCAGTGAGGCTGCCTGCCTGCCCTCACATCCTTTTGAAAGCCTTGTCCCCCCAGCCCAGCACCGATGCGAGGGTGTTTCACAGCCCCACGGCGGGGCAGAGGGGAGGCGCGGGGTGCGATTTGCCTGGAGGCAGCGATGGAGCCAAGTTACGAGCCAGAAAATACCAGCTCTTCACAGGCTCGAGGGGCTTCTCATTAAAACCAGTGGAGATAGGGGCATTTTCATGGTGCACACAGCCGGATGCCTCATCACATGTTTCTTCTCTCTGCCAGAGAAAACACTGTCTGGGAGACACCAGGGCTGTGCAGAATTAAACCCCGCCGTGATGCCCCGGTTCCCAGCCCGCCTTTGTCAGGAGGAGAAAAAAAGCATGTGAGCCCGGGAGGCTGAGCATCGCGTGCCCTGGTCAGGAGGCCCCGCGGCCGCAGGATGTTTGTGGCTGTCTGTAGATAAGGAGGGGCCACCGTGGGAAAGCCACAGTGGGTTTAACGCCAGTTCTGCTCTGGGATGAGGAGGAGCAGGAACCAACTGAACCAGCTCCTTCTGCTTCTCCGGTCACTGCTATGGACAGAGGAAGCGCAAGGGGCAGGTGGCAGCGGAGAGCAACTCGCTGGTTTTACACCCCTGTTGAACTAATCAATTTTATTTTGCTTCTGATTTTTGCAACATCTGTAATTAACACACATAATATAAGTAGATATTTAATTGACAAATAAGGCTAAAAATACTGTTCCTTTTTATTTTTCACTCAATTCATCCCTTCAGTGTATCACTAACTAGGATGAAATGATCTGACAGTTGTGGGTAGTGGAGAGAAACGGAATTTCTTAAATTTAAATGAAATTGTGCTGGAAAGGGTTTTCACAGTCTGCCACACTTTTTGAGATTATGAATTTTATTTGGTTTTCTACAGAGGAAAAGAAATCTTTCATGTGCTGACAGTAAAAAGGACACCAAAAGAGCTACTAAAGAGTCCACTGATCAGGACACCGAATTTGTGGAAGAGCTAACACTGGGTTTATTGTCTACTCATTTTGACCTCTTACGCACAGTTTTTCAAGAAAAGCACTATTTTTTTCAAGCAAAATTTTGGTTTCAACTGATCAGCATTTCCTGAGTGGAGAAAACGACGGTGAAAACTCCTGACCACATCCTACCACAGGAGCACCGAATGCTGAGAGAAGCTGGGACTGCATCCAGCGCCCCCTTGTCTCACCACGCACTGCACTTGGGAAAGAGCGGTGCCCACGGTCCCGGCTGGGCTAAACCTCTGTACAGACCTACCACAACAGTCATCTTTTCCTGAATTTTCTTGCAATGTCAGGACACTGATATTTGCATCCTGAAGCTAATTTAGCAGCCCTGTTTTGTTCATGGTCTAGTGCACGGTTCTTCATTCCTGGACCGGAAGAACCCATGCTGCTGGCCCTCAGGAGCCACTGCAATGTGCAGCCCCTTCTCCTGGCCCGAGGGGAGATGAACAGGACGGTGTGAAGGAGGAGGTGGATGTTGGACCTGAACTCTTCTGCAGTGAGGCCTGACAGTTGAATTAGACTTTGCTTAACTCAAAGACTATTGTCTTTCTGAAAGAAAAACCTTAGAAAGTGGTCAACAAATGACACACACAGATATGCAGCTTCTCAAGAGAACAAGTAAGCCACCAGCTGAAATGGATTTGTAAGAGTAATTCAGCAAATAATGCACACCTTGATGGGAATTAGGTTTATTTGTCAAATAGCATGTAAAAAGAAAAAGTTTGTCAGAAACTGTGAATAAAGAGCAATTGACCAATCCAAAGCATTACATGTGCAAGGGCACACAGGCTGGGGTTCCTGTGTAATGTCAGAAAATGTTCAGGAGGCTGAATAAGTCATGGAGGGTTTTACCCAGGATAATATTTGGAAGATGTTGGGAATATGTGAACATAAAGAAAGAGATGTGGGACAGGCATAGGAAATGATCCTTACTCAGAGGGAAAGGGACTCATTCCTTCTCCAGTGGAAAGAGCCACTTTCAGGCAGGAGGTGTTTGTGTGCCGTCCTGCTGGCCTTGATCAGCCACTGAGCACCCAATGTTTGCTCTGCTCCTAAGCAAACGTGTTAGGCCTATGGGTCCCATGGATGAGAAACTTCCATTTTATCTCTGATAGTATTTATATATAGCATCAAAAGCACCAACTAACTCAAAATCACTGCAGGGAAACAGCTAACAGCATGACCGTCTCATGAGATCACTCTATGGGAGAGACACACATTCTTCCCCAAATTCCTGGACTCTGAGAGTCACCAGGTCCTCTTACTGTTTGTCAGAATAAACCAATGCTCGGCTGGTCATAAACTGCTCCATGAAATATTTGCTTAATAGAACACTTGCATGTGTCTTATGTTTTTCCTTCAGCTGGAACTTTTTCAGGACAGAGATTTTATTCGCTTCATCCTCAGCTCAAGGGACTCCTAATAACGCAGAAACATGACGGAGGATGGCACAGGCTGTTTTGTTTTGTATTGCCTATGGAACTGGTAGCTCCCCAAATCGTTTTGCGGTGCAGTGCAAGTGTTTCACAGGAATCACGCCAAAGGATGAGCAGAGCCCTGGCCAGCGAGGGCTCCCTCCAGCCCCGCGTGTTAGCCCTGTCTAACCCAGCTGCGGCATCTCTAGCATGTAAAAGCCATCATCATGGTTTCTAGTACAGCAGTGCACTGAAGACAATAAAAGAAATGCAAGCTGGATAGCTAGTGTATGTTTGCTTGGGAAAGAGGGAAAAAGGAGAGTAAAAAGGATTTCTGTGAGTTTCCCTCCTGTGGGGCATGACACTACAGCTCTGTTGTTCTGACTGATTTTTAGGAAGTGAGAGGAACACTTCCAGTGTCATTCACAATGGCACCTGGGGGCACTGAGTGACTGCTGGCCTGGCTGCAGCCACCCCAGGGCACAGGAGCCCCCCAGCCTGTCGCACCAGCTCTCTCCCACCATTGTGGCAGATGGTCACCTGTACATGCCACTGCTCCACTGTCCATTCTGCTCCCAAAGTCATAGAATCATAGACTCTTTAAGGTTGGAAAAGACCTCCAAGATCATCAAGTCCAACCATTAACCTAACACCATCATGTCTACTAAACCATGTCCCAAAGTGCCACATCTACACGTTCTTTGAACACCTTCAGGGATGGTGACTCCACCACTTCCTCTGTCAGCCTGTTCCAATCCCCCTAAAGAAGTGTTTCCTAATATCCAACCTAAACCTCTCCTGCCGCAACTTGAGTGAAAAATGTGCTGAACTTAAATGGCCTGATGAGAATTAGGAACCAGCTGCGGTCCCTGCCATGCCAGCAGTCTTGGTGGTGATGCTTCCCAAAAAGGAGATGCAGCTCTCGGCAGCCTGACCCAGCCTCGCCCTGCCGCAGCTGACAACTTGGTCATATAAGACTGAGGAGATGCTAAGAAACCTTTCCAGGTGTCTGTCACCTTCATGTGTTTCAGAGACCAGCATGGCTGTTGGTGGAGCAGCTGGGTGCTGGTGGGCCAAACAGGATCCTCTCCGCAATGTAGCTCAGCACCATTATGTTGGGGGCTTCTTCTGCGCAAGACAGCAAGGGGAGGAAAATCTGTATCTCTGAGCAACCGTTACTGTTTCTTTTTTTTTTAAAGGCTAAAGATAGACTCCATATGGGCTGTGCGCAGTGCGGTCTGACCGTATACACCACAGATCTTCTCTCTCAGCCTTTTTTCAGGCGGCAGTAGACTGGTGGTCAGTGGTGGACCTACTCCTCCAACAACCTTGACAGTGAGTGCCTCAGATGACTTTTCAGTCAGGTCAGGACAATAAATACACTTTTATTTTATCAACTGTACCTTACAAATACAATCCGGTACTGCAAATTGCTCTCACCAGTCGAGAGAGGAGAGATGCTCACAGGCGAAACCACACAGTCACCACGTGATAGAAGTGCAAGGCTTCCTCTGCGGGGAGATGAAAGTGGGGAGAGCTGAGTAACTCTCATCCTAGTTTCAAAAGCCAAAAGAGAAAAAAACAGAGATCACTTTCATGTGTTTTCACTGACGTGCTTCTGTTAGCAGGCTTGTACAATTATTACTGTCTGGTAACAGAAAATAAACAATTCCCACCTGGCTGTTACCATTTCCACTACAATGGTGGCTCAACAGTCTTTGGCATCTTCAGTCTCTGCTGAAATGACTTCTGCAGTGATGGAGTGGAGAGAGGAAGACTGTTCCAGGGAATGAGGGACACCAGGTGAGGAGTGAGACAGCTTTGCTTCTGTTTTGACTTGTTTTACTTTGACGTTTCCGTACCTCAGACACCAGCCAGCAAGCAGACCTACGGAAAGGTGCTCTCCAGCTTCTGAGTCCCATGAACGACTGGGGACCCAACTGAAGGTTTCTGCATGTTCCAGGCATGGGAATTGGAGTGAACACCAGGGCTGAAGCAGGCAGCTTTTGCCTCTCCCACTGCTGCTGTTTGGTTTCTGTTCGTTGCGCTCCCTGCTCAGCACCGAGCTGTTCTTGCATGTGCGTGGGTGCAGGGCAGGAGGGGGAGACTGGGTTCCAGAGAAAAACACAGGACAAACGTTCAAGGCAGCAGGAAACTGTGAAATTCAAAATCCAAGCTTGGAGATGTCCTCCTCTGATCATGCATAGCATGATATGGCATTTTTTAGAGAAATAACCAGTCATGGCTTACAGGTATCTGGAGACACAAGAGTTCCAAGGCATAACTTCGCTTTTCCCTGTGTATCTGTAGTAGCTACCTGTGGTTTTGGATCTCAAAGAGCCTTTTCCAATGAAAAGCCCTACTCTGTACAGGAGAGTTTCTCAGTAGCTGCAGTGTACGAGCAGGACATTTCCTCCTGTTGCACGTCTGTCGTGTGTATAAAGGTGCAGCCACCTGCATGCAGCCGTTTTCCGCTGCTCGTTTTCTTTTCCCCTGCCTACTGAGCTGTGAATTCCCTTACGCACCAGTGGAGCTACTGCTCATTAAAACTAATCAGCTGAGCAGATGCTGAAGGAAATAATGGGCTGGGAATAAAGAGGATGTTGGTCATACATCACCAAAAATCTCTGCAACAGGCTTTTGTAGCTCACTGAGTTCTCGTCTTATTCCAAATCAACACGCAAAACAGTTCCACTGCGAGGCGAGCAGTTCAATGAGGAAAGGGAACTTCAAATTATGAAGGACTGATTGCCAAATGATACAGAAGGAACCCATCATATAAAATATCCTGCATGGAACAAAACTTGCAACACAGTAATGGATGTAAGTCAATCTACTGCCACCACAGCCATAACTGGCAAAATGAAAACTGTCTCCCTGCCCATGGCCTGAACGTGTACCTGCCATACAGGAAGATAAGGATGCTCTCACTGTCAGTAAATTGACACACATTGCAGAGAGGAACCAAGCTCAGAAAATGGCCTACATTAAGTTAATATCCGAGTATACAAATAACTCAGGGCCAAAATTAGCTTTGAGTTGCATTAGTGTAAATGCAGCGTAGCATCGCTGGGTGGATCGGACTTTCTGGACTGTAAATGGAGGGAGGATCTGTCCCTCAGAAGACTGTAATGGGAAGAACGGAGAGTGAATCCCATTATCTGGCTTTGCAGGGGAATTGATAGTGGTTTCCGTACGAGCGTGCTGCTCCAGATGGCACGCCGGCGAGAGCCCCATCACGCAACAAAGGCAAGGCTCAGGTATCAGCCTGCAATGCAGGAGCACGCTGATGAGACTGGAAAAAACAGCCACAAAAGGCGGGGATGTAAAGCTGTTTTTGCTGAGGTCATTTTTTTCTAACGATTCCACTTAAAAGTAAAAATAACGGAAGGCGCATTTTTAGCATGTCAAACATACCTGCTGTTTTTCTGGCAGGGATGTAGAAGGGCGCTTCATATTTCATCTGGTGATGCTGTCTGATGCTCTCTCGCATCAGGTGCCCAGACACACATTTTCACTCCTAACAAAATTTTGTCCTTTTGCTTTATGACGTTAATTTTTAATAAAAAACATGGAGTCTCTTTTGCTTGTGATTCACATCATCAATTTTTGAACTGTATTTCTGATCAGTATTTGATTTAGTTACAGAACAGAAAGAATTTTTGTTGAGATTTTATCTGAATACAGCAGAAAATTCTGGTGCCATTTATATCAAACCAGCTCAAGCAGCTTCAGAATGAATTTCCTCTTTCTCTTTTCTTGGTTCTTTGCTTGCTGCATGTTTCTGATTTTTTATTTCTCTTTGTTCTTTTTTTTTTTTGCATATTTATAAAATCATTTTTATAGCCAAGAACACAAATAATTCACAATCAGAGCTGTGCAAATAGCAAGTTTTCCAGTTTAGTCACCAAGCTGGAAAGTGAGGGATCAGTGAACTACGTGCATTTGGAGCGGATTTGAAACACAACATTTCACTGAGAGCTAATCTTTACCCCTTTTAAGAAATCAGCTTGGCATCAAACAAGAGCAAACATTTCATTTTGCAAGGTCATCAATCCATGTCTCCTGATTTTTTTTTGTTGTCTGAAATACTTTACTGGGCTTCGCTCCCCAAAACTGCACTCCGTGGAGGTGAATGCAAGACTGCTGGGAGGAGAGATGATAATAGCACAGGATAAGGAAGAAGACACTTTCTTGGAAACAATTTTCCTGGGGCTGTAAATTAGGAGTGAGGCCAGACTGGAGGATTAAGGTCTGAGTATCCTTGTGCGTTGTGTGATTTCATCCAGATTTCCACACTGAGGATCTGTCCTTCTGCAATTAATGGGCCTGAAGCTCAAGTCTGAATGGGAAACTTGTGAACAACCCTTCCTGGAGTCAAACTTTCATAACCCTGGGGCTCAACTGCACTTGGTTTCAGTGTCGCTAAAAGCAAGTTGTTCTTTTTGTGGAGCTGCCAAGAGGAAGTACTCGGGACTGCTGGGAGAATTGAGTCCCCAGTGCAATCTCAGAACAAAGACTTTGAATATCCAAATTCCCTGAATTCCACATGTCCTTTCTGCTTCCCATCTCCCTCTACACATTCCTCTGGCTCTTCTAGTTTCCTTCTTTGGCCCATGAGAGGCTTGGTTTACTCCCTCAAGCTCGGCATGGATGGAGCCGCTCCTTCCCTCCTCCACAGCCAGCGACAGGGGGTGGCATGGGCCCTCTTTGCTTTTTACACGAGTAGTATGAAGGTCACATAGGAACATCTGTTTCCCAAATAATTGTTATTCCCAACGAGGTTCAAACGTACAGGACCTTTTTGCATACGTACCGCAGGTCTTAGTGGCTTCTGAAGCAGATCACAGTGAGGTCAGATGACCGGCACGTGTATGGCTTAAAAAGACGGGACCTAATTCTCATGCCCTGTAGAAGTCATGGACCAATCCCTTTTCCTCATTCATAATGCCACTCCTCGGCTTTTCCTCACCACCCCATTCACTGTCATGTCCCATGTCTACAGCATCTCTCTTGCTTCCATCAGCAGCTCTTTTTTCTTTTCTAAGCTTTTTTCTTTCTGTTTACTTCACTCCGTCATCCCTGCTTCTCTTTACATTTTTTTTAATGTTTTGCCACCTTTTCTCTGTTTGTGTTTTCAGTAACCTTAATCTCGGGGTGGGGGAGAAGGAATAAAAATAACAACAAAAATCCTTTACTCTTTTCATTTTTGAGATCAAAGATGACTGAGCAACTGAGGCGGAGAATTCAGGGCAGCCTTTGATGCACGGTATTGATGTTGGCTTAGCATGAAAATCTCCGTGTGCTATATTCGGGCCAATTACCAGAGGCCTGCACAATTAACCTGAGACACACGAGCCCCATGTGAAGCAATGAAGTTTAAGGCCTAGGGAGGTTAATTCAAATCTTAGATGTTTCTATGATAGGAGATTACTTACCCCGTTCCTTTGTACTTGCTAGGAATCTTTGTGTTGAAGATTTTGATATTCTGTCGAAGTTGTGCTCTGGCGGCATGCCTCTCGCTGCGATACGTGATTGCCTGCCTGCGCTGTTGGACTCTGAGCACTGTAACTGGGTTGTTTCTACACTTGAGGTGCTTTTGCTCTCACACCTTCCAGCTTCCCATGAGAAACGCTTTCCAGACTCCCGAAATGGCATCTGAGCTTCTGCGGCACTCTTCACAGCAATGAAACACCACCTAACCTCTTCATCATCCCAGTTCTGTTGGATTTTTGCTTTTTCTCCTTTGTACAGAGTTTCTGCTGACCAAGTTTTGGTCAAGGCAAGATGTCACACAGCAGAGTTGAGAATCTTTGAGACCCAGGTGCAGACTGACACAGCTTTGTCTCCGATAGGTGCCAGGCTTTTCTGATTCCAGACCCTCCTCAGAAAACTCATTATTCACCGTAGCTATGAATATCATTCTTCTGTAATTGAAAATGTTCATTATTTCTCACCTGCCCTATAATGAAGCAGCACCAGTCCTGGCACCCCCCTGCATCACAGGATCTATCTGAAAGGCAGAGCTTCTGGTTTGGATAGGAACTCCTGACTGAGCCCCAAAAGCAGCAAGGGACTGACAAGAAGGAGGAAACAGGGACAGGGTTATTACTGATACTGATATTACTGGGTTGTGTTTGAGTTGCATTACCGAGAGTGCAGCCAGCAGGTCAAGGGAGGTGGTTTTCGCAAGTCCTCCATGCAGGACTTGTGAAACTGTGCTGGTGTCCAATTTGAGGCTCCCCAGTACAAGACAGACTGGAGTGGAAAGCTACCAAGACAGTCAGGGAGACTTTTTTTTTTTTTAAAATTCTCAGGCCTTAGTGTGTAATTTGATTCTGTGGGATGTCATGGCCCAGATTCATAAAATAATGTATCCAGCTGCCTGGGTCTCTTTGGGACCATTGATTCAGAGCTGCTATGAGAAAAGACGCCTCTGGGGCTTACCTCCTTGGAGCTGGCCGGTGTTTCCACAAGATCAGGTATGCAAACATCTGGAAGATGGCTCCCTCTCCATCATACCATCCTCTCTTGGTGCTCATCTCTTTACAGCTGGCTCTTCCCATGCTCGGAGGCAGGACGGCCAACCCCTTGCCTCTCCCTCACCTTGTCTTTGAGAACAGGGCTGGTCACATTCACCCATGCTCTGGCAATGGTTCAGTGCTAGAAGCCAGCCTGAAGTACACAAGCCAATCTCCAGAGGAGAGGTCTGGAGTTACAGTCCAGCAAGAATCCCTGCCTTTGCAGGTGCTGTGAGACTTCTCCTGGAAGAGCACAGACAAGGTCTGGACTGCATCACAGTCAGATCCTGTACACATTCCCTCTCCAGGGGCTGAAGGAACTCCTTTTATTGCTTGTAGTCTGGCATGGAGCCTGCTGGCACACACAACCCCTCTCCTTTTGTGGGCTCTGAGGCAACTGGAAATGCTTTTGTCTCCATCTGACAGATCTAAGGTCAGATCTCACCAGACAGCTGATGTGGTTTCCTATGAGGACCTTCTCAGGATCTGAAGCTTGCTTCTGCAATGAGGTTTCTTCTGCTGGAGAGCTTGAGCCCCTGGGGCATAATCCTATATATCAGCGATGGACACACTTTTTGTGGGCTGGAGGCTACTTGTCTCTTATTCCTTCCATACACTACTAGGCTATGATGAGAGCTTTGTCAGCACTTCTGCTTTTTGTCCTTCATTTTTCCTATTTGTACGGTCAGTTGTTTAATGGGTGGTGTGATCCCATGCTGGCTTGAAGAGCACAATCTTTTTTTAGGTGGATTCAGATCACTTTTGAGATATCAGATTGCCATTTGCATCACTGAATTAAACAACAGTGATGTGTTTTCCTTAGTCCCTGGACTGAAAATTTGCCTTCTGTCTTGGTCCTGTGTAAAAAAAAATGCATAAAGAAAATTTTTACCTGTTTGTGCCTTGGCAGTCATAGATTTCCTTAGCCCTTCTCTTGTTTATTGTTATTTGTTTGACTTTGACCATATGAACAGAGATTCATCAACTTATTTAGCTGAGAAGCACCACACACACTGACCGGGCTTTATGAATCTGAAGTGTTTCAGAAGACTGGATGGCTTACTACTTGTGGGATCATTAAAGCTGGGAGACAGATAATAAATAGCTCATTAAATCATCCAGCTCCACCTCTGGCAATAGGTGATCTCTTTTTTTACTCATCACTGGACATGTCACCTTGTTGAACCAGTTCAAACCCAAGGCTCATCCACCATCGGGTTTATGAGTAACCCGCCAGTGGAACATGCGAAGGGTGAGCAAGCATCAGCCCTTCGTCCCAAGGAGAGCTGGGTCTCTGCTTTGTCTCTCACACCACATGTCACCCTCATCACGCCTGGCAGCAGGAACACCCAGGGCTGCACGGGCAGGGAGGCAAAGCAAAACCATCCCCACTGGGGGCAAGAGCTCCACGTCAGGGCTCAGGCAGCCACAGAAGCTGCCTGTAGAAGGAGTTTGGTATATTTGTCACTTTTTATCCTATGGCAGTTTTGCAGATAAAAAGAAGACTTGAGTCCCCAAGGCTCTCCATCTGTCACCTTTCGTGAACACTAAATAATTCAGTAAGGAAAGTCTTTACATGTTCAGTGCTTCCTTCCTATATCTGACATGACTCACCCAAAGCCCTCCTGAAAATAAAAATGACTGAAAATAATGCTTTCTCAAAATAGTCCGAACCCCAAATATTTTTAGAGTTAATATCTTCTGGCCTTTGGTCACGGTTCTTTATTAATGCCAAATCTATAAAGTATTAAAACCAGAGTTGCACCTGTTGTGATAACCTTGTCTTTGTTAATTGCCTGTGCAGCAATTTGGATGTCTTAGTAGTTACAAAGTAGTAGAAAGTGCTTTTCTTTGTGAAAAAGTTCTTTATTTCTTTTTATATCTGGCAATTTTCTTAAGCATAGTTACTAACTGCCATTTTTCTATGCAAAATAGTTACTTTTTTCCCCCTTTTCCTCATGTTCTTTCAGTTTTATATAGAGAAGGAACAGGCTGCCTGAGTTTCACATCCTAAATGCTCAAAAAAATGATTGGTATGTCTGGACAGCCAATTTGAGAAGTCTTCAGAGAAACCTGATTTGAAAACTGAGGGTGCTTGGTACTTTCTGAAAAAAAAAAAACCCTGAAAACCAGAAAACAAAAGGCATGCCACTGTCAAGGTATTTCAAATGGGGAATCTATGGCCACCGGTGTTTCTGAATGCTTTTATTCACTTTCCTTATCCACTTCTCCAGACACAAAGGATACAGAGAAAAAAAATAATATGACTGCTACTTTTAAATACTCAAAAACTTCCAGTGTACCCACATCTGTGGTGTCTGGATTGTGGGAACCTGTGATGGGATGCCCAATTTTTAGAGCCTGCCAAGGGGCGTGAGGTCGTTCATCCTGGAAGCCAGAGGAGGGTCCGTTCTCTGGGGAGGGAGGTTGCTGCCACGGAGGGATGTGAAGCCTTGCTGAGAGACGCCCTCCATAGTGAAGTGGACCTTCTCCCAGATAAAAAACCACATTTATATTCAAGGAAAGGATTCGGACAGATTGTATTGAGCTTGTGTGGGAGAAAGGGGCAGCGCTGACTGCAGATGTTCAGAGGAGCCTTGTGGAAAAACATTTTTAATGAGCCACAAGACATATTTTTTGAACCTGAAAGAGCTCATTATTTCTCTGTCCAAGTTTAATCCAAGTGTATTTACTCCAATCAGAAGCCCTATTCAGTAGGTCCTTACAGCCCACTGAAATCCATTGGAGTTGAACACATGCTTCGACGCCTTCAAAGCCATAGTCTTTCATTTATTTTTTCTTCCAGTTTCTGTGTTCCTCACACACTCGTCTCTGCATGTACCAAAGCAACACAAACAAGTCAGCAGAGCTACTTCATAGCACTTCATCCCCTGCTTGTTTGAAACCCATGGCCCATGCCAACTCAAATCTCACCAAGAGTCGCCAGGAAACACTATGCAGTGTACTTTGCCTGTTTAAAACACATAAAATGGGTCTTCAAAGGTTTAGTGGTGCATTAAGTCAGCAGACACTCATTGGAAATGTGTCTGGGGAAGGTCACAGAGACTGGGAGAAAGAGTGCGGGGGGAGCAGAGGCCCATGCTGGGGAAAGGCTTCAAGTAGCCATGTGCCCAAGTTGGTGTGACCCTACACAAGGCTGGTGGGAGCAGCCACCTCGCGTGTGACCTGGTCCCACATCCAAATTCTGATCCTGTCAGCTGCCCTTCTCTTCTCACAAGTACTAATTACTCTCCAGGAACTGTCACCATCCCAAGGCAAAAATTTTAAGGAGGCATCATTTTGTTCCTCTGTCCATCTATGCATTTCATGGTAGAACAGGCTTATCTACAGCCTAAAGATTTGGATCTCTTGGAAATCACCTGCCCAGTCTCTTTCACAGGGGATGTGCTGGATAAGTCCTGCCATGTTCTAGTCTGGGTTAGGAAATTGTATCTGTTTGGAGCAGGAACCAACTCTTAATTGAACTTGCCGCCCCACCATGAGCAGTTGCATTTAGAAACCAAGAAACGTACGGTGCTACACTCATCAGAGCATAATGTGGGTGAATTAGGCCGCACAGTGAGTAAGAGATGCATTTACACTGCCCACCTCCCCGCGGTTCAAATTGCCTCTTGGAAGGAGAAGCTCCGGCTTTCTGGCACACAGACCATTTCAGAGACATTGCTAGGAATATTGTAGACTTACCAGGAGACACTATGCTCCAAGTCTTTCCCAAGCTCATCAGAGACCAAATGAAAAACAACAGCTTCTGCAAACGCATCTTTTGGGAGCCAAGAGCAGTGGAGCAGCGCAGGTAAAATGCAGGAGCTTTGCAGGGGCTTGTGGAAGCCCAGGTAAAAGCTGCAATATTGCAAGATGGCTCAAAACTGAAGGCTCTTGTAAATTAACATAATTTAACATAATTGCACCTTTGATCTTGTCCAGGTGTATGAAACAGTGAATGTGAAACCCCGAAGGAATTCAAGGAAGAACTGACTTTATATGAACCCACCTCGTAAACCCAGGTCCATTGTAAATCGCTGTTCTCAGCTGCCAGTACCTCCCCTCAGCGCTCCCAGCTCCTTAATGTCAGCTCTGCCATGAGCTCTGCCAGGCCAGTGCTGGCCAGGCTACAATTTGAAAAATCCCAGGAAGAGCAGCATAAAGTGACTGCTTAGGCTGCATGGGTCTGGGGACAGGGGCTAAATGTTTCTCGTGTCTCACCATCCCCCAGTGATACTAATCCCTGAGCATCATCTACCTAGGGTCCCAGACACTGCTCAACAACTATTCTTGCAAGAATAACTGTAAAAATTAAGAGAAACCTACATCATCCAGGTACTTAAAAATAAGGCCTTTTAAGCTTAACCTTAATTTCCTTGAGAGCTGGAAGGTTATGTGTATACGCTTGTATAACCCTCTTAGTGCAGTGCTAAATGTTTGTTATCCTGGTACACGTTCTGAGAACACCCGAGGTAGTTTTGCTACACAAATAAACAAGCAGAGGAATGAACGGAAATACTGTTCAGCCAGGAGTCCCTCATTGATAAAATACCTGTCACATGCCTCTGCCTAAAGCACACAGACACACTTGTACAGCAATGTGGCAAGTGGCCCGCTAATCATATTCCAAGTAAGTCCTAAAAAGGAAAATTTCTACAGTCTTCAAATCTATAGAGGAGCAGATGGATGATGGTAAACTCTAAGTGCTTTACTGGCTGCCTGCCTGCCATCCTCTGAACAAGGGCTAATAATAATATCACTTAAAAGAGCCGCTGAAAGGTTAGAGTAGTTTCACTGCTGCAATTTGCAAATAATCCAATATCGGAGTTTCCTACATCCTTTGCTATGACCATGGTCAACAAATTCCTGGGTGCAGTATGTTTACCCACTGATAGGGGCTTGTGCTTACCTCTCAGGAGGGAGAAATCAATAGAGTGGATCTGGGTCCTAGTGCAGTCACCGGCAAAATACAGAGATAGTTTCACCAGCCACGCCTTTTTACAACAACTCCCAGTCTCTTCAGTCGGGGGACAAGGAGGAAAGCTTGCTCCCACTCACCTTCTGGCTTTTTCTCCAGCTTTTTAAGCCTTTCTTGATGGGAGTTTGGAGCCCTTGGTGTTGCGTGTGAATCAAAGGACGCACAGTCTCACCTTGAGTTCCTGAGCAGGCATGTGGTTCACCCTGGAGTGGTTTGCACAGCTCTGCCACGGCCAGGGGCTCTGCCACCCCCCTGCACCCACGTGGCTTGGGGCTTCACCCTGCTGCTGGCCTGGCCTTGTGCACAGCCCGCTCAGCGCACAGCCAAAATATTGCAGCCACGTCCATCCCCAGCAGAAAGTCCTGCTCTGAAGGAGGCAAGTGTGGTGTCAGCAACAAGTGCAATGAACTCCACTCTCATCAGACACCAAGCTGAGACGGGGCTCAGAAGTGCTACTGAAATTAAATAGCTGGCAAATAACTCTGGGTATATGGGTTCCCAAATTACGAGATTTTGATTCCCCTCTTTTTTTCTCCTCCTTTGTTTCTTGCGTGATGAGGTCAGTGAATGTCTGAGGTCAGAGCTATGAGCCACCACTTTGCCCTCACTCCCTTCAAGGGTTAATAAATGTAGATTTGGATTTTGCTAACTGAATGAATCACAGAAGGCCATGTTTTTACATAAAATGGTCATCTTAGATGCTACAACAGGGAATAAAAGGATCTTGGTATGATTTAATTCCAAATATCTTCAGAAAACATCTGAACAAAAGAATAAGGAGGCTTGGCACCTTGAGAAACAACCATGGTGCTTGGATCTGTTTGAATCAACAGGTGTAATATAGAGAACATTTGCGTTTCTTGAACCTGAGAGCTGAATCTGAGATCTAAATGGCCCATCCTGCTCATTCTTCTTATTTCTTCACTTGTTTGTTTTGCTCTGATCAGGTCTTTCGAAGTGGTTATTCCTTCCATTTTAATTGTGAATAAACAGGAGCCACCCCAGCTGTACCCTCCTCATCGGTTCCTGCTCTGACCGTTGATTTTCTTGGTGAGAGGACCAGGTTTGGTCCATTTGCCAGGAGTTTGGTCACCATATGACTCCTACAATCTCCTGGGCAGGACAGGCAGGCTGTGATGTTCTCGTCACCAGATGATGTTACCAGCAGGTTTTCAATCCTCTAGATCATGTTACTTTTTGATACTGAGATGACATCTCTGCCTGTTGCCAAGCAATCCAAACAACACAGGCAGGGTAGGCATTTGCTGTACAAGGGCTTTCTTATACTATTGTTTAGTACCAAATGGAAACAAAACAAATCACAAAACCCACCCATAACAACCCATTGACCCACATTTTGCAGAGTCAATGAATATTTTCTTTCCCCCTGCAGCAAGAGCTGCCAGCACTCCCTAGGGAAGAGCATCAGACCGACGCACCCCATCGCATTGGGGTTTCCACAGCAGACCAGGCTGATGCAGAGGGGACACGCATCCCAGCACACAGGCATCCAGTGACACCCACGCACACAAAGCACAAGGAAACCCACTGATCTCATGCTAACCTAGGGACTGATTACAGCAACATCCAAGTGGACTGGTGCAGGCCTGTGTTACTACCACCACTGTCGATACTAACCCATCTATTTTGATCATTTAATACTTCCTGTTACTGAGAAGTTCTGCATTGCTGGTGTTTGAAGCCAGCATTTGAAATGTTGCAGAAGAAATCCCTGGAGCTATGGAAATGCATTTTCTTTTTCCATAAAAATTAATCTAGATTTTGCTGAGCTATGAACTTTGAAAACGGCAATTTCTCTTCGGTCCTTTCACGTTTCCCCTAGAAAACATTAGTAGTGGATTTTCAAACTAATTGATCATGACTGTTCCTGTGCCCCACAGCACATCTGTGTCTACACAGCAGGGGAGCGCTGAGGAGGGCCAGCTCCTCCAGTGAAAGCATTGCCAGGGCCTCCAAGTTAGCAGAGCACGGGTGTCTTGGAGTGGCCTTAGCTGCTGTGTGAAGCCCTTATGGGTCTGATGACCAGCTCTGGCTGGATCAGATGTTGTGGAAATGGAAAGAAAGAGAGATCTGGGTTCTTCAATCCTCCCCTCTCCTCCTGTCTCCCAGTGGGCCACCCCTCATCCTGTCAGCAGTATCCTACATGGCAGCTTTGTACAAGCACCAGCTGGTGTGCATAGACATCAGCAGAGGTGGTAGCAATGTCAAGTAATCAGCACACCTTTTCTAGTAATACTGTGTAATGAATGCGTAAAAAAAGAAGACATAACAGAAGACATAATAATTGAGTTTTTACCTCTTTATTGAAAACGACATAGAAAGTGATGTTTTTAGCAATATATTAAAAGAATTCTATTAGGCTTCAAAGTCAAGCATTGGAGGTGAAGGAAAGGGGTGATTAGTGTCCCATATCTGCATTATGTTATAGAAATTAATTGTCAAATCACTTGTGCCTCAGGAAGAGTCCAAAATGGAAGCTCAAGAGGCAGAATCAAGACAATTTTAACCCAGCATTAATTTCCCAACTTTGCAGTACACATTTTTGCATCCTGAGTAGCATTTTTTGAATATAATTTATAAGACAAAGAAAAAAAAATCTGCATGAAAAGGAAGTACAATTATTTATGAATGGCAAACTGAGACGTGGAGCAATTAAAGAACCTGTTCAGCATCACACAAAAAAATGGCAGTGCAGAGGGAACTGAACGTAGTTTCCCAATAGTTTTTGATCTCAGGAAGCTGACCCACAGTGGAATACTTCTGTACAACTGTTGTTTAAATTAAGATGATTTTTATCAACAGCTTTTATCTATAATGCCTGCATTTTTATAGAGTGTCAGACTGTCACTTTCACTTTCTCCTGTACTTTAAAAGAAAAAAAGCCCATGTCCTAATTCACATGTAATGATGACTAGAATGATATAGGAACCTCCTTTCCATATTTTAAATTCTCTGATTTATTGCCCATGCAGGATTTTGCTTGCATTAATTCTCTTTACTGACAGATGAGTTAAGAAAATGATGGCACCGGAACAAGCCTTTCCTCCACACCACCCTCGCGATTGTGGGGGTCCCGTGTGATGTGGAAGGCTTTCTGCTTTTCTGGTAAGTGATGCTCAGGATCATTTTCCAGGAAAAGTAACTGCCCATTCCATCTTTACACATGTGGACACAGAGAAGAAAAGCCTGGCAGGCATCAGCTGGCCTTGGTGAAGAGCAAGGTGCTGCAATTCAGCTACTTGCAGCCTGCACCAGGACTGCACCGCTGGCTCCCCGGCTGGCACAGATAGACATGACCAACAAAATGAGTGTGTCTGGAAAGCTGTTGTGAGGTCTGGTGGTCTGAAAAATCCTGCTCAGTAGATAATAGCTTTTGTGGTGTGCTGGGTGTCCTCACTGAGGCCTTTCTGGGGCCAGGGACTGCTGTGAAGCTGCTCTGCCCACAGAGCGTAAAGCCTTGGCCTCACTCAGGAGGAGACTCAATGGTGGGGTCCCAGCAGCTTCAGCAGAAATGCCCTTGTGGCGACATCCTTCTTTGGCCTTCTCCTGCTCATTTCCAGATGCCCAGTGGCCAACATAGCGCCTGCAGCCTCTGGGAAAGGACAGGGTAGGAGAGCCAATGGAACGTGGCTTTTCCCTCTGCCAATATTGGAGGGGACATAAGAGGCATATTGTTCCCATCCCTCTTATGCTACCCTGTGTTCCCAGCCCACAAAGGCAGCATAACTGCTCTTCTCTGCAGCCCTCTGAGTTCAGGAGCTTCTTTTCCTTCCCTCCTTCTGCCGAGGGTCCAGCCCTGACCTCTTCATGTAGGGCAGCACCTGGCTAACCCTGCCCCTACGGGCACCACACGCGTCCGCACCCGCCAGCGATGAGACCCCTCAAGCAGCAGAAACCTCCCTGCCATTAAATCCAACCTCCCCCAGGGCCGCGGCCCTGTCCTTCCCTCCAGCTTTCTCTAGGAAACGGCTGTGAGCTTTAGGGATTTTGTTCCATCCCAGGATGCGGTTACGCAGCCTCTGTTTGTTTGCACAGATTTGCTCTGCCGTTAGCTTTTGGCTTTGTACAAACAGCAGGGAAGCACAGCGGACGGCAGGCGCGGAGGTTCCTGGGCAGAGATCCTGCGCTGCGCTCAGGAGGGGTAACGCTGGAAGGGTTAAGATGTCTGCCTGAGCCAGCAGGGATAAATCAAAAAAATCTTCTCTCTTCAGCTTCTCTTTATCTACATATATGGCCTTCAGCGCTGCCTCCCTCCGGATTACAAACGTATCCCCACAGCTCCCGGCAAAAGAGCCAGGGCTTGACTGGATCTCTCGGAATACTTTAGGTACAAGATCATCCTCCCCTTAGCCTGAACCCTGAATGAAACCATCGCGATGCTTGGAAAGCGTCGCTTAGTCAATGCTTGCATTTTCTGCATGCCTCAGTTCTGCCATCGGGACACCTGGTGCACAGAAAAGCCTTTATTTACTACAAGGGATTCATTTCACAGCCAGAAACGCAAGGGAAATGCTACTTGATGCCTCGAGATCACTTGGCAGCTCCCATCCCACACAACCACCTTGGAAACTGTGAGCTGTTTTGTGGCCCCTTTTGCAGAACAAATCCATCTTTCCCAGTCTTTCCAGGTCACCCCTCTCTTCCTCGGCCTCTTTGAGGCTGCAGCTATATTTCCTTTACACGCACAGATGAATAACTCTGCAGAGAGATGGAGACCCTGCTCAGTACTGTCAGGTAAATGAGAAATGAGGAAAGCTGGGTGATAGTTTTATGAAAATCTCTGCTGTGGCGTGGGTGTTTTCCTGGAGCTCAATACAAGTTCATCAGAGTGATTGGGATGCTTGCCAGTGAAAGAGGTTCAGCCCTTTTATTTACTCCTAGAGTTGCTGTGTGTCCCTTTTGGTTGAGCTGTTGACCACGGCTTTTTCTCCATGATAGGCAAGAGGGACGATGCAACCCACGGTGGGACCAGACACAGGGCTCTGAAGTTACCAATATTGATAACAGCCTAATTCAGGCTTTTATTTCGCAGCTCATCCCAAGGGCTCATATGTATGGTGAGGATCAGCTGCGTGCTGACACCCAGAACAAGAAGCTGGACTCACTCACCCCAGCATGGCTCCCATTGGGATGAATGGCTGTACAGACCTGAACGATGCGTCAGCTGACTTGGACGTGAGGAAAACGTAGGTTTCAGCTGTCTCCAGTGTCACTGCAGATGTATGTCCAGATGTTTCCACACTAAAGCAGTACCAAAGGCACTGCTGAACTTCCTTGTGTCTCTTATGTTGCTACCTTTTCATGCTCAAATGAAAGCTGGACAGTTTGGTTATAAACTTCTGGGAATGTGTGGAAATCGATGACAAATCCCAGTCAGTTCATAACATAATTAATGAGCAGTTAATTATCTTGGGTGGGAAAGCCTAGCTACAGGACTGCAGCATGGAAAGACACTGCACACTGTAAAAATAGAAAAAAAAAAGATAAAACTGTGATATTAAAAAAAGCTAGTTTTCAATGAAACAGATGCTGAAATATTACAAATGCCCTGACAGACTAAGCCAAGGTACAAGCTGAAAAGGAATCATATTTGTTAAAAAAAGGCTTTGACACATCTTTCTGGATTGTTTCTTTACCAACTTTCTTTCCTCAGCAGCAGAGCGTCTGGGCTGGGCTACAGTCTCTCCAAGGATGTAGTGCAGCCTGTGACACAGGCAAAATTAATTCCTACCCAACTCTGAGTGCAGACTGAGTGTTTCGCTTTTGCAAGAGTGTCCCACCCTGACTGCAGCAGGGCACCAGCGCAGCTCCAGACTGGAACCCACCACCTGCACTCACGCTCACCTGGGCAGCTGATGATGCTCCATCTCCAATAGCAACCCCAGGGCATCTCTGCCCTCATCCCGGGGCTGAATCCAACCCTTAGGCTAAATCCAACCCTTGGGCTAAGTCATCTTGGGATTTATAACGCAGTGCCTGGGTTGGAGGTTGGAGGGGGTACTCCGAGGCATGCAGGTCCCTCCTGGTCAGCCTGTCCTGTGGGCACAAGCTGCTGTTTTTATTTGCATACTGCCCATGGCAGAGCCCTCTGTGGTTTGCATGTGTGAAATAGCTGCTGAGGCACAGCTTGGTCTCATCGTCTGTCTCCTGGGCCTGCCTAAAGGGCAGGATGTGGTGACATTTCCATGTTATCTAAACTAGACCCAACCTCATCACATCCCGACTGCTTCCAGAAAGTGCAGCGTCACGTCTGCTCCCTGCGATCTCCTGGGCACATGCCACTGGAGGGGTTTCTTCCTACCACAGCTTACAAAATCTGGTTCTCACTGCAGTTTATCCCAGGCATATTTACTGTTTTATTGTCTCCCTGGCTTTAAATGTCTTCTCACCTTACAGTCTGTATTTATGACTGGCTCATAGGAGTGATCACTGTCAGTGCCATCGTACATCCACCTCAACCATGAGATGCCAGTGGCTTCACTCTTCCCATTGTTTCATTGCTAAATCGTTAATTCATTATACATTAAAACGTCAGACAGGATTTTGAAAGCCTTACTCACAAACATGAGCATTTACTCACACAAATAACCTTCCTTATGTTCTGGGTATGCTTCTATGCCCATTGAATGAATAAAAGACTATGACCTCTCAATCATGCTATTAAGAGGAAAATGTAGCTCTAATTTTGGTTTTGCCCATTCCTTATTCTCTCAAGACTTCCAGAAAGTCATGTCTACAGGTATTTCTTCCCGAGACAGGCTGGAGGCCTGTAGAAACACAGGCAAGTGGCTCAGCACAAAGGAAGAAGCCTCTCATGCAATCTGGCCAGTGCACACATACGGAAAAAGGGACCGTGGCAGGTTGTTGGGCCAAATTTGTCCTTCACATCAGCTACGGGATGGATTCAACCGTAATCACTTACCATTTCTGAGTGCCATGCAGAGCACAATTTATGCTGCTTAACCCTAATTTGAAGAGAGGACATAATCTTTTCTCAGGACTTTCTCAAAGTCTGAGGAAGTGTAGAACAACCACGAGGTTAAAAACAGGGGGCAAAGCAATTATGGCTAACTTGCAGTCTCATAATTCTATGGAAGATCAAAGCAACCTATGTATTCCAGGAAAGTCTAATTCCCAGTTTAACCTTTCTTACAATTTCTGAAAATGTTACTCTGTCTTTGATTTAAATTAGAATTTTCTACAGGAATTAATCTTCCAGGATCTTTTATTCACATGCATTTCTATTTCCCTTATGTGTGTATACATATTTTATATATATATATATATATTAATTCCAGCATTCCAGCTGCATCAGTCCCATCTCCTTTTCATTTTTTGGAAGTTGCTCTTGCTTACACAGAAGTAACTGCATCTTTGGGAAACAGTCCTAGCTTGGCAGGTACTTTATTAGGAACATTGTGAGTTTTGACCATCTTAGACATTACTTAAAATGAATGCTATTTCTCTAACTCATTTAAGATTATTCTGGAGATTTAAGAAGCTATGAAGCATCATCTTAGAGTAAAAAAATAAATCTCAAGATTTAAAATTATGCTCGATTAGTTTCAAAGATGTGACATGTTACTCATAAGAGTAGGAAACTCAAGGGAATTCAGTAACCCAGGCAGACCCGCCTATCCACCTCAGGTGGTCTCTAAAACATCCCGCCTTCATAGCCAGGCTACCAACAGCTGTGACTAAGGCTGAGATTACACACAGTGAAGCAACGTCTAAAAAGTCTATTTTTTTTTTTAGTAGAGACGGTGGCTATGGGTCCATAGTGTTGAGGAACAAGGCAGTAACACTGTATTTAATATTGATCTTAGTTTATGATCTCAGGCAGTTTGCCATAGGAGTATAGCTTGTAGCTCTAAGCTTCCTGTTTTGATTTTAAGGTCACAAGAAACTAAACTAAATCTTCTTTAAATAATTATTTCAGTCATTAAAAAGATGATACATCTTTCCACAGCACATTTTGCTAGCCATGAGATTTACATATTGTACCAGCACGTACGTCCCATTCGGATTTATTAGTGAGGGACGCTAACCAAATCTGCTCTAGCAACTAGGCTGGAAAACGAGCAGACTTCAGTCTTAACGCATTTAAACTCTTAAGGCTGACGCTCCCTCTCTTTTCTATGTTTGAGCAACTTGAACAACTTTATTTTAATGCAGTTTGCATACGCAGCACATATTCAGATGTCGTCATTTTACGTACAGCTACTTTTTGGCAGCAGGGTGATACAGCGAATGAGATGCGATAACAACAGAGAGTCCTTGGTTAGGCTCTAAATAACTGACTAATGCTCAGATTTTATGTCCCCGTTTAACTTTCACTGGCTCGAAGTAACAGAGTGGGTCAATTAATCCTCCTAAGAGGGAGTAATTGCATTGCTGTTCCAATCCAGTCTGCAGAGAAAAAACACCGTGCTGTTTGCAAAGAAAGCAACTGCTGCACCAGGTCAAGGTCCTGGACAATTTATTTAGTGTCAGTCTGCGACAGCCTCCAAGATCTGTGCTGCCGCGTCTGTGCATTTAATGTCATGGACCTGGACGTAATTGCTTGTCATGAATGTTGCAAAGTCCGTTACAGACTTTATTCCCTCCAGGAGGGAACCACACTCGCACCTGTGATCCGTGTGGCAAAGTCTGCGCAGGCCTGACGCAACGCTTGCGCCGCGGCCCATCAGATACCGTGAGATGTGCCCATCGGCTTCAGCAGCTGATGGATTTCTCCTGACGATTTGTCGAGGAGCTTGCTCACGCAGCGTGCAGGTATTTAATGATTCATTATCTGTATGGCAAGAATGAACCTACGCATTATGTACTGCAAGCTGTTTGTACTCTGCTCTAAAGAAAAAAGATTATTAGATAGGAAATTTCCTCATTAGGCTTCCTATTATGTTTGCCACAGCAGTATCTGAGGTGTATATCTAAGAAAGGAGGTGTGAACACGCCGAGTGTGGAGGTGCCTGGCTTCTAGACAGCTAACAGACTGACGGCGTTTCCTACCCGCCGGTGGGAGCTGGGATAACAGGAGGCACCAACACTAAGGGGAGATAAAGGCGTAATTTAAATTTTTTTGCACCTTCCTCAGCTTACTGTGCCTTCTAGTTCTGAGTCCCCTCCAGGAAAAAGTGAGGACTAAGCACTGCAAAAAGAACATTGTTACATAGGCTTTTCTTTTTCCAAAAAGATAGCAGTTCTCATTATTGCCAGCAATGCAACATATGGAACATTCGCCCAGGATGTGACAGATTAAATTCCTTTCTCTTGCTGTGGAAATGCCCCACCAATTTCACATATATTCTCAGTTCTTCTTTGATCCAGTGAATGTGCATGGAGATAATATTCTGTGTGCTTCTTGCAAACTGTCCATGTTTGGTGGCTTTACCTTCTTCTTCCCATGCAGACTTTGCACCATGCCTTGTCTTCCTGGAAAATATTAATAGTGTCTTTGGCATTACCTTAATGCTGGGAATTGGCAGTAGACTCAAACTTAAATCTTACCAGAATTCATTTAGACAGAAGCTTGTTTCATTTTCTGTTTTATAATTTAAATAAGCCATCTCTCACATATGTCTGTTTTTCTGCATGAAACTTTATATATATTTATATTTATATTTATATTTATATTTATATTTATATTTATATTTATATTTATATTTATATTTATATTTATATTTATATTTATATATGTGGGCCTGAGAGTAAGCCTCTAGCATAATGTAAGACCCTGAGGATTGTTTCCCAGCATCTTTCCCTGTTCCAGGCAAGAGTAGATCGTCACGGAGCAGCATTAGAGAAAGGAGAGAGAAATTCCCATGACAGCTGCCTGCAGAGGGGAAAGCCCGGGCCTGTGGCTGGTATTTTATTGATTGCAATGCAGACACACGCTTCCCGATGAACTGAGGCAGTGTCACTACAGAGCAGGATGGGAAAGTTTCCCCGCGGGCTCTGATGCAGGCTCAGGAGGTGTGACGGCTCCTACCTGCTGAACATGCAGTGCCCTGCTTCAGTCAGTAGGCAACTGGAAAGCTGGAGGTGCAGAACTCAGGGGATCATTTTCGAATTAATGGATGAAGGAAGGCTTTTTGCAATAAAAGTTACAACACACAGTTGAGGGTGTATTTTTTACACATTCCTAAGTTTTCAGTGGGCCAGATCCACATCCCTCACATATGACTGCAGAGTAGCGCCAGCCAAAGGCACAGGATCACTGCAGGTCAGGCACAGGCCCCCTTCCACAGATTCACCGCCTCCATAAATACTTTGTCTATGTAAAGAGTCTTACGCCCCTTGGCAGGGACAAGAGCTTTCGCTCGATGTGTGAAGCAGCAGCAATCAAGGCTGCTCAGGATTTGTCTCCACAAGAAGTCTTGGTTTTACTGTAACTTCCATTGACCGCCAGTTACCTCTGATTAGCCAGCACAGTCACCAATGCTCATCCAGATGAGATTGAACTGGAGGAAAGCTGGTGTTTCTAACTCGTCATTTGCAACTGTGTGAGGGAAGATTCAGATGTCCTCTTATGAATACGACTGACAAAGTTTAATAACTAATGTTTCAAAAAAAAAAAGAGCTGATGAGGCAAATAATACTAATTTCCTCCAATGAAAAATCAGCCTTGCTGCTATAAGCTAATTCATAATCATCTGCCTTGAATTACAACACACAACAATTACTTCTTCCAGTCTTCTATGTAGAAATAGGAAAAGAAATAATTAGTGCAGGATGACACAACTGCAAAAGGGTGTCTTTAGTTCAACCATGTAGACTGCTACACTAGCCACATGTGGAATTCAATATTTTTATGACAAATGAGAGCACTTACTACATTCCTCATTGTATAAATGATTCTGCAGCCATCGGTAAATAGGGTTACGTAAAGGCCTGACTCATGGGACGCTATACTGAAAAGAACAAATTGATAGGAGAACAACCCATGAAAGGCCTCAACATTTCTGCAGATTGAATAAAATTATCAAAGAATTGCAGTCACAAGTTCCTAGATTATTTTCCTTTAATACTGAATGACAGACTCCTGTAAAGTATCATGAAAGGAGAAAATAAAAAGGAAAGGAAAGGAGTCTATTATCCCAAATTGATTCTTAAAGCATGGAACAATTTAGGAAACAAATAGGAGGAGGAAAGGAAAAATTGGGCTGCCAGGAAAACAACCTTTTCAGTTTCCTAACTAAAAATTGTATGAAGAGTGATAACACAATAATATCTTACACTGGCTCTCTAAAATTATATATCCAATTCTCATCAAGAGTGGTTCAGAAGAAAAGACTTTATACAAAGCTGATACTGCTACTTGACAAATCCCAGGTCTGAATGGGACACATCATTGCTTTCTGAGTACTACGAAATGAAGAAGAAAAGCTGCTGTTGGTGTTCCTGCTTCTTCTATTCTCTTTTATAATGAAAGAATGATATCCTACTCAAATACACTTTAGTTCAATCATTGATGAATCAAGAGTCCCTCCCGTACTCCCATCAAAGATTCTTGAACATCTGCAGAATCTGAGCTTTGATTTTTTAAACAAAATAATTTCTAGTCTCTGTGTTTGAAGAGAAAAAAAACCTTCCAAGTGTGAACGGAGTGCAAACTGGTGCAATTCTCTGCTATGAGCTGAGATAGTAAATCAATAGCGCTATGAAAGATGAACTCCCTCCCCATCTCCCACCTTTCATCTCAGTAGGCTGAAGACTCTGAAGATTGCCTCTGAAGGGTGATTTTAGTGTCAATGTTGTTATCAATTCATTTTTCTGACAAAGGCTGTGAGGAACATGGAAATAGGACTGAGTGATCCTTCTGGGTCACTGAATTGACTCTCCTGCCATGGCAGCACTGCAACATAAAACTCTCCCCATAAATACATAAAACTTTTTTTTTTTTTAAATCTAACTCTGGTTTAGGGCCCTCGCTATTCTGATTAAAGGCTGCACTGCCTCAGGGCAGCAGGTACTTTCTTCTAAACCCAAGGCCAAATGTATTCACAGTCAGTTTATACCCATTTGATCGTGCGCCAGTATCACTCTTCAGTGTAAATAGCTCTCCTCCTTTCTCCACGTTAACCTCACAATATATTTAACAATAATTGCACCCCTCTCAGCCTTCATTTGCAAGACTAAACAAGTGAAGCTCTGTGAGTCTCCTCAAAGCCGGCCCCCGCTTCCCTGATCCTGCTAGAATTGTACAATAAAGACCAGTATATGGCATAAGTGGCAATAATATTTTCCTAGTTTTGTTGGGAAAAGCCTTCTGAGAGTCTTTCTTTTCTTAATTCTGGCAGGTCTGAAAATAAGAAACCAATGAGAATTACCCAGACTGAAGAGGCTATTTAAAATATACCTATGGGCACCTGGCTGATGGAGCGGCAATCTTTTTGACTGCCGAGACAGAACTGGTGAGGCTGAGGTCCCCAGGCATCTGAGTCCTCACACAGTCTGTAAAGAAAAGGGGAACAAGGAGCATTAGTTATTATTTCTTAAGTAACTGTTTTTGTAATACATATATTTTTAAAGCCCAAATGCTCTTCTCATATTCCTTTTCCCTACCCTGGTGCTTGACACACTCTGCTTCACAACAGAAACCAGTAAGGAAAACCAGGAACTGGGCAGGGCAAGGAGGAGGCTGGGGCACGAAGGGACCTGTTGAGCCTGGCAGGGGGGAGACAGAGCTGGCAGAGAGCGGTCCATCCCCAGGACACTCCTTGTCCCAGCAGTGCAACCGCAGGGTGCTCCTGTCAGCCCAGCGCTGCATGTCACCTATCCGAACGGTTGCCTTATGCCATCAATATTAGTTTCTCTGATGTCCCCACCACAATGGAAATTTTCAGAAAAGATAAATTATAATAAAATGCAAATAGCATATTGTCTCAGAAAATGCCCATAGCTGAGTGGGCAGCATAATGGTACTAATTCAACCTTCTAAACAACATCACTGCTGTTGCTATTGATCTGACACCCATAATTGATATTAATGGCATTGTATATTCAGTTTAGTTACTCCCTTCTAAAACATCGCCTTGAAATTTTCCACTGCTGATATAGTACGCAGTGGCGACTCCCTTTCCAGAAGAGGCCAGAGAGAGAAATGAAAAGCAGCAAAGATGGAGACAGAATGGCTATGGAAGAGCGTCCATAATAAGAGAGGAGAGGAAAGGCAGAGGGAAAAAGGAACTAAAATGGACTGTAGCATAGACTGGCTATATTCATATATAATGGTCATCTGTCTTGCTGGGGATCTCTCAGTTACACAGATACGGGACAATAATTTGCTTCTGCTATCAGCATGGCCCAGGAGAAGAGTGCTGGCCCTCTCACTAAGGTAAAGTTCCAGTAGAAGGAAAAAGGGCCAGGCATGCTTAGTGCCTCAATTCACGCAGACCTGACCACTATCAAAAGAGCTTTTGTCAGACTGCAGCAGCATCGCTGTATCACAAGCTCTCTCAGGCACTGCACTGCTTGGAGCAACCAAGTCACCACCAGAGAGAGCACTTCCAGATCTTTTGGTTGGACAACACAAAGTCTTGGATTCAATGACTGAGGTGAGTACTTACACTTGTGATCCACGCAGACGGCTTCACGAGCGAATAGTTTAAATACACCTGACACGTAAAGCATACCATCCGCTGGAGTCTGCTGGTGGAGATGCAGTTCAAACTCCATTATGGTCAGCTCCATAAAGACACCTGAGCCTGAATTTAAAAGCACTTTAATAAATCTTCCATCCGTATGTATGAATTCTAGATTAGGCTTAAAACACAAGTTGTGTGGTTTGATCTCTGAGAGCGAGCACTCAGGACCTCTTTCCCAATGTTTCATATTGGTCTATGGGCAGACAGAAGTACCAAGATTTGATCTTGGGGAAATGAGTGCTGGAAGCCAAGCTTAAGTGAATAAATTGTTCCACTACAATATCTTCCCCAAGCTTATGATGAAGCACATTGAGAAGCTTGCTTCCACAGATTTTCCACAGTTGTTTTTTTCCCCCTTTTTCTATCTGGATATTTATTTTCTCCATCTGTGCTAGCTTGAAATTATAATTGCAAAGCTCATAGTCTTCCAGTGCCTGCTCTCCATAACTATTTACGCTATTGAGGATGACAAGGGAAACTAAGGGTTTGCTGTCCTCATATACCTCCCAGAACGTCTGACAGAGACACAGCACTCTGGAAAATTTTCTGGTCATCTGTCATCATCAAGAATCTCATATAAAAATAATTTATGTAAGCAGAAATAAAAAGGAAAGATGCATGTTATCTGAATGTAGTTAGTGTCCTCTGAACTAACTGCTTGAAGTGCTTGAAAGAAATCTGATGGACTGTAATTGTTGAGACATTTTCCCACTGCCCAGAAAAACAGTGCTGATTTTACTGGGCTTTGCATGTTAATTTTGTGTAGTATTCCTGATAATACTCAGAAACCTCTTGCTGTGTGGGTAGGATTAATGCAAGATGGTACTGATGCAAATATAGCTTGCTTGCTGAAAGTGAGCTGGAAAATTGTTTCACATGTTCACTAAGCTATAGCCTGTTAGGCACAAATCAAAATGCGTTCAGAAATTGATGTTATTTCTGTGCATCAAGAACATACATTAGAATCCAGATTTCATAAAGACGGCAAAAGATTAAAAGATGTATCTACCAGAATGGGGAAGAGCATAGGCTAAGACACACAATTGAGTTTCCCCTGTTTAATGAGTCACCACAGACCACTTGAGCCACTGCAGCTAACCACGTACATGCCCTTCACCTGTGGCAAATGTGAAGTAAAATACTGTGCAGCACTGATTTGCAAGCTGGCAGGCGTGAGCTTGTGCTCCATGACAGCATCCCAGCTGATGTCCGGTAGTGTGTCCAACCGGGAGTCACATTCTTCTCTGCAAGGTGGACACTTACCATTTTTCAGTGAAAATAAGCTGCTACTAGCACCCCCAAGCTCCAGTTCTGGGAATGAAAGGAGCGCCTGGCACTGTTCACTGAAGGGCTGCCAGTCTCTGTACTGGTAGCTCAGTTGTGTTCTTGAGACACGGATCTGCAAAGGTCTTTAAAGGTTGCTTTGATCTCTAGTGGTGCTGAATACAGCATCTTGCTGTGAATTTAAAAGGATTCAGAAAAGCTCAGTACTGCTGGAAAACAGTCTGCTTGAATCTATTGACGTTAAATAAATTCAAGGTTTTCTTCCTTGTACTAATTACTTAAGATGTTGAGTCAGCATCTTAATATCAGGGAGAGCAGACAACCTTCTGAAAGCAATTCTACCTCTGTCTGCACCGAACCAGTCACCCTTCACATGAAGTGATTTGGGCAAAGGACAATCACAGTCAGGGTACACCGGTACCACTGTTGCTAGATTACAAATGCAGCACTGGATCTCTCACGATCTGTCCTTACCTTTTCATTGGATGATACAATGCATTTTTCTCTCCCAAGACAGGTGTGTGACTTGCTAGTTGGATGCTCCTGTGGATTTGGAAATACCTTGGAGCACCAGCAACCCCCAATGCTGAAGAGCACTCAGGTTTCAGGGCATCCTCCCCAACCTTTTGGACGTTACTGAGCATGGCTTGATTTTGGTATGAAGCAAATCATATTAAATAATAGTCTACATCCATGTTTTGTGAGAGATATGGTCAAATATCAAGGTAATCTACGTATTAAACTCTGTATTAAGGTTTGTGATCAGCTCCGTTCCATGTTCTCATTTTAACTATTACCTCATCTCCATTTCCTGACCCTGCACGTCCTACACTATCTCCCATCATGAACTGCACTGGGTCTGACTGCATTTAAAGACAGAAAGCATCTTTTTACATATCTTAAAGATAGGTCTGAATTGAAAACTATATTCAGTCTTTCTCTCTGAAGGAATTTCTACTCGATGTATGTAAATGTTGGTTAAGGTACATGTATGTCTGATGCAAGAGTAGTATCAAATATTCTTCACTGTGGTCTTTTACAGCGTGATTTGACTCAGTATGTCTTGGAATATTCAATGTATTTAGGAACTTTCAAGCCCTCCAGCAGGAAAAGCCAAATGTAACAATTCTGATATATATATTTACCATGTAAAAACAGCCAGGGGAAAAAACACTGTACATTTTTATCTTACATTGAAACAAAAAAGATATATCTCCTACCCAAGAAAAAATCCCAGTAGTCATCTAGTTCATCATCCCACAATATATATAACTCCCACTGAAAACAGCAGGTATTTACTCTGTCTCCCTAAGAAAAACTAGTTAATATACTACCAATTACAGTTAGAATTATGTATGGATTATTTTAATGGTTTATTGACATGCTAGCAAACTAAGCACCTTGCTTTATTAGTATCATTTAAGTCTGTATTAGAAAAAACATTACAGAATTTCACTCCTAATAACAATAATAATCTAGATTTTGAAGGAAAGGCAAAACTGTCTATATGTCATTTCCAGGATACAGCCACATAACAAGACACAATCCTAAAAGCATATGAAATTCTAAGTTGATCACAGAACTGATAGCAGAGTAATTCAGGAGTTTTTAAATGCCACTTTGTTCACAGTGGTAATTTACCCTTCACGTGATATCCCTATAATAATCTATCATATCTGCATTGCACAGATCATTTTTTTTCTGATATATTCCTTTCCACGAATTTATCCATCATAATTGTGCCCCAGATACTACCTCTTTCCCTAAATTGCACCGCTTTTGAAGTAGTTTCCAATAAAAAAAAACCATAAAAATGGTCCATGAGTGGATACACTGTAATGTATAAAAAAGGCTGTTTCACCGACGAGCATCCATTACATACAATAACAGTGATTTGTTTTGCAACATCTATTTTACGCTTTCAAGCCACATAAAAAGCACTCTTGTCCTGTGGTAATTAAAAACAAGACAATGCAGACAAGTGTTCTTACTCCCCTTTCTGTAACAGAAACAAGCGTGAAGGGACAAAAATTTGGTTCATCCTTTTAAGTGCCTGGAAAAATGACAGCTCAAATAATGGGGCAGGTGGTGAGGCATTCAGGTGTCAAAGGGTGAACAGACGCCACCAGATTTTGCCGTTAATATTCTCTGGAAAGGTGAGTAAACAGCAGTTCCTCGGAGCAGGAGGATTGACATCCCTTGCTCGGTCTGAGCCAGAGAGCCAACAGCTCTCCCAGTGCAAAGCTCCTTGCCCACCAGCAGCAGCTCCTTCAACACCAGTCCTGAGGGACCAGCCCCTCAGGGCTCAGGGCTATCTGCTGCTTGCCACTGGAAGGTCCCAGACTGTTCTTTCAGGCTGAGCAGAAGGTGCAAAAAAGCCACTGGGGATGCGCCCTGCCCAAGGCTCTGGATCAAAGAATGAGAGCTCTTCAGAAGTCGCAAGGACCTCAAGGTCCCCAATACAGTGTCAGGGGCCCCAGGGCACAAGGGGGCTGTAGAAAGCAGGGATCACGAACACGCAGCGAAGATGCAGACATCTGGCTACATAACTGACTGAAAAATGAAGTCGAGGATCTGGGAGAAACAGAACTGCCCATGAGTTGTCTCTGGTGTCTTCAGAAAGTCTTCTCTGGTATCTTTGCTAAATGAAAACATCCCATGAAAGAAAATATCAAATTCATATAATCTATTTTTGTCCTCCAAATGCACTCGAGCAAGATATCGACTGACTACTCTGGCTGAAGAGGCGATAATATCCTCTTCCCTTACAATGTGAAATTGTCACATCAAGATTTTTTTTCAGATGAATTCCCAGAAAGCATTATTAAAATTCTGGAGTTACCTGACCTGTGCTGAATCAACATCACAGCTCGGAGAGAGGAAAAACTGTGAATCAAATTATTTCCAGAGGATTTACATATAAGAAACCCAAGGACACAATTCAACTCCAATGGCAAGAAATTTTTCTTACCAGTTACAAAAAAAATTGACAAAGCATTGGGTCATTGAACAAACTATTTGTTCAAAGAAGGTTGGGGAAAATTAAGAAATTGCTTGAAATCTTCCCGTGGGCAGAATTTCATCTGAATGAATTGTTTCAAGAGTGCATGACACTCTTGAAAGCTTTCTCTATTACAGACAGCCACACTAATTAAACTGGTGTAACCATTCCTATTTTGGATTGAGAGTACTTTTACTTCATCTTGTTTTGATTTGTTCCTAACTGATGCAAGCTAACCGATATAACTCCAGTTTAATTTGAAATCAAGCTGGTTTAGATAGGTTTTAACTAAAACTGCATAGAAGCAATCTGTAAGTTACTCCTATGTGACCTGGATACCTCACATCAAAATAAAGGTGTTCATATACAGACTTGCACCAAAAACATCCAAAGGTTTGAATTTCAGCCCATCTAGTTATTCCCTTTCTCATTATCACCCAGACAAACCTGTGGTCGTGTACTCGTTACTCTCAGTGCTTCGGCACTTGTACGCCTGATAGCGTTGCCAGTCAAGGCAAGAGTCCTCCTGAAGTGATGCAGGAGAGTTTTGTAAAGGTCAGTAAACAGATCAGTTACAAATCAGACCAAGAAACAGTGGAAACAGAGCAAGAAAAGAGAATTAAGCAAGATCGAAGCATGTCACTGAAAGATTACTGGTTCTGGGGATGCAGCGCTGCCTTGCTTGGAGAACGCTAAGCTCTCCTGCCTTCTCCGAAAGGCAAGGTTTAAATCCCAGAAAGTGAAATGCTGTCCCTCTTAATTACAGTGAAAGGATATTTTTGTAAAATCTCAAGGACACTTTTCTTAAAACCAGAAGGAAATACTGGAGGCATTTTAATGGATAGAATTGTCCTAGTTATTAAGTAATATTGCGTTCTTATATTGATAAAGAAATGTTTATCATTAGATAAACAAGGTATCTGTGGCATTCGTGGCGTTTCCTAGAGAAAGGCACAAGTGCTATTAAATAAGTGGTCCTTGCAACACCTGATGAGGTAAGTAAATATTACCCTGTTTCTACACGGCTAGATGTTCCCCCATTCTCTGGATGACAATGACCCAGAGAAATAAAGTGATTTCACTGTCAGCTCCAATGCCTCTGAAAGCCAACAGGACTTAGACAGGTGCTTGTACTTAAAAGCATTAAGAAGATGAAGAAAAAAGTAATTTTAAACCAGGGAACTGAACTTCCCAGCTGTCAATCCTGACCTGAATTTCCCGGAATATTTAAAACACAAATGTAAAAGCTTGTCACTGGAAGTTAAACAGCACAGCGATGATTAATCTGAGCCGCTGACACGAGGTTGTAGGCCAGTGATGTTGTGCTTGTGGAGTTTCACTCTTTTCTGGTAAGAATGGCTCCCAGGGCCAGAGAGGAGCGGGAGCAGGAAGCTCTGTCTACTGTTATTAAAATGGTCCACTGATCTCATGCCTTTAAGGAGGCGCGGAAGAATAAATAGTCAAACATTAACCTTTTTAGCTTAGAAAGGAAAGAAAAACGTCAGCGCACAATGAAAAGCAGCAATGCAGTGAGCCATCCTCCCTCCGCGGCTCCGTCTGGTGCTGCCCAGCTGCTCAGTACCCCTCCGCTGCCAGATGTGACTGCTCACATCTGTGCGTTTGTCCACACATCAGGGACACCGAGCACCGGTTTCTCATTTGAAGGGTACACTTTAAACCATTAATTTGCTGCGTAAGCGAGGTGAAGACTAAATCAATTACTTAACCATTTGCAGAAAGCACACAGAAATCAAAACAACTGCTGGTTCATCTTGTTTCCAGCACTGAATTCAACTTCCACGTAATTATTTAACAACAACAAAAAAAAAATGACACAAAATCACAAATAAGAAGTTCCTTTTCTGTACTATTCTGAGGTAGTGCTAAATCATGCACCTTAAATAAAAACTGGGAACTTGGCCTCATATCGGAGTCTTTGCCTGCAAAACCATGGCAGTGCACCGCCCTGGGTCTTGCGCTTATCAGCCAAGTAAGGAAATGGCATGCAAGGAAGAAGACTTCTGGGCCGTTTCATTCATGGCTGTGTAAACAGAAGCCGCTTGCCACGTAAGCCCTGGCAGGACTTTTTCGCAAAGGGTCAGTGAGAGTAGTTTTTACAGGGTAAAGTTTTAAAAGACAGTCGCAAGCCAGCTCTTTCATGAATAAGTGTTTAGAATCATAGAATCATAGAATGGTTAGAGTTGGAAGGGACTTTCAAAGGTCATCTAGTCCAACCCCCCTGCAAGGAGCAGGGACATCCCCGACTAGATCAGGTTGCTCAGAGCCTCATCCAGCCTGGCCTTGAACGTTTCCAGGGATGGGACTTCCACCACCTCTCTGTGCAACCTGTTCCAGTGTTCTACAACTCGCATTGTAAAAATTTTTTTCCTAATTTCTAATCTAAATCTACCCCCCTCTATTTTAAAACCATTACTCCTTGTCCTATTGCAACAGGCCCTACTGAACAGCCTCTCCCCATCTTTCCTGTAGGCCCCCTTGAGGTACTGGAAGACCGCTATCAGGTCTCCCTGGAGCCTCCTCTTCTGCAGGCTGAACAGCCCCAACTCTCTCAGCCTGTCCTCATAAGAGAGGTGCTCCAGTCCTTTTATCATCTTTGTGGCCCTCCTCTGGACCTTCTCCAACTGGTCCATTTCTACACAGAAGCTTCAGTACAGTTCCCTGCAAATTTTCTCCTGGACTCAGCAAGCCCTAAAGGACGTAGAGAAGCTGGTACTGCACGCCTGAGTACAGAGAAATGCTAGAAGACATCCTTCAGAGCCTCACGGTAACATTGGAAGGAAGAAACGCCTCCTTCTGAGATGAAAATAAGGGTAGGAGTTTCAGGACAGGATCAAATTGGAAGATTTTATCAAAAAACCCTATCAGCTTCCCTACAGAAAGAGCTCAGGGGTGAAGAGCCTGGCTAGAATGAGGCAAGGATCTCGGGACAACCAGGAGGAATCTGGGGAGCGTTGACTTCCCAGAGGGCATCCCTGCATCCACACTACATTTGCTGAGGGCTGACTAAAATGTGTGCTTGCTTTTTGGAACAAATATCTGGATCCTGTTGAGCCAGCACCAAGGTGCACAGACTGAAAAGTGATAAAGAGCTAAGACTGAGTCCAAGTATTATGCATTTGTATTTATCTGAGTTACATTCTTACATGGACTGTGATGGCGACGGTGATGACGACAGTAAGATTTTCTCAGAAGTCAAGTTGCTGCCTCAGAAAAGAAAGAGCTTTCCAGCTTCCAGAAAGACAGAAGAAATTACTTTATGCAGTTAAACAGTGAGATCAGTAATCATCATACATTTACTGCCATTTGTGCAAAACTACTAATGGTAGATGTCAGACACAAGATAGCAAGCAATTGGAGCATGTTGTAAAGATAATAATAACACAGCTTCTCAGAACAAAATTCAAGCTTTTTTTTTGGTTGCTAAGTAAGAAAAAATGGAAATGTAAAGGTAGTGCCATAGACATTGTAAAAGCATTTCAGAATATTTCCACTGTTGTTCAAATGGATCATTTGGATGTCTAAACAAGGAACTATTTTTGCTTCCAAGAGCCACAGATAATTCAAATTCTGCACCTTGGTGGCATAAAGCTCCAAGTCTTACTAGTGGTAAACGAGCTCTCATGTCGGCTGGAAAAACAATTAAGAGAAAATTGAGATAAGTGTATTTTTTTTTCTGTAACCACTGATGCTTCAAGTCACACAGTTATTCAAATGTTTTGCACATGAATCTGTTACTCTGCATTAACAAAGAGTAAGCTATCATCTCCTTGATTATCGTCAAGAAAGCATGAAACTCTGCTAGGGCTATCTCAAACCATCAAAAACATTCAAAAGTGGAACATTTTGAACTTTTACAATGCATGACCATTGCAGACAGTAACCTTAATCCTAACTTTGGGTGACAACAATCAAGCTGAAATGGATTTAACCTACCTCAAATAGTGCAAATTGGGCACAATGCTCAATGGTTAAAACATCCTTTTGTTTGTAATTAAAAAAAAGTAGTAATATTTCCTCATTTCCCAAATAATTTAACATTTGTAAAGGACATTTCATGTTGTATGCTGTGAATCCATGATAATATTAAGGCATGTCCAACAAGGAGTTTATCCATATTGTAGCAGAAAGAACCTTAAGATGATTTCCAGATATTAAGTTATTTTTGTACATTAATGAGCATTGACCTGTTGCAATTTTAATATTCTTTAGGAAAGGTGAAGACGGTCATCTCAGAGAGGCATATTAAGTGACAGAATATTACTTATATTGCTTTTCCAATGTGCCAACAGTTTTGTATGCCATCATCTTAAAGCAACAATCTGAATTTTGATGCTAAAAAATATGATATAATGCATTAACTGGAGAGCAAGCTATTAAAAATCATCAGTTCCTTTCTCATACGTGTATGTTTTATTTAAAAAAACATTATAGGAAACCAGAAAAGTGGAAAATAATTTAGTCCAGGGAATTTACTGCAGGAAATTTGCTCTCAAATACTCAATTTCACATTTTAATGTCAGTAGATTGAAAAAATCAATAAATCTAGTTTAAGAAATTTTGTTGAAGAAAAACTGCTGACTTTTCAGAAAACTGTAAGCATCGCTGAAGTTTCAAACCTCAACGAAAGGGTGGACAACTATTATTCCTGTAAGATGCAGGGTGCAGCAAGAGACCAGCTGCGCATGTACATGTGTCGTAGAATACTGGGCGATTTCCCGTCTTCAGATGCCAGTTCCCTCAATTTCTCTGAACTTGTGAAATGTGTTATCAATTCCTACCTCAAATGCAGTGTAAACAGGCTTTGCCAGACTACAGGAGTCTAATAAACACTTCTTATGTGAGACTAACTTTCAAACCAAAGTTAATGTAAATGATGCCAGTAAAGGCTTTGTATTAGATTTTTGCTTTCAATAAAAAGAAATATGTATGAAAATTATTAAAATGCACAAAATACCATTGTAAAAAAATACTTCAAAGTTTATAGTAACCAAATTGTTCCTCTAAGAACAATGGAAATGCAAACTGGAAAGAGAAATATCTATTACATTAAGAGAAATTATACTTCCCAAGGTTTCATTTTCCTTCGTTTTCCTGGGCAGTACCTCACTTCTAGGCAAGAAAGTTCCGTTTTATACATCTTACCTCAAACCCAGTTTCATCAGCATGTGAACTAATATGCCAAACTATGTGCAGAAGGAGCTCAGGCATGAATTTCTGCTCCCTGCTGCCAGCTGTGCTAGGAGGCCAGTGAGCTCTGGCACAGGGACAGGCGGGGAAAGGAACTTCTCCGTCCCCCCTCTACCAAAGCTCATCTGCAACGACGTTAAGGAAGGAAACCACTGATGTTGTAGTTCCTCTCAGCTGTCCAGGATTTGCTCACACAATTTCTGTACACTGAGGTAGGTCAGTGTATCTACGGTGTTCACTTGGCTTCCCTGGGATTCACTTTCATAAACTGTAGTAAATTAAGAGAGACATCTATGTTATTTTAAGGTATTAAGGCAGAGAAACAAAAGCCAAAATACACAGCAATTTACATCTGTCATGTACCCATGGTAGCTAAGGGATCTGAGGTGTCTAAACAGCTTGGAGAAATGGGCCTCGGTGCCTGCCTGGGTAGCAGAACAGAGAATGGAAATCATACATGAGAAGTGCTGAACAGCCGTCCTTCCTTCCCTTCCCCAGGAGAGGAACTACGTGATGAGATTGGCTTTAATTTTTAAATGTTAAAAGAAATTAGAACCCAACTTGGAAATAATTACAGAACCATTTGCATGCCATTCGGAGGTAACTTGATTAATGCATCTAATCAATTATTTTTCGCTATTTGCGGTATGGCAGCAGGTAGCCATCCAGCCACATCTCTGCTAGATAGTGTCAAAGAATAATACATTTCACAACTGGCGTATGGGACTCAAGCACACAGATGCTCACATAGAGGGAGTGGGAGAGGTGAAGGGGAAAAAATCAACTGAGTTCAACAGGATGAAAAAAAAAGTGAGCAGTACATCTTCGCATAAGCAATGCCAGACAAGCATGTTCATCCCACCCCATAGCAGGATTATTTCCTACAGCATATTCATGATTGCTTTGTCTACTCTGGTTTTAATGTTTCAAATTATGGGGATTCCACCATGTCCTTTGAGAGCCTCTTCCGCAGTCTAATGCCGCTGATCCCTTGGAAGCTTTCCCTGATACGCATTTCGGCTCCCTTTCTTATTTTCATCCGATTATTCAAAGTTGTATCCTCTTCTCCCCGCTTTTTTCCCCCTTTAACTTCCTCAGTGCTTCCACCTTGCAGATAACCGTGGGCAGCTATCTGGGCCATCCCTTGCTGTTGCTTAGCGAGCTGAGCAAGCGCTCTGGTAATCTCTCTTTGTAACTCAGTCCCTCCAGGCAGCTGATTATTTGTGTGGTTTTTCTGTGAATGCCTCCGCTTTTGACTTTTTTTTTTTTTTTTGCTACATTAGCCAAATCCTGACTCTTCACTCCCACAGACAGAAGAGAAGCTAACACATTCATTCACAGCCATGATCCTGTTGCTTTTACTACAGTATCCAGAAGACACACACATCATTTTAGGTGCTTTAGGTCAAGGCAGTAGTGCCTACACAAGAGCTTTTTCTTTTTTCTAAATGTCTTTAGTGCCTTGCCCCCTTCCTAAAGTCATGATGCTGGGAACGTTTTCTAGAATAGACTTGGTTTCAGGATAAATCTCTGCAAAACGGGATACATCTTTTGCTGTGAGAGAGCTAGGATTTTTAGAGAATTTTTATCTAGTCAAGCTCAATTCTATGTGGTCCTTCAGAGGTTTCACTCAGCTGCTGACACCACAGGGTGATCCATATGGAGCATAGTCTCCAGTAGGATTTGACCACTACAATAAGTATTAAGTAAAAATACACTTTTTTTTTCTTTCTTCCACGAAGATACATGTGATCAAATGGGTCATTGCATGTAAATAATCCAAATAATTTCAATGAAAGCATTTGCGTACGAAGTCACTCATAAGCTGTGCTGACCAGGACCGTTGTTGGAAAGGCATCCCTGACTCGTTTCTTCTCTTGAAAGCAGATGAAACCATACACCATGCAACTACCGCCATGTCTGTCGAAACGCACTGATAGAAAAGCATTCTACAAATCCTGACTGTGTTAATTAATCACTGCATCCAAATTACAAATAGTATCCTGCTTTTCTTGGAGTCAGGAACATTTCTATCCCCCATTCCAGGGGATGATTAGGATGTAACCTCTTATCTACAAATCTGAAAGGATCCATGAGTTAAGACCAGCTAGGTCAAATCTGCTGACTTGCTTCTTTTTCATTGGAATTTCAGCATTTCATCAAAGTCATGGTGCAAATTATTTGCTTGAGATTCCATTCCTGGAGCCTGGGTCCTGATACTTCACATAAGTAAGAAATCTCTCAGCCCTAGGGGAATAAATGGGCTTCCTGAGGGAGGCTGCCATGGCCCCACACGCATCCCCATGCTGGGGCTTGGCTGATGGAGCCCCAAGTCAAGGTTCCCACAGTGTTCCCTCCTGTCTGCACCCAGCCCCAGGGGATGGGATGGCCCTGCCTGCCTGGGGCCCATGCAGCCCCCAAAACTCCCTCCACAGCAGCCACCACCCAGCACATCACCCTGACAGAGTCTGCCCAAGTTAGCCATTTCCATTTCTGCCAGATGAGTTCCAACCCCAGGTTACTGCTCTTCCTTTAAAAACACCAGATGCCCGAAACACAGGGCTTGTCGTCAAAGCGCCAAGAACATTTCAGGTACAATGATGTGAATGTTCAAATATTTCTTTTTAGGTCCCTTTATGTAACTTCACAAAAGGAAAAATCTGGAAAGCGGCGTGAACACCACTGGTACAGATTCTGTCATGATCACAAAATGAGTAAAATAATCAGCTCCTATCAGGCCTGAGGATGTAAAGGTGCAACTCAGAGATACGCTTTAGTGAAAGAAGCTGGATCACCGCAAAGCTTTCCCTTGCCTCCCTCTTGGCTGCCTCCATCACACTTGAAAAAGCTGCTCTGCAGAAGGCTGATACTTTCAGCCTATTCCATCCCACAGAACACAACAGAACAAACAAAACTCGGATTCTCAGGTAGGAGCCCTGGAGCATATTTGGATTTAATTGCTTTTCATTGTTTAGGTCTTGATGTAATGAATGAGAAAGACCCGGATAATTTTTTGAATGTCTGTATTGGAAACACACAGTGCTCAACAAAAGGTAAAAATCTTACCCCCGTGTAGCACAGCGCTGGGGGAGAGGCGTCTGTATAGCCCAAAACGGCACACGCGTCACCACGCTGCTGAAAGTAATGGCCCTGTAAAGAGAGGCAAACCAGAGGGCTCTTATCTCACAGTGCATGAAAGAGTAGCCCAGGAGTGGTTACTAGAAATCAACACACATGACAATAAAATGAGTAACAACATCATAAAATTAAGGAACTTTGTGTGTTCAAGCTTTGTTTATGGCAGGCAACCTCACCAAAGTATCCCAACCAGTTCTGCCACTGGTCTGGCTGAAGCGATGCTGGCATCGGCCACGGCCTGGGTGTAAACAGCTCTCCCGTGTCTGGGGCTGGTAACCAGCGAAAACAGGAGAAACCACCAGCCCTGCACACGCTGCAGGAATCGCTCCAGTGTTGACGCCAGTTCAGCGCAGCTGGTACTATGAGGTAATTTGTTTTTGTTCCCCAACGTATTAAAAAATTACATTGTTTAGTATAGTCGCAACCTAAGCTTCATCTTTTGAAGAAATTCCTACATCCTTCCTTTTCTTCCACTGCATGAAGCAGTGAGCCAGTAAGCCAAGGTTGGCCTGGGGATGATTATGCCTTTTTCTTTCTGCTAACGTTGTGTCCCACTAAGACCTGTTCTACCACTGGGACTCCCAAGGATTTTTGAAATGATAAGTGCTGTGCTATCTCGCTCCTTCCTTCTTGTGAGAGGTTTTTTTTTTTAAAAAAAACCCACCAAAACTCAACACAAACCAAACAAAAAAAAAGGAAGAAAATATTTACAGGGAGAAAAAGAACAGAAGATGATCCTTGTGAAACATATTTGTTGATCAGGAGGGGAGTTTTATTAAATGTTTTCAGAACAGTTCCTTTTTACGTTGGAGCAGTGTAATTAAGAGTCCTGGTGAGTCAGTTCTTTCTACCATGTTCTGCAGATATGGGCTCAGTGTCAGCTGGTACGCACTGGTGCTGAGCATGGACACACCACAGCATTAGTTCTGTTCTTTTTTATTATATTAAGATCACACCACTCTTCAGAGAAACGTGCACCTAGGGCTTCGTGATGTAGGTGCCAGAATTGCTAGTTTGGAATAGAACAAACCAGAATAGAAGTAGAATAGAAATAGAAATAGAAATAGAAATAGAAATAGAATAGAATAGAATAGTTTACGTTGGAAAAGACCTTTAGGGCCATCGAGTCCAACTGTTAGTCTAACACTGCCAAGTCTGCCATGGGCTGAATGCAGAGAACAAAGTGAAAACAGAGGTACTTTGGAAGTTGTTTGGCGGGTGGGGAAGGCAAACGGGGCGCAGGGCGCTGGAAAGCCTGCTCGCCTTCAGCACACCACTCCTTCCCTCTTTCCTCGGTAAATCGGGGACCCGCAGCCCTGCTCGGAGGGAGTCAGGAGGAATAAACGACAACGCCTTGCCCTGAGCCCGCAGGGCATATGCAGGGCGCTGGAGCCAGGTCGGCCTGGAGCGCGGGACACGGAGCCCATGGGAACCCGCGGCGCCATCCGGCCGCTCGGGAGGCCGGGGTGGGAGGGGCGCGGCGGGCTGGCCCCGCTGCGCGGCCGCGGAGCGCCCCGCGGAGCGCCGCCGGCGCTGTGGCGCCCCCTGGGGGCCGGCGGCGGGGGCGCGGGGCGGCGCGGTCACGTGGATGTGACAGCGGCGCGGTCCCTGGGCAGCAGCAGTCGCGGTAGCGGCACCGCAGCGCCGGGCGCCGCCGCCAGCCTCAGCCGGGCAGGGAGGAACGGGCCGGGGCCGGAGCCGCCGCCGCCGCGGTGTCGGGCGGCGGAGGGCAGGGGGTGGGCTGGGCCGGGCGAGGCGGCGAACCGATGCGGAGCGATCGCGGGCGGGCGGCGGCGGGAGCAGCAGCAGCAGCAGCAGCAGCGGCAGCAGCAGCAGCAGCAGCAGCCATGGCGGGGCCCCGCTGAAGGAGGCGGCGAAGGAGGAGGAGAGGGGAGGAGAGGAGAAACCTCCGCATTCCCTCCCTCCGCGCCCCGTCCCCCCGCGCGGACCGCCCGCCCGCCTCTCTCCCCCTCACCCCCCCCACCCCTACATGCCCGGCTGAGACAGCGGGGAGGACTCAGCCACCCGCCGCGGCCCCGCCGCCTTCCCTCTCCCCGTTCAGCCGCGGACAAAGGGGGAGCGCGGGGCAGCCAGAGGAGGGGAGAGCCCGTCCCCGCCGCGCGAGCATGGCGGACCGCAGCCTGGAGAGCGTGTCCCTGCCCCTGGAGGTGAGGGCCCGCCTGGCCGAGCTGGAGCTGGAGCTCTCCGAAGGTAAAGGGGCGGCGGGGCGGCGGGGCGGGCCCGGCCCTCGCGCGGGCGGCGGTTGGCGCGGGCGCGCGGCAGCGGAGAGGCGCAGCGCGGCAGCCCCTGCCCCGGTTCCCCCCTCACCCACCCTGCGGCCCGCGGGGCTGCCGCGCTCCTCGCCCCGGGCCCGGCGGCGCCTGCGGGCTGCCCTCACCGACACCCCCCCCCCCCACCCCCGCTCCCGCCGGCGGAGGGCACCGGCGCGGGTGTGTTTGGTGTTTTGTTCTACCTGTGCGTTCGCTCTCCGCTGGCCGCCGCGGCGCTGGCGGGGGCTCCGGCTGCGGGGCTGGCGGCCCCAGCCCTGCGCGCCGTGGGGCGGGAGGTGGAAAAATCCGTGGGGCTGGCTCGGAGGGCTGCCTGCCCGGCCGGGAAAATGCCGCTTCGCGGAGATCTGCCGTGTACCTGCGGGCCAAAAAAAAAATCCAAAAACCAAACGCACCCTCTTTGACCGTATCGAGGGACTCGCCGCGGAGTCCACGCAACGTGCGTGTCGGCTGCCACGAAATACCCCGTGATAAGGTCGTTTTGGACAATACGAGTTAGGTCGCTTAGAGGAAACGATTTTTTTTTTTTTTAATTGCGGGATTTTTTTTTTTTTCCTATGTATAATGGAAGGCTTGTGGTGGTTTTCTTGGCGTGGTTGATTTGGATGCTCCGCCGGTGCGCGGGTTGGGCAGGCTCCCGCGCAGCCTGCGCATCGCTGCTGCCGCGGCGGGAGGCTGAGCGGGAGCCCCAGCCCGGCCCCGGCTCCCCGCTTCCCTCTGTGTCGGCTCCGGTTGAGGAGGGAAAGGCAGGCAGCGATCAGTGCCCGTCGGGATCCCTGGCTGATGGGGATCGAACGCCCGGAGTGCCGTCGGTCTCGGAGACGATTTTAGTGTATCGGATGTAATCTGTGCCTCCCAGAGGAAGAGAGTGGGGAGTATTTATCTGTGCGGATGCTGGGGATGGCTCTTTCCTGAAATGCAAATCTGCTATTAGCTGCCCTCCTTTTTTAATAAAAAATCCGAAATATCAGGGTTCGCTCACCACCCAGAGGCTACAGTACTTAGCAGAAGGGGCAAATGACCCAGTGTGTCCCAAATTAGTTATTGGAAGTGGTCAATGTATTGAGCTGTCTGTCTTGTCTTTCAGTCTTTTTGTAACGGTTTGTAAGGGCTCCAAGCCAGAAAGTAAAATGCACTCGAGCCAGTTTCATCAGCAGGGAGGAGCTGATGTTGACATTGTATTTTCCTTTTAACGCTTTGAGGGTGAAGAGGAGGATGAGCTACTGGGATTGCTTGTGGCACCCATTTCTGTGCCTCCCCCTCCCCGAGGGTGCCCTGAAAACCTGAAATAAGAGGAGTTAAATACAGTATTGCCGTTCTGTGATGCACTGCCTGTCGATTGGCCTTTATCTGTGGTAGTGAGGGTGGGAGGAAAGACTGTTTGTATCACGGTATATGTAGTGTTCTTGCTTTATGCAGAAAGTGCTTCTTGGTGTGTATCACATCATTGTCTACACATCAAGAAGATACTGATTACAACAGCTGTTAATAGATGCTTGCAGAAGACCAAAATCAAACTGGCATAGACCTTCAATAAGAAATATGCTAATTCAGTGTACTAAAGTTGTAATACAGTTTTACGGTGCAGTTTCTGTTGCTGTAAGCATAATCCAAGAGGGCTCTGAGGAAGTGGGACGTGGTTTGCAATTGGACATCTGGATCTGCACTGCTGTAACTTCCCTGCAGCTAGAGCTGGAATGAATTTAGCCCACTGACAATATCTTTCCTTCTGTGCCACTGACGTTACACCCAGCAGACGGGATGGCTTGTGTTTTCTGACTGTGGCAGCCTAAATGAAGATCACTTGTAATTGGGAGGGGAGTGGGGAAAGGGTCAGCATCCTCATTTCAGTGTCTTCCCTCAAGCTGCTCTTGATGTGCTCTTAATCAAGTACATGACAGTATTGAGTGCCCAAGAAAATGAAATCATTCACTGCTTAAAGTTTGTACCTTTAGACACCCCTGTTGGAACTCCTGGCCTGTTCCCAAAACTAATCCCTACAGATAGTGGGATCAGTAATTTGTACAGTTGTGCTGCAGAAGACTGGTTGGTCATACTCTGGCTGTGCTAACTCTGAGTTAAATGGTTTTCAGGGCAACTTTGTGCATCTTTATGCCACATCACCTTATGTATGTGCTTAACTTGACCGGCATGAGCCAATCCACTGGCGTCAGTGGGGTACTTTCACTTGGACATGTACATAAAAACTTGGAAGACTTGAGGTTTTAACACGTGTTATGCTCGTGACATGTTAGGGTGTCTCTGCTGCCTTTGTGAGGCAGGAAACTGTTGAAGGCAGTAGACAGGCAGCTGCGTGCGTAATCTTGTGTTCAGGTCTCATTGATGACATTGGGAGCTGAGTGACTGCTGTGAACTGTGCCCCTTCTTAAAGTGTTTTCCCGAGTCAGACTTGCTAGGAAATATTTTTCAAATGCTGGATTCCTGAATGGGTCTGTTGTATTTTTTATGAGCATGAGTCTTTCAGTTCTGGTGCTGCTGAATGCTGTGGGTCTCACAGCTGCCGCTTGTGCCCAAACAACCCGGTTCTCTGATGCCAGAACCTGTGACGGACAGTGCAGCTTTAGGAGCAGCTTCTGGAAGAAAGCTGCTGCTTTGTGGAAAAGAGAGGAACACAGACAGGATTGTTGCAAGATTGTTTCTTGGCTGTGACCTAAAGCTGTCTCCATCCTCGCTCTTGGAAGTGCCTTGTGTGATAGCACGGGTCCTACCCACGCAATGCATCTCAAAACCGAACATAAAATAGCTGGTGTCCGTGTGACCAGACCACTAGTTACTGTGTCACTAGCACAGCGGGCATGGTGCAGATGTTGTAATTATAGTCTTCACTGGTAGTCATCATATGTTTAAATTTGGCCACGGTATTTTCCGCCACCTTGTAGCCAGATTGTGAGTTCCTTGTTCAGCCGTGCACTAGGCATAGCCTCACTTGCGGCAGGGATGCTGGCAGGAGAGCCTCAGGAAGCGGCTGCTGGACAGGTAGCACCTACTTTTTAGACAACAGGGCAAAGTGCCTTTTTTGTGTGAGCATTCAGGCAGTTCTGCACTGCTCAGGGGTTGAGAGGGAGGAGCAGTGCGTCAGGAAGGTGTTTACTTGGTGTTCTGCTAAGATTGTCTCTGTGGCAATCCTAACCCCTTGGTTATTGTGGGCAAGCCACATGCCTTCTACCTCCCCTTTGTTGTGGTCTGAATGGGCTTTTTTTTTTTTGTTTTAAACATAGCTATTTAAAAGGTACTATGGATGCAAATTAGGATAACCATTTTAGATTTTGTTAGTTTCATTATTATGATTTAGAAGGTGAAGATCAGCCAGTCAGAAAGGCTTACCAGCATCCTGCGTGCTGGTAGCCTGCCCCACACAGTGAGTGGCGGAGGTGGCCTGGCACTCTGAGTGCTGAGAGTGACTTTCACGTTGATGTGTTGGCATGTAATGTTATGTTCAGCTTAAGGCATCAATAGCACACTTCTTGGTGGTGTTTTCACTTCATGTTGGGAGGGGGAAATTGCTCCCGTGTTTCTCAAAACATAGAGGCGTGGCAGCAGTTTAAATTTTATGAGTATTAAGTTGTGGAATCATCCTTGTCCCACCAGATATTCTGAAGACATCTGTTTTGCTGTGTTTGAGTGAATGTGCCTGATGCTGGCATGTTACATACGTGTTCTTTGACACTCTGTAGTAGTTTCCACTGAGTGTACTAAAGCTTGCATTGCTCAAAACTGTAGCCCTTCTAGGCTGATGCAATCAACATGTCACTCTGCAGTAGCTGTTCTTTAGGGCTGCTTAGAATTTTACGAGGCTTTAGTTTTCTAACGATGTATAAAATTCTACTGGGTGGAAATAGATGAATCATCTTGTTTTTTAGAATAGCTTGAGGGTTGTTAACTGAAGAACTGATTTAATAAAACCAGGAGTCCTGAAATGTGCTGTCTTATTTAAAAAAAAAAAAAGTGGTTCTTCAACCCCTTCATTCTTAAAAACACTTAAGAATTAAAAAAAAAAAAGCACCCCCAAATACTTTTCTCATTTTCCCCTCAGTTCAAGGGTGTACAAGGTTATATTGCCCTTCCAATTACTTCCTGAACCAAAATTAATTGGGAAAAGATGCTCTATATTCTTCCAGTATTTTATCCAAGTGTCAGATAACATAGCAGGCGCACTTAAAGAACCACAGATGCCACATGGAAAATGTGAAAACCATCCTGTTCAGAAACTATTCTCCCTGTATTCCATACTGTACTTCCAGTCCTCTTCCATTTTAAACATATGAGGCATAGCAGGTTGGTTTTTTTTTAAAAGTCTGAACTTTTCTCCAAATAATATTTTCAAAAAAAGTGTCATCATATCTTTAATGAGTGGTTAGTTATTCCCAATGCTACTGAACACTCACTCAGCTAATTAATTTGGTCCTCAACTTTAGTTGTATTGACTGGCTCGATTATATTCAGTACCATTCTTGGGTTGATTGGGTCATTGTCTGTCTGCATTTAGTATTTTATTAGGTGTAAGTTCTGTCTTCTGTTGTCTGCATGTAGTCACTGTGTTGGGGCCAGAGAACTGTAGTTAGCTCCTCTCGTCATTATTTCGCCATAACATTTGCTAGCTGACTTCACCCATGGAGAAGTTTCAAAGTGTGAAAATTTCGATAACTACCACACCTTTGTGATTTGGGACACAAATCATCCTTTTAATTCACTCCTTGAGAGGCAGTGCTCTGCTTGCCAAGTGGGTATCACCTGTGCAGTGACAAAGTGTTAATACTGTCTGAGTTTAGGTGAGAAACAAACCAAGAAATTCAATACTCACATTTGCTTCTTATTGTTTTTTGAGCCATTAGGGTGCAGTTGGCTCAGGTTTTCAGTTCTTTTTCTGGAAGAGAGCACTAATTTACTCAAAATACATAAAGCTGAAATTTTCACGAGTTACCTACAAGATCTAAGGCTTTAAGAAAATATACCAAATACCATGGGAATTATGATAAAATCAAGAGCGCTGGCAAGAGAAACTTTTCTTTCTGAGATGAAGCTCCTCTCATCAGCTGTTTTGTTTCTTGTATGGTGTTCAGGTTGGAGAGGGACTGTAACTCGATTATTTAAAAACCAGGTTGAATTCACTCACAAGTTAATAACCATTTGCATTTTAAGGTATTGGAATTTGAAGGTTTTTTTTGTTAATATCACTTTCCTGTGATATTTGGACTTAAGGGCTTTCAATGGATGGTGTTGTGTTGAAAGGATTCTCTGCCACTCATTCGGTTGAAGAACGCTGTAAAGCCTTGTAAAATAGAGTATGCAAATCTCCAGGATGTTCCCAGAACAGCTGTCCCGAAGGCATGCTGTAAATGTACCTTGATTGCCAGCTGATGTTGAGCAGCGTTGATGCCCAAGGGTTAGACTTAATAGATCATTCACATGATCTTTACTGTATTACACAACAGGCATACTCGAAAAACTTTTCCCAAGGATGTGTGAAAATTGCCAGTGGAGTGTCAGTTTTATAGGCAAAACAGGCAGTAAGCAATGTATTTGTAACGAGAACACGCGTTGTAAGGAGCTGCCCTTTGCACCTTCAGGGTGCGTCTGCGTGACTCTGCTGCGCGGTGCAGGGAGCAGAAGCCAGCGACGCTTCCCCTTGCCGAACCAACAGCGCGACGTACACCTGTGGCTGTGAGTCCACGTGCTGCTTTTTTTCTAAGAGGGTATTGACCTGCCTGTGTTATTCCTTTGCAAGGAGAATGCTGTCATTTTGATTGGAATGGTCATTATTCTAGCAAACCAAATATCCTTTGATATCGAAGGAATTCAGATTTAGCACACCTCTTTCCTTTTGTGTTTAATTTTTCTCAGGGAAAAATATTTTCATGCTGTATAAAAGGCAGATATAATAAACTAATTTTTGATGCAGGATTTGGATTGGGAGCAGCAGAAAGATCAATGTTTCTCTGAAGGGACATCAATAGACTCCTTTAGGTTTTCATAGCTCAGAATGGATGTTTGTGGTGTGGTACAGAGAATCCGAAATGTACCATAGCTCTTCTATACTTAAAAATGCATTGACTGCATTTTAATTTTTTAAGAGGCTATTTGTATAATGTGTCAAGCAGGACATATAATTTTTTAAAAATAACTGCTTTAATTCCCTGGCAACTGTCAGACAAGATGACTCACTGCAGTATAAGAATTCACCACAGCACATCACAGATTTGACACAAACTCTTAATCCATGTAAAATTATGCATGTATATTCCTCTACCTTCCTGGTGGGTGAGCTTCATTTTTGCCAAACTCCTGATGATCCTATTCTGCCTTCCTCCTCCCCCACCTCCTTTTCCCCCTTTTTCTTGAGAACCTCCTTGCAGTCAGCAGCCCCAGCTGCGGTGTCTGGATGCAGCAGGTTTTTCCTGGCTTGTTAGGAGCCTTTCCACTTCATTAACAACGGCCTCTGATTCTCTCCTTAACTGTGGTGGTGTGGGGGGCACTTCCAAAACGTGATTACTCTGCAGGGTTATTTCTGGTCTTTCCTTGTATTACGAGGGTAAACATATACTAAAAAACTGGAACTGGTGTCATTTAACTCCACTTGATGGAGTACATTAGGGAATTGCTCATTTTAGGCCTCTATGAATCAATCAAATTTTTTTTTTTCAGTAATCTTAGCTAGGGCTTCTAGTTGCTAGCCAGTATTATTTATCTCGTATAACTTTAAAACATATATACAATGTGTTGGGGATGAGAAGATTTCCTACAATAAAAAAAACCCAAACAAATACAGGAATAGGAATCCTTGAAGCAATTCAGCTTGAGACAGATCCTGGGAAGACCCTGGCGACAGCTTTGGCTGGAGCCTCTGGCCGCAGAAGAGGAGGCTTCTGCCCGAAGGCCTGGCGGAGTCCTGCCAGAGCAGCCTGTGCATGGCTCTCGGGGGACGGCCGAAGACATGCCGTGCTGCTCCTTGTAGTCCCCTTTCTGAGAACAGAGTTGGCTGCTGGTTCTTGGCAGTCTGGTAGGCATTGTCTCTTTGACACATAACCTGCAGTACTTAGAGCAGCATTAAGTGCCGGGGTGTGGATAATTGTCACGTTATTTTACAGCAGAAATTAGCATTGAAAAGTATATGATGTCTGGTCTCAATGATCTCTTTTTGTGTTAAATGGTTGGATGACTAGAGAAATAAAGAATTCTTAAAAAGTACCTTGATACTGGGATGGGAGGATATTTCCTATGACTTTTGAATTAATAGGCCATCTTTTAGGATGCTTGAGGTGGTGTTTGCTTTTACTTGTATGGCTGGATCTGCAGAATGGTGGCAGTTGAGGGGAGGAAGGGATTCTTCAAATGTTGTCTGCTTATATGGAAGTAAAAACGGGTGTTAGGACATGTGTTTGATCTTACTTCTCTCTGGATCCAGAAACCATACCTCCACACTAACCACGACACCTGCAATTTCTTCATTCAAATCTTGGCTTGATGTGTATGTAAGATTAAAATATCAAAAAAAGATCTTGTAAGTCTGGCCTGGTAGGAGCTGTTCAGAAGCCAGGAAAATGTTTCTTAATGAAGTCTGTGACAAATACTGAAGTGTAAGTAATGGAGCCTGCTTTTTTGCTGGTAGGCTGGTGGTTGAAAGTCTGCCTAGACTAGCAAAAGTGTAGAGACTTTTCATTGGCTTAAAGATCCAGACGAAGTGTACTGACACTGCTTTTCCTAGTGTGTGGATGTCCATGTGTCCATAAACAGCCTGGCAAAATAAAGAGACCCTAGCAACAATCTCTTCACAGAAAGCAGGCCTGGACTGTCCCCTCTGTGTGGCCCCTCCAGATAGAGTTATGCAGTATGAGCAGGATGATTACAGGGCTATTGCATCTGTTATCATTTAATGGGAAAATAGATCAAATTGGTCTTTGCGATTCTAATATCTCATTACAGAACAGTTCTGAAATTGTACAGAAAGTTTCCTTCCAAAATCCATATACTCTTAACTGCAGTCTCATACAGCTACATGCCTCAAGGTCATAGCAAATAATGCAAGTTCAGGGGTTTTTTTTGAGTGGATACTCTTAGTCATATTAATTCATATTTTTCATTGTTCTAATTGCAAGGAGAAGGAGCAAGATCTAGGATTTTGTGTGCCACGCATCTCTTAGCCCTGTTTAAAGAAATGCTATTCAAATAACGGGATAATGTTTTTGATGAATGCTTGAACAAATAAAATGATGGCATTGTGGTGACATGTGAACAGTTCAACTTTGGTAAAGAATCTTAAAATGGAAGTTGCGTTTCAAATCCTAGACTTCTTTGACAGACGCCTGAGGATGAACAGGCAGTTCTGTTTCACAGTTACCTAGTGAAACAGCAAAATGCAGAAACATCCCTGTTCTTTCCTGAGTGGAGACAGCAGCAAGCCCCTCTGCTGAATTTGCTGGAAGAGCCCAGTTTCATTTGCCATATTTTTTAGTCTAAAAAAAATGAATACACTGTTTAGAAGATGGTGTAAGTTTTTCTAAGTGTTGTGAAGTGAGGAGTTAAATTTTTAGGAAAAAATGAAAAAATACCTTTGGATCGTAGAGTGATTTTTACTTCTAAGAGGGAAAATAACAGATTTGCCATACTTTTAATTGGTTCTACTTTCAATCAGCTCTGTGTTGTAATGGAGAAAGTTGGTTTGTTGTGTTGAGCCACAACAATGGGACTAATAGGAATTAAATTTAGTGGAGTTTTTTATGATGATAAAAAAAGTCTTGCATTTTGTGCTTATCAATTTTATGCTGTTAAAGCATTTGACACATTCCAGTCACAAGGTTTTATCTGTGTCTCTTACAAACTTTGACTTTAGTCATACAAGTCATACCACAGACTCGGGGAATTTGACAAAACAGTTCAGAAGAGATCTTGAGAATGACCAAGAGTAGAGACGTGGACGTTGGTGATTAAAGCAGTCCTAATAAATATTGTTAACCAGGAGAAAGATGGGGATTTTTTTTTTTTTTATTATTTGACAAACCTTGTCTTGGGGAAGGAGGAATACTTTCACATAGTGCAAAGTTAGTGCAATGTTAGCAGTCAAAAACACGAGAAGATCCAACTCCTAGGAAAGGAAATTAGACAAGTTCAAATTGTAGATAAGACCAAAAATATTACTAAGGCTAGATAAACACTGAAACACTTGCATAGAAAAGAAGACTCAACAGCTTTCTAAAAAGAAAATCTACCCACTAGTAGACTTAACAGAAGGCTCCTTTCTAAGAAATACTGAATGTAAGAAGTTTGTGTGTGTAAGTAGACACCTAAACCACTGAATCCACCTTTGACTAGAAATATACTGGTTTAAGTGCGATGAGTACTTCTGTAGTGGCATTTTAGAAATATTTTAGTTCAGTATGATATAGATTTTCCTGTTAACTTCCAAAAACACTGCAACAGTTGAGAATTTCAGGTTTAGTATGTTTTCAGTAGCTTGCTAGTGATGACTTGACATTTACTTGCAGTAGTAATTTGTTTTAAATCAATATTGAACACTGTAAGGATGTGCATACATTACAGTTTGAGAGGATATCAAATGCAGCCGCTCTGATAATACTTGCTTAAATACTGACTACTCATATATTTGCCTGTAGCTCAGGGGTTTTCTGTATAAGCATGAGGTAGCAGGACAATAACATTTTTAAAAGCTGCCTTAAAATTTATTATATGTAGCTTGATCATTGGCTTTTACATAAAGGTATTGTCCTTTTTAATTGCTTGGATAAAGAATAAGAAACCACTTACTTAATCTGAAGATGAATCCTTGCTGCGTCCTATTCCCTGATACTTCAGAGAGGTGAGGTCTGTAGTCAACAATGAAATGAATTGCAGTGAGGCAGCTCATGTGTTACTTTCCTGCTTTAGTTGTATATTTCCTTTTAGCTTTTGTACAGTGGATATATACTGTGGTGTGTATTTTTAGTTAACAGATCTGTGAATGTTATTTCTTTCTTTCCCCTTTAGTGTTTCTTGATTTTTTTATTCTTGTTGTAATTTGTGGTTTTAATGCACCTTGAATCCATGCTTTTCCAGTGTACTAAGTTGCAGCTAATGACAAGCTCCTTCCTTCTTTGAAGGCAAACCCAGTTCTCATTGGAATGTTTTGTCAGGATGGCTGCTCTTTGCTCTGATGTCTTTGCTTTTGCCTTGCTGGCCAGTTGTGGTAACTTGGATTTGCTTTCTGCATCATGGTGGTAGGGGAAGGATATAGGACCAGTAAAAGTGTCTCTGTGCCTTTGTGCTGCCATTGGAAGGTCTGTGAAAACTGTTTTGTTTATTGGGAGTTTCACAAAGCTGGTGTCTTTGATCTCCAGAGGCAACCATTTCTGTAGCACAGTGAAATGCAGAGAGAACATATTCCTTTGTCTGCAGTGGGAGAAATAAAATACTTCCTTTTGCTTAGCCCAGATGCTGTTTTTCTTGAGCACAATAATGCCTTGGCCAGTATTGTCTGCTGATGGTACTTCTGAGCAAGATGAGGGCTCCTGGCAAGTCTGATATTTCTTCTTCAGCTTTGAAGGTCAGCCTCCTATCTGTTTTTTGCTCCAGGAAGGGAGCTTGTGACCGAGCGAGGTGTCTGGGGTCACCTTGTGGAAAAGTGAACAAGCTGTGTGTGAGACGCCTTGATCCAGCGATAGGCACAGTCATGTTGAATTTCATCTTTGACTGCTGGACCTTTTAGAGACATTGGTAACTTCTGGTAACCTAATCCGTAAGAGTTTTCCCTCCATAGTGTTCTTTTAGAACAAAAAGTATAGGAAGCCTGGGCTCTTTCTTATCAGTGCCAGTTTCTCTGTCCTTCTTGGAGGAATCTAGGCTGGTTCATGCACCAGCTCTTTGTACTATTCGAGAATTTGCTGAGCTGTTTTCTGTCCCGAAGACCACAGCATCTCTGAAGCTTAAGGAATTTCAGTCTGAAGTCCTCTTATTGTATAATGCTGTTTGTCATTCCTAGGTGGTGGTCTGACTTTGGTTGACCTGCAAAATGCTTTTCTGTGTATTTTGATAAGAAAATATCACCTGTAGTATTAAGTCTGTTACACTTCATTCAAAATGTCAAATTGCATATGTATATTGCTTCGGATGCATTTTGGCTATTCATGATTGTAACTGCTTGCTTCTGGTAAATAATAAACGTAGTTTCAGACTTAACTTCCTTCATGAGCCGCGCTGCTTCAGGATATACTAGAAATAACTCTAGGCCTCATCTGCCAACTTGCTCCTGTGTACTTTTTTAGGACTGAAGCAAATTGACTATCTAGGACTATGTTATGCTGAAATTGGGAAGAAAGAAGCCAACTCTTCTTTAGAGTTGGTATTTTTAACATTATAACTTAGTGAGCTGAATTTTACAGTCTTTTTGCTTCTGTCATAAATCTGCTCTAGCTCAGATGTCTAAAGCAGTCTCCCCTGACTCCTCCCTAGGTACAAGGTTATTTTGCTAGTGGGGGCCTTGTGAAAAGTAATAGTTTGAAAATTATAATAAAATTCCAATAGGAATTACAGTTAAAGGGGTAACTGAAGTGTCCCCAAAATAGAAGTAGAGGGGTACTCTCAATGCAAAAGCTGAAGCTTCATATCCAGGGTCTTAAATAAGGAGAGGGTATACATTTTGCCAAAATATATTCTTTTGTTTATTTTTTGACTCAGAATGAAGTCCAGTTCACCTAAAAATAAATGGCAAAAACTATGTTGGCATCAGGACTGCACTACTGGGTGTACTTCCACTTAAAGCTATGTCTGCAAATAGTCAGAAATAATCTGTGATATTTAAGGATCTATGCCAGGGTGTATGGTAGAAAGCAGCAGATACTTTTTCTTCTCCTCTTAACTTTGTGTTTAGTCATTGCTGGTACTAAGAGAACATTTTACATTTCAGACAGAGTATTTACATATATGGCACAACAGGCCAAGATGTACTCCCAGTGGAAAGACAGGGACCTCATTCAGGACTGGGAAACCAGTCCGTATTTAGAGAAGTTGTTACCAATTTGCTGGAAGCAACTAGTGATCACAAAAGCTCTGGAGCATTTCTGGTCCTTTGTGAAAGGTAACACATCGTTGGTATCACCTCTTCCCATGTGAGAGAGAAAGAGACAGCCAGAGTATGTTCCTTTTGCTTTCATTTCTTCCTTCTCCTCGCCTCCCTCTCTGGTTTTTCCCCCATTGTTTTGTTGTAAACTCTGACCTTTGGGGTTTCTCTCCAAAGGCATCTGGCTCTGGTATGGCAGGTCAGAGTCAGTCCGCTGTCCTGCCCATGTATTTCCGTTCCTTGGTCATCTGTCTTTCCACCAGTCCTTTTGACTTGCGTGCAGGGTCACAATGTCGATAACTCATGTGATGCCTCCTTTTCCAATAGCTTATTTTTTTCCCATGTGAAAGAGTACTCGTGAGACATGCCAGGACCAGCGTGCTGAAAATTGAAATCTTTTGAGTTGATTTAAAACAAATTCTTGTCTTGGAGTAACAAACTTGTGAACTACTGAAACTCAAACACTTGTAGAGGCACTAGCTGAGGTATATGTGTTCTGCTAATCATGCTTGATGTTTGCTTTTTTGGTTATTGCTGTTTACTTCTACTTTATAATGTTTGCTTAGAGCTAGATTAAGATATTCTCCATGCAGTGTGAGGTATTTATGGAGAAACGTGCATCTTAAATTTCTTGAAATCTGATCTAGAGGTAAGTCATGACATTTATTTTCCATCTAAAAATGCATTTCTCTTAGTAATACCCCCATTCAGTGTTTGGTTGTTGTTTTTTTTTTTTTAAGTTCACATGAACCCACACTAAACAAAAATACAGTTTATATAGTCTAAAATTATAAAGGAGTTACTTGCTAGGAGCTGCCAATGCTGTCTACATGATGAAAGCCATTTAAATTGTTCAGGCATAAAGCACGGATTAGAAACTGTATCATCAAACCACCTTTGCATATTTATGAGTACACCTGTTATATAAGCAGTGGAAAGTGCTGAGATTCCTCCTGCCCCGTGCGATGGTTAGCAGGGTGAAGAAAAACAAGATCATTTGTCAGTTTAAGTCTTTTAAATCCAAAGTGGAGCCTTATCTGCCTAATAGCCTAATACCAGAGAAAGATACCGTTGGTGTTCAGCAGGGCTGTATTTGTGTGTCTGTCGGGGGCTGAATTACTGCTCTCCTTTCTATATAAAGATTCCTGCTCCCAGCCTGCCCCTCCCTGGCACTGTCCTTTAGCACAATGTGCAGCATGCGGTGTGGCTATAAAACATCCCTGAAATACTGAAGTGTGTCTCCTTTCACACTTGTGTATGGAAAAGAAGAAACAAATGAAGGGCCGCCTCCTTGGTTTAGATTAACTTCCTAGCTCTGTTGGGTTCAGCACCAGCTGAGGCAGAGTCGTGTTACTTGCAGGTGTGTTCAAGCGGGGCCTACATTCAGGGAGTTGGGGGGGAGTACGACTGCTGTATCCTGCACCTCTTCTCTGCTCGGTGCAAGTGTTACGCTAAGTTTAGACTTTGGTGTTAATTTGAGTACCCACAAAATACAATTCCCTGGGGAACCCAACTTGCAACAACAGTACTGAGGGTGCTATTTGATGTGGGAAGAAGCTGGCTTTTGAAAGTCCTGTCTAGTGTCCCTGCTGCCATGCTTCTGTTTGCAGGTGGATCGTGGTTCCAGTGATGCCTGGATTTACAAACAAAAAACTCAAAACCAAAAGAAACAAGAAACCAAGAAGAGGAAGAAAATCTTGTAGGTTCCTTCCTCCTCCCCCCCGAGTAAATTTCTTTTTGTAGCTTTTTAAAGTTGGATCAATTCAGCAATCTGCTACGTAGTGCAGCTTTGTAAATAGCTGCACTCTACTGAGAACAGAGATCTGAACAGGGTGGATGGAGGAGAAGATGGATGCATTGGGAAGGGATGTGTATATAGAAACATCTTAATCCAGTTTTGCTGCTGAATAAAGTATTTTATGTAACTACACTCTCTGAATACAAGGGAGAAAAAATTTACTGTGAGGCACTAGCACAGGTTGCCTGGGGAGGTTGTCAACTTTTTATCCTTGGAGATATTCAAAAGCTGTCTGAACATGGTTCTGGGAAACCTGTTTTAGGTGGCCCTGCTTGAGAAGGGATGTCCTCTAGAGGCTCCTTCCAGCCTCAACCATTCTGTGATACACCCTTACATCTCCAGCCTCTCACTGATTAATTTTGTCCTTCCCAGTATATTTCTCCTGGATTTCACACTGTGTGTGGTTCTTGGAATGACGTGCCCAACCTCTCCTGTAGTATGTTTATACCTGCTGTCAGTGGCTCCCCAGCTGAGATTTTCTGTAACACCAAGTTTTAAAATTTTGGTTGTAATTGTGCTACGTGCACATTAGTGATAGTCAACAAAAATATGCAACATGGGAGGTGAAGCACAATGCGTTGAGCAGATATTTGATTTTGAAACCGTTTCACTTAAAATAATGCTACTGGGTTTTGTATGCAGAACTTGATAAAGGCAGTAAATTTACATCTTATGTAAATGATCTGGAATTCAAGCGTGGGTAAGGTTGCTTGTGATGATTTTAATACTGTCATTATGATCATCACTCAGGTATATGACTGTCAATTAAACAATTCCTAGATTTTTTTCTGTACGATAAAATATGCCTGTTTATATCTGTGGAAAAGTAATTTGTTTGGCTCCGTCATGAGCAGGGAAATGAACAGAACCGAATGGCTTTGAAAATTAGTTTGTTCGATTAGTTATTAACACCAATTTTTGCTGTGAAAATATCTTGAAAGTTGATAGGCTCTTTTATTATTTTTATTGAAACCTATTTTGAGAGTTGCATGCAGCTGTAATCATGCACTTAAATATCGCGTGTTTTTTCAAAGTTTCGTGTCAATAATGCAATAATGAATCCTCCTGAGCGAGCTAGGAGGCAGTCCCCGGATACCTTGGCATTGTAGAACCACCCACAGTAAGATCTTCTTATGAAAGCTGTTTGGTGGCTGTGATCCTCAGTTGAATGTTTGGCCTCATGCTACTATTTCTTTCCCAGCCACCAGGCTTTCTTTTCCTCTCTATAAAAAGGGCAGCTGGACTGTGTTTTTTGGGGTGTGAACACAGCTTTTAAATATGGAAGAACTTCCATATCCACATCGTCTCCTGACTATTCAGTGAGCAGCTGGACATAGCTTTTGTAAGAGAAAGTTATGTGGAGTATGGTCCCAATTCAGCAAAGCATTTTAAGCATGTGCTTCAGTCTCCTTGATGTTGCCAGTTTAACTTAAACCAAATTGTCACACATGGATTGAGCATATCTGTCTCCTGCATGGAAAACCCAAATCTTTGGCATCTTCATTGCTGGCTTAAAAAAGAGTCAGTGTTAATCAAGGGATCAACAGTCTTTCTTTTGGATTACTGTGTGAAAAGTTAGGGATCTTAAAAGATGCTTCACTATATATTTAACATTGTCAGGTTGTTAGATGACCAACAGAACTGCCCATATCTGGTTCTCGTTTTGTATGCTTTCTCTGTGCTTTACTGAATTTGTAGATTTAAAAGATTTTGAGTGATGACACTCTTCATTTCTACGGTATGAAGTTGGAGGTCCTCAAACTTAGCGTGCCTCTGTACCACAGCCTCAGAACCAGAATTGTAGCACCCATGTTCTGTCTGAAGAAGTGTCTTCTGTTGCCTTCAGGGTAAAGATAGGGATTGCAGGTGTTGGGATGGCGACATTGGATTCCAGGACCTGAAATCAGGTTGATGTAAATCAGTCAAAATCCTGCGCTGCAGGGTACAGTGCCAACCCTAGTTCTCAGATGGGCAGGAAAGTGTGAAGTCTTGTGATATTTGCGATCTGCTTTAAAAAATCAGACTAACGAAATAAGAAAGAGAGAATCTAGGGGTTTTTTTTTTGTGTCTGTGTTAGCAGAAGAATAGAATATAATAAATAAATGTTTTGGTAAAGGATGCATTTGATAGGCTTGCAGTGAGTTGTCAGAAGTCAGGTGTCATGGAGAGGGGCCTCTGATCTCAGCCATATGACTGCCATCACCTTAAAAGCCCGAGGCAGATCCTTGCGTTCAATATACCTGGTGCCTTTGAGTGACAGTGAGGAAATGAGGGATTTCAGCAATTGCCTCTCCTCTTAAATGCAAGGAGATCTAGGCAACCATTTTCTGGAGAACGATTTGAGTCTGTTTCTCTTTACTTTTTGCTGCAAGGCAGGAAGAGGGAAGCAGCAAGGAAGACAGAGCGAGGCTGGAGCTGTTCTTTTTACTGTTGCCATAACCAAAGTGCTTCATAGGCCAATTACTGTCATCACCAGCTGAAGACAAAAATGCCTATCTCTTGTTTTCCAGGTCTGAGTTTACAGCTCAGGCATATGGAAAATCTAGATCCAACTGGGTAGTTTTACAAAGGCTGTGTTCAAGCCATTCTTTTATGGGAAAAGAGGCAATTGAGGGGTGGATGAGAAGATCTTTTTCTTCTCTTTTCTGGATTTAAAAAATGTCAGGAAAAGAATGGGAGAGGCCAGGTGACTGGTGTCTCTTTGTCCTTTGACGTTGTGTGGCAAAGGCATAAATTGTATCAGTTTTAGGAATTTGATAGTGGATTACTGTGATCATGACATGAAAGAAAATATTCTATTCAGGATTGCAGAATATGATTGTGACTTGTTTTGCATTTTTATTTTCATCTTCCTTTTACCATCCATCATGGTGTTTTCCTCAGTGTACCTGGGATTTACTGAACTTGGTCTGAAGGATCACTGTTTTCCCACTGAGTTTGTTTTGCTTCGTTAAGCTGTATGAAAATGTGGTGGCTGCAAGAAGCTTGGTCCACTTGTAATATCCTGCATTTATGGTGGTTTAGTGCTCTATTATTTTTGATTGATTATGCAGTAAAAGGAATGGTCTGCAAAGCCTAATTCCTGTTCTGCAAACAGGAATTCTGCAAAATTCTTGTTTGTACCCACTGCTACAGGTTGAGATGGGTAAGAAGTTACTCTGTCACTGTGATGGAATAACTAAAATGTAGGCATAAAATCGTATTTGGACAAGGACTGTGTATTCCATTAAAGGCTAAATGTGACACATTAGAGAACCTAAGAATTTAGCTGTGGAAACATCTCCTGAGGCAATGATTTATTTTTGGTGATATTTAAGGAAATAGCTTTTTAAACTGTAAAAATCAGTACACAGACGTCATTATTTTTACATGCAGTGTGTGTGTGTGTAGGTATATTTAAAGATGTAAAGGAATATACATGCAGAGAAGATGGGGAAGGAAAAACCTCACACACTGACTCCGCAAATGAACAAATGTTCCAACTTAAAGGAATGTTATGGGAATCGGCAGCTCAGCGGCTCCCTTAGGCGTAGGCATGTGCAAGTTACCCCTATCCTGAGTCATGGATTTCTTCTCAGCTTTGTGGCTCAGGTGTGCAAGCCCCTTCCCCACCACACTCTTTGTTAAACTACAGCTGAGGTCAAGGATGACACAGAAGGATCAGCATGACCAGGAGGCCTTCTAAATCACAGCAGGGTGTGTGGGGTTTCTTGATGCTCAGTCTCAACTGTCTGCTACAAGAAGATAATTTAAATCCTAATTTATTTATCACTTCTCAGTAGCTTTTGAGCTTTTATACTGACTCGCACCCTTTCTAATGAGTCACCAATGCTTTTGTTGTCAAATGGACTTAACAAATATCTTTATTCCAGTTAGTTTTGTGATGTGTATGTTTCTGCTCGGTCACATGAAATGAATTACATGCTGCTGTTCCTGAATTTACAACGATGTCTTTTGGCTCGGAACAATTAACCGTAATGACCCTTGGTAGCTCAAAATGCACAGTGAATAAAGTAAAACTCTATTGTATATATCTTGAGGCTTATTTTAACACATTGCGCCTTTCCAGTTGCAGTATCTGGTGGTCTCTGTAGGGGCATTTTGTTAAAAAATGGTCTGGCTCCCACTGAACCAAATTTAAAACTGGAACAAATTCAGACCTGTATAATTGGTTGGGAAAATAATGAGAGAGGGATGATCAATTTGGCACATGGGGACACAGGCATACAGAAAGTCTTTGGATGGAAGCAAAAGAGCTTTGAAATCCAAAGCTGACTCAGAGACTTCTCAGCAGCATTAGGCAGAATTGAACTGTAGGAGAGGTGAATGCTGCTTCTGAACAAGACCCCTTCCTCTGCCCTTGGCTTGGTGGCTGAACATACATGCTCAAACCTTCCTGGCAGTGACAGAAGTGGTGTTTGCTTCTCAGAATGTTAGCATAGGCGGAATAGGCAGCAAAGCTGCAGTGGTTTCACCATCTGAAGCAGTGGCTGCACTGACAGCAGCTTAAATTGCTTAATTTCCAGGACCAGTTCTCCTGCAATGTCTCTAGATGAACATGTGCCCTTGAAGTTATGTCTCCAACTAACATGTCAACAAGTGCTCCAGCATATAATGACATATCAGTAATTCAAGACATGAGCAGTGATTTTTTTTTTCTTTTTTTTTTTTTTCTTTGGTGTTTCAGGGATTCATACGTTGATAGCTGTTTTGTTTGAGTTTTTCTTTCAGGTCAGAAGAAGTTCATATGTCTGCTGATCACACACACATATGAAAAGGTTCTCCCAATAATTCCTATCTCAGGTCTAATATCCTGTGGATGAACTACAGTTCTTGTTAGATGACCATCCTTTCCTGTGCTGGGGGAAGAAACTGTACTTGTTTCCAGCTTGAAGTTCTCCAGTGGTGATTCATCCTCAGATCTTAGAAAAGGCTCTAATGTTTAGGAAACTAATACTGGGTATGGCTTCTTAAAAACGTATTAGCTTTGGATGTGAAGTTATATAGTATTGACAAACCTGTGGTTGATATAACTTAGTGTATCGAAGTTGGACTCCATTATACTTTAAGAAATGAAATTGCTGCTGTGGGAACACTGCTACCACTTAAAGCCAAGAGCAAATACTTTCATCTTTCTTTACAGGCTATTATAAAAGGCTGCGGGGCATTTTATTGTGGACTGTCCTGTGGAAAACTGGTTGGACTGAAAATTGCAGTATGACATTCACATATAAGAAATTTATATCAGAATAGTGTTGTGAACTATGTGCAACTATGGATTATATTATTTGCTTATGGAAATGTGCAGGTACAAACATAGTTGCATGGGACGTACTGTTTTTATTATGGGCTGAAGTCGTATTGAAACCAATTAGAACTGAGACACGTGGTTAAAAGTGAGCATATACTTAGGATTTGCATTGTTAAGGACTGTGCTGTCTAGGGATGGATTACAGAACTGGAGCTAGAAGAAGAAAGCGTCCACAAGGGTACATAAAAAGAAAGGATACCTGGAAAATCCTAAAAGAGTTCAACTGGTGATATAAGGGATTCAGTATGAGGAAGAGCGAGACTATATGAGGCATCTCAGCCATTTTGGGAGACTACACTGTATCCAGAATTTTTAGTTCCAGTAGTACTGAAGTGAACACAAAACCTGCTCCTGCAACTGTTTTTAAGTCCCATGATTTTTCCAGTATTGACACGGTATTGAGTTCTTCAGCCTCAAAGACTTTCACATCTGGAATAATTTTATTCATTTTTTTAAAATTATCTAAACAATATTTTATTATAATACTGTAGTACTATATACTGCAAGAGAAGTCCAAAAGAAGGAATAAGCCTGAAGATCCTTTAAATGTTTTCTTTTACTGGACGAAATGCTCCCACTTTTAAAGCTGGATGTAGTTGTAACTTTTAAAAAATATTCTTTTAAGAGGCAAGAACTGCAGTCTTGGAAACACGTGGTTCTTCTTATTTCCCCTTGCCCTTTTTTATATCTGGCACAGACAATGAAGGAAAAACAGTAATAGTGTCCAGTGGACAACAGGAAAAATAGAACATTGGAACATTTTAGCAGTGAAGCAACAAGCATCTGTTCTTCAGCACCAAGGCTTAGTTTACCTTTAGACACTTCTGTTGTTCAGGTGGGAATCCCTCAGGGTGGCATTGCCCCCAGCTGTCTGCACCATCCCTTTGCTCGTGAGTGAAGCTGAGGATGTGTTCTGGTGCCCAATAGCACCACTGCTTAGTGCTGTACATTTACTAATATAGTGATTAATATACTGGACTGCAGATTGAAGGACCTGGTGGCACACATTCACTTCTGCCATGTTTGCCATGGCTTTTGGGGCTGCATTCAGAGGGAAACTGTGGCAGCTGAATCTGAGCAAGAATGAGAGCATGTCTCTGCAATTAACTTTACCAAAAGAGATGCAGCAGGATTGGAAATACTTAGGTTGGTTTTCCAAGAGACTTATTTGACTCTCCAGCTCTGTTCTTCAGGGATTTTAAGGACCGACTCTTGTTTAAATACAATTTTGGGGGTTATTTTTCATCCTGGGTATAATACTGAAAAGAAATATGGTTGATTTTTTAGAGTTAATCATGTTAGTTTATCAAAAGCTTTTTTCATGACTCAAAACCATTCAGTGTTCTTGTAGCTTTTAGGTTTTCTTCTGTTAGTGAAAAAACTTCATCTGAGTTTGGAACATACTGAAGAGGATGATGAAGGATAGTCCAGACCTCTGGAGGCAGCCAATTTAGATAGAATCTCAGAGCACCCTGTTGTCTATTTTTAAATGATATGTCAACATCGTTCAGTTGTGAGAGATTAGTATCTGAAAATCAGGCAACAGTTTACCTGAACAGCATTTGATTTCTGTTCCAGTTTCTGTTTGCATGAGCTTTCAAAGTGCAATATATACCTCCACAATTTCTCGTAGTTAACATTTGATATGTAAAATAAGAGTTCAATCAATCTGTCGTTTTTCCTACTTTTTTTTTTTGGTGGGGGGTGTGTGTTGTAAAAGCAGCACCTGAAACCCTAAGCCCTCGTCTGTCAGTACTGGCAGTGAAAATCATCCAGGGCCAGGGGTGGTTGGTTCTCTGGTCCTGAGACTGAGTGGCCCAGCCTGGCTCACATGTAGGCATCTAAACCTTTTTGCAGCATGTGGTCCTGTCCAAACTGCCTACTGTGAACAGTCTGTGGTACGTGCTATTCCCTGTACTATGTCTGGGCATTATCTGGGGCAGTGCTGGCTGTCGTGAGCCAAAATTGTGTCAGTGAGAGCACTAACTACCAAACAGAAGTGTGGGTCTGTGCTTGAGTCTGTGCCCTGGCCTAGTTGTATTTCCTGGTATCTTGGCCATGAATGAAAGCCTTTGTTTTTGAGAAGATAACATGGTAACAACCTCAAAACTGAAGCTCTTCCCAAACAAAGGAAAGTCAATGGAACAATGCAAAGCAGCCTGCCCACTGTCCCACAGCAGTCCCATGTGGGGCTTTTGCCATTGCATTTGTCTTGCTTCTTTCCCAAGGGGTAAGTAAGTAGAGCACTGACATTTCCTAGAAATTATCTATTTAACAGAAGGATAAGACAGTGATAAAATAATCTTGCCTTGAGGTGTGGAGGTTTTAGGTGTTGTCGTTCCCACCTTTTGTTGAAAGAAGAAGAGGGAACATCACACAGAGGATTACTGCAGTCTGCTGAGTATTGTGTGGTGCCAATTCAGAGTTCTTGAGCCTGTAGTTGGTGACTTGGCATGAAGGCGGTTGCTTGGCTTCCTTATCAGGAGAGGTCATTAGTGAGAAGCGGGAAGAAGAAAATAGAACTGACAGAAAAGTATTTTCCAAATTGATAACATTTGCTTTTAGACGGAGATGATATTAAATACTTCTAAGTTTTGACATCCTGTATTTTGGTCAAGTCTTCCCCCTCCACCTATTTTTTTCCATGAGCTGATGTCATCATTGGATCCACCATGCAGTTTCAGAACTATTGCTTTAGATTGCATCATAGTGTTAAAAGTTTTCAATTTTAACCCAGAATGTCTTTCGTAGAACAGTAAGCAGATGGCCTGTTTTAACTGAATCATGTCAGTTTTGAGCAATGTAAACTGTAGAACCAAAAGCAGGCTGGATCAAAACATTTGACTTCAGTGAGTACTTTTTTTGAAACTGCAATTTTATGCTTGTATGTAGTATGTTTCCAAAGGCTTGGGAATATTGGATGGAAGAGTGGGATATGGAAAAGTATTGATTAAAAAATGCTATCTCCTCTTCTTGATTTGTATTTCCCATTTTTCCCCCTTGTCACACCTCTGAAAATACGTAAAATAAGTCTCTTCAGTCCATATTGTTGCATGTTATTGATGTATTTTTCAATTTGATTGGGGTTTAGAATATATTATTAAAACACAAAGATAGCTTATGGTAAAAATTCAGAGCCATTCAAATGCTTGTGGGTAGTTTGAAGTTGTCATGTTAAAAAAAATCTCACAAGAAGCTTAAGACAATTCAACTGTTGCGATATTGTTTGCAAAATAGAAGGCAAACTGGGGATTATTATAGTATGAAATAATGAAACAATACACAACTGAGTACGTGCTTGGAGTCAGAAAAAAGTAACGATTGTAACTACAGATCCTTGGGCTTAATTTTGAAAACAAATAAACGCAGTGCATCTGAAGAAAAGACTGTTCTGCTGCGTTCGTTCTTGCTGGTTTTTACACCCATCTACTTGTCCTGCTAATTTCAGAGAATGACAACAGAAATTCTGTCATAGTGTCTCAGTGTTTTGACATCTAAACCCCTTCTGTTTTAGACTCTTCTTGAGTAGGGAAGCAAGCGGAGCTCAAAAATGCAATTTAGGAAGTTATTAAAGTGCTGTTCCAGATAGGGACAATCTTGGTACTGAGGCATAATACTTCCACCCTAGGCTGTCAAAGTACCTCACTGATAGAGATACACAAACATTCTTTCAAATATACAGGCGTTTCTATTATGTGGTGTGATTTTGTTTTTCTTTTTTTTTTTTAATTTATTTTGTGACACTTCTGTCACCTCTCAGCTGGATATCAGACTGCTTGTATACTTATCTCTAAGAGGGTGCAGTTGCGCTGGGAGGAAAGGAATTGACTCAGATCTCAGATATGTGACAATGTAGGTTTGCCATCAAGAACTATTTTAAGTGAAGTAATCATAACCAGAGTTATCAGTAAATGACAGTAATGACTGTTGTAGAAAGGTGCAGTAATTTCAGATTTGAGAAATAATTTATTATAGTCTTTTAACCTAAGAAGTAATATTTCTTTTGCCTCGTAACATTGATATATTTTTCTGTCTTAATTTGTGTCCTATCTTAACTTAAAAGAAGTGAGGTTGACTGCTATTTTGCTTTGGAAAAAAGGGACCTCAGCTACTGATTGCAAAGAGAATCATAATGTCTGAAACTACTCTGGGGCTAGCATTTTGATTTTTGCTGTATTTTCCGTACAAAAAAGGAAGCAGCAAAGGCAGCCTTTGAAGTCAAGGTATGTGGGGAGATCTCCTGTGAAGAAGTGTATTAGTATCACCACACACCATTTCTTCTGTCCCTTGACTGTGACATGATTCAAGAAAATGCTCCTCCAATATGAGCTTACATTCACCCATAAGAAGGGCAAAATTTAAGCACGTTAAAAAGTTATCCTGTATATTGATGCTTTTTCTTAATCAAAACATTTCTGTCACATCAAACACAGGTTGGACTCCATTTACTGTGGGGCAGTGTTTGTTGGGGAGGCGGGGTGTTCTGAGGAGCATGGATAACAGCACAGAATTGTTCAGTATTGTTATTTACTTGTTTGTGTTTAGATTCATCAATCTTTTATGTTTTAGCAAACAGAATATTTTCTGTCTTAGCAAAAGAAAAAAAAACAATGGAAAAGCATGCCTGGTTTCCATTCTCATCCCAGATTTGTATGAATTTGCTGTATTAATCTGTCTCCATTAGTTTATGTTGGATCTCTACGTAGAAGACTGCGTTTTTGGCTCTCTTGCATCTTCTAAATGGGTGCCACTTACTGCAACAATGTGCCTAATGGAGTCTAATTCTGTGATCTGCAGTTTCGGGGCTTTATTATTATTAATGTGTGGTTTCAGATATTCTGGATATTTGTTTTTATGAATTGTTACAGTTTGCTTTGTAAAATGATAAATAAAGTTAATAATTACCCACTTTCCGCCAAGAATTCATGTGTGTTTTGGTTTTGGTTGAGTGATAAACTAAGCAGCCCATAAGTATGTTGCTGAATTTTCTTTTCATGTTCCCAGCCCTAGATGGGTGGGGTTGTCTCTCATGCTATATCTGTGAATATCCTTGTGCCACGTCTATTTGCATGAACTGCCAAAAATTTATTCCAAGTGTACAAAAATGGTGCAACATTACAAAATATCTTTGAAGTAGTAATGCCTTTAACGACAGTGCATACCCTGATATTTGCTTAGTGTTTCTCATGAATTCTTAGCACATCCGTGTGTGCATATCAACCTAGAATAAAAATTGTAGGCCTGGCTGTGATGCTGGAAGTGCAAGTTAGTTAAATTGCCTTAAAGTCCATAGAAACAGTATGGTCAGATGACATAATGCCAAATCTCATTGTTCAATCACTTACGTCTTGCAGAGGAATGTTCTGCCACATGTTAATTTCCAGTGAACAGTGTTTCTTTTTGTGTATGAAGTAATGCATTGTGTTGCAGAAAACAGTGCCATACAGTATCAGGCCAGAAATATAGATGGAAAAATATTCTTATCAACATTCATGTTTTCTGTGCTTATTCTGGGCAACATTGTCTTCCATTGTGTTAGCTATATGAAGATCTGATGTGACAAGATTTCATATCATCTCCTTCCTATTTCAGTACATCTCCAAAATCTTAACAGCATTGTATATACCTTCTACCTTCTGGGTTACTCTTTTCCTTCCTATATAGATTACTGCTTAGGGCATGTCCACAAAGTAAATTTAGTTGGGTCCTGGCTCTGCTGACAGCCAGAGAATTAAATGTCTGTGTTCTAACTGGTGGTGTTTTGATGTAGAAAGTATCAAGATGTTCTTGAATTCTTTGTGAGAGCATTCTGCCTGCATCCCAGCACCAATGTGAGAATATCCATACCTGCTGCATCTGCCCGGTCATGTTTTAACTGCAAATTTTAAAGGAACAATCCTTGAAGGGTTGGGATTAGCTGGCATTCATTCGAGTTTCCTTTAAATTTTTGTTAGTCAAAGATGATTGACTTATGAGAAGTGTGATTCTGCCTGTTTATTAAAAAAAAAATCTTGTCATTAAATTTTTTAACAGCACACATGTCCATTTTATCAGTTTCATCCGAAAAAAACAACCTAGAAACTTAATGTGATTTGAACATTTTGGATGTAATGTAGACTCTGCAAACTGAATATAAGAGGTCCATAAGGGTTTTGGAGTTGCCTGGCTGAGACCAGTCAGAAGAGTGATACCCAGAGCACCTCTGAGCATGAACAGAGATTTGCAGGAGGCATGAGGATGTCCTGACATAAACACTAGACCATTTGCCATGAATTTCACTTGGCTCTCCTTGTTGTGAAAGCCTGCTGCTGTAGAAGCACACCTGGCCATCCACAGAGGGCAGTTAGGTAGAGAGGAGTTGGAGTACCTGTGCTCGTTTGTTGTCGTACATGGAAAGGTCTTCAGAAATGGTTGACTGGGCAAACAAGAGTTTGAGATTGAATATTTACATCAGATACTATTAAAACCCCCTTTCTGTTAAGTTATTGATCTCAGCATCCTTTTCCCCAAAAGACTAATCTTTCATTTTCATTTTATTTAATTTTACCTAGGAGAGAAATACTGAGGAGCTGTTACTGGAAAATTCTGACTCTTACTGTGTTTCTTGGAGAATATTTCAAGTACACTCTTATTTTTCCTAGTCATATATTCTGTTACTGACTGATTTTTTTTTCAATTATTTTTATTTTTTGAGTATGTATTCTAGCTGGCTTCACAGATGCTTTCTGTGACAATGCTACAAATAATTTCATCCTATCCTCAATGCAAAGCCAGGCAATTTCCTCCACAAGGTATGGGAGAACTCGTGTTCGACATTGCTCATTAGCAATGAGCCGTTATTCTTGGCCGTGTGGTGTTGTCTGCATCCTGAATAACTGCTGCAGTTACTTGTAGTCTGAAGATACAAACAAACCTTCATAGTGGAAAGGTAAACTGGCCTATATGTCTGGGATATTGCTTACAGTGCAAAATACTGTACTTGTGTCACCCAGGCTAGAGATTTCAGGCTTTTTATAAGGTTGTGATCAGCTGTATATGTCTTATTGATTTTATAAGCCTCCTATGACTCTCTTGGCTTAAAATGTTTTGTAAAAAATCTGTTTGACCTTCAGATATTATATCTGCTTCACATTTGTGGATTTTGCTGGAAGGATAGAGAAGTATGGGGAAATTTTAATTGAATTTTTAAATTGTATTTATATTTTTAATCCAGATCTGTTGGAAACTAACAAAGTAATATTGTAGAAAAAGAATAAGTTATTACATATATTATAGCAATGATGTGCTTCTTATGCAAACGACTTCTGAGTAGGTTGAACATCAATGTTTGTTTTCAGTCTTATCGCAAAAATATTATGGTCTGATGACTTGAGAAATGGAGACTTAAAGGTAATTGTGTCCAGTGTTGTAAATAGCTTTTGTCAACAGGAAGCTTGAGAAGATGCTGGGTTTGTCCAATGTGAAACAAAGTTAGAGGTACACGTTTCGTACTGATAGGTGAGAAGATGGTGTGAATGCTCTTTTCTCATTCTTTGGGTGATAGCTTAATCTTAAGCTTTCAAAATTTGTGAAATGGAGATTGAATTATTTTTTTTCCTTGTTCTTGTTGGCAGCATCCTTGCTTTTGTTGAGTGCAAGGCTCAGTGATAGGATGGAATTAGTAAATATCCTGTCTCCCTTCCAGACAAGATTTATAGACCACATTTATCCCCAGCTGAAACTTTTGAGTGAGTCTTAACCCAGACAAAGTGAAGGCAAATCTTTCATCCATTCCTGTGGAGCTGAAGTTTTATCCCAGTGGTTTGGTGGGGAACAGAAGAGAGGAATTGATGCAGACTTTGTCAGGTTTATTGCTGCTCGCACAGATATTTCTCACTTACAGCCTGGGAGCCATGCAGGGTACCCTGTGCACCGTAATGTATACAGTGGAAGTGTCGTTCAAATACAAAAGCATTTTCTCATGCTAGAATGTGAGTATTGCTAGATGTCAGCTGAATATTCTGGAAAACTGAATGTTCATTTAACAAAATGTCAATTTTTTTTTGACACTTGGACACAAGTGCAAATTGTTACTTAGTTTACTATCAGTGTTTTAATCAAATAAAAAATAGTCAAAATCACAGAAGCATATCAATGTGAGAATATCACTGAATGGATTATTATTCTAGACATGTTTTTCTTGCTGCCTTATCTCACAGATGGAATTATAATGCATTTTTTTTTTTGAAGATTAATGCATTAACATGATTGGTATGCCTGTCTCTGGTTGCTCATTCTGTACTTTTACGCCAGGCTGTGGACTGCAGGGGAGGCTTGAGGAGGAACATTTCTGAGCATTTTGTAGATAACAATCTCAGAACATCAGTTACAGTAAATGTCTACTACTGTGGTTGAAGACCAAGGCTTGCAAATCTGTTTTTCTGTTTTTTCTTTACTTAAAATTACTAGATCTATAAAATCTGCCCATCCCTGGATTGGCTGCCTGGTTGCTGGTGTGGCCTTCTCTGTAAGAGAGGACTGAACTGTATCAGCGCGTAACTTGTGCCTTGGCAGATAAGTAGCTTAACGACTCCTACCAGGTGGCTGTTAGTAGGCAGATTGACAGATGTGAACAAAATGATACTGAAAGGTACAATAAAAGCGCTGGAAATATGCAATAAAAGTAGTTAAACAATGTGTGTTTGGTACAACTGATGATGTTATTCACCTTAAAAGTTCTTGCTAAGATCATTTTGGAAAGTGCTAAATACATGTATATGGAAAACCAAAAAAAGGCAAAGGAGAACTCCACAGTGGAAGTTCAAGCTATTATTTTTTGTTATGGCATATTTTTTTGCCAGATGGGGGTTTGTGATCTTATTGTTTGTTAAGTTACACGTAACTCTTTTTTTATGTTAAATGTGGCTACTTTTTTAATGCTGTGGGTTTTTAGCAGTAGTCTTTGAAGTGGTGGTGTATATAACATGCATAGGTGCTGCATAAACACACACGGTCAATTAATTATGAGTCTTTTGTAGAGAGAAAGGAAACATTAAGAAAAATAAAAGGTAAAATTATAATGAACATGCCATAAACTTGTATGTGTTACACTGTTTATGCAGGGAAGTACTCTGCTTCAGAGTAGTGTTGTAGCCTGGTAGTATTTTCTATCTATAATTGCAAAACCAAATGGCAATGCTGTGTTGCATAGAGCAATATTTCAGATACTGTGTGCCCTAAAAGTATATGAACAATACAGCACAGAACAATACAGCACAATATTGTACAATAAACATAAACACTATAGAATGAGTCATATAAAGATAATGGGAGCAGAGACCTAATAAAAGAGTAAACTTGTAAAATAGGCTCTGCTTGAGACTGAAACTGTATCCGTAGTCAAAATGGGAATGGGAAACTGGCACTATTGCATTGTGCAAGGTTTTGCTTGTCGCTGAAGTTGTCACAGGAAGCTCAAGATATGTTTATAGGGTAGTTTATAGATTGCACTGCTTTTAAAAACAGCAGGAGAGACAAGAGTTAATGTCTTGAAGAGTTATTTATGGCCTTTTTTTTATTTGCTGGTTTCTCACATCCAGGAAACAAAGCTTTAAACAAAGAAAAGCTGTTTAAGCACTCTAGATCCTTGATAGTAGCGAGTGCCTTGCTGTTGCTACTTAACAAATTAAGTAATTCTAACATCAGAGCGTTCTTGCTCTCTTCTCTTTGCTTCGTTGTCATCATTGAACTTGACAAAGTCATCATTGCTACAGTAAGGTGTGGAGAGCACCTGTGATCAGGGTGCTGTTGTGCAGGGGCTGCACGGGTACGTAACCCCTGCTCTGCAGGGCTCCAGAGCAAATGGGCAGACAGCAGAGGGGTTCTGTGGTGGGTAACAGAAACCAAAATCAAAGTCTGATGTCCGTATTGACCCTGGTGCCCTGGAAATGTTCGTTGGTTATCAGTTTCTCTCCTGATCCGTTGTTGCAGCTCAGAGGCTCTCTTCCAGGAGTCAGCATTTGCAATGCACAACCCACTTGGCTCTTTCCATCTTAGTCCTTTTCACAGGGTTCAGCCAGTGCCGGTGGTGAGCTAACATCCCTCCTTCTTCCCACATTCCTCTTATTTTCATCTGTCAGACTACACAGAAGCACCACAGCTTAGGTGTTGGGAAGGCTCTTGTTAGCAATAGACCCAGACCACAGCTGTGAAGAACAGTAGAACTGCTTAAAAATCTCCCTGGGCATCATTTGGTAAGAAATCAAATGCTGCTTTGCACTTACTGTCAGGCTTTATCCTGAAGGGTTCTTCTTCCCAACTTGTGCCAGTAAGGGTACTTTGTACCTTTCTTTCCTCACTGACCTTCCACACTGAAGTCAGATGCCTTCATATCTTTCACATAAGGTGTTCTGCTCTCATTTCATGTTAGTTGGAGACCTCCCTCAGGAGATCTGGCAGTACTGTGTGTGAGGGGAGTAGACTGAAAGTGTGGGCAAACTACTTCCATGGCTGTAACTGATTGCTCATCAGAGGGAGGATTCTGCAGTGTCAGTTAAACTAGAGGGTTTTCTGCCTTTTCAGCTTAAAGAGCTTAAATGTAATTTTGTTCAGAAAATTGTTCGGCTCTCTCACAAATAGCTTTTATTGATACAGCTGTTTAAAGAAAGTACTCTCTGTGCCCTGATTTCCATATTAACCAGATCAAAGAGTGCCCTTTTTAGCTCTTGGATGCTGCAGAAATACTGAAATTCTGATAGCAAATAGTCAGACTTGCAGTCATCTTTCCATTTAAAAAGGTGATAATATCTGGAAACTATTCCAAAGGAGAATCTCTCAAACTTCAACAGAGTTTTTGTGTTTTAGGCTAGACTGTAGTTGTCATAGGGTGTGCTCTACCTCCAGCTCATTTGTTTCCACTCTTGTTTTTAAGGTTTCCCAAAATGAGCTTGATTAGAAGAGATCACGAAAATGCCACTCTTGGATATATTTAAGCCATATAAGTACTTACTAAAATATTGAAGAAACTGGGTAAATGTTCAGACCAGTTCTAAGATACTGCCAGGACTAATGAAGGACTTCCATGCAATCCTTTTCAGTCCTGCTTCCTGCTCTCCTAATACATTTAGTGCTGCAAGCCTGCGAGTGTGAGACCTTATCCTGTTTCCAAAGTCACGCGCAAATCTGTTGATTCTTACGGTATACTTCTCTGAAAGAATATCTTCTCCTGTCTGGGTGATCTGTTTGTTTTGTAACAGGTAGACATTCTGCACAGTAAGAACCAGTTTTAAAATGCATGGAATTAATATGAAGGAACCATCTAGATACACAGTTTTTGACTCAGTCCAACTTCTTCCTAATCAAAGCCTGAATTCTTAGAGGAAGACTTTAGGTTACATCATAATGACACTTTTGGTGTTTCATCAGATAGCAGCAGGTGAAGGAATGGGATCTTTGTGACATCATGAAGTGTCTGCCATGCGAATGCTAACAAGCACAATCACTTGAACTACTATTACTATTATTATTATTTTTATGACAAAAGGAAAAGTATTATAGATCACAGTATGGGAAAATGCTGTGACAGTGTCTTCTTTGCACTTTTGCAGTGATAAAATGTGTTTAGTTAATGTTAGAAATGTAGTAGCCGAGCTGGGAAGTGACAGCATGACATTCAGGAGACTGTGCTCAGGTGTTCTGATGTCATATAGCTTTATTTTGGGGTTTGCTTTCAAAATGGGCAAGCATCCTCAAAATGCTCTATACTGCATGTGTGGCTTCCTAGTGGGATGTACTCTTACAAAGTAGCAATGTTCCTTTTTAATATTCTGTTGATGTAGCTAGCAAACAGTGGCTTGCTGTTTAGAAACCCGTGATACTGTAATTTCAAGTCTGCAGAGAGAATTTAATCTTTGACAGACTGGAAGTTTTTTTTGAACCTTTAATGGATTTTTTAAACAGAAGTAAGAAAACCATAGGCTGTGCCTGAAATGTGTTGCTGAAAAAGTGTATCTCCTGAAAACTTTTGTCTGAATTAGGTATTTGGGATCCCACCTTACCTCACCGCTCTCCAGAGACATCAATAGAAGCCCCCTGAGGCTCTGCACAGCAACTAAATTTTCATTTCCATTTGTTCTCCTTCAGAGTGTCCTTGGGGCTTCGGAAGCTTACAGGATGAAGGAAGAGAAATGCATCTGATACAAAGCGATAATTCGCATGACATTTAGGGATACAGTTCTGCAAGACTCTGGCAGAGCAAATCTGCCCAAATTGGATCCATACTATCCCATCATCCTTATCGAGTGGTATAGATTAAAATCTAAGACAATATTTAGTTAACACATTTCAAATTTAAACTCAGAGAAACTATAAAAAAAAGAAAATAAATTGAATCTAAATCCATCAAAGGGAAAAGATTAAACTTTGGAGAAAATTAAGTATTTCTGTGTGTTAGAGCACACACAGAATGTCACACTATTTAAGTGCAGTGCATTTGGTTGCCATGATGTCTTTTCCTAGCAGCACATTTTCATGTTTTGTTATTTTCTGTTCTGTCTTCCTTTTGCTGCAGAAGGTACAGAATGAAGTGTGTTAGTTGAGGTTTCTGGGTGATGCTATTGTAGGAGGATGAGATAATTCTAATGACAAAATCTGTAGCTAGGATGATGCTATCTTCCGCTTTGATATTTAGACTTCTTTAAGGGTGAAACAATGTTACTTGTATTAAATATTAAGATTTGCAATTTACTGCATAGAATAAATTTAATTCCAATTTATGTAGAGTATGGGCAGAACTTTTATGTGTATTTTAGTGATTTTGAGACAAGACTCCATGTGATCTGGTGTTGCCAGGCATCACTGACTTCGAGAGACATAAGATTTGCACAACGACATTAGAGTGGTGGGAGGTATGGATTTGTCCAAGTGTTTGGTATTGTGTGCCGAAGTGCATGAAATTAGATGGCAGTACCCTTTCTGTTCTTAGTAATTCCAAGTAAGGATTGTAGAAATACTTCTTCAACAGACAAAAGAGAGGTCAAATACTGGGTGTTACATAGCCTGGATGAATAGTTGCAGGGACCTGAAGCCACGCAATGTAATTGAACTCCTTTGTAGTCCCTGCTTTCTGCTTTTCTTCCCCCCAGACTGCTGGTGGGGTGGGTGATGGGTAGGCTCAAATGGGACCCTGTGTTCATGAGCTCAATCCAAAGCCTTTGGAAGTGTTTCTGGATCTTTCCACTGATTTCAATGGCACTTGAAGCAGGGCCTGTGTTATTATGTGAAATTTGAATGCAAGCCCACTGTCTTGAGGGTAAAGTTTAATTTAAACTAATAATTTAAATTACCTTATAGGAAAGAGATCTACTCCGTTCAGCATGTTGAATCAGTATGTCATGCATTTTCTGTTTGAATAACTGCTACCACACTATGATTCATGGCCCATGTAATGCTTAGCATTGCGGTTTTGTCATTAAGCAGTGCGATGGAGACTGGAGAGGTTATAAAAGCAACCTCCGTAGACTGCAGCAAGATATTTGAAACCACCTATTTAGAGACTATCAGCTTCCCTCCCTCCTCTGGAGGAGGCCTTGCTGGGGTCAGACCGCGTTTCAGTTTAAGTTATGTGTGTGAATAAATGAGAGTTGTAATGGTTGCAAAGATATGTACATTTTTGAAATGCCTCGGAGCAGGCCTAGGCCTTTTTGACACCTTTTGACACCAGGATCTCTCGATTTCTTACTCTTCAGCTGCAAATTCTGACGTGAGATGTGTTGGGCCAGTGTAAGTTAGGGCACCGGCGTGACTGAGGTTGAGTTTAACCCAGTGGAGTTCTCGCTCCATCTGTTTTGAATGGAATTTGAGTTTTTCTATATAACTTAATCAGAAAAAGCAAATAAAATGAGCTTTTGAAATTTCCACCCAGATCTAATTGGTTCCGTTGCCTGTGCGTTGTGGCACAGTAGTGATCTGCAGCAGCTTTACATTTAGCATGTGAGTGTAACCAGTGAAGCTTTAGCTCAGGTCCTGCTCATCTTGGCTCACAAAAGAGGCTCTGGGCTTTGCTGTGAACATCTGGGATCTTCTCCGAACTCCGACTGAACTCAAACTCATGCAGCAGCATCCCAAGTCAAAATTCCAACTCTTATGTTAGTATTGAGGCTTTTTGCTTCTCTCTTGTCCTCCAAAGTAATATCATAACGCCTTAGAGGTGACAGTGCTTTATTTATAAAGTAAAACCTGCTAAGTTTATTTGGTTTATAAAATGCTTTCTAATATATTTTGAGATTGCTGCATGGATTATGCTGTGCAGCAAAGAAGGTTTGTTGACAGTTTGATTAACCTGTACTACTACTTCCTTTATTTTCTGTAAATACATAACAACGTACCAGTTAGTTTTAGCTCCAAGTAATATCATTAAATCAATATAACTCAAAATTATTGAGTCAGACTGTATAATGGCTTGGTAAGTTGGGAGTTTTTTACTAGTTCATTTTTTAGTAGGAATTTTTTTTTAAAATGACCACGTTCTTCTCATCCTTCATCAGTTTATATATGCACAAAAATAAATGAGGGATTGGATATGTGCTAGTGTGAGAGTATGAGAAGCATGAGAGCATGAGAGTATGCCTATCCAGATTTCGTCTGAGTGTATTTTCACTTCCGTCTCTTTAATGACCAAAATGTATGCATTAAAAAGCTTTAAAATCTGGTATTTGAGGCACAGCGTTTCAATGTACGTTCTTTCGGGGCAGAGATTTGAGCTGCGGTGTCCTGCACATGTTGCTGCTGGGAAAGTGCAGAGCAAAACCCATTTAGGCCATAAGGATGAGGAACACCTGGCAAGATCTGCTGGTGCTGTCAGGAGAGGGGTGACACTGGGAGGGTGGGAGTAGGGAGAGACTGGCTTAAGGCTGCAGTTCCATGCTAGGCATTTTTTCTGCTGTCATTCCTGCTCTCCCCTTTTCCCAAGCACTCACTGCTGTGCCATCCCTGTCTCTCTGTGCCAGGGAGTTGATCTGACTTGAAAATTTTACAAAAGTGTTTTGTAGCTGGATCCACTAGTGTAGTTCTTGATCCACTTAGCAGTGTGGCTCTATGACGGAAGTGTCCGCGCAGTAAGGGGACAGGGCGAGCTGGAGGAGTGGCTGAGATGGGAAGTCCTGGTTGAATCGTGGCTAGCTGCAAGTGCAAAACCACAAGCTACTAGTGAAGTAGTGGACACGTTAACAGCAAGTGGAAAAAGAAGAGAAGAGAAATGGAAGCCTGCTGTGAATGCAAGAAGTGAAAAGGAAGGTTAGCATCTGGGGGAGGTAAATGGGATCATAGCTCAGGCTATGAAGTTAATATACATGGTCAGTTGGTAAGTGGCTAGTAAAGTACTTTTCTTCATTTTCCATCACGTTAAGACTATGTACTTCTCTGTGTTGTATGTCTGGCTGAAATAGAAGTGTGAGAAGCCCAGAGATGTCTACTGTATGTATGAAAGTATCCACAGGAGATGCAAAGCCTTTTCACTTCACTTTGAGGAGGCTTTGTTTTACTCCTAGAATTGAGAAATAAAAAACAGAGCACACAAGTAGTGTAGAAACTAGGTGCTGGATGCTGGGTTTGGCCTTCAATGGGGTACATATGCATTGATCTGATCTTTAACTTCCAATAAGCAAAGATATGCTAAGGTAAATAGTGTCTATTTCTGAACATTGTTCCACTTTTCTTCTCTTTGAGACCACAGTCTTTTAAAAGACTTTTATTTTATCTTATGTTATTTTTATGTATCTTTATTTTTTTTGATGTCACTTGCAAATATGTTTGTCAACATCATTTGCAATCTCCAGCTTTGTGTTCTGTCGAATTTTTACAATACCTTATTGCTCTATGAAAGAACACAAGCTGTAATTTAGAGTATGTATTATTTAATATTCCAGGTTTCTTACCAATCAAGGATGATTAAGAGTTGTCGAGGCAGACTGGTTAACTCCTGAAACACATTTAGCAGTTGCTTTGTAAGATGAGTATCACGTAGCGCAAGTGCAGAGTTCTCCATCCCTTGCTACCCTGTCGTTTTGTTTCGCTGGAGATGTATTTCAGTGGGTGTGGAGAGATCTGAATTCATGCACATGCACTTTGTATTGCATTCTTGACTTAATTTAGAACCTCTTGGAGACCAGCTGCAGCTTTATTTAAAAAGAGGAGAGGGTGGGTGGTTAGGTATGGAAGTGTCCTGCAGAATGGGAACAGTCAGTTACAGTCGTGAATGGAGGTGCTTGTTATCTTGTCTTGAAACTGTGGGGTGTATGTCTTATTTTTTTCAAGTTCAAACACTCTTTTGCTTTTTTTTGAAAACTAAAGCTACCATTTCCGCAAAATTGTAGTAAACAAGAAACCTAAAATGAGATAAAGAGAGAGAGATGGATGCCAGTTACATGATTTATTAGAATTTTACAACTGTGTATTAACTCAAATAGCCTGTTCAGTAGAAGTGGAAATAGTTGTTAAAATGGCACGTGAAGTACAATGTTTGGCTACTGATTCTATTAGAATTGCCCTGCCAATATTTAATATGAAGAAACTATTTCTGTATTATACTTAGTACAAAGAAGCGGAATTTGTAGGATGTATCATTTGTGAACTTTTTTTTTTTTGTTAGAACTGGCAGGGAGTTTAATGAGGTTGTGGTGGGAACTTGCTCATCCTTTGAAAACAACCTTTTAGTCAAAACATGATAAGAATGTAAGGGCAGAACAGAGAGGTCACTAGATTTGCCAGTTTGTTTCCAAACAAACTTTTCGGTTATCGCAAAGCAGAGCCTAGATTCCATGGCTTCACCTGCTGCTTTTGCCCTCTGAACTCTCACCCTGGCTGCTAGCATTTTGTGAAACCACCCTGATTTATATAGAACTCTTCATTGTTGCTTGTATCAATCTTAATTTTTTTATTTTCTCCAGTGTTATCTCCTGGTGTGTCACTAACCAGTTCGGATGAAATCATGCAGAAATCCTTCTCCCAACAAGAAGGAAATAGAGTTGGCTTTTAGTACTGAGTTTAAGATTTATTTCCAGAATTGGAGCTGATGTCGTTGGGTAGATCTTCAGGTGGTTTTAACTTTTCCATAGGTCCAGCCTCCTGTAAGGACGGGGCGCCCGTCCCTGCCTAGCAGAGCTCTCCGCAGAGGCTGCGGGCTGACCCCGCCGGGGCTGCAGCCCCTTCCCGCCTTTCCTGCTTGCCAAACTCTGCAGTTGTCAGCCCCCTGCCAGCCCGCAGGCTAAAGCAGTCTGGTGTTGCTAAAGACTGCCCTGGTGCCAAGCGTATCTTCAGGCAAAGATCAAAATGACAGGCCTGTGCATTTCTGCAGCCAAGGCTGCTAGCTGGTAATTAAAAGTGATTTTCCTTTCTTAAGTAATGGGCTTACTTTGCACCTGTCCTCATCCTCAGGCTTGTGGCTTGGGAGAGGGTTCTTGTACAAACAAGTGAACGTGAAGGATTCCGACTTCTGCAGATGCGGTAGATAGGTGAGATACGTTTGAGGAAGCTGATTAGCTGTACTACAAAGCGACAACTTGGTTAAATTACAGGATTTCAGGTACTCTGTCAGGTTCCATACCGTGCTTTGGCTCTAAGCTGCAGCAGTGCCTTACCAGTAACTTAAAACATGTAATTCATGTGCTTAAAAGCAACAGTGTAATGTCTGTATTTAAACCTGGTGCTTCAAAATTGGTGTTCTTGTAAGCACAGCATAACTAAAGGACTGTTTAGTGTATCTGAAGTAAGAAGATGCCATGGAATGTAATTTTGAAGCTGCTGCTTCCCATAAAAATTGACTGGCATTTTGCTGTAGTCAGTCTTGAAGGGCCAGATTGTGGCTACTGTGTAAAAGGAGGAGGGCACAGAAGACTAATCCTCTCTGGATACACTACAAAGAGTGAGACACATTCAGACTATAATCATGCGTTTTTGTGAAAACAAACTGGGATTTCAGTCAATAACAAACTCTAATCAGCTTCTGTGGCTAGGGTCTTATACCTTGTCTTTCATTTTCTCCAGTTTTCTCTTGATTCCACAGCAACACGTTTTAAATTCTACTATCTTGTATTTATTCCTTTGGTTCCTTTTTAGTTAATTTTATTTTAAATGAGAACTTAGTAATTTGATCTATTTCACCTCAAATTAGGTCTTTTTGACTACTCTTGTCAGGCTTTGTTTTTTCTTGGTGACTTATTGGTCCTAAATTAGAACCTCATTGCATTTTTAAGGGCTGGTGAATAGACAGGTGGTTTTTGGTAGCATTCTGTGATTTTTTTGCTAATACTGTAAGAAAAGATCTAGAACAATATTTGCATTCATATAACAGTTTCCATCCTAATTCCCAGGCTGCAAGCCTATTGCTTTGCTGAACTGCAGCCACCTCAGAGGACTGTAGCAGCCAAGGACAACGAGGCAGGAATCTGTTTTTTTTCCAAAAAGCCCCAAGCTATCTTCTTTGTTAAGGCAGGCACACAGGGCATGGATATTTAAGGTCTCATCTGAAATATGCAAATGAACAAACTGCCATGAGTTAGAGGTAATTAAAACCACATATTGAGATAATCAGCCAATTCAGTTCTTGCTTTATTGCAGTCTATTTCCTAATCTGAGGGATATGTTTTTATGATGTTAAATTTTCTGTGTGCTCACCAGTGCACAAAAAAGGTAGCTGCATGGAGCCTGCTTATGCCAGCAGAAAAGAAATGTGTTTCCAAGCACGAATGACTGGCGTGCCATCATTTGTAGGGTGCATGTGTGAAGCTGTGTGTGGATGAATAGGGAACACAGGAAAATCTGCTCTCAGATACTTTGTTCCTCATGAAATATGGAGTAGAGCTGAGCCTGTAGAGTCTTCGGTCACTTGGAAATGTCCAGGGAGATGATTCTTTATACTAAAATTATAATACCAAGTGGTCTCTCGTATGCCCAAGCAAGCGAGTCATTTTTAGGGGCTAGTAGTAACAAGTGTAATTCTGTCCTTGAGATGTGGGATGGTAACAACCACCTTTTCCAACAGCGAGGCTGTATAAAGCAGTAACTATAATGTGCATGTTTCTGTGTCTGCTGTAGTTTTAAACTAGTGTTTCTCGTGGTACTTGAGAACATTTTCGTAGGTAGTGTAGGATGGACTGGTTTAGATTTTCATCGCTGAAAAATTTGGCCATTTTTTCTAGACGTCTCTGAGTCAATTGTGGTGACTTTCCCATCCTGCTCCACCGTATGAATGCCGTGGGCTGTGAACACCTTGCTGGGGAAGGACTTCCAGAGCAGCAGCTCCAGCCCAAGCCTCCCCCTCCAACCCAAGTGTGGGACCAGTGCATAGCCACGTGCTGTTCCCTCTGCAGCGGCAGCTGCCCCAGCTGCATCCGGGGTGCAGGTAGCAAACTGCAGTTGGCATTTTCCAACACAGTCAACAATTGTGAGGATGAGTCCTTAGCAATCGTCTGTTGCACTCCTGGTTTTGAGGCTCTTTCTGTTATTTCTTTCACTATAGATGATGTGGTCCAAATGCTGTGCTGTGCTTCATTTTTATTTACCTTGTGAATGAAGTCCCTTTTGCTTTGTCTGGATTTCTGTAATGAATGACTGCTTTTAAGAAAGCTGGACCTTAGGTCTGAGAGGAATTAACCCAGAAGCAAGAATAGTAGCAATAATTGATGCCACTGTTAATGGCTTAGGCTGACGTGGGTAGCTCTTCAGTACTCCCTCTTCCAGGGCTGAGGAAATGAAGGTGAAGTGAGGTAGAACAGTATGATTCCAGTCTTGTGAATAATGAAAGATACTGTGATAGCCACACACAAAGGATTAATTTTTGCTCGGTAAGTTTAATTAATAACTTGCAGGAAGTCAATTTCTGCCTTCAGTCAAATGGATGAAGGACAGAAGATCAATTTTCCATCCGCATTGAGTTTCTGGCAGGTTCAGGACCGCAGGGGTCCTTTTTCCCCTCGCTACGTTTGGCGGCAGCTTCTTCTAAATCAGTGTTTGAGCCATGGCAGGGCAACAGGTGGAACTGATATTGTCAAATCTTATCTCTATTCATTAATCTCAAATAGTATTTTGCCAAAGTGTCTGTATAAAAGCAATTATCATAACCTGTCTTTCTAAATCAGTATGCCGTGGCTAATCTTTTGGCCTCCTTCCCTCTGATGCTGTCATGCTCTGGTGCATCCTATGTTTTCGCCTCGTAAGATTTCATCCCAGAAGAAAACGCTTGAGGGTATTTTGTTTTATTTTTGTTTTTGTTTTTGTTTTTTTCCAAATAGTGGATTAATTCTATTTAACTGGGTTAATTAGTATTAGTTAGGAAATAAAACTGTCCTGGCAAAGGAGCTGAATTGCAAACTGTATTACATGGAGATCTTAACCCTCATGCAAAAAACTTTGTGTATCGTTGTAACAGATCTCTTTGACAGGGAGGGGTTTTCCATGCACAGTAAGTTAGCCTAGGTTGTAGAAAACCTCAGGTTGGGTTTTTGTTGCAGACAGATCTGACACAGAGTTCCTTGTGTGTAGAACGGGAATGAGGGTACCACCCTGGCCCTTGGCAGCGGTGCCAGGTGTTTGCAGTAATGGTGTGACCTGTCCCTTGGTAAGAGAGGAAGATCTCAGCATATGATGATCTTGGGTAGGAAATGGGTTGGTTGCTTATTGGATGCAAGGGTGTACCTTAAATTTATCATAGAGCTTAATTTTTCTCCTAACTCTTAATGAATCTCAGCTTTGATACCTCTTTAGAATTATTACTCTCTCTCTGATTCCTTTTCTTATTTTTGTTCTGAACCTGAGTTACTAGTTTACTCTTTAGCATTTCCTACGGAGATAACTGATAATATCTAATATTGACGACTTATCTGACAGAATAAAAGTTACATTTTAATGCATAAAAGTGTTATTACTGGTGAAGCCGTCTTCAGATTTGTGCTCCATTTTCCCACCTTAGTGCTTTCACAAAAGAGCAAAGGACACCATGCGATTTCTTTTCCTAAGAGACTGTTCTCTACAAATAAGATGAATGAGACTGGCACTATTTTAGTTAATTTCAGGCTTACCATAAGAATCCTCTGCCTTCTGTGTAGGAAATAAATGGCAATTCCTGTTTGCCTCATCTTTGTGGCCTTGGGTTTGTGTGTGGGGTTACTGTGCATTATTAATGAAACTTAACTCCTTCAGCAAAATTTATATTTAAGTTTAAGTTACAGAGACTGGTGCCTTGAACCTACCACCCTATAGCTAGTTTGATTATTTCTGATGGCTGCAAAAGCACACTCAATTTGTTTAAGCACGGTACCTTTTGTGAATAAATAAAAAAAATCAACCAGTAACTAAAGAGTAGACTCTAGGCTTAATTTAATTTTTGTTTGTGGTAAAAAACCAGAGGATGCATTTGTAATTCAGAGACAGTAAAACCATTCTCTTCTCATAATCTTCCCATTGCTTTTTATACTGTTTTACAACTTCTTAATTTAGTTAACAGCTTTGCCGTTTGTGCAGTCAAGCAAACAAATGACTCTAGTGTGTGATTACAAAGAATTTAACAGATATTTGAATTTGAACATAACAAAAACCTAGTAACCAGGAGAGTATCTCCTGCAAAATATCCTTTTGTCCAGTTAAGAATTAAGCACTTCATTCACCTGTCCCAGTTCTCATAGCATTGTTACCTGTGTACGCCCTTGTAGTGCTCTCTGTTGTAGGGAAATGCTGGTGTCTTTACTTCACACAGCCTTATGAACAAACCAAGAGAGAAGCCTCTGGAGGTCGTTGGGCATGGCATCACATCATTTGTGGGTAGTCGGCCCCCGTAGCTGAGTGCAGAACCAGAGCTGTCTACCTTCATGTGCAACTGGCTGATGCGGGAGACAAATTTGCCTTTACACGTGACATAAAAAGAAATGTAGAAATCCTGTGTGCTGATTGAGTTTTATCTTACCTCATAGGTAGTGTTCTTTATTGGTTAAATAATAAATAGTGTTTGTTATTGGTTAAACAAAACAGCGTATCTCAAATTCCACCTCCTCTGTAGAGCTGATTTCCGTAGACATGGGGATACAAAGATGCCTCACTCTTCCTGGATCAACATCTCAGTTCCCTTCTTGAGTTGTCTGCAGCTTTTACTTCCAAGAGGTGTTTGCTCTCTGCAGGTTTCCAATAAAAGGAGCAGGTGGTGATGCTCCATACTTTTTGCATTCACTTTCCTCCACTCTCCACAGTTGACACTGCAGGTTTGCCCTGCCTTGGTCGTTTTGGACTTCTGGTCTGTGGCTTGATGAATTCCCAGTCCACCCTAGTGAATATGGGAGTAAAACACTGCATGTTGGGCTATACAGAGAGACGAGCATCCTAGAACAAATAGGGCAGAGAATAGGCTTGCAGAGCAGTTCATCTCCTTTTGTTATCTTCTTCTGTGCATTGCGTAGTGGTGAATTGGCTTACTATGCAATTCTGGTTTTCTGTCTGCAAAATATCTTACTTGAAACATAAGATTAGACCTTGAATTAACTTGTCTTAAAATAAGTTAACTATAAACTTTTTGAATTCCATAGATATTTCACTTTTTGTGCAGAAAGGAGAGGGCTTGAGAACAGAAAGTTTTTTTTCCGGACACCTACAGTGCTGTTAGTTAGTATGGGTGTAGAATTTTGGTGTCTACAGCCCAGTGGTGCTGTCCTTACTAATGTTTTATTTGAAAATTCAATCCCATCTCTTCTCACCTGAGAGTAAATACTAGACCAGGAGAAATGTGTGATGTCTTAATACCATTTGGAGAGTATTCCTCGGAACTGGCACCGTCCTGGTAATTCCCAACAACACCAACTGTGCTAATGCAGGTTCAGTCTCTGGCAGTCTGAGCGTCACTGGAGAAAATGAAAATACTCCAAGCCAAATCTGCGTGTGCAGCTAATAATAAGGGTGATATGGCTGTTTCACCAGGCTGCAACTCTGAAATAGTTCCCTTTTCCTTTCTTGTAAATAGGAGATTGTAATGATAACTTGGATCTCTAATGTTTTTTTTTTCCCGTAACATCAATGAGGAACTGTTGCATACGCTGTTACGTACCATTATTGTTGGTACAAATGCTACCAAAGGATGAATGTTTAATGACTCTTCATTCAGAAAAGAACAGGGAGTTTCCCTATAGCACAAGGGGCAGTAGTTAGGAAAAATGGTAAGTCCATTATTTACCAATAGGCATTGAAGCCATTACTAATTACATGCAGATTCCCAGTTACAGACTTTCTAAAAGGATAATACAATTCTGTAATGACTCCAAATAACACTTTAAGGGATTATTCTGTAAAAGGTCCTTAGCCCAATGAGGTGTGAAAGTTCCTTTGGTTTGTTATCTTAATTAGTCATTAAGTACATGATACAATTTTTTTTTCTTATGTTTTTTTGTCTGTGGGAAATGTACACAGCTTCTACTTAAAAATACTTCAGAATGACAAAATGCCCTGCGTCTTAGGAACTCTAAGCAGATCAAAACAGATAGGCAAATTGAGCTCTGGGATTTCTTTCTGTAGATGGCATCCTCATTGAATGTAGAGCATAAATGGAAATCACATATTTCATAAAAAGATTACATTCCTGGAAAGCTACGTGGATAGAAAGTCTTCATAAACACATTCTCAGTTCTTGCCTGAGCCGTATACTTCCTTCAGGAGCAGAGCTTGTTTTGTTCGTGGTATTTTTTTCCATTTGCTAGCTCAGTATAATATTGCAAGTAGAAATTCCACTAATGACTACTCTTCTCAGATACTGCGGTGGTGAAGGTTTGGTAACTAGTTCATTGGTAAAGTATTTATGATACTTTCTCAAGTTAGTAGTGGAATGCTTTAAGAGATGTTATTCATGTTTATGGTGCGGTAGGGAACTCCTTGTAGAACTTTAAATTGAAGCTTTGCCTGTCAGAGTGTGAAGATTCTTGTCCATATTTTGTAGGTGCTCATATATTCACATCCAGATGTTCTAAGTGAAGGCAAAGTGGATGTGGGCAATGCCAACTGCCTATTTCTTTGTCAAGTTGTTAGGATCTGCATCATGATGTGTATTGCTGACACAAACCTTTCCGGTTAGCAGAATCAAAAGCCTGAAAAAGCACAGTTTCTGAATCATATAATCGAAGTGGTTAGATGGGGTGGAACCAAGGTGATTGTTTCTTTGTCTTTTCTGTGGATGCTGTAATCAGACACCAGTGACAAACATTTAAATATTTCTACTTACTGCCCTTAGAAAGCTCTCTGTACTCGTCCAGAGAAAGTCTTTAAATTGGCTGCAGCTATAAGCTCTGCTTGGTAGCACAAGAAGAATCCCAGATCACCACTTCGTAGCAAAAACACCTTGACAGAAGGTGTCATGGCCACTGTTGAAAGGACTGTTGTGGTTTGGTACATATCCATGTGCACTTGGAAGAGACACTTCTTGCAGTGTCAATGGGACACTCAAAGCAGACTGGTAAAGGATTGAAAGCTCCTCGGGGCTTCTTTGAGAGAACTTTAATTGCTGTTGTGTATTACTTCTTCCATAAAAAGTAGTAAGGTGACAACATTTCCTTCTTCTCTTCATTTCATTAGTTTTAGGAGCCATAGCTGGTAGCAAATCTAAAGGCAAATGGGAAGAACAAATCTGGCAATGATTTTTTTATAAAGTAAAATTGATTTATTTGGAGAATTGATTATATTTTTTCATTGTTTTTATGAACCTGATTATGTTCCACAGTTTAAGTCATATTTTCTCTGTGAGAGAAAGACATTAGAAGATTCTTGTTGATAGGTCTACTAGAAGAATAGCATCATCCTAAACCTCAGCAATGTCTGCCTAAATTCAACTTACAGCATGTCTGTTCTGTGCAGTATCCTGATTATTTTATCCCAAGAGATCGGGTGAAAATGTTTTGAGTTTTTGTGTTTCCTCTCCTGTTTATTTTCTTCATGTACTTGACACCACATTGGTTTAATTTTACGAATGGCTTGGAAAGGCGGGCCTCATCGATTTGCTGTGGTGACTGAGCTGGTAAAACATCAGGCCCTTCTGGAAATCTGCCCTGTTGTGGGGGCGTCTGCAGCGCTTCTCCAGCACGGTTTGCCGGGGCTCTGCCTTTCAGGAAGGCTCACTGTGGCTGGGGCTCTGCTTGCCTTGCGCTGGGGAGATGCTGCTTTCATCCTTGCCCCCCAAGGCGTGGCAGGGGACCAGGCTGCAGTGTCGGCAGCTTGCTTGGCTGGATTCTGCCCTCCGAACGGTGCTGTGCCACGGCTCAGCTTTGTCCTGAAATGCCTGAAACACAGCTGAAGGAATTAGTACGATGATAATTATGTAGGCTTACATCTTGGTATTTCTCTCAGCTAAGACTCATCAGCTGCTCTTTCAGGATTGGTTTTAAGGTGATAATTAGTGTAACATGGGATTTTTTTCTGTGTTATAAGGCCATGCTATTTTGGGGTGAGGCAGTTTCTCCCCAGCTCTAAGTTTCTTAAGTCTCAGGGGATGACAAACTACACTACTGCCAGGTTGCTGCATCCTCACCTCCACGTCTTCAGCGCACATTCTGAGGAAGCCCAGCACAAGGTTGGAGTTGCGCACTGTCCTTCTCCTTCTCCCCACTTCGTCTGAGATGTAGCAAGGAGAAGAAATGCGGCAGGGCTCCTCATTCCATCTTCCCAAGTTTGTGAAAATCCAATACCATTTCATCTTAGGGGCATGCTAGGAGAAAAAGTCACTCTGTAGACTTAATTATGTTTATTTTTTAGCTTCTTCCTTACCAGTCTAAGCATGGTGCTTTCCTCCTAAAAGTGATATCGATTTAGCTGTCCCTTAGCGAGTCATCTTGTGTTCCCCACTCCAGAGAGAGGAGAGACAGGTTCTAATCTTGTATCTCTAATCTACCAGTCTAGGAATATATCTCAATTTGTTCCTTAAACAAATAGTTGTTTATGTATTTATCCACTGGCCAAGATAAAACCTGTTGTGCACTTCTGATAGGCTATGATGAACAGTCTGAGATGTAAGCCCCTCTGAAGTATAAACTTCAAGTATTAAATATTTCATCTTCTGTTTACCATGAAAAACTTACTTGCAAAAGCTCAGGTTGAGATGCTTTTAGGCATTTCTGATAGCTCTTCATGTCAGCACTAACATATGCATACATGCTAAATATAGAATGCAAATTACCTGTTCTGTGCTGCAATAATTTTTCTAGGTATTGTATTCATAGAGCTTCATTTATCATGGTTTCTAGGCAATCAAGTGCAGCAAAAGAAGAGCTAAGATGTGGAAGAAAAGTGCCTTTCAGTGATACTTTTTGACGCATTTATGTTTACTTGTTATTTTATGGCTGCATCAAATTAGATGCAAACCTACCCTTTTTATTTTGGTGCGTTTGCATTTCTGGTTCTTGTTGGATCTTATTAAAAGGGAATGGCTGTTTAACAGCAGAGCAGGTTTTAATATATGACTCAAATGAAGTGTGTGAGCCCAGAGAAGCCAGTTGCTTCTAAGAAATGCAAATCTCATGTAAAATGGGAAGGAACAGAAATGCACATTGGAAATGTGTTATTTTAAAATTAAAATGCGATTAGAGACAGTGTGAAATGGTGTTAACGGTGACAGCTGTGGGTACGTTCTCACCAGCACAGCCACTGCAGTGTGGAGGGCTGCACGCTCCGAGCTGCCCTGATCCCTGCTGAGAGCTATGGCTGCACGTGGCCATGGCTTTTGTAGCCGAGTGACCAAGCACTGAGACTTCCAGTACTTACCCATCCTACTTTGTTTCCTGAACAAGCCAATCTTCCTTCATAGACCAGTTGTAGCCATTTGGCCTGCTGTGGTTCCAGACTAGCAGACTGGAATTTCTTCCGGATGTCCTTTGACTGAGCGTCCACCGTAGCCAGTGGACAGGCGGTGTTCTGAGGTGTGAGGCTGAGCAAGGATGCGCTTTTCTGAGTCCTGAGCTGCTTTTCACTGACCCCGCAGTGTCTGAGTCCCGTGCTTTTAGCAAATTGGAATCCCTCTGGAATCAGCACGGCTGGACTAGCTGCGTTTGGGACATTTGGGACTGTCCCCACTTGGGTCAAAAGAGATGCGTGGCAAGGTAAACAAAAGTGAGCTCATGAATAAGTAAAGACAAATCCCCGTGTATGTCAAAGGTTTGAGTTACCTCCCTGTTTTACTTGCTTTTGTTTTTCAGGTAGAGATGAAAGATGTTACAGTCAGGAGTAAGCCAGCTGTTTGATCCAGAATGATGTCAGCAGTCATAGGTTTGATGCGCATGTGATAGACTGAATGCATTGTGCTAAGTGAGTTTCTGATGGAAACGTGCACTCCTTTAATGTCCTTGAAGTAATGTCTATGCTTCAAGGATGAAGTTAGTTTATAGTCACTTTTTCTTTGTGATGTGAATAAACTAGAATCTAACTAACGTTAGTGGTTCCTTACTGCTGTAATCATGAACTTCTTTTGGGTACAATCTCAAAATAAACACATACCTGTTTGTAAGATGTAAACAACAAGGTTCATTTCTTACTCTGCAATGAAGACATCATCTTAAAGATTCATGATGGGATTTTGTATATTTTTTCATTTTGCATAATTATCCAAGCCTTGTAATTAACCTTTTCATTTAGTTAAAATAAATTACTTAAGTACAGGTATTGTTGCAATAGTCTAAAATGTGTTTATTATATATAAGAATTAAATATCAAAGATATGAAATGTCTTTAAAGAACAGAGGCCTAATTTGTTTTTCTTCTTACTGTTTTCTTTTCCTCTGGCATAAATTATTCTTTTGGTTGCAGGCTGAAAATGTTTGTATTTAACAGCAACAAAATGAAAAACTGTAAAAATTGGATTTATTTGTTTCTATCTCCTTTTTCCACTTTAGCAATTTATAATGGCAGCAGGTATTTTACTAAATGAAAAAAGTATTTTGAAAGAGATAATGACTTAGATCCACACTAAGTTTCTAATGCTAAGTATTATGGTTTTGATTTTTTGTGATGAATAGATTTGTTTATGCAAAGTAACCAAAGCTTAATCTGGTGATAGGATTTGTCCAAAGCCTGGTTGTTGCCTCTGGAAGAGGATTCTTGTTAGATAACACTTCTGTTATCCACTGTGGTTGTTTCTCTTATGTTCCCTTTTTTCCCTGTGCTTCAAATACTGTCTTTATGGAAAAAACATTGAAAAAAAAATCAGCCAGTCCCTATGACTACCTACTGTATTAGAAGTGGGTGAGACAGATTGAGGTTAGCGGGGTGCCCCAGTATGCAGCACTCCACTTCTATACAGCTCCAACAGAACATGAGCCTTGCTTATAAACTATGTTAAACCCCGGTATCTTTAAAACAGGCAAAAAAGCTCTTGAATGGCCGCTGAATTGCTGGAAGAGTACAGTGTAAGGTAATTTGCTATAAAGATCTCTTGAAAATAATTTCAGCATATTCAATGTTTATTGCTCTTTCTGAACCAACCCTGTTACCATGATGCAGATTTGATGTGTGGGTAAGGCTCAAATTAGGTTCAGGATTGAATTTTTGCCTCTTTCACTGCATTGTTTGAATATTCAGACTGTGCTTTATCAATCAAGATTGTATGAAAGTGAAAGTTACTTATTCATTGTTTTCTTTAAGGGTGTTAATTTTTACGACCTGACCAGTCCTCAGCTTGCCCTATCACCCCTTAATATTAATTTCCTTTTTAGATGGATCCAAGCAAGTCACCATTTTAGTCTTACAAATAACTCTGTATTAACTCAATAAATAAATCTACTGCATTGTGTTCTCTGCAATATTGTGGTATTGATCACTAAAAAGATTAAATAGATCTTTATGATTTTAGATACTTTGAAAAATTATGTGTACAAGTTAAGGGGATTTAAACTGTAGTACAGTTTATCATCTAAAATGGTGAAAAATCATTCAGAGTTAGGGATGTAATATCATTGGATGTGTTTTATGAGATTCTTTTAAACAAGGGCTGGGCAGTGACTTCCTGTGGGTTAGCAGTGATTTTATGTCGTGACAGGCTTTAGCTCTTTAAAAAAATTAAAAAATGTTGCCAATCTGCATTATCCTTCTGGCTTTAAAAAAGCAGTGATTCATATTATCCACTCCTGAGAGATCTCTTAGGGTTTACTGTGACTACAGAGGAGCTCAGCTGAGAGAGTCCTACAGACAAAAACTGCTGAAGCTTGCTGCTTTAATCATTATTCCAAGTGCAAGTTACAGGCTTAAGCCTATTATTAGTTTGCATACAAAAAAAATTAAATATATAATTTGAGAACTAACTCCTACAAATTACCCATTATCCCTTTCTTTAAGAACTGTGAGCACTTCTGTATTCGGGCCAGTTTCCATGCTCGCTCTTAGTCACTGTCATGGGGCTCTGTGTTAATTTGACTGGAGCTGGCAGATGCAGGGTGTGCTGCTGAACGTGCGAGCCAGAGCCCAATCAGAGGTTAGTTTGCAAAGAAATAATAAAAGATTTGTTTTCAGAGAAGCAGACTTTGCTTTTGGGTTTGAGTGTTTTCCTTTCTCCACATTCATCCAGCAGCCAGCTGCACAAGTATCTCTCCAATTTTAGGCCTGTACTTCTGTTTGGATATTCAGGTTTAAACCTGAGTCTGCAAGCTAAAATGCCTGACTGGGATTTCAAAACCCACTAAAACACAGGATTAAGTTTTTTCTTTGTTTTTTCTTTCTCAAATACATCCTATTCTGTCAGTAGTTCGTGTGTGGTATGGGGCGGCTGTGTTTTCAGAAAGTGCCTATCTGACAGAATTGAATGGAGCCTGGGGACAAAGTGAGTTACTTTTCTCTGTCCAAGGAAAGTGAAGGAAAACTTTCAAGTGTTTTTTCTTTTGTTTTCCTACATAATGGTATAAAGGCTTTCTTTTACAACCTGTGGATTGAATTCAGGGCTTCTCAAGAGCATGTCTGGCTCTGGCCTTTCACATTTTTGAACATGGATCCAAAAAGGAAAAGGAGAAGGGAGTGAGGGATGCTTCCTCCCACAAGTCTCCAAACTTGAGAGCTGAGTGCTCAGAATTCCCCAAGCAACTGTGAGAGACTCCAGGTCACGAGGCTATATGGTTTCATACTGGGACAGGTCACGGTGAGAGGGACCATGGCTCTGCTAAAGAGGGAGAGGAGAGGGAGGGACCGTGGTTCTGCTAAAGGGCTAGGTCTCTTTCCATGTAAAGCTCTCCTAGGAGGGGCACTTTTGGGGTCATGGCTATTCTTTCTCAGCACAGGCTGCCTGGCTGTGTCTGACATGCTGGATGATGGAGTGAGGTTGAGGTCCTGGAGCTACATCCCTCATCTGCATGGGGAGCACGAGGTAGGGATCACTGGATGGGTTTCATGGTCACACAGCAGACACTAGCTGAAAAACAAGTGCTAAAAGTGCAGTAAATACTGGAGTGTATCAGGGAAGCAGGAAAAGGTTCAGTTGTGGGGGAAAAAGTTAGATGCCCGTGTTTTATAGAATCATAGAATGGTTAGGGTTGGGAGGGACCTTCAGAGTTCATCTAGTCCAACCCCCCTGCAAGGAGCAGGGACATCCCTGACTAGATCAGGTTGCTCAGAGCCTCATCCAGCCTGGCCTTGAACGTTTCCAGGGATGGGGCCTCCACCACCCTTCTGGAGAAAGGAAAGGAATAAACCACACTCGCTGCACTCAAAGTAGCCGTCTGGTGCATGATTGAACTGTTGAGAGGTAAGAAAAGAACGGACAGAGGTCAAGGGGATGGCAAGCCTTTAGCAAAGGCTGAAAGATACAGAATGTCATGGTAGGACTGCCTTGCTTGAAAGGAGAAGATTGAGTCCAGAGGTTCGCACCGGCTGTTTCTGGGTGACTGAAAACATCAAACAGGTTTGAGTGTGTAGTGTGTGGCCAATGCCACCTGCTTAAAGAGGCAATTTCTGTGTTCCTTACTTAAGCAAAGTTGCCATTTATTTCAAGTGAAGTGCTGACTGTAATGGTTGAGAGAGCCATCCAAAATTTGGGCCTAACAGAGCAAATAATTGCATAAGTAACAAGCCTGTAATCATTCCAAATAAGGACTGGAACATTTCAACTTGAAAACACAGATTACTGTGTGCAAAATCTCTCCTTGCTTGATGATCATTGACATTACCATTGGGTTATAAAGACTGCAACATTTCTCTTTGGTAATTTTTGTGCCCTTTGGTGCTGCAGAAGTAATGGATAGAATCAAGTAATGCGAAGAACAAGAACTGACCAGCAAAAGCCCGTTTTCAACATGTATTCCTAATGGAAAATAATGGTTTCCACAACCAATCTTGGACGATTTCTAGAGATCCGCTTCAGTTTTTCTGTGGATTTGAACCAAATTAAGAAAAAATTTCATTCCAGGTGTCACCATCAAGATTGTAAAGGGAGGATCATATTGAGTTTAATCAAGTGAATGAACTAGGCTTTTATTTACAGAATAGAATCATAGAATAGTTTTGGATCTTTAGCGGTCATCTAGTCCAACCTCCCTGCAGGGACACCCTCAAATAGATCGGGTTGCTCAGGGCCCTGTCCAACCTGGCCTTGAATGTTTCCAGGGATGGGCCATCCGCCACCTCTCTGGGCAACCTGTTTCAGTGTCTCACCACCCTCAGTGTAAACATTTTTTTCCTTCTATCAAGTCTGAATCTACCTCCCCCTATTTTAAAACCACTACACTTCGTCCTAGCACAAAAGGCCTTGCTAAAAAGTTTCTCCCTGTCTTTCTTGTAAGCCCCCTTTAGGTACTGGAAGATCACTATAAGGTCTCGCTGGAGCCTTCTGTTCTCCAGGCTGAACAGCCCCAACTCTCAGCCTGTCCTCACAGGAGAGGTGCTCCAGCCCTCTTATCATCTTTGTGGCCCTCCTCTGGACTCACTCCAACAAGTCTATGTCCTTCTTATGTTGGGGGCTCCAGAGCTGGATACAGTACTCCAGGTGGGGTCTCACAAAAGCGGAATAGAGGGGGAGAATCACCTCCCTCGATCTGCTGGCCACGCTTCTTTTGATGCAGCCCAGTATGCGGTTGGCTTTCTGGGCTGCAAGCGCACATTGCCGGCTCATTTCTTCCCTGATTAAAAGGATCTGAGCTTGTCATTTTGGTTTTGGCTTTTTTTACCAGGAAGGATAGAGTAGAGTGGAAGGAAAACTGAAATAGGAAAGCATGGCTGATGCAAATATTCTGTTGTCCATCCCAGACTTTGCCAAGCAGCAGCTGCATGCTCGCTTTCTGTAGCAGGTGTCATAGTGAGATATTGCCTTTGGAAACAGAAAAATGAGGACTTGCAAAAATTTGAATGTATTTATCCTTTCTTACCTCATCATTGCTTTCCAACTAAACAGTAGTGCAGAGACTGCACAGATATTGTCCATTTGTACTGGAGTAATCACAGTGCCATAGTGAGAAGTCGTCGGTTGGTCTGCTGTGGAGTACTTAACATCTACTGCATCATGCTGGTTGCTTTCCCGTGCAGTGCCCAACGTGTTGTTCTTACTCCTGGCTGTTGTGTGGGGAAGTAGTGTCTGTGGAAGTAATTTTGTAAAAAGAATCTGTTAAAGTGGTTCAGAATTACAGTGAAATTTTTATAATCCATTTACGCTTGATTTATAACTTTGTTAAGCAAAAATTAACCCAACACATCATGTCCACAAGAGCTTTGTCATCAAAGCCTGAATGAAAGTGTCAAATTTTAAAGCACTTGAGAGTTTTTTTCCCCAGTTACATTAGTTACTGGCCCAAGTAAAAAAAGTGAAAGCTGAAATGAAAACATTCAGACATTTTGTTGAGGAGGAATCATTCTCTATTTTATGTTGCAAAATGAACTGATGGTGGGTTATACTGTGTTTGGGAAGGAACACAGGTTAGAATATGGCTTTAGACTGAATCGGCGGAGTCTTGGCCTATCTTGAAATGGTTGTCATCAGCTATGGCATTTTTGTCCCATTTTAATTTTACTGAAAAACAGGTTGTAGATAAATGGCTGAATCTTTCAGTTTGACTTTGCTTTTTGATCTTTGTCTTCAGCAGATTCAGAGAAAAACTGAAAGCAAAACTGTAAGTTGGAGTGAACCTTGATAATGAGATTGGTTAATTACTGCTATTTGCATGCCTTCAGTGATGAGGTGACATCTACTTAGACACTGAATTCTCCTCTTCTCTGGAGGCCTTCCCTTTTATCTTTCATATCCAGGGCTACTGCGTGGATCATGGCGTGACATTTTTAATAGTTTGTAAAATATGTTATTATGATTTTTGGTATTATCCTAATTTGTTTTCACTTGCTTTGAAGGGCTCAGTTCACAAGTAAGCAGAGTAGAGTCACACTCTCCAGGTATTTTTGTTTTTACCTTGTTTTCTTTAATGCAAAGAAGCTCCAGCATATCTGACTTTCACAGTTCGTGTGTGAAAATATTTTTTTAGTGTACTGTTTACACCAGGTACAAGTTAGAAAATGTATTTTGGACATTTCCAAGCTAGAGATATGCTTTCCACCTGATTTGAAGAGTGGTGTATCTTATTCAGAACCCGCCATGCCGTTAAAGGATCACATTCAATACTGTTCACTCATATGATTTACATGTCATCAGTTGTTTTGCAGCCTCAAGGCCATTTTATACATGGTTGGACAGTTGAGCATTTAAAATGATTTTGGGAAGGGCTGAGAGCTAGGAGCCATTGAATTTCTTACTATTGTGTTTGAAACATTATAAGCAGCAGTTGTGTTCTGTGCATGTAAGAAATGTGGGGAGGTCAGCTAATCCAGCCAGGGGCTGATGGGCGGTTTTGCAGTTCATCTGTGACAAGGCCTCATTAGCAGTACGTGGTTCAGCCGTCGGTTAAGCCTGGTGGCAAATGTGCCATCTGCTTGCACGTAGTCTTGGATCCGGCCAGACCTTCGATCAAAGGCATCCCTTAGATCTGTATGAGCATCCGGGTCCTGAGAACACGCGCGTAGAGGTGACAGTTGTGACCAGCGGGAACATCACACGGGGATCACGAGGTGTGTGTAGCCTCAACAAGAAAGCAGCAAGAACTGCACTGAAATTATACTGTGAGCTCTGTGAAGTTATTCCAAGAAAACATATCTACTGAACTTAGTGGAAATAACACTCAGGTGTCAGCGAAAAGAGCAAAACTTTTAGCAAGTCAATTAAGTGGTGGAGATTATGGATATAAACTCTCATGCCCAGGGGCTAAGAGGAGTTGTAAATGAATGAGTAATACGGAGAAATTTCCACACAAGCAGATTGCTGTATAGTGGTTTCCTGAGCCTTCACTGCAGCATTTGTACATCCTCATTGTCAAGGATAGGATATTGAGCCAAATAGCTGACTGGTCTGATCTGATATTCCAGATCTATTTTGAAAAAAAAAAAAGGAAGAAAAAAAGGACTGAGCAGGAAGGTACTACAGTGTAAGTTGTGATAGCAGAAAATTGCTTTTAATGAAAAAATTATTTAGAACTCCTACAGGAGGAACATGGAATGAAGCATTTTTATTGCAGATAAGAAAATGCATAAAGCAAAAAAAGCATTGTTTAACTGTGTGGAAGATTGAAGTTGAGCAATTTGAGATTTTAATGAGTCAGGAATATGGAGTACAAATACACTGATACTTCAGCTTAGAAATATTTTGCTGCTTTCCTTTTTTGGCTGAGATGCTGTAGCGTATGTGAATTCTAAAAATACCACTCTTGAGTCCCCTTGTCAAAGTAGATTTCTTTCCCTTTAAAACTGCATGTAACAAAACAGTGTTCTCCCCATCCAAAACTACGTTCATGTGTACCATGCACATTAACATGCAACTGAACTCATGTAAAAAACCATGAAAAATAGGTTTGCACAGTGACATCTGTATGCAGGGCGTTGCTGAGCTGTGGTCACCTGCTGTGCCGCTTAGTGAGGGCTGCTGCCCTGCGAGGTGACGTTATCTGCGTAATGCTAGGGACAGAAGTAGGAATGAAGTTGGCAAATTTAGAACTAGTGATATTTTAGAGTGGGTTTTTGTTTTACTTACGGTTACTTCATGCGTGGAAACTTTGAAAACTTACGTGGTGTTGCTGATGGTGGTGGCTTGGGGTGTGCATGTGGAAGGCTGGTTGTCCTCCACTCTCCCGTTTGGTGGAGAACGCCAACCCTGTGTGTAAATCCTTGATTTTCCTGACCAGTGACTGAGGCTTTCTGCACATTGGAGAGATTGGTGATGTGTTGTTGGTTTGTAGCAGTGAGATTTTATGCCAGTGAGTTCTGACCGGAGAGAGAATATTTCTGTCCAATTATTCTCAAACAGTGAATTTCTTACAAAAATATCACAGATGTGATTTTGTCCTTACCTGCGTATGTGTGAAGAAAAACTATCTGTGTATGGGAAAAGAAAAGATACCTGCTCAGGGAACATTTCTAAGTGAGAGATTGTAACCACTCTTTTTTTGTTTCAGGTCCAGTTATTTCTTTGTCTTCCTTATAAAACTGAGTAATGTGCATTGTCGCTCCTAATTCTGTACAACACTACAGGTCCTGTTTCAATCCTGTTCAGAACAATAAGATATCCAATTTGCTGCTAAATGGCTTGACACACTGTTTACTTCTCCACGAGTTCCAAGTAACCGTGAGATCTTCCAACGTTGTATTCGTATGTCAGCTGCAATTTTGTAGATACTCTTTACCTCTGTAAGTATATAAGGACATTAGAAGGCAAAGAGAAAGTGTTTGTTGGTATTGTCTTCTGGCAAGAAAAGCAATTCAGTGTTTACAAAACTTGCATGTTGATGAGACAGAGTTATTAATGTTTTATTTTTGCTAAGAGAGACTTGAAATTGTTTCAATTCCAGAATAGAAGAACTACATAACAAAATCCTGACACTAAATTAGGAAAGGATTATGCTGAAGAGAAAGCTCCATTCATTACTCAAAAATCCTATCATAGACAGAGGGAGAGGATCTTTACCGTTAGCTGAATGGACTGAAGATTTTGCGCATGATGTATTGTACCGTTGTATGACAGATGCTCATTGTTTAATGACTTTTATACTTCAGCAAAATTTGTACAGCTTACTTTGCTAACAAAGACTAATTATTAGAGTTAATGTGCCACCAGCAATGCCCATTATAGGCTTACTGGATTTGAGAGCTTCTTTAACATTCTTAACAAAACCAAAGTCTTTTATGAAATAGGTATATTTTCCTTTTTTTCCCATCTTCAAAATAATAAGCAAAAACATCTCAGAATGCATCAGAAACAGGGAAATTGGCAAACTCATCCTATGAAAAGAAATCATATTGTTTACCACTTGTATAGCTACTGTCTAGCACTGTGCCTGACGATCATAATTGGTCTTTCAAACAATATATACAAATTAATTGACATTTCTGTCTGGCATTCATCTAAGATGTAAATATAGGCTATGATTGCAATTCACATTATTCTGAAATTTAATATCTGGTTATAATCAGAATTACTAAAGATGTCTGGCTAATTTAATTGACATAATTGTTATAATGTCTCTAATTTTATGTTGAAGTCTGAGGTAATGACTACTGAGTCACCTCTGCTTTGGGAGGCTTTTAAAATAAAAATGAGGGATACGTAGTACTGGGTAGCAAAATATGTAGAAGAAGAAAGTTTATATCAGTTTTTCTCTCTCCTTTGGTAGGTTGCTGGAGGAGAATCAATGAAATCTGGAGGTGTACAGCAGTATACCTGGCCTATCATTCTCTAGTAAAGATCAGCATGAAAAAGCAAATGGCTCATTTATTAGACTGAATCATTGTTACTTATTTACAGGACCAAAATAGTTTCCTTCATATGAAAAGCCTTCAGCAAGTTCTCCTTGGATAGGAGGATTTATTTATGAAGTCTCTCTGGGATAATGTAGGATGATTCACTGTTTCTGCTACTTGCCAAAAATGACTCCAGCAGATTAGTAGAATTTAAGCTATTGAAGTATCGAGTAACTTGTAAAAGTAAGTCAGGGACCTAACTCTGCTTGAAGTGTCAAGGAACAATTAAAAATCCACCTGAAGTAGAGGGCATGCCGGTGATGGGGCATGCTTGCCGGCTGCTGACATCCCTGTGTTGCCATGGCCAGTCCCAGCTACTTGGTCCGGGAGTGACTTTCCAGTGCGGAAATGAGGACACTGACATTTCCCGGCTGTTCGACTAATGCAAAAACTTAAAAATTTTCTGAAGTCGGCCGAAGTAGAGCCAAACATCAGTTTATGAGCTAAAATTATCTTGATTACTTGACTGTGAAGATCAGTCTCTCGACTTCGACTTCACCCTATGTCTCCAGCTGAAGACAAACGCGCGATTGTGAAGATGAGATACCAAACCGACTGCTTAATTCAGTATGTGCTGACAGACGGACCCTGTTCATAATCCGGGGGAGGAGGGGAGCGGGAGGAAGCTGGAGAAGCAATAGGAAGAGGGAAACTGTTGGCGGTCACGCAGCCAAGCGGCTCCAGGGATGTGAGCGCCACAGGCTGTGCCTGATGGGTGCCTGAGGTGCACGGATCAGGATGAGGCTTGGAAGACGGGCATCTATCTGACCAAAGCCAGGGATATTACTGCCTTCAGTTCTCTGAATAGATAATGTTTTTCCCCTTGAAAAGTAAAAGATTCGGTATAGAGGTAATGATTGCCAAGATATACTTTATCTGTGCTCTGTGCAGAAGACAAATGCGTGCGTCGTGATCTGTCTGGGTTCCATTTTCAGAAGGTTTCTCATTTCTAGTAGACTACCTGACTTTAGGCTTTATGTGCTGTCCTTTAAATTCAGATGGTCTCTATCAGCATAATGCTTGTCTAACAAACTATCCATCCTGCTGATCTTGGATTTTCAGTAAGCTTTTCAAGTGCCTGAGAAGATCAAGCTCTTCCTCCTAGAACAGAAATTATCTTTCCTCTCTCTAGTCAGGTTTTTTTTTCTTTTTTCTAATTTGGCAAATGTCAGCAGATGATGCCAAATGTGAGAAGATGCATGGAATTCCTTGTCAAAGATTAAGGTTTTTTTGCAAACAGGAGGACATATCCAGGCTACTCTGCAACAGTGTTTTGGATCACCTGTGGCCATGTAGGAGGATATGATCACAGCATTTGTGGGCAGATCATCCTACTCGCACGATGTTGTGGGTACCACAGAGGGGCATGGTACCACGTATTACTTGAATATTGTTTTAAAATGGGAAGAGTGGATTAGTATTCCTCAGAGAACAGCAGGGTGGTCTGCTGATGTCTCCATCTGCTCTTGTCCCTCCCTGGCGTGACTGAGAGATGAACTTTCAGAAGAACCTTGTTGCGTTTGGGAGCAGTGTTTGCACAGGGGTATCCGTCATTGCTTTGACATCAGATATCTAATAATAACCTCTTAGCAAGTCATCCGCTCTCTTCTGCTTCGCCCACTCTTAGTCACTATACCAATTTCTGTAGGCTACAAGCAGCAGGCTATTTATTAAAAGCAGTAGCTAGTGAAAAATGGTTTTCTTAATCAAGTTTATCCTGCCAAGAATGTAAAATCAGTGAGACCAATTTTAGGTGCCTTGAATCTTGTCCAAGTCAGATTAATTGGCAACTCGTGTTACCTCAGCTGCTTCCATACCTTCCGTTCACATTCCAGTTGCGGGCGGCTGGGACACTATTTGAAAATCTGTGGTTATGAAAAATATGGCCTTAAAATTATTTGTAAGAGGATAAAAATATTTGGCTAGTGTCCTTCCTGCATGCCATCCAAATGTAGCCCTGCATTGCACGATAGACGGTCTTAATTTACTCTGAAGGAGAGGATCAAGGTTATCTGGGAATAAATCTCCCGCTTCTGTATCCCTCTCACCTAAGTGTTACCCACGGGATCGTGCCTGGAAATGCCAAGGGGAAGCATGAGACTGTTGAAACTCTGGCTTCCCATATTTTGTTCATTCTTACTGTCTATTGCTAAAGTATTTCTGCCTATAAGTTAAAAGTAAGACGTATCATTAAGTAGTCTTAGGAAGATCCCATTTTTGAATTTTCAATTAGTCTTATACTACTGCAGAAACACAGACTGTCAGCTGAAGTTGGTGAAGAGGATGGTTGGAATTCAGAGTTTGGAATAGCTTTTTTGCCACCTGCCTTCCTTCAGTCACCTTTTGTACCTCTGCGATTCAGGGCTCTTTGGTGCAGACAGGCAGTGTTTGGCTGCTGAGCTGGCTGGTTAAGGGAACTTGGCTTGAAAAATTACCTGCACTGAAACAGCTGGAAAAAACCTTTCCCAGTCCAGCCTTAAGAGAGAGTAATAGATCTGTTTGACAATATTGATATTCCACTGTCAATTGCCAACCACCAGTGTTAGAATTAAAGGAAAAAAAGGTGCAGGGAAGCACTGGGACACAAACAGGACTCGGTTAAGTGTCCGTGGGAGAGGCAGATGGCTGCTCTGAAAGGGTCTCCATAAGCATGGAAGGGTGGTGTGCTCGTGCAAGTTTGAGTGTGCTTCAATAAAGGACCATGATGGAGAATCTGGGTCTTCTGTTGTGAGTGCCTGGAGGGTACTGAGTTGGTTTATATTTTATTTATTTAATTGCTTTTGTGAAAGGGCCGGTGTATTTTTATATTGTGTGGTATTGTAGGAGTACATTATAAATAGTTTATGGGAGGAGTAAAATATCATACAGCAGTCATTTCGTCTTTCTGTGTTGAATAGTCTGTCTTCTGGGGATGTTAAAAGTTGTTGCTGAGGTTTGTTTTTTTACCTTAATAGATTGCCTGGAGTTTTAAATATCTTATGAGATCTGCTGTATGCTTTCTGCCTGAGAAGGAGTTTGCTGCTCCCTCCCTCCTTTGCAACTGCTCTGCTTTGCAGCTGGTCGGCCTCAGTAGTACTTGCTGGTGAATGAGATGGCTGTACAACGTGAGAAGACATCTGAGGCAGGCACACAAGGCCACTGTTTTTTTGGCCCAGGCTCAGGCAATGAAGTTGTGTTTTTACATTCTTTTAGATTTTCTGAATTTTGTCTTCTGTCCATGAAATGAGGAAGGTGGGGCTGTGTTAGGAAGAGCATGCCCACAGCATCCCGGGCTGCATTAGGAAGAGCGTCACAAGCAGGTCAATGGAGTGGGGAGTGCTGGCTCCAGCACTGGGCTCCCCAGTATGAAAGGGACTTGGTTATGCATGAAGGACCGTAAAGATGATTGAGTAATTCAGAGCATCTGTCGTATGAGGGGTGGCTAAGAGAACTGGGGCTTAGGGGGATCTTGGTAGTATGTATAAATACCTCAGGGGGAGAGTAAAGAAGCTGGAGCCAGGCTCTTCTCAGCATATCCAGTGACAGGATAAGAGGCAAGGGACACAAGCTGGAATACAGGAATTTCTGCTAAAACATTGAGGAGTCTCTGTCCTTGGAGGTGTTCAGAACCCAACTGCTCGTGGCCCTGCGCAGCCTGCTGTAGGCAACCCTGCTTTGGGCATGGGTTTGGACTAGATGGTCCCCTGAGGTGCCTGCTAGCCTCAGCTACTTTGTGATTCTGTGAATTGGCGAGAGCTGATGTGGAGGGTACTAGACACTGGTACATGTGAGTGTAGCATTCGCTTAGATCTTTTCTAAGTAAAGTGGTTGCAAGGATATTAGTAAGTCAGTTGGCAGCTTAGGCTGATACAACCCTGGAATATTTTGAGGGATGTCCATACAAGTTTGATAAAGGCAAAGTAAGTAGGTGTAGGGAAAATTCTTCCCTGTGTTTCATGATGTGAATTGTCTTTCACTGACCAAAATTAAGAAGAGAGTGCACCCATAGAAATATTTTTGAATATATATCCATTATGGGGTTTCACACTGAAACCAAAGGGTTGTGAAAGACCAAACAGGCCTTTCTATCGCTTTGGCTGCCCACACATTGCCACACAGGGTAATGCTGTCTGTTAAGAACCTGAGGGAAGAAATCGTGGCCCAGGGCTGTATAAGATTAAATCAGTTTTCAGTCCATTGGGACGCAGACTCTTTGTTGCTGTTTTCAGTCACAGGAGCAGGGATATTGGATCAGATAAGCCCAGCGTGTTCCTGGCCAGTAACAGATAGTGTGAGGAAGGAGTGAGCGCAGGGCAGGTCTTTCCCTGGCGAATCCCCTGAACCTCCCACAGTTGGCCAGCTGGAGACTTTCCCAGCTCTGCTGTTAGCTTCGTCATCTTGTTCAATAGTCAGTGATGAACTTATTTCCCTGGAAATTTTTCCATAAATCCATTTATACTTTTGGCCTCTGCAGCACAAAGTTTCACAATTTAATGATCTTGTTTGCATGGAAAAGTCCTTTCTTTTGTTTTAGTTTGATTTGTTGGGGTTTTTTTTTAAACCTGCTGAATAATAATTTCTGTGAGTCCCCATGAGTTTTCTGTGTTTATAAGAGAAGGATTAATAATTCCAAAAGTTAGATAAAATATGAAACTGCTAGAGAAAATATTCGCAATCAGATGGACCTTTGGCTTCATCCAGTATGACAGTTCGTTTGTTCCTGTAAACTATGAGGTGAAATTCCTGTAAAGTCCTCTCTAAGTGGTTCTTAACGAAAGTGATGCTTCGGACATCTGGGCAGCTCTGGTCTTTGTGTTTATTTCCTGTCCCTCTGAGAGTATGTTCATGTTCGTTTGGTTTTTGCCTTTAACTACTCTTCAGCATTCAAATTAAGTAGCTCAGTAGGCAACAGTATCTAGGAATTTGGAAAAATCAGCGCATAGCTGGGAGAGCTATACGTTTTGAGGAACTCGAGACAAGTATCTGAGGTACCAAGCTTCATTGAACAGAAGAGAATTAAAGTGTTCCCTTTTTTCTGTGTATTATTTCTCTCTTTAACTTTCTACAATGACTTTGAGATGTGAAGAGTTAGAAAAATTAATGCAGTTACAAAATATCTCAAAGGTTAAAAAATCAGGATATGTACTCTTAGCTATTTCTGTTCTGACTCCAGAATGACTGAATAAAATGAGACCAGGAAATTAGGAAATGGCATTTAAGAGCAGATTCATCTGAAAAGGAGTGCCAAAAATTGTACAGTTTGCTTTCTCTTCTCTGGGATATGTTTTCAGCAGAGAGTATGCATTCCCCCTCCCCATGTTTTTAACAGTCATTTTGTTACTGTACTTTTTACAGTGGTCTTACAGATTTAAAAAGAAAATTGCTGTATGAAAACTGATGAGGTCTTCTAAGTGTCACATTCAAAACATGCCTTAATAACCAGATAGATACCAGGTGGGGTTCAGCAGCGACAACAGCAGGAAGGGAATTCATCTGGATCCTACTGCAACCTGTTTTCAAGCAGTTGATTTTGTTTCTTATTAAAAAATACCCAGGCTTATTTGGAGAAAGATACTTTGGTGGTAAGGGTTTGAAAAAGTTGAAAATCTGTTCATGATCTTGACAAAACAAACTTCGCATTTGGTGGACTATCTCTGTTATACCAAAAGAGTCTTAGTTCATGGTTATCTGATCATAAAGAAATATAACTGTCCTAGTTTTTGTTTTTGACTTGGGGATGGAAAAACTGATGAAAGTCTGGGAGAGGAAACATAACTCTCCTTTTCCTGCCTCTCATCATCCTCCCACCCACAGCCCCCCAAGTACGACTTTGTCGAGGTCAGCTGCGTCTATTGGCTTGTGTAGAACTTGTGTTTGCCTCACTGTAGAACGGTAGAACAAAACACACAGTATTTGACCTGTATCTGTTGTCTTTTCAAATTCAATTATACTTTGTAATTTCATTCTGTTAGGCCGTTTTTTAATGAAGACTACATGTGGAGTTATTTACAGCTGTGATACAGATGAATGTTTTTAAATAGCGTTTTCCTGCACTGAAATATTTGAGTTGGTCCTGGACTTCATACAGCTCAGCTGTTGCCATGTACACAGTTTTAGCGATGTGTACATTGAATGGGTACCTTATCCCTGTAGTCACTGGATCTTATTTTTTTTTTTTTTATTTAACACTGCTGCTGCTTTCTCCTGAAGAATAACCAATGTTTATGCTGCGACTTTTTCCTTTGTAACTAGTTGTAGGGCTTTTGTATTGACTGCAGTTGAGTCTAAAGGGCACAACAGAAGACTAAAAGAAAAAGCATGCTTCGTAAGGTGGTTGCCAGAGATGGAGTTACACTGTTATTATTAGGGTAAAAATAGCGTAAGAGAAGTTTGATCATCTCAGTGTATGAACAAGCAGGTGAATGTTTTCTGTGAGATAGCTTTGGTTACTGCTTCCATATAGTATGGAAATATAGTATCTAGAAAATGAACTGTTGTGTTTTCAAGATTGTTTTGAAGCATGGGATTAAGCAGCAAGATTAATTCTGTATAGGATCAGTTCAGTGGGTTAACATGAGCAAACTGGGTTTTCTAGAACAGATTTACGTATCCATAACATGCAATTTCAGGCTTGTATATTTTCACAGACCCTTTGCAATTACAGTTTTAACTTCTTATTGCGCTGTTTTTTCATCCAGCTTGCCACCAAGGCTTTAAAACATGTCACAAGGAAGATTTGAGCTAAATGTAGCATGTCTTCTTTATTTGAAAATGAAGGCACAGGAACATAAATGTGTAAATGATTTCTGTGACGTGGAGCTGGAGGATTACTGACTGGCCGCTCTCTCCCACTCCTCTCCCTTTCTGAGCTGTCTTGCTGCCGCTTCGGCTTGGGCGCTGTGAGTCACACTGATGTCATTCCCCACACTGGCAAAGCAAAACCCAGCAGATCTGTGACTCTTTCTATTTTGGGATTTACAGATTTGGGATTTGGTAGCATTGTAAACATCCGAATATAGGAGTAACAGTTTTACTGTCGTCCCCCCCATGACTCCATACGTCATACATGTGATCACTTTCCCACCCAGTAACACCTGAACAATACAATTTTCTCAAGGTTTTCTCTCTTTCACTTCCTGCCTCTTCTTAACACTTCTCGTTAGAGCTGTTAAAACTTTATCTATTAAATGCTATCAAGACAACAGAGCAGTCCAAAGCATGGAGGTTGCTATTCTAGGCTTCTGTGCAGTGTGGGAGCACCAACCCCTGCTGTGTTCTCTCTGCAAGGATCACTACTTTGTTGAAGCGGTGATGGTCCTGATGCAACTAAAGATTTCTGTTTCAAATGAGTTTTCTGTGGAGGTTCATAATATTGTGCTGCTTTGTGAAAGTGAAATTGGACATATTACTAGATGTATTGTAAGTGAGGATGCAAGTTGCTGAAGCCTAAAATTAGTCATCATGATGAAAAAGAATTTTTGTTAAAGGGAAGTGATGCTGTCTGTTTCATGATATGCAAGGTTTAATGACGGATGCATCATTTACCAAACACCTTCAGTTTGCAGGTCTGCTGGAAAAACTGGCGTATTGTGGTTGGACTAAGTGATTGCTGTAGGTCCCTTCCAACCGAACTGAGCCAAACTGAACTATTCTATTCTTCCTATTCTCTAGCTATAATCAATATTGCTAACTATTTTTTACATTGGACTTACTTTTCATTTTAAACTAGCACTGGGTTGCCGTACTTTAATTATTTATTTTTCCCCAAGGTTAGGAATCTGGTCCGTACAGGCAAGCAAATTCTGCACAGCATTCCCAAAGGAGGAATGTCTCTTCTTTTTCCATCTTGGATTTTGTTGAAGTGCTGGCTGTCTGTCAAGCTCACTTTTGCTTAATGTCTAGGATTCTTTGAGCCCTCTACTTTGCTCTGTGTAAGCCTGACTGTTTCAGGACCCCTCAGGGGTTGGTTTACTCACAACACACAATGAAGGAGGTTGCGACTACACCAGAATGCTAATGGCAGCTGTAATATAACAGAATTTCTTTCTGCTTTTTGTTACCCTTGTAGATATTGTGCTCCCCCTAGAAAATTGTGTTCTAATTCTTTCTGAATGGCATTTCACATTTACTAAAGACCTTTTCAATAGGTTGGGGATGTAATTGATTGTGTATATATGCTGTATTAAAAGTATTACTGCCTTCTTACCTTTTGATCATATAATAGAAGTCATCAGACCGAAATCAGAAGCTGCAACCAAAGGTAATGTAACTAAGTATAAAAGTATAAATTTAAAGATCGTAATTTATGGAGGCATAAACATTTTAGTCTTTTGAATATTACTTGTTACTGCTCATTGGAAATGGAAGAATTTATTGAAGATAATATGGCTAAAATTGTCCAAAACAAGTGGCATGTACTGCAGAAGAAAAGGCGTTAGATATCCATAAGACTTCAACAGGGTCTAAAAAGCGGTAGAGGTATTTAAACAGCATTGAAGTCTTCATAACCTCTGAATTTTGGATGCTGTTCAGTGTGTGACTAATTCATTTTCATTCAGTGAAGGTAAAATTCAATGTGGAAAAGCCTATTACAGTAATCTTTTAATAAGAACATAACTACAGACAGAACCCATCGGTATTTAAGGAATATGCTCTTTTAATGCGCTTTGTAGGTTGAAAGAATGAGATTGGGTTGGAAAGAAAGAGTCAATAACTCAGATAGCAAAATGCTTTCTGATGGCTGCCTCCTTTTTGGTATTAGTTACACTTTTGAAATTACATTGTCTGCTTTAATTTAGATTAATGACAAGAAAACAAGGAAAGATAAATGGTTGTGATTGTAAATAGACCTTGCGCATTGCTCCTCAGGCACAAATGCTGCAGCAGACTGATGAGCAAACTTGGTCTTCTGTTTCTGGCGCTGTCTTGTGTATGATGCATCACTGTGGCCAAAGCAGAGCCATGCAGTCTTTTCTGTGCAGAAATGCAAAATCGTGGCTATTCTTTCCTTATTTACGTATGTACAGGGCCACGTGTTTACTTGGGATTATTCAAGTGTAGCTGGCTGTAATGAGAATTGAATTCTCTCTGTTTTGCAAGGCAGAATAATTGGTGTGGTGCAATGTAATGGTGTCAAAAGTCTCCTTGTTAACCAAAGTAAATGAAATGGATTTTCTTACTAAGGACTTAAACGTCAGCAGTAGAACTAAAATATTTACTGTGCGATTAAGAAGTTTCTCAACAAAACTTTTGTTCTTGCTCAGTAGAAGGAACTTCACAGTGGATTAATAGCATTGAAACTAAGGCTGTGGAAAATAGTTTTAATACCAAGATAATTGTTTAAATATAGCCTTAATTACAGTGATTAATGTCCTTCTTATTGAGTGGTAATATATTGCAACTCAAAATCTTATCTGGATTTCAGGTATTACTGTGTAACTGTGCACTGAAGAGTTATTTTATTTAAAATCAAAACAAGAACAGTTTGTGGTAAGGAAATAAGACAAGCTTGATTCAAATGCATCTAGCATTTTTGCTTCATATAAGGTGCCTTGAGAATGAGATGCCCAGATGTGTTCACAGGGGCCCTTCCCTGGCAGTATAGGATTGAAGGAAAAATGCATTTCCCCTTATTTCAGTTTCTAACTCCTGCTCACTCAGTGTTTTCTGGGGAGTGTGACAGTTCTGCTTTCCTCTGGACAGGTGATTCTTCAGTATAGGGGGGTTTAGGTGCTCCTTAATGGGTTTTTATTTTTTATTTTATTATTTTATTTTATTTTATTTTATTTTTTTCAATATTGCATGACAGTGGATCAGGGTTTGAGCAAGTCTTTCCTTGCATGCGTTGCATATTTGCTGTTAAGAAAAGCTGTGGTGGCTGTGCTAGGGACTGAGGTGTCCCTTCGGCCATGGGTGCCAGTGGGTTCCCAGTGGGTTGGTTTGTTAGGCTCCATCTTTTCTATGCTGGTTTTTGAACACTTCTTAAATTCATTGGCTGGTTGCTCCTGACTTCTGTTTTCTTTCTCTAATTACTTTTGTTAACAGAGTGGGTCCATGTTATAAACCTTAAGAATATGTTCACCATAGGGTTTAAATACCAATGTTTGGAAGGCAAACGTTGCCTTTTTTCTGTGCGACACGTTGGAGTCATTTTGTGCATCTGAAAGAAGTCTTGGGCCTAAAAACAACGGTGTCTTAGCGTGGGTTCAGCTCAGGGCTGAGGCCGGCAGGCTGCAATGATAGCCAATTTTGGCAGAAGTGAAAAATGTAACAGGAATTTTTTAGTGTGATCTGATTTACGTTCTGACTATTAAATGCAAACAGGTAAGCCGTGAGCCTGCTTAAATTTAACCATGTGAGTATTCCCACTGGCTGAAATGAGACTGCCCGTGCCTGAAGTGAAATGTAGGCACTGGGGTTTGCAGGGCTGGAAGAACATGGAAAATGCCCTCCTGCATTTACTGTTCTGTGCCTAAATGGGGAGTGGTTTCTCAAAAACATAAGCAGTGCACTAACAGCTGCAATGTATTTAATTTTCGAATGAACAGAAACTGTCTCGATCAAGTAATATTGTATATTTAATTAAGTTGATTGCAGCAGTTTATGACACAGACTTTAACCACTGCGCACATGTGATTAAATGCTGCATTTTAGAGTGGGGCATTTGATAATTATTTGGAGTCCTTTGTTGTAAATATGCATTAAGTTTCTGTTTATATCCATATATATTTAATTTAGAAGTGTGCATACCTCAATCTCCCGTCTTTTACTTTATACTGGGTATAAATTAAGTCTTTTGGACTCTGTTCATCAGGAGGTATGCTTGTCCTCCTTTGGTTTCACACTATTTAAAGAAGGAGAATTGGCTTATTGTATTCTGTTAAACTTTAGGAAGAATTCATGATTTAGTAATAACATTTTGGATGCGTTCTCAGGGAAATGGTTTCAGAAGAAGGCTTGGAAAACCTTGATTGAGTAAAACTCAAATATGAAAGAAGCAGGAGATCTGGGAAGTGACTCATCTTGGCAATGCTTTTTCTAAGAACTGAGTGTTACAAAACCTGATTAGTGACCTGGAAAATAGGTGGTAATTAAGAAAGGCCAGAATGGTCAGAGCTCCTGAAGCAGAGGCATGAAAATTTGTGTTACAGCAATTGAGTCGAACTGAATGGAGACGTGGCTGGAGTGGCTGCTCCTTTGCCTGATGAACATCTGAAGGGAACAGATGAGACGGCACGGCTCACAACTTCACATGCAGCTGTAGGTCAAGTTTCCGTAGCTTGGGAAAGAATGTTTTAGCTAAAGGCAAGTCAGAAAGCATTCAAATGAAGAACAAGTCAGAAAATACACCCTGAGAACAGAGCTACTTTACCCTGATAGATAATTTTAGTAGTAGGACCTAGATATGTCTTTCTCTTTTCTTGTTCATGTTGTTGTGAGATGAAGAAGCACTTAATACCGTAAGTGGTGGTAGAAGTTCTTCACAGAATCTCCAATATAAAGTTTACTTGTAGTTGTATTTTATTTAAATAAACCCAGGAATTGTCATTATGAATGTTTTTATGAAAACCTTTTTTAATAAGAACTGTATTTGAGAAGTCCAAATGACCTCGTTTTCATGTAAGACAGATGACAGCTTATGTCCCAATGCATTTTTTCAGACCTTCCAACCGTGCAAAAAGACGACTCTCAAAAACCTAACATACAGTTGCCAGTGTGCCTGTGGGGGTAACAGTGCCTTCTGTGCCACTATATTAATGTATATCTCTCAAATTCTCTTTATTAACTTGCCATTTAGCATTTTTATAGTATTAGCGATGGGACAGTCAATTTGCATATTGGCACCAGGGGTACGACTTGGGCTAGATTTTACAACCAAGAAGCTAGTCTGGTCTCTGTGGCATCAGTAATCGAGACGTTACAGATTTTCACAGATAAGAGCTGTCTGGATCCACGTAATGGAACCTGAAACATGTTTTGTAAATAATGGTTTATACCTCTTTGATCAGCAGGGCAATTAAATCCCTGATCGTACAGTTATGTATAGTTAACTGTGCCATTTTTACCATCTGTATTATGTCCGTAGTTGCAAGGGGCCCTTCTGTTTAAGCTAGCTTGTTTGACTGCATCCTTGTCATGAAATATGATGTCTTTTATATTTAAAGGTGGCTGAGCAATAGGCCTTGATGCAAGTGACCCAGCCGTTTCTCCCTTCCCTTGGACCACCCAACAAGCTTGCCTTGCCAACTCTACCCTGCCCTACCCTGCCCTACCCTGCCCTACCCTACCCTACCCTACCCGTGGCAGGTGGTTTCAGGACTTTATACGCATGCAGGAGAAGGTGGCCTCAGCTCCATCCGCTCCTCTTGACATCAGGCCACGGGCCTACAAGAGCAGAGGTGATTCGGTTCCTCATCTGCTGTTTGCATCCCGGTGATCAGTCCTGGCTCCCCTGAGGGCGAGGGTGAAACATCGTGCAGCTGGTGTCCTTGCGCAGGGTGAGCCCTTGGGTCCCCAGGTGGGATGTACTCCCTCAACTCGCCAGTCCTCAGTGCTGATTCATTGTTAAGAGTTTGTCCTAGCATTCAAATCCTGTTGTTTATAAAGGTTTACTAAACACTTGAAATGTATTTACTATGTGGTAAGACACATTTTTCTTCTTGCCTGGCTTTCACTGCATAGATTAGTGTTTCTCCAGGGGTATTACGACACTTCATTATTTAAGTGGAGCTGTTACTTTTCTAATGTATTCAAGCCAGTGCAAGACCGTTGTTTTAATGCTATCAAATCCTGGTGCATGATGATGGATGAGTTCCTAGCGAACAGAAGAAATATTCCAATTTCCTGAAGTTTTATGTGCAATCTGGGAATTTAAATTAAAAAGATGTGTTGCCTTCCTTTGACCTCTCTCAGGACTTTTGGAGCAGAGTGGCATTTATCATCACCAGTGTCAATAGTTTCCGTCAGGGGACTTTCAGGTTGTCTGGCTCCTTCATTGGCATCCTCTTTCTTGCTCCCTGTTGTGGTTTTGTTTAGTAGGGGGGGGCCTAAGGTGGTAGCTTCTGTAGGAAACTGCTAGAAGTCGCTCCCCTTTGTTCAGGGGACTTGGCCAGGCCTAGGGCGGACCCACTGCTGGCCAAGGCCGAGCCGATTGGTAGCAGAATGTCTCGTGATGACGCCTCTGCGATAACGTATTTAAGAATGGGAAAACAGAAAAAAAAAAGAGAGAAGAGAAGATGTGAAGAAGCTGAGCAGGGGCAGAGGCGCAGAGGGGGAGGCACAGGCCTCATGGGCCTTGCAGGCCTCACCCTCTGGCCTCTCGCCAGGCAGCCGACTGGGCCCGAATTGGTCGAGCCCGGCTGCAAGAAGTGGAGAGGAGATGAGAAGTGAATAAGATGTAAAAAAGATCCTGAGAGACACCTACCAGCCTGTTGTGAGGAACGGCTGCAGACACCAAGGTCAGTTCAGAAGGAGGGGGAGGAGTAATGCGGCTCCTGGCCAAGATTCCCCTGCAGCCTGTGGTGACGACCATGGTGGAGCAGGTTGTCCCCCTGCAGCCCATGGAGGTCCACGGAGGGGCAGAGATCCACTTGGAGCCCGTGAAGGACCCCGCACCGGGGGAGGTGGATGCCTGAAGGCAGCTGTGGCCCGTGGAGGGCCCGCTGGGACAGCTGTTCTGGAGAGACTGCACCCGTGGAAGAGATGACCCACGCCGGAGCAGTTCCACAAAGGACTGTGGCCCGTGGGAGGGACCCCACAATGGAGCAGGGGAGGAATGTGAGGAGTTCTTCCCCCAACCATGAAGCAGCGGCGTAAAACAACATATGATGAACTGACTGCAACCCCCATTCCCTCTTCCCCCCTGTGCCACTCAGGAGGGGAAGGTAGTAGAGATAATGTTAAGCTTGGGAAGAGGGAGGGGTGGATGGAGGTTATCTTGTTCTCTGTCTCATTATCCTGCTGTTTGTAGTAATAAATGAATAGTTTTCCCCAAGTCGAGTCTGTTTTGCCCGTGACGGTAACTTTAAGGATTTCTCCCTGTCCTTATCTCAAACCTTGAGCCGTTTTTCCTTATATTTTCTCTCCCTATTCTCTTGGAGTGTGGGGGGAGTGAGAGAGAGACTGCGTAGTCTGGTCCGATCGGGGCTGAACTACGACACTCCCCAGTCTTTTTGGTACGTCTTTTATGGTTTTATCTAGGCTGTTTGCTCTGTTGGAGTACACTGCCATAGGTGCGTAAGACATCTAGTCTTACCAAGCTATCTTGGGCATTTTTCTGGTCTGGAAATAATAAATGGTGTAGATTCTTAATTACAGTAGCGTGTAGTTCAAACCACTGCTGTTGTGTGTTGTGGAAAGGAAGAGGCAATAGTTGTCATAAGAGTTTACAGTATAAACAGACATGAGAAATGAGAGCTAGTACAGGAGGTGGATTATTATCTCTCCCAGGTATGAACAGGTAGGGTAAAAATTAAAATGATTTATCTAGTTTGAACCACCTTGGTGACATTTGAGACGAGACAGAAGGAGACATTTAGAGCTCTGACATAATACGAATTTTTCTAATTAATCTCTCCTGAAGGAGCCATATAAATCTGCAGTGTTGATATTTAGTTATGTTTAATACAGTCAGCATCAGGCCCAGTTGCTCCAGTTTACTATACAAATGTATAAAAAGAAATAATTTTTACCCCAGAGTCTTTACATTCCAGCTTCAGAGACAGTCCTAGCGAGCAGACATTGCAAGAGAGGGAGGCAGGGAAAGGAAGGTGTGTGTGTCGCAGTGTTGACAGATCTCATGGCTACACAAGAGTCACTTCCAAACCACAGGAAGCACTTTGCGTCTTGCAGGATAAGGCCTCTTCAGGTCATCACACAAAGAATACAGTCCTTGTGCCACCAGGTGATAAATGTCTTCTGAGTGCACTCTAGCTTCCCCGTTGTTGATAAGAAATGCAGATGCTCAGCTTCTTTCAAATGATGAAATGGAGAATTATGCCTGCGGTTTTTGTTGAACTGTTCAGTTTATCTAACCTGTGTGCATCCTTTCACCTGCTTCTTAACAGTACGTGCAAATATGCCGTATACTGGCTATCATGTTGGCTGTTGTGACATTACAGAAACATCATTGTGTAAGCCTGTGGAGGGAATATTCTCTGTATCGGTATGTCCAGAAGCACTGCCTGAGAAGAATAGCCAGCGCTTCTATATGAAGCTGTGTGTGTGAAAGCAAACTGTGTCAATTATGTAATCATTTTGCATTTAGACTTCTAAGTCAGTAAAAGCTCGCAGTATAGTTTTTACTGTATAAATAATTGATATGAAAATACTGCTGATGAAACCAACCCAGTGTTCAGGATTCTGCTATCCCCAGGTTGGTCCCATTAATCAGTATCATGCCGAACTTGGTCCACATTCATCACTGTATCTCCTGTATTTATTTCCCTGTCTCCATGTCTCATATATCTTAGAATCATAGAGTCATGTAGATTTGAAAAGACCTTTAAGATCGTCAAGTCCAACTGTTAACCCAACACTGCCAAATCCACCACTAAACCATGTCCCTAAGCACCACATCTACATATTTTTGAACACCTCCAGGGATGGTGACTCAACCAGTTCCGTGGGCAGCCTGTTCCAGTGCTTGACAACTCTTTCAGTGAAGAAATTCTTCCTAATGTCCAGTCTAAACCTCCCCTGGCACAACTTGAGGCCGTTTCCTCTCATCGCTAGTTACTTGGGAGAAGAGGCCAACACTCACCTTGCTACAGCCTCCTTTCAGGTAGCTGTAGAGACCAGTGAGGTCTCCCCTCAGGCTCCTCCAGGCTAAACAACTTCTGTTCCCTCAGCTGCTCCTCATGTGTGTTCCTGCCTGCTGTACTAGTGCTGTGTGCCAGGTTTAGTCCTGCATGGTTTTACTCAGGCCAGTGGTGCACATTTATTTTAGAATGAGATGAGAGTACTTAGCTATAGGTCTCTTACCAACCAAAGAGAAGAAAGATGACTTTTTTAGGAAATCTAGAAAAACCCCAAATCTAACCAGGAGACCTTGTTGCCTAGGTTCTGGTGAGTCTCTGTGCAAGGTGTAGGCAGGCTGCTTTAGGTTGGGAGGTGGCCTGCTTGCCTGTCTTGCTGCAGGCAGCCTGCCTGTATGCTGCTGTGCTACAGGATCACCTGATCCCAGACGAAGCGACCACAGCGTGGTTTGTCACCAGCTGCGATTTTCATGTGTTCTTGCCACTCAGCCAGAAATTTTCACTCCAAGACATTAGAGCTTGGATTCCATGTAGAATTTAATTTTTAAAAATAGTATTTGAAACAAAATATTTTCATTTTGGCATTTCTCTTCTGTATAACATTTTGAAATATAGAACACAAAAGAGGATTCCCATAGGGCAGGGGGCTGTGGGTCCTAGCTAGTTGTGACAGCTCAGCCCCAACATAGCAGTAGAGTTGAGAGTACATTTAGTTCTCATTCTACCAGCCAGCAGGACGGTCAGCCACGAAGGGTCCTGGCAATTGAATGGAGAACATTGGTTTATTTTGGCTGACGACTGCACAGAGGTATTGGGGTCAAGTCTGTCAAAGCTACTGAAGCTGTGAGTCATCTTGTATAATGTTAGATAGCAGTTCAGGTGTCTACCTCTCATCAAATCATACTAGGATCCGTATGTAATCAAGGGAGAAATATACTTTTTCTTGGGCACAATTCATCTGATCCCTTTTTTAGACATTTTAGTGAATTGTAACCCACAAGTGCCTGTCTGTGTCCATTGTCTAGGAGTGGAAACCAGATTAATGAGATGGATTCATTTGACAAAACTGAGACATCCTAACCAGAGAATCTCACTATTGATTTTAATGAGGCTTCTGTTCAGGCCTCAGATAGATTGACTCTTTCTATTGCCAAACAATGGAAAAATGGGACACGAGCTCTGACTAGAACTTCAGTGTGTTCTAGAAATCCAAGTAACTTGATAAGTTAATTTCAGTTAAAGTTATTTTAAGTACTGTATATATAATCAGAAAAGCAGAAAAGAAGATTTAAAAAAAAAATAAATGGCTTTTCATGCAAGAAGGAATGGATTCCTTTGGTACAGTTTGTTTGTTATAGTCAGAGTAAGTCCTTTTACTTCAGACTTCAGGGTCATTCAGTTCCAAAAGCTGCTTTGTAGATTTTACAGCTATCCAACTTCAGGCTGGCAGTCTGTGCATAGATGCACCACAGGCACAGTTACGATGCAGGGATGCCTCAGAGCTGATTCTCTTACAAGACTTGCTTTCTAGAAGGGAAAATGACAAAAAAAAAAAAAAGTATTTGTTCATATCTGGCCTGCATCTGGGATTATTGCCAGATATATTATTCTGTTCCTGGGTTCCTTACATGTCCAGAAAAGAAAAGGAAGAACTGGTGTATTCCCAGCTTCAAACTTGCTGGGAGCTGTTTTGGTCAACAGACAGCTAGAAAGGCCCATCCATTCGTCGGGATGCGACCCAAGGTGCGCCAGGTCGGGATGCTCCCCGCAGGCTGGCAGGGGTGGCAGCGCGGGTGCCACGGGCAGGGGCTGCTCCACCGGCCACCACCTGCTTGCCCGCAGTGGGGAACCCTTTTTCTCAACCCGGAGGGGCTTCCATCTGATGTCTATTCCAGTCTCACATCCAAAGGTCTTTGACTGCTTACTGATGATAAGAAGGGAGTCTTGGCTTTAGTGCAGTTAAAATTCATTTCACAGCCCTTTCAGCTTGTGGGTTTGTATTTTGTTGTTGTAGGAACAGAAGTTTCTTACAAGGTGTTTACATACTTATCTGCTGGTCAGAGAGACCATCCTTGCCTGGATGCTCAGTGCAATTGGCCTAGAACTCATAAGGCTCACTGTGGAACTGTTTTGCTTATTGCCCAGAAATGTGTGAAACTTTAGGCACGGAATTAATGATTCCTACAGAGGGGCAATGTCTGAGATGTGACTAGGGTTCATTGCTGTGTACAAGTTAATTGGCCTGCCCATCCACTTTCTGAGGGCACACTTGTCCCTTGGAAAAAAAGGAATTCCTGGACGTACCCAAGATTTTACTTTATTTTATCACATGAACCACACAGTCTGTACCATCACTGCTTTCAACTGTAGGCAGACATAGAATCATAGAATTACAGAATCATTATGATTGGAAAAGACCTCTAACATCATCAAGTCCAACTGTCAATGCAACACGACCATGCCTACTAAACCATGTCCTGAAGTGCCACATCTACATGGTTTTTGAACACTTCCAGGGATGGTGACTCCACTGCTTCCTTAGGCAGCCTGTTCCAATGCTTGACAACTCTTTTGGTGAAGATATTTTTCCTAATATCCAATCTAAACCTCCTCTGGGGCAACTTGACACCATTTCCTCTCATCCTGTTACTGGTTACCTGGGAGAAGAGACCAACACCCCCATCCCTACAGCCTCCTTTCAGATAGCTGTGGAGACCAATAAGATCTCCCCTTATCAAGAGATCTCAACACAGAAGATACTGAAAGGAATAACAGACTGCCACTCAGCAAATTAACAGCTCTCTGACTGGACATCAAGGTTATTTTCATCATGGTGCAAATGGTATTCTCCGTCTGCTTCAGGATTGGCACAGGATCACAGGTTTGTAAAGGAGCAATATGAGAGCCCACTGACCATCCAGTGTGCTGCCCTGCTCTTAGCTGCTGATTTCAATAACTAATTTGGGAGAGCAACCCTGTCATCAATAATCTATAAATACAGCAGAAACTCTTTATATCTGTTGTCCTGAAGGGTACCGTTGGCCTGTCACTGCAGGGGGGAAGGCATTCTGATGGGGACTGGAAGGGAAGGTGGCTACTTGCCCTACAGCAGCTGTACTTGCCGCAGATCCTGTTTGTTTTTTTTTCTGAGAGCTGGCATCTGTCGCTGCTTTTCAGAGACCCCCACTGTCACAGCAGTGTGTGGTGTGGAGCTGAGGAAGGGTCACAGGCATTTCAACTTCCAAGCTCTCTTAGGGGGATAGGAGGAGACCCAGAGAACATGTAAGACCTTGATGCTGCTGCTGTCATTAAAAGAAAAGGTATTGTGCTGGACAGGTGCTTGTAAGGATGCTCCTGAACACTGCTGCAGCATCTGCACTGCCTGCAGTATCTTGAAGTACCGGTTACTCACTGGGTAAGTCATACTGGTACTTTGCTATTGTATTTTCTCAAATTTACAAAAGGCATCCCGGCTTCTTGGCATTCAGAATGAAATCTGCCTTGGTTCTCTTCATTTAAACTACATGGCAGGCACCAGCCCACTGCTTAATTTACATTTTGATGTGATATTAAAAGAAAAAATATTTTCCCTGGATAGAGGGAAGTTATCTGTTAACATAAAGCTAGATTATTTTTATTTTATTACAGAAATATTTTTATTGACTTCATTGGGACAATTTTGTATCAATGAGCCACACAGTGTTTGGCTTGTAAGCAGCTGAATTTAATATGTTATGCAATTTAAAGAAAAATGCGAATTCTTAGATCCATGTGTCCTTTTGAGCTCTAGGGTATGCTGATTTAACTGATGTCGTTTCTTGTGTTGATTACAGTGCCTTTAGATTTTGATGAACATTTGCATCTCTGGCGTTTCAGCTTTGGAAAGCTAAATACATTTACTTATTGACAAACAAAACCATTTAAGGGTTATTGATGTATTTGTTTATCAAGATGTTTTAACGTCAGTCTTTCAACCATTCACAATTGTTCTCTGAGCTGGCATCTCTTGAACAGAAGAAATCACTGAAGACCATCTGTATCTCTTCCTGACTTGAATGAGACTGTTGGAAAGTAGCTAGATCCTTTTTTAGAGCTTCTGGCCTGTGTCCTAAAAAATGAAACGGGAAGGACTGGAACAGAGGAAATAAAAAAGACCAGATTATAATTGGTACTTTATGAGCACTTGTAAGGTCTGGGTAAACTCTGTAGCCACAGTGGGCTGGGCGTGGTCAGGTGGAAAAGGGGTAGAAGAATACATTCTGGGTGAAGAAACATTACATAATTCCCTGCAAAGAAAGGACTGGAAGATGCTGCAGCACAGTGGAGTGTTTATGCCTGAATTTTAGTGCTTGTGTACAGTTTAGCCTTTTTGGACTTGAGCTTGTATTTGTCTTGTATGTATGTTTGCACTTTCCAACCATGCTGTTGAAATACTAGTAAAAATGCTAGGTTCAGGATGCCTTTTAGGTTCCAAATTATACTAAAATTTGCCCTAGATTTGCCCTAGATGAATCAAACTGAGCTACTGAAACCAGAGAGGCTTAGGGCATTGCCTTAATTGAGAGCACAGAAATGAAATCATCATGACAGCAGAATTTCTCAAGTTAATGCTAATTCTCACCAGTTGAGAAAACGGTACTGAATTTAACTTAATTATGTAAATTGTTTACATAATCGAAGACATGTTAAGGATCTGATTGAGGGAAGGGTGTATGGGAAGTTATAATGTGCCAATCTGCAGCTTTTTGTGGTCAAAATAATTCATTTTAGGTTTTGTGCTGATATGGTTTTATTTTGAAGGTGGTTCCAATGTCTCATCTGTGGCTCAGGAGGGAGAGAAGGGACTCTGTGAAATATGTTCTTCCACTGGTAACTGGTTTTGTCCCTTCAGATACCTGTGGGAATTCATTCAAGTGTTTCGTAATTGGTTAATAGCACCCGTAAAGTTTTGGTGAGGAAGAGTTAGATCCCGTTGGGTTATAAGCTAGGATTCTAGGATGTACACATCTAGGATTCATGAACATGTTATGATGGAGGTAGAGGGAGATTTATTATGGAGCTATATTGGCGAGTTTGGCACCTGTTGCTTTGGCACAGTGTGAACATAGGCATTATCCAACCTGAGCTATGTGCCTTTCCTTGGAGATGCCTGTTGTCCTCCATCTCGGATGTATTTCGGCAGCAGGAATGGATGAAGGCAGTACGTAGGACCTTCATGCACGCCTTATCTTCAGAATAGAGACCGTGTTGTGTGTCTGTCTTGGCAGTCAGTTGGAGACCTGAAACTGGAGGTATTTTCTGAGCTGGCAAAGGCTGGGAACATTGCATTGAGCTCAGCTGCTGGAGGAGAGAAACATCTTACTTTCTTGAGCAGCAATGCCTCTGCCTAATGATCCAAATCAGATTTGTTGGCCTCAGAGGGAGTTGTGTTTACTCAACCAGAACAAGAGCCGTACAATTGGGTCTCTCGGCCTCAGTAAAAGCAGGAAAGCTGCAGAAAGTTTTCTCAGATTTTTCCCATTCTCCCCAGTGCAGGGGCAGGTGATGGGGAAGGAGAACCCAGTAAGCTTTTCAGACAAATTCTCCAGGCTTTATCTGGTACAGTGTAATGGTAAACAGCCTCTCATGAAGAAAATGTTTGTTATATGTTGGAAGTACTTCTACTGCACCACACCAGTGCAACTCATTAGTAGAAATGCTGTTTCAGCCTGTTCTCACTCTTTGAAAGGAACTAATATAAACTTTCTTTAAAAAAATCTTGTATGTTTAGACTGGTCATTTCAATGGTACAGCTCACCTCTTATTTCTGTGATAAAATGAATATATGAAGTAAATGCGGATTATGAAGAAGGCCAGAAGAGGGGTTTGTAACTGGGCCAGCAGCGTTTCTCTCAGAGTTAAGTTCTGAGCAGCACTCACATGTGAATGTTTGCTGTTTTGTGCTGCTTTGCTGTTTTTGTTTGGACACAGAGGGGCTTGTATCCCTGGATGGGAGTACGTACTGATTCTGGCTTGCTGTCACAGGGCTCTCGAAGCAGCAGTAAACTTGTGATTTCTGCACCTGTCTTCGTGGATTAGTGCCCAGAACCTGCAATTAATGTGAGTCCTTGTGTGTCTAATCTGCCTTGGAAAATCAGACTTTCACCCCAGAATGCACTTGGTGCAGCGTTCAAAACAGCCTGTGCAGGCCAGGGCACTTGACAGGGCGGGGTGAATGCGCCATGCGAGATGGCGGCACTGACTGCGCTGTTGCGTGGAGCAGCACCGGCTCCCTGGGTGGCTTCTCGGCCTGTTCTGGCCTGCGTGTGCTGCCCTGTCAGACAGCGCTGGTTGTATGTCCTCTGGGAAATCCCAGGTTCGTGTATTTGCTCTGTGGTAGGTCCCCATCTCCAGCCATCCCACGTGTCCTTGTGGTGACAGCGCGAGGCAGAAACAATGAAAGAAGTGTGCTTTGGCAGTTGTCCTGAAATCCTTCCTAGAAAGAATGTTAAATCAGTTGTCAAAGAGACAGATGGGATTTGCAGGCGGTTGGAAGCAGGTAGCGTGTGGGCTCTCCCTGAGCGTGGACGCCAGGTCCCAGCGGTGGCCTGGAGCTGGGGCAGCTTGCAGAAGATGGCAGGTACGCTGCGGGTGCCGTCCGCGTGCTGGTTTTGGGAAGTGCCCTGGGGCCTGTCAGCTTCTAAGCTCGTGTGTCCTGTAAGGCCTCTGAAGAGCACATGTACAGTAGTGTCGCTCTAAATGGCAGTAACCAGCTTTGGCAGCCTGTTCTTGCAAGTGGTTTTGGCCCACCAAATGTCCTCGGTCGTGGCTCAGCTCACACAACAGTTGGTGAATATGGATACGGGCAAGGAAGGGACGTGGATGGGGAAGATGCTGAAGAGCTGGAGCCTGATTTCTCAGTGAGAACTATTGTTGCTATTGATTATGCTGTATAATTGATATGAATTTATGAATACCATGAATTTATCCAGCAACAGATTACCAAATTAAGAAATAATAGGAAGTATGATGCAGAAAACCAGAATAAATTTCCAGGACAGATGATTAAAAAATATCAGGTTTCAATCTTGTATTTTAGTTTCAGACATGAGAATTTTTTTTAAGAGCTGAGCAGTGATAGCTGTACAATACTTGAACAACAGCTTTGTCTCTGCATAGCTCACACTAAATGCCAGCTGAACACTGTTGGTTGTGATTTTATGCTTTCTGGGAAAAGCTGAATTGTGAGGCTGCCAGCCCCTGAAGAGTACGTTGGTAGGATTTGTTTTCCAGAACTAGTTTCTGGAAACAATAGTCAGGAAAAAATGTGGCAAATTGTATGTGCTCATCATAATTTTGTAATAAGGAGACTCTGTTTTAATAGGATTTGTGGAGTCTTTTTAGGAGAATTAAAGGTCACGATGGCCTCAAGGTAATGAGGTATTGCTCTTGGTTTCTTTTCAGCTGGGATTTCACCATGTGAGTTAATTACTGTATTTGGTGAGGACAAAGTAGTACACACAAGTACCAACTACCTTGAGCTTGTTACAGTCGTATTTTATTTTAACCAGGGTTCATTTCAGTGCTTGGGCAACTCTGCCAAACCCATTTATTCCTTGCCCAAAGTGGCTGATGAGTCTGTTTATGAAATGACTGAAGTGGAACTACTGCAAAATAATATAGCAGGTGATTCTCTGATTTTTCCCAACGTACTTTTCTCTGTCTCTGTGCTATAAGGTAGACTTCAAAAGTGGCGTGAATTTAGGTTTTCCCCGTATCACCTGGAGCTGCACAGTGGAGCTTATGTAACAGACAGAGGCGGGATAATTGGAACCAGCAGCACAACTGCTGAGATACACAGTGCTTGATGGCGTTTGTGATAAATGTAGCTAATTATTTTGCTTTTAGAGGTGAAATTAATATAAACTGTCTGCAGTGTTGATCTGAGCCAGTGCAGTTGTGGAACTAATGTTTTGTTCAACTCAAACCTTACCATTAGCAGACTTCTTTTGCATATTGTCGAGGAGGAAAACCAGCTTCCCTGGTCTAAGATCTAATGAATTCATACTGCCAGTTTGGGTAGGTCATTGATTCTTCTCAAGCAGGAGAGAGACATTTGGGCTGCTAAATAACCTTTTTCCCCAGCCTGCACACACACGAACAATATATTAGACGGCAGAAATTATATTGTCACTGTTGAACTTAAAGTTAGCTGAGTGTTAAGGTTGTTGGCGTGCACCTAATGCCATTCTTGTTTTAATTTTCTAATCTAGGGTGACAATACGGATCTGTGGGCCCCATAGCAGTGAGAGAAAGCATGCTCTTGTGTGCTGGCACGTTTCTGCTTTGGAGGAGGGCTTCAGCATCGCTTCGTATTAGGTTGGGTGTTGTGCTCTCCTCTGCAGCTCCCGGGTTGTCATGGGGATATGTTTTCAGCTGGTGAGCTGAAGCAGAAGGGGGTTGCACTTGGAATCAGTCAATCAGATCTTGCAAATACTGCCATAATATCACATAAAGGTTTGGAGCTTTGTAATTTTAGGGAACTCTTAAGCATTGTTTTGTTATCAGGCACACTGTCTAATATGAGACCTCAGGATGGTACTTCCCTTCTGGAGGTTGGCTACCTGTAAAAATATTGCTTCCTGTAGCTCACATTTTTCCATTTTTACAGTACAGATTGTATCTTATCTGAACATGCTTTTGTTTGCGTGATCAAGATAGCCTTCTGCCTTTCTCTGCTACTCATTCCAACTCAGAAGCTGATGGCTACTATAGCTGAAGCTACTCAACTGTGTAGGGACAAAAGAACAATTAATTCTAAAGGAGTTCAAAGTTTATCAGCATCAATCCATCAGAAAGGAAGTCTCAAATCCCTGAAACCATAGCAGAAGCTGGCCCCCAGTTCCTGGCTAATTTCCTTCCTTCAGTTCTACTGAAATAATTTCTTTAGTATTTCTTGTATATTCAGTCAAACTGAAAATAAATCTCAGTGCTAAGAGAAGAAAGAAAAAAAAGTCCTACCCTTTTTACAGATCAGTACTGTTTCATTGCAACAGAAATCCTACTTCTGTTTGTTTTTCTGGAAAGAGGAACAGATTTTAAATTTTCCACAAATAAGGCCAGAAGATATTTTCCTATATGTTACGTGTATATATTACAGTATCCACTTTAATTACAAATGAAATTGAGAAGAAAAAGATTTCTAAATGAAACAGTATATTTTTTATTACTAGATTTTTTATTTTTTTTGTCTTAAATACCTTAAGCTTTTTTTGATGCCTTTGAAAGCATCAGCCAATCCATTTACAAAGTAATTCTTGATTAGTGTCTTTGTCAAGTAATCTTTTCCTTTCTGAGAAAGAATCTCACTTGATTTCACCTGTGTTCCTACGACCACTAAGCTGATTTCATTTTGCTAACAATATGCCGTGTTATTACTGTACCATAAAACAAATTCTTTAAGTCTTGATATAATAATCATAGAACCATAGAATGGTTTGGACTGGGAGGGACCTTTAAAGGCCATCTAGTCCAACCCCCCTGCAGGGGCAGGGACATCTCCAACCAGATCAGGTTGCTCAGAGCCCCGTCCTGCCTGGCGTTGAATGTTTCCGGGGATGGGGCATTGTCCTGGTTGCAGCTAGGATAGAGGTAATTTTCACCTGAGCTGGAAGAGGAGCTGGAGCTGGTGGCCCCTGTGGCTGCGGGGCACAGCTGGGATAGTTTACCTGAATTGGCCAAAGGGCTCTTCCATCCCATGGGACATCATGCTCAGTATATCAGTGAGGAGGGTGCTGAGGGGAGGAGGCTCCTGCTACTTGGGAGGGAGCTGGGCATCAGGATCTGCTGTGAGCTGTTGTACTGCAAATTACATGCTTCAGTATTTTCTGTTATTGGGTTTTTCTTTGTTTTGTTTTCCACCTTTGTTTTCTTTCCTTCTGTTGTTCTCTTAAACTTTTTTTTTAATCTCAACCCATGAGTTTTGCCTTCTTTTCTTTACCAGTTCTCCTCCTCGTCCCACTGCAGGGGTAAGTGGGGAGTGAGCAACTGTGTGGTATTTTAGCTGCTGAGTAGGACTAACCCATGTCAGGCATCCACCACCTCTCTGGGCAACCTGTTCCAGTGTTCCACCACCCTCATTGTAAAAAATGTCTTCCTTATATCTAGTCTGAATCTACCCTCTTTTGGTTTAAAACCATTACCCCTAGTCCTGTCACAACAGGCCCTACTGAAGAGTCTCTCCCTGTCCTTCCTGTAGGTCCCCTTTAGGTACTGGAAGGCTGCTGTAAAGATCCCTGGAGCCTTCTCTTCTCCAGGCTGAACAGCCCCAACTCTCTCAGCCTGTGCTCATAGGAGAGGTGCTCCAATATTAATATTAAGTTTCCCAGGATTGTCAGAACTTATTTTTTTTATTTCGTAGTTAGATATTTGGTAACATGGCAAGCTCATTGTTGATGTTAGATAAGAACACCACCTGAAAAATGCAGGTAACTAATTCAACTGTCTACGCCAATGAAGCATTAGAACAACATCATACATAAATAGTTGGGATACTCAAATCTCTTTTGGTATCTAAGGCAGAAAAAATACTTCATCTCTGGACCAATCCCTTCAACGTGGTGAGAGGAATCTTAATGAAACACTGAAATCTTCAACTGAGGTTTGACTTTTCTAGAGCAGCATTGAACTAAAAATGCTGTCTGTCACTTCTCAGCTTTGTAGCTGTATTTCAAATCCTGATTGGCAAAAGAAAAGCAAGGGTTGCTGAGCATGCTGTGGAGGTTAGTGGTTTGCCCCAAACTGTGTGAGAGGTGAGGAGCCAGAACCCTGGAGTCGCCTGCGCTGGACCTTCCCCCATCTTTCTGGTTCTGAGTGCATGATTAAATTTTATTTTAAAACACGTTTCTTTTCAAAACAAAGACAACTGGAATGGTTTTTTATGGCCCTTTGCTGTGTTTGTAAAATTTGTTTTTCTGGCTGTTTGAATGCTACAGAAAAACAGCCAAAATTCCTTTACTTGTTTTCTAGCAATATCTTTATACAGCTTAGGAACTCTTGTGTTTCCCTGTCAGTGCAGAAACCATTAAATACCGGGTTTGGAAGAATTCAGCTTATCTTCTTTCTGAAGTAGATCTAGGCTTTGTAGAGTCAGATTAGGAGTCTGGAGGATAGGCGTAATAACCGAAGCTCACATTTGATCAGTCACGGTTTTCTGAAAACAGATCTGTTCTGGGCCAAACCATCCGATTGCATGGATGCATCGGTTGCGCTTGGTGCTTGACAAAGTAAATTTTACTTGACAAAGTAAATTTTACTTCTTTGATACATATGGACTGCTCTGGGACTCAGATGAACAGATTTGAAATGCACATTTAAAATGCAATTTAACTGAATAAATGACTATAATTTATATGTATTGTGGAAAAAGATGAAATCAGTACTGTATCAACAGAAGGGCCAGAATGCATCAGATACTTCAGCATGTGTTTGACTGTGGAAGTAGGGGTACCATCATTAATTTACAATTTTGCTGGATTGTTGAGCAGAGTCTTAGTATACCAGTGAGAGTATGTTTGTCTGAGATTGGGCACAGGATGTAAGTAGCTTGGAGAAATGTATTATACATTTTTTTCCTCATTCCACACAATAATAATTTAATTGATTTCAGTAACTATAACCTTGCATAAGGCTGACATGGAATCGTGATTTCCTCTTTTGCTGTGTTTCCTCTAATTGCTCATATTTAACCCAAAATTGAATACTTACAAAATGGTGATTCAGTGCAGCGAGGAAGTGCAGTAGAGATAGTATGAGATTTATAGAAAAAATGCTTTGAAATCTGTAAATTTTCTAAAGTATTTGATTAAAACCTAGCCTTTTCTATGTGATGGAAAGAAACTTTTTTAACCCCTTTCTCGGTGAAATAAGCAGTGATTGGAAGGAAGAAAGAAAACTGTTCTTTACTATGAATTTTCCATCTTTTCTCTCTTGTCTTGTTTTCTACCCAATAGAAACAAGGTTTTATCAGTGCATGGTACCAAGTGGAAACTTCTGAAGCTTTTTATGTCTTGCAGATGTCCTCCCACATCTTTCTTCCCTTGCAAGCCTACAGAAGAAAGGGAAAAAAAGTGAGCAACACGTTTAGGTAGAGGATGATTAAACAACTGAGTTTCTGAATAAAAGCAACATTTCTTTCACAGCAAATGACTTCAGTATCATTCTCTATAATACTATTGGAAGTATAAAATACCGTGCTCTTCATTTAGGCTAGAACCACCCCACCACCAGACTGGTTAACAGATCAAGGCAGTCAGCTGATGAGCCACATATGGTGGAAACTGCTGCATCTGAATTGTTAATGATCTTCACTGAGGAAAAAACCTTCTTCCTGTTGGTATGGAGCCCAACTGGAGTGTGGAAAAATCCATTAAATGTATGAAGATTACAGTGAGTCAGACTTTTTATCCTCTTTCAATAGGCTGTTGTGTGAAACGGTGATTTAGAAATACTTTCTGGTTTTTATTATATTCTCCGGCATCTTCTGACCTTGGTATACCAGTGCTTGAAACACCGTACTGAGGGCTGGATCTTCTTGAGGCAAAATATAAAAGCTGCATTGTCTGAAGCTGGGTGCTTGCACTTCAGCATTTATCTTACTGTTTCCAGTGCTGAGTGAAGGGTGAGTATTTGATCCCTCTAAGTCAAACACTGTTCCACCTGAAGGCATAAACAAGAAGGGTTTGGATGTACACATCACCATTTAGGGTGGGTCATAGAGAACAGCCTGGAAGTTTTGTCTTGTAGGCAAGCAAATCATGGTGGTTTAACGACGACTTGGAGATTTAAATGAGATTTTTTTGGGGAGAGAGTTAGAACTACTTTTAGAGTTGAGGCGTGGAGCATCCCTCCTCCTCTCTTGGTCACATCTGTGGCTTTGCAGGGGGAGGTGGATGTGGCCAGCAAACCCTGTGGAGCTCGCAGGAGTAGGGTCTTTGGTCCTGTGCCTTGAGGAAGTTTTGTTGTTGGCTTTGGAGACTGTTTCCATCTATGCTCTTGAACACGTCTTCTGTACTGGTGGGACACTGTGTGGGTGAGGAAAAACTTCCCTGAGCTCTGAGAAAAGGAATTGTACCACACAGTTGCTGTGACTAACTTTCTTTCTGCTGGCTTTGGATCTGTTCTGGTATTGTTATAGTAAAGAAATGACAGTATGCTTGGTTGTAGGCCTAAAAGCAAGGGCTGTCTTCATTTGAGAATAAAATGTGGTATACAAGAAATCTGTGGTTTCATTGTAAGTGCCGCTGACTTTACTGTGCCTGAGCATGCAGGAAAATTCAGGAGTTTCTTTCAGCAGTCTGGGGAGCTGGGAGTGTGGGACCCCACGCAGGCGGGAGGATGGGCAGCTGGCAGAAACGCCTGACCCAGGTCGTCTCCGTGTTGTGTCGGCGGGTCACTTATCCATTGTACTTACCAAAACATTTCAAGTACTGTAAATCTTTTCAGTGAAATTAAGTGACAACGATATAACTATTTCAGAGAGATTCTAATTCATCATCTTTGAAGAACATTTCGGTTAAATCAGCCCTTCTATAATTTTTGTTGAGTTTATAGCAAAACATTTTTGGGCGAGGGAGGGAAGACTGGCGTAAAGGGGTCGTCAGTGCCAGTTTTCATTCCAACTCATCATCATCAGATACTAGGGATTTGTGGATACCATTTGAAGAGAAAAATATCTGCGCAAATTTATCAATTTAAGAAACCGAGGGGAAAAAAGTGGAATGCCTGAAAACAGAATATGTTATTTCTAGAGCTGTGTTATCAGCCCCATTTAGTGCTCCGTGTTGCAGTCCTTCCTTACATAGTGCCACTGGGTAAATTCAGCCTTGCAGAATTTGGCCTTCAGTAAATATTTTAAAATCTATTTATAGTCTTTAAAATGACAGCATGAAACTGTTACAACAGAAATGCTTTCTCTCTGCAACTTCAAGTATCATCTACTTATTTTGGTCACCAACGCAATTTTTAGCATGAGTTTTGCTTCTCTTAGGATTGCAGAGCGAATGTGGCGTTAGCAGTGGGGCTGACGGTGCTGTGTAAACCAGGGAGATGGCAGCTTTGGTGCCCTGATGGAGGTTTCAGCCCTGACGATCAACTTAACTGATAGTTTTATTTTTGTCACTGAGGAACAATAAACATTTCCTACAGTATAATTTTAAAGTTAATTTTGAGAGGAGATCTGTGCTCCTGTTAAAACATATGGTTGGTTATCTGGCAGTAATTGTTTTCCCTGCATGGCTTCTTTTTAGAAGGCCTAAAGGCTATTTATGATAGAACTGTCAAATCTTGTATCCTCTGTTTTACAGCTCGCTCTTGGCCAGGATGTAATTTTGGGTCCTGCCTGTGGGTGTTACACAGTTGTGCAGCCTCAGGTGAAAAACCGGGGAGGAACCATGACTCAGAGGTGACGAGTGGGATTCATCTACCTTCACTCAGATGTCCGACTTCGAGGTGCCTCCACCAGAACTGGTCGTTCTGGCCATATTTGCAGTCACTGGAGGGAAGTAGGCCCCTGCCCTACCTTCACCTCAGCACGCACTGTGAGGGACCGGGCCTGTGCCCAGCTGTTTGCAGCAGGAGCTGGAGCTTGCCCTGATCTTTAATCCCCATTTCCTACGGCCGTAGCTTGGATTTGAGAAGGCTAGAGAGGGAAACGAGCGTGCATGTGCCTGGCTGGCCATACTGCTTTAAGACTACTAGAGCTATGAAAATCTGACTTTTGAGTGAACGGTACTGCCTTCAGAAGAGGGACACCATGTATTTTATCCTTGATGCTTTCATGTATTACACAGCACACATTTTTAAGTTAAAAGTAGCTAGTGAAATCATCGGATGTTACAAATTTTTATCTTTGTGTTTGCTATTTGGCAATACAGGTATGTGCAGATACACTTCCAAGTGTTTAATCTCCATAACAGATTACGTTAAGTTGTTCTGCCAAGTTGGAAATTGTTTATGGTTATCTTTGTATCCATCATCAAAACTTCAGCAGCGCTTCATGTTACTTTTAAATGGTTTCTGTTTCTAATTTTGCATTCTGAGATGATTGCAGTTTATCACGCACCTTCATTGGCTACGTGGTGTTAAAAACCAGGGGGTTTTGAACAGTCACTTACCTATTTGTGGCTAGTTCAGATTAAATTCAAATCTGTTGCTCACAACTAGTTTTTTCTTTGTTCTTTTTAGTTACGGTATTGAAATTTTTATAATAACATGTATTTTACAGAGTTTTTGCTGTCTCCAAGGCTTTAATAGAACATCACGAGCTGTAACACTAAATCCTTGACTCTGTAAAGAATGATTACTGCAGAGGAATTACTCCAATGGGCTGTGCAAGTGGTTTGCTTTGCTTTGTTTTTTCCCTGCTTGGGGATTGATCTTTGCAGTGTATTAGAACTATCCCAAAGAAGTTGTTCATAATGTTTATTATGTCATTTCTCCAAATTGTTATTTTTTGTAATTATTATTTGAACCATTAACGCTAAACTTGAGATGAGAGACAGTTGCAACTGATAAAATTGCACGATAACTTACACATTAAATGTTTTAATTAAAAGTCTGAATACTGCTGTGCTCCACCTTGCTCCCATTACATATCACCCAAAGCATGAGCAGCCCTGAAACGCGGAGATCTCAAGCAGTGTGAAGCTCAGCATTGCCCCGCGGCAGGTGTGTTAGTTTAAGGCCAGTTGTAGGAAGCTGACTTGCTACCAAAGTGGCATTTTATGTAAACAATGCTAATTAATAAAGACATGGTTCTCTCATGGATATAATGGTGTGAATGCAATTTTCCTCGTTTACGAATGAGAGTGTCTCGTTGTTATTCTGGGGAAAGCTTTTGCGCTCTGATGCTTTGGCGTAGAGGGGAGGGGAGGAAAATCCTGCCCTCTGATCCGAATAAAACTCAGAGCAGCCCTGGCGTCAAGGCTTGGTCTTTGCAGTAATAGAAGTTTTACAGGAGTATTTTTCACTACACACTTTTCCGTGCAAAGGGAAATGCTGCGTTGCAGCACTGATGTGATTCCCTGATGTTGTGTGTCTTGGGCTGAAGAGAGGAGAGGATTTTGATTTGGGATTTACCCTTGAGGCTAATTCCTCATCTTTTTCTGGATGTTTGTCCTTTAGTATCCCACCATTTTCCTTCAGGCTTTTCACTCCTGCCCAGTTTTGGGGGATACTGACCCTGTGTTTCTGGATTAGACACCCCATTTCTGCTGGGCTCTGTTGCACTCACGTGCTCCAGTGGCTCCCGCTGGTGAAAGGCCACCGCAACCTCGCCAGTCCCACTGGAGCGGATGCGGAGAGCCACCCGGTCACACTGCGGTCTGGGCTTTCGCAGCGCTGGGATTTGCCCAGGGCAGCCCCAGCTCCGGTGGACTGTTGGGTTCGCAAGGTGGTCCTGACTGTTCAAAGTCAGGGCTGCCCTCCGTGCAGCGTGGAACTCTTCCTACACGGAGTATGTTCAATTAACAAACGGGTTTCGTTGTGAAGTTGACAGATGCCTTAGCTCAGTACGGGACAGATGAGGTACCATATTGTTAATTGTTACAGCAACATCTTAAAATACAGGAATCACAACAGTGTGTATAATACTGCATCCTGTTGTAACAGTCATTGCTGTTGGGGGAAAAAACATCTATTTGAATGATGCAATTTTTTTAGGCTACAAAAAGTGGTGTATTGAATGGCTTTTTGTTAAAATGTAATTACTGATGTTTGCGAAGAAGCCCAAAAAGAGTCAGCCATGTCAGAGCCATGGCTAAATAATACCCTAAAACATATTTTACATGTGTAATCTTCTGGTCCTCGCAATGTCATCTCAAGTTAAAGCTGCACTAATTAACCATTGTGTATCTTAGTGAGCTAAGTTTGTACTTAATGTCTTTCTGTAAAATTGAATTGTTCTGGTTCCAGGCTTTACCGGTAATCATGTCTGGGATCATCAAATGGGAGCTATGGGTGAGCCTCGGTGAAGTCCACAGAGTGCCTGTGGGATGTTTTCAGTTTTTGCGTGGGCTTCTTTTGCTCTCTAATTATTTTTTGCAAGTGAAATTAAGAGAGATCTGTAATTAAAATGTTCTATTTTTGAGCTTTTGTCATCTTGAGTTGGTGGGCAAAACTGATGCATTTCCTTTGGTGACAGAAACATGGTATGCAAAACCAGGGTAACTAAGGAGGCTGTGAGGGAAAGGGCTGGGAGGAGTAATTTTCTGCAGTGGAGGAAGAGCGATTTCTATACTGTGTGCAGAAGCAATAAATAGATCTACGTTAGCATCTGGGTTTTTTTTTCCCTAGTTTTGGGGACTAAAACTCTTCCTCCCCCCCCCCTCCGCAATCTACTGCTCATCTGGACTGTCGGGGCAGGTTCTACAACTGAACATGCAGAGTGTCTCATTTCTTTAATGTTTGTTCGCTGTAGATATTAAGCGGAGTGAGTGCTCGTTGTTTTTCTCTGTGCCAATTCATCCTGGTGAGATTAAGCAGGGGAGGATCGGCTGGGCAGAGATTTCCGTCGGCGCGGCTCTGGATTGCCGGTTATTAGGTGACCCACATACGTCGGGCCCCTGTTGTGACGTGATTTTTTAGCTCTTCGGTGGAAACCGATGGTGCACAAAGCCCCCTTTGAGATGTGGATAGATGAAAGGAAATGAAACAGCTGGTTTGGTTTTATCCCATTCAGGTCAGATTTTTTTGTAGTCAATGTGCAGCATTAATAATAATAAAACCAGCTGTTGTATACCAGAAAACTTGCCATAAAAGAGACATAATCACTGAGGGGGCTGGTACTGTCATTTAACCTATCCTTACTTCAAAGCAGAGATCTTCGTTTTAAGCTCATGAATGATGAATGGCTGTGGCGTTACTATTAAAGTATTTGCATTGATTATTTTTGTGTTTGAAAGGGAGAGGCAGAGATCATCCCTGATCCAGGAATGTCATACAGGAATACCTGAATGCATGCATAGAAACACCTAATGTCACAGAGATAAATGGCTGATAATTAACTTCTAGCTCTTGAGGTTTTGGTAGGAAATAGAGAAGCCTTGAGTAGTCAAGAATCAACAAAACCAGGAAGATGTGAAGTCCATAGCGCAGAGAGAAAGACTTGGTGGGTAGAAGGAGGAAAGATCGGCTGTGGAATAAAATTACAACCCCAAGCCAGTGCAATGGTCAGACCCTGCTTTCCTTACAGCTGTCTGGCTAGTACCCTTCTGCAGCTAGTAACAAAAATAGGAAGGGTCACTGCCACCACTTAGAGCAGGGGTAATTTTTATCCAGAAAGTGTAATAAATCTGGCAGCTGAGGACAGTTACTTAAAATGCACAGAGGAATCTGAATTCATGTGAGCCAGTTAGTGGAAATCAGCACAATTTTGTCCAGAGATGGTGTTTTCAGGAGTGATTTCTACAGCAGTTTCTCAGAACTAAGGACTGATGCAAATCAAGATTTGATGATAGATATTTTTTAAGCCAGTATTAGATATATTTAACCTAATCTTGGCCTGAATTACGTCTGTGGAAGCTTACCAAACTTACGCTCTTCTGCAGTAGGCTGTTTAGGATAAGTCCTTCAACAAGAGCTTGGGACTTTGACCTTAAGAGTCACAAAAATCATTATATCACTAACTCTGTGTGTAAGCTTAATAACCATCAGATTCCTTCAAATATGTCTAACTTGCAGTTTTTGACTTCAGTAATTTTCTCTTACAGCATTTTTATTCGGGAATTCAGTAAGTATCTAAGAATTCAGGAAGAGATGACAGTCATACTTGATGAATATTGAGATCACCTATAAAATTTTCTGAGCCAGTTGCCTACATGTAATCACTGAGGCATCCTACAGATAAAGTTCAGTTCCTCAAATGCTGTTCTGACATGGAAAAGAAAGGAAAAAGAAACAACTTCAGGGAAGTCCACCAAAACTCCCAGTAAAGGAATTAACTTTATTAGATTTTGACTCTCACCTTTTTTTTTTTTTTTTTTTTTGGCCTGTGAAGAGCTCAATATGAACTGTAACATCTTAGTATTTTCTAACTCCTAAAATTTTGGGGTAATTTCATTTTGTGTAGCTGGGCATGGAGACAAGTTCTATTTTTCCTTGAGATAGGAAGTCATAAGGGCAACCAGAAATCTAGAGTGCTTTTGAGATCCAGCTCGGCATTTATGTTTTTTTTGGGGCATCTTGAACTCTGGTTCACACTGTCGGTAATCCCCACCTCCCTTTGTGCCAGGTGATGGCAGAACTCCTCAATGAAAGGTGTTGAGCTGCTTTTCCTGCCTGATGTTAGTCAAGTGGAACTGAAAGCAATGTGATGTTTAAAAAAAAGATTATAATCCGTTGTCACCTAGACAACACCAGAGAGGTATCTGATGCAGATTTTAAACTTAATTTAAAATGATGCTTGACCTTGCCTGAGTTTGGTTTGTGTTTTTTGGTCACAGAGTGAGCAATAATTGCAAAAGACTTTAAAAGCTTTTTAACATGATGCAAAAGATCTATTAAAACTATTTATTGTATTATTTGTCTTTAATGCATATGATGTTTGATATAAAACACAAGCTGAATGTTATTATGTGTAACTTAGAGTTATTACCTGACTCATGTGTTAACTCTGTCAATGGTCTGTGGCTGTCGTGAGTCTTCTGTGCTTAATTCTGTGGCAGCGCTGATGAAACCCAGGGGGTTTCTTCCACAGCAGCCCCGGGTGAGCGGCTCGGAGGGAGAGAGGCTGCTGGGTCAATGCAGGGAGGGAGGTGCATGGTGCCAGGAGAGAAAGGGCATTTTCTACCTAAACGTGGGAAATGTGCCTAAGAAGGCCATTCCCAGATTGATGAAGCAAACACGACATTGTTAATAATCTGTAAATTCTGCAAAGCAAGAAATTAGCTGAGGGTATGGCTGTATGATGTTTCATGTAATTGGTTTCCTACATCTGCTAATAGACATTTCAAGTTATAACTTGAAAAATCTCTTTAGTTGCAGACGGGTAATGTGAGCTGTGTAGCTACATAATGGTCACAGGGGTGTGTGAGGGGAAGTACATGTGTGTTTATGGATATAAAGGAAATATTTACGCTAGCAACACCAACTCAGTTTCAAGTGAAACAGAGAAAGTTCACTGGTGTCTTGGTGTTGACAGTGAAATTATTGTGGAAAGGTTTTTCATTTGTCGTATGTGACCTATTAGCCCTAAATGCAAACCGGCCAGCTGGTGACATACCGAGGGAGGAGAGAGGGGAAGACAGGTACAGTTCAGTTTCTTGCACCTCAGGAGTGAAGAAGGAGGGTCTTTCACCAGCTGGGGAGAGGCTGTGTTGCAAAACTGTCTGCACATAGTTCCCAGCCATGGTTGGGAGTAGAACAATAGATTTTAACCTGCATTGATTGTACAGTTTGCTACTCTGAAAATTAAGAGTGGTGTTTTCTACCTTTTTTTTCTTTTCTTTTTTATTTTTTTATATATATTTTTTTAAATCACCCTCTTCCATTAATCTTTGAGTATAAATTGTCCTCTAATATCAGAACAATGAAAAAAGAAACGTAGTTTTACCTGAATGTTTTTAAAAATCATATTATGTATTTCTCCTGTACAGCCACTAATGTGTATCCTGTTTGGCGACTGAATGTTTTTAATCACTGCATAGTGCTGAAGAGCTGGTCTAATCTCTAGAGGGATTGAAACAAAATGGTTTAAATAAATTCTTTTTTTTTAGGAAGGTATTTTTTAAAGAAAACAGCAGCAGTGACGTAGAGTAAGATTTAAAAATCACTAGACTATTCTCATCAACTTTAACAATCAAAATTCAGAATATTTAATGTTTTTTACTCCATGGGAATTCTTTTCAGCTGAATAGCTTTCTGAAAATGTTTTCAGGGAAACACCTGTCTGAAACACCAAGTGAGTAGGCTGCAGTCGAAGGGTGATCTATAAAGACACATCAGTAATGCTGTGGGACCGGTGACTGCTAGAAAGTGTAACTACTTTCATTAACAAGATTTTCTGAGAAATTGTACATTTTTTATTTAGTCAGCCATATTACCTCACTTTATTTGTTTTATGGGATCATAAGCAAAGCAGACAAGGAAAACTTGTTCATCTGATCATTTATTCTGTTGCATGTCTGAATCTTTGTATATTTGCAGCTGAGTGGTGATTTGAGGTCTGTTGATTTGATGGAGAAGGCAGTGTACTTCTCCAGTGGTCAGGCTGCAGACTTTGAACGTCTTGGCAACCTGGAAAATGGTATTACCTTCTTAGGAGAATGTACATGGCAGACACCTGATCCGATGAAAGCAAAACTACATGAGTGTTACCCTAAGGAAAAAGAAAATAATAGTAGCGTTTTGAGTATCGTTGGATCTGACCACATTTGCTGCACACTGCTACATTTAACCAAAACATTGTTCCTTATAGTTCTACTTTGTTTTTCTGTTATCTGTTGATTCTTTTTATTTCTGTCAGAAAGTTGCATGGGTAAGTTGCATCAGTAAGACTGTTTTCTAAGCATCAACCAGATTCTTGATTTTCTTGGACTCCTAACATAGAGTAAAACATATAGCAACAGTTACCTGCATCCCTCTGTGGCTTAATTACAAGAGGGAAGCAGGAGGACTCCTATGCTTGGGTACCCAATGTGTGCTGCAGATTCCTGATGACGTCTATGTTGTCTGGGGTGATCACGTTACCCCGACAACCAAGAACATCCCTGTTTTCAGGGCTGGTCCCTGCATCTCTGTCGTAGTTTAGTTGGATTTTACGAACATAACTATTTTTGTTAGATGTGCACCAATTTCATCTTGCACACTCAGCAAGCTGAACATCTACAAACCTCACCAGCAGAACAACAAAGAGATCTCCATCTAGGAAGACAGATGACAGACTGCCTCACCACATGTGTATCACATTTGCCTGCCAGATCCTGACTCCTTTGTACTTTCTTCTCAAGCCATTTCTTATATCATAGTCTTCCTTCAGGTCTGCAGAATGTAGTCATCTCAATTAAAGCCAGTTCCTGTTTTCTTTCTTCCTCATTAAGTCTTCCATTATTTATTAATTTTGGTCTGTCTAATGGTGTCACACAGCTGAAGCAATGAGCAAAGTCACCTGTTTATTCTCTTGGAGCAGTCAAAAATAATGGAAACTAGAACCAGTGGGGGAAATAATTTACTATTTCAAGTCCTTAAGGAAATCACCAGCCTTTGTAAGAGTAAAAAGCACGTAAATTTTCTACGGAAACGATGTATTTGAAAATGTCCCTGCAGACATCAGTCTGGATTTGATTTCTTACTGAGTCTCTTTTTACTAGTGCAGAGTAAGAAGTTTAATTATCTGATAAAGTATTTCTTTCATATAACAGATTACTCCAGGTTCACAGAACTACATACTGCAGACCAGTGTCTGGAGGGCTGTGAATTCAGTTTCTTATTTTAACAGTTATTGGTTTATTGTCAAAACAGAGCATTTTGGCCAATGTACTTTATTGGTTGCTCTCTTCTAGAAATTGAACGTAAGATTGTAAAAAAAACCCCAAACACTTTTGGGGAAATTTTGAAGGTTAAAGGAATGCTTCGTATGTGACAGTCTGAATACTGGTTCTTTGAAAATGATATTCCCTGTTCAAAGCCATTTAATGACTTCTAGCTGAAATATGCATCACCTATGAACAATTTTCCCTGTCTCCAGACGCCAAAGTGCCAACCCTATAAATTGAATGTCAGGCCATGTTTTTCATGGCTCACACATTCCGACCAGGAATAGCCGCTCTGATGATGTATGAGCCAGAAACAGTCTGCTTCCTGCTTTCAGTTTGTGTTGGATTTTGCGTTGCAAAGAGCTGTAAATGAGTAGAAAAGTAATTTTAATCTGTAAAGCAATCAGAGCTAATATGGATGTCACATGCAGAGCATGTCCATTAAGAAAGGATGGTATTCTCGTAGCTGCTCTTCTGAAGCTCAGCATGCTGTTAAGACCATGACACTGGTTTTCCTGTGGCTAGGAGCAAACCTTCACAAATAAGGTGGGACTTTGCTGACTATTAATTTAAGAAATAGTTTTTATTCCCCAGAATAAACCAAAATAATTCCTTCTTCAGTTTTCATAGATGGAACTGCTTGTCAAAATTTCAGATGTCAACAATCATGTCACTTCTTACATGGATCTAAAGTGTTACTGGAGCCGTTACGATTTGTCTTTGCAGTTCTGTATTTTATCTTGTACGTGATGTGATAGTTCCTCATTTTGAGAGAGTGGGCTTTAGCAACTGCTTGGTGTACAGCTGTATTGCTGAGATCCTTTGGCAGGTATAGTGCAACAGACATTGAATTTATAGTAGTAATACAAAAAGTTGAGATTTTGCTGAGATTTAAAGTCCTTAGGTCAAAACTTGGGATTGCAGAAAGTAACTTTATTGTTAATGTTCTTAAGAAATAGTACTTGTATTGACCTAGAGACCCTGTCCAGTCTGTTCCTTTCTCTTGGCTGAAATCAGCTGCACATGTACCTTTTGGGTGATTTATCAGGACTTTACCTGGATGCTAAACAGGGCACAGATGAAGCTTTCTAGATCTCTGCTGTTCCTTGTTGAGTAACTCCAGACTGTTTTACTAGGTGCTGAGTTAAGTATAGTGCCAGCTTTCACCTGAGGTCTAGCAAAGCTGATTCTCCCCCTCTACTCTGCCCTGGTGAGACCCCACCTGGAGTACTGTGTCCAGTTCTGGAGCCCCCAACACAAGAAGGACATGGACCAGTTGGAGAAGGTCCAGAGGAGGGCCACGAAGATGATAAAAGGGCTGGAGCACCTCTCTTATGAGAACAGGCTGAGAGAGTTGGGGCTGTTCAGCCTGGAGAAAAGGAGGCTCCAGGGAGACCTGATAGTGGTCTTCCAGTACCTCAGGGGGGCCTACAAGAAAGATGGGGAAAGGCTGTTTAGTAGGGCCTGTTGCAACAGGACAAGAAGTAATGGTTTTAAAATAGAGGGGGGTAGATTTAGATTGGAAATTAGGAAAAAATTTTTTACGATGCGAGTTGTAGAACACTGGAACAGGTTGCCCAGAGAGGTGGTGGAAGTCCCATCCCTGGAAACATTGAAGGCCAGGCTGGATGAGGCTCTGAGCAACCTGATCTAGTTGGGGATGTCCCTGCTCCTTGCAGGGGGGTTGGACTAGATGACCTTTGAAGGTCCCTTCCAACCCTAACCATTCTATGATTCTATGAAGGTGGAAGGATTATTTGGGTACTTTACAGGATAAATACGTGTTCGTATTTCCAAAATGTGGTGATCAGCTGTTGTGCAATTGCATGGAATTAGTAATATGTGTTCTGCAGAAAACCAGTTGTTGCCCATTCTGTAGCTTTGTGGGTGATTGTTTCTTTTCATACTGAACCATTGAGAAAACAAGTAACAGGCTAAGAATGGATAAAATACCACAAAATTTAGGATACAAGCAACCTCTTATGTCCATTAAATTTCCTGTTTGCTGAAAGCAAATTAATAGAGTTCTCTTTCAGGATCAGGTTTTTTTTTTTCAGCAGAAAGACCCTGCTCTAAGCAGTTTTCCTGTGGGGTCAGGAATATTAATTTTTTTTTCATTTATCCATGAAAACATACAAAAAACCCAGAGTATAATTCTGAATTTCAGTCTAATTTTGTGAATGTTCCTTGTGTTTTCAGCCATTACTCATTCTTCTCCTCCTTTCCTCTCCTTCATTTTCTATGTGAAACATGTAATCGTAAGTAATTTTTTTCTTCTATGACAGAGGCACTTAAGCCCCAGTAAATTCACTGAGTTTTGCACAGGGCTGTTTATTCTTACTGACATGAACAGAAAATGCACTTGTGTGTCTTAAGGGATTACATCTCTGTCTTTTTTTTTTTATGACAGCTCTCAATCATGTTTTATTCATCATAAATAAATGAATCATTTTAAGACTACTACTGTTAGTTATAATTATTTTACTGTTTACTTGTGCATTTCCGTAGATGGCGTGCTTGAGAACATGGGAGAGATTTATTTATTTTTCAAAGAAAGAAAATAGAAATCTGCTGCCTTTTTTAAAATTCAGTATAACATACACACCAGAGCTGATGTTATGTGGGCAGAAATTAAATGCAGCTCAGCCTCAGAACCCCATCTACATTCTTGAATTTGCGAGTGTATAATTGCAAGTTAGTTTCCGAGCTCTACAGGTTTTGTGCCTTAAAGGTTTTAAATCTAGAACCAAAGTGGAAAAAACCCCTTCATGCTTTATCACTTTATTTCAGAGCTGTCTGAAGTCTGATGTGATTTGGATCTTGCTGTTGTGAGACTAACAGCACCGTACCAGCTTGCCATACCAAGTGTCTGTCAGCTTTGGCCATCACACTCTAAATGTGAAACCGAAGTTACCATCGCCGCATCTTTGTTCCACTCCCTGGAGTACTCGAATAAATAACCTGAATGCAAGACGGCGTACAGGTCCTGTTAGTGAGTGCTGGAGTTAGTAGACTTTTGCCTTCTAGCAGGAATGGAGTCCAAGATGTAAGGGTGGTTGCCCATGAATGGCACTTTCATTTCATTTTCATTTGGAGAGTCAAAGCCTTTTTCTAGATTTTAATGACCCCCTCTCACTATAAGAAAAGTTATGTCAGCAATTCAGAAATTACTGCTTTCTTTTCTTGTGAGCTGGTATGTTGTGGTGATGGTGGGTGACCTGGGAAAAAGAAAAAAGGAGACCGATAGCTTTCAAATCTCCAGTGACACCAAAGGTTTAATTTGAGATCTCTAAGTGCAGTCCTTGTGCTAAAGGCTAGGAAATCAAGGAAGGTTTTTTTTTCCCCCCCAGCATTAAAAGCATTAAGTTCTACTTTGATAATTAACTCTCCCTGCAGTTCTCTGTAAGGAAACAATTGAGCTATTATTGGCAAGATTAGCTGAAAAATGCAAACGTGTGGGAGTTTGGTTCCTGGTTCTGTTCCGTTTTCTTTTTTCCTATGACTGTACCTTCACGCGTCGCAGGCTTTTGCATGAATTAGAATCACAGAATTGTTTAGGTTGGAAAAGACCATTAAGATCATAGAGTCCAACCATTACCTAGCACTGCCAAGTCCATCACTAAACCGTGACCCTAAGCACCACATCTGTACGTCTTTTAAATACCTCCAGGGATGGTGACTCAACCACAACCCTGGGCAGCCTGTTCCAGTGCTCGAGAACCCTTTCAGTGAAAATATTTTTCCTAATATCCAGTCAACTTGAGGCCATTTCCTCTTGTCCTCTTGGTCCATGTAGGCACAGCGTAGGCCATGCTTCTGTGGTACTTGCTTTTAATTGCTATGCAGTGAACTGCACGATGGTAATCTAAAGGTTTGATGTAATAAAATGCTGTGATGATTTCATTGTGTATTTTGGGTTATTTCTCAAGTATTGCGTTCACTACTTTATTTAGGACAGGCTATGGAAAACCTTGCAGCTGGAGACTTGTACTGTGGTAGGTGGTGTAGGAAATCAGCAGGAGGCTCATGGAAGAATGCTTGGTGCTAGAGATTTCTTAGTGAGGTAGGTTCCTCAGAGGGCATTTCAGTGCTCTTTGGTGAAAGCTGTTAGGTTTTCCTATCACTGTAGTTGTACCATGGCGATTTACTGGGGCACAGCCCTTAGTGTACACTTCTGTGCGATGTTGGGTGTTCTTCCATCTTAGCCCTCTAGGAACATCTCCTGCGGGGGCTGGAGTACCCTCTCCATAAAGCCTGATTGTTTGTTAGGCAAATACATCCACTGTGGTTGTCACTAAAGCAGCAAATATAGCTTTTTGCATGCAATATTTCTTTTTAACTTCAGAGATAAATTTCCTAATAATGTATGATAAAAATACTGAGTTGACGGTACCCAGCAGTGACTTCATACTTGTGTAGCAGTTTTCATGTCCAAACAACCTAGAAAAGTGTCCTGTGCTCCTCGCTGGTTTACGTAACAGAACAAAGCCAGTTCCTGCTGTGGTTTTGTTAGAAATCTTGATCTTTGTCTTCCACCTTACGTATTTTCCTTCTTTATTGAAAGATACTGGCTGCCTAACCTGTGCCAGCTGTCCCTGGATCCCAAGAGAGTACCCAGCAACTGTGAGTAGCTGGAGCAGCGCAGTCCTGGGCCAGCCCTTTCCTTGGCCGTGCCTGGCTCTTGCACGCCCTGTGCGAGGCTGAGGCTGCTGAGGAAGATAACGCCGTAAGTCCAGGGAAATGGTGGGCTGTGCCCTCACTGTTTACAATCTGGACCCTCACCCACCATGGCTGAGGGTTTTTCCTTTTTAAAAAAAAAAAAGTATTTTTAAATATTTTGTTTATTGATTGTTTATTATATTTACTTTTTCCTGTTTTATGGTTTTCCAGCCAATCTTGCTTACATGGTGTAAGTTTGTTGGCACCTGTGAAGCCATTCCCTTGGGACCCAGTGTATCCTTTTGTGTTGGGTTTTTTCCTGCCAAATTATACGTTAAATACATAAGTAGTGGTGTGGGTAGTGGAGAGCAGAGCATGTGTATGCATATGTCAGACATGTTTTCTTACTATTTTTAGCAGGGTGTTTTCTCTGCCCGAAATAACGAATTTTGCATAGCTCTGTCTCCGTTGCTGCCACTCCAGTTTCTTTCCTTTTCTGTTCATAGGATTTTAGATTTTAAAGCTGGAAAGCAACCTTACATCCTCTAGTCTGCTCTCTTGTATCACACAGGTCATGGAATTTAATAAATTCTCTCTAACTTCATTAAAATGTAACTATTCAAAATGCCTCCGGTCCTGTTTAGAGAATTCTAGATAATCTTTCTGCTTCCCTGTTTCTTGCTTCTCTCACATTCAGTAAGTTTATCTTCTGGTTAAAATTTTTTTGTTCAAGTCACATCTCCTTTTTCATTTCATTATGATTTCTCATTTAATATTAATTTCTCTCTGGCTTTGTGTGCACTCTCCAATGGGATTGTTTATGGATCAGGAGAAAGGTTTTAGCATTGTTCCCTAAAATAAACTCCCAGCTGCTAATGCTGCTGCTCCCAGTAGTTAATGGCTGCTTGGCTGCAATGCGTGACTGTAGCTTTGTTTGATCACCTAATCGTGCTTCAGGTATGCTAAGGAATTCTTGTTTAGGGCATGCAAATATTACCTTGAAAGCCTAGGTAAAAAATAAATAAATGAATGAAATTGACCTAAATGGGCAGTTCGCTCTTCCAAGCCCTGTTATAAGACTGACTGCAAACAGGGACTGCGGGGTTAATAGTTCTGAGCTCCCAGAAAAACAGACAAACGAGTGAACAAAAAACCAGCAGCCAGGTGATGCTGGGGTTCTCCGTGTGAGCGCTGCCTGGATCCTGTCCCCAAACATGGTGCAGGGTGGTTCTGTGGGTACCGGTGCTCGCGCTCGAGTTCTGCAGCTGCTTGACTTGCGTAGGCCTTACAGCTACTGCAGTAAGTCAGTATCACGTTTGAGGTATTTTCTGTGTGTGGTACCTCCATCTGCTTCTGAGGGTAATGGGAACCCTGTCCCAGAATCAACCTTCTCCTGCCTTCTCCTGTAAGCACAGCACTGACAAACGGGTGGGCTCTGCTACTGCTTTCCTGGTGTCTCCATGTGCTCTTCACCGCGCTCAGAAATACCGAATGGTGACTAACGTGTGTTTCCTATTCCGTGCTTTGTGTGAGATGACCCAGCACTTAGGAATGTTCATTCAGTTGGGCTCTATGTAGTAGAACTGGGAACCATTATCACTAGTGTACTGGTGAAGGCAGGCACGGGGAGGGGAGCCAGGGACTGGGTCAGCCCGCAGCCGAGCGGGGCCTCAGGAGAGTCAGGTCAGCAGGAGCCTTACATTTGGCGTTAAGTTTTATGAGGACTTTCTACTGAAGAGAGTCTGTAGGACTCGACACGCAAGTCTGGCTGTAGATGAATGCAGTCTGTTGTTGGTTGTGTGCATTAGGCCCTCATGATGTTTATCATGTGAAAATACAGATTATAGCTGATAGAAGGATGCAGCCCAGAGCCACAGTCTGATTATTGCTGAAGTTCAGCGGTTTCTGGTGTAAAAAGCATGGCCATTTGGGAAGAAACACATGTCTTGGTCTACATTCTCCAAAACAGGAGACTTCAGGCATGTGAATAATTTTGTCTGGACTGAAATGTTAGTAATTTTGGCTTAGGTTTTATTTTAATGCTACATTTTGTACAGGGAAATTGTACAAATAGTTGCTTGTTACCAGGAAGTATAACAAACACTACTGAACAGCTGCTGGAAACTTTAGGCTTTTTATTTTTCTTTTATTTTTTATTTTTTTAAAAGCCATATCAGTTTGGGTCTGGATTGGAACCAGTGACCAGGTGGTGAAATGCTCTGTGTTTGGTTAAACTCTCCCCTGCGTCATTCAGTCACCTGTGAAAATGCCTTTCAGTGTGGCAGGTGTTTACAGGTAAGAAAGAGAAAACATGTGGTTCAGTTATTTCTGTGCTTACTGGGTTCTGGTACAAGTGGGAGTGGAAGGGATACCGGTGAAATGAATCCAAATGGATATTAGAGGCACTGACTTTTTATTCTAATATTACTCAAGCGGGAGCAGAAAACATGTTAGTACTTGTTACTCTGTGTGTAATGATGTAATGCTCTGTTTAGCTGATGTTTTTTAAAAAAGTAATTTTCTTTTGCCAGTTGTTTGATTTTCCATTAGCAACGCAGGATGTTAGTGACTACAGTAGTCAAAGCTGAAGATTTTGCCTCTTGTACATTTGTTGTGTAGGCTTTAAAATTGCTATGTATTAAGTCAAACTTTGCTAAAATGTTTTTAAACATACATTTTCCAATGTAATCAACCATTGTATATTGTGTTGTTTCACTTAGGGGGTATCAAAAAGAACAGTTCCCATATTGCTGTGTAGTCCTGATCCTCAGCTTCACATGTGGAGGTAAATCCCCCAATCTTCCTCACACTGGGTGCTGTTGCGCTGTCACCCTTTGGAATGACCGACCGACACCTGCAGTTTGCAGTCAGGGCTTCACTCTCTAAGAAAACGTGAGACTCCACGTCCAGCGAAGCTTAGTCCGAGCCACCGTAATGCGGCTCAGAGCACATGTAGGTCAGGCTTTTTCCACAGGAACTTGGGAGACTTAAATAGTGCCGTTTCAATAAGGTTGTCACAGGTCAATGCAGGTTTTGAATATAGCTAAATTCCACACCAAGCTGTCAAGAAGAGTTAACTGTGAAGTTTTGGAACTTTTTTCCTCGACACCTAGCCAGCCTGGTAAATTGTGAGATTGCATCTGTTTCCATTAAAACCAAACCAAAATGATTTTTACATTAAAAATGACCCTAAGTCATTTGGGTCATTTCAGTTCAAAACCACAAGAGAAATAGACCTGCACAGTTTGGTGACTTAAACTTAAGATTTTGGTGGTTAACTTGTCATTTCTAGATTCTCAAAATGGCAAACCCCTCAGACCAATAATTTTGCTGTTACTCTTTCTATGTGTACCTCAAGTGAGCTCATTCAAGTACAAGATGTTTCTAGAGTGAACTGAAAGATACTTAATACAACTCAATATCAATGAAATATCTCAATATTTTAATAAGATTATATTTGTTTTGTTTGTGGTCCATCTTCAGAGGGAGGTTTATTGTGTGAAAGGCCCTAAGAGGATGTCACTGATCCCTCAGTTCTTCCATACCAAGGAGTTGTTTGGGAGTTTGCTTTAAAATAGTTTTTTCTCTGTGAAACAGCTATGGCTCTGTTTCAAATAGGGAACATTTACATTTCAGAATTTTAAAATTTTGAACTTTTTAATCCAAACCTTGCTTCCTAAAGCGTGCTCTGCAGAGGCTTTAAGCCTAATAGAAGATTTAGCTATCATTTATCACTCCAAAGCCTTTGGGGAAAAAAATGTCACACCGCTTCCTTGCCAAGTACAGTAGCTTCAGTGAAGAGGAAACACTCCTTTGGGATGGTTATGAAATGTATTTATTACTCTTGAAAATGCAATTTTAAATATTTCAGAGAGTTGATGACAGGAATAAGTGTGTTTCTTAGATACTTTAGCCATCACCTGGAAAATACATCAATCTCCGAGGCCTTCCCATCTTAGTGTCTTGTGGGATCCACTGCAGCAGAGACTGGATTTTTTTGATCCCCAATTTTTGATCATACACAATGGAAGAGTTGGTGGCTGCTTGCCTCCTTCTTCTCGTGGGTTGCTTTCCAGCCTTATGTGATAATTGTCAATGCTCACCGAAATCTGCAGTACCAACTTTCCATTGATAGATCAGTGAGAGGAAGAGTAGGAAAGTGTACCTGCCACGCATAGCTAGTACACAGCTCAGTACTGGGGTTATAAATAAAATAATAGGATTTGATGTGTAGCACCGTGCTTGTCTTTGGTTTAAGTGATGGGCGTGCAACGTCCCGTCCTGTCTGGTCGGGTAGGCAGTGCTTGTCACGGCAGAGCCCCTGGGAGTGTTTCCATGATGGAGCATCTTTCAGCTCCCTGTTTTGAGGGTGGGTTTAGATTAATCGTGTATGCCTGCACATTCAGCACATGCATAATGTATCTGTTTCCTTGTAAAACCGAACTCCAGCTTTAGTCTGGGGCAGGGAACTCTACTGCAGTTGCTGTTTGTTTTAACTAAGCCTCTTCTGGGGTGCAGCCCAAGCAGAGAGACCGAGCAGTTTCTGCAGTAACAGATAAAAATCTTAATTTCTTCTGATCTCGTGCTAAATGGTCTCTGTTCTGGCAACATCTCAGGCCCCTGTGTCAGACAGATACCGTGCTCTCTGTGGTCTGAGCTGTATCTCCATGGAGGGCAAGAAAAATGAGGCTCAAGCAGATACATTTGTTTAACCCAAGGCGTCACAGACAGCGTGGCGCAAACTTACAGGACACGCTATCTTGATTTTATCTTTTCGCTAGGTATTTGTTTTCTGTTTCTAATAGGCATAGCTTGCCGTGGATAGAGGCTTTCACTGGGCCCTTTGGCAGTTGAGTTTGTCTTCTGAGCATCTGCATGTTCGTAGTAGACAGGAGAATTTCAGGTGCCTCAACCAGCGTGCACTGCTCCACCTCCCCATACTGAGTTTCATCCATCGCCATCCCTGTACCTCACGTCTCCCCCTGCACTGAGGCTGCTAAGAAATACCACACAGTCATTTGCAACTCCCTTTATGCATTTCCTTTTCTTGAAAGAGCTCTGCAAAACTGAGCTGGAAAGCTTCTATCAGAGAAAATAAATACTTCGAAGGGACTTCTGAGCATATGATCAACCTGTGTAATATTACGACTGTATTAATGATGCCTACTTCTTTCAGTTATTTCTGAGAATAATTCGTTTCTTTGATTTCTTTTTTTTTTTTGTCTTCCCTAGAATAACTCTCAACCTGATCTCTGATGGTTGTTGCATTGCAAATAACCTTAAAATACCGGGTAGTCCTGATCTAATAGAGGGCATCAGACAGTAGGCATAAGGCTGCGTCTCTGCTCTGGGGGTTTTCAAAGGATCTGCGGTTCCTCCAGACTTTTAAAGTCATTATACTGTGTCACGCTTATGAATGGGGTGCAGAGGCTTTGGGGGGGTGCGGGGTGTGCTTCCTTAATGAGTATGTTTTCAAAGAAAAATTACATTTCCTTGTCACATGAAAGAAAGTAATGTGTACACAAATGCTAGCCATTATTTGGGAAATGGCTCGAGCTCAAACATTCTGGCTGGAAACCATTAGGAAGAAAAACGTTCTCCACCATCAATTAATGCATTGTTTTTCTTTTCCTTTCATGTTGCTAAGCAGGCCAAGAGATAAGGGGCCAGCTGTAATCCATCTTGTCAGATGAGTTAAGTCACTTCGTGTTATACCGGTCATCTGGAAGATGAAAATTCCATTTTCCTCTGGGTTTGATTTTTAGATCATATTTTTCAAATTATCTTTGCTTTTACTTAATGTTCTTGTCGTCTTCTTGTATTGATTGAGCATTCTGATCCAAAAATTGATAATATAGTGCTATTTTTTACACTGTGTGTTGTCAAAGAAAAGGTGTTAATACCTATTTGGTGTGATACTTAAAACCAGCAAAGTAGATTCTGGTAATTAATTGCCTTCTCTGTCTTGAGAGCTGCATCTTCATCACCGACTCTAACTGCAGAAGATAAGTTTCAGTAGGAGATACCCAGTTCTCCTTGAAACCGGCTAAATCAGGCACTGCCAGCATGGCAGCCCAGGAGGAGGGAAGCCAGTGCTGGATGCTCTGCAGAGCTAGGAAAGGCTGTTGGCAGCTGAGCTCTGGTGAGGTTCAGTGGGACAGTTTGAGGTACTGGTGCCCTTGGCTGGGGCACATAACCTTGTTGTTTTTGCCGCCTCCAACAGAAGGGCTAAACAAAGATTTTAGGAAACAATAGCAAGACTTGGCAGTAACACCTTCCACTTTTGCATCTCATCTGTCATAAACCAGAATATCGTGATGCTTGTCCTGTGGCCGGAGTCTGCACAGTTGCACCACTAGCAGTATTTGAGCTAGGCAGCTGAAATGCCAGTCTTTTCCAGACTGTCTGTAGAATCACCAGTGCTCAGCTAGGCTGGTCCAAAGGGAGGGAAATACAAGGCTGAATGTGGATTTTACACCTTCATCTACTGTATCTGAGGGTCCCTGTGTATGTGACTTCCCCCTTTGTCATTCACTCTAGCTGCTGAGGAAAATGGTGACAGAAATGAGTGTGAAAACCAGACTTACTGGAAGCTTCTCCAGAGTTAGTTTTTGTAGACAGCCTTGATGACAGGAGATGGATGAGAGACCTAGGAGCGATATAGGTCTGAGTCCTGTGAGCTCCTCGATGTGGAGCACTGGCTGGTGAAGAGAGGCGTGTCTTCTTGTCGTGCTCTCTCAACATTTGTACTTTATTGAAGCAATAGAAGCAAGTCCCGTATCACATTTAAAGGCATATCTGACCTTTCCTATGTACAGCAAAGTGTTTTGGGGTGCAGAAGGGCACAGAAATTTGCTTCATTTTTTTTTTGTTTTAAAGAGTTATAATGTAGACATTTTTCAGTGCCTTTGCTGAAACCCTGGGTCCCCCTGCTCAATGCAACTGTAGAAGGCAGCCGCACTTACACCCTGTGTTCTGCATTCATGAAGTCCCTTTTAAATAAGAGTTTATTTTTTATCACTCAGGCTTGCATACTAGCTAACAGAAATAGAATGTATTTCCCAGAGTTAAGCTTGTTGAGTTTTTAGTGCTGTGGGGTTGGTTACAGATACTTTTCCCTGGACCACAGGAGATCCCTCGCCGATGTTGCAGTGCGTGGTCTCTGCTGGAAATGCTGACAGTGATTTGTGTCTACAGGCTGGGGAGAAGCTGACTTGTGGGCACCACGTACCATTGGAGCTGGTTCTGGTCTCCAGCGGCTGTATGTTAGACTGTTAAAGACACCTAAATGTAAAGCAGTTGGAGATCCAAGGTTTGCACACCTTGTGTGGTGCTGGTGGTCTGCTATTGGGATTTTTTCCATGAAAATGCTGTGGCTGCTTTGGCAGTGGGGCCAGCTGGCCTGGAGGAGCCCCAATCAGCACTGCTGAATCTACTACACTCCAAAATGGGTTGCTCACATCCCAGCTGTGATGTGGGCAGAGCTCACTCCAGAGCTGGGCAGGAGGTTGGCTTGGGAGAGCGCTGCTCAGTCTGGGGGCAGGGGCGGCCAGGGACCATCTCCCACCATGAGAGTGCAGACAATCAGGTTCCTTCTCCCGGGAACATTCCCTTGCACTGCTTAATGTGCCAGGATAGATGGAGCCTGCAATCCTCAAAGAGGGATTTTGTTAATATAAATCGTACGTAGGAGGACAGCTCTCATTTATGAAATAGGTTCAGTCTTGTGTGGGAAGCTGAGGAGAGGAGGAAGATGAGAAGAGTGATTTAACCCCTTGATTGCTGACGAGCTTTCTTTATTCAAAGAGCAGATTGAATACGCTATTGCTAAGTAACATCGGGGAAGAGTTTGTGTAGGTCATTCATCGGCTGGGACACATGGGTACTGTTCTGCTGCCTCTGAAGCAGATTGCTTGGTTCTCTGTAGTCTGGGAAGAAATGCACTTTGTCCTTTTGTCTGACTATGTTTTTTCAACTGAAATTTCAAATGTTAATTTTAAAATAATTCTTCCTTTTCTGTCAAAAATGCTCTTGTTTTTATTTAGTTCTACTTTATTGTCCCAGAGACATAGAGTAGGTACAGGACACAGCTTGTTGGAGTTTTGTTGTTGTTTAGACAAAGATGCCTCCATGTTTCGCCAGCACTGACATTGTCGCATACAACTCTGAAAATGGAAAAAACCAAAACGTCAAGGGCTGTTTATGTGATGCCTGAGTGATTGAAAAAGATGGAGACAAGCTCTACCCTCTCTCTCTGCCCAGCAACTTGGGAGTAGTTTTGCGTTCCTTTTGCTTTACTTGGGCTTTACAGTATCAGTTTTTAAGAATAAGTTAAATAAAAAGCCTGCTCTCTTTGCTTTTAGATGCGTGGTCGGAGTGTCTAAGAGCAAACTTAGAATCTAGAGAGGACTTAATAGTCTTGTATCCCATCTGCAAAGTATTTTAGCTATTGCTGTGTTTCATTGCAGTCTCAATAATGACATAATTTTATTAATATCTATGAACTTGCTTGGCAGTCCCAGCAATATAATATAAGGGGAGTTAATTGTTTGTTATGGGGTTTTGAAGTGGTGAGCTTTTTCTCGTATAAATATGAGTCATTGAATGCCTTCATTCCCCTTTTATCCCTCTTCACTGAGTGTATAAATTATATCTAAGGTTGTATAATCCTTTTCTTGTGGTGAACCTATTTTATTACATTTCTTTCTTTGACCTCTGTCGCATTCGGTTGTCTGAAACAAGAGACCGCAGTCAATGTGTGTTTCTGTCACACAGACTCCGTGGATGAGATGCAGGGAAGAAGTAGTCTTTAGCAGAAACTCACTCTGTACAAAAGCTGGCTAACTTCTTAGCAGATGCAGCTAATGATGCTATTAATTTTATTTCTGTTTCAGAATAAATAAAGTGTGGTTTAGTTGGCGGCTGGCAGGTTTCTGCTTTTGTAAATCACATCTTCTCAGGCTATTTATATGAGATTTTCTTTCTTATTTTTTCCCTCTTGTCATCCTTTTTTTGGCTACAATCTGGATGAAAAAAGTCTCCAAATAGATAATACCTCCCACACCAACTTCCAAAGGCTAAATCAAAGAATGGAAAAATGGAAAGCTCAGCAGAGCTGAAAACCATCAGAAGCAGATGAGCCCTAGAAGTTCGTTTCCTGCTTTGAAGGACAATTTCCTTGCATTCTGCAGTCGTGGATTTCTTGTACTATGTCTTTGCTGTTTCCTAAAGGTTTATCATACGTGACTGTGGGTCTAAGAAGAGAAATTGATAATACATCTGAACAGCATTATAAAGCTGGCGATGTAAATTTGATTTCTTGGTTTACTTATTTTTTTTTAATCAGGAAAGGAAAAAGATTTCAAACATTCATTTATAATTCACAGAGCATTATATATCCAATAGAGATACTGCAGCTGAATTTCTTTTCATATGAGGGAGAGGAGAGTGTGCCAGATTTATATTTCACAAAACACCATTACATCAGTGTTATGCATTTCATCTCAAATTTCTGCCATATATGTGCCAAAATATTTTAACAAAGCAACTCAATAAAGATACCCTTCCAATATTAAAAAGTGAAATCAACCTTTAGTGGTCTTGTGTGAATATGCCAGAACAGCATGTTTAGTGAAATTCATGCTCCAAGAAAACTGCACTCATTTTGTTCAGTCTACAAGTGGGAAGCTTAAAAATAATTTTTACCAATTTGTGAAATTTGCCGATTTGGGTGCAGGTTACAGAGCTTGAGCAATATATGATGGAATCAGTGTAAAGAGAATTTCTATTCTTGTGTCATATGTGTCAGGCAGAAGATCTCCAAATTTTGTAGACCTTACAAATTAACGTGCAGATGTTTTAATTGGGAGCATGTGAACCCGCTTGTCTGTGGGCATGGCAAGATCACAGATTCTGAACAGGGTGATTTTTGTGATTGCTAAGCCGTTTTTGAAGCAAGTTGAAAAACAAGTGTGCAAGTTAGAAATGTCAGCAAAGCATTCCTCTGAAACTCTGAAGAATAAAAGGCATCACGTTTGCAGAATTAGCTCTTTTCTAATGCATCTTGAAACCATTGGATTGGCCTTGAAATGCTTTTTTTCTAGAAGATAAATTAGTGTTGTTTATATCTCGTCTGTACCATTATAAATCAGTTTTAGACATTAGCGTAGAGCAAATTTCTGTGGAGAGATTTCTGTCAAGAAAAGGAAATAATTGTGGTTAATATGTGGTACGTGCTGGCACAGGCTGGCTTGTTGTTAGCAGCCAATGTATTTGAAAGGTTTTCCGTTAGCGGTGACGCTGCTTTAATGCCCTTGTTAGGCCTCACTGTAATGACTTTCGCAGGTAATAGCAATAACATTTTTTGTGATCCAGTTTTTTTCATGAATGCATTATGAAATAGTTTCACATTTCCAGTAGTACTGCATTTTTAGCATACTGGCATCAGTTTGAAGTGGTGTGTTAGGTGCATTATTCATAACAAAAAACACCTGTAAAACCCGTACGCGTGTCTGTCTGTTGAGTAGAGTGGGATTCTCTTGAAAATCCTACTGCAAACCTGAAATAAAATAGAAAATTTCCCTAGAGAGAAATGGCAATATAATTATTTTCTGCTGTTCACAGAGGTGCTAATTTGAAGCTGTTAGGTTGAGTTACTTCAAGATGTAATTTAAAAAAAAAGGAATTGTTTTTTTTTAAACAAGTAAAGTTGGATGAGGTCAGAAAATAAACAATGTTGTTAATGATTTACAGCAGAAGGAATCAAGAGATGAAAAAGTAATTTTTTTTTTTATCAAATCAGCTTTCAGTGGAGAGATAATGGCAAATGATAAGCATGGATACAATGGGTGTTGTCAAGGTGACGGGAGAGTCTGTCCGGCCGCCCGGGAATGGGATGCTGCTGCCTTCGTGTTCCGTCCGTGGTTTGCCGCAGGATCCCGGGGCAGGGAGGCACCGCCGGCTGCAGAGTGCGAAATCCTCAAAAGAGGGAGGGTTAAGAACTGTAATAAAAATATTCCAGTTGAATCTTTCAGTGTTGTTTGTTTAAAGATAACTCCTCCAGGACAGCTGGAGTTTGAGTGCGGCCTTTCGCGCTGACCTACCATTCTTGCTGCTTTACACCAGCAACACGCAAGTCCTGTGTGTTGATTCTGAGGCAGCGGGGTGTAACAGGGGATGAGGGTTTTGCTTATTAATTTGTACTGCTGGTGCCTAGATGATGTGCAGTAGGACAACTCCATGCCTTTAGTAGTTGTGCAATACTTTTTTTTTTTTCTGAATTCAGGTATTTTCATGTAGGCAATTACTTTTTCTTTAGCTTCATGTGTGCTGCTTGGGGCAGGGGTGGGGGTTGGAGGGAAGACTGATTTTTTTTTTTTTTATTTTTTATTGTTCTCTCTCCCAGAATACCAGAAGAAATATAGAATGATTTTCTTTTTACAGAAAATGGTATTCAGTTACACTCCTAAAGCCTAAGGGAAAAGAGAAAATAAAATGTTTTGGGAACTGGCAATTCTCATTTAAACAACAGCTCCCTTTGTCTTGTTTTCATATGTGTTGTTTGGGAGCATAGTTCACTTTCTTCCTTTGTATACAGATTATTCTGGTAATTACGAGAGCCTGTCTGTTTGAATTTATCACATTTTTGGCAACCAGTGTTCATCTGCAGACACTCTTTCTGTAAAGAAATGGCGTACGTGAAGCATGAGGAGGGAACTAAAGCTCTTTTGCTTCAGAGCAAGCTTCTGAGCACAAACTCAGATGCTGCATGGAGCAGGAGAGGTGTCTCCATCTGCCTGGGGACACTGCTCCCCGTAGCCACTAATTGCTGTGTTGCTGGCTTGGTTGTATTTCTTCTTTATTACAAATGAGAGCATATACTAATAGCAGACACTGGTCCAGCCATCAAACCCTATTACCCTAAAAGCATCCTCTTCCCTCAAACCTTTCCCTTCTCTTCACCCCAGGCTTTGTTCATGAGGCTAAAAACACTCATTATAACAGAAGGGAAAAAAAACCCCAATTATAAATATGAGGGGAAGATAGCAATTGCTCAGGCTACCAAGAGAAACCTGTGGGGAGCTGTGCGATGGTGGGTCCCTCTGTGTCCTCTCTGACTGCCAGGTGTCACCAGGGAGAGGGAGCGGCTCCATGCCCTCCCCTGGTACCTAATCAGCTTCGGTCCCCAGCCCTGCGTGCGCACTCGTACTGCAATGCGGAGGCTGGGCAGACTCCTGCTTGCAGGGCATCCCAGGATGGAGAATGGGTAAAGGGGAGGGATACCTCCGCCATAGCTCATTCCATCTTTCTCCTCCTTTCATTTCAAGTTAATTAATTCCAAAATTGAAATTAAGAAAAAAAAAAAGAAATCATCATAGGTTTTCCAGTAGCTTTCTGTCACTGCAAGAGAAACGAGCAAAATCCCAAGTGCAATAGCTTGGTGCTCTGACTGCCTAACCCTTTGCTCCGCTCTGGGTTTGAAATAAATAGCCCAGCAGGTAAGGGAGAGGTTTGGGAGAGTTTGATTTCTTTTTCTTTTGGAAAAGTTGTTTTCCTCTGTGTCTTATTACTCTCTGCTGTGTCAAATTACTCTTGATCTGCTTAGACTTAGGAAAAAAAAAACCTATTCAAGTTATTTTTCATCATGTTAATTTTATTTATGTATTTCATGCAAAATTCTACTCGTCTCAGGATGTTGCTTGTGTTGTTCTTGCCAATTCGAATACATGGCTAGACAACAGGAGTTAACTAAAGAGTAGAAAACCGAAGATACACCCTAAAGTTCTGTGAGCAGATTACATTTTGTTTTTTGAAACGCATATTACTGTAGCCATCGTGTTAATTTTGTTCATATGAAGGTTTGCAAACTCTGTTTTTTTTTTTTTTTTAGGGAGATGCTGTTCAGTGAAGCTGAGTGAGGCTGCCAGTTAAGTAAAACCAATCTGTTGACAACTGCTAACGGGTGGAAACAACTCTGGCAGTAGTTTTCAGGTTGGAGTGATCTGAGGCTTGTCTTCCTCTGACAACTATTTAGATACAAATAATAACTGTTTGGTTTTTTAGGTCCTTAGCAGCCCTCATTTCTAACAGTTCAGAAAGCAGAGCAAATTAGGCTTAGAAAATGTAAACACGGGTCATCCCCAGCTGTGTTGCATTACGTGTAGGCAGAAACAGAGGGAGTGTTGATTTGCAGGCAAGCTACGTGGTTGTCAAATTATAATGAGATATCCACAGTATCATTTTGGTTAAAGGAATTGGTTTTGGTTAATGTTCTGTGCTTCCTTAGACACAGAAGGAAAATTAGAGGCGCTTTAGTGTTTTTAATAATTTTTAAGGGCGTTGTCTTAGGTAGAGATAGGGGTAATAAAACTAATGGAAATACCATTGGATGCTGTAGTAGAGCTTCCTTTAATTTTGGCTACCCCAAAATTTCCATCAGTAACAGCTTCCAGTGTGAAAACTGCTTCCAAAACTGTTCAAGCTAGTTCTGAAATAAAGAGTAGGGAAGAATTTCTCGTAGCCCATTTAAACCATGCTTTTTTGACATATCAGTAACCCATAACGGGGTTTTCCCTTTTTTTTTTTTTTTTTTCTCTTTTCCTGTGAAAGTATACCCCAGTTTTTGCCAAGTTTATAAAGCTCTAAAGAGGTACCTTGCTGGGAGGGGGTACATAGGCTGCTCAAAGCAAATGCTGGGGCTGTTTGGATAAGGTTGGAGATGGGAGTGGGAAGGACAGATGGAGTCTCCCTGGAGAAAAAGCCTCGGACAGAGCAAGCTTGTGCCTGCTGCCAGGTTTGCAGCCACACCAGGCAGTCTTGACTTTACCTTGACTCATGGGAAGCTGCAGATGAATATACAGTGTTAAACTTGGAAAAATCCCAGTATGAAGTGTCCTGGCCTCTTTCCTTCAGCTGTCTGTAAGACGCAACCTCGCTGCGTTGTTCTTCTGGCCCCGGAATCGAGCCGAGGGGAATCGGCACCCTGACAGGCTCCGGCCTCCCTTCCTCCCCACGGAAGAAGTCACCTTCGTGCCTGGATGATGAGAACAGGTTTTGAGTGTTTGGGACAGTACCGTTCGCTGGAATATTAATCAGCTCACATCGGGAAACCATTCATGAGAACGGTGCTATTTTTTAGGGAAGTACTGCGAAGCAGCTGCACACCTTCTAATGAAAATACTCATGTCGAGTTTTTTTAAAAGCTGCCTGTGGCAGCGTTGCCGTGCAGGAAGGATTTCCATATCAGATAAGCATGAGCAAGGAATTTGGGAGTAAAGTATTTGTTCTCTCACTTGTAATTTGGGGGCTTTTGGAAACAGTAAACCTTTTGATCTCAACTCTTGACTTCTGGTTGGCCTCTTACACATGAAGTGCTTTGTATCTGATTAAAAAAATTCTCCCCGGAAGAACATCAGTATCATCTGGTTACTTATGCACTACGTTTTCCTCAATTAGAGCCTGTCAGAGCTGCAAGGTCACACAGCCATCTTCCCACTTAGAAATCCCTGCGAACTGTTTAACCTTGATCTTCACTTTGCGGTGCTCCCGCGAGCGTGTGACTTGTGATGGAATAACTTAGCATGCAGAATCCATCGTCAGCACTGCAACTGGCAAAGAGGGGAGGTGGTTATTTATAAAGCCTTAGGCCATCGCACAGTTTTAATAGATGTTTGTTTCCATTCAGATACTAAAAATATTAATCTCAGCTGCAATATAATCTGATTTTTGGATAATAATGATAAGAAAAGCTACCTTTTAGAAATACTTTAAATTATTTAAGAGATCGAATTCTGCTTTTGCCTGGGTACAAGTTCTAATTAGTTTCCTGTTACCATGCATTTTTCCTCTTACCACAGCTTGCTTCTGAAATGATAAAAGATCATCAGAATAAAATTTTGCTGTCAAGAGGATGAAAAAGTGAAAATTTAGAGCTTATTTTTCTAAGTCACTTTCTGTGCACAGGATAGTGAAACAGCCACATAAGGCATCCACGTTATCACTGGTCTTTTAGTGCCAGCAACATGAGGCTTGCGTTATACTGCATTGTGTCACTATGACTTTTTTTTTAATGTTTGTATGCTTTATGCAGGGGTTTAAATTGAACTTAAATGAGACTATATTTTGTATACTTCTGCTTTCCTAGAACGTCGGCTCCTTTGGCTTTATTCTCTCCATTTTTAAAAATGTTATATGTTTAGTTATTCCGTGTAAAATAAGTGTAGTGGTTGTATTAAATTTGTGTGCTACAGGGCACTGTAGCCGAGCTTCTTTTCCTCTGAACATAGGAAGCAAGTGCTAAAGGAAGCAGGAATGATGCAGTGAACTTCAGACAGGTGCTGCATAGCAACCCTGAACCATTGCTGTGGTGTTGGAAGGCAGGAGACAGATGCCTGCGTACCTTTCCAGTCGTCAACAGAAAAGACATAGAATCATAGAGTAGTTTGGGTTGGAAGGGACCTTTAAAGGCCATCCAGTCCACCCACCCTGCAAGGAGCTGGGACATCTCCAACCAGATCAGGTTGCTCAGAGCCCAGTCCAACCTGGCCTTGAATGTTTCCAGGGATGGAGCATCCACCACCTCTCTGGGCAACCTGTTCCAATATTCTACCACCCTCATTGTAAAAAATTTCTTCCTTATATCCAGGAAACATATCTGATATACCTATATCCGTATCAACATACTGATAGTTGTTAAGGGGAAAAAAGGGGAAAAGAGTTTATAGTGACGGTACTGCAGTAGTGTAGAGCAGCAGGGCATGTTGCCCTTTGAATATTTTTTTTCTTACTGTTTTATATGCTGTTCCTTCGAGAAGTAGTTTGTTTCTCAGATGGCACTGAGCATCTGCAGCCCTCCTTCACGTGGATGGTTGTGTCTGTGTGTGGACATGACAATTGTAAAAATCAGACCTTTGATATTTAGATGAGAAAGGACAAATACAGCAACTGAGTGTTCTTTCACCTCATAGTCCCTATGTTCAGTGAATTGCTGTTTTGTAAATGAAGATTTTAACCTAGTTTCAGCCACTCTTTTGAAGAGACCAGGATGCCAGAGTGCCTTTGGACTTGCAGGTGAAGCCCTGCTTTGACTGCCTTTTTCCTATATGTCTGAGGATGCCATCATTTCTGGAAACAGCAGTTGACTGAATATCCAGATGACTTTTTCTGTGATTTTTTTTTTTTTTTTTTTGAGCGACTACTTCTACCATATGGTGAAAACATTTCTTGAAAGAATGACAGAGTTGGTGGAGTAAAAAGAAATGCTGCAATATCCCCATCCAAAATAGTACCTTGGCAGAGCATGACAGAAATAGGATGTTGTTCAAATTCTTTCTTTCTTTCCAAGAAGCTGTTAATTTTGAGCATTGTACAAAGAGAGCCTCACCTGGTGTTTTACATCCTGCTGGGCTTCCTTCTCTGCTGCTCGTTCCTGCTCTCAAGTTCTTCGAAGTGAAGACCATGAAAGAGGCCGAAGCTGAACAGTATTTCACAGTGTTACTCCTGAATCGTCCTCACTTTATCCCCAGCAAATCTGATGTGGGCTAAACCTGAGCTGAATGAATCTGTCCAGAAGACTTCTAGCATAAAAGGATAAAACATATGTCCAGTGAAGAGCTCTCTGGAGCCTATTACTAGTCAAAAACATTTTTTTCTTGCATTATAGTATTTTCCAGTCAGTTCATCCATTATGCAACTTTTTATGTGCGCATAATGGGAAACAATTAACTCTCAGTGAAAATCCCAATAGCCCTTTGGTAACTAAAATTTCAGATATGTCTCGTGGCAAACCTGAGCCATGGGTCTGTTGAGAAAGTTTGAACTTTGCCATCCTCTTTGTAACAGGCTGTGCTGCAACAGAAATAGTTGCTGCAGCTTTCCATTCCTCAAGAGTACCCTCCTGGCAGACTGTTGCTGTGCTTAGGATGGAATTAGTCTTATTAATACAATGATTTTATGATGCAAGGATTCCTTGTCATAGCCCTAGTCGCCTAGTGACGTATTTAGAACTTCATTTTGCTCTAATTTATAATGGACTAATATAATTTCTGTGCATCTCTCCATATGTATGCGCATGGTAACGTCCTTTGGAATAGTTGTAGGCCACTACCCCAGCTTCATCTTCCCTGTTCGCTGATCGCAGAGGCCCTGGTTATCTCCTGGACCCTCTTTACTTCTTCCTCATGCCACTTGAATTGGGACAGGCATGAAAATGGACACAGTGTGGCTCAAGTGGGGTGGGTCAGTGCAGGTTGTCCTGTGATCTGCTGGCCATGCTCCTCCTGATGTAGCCTAAGGCATGGTTTGCTTTATTCATGCCGAGAGGATGCTGGTGGCTTTGTTTTGGCCAGGGGCTGTTCCTAACATGCTGCACCGTCTGGTTGCTTCTGTGTCTTCTGCAAAACATGTTTGCATGACTGCAGTACTACTTGGGATGCTCAGAGCTGTAGATCTACTTCAGCCTGAACTCGTGATCGGTGCCGTGTTTGCAGAAAAACCTTTCTTGCGGAATACTTCTATAAATATGTATGAATATAAGCAATGGTTAACAAATTCCTCTATTTGAAAAGACAGTATCTCAGGTCATATATAAAATTCATCAAAATGGTCAAATACTCCTAATATTAAAGCTTCATTATTTTAACTCCTGATCTGGTTCAAACGTAGGTTTTATTTCCTGTCTCTACCATATAAAATTGATAATTGTAAGTGACTCTGTGCTTCAGAAAACTATGTGACTCTGGCTTATGTAGCAGTACTTTTGCTAATATGCAGTTTTTTGGCGGAGTGAACGGTATCCTTTCAGGATGAAACTTCTTTCTTTTGAGATGTTCAGTTCTGGTGAGTGGAAAGATTGAAAACCTTTGGGAATTAAGAATATATTTGTTTCATAGCTAGCAGAGTGTGAAAATGACAAGATGAGGGAAGGAGAAGGAGCACTTTCTGAAAAAGACCATTGGCAAAACCTCCCTGAAAGAAGATTTTATGAGAGGTGTAATTTCTCCATCATTATCAGCTGTTACTTTGAACAGTTGTGGTATCAAGAAGTGGTAAAGAGAGGTACAAAGAAAATGTAAAGATTTTGAAAACATTTACAGTACGGTGAAGTATTTGGCCTAATTTGAATGCTGCTGATAGCCACTATTAGGGAACACAGAACTTTGTAGTAGCTTTGGAGAGGAGTTGCAAAACATTAAACTTCAAAAAATTCCCTTTGATCCCTTCTAGGCGTGTTTGTGAACTAGACAGTACCACCCTCCAGAGGTTCCAACCTGGGCTTGTGCTGCCATGAAGTCAGGGGAACCCCTATAGCTTGCTTACCGTAAATTGTAATATGTTTAAAAGTGCACGTGTCGTAATCGAGTTTCGTTTTATTTCTTTGAAGCCAGCTAGGGTCTGTCTGGGTGTTCATAACGGATGTTAAAGACTCTGTGTCTGGGACACAAAGGGAGTGTTTCTGTTCCATGATTTCACGTCATCAGGAGGTTGGAGGAAAGAGCTGGTCTGGTATCTTTTCAATGGCAAAAACTTTCTGCAGGGCTGCAGAGTAATGCACTTTAATCTGGTAACATTTTTCTGTACTGAAAAGTGGTTACTAGCCCAGGAGCAAAATCTTCCCCTTCCTTCAGTGGCTATCTCTTCAGAAACCTATGTTCCGAAGAAAGAAGAGGTTTCCTCTAGAAATTGGCAGTTTGGGAGGTTGGGATGGTGGGTGAATTTCGGTATCTGGTGTCTGCATGAGCCTTGAAATACTTACTGCTACTATGACCTGCGTCAGTGTGGTATTTGTGTGTTGGCGGCTGTGTCTCAATATTCTGTTGTCTTTGGTGACGTGTCACAAGGATCAGCTGGATGTGTTACAGAAATCTCTCCAGGTTTTGTTAATATAAGGATTTACTGAGCTGTTTCCATACTGTGTACTTTGTAGGGCTTCATTTACTCAGTAGTTCATCTCCCCACGTCTTATTCTAGAGCTTTAAACCCTTGGTCAGGTCCTACCAGCTTCTGTTTGGAAAAAAGGAGGAAGTTTGCAGTAGGTGGGTTATTTTCAGCCTTTATTAACCCAAAGCCCAAACACAAAAGAGGAATGCTAAGTGGGCATGGAGGGCTTCCGCAGAGGTCGCCAGGAGCACGCAGCTTGGTGTACGTACAGGTCAGCTAGTAGCAACAGAAGAGAAGACAAACTCAGAAACCAGCCATTTTCTAGAGTAGGAAGGCAGTGATTAAAAGCAGCCCCATTGCCCTAGCAGACACAATCTCATCGTTCTTCACGGACACGAGGATGGCTGTGCCTCTGCATTGCTTCTCATTCGCCCCAGGCGCTGAGGCAGGATGCCAGGACAGAGAGGGGACTCCGTTCGTGTACCATGAGTGTGGCAACAGAGGACTAGACGTTGACTCTGGCTTTTCCGTACCAAACCCTTCCTTGCAAACCAAAGCGGAGCAGAGGAGTGAAGATCTGATGGAAGTCCTCTGGCAGCTAGCCAGGGTCCCAGCTGGAAACCTTGCTTTGTTTCTCCTTCTTTCATGGGAAGTACCCGCTGAAAGGGCCTCCTTAAAACTCTGCTGGTTCACCTGTGCACTGCAATTGTCTAGGTGTCACACTATGAATACACAATGTAATAAGTAAACAGAATTTTAAGCAGATTATACAGACAGTTGAAAAACACAAAAAAGCCCAAAGCCTCCAAATAACTGTTTTCCATTTTCACGGCTTGAATAGAGTTTCAGAAGGATTTAACCTTTGTTCTTTGATCATGGCACAAAAGAATATATACATGCAAACGAGGAGGCTGAGGTAATGATTATATGCAAAGATGCTGCTAAGTATATAATTTAAAACTGCCCCATGAGACACCCCCAAATTTTATATCCTAATTTTATTTTATAGTGCCATTTAGGAGAGGGATGAATTCACCTCTCCCACGCACTCTTTGCACCTGTTTTGTATAATGGGCAGATTCAAAATCCATCTTTGTAGGAAGTCTGCTCCATATTATTCAGATAATGTTATGCAGTATTTGTTAACCTAAATTTTGCCCCCCTCAGACACTTCAGTCTAGACTAATTGGCTGCATCACTTAGCATTTAAATTATCAAGCGATGGGGTCCGTGAAAATTGATCTCCCAGCGCTTGATAGTAATTCTTTGTTTTCTCCGTCTTCACTGAGAAAATTGCAGCAATTGTTCTGCAAAGCTTGAAGCAGAGGAAATAAACATATACTTACAGCCACACTTACAAACATGAGGAATAGATTTTTATTTTAGGGCATCATTATTTTATGTGATGGTATACTGAAACCAGGAATTCTCTTACCTTAGAATTACAAAATATTGCATTGTAACACACATCAGATAAAGTTATATGCCGATGAAGTATGTAAAAATGCAAATATTGATGAACCAAAGGAATTCTACAGCAGTCCTTGTAGTGACTGTCCTGTCACCAATATTTTTTTTTCTCCTACTCATAACTTTCACATTTCCTCCCCACTCTAACCCAACTTAGTGCCTCTTTACATTTCTACATCCTACAGAGCAGGGCCTTGATACCAGCTGAGGTGTCTGTGGCAATGCAAAGGCTAATAATAGAATTCAGAATGTAATATCAGAAACGCTGCTAACAGTGTTGCAGTGAAGTGCAACAGCCATGTTCTTCTACTGACAAAGGTGGGAAATTTACTTTTGTTGGGATTTTCTTTCTCCTAATCCACAAGCTGCTGCGTACATTTTTTCATTTAGCCCAACAGAAAGCACTTACTCCTGTGATAATACGCGCTTGAGATATTGCAGATGTCCATTGCTGTTCTGCCCAGGCCGGAGCGTTTCTCAGCGCTATTAGCAGTAGCACTTGTAGTGCGTGTACTCCTGGCTTCTCCATCTCGTATACCTCTTTTCAAGAAAGAGAGGAAGGGTTGAGAAGTACCAGATGCACCTATTGATCAGCGATGTCTAAGATTATGTCTGGATGCTGGAGTGCTCCTGTGACCCTTGCTGTAGTTGCACAGCTTCCAGCTATGGCTGCATGTTAGCGAAATGGCTGTTTGCACTGAGAAACCCAGACGTGGAAATAAAGAATTTGCCTCCTGTAATTTTTCGCATTTAGCAGATACTCTACTGACTGTACTCGGACCCGATTTCCAGGTGAGATGAGGTCTGAGACATGAGCTTTGTATTAGAGATTCCTCTAAACGTTTTGGAAGCTTTACCAGAAAAGCGAAGGGGCCAACTGCCCAGCCAGGAGTCGCAGGAGGGGAGGACGGGCTGTTGCACTGTCGCCAGTGACCTGCTAGGTATCTCAACTTATTATTCTTTAAGTTAAGGTATCACCAAGGAGCAGTGCTTCTGTGCTAGGTACTGCGTGTTGCAAAGCTCAGTTTTATTTCTAGCCCTTTATGACTGGGTAAATGTATCCTTTTGTCAGTTGGATACTTCTAGTGTTTGTGCCATAAGTTATATACTTGCATTTCATTAATGCTGCTGGCAATTGATCTAAGTGGAAGGGCTGCGGTCCGTCATTGCTGCATCTGAGATGTCTGGTCGAAGAGCTTTTGTGCTCCTCAGTTGTGATGTTCTCATCCGGCACAGGATTACTGTGCCTGCAGTGCACTGTTGGCATTGGCTGCCCTGGAATAACAAATGGTTTGTCCTTTTATAATCTTGCTCGATCACTTGAAATAACACGCCATCTTCTCACATGGAGCTGGATTTTCAGGAACGCAGTCTGTGTGAGGAGCCAGCTCTGTGCTGTCTCCGTAGCTTTCGCAGAGCGTGGGGGAGGCCGTGGGAGGGATGTGAGGACTGGCTGGGTACTGGGCAAGGAGGCAGGGGCGAAGTTGGGGTATCTTGATGCTGGTCCCTGAAGGCTCTGGGTGCCCCATCGTGTAACCAGTGCCTGGCTGGGGCTTTGTGGGCTCTGGAGGAAGTGGCCAGCTGCAGGGCACGGTTTAGTTTGTGAATACAGAAAATATAAGGCGAAGGAGCGTGGGTGTTTCATGCACCGGGTAGCTGTAATTACAGATTTGGATTCCTGGCAGCATTGAATGCACTGGAGGAGCCAGGGCCAGATGGGCAGAGTTTCCTGATGTCTACCAGGAATTATTTCAATGCATTTTCCCAGTTATCAGTCACCAATTTGTGCAACTCTCTTTTTTTTTTTTTTTTTTTCCCCTAAATAGGAGCAAATAAATATCAAAGTAATTTGCCTCACACAGCATCTCTCCATTACTGTTAAAATAGTGACACATGAACAGAAGTTGGAATGACTCCTTGGGGGAAGAGGGGGCATCCTCCTTTGTAAACATTTCAGCTGTCTTCCTAGATGCACTGCTTTTCTGGCCCACGTCCCTGTAGCATGTGAGCGTCTTGCAAATGATAATGTAATTACTGTTGTAATGGAGCTCAGGTAACAGGTAATGGAAAAAATGCCATTATTCACAGCCAGAGAGCAAAATGCAAAGGAGAGCTGAGGTGATTTCTTAAGGTTGTACACAATGTTCACGCAAGAAAAACGTTTTGAGCTAGCTTTGATAATTTTTGTACCAGCTCGGTTGTGAGGAGAAGGCTTAATCCTGTCTATTCTCAAGGAAAGCTTTGCCGTCTATTTCAGGATGCACTAGGAATGGTCTTCATTTAATTCAGTTTTATTTATTACCTCTAAGGTTTGGGAACATGCTATGTAAGGTAAGCTGGGGTGTAGACCACCAATACGTGAATGAGCTGCCTGAGAGGATGCTTTGCCCGATGAAAAACGCGAGTTTTCTTGTTCTGCCTGCATTCTGGTTTCTGCTGCACCACACAATGTACTGAAGTGTTGCTGAACTCATGCACTCAGTGCAGCAATTCTTGTACCAATGTACATGCGTTCCTTCTTACACAGAAATACAGTTTTAATCACATTTTTAAACTAGAGCAGAAGAAGTCATTTTTGGAATACGTTATTTGTGGGTTTTTTTGGAAGACAGTTTAGCTTTTATTTTTGTCACTACTGAAGACCATTTGTTTTTTTAGATAGTGGTGACTGTAACAGAATATTGACTGACGTTTTGGTGAAAGTCTCAGTGAGCCACGTCAAATTAATTATTTCCTCTTCTTGAGTATTATGTACTGATGCTCACTGCCATTAAACAGTTCTGTAGATCAGTAGGTAAGAGGAGGATTGAGTAAATATGTGAGCACTGGACAGGTAATGGAGGATCTTCCTTGATGAGGGCTGCTTCTGTATTTCACGGTCACGTTGCCAACCTTCCTTATCTTGCTTTGTGTGCAATCCTTGCGGCAAGTGACCAGTGACACCAGCAGCTGGGGTTTGACCCTGTGCCTTTTGCTTATCTTCCCCGTGCTCTGGTGGCTATGTGAGAATCTCACTTCTCTCTTTTGCTCTCCTTTAAGGTAAATCAGTAATCTTTAAGGCGTGGAGAAAATTTTGAAAGTAGGACTTCATCGTACGCTAGAAGTGAAGAAGCAAGGGAGGAGAACCTTGAGCGTGTTGTATATCAATCTCATAATTCAGAAGTTGAAGCCAAGATTATTTTTTAATGCTCACGATAGCAGTATTGCAGCACATAAAATAAAGTAATTGCTTTGTTATTACTGATGTTAGGGAAATTTTTAAAATTCAATTTCTCAATAAAAAGTGTGTAAATCCTCACTGAGCTTTGGCTGTGTTGCTTCTGATCCTGGTGGCTAAGATAAATAGAGTGAATGACCCGCTTGTGGCTGAAAGAATTGGCAACAGTGTTGTGAATCAATTTGCATGAAGTAATTACTGTGAACATCTAATTAATAGAATTCAGGCCTTTTTTAGTGTTCAGAAATAGTATAGGAACAAAGTATTTTCATTGTTTTGCCTTCCTGCCTGCCACTTGTAATTGTTTTTCACATGTTTTCGTGCACAGTTTAAATCCTGTGAACAACTCAGGAATAATTCATTATACCTGTTCCATAGGATGGTTGATCTTCATGATTTGGAGAGACTGGTTATATGGTTGATCGCATAAATAATATGTTATTTCTCTTTTCTTGATCAGATGATTGTTCTGCAGCACCTTATGGTCCATGATTGGAGAAACTACAGCCATCAGCTCAACTTTTGCTTTGCGCAAACATTGGAATAGAATACTTTTTGGTACAAACAGACTGAAGAAGCAAATAGAAGTGTGGCAGAAAAAAAACCCCCAAATTCCTAAATTCTCTAAAAGATTTTCCTTGATACTATCTTGAGCAATCAATACCAAAGTCACTGTTTTCTCAGTGTTCCATAGAGCTGCCTTCTTCCCGATGCAGATCTGTAGGCTGGAATATCATTCATTGATGCAGTGATGCTGATCATATTAAACCATCAGACTCAGTCTAGCCTTCTGTGGCACTCCTCTTATGCTCTTGTTTGATACTGGGCACAATATTCTAGAAATGTTGTCGGGAATGCTGGATAGAGGGAAATATCAATTTCTTTAAGCTTGCTGGCTACATTGCTGATACAGCCCGTGTGCAGTCATCCTTCTTTACCACAAGGGTATACAGCTGACTCGTGTTTCCCACTTCGGTTCACCGGAACCCCCAGGTCTTTTTTGGCAAAGCTGCTTCCTTGCCAGTTCGTCTCCACTCCATATATTTGCATAGGCTTATTCCATATGGGATGTAGGACTCCACACTTGTCATACTGAACTTCCAGAGGCTCTTATCAGACCGTTCTTCCAGCCTCTTGAGGTCCCTCTGAATAACTGTCCTGCTCTCCAGCATGTTGTCCATCAGTTTGGTACCATGAACTAATTTGCTGAGGGCGTATTCTGCCCCACTGTTCAGGTTATTCATGAAGACATTCAGCAGTATTGCCCCCAGTGTCAATCCCTCAGAGACATCGCTAGAAACTGGCCACTAGTTGGACTTTGAACCACTGGTCACGATCATTTCAATCAAGGATACACTCAATTTTCCTCCCGCCATCCCCACTTTTCTAGTCCCTGTCTCACCAGTTTGGCCATGTGACTTAAAGATCTGTGTCTCAAAGAAGGGACTCTTAATCCTCTGCTCTTCTCCCACCCCTGAAACCTCCTCCAGTGAGAAAAAGTCCTAGTTCAAATTAATGACAAAGATAACTCTAGAGAATGTTACATGCTTGATGGTGGGTGCTCCAGATATGGCATGTACACCATGGTCATCCTACTGTCTGGTTGAGAGTCAGGTCCAGGATCTTCATCAGAGGCCCAAGCTCTGTAAGCTGAGTGTGAGTATTACACACTCGTCCTGGTTTGTTCTCCATCTTCTTGGTTGAATACTAATTTACATGTCATCTAGGAAATGGAGATTATTTTGGCAGTCATTAATCAGCAGATCTGGTTCGTCACTCACGTGACCTCTTTATGTGTCCATCCATCCTGTTGATTACAGGGACAGGGCTCCTGTTGCCATCGCTTCTTCCCTTCAGCAGCTGTTCCCAGGGCTGAGGCTCATCACTGATCTCCTTTGCCAAAAATGAATGGGCAGGATTGTAGTAAAAAAAAAGTAAATGTGATTGCTCAATATTCCTGGGGGGGGGAAGTTTTGAGACCAACACCCACGTGGACACATTTAGCGCTGTATGCTAGAATGATGATCATATGAGTTTTTTATGCGGCATATATGAATTAAAAGAACTGAACAAGAAATTTTGGCCAAGGAGAGTTTAGGAAAAAACAAGTCATGTGAGTGTTTTCTTTCAGTCTGTTTAAAAAGTATTACCTTTATTTGCTTAGATAGTATTTCTTCCGGTCACTTTGACTCCCCTTCTATACTTTCTTTCCATTATTATTTACATTATATCAGTCATGAGGTTGTACTTCTGTTAGGAGCAGGGTGAGTGTTTTAAATACAAATTATTCTGCTAGTGTACTGGCGAAAGGGTTGCAGCTGTTCGCCGTTTAGATATTCGAACCGTGGAGATAGGCCGAGGGCAGGTATCTACATCTCTTGCGAATAGCCTACTCAAAACCTAATTTAGGATAACATGAAAACTTTGGTTGAATCATAATGAACTGCAGATCAGGGCTTTTTGTCAATTTTGGTCCATTTGAGCACAATGAAAATGCTGTTCAGTTTATGATCTCAAATAGTTCTTGCTTACTATGGTAACTGTGTGGCAGAGCTCAAGTTTATAACAGAGCAAAAGCTCTCTGGAATGTTAACGGTCAGAAATAGATACCTCTGGACACTTGGACGTGCCTGTAATTACCCAAATTGTCTTTCGTGCTTCAAGAAAGTAACTCCCTGGGTGTGTCGCTTTGGGATTTAGCTGAAAGGTTCAAGGACAGACATCTGATTTTTTTTTTTTTTTTTTTTTAATATAAAGTGCAGTGTGTAAAATTTAAGCCTCAAATGTTGAAATAGTGAAATTTCTTTAAAAAATACATTTAGATTGTCACCCTAACAACAAAGAATTTGCAGGAAAATTAAAGTTGAGGAGGCATGAAGAGCTTTTAGATTCACAATCCATTTGGAAAAAAAAGGAAAAAAATTAGAAAAAATACGTCTTTTTACACACAACATGTTTGAATTCAATGAAATATAGACAAATATTGACACCCTGTAAATTAGACCAATGTGGCTGCTTTTCCCTCAGACAAAGCTGGAGCACTGGTCCAGGCTGCTGAGGTGGAGTTTTCCAGTAGGAGTAGAGAGGTGGTGCCCCAAACAGATGATTTAGGGGGAAAGAAGCTGTGTTTGGGAAGACTGTCATCAATAGTTTTCGTTAGTTCCTGCACATTTGAGTCATCTTTATATGTATTGAAGAGCACAAGTATGTTAAGTATTTAATAAATACATTTAGAAGTTGGAGAGATGGGTTCAGACATGCTGCATTTCAACGCAAACAAAACAAAGCTCCCGAAGAATCTTGTGCATGTCCCTAAATCTAAGCACTGTTCTCTTTGAGTCAAATAATTAGAGTTTCCTTGGTGATCTTCACGTGTCAAGCAGCGAAGATTTAACTTCTTGTTAATCCTTTTCTGTTTTAAAGAAAGTATTCTTAACAAGAATTAACAGTGCATGCCAAAGGCATGTTATTAAGTAATGGGTGGTCCAAGTGTAGGCTTCTGGTTTAGGATGTCCAGAGTTTTTTGCTTAAACAGGCACTCACCGTACTTGCTATATTTACTTACAGATATTAGAAGTTACTAGAAATTCTGTGTCCTCATTTTATTATTGAAATAAGGAAAATTTGCATATATTGATCTTTGAGATTGTGACTGATTTTCGAAGTTAGGAATCTGCAGATGTTTGCATATCCCTAAAAAGTGAAAATAGAGAAGCTAAAAATTTGTATATATGTATGAAATCTCTGAAGCCCATGTCTTTTTTTTTATGAAGAAGCTTTACTCTTTATAGAATTGCACCTTGTGAATTCTGGGTTTTTTTTCTATTTATCTGCAAGTAGTCTTGGGTCCTCAGTTCTCTCTAAACCCCGGGAACACCATAGTAATCCTGTTAAAAACCCTTAGTGCTGTGTGTATGTCCCAGTGCAACTGGAGGGATATTCTGTTCAGGTAGTACTGTTCTTGATGTAAGAGGGAGAAGAACAAGTTGAGTTTGAGTCCAGGTGGAGGCCTAGGTTCTGACTGTTGGGTGAAAATACGTTTTATTTTGCAAAGGAAGCAATCATAATATGGTAATGTCTGAAATCCTTCAAGTACAAATCCAATAATGTTAATCTTATAAAGTACTTTTTTAGTACAGATACTCCTTTACTTTCACTGTGTTGTTTGTCCTTACCTCTCTCAAAGAAAAATGTGGCCAGAAATGGAGTTAATCAAGCTTTTGGCAGTGACATGTACATGAAGACTCTGCGAAGAGGAAGAAAGGTACATGAAAATGGAAAGCGGGACAGAAATAAGTTTGTCTGCCGGACACAACAAGGCTATCTGGACTGAAGAGCTTGCAATCTATATTTAGGTGATGAGAAGCAGCAGTCGAGAGAAGAGGAGAAGAGAGGGCAACAATGCAGAAGTCATGCAGTGTGTTCATCCATGTAAGCATGTGCTCACACCTCCATGGGGTATGAAGGCGTGGACTCTGAAGAGAAGTTGCAATCGTGATGCTTTTGTGAAATATTTTCCCTTAAATGCAAGGAATTTAGAGTGAGATTTACAATGAGAGCAAATGAAAGGGAGATAGAAGGTCCAAGGGCTGGAGGTGCTAGAGTAGATGGATGAAGGCCGGGTTGTCTTTGTCATCTCCAGGGAAGCTGAAGGTCCCTGCCAGAGAAGGCAGCTGCAGATGTGGCTGGAGGGCTGGGGAGTGGGCAGAGCTGGAGAGCTGGCTTGTTGTGCGGCTGCCCTTCATGAGAGAGACTGGGGCAGGCCAGGCAGGGGAAACAAGAAGTCCTCTGCCCTTCTTGTTTTCATCATCCTCATGACTGGGGAGGCCGCCTAAAACATTGGATAGAACGAAATATGGGACCTGCTTATATGGATACTCAAGGCATCAGAGTGTCAGAAGGAGAAATTGAAGCTGATCTGATTTTGTTATTGTATACAACACTTTACCTGGGATGCACACCGAAACGCACCGTATCTATAGTCACATTCATGTTCCAGTATGCTAAAAGCAGATATACTTGTAATGAACTTGAGACAGCTGTAGGATATTCTAAGTCCAAATAAATTTGATCCCATAAATTTAGTTTGAAGGCGACTCTGTCGTGCTGTGACTCTGCCCTGGGTGGGGAGGGGGAAGAAGCAGAGACTTCCTGCATTTGTTTTTTTTTTCCCCCCTACCTTTCTCCCTCTGCCACGTTGGACATCTAGATGCTGTATTCCAAAGTAACACCATCCCACCCCATATGATGTTTCAACCACTTCAGAGCCGAGACACTGTCTATTCCCCACTTCCTTCCTTTAGAGAGAGATTGTGAGGAGGTTTCTGCTAGGAACTGGGACTGGGCGAGTGCTGGAAAAGATGCTGATCATAGTTTAATTTTGTGAAGCCGAAACTGAGAGGTGTCATCTAATTAAGTCGCCATTATCTTCCATAAACTATGTCAGTCATTAATGGAAACATAGTTAAGTATAACAGTATTGCTTTTGTTAAATAATCTGCTTATTTATATGGCCTTGCAAAGACGATAAAAACTGTTGGATGTTTTCCCCCTCCTGTGAAGTAAGGCTATCTGAGGTTATCTGCCCTCAGATCATCCCTATCCCAGAACTTATTTTCCTTGTTTTGTTCTGTCAGCCAAACATAATTCGGCTTTTAACACTGTCTTGCAGTCGCAATAGCTCCTCTCTGCTATTTCCCGTCTCTTTACTAAGCCATCAGATGGCAGCAACTCCATCATTAATTATCAGAGACGGAGGAGCAAGTTTACTTTGTCTTCTTTGAAGCTCACCCAAGAGGAATGGAGGAAAGGTGGTGGCAGCTCCACGGGTGGCACTTGCTGCCCCGAGGTCCAGAGCCAACTCCCCATCGCATGCTTGCGTAGCTCTTGGCTGTGGAAGGGAGGCTGGTCGTTCCCGCCTTGCTAGCAGATCCCTTTGGAAATGTCCCCTGTGAGAATACCTTCTTAGCAGCCAAACGAGGAGCTCCTGGCAGAAGGATGATCTGCGTGTGGCCCGGGGAGGTGTGATGCTTTGTGTGCCGTGCTGTAGGTAAAGGTCTTCTGTAATCACCTCTTAATTACATTACATTTAGCTCCTGACCTGTTTTCTTGGAGCCTCTAGCCAGAATTTGATGTTCACTTTCCTGTATCCATCTGATAAATGTTGACATAGATTTTTTTTTGTTGTTATTAGAGACATTGGCCCACTTCCTTCAGTCATCTCCTGCTGCAATTACCAATTTCTTAATGATGAGAAATGCTTGACTGATAGATGGTTGGCAATCTGATACTCAGTTGTAATGATGAACTAGCAAGATTATGCTTCCTTAACATTCATGATCTTTAAAAAAATAATCTTCTCCCAGTCGTATTCTCAATTAGAAAAAAAAGCTGGATGGTTTACTGGATTGAGGAGAGGTTGTTCCAAAAAGCATTGCCTTGGGTGATCTGGAGGAGCTCTGTACTGATTGCTGCTTTTCTTCTTCCGTCTCTAGTGGTGGCATTCAGAAGGATATAATTTAGGATATTAATATTTTCCTTAGAGATATATTTTATAAAATGGTGGAGGCTCTAGCTGAATTCTTAACTTTTTGATACAGTTTTCAACACCTCATGTAATTTGAGACCTTACAAGTTCCCACATACCATGATAGTATGTCTAGATAAAATGTGTAGATAGAAATGCAAGCAAACATAGTAGCAGATTAATTGCTCTGTATTTTCTTTAAAATATCATCCACGATTCCTTAAAGCTGCTGCGCTTTGCCACAGCTCTTGCCAAAAGTGCTCTCCAGCTGTGCTGATGGAGCACCGGTTGCTGCCGGCAGAAGGGAAGCGGTGGCTCACTGCGTTCCCTGGGCAAAGCCCCCTCCCCTTCTGACTGCAGGTGTCAGGCTTTGTGCAGCAAAGCTGCCTAAAGAAGATTGCAGGTCGCTTCGCCAGTATTAACCCTTGCACTTTTCACACCTCCAGCAGCATGGATAATCCGTGCTCGAGCGTTTTTAAGGAATGCTTGAGCTGAGCCCAAAGGAATGAATGTACCTCTATGGCCAGGGATTGTGGCAGGCAGAAAATTGTTCTGCTGTTTATTTTTAGTTGTCACAATGGACAACGTTTAGCTCCTTTCATCATTGGAAGACCAACTGTTTTCAATTTTTCCCAGTTATCTGTCCTCAAACTGATAGTGCAGTTCAAGAATGCAGCCTGGAAGCCTGTCTTTGTGAAACGTGGGTTCTGTGGAGCCTGCACAAAAGAGAAGAACTAGCATTGTGAGACTTTTAAACTTTTTTTGTGGACACGTAATTATTTGAATAGATCTGAATTAGAAAGGGCAATATATATTCAAAGCATATACGTAATGTATATAATACATATGTATTCCCTATCCCTGTAAGTAGGAACTGAGTATGGCAGTTCTGTAGAAGCACTGAAATAAGAAATGGATCTACTTGTCTACTAGTTCAACTGTTTGTTAATTTAATGTTTTCCCTGGAATAAAAATATTTCCAGTTTTAGAAACAGACAGGAAAGGTGATCTCACCTCTCTGCGTTGGAATTGCTGATGATCTGGTCAATCTGCATTTAGCTGTAGAAGCATTTTATTTCTAACCAGAATAGTATCTGTGGTGACACATCTCAGTTCAGAATATTGCACTTCTCCAGGCTAGAGTCTGAAAAATGCTTCAAACCAGCAAACCAGTTTGGAAGCACTCTGCCTCTTGCTAGCAGGGAGCTGCTGATTGACCTGAAAGGTGCTTTCACCTCCAGTGCAGTCAAGAAGCTGGAACTGGGTGGATGGGAGCTGCACTGCTCACTGCTAGGCTTGGCTTTTTGATGTGGCTGCATTCCCAGTGGAAAGTGAATGATGTAAAGGGTTTCTTCAGTGGTACTGTGATGTAGGAATAAGAAAAGATACCTCGTCTAAAATGTAGTGCAAGGGAACGGGGAACTTGAGACCATTTACCTTCATCCAGCCTTGATTAACATTGAGTGATGGATTTATTCATAAGCATGTTAAATCTAACTAAAGTCACATACAGCATCGCAAAAACTTGAACAGAGTATAATAATACAAAAATAAACGTATATAAAGTGTAATATATTTGTGCATTAAAAACACGGTATATTTGTGTTAAAAAAAATAAAAATCATCAGCACACAATTAAGAACAAATACTGTGCCACAGAAATATTTGTTTTAACCAGATGGTCTTAAGTAATGCAGTCAGAGCTGTGGTCACAGTACATTAGTTTTGTTTCCATAGTAACACTAGTTTGGCAGACTGAGTTATTTAGATCTGCACTGCAGTGTTCATACCAGTCTAATCCTTGTATACGTGCTTTTATCGAAATTGAAAATGATACTTAGGCGGTCATGCACACTTAAAAGTGTGCAGACGTCACGAGAAGTCAGATTTCCACAAAGCAAGAATTGGACAGAGAAGGGCAAATTTGCTCGATCAGACAATGACTCCAAAACTAATTGTAAAACTATTTATCAGGTTTTGATTTATATTGGTAGATAATGGTCTTTTAACTTGCCACTTTAGACGTCGCTGTCATTCTAGGATGTGAGACCAGCAGATGTAGTTGTATATGTACAGTCCACGTGTACAAATGATGTTTATTGTTTAATGTTGGTATTGATTTTTTATTAAAGGTAGTGTAAATATAAATGTATAAATAGCAATTTAAATATAGCCATGGAGTGTGTGGAAGCGGCGCTGGGCAGCGCTGTGTGCTAGCGAGCGTGCTGGAGGCAGCTCTCGATTGGTAAGGGACAAAGCTTAGCTCCAACTTTTCCGTTCCTGTGAAACTTTAAAAGAAGCTAAAGGGAAAATAACCGTAAGCAGTTAGTACAGAAAACATGTTTATCAGCTAATCTTAAGTTACGACATGCATACTGAGTTGTGCTAAAGAGCTGAATTGTGCAGTGACTTCCAAGATTTCTCAGTGAAATGAATTTAATTTAGATACAGTAAATCACATTATTAGCTGTGATAAGTTGTATGCTTACACAATATGCCTTGAATAATTAAGAGTGATGGTGATCTATGAAATTTAGACTCAAACTGTTCTGCCAGATGGCAACAGCCAGAGTTCTAATACATTGTTTACTGGAGAAACGTGGACAGATACCGCAGCGCTTCGGGACACAGATTGGATGTCCAGGTCCATCTACAGTTGGAAATCCCAGTTTATAGCACAACAGAAATAACTTTATATCTTTTGTAAGCCAGTCAAAGTTTGGACTCTTTCAGACGTTTGTGAAAGTACTGTTTCCTTGAAACGTGAATAGCAAGTAAGATGATGGATTTGCAGTACGCTGTCACTAAAAGGGACTTTGCCTGTGGGTGCTCTAAACCAGCAATTTTCCTTTTGCCCCCTGGCACGCCAGCAGAACCCTAATTACAGAGAGCCTTGAGGCACTCAGAAACAGGAAAGGATTCAGAATTGGGTTAGCAAGTTTTGACAAAGGCCAATAATCTAATTAAAAACAAATGTGCTTTCCTTTTCAACTACAAGTGAACAAATCAAGTACAGCTAGATCTTACTTCTTATTGATCATTTTAAAAAATATTATCTTAAGATAATGTGTCTGAAGTGTATAAACAGCAAAATTCATATTTTTAGCAGTAGTGTGTTGAGCACTTACACGGAAAGAGAGAACATATTTTACTGTGTCAAATTATGGGCCTGCATACTTTTTCCAGAGTAACTGGCTTGCTTTTCATTCAAATTATAAGTGTCTAGTTATTTTTAAAGTTGTTTTAGCAAAAAAAAAAAAGGCTTGTAAGAGGAACAATTTAATAGTCGATGTGTCATTTCCCTCTGCCACCACAGAGACACTGGTCACAGTCCTTATTTGACGTTTGAGAGGCCTGGGCTGCGCGTGTGCCCTGCGGAGGCAGAGTCATATGGTCCGTATGAACCGAGCTTTCCATTAGTCTTTGGAAATGCCTCTAACGCTGGGACTCTGGGCAGGCAAAGAACTTGCCTGAGGAAGGGTAAGGAATGCATATTTCTGCCATGTCAGATCTGTTGTACACAGAACGGTGGTTTTCCCCAATATTTGACTGTTTTCCATATTATAAACATGAGCCTAGTGGCTGACTCTTTCCTTTGCATTTTGAAAGCTTCTCCCTGGAGCTGGTGTTGCAAAATTGTGTAGCTGTGGCTGTATCCATAAACAGCATCCTATAATGCAAAAATATATAAAGTAATTTTAAACCAAAATAAAGTAAAGATTTAATGGGAGAAAGCAATACATACCATTTCTAATACATCACGCTTTGCCTGAGTGTTGCAGCATATAAGAAAATATCATGACACTTCAGGGTTATCTTGAATATGTAAGGAGTCATTAGTTTAAATCATCAACATCAGTTTCGAAATGACGCAGATAGAAATATTTTTATTTCCATTAGAAGAAACACCTAAGAAGTCAGTGATGGAAGTAGGTTAGGGGAAATTATTGTGTACTGTTTTTCATGGGCTTTTTGCTTTGCCTTTGATGTAACATTCAGTAGTGTTTTCAGAAGTAGCTAGACTCATAAATAATTTATGTCTCATTGATCTTTTAGGTGATCCTGAATTAAGAAAAAATGTTTGTGGTCAGTTTTTCTGCTCCCTGTAATGGTTCCATTGTTGGGGGCTTTTTTGCTAAAACTTTGCTTAGCAGTGCAAGAGAAGTTGTTTGGTTTTCAGTTTTGAGTAGGAAGTGTAAGCTAAGGAATGCATTCCCAGTACAATAACTGTTAGTAATAGATTTTAATTAAGAACTGCCTCGGGGGGTATGTTGGGGATGCAGGATCGGGCTCTGCTGACCATACACCCTGCCTGCCGGGCAGTGGGAGGTGTTCTGTGACGCACTGCGACAGCATGGTTACCCCATCTTCAGGTAGAGTTGCCTGATGTCTGGCCAGCTCAGGGCAGCAGACTCGGCCAGCTTGCCTTCATCTTGAAACGATCTTGGTAGAAGTGCACTGAGTGTTTGCAAATCTGAGCTCTTAAGCGGTTCTCATATTTATTCTAGGCAAAAAGCAATCACGAGTTATAAAAGAGATATCCCCACAAAGATTGCTTTAGAAACTTAAGTTAAAGTACTGCTGGGACAAGGTGTGATTATATTTTGTTGGTGTAATGTGTGATAGTATTACAGCAAAATGCAATTTTAATACACAATTCTAAATACAATTTTTCACTTAAATAAGATTTTTTTCATTGAAAAAACTATTTTTTTTTCTAGTAAAATAAATGAAATTAAAATGCATAGTAACAAAACCAAAACGAGCTTCTAAGAAAGTGAGCACACACTTGACTATTCTACTTTCTCCTAATTGCAGGGAACTTTTATTAATATGCCCTAAGTTAGAAAAACAAAAAAAAAACCTTTTATGGGATTTAGAAAGCACATGAAATGATCTGAGTGTAGCTCGCTAGCATGCTCTGATCCAATTTCACCTCTATTCCAGTAGCAATGAACTGTTGCTAGCACCTTTAAATCCTGTTATTTAGATTCAGTGTGTTTTGATTAAATACATTTTAATCAGGGAAATGAAGACATTTTTGATTTGTTGCCCCTTCAGGAGGGAAAGGACTGGGTCCTCCAGGAGGTTAAACTGGAAGCATGCGGGTTTTGTGATTGATGGCGTTTCATTCCTGATCCAGTGCTAGCAGCAATCATGAGCTCTAATTTAGACTACGCTTATCTCCCCCTCCAACAGGCATCCGTGTCTTCTGAACTTGCAGGAATAAATTTATAGACCCAAACAGTAACTTGTGGGAGATTAGACTGTGCCAAAGTAAAAAGCAGAACTTTGAACCACGCCACTTTTTAGGCAAGATGGCTTTGCAAGAGCTAAGCCAGCCAAAGAGACCATCAAATGATATTTGACAAATGTATTAACTTTTAACGCCTTTACATGTACCGGCTTGTCCTATCTGACCACGTGAGGTGTAACAGTGCCGCGCAATACATACCGTCCATAGCAGCATGCCAGGACATTTTCCGTGGTGCCTCGGTATCTGCTATCAGTTTGGCTGGCAGATACACTCAGACTTGCTTGACAGCAGCTAGCCGCAATAGTGAGAACCGGTAAATGCATGAAAATTTTTCGTAACGTTTTGACATTTTAAAGCATCTTCCTGCTATATTTTTAGCAACAGAGGAATGAGTTGTGACAGACATTTAGACCTTCCTCGGTGCTCGGAAATACCTATGGCCTGAGCAACATGGTGTTTTAATTAAACGATGAGATGGATATGGAACCAATACCTCGAAGCACTTGAGCACGACTAATTTTAAGTATGTGAATATTGTGCTTGTACTTGGCTGTTGTCAGCTGAGTTGGAATGGCAGGCTGTCAGACTGATAAACCGTAGCTGCTGGGGTCAGCTGAGGGCTTAAAGCTAAGCATCAGCTTAAGCATCTTTTTCTGCTGGTGCCAGTGGTGGAGCAGGAATACTGTCCTGGAGCATTATGGCCTCTGTCAGGATGGCTGTCTTGCAGTTCATGTATGTTTTTTTTTAAAAGCACACTTTTCACTTGGCCCTCTGCTTCTTCATCTTCTTATTTTTCCAGTATTGTTATTTGAAAATAAAATGCAGTCAGTTTCCTATTAACTGAATGTACGCATACACCATTTTGCTGCAGATATATTAGAATACGCATAAAATCTGTCTTATTTTTATTTCTAAACATCTTTTTTTCTGCAGTCTGTATAGAGCATTCTTTGTCTGCTTTTAGCTTTTTATCAGTAGATAGCGTTACGTTGCTTCCAGAAGGAAAAGATGCACTATTGAGTAAGTAGGTCATGGGAACAGCCAAATGATGGTGTTTCTGCAAAGAAAGGAAGAGGAGAGTTAAGGCTGTAAGTGGGAAGACTGCAAGTGGAAAGCTGCTCTGAAGACAGACAGGTATCTCCTGGGATGGGGGGATGTGCGCTGCCCGCGGCGTTTGGTTCCACAGAGTGCTGCGTTGCCAGTCAGTGCTCGCTGAGATGATCTGCTCGATCAGTTTACTACAAGTGTCCGTCTTCAAGATTTACTCCTATAGATTGCCCTTCCTAAAGATTGTACATTTTTCTACATTAAATGTACAAAACTTGTTAGGGTGCGGTAGTGGAGGAGAAGTTGTCTGTGAGGATGAGTCTCTCCCCACCCAAGAGAGCCTTGGCCATTTCTGCAAATTAGTCGTGAGAGTGGACATAACTCACTTGGATGCAGAAGGTGTAACTGCTGGAGGTTTCTGGGAGATGGAAGTGTAGTAGTTGCTGTAATACCACTTTGACTGGTTTTCTTTTATTTTAGAACTCAGGTTACAGCTTAGAACTTTGTTCTTGAAGCCATTGGCCAAGCTTGTATCTGGAGTAACCTCATTTTTATTTGAATTATTTAAAATCTTTCTGATAAATGTGTACACAATGATTGTAAAAAAAATGTGTAAACTCAAGTTATTCTGATGCTAGGCAAATTTTTCCCTTCTTTTTTCTTAAAATTTTCTTCCTTGTTACCCTACTTAGAAAAAGGTTCACTTTCTTCCTAAAAAAAAAAAAAAAATTAGAAACAGAGACTGATGATGTTACCTTGGTGATTCAAGAATGGAAGAAAGGAATGGTGCTTCGACTAGGTCTGTATACTTTAAAAAGCATGGAACAACATTGCAAAATTTTTAAGCAAGTTGGGTTTTGGGAATCTTTTGTACTTCATTTCTGTGCTCTATACCAGTTACAGCCATCATGCATGTCTGTGGGATGGGGGAATTCTGAACCGCTGACAGGATCTGCAGAAAAGAGCTTTGCAGTTGGCTAGTTCATACATTCTTTAAACAGAGGCTGCAGATGGAAGAATACAATATTTTAAGCCAAATGTGTCTGACTATGTATGGATGACTAAGTGTACTTAAATGGTCAACAGATAACTTAAGATTTCAGTATGTTGTATAATTAAACAATAGTGTTTAGACCATTCCCACTCTCAGAAAGTTTTCTTTAACTTATCCAATGAGTTAAATTGCTCCGCAACTGAAGAAATGCAAAAAATTTTATGAAAATTTGAAAACACTGTGGCTAGAAGTCAATGGTGTGCATAATTTGTGCCAAGGCTTTCTGCACTGGGCTGAGAGGGCTGCAGGGTTGGTGACCCAGGGAGAGCAGACTGTGGGGATTTGAAAAACATACCACATTTTGACTGGATTTTAGGAATTGGTTCAGCTGATGTTATAAAAAATAGTAGTCCTTAAAGAGCCTGTAGGGAAGATAAATGGTCTTTTTCAATGTTATCCCGTTTTTTCCTCATGTTTCACATTTAAATTTTAAATACATTTAACATTTCAACAGTTCGTGTCAGAGATTTTAAATAATTACTACATTGAGCTAAAAATGAATTTTTAACCTCTTTTCTTCTGAAGCAAGGAACATGTAAATTTACAGTTATTTTCCTGGCGCAGTGCCGAAACATCTCTTTTGTTATCATGAAGAAAAATAGAGAGGTTTGATTAAAACCTTGCTCAGTAATTAACTGTCTGTATTTTTTCTCCTGTAGACATTGTTTCATTATGGTGGTACTTGTTGTAAGGCTCCATGGAATTTTAATACATCCCTCAAATGAACCCCCAGACAGTCTTCAGGATTTTTATACTACGTTAGCCATTACATAAATACACTGCAAAAATAATACACGCCTGCTAATTGCAAGCATTTAGTTGTGTAGATTATTAATTTAGCATGAAGAGCAAATGATGGGCTATATTCTGCTATCTGTTGCAGCAGTCTTGCACATATTTTAAAGTTCTGTAAGTAATTTCATTTCGAGTAATGAATGATGCATCTAGTAATGCATCTTAAACTGAATACTTGCTGAACAAATTTATTAATACGCAGCCTTGCTCAGTGCTATCTATTCAAGATTGCTTCTGAGAACTGTAAGAATGAGAAACCTACGTTAGGGAAAGCTCACTCTTGAGTTTAATGACATTTTAAGCTACGTGATGTGTAAAGGTTGTAGAATAACTTGTATTTAATGGGGCATTCAGGAAGCGTAGGGGATTAAAGCTACTTTTGTGCAGAGAGAACTGGTTAAAAAATGTGAATACTATGAGGGAAAAGGCTGCAGAGGGGCGCGTGATTGCTTTGGGGTGGAAGTTGCCTCTTTGGAGCTAAAATTAACTAGATCTTTTCCAAATTTTGCCTACACTTGGATACCCCATAAAATAACTATAGGACGTTTTTTGATAGTGAAAAGGCCATAACCAGTATCAGTCATGTTTCCCATATTCAGAGATTGCAGGCAGCAGTGCTTCGGGCTCTGTTTTTAATTTGCTTGAAAGAAAAAACATGGCTGCTGCATAGAACATTGTCCGGGAAGGGCTTTAGAGACGATGGTCCATGGGACCTGCATCAAGGGTGAGAGAGCTGATGCCTTCTTTTCCAGGGCCTTCCATTCTTTCCAATTTTAACTTCCAAGAGAGAATTATTTTTTAATCCTTGTTCTTGTTCACCCCAGGCTGCACGCCAGCAGCTGCCACCTTCTCCCTCAGCTTCCATTCTGTCATTGCCTGGTGCTGGGTGGCATTTCTGAGACACCTCTCTCCTGCTTCTGCCTTTCCTGGCACAAAACCACTCTTTTATTCATTTTCTTTTCTTTTGTATATTTTCCCCTCCTCACATCAAGCTGCTAAAGGCCTGCCTAATTTTTACAGGTTTACATGCAGTACATGAGATCCTCCACCCATTTTGCTGCAGACACGACCCTCGTGATGAGCCTCTCTATTATATAGAGATTTCCTTGACCTTCAAGTGGAGAAGAAACCTTTTAACTTCCCAGTTCTCTTTTAAGGAAACAGCTGAAAACTGAATTATTTAAAGGAGTAAAACCAAGTCCTGGCATGCAACCTTGTGAAGGAAACTGGAAAACTCTGTACAGGCCGCGGCAGCAGCAGCAAATGGCGTTGCTGGGCTGAGTGAGCTTTTACAAGGGTGACAGCAAAGTGCTGCACGGCAAGCACGTGGAAATACAGCGTCAGCGAAGTGAGCAGCTACAGAAAATAGATTAATCTGTGAAAGTATACAAATCTCCTGTCTGCATTGGCTTCTGTGGGGTTTTGCCAAAATACGTGACTGTGATGATGGTATTTTTTAACAAAGGCTCTGTAATTGCCAAGGACATCGAGGCTTGGTCAGCTGGTGTAGTTAGATATAACAAGCTGTTCTGCAGGATACAAAAATGTTTCTGCGTAGACATCTCTAATTTAATAAAGCAGAGACGTCTGCTTGCTCAATCAAGGTGGTAGCTTCTTTTATTTTAGTCAGAATTGCTCATATGCTAACATTAAAGCATGAGTGGTTTCAGTTCTGTTTGCAACCCTTCTGTCTTAATGCGCGTTAATATGCTAAAATCCTTAGGTTTGAGGTTTAGTATTAAAAAAAAAATGTTGGATTTTCTATCAATTCTTTTTAACTTACATAAAAAAAAATTAAGGTTGGGAGATGTTTTGTGGGGTGACGTAACAGCTTGTACCAGACTAAAATACTTGGAGGGAACCAAGAACTTGTGTCCTTGGACCCACAGGTCTTCTGTGAAGCACATTTACTTTTGGTGATCTCTGCCTCTAAATGCCACTGCTCTTTGACATTCTTTCTTCCTTCCTTTTTGATGGTGCCAGTGAGAAAACAGGGCTGTGTTGCCTTTTGAATTTCCCTTTCATCTAAGCGTGCTGTCTTCTACGTCATACGGGAGTTCTTTGTGTGGCTGGGGCCTACGTGACAGGAGGACTTATTTCTCCCTTAATTAGGGACAGGTAGTGGGTGTGAAGGCTCCTTTCCTAGCTTCAGGGTTGTCATACACTCCTGCAAACAAATCAGCTAGTCACCTGCTACAGAACATCTTCTCTATTTTTATGTGAAAATGGATATTTAAGGCTCTGGGGGAGTTATGGTGTTTCTAATCCTGCTGGGAAGGGTTGTAGTTGACATAGCATAAGCATCCTTTGCTGTAGACCACGCTGGGTAGCTGGAGAGTCCTTGGTGGTGGTCAGCAAAGCTGCAGGAGGGGAGGAGGAGTTGGAAATGGTGAAAGGGGCTTAATTTAGGCAGCCTGGACAGTGTACGGTTGCTGTCTGAGAGGGCTGCTGGTGGCTGCCTGGCACGGCTGCTCTGCTATTTATGGACAGCCAAACTACAAGCGTGAGTTCCAGCTCGAGTTCAGCAGAACACTGCCAATCCTTCCAGTGTCCTTCCTGAGGCCCAGCCCTTAGCTATGCATTTTATGCTTTTTTTTTTCTGGTGTGATTCGTATCCCACACGTCACACTGTTGACTGCAGTGGTGTCAGCGTAGCCCTGATGAAGCCAGAGCAGGACCAGCTTGTGGAAGCGGAGGAGGAATGTAAAACTGCCAGTAATAAAAATAGCCTGTTTTATATTTTACATGTAAACTTTGCTGTTGGCATGGGACTTTGCCAGGTATGCACACAGTTTGCTTCATGACCTCTGCAGGACTAATGCAAATAGCAGTTGACTTCAGATAATTTGATGTTATTTATCCCGTTAATTTATGTCAGTCAAAAGACAGGAGGACTTTTCTGCCAGCAATAAATTAGTTTCTGGTATTGATTTACTGGTAGTGACATGGAAGAATGAGGAATGACATTTAGTATGGCTATGTCAAAAACTATTATCTTAATATCACAGCAGTCAAATTTTAATAACAGCTGCCATCTTACTTCCCTGAATAGGGAGTACTTTCCAAAGTGAAAAAAAAAATACACGGTACTACAGGGTAATAATGGGTGGGAAATGTTTTTTCTTATACTCCAGCAGCACCGCTTCTCTCTGGACCAGTTGAGTTCGTTAGGTCTACTCAGAAGTTATTATTTTCTGATTCCAGCAGAGCTTTTGGGTCCTTGACATGCCTTCAAGCCATCTGGCCACATCTCATTGCATTTGAAGAATGCTGCTGGGCACGTTTCACTAGGTCCCCATGCCAGGCTGCTCTGTGCTGGCCCCGGGGCTGGGGGTGCTCCTGGGGAGCTCAGGGGGATGGATGCTTCCCTACTGCAGGATGCAGCTTTTCCTCAGAAGTGTGTAGCTGTCTTCAGTTTATATACATATTTTACTGCCTTGTAATCTTTTTATCTGAGGTTGTTTTTCTTTTCTTATATGTATCTGGCTTTCTCTTTGGAGATGGCAAGTTTTCAGCACATTTTCAAATGGTTTGTTTCATGGCATTTTGAAGAAATATGCCTACAGTGTATTCTGTAAAGCATTTTATGCATATTAAAAAAAAATCCATGAAGGTCTTGTCTGCCAGAGATTATACAATGAGACCTTTGAGTTTGCATGATGTGTGTTGTTTGTGGAATGAGGATCCTTCGCTGTGATGCTCAGCCTTTGCAGCTGAGAGGTCTGTGCGAGGCCCATTAATTTTCCATGAGTGCAGTGTTAGTAGGTCCCAGGAGTTCTTTTATTGATGGTGGATGTTTACCATTGCCAGTACTGGGTGGAACCACAATATTGTTGTTGACTGTTTCCTCTCTTTTGATGATACTTACTGCTTTCTTTTATTTTGCTTAATCCGTTAATCCTTCAGCCTTCTTACATTTCAGAAAATACACTGAGTTTGTTATATGCAAAGCTGGGGTTTTTAAAAAAAAAAGAAAAGAAACTGCACAAAAAAAAAAGATATTTATCTGACCTGAAGTTATATAAATAAAGAAAAATTGAGAGTTTTATGTTGCTTTCCTTGTATGCCTGGCTTTTGCATGGACTTCTGTTGAGAAGAAGCCCCTCAAATTACATAGTCTGTTACATTCTTCAGTGTGTTCATTTTAGTTGTGTAGAAGTAAGCTATGCATTCGTACAAGTTTTGTGGCTTTCTTTGTAGTTCCATATCCCTAGAAATTTAAAATAGATACTGCGTTACGAGTGATCTGATTGTGCTACTTATTTTCTTATCTTTCTGATGGTGGCCTTTTACGTAAATTTTGTGGTTAAAGAGTTAGGTTTTCAAGAGGAAATGAATGGTAATTGTATGTAATAAAGCTTCTTAATGAAATGTTCTACCCCGGTGCATAAAATGATAGGAGTCATTTTGTTGTTGAGTTGGGTATCTGTAGTTGAATATAGTCTACTTTTAGTAATACATTTTAATGTTTTGGTGATTTCTTTAGAGATCTGATTATTCTGCCACTGTGATTTATCAGAAGTTGGACTAGCGGACTCAAACAGCCATCTTTACATTTGTGGTCTGGGAGACAGAAGGCTGAGTGAGCGCACATGGGGTTTTTTTTAAGGTTTCCCAAGGAAGAGGGTGTCTGCTGCCAGTGTAGTTTCTTCCAAGGTCAGGAGGACTACACACACTTGCCAGATCAAGCTAGTTTTGAGAAGAAAAAGTAGTGTGTAATATGACACCTTCTTTAGGAACTGGTTGCTTTTTGAGGAAGAAAACTGAATATGTAGACAGTTTGTTAGAATGAAAAGAAACCACATGGTCATGCAGCTGCATGAATCGAAAAATCCTAAGTATCAGTAGCTGAAGCATGCCCAGAAATGAGGATTTTTCACTCTACCTCCTTTCCTCAGCTTTATCTCTAGTTGGCAAATATTCTTGTGCTGTGATTGGTAAGTTTGAATCGGATTTGTTTCATTTAACTTTAGCTGCTAAGTTCAGTCCTAGTGAGTGGATGTGGATTGAATTATCCCTGGAGATTCCTAGTTTATGAACCTATTTTAGGAGCCAGTGAATCACCAGCTGAAAGAGCCTGTCTGTTATTGCTGATTCTAGAGGAAGCATCAATCATTACTGCGGAGCAAATGTCAAGCGTATATATGGCTAAAATTAAGCATCATGAATCCGATCTCAGGACCAAATTAAAAAAAAAAAAACGTCCACACCTTTATTTCTGAAGTGCAACAGAGGGAAATTTGGAGTTACTTGAAAAGTGAAATCTGTAAAATCCCATCTACCCACATAGGTGTCAGAGGCTGTGGATGTGAAGCCTCCACACGCTCAGGTGGCTGTGGTCCCACTGCCCAGAGAACCTCCTGCCCCTCCTTCCAGCAGTGCAGCTCTGCCTTTCTCCCTTTGAGCACACACCTTACCAGGCGCTTATACTCATGCTTTAATGTGTTTATGGTCCAGGTAACCATAAACTGGCAAATAACATGGCATTGCCGCTTACTGGTGATCTGTGCTGCTTTTGTGTTTACAGGCAACCTTTGCCTTCCAGAGTTTCAGAAAAGAACTTGCTTAGTTTACTGCTATTTAATGGCTTCTTTCCCAAGGTATTTATTCTGGTGAGATTTTAATTTTTATGGTACTATGTCACCTAATTTTTGATATTGTGTAGAACTGAAAGGGCCACTTGAAATGAGTTGCTTTGACTGTTAGTTAACACAGATTTTTCCACTTTTTTGCTACATGGCTATTTAAATGCCTTTAATAGTTTTGAAAGCACTGCATCTTTTTCTTACCTGTTGTCTGCTTTTCATTTCCAAGACAAATATTTCTGTGAGACACCAAAGACATAAGCGCTTGCAGTGAATTGCTACCAGGACCTTGTGCAGAGAGGATTATCCTGGCAAACTTGAAAGTTCAAACTCTTCTTGCCTTTACAGCTGGTGAGCAAATGCCTTCTTTGCCATATTGCATTAAATAAACAGTGATAGGTGACAGCAACTCCTTCAGATCTTTCTGCTGTCCAGACAATGCATTGTAATTTGAGACCCTGAGCATATAAAACCCAATTTTACTCTTTGATTACAAATGTCAAAACCATTAAATGGAATCTATATAAAGAAAACAAGTCAACAGCCCTTTCACCTGAACCCAAATTAATTTATTTTCATTTTCTACTGGAGCTGGCTAAAGTACCAGAATATCTTGACTAAAAAAATACAACCTGAAAAATGACCAAGGCTCATTTAAAATTGCATCTCTGATGGACCTAGTATTCCTTCCACCTGAGAAATGCGGTTATTTGACTCTGCTTTGGGTTTCTGTGTCTCCCACAGCAGATTCCTTTATGGTATAAATAATCTGAGACAGAGAAAAAGTGTGACACATTAGGACACACTATTTAAGGAAGCGATGTGGCAAAGCAACATTTGGTTTGGATTAAAATTATTGGGTACGTTTTCAGAGTACCTGGTGGCTTCCTCTGCGGGGAGTCTGGCAGGGGCAGGCAGGGCTGGGGTGGCTGCCGCCCCTGGACCGAGCTCTCGGAGATGAAAGCCCCAGCATTTCCTACGAGGTGGAGAGCCCGGTGCAGTGGTTTGAGGCAGCGTGTGCTTGCAGGAGCTCTGAGTGCAAAAGCTACTCAAGAAAAGCTGAAATGTCTCTGAGGTGGGAATTAAGTCTTTGGACATGCATAAAATAGCTTGATTCAGTCTTAAAAGTAAAACATGCAATTTATTTTCATGATGAACTGTGAATGATTTTCATAATATATCTATAAAGAGTTTGAGCCACATTTTGAGTTTTGTTATTCTGGGATAAACCCAGCGTAAGTCAAAATGCATTTGTTTTTGTCGTTGTGCTGCAATCAGAGGTGTTGTGAGTGAGGGCTGGTACAGTGGTGACTAGGAGCAGTCCCTTGACGTTCCAGCTCTGCCTGGAAATATTCTGGGCATGTGTCTGGCAGTGGAGAGGTTAAATCCCTTCAGCCGGCTACCAGCGATCTGCTGGCAAGGAAATGAGTTTTCCAAAGTTTTGCATAACAGGACCGTTGAACAAGTATGTTTTGAAGCTGGTGAGGCAGAAGGCTTTCTGCTTTAGCATTTCTGTCCTTTCAAAGACAAAATGAAAGCAGGGTGAAGCCTGGAAGGTTAAACACCTGCATGGTGAAGCGAGACTTTGGCATTTCCATTGAAATCCAAATGTTTCTGCTCTTAATTCCAGTGATTGTGGTGTTTATTGTACCAACATCTGGCTTTTGTCTGTGTGTCCACAATACTGAAGTAAGTTTATAATTTGTTTTCACTGCTTAATGCTTTCACCCTCAAGCTGATAACTTCTTTTTCCTCATCCTCTCGGGGTCATTAGATATTGCTGGTTACTCTTTTTGCTGGACTTACTTTTTTTCACATCAGAAAAACTTACATTTTACTATTTTTTTTTTTTAATCAGACTTCATAAATAATTGAACTATAATTGTTACAGACGACTGTCTTGAAATGTGCAGACCTACAAGAACATGGTTGGACTGAACTAAAGAAACCCAGCAAATAGCACACAGCTCTGGCTAGGGGCTGGCTGCTTCCAGGGCACGGCTTCTCTTCCCTCTGCAAGTATGTGCATCCTCCCTTCAGAGAATGTAGAGTGGACACCTCAAAGAGCCAGCCTGCCTTGCCAAACCACAGCCTTTGTCTGTCTGTCCCACTGGGTTTGCAGGGCCACTGGCCCAAGGGGAAGGATTTCTCCTGGGTTTCATCCATCGATTTCCAGGCTATCCCATCTGCAGTGGAGCTGGAGCCCAGACTGCCTCCTCCACGTGCTTTTTTTCCAGTCCTCTCAATTAGTTTAGCACTTTGAAAAAGAAACTCACTGAAAAGAAGAGTCTTATTTGGATGTCCAGCATAAAAAAGATACTGGGATGTGTGGACTGCCTGTCCCATGTCTGCCTCTGTGACTGCCCCATGTCCAGCTGGCCAGCCAGCACTTGTCTCATCAGGTCATCCCAGCCACTGCAGAGTGAGAACAAACCCTGTGGCTCCTAATTCCTCTTGCTTTCTAATTACTTATGGACAAAGACAAAATTGACAGGAGTACATCTTTGAGCAAGTTTTGCTTGGAATTGTGTGACACAAGATGCGTTACAAGGAATATGCAGAGATACTGATGCCAAAAAGAAAGGGTTAAATTAATGTGGAAAACCTAAATGAGATGGGATAACAAAAAAGACTAAGAAAAATACTGTTATTGACCCTATGATGGCTATAATAAAGAATAATGTCAATAGAAAATGCATAATGGAAAGAAATTGGTTTTGAAAAGGATACAGATAAAAGACAGAGTAAACAATATTAGCTTCTTCAGGAAAAAATACCGAGCTGTCCCAACAGATAAAGCCACCCCATGGGAAATAGCAGTGGAAAGAATAAGAGGGATGGATGTTGGCGTTTCAGAGTCCACTATCTAAAGGCTACAGCATGACAGGGAGACCTGTCTGATGGCTGCTGGGCTTCTGCAACTGGAGAGGGTATTTTGTGTTTCACATATGCATCTCTGATAATCTACCAACATGAAAATGTAGAAATGCATCCAGTATTTTATGATCAGAAAAGCCCAGGCATTATTGTGCATCACTGTGCATGATGAAATGGGGCTTAGATGAAATATTTAGTTTGCCTGTATTTATTTCGCCGAGCCATGAAAGCTATTTCTGTAGCTTTAGTTATCGATGTCACCTTCCCCGGTTCGGATACGGTAATGGCTTTCACGGGGGGGATAATCGTACAAAGGGCTGCGCTTTTTGCATAAGTACATGCACTGTAGAGGGAAATGTGGGAATACAGGGGAGCGGAGAGCCAAGGGAGAGCTCTTATTGATTTCCTCTCACAAACTGCTGAGCGCTGCATGCAGGACTGAGCCCCTGGAGAAACCTGTCCTGCTACATATATATCACCGGCTTTGACATCCCAGTGTGGGGTAGAGAAAATCATGGAGCGCTTGGAAAGGGCAAAGTGTTCGCTCCTCCTCTCCTCCCACACACAGGTGCTCCCGCTCCCCTCCGTCCTGTTAAATTGCAGCGATGAAAAGAAAAACGTAGAAAAAACTTGCAAATGGGTTTGTGCTTCTCAAAGTGATGTATGCTAGGGGGAGAAAAACGTGTTTAAATTTGAGGTTAAGCTTCAAATGGAGGCTAGTGGTGGAAAGGTTGAGGTGATGTGCTTGAGCAGCAGGGATGATGCCTCCCATTGGCTCACATGGCAGCAGGGTCCAGCCCCACTCCCAGAGCCTCCCTCCATCAGCTGGGAGGAGAAGTCCAGTGGTCAGGTGGACATTCCCCTTGCAGAAGGTCTGGCCCCCAGTTGGAGTATGTTCACACCAGCCAAAGGATAAGAGAGGAAAAGCAGATCTCCAGCTGAACATCTCTGCAGGCTTCCCTTCCCATCATGGCTTAGGAGGGAAGGCTGCCTGATGGCTTTCTGCTGGTTTTAAACGTAGAGATCTGTGCTTTGAAGCTAAGGCTGTCATTGCATACCTCATACTTCCATGGAGCAGCGTTGCACTGAGTGGGGACCAGCTCGCCTTGCCTCCTCACGGGGAAACACAGCAACCTCACGTCCTTTGTGTAGGGCAGGACACTCCCCCACTGAAATGTCGAGTTGAATAAGATTAAAAAAAAAAAAAGTGTGGGTTTTTTTTTTTTTGCCAGATAAACGTTTCTTAGGCTGTGTTGGTTTTAGCTTTCTGTTTTCAACTGAAAATAAAGGGGTTTGTTTTTATTTTTCTCAGCTGGCAGAAGGCTCTCTGACCAGCTGTACACTTTACACTAGATTGAGTAACATCGCGGTCTTGCTGAGCTGGACCGAAACAAAAGTGACTGTCTGTGGAGCACTGCTTGGTGGGACTTTGAAGCACAAGGATAAATGTAAAGGTTTCTTCAGTGATAACTATACTGTGTTTAAAGAGTTTCCTGAGTAAGTTTGCTGCTTTTAAAGTGACTTAAAAACATGAGAGGCTACAATTTTAAATACCAGTACACTGGTCAAATGTGGAGCTATGTGAACATTTCTTTTTAATTTTCAATTTGGTTGGAAATTGTATGGTGGAAGCAATCTTTGATGCAGAAAAAGCCTGTGTTTCTGCCAATAGGCAAAGAGTTTTCAGCCGAGCTCTATATGCATTTTGCAGTGGAAATGACTCTGGGGAGGGCAGTAGACCGGAAGACTCTGTGTGTACAACCTGTGTCTAGGCCATATCAGAAATCCTCCGCTTGCACGTGTTTACTTTGGCTGCAGAGAGTTGTTGGGGCGTCTGGATCTACACTCGGTTATCACTACCAGCTTTCAGCAAGGAGCACGTGGTGCTTGTCTACACAGTTAATGCATCTGTTCCATAAAATGTGTTTCCTAGCCTTGAGGAAGGTGCTTTTTCTTGTTTTCAAACCTCATGAATTGAGGGGCAGCCTTTTAATTACGCACACTCTCCTTTTTTTTTTTATATTCACCCTAATGCCTTTACCCTAATGCCTACTTTTTAATAGCTTCAAGACTGTGTTTACGTGGATTTTCTACTGTTGTGTAACCCTTGTCTCTTCTGTGATGGAAAATAACTACTGTCCTCTAGCAGCGCTGTTGCAGAAAGGACAGGGCGAAAATGGGTGCAGGTGCTAGAATAGCACAGGAAAACGGGTCTGGAGAATCCCTTGACCCATGTGGGCTTGCTTCCTAAGAGGACATTTCCTCTAAAAAAATGTATTAAGAATAGTTTCTTCACGTTTGACCTGTGTGAGGTGTGAGAGAAGACGTGGTAGTGTTGCAGAGGTATTGAGGGAACGATCTGCTTTGACATAGTCTTTCTCATCGCTGAAGCCTCTGTAGGATTGTTTGGAATTACAATTGAAGGGGATGTTTCTAAATGGGCCAGAAAGGTTAAAAAGCGTAGAGGAGAGTGACGGACGGGGAGGGAGTGGAGTAAGTATCTTGTAGACTCTTCTCATTACACAGCTGTTGTATAGATTCTTCAGGCTGTGGGGTACTGCATATGATTGCCCGTGTTGTTTTCTCAGCCCTGGTATGGGTATGTTTTTTCCTTTCTAATAAAACGGAAGACTTAGTATACTAACAGCTTTGTCATTTCTTGTCGTTCATTTGTTTTTAAATGGACAGACAATTTGGAGCACAAATGTCTTAGTGGTTAGTGGGAAGAGAAATGTTACATTTCCCAAGTTGTGCTGGGTAGCAGGAAGAATAAATTCAATATTCATGTTACTGTAAATATAACTTTTAATAATACACTTGCTTGCCATATGTACAAACCTAGGCAGACAGAAATTGAGCAATGCTATGCAATACCCAACGTAAATATAATAAACATGCACACAAAAAAGTGATCAGAAAAGATGGGTAGAAATTTGAGAGAAGTGATATATATGCAAACACAACAGCATTGTCCTGCTGTAATGAACTATTGTCATATGGAGTGAAGAAATATGTTGCTACCACTTTCCCAAGAATCTTCCTTCTTAACCGGTCTAAAGACACACGTACGGCTGCCAACTCGATGAAATAAAGATTTGTATTGCTTTTGTATTGTTACTTTAAGGAAAAGCTTTTTATTTCAGTATGAGGAAGGGAGGACAATAAGTTCCAAGCTACCATTTTAATAATTTCATTTTTCAATATAGAAAGCTGTGGATAAATTTTACAGTGTTGCTACCTAAAAAATGCAGACTTCTGCTTTTGAGTGTCACTGGTAAAGCAGTGGGGTGAAGGGAACAAAGAAGATCAAAGAGAAGTGAGAGAGTTTATTTCAAAGACATCCATAAAAATAGTGGGGTTTTAAAATTTTATTAACAATGACCTGAATTAAGCTTAACTAATTTGGGTCCTGATCTTGAACGTAATTTCATGCATGCTTAACCTCAATCGTGTTTGTTGTCAACTAATTACCTCTGTTTACAAACTATTAAGCAAGCGTAGAATGTTTGCAAAATGAGCACAATAGAAAAACTGATAAAAACCAAAGATATGCTAACATGAAAAATCAAACAGATACACAAAGTATAAGTGTTATTTCACCTTCTAGCCCTTGGAAATCCAAGAGATGTTCGTTCCACGTCTTTTCAGCCCCTGTTGAATTTGGTGAAACCTCCCCTGCACTGAAGGAATGAAATAAAAAATCCCAAGCAACCCAATTGGAAGTTGATGGAGGAATACTGAACTTAAATGAACGTTGCAGTAAATTATGGAGACCAAGTCGATTTTTGGTTCGAGGCCACAAGTTGTTTGGTTTGGCACAAGTCTTACAGGTGCTTGGCTTATCACTGGCTATTTGAATATATGTTACATTGAAGTCATTAAAGTAGTTCAAGTACCACACACAGAAAGAACAAGTAGCAGCATGACAATTAACAGTTATAAAGAATTCATAGCAATGCCCAGTAAAGAAGTCAAAGTACTGGTGTTTAAAATCAAAAGCAGAAATCTTGGGCTGTGACTTCTAAAATAATATTTAGTTCAATCAGGCTTACACAAAGTTTTAAAATTGCAAAGATAGGTAACCCAGGTGGAAGACAGGACCAAAGATGGCAGTTCTCTTCCATTCATCTTCTTGCTAATGGAGAGCAGATTTGTTTGGGGATGGGATTGATGGTGGACTATATGTGAATGCTATAATGCAAAACAATAACAGAAGAACAGACGCACTGTACATTTTGCCTTTGAATAATTGACCTCTGTGGAAGTCATGCATGTTAAACTGCAGATGCAAGCGAGTAATGGATGTCAAGATCATTGTTTGGTGGCCCTGCCACGCAACTTTGACAAATGCCTGGGTTTGTATTCTCTCTAAATTTGTTTCCTCCAAGTTAATTTGTTTTCTATCTGTTTACTTGGTGAGCAAGAGCTGTACTGAAAGGACCTTTCATCTGCTAGCAAGTTGGAAGTACTGTTTCAGGGAGACTGTGACTGATGAAGGCTGTGTCGTGTATTGGGACTTCAGTCATGGCAGTTCCAGAGGGCTCCTGGGCGAGCTGGAGGGGTGAGCAGCCTCTGCAGGGATGTTTGGCAATGAGTCATTTCCATTGCATGTATGCTCATCTACTCTGTTTCGCTCTGGAATTGAATGAACACAAATTAAAAATCTCCCAAATTCACAGCTTTTGTATGATTTTGGTACAGAAACCAGACATAGCACAGACAGAATAATTCGGGTTCGGGTTTGTCAGAAAAGGACTGCAGACTGTTGGTTAGCCTCACTTCAACTTTGAGTTCATCAGTATTAATCCAAAATGATGTCAGAGAGATTTTGGTTGTTGGTGGTGAGGATTCCCAGGAGTTTAATTCTACTGAATTACAGCTGTATGTGGGAACTGAATGAGAGCGATCGCCTGTTGTTGCTGCATCGCCCCCTCTCTGATGGGCTTGCCCATCACTGGTCACTGGGCTTTCCAAGCCTCTGGTACCTGTCAAATGGAGAAAGCAGGGGCAACCCACCCAGAAGACATAAAAGCAAATATAAGTTATGCAAATATACATTTGGTGTACAAATGCTAGTCTTGGAGTGTTCTTGCTAGTGAAAAGCAGAGGAGAAAGCTGAAGGGCAGAAGATTAGCAGTGATTAAAGAAGATGATTCCCCAGCTCCTATCTCAGCTCCTGGAGAAGGTGTGACTCTTCTAAAGCAACTGGATATTGCTGGACTTCAGGTTGCGGGGTTCACGTGCCCACATAATTCTCCTTCCTCTCATTTTCCGTTGGACGTTTCTGACAGTTTGGGGTTTTTTTTTTGAGGGAGTTTTTGGAAGGGAAGATGTTGCAGGTTCTTCCTACTCTTCCTCTCACCTAGGCTCTAAACAATACTGCAGAGAGCAGCTCCGGTCCTTGTTTGCTTCAGTACATGACTCTTCTATGTGCTTTTATTCCATGGTGTGACTCCCCAAAGCTGCAGCCAGGAGGGACTGGCACTGGCCAGACCCCATGGGTGACATCAGGCACTCACAGTGGGACTGGGAGCTGGTGTTTTCCTTGTTTTCTTCATACCCTCAGCAACGGCAGCTGACACAGCGGCTCCGCGAGTTGACTGGGCTTCTGTTTGGGAAAGGTCGTGCTAACAACGGGCACACTGGAGCTCTGTCTCATGTGACAGGGAGGGAGAAACCTGCGCTGGGTCACAGGGAGCTGTCAGTTTTGGGGCGATGAAGGCCCCATTGTTCTCAAGCAGAAGCTATCGTTTCTCTGGCCTGTGGTTCAAGGTTGGCTCCCATGGGTGATGGAGGGAGCTGTGCGTTCCTGCCGGGGCTGTCGCATCCCTCAGTTATTGTACCCTCGGTTAAAAGTGGGCTCTGCAGAAAGGACCATCCTTCCTGGTTCCAGAAATTACACCTCGCCTTTGCTGAAGAGATCCATTGTGTTCCAAGCTGGCAAATCACCCAGCTCAAATAAGCTTTAATTTCTCATAGGACCCTATTGTTACCCGGTGGTAAAAGCTGCTGTGGGAAATTTCCATTATAACAACTGTAAATTCTTACACACTTTTTTCTGGAGCTGCCTGCCTGGTGAACGACAGCAGGAGCAGGGACCGTCCTGTCAGGTAGCGCATGGTCCTTGGGCTCCTTTGGGCCTCCCTGGCCCAGTGGCAGGATTATTTGTGTATGTCTGTGTGTTGCTGGTCTCCTTCCCCCCAGTTCAAAGGGTTGGAACATGAGGGCTGCATCGAAGCTCCATCAGGAAGGAGTTTTGCGTGTGTGTTTGGTGCCCTGAACAAGGCACGAGGCAGGTGAGGGTGCTGGGTAGAGCTGAAGGAGCAAAACCAAGTGCCTCGTCCCTGATGCCTGGTGGGAGTGAGCCCTGTTGTGTTCCGTCATCCCTCCCGTCCCCATCACCACGCCGCCATCAGCAGCCCCATGCCGGAGCCCGTGCCCTGACCCTGTGCACGCAGCGCGGGAAGTGCTGCACGAGACTGCTGTTCTGCAGCCACTGCTGACTGCTGGAGGCTTTGCAGGCAGAACGCACTGAACTTCTTGTTTAATTTAAATTCCCAGCAGAACAACCACGTGTGCATGCACATACAGCAAAAGCGTCCATCGATGTTTGCCTGGCTCGCTTGAAAGCCTTTGTGTCAGGCTCTGCTGCGGGCTTTTGTGAGAGCCCGGTTGTCGCTGTGGGAAGGGGTACCCAGAACTGCTCCCCGCGCAGCACTTGTAGGGGGAAAGGGAAATTGCAGTTTCTGAACGTTTATTGAAGCAATTTTAGAGCTTTAGATGTTGTGGAAGCACATGCACATCACACAAATTTATTTTTTAATTTCAGTGTGTACTAGTTGATTTTTCCCTCCCTCAAAATTCCTGGGCTTCGTTTTGACTCCGTGGTCATCTCCGTTTGCAGAAGGTGCTGGCAGGTGTTTGCTCTTCACCATGTGAAATTGCATCATGTCTTCCCATTTTAACATCTTATTGCAGTGAACCACTTGTAAGAAGGGTTAATGACTATCTGAAATACTTCTGAATTTTTTTTTTTTATTAGATAAGGAGTTATTTTTATTGCAATAAAAAGGCAAAAAATGTGTAGGCAAAATAACGTTTCCGAAGCAACTGTGAAGCCATAAGCTTCTATTTTAGTCTTGCACAGAAATGGGGGAGGTCAAACTATTTCTAAAGTGTCATCTAGCTTCATGTTTCTGAAACTATTGACTCCAAAAAGTTTGTTTAAAACATTTATTTTAATTGCTTACTTACCCAAGTATCTTTCTGTAATAACTCCCCATTTTTTTTGGATCCAGAGATGCAGAGGGATAGGCTATCCCTTTGCATGATCTCACCTTTTGTTTCTTGGTAGATGTTGGTCATGAGACATTTCGGAAATGCTTCACCATTTTGTTTCTGAAGTGTAGGCTGGAAATCATGCTTCAGTGCCTGATATATGCATGCTCTCCGTTTTAAACCTTCTAGACAAATATTTTTGTAATGGTTTATAGCTTTCTTTTGCCTGCTTAAAAACTGCAATGTTCCTGACTGTAACCTTGTTATTGCTCTCTGGCATATTTTAAATCTTAAAATCTTAAATCCAGTGCAGCCTGGAAAATCACTCACTCTCTTAACAAGAAAACCCAGGACTGGGCTTTTAGTTTTCTGTCTTTATTTTTCAAAATCAACCTCTCTTGAGCTTGGCAGTAGTTGTAGTTTTCATTTTACTTTAGTTACCCACTCCTCTGGGCCTTGTATTTTGTGTTTTCAAGTAAAATGTCAAAGAGGTTGGCAAACAACATCAAACAAATCTATATATTCTAGAAATATTCCAAATCCCATGGATTTGGAGTTCGTAAGGTGCACCATTTTTAAGTTAAGTTCTGTAATGCAGAAAAATTTCATCCTTGTCCAACACCATCTATCCTACATGCAGGGAGGAAATGTAAATTTTTTTTAAAAACGTACTAAAATGCCAGTGAAGCCAGCTCCGCTTCTTTTCTAACTCCTTTTAGTTCCAATATTTCCAGTCTCAGATGACTCTGAGCACACATCTGTGTTCCTAAACCTGCTCACTCTGAGCTATACTATGCAATGCCATTGGGTTATATTCAACTTTTTCCTTTTTTTGACAGTTCTGCCCTCAGCACCTCACACGATGCTGATGTGGGTGCTGGCACAGGCAGCCCAACGCAGAGACACTTGAACTCGTGTTTAATATGCAGGGGTAGAGTACGTGTGCACATGCACGTGCAGACTCGTGGATCTCCATAAAATTAAAAAGCCGTGCCAGTGGATTGTGTAAGGCAACAAGGGAAGGATTTCCTCTCCTTGCCAGAGCTTTCTTCTAAGCCAGTGGTACCACACTGCAGGGCTCCGTACGCCTGCTTGTGGAAGTTATACCTTCCTCAGTGTTGCCTGCTCCAAAAAACAATATACGTTCTTACAGGCCTGCTAGATTTTTTGGTTTAAGCAGAAATTGTACAGCAGAAAAAAGCTTTCCCAACTCTCTTGTTTTTTGGAAACAGCAAGGACGTTTGCTCTTGGGATGCCTTTGTCAGACGAGGGACTACCTGTACCAGTGATCCTGTGTGTGAGCGTTTCAGAGGTAGCGTGGCTATGATTTATCTTGAGCCGTCTTCTAGGTCAGCAGTGAGGGAGAGAGGGACTTCTAGACTGACTACTTGCTGTATTTAACCAGGGTTTTTTAATTTTTTTTTTTGTTTTTGTCCCAACCTTCTGATCAATTCCATGGGTGGTTTCCTCGCAGTGGTCACGCTCCCTGTCTACAGGCATGCTTTCAGAGGCGCTGCCAGGAAGGCTCTGGAGACATCTCCATGGACTTCAGAGGACCTTCTAGAAGCTTCTTGATATTTAAGCACTTGGACCATTTTCCAACAGCCTTGAAATCCTTTATAATTGACTCAGCTGATTTTTTATTTTATTTTTAGTGGGCGGGAAGAAAGGCATGGATAGAGTGAATATGTATCAGTGACAGAAACTGCACAGGATCCAGCTTCCATTACTGTCCTGTCAGCCTGTTTGTGCACTCAGCAGAGGTTGTGAAAGTCTTAAAAGCACTGGTTACATTGAAGTCTTTGAGCGTTCTCCCACCTTTGGCCATGCGTGGAGAATGCAACCACCTCCCTGTCGTGCTGATGAAGTCTTCCCATCAGCCTGTGTGTTATATGTGTGCAAATACCTACAGTCCAGCCAATTACAGACCAGTTGCACGTTCGACAGCCTTTGCAGGTGACCTGTCACAGCCGCCATGCTGATATCAGCTGAAGCTGTCATGTGCTTTGGTGACTGATAGGAGTCACATGGGAAATGTTTTTAATTGAAAACTCATTTCTCAGAGTTATTACTGCAGTTCAAAAGATTTCTCGTGATTACTGGTGCGTGTGTCACACCTTTACAAGTCTTTGCTTCGTGGATTAAATCAACTTCCTTCGGTTGACAATTGTGTAGGAAATATTTTTTTTTCCTGGAATATCTATTTTTAAATTGGAAACTCAAAATAAGTAGGTCATACACAGCTTACTGTTTAGAATGCTTATATATATATTTAAAAATGCACTAAATTATTTAGTTATGAAGTCAGATGAAACACAAGATGTCAGGGGAAAAAAAATCTCATTACCTGCAGTGTCAACCAAGGAGGCTTTGAATTGCTTCTCTTTTAAATTGGTATCCTGCAGCTTCAAGAGTATGTTCATATAGAAAATGAACATACCTGCTAGTTTACATCGCAGATATAATGTGTGATTAATATGTACTTCAATTTATAGTCTTCATTTGCCAAAAATACCCATGCTAGTGCTTTAACATGCACAGACACAAACCATACAAATGTAGCAGGAATTCCTGTGCCTAATTCATATGATTTGTCTTCTTGCTTAATGAAACGACTGTCCCCAAAATGACAGGAATAGCCACACATCCCTCCAACTCTCCACTTCTTGCAAGACTGAAAGCTTGAATGACGTCGTCTCCAAGGGAAGGAGAGAAATTATCCCCTCGTGGAGAAAACCTGGAGAAAACAGACTGCTGTGTGTTCCTGCTCCTTCTTAACCTGAGTCCTGGCAGTTTGACGTAGGTGCCGACGTAGCCACCTGACTCATTGCTTTTCACCGTCGACCTCACACACAGTGATAAGGTGCGATAATGGAGGAGGCCCCAGGTGACAACCTGCTCTTGCACTCCACACAGTACCTGGCATCCACTTAGCAGTGACTCAGTTGGTATCTGGTAGGGGCTGCCGGCTTCTTGATGAGATTCCCTGATCGATAGGAGTTGATCTTTATCCGTTTTAAGGAGAAGATTAGCCGGTACAAACAGCAGCTTCTGCACTGTGCCTGTGGCTGAAATGTTCAGTAGAGGAGAGGAGTTGGGAAATCTGAGAACTCTACCACAACATGTACTGCGTTGTCGAAATCGTTCATCTCGTCAGTAGCCTCTCTGCTTCATCACCCACCAGTTATGGATGACCAGGGGAAAAATATAGCACAAGTCTGGTACAGCCTGACTAGAGTCTCCTAGTTTCTGAAAGTAAGAGGCATAATTAATTTTATGTCTGGTCCAACGTATGTCTGAACCTCCTTTTACTATAGGTCCCTTTTTGCAGCAAATCTTACTGTTGTCCTTTCCCACATGCTGGAGCAATCAGTTCCAGGAGTTAAATGCTATGTAGGAAAGTATTACTTTCTTCAACTTTTTAAAGATCTGCTGCTTGATAGTTTCCTTGGCATACCCATTTCTCCTATTTTGTTAAATGGGAAACTATTGTATTGCCATGTATCTGCTATTCATGACTATACAGAAATCTATCATATCTCCTGGAGGCAACTTGTTTTCATAGACTTTCAATATACAGCAATGTTTCCACAGGTCTGTTCACCCTCACTGTTGTTGTCTCCCTGGTACCTCGTCTCTAAAGGGAGATGATTGCTGCTGAGTACACTGCAGGATGAGGCTCACCATGAATTTATATAAGGTTGTAGGTATGAGGTTCCCCATTCTCTCCGAATAATTCCTACTGTCTGTTTGCTTTTGGCTTCTGGTTATTCCTAATTATATTTCATAGGCTTACTCCCAATAATTCACACATTTTTCTCTTATTGAATTGCAGTAGGTGCATTATTATACAAAAGAGATGAGTAGGGGTGATTTTTCATGTTGTTTTAATGTCCTTTGCCAGACTGTGGTGTTTGCCACGGCTCAGTATTTAACGTTGTTCTCTATTGAGGAGACATTTGAATGCTACCTCTTGGGACAGATGCTTTCTCCAGAGAAGATGTAATCCATCATTAATACATTTGCTTTTTATCCTGTAGCTTTTTCCAACCAAACCGTGAGTGAGCTAGTAATGATATGCAACCAACCTTGCCAGGACTACAGAAGAGCATTTTCAGATATTAATCAAAAAGACCATGTAGGTCAGAAAGAAAATCAGTGGAGCCTAAGCAATTGTCAGCATCTTAAGAAAAATGTACAATCTCGGTCCTGGCAAATTCAACACACGTTTTCTAAGCTGTCTTTTTCACTCGTATGGAACACGCTGTTTGCATAGCCTGGTGGCCTATGAAAGCAAGAAAGAGGGAATGCAGGTTCCCTTTAATCATCAGAAAGGAAGGAAAACATCCCGTTCTTAGGAATCTCCTATGTATTTTTAAAGGATAATTCAATAGAAAGGGTAACACGCTAGCTGGAGATCTATGTTCAGTTCTGTTCACTACCATGGGCTGCCTACATGACTTTTTGCAAGTCACGCTTATTTTATTTCCTCGTGTACTAAAATAACTGTAACAAGGTTGTGATGCTATGATGTTGTTGATAATCACTCAATACTTCAGATGGAAACATTTAAATGAGATATTGCCACTGTCTTATATAGAAAAGCAATGAAAATGATCCTGCGCTCTGGCCTCAAACTGAAGGAGACAAGGGCTCCTGCGTATCAAACACCTCATCTGAATGGTAGATGGGCAGATGGATGTGTTGAGCCTATAATTTCCATGGCTGTTGCAGTATGTGGGTGGTAAGTGCTTTGGGAAACAATTTCATCAAAACTCCATCCCTATGCCACTTAGCAGAACCTCTGTCTGTGTGCCAATACAAAAAGGTGAAATACTTTCTGTATTGGTTGCTTTAGGAATGCAACATCTCAGATATCATTGCTTCTCTAAAGCCATTCTTCTGTAGTCTTGCTCTCTGCAATTAATTTTTATAATCATTTGTAGTGTAGTTCCTGCCTCTAAATGATTTTGGTTTTTTGTTGGGGTTTTTTTTTTTTTAAATTCATATTTCTTCTGAATTGCCCTGCTCTTTCTCTGGAGCAGCTGAAGGAAGATTTATGTAAAACCGTGATTTGCCTATGAGTGGGTGCCAAAGAGGTAGGAGTTTGGGGGTAAATTATCTTCCCTGTTTTTCTTATGAGATAAAATTCTAATGAGTAATATGTCAAAGCCTTCTGCACCTATGACCAACAGTTTCTTCCGAGGGTTTGTGAAGCGTGCAGAAGTGTCTTTTCACTACCTAGTATTTCATGCCGTTTATTTGACGTTTAGGAAGTCTCTTTTTCCATCCTTTTTGAGTGCCAAGTGTAACCTGGAGTAAAGGTTTCTGTTGTTAGTAAAATCGGGAGGGGAAGTTCCAGCAGTTCCCTTGTGTCAAGCTGTGGTAAAACGTGAGGTGTAAATCTCAGTGTTCCTTCTGGAACTGGAACTGGAATGCAGTAGTAGTTTTTCGTTTTTAGGCAGAATAGCATATAAATTGTGTAGAGAGATTTACATAGGAAAGCTGATTCACATCACAAAATGAAGTCATGTTTTTCAAGCACGCTAGCATTTATTTCTGTGAAAGCAAATTACAGATGCAAATAACTACACAGCAGCACACCGAAAGCTGAGCTTTCAGAGCCTTTTTTTTTAAAGTCAGTACTGGGACTGCTGCTTGCAAGGAACAGAGGCTGTAGCTGAAAGAAGAGGAAATGTAATACTGAATTAGGTTTGTATAAATGAGAACAGAGCCAGCCTCCGTGTTGTCCAGTGTAACATTGTTATTGAAGCTTTACAGCCTCTTGAATTTTCATGAACAAAAGAGGAGTATTGTTTGCTGAGGTTCACAGATCTACAATCCATCTCCATCGCTCTCCTGAACTCTCTACCCATGCAGCTCATTTTTTCTCAACCAGAACCAGAGACTTCATCCTGTGTCTTGCTTTTTAAGTTTAAGAAGGGAGCAGCAGCAGAGTTCTGCTCTTAATGTCTTTCAGATTGGCCGGCTCAGCAGTGCCTGGAGTACAGCAGGAGTAAACTGAAGGTTGTCTCTGCCTGGAGCTGAAGGAGAACAGTTTGAGGTTAAAATGAGGAGCTGTAGGTGATTTAAATGCCATTCGGGTCCCAAGGTTGCATCTAGGTTCTCCCTGTCCTCCCTTTCCTCACTGTCCTAGAACATAAGGTGGTTTGGTTCTATATTTAAGTTTACTATGGTTCTATATTTTAGACTTTCTTGATGTCTGACAACAGTAACAGAGACTTTCCATTGTTATTTTACTGATTTCCATTTATTGTAAGTAATGCATTCATTTATTATTATCTATTTTTATAGAAAATAAATACACAGTGGTATAGATTTCAGTCACAACAACCCCGTGCAGTGCTTGGGGAAGAGTGGCTGGAAAGCTGCTCGGCAGAAAGGGATCTGGGAGTGCTGGTTGATAGACAGCTGAACATGAGCCAGCAGTGTGCCCAGGTGGCCAAGGCCAACAGCATCCTGGCTTGTATCAGGAGCAGTGTGGCCAGCAGAAGTAGGGAAGTGATTGTGCCCCTGTACTTGGCACTGGTGAGGCCTCACCTTGAGTACTGTGTGCAGTTTTGGGCTCCTCAGGAAGGATTCAGGAGCGTGTCCAGAGAAGGGCAATGAAGCTGGTGAAGGTTCTGAAGAACAAGTCTTAGGAGGAGCAGCTGAGGGAACTGGGATTGTTTAGTCTGGAGAAGAGGCGGCTGAGGGGAGATCTCATTGCTCTCTACAGCTACCTGAAAGGAGGCATTGGTCTCTTCTCCCAAGTAACTAGTGATAGGACGAGAGGAAATGGCCTCAAGTTGCAGCAGGGGAGGTTTAGGTTGGATATTAGGAAACACTTCTTTACTGAAAGAATAATCAGGCACTAGAACAGGCTGCTCAAGGAAGTAGTGGAGTCACCATCCCTGGAGGTGTTCAAAGAACATGTAGATGTGGCCTTTCAGGACATGGTTTAGTGGTTGTGGTGATGTTAGGTTGATAGTTGGACTTGATTGCTCTTGGAGGTCTCTTCCAACCTTAAAGATTCTGTGATACATATATTCCATTATTATATTCCTTTCCACTATTATCAGATAGACAGTACAGTGCATAGCTTTCCAGGAGGCTGCAGCCCCAGTTTTACCAGATTCTGTTAGTCCTGCTTTGGTGGGGTGGCCAGGTAAGTAAGTAGCCTGCTTACCTCAGGATTTTTCTAGGATTTACCAGTTAGGAGATTTACTGGCAACTGTGCAAACGCACTGCATGGGAGCAATACCTAGTGAGTCTACCTCTGAAGATTCACCCATGGAATAGCAGTGCCCTGCAGTCGCTGCATGAGGAGAGAGTCCACTGCCAAGGTTCTTGCTTTGGGAGGACAGATGAAGGGGAGAAAGGGTCACAAGGCAGTCAGGTCATGGAGGTTCAGCTTTGTGTGAAACCTTGTGGTTGAAAGCACTGCCTGCCTGCAGATTGGGATGTGGAAGTTCAGCTTCTGGGTAATCCATAGTAATGACATCACTGCAACCCAGGGGAGGCTCCAGCAGTGACCTGGCAAATCCTGAGATAAAAGCAAGCAGTGCCATTTTCTGTAGGACAAAGAGATAAGGTCAGTAAGAGAAGACGTTGAATTGACTCTTACAGGAAAGAGGATCCATAAAATGACAAGGTATCAAACAACATTTTGGAGGAGGGAAGGTGGTAGGGACGTTTGGAACAGTTCTGTGATACTCTGTGGTCAACAGAATTACTGAGTTGGATTTCAGGGCTGTGTGTTTGGGTTTTGTGTATTTTAATGAAGGCCGATGTCCCACCCTGTCATCTTCATGTGTAGCATTAAATACTTTGGCTGCATTAGGGCAGGGATTTTGCTTGGGAAGTGAGGGATACCGTGCTGTATTCTTCTAATCATGCATAGCAAGCATCCTTCTTACCTCACCTCTTTCCCTGGCCAATCTCCTGTGCTTATAGTAGAAAGAAATTAAGTAAGCCTCTTGAAGAGGAAGAGAGTGGAAAGAGAGCAAGCGCTATTGCAGTACATCTGGTATTCCCACCATACACAAGAAGTGGACCATGGCCTTGGTGTACCTGGAAGAAACAAGAGCTTGTCTGTCATTCCGTTGGGTCCATGGCGAAGGTCATTCATCTGTCACATGGAAAAAAAGCTGCGATTGCTCTCCAGTGACTTCACTGATATAGTAAAAATGAATCCAATCACCTTTTTTTGATTAGGTGACCGAAAGACAAATAAGCTGAGCTGCTTTTTTTTCCCTGTAATTTCTTCATACATATGTATGCAGAGTGTAACGTCTGAAATAAGCCGTTATGCAGTGCCTGACTTAGCAAAAACTTGTGATTTTTAAAGGGGCTGCTTGGCATACAGCTTGCAGAGGTTAAAGAGTAAAAATGTATACACGGCCTGATTTATAAAACTCAGGGCAAGTGGCTTTTCATAGTGGAGGTACAAATGTACTGTTTGTTATTATGCATTATTTATGTTACAGTGGTTCTTAGAAGTTGCAGAGAAAAGTGCTCTTCCAGGCTCCGTGTGACCTAATAAAGCTCTGACAGCGCACCTGGAACGACAGAATAGGTCAGCACTAAACCGTGGTGGTTTCTTGGTCTGAAGAAGTCAAGAGTCTCAGTTTTGTAAATCAATATAATTTAACAGAAAGACATTTCAGTGTTTGTTCCTAGGAGCTGTTAGCTTTACAGGAGCTCTTTTGGCAGGCGGGAACTTAACCTAATAGAAATATTGTTGTAAATACGTATATTTAGACTTACATCCTTGTAGTTCCTACTCCTTCCCTTAGTCAGCTATTAGCAGCAGTGGCCCACTGGTGGGTAAAGATACCTACAGAGCTGCTCCTGAATTCACCCAAATTTTTCAGGATATCAGCCACTCTTAGCTGCACGTGCCTGCAGTATATATGCAGTCACAACCCTACTTGCAGCTTCAGTATCCTCTCCTATTTCCAGCCCTTTCAGCATTTATGGGTACAAAGAGTAAGTGATTTTATGTTGTAGCGTAATTTTGTGCAAAAGGAGTCTCAGGAACCTTTATGTAAGACAAAATAATTAAACACCAGTGCAAATGCAAGTTGAAATATGAAGGACTTCAGAGATTTCAGGAATTTATTCTTCTGGTTTACTGAGATTTCACGTTGGTCCTCATTGATACATTTGCATTTGAATTTTTTACAGGAATCTTGTATTTGTGCAGAACTCTTGTATAGAAATCTAAGGAAACCAGCAAATGTTTTGGGTGTAGGGGCTTGGCTGTTTTGCTTTTTAGATTTAAATGGAAGCTGTTCTGGGATTGTTTCTTCCAGCTTCTTAAATAAGAAATAAATTGATAACCGCTGCAGAGAGGATGTGCTGTTGGTGTGGTGTGGGCTGCTACATTGCTCTCTAGTTTCAGCTCTTGAGTCTCTCTAGTTTCAGGCTCCGGTGTTGTATACATTCTAAGTATTGCATTTCAGGGAAATAAAGAAAAGGAAACTGTATGTGCTTATCAGATTTAAAGTCACTGAATACTAAGGTACTTACAGATGTTTATAGATTAGCCACTACATTAACCACTTTTTTTTGAGAGAAATTGTAGGGAAGGGGTTAGTAGGAGTGTGGTGCATGCAATGTTATTTTTGTTGTTGAAAGGTTTGGAACAGAATCCTAACAAAATCCTTATTTCTTACAAGGGAAAAAGGGATTCTTTTTGTTAGGTAAAGTCTTATTTCTAACTTTAATGAAGGAAAAATATGTCTTTCTCTTTGCAGTTTCCTCAACCCCCTTATTCTTCTGGTTTTACTCTTTTCAAACGAGATAGGCTTGGGCTGAAGTGGGTCTTCAAGCCACTCTGCTTAAGTCCAGAGAGCATTCTGGAGAGCATAACGTTCGACTGAAAAGAGCCAAAGAAGTTCTGCTGTCCTAAAGAAAAGTGGTTTTTACATCGGAGCCCTTCAGTCAGAACTAGGCAGCCAAGGAAAACAGAGGGGGAAGTATAAAGCAGAAAAAAAACCCAATTAGCCAACAAAAAAACTCAGTCCTAATGACAGCTTAATGATTGATGGTACTAAAATTGCAAGCATCATAAGGGAAGCTTTTACTAATACAGAAGTATATGTAATATAGAATTAAATAATGCATATAATGTTATAAATTTTAAAGGAGAAATTTTGTTTTTATTCGAATGTATGAAGTACTCCAAATATGTTCTGTGTGGGATCTGTGTGTCAGGATGAATAAATTTTATTTTTCTTTTAAACCTCTGGCCTTGGACTGCCTGAATCTTAACCTTACTATAAAATCAAATCTGTCAAGTTCTCTCAGTTAAATGTAGCTTGTCTCTGCTTTTGGGAGCCACAATATGTTATAAAAACTCACTCTGGAATAAAGGTTTGTATTTAGAATTTTTTAGATGGAAACGGTCAGGTCAGAAGAGAGATATGAACATGGGTGTCAGTAGTTGGGATAAGCGGGCAGCACTGCACGGGGCTGGCGGGTGGGAGCTGTGAACTGGGAGCACTGGGGAACTCCGGGCTGGAGTGTTGTGCTGAGTGCTTCTCCCTGTGCTTCCCCCGCTGCCTCGCCTTACCCGTGGGGGAACTGGCCTGTGGCTGTGATAGCGGGGTGAGAATGATGAATGGGATGGAAAAAAACTGTATCTAAAGCGTGTTGAAAATCTGGAATTAATTACCTTGCAAGGAGCCAAATGAGGAGGAACTGACAAAAGTGTGTCAAATAATGAGTGCTGCAGAGAAGGTGTGTCATGAACTTTTCATGGCACGGGGTAGGGGGATACTTAATTAACTTAAAAATTGGCAAATTCACACAGAGTGTAATTACATTGTGGAATTAATTCTTCATTGAAAGTTATTGAGGCCAAGACTTCAGCCAAGACTTCAGCAAGATTCAAAATGAGATTCCAGTTTCATTTGGGCAGCAAAAGGTACTCTGAGCTGTAGCAGTGAATGCCGTAAGGTTTTTGCAGCATTGTGCTCTGAGGTTAGGTGAGTCCCTAATAGCTTTTGATCAAATGATACTGTGAGAAGGAGGAGGATAGATAATTTACATTTTCTGTTTCAAACTTTTTGCTTTACTTTGTCCTCTAAGTAACTCCAAGTGCTGAAAAACATTAAAGAGCATTGGAAGGGATCCAGTGTGACCATTCTTCTGTTTCTGACACTGGACAGGATCCAGTGTGATCGTTCCTGTGTTTCTTACACTCTTCCAGCCATAAAAATGAATAATTAACTCTTCAGATATCCAAAGCATGACGTTATTAGGAGTTATAGAACACTGGCCCAGGTTGCCCAGAGAGGTGGTGGAGGCCCCATCCCTGGAAACGTTCAAGGCCAGGCTGGATGAGGCTCTGATCTGGTTGGGGATGTCCCTGCTCCTTGCAGGGGCGTTGGACTAGATGACCTTTGAAGGTCCCTTCCAACCCTAACCATTCTATGATTCTATGATTCTAAGTGGCAAAAGCCATTCTTTGTGTTCTGGAAGACACAAGGATGCTGTGTCTTCCCATCTTACATGTACAGGTTTTCAGATGCCTCTCACTATTTAAATTACATAAATAAGGTGAGAATCACCTTTTAGTTAATAAAAACATCTGATTTCAGTTGTTCTATCCATGTTTGAATATAAAAATGAAGATTGTAGTGAAAACTGAGGTGTTCAGATGGGGAGATAAGCTTTACAGTGCTACCATGATAGGAAATCATACGGTAGTGGTGACATGAAATGAAAACAGTGGGGCATTCCTATGAGGCCAGACAGTGAACCGTCCAGACTGTGCAGAAGGGAGCAGTTGCGAGGTCCGATGGCAGCCTCAGCCATGGAGAGCCTTCGCTGGGCAGCAGCTGATCCTTGATGATGTTGGGATGAGCAATAGCTGAGGTTGCAGGTATTAGTAAAGGTAGATTAAAAAAAAAAAAGATGATAAGCCTTACAAGCATTAAACAGTGAAGGAGTGATTGAAGACCTTCACAATGCAGCTCTGGGGTCATCATTTCCGCATGTGGCCAGCCAGTGCTGGAGGAGTGCGTGGACGCCCGGACATGGACACTCATGACCTGAAGCAGGGTGGAGCAGCTGGTTATTTGTGAGGCAGAACAGAATGAGGATCCCTGAAAATGTGATTCTGACACAGCCCTACAGCATCAAAGTCCACTGAAAGAAGAGAGGAATAAGGAAAATACCAAGTCTGGATAAGAAATAAACGGAAGAAAATAAAAGCATGGCTGTGCCTAGTATTTCAGGATTCCTGAGTTATTTCTTAAGCGTTGCCTGGGTCCCCAGCTGATCTGAGTGGGTGTATTCCTTTGCTGATACGGACTGAGTCAGAGGAGGTCTGGGGTGTATGGATCTGCCTGTGTAGGACAGCAAGCAAAGGTACAACCTCAGCTGATACTTCATCCGTGACTTTGTCAGGTTTAAGTGGACAGTTGTCCACCCATGATGGGCACTCAGATCAGCAATATTTGGGGGCCAAACAGAGGCTTGAAGACACAACTGCAGGACTGAGGACCTTGGATTTCAGTGTGCAAGTCTAAAGGCTGATAGCTGCTGTGTGCGTGCTGGTCAGATGCGTTTCTGTCCAGAGCAATCTACCTCTAGGTGCTATCTGAATTATGCTGAATTATACTGCTCTGTGTTTTGTGTATATTAACAAGAGGTTGTAAATTCTACCTTAATTTCTTAACAAATGGCTACCTTCCTAGGCTCTGCTAGTCCTGTTTCCCAGCTACGACTTAATAACAGTGTTAAATGAAGTCTCTTGTTGCTTTTCTGCCTTTTAAGTAGTCTTTATTTGCACTCCTAAAGTATAACTGTATTGTAACTAAAAAAAAATGGACCGATGGCTTTTTTAAGGTGTGCTGTTTTTATTCCTTTGGTCCTCATGCTGGCATATTTGCTGATGTACCTACTGATTCACAAAATGAAGTAAGCTGCAATGGGAATTCCTGCAAACCAGTGAATTAAGAGACATTTGTGATAATAGTTAGCTACCTGTCAACTCATGGTGATTGAAGAACAAGAGCAGAGCAGTGTCTGTTTTGGCGTATTGTTACAAACATGCAACCATGGGCTTTCTCAATAATTTCGGCTTCCACCACCCCGTTCCATGAAAGCCAAACTTAAGTGCTGAACTTCATCATCATGGGAAATTACTTTTGCTAATACCTGTCTGTGAGAAAGGCATTGCTAGTTTTGGCTTCTAGTACAGCTGAAAATGAGCACTACTTGGTAAAAGTTTGCTTGTTTCTATTTTATTAAGTATAACTATGATTTAATTCCAGCGTGTTTTTTAAGAGAACTCTATATTGCATGAAAGAAAATAACAAAGATGTGAAAGCAGTAGCTTGCTTCAGATTTGAAATATTTAATTATTTTTTGAAATCTGAGGGAAAAGACTACAGAAATCACAGACTAACCTCATTAACCTATGAAATAAATCATGAACTCAGAACTGAGGAAGGAAAGAAAATACTTGCATATCTGGCTTACCACAGCGAATTTCTGTGTCTTGATCAAGGGTAGTTGTAAGCTGAAAATGGAGAAAAATAAGAAGGCTGAGAGTATGGAGATCTGATTTTCCCGCTACACAGAAGTGTGTACCTCAGACCTAGCAGAAACCTGCAGATTTCCACATGCCGGATTTTTTAGGCACTGGAGGGTCATGCCTCCTATGAGAACAGCTGCTGTGTGCGAACATCAGGATGAGTTGTCACATTAGGTCTGTAATAATGTCACGGACCTTTAGGAGCCTTCAGAGGTGCTACAGCAGGGAAAAAAATGGAATTGTCAAATATTGTGAAAGCTCTGGAGAACAGGGACACCGATTGTGTCTTGAGGTAATTGAATGCATGCAACTGTTTTCCCTTTCAGGTTGTTTTGCAGGCTTAAGAGAGTAGGATCTGAGTCAGCCTTTGGGTAATAGAAGTCCTTGAGTAAAAGGATGCATATTTTCAGTGCTTCATGAACACTTTGCCTGCATAACAGGAGAACAGCGAGTTGCTTTTGGGTTTTTCTCTTTTAGTAACGTGCTTGGAATCGAGTTGAGTAACCAGATGATGCTAATTCATCTTACTGTTTGAGGTCCTTGTGGAACAAAGTGGGAAAATGACATAAATATATTTTTGGTTATTTCTTTTAAGAGTGGGATTTCAGTATTTCGATTCATGCAGAAATTATGCTAGCGACAGTTTTCAAATGTAGTTTTTTACATGGAAAAGATGAAGTGATCTGGGTACCTTATTAATATGTACTGCAGTTCGTGTATTGCTGATGCCTTTAAATAGCTGCTCGTTCTATCGTATCTGGCTGTTGGATCAAATAAGCTGTCAACAAAATGTATTGTAAAATATCAGCCTAAATTGCGCTTGCAAGCTGTAAAATAAGGATTAACTTTTTTGAGTTCTTGAGACCAGAGACAGATTTCATTTACCCTACATTACCAGGACAGGCATATTCTAGTATTTATAATTGGAGATAGATCAGTTTGTTCTGCATATGTCTGCCTTAGTTTCGAGGCCCAGATTTGGTTAAAAATCTGAACTGGATTTTCTTTGAATTACAAATTAATTGCAGTGAATATTTAGCTATCTCAAGCTCACATCAGAAAAATAAGTACTTCCAGGAACTGTGCAGTTTGTGAAGCCTTTGTCTTTTTAGAAACAGCTTGGATAGTGGTTATTATATATTAATAACAACGGAAGAAAAATTCGGTTTAATTTGCAGAAGTAGGCAACTAGATAGTGTCAGCGCTGGAATACGAAAAGCAAAAATACTGGTAGGGAAAAGTCCGGTGGTAAGACTTTGTAATTCTCAAACAGTAACGAGATTTATGAGTAGTGACTAGCAATGGTGTTTCGGAATGGGAAGAAAAGGTGATCGGAGCCACATGTCTAATTTTAATGGAATGGGATACTTCAGGTGCATTTTAAAGGAAATTAGTGCAAGACAGAGAAGTAAGTGGAAAACTTGATAAAATATGACCTGAATTATCTTTGATAAGATAGATTGTACAGGACTGGCCTGATCTCTTGCTTTGTTAGGGTAGCTCACTTTTTTGGACAAGTGAAATTTGTCTGCCTGGAGGCCAGGAAAGCCTGTGGTACAGGGTTAAGTGGAAAATAATTGTTTCAAGTTGAAAAGGTGCAAATTAGTGGAAAAATTGAAAAAAAAAAAGTTAAAGAGGATGCTGTAACAGCATGGAATTAAGAAAGGACTTCAGCTGAATTGAGTTTGAGATGGAACTAAATTATTATCTGAAAGGGTTTGACGTGCTCTCCTGCTGTACAGGCAGCTGGACTCAGTGAGCCAGAAGTTGCCATGTACCTATCTGACACCTTTTAAGACTTCCTGAAGGATAAGGTTACTAAAATGGGAGGTCAGTTTTTCCTCAAATGAAAGTGAGCGGTGAGGTTCGTGACCAAAAACACAGGCCTTCCCTCCACAGCGCTTCAGTGAAGGCTTCACTTTCAGGTTGCTCTGCTTGTTCCACGTGCAGCCTCTGTGTTCCATCTCACGGGTCGGCAGTTCAACACCGACCTGCAGCGGGACAGAAGTGGTAGCTCAGATGATCTGCTTCAGAGCTGGTGTCTAATAGTGTGCTAAAGTGAAGTTCTGAAGTACAAAACCATGAACAGATTTCCTTGGAAAGACAGCATCAGTGTGTATGTACTCTGGTATTACAGTTCAGAAATTTCTGAGTGTGGTGTTTTCTGTGTCTAGCAGTAATATCAGAATAACTTTTCAGCTGCATAAGAGATGGAAGAGTAACGCAATTTTGTACCTGTTTTGGGTTATTTGGACTGTGGGATGTGGTTCAGAGTATGTTGATTAGATCCATAAAATGCACCTGATTGCTGACTCTGCTGTCTCTAAGTTCTCAGTGTTCTTCTGCTTAGTGAAACCTGTGTTCCTGGGTAAAATAATGTTGTAGTCCGTCACAGCTATCTCAGCAAGAACGTAATTGAAAGCCAAGAAGAAATACTTTTAAGAAGAGGTATGGTTTTTGGAAATTTAGGTGACTTACTCTGTGCTTTGGACCATCTCCAGCCTGTCTCAGAAAATACAACTGGAGAAGATACCTTCATTTAACGCACATGTTAGAGCAAATCTCCTCTGCATCCCTTTCTCCTGCAGAGGAGATTTGAAGCAACATCTCACCTCTTGAGTAAACCTGTAGATAATAATCTTTCAGATGGCATTCTAAGAAGGGAATTCTAGATAAAGCAGGTTTTGCACAGAATAGCTAAAAATCTGCTGAGACAGAGAGACATAATCTGGCAACTGCTTAATGTTGTTACTAGAGCGCTCGTCGCTCAGAGGAAGGGTGCTTGCTTTGATCGGCTGTTCTTGCATAGCAGGGCGTTGGACTGAATGGCTGAGGAGGTCATTCCCTTTTGTATGCTTGTAAAATGAGTATGTTTGTATGCTTTAGACTTGGTTGAAAGAATGTTAAGTATCGTACTCTTATTTGGAAGCTTGAAAAAAGATCTGGAGTTACTGGTGACTGGCAAAGCACCATAACTTATGACTGGAACTGAGGCAACAGAAGTGTGGGTTAGGTTGCTGGAAGAGTTGCTTATTAGAACTTGTAGCTATATGGAGGCTTTCTAGAGCACCACATAATCAGGCAGTGGAACAGGCTGCCCAGGGAAGTGGTGGAGTCACCATCCCTGGAGGTGTTCAAAAAACATGTAGATGTGGCCGTTCAGGACATGGTTTAGTAGGCATGGTGGTGTTGGGTTGATGATCTTGGAGGTCTTTTCCAGCCTTAAAGAGTCCATTATTCTATAGCATGGTTCACATTAATGGACTTTGACACTTTGAGATTTTGATAGGGTTGGGTCTCAACTGTTGGAAATATGAAAGCAGATGATGAGTATATCAGTAAGCAATAGGCGTTCCTGGTTCTTGAACATTGGTGATGGTATTTGTGATTGAGGGGGTTGAATGGAAAAAAAGTAGTAGGAAGTAACTTATGAACTGAACTTAATAAAAAGTAAGCACTATCATTTCAGCAGGAAAATGTGAGTATTGTCATGGAAGACATTTGTGTTCCCTTCAGAAATGATGACTTTTAAAAAAATTCTTCAAAATCATGTCTGTCTTGTAACAAAACAAGATGTATTAAAATGGTAGACCAGATTATTGAGCTCAGTCATCTCCCAAGTCATGAGTTTTTAAAGACATTATGGTCACTCAGGATAGTCCTTGTGCTATTTCAAGTTGCTGTTCACAACTACTAACAACTCCTCAATACTCTTCCACAACCATTAGGTCTTCTAGTTGTCTGAGAAGGAGTGTTCCTGCTGCAGCTTCCCTGGTGGTAGCTGAGAAATCTGGGCTTTTCTGCGTTTGCATCCAGCTGTCAAAGTTTGTGGAAATTTGCATTTGTATGAAGGGGTTTTCTGGCCAGAGAGGTTCTATTTAAAAAATACTGTGGGAAGAGATTTGGACATTTTGGCATTCTAATACTATAGTACAACTGCTCTAAATACCTATTTTTTAAATCAACGTAATGTCTTTAACCCACATTAGGGTAAAATAAAATGCTTTTAGATAGTGCTGAAAGACTTCTGTTAGTGACTAGCATAACTAATCTCAAACACAAAAGCTTTATGGTGAACCCAAATCAAAAGGGAGATAGTTGCAATATATCAGATAAAAGCTATTCTTTTAATTTTTTTTCAGCATATGAAAATAGGAGTTTATGTTCTGAATTGAAATTTGTGAAGAGCTCTGCAGTCATACTGTGGTGCATCAAATTACTGGAAGCAAAATTACGGATGACAGATTTAGAACTCTGTTGCTTTTTTACAAGATTTTCATTCTCTTCGAGATTAACCCATTTGGACTTTCTTGATTGAACGCAGTAATGACCAAAGTAATGAAAAAATAAATAGTTAAAAATAAAAGATCACAGTAAGGGAGTTATTTTCATATGCTTCCTAGAGAAGTGGCAAAATAATAAATTTCCTTATGAATAATTTTATAATTTTAGTTAGATATCGCCATTTTTTTCCTTTGGGAAAACCTGGCTGTATTTTTCTGCCCAGAGGAGGAAGCGTGCATACAGACTGGTTTGGAGAATGTATTTTCAGTTTTGTTTCATACTTGTGTTACATGTTGCTCCTTCAGGATTCCTCCTCCTTCTCCTCCTCCTCTCAGGTTTTTTTTCAAGATGTTTTCAGGGCTGGAAAAAAAATCGGGACACAAATTTGTGCTGTGCAGTACCTGGTGCAGTGCTGCAGACTCTTTATGGAAATGTCTGGTTGGCTCCGAACTGTAAATTCTAAATAATGATAAGTGGAATTACTGCCTTAATTATCTTTCTTTAGGGAACATTTCTAACTTGAAATATAAAGCCTGCCTATTAAATGACATTTATCAGGAATGTTTCCTTAGGCGTACTTTTCAGAATTGTATTGTATTTTTATCTTGAGCAAGATCTGACTCTGCACGATTTGTGTTAGAGACGGGGAGAATAACTAGAACAGGCAAATGCCTCATAGGCAACGGGAAAGCGAGTGGAGAGATGAAAGATGAGCTTCCAGCAGCTGCAAAAAGGGTATACACTTCAAGGGTGCCCTATAAGCCTTATAAAGCAATAAAGGAAGGAAAACAACATTATGAAGGGTCCCAACAGCCATAAAATTCCAAAAATGGCAAGGATTGCTTTCATTATATGAAGTGTTCGTTAAAGCTTTAAGTAATGAAATAAACTCTCGACACTGAGAATGGAAACCTTCACTGTTCAACCAGTCTCTGCTTACTTTACAATAATCCAGGCCATAAAAGTAGTGCCGCACGAATGCTGCGTTCTGGGGGAGCTCCGGGATGCTCGAGGACCACACAGTTCTCCGGCTTCAAAGGAGCGGGGTCTCCAGCAGCAGGGCCGGCTCCTGGCCTGCCGCCACGCCGCTGGCAGCTGCCGCTGGTCCTGAGCCCCGCCGATCGGTAGAAAGTCTGAGTCAGAAAATCCCCAAGATTGTTTTCATTGGCTTCTATTAGGTGTTTCAGGGTTCTTTTGTGGGGAGGTTTTTTTTTTCTTCTTCTTTTGAAGCCCAGGCATCTTTCTGGTATTGGAAAAATGTGCTGAAGACTTTGGGACCAGAAAGTAAGTGGGGAAATTCATTAAGGGGTCTTCTGGGATTCAAGGTAGAGATACTTAAAAATGTCTTCTGTGTAAATGGTTTACTACTCACTTTTTTAAAATGTAGAATTTGAATTAAAACTAAGAACATAGCAGATAATACAACATATATTTGTCTATCAAAATAATGGGAATAAAGTATTTCTTTTGAACTGGAATACTTTTAAAATTCAAAAGACCTTGTATCTGTTGTTTTAGCAGTGCTAATCTAGTTTATCCTGTCTGTTAATAGCGTAATCTGTTTAAATATTTTTTCGTGAATTGGAAGCCACTTTAGAAAACATTATAAGCTGTAAAGTACACATGGAGCACTCTTCCTTATCTGTCATTGAAATTCAGCCATTTTCTGCTTTGCTTGCAACATACAGGAACAAAATGTATCCTTGAGGAAAAAAAAAATTCAGCTATATGTGGGTAAAATTATCATTAAAGCTTTAAGCTACAGCATCCTCCCCTTAAAAGCACTTGAGCAGCACTGTAATTTGTGATACTGTTTGTGGTGAAAGTGTAGGATCCCATTAATTTTTCTGCCCAGTGCCATAGTTTACCGTTTGTTGCTTTGTCATAGTTCTGAGTGGTTTCATAAGCTGCTGATGAGGTTAAACATCTTTTTTAAAAGACATTGGAAAAAAAACTGGCTCCTGATATATACTTCTGTGTTACGTGAGATTTATTTGTGCAGTTTTGATATCTTCGTACTTGCACTATCCAAAATGAAATCCTTTGTCTTTTGGCATATTTTTGGGAGACCAGACAGGGAGACTGTCTGCATCATGAGTGGGAGAAGTAAATGAGTCACAGTTCTCTTTATGAGGAGCTTTGTTTCATTCAAATCCCTCTTGCCAAGATGCTGACACTGTATTTGAGTCATCAGCAATAAACAAGTCGTACAGAAAATTGAATCTTTAGAGGGCAGAAAATCATGGGCAAAGGAAAGGCACTCACCGGCAAGCTCTCTGTTACTCCGTGTTTGAGAGGAGTTATTGATTGCATTATTTCCCATGGTGGATTTTTCCATAAGTGCCTTAAACTAATTCAAAGTCCCAGTCTGAAATTTCATTTTGAAACGTGCGTGTGTAGTGAAAACCAGCAGCATCAGTCAGGCCTCGAGATCACTCAACATGAAATTGGGTTTTCACCGCACTGAACGAGGTGATTGGAGTCCCTTGTTTTATCGTTAGCTTTTCACCTGTGCTGTGTCCTGAGAGACTAAGATCTATAAGAAGTACTGGCATCTTCCAGAACAAAGGAAAGATTTGGTGGAATTTATCTTGTGTTTGGTTTCATTTAGTTGCCCCCCCTCCCTGTATAATGCAATTATCTTTTGCTTGAATACATTTACTTCATATATCATGGTAGCAGTCCGTCAGGGCTGGACACGTCTGTGTTCAGGAAGTGATAACAGATCAGCTAATACATATTTCAGTCAAAAAGGAAACTTTTATGCGATACCCACTTTAAGCAGTTTACTTTCATGAAAGTAGCACAGCATATTATTTGTCTACAGTACCAGTATTTCTAACCACTGTCAGCTTTTAAAGTTGAAATGCTTTAAGGAAGGGTGGTGATGTGCAGATATTTTTCATATGGAAGTATTTTCACATTTAATAACCCTCCCACCAACAAGAGCTAAAATGTCAATATTTTGCATTAGTCAATATAAGGCTATAATGTGCCTTTTTATTATTTTCATTTTAAAATGTAATTCCATGATCAGTCTAGGACATGGCAGGTAAATGGATGGAGCTGACTCATGGAGGGGCCAGGAAAGCGGATAGGATAATGGGAACAACTTCAACGTTGATGGGCATTTCTTATTCCTCAAAATGTCTTGTACAGCATGGAGTATCCCAAGGGGCTCTCCATCACCTGGAGTTCCTTCCTCCCTTGTGATGAGTGTGTATGCCATGCTTACGTTGCTTTGACCCGCTTCCTCCGGCTTTGCCTCGTCGTCTTTGTAAAGAGGCAGAAATCCAATACCTTTGAAGGAAAGAGAAAAAATACAGTAAATTTTCAAAGAAAATTGAGAGTGTAATGCAACAGTAGGAGTTGTGCTGAGCACAGTCCAGTGAACTTACACTACAGCATGGCTTTGCTAAATATAGCTACAAAATACTTGTTGTCCGTGAGCACCGGTGTAGGAGAGCATTGCCATGTGCAACTCGGGACATTGCAGAAACAGGGGCACAAATCACAAATGAAGAGATGAGAGTAGGATTACGGAGTGCCAGAGGCCTGGTTCTGTACTCACTCAGCTGGGCAACCTTCTTACTTGGAGGAATGGATCGTCTCTCGTTTGTGCTCTCCGTTTCACTGCAAAAGTGACGTTTCCCTTCCTGTGCCTAAAAGACCCTGGAAGGTTAGAAATAAGTGAACTTGTTTTGTGGAAAGAGGGTCAATGTACTGCATGTGTGTTGTTCAGCAGTCCTTGACAGTCAATTTTAAATATGGATGGGGAAAAAGGGTAAAATTTGCTACCTTTTCACTGTTGGTTACTGTTTGTGAGTTCTGATCTATCAGGCTTGTGCTTTGCTCTCCACCACTGACCCTTGGACACAATACCCTCCAGGGTATATGTCTGTGGCCTTCCAATGGTGGAAACCTGTCAGTCACCAGTGGAGGTGAGGAGGAGAAGAGCAACATATCCAGAGGAAAAAAAAAGAAGTGAGAATGCTGATGGAAATAGGAGGCTGAAAACCTTGAGTGCACTGAAGTGTGTGCAGCCTGGGAGGAAGGGAGTGAGGAGGAGGAGGGCCTGCGGACCAGCTGTGAAGTGGTGGAGCAGAACAGAGTGCCTGGGAGCAGAGCCAGTGCCAGGGAATGGAGCGAGCGCCGAGGAAGGAAACAGGCAGGTGGAGCAGAGGGCCGCAGGGAGCTGCTGGGTGGAGGTGCTGCCTTCCAGCTGCGTAACGTTGTGTGATGGTGTCTTGTCCCAGGGAGCCCCCTCCCCAAAGCTCCTTGCAACCGTGTGTTCCTGTTCGTGCACGTCCTCAGTGGTGGAGTCTGTGCATCGTCCCTCTGTCCATGGCCTGGCCTTTTTCCATTGACCCACTGCCAGCTTCCTCTGCTCATACCAGCTTGCCTCGCAGAGCCGTCCTGTGCGGCGTTGCAACGTGGTGTGGAGGTGCTGCAGAAAAGTAGGCAAGGTGTCATGAGGAGAAAGCTAGAGAGTGATGCAACGAGGAGGTCTAAATTTGCAGGGACTTTGAAGAGTTTGTTTATGTAGTAAGTAGAAAAACTGACATGTACTGTCTGCTCAAAAGACAGGTTTTAGACCTCTTTTCCTTTGTCTTTGGAGGCGGACTGAGAGTCTGCTGGCTTTTCAAGAGAAGAAGGGTTAGTTAAAAAAGGAAAGGTAGCATTAATCCTGGATGCTCGTGACAAGGAAGTACAGCTCCTGTAATCCTGTCGATATTTTCCAAAAGCCAAGCCTACATCCAGTATTGTACTGTGTCGGAGCATGAGTTAGGTGGACCTGACTGAAAAGCGGTTTGTTCCTCATTTGGTACTTGTAAAATTATTGCAGTAATGTGCAAAGGAATAAAGGGCATAGACCAAAGGTCTTAGTACCGTGTTTAAAAAACTGAGTGATCAGCAACTTATGATAAGAGCAGAGTTTAAGCTCACTTAACTTTTGCTGAGCTGTGTTTAGTATATATTAGGAGCTTACACAATGAGTTCAACGAAGCTTTGAAATGCAATAGTTTTCCATATATATTGTAATAATATTTTAATGGTTAATCAGTTATTATTTATATTCAGAAGTTAGTCTACCTGAAAAAAATACAGGTTAATACAAATACAATTCATCCTGATAAATAAAGCATAGTACTTCCCCAGACTACATGATACAATTGGCATCCTTCCACCTCAGAATGGTAGTAGTGATACTACAGTGAAAATTTTAGTGATTTTATGTTTTACTTTTACATGTTTTTTAGATTTGGTTACCGGGGCAATGATGGACATGATTATAGAAATATTAGTGATAATTCTAAATGAATTTGCTGTTTGCTCCTGGAAATTGAAATATTTTCATATTAAATTATCTCAAAAAGTCATGTTATTGGTGATTTTTTGATGGAGCCAGTGGTCTGGGGAAGGAGTCGCCATTGTTAATTCCTTTGTGTGGTGAACTTCAGAAGAATGAGTCTGGATACTGATTTCAATGAAAACTTACTATTGACAAGAGATCACACTTGGTATTTATCTTTCCCACTTTGATGTCAAAGAAATTGCTTGTTCTCTGCATTTCTTTCCATTAAGGAAAATACAGGTTTAGAAACTAGTGGAAGAAACTTACATTGCAGGAATGGGTGCAAGTGGCATGAGCAATGTCTGGAATGCATAGCCTGAGATACGGATTTACATGTCTATGTACCACCGTGTGTGGGGAAGAGCAATCAATAGTTAAGCACCTGCTGTTAATAGTTTCGTATTTAAAATGACATTGCCAGCTTGCACATACTGCAGTGGAGCGTGGTTCTCTGTAGGATGTCTCTGGTCTCCTTTAAGAGCAATAGTATGATAAGGAAACCAAATTTTTACGTGAACTAAGATGTGCCTTGAATGCATAAAAATTCAGTATTGATGAGCACAGAACACTAGTGGTAATTTGTTTAGCAAAACTTTAAAAGACAAATGCATTCATATTTTATAATTTTCAAATAGAAATAAACACATTATTTCATTAAAACATTTTAATGAAGTGTTATCTATAGTTACTGTCTGGTTTGTGAGAAGCTGATTATTACAGTGGGAGGGAGCTTGTTTCACTGGTCCGAACACATCCCAGAAGTATCAAAATGAGAAGAAATGTGCTTGAAGAGTCAGATTAGAACTGTAAAAGCTTTGCCAAGTCTGGCACTTCTTCCCTGGGCAAATGCGGGACGGTTATCATTTGAAGTGCTTCGCTCTCACTTTCCTCCTGTAAAACCACAGATGTTTTAGCTGACTTCTTTTGTTGAGCGGTTTGAGATACAGTGGCAAGGAGGGCAGGTGTTATTTTAAGCACTGCTTTTTAACCAGGGGCAAGAGGTTGGCTCAGGACACTGGCAGAGAGGCTTGGAGAGTTTTGCCTCCTTATTGCTTATTGGAAGCATCCCCAAGAAAAGGTCTTTCATCGAGGAACAACATTTGGAGGTGTTTTCATGTAGTTCAGACCAACCCACAGGAAGCTCTGTCTGTACATTGGTGCTGATTTAGCATCCATTTACCAGGGTGGCTGGGATTGAAATGAGAATGCAATACGTTTGCAGATGGTCTCCTTAGGTGAAGGTTGAACATAGGGATGGAAGAACATGAACATGTGTTGCTATATCTAGCTGAACATTACTCCCAAAGCTCCACTTCTTTTTGTGGTTTCTGCCCGCCTAAGCCCTCAACCTTTTACAAACATACAAGTCCAGTGTTGCAACTGAGCTTTAACTGCATGATGAGTCTCACCATAGCAGATGTGCTGATTGAAAATGCAGGGAAAATGGGGATATTTCAAAAATCTTCTCATTGTAAACCCTGTCACTCTTTTTAGCATCTGAAATAGCTTGTGTTGAATGTAATACATACGTATATGTGCATACATCTATGCTCACACTTTTGGAAAGAAGCCATCACTTTCTTTTAGGAAACTTTTACAGAAAACTAATTTTTTATCCTTTCATTAGAAAAAAGTTACCTGAGAAAACTGCAGACATAGTGAAGGGCAACATTAATTGAATTTAAGAAATTCAGACATTTGTCTCCAGAACTTTTTTGAGATTTAATTGAAAAGTCAGACAAGGGGTCTGTATGCTACTGTTTTCTAGTGGATCTGTGATAGATTTGGTTTGATTTGGCTTTATCCTCTCAGTACCGCGTAGAAATCAGCTAGAACATTTATATTGCAGAAATGATGTAGGGGCAGTTTCAAGTCTTTTGTGCCTTACATGCTTGATTAGAAAAATCCCATTAATGACAGAAAATGCTAATCAGCGATGTGTTTTGCCAGCCACCACAGGCCCACGCGCTCTGTATAATCCATTGTTTACTAACCTAATGAAGGTCATTATAGCTTTTGAAAGCTTGTGTGACAGCATCTCAAAATGGTTTTAAACCTCTGTGCTGCTGGACTCTGGCGTTGAAATAAATCAAGGCTGGGTCTTTATTTGTCAGAATGACTCTGGCATAAATGAGTCTTTTCTGGGTGGAATGATCATACTGTGCTTTTCATTTGTTCATTATAATTGTCAAGACAGACAAACAGTGTGATGGTGGCAAAGCTGATGGTGCTGCCATTAAGCAGCTAGACGCTGTCTTTATCCACATCTTATTGATTTTCCTTTTCTTTTCTTGGCAGGTGACATCACACAGAAGGGATATGAAAAGAAGAGATCAAAATTAATTGGGGCCTACCTGCCACAGCCTCCCGGTACGTGTACCTGTGCTTGCGATATATGAAGATGTCAAGCGTACTGATAGTTGCCACAGTAAAAATCTGCATCTCAGGAGAAATTTATGTGGCAGAAACAAAGCTATTGTTATGCAGAAAAAGCTTATTCCATCCATTTTATGTATATTTATATATATATATATATATGTCCGCTTTGATGTGTGTGTACATTTTTTACATATGTTACTGTGGGTTTGGCAGTCATGTCTGGAAAATAAAATCAACCTAGGCTCGTTAGAGAGGCATTGTTTGTTGGAAATAAGGCAAAAATACAGAGGAAAATGTGATGTCCTAACCTGTTAAGTCTTCGTCCAAGTAAAGCTTTCTGAACAGAGGTACACACAAGAGTGGAAGAGAACCTTGTAACTTTGTACCTTCCTCCTTTCTGTTTTTTTTTCTGTACAAATTTCCCTTTTGAAGACACTAGAACCAGCAACATCTCTAGAGTTCAAATAACGTGTGGGCAACCAGTCCTTTATAGGTACCTGGTCTTAGTGTTTAGAGTTGAGTTGTGTGTAGTTGTCCAAAAGGTGTATAAATATCTTCAAACTACATTTAATAATGTGTTACTTCATTTAAATTATTTCCTATGTATATGTAAGAACTCTTCAGAGTTCTTTCACTCTTCTGAGGCACTGGATGATGCAGATGAGTATGTAGTTGTAGCTGTTGGTGTAGGCCTCCATTTTTTGTTGGCCTCAGAGGAGCATGCCCCACACACTTGTGACGTCTCATTCACCTTAGAGAGGCCCCACTTGGGCTCGGCTGTCCTCTGAGCCCTGCTCATGTTGCAGGCCTGGGAACTAGTTTCCTCCTTCTTTTACAAAATCCTACCTTTATGGTGAAGTTGATGGTTTTCTATTTAAACTGCTCATGTGTGGAGGCACTGCCTTGTTATCTCTTCTTCAGATATATATATATGAGCTAGCTCCATAGCAGAATGGGGTTTGTGCCTTTGGATTTCACTTGTTCTGCTCCACTGGTGGGAACTGCACAAAAGAGATCAGTTACAGACACCTCCATTTTCTGAAGTGATACAGCCTGATTTGAGGGTGTCTGTGACATTTCCTAACCACTGGGAGCCATTAGGCAATGAAATAAATCAAATCAACAGAATTACAATACCAGAGGTGCAGTTATTAAATTTCTGGGTATTTATTTGTCTGACCAGACTGTCAGACATACAATCGTCTTCACAGTATGTTCTCATGAGACCAACTTAGGTTTACTGAGTTGTGGAGAGACTGTTGCCTCACAGTAAGCCTCAACACAGCAGTGCAGTTGGTACCAGTATTTCTTTATACAGTTAGTTGTGGCCTTTCTGTCTTCACACAAGAAAATACAGCTCTTTCTCCAGAAAGCTCATAGTTTTCTGGTCAAGCTGTATCCACGGCTGAAACTGCTGGGAATTCATCATGCCTGTAATGATGAAAGAGGGAAGATGGAGAACCCTCTGAGGTTTATCTTTCAAGGTCTCTGTTGTGATTTTAAAGGTTTGAAGAGTAAGGGGAAGCAGAGGGATTTCTGTAAGCCAGTCCAATAGTGGAGTCCATTCAATAATTTGAAGAGGTCACGACTGAAGATGTAGCTGATTTAGGGCTGTTTTGAAGATGAGAAAAAATAGCGTGAATGTTCTCTGCTCTACCACTTCCCAGAAAATCCTGCACTGGGAGTCTGAGATATGGATGAGTGAAGGAAGATTATAATAAGATGAAGAGGAAAAGTATTGAAATATTGTCCACTATTTTCTTGTATGTACATCAAGTGCAATTGTTTAGCTGATGGCTAAATGAATTATTTTATTGTAGTGGAAGACACTGCTTCTACTGTGTTAAAGTATTTTCCTCCAGAAAGTGACATTATTTGTGCTTGGGTCTTTGCTGTCTTTGTACTTTTTGTTTGTTTTGTTGTGTTACCTTTTGGACTAAACTTGAAACAATACAATTTGATACTCTCCTTCTAAGACTTTACTCATCTGAGTGGCTTGAGATCCCTGCTCACTAGGATGGGGGAGATGAATCCTTTCCAAGAAGAAACAGGATAACAAAACAGATGCTGCCTTTTGTAAGCCTCTGTTAATATCTGAAAAATCACACACATGACCAATTAGTCATTTATTTCTTTATTGTAATCTGTTTTGAAGGGGAACTGCAAGAATTTATAAGCTTTGGTGGTCTTGGATCTTGCTACTAAAAGGGAACAGATGTTTTAAAGATATTTTAAAACTATGGAAAGGGACATGACTCTTTTGCTGGGATTGGAGGCATTGAGGAAGGGCAGGGATTTGTGTTCTGTGACTGCATTCAACAAACTAAAGGAAATCCAAAGGCAGTTCCCCTCTGTTGGGACATCCACTCCTCTTGCTGCACCTTTGCTAACATTACTAACGCCCATGTTGGCAGAGTGGAACATTGACCCGCGTTGGCTCCGTGAGTGTCCTGTGGTGTCTGTGCGTGCGTGTGCGTGTGTGCTCTACTGCATGGGGGCAGCCGCTCCATTCGTTGCTGTAACAAATGTAAAAAAACTAAACATGAATTAATTAGTTTTTTTCAACTTGTTACAGCAGCGAATGGAGCTGCCGCGGTACGGTGTAGACTGCAACACAGTGAAGGAGCTGCCAGAAGAATGCTCCGCACTGCCAACATTGGTGTCTGTGACATCCGGGAAGCGGCCGCTAGAGAGAGAGCAGCCAGCACGGCAGGAAACCGGCCTCTCTTTTATTTTCGTTTTGGTGAGCACAATGAATGTATCTTTTCCAGTCCATATCTGTCTGTAACTGTGCCTCATCTGGAAGCCTCTGGTAGACATCTACATCAATAAAATAGACTAGGAGCAGTGAAAAGGCAGGACAACCAAAGGACAACATCTGGAAGGCCGTTACTGACTTTTGTCAGTCTACGAGTGAAGTGATGGGAAAGGAGAAGGAGCATTTCTTCTTAGTAACATTTGAACATGTTAGCATCTCTCTAGCTTCCATACTGTGGATGCTTTGGAGGAGGTTTCATACAACAAGCTGGCAAAATACAGAAAGGCATATGTTTCTAATTCCCTTTTTGGCCCTGCCTTTTGACAGAGTTCTGGACAGGTCCAAGCCCACCAGAATCTGGAGGAAGCTGTAAAAGTCTAAGCACCCCTAATTCTATGCTATTTTGAAATAGAGATCTCTGCCTGAGCTCCACTCACATCCAAACCATTCAGAAGCAGATTGAATTCTAGGAAGAGGCATCAGGTTGGTAGAGCCGACTGGAGGAAGAACGTTTCGCAGGGCTACGTGAGTGAGGACAGGCAAGGGATGACCCCAGCCATGTCTGCACAGCTGTGCCTGTCAGTCCTGTTTTCTGGGGTGGCAGGCAGTCTGCTCCTACTCCCTGAGTTTGTAGCAAGGCTGCAGAGGATTCACACCCCTCAAGACACCAGATTTTCTCCTGCCGGCCACGGAGGAGAAATGCAGGACGTTGCACTCTTGCCTTTGTACTTGTCCATGCTCCCACAAGGCAGTGCAGGCATGGTGTAAGAGATGGCTAGAGAGAAGATTGAATTTGTAGTTCTATCAGGACAAGACATGCCTATAAGAAGATGATCCCTTTCAGAAACCCTTCCCCGCTCGTTTTCAAGCCAATTTGCTGTAATACTGTAGGGGAGATCCGTACTGGATTCTGACTCTGTTGTTTGTATTTCTCCTCTTACATGGAGATACTCTTAAGTCAGGTTCCCTCAATCTGACATGGTTAACTTCCTCTGCCCAAGATTTCTGTAAAATGAGAATGATTAAATTTAAATTGCAATTTCAAGTTTAACAGAATTAATGACATAAAATCACGTTAGTCCTAGTGTAAGCAGTAGAGGAGTTTGCTATATATGTATATAAAACATGCATACGTATATCGATATATACCAAAGGTCTTTTGGTTGTGCTCATTGGGATGCTGTCATTCTAGAAAGGTAGAGCTGTTACTTTTCAGGAATGGGATTAATCCTGATCTGAAAGGTGAAGCTGGGCACCCATGTGGTTGATACTCTATCAGGTGAGATATGAGTTCACCCTTGGGATCCCTATTTTTGACAGGACAATCCCAGAGAGTATATTGTCACATATGCTGTGCGACAAACGTGCGGTGAGTCTGACACACGGAGGACGTGCTGGATCTGCCGCATATCTGCAAGTTGACTGTGCAGTGCATGCACAGTAGGTCTGACACATCCAGATGCTGCACAGGCTGCACATATGCAAAGGACATTTGTACTGTTCCAGCCGGGCTGTCGAACATCCAGAAATCCGGAATGGATATGCTGCATTTGGCAGTGTTAATGAGAGCAGGAGTAGGGGAGCTCTCTTTTTCTTTCCCATTAAATTCCCACCTGCTTTAACTTAGGGAGACAAAATTACAGCTTTGTTTCCTCAAAATGTTTTCTCAGGATGTCATTTTGTAGCTGGAGATGTTCCCTGCACAGAGTAGTTTTTCTTTTCTTAGCATGCCTGTTGTGTCAAACATCTTAAAAAAATGGTGAATCTGGACCTTTATGTCTGCACGGATTTCCCAGTCTCTCTTGTGCTGTGACCTTTCTCTTGCTGCCTCTGTAGAGGAGCCCTGACAGCCAAGAGCTGAAAGAATAACCACTTATTACAAGCATTTATTTTGGAATATCTTTCTGAAGATTATCTTGATTAGATCAGTCAGTTCTGGGTAAGATAACATGTGGACAGCTGCGTGCATGCTATTAAGAGAAACCTTCCCTGGAAGAAAAATAACTAAATTACCTGCATCCCCCATAAGCTGTGTTTTTGCCCAATTTGCTTCCAGTCTTTTGCCAGGAAATTTGATTATTCATTCACAGAACAGAGACAATGTTGTTATCAATTAAGCTTTGCTTCTAACAACTTAGACATGGGTGGTTCATTCTCTCTTAATCAAGTGCTGTGTCTACACTAGATTACTTTCTGTAATTTCCCATCATTGGTACCACCGGCGTAGCTCTGTTTGTAGCCTAACCATGTAGACCAGTCACCAGTGCTTTATTTATTATGGCTAATAAACCTGTGAGACATGGTGTTTAAAAGGCACCTGCTGCTCCTTTCACAGGCCTAGAGACAGATCACTGCATCCTCCGCTGCTGGAGCCCCAACAGCACCGGCACAGGGAGATTTCAAGCTACGCAGTGCAGAGAAGATAATACATTAGCACAGAAGATCCCTTTACCTTATGAAGAAACAATTTTCTGTAGAACAGCAGGAACCAATTTTCATAGCCTCTGTTATTAATATGACACATGTATTTATATAGATCTGTAATGTGTGCATTCATTTGCATACTGTCCTGTCTGTATGCATGCATACATTTGCTTTCAGCTATTCTTGCTGCTAGCCCTTTGGACACTCAGAGTAAACCTGGCGATTACAATTTCATTTTCTCTACCCCAGACTTTATTTGGATTGCAACATTATTTGGATTGCAAAAATTGCAAGGAAATGTTTAAACAAAGCTTGATTCTGGAATTGAAATAAAACCCCAAACCCTCATGTATTCACTTCATTATATACTAGTGAGGAATATATTATATACTAGTGAGTATTCCTCTCACATCTGCCTTCCCAATTCTTAAAGATCTTATCGAGGAATAACCGTGATGGGGCTTTTCAAAGCATATATGCAGGTTGAGAACATGGATCTCATTGAAAGGCGTAGACATTGCACAGCACATTTCTGAAAACAATGTGACAGATGTTTCGCAGATGAGAATCTATGGCACATAGATGAATGCTTAGTAAGTCTTGTTTTTAAAGAAGAGTTTGGGATTGACTTGGTGGATGCTTTGCAGAGCTTAGTTTGGTTAAAAAGGGAGGTTCTGAAAGCATCTGAGAGCTACCCCTTGATGCCGTTACTTAAAGCATGGTGCTTTCTGCTTTGCTTTTGCCATGCTGAGTGAGAGCCCATTTATTGTTTTACAGGCTCTTTGTTTTATGAATGCACCTCTGTTTCCTGTCCTGCAGTAAGACCTCATAATATCAAACCTTTTTCAGCCACAGAGCAAAAGGTATCTTCCTTCAAAGACTTCACACCCTAGCAGTAAGACAAAAAGTGGATGTAAGGAAAGAAATGAATACATGATGTAATCAGTAGTGTGGGTAGTGGTTTCAGGACTCAGTGTGATGGTTTCTTGAGGGAGGTTATTTTCAGTACACATCAGAGTCGGGGTGTTCTTCAAAGAATTTGAAGAATGTCAATGAAATATCTGCTCATGTTCATGGAGAGCATCTGTGAAACATAAGAGCATAAGAGGAAACGTGAAGATGTTTTCCTAAAAATGTGACAAATGAATGAGAAAATATTGCTCAGTTAGAGGTGGGCAATGGTGGGTGGAAAGCAACGATGTCGTTGAGGGCCTTGAAACAAAGCTTGCCTGTGCTACAGCAGAGGAGGTGGAGCCAGTGGAGGCACGTGAAGAGCTGGGTGCCGCTGTCAAAATGAGAAACCACTAGAATTCACAATACTGACTGGATTTATCTGCAGCAAGTTTCTGAAAGATGAATGTTAAACTGCTAGCAGCCTAAGTTGACCAGCACATTGGCTGATGTATTTGCTGTGTGGATAGGTAACCTTTTTCTGCCTATTCTCCTAAAAGAATCTTGAAATGGTACAGTGAATCTGTGGGACTGTCTAGAGAAAACTGAAAATCAGACATTGCATGTGAATTGGAGCTGTAATGTGATGTCCACCATAATGAGGAGAAAAAAAGGAGCCCACGATAGCCATGCTAAGCTTGAACTGAAAGCTAAAGCTTGCAAGGAAATGCTGGAAGGCAAGATTGAGATTGTTATAAGGAAAGAAGATGATCAATTTGAAGTGTGTGCATTGTTTTAAATCAGAACAAAGTGCCAGAGTATGTGTGAAAGCTCACCTGTGAAGGAAAGATTCTTAATTAAACATATCTGATCAGGAATTACATGTTCTCCAGATTTATCTAGCAGAAAGTGGCTCCACTTTCCTGGATATCTTCGGTTGGGAGTATCACATTTTAAATCTCATTTGGCTTATGCAGTGAATTCATTACTTAGATGTACTTCTGACGGGAAGAGTGAAATGCCACGCTAAGTAACAAGTTCCATGGAGGTTCTGTGGCATTTAACCTGTTTACAAAATACACGCTGTGTTCATCACCTGGCTTTACTTTTAAAGCTCAGGAAATACTTTGAGTGGAAGGTAAATACTGTTTCTTAAAACTGCCCTGCAAACACTGTTTGCCTGCCTTCCTGCTAGCCCTGGAGTTGCTGGGTTTACCCTACAGCTCTCTCTCCTGGGGGGACACACTGAAAGTTCATTTTGGAACAGTAAATGTAGCCTGTGTCTCAACAATTCCTTCTTGTCAATTAGACATTTCAGCTTTTAAATATTTTTAGATTGAAAAATTTGATGCAGACATAGGAATAAGAGATACATCAATGCAACTTGTCAGCTGTCATTAAGGAAACACTTGTCCCCTCTTGGAGAGGGCCATGCAGCTAGTGCCACGTTGCCGGCACGTGGCACTACAGTTTAGCTAAAAAAGAAGTAATAAAGAAGGACAAAGAGGTTAAGGCAAAAAAAAAAAAAAAAAAAAGGAAGGAAGGAGGTGAAACCTGCTTCCAGCTGACAGTTTGGTGCCTTCCATGCTCTTCCTGGAAAACAAAACTGTCCAGCCTGCAGTGGTATTGTTTAAATAGCTTTACTGAGGCTGTTGCCTTTGTAGCTAAATACAGTCAAGGCAGGATCCAGCTTGCAGATTAGGATTTGTAGATTGATATATCTGCATTAAGTTGTCTGCCTATGAACCTGGTATTTAAGCTCCCATTCTTATGTGAAGAGATGTGGTTAATTCAGTTGATGAAACCCAGAGAGCTTTTCAGCTTATTCCAAAGCAGTTACCTCCACTGGCCACCTGCGTAGCTCCCCGGGCTCCACTGGGCTGGTGGAGTTGCCTGAAGATAGGTGTCTCATACTGTTCAGGATTTCCTGTAGTGGCAGAGGCACCTGCACAAAGTGAGCTCATATAAAAAAAGGACTTAAAGGGCACATCAGCAATTCTGGTGGAGCTGGGTATCATAGTCCACAACATGTGAAAAGACCTTGGACACCTCTGTTTACAGTCCTGAGTCCTGGCCTAGGTCTCTGTTTTTCATAACAAGAGCTTAGCTTAAGCACCTTCCTGCAGACACCTAAATATAGGTGTCTTAATCTGCGAGCCGAATCCCACATTAGCAACATTAGATAAATGGACTAATACCTGAATTAAGAACATGGCTGTTTGCTCCAGTGCACCTGATAATGCTTACGTGCAGTGTGATGAGCATAAACCACTGATTTCTGAGCTTTTTATATAAAATAACTGTGTTCCAGGCATGTATATTTTGCTAAAATTCTTCATGATTTTTAACGAATCAATCATTAGTGCTTATTACTCTGACCTCTAAAAGCCCTGCTTTAGCTGCAAGTCTGGTGTGGACTATGGCGTTGTTCAGAATTATGCCAGCTTGGTGCTGGCTGTGATTGTGCCTGCACACAGGCCCAAGGCATGACACTGTCCTTTCTTTTATAAAAGTCATTCCTTGCTGTGCCGCCTCCCTAAATGTAGGAGTCGATCCAGGTAGGAAATTTCAAAGCCCATTGCGCCACCACTTCCACCGATTCACAAATGCATCTGAGTGAAGCTGCACTTGAACAAGCATTAGCACTTAACTCACGGACCCTGTGCTGACTGGGAAAACTATCAATTTTGGGAGTTTAGTTATGTTCAGAGGTAGAAGTGAAAAAAAAAAAAGATTCTTGTTACTGCACTGTATTGCTAGAGCCTTCATGGAGGTGAACAGTTCTGCTGTTAACACTGCTTCGCTATTTATGGCAACACTTCACTAATTTCATGGTATTCGTTATTCTGTATTGGTTTTACTCCTACCCATTGCTCAGGAACGGCAGCGTGTAGGTTTTTGCTGTTGTGTACTTTGTCTCACGCCATCGCTGGTGCTGTGCGAGGGAGCGGGTGCTTGGGAAGCGAAGGTGTGGGTCCAGGCAATGCCGGCTCATTCCTGCTCCAGCCCCTTCAGCAAGGAACCGTCATCAGGTTTCTTACGGTCTCTCCAAAGTGGGGCGACGCTTTGTGTTTTCTCACGTCAAAGGAGCTAAGTATGAAGAGAGGTCCCCCCGCGGATGGCTGATGGAGAGCTTCTCCTCTGTGTTTCAGTGCAGAATTAACTTCCTCACGTAAATCGGTGCTATCGGCGAGCCGGCTTCACAGGCCCTGCTCTGTAGCTCAGTACAGGTTTATTCATTGTTTCTGTATTCCTGGGAAAGTAGGAAGTAAAGCCATCAAATGGCCACCAGACCTCATAAAAGCAGAAGATACTTTGGTATTCTCATTTAGTTTGGTCATTTAGTTTGCCTTAAATGATTACTAGTGTAGGATGTTGGGCCTGACTCTTTCCTGACTGTAAGCAGAAACTCCGTATTACCTGCAGTGTCAGAACAGGCTTGCTTAAAAGAGCAAACACACATATACAAAGTAGAAGGGAGGTAAACTAGTTGAAGTGTCTCAATTTTAAGATTAGATGAGACATTTCTGTATCTGTAGTAAGAAAAAAATCACGATCTCCGTAGTGAAGCAGAGGAGGGAAGAGGCCTTTGCAGGGGTCAGCAGTGCCTCGGGCGGCAGTGCTGCCTGGCCAGCTGGGCACCCCCCTGTCTTCTGGAATGGCAGGGATTACCTGGGTTACCTTGCATGTGCTCTCTTTTTTACTCCTTTAAAAAGGGCTTTGTGCACTGCTCACAGCTGCAGAAGAAGAGACTGAAATGCCTGAAGTGTCTCGTAGCCACATGGCCAGGAGAAGGAAACTACCGGCTTGAGCTTTCGGGTCTACCTGAAAGGCAGCAGCCATGCACCTCTCATGCTTTTCCTCACAGTTTAATTTCCCCTCAGTGTTTCTAAAGCCTATTGCATGTGGTTTTGTTGTTGGAAGGTTGCATTTAACCCCTTTTTCCTGTGTAATCATGATGCTGTACTTCAGTAGCAGCACCTCAGTTGGTTTCGTTTGTTCTTCACACGCTGCTGCCCTACACCGGTCATTTGCCATGGGAAGTTGTGGCGCTGCTTTCTTCACAAAAGCTCTGTCAAACGGCAGCAATTTTAGGTGCACGATTTTCAAGGTTTTTTTTAGGATTTTTGTAATTATATGTGATTTCCAGAAAGTATCTCATTCCTGACACTATGGATAGGGACTGAGATGAATACCGGTGGTTAACATCTCATACAGACTGAAACATAATTTTTTGAAAATTTTCAATCAAAATTAATTTTATTGTTAACTTTATATTGCTGATTCTCCAGGTGACCCAGTAAAGAAGGAAAAACTCTAAATAGACAAATGAAGAGAAAATATTTCTTCTGATTATTTCAGTGATTCAGAAGTTAGATTCACCTGCCTTAAAGAACATAACAGCTTAAGGGCAGGTGGAGTTGCACAGTACTATAGAGTGGAGACAGAGCTCTTAAATGAAGACATTTTATTTGATTTAACAGTATGAATTATTAAGCGCAATCTGAGTAGAAGAAAATTTATGGATTCACTCTGTCTTTTATAATCCTATGTGATTTTCCTCCAAGTAGGTTTTTTAGCCAACCAGTCACTTCTCCACAAAATCAAAGCAGACCTGACATTGCTGATATTCCAGAGATTTAAGAGCGAAGCTGTATTTTGAATTCAGTTTGCTTTCACAAAGAAATAAGTGTACAGTGCCAACTTTTTTAAAAGATACTTTTTAAAGAGACCATTGAAATGTGATCGAGACTCACTCAAGTCAACATAGCATTTTCTGTCAGTCTGTATTCTACACAAAAATTCTTCTTTCAGCAGAAGTAAACTCACATCCCTCTCCAATGAACTATTCAATGACTCCAATAAGGAGTCATTGAATAGTTCAAAAGTAGTAGTGGAGAGTTTTTTGCATTATAATTAGTTGAAAAATATGAGTGTATTTCTGATCATTGTTTTGTTTAATCCAATTTCAATTTATTAGTCATCTATTTGAATACTTAATTGTTAATCATTTAATTAAGTAATTTTAACAGCTCTTTTCTACCATCAGCCATAAGTGCAAGAGGCCAGTTTTACATCTGTCCCTGCAGTTACACATAGTGTGTAACTACTTTTTAAAGGCAAAAATTGAAAGAATTAATTTCATTTCTTTAGAAACCCCTGGTTTCTTTTTGCCCCGGTGCATGAGAGTGCGTAAGGCTCTGTGCTTTGTTAGCTCCAAGCCGAGTGCATTGCTTACGGGGCCTGTCTGCTTAGGTTCTTTTCTGGAAGAGAGCAGAGTGGCATATTATGCCACTGTTAGAGATGCAGGTTTGCTTTCTTTTCCTATTGTTTGTTTGAATTTTCCTGCTTAAGCACTTCACTCTTCTCTGGAAGTTGTCAAGGAACATTAGTTTCTAGAAGTGTGTGTATACAATGCTGCTCTTATACCATGGTTGTCGTTGAAGGAGCCTTCAAGATAATACCTGGTTTTTTTTGAAGAGCAAATTCTCTGTGGGAAAGGGATGAATACAAGATTTGAATCTTAAACATTGGATGTTTGGGCTGGGCATACTGACAGTCTGCAAGTATATATTACAAGGCTGAGTTATTTTTATTGTTTTACTGGAACAGATTAATATTTTCAGCCTAGTTTGCTGCAGTTATTGTTTACTTTCTGGCCCTTGGTAGCTGAAAATGCCTGTAGATATGAATATAGTTCGCTTCCCACAGGGTATCTAGTTTCCATATCTTAGCATTGTGTTGTCGTCAGCTGGTATCATCCAGCTGCCTGAGGTTTTAGATAATATGCACTCTCTAAGTCTTCTTACAAACTGTTTTTAACTAATTTGCAGGAAAGCTTCAAGATCTGTTGCAATGGTGTTTGCCTTTGTTAGCACATTAAAATACTTCCTGAGTACTGGTTTATGAAGGGTCATCTGTTTGGGGAAAAAAGCCACCACTGAGCTTAGTACATGTATGCTTTTCTTATGTAGTCTATGATAATGGAAAAGGGTTGTCTTAGAGAGAACCAGGAAAATAACCACACCAGAAAAGCTGACCAGAGAGAGGCAAGTGCTGTGTAACCGGTTGACATGACATGGTGTAGGCACTGAATGTTCATTTTCTGCTTGTAATGTAGGCTGAACTCCTCCTCACTATTAAGCTTCTGAAATTCAGTCACAATGAGCTTGGGTTTTTTTTATTTATTAATGCAGGGGTGGACCAGGCGTTACCACAAGAACGTCGAACTCCTGTTACTCCGTCCTCTTCCTCTCGATATCACCGTCGCAGGTCCTCAGGGTCACGTGATGAGCGCTATAGATCGGGTAAGTAGAACTGAAGACCACAGAATTGGAATGAAAATTTGAAATGACTGGTTCTATTCTTTGCTTTTTTGAAAAGAATTCTTGAAGTAACTATACATGGGAAATACTAATTTTATGAATACAGAGACACTGTCCAGGCATGCAAGGGTGGAGTTACAAAGCCGAAATAAGTCTGGAATTGAATCTGGCAACAAATGTGAAGGGCAACAAGAAGGGCTTCTACAGGCACATCAGCAGCAAAAGGAAGACTAGGGAAAATGTGGGCCCACTACTAAATGGAGCAGGGGGCTGGGGGTCAAAGGGCATGGAAAAGGCCAAGATACTTAATGTCTTCTTTGCCTTGATCTTTACTGGTGAGACTTGCCTTCGGGAATCCAAGGCCCCTGAGACTAGTGGGAAAGTCTTGAGCATTAAAACTTACCCACCGTGAAGGAGGATCAGGACAGGGAACATTTAAACAAACTGAACTTGTTCAAGTCCATGGGACATGATAGGATGCATCATTGGCCAACATCATTGTGAGGCCACTCTCAGTTCTTTGAAAGGTTATGACAATCAGGGGAGGTTCCTGAGGACTGGAAGACAGCAAGATTCATTCCTGTCTTCAGGAATGGCAAGAGGTAGGATCTGGGAGACTACAGAGCAGTTAGCTTCACCTTGATCTCTCAGAAGGTGGTGGAGCAAATAATCCTGGATCTTGTTTTTAAATATGTGAAGGACAACCATGGATTTGTGAAGTCTCCTTATTAGATTAGATGCTTGACCAACCTAATAGCCTTCTAAAAGGAGATGAATACCTTGGAGTTGAGGGAAGAGCAGTGAATGTTGCATGCCTTGACTTTAGTAAAGCTTTTGACAGTGTCTCTCATAACATCCTCATTGGTGAAACATGGATTAGATAAGAGGACAGTGAGGTGGGCTGAAAATTGGCTAAAGTGTTGAGCTCAGAGAGTTATCATCATCTACACAAAGTCCAGCTGTACACTAGTCTCCAGTGGTGTAATCTAGGGATAAATACTGGCTCAGGTACTGCTTAATAGCTTCATTTGTGGCCTTGCTGGTGAGACAGGGTGCACCTTTCACAGATTTGCAGATGATACCAAATTGGGAGGAGTGATTGTTACACCAGATGGGCGTACTGCCATTCAGAGCAATCTGGACAGGCTGGAGGAGTCGGCAAACAGGAGTCTAGTGAAGTTTGAAAAAGGGAAAATGCGAAGTCCTGTGCCTGGGAAGGAATAATCTCATGCACTCAAACAGACTGGGGGACCACCATCTGGAAAGTGGCTTGGCAGCAAAGTCGTGGTGGTCAACAAGATAAATATGAGCCAGCAAGGTGCTCTTACAGCAAAGAAGGCCAACAGTCTCCTGGGCTGCACTGGGAGGAACACTGTCAGCAGGTTGAGGGAGGTGATCCTTTCCCTCTGCTCAGCACTGGTGAGGCACATCTGGAGTGCTGGGTCCAGTACTGGAGGGAGTCCAACAAAAGACCACAAAGATGATTAAGGAACAGAGCCTCAGGTATGTGTGGAGAGGCTGCGAGAGCTGAGATTGTGCAGTCTGGAGAAGAGAAGGCTCAGACGGGCCTTACCGATGTGTATAAGTACCTTACTACTCCAACTGGACTGCCACAAGTCCATGGGGCCGGATGAGATCCACCCAAGAGTGCTGAGGGAACTGGCGGAGGTGATAGCCGAGCCGCTTTCCATCATCTATCAGCGCTCCTTGTTGACTGGTGAGGTCCCGGAAGACTGGAGGATTGCCAACGTGACTCCCATTTACAAGAAAGGTTGTAAGGAGGATCCGGGGGAACTACAGGCCTGTTAGCCTGACCTCGGTTACAGGGAAGGTTATGGAACAGATAGTCTTGAGGGAGATCATGTGGCATGTGCGGGATGGCCGGGGGATCAGGCCTAGCCAGCATGGGTTCATGAAGGGCAGGTCCTGTTTGACCAACCTGATCTCCTTTTATGATCAAGTGACCCATCTGCTGGATGAGGGAAAGGCTGTTGATGTGGTCTACCTAGACTTCAGCAAAGCCTTTGACACTGTCTCCCACGGTATTCTCCTGCAGAAGCTGGCAGCCCATGGCTTGGATGGGTACACTCTTGGCTGGGTAAGGAGCTGGCTGGAGGGCCGGGCTCAGAGAGTGGTGGTGAATGGAGTTAAATCCAGCTGGCTACCGGTCACAAGTGGTGTTCCCCAGGGGTCGGTGCTGGGGCCTGTCCTCTTCAATATCTTTATTGATGACCTGGATGAGGGCATTGAGTGCGCCCTCAGAAAGTTCGCAGATGACACCAAATTGGCTGGGAGTGTGGATCTGCCTGGGGGTAGCGAGGCCCTCCAGAGGGATCTGGACAGGCTGGAGAGCTGGGCTGAAGCCAATGGGATGAGGTTCAACAAGACCAAATGCCGAGTCCTGCACTTCGGCCACAACAACCCCAGGCAGCGCTATAGGCTTGGGGCGGAGTGGCTGGAGGACTGTGTGGAGGAAACGGACCTGGGGGTACTGATTGATGCTCCGCTGAGCATGAGCCGACAGTGTGCCCAGGTGGCCAAGAAGGCCAACGGCATCCTGGCTTGCATCAAAAACAGTGTTACTAGCAGGAACAGGGAGGTAATTGTCCCCCTTTACTCGGCACTGGTGAGGCCGCACCTCGAGTACTGTGTTCAGTTTTGGGCCCCTCACTGCAAGAAAGACATTGAGGCCCTGGAACGCGTTCAGAGGAGGGCTACGAAGCTGGTGAGGGGTCTGGAGCACAGGCCTTATGAGGAGCAGCTGAGGGAGCTGGGATTGTTCAGTCTGGAGAAGAGGAGGCTCAGGCGAGACCTTATAGCTCTCTATAACTTCCTGAAGGGAGGTTGTAGTGAGCTAGGGGTCAGCCTTTTCTCTCGTGTAGACAGTGATAGAACTAGAGGCAATGGTTTCAAGCTGCGCCAGGGGAGATTCAGGCTGGACATTAGGAAATATTACTTCTCGGAAAGGGTAGTCAGACACTGGAATGCACTGCCCAGGGAGGTGGTGGAGTCACCGACCATGGGGGTGTTCAAGAAACGTTTGGATGTTGTGTTGAGGGATATGATTTAGCTGAGAAGTATTGGTGATGGTTGGACTGGATGATCTTTTAGGTCTTTTCCAATCTTGATAATAATTCTGTAATTCTGTAATTCTGATGGGGGAAATATAGAAGATGATGCCAGACTTTTCTCAGTGACAGGACAAGAGACAGTAGACACAAACTGAAATATGAAAAATTCCATTTAAGAATAAGAAAAAACTTTTTTGCTCTAAGAGCAATTAAGCACTGGCACAGGTTACCCAGAGAGGCTGTAATGTCTCCATCCGTTGAGCTATGTCCACCTCACTTGGACATGGCCCCAAGCAATCTGCTGTAGGTGACCCTGCTTTGAGCAGGGAGTTCGACTGGCTGATCATCAGAGGTTCCTGCTGATCTCCATCAGTCTGTGGTTCTGTGGAACAGCTGGATTTTGTTGTACTGATTCTAATTTGGTGAACACAGTAAGAAAAATATTTAATTTGAAGTCTAGTGAGTTGGGAACATCATCATGCCCTAAACAGAAGCACTGATAAAGGGAAGATAAAATTAATTTCAGAGATGAACAAAAGGGTAAGATCACATTTCCAAGTGAATGGGATCCAAGTCTTTTCACTATTCTGCTCCAGGTATAACACAAAATGAAAGAAGTGATTGGTTTATAACTGAAGGAGAGGTGAACTTTGAAACTTCTTTACTCTTACCTTTGAAGGTGTAAACTGCATGTACTGCACCTTAACTGGATGCAGGGTAGACAGCAGCACCCATCACCCGTTGTGACAGGGAGACCCTTGCGAGCTGAGTGTCAGGAGCCGGGGACTGATAATTGTGGAGGGCATGGAGGAGCCAACTGTGGAAGTTCTGTGTTGCGTTTGAGAGATGCATCTTGCTGGATGCAGTCAGATGCATTGTGCTGACACAACTGGAAAATTACAGAGAACTCCTTATTAAGCCTTTTGTAACCTATCTCTGGTTCTTTCCATTAGTCAAAGAGCTTGCTAGTCCCATTTAAAGGAAAATGAAATGATAAATGTTGGCAGAGAAAGTTCATATATGTCCAAAATATTCTGATAAATTTGGAAAACTCCCCTCTCCCCCCAGAAACCTTGGGTTCACACTGTAGATGCTGCCAGTTTTTTGATTAATAATGGTCATGGGATCTGCATAATAATTCCTTGATATATAATCTCCTAGAAGCTTTTCCCATGTTATACTAAAAAATTGTCTGATTTCTACCCAGTGTTTTTAAACAGGTAAAAATGCTATTCCTGAAGTTGTCTCGTTTGTGGGTGTGCAATCCATGGTCCTCAGACCTCCAAGCTGTGGCTGTCCAGAGCAGTTCTGTCACAAACATGTGCATTTGACTGTGCGTTGAAAATCATCTGCTTGAGCTGTGTTTGCCTTTTGTAAGCCGAGATATGAGTCAGTGTGGGGATGGGCGAAGGAGACATCACACACATCTTCCCTGTGTGCCTCTCCTGGTATCCCAGGAGTGCTCCGAGTTGGTGTTGCTGCTTCTTGGTTTCAGTCGCTGCTGCTGCCTTAAAAGGAAGACTTTTCTTCAGTGCAATGGTACATAGGGTTCTGCTTTAGGAATGAGGAGAAGTGTTGTAATGATATATGTATATATATATATAAATAATAAAGACACAAACTGTGTTGGTAAGAGAAGTAAGGAATTGAGCACAAAGGGTGGATTGTTAGTAGTGCAGGAATCTCATCTTAGGAGAGTCAGGACTGTCCTATAGATTCAGATCTCTCTTGCTGCTCTGAAAATATCCTTGATGTTAAAACTAGAAAGCTTGACAGTATTTTGGGGGCTTATGGCAGGGCTTTGAATTCCTACCCCAATGGCTGTATAGCATGACTCCTCAGCCAGTCACCGGGCTCTCCAACAAATTGTTCTGCACAGCTACCGCATCTTCACTCACTCAAGAGAAGACCGTGTGTAGCAAATGTCAGTGAAGGTAAATGTAGACGTCAATTTCCATTTTGAAAAGTTAGCAGAACATCTTTAGATTTTGTTTTAGAGGAGCTTTGCTAAGGTGCAGTGCAGTGTTCTTATCCTGAATTATGTTTTCCCCTTCTCTACATCGCCACTGAGAGACCAGAAGTCTATTTCTTTCTTGGTCTCATGGCTTATACTTTCTATTACCTTGCAAGTCAGATTTCTTTCTGGTTATTTTGTCTTCAGATTGAGATTTACTTCAGGTAGAAGCCTTTGTTTTGCTTATTGTTTTGCTGTGCTTAATACTTCAGCATCTCTGCTCTGATCACCTTGTGATTATTAGATCCTAGCTGTTACCCAGTTTCAGTGCTCGTTATCATATTTGGCACATTTTCTTGGAAAAGGCCCAAAACAAAATGAATGCACAGTCTTTAACCAATAAGTAATTCACTTCTAGGAAAACATTTCCCTTCCTTAGTTTTTTTCACAATTTATTTCAATTAACATCTGCAAACAAATCCTCTACTCCAACTCTGATCAAAGTCCTTTTCTGTCTCTTCTTGGTAAGGTTTTCCTAATTGGAAGTCAAACATCCTGAAAGTCATCCAACTCTCCTTCCATGCCTTTGCTTTTTACAGAAATTCAGATGTCAGCAAAGATTGTTTAATGAACTCTCTTTGGAGACTCAAAATCATTGCTGCCACTAATATCACCTTCAACTTATGCTCTTTTATTACAGAAAATGTCAGGCTGTGACATTTTAAATCCCTACCTATTTTCTCACTTCAGTCTTTTTTATTGTTATTATTTCATTAATGTTGTAGCAGAATTATTCGGCACTATATTTTTGAAAACCTAGTTTCTATGATGTTTATATTCTAAATAAAATTGACTCTGAGTTTATGGAAGCTATTTTTTTCCTAAATGTTTCTGGCACATTTTGTGTTTTAAGATAATTTGATTTTAGAATACAGCCTACATTGGGAATTTAGTCTAATTCTTTAAAACCAGAAAGGTTTAAAATTTCCTGACTGCTTCTTTTTATATGGGAAGGGATCCTGAAATCATTAGATTCCAACATGCTAGCTTCTTTGATTGTTTTTCAGATGTCTGAAGAAATAGATAATGCTATAGGTGTAGTAACTGAATCGGTTCAGGGTAAAACTGTAGTATTTACTTTATACAAACGTGGCAGCTAGTTTAGCTGGTATTAATTCAAAAGCATTTTGGTTTGTTTACTACTGAACATAAAATTCTCTCTAGTATTTACTCACTTAGAAATAGTATTTGGGAAGGTTTGCCAAATGTAGATCATGGCGATGTTTTTCTCTTAGCAGCTGCTCTTCCGTAGCCTGCGCCTGTACTATAACGTTGTCTGGGGGCTCAAGATGACACTGAAGCCAAATGGTGCTGCAGGCTGGATCGGTAACTTTTGCCAAGAGGCTTTTTCTGGCCAGTGGCTTTTCAGGCAAGAAAACCCAGTCAAGGGAGAGCTGGCTTGCACTTCACTTCTGCCTCTGCATGCAGAATAGATGTTGGCATCTGACTTGTTCTGGCTCAAGTGCCGTGACTCTGCAAAATGAGGCACAGGCACAAAGTTAATAATGGTCATGTAAATGTAGCCACAGTTGGACATACAGCTTTGTTTCCTTAGTGCAGTTTAGAAACTAGGTTTCTCAGGTACTTTTGGAAGCTGCAAATCCATGGGTTTGCTATGATGCTAGGGGATACGAATTATGTGGTAGGTAACCTGAATTGAACTTTAACGGTGTTGTCGTGCTGTCTAAATGAATTAACTCAGTTGAATACTGAGCTTTAAGGAGGTTGTTGGCCCTACATGTCTTCCATACAGTCGCTAGGGAGCTGTTTGCTCCCTGATTAGCATTGGCTGCATTCTGCTCCTGCCAGTGTTGAAGTCCCTCATAGAAGGACCTGAAGCTTCTGCCACCATTATTTAGAACACCATCATGTAGGCTGTCCTGCTTTTGGAATAGCGATCTTACTGATCTGATGCTTAAAATGGTGACCCATAACCTCTCAGCAGCGTAGTCCTGGAATAGTAGTGCTGATGGAGTTTGGCCCCTTGCCTGTGGCTCTGTCTGGTGGCCTGAAGCAGAGCTGGGCTCTGCTGCCACGTAAAGGCTGCAGCGCAGTACAGCACCATCTGCTCCTATGGCAGTTCCCAGCAAAATACCCCATGGGTAAACTGGGCAGATCCTCGTGATCGCAAATTGTTTTCTTGATCACGGTGAATCTCCCTCAGAGCTGCATTTCTCAGCCAGTCATGGCCTGCGGGGTTCAGAGAGCAGCTCTCCTTCAGAGACCTTCAGCACCTATTTTAACTCCTCTCCAGAGAACAGGTATGTTATCCTCCCTCAGCAGGGTATTCAACACATGGAGAAATAAAACATCAGGTCTCTACCAACTTCATTTTTCCAAAGACACTCCTATGGCTTTTAGATTATGCCAAACCAGAAAGCTTCAGTTCTCCATCCCAATGCTGAAAACCAGAGCACCTTCTCATGTGCCAGGATCTGGCTTTTACTGTTGCCACAGTTTCTGCCTGTCAATAAAAAGAAAAAAAGGGATGATGTAAATACCAAAAAAAAGTATGCACCAATAAAAATTAAAAACTAAAAACATCAACATTAAATGATAGGAAATGCAATGTAATATGCTGAAATGCACATGCATACATTAGGAGTGAGATAGCAGCTCTTGACTCTCTAATTTCTGCTGTAGAATTCTCTGATGAGATGAGGATATGGCAGATGGGTTGGACCAAGTTTATTAAGTCCCTCGTTTCTTACAAGATCTCTAAGAGGCCTTGAAGATGACCAGTGTTCTGCACTGCCTGGAGCAAGTGTAATACTTAAGAAAAATGGGACCAGTGAGCTCTAAAACCTGAATTTTCCAGATGTCAGAAATGATGTGGGAAGTAACAATGTAATGAAATTGCACTGCCTCTGTCTCTAAGGGTTCACAGTGTCCTAGAGGAAAGACCAGCAAATGAGAGCACATGTGCTACATGAACTATGTGGACAGATTTTGAAAGGCACAGCCGTGGATGGAGTCCCAGCCATGGAGCTGGGAGCTGAGAAATAAACTATTCTGGGAAATGCCATATGTGGAATCTGCATCTCTCGGCTGGTAGCATGGAGGAATGGTATTGCTGGTGAGGTGGTTGTGGTACCTGGACTCTCGGCAGGGAGTACCTCCCTTCTCCCACTCACTCTTGCTGAGAAATAAAAAAATCATTCTTGTACACCATTCTTGGAGAGCTGCCAACTGCTGCCCCAGAGATCCCTCCACTGCAGAGAACAGCTCATTTTCCAAGCAGACTCAGCACTTCCTTTAAAAGACATCTTAATATAGGAGATTTTTGGAGATAATGCCAAAGCAAACGCGTCCTAACTACAACTCTCCTGGCTCAAATTCCTGACCCACCTTTCCCACACTGTGGTTCAGTACGAAAAAGACTGAACAGCTTATACTGAGGATGAAGTCATTAAACCTCAAAACAAACTGTCCCAGGCTAAGTTTAAGGGACATTTGAAATAAGGGAGCTAGAAATGAAAGAATGTTCCCTGTAGACCCAAGTCCTAGAGGAGAAGTTGGCATCAGATGCTGGCTGCTGAGCTGTTCTGCTCTAGGAGCTCCCGTACGTGCCTTACCCCCTATTTGTTCTGATTTACCATGAGGTGAGCGTGTGTATGAGCCGTAACAAAGGTTACTGACATTTTACAGTTTTACAGCTTACCTCATAGTGAGTTTAAAATATATGGGGAGCTTATATTTTGCATTTTTGAAAGGACTTTCAAGATCTTATTCTACAGTCTTGCCAGAACTGACAAAAAACAATTGCCTTATGAGAACAGAAGAGTTGTAGTGCATGGTAGAGGAAAGGATATAATGGGGGGATTTGAGGAATCATTTTTATTGAACTGTTATAATCTAGCATTTCTCCAGAGAATAAGGAGAAAGAAAAGTATGATGAATGTGTGCTATGTATCAAGACAGGACTGCATGTAAGTATTAAAATGGCTCATCGTGAAACAAAGAATTTGTTAACCCTTCAAGTAAGCAAGGGTTACTTGGAAGAATTAATCTGGGTTAATTAACCTGACTGTAGACACATTTATTCAGAAATTAATTAATCTCCTATTTTATTTAGCTTACTTACAAACTTAATTTCAAACTACAACTCAATCAGGAAAAACAGATTGAAGAAAAACTTTTGCAAAGATGTAATTTATGTGACCACATCCTTGCTTTTGACCCAGCAGAAAAATTTGTAAGGATAATTGCTGAACTCTTGAGGAAAATTTCTCAAGAATCTCTAGAGAGAAGCAAATAGAAAGTTGATTTACTTCAGATCACATAATAAGGAGGCCTGAGATGAAGTCACTGTGTGAAGCTGACTTCCAGATTGCGTTACAAATGAGATAATAAATAAGTGGAGGGATGGAAATTATTAGTGGGAGGCTTGCGTGTTGTTTTTTGTTTCACTTATGAGTAGAGTTAATATAGTTTTAAATCTCAGAGGTTAGAGAAAAACATTTTAAGATCAGCTTTATTACAATACCTGAAGAACGCAAAGTAAAGCAAAAACTATGCCTTTCAGCAAAGCTGGCAGTGTAGTCATATGCCTTCCAGTACCTAAAGGGGGTTTATAAGAAAGATGGGGAGAACCTTTTTAGCAGGGCCTGTTGTGATAGAATAAGGGGTAATGGTTTCAAAATAGAGAGAGGTAGTTTTAGATTAGACACAAGGAAGAAATTTTTTTCAATGAGAGCGGTGAAACACTGGCACAGGTTACCCAGAGAGGTGGTGGGTGTCCCACCTGTGGAAACATTCAAGGCCAGGCTGGATGAGGCTCTGAGCAACCTGATCTGGTTGGAGATGTCCCTGCTCCTTGCAGGGGGGTTGGACTAGGTGACCTTTAAAGGTCCCTTCCAACCCAAGCCATTCTGTGATTCTATGTGTGCACCAGGAGGGGGACAGAAGATGACCAGGAGGTACTCGGCAGTGACTGAACGATGGTACAGCACAGCCCTTTGCAGAGTGCAGTGAGCGCAGTTTCCTGCACCCGTGGAGTTTGTTGGCTGCAAAGAAAAGCCAGGCTTTTTTCGGTAGCATGTTCATGGGAGTGCAGATGTTTTCTAAAATGCTGACTTTTCATTGTCAAAAACTCTGCAGGTCAACAAAATTTGGCCCCAAGTTCATGTCAAGTCAGCAGAACTTTCCCTTGCTTATCCATGTATCCCCAGTTCCCAGTGAAACTAGAGGCCCCGTGTATGTAGTTTAAACATCCTAGAGACTGACACTTACACACTTAAATCATTTTTTTAAATCTAAGCAACAGTTTATTTCTATTAGTAACCTCCCCAGCCCTCGTATAAATGAGTGTCATCTTAGCACAGATGTTCTTGCGTTCAGTCAGATACTCACTGTGTTTGTTGTGAATGCCATATTTCAGAATTAATAGCACACCTCCTTGCAGCTGGAGAAAAATTAGGTGTCACACTGTTTGGGCTATGTGCTTTTCTATCTTAATACCCAGAGAGATTGTGAAAGTATTCTGAGACTGCTTCATTATAACATCATCCACAGCAAAGATCCGTTATTATATGGACTCACTTACGTTCACGTTCCCAGGGGTAAGATGATTTTTCCACAGACTGATCTGTGTTGGATGAACACAGCAATTTTTATGAAATCACTTGCCCTGTATCTGCCTGGAAATAAGTCAGTGCTGTCAGCCCAGGACAATCAAAAGACAAAGCCCAACTGTAATCTGTTCTGATGATACCACATTTACCGTGTTTCACCCTATTTAGTATGTCCTGATTGCATTTCCAATAGATGTAGCTACCAAATTATCTCTACTCAGAGTATTTACAGGCCATGTATTAGGAAATGAATTCTCAGTATATCCTTCGTTTCCATGGTAGCTACAACAAAGGTCTGATTAAACTCATAAGAGACTTTCATGCTTTCAACTACTAGTTTCCTGTAAGGCAGCAATTGCCAACCTTTCCTCTGTATAATTACTTCGCATACTGTTGCTATACTTAGCATTGCCTTATCTAGAATTTTCAGCCAAAATTCACCTTTAATAGTGCTGATTTGATAGCGCTGTTTTCCAGTAGTATCAGTAGCCTCCCTGTAGTAACTCTGAAGCTGTTAGGATTCTTCTGTGGCACTGTGTGTTCGTGCAACAATAGCTGCCCTTGCTCCTGCTGCCTCCTGCAAGCCAGCTCTCTGCCTGTTCTTCCAGCTGTTTGCCTTGATGCCACTGCAGATGCTGGCTTCCCTGAGACAGAGACTTATGTGCGGTTTTTCTTGTTTGTTAAATGTCTGACTTCAGGGCTGATCCTCTACTGCAATATAAATAAGACATAAATATGTATTATATGTACATAAATAACCTCTTATTAAAAATCATTTGGCATTCTCAACTCATTAGTGCAGAGCATTGACCTTCTTAATCTTAATAATCTGCCATTCTGTGAGAGAGTCAGTTGTGTTTGTGGACTATCACCTAAAAAGCAAGGATGCTAAACCTCAGAGTCCTTGGGCCCATCCTGCTCCCAGTCGTATCATCATGTTACGAGGAATTGGCTGCTAAAGCAAAGGAAGAAAGATTGTTTCCAAAGGCTAAATAAAAAAAAAGACAAAAATAGCTCAGGGGAGAGGAATTACATGAGGCAAAAGGAACAAACAGCTGAAATGCATGAATTCAGATCACACCTAGGTACGTCTCCCAGCAGTTTAATTATTCCAGGGTGAGTCCTGTTAAGGGAGGGATGGAAGTACTTCTCCTTCAGAACTGGAACAGGATGCAGAAGATGATAGGGACTCTTTTAGATAATTCTGCATCTGTATAGCAAAAATTAGGCAATGGTTTGTTTTTCCATTTTTGTGTTTCTTAAGCAGCTGGTGATTGAGTATCAAGGTTTTATAATTACAGGGAAACTGAAAACTCGAGCAAAAACAATAGAAGTAATACATTTTATCTGAAACACAGGTAGAAACATACTTTTGCTATCTTGATCTAGCAATGCACAACTCCTGCCTACGGCAAGTCTAATTTCTTGTCCTAAAAAGAAACAGGACTGCATGATAAATTAGATGCAAGAGAACTACTTGACAGACAACTGCAAGACCTGATTTAAGTGCAAAAGAAGATGCTGTTTTTCTTTTGTGTGTTGACGCATTATTCACAAGGGGTACGAGGAACAGTTTTATAATGTGGACATTTTTAATGTAGCTGATGCTTGCCATGGGAGGAGTGCCCTGTTCTGCAATTCGTGCAGAACTAACACCCAGATCCCTGACTTGTGAGGAGGTACCACTTTGCTTACAGAATGTGGAGTGTTTGACATGCCTGTGGAGCAAATGCAGCTTATACTGAATAAAGGAAGCCGCTGAGGCATGTTAAACTCCTGTAGGAAAAAAAAATAATTAGCCCCTCCACATCGAGGAGCAATGCAACTGTAATTTGTTGAGTAGGTATTGTTTTTTTAAAAAAGAGCTGAACAAAAAGGAGCGAACTCATTCTCCTGCTAAAAGCTGCAAAAGTCTGTGGGACGACTAGGAATATGCAGCATATTTGAAAAGTCTCAGTTACAGTTCAGAGCTTTCAAGGACACTGTATTTGGCCCAGGAATGAGGCATCCCCCTGTTTGTGGAGTGTAAGAGGTAGGGCGAGTCAGGATTGTGCTCCGTGCCAAACGAGGATGGATCCTCAGAAGTGTGCTCTTCTAGCAGCTGTAGAGAAACACAAGATACCGCAGCATGGCTCCATATGTGAACCAGGAAACAGCTGACCTTGTTCAGCACACAGCAATTGCTTTCTTGCTTAAGGAAAGGAAGGCTGATTTGCTCGTGGAGCTCATCTGAGCCTAGAAGGATCATACGTTCTGTCTTCCCCAAAGTAAATAGCTAGGAGAGGACAGCTTGTCACAGAGGAAACTCACCACTGAAGTGTGTTCTACAGAAAAGGCTTCAGTAAAAGTTCAGAAGAAACTTTTCCTACCCCAAAGCCAATACAAACCAGACCCAGACTCCTGGCCAGGCCTTTTTTCTGTGTGCCAACCCAACTACTGCCCCCCACATGTGCACCCCACAAAAAAAACTTACATTCCGGGTCATAAAAAATATATGGAATAAATGGTTAAAGAGCACAGTGAAACAAGGGTCAACAGTATGACCAATCTGTAGTTAACGGTGTTTGCTTCTGTATTTCTGGGCATTATTATTTAACCCTTGAACACTGCCCACCTGTCAGCAGTTAATGCAGTTATCTCCCTGACATCTTCTCTCACCCAGTTCTCCCTGTTGAGAATAGGTTGCTCCCTCCCACGTTGCCAGGCATTTAAAATGAACAGTCTCTGAGCATAGGCTCATCCCTCCGGCATGGCTGTGTGCCAGCCACCGACTCTCCTGCTGGTTTGTTGTGCCAGTGGGATCCCATCGGAGCAGCGTTCCAGCACAGGTACGATGTCACTTTGTTCCACAGAAGCAGAGATGGGCTTGCTCCCTTTTCCGTGGACAAGCAAATGCACTGATGTGTCGAGTATGCAACCATTAGATCCCACTGAGCAATAAAGCTGGGAAAGACTGTGGAGAACACGGTGTCCATATCAAGCTGGTGCTGCGTAGTTATATATGTCGGTGGGTTGGGTTTTTTTCTGAAGCCTTTTCAGTTAAACAAGGAGCACAACATGGTTCCAAATTATGAGATAAACCAGGTGAAAAGAGTGACCGTGCTGAGCAGAGCACTTCCTGGGAGAGGTGGACTGTTTGTCCTGCTGATGGAATGAGGCACGCACTTCTGTTTGCAATAGGTGAGAGTTTCTGATTACGGAGCGCAGTGGCCAAAGCCATGGGTCATCACTCTGGGAGTCTGAGCTTATGGACCCTCATTCTCTATGCCAGTTTTAATTTCTTTGTCCTTTGTTTTGAGGCCTCACCTCTTGTTTAAAAATCATGAGCTCTTTGAGGGGAAACTTTCTCTCTACCAAGTGTTTGTGTTCGCAGTTCCACTTCCTTTGTATTTAGCGTACTGACTTTGCTCCCAGAAGTATGCTTGCTCTCTCTATCCTGTGATAGAAAGTGAAGGGAGAGAATAAACACACATAAGAATGCTTGAATGCAACAGAGAAAAGACTGGGGACAGAGTTGTTTTGTCTGGTTTGCTAAATATTATCAGGCAGCCTGTAAGAAATCTGTGTCAGTCTGAATACTGAACACCAGGCTGATTGCAACAGCACAAGTTAAGCAATTAGCTTTCCCAGGCATGCCGCTTTACTCTTTCCCATTTATTGATTCCTGGAGTACAAACTCACAAATTAAATTCACCATATGGTTGGCCAACGTGAAACAGTGGAGGACAATAGCAGATAAGGAACTGCATGTTGGTTCCTACTACTGTAGACAGGGTTGGTGATATTTTACTCTATGCTCTAGATTTTCCGTCAAGACTTTGTTGTGGAAAAGCCGGGTGGGAAGAGGATAAAGATTTTGTTACCTATAGGAGAGCTTTGAAGGGTCAGGTCCGGGAGTCATTTTAACAACTGTAACAACGTAGTTAGAATGTCACAGACTTGTACATGAGAGAACATTTCACTCAGAAGTGTTTTCTTTCCACTTAGACCTGGGACTTTTTCAGAAGGCTTGAGTGCAAGTACATCAAGGTATCTGTGTTTGAAACTGTATCAGAAGTTTATGGTAGGTGAGAAATCGTAGCATGCCATGCTATGAGGAAAGAGGAGAGGTAGCTTTTTTGTTGACTTTTTTTTTTTTTTTGACTGAGAACTCCTAACTGCATGATGTTTCTGGACAAAATCTTCATACCTGAACAATTTTTTTTCAGGAAAATTTAAAAGGAAATCTGTGTTTTAAAGCAATCGTCAATCACAACATGATGCATTCAGTTAGCCTGAGCGTGATATGTAGAGAACACAAACTGCTTTGTGCTGATAGGATTTTTGGGGGATATCAGTTTCATGTCCTAAGGGAACTTGAATATGTCTTCTTGCCCTCATTATACTTTGTCCCAGCCTTTATTGCAAATGTGGTTTCCTTACTTTAGTGAACAAGGAGCTTTCAATTACTATTGTATAAATTCCTATTGCAAGTCTTTTTGTATTTTTTTCAGTAGCTGCTAGGGATAGATTGTGGGAGAGAGTGGGTCCTCTGCAATATGATGGATGCCATAGCCCATCTTTCATCAAGATGAAGGTGAAGAGCTACCTCTTTCTTGCTCAAATTGATGAGAGGCAAATCACCAGGGTCACCCTTTGGTGAGGAATGTACCTTTCAGTTTAGGTTTAAATCCATGCTTCTTAAAACTACAAAAAGAGATTATTAGTTGTATTTTGGTTAACATTCTTTGTGACACATCAGCAAAACTGGCTCATAGTTTGGAAAAGCAAAGCTGAAACAATGAAAAGTAAACCATGTATATGGGAAGTGCGTACCTGAAGCTGATATTTGGTGGGAACAAACCTACTTACTGTTTCTGTCTTATTGTGGTTACAGGATAGAAGTTGTAACCTATGAGTTGTTCTCAAGTGTAATTCTTAAGTATCAGTCTGGCTTTCCCTCACCTCTAGTTTCTCAATACTTTAGCACTTACTCTCTATTTATGAAAGACTAGAATGTTGTTCATTAGCTTAACAAGTCCAGCTCCATACAAGACACTCAAAGTAGGTTGGAGAGCATCTTCAGAACCCATCAATAGGCTTTAATTCAAAAAGGCAACCGTACAAAGTATATAGGCTGTTATTAATTCTTTTCCTAATCATTAACCTTTCTTTATATGCTTAGAGACACTTCATTTAGCCAAGAATTTTATTCCTGGGAGAGAACATTGTGAAAATATTTTTCATGCAAGTTTGGCTATTTCTGTCTCCCCTAGAAGTCTGTGATCTCTTGCTGATAGTCCCTGGACCATCTCTGGACTGTCTGTCCTCACCCTTTTCTAGAGATGTGCCCAAGTTTTTTGGTAGCCTCCATACTCTCAGTAATGTGTTCAGGATAGTTGATCTTGCAGGCTGGGCTGGGAGCAGGTGTGCGTGTTGTTTCTCCCCACTCAGCTTCCCTCTTGTTTATTCAGTTTCTTATCTTTTCCATTGTTTTTGCTTTCCTGTGGAGTTTTGGAATTTTTTTTTTTTGTAGTAGTAGTAGTAGTCTATGGTTTGGTTTATTCCACAGTAACCCATTACAAATAAACATATCAGACCTGCTTTATTAAGAAAACAATTAAATTCTTGGACTCCCATGGACTCATTTGAAAATCAAAACCCTGAAGAGTCTTTTTTACTTCAGCTGATGAGTTTACCTTCTTGTATCAAAAAAGCAGCAAAAAAAGAAATCAAAGAAGTTACAAGTGACGATTCAGTGTCCAACTGTCACTAAACATTTAAATAGTGATTTTCTCTCAGCTATCCTCTATAAAACTTCTGAAGGATTTGAGATACACCTCCTCTCCCTGCTAATACTTACAGTAAAAACCCATCCTAAATACAACAATACACAAGTAATTCTTCCTGTGTTCATCAGCACAATTTATTCCCTTCCAAAAATTGGTGTAGAGTTTTGGTTTGTTTTTTTTTTTTTTAAAGGAAAAGCTCATTTTTTATGAGCTTGATACCTAATTGCTATGCTTTGGAGGAAACCCAAGAATTTTCCCTGTTTGTTGGATAAGAAACACAAACGATTAGTGAGCATGTTCAGTCCTGTATACGTTATTGGCATTGGTGTGTAGTGAGCAGGTAGGAATTTATCTTGGGGACATGCTGTTGGGTAAAGACTTACATTTTTTTCTGATATTTTTCACATAAACTGGTACTTTTTCACAGAAACTTTTCATCAGGCTTTAATTATAAGAAAGACCTTAACCTTCTACTTTAAAATAATGATTTGACAGGAGAGAAATTGTTTTTTGATTTGATGTTACCATTGCAATCTTCCTCCGTTTTGGTCTGTCAGCCAGACGACTCTCTTATCTTTTGAGTATGCTTTTCCAGCTTTGCTGTTTGCTTTTCTTGCTTTGCTTTTACTCACGTGCTCGTCCTCTTCATGATTTAAAACAAAAGCAAAAAAACAACTCACAGAAGCAGCTGGTAACATTCTTTTTCTTAGACTTATTCTTCCCTGCAGTCTTTTCACCGAGAAGTGCTTACAGCTTGGTAGAAGATACGGAATGCCATCATTAAAAATGAGACATAGCAGCTTCTCAGCAGACTGTATCATCTAATGCTTGTAGTCATCCTTCCCAGTTGTTACTTAAAACAAGTTACTTTTACTAATGTGATCCAACCAACAGCTCTTTAAATAAAGATTTATATATTCTTCTCTTTCCTGTTGCTTTTCTTGGGGAACATTGCCTGTTCAGAGCTGCCACCACATCAGCACAGGAGTAGGAAACAGGCCATGCGCTGCCAAACCAGCCTACCAGGGTGGTCTTCTAACAGATTCAGCAGCAGCAGAAGTGCAATCACTCTGGATTAAACCTGCTTCACTGTGTTCCTGCTTCACAAATGGCAACAGCTAAATAGTGCACACACCTTGCTGTGTTTTCTACAGCTGACTAATGGCAGCTGGTTAAAAGGCAACACCTAATATGCTTCCAGTTGTGTGCTAGATGGTCAGTGTGTGGCAACTTCTTAAACCGTAAGCAACTTTCGCTGGCTGCTGTATGTTTTGCATGCAGTCTCCTCATGTATGTCTTGTCCCAAAACCATGGAAATACGCAGACAAACAGTGCAAGGTAATAAACTAAAGGCAGACTTACTTCAGTGTATGGTTATGGTAGTAATTAGAAGATTTGCACAAAGCAAAGTAATCAAAACATGTTGCTAATGTCTTTTAGACATGATAAATGGCCTTTTTCGATTGGGGAAGCAGACAGCTATAAATGCATGTGAAAGGAGGAGAAGCTCTTCACTGGGGATGTCCCCATGGAGAAGTGCTGCGAAGCACAAGGCCTGTGCCCAGAAGAAGGGCAAGGCCTTGTGCATTTTCTTCTCATTTCACCTCAGGCCAACCCTACTTAATACTTACTTTTCTGTGAATAAAGCCATTGAAGGAGGCAAGTGGAGGATTTGGGAATGGGGGACCTGCTGCCATTTCTGTTGTGACATTTCACATTCCTCTTACCTTTCAAGCAAATGTTCCTGTTCACTTGGTCTCTGTGACTATTGTGTAAATTGAAAACCTCATGCGTTTAATAAACTGGCAATGTTAATACACCATACTTTCACTGCAAACAGTAATGGCTGGTGAAGTAACTGCTCTTGTTGAAACAGAACGTCACTCTGGGGAAGCAGAGTTCCTGTCTTCAAATATTTCACCACTATTCTGGAAACATCATACACCTCAAAGGGCTTGTTTGTTGGTACGGCACTTTTCACTATAGCTGTTTTTTCTACAGTGAGGAGAACTCATGCAAGTCCCTCTGATATCTCTTGCATTCCTGGCCTTTCATCATTCAAGATGCATTGTCAGCCTACCTGGCATACAAACAAACCTGCGCGCAGGTGCACTGAATGCACAAGCAGCTCATTTCTGTCTGAATGCTAGCTTGAAATCTCTCTTTCCTTCCAGATGTCCACACAGAAGCAGTTCAGGCAGCCCTTGCTAAACATAAAGAAAGGAAAATGGCAGTCCCCATGCCCTCAAAACGACGTTCATTGGTGGTCCAAACATCAATGGATGCCTACACCCCTCCAGGTGAGCATCTCTGTGTATTTTATGAGAATTTTAAAAATGGTTCTTTGTGTTACTATGAACTAATAATCTGCCTGCATTGGCAGTAATGGAAATGTCATTTGAAGCACACTGAGCATAACATTGAGGTATGCTTGAGGAGGAGAAAGTGAACTGAGTGTTTGGAAAGTAAGGTAGGGCAGTTCGCATGGTTACTTTGCCCTTGATGGTACCTCAACTTGCATTGGTCCTTCTGGTCTTATGAGGACCTGACGATGGACAGCTTGTCATATTTTCTGTGACTCAAGGTTCCTTTCAAGTTTCTAGTTTATTTCCTAACACTGTAATGGAATGTTGTCTTTACAAGTAGTCATACCATTCCTTTTCAAATTTATCTGCTCTTTTACCTACTAGACTGTGAAAATACCCCATGCATTCTCATACTCGCTGAATCTAGCTGGGACTCCATTTCTCACTGTGGAGTGGGCTTTCTACAACTGGAAAAGTTTCTCACAGACACTGGAGTGAGCTTGGGAAAGTATTGTGGATATTCTGTACTGTTAACACATAGGTGGAGATCTTCAGAAGATTCTCAAGTCATATTACAAAGGAAGACTTTTTTATTATCCTTATTTTTGTACAATAATACAGAAGCCAGGGCCTTAGAGCAGGAAAGCTCTCTCAGTGCACAGTTAGCAGTTGACTTAGTTCCAAGGCTTTCAGTATTACAGACTTTTCTTACTATATTTGTCTACTTTCATGAATTTCTCTTTATGGAAGTTATCTTTAGATCTGTAATATGAACAATTGAACAGTATGAACAATATGAACAATTTCTGTTAAGAAAATCCAAAAGGACTGCAAGTTAACAGGCTGTTTTTAATTGTTAGATACTTCTTCTGGTTCAGAAGATGAAGGCTCCGTACAGGGCGACTCCCAGGGAACTCCGACCTCAAGTCAGGGGAGTATAAACATGGAACATTGGATCAGTCAAGCGATCCATGGCTCTACAACGTCAACCACTTCCTCCTCCTCGACACAAAGTGGAGGCAGTGGTGCTGCACACAGACTAGCTGATGTTATGGCTCAAACACATATAGGTCAGTATACAGACATTTGGAGTATGTCAAGTTTAACATTAATTTTGTCTCTCACATTCAGCTGATGCTGTTATATGAAGTCTTATAAAAGTCTTTCCTGTGTTTTTTTTTTTCTACTTACATATATTATGTGGAGAGGTAGTCCTATGTTCTTACTTTGTGAGAAAATTTAAAAGTAGTAATTTAGATTTGGGGGTAAACTTACATTGTGGCAAACAGGGTCTAGCTGTTCACTCTCAAAGATCTTGAAATGTGCAGTTGCATGACTTCCATTACTTAGCACTAAGAAGATTTCCGTAGAATCCATCAGTAAGGAAAATCAGTGCATGCAGCATTAGGGATTGCTTGCACACAAGTTTCCCCTGCTGCTGCATCACTTTAATTACATAGTTTGAGTGATTTTTGATAATTCTGTTAACAGTAAGTCCCCTTAAGCATATTTTTTCTGCCCTTAATTGAATCTAGAATATTTGGGCTGGGATATCCAGCTGTTATAGTCCTTGGGAAAGTCTGTTGTATACCTTCAGAGAAGAGATCTGTTGATATTAGTAGCTTGTTTATATCCTTTGGAAAGATCCTAGGAAGTCGAAGCTTTCTTTCCATTAGGGCTAAGCTTCACAGACATTAATTATTTCTGAATATTGTGCCATTGACATTAGTCTTCATTAAAATGAGGCATCTATTCAATTAGGCACGTGGAAAGCCAGACTTGCTTTCCCTTCATTCTCCAGTAACTGCTGTTTATCATGTGAGGCACCTGGTTTTGGTGCATTCTTGCTGGGGCTGCGTATTTTGCATTGTCTCGCTGAAAATCTGTTGAAATCTATATTGGAACAGGTAAAGCAACCTTGCTGCTGTTCTGCCACACATATGAAACACAGTTTAGTGTGACTGTCCCTCAGCTGATCATTCCTTTTCAAGTATGTGTAATGAGATACAGAAAGCATCTTAAATGGTCCAGATTTTATATGCTGGAACAGTAGTAGTCTCTATCCCTGGCTTTTTCACTCTGAGTATAGCTTGATGTAACACCTGTATTTGCAGATAAGTAATCCTTTCACCATGGCATGGAATTGCTGAGTCTCAGTCAGGGGAATAATTTCTATTGTATTCTTGAATTCATGCTAAATGAATAGCTTAGAACCTTGTTTTAGAAACACATACACTTCTGAACACATTAGTCATTGCATTTGGTTATTTTCTGTGACTTCATCTTAAAATGCTAGAGGAGATTATAGCATAGAGAATTAAATTTATCCAAACTCTAAAAGGTTGCATTACTCACACATCAAGTCTTAATGTGTCTTTAAATATAGCTTCTTTATAATGTGACAGTTCAGTAATTTTAAATCTGGCACAGTGAGTCTTCTTTTATAATCACTGAGTTTGCGGTAAATAATACAGCATTTATAGAGCTAAATTAAGAAGGCAGTATTTTGCAGAAGAGGAAAAATACTACTTCTTTTACTTGTTTTATTTTGCCTTGTTGTTTTTGACTGGAAAGATCTCTTCTTTGAAGGAAGCCGTTTAGCTTACCTCAGTATATACATATTTTTATTCAGTCTAACAATAAGATACCTTAAATTACATCTCTAGTTGGACAGTAGTTGAGATGTAGTCATGTAAAGCTCATTTGGATACAAAATATGAGTGATACTGGCTGACAGATTGAGACTGTGATCTTAAGGTTACCATCAGTCTTAGTTGCGAAGATCACTGGAAATGTAAGAGAAGCTGCACAGATGATAGCTATAAGATATATTTCTTCATGGATGAGCTGCTTTCTGTAAGAATTTGAAATTAAATGGGTCTTTTCTTTCTTTTCAATCTGAGAAGGTGGATGTTGCGTTTAAGTGTATTCTAGGAAGTAATAGATGCGAAGTATTCCTGTAGATAGCCTTGCTCCTTCAGAGGCAGTGTGCCAGTGATTGTAGATGAATAATCCTCCTTGACAGGAGAGAAGGTAAGAGAGAAGAATAATCCTGTTCTCTGAAGCTCCTCGGCTACAGGAGACAATTTGTTCTTCATCACAAAGAGCATACATTCCCATGGCTTGATGTTTGTTTCATCCAGGGAGTTGTTCTCCAGAGACAGATCAGCCTGCAAGAGATAAACCATCTTTAAATATGTGAGAACATACAGTCATACTTTTAAGATGCCAGTTTTGATAAATACAAATTTAAGGGGCAATAAGGAAGACCTTTAATGATAACCTAAAAAAGCCCTCCATTCTGATATCCACTCTGATGCGCTCTGGAGGAGTGCACAGAATCACAGGGAGATTTTTCCAGTTTAAGTACTGTAATGCAGTCATGAGAAGGGATTTCATAAAAGCTTTGGCAATAATATAATCAGAGTTCAGCTTTGTGAATCAGTTAGATAATTTGCATAAGCTATTATATGCTTTTAATGTTACACCGTACATTTAATTTGGCTGCTGCTGCTCTATTATGGCCAAAGTTCTAGTTTAGGATAGATATCATTTAAATATTTATCCTCAGCTTTAAGGCACTCGGGTGTTTGTACTAAGCTACAGGGAGAACCTCTAGTTTGGTAGAGCTGTCACAATTGTGTTGAGTAATTCCTGAACTTAGCGGTCAAACCAGTGAAATCTGTAAACAATATCTAATGTTCTGACCCATCTTTGGGTCAGTACTGTATATATTTCTAAGGTCTTCAAGCCTTCATTTGTTCCTCTAGCCAGAACTAGGACATCTGTATTATATTTTTTTTATCTATACATATATAAAAATCAAGGAGAGAAAGAACATCCTAACATCCAGAAAGTTCATGTAATGAAAATCAAACAGCATTTACCTGTAATTGTAAATTTATATAAAGAGTTAAACATCTCACTACAGAATTTTGATCCTGCAGGTGCATTTAGTGTTTCTTTTATATGGTTCAAATATGTTTCTGTTTGAAAATCAAAGGGCTCTATCCAAATTAGAGGCTACGTAGATTTCTAATAAAGTAAATATAAAAACATGTGCCATAAGGCATGCCTGATAGTTCTCTGACAACTTTAAAAATCTTGTGTATTCTGAGGAGGAATATTAACTTATGATACAGGAGACTCGTTTAAAATACTGTCACCTGGACATCAATGGGAGAAACACAGCCGATGGAAAAAGCCGCAGCTCTGAATCTGGATTTCCCTTTCCTGACAAACAGAAGAGGTAGCTTGTTTGGGAGAAACAGCTACATTTTCTTCAAGTATAGTGTTGCAGGGACGTTGTTTGAGTTCCCAGAGTTTTTTCAAATACCTGGTGCTTATGTGTGCTTCTCGACTTCCACTGGAAAGTATTCCTCCACCTCTTTCCTTCTCCTCAAACATGGGGCTCTGTCAATGCACACACTATCCCTACATAAGTGTGCTCTACACTGTTGGTTCTTTCTGATTTTCATGAAATGAGGCAAATTGTATCTCTCCAGTGGCAGAAATGAAGAGAGCCTTAACTGGGAACAGCTGTTCTGTCTGTGATCTTCTAATGCAAGAATATTGGAAGAGATGGGAAGAGGAGGTGATGCAAATATGTATGTTTGATGGAGGAAATGCTTTGAAGTCATGCAGCTGTCACAGTTTCAACTTTTTAGTCAACATATGTGTCAGGATCATTATTCTTAACTAAACCTCAAACAGGGCTTCAAGTTACCTGACATAAGACTAAGCAGCTCTATACAGATTGTGTCCATAGTCTAAGCCTGAACTGACTGTTCTGTCCAAAAAAGGCTACATTTCACATAACGTAACAATTATCTTTTTCTTTAGAAGTTATTCAGACCAAATTTTTGTCTGTATGACTTCCATTTCTCCAAGCCTGGCTCTGAAAAGGGAACCAACTGAGGATTTGTAAAACTAATGGATGAAACCTGCAGCTGTAGATATTGCCATGACAAGATATCTGTTAAGCAGATACTATAAAGGAACGCGACAAGATGAACCTTAATGTTCCTCTTCTGCTAGATAAGAGTTCCTCTTAATGGGAATGTAAATAGCAGATGGGCAGCCAGGCAGTTATAACTCGACACTTTGGCCAGCCAGTGGCCGCCACCTTGGGAAGAGACTTTCTTTTAGATAATGTCAAGTGCCAGTGCTGCTTGTTGAAAATAAAATCTTTTACAAAAGCGCAGGAAGCTTCTTGCTGATGTTATTTCACCCTGCTCGGCACCATGTGTTACAAAGAGATATTTGGTTTCAAGTGTATGGATCTGCACGGAGAGCATCTCTGCTCGGTGGTGCTTTGGATCATGTATCTTCTCTCCCACGCATTAAAAAAAAAATAAAATAATCTCAGTACTAAAACCTGAAAGGAGATACTTTAACTCCAATTCATTTTGCCTTATAAAGTCTGAAAGATGGAAATACTTTACGGGAAAGATATAAACAATTATAGCTAACTTTAAAAACACTTTCTCATGTTACTAATAGCTGACTAAGTACAATTATTTTCTTAGTCATGATCTCCTCTCCTATTTGCATAGCGAAACTGCATTGTAAGTAAAAGACAACAAGATAAACATAAGCATTTTTGAATTGACTTTGTTATTGCGTAATGCAATCATTATCTATAAAAAGCTCTTGTCACTTAGCAAGAAAGGGCAAAAATTATGCTGAGTCTAAAATAGTGGATAATGATATGACATCTAAAATGAAGACATTATTCAAACCAGCATAAGCTTCATTGTGCAAGCTATTATACTTCAGTTAGTCACTGACAGAACAATATAAGGTGTTTGTTTCAGTAAAATTATAACAATGGATGTGATCAGACTCCAAAGGCTCAACTGGACATGTGTAGGATGCCAGACGTTATTGAGTTGCACAATAAAAGCCATCTCATGTTTTCCTCAACCAGATACTGTGGTCGAGTGATAAGATTGAGTCCTTATGATATTCATGAATATAAGTATTAAATAGCAACTGCTGACATTAATATCATGTCTTAATTTTTCATGATGATTGATCGTCAAATGCTACCTTCAAATGAGAAGTATGCAAAATCACCATCTAATATAGTATCCTATTATTATATGTGTAGGCGTAAAAATTAGTTGTCTGTGTTGATGGTGCATAAATTTGGGATTGAATGCACAAGAATTACGATGACCTAATGTTCAAGACTCATTAAAATACTTTATGATTACATTTGGGATGAAATTTACTGTAGAAGTTGGTGTTATAGTGGAGTTACAGCACCATAATCTTGAAATTAGTATTGGAACAAGCTGAAGGTTTTGCAGAATTTTTGTGTTTTTGAAGACTCTTACCATATTGTAAAATGGAGTTAATTCCTCTTCACTTCAGTGGCAGCAGAATGAAGACCTGCCTTCTTTTGTATCTCAGAGGCTGCTGGGGATCATTTATGTCAAATGAGAGAGGAGAAGTTATTTCCTCATGGTATTTTATCTCTGTCTACTCTAATACTGATAAAAAACTGGAAAAGTAACCATAAAAATAGTACAAATACGTAGGTTATACAGACTCGGACTTAACATGGGAAAACAAACTGTGGTAGCATGCTGAGTTATCAGGGTATGAAAGAGAAAGATTAGCTCTGTGGAATTGTTTGGTAGTGCTGGCGTGAGTCAGACCAAATTGTGTTTGCCTTCTGGAAGGCAAGTCTTTGTTATGCGGAAGAATTGAAATAGCTCTGTCTAAAAATAGTGGCCAAGCAAGTGTCCATGCAGAATGCAAAGTTCATGTCTTTACGTTTTATTTCTTTCCCCTGGATTTGACCCTGCTATGATGATTTTTTTTTCCTAATACGCAAACAAATTCCTTTCTTATCTAAAATTGGCATATTCAAATGCAGGGGTTATAAAAGAGATATGCATTGGCACTTGCAAGTGATTGACAGCATGCTATATTCTTTTTATTTAGAAAAACTGATGCAGTAATCTTTCAGATGTGTATTTGTCTGGGTCTTTTCTTTTTGAGGCTCTTCACAAGTTTTAACTTTGCATAAAATTTGATGTTAGTGGAGAACCTACAACCTAATTGTATAATTTTTTTAGCCTATTGCTTATGTGATTGCAGATATACAGCCCCTGTTTTAATCAGTGTAAACTCTATTTATTAAAATTGTGCTGTACATTATAGTTGTATACGTTCATTTTGTGCATTAACACCTGTTCAGATGTTGGAGGAAAAAAAGATCAAATTATATCTTTTCTTGTCCCCTTTGCTTTTCTGCGCTTCAACACTAGAGGTACACAGTTAAACCTTTTAACTTATTTTTCACAGAAAATCATTCTGCCCCTCCAGATGTTACCACTTACACCTCAGAACACTCAATACAAGTAGAAAGACCACAAGGATCAACAGCACGGGTGGCACCAAAGTATGGAAACGCTGAACTTATGGAGACTGGTGATGGTATGTCACAAAGCAAAACCGGGGTTTTTTGAGTATCGTTAACCTTTTCAGTAGTTACTGTACGCATCTGCTCTTTGCTTCTTCTGAGCAGTTTTCACTTAAAAACATGTACAAAATTGCAGCATCTTTACAGTCCTAAAATAAACTGGTATAAATGAAACCGACATAGAGAAACATTTCTTAATCAGCAGAGCTGATTCCCTGTAGAAGTTGTTTGGAAACAGAAGGCAGTGAATCTCTTTAGATCCGCTTTTATCATGCTGCCTGGTTACAGCTAGTCTGTTTTTTAAATGGCAAAGAAAGTGACATGCTAGGATGACTACGTCTTGAAAAGTGACGTGTTTGAAGTTTTATTTTCTGATATTTTTTTTTTAAAAAAACAGTTATTTGTAAACCCTTTCTTATTTATTGTTCCTCTTTTCTAAAACTTATTAAACAGTATTTCAGTAAGGTGTGGAATTGTTGACCAAGGGTATCACATCTAAACTTGGCAGCTTCGGCTCTGAAAAATACTTGGTAAAAGTTTTGGAGCCAACCTTGTGGAAGGGTAGGAAGTTGAAATTCCTGCAATGCAGTGGCAGAAAGTTATTAGTTCAGGAACAGGTGACATGAATGTTGCAGAGGCTTTGCACTCGACTAGGGGAAAGGAAGGGGGAGGTAACTGATGGGATTGTATTATAGAAGTGCCCCTTGCCCCACGGTCCTGTTCAGAATCATGGTTTTCAAAGTGCTGTATGGGCAAGCACGTTCCCTTTGGAGATTGCTGGCTGGTGGGATTGGCTGAAGGGATGTTCAGAGAATACAGGGTCGTACATACAAAGATGTGAACCATGTTTAAGATGGATACTGGATGAATGTCCAGTACAGTGTAAAGAGTAATCCAGAATAAATGGTGGGGCAGAGCCTGTGACCCATACTCCATGCTGAGCTGTGCTCTAGTCAATGTTGGTATGACCACTGGTCATGGGGAGAGCCAATGCCTCTCTCCTCACTGACCACTGCCAATGCCACCTAGAAGAGTTCTCCGAGGTTACTGACATTTACTGTAGGGAGGGTTTTCCTCCCTCAGTCTGTGAGCTGTTTATCCTCTTATTTTACAAGCTCACTCAGACATTGTTGTATTGTTTTGATTTAAACTAGACGTCACTATGCCTTTTTGCTGAAATTATCTTGATGTCTTAATGTTGAACACTTGAGTCACAGTATGACATGAAACTGTAATTGTGGTGGCCTTGCAGTCCTAGACTTTTTCTTAGCCTGCTTAACATCTGGTGGAGTTCAGCGTAGCAGTCAACTGATGTCTCCATTGATCCCTGTCCTGCAGGAGTACCAGTGAGCAGCAGAGTGTCAGCAAAGATTCAGCAGCTGGTCAATACACTAAAACGGCCCAAACGACCACCGTTACGAGAGTTCTTTGTAGATGACTTTGAGGAATTGTTAGAAGGTAAAATGACTGTTTCTCAAAAGGTTTGGGGATCTCTTATTAAAACTCTTTAATATGTTTGTCTTGCGCATTGACTTTCTAGAAAACTAGCTAAGCCCTCCCTATACTGGCAAGTACCAAAAAGCATTAGTATTCAGTGGAATCTGCTTGGAGTGAGCGTGGACATAGTGCCATAGCTTCAAAAGTCTCTCTTGTTTGCTCAGCTCCTGGTTCTGCTTGCAAAGAAATGATGGAAGAGAGTGAAGGGAAGCTTTGCTTTGAGAACATTCAGCTGTGGGTTACAGCCATTGCTTTTGAACACCAATATGAGAAAAACTGCCAGTGAGGGAGCATGTTATATGTTTTACACATCCTTTGTGTAACTAAGAAGCATCAATAAAATGAACTAATTGTAAGATTGAAACAAGGATAAAGTCAATAAATGATGGTTTGTTGTTTGCTTTTTTTTTTTTAAGGAGGCTAGTGCTTTGAGAATTAAGATTTGCCAGGATGTGGAGATTTAAATAGTCTTCACAGTAGTTTATAAGAAAGCACTGCAGCAGAACATGACTTAAATAAATCTGTTGCTGATGACCTGCTAAAGTACATTTATTCAATAGTTCTGCAGTTCGTCTCGTTACTGCATCTTTGTCAGAAAAAAGTATTCTCCACGTCTCTTTAGGAATAAAGGAAGGTTGATTATTTTGAAGATGAATACATGCATGCTGCCTCAGCAGTTTCTTTCCCTGCTTGTACAGCTGGTGTAAGGATAAGCACGTGCATTCCTGAAACATTTCAGTTGCTTCATCTCTGTTAAATTGTAATTATTCTGTTATATTTCTCTGTTCCTTCTCAATGCCTTCTAACATGTTACTACTTTCAGGATATTTTGCAAAGGTAACTTATTCTCTTGGTTACACAGGTGTACACAAGGTATAGAATTTACATGGTAACTGTATATCTTTTCATAATCATAAGTTCAACAGCCAGATCCAAACCAGCCAAAGCCAGAAGGAGCTCAGATGTTGGCTATGCGTGGGGAACAATTAGGTGTGGTTACAAATTGGCCGCCTTCTCTGGAAGCAGCTTTGCAGCGATGGGGGACCATCTCACCAAAAGCTCCTTGCCTAACCACTATGGATACTAATGGAAAACCACTATATATTCTCACTTACGGTGAGCACTCTTCAAACTCCTTCTGCTTATATAAATATTGTATACAGTGTCTGTGTGTACAGTGAATGCATAAATATACAGTGACGAAAGCCCTCTAGTGATGCATCTGTTCCATTTCTGAGTAGGGTCAGACAATTCTGAAGCTGTTGGTGTCTGAATATGGATTGCTGAGACGTTATAGTGTGATTTCTTTAACAAAGAGGAAAAGATTCCATACACCCATGGAATCACAGATTATAAATTAAAACCACCTTTTAAATAGAAATACATCCTAGGGCAGATTTTCCTGAATATTAAGGTCTAAATCCATTGCTCTTGGATATTGTCCAGGCTTTGTTCTGCAAAAGCAGAACCTGGTATGTAAAATTCACCAGCTTCCTGAAGAAGTTAAAATAGGATTGTTTCACATGTTCTACTGACATTGTATTGAGTGTAATTTGAATTATTCCTCCTGATATGTAGGTGTACAGCTAGCAAATATACCCCCTTGAAACAGATGTATGAGGATATATTCCAGTGTGATCTTTGGTGTGTTGATACAGTTCAATGTGTACTGCCTGACAATCTATTAGATGTAAGGAAGAAATACTTTACTGTGAGGGTGGAGAGGCACTAGAACAGGTTGCCCAGAAAAGCTGTGGGTGCTCCATCCCTGGAAGTGTTCAAGGCAAGGTTGGATGGGGCTTTGAGCAACCTGGTCTAGTGGAAGGTGTCCCTGCCCAGGACAGGGGGGTTGGAACAAGATGATCTTTAAGGTCCCTTCCATCCCAAACCATTCTATGATTCTGTGATTCTGTTGCAACCAAGAAAGGCCAAATGAAAATAAACATAAGGATATCTCTGACAAGTAGTTCCCATTTAGCTTCTAATTTTGAGATGTTCAGGGGAAATTTGGAAGCTGTTAAAAGGAATTATTAGGAATAACTTTCAGACTTTGAAAGCAAGTTGAACCATTTTTGTATGCTATTGATATGGTTATGAAAAATGGTTTTGCTTTTTTTATTTCTGTCTTCTCAGGGACCTAGAGTTCTGTGCAGAGAACTTTTTTACATGCTATGATATAGAGGTTTGTCTGTGCTGAATGCTCATTTCCATTCAGGAGTCAGACTGAATGATGGTCCCTGGCCAAAAAAATGTCTGATTCTAGTTTGGCATTGCAAATATTATATATTATTATAAAGTTAAAAGCTTTTAAAGCATAACAGAACTTTTGCAACTAAAGGTCATGCATGAAACATTTTCCTTTCAGGTACCTCACAGTTAAGAAGTTACTTAAATTAGGGGCAAACATATGATTCACCATTGATCAATGTTTTTCTTCTTTAGGGACATTTACTTGGAACTAAAGAAGAACTTTAAAGTTTGCAATTATATGTTTGCGGAAGAGCAATTCATATCATCTACTGAATGCCCTAAATAAATTGAATAGGAGAGGAAATGAAGATGTTAGTGAGAATCATACCATTTTTCTGAATATGGGACTGTCCAGAGAGTCTGAGCATATGTCTCGCTTCGCCTGAAGGGATGTAGGCTGAGCAAGTCAACCTGAGGAACTCATCCAGGCTCACAGAGCCACCTAGCCTGCTTCTCTGTCCTAAGCTAACTCTTTCAAACCTTTCTTCTAGATTGTCCAAATCCTAGAAAAATGAGACTAAAATTCATGTTTTCATTACTTTCAGTTGGCAGCACTCTAGGATATTATTTTTGCTGTTGCCTTTCAGTAGTCTGTTGAGGTCAGAGAAAAACAATTCTTTTTCCTTTTTTTTTTCTTCTTCTTTTTGCAGATAAAAGAAATTACAAACCACAACATTTCTTAAGAGATTTAGTGAATTTAGTGTTCTCTGCTAGCTAGATTTCAAGCCGACACTCAGTTCATGGGAAATGTTCATTCAATGTGTCATATCAATTTTCTTTACTTAAATGACAACTACTTTGAAATATCATTAACATTACAGCCACCTGCCATTTTATTGGTGACTTTATGAATGATTTGCTGTAACTGTTCTACCTTTTGTGTCTGTAATATTTTCTAGCAATTGTGGGCATGGCATTTTTTAAAGTTGAATGCTAATAAACACTAAGCATTGAACTCAGTAAAGACAGTCTTATTAATGAATTTTTATCCCTCTGTGTATTTCCACTGGCCCTGGTGGTGATAAACTTTTGGAAGATGAGCTTAACTCACAATCCTACTACATAGTATTAATGTGAAACTTCATTTCCTTGTGGGCATGCTATGATCAGATGACTAAAACTTTAAAATATCAGCACTGAGGACTTTCATTAGCCTCTGAGTTTGTGCCTCACAGTTGTTTTCAGGTTCTTTGCCAATTTAAGGAAACACCGTTACCAAGATTTTTCATATGTTCACTATTTTGACAAATATCCAAGAGTTCTAAGAGTAATTCTAAATTTCTAGAGGTTCAGTCTTTGACATGTTACCAGCTTGGTGACTGTGCACTTCTTGTGTATTTTAGGTCTGTTTACTGTTTCTGATTCAGTTTCTTCTCAGAGCCTCTTGTGTCTTCATGGAAATCCTCTTCATTCATCCCCCAACTTTCCAGTTAAGAGAAGGCTCTTTTGATCTCTACTTTTTCATACACAGTGTCTTCTCCAGTTTCTTGGTGCTGCATGGATGAATCAGAGGTTTGCCTACTTAATTCCAGACTTCTTTCCATCTTTCCAAACTGGATTCCAGAGGTGTCTCTGTGTCTGTCAGCTAGGTCATAGCCCGTCTGAGTAAAAGTACTTACTCCCTTAACACCGAGCATGTTCATCTCCTCCTTTCTGGGTAGTTGTAGACAATATTGCCATCCTGCCCATCACTCAGGCTGTGACTTGAGTATCGTACATGGCCTGGACATTTCATTAGTTTTGTACATCCGATCTGTGTCCAGACCTCACAGACTATTTTGGGAGCAAATCTTTTCAAATGCAGACCTTTTGCTGCATCTGCACAGTGAAATCTCATCCCATCTGTCACCTTAGTCTTGATTCTTACAGCAGGCTCTCTCTGGCACTGAAAAATGCAGCGCTGGCCTGTTGAATCTATCTGGGATGCCTTCATACTTCCCCTTTGTGACCGCGCATGCTGAAAAGGAGCTCTCTGAGAGTCTACAAAATTCTTTCTCCAAAGCCTTCCTCACAACTCTTTTGCTGTCCTGTCATCTGAGAGTGGTCAGACTGATGGCCAAGCTATGGTATGCCATGGCAGACAGCAGTAAGTTGGTGTGGTAAGATCATCTTGTGTGATGTACTGGGATGCATTTCCCTACCTAACAGTGACTGGTGTAGATATGATACGGTCAGTGTGGATTTAAGTGGTGAGTGCTCTAGATCATGATGTGCTGTTGTGCCATAAGGGGAACTAGTTTAAAGAAGTTATCTTTCAGCTGTTGCTTAAAGTAATCTCTACCTTCCCATTCCCCTGCAGGAATTTATCTCGTTTGTAATGCCTTATATCTTCTGTGTCTTTACCAGTGTGTTTTTTGAGCTTTTTGTCTTCGTAACATGTTAGGACTGTTTTCCTCCAAGTGTCTCAGATTACTATAGATAGAAGAAATTACTAACTGCACTTCTTGTAGACTTGATCTTTTTTTAAAGCAAATTTGTGAAGCAGTTTGCCTCAGTTCTTGTGCTTCTCAGTGCCCCAGTTGTAATCTTTGTTTAATGTACTCAAAATTCTTAAACTCTTTTTAGTGAATGAAACACTATGAATATTACTTTTTTCTCAAATATTTTTTTTCCTCTGGGAACTTGTGGAGAACATCTTAGTTAAGTTATTCACAATCCCTTTATAAATAAAATTACTGAATATGCATAAGTTGAAATGTCTGAGGTATGGGAAGGAAAGATGTCTTTATCAAATTTTATGTAAGTCTGAGCTTTACTAGAAACCTAATATGTGGTTTGAGGAAAAGGAGGACAATTTCTGGCTCAGACAAAGTTACTCAGAGTAGTCAGGCATCCACTTTTGGTATTGTTGGTATTAATAATGGATCACTTAGTGATTTCTCAGAGGAGAAAAGTGAATAAAGGACAATTAAATCCTATATAGTACTTATGCTATCACCTTTACTTTTCTTACTTAAAATGATTATTCTAAGAAGAATCAGAAGAACTGGAGAAAAAGTAAAAAGCTGAAAGGAATTTTGGAATGAGCAGGTTTTGAGCTTTCTTACTGTAACCATTATTAAAAACAACAGAATGAGTACGAGCTAACTACATCTAATTCAAAGAATCTCATTTCCTTTATCTAACATTTTCTGTAATCAGATTTTTTTAAAATCATTTTCAGTAGCTTCAATGTATTGTTTCGCATGTCAGAGGCCCATTGGAGACAGCAAGGCTAGCAAAAAGGAGCAGGGTAGACTGTCTGGATAGAGAAGTATCTTTTCTTTATCCATTTGGATTCTGTGGAGAAAGAAATGCCTGGCAAATTAATTGCCCATAGAAAAACTCAACACAACAGTAAACATTTTGAGGCCAAAGTCATGCTACCTAAGCGGAGGTGATGTAGCTTAGACTGGAGATAACCCTGATGCGGGTGAAACTTAACAACAGACGGAAAATAACCAACCCCAAGCCGTGCTGCAGCTGGCGTGCAACCTGGCCACCCGCATCCTCTTGCTGCAAGAATCTCCTAGGCCAGGAATCTCACAATTAATCAGGAGGAGAGAGAGGGAATTGAGAATCTTCCAACCAAGAAGGTACATAACCAGGCTGTCTTTGTCTGTGAAATAACTCAATGCTTGCAGAGGTATGGATAGTCATGGTTCAAGTCCCTAGGTAAATATCAGTGTTAGGGTTGTTTAGTACTTTAAACCTTTATTTATTTAATAAAAGACAGAAAAGCACTTTAAAAAATCTGTATTACAATCTGTGATTAAGACTGGAGTAAGCACTGTAATAGCAAGGCTACCTCTATTCTGAGTATGTCTGGAGTCTTTTATTCTCTGCAACAGAACATTTTTGTTCTTTTTCTTTGGATTTTTTCATACAAAAGACAACTTGCTCAGGATGGGTCTAAAGAGTTTGTGAAGAAAGGGTTAACAGAGCAGCAGAACTGCAACTATTATTTTGCAAAGCAGAAAAAGTACCTCTTCACCTGCATAGCATTAGGAAGTTTGCCATTTACACTAGATTTAATAAATACTCCTGTTTCTCTTTAATAGAAGAAATGTCATACTGTGATATTGAGAAAATGAATGTTTGACAAAATTATTTGCAGTTAAACTTTGGCAGTCTCACAATTGCTGTGCATGAAGATTGGTAAGCGACCACTGGTTTGACTTTGCTGAGTTAGTGCTGTGTGGTTCTGAAAAGCGTCCTGAAGATGATGAGGAAATTGATTGTGGTTTGTTTTCTCTCTGAGCTTTCTTCCTGATACAGCTTTTCTCTTATAACCTTCTTTACATTCAACACAAACATAGAGTCCTTGTACAGATTTGCAAAGGAAGAGGAAGGGGATTTACTTCAGTGTCATGTGGAAAGCATCTCATGTTTGTTAACTGATCCATTTTTGCGTGGTTTTAAAGACCTGGTGGTTTCCTTTACCCTCATAATGTGTTGGTTAACCAGATGAGACTGGCTATTAACTCACTCCAGCTTGCTAAATTTTAGTTGGTAAAAGATGCTGCCCTCTGAATAGAGCATTAAAAAAAGAAAAAGACTGAATACAAGTGCAATGTAAAATATGTGGTTGCTCAAGTAGAGGTGCTACTATTCAACTAAACCAGATTCCATTGGCAAAAGAAAAGGGACTTGCCCCACACAGGTGTTAACAGTGTTCGTCACAGCTGCCAGAAAGCAAGATACTTTTTCCTGTCCTGTCCCACTGACAATATCTGATTGCGGATGTCTGCTGGATATGGCTCAGATTCAGAGGCATGGCAGTACTTGCTGGGCAGTGGGAGCACTCAGCTTGGTTTGCAAGCGTGTGAAGAGCACTGAAGGCCTGCCTGCATAAGCACGCTGCTAGGGCATGCGAGTCTGGCAGCAGTGTTCTGGGCAAGTGGCAGAAGTGGCTGAGGAAGATGCAATCATCTTTAGATGATTTATTTCACTAAATGCCTCAGGAATTATAAGTGTAAGTTAGGCAATGATAGAGGCAGAGAAAAGCTTAATTTCTTACCATCTTGTGGAGTTATACCAGATCTCAGAAAGCAGCACCACAATTAGCAGCTTGATGGGAGGTAGGAACAAGGTTATAATTTGTAGTAGCAGCAAAGTGTGCGTTAACTGGATCCCGCTGGGTTTTTGTTTTCCAAAATCAGTTTGGGAAACTCTTCTTTGGACACCTACCAATCTGCTTTGTTTCGAAAACAGTTTTGTGACCTGAGAACTGAGGGGTAATTCAGGTACTTAAACATCTAGTGCCCCATGTTACCTGCAATGTGTGTGTGTAAATAGCAGACATGGCACAGGGTCTGCAAAGCCTGGGCCCCTTCCAGAGGGTACCCTCGTGACAGAAACACCACTGGACACTCAAGTCTCTCACCAATTACTTATCTCTGTAGATGAGTTAAGAATTCTTCATTTTTAAATGCGAGAGAGTAGCTGCTCATGTATGGCAGGTGAGGAGACCAGAGCCTGGCAGGGACAAATCCTGTCCCTGGCGAGGCAGGCAGGAGTGTTGTTCGAAAGGACCCCTCTGCAGCAGGGACAGGGGCAGGAAGGTGAAGAAGAGGAGAGCTGATGGGGTCTGGTCTTTGCCTGGGGACATAGTGGGGAAGCTGCAGTGCTGCTCGAGGTTCCTGCGCCCAGCAGCAGGGCTGAAGGCGGCTGTCTGCTGCAGCGACATGGCTGGAAGAAAGGAGTTTTGGCGCTGAGCCGAAACACGGGCTGGTCCACTCATTACTAAATGAAGCTGTTCCTTGAGTTTCCTGTATCTGCCCTCCTGTCTTCAAGCAGACTTACTGGAAGATTAATAGCAGTGTGTTTATCTGAGGAGGACTAGTGCTTCGTTGCACTCTGGCTGAGGACAACGGGGCCTGTCCTCAATGGCCCCAAGCAGCCAGATTTCCGCTGTATCCCGTGTAACGAGGATGGTTTACCCAGCACGAGGATCAGCCCGGTGGTGCTAAGCCCTGCCTTGGAGCGAAAGCCTGGGATGAAGCACAGCTGGCCTCCTCGCCAAGGCCTCCCTCTCCCGCTGCGCAGATGTGGCACTGTATAGAGGTCATGGCAAGGTCGCGGATTTGGGGGAGAAGTTTTAGCAATCAGCTTTTTCCCAGCAACATCTAATCTCTCAAGTTTGCAAAGGAAGAATTACACTGAATTGCAACCGAGGCAGAGCCAAGGAAGGAAATACTTCAAAGATTTCCTTCTTTATAACATCCTCTGTTACTGAGGGCTTTCATCCTGCAGTCGTCGAGTCCTTTGTGTTTCACAGTGGTGTTGGGGGGGAGGCAAACAGCCAAAGTGGCAAAATAAACGCACGGTTCAGTCCACCTCTAGTCAGAAGCCTTTGCCCCATCCAGCAGCCACAGATCTGGCCCCAGTGATTCACACATTCCTGGCTCCCGCCTCTGGATCACTGCTCCTTTTGTGGCCCTCTTTTTATTTGTTTTTTTGGAACGCAGCTCTGTACCCTGGAAGAAAAATTACGGGCTTCCTGTTAAACAGGATCCCGTTCAAGATCCGCGTGGACTTTGCTCTGCCTGCGGGCGAGGATGCCCGGCGGGCCCTGGCTGCTGCTCCCGCGCTGGCAGAGCCTGCAAGGGTTGGGGTGAAGTTATCGAGCTTTAAGGGCCGCGGGAGAGGCCGTATATTCCAACTCTTTCCCAGCTGAATGCAAACTGGCTGCTTTGTTCCGGTTTTCGGCAGTTTCATACCCTGTGCACATGCAGTTGGCTCGGCTAATTTGCATAGTTTGGGATTGCACCAGTAAACAGAGCAGGAAAGGCTGTGGTGGCAGAACCTTCAAGTCTTTTCTGACCATTAGAAAATATTATGGGCGTTTTTAGTGCAGTTTGAAGTGTATTTAAACAGAAAGGTGAGGAACTGGGCAGGCAGCCTTATATGCTCTATGTTTCAGAAGCTGAAATAAAATTTTGGCAATAAAAGAGCATAATGACAACATGTATTTAAACACTTAATTATTTAAAACTTTACTGGAAAGTACCCCTTTAAATTTTCTTAGTCTTTGAGAGAACTTAATCTCTGCATTTACTCAGATCACGTACGCGGAGATGGTTGTACTATGTATCTGGGTACTTCTGAAAGAATGCATCTAAATACTTTTAATATGAATAGCCCTTAGAGTTTGGAGAAAATATTGTATGATGCTGAATTTGATAGATGAAAAATTAGTGTGAATGTGTCACAAATGCAAATTTAAGACTTGTAACAGGTTTAATCTCTATAGCTCGGACAGAAGTTTTCACAGCAGCCCCTTGTGTCTCTCAGAAGAGGGATTAAAAATTGAATGTTTATTTTAAGCTTGAAAGTGTTTTGTGTAAAGATGGTTCTTTCTTGCAATTCAAGAACTTTTGCCAGGCTTTTGATTTCCATTCTCCAATTTTCTGTATTATTACTAATTGCTCTTTAAAGTTTAATGAAACTTTAATGTTGGAAACCTTTAAGAAAAAGAGTATTTGCTTTCTTCAGGAGTCCTTGTTTTTTTCCCACTCACTTGTGAGGTTCAAGTGTTGCCTGTAGCAGCAGGGATGCTTTTAAAGACTTTTATTTCCCGCAAATGAAGGCATTTCTGCCCTAGTGCTGTGAGGGTTAATCCTGCAGACGTACCCCTGTATCCATGCTGAGTTTACAGTGGAACGGAATTGAGTCATGTTTGTTTCTGAGCAGCGAGGCAGTTCGGCATGCGAATACTGGAGTAATTTTAAATAAACTAAAAACTTTGCAAAACATAGTTTGATGATACACTATTACACTATTACACTATTACATTTAGTACTTTCTCAGTAACAAGCAGCAGTGACCCTTTCAATTTTCCTGAGGAAAGAAAGAAAATCTGGCCTTCTCATCATATGTTACATTTACATCAGATTTGCACTTAAAAATAGTTCAGCGATGTTACATTTTATAACCGGGATGTGGAGGAACTTACCATAACAACTGCTTGGCTTAGTTATAAATAGCAATACTCCATGTTTGGGAGCCTGAACTGCTGAACCCCATAGGTAATCTGTTGTCAGAACCTATTATGGTTTCAGTTATTGGTGGGCATGAATTAAAGATTTGTTACTGTCAGACTGAATCCTGCTTAAAGACAGTACCTAGGGGCCAGCCAAGAACAAGGGCTGTTACGCTCGGTATTGTTCAAACGGAAGTAACAAGGTCTCTAAACGAAGGCAATCTGAAAGGGCTTGTGTAGTTGGAAGATGCTGATCACTTGAAGGATTAATGAAAAGCATGTAATGTGGCCAAAAAGATCTTGATGGGATAATTTTTTCTTTAAAGAACACAGAGGAGAGGTCTCAATAAGGATTAGGTAAGCACTGAGATAGAGAGATGAAGAAAGGGAGAAGAGAGACAGTGAAAAAGGAAGGGTACCTGAAGCAAGTGAAATGAAACTGAGGGAAGGGAGGATATGGGAGCAGGTGAGAAGAAAAAGCCAAGTTAAATGGAAGAAGGCCCAGAGTTAAAAGTGAAACGCAGACATATGGATGCGCTAAGGATCAGAGGGTCCCTGCTGCTTCAGTGTGCCCCTTTGGCTGCGGGGTGTTTTCTGTCTGTTGGGTGTTTTTTCCTTCTCTCTGCTTCTTGAGACTCCTTCTCTTTTTCCTTTGGTAGCTTGGGTCAAGAGAAGTGCCATCATGAAACCTGAGTAGCACCCTCAGAGGTCAGTCTGGGCTGAAATACAGCTTGTCTGGCTTCCTACAGCTAAGGGTGTTATGATGGTGTCTGGACTTGATGATGTTCCAGCCACTTCTAGCCATTAACTTTTGGAGTCAAGATCAAATTCTCTCCAAAGTAAAAAACTTTCACAATGAAGAAAACCATTCTTACTTTTTTTTTCCTTTAAAAATGCTACTGTCTTGAAAAAAGAAGCTCAAAGAAAGCTTCTGATAAGTATTTAAATATTTTCACTAGTCCCAGTAGTGGTTTCATATTTAATTGGAAAACTAATTTCAATGTTCCTACGGTTTTTTTTTCACTGCTCAGGTATTCTTTCTTTTTAATAGTCTTGTAAAACAAAAGAATATTGAAATTAATTAACAATTTTTGTGTTAATAGGCAAACTTTGGACCAGAAGTATGAAGGTTGCTTACAATATACTACATAAATTAGGCACAAAGCAAGAACCAATGGTACGACCTGGAGACAGGGTGAGTATCTCAATGATTTTTAGTTACTAGTAATTCAAATGCTACGTTGACAAAGAGAGAATGAGACATTTGGGGTGCTCAGAGAAAATTAATGAAGTGCAATGTTGGGGGGGTGAAATCTGCCTTCTAAGTCAGAAAAAAAGATAGATCATTCAGACAGATGTTTTGAACTGCATAATAAATAACCTGAGCTGATGCCTGCTGAATAGTAACTTGAAGTTGTGGCAACATCAACAATAAACGTTCCCATGGAAAGTGATTTTTGGACATAGAACAGCAGTCTGTTTAGCAAAAGCTTGCTTATGGAGCCTGGAGGTGTCATGTGAGTAAAAAAACTTACTTACTAATGACTTTGTAGTTGTTGAGATGGTAGAAACAAAAGAAGCATTGTGGACGACAAAGACAAGCAAAGTAAGTACATTTTGGCAGCCAGTTAAATAAATAAATTACTCTGTCTGGTAACATGGATATTTCCATTCCTGATTCCTGACTCTGATGCAGCTACAGCTAGAGGCTGAATCTAGGTGGGTAGATAAAGAACCAGGGTTTGTTGCAATAAGGGCACGGTCTCCATGGATGGTATACTGGAGACCTTTATTGTCCGTCAGCATCAGTCTTTTCTATCTTTTCTAAGTAAGTTACATGCAAAATGCACGTGCTTAATCATCTAATTCAATTGGTAGCAATATACTGTTCACGCGCCTTAAACTTCATTTGGATTGGTTATAGATTTTTAGTTGTCTTTACTATTTTTGCCTTAGGTATTTACTTATCTTGTTCTAATTGCTGGTTTTTGTTATTGAGCAAGTGGTGTTCAAGGACATGGCTCAAATTCTTCAATATCAGACAGCTGTGCTGCACTGTCTGTTCCCCCAAGGGTTACAGAGGTAACACTTGGAAATTGTTAAATGAAGACAAGAACATCCTATGGTTTTGCTACTGACGTACTTAGAAACCTACCCCTTCCTCTGTCAAGGCTGACTGAGTCTGCTACCCCTTTTCTCTGCCAGAGCATGTATAGAAATTTCCACAGGTCCCATTCCAGGTTGGCTTTAAGCTGTGAAATGGAGATTCCAGAACAAATTAGTCAGAAATGCAAATTTTAGTCCTGCCTTGGTGCTTAGAGTTGTGAGTGTGGGATTAAATCTTCCTCCCCCAGGGTCTGATAGCAATTCTCAGACTGTTGGTTCACTTGGTTCTCTTGTGCCACATGTGAGAAACATGTCTGTCTGCATTACACATTTCTTAGGGCTTCAAAAATGAGAGCATGCAATAATGCTTCCCAAAAGAAAAAAAAAAGAAGAAAAAAAAAAATTAAAATGAAACCTGACAGTCCTTCCCATGTTTCGTTTTGAAACAAATCATAAAGAATTTAACTAAAGGATCTCAAGATCCTTAATCTAAATTGCTTCCTACAATGCATTCAGCCAGGAGTAGGATCTGAAGAATCTCTTTTACTTGATATACAAGTGTGTCTCTAAGCAACAGCAGAAGAAACAAATTCTTCAATTGTACACATCAAAACAATTCACCCAGAAAGCTCCTAAAGGAATAAAGTTCACATATGGGCAGCGTGCAGCCCCCCCATCTATTGTGTGCTAACTGCCCATCTTCATATTCATTTACTGCAGCAGCCGCTGGCATCTCCCAGCATTAAGAAAGGACTTGTGGATAATTCCGGCTGAAAGCTGGAAGTTTAGCTGGTGCAGGACACATAAAGAACGAATTGCAACTTTACTAAAATAAATGCACCTAGGTTACAGTGAAACACATGTTTATAGCTGAGTGCTGAAAGCATGTGCTTTGCGTTTTAAAGACATCTTGCCTAGCATCGCTGCGTCGCAGAAACATGATGACACATGATCATTTGAAGCAACTTCATGTTGAAGATGAGGTGTTACTGTACTGATGTTCCAGGCTGTTATTCTGGCTGTTGCACCCCTGTTGTAATAACATAAAAGCTTTCTGACTTCTTTGAAGATGGCTTTTATTTCTGAGTAATGTATTTTGTGTGACAACAGTTAAAGGTAGTTTTTAGATACTAAATGAAATACAGACATATATTTCTGGTCTTTCTAAGTACGAGTGTAATTGTTTCCTTATGTTAGTATTATATAAAGTTCAGAAAGGCCTTTTTCCCTTTAAAAGCATCTTCTATCCCTACAATCTCTATTTTTCATGACTACCGTTAAGTTACTCCGTAGGTTCTTTGTCTGAGCCAAAAAATAAGTGAATGTGCCTGCATCTGATTCCCCGTTTCAGATACTGTTGTAGCACACGATGAACTACATTTGCCTTCTATAGTAACTTCAGAAATTTAACCTTGTGTTGCCCCAGACAGCTGCCTGGAAATTAAGCTTGCCCTTTGAAATACCTACTAGGTAACCAAATTCTCATCTGGTAATATACACTCTGTGTTTTGTTTTCCTTCAACCTTATCCCTTTTTGCTCTCACATACATTATTTATTTATTTGGTACAGGTCTGTTAGTGATTAAGGTTTTTTGGAGGGAAAGTTAATGCCTCATTCCCACTGGACTTCAGTGTGATTTTTTCAGCTCTGTCAGCTCCTTTGCAAAGATTCCCAGCTGAGCCTTCACTGTGTGTTTGTAAACAAAGACCAACACAAAATCCAACAGTCCTCAAAGTATCTTTTGGGATCTTTCAACATCTTTCAGATGTTTGCTGGGCTCAGCAAACTGTAGCAGCGCCTCAGTGCACCTAGCAAAATCCTTTCCATTTCCCCTGAGGCTGTGCATGGAGAATACATGAAGTAAACCCGGCACAGCTATCTCCAGCAGTTGGATTTTTTCATGTGCAAGCATACAGATAAAGTAGCAATGTATTTTCTCTGGTTTCATTAGTTCTGAAGTTACAGTCTTCAGCTTAAAAGCAGGTATTTAGACCCACTTGGACAAGGTTGGTTAGATTTCTCGTAGTTTGAAGAAATGAAGTTAATCTATGAGAGGTGACTGTCTTTGAAGCCACATGATATCACTGGAAGCTCTTAGTTTCCAGCAACTGAACCATGGAGACTATATGAAAACATGATTTTACTTTGAGAGATTGAAACGCCGAACTCATGGATGTCAAAGTGGTCAAAACTCAAGAGTTATTAAGTAGTTTCAGCAATTTTAGGATTCTGTAATAATACACTCTGATCCTGTGTGCAAACCCAAAGGAATTAAGCTTGAAGTCATTTGCCATGCGTTTGCATGCCACTTCAGTTGACCGTGCAAGATAGTTACCAGATGCATTACAGCTGTTTAAGGTAAGAGCTGGGAATGTGCGTCTGACTGAACCAAACCAAAAATGTAGGCAGGATCTAGTCACTGAGGTCATTCACCAGTAGGTGAGAGCAGTAGTATTCCCTGCCCTTGCGAGGAAAGTCATGGACTCTCTAATTTGCTGGGTCCTGAGTGAGACCATGCACTCTCCTCTCTCCTTCCCCTTTGCCCTTGGAGGATCTAAGACATTGTCTGCATTGTGCACAGAAGTAATCTGCACAGTTCAGCTCACTGAGAGGCGAAGGGCACCCAGTGAGCAGACAGGTGATTTGCTCTGATATTTTATCTTTTCATGGCATTCTTTTATCTAAATAGTTTCCTAGCCTGAGCCCTAAAGCTCTGAAGTTTAAGAAATCCAGACCTAGGTTGGCATGCTGTATAGCCAGCTCTGGATGTGACGCTTGCTTCTCTAGATGTCAGGTATTGGTATTCACTAAGTACACAAAAACTTCTACACTTGGACAACAGTTCAATCCTAACATGAAATTGTTGTGTGAGGCAAAACACAGGGAGATGAAACATAGTGTGTTCATTATTGACATAATGGCATAATAAGTCTGGGTAATATGAATTGGTCACAGATCCACTTTGTTTTCAGTAACTTCAAGCAAATTATTAAATTAGAATATAAAATTCTATTAATTCCATTTACGTGGTTATTTAACATCTGTAAAGCAATCAGTAAATTGAGAACAAGATGAAAGGTATTGTCAATGGAGGAAACAATGCAGCATGAAAATACTTAGCTACATCGTAAGTGAAAATGTTCACAAAAGTAGTGTCTATCAGAATAAATTCCTTTTGATGCCTCATTCATCTTTCATTAAGTATTTGAATAGTTATCATAGAAATGTTTTGGTAATCATCTCTCTCCAAAAGGACGCATGGAAACTCCAATTATTATCTGAAACCTGGGATAAAACATTTTTAACATACGTCTTTCTGTTTCAGGTAACACTGGTATTTCCTAACAATGATCCTGCTGCTTTCATGGTAGCGTTTTATGGCTGCCTGCTTGCGGAAGTTGTCCCCGTCCCTATTGAAGTGCCACTCACAAGAAAGGTAGGGAACTGAATTTCTTCTCTATGCTGCATTTTAAAACTTACGTCAGGACAAATCACAACTGAACGTAGCTTTTGAGTACGTTTTTGTGGTTAACTATCTCTGAATCCTAGGATACAAAGATAGTGCTGTGTGGCAAGTTATATATAGTTCCTTCTTTTCTGTGATGGAAAATCTCAAGATGTGCTTGCAATTTCAGCAAATGCAGGTCCGTCTGGAAAAGGAGAGGAAAATTTTCCAAGCAAACAACTCTGCCAATCCTAGATGGATTATCTTTGTAGCCTCTCAAAGCATTCTAGTGTTGGCCACTGACAAAGAATCATTGGCAACAACTGCTGATTTTCCACCTGTCCCTGCAACCCGAGCTGTGTTAGAATGCCGGTAGTGCTGTATGTGCTACTTCAAAGCAGTTATGGAAATGCCATCTCCTGTGTATATGTGCACGTGTACCCCAAAGCTTCTGTCGCCGTGATCATCTCTGCCAAGGGTGGCACTGGAACAAATGAAGTTTGGGAATTCTAGCTGCAGAACATACATTCATAGAGAAAACTGGCCATTGCTAATCAAAAGCCTTTCACATCCAGTGTTGGTTCAGAGGTTCAACCGTGTATCCTAGGGAAGTGTCAGTAGACAGATACAGCAGTTTCAGCCAGAAGGAATGCCTGGGGGCAGTGAGGGGAGGGAGCTCAGTGGTGTAGATGGACCACAGCTGGGAAGCTTACGGTGCCGCTGAACTTGCATCTTTTTCTGAGGATATAAGCCTTGAAGGCTATAAATACAGCAAAATGTATTTATTTATTGCAAGTTCTTTTTGTCATATGCCCTTAATTTTATGATGGCTGACCATAATGCTTGTTGTAAGGTTCTCCCAAATATCCCCTTATGTAATCTGTTTTTTATTAGTTAGAACTAATAACACCTTACTTTAATTATTTGGTCTGGCATTGTCCACACAAAGTGTGTTCTTTCGTCCTTACAAACTTTATTTTTCAAATGAAATTATTTTGGGAAGTTGTGACTGAAGCCATGAGGTGTTTCCAAGGAAAGGGCTGGGGCAATGTATTGCCTTGCTCACATTTTCAATTTTTCAATTTTCAGGGGCTTTTCTTTGAAATGCTCTGGTGTCACAGCGCCTTGGAGCAGCAGCTCCAATCTTTTGTTTCATGGACAGGTACCCTGCCTTCCAAATGAAAAGTCATGAAAGCAAGTTTTTCAGCCCTCATAAAGGCTTTGCAGTTTGCACATCTCACGCAGCAATTTAACAGCTAAAAATATCTGCAGATTCCTTCTGAGCTGAGCATATTTGAACCTTCCTCATCACCAAGAGACTGAGTTGATCTCGTCTTTCTCCATTACGTTCACACGTGCACTGGCCAACATCTGTGGTGGGTCCTTGCCGTGATGAAACTGGAAGCTGAGAGAGAAAGGAGAGGTGGTGGATGCCCCATCCCTGGAAACATTCAAGGCCAGGTTGGATGAGGCTCTGAGCAACCTGATCTGGTTGCGGATGTCCCTGCTCCTTGCAGTGGGGTTGGACTGGATGGGCTTTAAAGGTCCCTTCCAACCCTAACCATTCTATGATCGTAGCTGGAGGAAGGGATGGTTTGCTGAGATGAGAAAGTGAGTGGATCAGACAACAAAAGGCCATGATCCAGCTGAATAAACATGAGAGTAGCTGAGCAGAAGAAAGGACACTGGGAATGGAGGGAAAGAGGAGACAGGAGGTGCCTCAGCTTAACTGACCAAGAGTGGAGGAAGAGTGTAGGTGAGCTAGAAAGACCAGGCAGGGAGAGGGGATGGGACCTCAACTGATGTACCTGCTTTGGGAATTAGGGCTATGTTGTTTTATTTGTAAAATTATGTATTTGAGAGCACTGAGAGGTGGGTATGACTGTAGAATGAGAATAATGATTTTAATAAAAATACAGTGCATTTCCATCAGGCTCTCTCCATGCTTTCACATGTGAATTTAGTACCTAAAGAAGTACCAAAGTTTGAGGCAGTTGCATGACATGGTGCATTGTTTCAATATAAACCAAAGATTTTAAATGCATCAACAAAAAAAGGCAAGCAGACTATGTACATTTTAAGATCATATACAGTGCTCACATAGGTAAGCCTGCTTTCATTCTGCAAAAAAAAAAAAAGTAGGAACATGGCTTTGAAGGATAAAGCATCTAATATGTCTTTCCCTGTTACTTATTTTCTGAGGAGTATATTTGTTAGGTGTAAATTTGGTTTATTTTGGACCATCTGGTACCACATCCATCCGATTAACTGTGAAGTCCAGCTGTCCAAGTAAATACTCTGTGTCAAGTTAATAACTTACCCTGATGTGGCTGAACTTCTTGGGTGTTTCTTTTTTAAGAATATGTGTGTGTATGTGAATAGATAAATATACACTTACATATGCATATATATATATTTATATAAAGGAATATCTGCAGACTTAAACTGTTTAACCATTGCCAGGATCATTCCATAATGTTTAAATATCAAATTAATAAAACAATAACAGAGATATCAGTGGTCCGTTTAAAAAAGCAAGATGATCTATGATCTAGAAATAAAACTATGCAATCTCACAGCCTATACTATTGCAAATATTTTTGCTTTTGTTTATATGGAAAGGGAACTGGAGTGGAAACAATGAGATGAAAATTGCGTTCTGAGTGGTCCCAGAAGGAATACCTCTGCTTGGTCAAATGGCAGCGGATTGCTTCTGGCATCCGTGGGAAGATGTCATTCGTGTCATCAAACAATGGCCTAGGCTGTTCTTTTATGCTTTCTCATTATTTGTTCGCTTTCCTACATGCTTCAGTACATTCTGGCAGTGGACATTTTTTTGGTTTGCTTTTTGGAAGGCAGAGATGTGAACTAACAAATAGGCTGACAATTAGATTATAGGCTAATGCAGGCTTACAGAATAACAAGCTGATACGGGCAGAGATATTTCAGGGAGTTACATTATAAGCACATTTTTATTATTAAAAATTTGTATTAGCAGCTTTAATACTGTTCTGCATTTTCATAAAGAAGAGTTTTTCACAGCTCTGTACAAATTGTTTGTGTCTGGCAGTTTAAAATTGAACAGCAGTGTTTGCAGCCAGATAGCCTTTTGGCTTATGTATTTACTCTGCAGACATCTATAGTTATGAAAGTAAAAGCTTTTGTTTTACCAGCCTGTAGACTTCGCATGCATTCCCTTTTCTTTGTATTATAACTCTTCGGGGTTTTTTTAGATTTTGATGGGGTTTTTTTTCTGGTTCATTGTTAGGTGAAGGTCCATTTCTTCTTGTTCTTTTGTTCAGTATCCCATCTTTGTGTTGACAGAACACCTAAAATTAGTTGCACTTCCCCCCAGGACTTCAGGAGACCTGTCTGACATGGCATCCAGCATGGATTTACTGAATTCCCAACAACCACGTAGTGTTTTCCAGTTTAGTTTTATTCCCAGAAAGCTTCCTGATGTTTAGCAAAGACCTGGGAATTGACATTCACATCAGCATGATTTTGGCTCTTTAGACTTGGAAAATCAGCTCTAAAATTAAAAACTGAAATTCTAGGCTGTTTTAATTACACAAAAACTAACTCTTCATTCTAGAAGCAATAGTCAGGAGTTCTACGGTCATTGTAGCAACAGAACAAACAGCATGTTTTATTTCTTTTTCTTCCCCTGCATTAATACCACTGAAATGCCTATATCATGCACACTCCCAATTTTTTTTAATGACTAATCCTCATCCCTTGGACTGTGGGCTATGTTCTTTCAAAATTATGTTCCTCTCTCCAAATGTCTTTATGTTTCCCAAACTTTAGCAATTAGTATGTTCTATACAACATCTCTTCCTTCAGAGCTGCCACTTTTGTTAATCTTGTCTGAAACTGGAGTATTACAAATGGTTTCATTGTACGTGTGATATGATGTGAATTGTAAACTATATATCATAGAATGTGTCATCAAAGTAGATGATACGGGATTTTGAACATGTCAAGTTCTGGTTCAAATAGCGATTTATTACTTCCCTTATGACAGGACTTAAAATATGTTTCTGATTTCTTTTTCCTTAGGTTTTTTAGGTTAATGTTTTTTTCCATTTGATGAGTACCATGAAAATTATTACTATTCTGCACTGATACAGTCAGGGGAGCTAATCAGTTTTAATCTTAAAATAACATTTTTGTCCTCCAAGCACATTCATAGTTATGCTCAATCACATGCTGTGAACATACGGAAAAAGCAATCCCACATAGATCTTCATGGCCTCCTTATCATAGGCAGTGAGTCTTTGTAGCAGCCTATGACATGAAAGCATTTGAAAATCTATTTCTCAGTCAAAACACTTTTTCCTAGCCTGTTAGATTTAATGCTGTGTGTGCTTCCAGAAGACATTTCTGCCCTTCCAGATACTGACTCTGAGAGTGCGATTGGAAGAATGTGCCTGTGTATTGTCATAGGAAATCTGGGGATACCCATTCCAGGACACTTGGGGTTTTTTTCAAGGATGCTTCATAGAGGGTAAAAATTGTGTTTCAGGGGCTCTTTTTATTAAATCCTGAAAAGTCAGATTATTAAAGTTTTGACAGTAGCCAGAAAGATGTATCTCTTTAAAGACAGTGAAGTTGTCTCAGAATTGTATTTGAAAGGAAATACACCTTGACGCCTTTCCTTGTGTTTCAGAGCCTGAGATAAAATGAGCTTTGTTTCCCCTCAGCTTTAGTCATCATTGGGTTGTAGTGTGCCAGAAACACTGGCGCTCTGGATACTTTGAACATCTTTTGACAATATATCTCTTTCTCCACTGGATTTAAAATATGCATGAAATGTTATATATGTTTTTTTTGGGTAACATAGTCTTCCAGTCCATCCAAAGAATTTAAGTGCCCGGTGTGCACCGCTGGACCCCTGTAAGCCCTGTGCCCATCCTTCTCTCTTCATGCACTTCAGCAGCTGGGCACTACACTAGGCAGAATTATTTGCTCGGTTGGCCACGGTGAATCTCAGATCTTTTAAAGTCTACGTTTTCTTTTTATGTTTTCAAGTTTTGGAAATGTTAGTTTCCTAGAGAGTGTATCACATTTCATGCCGTGTCCTCTGCCAAAAAAACCATTGTCTTGCTTTCTGTAAGACTTTTGAACATTAAGACTGCTCATAGTTGCAGATTTCATGTACAAATTACTGCTAGATACGAAAGCTCTGTCTGAAAAGACAGCTGATTTCTTCATCTTAAAGCTGGTTATGAAAATTGCATCTGCTTTGTGTTTAATTTTTATTAAAGTCTGTGATATTTTTGTTTTAAAAATTTAGGATTTCCTTGATTCCTTTTCACTTTTGGTTCAGAGTTGATGATGTTTGGCCTTTACGTCTGATAGTTGCCCTACTTGTTCTTTACCAGTAAATTTTTGTTAGGGTAAGGGCAAATGGAGCTCGGATGAGCATTGTAACAGAAAACAAGATTAGTTCAGTCTGCAGTGCTTCGCCACATAATTCTCATTTTGAAAGCAGTCTGGGATTTGCAAGGGGACAGGAGTAACCTTTATCTGGCCAACCTTTGCGCAGGCTGTCTCTTCCTTCCTTCCTTATTAGATAAGGACATGCACTCTCACTCACGGAGAAAGGATCATAATTGTTTTCCTTCACGCAGATACTCTCACAAAGCGTTATAGAAATGACATTAACAGCATGCTGAAATGCAACCACACGTGGGATTTTTTTTATCCTGACAATGAATTATCACTCTTTGCAGCAGGAAGAAGACAATTTGCCTCCAGGTACTGGTGAAAACCTTTAGGGAACCTTTAATAAAAGTCTTTAGAGAACCTTGAATGGCTACCTACAGCAGAGAGGATTTCCGGCTCGCTTCATCTGAAAGATTGATCTCTCTAGGTGTGTGCAGATGTAGTCTAAAGCTATGCAGACCTCATTTTTCATACCTCAGCAAGGGCTGTGCCTTCAAGAAATGTAAAATGATAGTTCCGAAGTCAGCAATTGGTCTCAAGCTTCATGCTACAATACCTCAGCTCTGTCTTTTGTCTTCTACCTGCATTACGCATCATTTCAAACTGTGAATTGTGGAGGATTTGACAATGAGCATCGCTGGCAAGTCTCTCTCTGTCTGTGCGGTTGGGACTGCGTCGGTTGAGTTGTTTCACCTGGTCTCCACTGGCTCCTTGAGGTTTTTTCTACCCCTACAAAATTCAGCAAAATACAGTGTTTGTGGCAAGCAGGGGGTTGCCAAAGTAGCAAATTAGCATAAATTATCAAAATAGCAAACAACACTGCTGACAAAATAATGTGTCCTGAAACATGTTCATTTTACAGGCAGCAGAGTGATTTTATTTATGGGAGGAGGAGGATTTTTTTTCCAGCAGCAGATGATTTGATTTTTTTTTTCTACTTAAAAAGCAGTTTTCAACATTGCAGACATTCATTTTACATTACTCAAAAGGGATGCTGATAGCTTGTCTCTGAAATCTGAAATAATCAATGCTTTTAAAGTCAGTGGTCTTTCTCCTGGCCCGTATGGAAGCTTTGACTGCTTCATGCAAATGACTGCATTTTCAACTCAAACTTCATTTTTCAAACTTAAAAGCTTTACCAGTCCTCACTGCTCTGGACCGATCATGCTGAGGATGAGGACCAACGAAGACTGTCGTGGTTACATACTTGAGTGTGTAGGTAAGGTTGCAGTGTGTCTGTGGGATGTATAAGGCTCTCAGCTTGAGATGGTTTCAGATCTTCCACCTCCTGGCTGTCAGTCCAGTAGCTCAACACCCCTTGGATAATTAGAAACAGTTGCTTCTGTGAGGCATCAGGTATCACAGGGACCCCTGCATGGGGCAAGGGATGTCGACTCCTTCTTCATGCCTCTGTTCTCTGCGGTCCTTTTGCTTCTAAGTCAGGATGAAGCCACCGGAAGCAGGCAGGAGGTGGTGATAACTAGTTAGGAGGTGTGAGACTGAGACTGAAAGCGAGAATGATGGACACAGACAAGCAGACTGCCAGAAGGCTTCATTTTGTTCATACTGTACGATCCTCAACTGGAGCTCCTACAGCCAGTGAGAACAGCGTCTATCACGTACCTCTGCTTCAGCATCTTGATTTGCTGTTTTCTTGCAAGGCAGGATTTGGATTTGAAAGTCTGTAAAACACGCTGGATATTGTCCACACGTGGTGAAATTCTTCCAGTCTCCTATGGTAGTGTTGCATCGCATAATTCTTTCGCCATATTACTCTTTCAAATGAATGAATTCACCGTGCGGAAAAGCACAGGGTGAAGATTTTAATGCTGTTTGAGATAGTGTGGTCCTGATGTAAACCAGTCTGTTATTAGAATCTGTGATGTGTGAGTAGATTTGTATTAAGTAGTTATACATGATTGTCTCTGTTTGTGTGTGAACTATTACACAAGAATGAAGAATATTTATGTGGACATGCTCTAAACCAGTTGACGTGGCACTAAGTGGAAGCATAGTCATTCTTTCTTGTGTTATCTGAAAACCCCAAACTGTTAATACAAGTTTTCTTTTGCTGTTATTTTGCTATGAGAAGAGCTTGACAGAGCATTTCTTAACTGATGCGTCCCCCAGGACCATGATATGCTCATACTCTAAGGTCCACACTTGCTACTGGTTTATGTATGTCAGATTTCTTAATGGAATTTATTAGGCAGTTTCTAGTTGTAAAGTCTTTCATTAAATAGGATTTGGTTGCTTGAGAATTGATATTTTCCTGAAACAGTTTGCTAGCAGTCTTTTACAGGGCATACAATTACAACAACTTTTTATTTAAAATTGAGAGTGATGCAGTTGCTGCATTCAGTTATGAAATTTATATGCAATATTGTTTTTTAATTGGTAGTTAGAAATTCATACATGTACATGTATTGGTAGCCATTTTCTAGATTAAATTCAGTGGGAAATTTTGGATAAAGGTAGTATGCATCTGATTTTTTAAAAAAGGGGACCTCCCATTGTACATGATAGAGTAGCAGGGCTCAGAGGCTATGTCTTGTCCAAGAAGTGATGTTCTCCACAAGTACTCCAGCCCTTATCTTCCTGCCGTTCCTTCTGAGGGACCTGCAAGGACGGCCGTTACTCCCACACTGTCCAGGCACCCCCATTTCCTTCCATTGAGCAGACTCCAAGAGTGGAGACGCCAGGTCTCATCCTAATGTGGAAGTAGGATCCAGTCTGACTAAGCACTTGTCCCCGGGGTTTGACAGCATGGATATGGACCAGCTAACACAAGAGTCAGTGAGGACAGTAACGCTTGACAAAGCCCTTTTTGTCCTGGAAGCTCCCCTGGTGCACACACGGTGGGGTCGACAAAGTACTCCCTGGATACTGATCATAGATACAGCAGTATTATTCTGTTGTTCAAACAGTACTCTTCTTGTCTTTTTTTTTTGTTGGAAAAGCTGAGGCACAAGTTAGATTTTAAAAAGCTTTCCTGAAAAAGTACTTTGTAATTTTTTCCTGGTTTTGTGTGCATTCTGGCTATAGTAAGCAAAAGCAAATGCAGTAATTCTGAATGGAAGGAGTTACACAGCATAGTTTTGACAAATCAGTTTAATGTCCCACATGGTTTGCTCAGCTATCAAAGTTCTGATAGTTGGTGCCATATGCATATTTTGGGGTGACATGGAAAACAAGTAAGCTTTTGTTTTTCCTCTGATCTCTTTGCTTCCCTATTTTAGGTTGCTTTATTTGGCTACATGAAAAACACATTAAAAATTAGTCAGATACACTTTGAGACTTTCTTTCCATCATACACTTTGAAAAATCAATATATTAAGGTGACTGTTCTGTATTTCTGGTTGCTTCCGTGGTTAAGTGTGCTTTATGGTTGATTTGAAAGATATTTTAATTTGAACTTTTAAGGCTCCATAGGCTGTTTTCTGTAGAATAATTCTGTGAAGAAAGAGTTAATACTTCTATGTGCATTTACATCTGTTGAAGAGCCTAGTGGGTAGATGCAAAGTTCATGAAAGAATCATGACAAGACACTTCACATAAAGCAGAGATAGTGCTGTGGAAGCACAGCATCTCTTAAAGAACAGCTATGGCCTAGACTTTAAAATCATTACATGACTTTTTAGCCTCACTGCTTGTATCCCCTTGATGAAAGTAAAATGTAATGTACTTGCTCTAATGGGCACTTGACTCTCTGTAGTGCTCCTGAAATGTGTCTGTAACTACTCAATCAAATGGTTATTGATGAATTGGGTTAGATCACCATAAATAGTGATACTGTCACCATAACATCTTAAGGCTTGAAAGTGTTCTCCAGGTGGAGGCATCCGTAACTTATATTATTTCCTAGAATTGTCATAGAATCATAGAATAGTTGATGTTGGCAGAGACCTCTGAAGGTCATCTGATCAGCCGCTGCTCCAAGCCACTCGGCATCATTTCTGAAAAGATGTGAGAGTAGGCACCATCTGATGGCTTCAGGTCTCTCTATGGTTTATGTTGTTAGAGACAAGAAGATATCTGGGTTGTGGAATTCCTTTGTCAATGTACAAGTGAGTTTTGCTAATCAGCTAAGTTTGCTGATCAGCTAAGAGACCTTAGCTTACCTCTCAAGGTAATGTGCCAAAGGACAACGCATTTTCAGCCTATTATCACTTCTAATCAGTTCTGTGTATTGCTTTCATGTTGTCATCTCTTAGGATGCAGGAAGTCAACAAATAGGCTTTTTACTTGGAAGCTGTGGAGTTACTGTGGCCTTGACCAGCGACGCATGCCATAAAGGACTGCCCAAAAGCCCCACAGGGGAGATACCACAGTTTAAAGGTAAGCTAAGTCTTGCTTATCATGGATATCACAGGTCATTTACTACAGTAACAGCCATTGCACTTGTTTAGTCGTAGTGGGTAGGATCAGGCCTGTGATGAAACACTTCCCACAGGAGCAGCCGTGGCTGCTTTGGCGCGTGTCACTGCCTGGTAGAGGCACGCAGGCTCCCACTGCCAGGGAGCACTGCCAGGCTCCCATCTCATGGCTGCCGAGCAGTACAAGTGCTCTGACCTGGTTCTCCGCTGGCTCACCTGGGCTGCTGAGATCGTCTGTGGCCACAAGCTAAATTAAACCAACAGATTTGGGACTGTAGTAGATGAGAAGCATTTGTACAATTCAGCGCTATAGCTAAGTGGTAGGGGCAGTAACCTCTGCCAGGAGAGTGGTAATAAACTATTTGGGTCAATCACGGCTTCAGCTGCCCAGCCGTTTCTTCAGGGATTGTCTGAGAAGGCCATGATAGCCATGTTAAGAAAGCAGTTCTGGAAAATCTTTCCCATGCTACACTGAGGTTTAAAAGAAGCAATGTTTAGGTAATGGTGACACAGGCATTTGGGAAAAAAAAAAAGCTCTGGCAGAGAAGAGTTTTGTCTTATCCAGCAGAAACTCAACAGAAGCTGACTTTTCTTTGTCCCTCAGGCTGGCCGAAGCTGCTGTGGTTTGTCACAGAGTCTAAACACCTCTCCAAGCCGCCTCGTGACTGGTTCCCGCACATCAAGGATGCAAACAATGACACAGCTTACATTGAGGTGAGTTAATGAAGATGCATCTTCTTCTCGACTCGTTGCCTATGGTGCTTCTGGATTAGGTAAACACCATTATTCATTCACTAGTCAGAGAACTAAAGAACATCCTGTTTTAGCCTGTTAATAAGTAATATTTTCTAATAAATTATACTGGATATTGATTTCAGAAAAGTTAATGAAATGTTAAATTGCGTTTTGGGGGTTTCTAACGTTCATGTTTTTATGTCATCTATGTGGCTGCCACAATATTGTATTAAACTTGCCTTAACCAATCTCAGTCGCGTTCACAGTGTAGCCTTGCCCACAAGCCTTGAGCTGCATAGGCAGGAAGTTTCTCAGTGAAGCTTCAGTTCTCACGTCACAGCCTTCAGACCCTTTGAAAGAGAAGGAACTTCTTGTTCAAACACTTGCCTGTCACTTACTGCTTTGTGAGTCACACTCCCTCCAAAAGACCAGCATCAGGAAGGGAAAATTAGTGATGCTGTTAAGTTTAATTTTTGTCTTTTATTTTTTCTCCGTTCTTTTTTCCCACTGCTGCCTCGAATTCAGTGATGTTAGTATTGAATTTAAATAATTATTCAAAGGAAATAAGTTCAAGTGAATGGAGCAAAGGTATTTCCTATCTTCTCACGAAGCACTGGGCTGGAGAAGCTGAGATGCCTCAATTTTCAATCTTGCTGATTATCTTCATCCTAGAGAAAGATACATGTTTAATTTGCTTTAATTGCCAGTGATAGTTTTCAGACTCTAGCATAAAGTTGCAAAAATTACTGCAATCATCAGGAATGATCTCCCAACTCTTTTTTATGCTGCCTTCTTATCACTCTTTCATATTCTTCTGATCAAAGAGCTTGTGTCTTTCAGACTGTATGCGTTTAGATTATTATAACAGCACCCAGCAAGGATTCTGTCGTCAGCTCTTAATCCATGGCTTGTAAGACATGGAAGGGAGAAGCTCAAGTTTATTGGTTGGCCAATAAAATCTAACACGGAACAGACTAAACTAGGTTATTCTCTGCTAAATCTAGCCAGTCCTTTAGTCATTAACATGATCAGAATTGTTAGAATTATTTTTCCATAATGCCTATATTCAAACTGATGGATTTCTGCTATCAAGCCTGGGAAGCTTCAGTCAAAAAGAGAAAGCGTATTCGAAAAAAGTGTCTTTTAACAAATAGAAAAGCGTCCCAAACTCCTCAATAGTGCTGCCTTCTTAAAATAGAGTCATTAGATATGTCCATCATTCACCTACATAGGAAACACTTTAAACACAACTATTGAATAATGGAAATAGGGCAACTATTGCACATGGACTTTCCCTGCTTATTTCTTTGTAGTACAAAACGTGTAAAGATGGAAGCGTGCTTGGGGTGACTGTGACAAGGATTGCACTGCTGACGCACTGCCAAGCTCTGACCCAGGCCTGTGGGTACACAGAAGGTATGGGGAGTACGCTGCCCTTGCTTCATCTTTAAAATCAAGTGTGAATTGTAATTTGTTTCTCATCGAACTCCTGTCTTATGTTTTACATAGATCCATGTCAAAGACTTCTAGATTTAAAAACCTCTCTTTTTTTCCATTGGTTTTAGAAAATATATACCCATTTAAAATGTCTTTGTGAGAGGTACAAATAATGTCCTAGCCAATCCAAACCCTCTAGTGGAGACTTACTGTGAAAGTTAAGCTTTGAGGTCATCAGTCATGTTACAATGAAGCTTCCTTCCTTTGAGTAGGTTTGCCTTGGGTCAATGCCATGTTCTAAAAAATAAACTCTGTTTTGTTTTTGTTGGACAGCTGAAACAATTGTGAATGTATTAGATTTCAAGAAGGATGTTGGTTTATGGCATGGGATTCTTACAGTAAGTATGTTTTTTTTTTATTTTGTGTGAGTATTTGAAAATAAACTAACCTAATGTTGCTTCTTAATATCACAAACTGGGATGTCCTACTGTTTCTTCTAAAACAAATTTTTCTTCTTTGAAAGAAAAAAATAAGTGACTTAAACCCATGATCTTCTGCTAGTGCACTTACTCATAATGAGCGCGGTAAAGATGCCAGTGTATTTTTATGCATCGTGTCAGGTACTCTGGCCTCATTTTTACGATGTTATTCTGATCTTACTGATACATGATTTGGGGATCAGACTATAGCAGAAACAAATTAAATTAGTACTTGCTTCTGTATGGAAGTGATCCAATGGCATAGCTATTTTGCCACTGACTGGCTTCTTTATCAACACCAGCAGATGGTTTTGTCAACATTAAAGCATTTCTGATACTTTAAATTGCATAAATTGTCTCTTGCTGAATGAGTGTCTTCATCGATTGACACAGGAGGCAATTGACGTATTTTTAAGGATTTCTTCTAAAAGTGCTGCTGCAGTCAATGACTGACAAAATACTTCATATTCACTGGTCATTTTAAGAGCAGATCTGAAGAGTCACTGTTGGGGGGATCCTAGGATGTACAGGCCCTACATGCTGTGATTCCCGGGGATCTGATATACTTTTCTCATGCAGTATTATACTGTTCTTAATATCAAAGGGCAGTGATAACAATTCTGAAGCAGAAATTATCTTTTAGGCTTAACACCCATAAGTATCTCATATTAAAAATAAAATCTTTATCACTAAAGTTGAAACCAAGCATCTACTAGAGCTTTTCTGTGCCTTCCTTTGCCATTAATCATGGTATGAACTTCATTTTTTTCATGAATTGCCTGTAAGTGCTTTTCCTGTACCTACACTTGTGCCAGACTGAAAGGAGAACTATCTTCTGCAGTTCTACAAGTGCGGAGATGACTAATCCACTGGGACACTTAACCTTTCTTAAGCCTAGGTTTTCCAAAACAAATACTGTGTTTAACCTGAGCTGCTCTCAGTGGGGACATGTTGCCCTTGGAAGATGTTTCTAAATGGTAACAGGAGTAAAGGAGCAGCTTATTTACAGGCTGTTCATGTAGCAGTAACACTGAGAACTCGCTGAAGCAGTTGACTGCCTCAGACTGGGAGGCTGGTTTTGGATCTGTCATTGGTTTCACTCAACTGCTTTTTCTAAACTTCCTGCAACTTTTCATGACCTTGTTGAAAATACTGGAATTAGCCCACCTGAAGAAGGACTAAAAATTCCTTCATTTATTTTCCAATAAAATAAATTGATCTCTGCTTAATCTATGACTCCAATTTATCTGTCTACTTCTTTTAAATAATTTATGCCCCACTACCATTAGTAGTTTTTCAGTCTTCAAAGAGATGGATTTCTTTAGACAGATGTTGCTCTTACTTGTCCTTTTGAGTAAAGAGTCTTCATATATACTGAAGTTAACAGGCTTAGGTATAATATTAAGCTACATAGCAAACATGCAGATATTGTTTATCCAGTGGTTTTTTATTTTTTCTATTTAAAGTGAATCGCTTAGAGTATGACTAAAAAGAAAATCTGTTTCATTTTTTTCAGTACCGCTTCAAAGTTATGATCTGATTAGTCTAAGTCCTTAATCCTTAATTAAAGCATTAGAAAATGGGAGTCTGTTTCATCTTAATGTAGCTAGCTAGATAGGAAAAGATAAATGGCAGCATTGACAATAAAAAAGCATAGAGTGATTTGCAGAGATGTCCCTGCCCATAACACAATATAAATAATCACCACAATTGTTATATAAAACCTATTTATCTTGTTTGATTTCAGAGTGTCATGAACATGATGCATGTTATTAGTATTCCATATTCCTTAATGAAAGTGAATCCTCTGTCATGGATACAAAAAGTCTGTCAATACAAAGGTAAGGAACAAGAATATACAAAAGTATGCTTGATAGTCAAAATCAAAAGTACAGATTGATAATACAGCTGTGTACCTTTTCTGTAGTGTATTAGTAATCTTCCCATTCTTATTGCAGCAAAAGTTGCCTGTGTAAAATCCAGAGACATGCACTGGGCATTGGTGGCACATCGAGATCAGAGAGACATCAACCTTTCCTCACTGCGTATGCTAATCGTGGCTGATGGTGCCAACCCATGTAAGCTGTGCTTCTGCAGTCCAGTAAAGAATCAGAACTATTTTCTGTCTTGCATGTGAAGCTTCAATCATCAGTCATCTTAGCTGTAGTATTTACGAAGTATAGGGCATGTCTACTGCTAAATATATTATATTTATGGAAATAGTGATTAATTTTTGATTTTTTTTAAATATGCTTTTCTTTAGCTAATCCTGAAGCAAACTTGATATTCCATATAACATAAGTTGCAGTAAATCCAGGTTTTTTTAACATGACCATCAGGTATGAAAACTGAAGTAAATAACCTTAAGCTATAGAAAAGATCAGAACATTTCTTCTGAGTGAGGGTGCTCAGATGCAGAAATAACTGAGAATTCTAGGGGAATACTTATACTGCTCTAGAGAACCACATCTGGATCACTTTGTGACAATTACTAGCATGAACTGTTTCTCGGTATTATTTAAGATGCCAATGTGTAGGTGTTCTGCTTGTTTGTAGTAGTTTGCTTTGAGTTTCTGAATTAAATCTTTGATTTGCCTCATAAAAAAGAAAACTAATGAATTTTCTATGTAAGCACAGTGAAAGGACTTTATGCTCAAAAATTATTCTTTGTTCTCTGTAGGCATACACATCTTTGTAGCTGTAGCAGCTATGACTCCTTTCTCAGTGGACATGGATCCTTTTTACATTTTTTCTCCTGAAAAGCCTATATATTCAATAGAAAATTCACAGTTTGAATAGCGTCACTTCAGAAATCAGATTATTTTTCTCCTCTGATTTTTTTTTTCTCTACCCTAGGGTCTATTTCTTCCTGTGATGCATTTCTCAATGTCTTCCAAAGTAAAGGTCTAAGACAGGAGGTCATTTGTCCCTGCGCTAGTTCACCAGAAGCTCTCACTGTGGCTATTCGAAGGTACTGTGTTACATCACTGGAAACAGACCCACTGTAGAATATATATGGTAATTTAAAAAGACGTGAAAAATTTATTCAAGTATGGATCTGCATACTTACCTTCCAAATGACGTTTTTAGTTTTCATTTTGTTTGTGTCCAAAGAAGACATACAAGAAGAATTTGTAGAGTAATAATTTAAATTCAGAGGGCTTTATAATGTTCCCATTTCTGTAATTTTATCTAATTTTAAATGAAATAGACTGAAATCCAAAAGCTGATTCTGTAAAAAGAAATAGGAAAATGCCAGCATAAGCATAAAATTAATTAAAGTGTGGGAATTTAAGTGGAACTGCTATCAAGGAAAATCATACTTTAAAGTGGTCTGTTTAAAGAGAATTACGACATTCTGCAGGTTGTTTTTGGCTGACTGGTGCTTTTTCTCCATTCATAGACTCTCAGTAATCATCTGGAAATGCCCTGTGAGTCTAGGGGATTTGTGCCTAGAAATAAAATTGATAAATTCTAATAAAACTATTAAGCCTTATGTACAAGAAAGTCAGTATGTAGCAGTTACCTGTCATGAGTGTTGTAGCACATAGTAAATGGCACAACTGTTGTCTGTTTTGGCAGAGTTTTCCAAGAGTTGTACCTTGAACAGTAGGCACTTTGTTTTTAAGTACAGATTTCTGCAGCCATTTATAATTTTTTCACATGTTAAAACATGCAGTATAAACCTGTAAAGCACTGTAATAGCATTAAGTAAAATACTTCCTGCCACAAAGTTTAAAATACGCTGTCCAAGTGAAATTTAAATAGATCTTCAGTTAGCTTTCCAAGGAAACATCACAGGAAGAAAGGCACGAGGCCAAGAGTGTGATTGACTTCTAGCAACCTCATTATTAGCTTAAAACATCTGAAGGCTATCCATCAGGAACTTAACCTGTCCAGTTGCCTTTCTGGCTCTGAGAGACCCCTTCATTCAGCTCCACCAGTCTGTTCGCAACTTTATACCAAGCAGAACGTTGTTTTTCCCTTGCAATCAGTTTCCCTGCCATAGGCTGTGCAGACCTTTGCTCCCTTGGAATGAGCTCTTGCTGTACATGCGGAGAGGAGGCGGGTGAGCAGTTTGTGCTAAGCGCTGATTAATGGGAGAGAGTTTGCATTTCCTGTGCCGGCTCTGGAAAATCTGCCCCAGATCGCAGGTTATGAAGTGGGAGATCTCACTGTATCTCAACGTGCGATGGTTGATGTGCCCTTTTGAGACTTAAACTCTTTGCTTGCAGCCGTCTGAAGCACTAGAGATTCATTTTCAAATTAACTAGCATTGAGAGCTTACATTAAAAAAATATTAGCACATAAAATAATGGATAATTTTTTTAAAAAGGCATTTTTATCTTCAATGCCTCGCTGTGTAATTACAGAGCAGTTTTTACTACAGTGAATGCTACTGAACACCTATCTCCTTTTTTGAAGTCTGTTTAATGGTAGGATAATACGAGCTGAACTTGGGAGCTTTAGTATTTTTCATTTTATTCAAGCCATCTCCACTGACAGTAAAGTCATTATCATACAAGTTCCAAAGAGTTACAGCTGAAGCATGCATTGAAATGACTCCCCGCAGAGCACAGATCCAGAGAGCTCCCTCTTAATACTCCTTCTCTTTCAAAATCTATAGTGTATTTTTACTGATCTTCCTAGAAGGAAGAGTAACAAAACCAGTTCTCAGCTGAAATACCCTTATAGTTTAGAAAAAGACTGTCAGTAATAGAGTAGTAGGTACTTTAGCCTCAGAGCTGAATCATGAAGCCTAATATTTAAAGGAATGTCACACAAATAATTCTTTATGGTAATCCCCTTTGGTTTACTGCGTATTAGTCTGAACCCACTTGCTTAGGGGACAGCAAAAGTTTGAGAACAAATCTTTTCCCATTTAAACAACTGGCAAAAAATAATGGTAAAAAAGAGTGCTTAGCTCCCCACCTCACTCCTCCGCCCTGGTCCTCAGACTGTATTCCTTTTCAGTGTCAGATAGTTGCCTGCAAGAGGAGACTCGAGCACGGCTAACTGGTGTCTCATTAGGGGATCCACTTCAGACTACCCGGCTACTCGGAGTGCTCTGAGATAGACACTCTGAAATGCCTGTCCTGTGCACCCCAGCTCCTCAGCACCCACTCTTTCCTTCTGCATGCCTGCTTCCATAGCACGGCACTTCTTGCTAACCCAGGCAAAGCTGTGATCTCAGCCCAGGCCACAGCAGGTGTAGCTCTGATGACGAGGCGCCCAACATGGTCCTAGCAGGCCTTGTGCCTCCAGCCTCCCTCACTGGCACTCGTCTTCTGTACACAGCCAGCACCTTTCAAAGCTGTGCCCACTCTTCTTTCTGTCAATCCTTGGATGTGATAAGTAATGCAAGTAAATGTATGTGATCAGAGTCGAGATGGCCTAGATCTACTCCTAGAAGGCTGTGAGAAGCTACGTGTGCCTGTGGGAGACCTTTCTTCTCATGAGCAGTAAAATGTGTGTTTTGGGGAGCAAGGGTGAGAGGAAGTTGATCAATAATCTCGCTGAAAGTTCCTTTTACATGGTGGGAATGTTATTTATCACAGCTGCTTGTTTACTAGCACCATTTGTTATGCTCTAATGCATTTTCAAGTGTGCCCACATCCTTCTTTGTTGACAATGTCACTTGAGAAATATGCCTCGTAAAACCTATTAATTGAAATTTATAGCGCCGATCACTGCAGGCCTTACATGAGCATGATTGGCTAAGGCCCACCTAGTATTTCAAGCACAGTAGAGGAGAAATGTCATATAAAAGGGCATTAGCTGTTAAAAAATAGTTGTGCTATGATGGACTGTTTAGGAAAAATGCAGAATCTTGAACTACGTATTGGCTGTTTTATCCATCTTGAAAATAGCTGGAGTCTGGCTGCTCTACATGGATGCATTAACCACACTCAAATCAGCATCATGTTAGCTTCTGGTTTTGCATTTTAAAATGCAGGACAGTATAAGAATCCTTCCAGACATGAAAAGCCTTGGCATATTCCCCTGACTTAATAACTTGCATACATCAACATTCGTTTGCTGGAGCCACGCTCTACGTACGTATAATTGTATCCTCTGCTACAGCTGGCAGTTTTAGAATGAAGCAAGCTGACAGACAGCTTGTGCTGATGCTATGGAATTGTACAGCATGTCTGCAGCGAATCTGAGCAAGCTGAGGTGTTACAAAGAGGCTGTACCCACAGCATTTTGACTATGACTGATAAAGGTGTCATTTGTTTTCATTTTCGTGTGGTAAATGAGAATAGGAAGAATTCAATTATATGCGCTAAAATAAAGATGGTAAAGTCTCTGCAGTTTCCACAGATACTTGGCAGTGAATCTATTACAACCTAATTTCTCATGTTTAGGAATTTTAAATGCTTAAGTATTGGGAATGAGAAGTCATATCTGTGATTTAAACACAGCATACTTGCATTCTAATCTTGGCTTTGATACCAGTGTGCTAGTGAGGCTTCTAGTGTGGCAGGTGAGTTTGGTTTCCTAGTTTCAGGTTGCCTCAAAGCAGGTAACATATAGAGAGTTTATAAAGTTATTTCCTGATCAGTTCCAAATATTTAGAGTGCAGTTACCCTCCACATCTTCTGCACTGCCTTTCAGTGTTTTTAAAACAAGGCAAAAGGCCTTTACTTGGGTAATCAAGCAATCTTTATATATCTCTCTCTGAAAATAAGTACAGGCTGGTTTGGGTAAATGTTAGGTCTTACTTTCATCTCTGCAGCCTCATGTATGTGGGTGGCTACTGTATGAGAGAATTGACAGACATATTTACTCAGAAATAACTGAAAAACAGGATTCTATCAAATCTAGTAGGGGGAAAAAAAAGAAGGTGAAATTTTAAACTCTAAGAAGAGGAGTATTTGCAGTAGTAGTCCGTTAAGAACGAGTAAATGCTTACGTCTGCCTGATGGTGCACTGATGTTGTAACCCATGGTTGCAGGCCAACAGATGACAGCAATCAGCCCCCAGGCAGAGGAGTTCTCTCCATGCATGGTCTCACTTACGGAGTGATTCGAGTAGACTCAGAAGAAAAGCTTTCCGTTCTGACTGTCCAGGATGTTGGCTTAGTCATGCCAGGAGGTAAGGAACTTTCTTTGAAACTTACTATGATCCATCAATTTAAGTAATTAGCTGTAGAATGTCATAGGTGGGCACACTTTGCTATCTGTTGTGGTTTAGCCCTGGGCACCACACAGTTTCTTGCTCACCCTCCTCCCCAGTGGAATGGGGGAGAGAATTGGGAAGAAAGGAAAGCTTGTGAGTTGAGATAAAGACAGTCTACTAGGACAGCAAAGGAAAATTACCAAAAAAATTAAATATAAGGGTACTAAAATATAAAAAACTAACAATGCACCATTTCTGACCACCCAGTATCCCAATGACTGATACAGCCTGTCCAAAGCTGCGATCACAAAAATGAAACCAAGCAGCAAGCAAAAGAGTGAGAGAGGAAGAGAGCAAAATGACACCTTCCCCACTTATATACTGAGTGTCACATTTATGGCATAGAATGGCCAGTTTGGGTTAACTGTTCTGACTATATCCCTCCCAGCTTCCTGCACCTGCACATTAGCAAGACCTGGAAAGCCAGACAGTGTCCTTGGTTTCATTAGCAACAGCTCATATCATCAGTGTGTTTATCAACAGTCTTCTCATACAAAATCCAAAACATGTCAGCTACTGAGAGGAAAATTAACTCCATCCCTACCGAAACCAGGACAGTATCAACCCCTTATTCCAAACCATCTGTGTCATGCTTTTATATATATACACATATATATATATATGTACACAAAGATGTCATTTCCTCAGCCTATGGGCCATCCCTCCAAACTCTGCTGAGTTCATTTAGTCCACAACTTTGGGCTCCATCTGTCGTAACAGTCTTTCAGGGCAGGAGAGATAGTATGTAGTGTGGAGTTGTCATGTTCATGGTCTGCGAGTTGAAGATGCTGATCTCGAGGAACTTGTTGGGTGCCAGTTCTGGTTACATCACTGTGCTCGGTTTCATCAAAGTTCATTCTTCACTGTTCGGGGTGATTCTTGCTGCAGTACCTTTGATATGACATATAATAATTAAAGAAGTGATGACATACAGTTCAAATTATTGCCTGTTTTCACCTAAAATCAAATCTCCTTGAGTTACGCATCGGATTTTCCTGTCCTCCCGCCTTACCCACCAAGTACATCCAGGTCCTTGAGCAAAAACAATCCCACAGGGATGGAATAACCCAGACTGTCTTACCCAACATATTCCTTACATGTGCCACGGAGACTTTATCCCCTTCTACAGTACATAGAAGTTCTGATTGGGCAGGGCCAGCTCGATTGGTGGAACCCTGAGTGTTAACTAACCATGAGACTTTTGCTAAATGTGTATCCAGTTTTTGAAGGTTCTACCATCTGTTGCTCTCAGGGTAGTTTTTAGCAGTCCATTGTACCTTTCAGTTTTCACAGAGTCTGGTCCATGATAGGGGATGTGATATACCCACTCAACACTGTGCTCTTTGGCCCAGGTGTCTATGAGGTTGTTTCAGAAATGAGTCCAATTGTCTGACTCAGTTCCTTCTGGAGTGCCATGTCACCAGAGAACTTGCTTCTCAGGGCCCAGGATCATGTTTTGGGTGGTGGCATGGGGTACGGGATATATCTCTAGCCACCCAGTGGTTGCTTCCACCATTGTAAGCACATAGTGCTTGCCTTGGCAAGTTTGTGGGAGTGTGATGTAATCAATCTGCCAGGCCTCTCCATATTTATATTTCAGCCATCATCCTCCATACCAAAGAGTCTTTAACCACTTGGCTTGCTGGATTGTAGCACATGTTTCACATTAATGGATAAACTGTGCAGTGGTGTCTGTGGTCATATCACCCCTTGGCCATGAGGCCATTTGTATGTTGCATCTCTTCCTTGATGGCCTGAGGTGTCATGGGCACATCGAGCTAAAAACAGTTCACCCCTGGGAACCTTGGGAAACTTTAATGTTAGCAGCTTGATCTACCCTCTGGTTGTTTTCATGTTCTTCCGTGGCTCAGCTCTTGGGCACATGGGCATCTACGTGACGTACTTTTACAACCAGATTCTCTAACTGGGCAGCAATATCCTGTCACGATGCGGCAGCCCAGATGGGTTTGCCTCTGCACTGTCAGTTGCTCTGCTTCCATTGCTTTAACCACCCCCACAGGGTGTTTGCCGCCATCCACGAGTCTGTAGAGATAGAGCACAGGCCTTTTTTCCCATTCAGCGATGTCTAAAGCCAGCTGGATGACTTTCAGCTCTGCAGACTGACTTGATTCACCTTGGCTTTCAGTAGCTTCTGCAACTCATCGTGTAGGATGCCACACGACAGCTTTCCACTTCTGATGTTTTCCTACAATACGACAGGACCCATCGGTGAACAGGGCATATCACTTCTCATTTTCTGGTAGATTATTATACAGTGGGGCTTCTATAGCATGTGTCACCTCTTCCACTGGTGGCATTCCAAAATCTTTGCCTTCTGGCCAGTCTGTGATTACTTTTAAGATTCCTAGGTGGCTGGGGTTTCCTATTCGAGCCCGCTGTGTGATCAATGTGACCCACTTACTCCATGTAGCCTCAGTTGCATGATGTGTAGAGGGGACCTTCCCTTCAAACATCCAGCCCAGCACTGGCAGCCAGGGTGCCAGGAGGAGCTGAGACAACAACCTTTGGGATTAGAACATGTGTACTGTAAAACATTTTAGTCCAAAAGCATTACCTTGTAAAACTTAATGGTTTGGAAATCTCAAGATTTCTCTTTGTTTACCTCAGTGGCTGTCTCTACTTGTGTTAGCGGTGTGTTCTAAATAACCTGTCACCACATCAGAACATCCATTCCTTAACTGTGAGATACTGGTAGAGTCTTATTTTGGAGTACACTGTCTGGGGGCTATAAATATCCATAAGCCTGACCCTGATGAGACTTGTAGTGAAAGTTTTCATAACCTATGCTAAGGATCAACAAAATTGCTGTCTGAAGGCTTGCATAATATTTTTCCAAAGATCTTGTGCTGTCACCCAGTTATTAGAAAGCAGAGATATGATGAAACAGTTCATGTTGATAAAGTCAGCCTGAAGCTAGTGCTTCTAAAGATGAAAATAAGATTTTTCATAAGAGCTAGATTTTAAATGAGATGTTGTAGGGACTAGAAAAGGATAATACTGTAGTTTTTCATAAGAGAATGTTTGTTATGCACCAAATGAATAAAACATATTAATGCATCTTACAACATTTCAGTTGGACAACTTAAAATAAAGGAAGATAAGATTGATTGTTGTCTAATAGTTATCGTATAAGATATTATTATGGATGTGCTGTCTTGCACTTCCTACTACATTCTGATAGTTTTAATAAAAGCACACACTCCTGTTTATCGTCAGAGTGCGGGAAGGGTCATTCAAGATTCCTTACACCTGTACTTAGAAGAGATGCTGATGTGTTTCTGGTCTCCCTTGTTCATCACATCCTCTTTCCAACTGCAAAGTCTACACATGCAGGACTCCTACTGGCATTGTGGCTAAAGCAGTATACCTGGTTCTTTTTCACATGACTTACACGTGGAACAGTTTTGCTTCCTCAGACCAGTGCTTTCTGATCCCTCTCGTTTAGCTCCTGCTGTCTTTGCAGTCCTGTAAGACCAGTGAGAAGGGAGCCTGAGCTCTGATAAATTCTTAGTAAAACCACCATACTAGTCATAGGGTGTTATTTGGTACTGTGTGAAAGCTGGATTTCCTGGTTGCCTGCCTCCCTGACAGTGTAATTATTATCAAGAATTCCATTAGATTGTTTCATTTTGCACTGACTGCGGCAAATCTGGTCTTCAGTATGCAAAACTGAGAGCACAATCGCACTTCACAGCGATATTACAGATCAACTAGAATTTTAGAGAGCAAGGCAAATTAGGTTTTGTTATCAGTGTAAAGATTGAGTTTACATAAAGATCTTTGCATTCTTGATGTAAGTATTATTTATAATAGAAACGACATTTGATGATGTTGAACACCTTCATGTTTGAGAACTTGATTGTTAGATATTAGAGTCTACATATGATTTATGTGTTTGTGTCAACTCCACCACGCTCTTTCCCACAGCATTTATATTATTCTGTAGTTCATTTTATAATATTTATTAAAGTCCTTTGCTCTCCCTCCAGCTATAATGTGCTCAGTGAAGCCAGATGGAATTCCTCAGCTCTGTAAAACAGATGAAATAGGAGAACTCTGTGTATGTGCTATTGCAACGGGTACATCATATTATGGACTCTCGGGCATGACCAAAAATACTTTTGAGGTAAGCTGACCAAAAAATGCCATATAAAATCCTTCTCTTTTAACTTTTTCTGTTTCAGGATAGTATTTCATATAAAATATTGATAGTAATAATATCAGAATAGTAGTAATAATCAGTACTTGTGGCTTGGGACCATAAGTACTCTAGCCAGATAATCTGCAATGAAGTACATTTCATTAAGTGCAATAGCAGATCTTTATGTGGGTTTAGTTTTGGCTCTGAAGAGCTTTTACTTTAATTTTGAAAGAAGATACCAGGGGCTGAAACAATCAAAAAGAAAGCAGGAAGAAAGACAAAGTTCGAAAGGTAATACTGTGCAAATCTATGAGCTAGCTACATGCAGAATTTGATTGTTGCAAACAGTAGGAAGGCTGCTGGGTATCTTTAAAAAGTAGCTTCCAACATTTCCACAACGTAGCCACCTTTAAAGGCGTGCATTTGTACATAATCCTGACAGATGTAGTCTTCAAGACGTATCTGAATACCAAAGATACCTTTTCCTAATTCATCCCCACTTGCTTTTGTTTGAATTGCCTTAGGTGAAAGCCTTTTTGCTTTGTGGAATCTGTTTTCCAGTAGGTATCAGCTCCAGTGCAGACAGCTGTATTGATGGCTCTGTTATACCTATTCACTTGTTATCGTTAACTTTTGCTGAAGCCAGTGTAAAAGGCTGAACAAATCAGAGAAATACTGAAAAAAATCAAGCTGAGATTTTTATGAAGTTCTGATCCTTTTCTCTTATTAGTTGAGAAAAAAAGTCTGTATTTCCCTTAGCAAATGCTCTGATATTACCATTTTTAATAGACCAAACATCACTAATATCTGCTGCAAAATCCAGATCTAAATGTTGTAAACACTATGCATGAAATAATTAATAGAGACTAGTGGATACAATTCTCCATCCTGCTGTTGAAGCCAGGAATCCTGCTATGCTATTGTGATCTGAAATTTGCTGATAGCTGATTAGTGTACTGCAGTTACAATTGGCAATACCCAGTGTGAATGATAATCCTGGATTTGACGTATTTCGGGGTAGAAAGGTACTTATGTTCATTTTGTAGTACTTATTGTAATTATAAAGTCATTTATAGTTCATAACTAGGTCTGCAGTTTAACAGCATATTTAGACTGGTTTAGGCTTATTCCTAATGGTAAGCAAATAAATTGCCATTAAGTGAGAAGGACTACTCATTTTCAAAGCTAAGCATGTTTTTAGGAGCCCTCTCCAAGTGGGCCTCTTCTCTATTTTACTGTGTAATTCATGTTGCAGGTATTACAGAGTGAAAGAGTTTTGTGTTCCTGCAATGAATTACGGCTGAGGACGTATAAGCATTAAATCTATTCAGTAAGAGTCACCTGTGGGCATCTGGCAACAGAATTTGACCTTTCTTTTTAGATAAGTCTTGAAGGACACTGTATAGCCATGGTCTTCCAATTGCCATTGTCTTAAATAACAATTGCCTTTAGACTATTTCAGTTTAAAGCAATGACGGCAGGAAAGTGTGGTTGTGTCCGAATGCAGCTCAAAGTAGCTCACGTGCCAGAAGGGTAATGCTGTGCTCATTAGGATAGGAAGAGTGGTAGAAATCTGTTAGTGCAAGTCACGTATGCGTCTGGTGTTCAAACATTTAGAGAGGCTCTGTATAGAGCTATATTTTCACTTTCAGACATGCTGCAGAAGGCATTATCACTGGTATTGTGAGGACTCCATTGACCTTAGATAAAAACGTGGTCAGCTGCAAGAGTCACTGATGTACAGTGCCTTAAAATAGCTTCACTTCTCGCCTGCTTATTTCTCTGTGCTGTGCTGGAAATGGACATGAGGTACTGAAAAGAACCTCTACTGTAATGTTTACCGTTTAACCTATACAGTAACCTATACATAGCGCCTCAGGTTAGCTGCACTCTGCACACCGTTTTTTTTATTCAGTACTGTTTATGTTGATTTATGGTTTTTTTTAAGATCGTAAATGATTTACAGAGCCATGGTTAGGGAAAATGTGTATGGTAAACAGAGTGGGATTGAACTTGCTGGAACTCAGGTACTGAAAATTACACATGGTAGTCTGGGAATTTCCTGACTCTCCCTTTATGGTCAGTGAAGAGTAAATAGCATTACCAGTGACCTATTTACTTCATTCCAGAAAAGCCATCTCAGAGAGCATGCCTGAAATGTTTCGCAGCGTGATCTCTGTGTATGGAATTGAAGATCTGTGTTTCTCTATCTTACAGGTGTTTCCTATGACCAGTTCTGGTGGCCCTATCACTGAATATCCTTTTATAAGGACCGGACTACTAGGCTTTATAGGACCAGGTGGACTTGTCTTTGTTATCGGCAAAATGGATGGTTTGATGGTTGTCAGTGGAAGAAGACATAATGCTGATGACATTGTAGCAACAGCACTGGCTGTGGAACCAATGAAATTTGTCTACAGGGGAAGGTTTGACCCTTTCTTTTGTTATAATATGTAGAAATCCTTATTTTGCTTAGACCAGGTATAAGTGACCCAAAATGCTTTCGGAAGGCAGTGCCTAGTCTGCGTTCTGGTTTCCCTCTATTGCTGTTGAACCAGGAGACAGCAGAGGGAAACGTAAAACAGTGTTGAGGCGGACTTTTAGGTACCAAGGTCCAAAACTGTGATTATTAAAATGTCCAGTTGTACAGCTGGTTGATTCTGAAGGTGTTGACTCCACAGTATTTCTGTCAGAGGTGAACATTTCCAATATGCATAACGCTGAAGTTATTCAACATGACAGCAGATCCTTGTGTGACCTTCCTAATGGGCTGAAACTGAGCGGGAGACCTGTAAAACTTCTGAAGAGCCTCATGCAGTAACTTGCATGTAACTCACACTTGATCGCATGGCAGACTTCTCACAAAATGATGTTGCAATTACTTTCTTCTAAGATGGGGCCAAAGAAGGTGCTTATACCAGTTGTTATACAACAATTCAACAACCGCCTCGGTGTGACCCAAACATAGTGCTTTTCTTATCCCAAGAAGGATCACTTCTCCAACTCTACTGTGACATTATGACTGCATTTACATGATTCTATAACAAAGCCCCCTGTTTCTCTTCCAGAAGTTATCCAAAACTGTTGTTGTTGCTTTTTCCCCTTAAATAAAATACTAACTGATTTATTATTCAGTTGTCTAAGTAATAGCAAAATCATAGGCATGGAGGGTTAACTTAGAAGACAGGTTTTTCGTCTGTGCTGGCACTAAATACTCTTCTCTCCTTCTCTTCTATAGAATAGCAGTGTTTTCAGTGAGCGTGCTGCACGATGAAAGGATAGTTATTGTTGCTGAGCAAAGGCCAGATTCCACAGAGGAAGACAGTTTTCAATGGATGAGTAGAGTTCTCCAGGTAATGCTCTTTATGTACATTTGTAGGCTATTTTTTCCTGCTTTATATTCTTTTTATTGATCTTTCAGGCCCCCAAGGTAACTGACATTTATCTTTGAGTAATTGTAAGTCCACCTTCAGTTGCACTCGCACCTAATGAGCACAAAATTAGATTATTCTGAGTGACAGTTCCTATTTGGACCACATATGTCCAGAGAGTGAGCATTTTCCTAATCAAAATACTATAAGAAAACAGAGATGAATTGAAGTAAGTAATAGCAAGGAGAGAGTGGTGTATGGTTTATAAAGATATTGTCATTCATTACTTCAAAAGGGTAAAGAATTAATGTATTACCTTCTCTTACTGTCAAAAGCTACCAAAGTCTCCTACTGAACAGTTATTGGCACTCATATGGAGTTGACCTCATCAAAAAGTAGATAAATACATCTGAGCTAAATCTCCAGTTTTTTTATTTAATCAATGGGAGAGAATTATGTGTTTCTAGTGAACCATGTTAATAACTAACATAAACTGAATGAAACACAGTCTAAAAATGCCTATTTCTCTCCACTGAAATGAAGTGATTGATCAGCTCAGATGTAGGTGTGTACAGTGAGAGGTGTCCTCCTGCATAGAGGACACCTATTGCAAGCGATCCCATTCTAGCTGTCTGGTGCATTGTGCAAGGCACATACCACTGTGATAAAACCCACCTTGATGGTGTTGTGAACATTTTGACTAGAATACAGAAGCTACTGAATACTAAAAAATGCTGATCTTAGAAACACAGAACCATAGAACAGTTTGGGCTGGAAGGGACCTTTAAAGGTCATCTAGTCCAACCTCCCTGCAAGAAGCAGGGACATTTTCAACCAGATCAGGTTGGTCAGAGCCCCATCCAGCCTGGTCTTGAATGTGTCCAGGGATGAGACATCTACCACCTCTCTGGGCAACCTGTGCCAGTGTTTCATCTTCTCCTTACATGTAGTAGTCCAAGTTAAAGCAGTATCTTTACCATACTCAAAGGTTTTTCAACTCAAATGTCCACAAACAAAAAATTAGATACTTTAGATAACGATCATCATCTGTCTTCTCCATCCCCATGGTTAAGCCAATTCTCAGAAAAGCTAGAACCTCTAGCTTGTCCACGTCCTTTGAAGCACCTACTAGCACCCAGGGCAACCTATTTTAGAAAGAAAGGCTTTTGGATTGCCCATGCTTTGATAATTTTTATCAAGTAACAAGCTCCTAAAGAAAAGGTTGAAACTCTGGATTTACACTTCTCCTGTTTTGTCAGCTGAGCATTTTTGTGACTTTTACAGAAATCATATCTTATGCTACCATAACCAGTAGAATTCAGTACAGAACACTGTGGGAGTTCTGTGTCAAGTTACTCCTGCCAAAAGTCAATCCTATTGTTCTGAGTATGATCAAGTCACAGCAGTGTCTGAGAATGGTAGGCCATATATTAAAGTACACGTATGTGTGGCTACTTTCATCGCCCATGTGTGAAGTCCGCAACTCTGGCATGTGTCACTATGTGAATAAGAAGTTTCTGGTTCCACTTCAGCTGAGCGCAGAAATGGAGGACAGAAGCCAGGAACGTGTGGGGTGCTTTGTGCCTCCTTCCCAATCAGAGTTTTAATGACAGATGTTAGGAAGCAGTAACCACTTGTATCTGAATCATCTGCTCGTGATGAGCAACATAATGATATCACACTTGTGTCATGACTCTCAATGATGTCCATAATAACAAACTACTAAATTGCTACTCCTTTCTGATTATGTTTGTGAGACTCATCTGACACCCTGTGTGTGCTGCCCTGTGCCAGCCCTGCCCTACGCTGCCTGTGCCTGCTGTGCCTTGCTGTATCTCTGCGTCTCTTACCTAGAGTTGAGCTAAATCCATTTGCAGAACTTCTTTCCAGTGTGTTGCGCCTTATTCTGACTCCCCCTGACCCTTCCTGCTCCTCAGCAGAGGGCTGAAGGATGGTAGAGTTGCTGTACATGTAGGAATATGCTAAACTGCGTCCATGGGTTTTAGAGTCTCTGTAGAAGTAATCAGTTATTTCTTGGTCTACATTTAAGTACAGAACTATAAATGATTATTTGATTCACAGAATATAGATTGTACCTTCAAGGCACAGATATGTGCATTCACTTTTCTGACAGTTAAAAATGAAAGTTAAGTAAATTATGTTTTTTAACATTTAACTACTCCTTAGAGATGCTGTCTGTAACTTATTTCTCAGTCTGTGTAAATGTCTGAAGTTGTTTTTCTAATTCACTTGCTGCAATTTTTGTTACCAGTAAGGAAAATAACTAGTTTGAACATGTATGGAATTAAAATCTAGGTGCATGGATATTTGTGTTTACCAAAGTAAATGACATAGATAATATGCATTACAAGTTTCTTGAAAGTGATGCAATTTAGTCCACTTGTCAGACAGTGAACATGGCTACAGTAAGATTCAAAGATGCTTATTTTTCAGGTTTTTATTCAGCAGATTTTCTTACAAGTTGATAGTTTCATGGTTTTCCCTTATATTGTTGTAATTTCCCATTCCTGCAGGGTGGACTGGATGTTAAGTTGTTAGGAATCCTTTGAACTTTAATTCTATGAAGTGCACCAGTTAAAAGTTGCCAGGCCATCTTAGTAATAAATTTCCAGTACATGTGCTACTAACATGTGCCTAAGCATGCCTGTGTAGCATTTCGTAATAGATTTCTGTGTATTTATCACCAGGTTTTTGTTTGCTTTTTTATTTTCTGGAGTGAGTGTGATAACATCAGTGTTAAATTTCCGTCCACCTGTTCCCACTGAAAAGAGCCTCCTTATCACTGACATTGCTGAAGTGTCTTTCCACTGACAGTTAATTATTAGGCTTATTTTATGCAGTAATTCAGAAGAACTTGCTTATTAGAATGGTGAAGAATTAGCCTTTCATTAAAATCGACTTCCTGCCTCTTTTAGGCTATTGACAGTATTCATCAAGTGGGAGTCTACTGCTTAGCGCTCGTACCAGCAAACACACTTCCCAAGACACCGCTGGGAGGAATACACCTGTCAGAAACCAAACAGCTCTTCTTGGAAGGATCGCTGCATCCTTGTAATGTCCTGATGTGTCCCCACACGTGTGTAACAAACCTGCCTAAGCCAAGGCAAAAACAACCAGGTAAGATAAGTGGCGGCAAAGGGACCATGACTTGATGCTGTGTGTTCACGGTACTGAATGGAGCAAAATCAAGTACCTGTTAATACAGATGAGAATCAGCTTGATCAGATGTTCTGTTAAATATTCCCGGTGTGTTAAGGACATAATTGGTTTGGCAAGAAGCTAGAAGTACCTTCACAGAGTACAAGCAAAAATGCTCCAAAAACCTAAGTTCAATAAAGACGACAACATTTTTATCACTCTAAAAGACACTGCTGAGACCACACCTGGAGTCCTTTGTAAATTCCTGGTCAGTCATGTTTAAAGAGGATGGACTGAGACCAAAACAGAGAAGAATAAAATCTTGGCATATTTGAAGGCTGAGTTTGTAAAGCAGAAATAGAGAGGAAGGGGGCTGTTGACATATAGTAGTGTTGCAAGAAGTAGTGTTAAAATAGTAGTGTTGCAAGAAAAGCAAATACTTAAAAACTGATCATGAATAAATTAAACCCAAGAGTGAGGATAAAGGTATTTACTTGAGTAGGGAGGTTCTGAGTTATTCTTACAGCAGCTATGTTTGAGGGAAAACCCTAACTAGTTTTAAGATGGCTCTTCAGAATTTGTGGTACACTTTATGAAGAATACTGCATGAAATGGTACGGCGAGGCACTTGACTCAAACGAACGAGAAAGACGTTGTAGCCTGCTGTAATACAGTCACTGGTTACTCATGCCAAATGAACAACAACCTTTTTAGCAAATTTTTTACCTTTAATCCAATTACAGATTTTTGTACTTAGATTTCAAATATTTCTGAATCTGTAGCCTCAGGCTTAAGATGTGAATTCAGCTACGTTCCCCTAAGTGTTGGTTACTTTCCAGTTTGAAAATCAGCTTGGAATGTGAAGTGTTTTGACCCTCTGGATCTCAAGTATGGGGACAATCCATCATGAATTCAGCACAAGTTTACCAAAACCATCAGCTTGTTTCTTTATTTAAAACCTTTGGACAAGTGTTTCAGGAATCAGAACCATAATCTCAGTTTGCAGATAGTGGGACTGTCAGGGGCTAACAGTGTCTTCCACTAACTTGAAGAAAGCAATGAAGCCTTTAACTGCGTTGCTCACTTTGGTATTTCCTTGTTGCTGCTTTGCAAAGTAATCACTGAATTAGGATCAATGCAATGGAGAAACTTACAGATACATTATGTACACATTATAGATCACTATGGTAAAAGCAATGCCAGGAATGCAGAAACCTGGTAGCATCACATTCTCCCATTTTGCATAGGACATACCCAGAGGATCTATTGCTTTAATCTTTTTAAAGCAGCATAGCCTGTAGATGTTGTTTATTGTACATTAGCTGGTTACTTAGGCATCTTGTATTTTGGCACTTATATCACTGAGGTGAAGCTTGGACATCGTAGACTAGAATTAAAGCCTGGTATCAATTGCAGTTAATCAGCAATCCATGCTGGAAAAGCAGAAAATAAATGGTAATATGAACGTAAATGCTATCGGTGAGACAGGTATTTTTCCCTAATGGCAGCAACATAACATCAGTGAAATCCACGGCATGGAAAAGTGTCAGCCTTGGCATCTTCCTTTCTTCTAAAGTTAAATTATTTTTCTTCAGTCTCCACCTTGTGTTAAAGGACTTGCATATATTTTATCATATGCATCATCTGCCTTCCTAGTCGTTGTCACTTCATGTCTGTAGCATTACAGAATTGCTAATACAGATGCAACTTAGCCCAGGGAGCAGAAGAGAGAAATAGGAACATTGTCCCTGAAGCCTGGATACATCTCATCTGGTTTTAGGCACTTGAATGGACATGTCTAAATTAGGAGCTGAATTTTCCAATGATTCTCCATATCAAGGCAGATAGGACGTGTCTCTGGCTTTAGAGAGCCCATGCTAAATGGACTCTTCAGTTCGATACATTTAGAGAGGATGAAGCCAGACCTACATGTCTTCCAGCTACTTCTGGTCCATCAACCAAAGTTTGTATCAACAGAGATGTGCTCAAGGTTTGGTGTTGTGGATAGCAACGAGGAAAATAGCCTGTAATGCAAAAGAAATAGAAAGGATTTCCATTCACAGGCAAAGGATTTTTACTGCGCTTAGCACATTTCTGATTTGTTCTAGAAATTGGCCCTGCCTCTGTGATGGTGGGGAACTTGGTCTCTGGAAAAAGAATTGCACAGGCCAGTGGTAGAGATTTGGGACAAATAGAAGATAATGACCAAGCCAGAAAGGTAAGTTAAACTTTTCTGTTATGGCTTATATTTAGGTAGTTAGCGTCAGAACACTTAGCAGTACATAGAGAGTAATGTTAGTATTATTGTTGCAGAATTCATTGATTGTTTTTTCTAATTCATACTAAAATATTTTGGAATTCCCTTTACAGATAAATATAGAATAGACAAGAGGGAGGATCACTGCATTTCATCTGTATGTTTTGGTTTTTTTACAAGCACACATGGGACAACAGAACAAACATGGTGGAAATTGTTAATAGGGCTTCTGCCAGAAATCACCTTCTATTATATGTTTTTTACTAGTTCAAATGGAGTCCAGGGGAATTTTGTTTGCGTATATGGTCCTGACCTTATTTGTTGTTATTTTGATCCTGTAACAGTAACTTGAAATTCAGCTCTTTTGGGGGCTTATGTGAGTAATTAAATTAGTAAGCCCTAAGCTGTATGAATAATTATGTACTTATAGTAAGAAAACCAGGAAGTTAAAGAATTAAAATTGTGCTTAAATTCAGAGAGATCATTAAGAACTGGTTTATTGCTTTGAAAGCATGTGTAGTAATATATCATAATCCCAGCAGTGGCTTCGCTTCTGGAGAGGCTGCTGCTACCATGCAAAAATATGCTATAAATATGTGTCATTGCTATAAATATGTGTCATGGCAAGAGAATTAATTCATGTTTAATGCTTCTGGGTATTGAAGTAAAATGTAGCATATAAATAAGAAAGATATAGCTAAACTAGCACAAATAGTTATTGGGTTTTTAAACCCAAAAAGTTATTTAGTGTCACGACTATCACTCTACTTTGTTTCAGTTCCTCTTCCTCTCAGAAGTGTTGCAGTGGAGAGCTCAGACCACTCCTGACCACGTGCTTTACACTCTACTCAACTGCAGGGTAAGAAGCACTGTCCGTTACTCTGACACCCAGCTCATGTTGTGGGTGAGCTGACTCTGCAAATCTATTTAAATACTGATCATTCCTATACCGAAGAGTAGTATTGAATACTGCTCACCATCCTGATTTCCAGTTTGAAAAGCACAGGCTTGGCAAAGTCAAAGTATTTTCCTGAAATAAAACAATGATTGTTGGTTTTGAGACTGGACCATCTGTGGGAGGTGTGAGAATGGGGAAAGGAGATGAGGAGAAGCAGCAGTTTGTCCGGAATCCATCCAGGTCTGCAGAGGATCACTAATAAATCTCTCTTCATAGCCTACATGAGGTGTCACCCTGGCACGGCATTTCATTGCTTATCAAAAATTAATTCGTGCATGTCACGTGGTACAGAACTTGGCTTGGGTGATTACAGACTTCCTAGATGGTTGTAGATGACAAACCAATAATTCCCAAGACCATTATGGAGAATGAAAGTCTGATTTCTAACCATCCCACCACAGTGCATCTAGACACATCTGTCAAAACTGGGAAAAATACGTCGTATATGAGGGTCTCCAGGAGAGGAGGGGCCTGGAACAGCGCTCTTCCCCTGGGCCACCTGGAGCAGCTGGTGTTGTCTCAGCCCATGTGGTCCCCACGCGGCTTGGATGGGTTCTTAAACTTCCAGTAATTTGTGAACCTCTGTGAAATGACCACTTACTGTATTTACAGAATATGCTTCCCCAGCTCATATGACAGTGTTGGTACCAAAGTTCAGTTTGAGGCTACCAATAAGTCATTGAATGTTCTTTTTAAAATTCAGATTAATAGCTAATATTATGTGAACATGTGCAATTTGACAGATAATAGTGAAGTAGTAATGGAGTTGTCTGTGACTAAGTAGAAAACTGGAGAGGCAATGTTGTTTACAGATTCAATATTACACCACTAAAACGGTGCATTGTTGAGTCCTGTAAGTTGGGAGAAAAATGATGTGAGAAAGAGACAGCGATACGTACTGTCTCATTTTCTCCACACGGGCTGTGGCTTTTGAGCTTTAAATAAAGCCAGACTTCCCATGCTGGCAGAAGGGTTCAAACAGTGGGAGGGAGGACACAATGTGGAAAACAAGGATTAACAAAATAATTTATCATTCCATAGACATGAAAAATAGTTTAATTTTGAAATTCAGTTTCTCTGCTCCTTTAATACTCTCAGTGTGGAGTATCTTCTTGTATGAAATTTGTTTGAGAGTTTTAATGTGTTATGGAGAGATTTAATGTTTTATGGAAAGGAGTGACAGGTTTGGTGGGTTTTAGCTTAGGCAAGTTTTATTGCCCATTTTGAATTTTAGTCCTGGTTTGTAACTTCTCCCTTTTTATCTTCCTTGCACATTGTCTGTACACTTTGTTCTAAAACATCCAGGCATCTTGCAGTGGATGACTAATAGAAATCCACTGAGATTAGTGTTTTCCTGTGACCCAGGCTTTTTGAGAATTTGGAGTATTTCAAAATTAGAGCAGTGTATTGTTTTTAGTGTGTGTCATGAAGGATTGCAACACCTTTACATTGCAGGACACCTCATTTAAAAGGCCCAAAGGGAATAGTTGCCTGATGCTTGCCAATGATTCTTGTCCAACAACAGGATTCTCCTTCCTTGCATTTCGTATAAACACTGTCTTTCCACTGGTTCACATACAGCAAGTGCCAGAAGTCTTAAATGGAAAAAAGTTTTGCACAAATTTACATGATTTGCAGCAATTCCCTTTCTGTGCAGTGTGGCCTGTGCTTCTGATGTATGTGGGCATATAAAAGGTCCTTCTTCCCATGACTATGCAGACAGGCAATTTCTTGAAAGAAATTTAAGCACATTGCTACTGGCAGGTCTACAGTGGCAAGGACACCTAGACCTCAGGTCACTTTGGACGTATTTAGGGCTGGTCAGATGGAAGCTGTCTCTAGTGCAGCATCCATATAGCTGTGTATGTCTTTAGAGGAAGCTTTCTTAGTGAAATGATCTCCACATTGGTCAGAGGACTGATCAAAATTGTCTGAAGTGCATTTCAGTAAGTGTGGTTGCTGAAGATTGTGAAGAGGAATGCTAAGCTCTGACTTCGCCCTTTTTATTTTTGGTTAGGTTTGTCCTCTCTGTTGACAGCGTTTGAGTTTGTGTGTTGTTCATTATAAAGTTTGTAAATGCCAGGTGATGCCTGGTAACATGCCACTGTTTCCAGCGCTAGACCTTTGTCAAACTGCTCTCTGCTCACTGAAGCTTGTTGTCAATAAATACTGCAGTGGTGCGTGGGATATGTTTATTTCTCTAAAAGTGTATTTGTGTGTGTGCATATATACACACATACATATTTTTAGGGAATGCAAGAACCATAACATTCGTCTGATTTAAAACACTGTAGCACTATTTGAATTGCCAAAAGTCTGTAGCGCGTTGTCACTTCCCCTTTTTTTTCATGCTGACCAGTTACTCAAATTCAACAAATGCCTTTCTTTTCTATTTCATTTATATGCAAGTGCTCAGCTGTTGTTCCAGACCAATTCTTTTCCCCATCACAAAGTATTGTTTTCTCCTGTGTCTTTTATCTCCCATCTTTTAAAGTACTTCTGCTGTGCCGTTTGGCTTCCTTCCAGCGTGCAGACAGCAAAGTGCAATTTTCAGGATTGCTCTCTACAGATTCTCCAGATTGCTGCACTTTCCCAGCTGTAGCAGGAATGCTGCTTGTATCGCAAGGGAAGGTTACATGGGCAGGATGTTGGCATACTACCATACTCCTTTGGTTAGAGAGTAAACACTGTTGAGGGCAGAAGATACAGAGAGGGAAATGGAGAACGTTCCTCTGCTTGACAAATACCTTTTTTCTTTCCAACTACAGTTTGGCGTAAGGCTGAAGATTTCCATATTTAAGTTGATTGCATGACATGTTGTGACTGCACCTCATCCAGTAGATTTGAAAGTGCAGAGGTCAAACAGAGTTTCAGCACATTGCATTATCTTCTGTGACATTTATCTTTCTTCCTGCGCAGGGAACAATAGCCAACTCGCTAACATGTGTCCAGCTACATAAACGAGCTGAGAAGATAGCTGTCATGTTGATGGAAAGGGGACATTTACAAGATGGAGACCATGTGGCTTTGGTTTACCCACCAGGTAGGGAACTGCTGTGTTCGGTACCTTGGTAGTCCCAAAAGTTTATCAAGATCCTTTAGAACAGTGCTGCATTGGTGGTGTTACCAACCTGTAAACCATGTTAATTGGCAAAACACAACATATTTACCTTATGTACATTTCTTTGAACTTAGTTGAAAATAGTTAAAAGAATTTCTCTTTGTGTATGTGCATAGATATTGTTTCTTTAGGTTCAGATTAAGATTAACCTGTGTTTTTAAAACCTGTCTCTTATAAGCAGTCAAATTTAATTACTGATTTTCTTTTAATCTGCTGGAAATACACTATTTTGTGAGTGCACAGTTCTGCTAAAATATGCCATCTGCTGAGGTTCTTAGATTCACCTGTTGAGTTCCCTCTTGGAAGTGTTGCATTTCATGAGGGTAAAGCAGCAATACCTAGGATGTAAACCATGTTCTTTTTAGAGTAGAAATATGATGAATAAATAGCAGATGATTAAGAAATACCAAATTATAATAACTATTTTCTCTGTAGATCTTTAACCTAGACATCTCTCTGTAGCTTGAATTTTCATCCTTTGGCGTAAGGGCTTTTAAGCTTGTGTTAACCGGTACCATGTTTGACATTTGCTTGAAACTATTTCTGATCTAGTGCTGCTCTTTTGTCTTTAGCATTTCGGGTGTGTTGGTGAAATAAGCAGTCTGATTTAAGGTCTGTATTGTGATATTTGGTTTTTAAGGGCTGCAAGACACTGGTTAAGTCTTTATAGTTTATAGGAGTAATTTCTCAGTGGTTAATACAAGAAAACCTTTTTCACAAAGATGACTAGTATTTTAAACGTAAATTTCTGTTTTCTGTATTTCACTTCCCAAGTATAAAGCATTTTATTGAAGGAATAATAACCTAACTCCAGGTCCTTTTCCACTGGAAGAATAGGGCAGCCCCCATTTTCATCTTATTGCAGCCAGCGTACAGCACCAGGAGCTATCAAACAACAGTATTCACAGGATCTTTGTGCTTGTGTGTTCAGCCTCCTTAGGTGGCCTAAAGTGTGCTGTCCACAGCCTGTCACGTGCAGTCAGTGTTTATATAGAACACCACCTATTTTTGTGTTAGAAGCAAGATTTCAAAATCGTGACTTCCCTTTTCTACTGTAAGATTTCAGGCAGATAAGTCAAAGCTGTGTATCTGAGGTTAAAAATGACACGAGAAGGGTGGTATTTAATGAAACCTCCAGATATTCCTTCTGCAGCTGATAGGAACAGGCATGCTCCTGCTTCATCCTTTTGCTGGGGCATCCCTCCTGTTGTAGACTCTTCTTTGTCTATAAGTGTAGACTTAGGAGGACAATTAATCTGTAGAAATCAGTCTTTTTACCAGGTTACTTCCTGGTCACAAAAGTGAGTTCACCTAAATGATGATATCTGGTTGCAGCTTTCTGCGTCGCCTTTGGTTGTTCATGCTTAGAAGAACAGTACAACTGAAAGGAATCAGTGAAGCTGAACAAATACTGACAAGGGGCTGAAAAGGAAGTCTGTTAAGGGGCTTAGTCGCTCGTTTAACCTTCTGAGTGGAGTTCCAAGTAATATTTATGCTGACATAGGTGTCTGTGATTAAATTATTTGATTTTCAGGGGAGGATGTTTGTTTTGTTCTTCATGCAGGAATAGACCTGATTGCCGCATTTTACGGATGCCTGTACGCAGGCTGTGTGCCAATAACAGTTCGACCTCCACATCCCCAGAACATAGCCACCACGTTACCTACAGTGAAGATGATTGTGGAGGTGAGCAGACACCTGAAAGCGCACCAGTAGATTAAATGGGCAGTGGATTTCCGTAATCTTTAGGAACGGTAACATAAGCGAGTGGTGGTGTAGGTTGAAGAGTTGCATTCCTTCTGAAGATTCGGAATTTTGATGTGTTGCAGAGTCAACACTGCTTGACAACGCACAACCTTCTGACTTCCACTGTTACATTTTGCCACAATTATGCTACTCCTGTTAAGAAATATATTTGAAGCATTTTCATGTATTTAGCTGTATGCCAAGAATGGTAGAATTCCTCACCTGACAACACTACACAGGCTATTGAGAAAATTCCCAGTGGAAAGCTTAGCTTGACCTGATGGTGATTTGTGCCCAGCTCTGTACATCTAATTGTTTTGCAGGCTGAAGCAATTTCAAAGTTCTTTTGTGAAGATGTTGGTCGGTACTTTCTTTCAAGCAGAGAAGTGTTACTCAGATTTTTCATTCAGTGCTTTCTTTTGGTATTTTGGCTTAATCTAATAATGTTTAGTCTTTGTTGTACATAGATAACTGCATTGTGCTTGTTACTGAGGGAAATAAAATGGTTGCAAAGAGGTAGCCTTTTACATCTGGCAGATTCTAATCTATGGAATGGAATTCTGAGTCTCTGAAAAAAAAAAAACAAGCTGAAACATGATTTTAACATTTCTAATTAATGTTTATATTTTCAAGTAATAAGTACTAGAGATAGTTAAAATTTTTGGCTTTCCTTGTGTCATCAGATGGCACAAAGCATCGGTAGAGGTATGAGAAATTGTCTTATTGTCTTCAGAGTTCTCATTAGTTAATATTTTGGCACTCATAGTTTTTAAACATAAGTTGTTAAAATTATAGGAGTGATGTAAAATCTGTTTGGTTTCATGATGAAAAACTAGGACAGGTCTAAACTACCTTGCAATCATAGTCCGTTCAATAAACTAATTTTAAATAAAATGTTGAAATTTATTGGCCATGTTAATCCAGTTTGACTTAAAAGCCTCTCAACTCTGTTTTACACAAAATTTTCTTTCATTTTGGAGAGTTATGACCTTGTAGAAATTAAAATATTGAGGCTATTCCTTCATTGCCAATGCAATCATATAAATTTCCTGGTGTAATGGGGTCAAAGCCTGCTCTGACGTGCTATGTGTCCACCCAGCACCTTTCAAGTCAGTAAGAATGACTTCTGAGCAAAATTTGACCTACATAATTGTGTTTTGGTGATGAACTCATAGTAGCAAAATATAACTGAACATTATTGAGCCCCATCTTGAGCAGTTGCTAACATGTAGCTAAGATGTCTTCTTTCTCCTTCCCACCGTGCCTATGTGTTTACCTCCAACTTGCTGTTCTGCAGGCATGGACATTCTGTATTTCAGTAAACCTCTTGAGAAGGCTAGTAACCACAAGTTCCTTTTGGTTTATGGCCCCACTATGTCCCAAATCAAGATTTTCGTAGATTAAGATTAGCTATATAAGAATGACCTTGCCTTGCCGTGACAGTGACCTGATTAGATTGAGGGATACTGCCGTTGCTTCATTTGCCTTCACTTTTTGCTTGAAATATTTATATTGGCTGTACAGGGAAACTGTGGGGTTAAAGGAAGTAAGTAGAGTTTGAGTCAGTGCTTGTATGCTCCTCATTTCCTTGTGTGCTCTATAAGGTTGACTTCTGTGAGATTACTGTCAAGAGAAGCTGATCTGTGCTGCTAAGTGGTAAAATTGAGTGTATAGATGGTTACTGATTTCCTTAGGCCAAACAGTGTAAATTCAGTGTGCAATGAAATGTCTCAGATTCCTTAAAGAAAAAAATACTCTTTGCATTATTTGCACTGATTAAAAAAGTTTAGGGAAAACAAGAATTTCAGATTTTCCTCTGTACTGTCTTCAGTGATTAACAGTGTTCATATTTATGTTTGTCAGAACATTTCCTTAAATATGTTAATATGTTAATTTTTATAATCAGTAAGAAATATTCTTGTAGTTGCTACTTATGTATTTTTAAAAATAGCAAATCTAAAAGGAGAATACCTTCAGCATGTGCGATCTAAAATTCAGTGCAGATGATATTGGCAGTAAATTCACCATTTCATTTCTTAGTGCCACTTGCACGATTTGTGGTCTAGAGCTACTTTTGCTGATACCGGAAGAGTTCCCAGTGGTTTATCACTAGCACAAGAGCAGGAAATATATTGCTAACATAAAATTGACTTAAGATAGTAAAATTATTCATATAAATGTCAGGCTAGGTTTTGGTTTATGTGAAAATATTGTTTATAAACCAAAATATATTACCATCATATAGGAAATGTTTTAGTCACAGTCTTCTGTCCTGGCATTCTGGGTTGATAACTGATATAATGTGATGGAAAAGTCACGTTCTCACTATTAAAGTGCCTTTAGTTTCATTACAACGCTCTTCTCAAAGTGCAATTTTCATGTAATTTGTAAAACTCACACGACTTTTTTCTGCTTTGTGAGCTGCATTTTTTGTGCATCTTTTCAACTACTGATTGGGAAACATAAGACTAATATACCTGTGTCCTCTTCTGGTAGAAAATAAATCATGGTCTTGCTCATTTTCACGGGAGAATTAATCAGTATGCCATTGCGTTATTATTTATTTCTTAAATCCCTAGGTGAGCCGCTCTGCCTGCTTAATGACTACACAATTAATATGTAAATTGTTACGGTCGCGAGAGGCAGCAGCAGCAGTAGATGTCAGGACGTGGCCTCCAGTACTGGATACAGGTGAGCACTAAGGCGAGGGGACCTCTGTGTCTTCTTTTATCGTTGTATTTGTCAAGCACTCAGAGGTCTGTCTGTCATGGGAGTAAGAGACACACATTTTCTTTCTCTGTTTTCACTAGACGATTTGCCAAAGAAGCGGCCTGCACAGATCTACAAACCTTCTAACCCTGAAATGCTTGCTTACCTTGACTTCAGCGTCTCCACAACTGGCATGCTAGCAGGGGTAAAGGTAGGGACTTCTTGTTAAAGCAGGCATTCCTGCTGTCACACCTGGCAGGCAGGTGGTACGTTGCTCCTGATTGTAACTCCTCTTGATTTTTGGTAACAGAAATTGAATTGCTTTCTCCCTTGCAGTCATTATTTTACTCCATTAACATTAAATTAATTTGTCTATACTCACTATGGTACTGTGTGTGGTGCGTTTAGCCCCGTTGCTCCTCCTCAGACTAAATTTCATTCCAATACCCCTGTGGATAGCCCGCTAGCTTGTCTGCCTGAAGCGTTCTTCAACTGACGCATCTTTTATCTCCATTTTATGAAGGAAATCAGAATCAGTCATCCTTTTTCTACTTGTTCCAGTGCCTATTCATTGTTTCCTCCTTACTGCAACTCAACTACTGGCCATTGGTTTTCAATATTGTCTTGTGACAATATTGTCTATGCGATTAAGGGAACTGCTAATATCTCTGGTACAATACTAGAGTAAACAGCAAAAAATTAATTGATGGATTTGTTTGATGAGCTCAGACATCTTGAGCTCTTTAAATCTCTATTCTGCCATTTTCTCCAGTCCTGTAGACACATTTCATCAAAGCTGTTTTACCTAGCTGCTAGCTTACTATCATTCCAGTGTTGGTTTCACCAACACACAGGCAGAGGTAAAATCAGTCTCTTATTCTTACCTGTTACTTCCTTACTCCTATCTATTGCATATCCAAGGATTATGATTACTTTAGCAGTCTCTGCTGACATGTCACACTTACAGCCTATATTGAATTCCTCATACTCTTTGACATCATCCATCTATTTTCAGAAGCTGTCAGCATACTTTATAAACAAAGAAAGTATCATTTTCCCAGTTTTCAGATGGAGAACTTGAAGCACAGAAGGGTGAAGTGACCAGCCCAAGGTTGACTGATGGTTAAATGGCTGAGCTGGCTGATGGTCACATAGAATCGTAGAATCATAGAATCATAGAATGGTTAGGGTTGGAAGGGACCTTCAAAGGTCATCTAGTCCAGCCCCCCTGCAAGGAGCAGGGACATCCCTGACTAGGTCAGGTTGCTCAGAGCCTCATCCAGCCTAGCCTTGAACGCTTCCAGGGATGGGGCCTCCACCACCTTTCTGGGCAACCTGTTCCAGTGTTCTATAACCCGCATTGTAAAAAATTTTTTCCTAATTTCCAATCTAAATCTACCCCCCTCTATTTTAAAGCCATTACCTCTCGTCCTATTGCAACAGGCCCTACTAAACAGCCTTTCCCCACCTTTCTTGTAGGCCCCCTTGAGGTACTGGAAGACCGCTATCAGGTCTCCCCAGAGCCTCCTCTTCTGCAGGCTGAACAGCCCCAACTCTCTCAGCCTGTCCTCATAAGAGAGGTGCTCCAGCCCTTTTATCATCTTCGTGGCCCTCCTCTGGACCTTCTCCAACTGGTCCATGTCCTTCTTGTGCTGGGGGCTCCAGAACTGGACACAGTACTCCAGGTGGGGTCTCACCAGGGCAGAGTAGAGGGGGAGAATCACCTCCCTTGACCTGCTGGCCATGCTTCTCTTGATGCAGCCCAGGATGCGGTTGGCCTTCTGGGCCGCAAGGGCGCATTGCCTGCTCATGTTAAGCTTCTCATCCACCAGCACTCCCAAGTCCTTCTCCTCAGGGCTGCTGAGGGCTGCTTGACATCTTCAACCAGATCAGGTTGCTCAGATCCTCATCCAGCCTGGCCTTGAATGTTTCCAGGGATGGGGCATCCACCACCTCTCTGGGCAACTTGGGCCAGTATTCTACTATCCTCATTGTAAAATGAGGACATATTGGACACTCTTGGAAAATTCATTTCATCTGGCTTGAAATAGCTACAGTGCCTGCAGATTTGGACTAGTCATTGGGTTCCTCAGTAATCAGCAGAGAGAAGCAAGGACTTTTAGGGTATAATTTGTCTGAGTTACCTGAAATATCTAGTTTTGAAAGGGGTGGATGTCACATAAGTCTTCATTTCTTCTAAAGGGAACCTTAAATGATTGTTTCAGATGCAGTCATCCATATTAAGTCAGGTCTGAATTCCAACTTATCAGACTTGCAGAAATGATTAGTAACTATGCAAAGTCAGTATCTGGAGACCTTCAGAGATAGTCAAAGGCACGGCAAGTCGATTAACCTTTTCTTAATGTGGCTAAAGGGAAATCTGGATAAATCTGTCAAGGAATTCTTGATTAGCTTCTAATATCTGGGTCACAAAGCCTCCAGATCACTGACTCAGCAGGTTTGTGTAAACATTTACCATCTACTAGATCATCACTAGTGATTAATTAATTATGAAAGGATCATAAGAGGCAACGAGACTTGTATTCATAATGCAGTGGTGCTAATTTAATGAAATAGCTAAGCAGCTTCTGGGGCTTCTTAAAAGTTGATAAATGTTTTGTAGTCACTTTGGAAGTTGTACATTCCACTTACATTTACCCTCAACTTTTTCAATACCTTGCACCCAGAATGGTGTAAAAATTCACAGAATAACACCAGTTCTGGACCTAGAAAGTTCAATTGAACCCTGTGTAAAAAAATGGTCTTGATTCAACTAGAGTAGAATTAATCTCTGCAAACTGCAGATGGTCACCGTGTGGACACCTGTTTTGAGCTGGTCCTTTTGCAGCACTTGGAGCATGTCCAGCCTCAGTTATGGTTCTCATTGGCAATGGAGAAAAAGTCACTTCTGGAGCTTTATTCTCCTGTTTACCTAAAGATCAAATAAATTTTACTTTCCAAGTGCCTGTTCCCCTCCATTGACTCTAATGGTGTATAAGGCAGCCAGCTCAGTATGTGGCAGAGATCAAAGGTTAGATGAGTTAAATCCTGTCCTGGCTGTATTTCTACCACGAGTATCTTTCTTGTTATTAACAGAGAGGACAAAGATTAAAATACATAATTCTGTTCCCACTGTAATTAGAATTTCTAAGCCAGGATGGATGAGTGTGGGAAACATCCTAACACTAGGAAAAAAAATCAGAAGAATTTCCTTTTCATCAGGTCTTTTGTTTTTATTTTCTGCTTGTTTTATCTCTCAGAGCTTTCTTACCAAGATTTTAAGAGCCTGTTTCTCAGTTAGGAGCTGGATAAGATGAAGACGTTTTACAGAACCTTTACTAAGTTTATCGGGGATGTTTATCACTAAATGATTAGGTCCTTAGTGCCATTTTGCATGCAAAATCCTCTTCAGTTTAAAAAGTGCATTGCAATTTTTTCTTTATTGTTTTAAGAAATATGTACTTAGAAATGTATTACTGATGATCAACGAAATACTTCAAATTACATTCAGATTTTCTGACATTCCTTTGTTCTTCCAGAAAGTTTAGCTTGTTATCATTACCTTTGCATACAGCTTGGAGCACATCTTTAAACCACTCTCAGCTTTCTCCCTAAGTCATCTATCATTCACTCTGTCTCCCCTCCCCTTTCATGGTTATTTGGATGCCCTCGTGAAGGAAAGTTGTGTTTTCTTAGATATAAATTACATGTGTGTTTACACTGAGCACAAAGTCAATATTTATTTGTTTTCTTTATCCTGTAACTGATTTAAGCACTTGGTGCAGCTTGGGAATGAGCCTTCTGAATGACATAGTTGATCATTTTAATTACTTTGCTGTTGTCTTTCAGATGTCTCATGCAGCCACTAGTGCCTTTTGTCGTTCTATTAAGCTGCAGTGTGAGCTTTATCCCTCCAGAGAAGTCGCTATCTGCTTGGACCCCTACTGTGGACTTGGATTTGTCCTCTGGTGCCTCTGCAGGTGAGATTTCTCCTTAATCTTTCAAAATATCATTTCCATTGTACTATGACACAACAAACTGGATGATGTAAGTGATAAAAGGACGGATGAACAGACCATACCTCTGGGACTGACTTAGGCAATTGGAATTGCTGGCAACTGTATGGAGAGTGCTGTACAGAGAACACGCTTTGTTTGAGTGGGGCATGGCTGTAGGTATTTAAACATAGGAGTGCAGAGCATCAATACAGCTGCTGGTTGACCTCCTGCTGTTTTACTGCTGTCTCTGCAGAGTCTGGCTAGTTTCATTTGATGAAGGCAGTGCTCTACCAGTGTTACCTTAAGGAAGTGGTTTCCTGGTGTCCTCTTTTTCATTCTGTAATCTGAAAGCACAGGTGGATATCGGGGACTTTCTCATTTTTGGGACCCATGGACGTGATTTTTGCAGAGACATGGAAGCGTGTTTTCTTCAGAAGGACACTTCTGTGGCAGTAGCAAAGCTATCAGACAAAAACATTTCTAGTGAAATGCAAATCAGCTTTTTTTTATTAATAAGTTTAGAGAGTTAAAAATTCTGTCAATCTCTATACTCCAGGGAAGTTACAGTTCAGCAGTGAAAGCAGTTCCATTGATTTTTTCTTTTTTTTTTCTTTAATTTAAGTTAGCTGGGTTGATGCAGAGGCAAAGGGGAAGAGCTATGGGAGTGTTAATGGAGCACATTTTTATGTAGACATCTTAGAGTCACAGTAGTCTGACATCTTTGCGCCCTCCATGGGAAGTTTTTTACTGTTAGCAGTACTGCTGTTTTTAGTTACTAAAATGAAGATAACCCAGGGCGATAAAAATACTCTGAATAAACTTTTTACCAGTTTACTAAATACCCGAAGGAAGCATTATTTGATAACAACTACAACAATTTGTTTTCAGCAAGTATTGTTTATTTGAAAGCAAGCTATTGGCCTGTTCTATTGCCCTTTTAAATACTTGTTATTAAATATTAAATCAAATATTAACAGTATTGTGTTATTCATTCTTGATCAGTCTTTCTTAATTTAAGCTATACTTGCCCTAATATTATTTCAGATTTTACACAGAGATTAGAGATTTCTTTGTTTTGAAAAATTTTGTTTCAAAGTCTTATTTCCACAACACAAAAATAATAATATCGAGGCTGCAAAAAAACTCAGGAAAGCTTTCAGAAATTTTGAGATTATAATTAAATCACTCTGTTTAAGTTAATTTTTTTAAATGTTGATTTTTTAAAGTCAGTTGAGTGTTTCTCATGTAGACTTGTGTGTTTCAGCATGCCCCTGTCAACACAGTTAGGCCACCTCTCTGCTCAGGGCTAAGGCAAACCTGCCGTGATGCGTTCGGTGAGACCGAGGAAGGACTGCAGAGCACCGTAGGAGAGTTCAGCTAAGGAGTGTGTTACTGTATGGGATCGTGTTGGGCCATTCAGCATCCAAGAATAACTTCAATCCAGCCTCATGACAGAGCCATAAAATACAGATAAATGTTGACCTATCCCAAACCCAAGTAATTTGTGGTGTCCTTGACTCCCCTGAATCCAGAAATGTTTGTTTCTTCCAGAACCGTATTTGCAACAGATAACCATTTGCTGCCCTTAGATCCTTCCCAATACTGATCGTCTTCAGCCTTTTAGGAGCAGAATATTGTTTATGACTGGCAAGTGAATAAGGCAGCAGACCTCTGGGAGAAAGCAATCAAGGTCTGTGCCCCTCCATAGCTTCTAGAAGGAATAGAATATTTTATACCATTTTCAAAGATGAGAAAGCGAACAAAGGAGTTGAAGGAACTGAGATCAGGCCAGCAATACACTAATTTTATGAACCATGGTGTCAATCTCTTCTTTGTCACTGATCTCCTATTCCTGTAAAACCAGAAAAATTGCAGGCTGCTTGAATTGTGAGTGTCATTTAGAGAAAGCTGACATCAGATACAGCTTCATTAATTCCACTTGCAAACTTAATTTCCATTTCATTACTATTTTAGAAATTAGTATTATCTGATGTGATAGCAAAAAATACATCCTGGAGGTTGTTAGACTCTTACTTTTCATAACTTAAAACTTTGCAACATTGCGTTTTACTCTCTGTAGTTTAGCATACCAAAATCCTCCCCATCATTTTACAGCCCAGATTTCTACCTCAGAGGATTCTACTGTAAAGTTATTATTGCCTGTCACCACTCCCATTAACAAATTAATACTTCTAATGGCGTATGGAAATGAAGTTAGATCTTCAATTTTTTATCAGCTAGGGATTTTGAGAATTAAATAGAACTCTTTGTCTTAGGAGCCCAGCAGGAAGAGAAAGCAACCTCCTGTGCTGGATGCGGTTCAAATGACAAGTACATTTTAATCCTTTTATTAACTAGACCAAAGGAGGCATCGACTGAGGGATTAAAGAAAAACTAACCTTTTATCCCCGTTGTAGGTGCTTAGAAGTTGTGCTGGCCTGCTCCAGTGCGGTGCCCTAGAGTGCCCCATTCTGTGAGGTCAGAGCTACTTAGCAAAGCTGCTGGAGCATGGAGCCAGCCCTTTGGTAAGTTTGGAATATATTGCGTAGTTTTGCAAAGTTTTTATTTTTTAAAAATTTATTATTTTATGGCCTAAAGGGTATAAAATAATAAAGAAAAGAAACCTTGCAAAGCAGAGCAATACGTTAAAAAAAAAAAAGGGATTTACCAAGTTCCCTCAAACTGGCTGCATGCTCCAGCAGGGTTTCCTTGGAACTTTTCTCACTGAACACGTCCTGAGTGTGGCGGCAGTCATCCAGCCCCACGTGAGTTCACAACCCCAGACTTCCTAATTTTAACAGGTTCTTACTAATGACTCAATAAAAGAGTACATTATTTTTGCATTTTTCTCTTTAATGATCACATTTATCCATTTTGAGAGAGTTATCCTAGTATTCTGACTTGCATTGCATTACATTTTAAAATGTATTACATTCTTTAAAAGAAAAAAAAAGTGTCCTCCAATGTTAAAAAAAAAACAGTACTAAATCTCATTGTTCAAAAATACTTCCTGAATTTAAGATCATGTCTTAATGCTGCTCACTGTGGGACAGAAAAGGGCATTCTACAGTTTGTTAGTGAGCATTTACTTAATTGTTGCTGAATGATGCAATAGAATACGAATTTTCCCTGCATTTTAGCCCAGCTGTGCCAACCCAAATGGTCCTGGGAAGGTTTTCCAGGTAAGATGCAGTGAAGTGGCTTTCTCCTGTCCTGCTCCTGCTGTCTCTGTTCATAGCCATAAGCTGAAGTCCCCAGTAATGCTGTTGGGGAGCTTCTGCAGCAAGAAACTGCAGAGTTTCTTGTTAAGCAAGCAGGTGGAACTGTGCAAGAACTAAGCAAGGAATTGCAGCATTAGCATAAGAACTACATTGTAGAAAAGTTCAGTGTTCTAGGGCTCATTAATTATTTTTAGGTTTTTTAGGCTAACTTGAAGGTTTCTGGCAGAGTGAATATTTCGCCTAATTTCCAGCCCATTTATAGCAAAATAAAGAAAAGACTGCATAGAGAATCCTAAATACTGCATCAGAAAAGGAAAATTCTGACACAGAGAGTGAAGGATGTGAACACAGACGATTTTTAAAACTTACTCACCTGCTTTAATTATTTAGATAAAGGGACTTTATGTTGAAATGGCCCTGAGTACCCCAAGTCACACAAAATCACTGTGTGATTCCCGCTCCTGGTGCTGGTGGGTGATGTGTTTGTGCAGTCAACAATGTGCTTCCCAATGAGAAGTTATGCATCAGTTCCCAAGTGCGAAGGAGCAACCTGGAGCCATGCTAGGAAGCTTCCCTTGGGAGGCTCAGAGATTGCTGAAACATGTCTCTGAAAGGGGGGGTTAAAGCCTGTGGAAGACATGCCCGTAAACAAGTTTGAGTTAACCTCTGGCTCTCATTCTGGGCAGACAGCACTGTCCCAGCAGGTCGACAGGCACTACAGGAACAGAGTACTGGCATTCTGGTGTTAACCAAAGACTTATCTATCAGATTGGGATATCAACACCAGAGCTTCAGTTAAAGGAAAGTGCTGGGTTATGGCACCGCTCTCACCAGGTCCCAGCACTCTGATGTGGAAGTTGTAAAGACTGGACCTATTCTCAGCCCCAAGAAGCCCATCAAGATTTTCCTTCCTGGGAAAATCTGCATGCCTTACAGTGATCCCTTTTGCTGTACAGTAGTTAAACTTCTTTGTGAGATATCTCTGTCGCTCCAGTATGAATTGTGTCTCAGCTTACCATGTGCAGTCGTGCTGTTAGTGCACCGTATGCCAGCTGGGCGTCTTTGGACTCTGCAGATGGTGTGAGGTCCTTTGCTTGTTCTCCAAAAGCCCCTTTTCGGTGCACATAGTGGGTCTCCAGACTGAAGATTTAATTTTGGCCTAAGTCCCGTGAAGCCTAGGTCAGACGTATGCCCAAACACTCTTCTTTGTGGCCTGTACCATCCTTTCTACAAGCTCTGGTCCAGATGATTGTGAAGACTTTTGCTCAGTCTCATTCCAGTTCCCTCAGCATGCAGACTCTTTTCACAGACTGTGGGCATAGCAACTCAATTATTTCGAGCCCTGCTAAATGCCCACTTCCCATACCTGTCTCTCATCACCAAATGCCAGATCTCATCTGTAGAAATCTAGAAACAAAATGCATATACTTAGAAGACTCAGCAGTACCTGCCTGCTTCCTGCAGTTAAGTGGGAAAGCAGGTCATATCACCGGAGGAGGACACCAGAAGTAGGGGCAGTGGCAGGTCAGTAGCCTGCCAGAATGCAAATCCAAATCACAGTTGCCGTTTGTCAGCTTTTATTGCCATGCTGAAATTTCTGGAACTATAATAAAACCCCAGACTTTGCTGTTTATGCACCTCAACACAACATGGGGTAAATCCTTGGTTCAGTGGAACACTTAATTACCAATATGTCCTTCCAGGCATCTCCGTATGCTGCCGAAACAGCCTGCCAGGCAGTGGAATCAGCGTGTGATCAGATGGCAGCATCATACCCAAATGCATCCTGGTGCATTTAGCTGGAGTATTCCTGTCCTTGGGCAGCCCTTCCTTAGTGCAGGCAGACAAGGCTCTTCACTTACTGCCAAAATCTAAGGCTTTGTCCACCACGTGAATACTCTTTTTTCCCCAGGTTGCTTTGCAGTCCCCTGAAGGAAGGCAGGATTTCTAAAAGGTGTTCTCCCACCTCAGCTACCACTGCATTTCACTCTGTGTCTGCATCCCAAAAGTCATTGTGTTGAGATGATGCAGGGATGCTCTATAGTCACTCCTTTTTTTGTCTTCTTTTTTGCCTACTCCTTTTGAATTTTCTAAAAATAATGGAAACTGATAAACAGATGTCCAGGTCTGTCAGATAGTCTGTGCAGGTCTGCACTGTGCCTACTCCTGTTACAAGACTTACATCAGGAGATGGAGTTACTTTTGTGAGAATGGATTTCTACAGCAGTGGAAGAAGCAATCTTACCTCAGTTCCTTCCCAGTATTTATATAACTAAATTCTTGCGCCTACTCAACTATATCATATGTTGTTGCAATTTCAGAACAGTAATTTTAGCTTCTACAATGTTTATTTAAACCCCCAACTTCTCCTAATATCCCATCTGTTCCCCCGGATGCCACAGTGTTCACCACAATTTTGTTGCTTCCAATATGAAAATAGCAAAGCTGACAGCTTCACCGTCTCTTGATGACTATTGTGTTTCATGGTGAGATGGAACTGTCTATTTGTTCAGTGCCTCAGTTTCAGGATTAACTCTACGATATCGAGAATGTAGCATCCCTAGCTGTACCTACCAAACATCTCTACCATACCTAGAATTACATGGAGGCAGCACTGACAGAATTTCCTATAGGTTTGCGACATACCTAGCTTTATCCAGCATCTCCAAAGCAGCCTTCCACAACTCCAGTCTGTTCAAATGTGTTGTCCTCTGCTTGGTTGTTAGCGTCCATACTAAGCAAACACCCTCTAACATCTCACAGTGGTTTGAAACCACCAGAGCGGTATAAATGTTTTAACCAGCTGTACAAGGGAGTATCTTTTTATTCTCAGCTTCTCTCCACCAAAGCAGTGACATAAAGCTTCTCAGGGGTTAATGGGGAAGTATAAAGTCTGCAAATTTGGAAGGATATGTGGCTACCAGGAACATTTTGTTGCTTGGAGGATTCACAAAACCTGCATAATGTTTCTGAGATTGATTCAGGGAGGTGAGCCAAGTCATGACTGACATGGTGGCCAGGTGCTGCATGAACCACTTCACCTGTGGAACTGGCACATTCACCCCAGAAATATGTCTTTGTAGTTCTTCTCCTAGCTCCACCAACTGCTCTGGTGAATCAGATTATATTCATGGGTTATTAAACCACAGCTCAGTAGGCAAAGCTGGTGTTGGTCATCAAGTTTCCAGGCATGGTATCTTCTTTCTGTAGGGTTATGAACTGTAGAGAGGAGCAGCACACATCTGAGGTTCTACACCACAGAAAGCTGCCTTCCTGCTAGATATTTCTCACTGCTCTGCAGTTTAATTCACATCTCCTCAATATTTCTGAGGCATTAGAAAACTCAGAAAAGGTACTAGCAACATCTTGATTTATTTCTGTGTAATCAGAGTGATTTTTTTAGTCAAAGTCTGATTATAAAAGTGTTGTTCCCCTCAGTCTGGAGAAGATGGGGTTGGTTTGCATCCGAATCCTCATGCTTTGCTGCATGGCTGTTGGTGGGAGGTTAAGAGCAAACAAAAGTATCTTACTTGTGCAGTGTAAGTTGATCAAGAGACAGAGACAGCTCACGCCCACTCATTAGTGTTTCTGAGGGGGAAAAGATTTGTCTTTGGTCCAAATTCATATTCCCAAATTCCATCATTTTGGACTATTTCCTGGTAAAGTGCACTTGGAATCAATTTTCTGTTCTTCTGCTGAAAGCAATGCAAATTTTTCCTCCCTTACTACATGGAGTTTGTGTGGACACTTTTCAGTACAGGGATAAAGTCTGTTCTTTTGATTTAGATTTTATTTTCAGATCTTCTGTCCAGTTGAATAAGCGGCACTTAATGGATCTTAATGTGGTTCTGAGTAATAATTCTCCCACGTTTGACCCGCTGGCAGCTTGATTATTATTGTGCAGATATTTATTTTTCTCCTGATAGTGGTTGCATCAACTAGAGGAGCTCAGGGCTGGGGAGAACAGGTTGATGCTGAATCTCTATATACCATATTCGTACAGACCCATCTCAGAGCCCATCTCAGGTTCTTACTTGAGTGGTTACAGCTTCCTGTTTGTAAGAATTATGTATTTACCAGATAAATCACACACCTTGATTTATAGTGAGGCCCTAACCTTACATTTATGAAGAGCTAAGACCTTTGATTTTCTCTGAAAACCTTAATAGAATTGGCTGAGAAAGAAAGAATGAAGTAATATTTATGGTAAAAACTGTTAGTACTCCCTAGCTGGGTTTGATCTGTCACTTGAGCTCACGGCATACTCCTTTCAGGCTTGGGTAACTTTGCCAAAGTTTCTTTTCACATGTTTATGAAGCACATGCTCAAGGTTCAGTCATACTTTGTTCTGGTTCCATAAAAGCAACATAAAAGCATAATGCTTCGTTTGACCACCCTGTGCTATAGTCGTTATGTCAAGTGTATCCGAGAACACATCGCTTCCTGGCAAGTCACTGGTCATGAATCATCAAAAGTGGCGTAAATGTGGACAGGCAGTCAAAGATAAAATGTTTACCATATGATAAATTAAATTATTTTAACTGTAGTTCATACATATTCCATGACATCTTCTGGCTCATACTTCGTCAGAGACTTAAGCTATTTGGATTATGAATTGCCATTGTGGCTGGACTTGTACACCTTTTATGCCTTTATCATACCCCGTTAGGACATCCAGGTCACACAGACCTTGTTCTAAATTGCACAGCTTTTGAAAGCACTCTCATCTGGGTTTGGGAGCAGTGGGGGCACTGACTCAGCAAGGAGGGAAGCTGTGTGAGCAGCTCATCTTCAAGAATTGCAGAGGTGTATATCTTCTTCCTAATGTCAGATGTTACAGAGCTGCTCATATTCCTGAAAATAAAGTTCCATTTTGTGTCTTACCTTGGGCACTTGGATTTGAAAACATCGACTTGACTTTACCAAGTTGGCATTTCAAGTTTTCAAATCACGAATCAATTTCTCTCATGTGCATCATAATCTCTGGGGCTTTATGATGCTTTCTCAGAACTTCTATGATTTGGGGGTTTTATGCTATGACCATTCTGATTTGAAATACCTACAAATCACAAATTAAGATGTGAAGGGACTGTAAAATTGATGGTAAATCTGCCTGTCGAAGATTGGTGAAGAACATAGGACCTATGGGAAATAAAGACATCAAATAGGGAATATTTTTTTCCCTTAGGGAGAGTCTTGGGTACCAAAGAAATTAGCTCTGACATAAGTGTTTTCTTCTGGGACCCTGATAAGTGTTTTTCTCAATGCCTGTGCTCACTGGGTATCCAATAAACAAGAGATGTAGTATATTTCAGTTTTTAAAGTTCATAAAACTTTCACAGCAGAAATTTAAAGCCACACGGATTGTTAAATTGGGGCCAGATTTACTCCCTTGAAAATTATTGCAAACCTCTTGCTTGCCTCAGCAGGAGAGAGGCTATTTCCATATTAAGCAATCAAGTACTCTTTTAATCAAGGTATCTTAAAATGGTAATTACTCAATCTTAATTATTTGTCAGCAACACATAATTCTTGTTGATATTATAATACTGTTTATTAGCACCATTAATAACCGAGCTGTTTTGCTCTCTTCAGTACAGTTCTAACAGCAACGTCCACGGTCATATTGAGTAAATTAGTATTTTAGGTGCATTTTCTGTCTGCATTCCTCATGATTCCTCCTAGACTCTGAAGGTATAGCAAAAAACAGAGTTAAACTTCATATTAAACTACTGGACCTGTGGAGCACTGTAAGACATTACGTGGTTCATCCAGTGCTGTGATAAACTTTATAGTCTAGTACCCCATAGCTTGTAAACATCTGCGGACTCAGCCGCTTAGCGTGCATTAACGAATCTTGTGTCTTTGCAGCGTTTATTCAGGACACCAGTCTATTTTGATTCCTCCCTCAGAACTGGAAACCAATCCCGCTCTCTGGCTTCTTGCCGTGAGTCAGTACAAAGTGAGAGACACTTTTTGTTCCTATTCGGTCATGGAGCTTTGTACCAAGGGCCTCGGTTCACAAACAGAGTCGCTGAAGGTGAGTAGTTCTGCCGTCCTGCGTCTCCAGGCGGTGGTGTTTGGGAGCCTTCCCTGCCATGAACAGTTGTGCTCAATGTCTGCGGTGAGGAGAAAATCATCAGAGGCAAGGGCAGCTTCCACAGAGCCCGAGTTATTCCTTGCCAAAGGCTATGTATGAGTATCAGTCATTCTCTCTCAGATCACAAGGCTTTTAAACATCAAGGGAAGGCTTTCATTTACCTAAGCTTTCTGATCTATGTTATAGCCTGTGTTCATAGGCAAGTGTTGGAGAACAGAGGTGTAAACATCCAAGAGACTCAAAGAGTATTATATTGTGTATTATGTTTTATGAATTCCCTGATTGTGAAGTATTAGTTTGGTTTTGGCCCCTGTAGTTAAATAATCTTAAAATTAGTTAATTAGTAGTTGATGTAGTTAAATAATCTAAAAAAACATACTTTAAAGTATTGTATTGCTTTAACCAGATTGTCCTCGTTGTATGGGGAGGGGGTGTATCTTATTTTTCCCTCTAGAATTAAAAGCCAGTTAGCCAGTTACATTTCTGAAATCATCTAGAATTTCCAGTATGCTACTGTAAAAATGCTATTCTATCTTAGGATACTGATATTTATGATGTCTCCAGCCCTTACCATCCTCACTTAATAATTTCCTAATCAGTTTTTCCAAGTTAGACACTGCTTCCTGTTTGCTATTATTCCCTAGCTTTCTGAATTAATGTTGGGAAACAGCATTCCCTCCCTTGAGAATTAGCGTACCCATCTCTTCCTGCGTGCTAACATTGAGATGACAAGCAAGTATGTCTCATCTTCTACAGCTGTTAGACTGTCATCTGGCCATCCAGCCTGCAGGAAAGATGGAAATTATATTGACACCTTAGCCTCTGTTCCACTATTCCTCTTGAATCATAGTACCTACATAACCCACTTATGTACTACTAACTGTGTTTCATTAAATCTGCCCATTTGTGGCCGTTGTTACATTTTGACTTCTTTTTAGGCAAGGGGACTGGACCTTTCACGTGTACGGACATGTGTGGTAGTGGCTGAAGAACGACCTCGGATAGCTCTTACTCAGTCATTTTCAAAATTATTTAAAGACCTTGGTCTCCATCCACGGGCTGTCAGCACATCACTTGGCTGTAGAGTTAACCTGGCAATATGTTTGCAGGTAAGATTTTTCACTCCTTATCTCCAAGTTGTTTTAAGAAAATGGTTTTCAGAAAGAAGCATTCATTATATTTCCTTTGGCTGCTTGGTTGTAGACATACTAAGAAAATGCATGTGGTACTTAATGATCTTGCATATAGAGGCAGTAAATTTCTGTTACTTTGTCAACTATTCATCCCTCTCATGTTGCAGTCATAGCATTTATTCTGCCCATGAATACAGTAATTCAGAAAAGCGCGTTGTAGTGACAGAATGCGTACTCTGTACTCCTAAAAGAGTATTTAGTCATGTAATGTAAAATCCAGTTTCCAAGTGCTTACTTTAGTATGTTACAAAATGGATTCCTTCTGTTTGTAAAATAATTCCAACCATTACTTAATTAACTAGCACACAGTTTATTGCTTACAATGGAAAATTATTTTGCTGCATCTCTTTCATTCTGTTTTGATCCACTAATCAGAAGAAAGTACCCAGGGATAATACAGGATTTAACTTGCATTCTCCAGGAGTCTTTATTGAGTCATGATTTTAAGGACAGATGAGCACTGCTGCTATCTGGTCTGAATTTCTCAATAGCCTCTAGGTTTTCACCCAGTGATAACTGCACCAAGCAAATAGTTTTAGGCTGATCTACAGTATATTATTTTATCTTTCAGGACTCTGAGTGATGAAAGTTAACTTGCCTTTTTATAAGGTGTTCAATTTTTAATTAATTTTTGCCCTATTTTTATTTTAAGTTTATCTGGCTTTAGATTCAGCCAATTTTAATTTTATTACATTTTCCTGATCTAGAACAAAGAATCTCGTTTCTGTCATGACTCTAATACATGTCTTTGATAAAGAATCTTAAGACGTGCTTTCCTCATCTGTGTCTCAATTTTATGACTCCTGATCTCTTTCTGTCCTTCCAAATCTGGTCTCAGAACTTCACATATTATTCCTGTAGTAATGCCACAGGTGACCTACTCAGATGTAATATGATCTCTCACTTAATAATCTTTTAAAATAATGCAAGAATCATCTTCTGCATTGGCAGGGAAGTTCCATATCATTTGGTCACCTGCCATCTCTCTAACCTCTTCAAAGTCACTATCTCCTCAGTAGAACTTGCCTGTACTCTATATGGTACATCCCACATTTCAGATCTGGTCGTTACTCCAAGTTTACATTGAAGGATTTTTCATGCATGTAACATACACAATTGCTGAGGTGTCGAAGCCAGATCTTCTCATAACACTGCAAATAAGGCATTTGCTATTCTTTTGCTGACTGTAAATGTAAAGATTTTTTATTTTATCCAAAAAATGTGACAAATACAGGTTATAGGTTCAGCACAGACCAATATATCTGTGTGTTATGGCTGCCTTAGCCTCTTACTCTGTTCAGCATCACTAAAGAATCCTGGCTTTCATCACAGCTTGGCTAAAAGTGACCTTGTTCAGCGTGTCACCAGAATATGAGTACAGAAGATATGCCACATCTCTAGTACTGCTTACTTTCTCTCTGTCTACCAGCAAAGTATCCCTTCAGCCCAGGGTGACTTTAATTATTGCTATAAAAGATACAACAAGGCAAAGCTGAGCCGGGTTAAAGTCATTCTGTATCCCAGAGGCAGAGTTCTTTAGTTTGACATTCTGTAATTGCTGCCATAAGTATTCTCCAGAAATAAAAGTTTAGGAAAATCTCCTGTATTCTCAAAAGCAGCATTTGGATCCTTCAAAACAGTTTTACCTAATAAAACTTAATAAATAGTCTTGAGAGAAAAATACGTCTCGTACAATAGAAATGTCTATGAACTCAAGCAGCATCTTCTCCCATGTTTCTCCCATGGATTTGATACAAAAAGTACTGACTGAGATTTTGAACTCTCTTCAGCTGAATGTTTCTTTGTAAGAATACAAGCCTCTTTGTTTCTTTCTCCATATCTGGAATCCTGGGTGATGACAAGGCAAAGAGGACAACTCAGAAAACACGCTCTCCCCGTCCTGCTGGGAGGGGAGTGAGCGAGCGGCTGCGTGGGCACTTAGCTGCTGTCTAGGTCAACCCACTGCAAACGTGTAGAAAAGCTGAATACACTCAGAGAAACTGGAAGTCCTAATCAGCATGGAGCTAGGCTGGATTTTTGCTTGACTATGTACATCTATCTTTTGATTGTGTTAACTCCTGAGCTGAAGTTTGCTTCTTAGATGGTTCTTGTCAGAAATTCTTGAAAGAGTTATTGAATCAGACTGTAAAAGTGGATAACTCTCTGAAATAATATTGTTGATGATACTGACTATGAATTTCAGAACGGCACAGAATGAGAGCCTTGAGTGAGGCAATTAACAGCCTGGCTGATCATAAAGCTCAATGTCAGGCTTCACTGAGTTCTACGAAGATGTTGCATCTCAGTTCATAGGACAAACTAGAAGGCACACACACTGTCTAAAGAGTGCTGTGGGTGGAATGAAGAAAAGCCATTTCAGAACAGGCTGTATTTGGTAACGTTACCCTTCCAACTTGAATGATTTTTGAAGCGTTTAAGCCAAGGGTAGTTTGGCAAGTTTTACAGGGGTTTGAAAAATGACTAAAGATGTTACTTACAAGCATCACCACAAAACATGGCATTTTGATAGAGAATATAAAGATTGCATCCTTTGAAGCATCTGGTAGTAGACTCTGCCAAAGACTGGGTACGGAATTAGACTGAATGCTGTTTCCAGACTGTCTGGAAGTTTATGGCTAGTGATATTCCAGAATAGTTTGTGGGCTATTCTATTTTCTGGTCTGAGGAACAAAATTAGTTTTAATCATTGATCAGCAATGTTCCTGAAATTAGCATTGTCTCCAATATGTTCCAGAAATGCATTGTGATTTCTGAATTCTTCACACTGCATAAAAATACTTTTAAAGATGTTGGGGTCAATAGCATCTGCCTTTGCTTTTTTTCCTCCCAATTTGTGTCATCCATGAGATGAGCATGTGGTTCCTGGAACACCATCTTCCACAGGAGTAACTATGATCCAACCTTTTCTATGATCTTTCTAAAATACATATCTACTAGTCACCTTTCTAAACATATCTCAATATTCAGCTATTGACCTGTACCAGCAAAAAGCCTGGTACAGGATTTCTTCTCTATGGGCTGCCTCTAACGCAGCTTGGATGTGATCTTTGATACATTCTTCACTTTACTTCCAATTTCTTGGACAGATGTAACACTCAAGTGTTTCAAGGGGAAGGTATCTTGATTTTTCCAAAAATCTTTTACTGTTGTCTCCAAAAAGAAGAGGGAGGTGTGTGTATACACATGTATGTGTGCGTGTCTGTGTGTGTGTGTATAAAACCTTCACAGCACAATTTGACCTTTTATTAAAGATTACTTTATAAAGTAAATCATTGTAATAATCCCTTTGGTATAAAAGAGACTTAGTCTACCAAATTACCTTAATTTCAGGATTAAGATCACTGTCAGACTAATGCATTGTCATTTGTATTCATTTCCTCTCAAATTTAGAGCAAATTTACTATGTTTCTTTTTATGTAGTCATTTTGAACTAGATTTTTAGAGATGTGCCTTTGAAAATAAGTAATTCTCTCCATCTTTAGGCACTTAAATGCCATTAATATCTGACCTTTTATGGCTGAATAGCCACAGAAAATGGTCCAGGGATTTCTGAGATGAAAAGATTGCATCCAGCATATTTTAATTCTCATTAACTAGCATTTTAGCATTCTCAAGAGAGAGAGAAAAATAGATCTGAAAAGTAGCCTGTTTCTTGGAACAACACAGATGGTTCTCTAGGATTGCAGCTAATTTCCATTTAAACACTTGAAATAAATATTTTTATTTTATTCAATCTGCTACTCAATTTCAGTTGAGGAAAAACTTCTAGAAGTTGTTCATTTTCCTTAATTAACCCTGAGAATGTACTAACAAATCTATCCAAGCTATGGCAGGAGAGCAGAATTCACCTTGCTTCTTTTATGTCACCTCTAAGTGAGACAGCAAGGTTAAGTGAGTTATCTGATATTCATCTATAGTCAGTAGAATCAAATAAATATTTCAAGAGAGAGCTTCATTCAGCCTGTCTCAGGTGCCCATCTTGGGATGGGATTCATCACCATCAAGAGATACTTTCTACTGTACACTGCACGCTTTCTTTGATGGCTGAAGTTAGATGGAATGAATCCTTCCCTCACTATCTAGCTAAGGGAAATTTGTTAGTAAATTTAGGGCTTAAAGTTAATGTTTCTTTTTACCTAGTGATAGATCACACTTTTTTAGGATCTTCCATATTAAAAGTAATAAGTGATACCTCTGCGAAGAGTGCAACAGGAGACCGTGCACTTTTTCGGAGGTGTGACTCACACTTAGCGATGTAGTACGGCTCTGGTTGAGTTCCCTCAGATCCTTCATTTTCCCACCTTTGCCATGAGTCACGGCATGCAGATCTTTTCACAGCTCCAGATTAAGTGTACGTCAAAAATTCTATTTCTGAGCATCGCCGGAGCAGAAGTAGACTCAGAGTGAACACTGAGGCCACATCCTTAGATAGCAAAACAAAACAAAACCCAAAACAGCAGTTATTTTTAATTCTCAGGACTTCTGTTTTTAAATTTGAGGAGGGAAGAAGGGGAGAGCATGCAGCTTGGCAGCGGCCACTGACTTGGTAAGGTGCAGTTTTGACCTGCAGTGTTTTCCCAGAGAATAAAAGCCTGGCATGTTGCAGAGGTTTGCACAGACCAGGGATGGTTCACTAGTGGCAGCTTATGCACGGACAGGAGATTTATTTAGTTTAAGGGATGTTACTTATGATGTACCTGTTTTCAGACAGAAAATGATGTTTGGCCCATTTTATTTCCTTGAACACTCCCTAGCATGTCCTTAGTAAGTATCAGGTACAACAGAAGTCGTGTTCGTTTTTTCCCGCTACCAGCATTACAGATGCTCTCTGTCTCTTTCTCCCAAAATAAATGTGCACAGACAAATTGAGTCAGTCATCTGGTCTTGGCTAAGACTCTGCTTCTTTTGAAACACTTTCACAGCGTCTTAGCTGCAGCTGGCTGCAGAAGGATGATGCTGAGACGTCAACTGCTGTTTCTCAAGCCCGTCCTCAGTTAAAAGCCATGAGAGGCTCTGGTACTCTCAGAGTTCTCTCTGGACCTGCAGTAGGGTCACCGGCAATGAATTGTGTAACTGATGGATTTCAGCAGTTCTCCTGATTTCTTGCAGTTACACTGCAGTGTTCAACCTGGATTATTAATAACATTCCTATTTTGGGACAGCAGTGTAGTAAGCAGATCCATCCTATTTTTTTAAATGCTTCATCTTCCCCCACACCCAGAATAAACCTATTTTAAGATGCTGCTGTGGCAGCTTCCTGTAGTCTTGAACTTTGCTGGAATTCAGAAGTTTGATGAGAGGGGGATGGGACACCAGTGCTCTCAGAGCTGTTTCTTTTCACAAGTCGTAGGGCAAGTCCCACTGCAGCCATCTGGTGTTACATGCTCCACGTGACAGTGGATTCGTCACCACTCTGTTCTGTCTCTTTGCTGCATTATCGATCGTGGTGGAGAACTGATGGGTTTTTATCGGCTTTTAGTTTTACAGTTCTTTATACATATTGCATTGTTTATCATAGCAAATAGACTAAGAATGAAGAATTATTGAACTATGAAGTTACTCCATTTAGTTATGGTCTTCTAGTAATTAGGTTGTGCACAAAGCCTTGATTTTATTTCACTTCAGGAGCAGATTAATCAGTATGAAACAAGGTGTAAGTATCTTTGTCTGTTGTATACTAATTTATTTTTTTTTTCTGAAAAGAGAGCTTACTTTTGATTTCCAGAGGACATCGCTTACAAACTTCTTTTAGTAATGAAATGGCAGACCTGGAACTCCTGTCTCAATGGATGTGCATTAAAATAGCAGGGCCATAATGTTTACTGACTTCTTCACCAAAAACAAACAAAAAATCAGTATGCTAGACACATGTTTTCCACTAACAACGTTGTCTGTAGTGTCCTAAAACCATTTAAGTCTGTTTGTCCAAGGTTAGCAGTCTACAGCTGTCTCTTCTGTTGCTCTACTAAAATGTTGACACCTCATTTTTTACTTTTTTTAACCTTTAATGGTATAATGGTTAATTTGTAAGATTCCTGTATTTGACATTGTTTTTCTTTTTATTTTACTCCCTGCTTTTTGCATTCCTCTCTTTTTTTTCTCCCACTCTTCATTCCCATTTTTTTATTATTATTTTTGTCTTGTGTTACCTTCTTTCCTTCTCTCCCTCATCCCTGCTATTCCTGCTGCTATAGCCTCACAGGCTGGGGAAGCTGGCCGAGCAGGTAGGGGATTTTCATGTTCCCTCAATACCCACCTATCAGCTTCCAACAGTGGGACAGACTAGAAATTGAGTCTGGAGATTCGGGGATTTTCAGATTCTTCTATGAAATTGTAAACAAGTCCAGTATAGCTTTATCTGGATGTAGGTTTCATCAAATATTAGCTATCTGCTGTAACTATTTCATTCACGCTGAAAATAACAAATACCATAGTGATTGTCTTTGATTTTCAAACTTGACTGTTTCCATTATTTTATAAACCAATTCAAGCTTAGTTTTATTTTTAAAGATAACCGATTTTCCCTTGGTTTTGTTTTTTTTTAACTTTGCATATATTTCAAATAAGTTCTCCGCTCAGCACTAGTCTGTTACACTGCTGAGTTTACTAGTAGACTGAAAATTGTGTCGTTAATAGCTAGAGAGGATATTGTATCTTGTATTGTGTATAACAAGCTAAAGAGGCTAACATGCATGTGCAGCTCTGTTACTCTTTTTCTCCTCTGGTGGTGGGTCACGATTAGTATCTGTACGGTAAATATCAATTGGTAGTGGTAACTCTTTTTCCCTTTAGATACAAAAATTATCTATTTGTGGAACTCCGTCGCAATTTTTAGGGCTCAACAGGTTGTGGAACTACCATCCAGCCTTGCAGAAATGCAAAGTTTAGCCCTAGACATTCCTAATGTGAAGAATTCATTATACTTTATAATGTATCCCGGATGGGACAAAAATTATTGGGAGTTGCTGTTGCCTGCTGTTTTAAGTAGTAAAGATTAAATAACCAATAAAGGAGTTCCTGCACCTGTAGATTGCCAGAGTTAGGTGAATTTATCTGCTGAAAAGACAATTTCCAAAGTTCCAGTGTTCCAACATGAAGTTGTGCTTTTCTTTTAGCTTTCTGCTTAGCAGTGACGTGAGGTGAGCAGCAGAGAGAAGAGCCCTAGACTAGCGCATTGCTACTTCACGTGATGTTTGGGGGTGATGAGTTTGAGGTTCCAGATAAGGGAAGATCATAGCAGGTTACAAAACTGCAGCAAAGCTGTGGTTGGAAGGGCCTAAAAGACTATGTCATCTCTGCATGAAAGGAAACTAAAATTATTCTACAGCTTTTCAAGGAACTACATATTGTGACATAAAGCAAGGATTTAAATTATGCAGGGGAAGACTGAAAAGGAACAAGTAATTGCTTACAGACCTTCGGTCCACATTGGTTCATGTCATGCGTGCTACCTTTACTATCTTTAGCTTCAAATATATTCTCTGTTGCATGTATGGAAGACTCTCTGTAAACCATGCTTCACATTCCTGAACCATGTGCTTCTGCCATTAAACTGTGTCTCCTCAGCAATTTCCGCATTCCTTTATATGGCAAAACGTCTTTAACATTTTTTGTATGTATCCACGTGCTGATTACTTGGCCTTTTGTAGCAAATAAAACCTATGTTGACATGTGTTTGGTTAAGTAGTATGGCCGCTTGATGTTTTTCTGAACCCCAAGGTAACAAGTACCTGACGGTAGGTATGTTTTCCAGTGCTCACTCTGATTCTGTAAAGCTGGGCTTTGTTTGATGAATAGCATAAATATAACTTGTCATTTGATTAGCATAATTAGTAGAGAAATGAACATTCGGTTATTTATGGGGTAAAAAGGTTTTATTCTCCCAACCTTCAGGTTCTGATTAGCTGATGTTGTTGTTTACAGGGAACGTCTGGACCAGATCCCACCACAGTGTATGTTGATATGAGGGCACTGAGGCATGACAGGTCGGAACCACCTTTTTCTTTTTCTCTAATACACACAACTAACAGAGTTTCTAGCAAGAAAGCTACTTCAGCACACCTCACAGTCCCTGAAAACCTTTTAATCCTCATAAATAGTTTGTGCTAACTCCTACCAGCGAGTAGACGTAAACATTTTTATTAGTTGGTTAATTAGTTTTACCATTGATAAAACTGAAGCATCTGACATCACCACTGCAATGATTAACAAGATTCCCTGCTTTGATTGCCTTCAGGGTTTCATGACCCTCAGGTGGTGCAGCCTAGCTGGTCCTGTTTGACCTCTGAGCTTCACTGAGGTGTTTCTCCTGGGTTGACAGCTGTTAGCCAATGAGGAGACCATGGGGGGAATTTTGCTGCAATACTTAATGTTGCAAGACTATGAGGGAATGGATTATTGACTTCAGCCACTGTGAGCAACCACATTCTGTAGCTGTGGGTATTTTCTAGTTCCATCTTTAGTATTAGTTACATATACGTGAAGTGAGAACTAAAATTTACCGCTAGTGATATTAAGGTTATGAGTGAAATCTTGTGGTTGGAGGAAGACTTGTGATTTTAGGTGTAATTTTGGAAAATACCTATCCACATATATTTCAGTTTTCCCGTACTCTGGTCAAAAGGCTAGCAGGTAGTCTCTTTACAAAATTTTGATAAAACAAAAAAGTTTTCTATTAACTCTGGAAAAGGTGAACATTTAATTGATAGTGTTCACCAGTCCTGATTCCTTTAAAAAATCATTATCCAAATAGAGGAGTTTTTCTTTTTTTTTTTTTTTTTGGTTCTTTTTCTTTCATCCTTCTTAAAACCTTAACAGATAATTTGTTCCCCTTAGATGAATACCAACTTTTGCTATATCAAAAAGTGACTGGCTCAGCCTGCAAGGGCACTGCAGGCCCAAATTATCCACTGGATAGTTAAGTCAGATACACATATAGATATTTTCTTGTAGCACGTGGAGTTTGGGAGGTAGAAGAAAGGAAGATACTTGACTCTCTCACCATTTCTTTATTCCTGTTGCACACAACAATAATGCTTACGTGTGATCCATCCTTTGGGGTACTACTGTCTGCATAACCCAGCTGTAGAAAACTTGGTCTTCCTGGCCCAGCAACTGTGGTTCTGTGTAGACACAATCCATGCTCATACTCAACCCAGTGAAAAAAAAAAAAAAGCCTTTTCTTTAAAAAAAAAAAAAGTGTTATCATTATGTGAGCCTACTGTCTCTGTATTGCACTTCTGAAAGGAGATTTTCTTGAGACGTTGAGTGATTTCTGTTGTAAACAAGAAATGAGAAGTGGAGCATTACTTTACGTAAGAGCAGAACAAACACTGTGACCAGGACAGATCTCATCCAGCCTAAAGTGGTCTCCTAGGCTCCTTCTGCGGTCACTGGAAAGGCCCACACACCACCAGTGTATCGCAGCTAGCTCAGACATAACAGACATAACAGACATAAAGGTGAACTCACCTTTAAGGTACATTTCTTTCTGTATTGATGAGGAAGGCAGTTTACATGACTAACTTTGGAAAGCAAATGTTTATTTTTTAATAGACACAGTAAGGTGAGACTTACCCATAGTGTTTGCTCTAATCTCAGAGCTCTGAAATGATTGAAGTTCCATTGAACACAATGTAGATAGTTCCGCGTAAGCATCATTCAAGTGCAGGAAAAAGAGCTAATGAATCATTAAAGGTAAAACTGGAGCTGTAGAGGGAAAAGAAGCAAATATAGATTAATTCCTCATTTGGAATTATTTTTTCTGAGAGGAGAAAGAAGTTTACAGAAAATTTATTGGAAGGGAAGTCTGTAGAAACAGAACATAACATTTAGAGTTAGTTAATAAAAATTATAAACAGTAAGAATAAAATTGTGTATATTTCTATAGAGGAAATAAGATTCACTGTTCATAAGCTGCATAAACCATGGGTATACTGTTTCTCTGCCTTAGCATGTAATTGAGAAGTAGGCATCATTATCAAGATCAGACTTTGCAGTGTCTTAATTTATATTTAGTGACTAGTTCTACAGAACATGAAAGATGATCTTTAGAATTGGCTTCTCAGATTGTGATAATGTAGATTTTAATTTGATGGATTAAAGCTGTGCCTCATTTACTGGGTCCTGTGGAATTTAGAATTAGATTCATGGGTCATAAATTAGGGAAGAAAACAACTTTATTTGACATAGTCTCTTCACACTTGCTGTTTCTAACCATTCTAGTGGAACTGAATGTCACTATTGCTTAACAGTAATGGAAAGATTGCTGTACATAGCTGTGAGACCATATAGTAGCAATCCACCAAGTCTTTGCAGGTCAGCCAGTCCCCCAACAATATGAAAAAATTACAGTCTACACTTAATATGAGAAATTTTTTTCATATTTTATATTTTAGAATGTATTTTCCAGAATTTGAAAAAGACTGACCTTTTTTTTTCCTTGTCATGATAACACTTTCTAGTTGCTGCAAAAAACTACTACTACTGCTGCTGTAGTTCATCTCTGAGATTATTCAAATCCTATTTGCATCTATAAAAAATAATAATCAGTTTGAATACAACTAGTTCAAGCTCATCAGGTAATTATAGTTTTGCACATGTTACTGTTTGATAGGAATTTATATCAAAATACCTGTGCTGTATACAATTTGGGTCTAGGGGTCTAGACCTAGAGGTCTAGTCATAGTTGATTGACCAAACTAGATGTTTCCTCCCAGCTTTCACTGGGTTTGGATGGTTTGCTTCTTAGGTCAGGTTGGAGGTTGTCAAACATCTTCTTGTATGTGCGTCTGTGTGGTTTTGAGCCACCAACCCACTGGTTTAGCTGCTGCAACTCTGCAACTCTGGCCATGGTTGCCAGCTGAGGGAACTGGCTGGGACTGGGCTCACCTGGACATTCAGGAGGCTTGTGCCAAGGCGTGCAACCACTCAGTCAGTGGGTGGCATCAGTTGTGATACTGGAAAAAGTCTTGATTGCCTAGCTGTGAGCATCTAGTGCAGTTTTAGGAGCTACAGCTACTCCAGCAGGGTGTCCCATAGAGCCCATGTTGTATTTGCTAGCACTGATGAGACGTCCCAGGGACCCTGTTCTGTCTAAAAGGGCATTAGACACCAATTTCTGGAAACTGAGTAACGTCCTGATAGCCAGAGTATACAGCTCTGGCTTGCTCTTGGTGACAGTACATTAATATTGTTGAATTCAGCATCTCATTGATTTCCTAAAAATCAGAGATCAGAGTCTCCTCAGGATGGCCAAGAAAGAGTGAGGGAAGCCAGGCAAGTCCCACCTGGGCTGTTGAATGCAAAAACAGGCGAAGACTCCTGAGTTAGCACCAAGTGGCTGATATGCCCCTGCACTGCAGTGCAATGCGGTTGAGAGAGGTTAACTCAGATCCAAAAGGCAAAGTAGGTGGATTAACGCTTCACCGCGCATGAGCTGGCCTCGCGGCAGGCTGCGCTGGCATGGCACGGCTGGTCCCAGTTGCTGACTCACTGTGTAGCTCAGGTCACAGAAATGTTCCCGCATGCATCTGCAGGGAGGGCAGATGCAGCAAAACTCCAGGCGTGAGCACCCTGGCGAGTTGTTGGCTGCATTTCTCTGCTGCTACCACTGGGAAAACAACTTTATTTCCACCCCCTCTCAAAAAAAAGGAAAAAGAAATAGAATAAATACATTCATATTCTTGTCCTACTGTCTCAACTGCCTGTTTTCAGATCACTCCATTGTCATTTTAGACCAGTCATGTTCTCTTCAGAAGCTTTTCAGGTGGTTAATCACAAGATACCTAAATATGCTAAAAGCTAAAAGTGCTTGGAAGATAAAAAAGAGAGAGAGAGAGACCCTTTTCTCATCATACCAAAACAGCATATGCTTGAAGGATGTTGACTTTTATAGCACTTACATGCTTTTGTAGCAGCAAAGATGTAAGTGTAAAGCCCAAGGATCCGTTTTATCCACGATGTTCTAAAACAATATGTACATATGTTTATAGAATTTAAAATGTCCAACAAAAAATACATCTCTGATATTAGCATAAAAATTTCACAGCCTCCTCATCCTTAACAGCAGGTTAGTTCTTGGTAGGAAAATTATTTATTGGCAAAACGAGGCACTTCATCAAACTGAGGATAGACCTCGTGTATTCCAAAGTAAATCTTCCTTTCACATAGACAGGGCAAAAATCTTTTTAAAGGGTTCTTCAGGAGGTCAGACTGGATTTTCAAATGTTTCAATATGTTTGCAAATATTCTAAAACATATTTCTTTTAGAATAATTCAAAACTGTTTTAAAAATATTACTGTTTTAACCTGCTAGTTTAAATTTTGAAATTAGCTTCAATTTGAAACTGAGCTGGTATGAATAAGAAAGAAAATATCATGAAAAATGTTGAAATGAGTTATTTTGACTGCTTTGAGTTTTTGCCCAAACTTTTAACATAGGAATATTTTTTCTGTGTTTCTGTATCTTTAATATTTAAAATGTTGTACAAAGGATTTATTCAGAAGTTTTAATTAGTGAGCTGAAGGATCTATCTGGTGATGGCTGATGGAGATCATTGATCTTCTCCTAAAGTTGAAACTTCCTGCAAATCCTGTAAAGATAAACATCCCTTTGCATCCTGATATTCTCTCTTATAGCAAAACCTTATCAATAAAGAAAGAAAGATTATGAAAATCACAGTCATGCTCTAAGTGCAGAGTAGGAAAGATCTACTTTGATATCCAAGTTTATTTTAAAAGGGAAAAAAAGAAAAAGGAAACAAATTCAGTGCAATCTATGTCTGCCTCCAAAAGCAGGTAAAAATATCACGCAGTCTTCTTGTTCAGTAGCAGGTAGTGACAACTTCTGAGCTCTGATGGTGTGGAGGCTTAGACTTCTGGGGGAGGGGGCCACTAATCAAGTCACACGTGGATTGATGAAGATTTTTATATCATTTTGCATGCATTTGCAAGAGACAATTTCCCCATATTTTTACACAAATTGTATTTAAGCTCATGATTGAACTACATTTTGTACCAAACTGGACAAGAATTAAGACTTTCAACCAGTAAACACTGCTTTTAATTTTATTTGATACCATCTCTAGTTTTATATACGCAGGCATCCTTACCCCTCAAATCCTTCTGTTTCTGTCTTTAAATTCCAGTATTCCCTTTGTTGAAATAATAGGTCAGTTGATAAATGATCATTTAAATTATTCAGTTTCATCTAGTTAAGTCTATATTTTCTGGAAAAATTGTGAATTTAATTTATTAAACCCCTTTGTGGTTTACTAGGTTTCTTTTTGAGCTACGTGTAGTGGTGAGCTGCTTGCACAGTTTCTTGGTCACAGACATGGTGAGGCAGCTGGCACCAAAGAGGGAGCCAAATCAGGTTGTAGGATGTTGCCAAATAGACTAGAAGCACCAAGATGTGTTTTGAATCTGGCTAAAAAGTCAATTAAATATACAGCCTGTGATATCCAAACTCCCTCATTGAAATATTCCCACTCAAACAGTAGAACATTTATTTTAATCTGATTACCTCTGTATTTATTAAACAAGCAGTTTGTGGAGCTGTACAAATAGGTGTCTTCTCCTCTTACGTGGTCACTGACATCTTGGGAGTGATGGAAATTAGCGTCTCTCTTAAAAAGACGTGACCCTTGTATATACTTGTGTCATTAGCAGACTTGATTTCTTAGGAAGTCATTTGCATGTTGTGTTAAATCTTATTTTTCATTTTCGACTTAGAGGGTGTTCAGAGAACTCTGAACTTCCATCAGACCTGCTCAGACATTGTCTCATTGACAAAGATGATTTTGGAGGATGGAAATTCTGAATCTCGTTCCCCAAGAAAAGAATAGAACACTTGTAGCATTTCAAAGAAAACAGTTACTTAGGATTTTCTTTTATAGATTGTTTATACGCTGAGCCCAGTCTCAAATGCAGGCTCTGTCAAAAGGAATCAGTTAAGGCTTTGGCTTCATTTTAATATATTCCAGCATTTCAGAATTCATGCAGGAAAAGAAAAATAGCCTTTTATTCTGGCTGTCAACTGTTTATCCTTCTCCTCTGTATTTTATTAAAACTTTCATGTTGTGTATACATTGTTCTGGGTAATACCAAGCAACAAAGCCATGGGAGGTTTTTTTTCCTAATTCTCAAACACTTCTACTCAATCTACCTTGAAAAATACTCTTATTACAGGGTTACCAGACAAAAGAACTACTTAGCTAAATTATTAGCTAGGCTATAGCGGCAGCAGTGCTCTGTAGCAGTGTCGCCGGATGGAGGATAATCATTTTATGGTCACGTAGTCAGGAAAAGAGGCTAAAGGGGAAGATATGTCAGCAGGAGACATGCTAATGGCAAGTGACAGCAAAATAGTTACCTTTTGTGAAACTTTAATTGATTAATCATACTTGAAAGCCATTTGCCAATCGTAACAAGAGAGAAACTTTGAAGAGCACTCCCTGATGCACTGGCGAGCAGTGCTTTTTCCCCGCTCCTGTAATGGGTTGCAGCCTACAGAGACCAGTTGCAGGTTACAGAAAGTCCCAGTCGTCAATTATTCACTCTGTGTGGGGTCCAAAGGGGTAATTAAAATCTATTACTGCCCCCTTTGACATATAGCCACCTTCTACCTTGAGCAGGTAAAGCGTGTAGAGTCTCTTGAGGTTTGAAGCGCTCCATACCTGGTGAGGAGTTCCGGACAGAGGCCTCACAAATCATTGGCCTCAGAAAGCCACCAGTGCTTTCTATGCACTGAACTCTTTTACGGCTGGAATTGTGTCAAGTACTGCCTCCAGCAGTGCCATTCCAGTCATCCCGAGCTTCGAGCATCTTCTCATATGGGTGGCTCTAATTCCAACTTTCACGTATTATCCGTGCTTTTTTTTAAAGATTGTCTTTTGCTTTAGCTATTTGGGGTTTTTCCTCTTATCACAGAAGCAGTTTTTTCATGGAAAAAAAATTAAAAGCCTTTCACCTCTGTGAAGTCAGTAGAAGAGGTAACTCAGTTGAGGGAGGGATTGAGGTCTTTAAAACCTAAGGCCCTCGAAGTTCTAAGTAGGATAAGTTACAATGCAGTTTGATTTTGCAGCGCCTTTGTAAAAACATATGGCTTTGGGGTGTTTTTCCCCATTAACTTACAGAATCTCATTAGTGAGTTTAAGCTGTCTGTCATGGTACTGGCAAAACTTTCCTCATTGTTCATGTGTTTGCTCAGGAGAAGATACAGCCTTGGCCTTTTAGTGGCATTGCGTTTTGTTTCTGCCATGCAAACACTGCTCTCTCAAAAATCACATTAACACTTTTTCTTATTTTGGGAAACAAATCTCCCAGAAATAAAAATTAATTCAGGATAAGCATCATATCAACACTTCCAATTCTGGCTTAGAGGAGAAGTCTTTGTCTGTCTAGCATAGAGGAAAGGTTCTCTCTAGCCATTCCTGCCTGCATCGGGGAACAAACTGGGACTTGTTCAGCCTCTGTGCACTGGACAGTCAGTGATTAGGAATAAAGCTGACAACCTGGGAAACTGAAGAGGAGCAAACTATTCAGAGCATCAACCAAGGCATTGTACTGTTTTTGTATGGGCATCTAGAGTTATAACCAAATTGTAAATGTACCTATTACAAAAGCTTTGAAAGATGCTTCATATTTCCAGGCATAAAGCAACCTCTGTTGGAGAGCAGGAGAAAGGAACAAACATCCAATAACATTCAGATGGGAGATCATCCCCTCTTGTCCCAGTCAGACTGAGCTGTGGGACTAAACTAGAGGGATGGAAGCCCTACAAAGCAATTTCTGTGCTTTCTAAGAAAGAATTACTAGCTCTTGAAGAGTTTCCTCCCTTGAAACAAGTCTATTTTTTCTTTGATAAAGTCATCTTCAAGGGATCAGAATATTATCATTTTAGTGGAACAGGAGAGTAAGAGTTGGCTCTAAATGTGGTTTTTGAAAGAGGATGTGGTTTGGCATACTTTACTACAAATCAAGAAATTCCAGTTATATTTCCCTGGAGGGCTTAGGAGAAAGAGAATGCTGTCATGTGTACCAAGTAAGACAAAGGGAAAACAAAAAGCTGTAGCTTTCCAGGAAGGTAGATGTAACTGCAGTTGTACATTTGTGTAATTGTTTGCAAGTGCCATTTGCATGTGATTCTTCAAACATGAGTAAAAGAACGAGATGGAAAATGGTTCCATTTTTTTTTGTTTTTACAAACCAGTTTTGAATTTCCCAGTAATATTCCAGCTTACTAAAATACACCAACATTTTTATTCCTGAAAAATGTTTGATGCTGTTTTTAAAAAAAAGGGGATTTCCCATTTCAGAGTATACTGAGCTCTTTTGGTGTTACAGGTCCTTCTCATCATGCTCCTTACAGAAGCTGGGAATTGTTAAACCAAGCTGGCTGCTCACATTTCTGAGGAAGACATATTAAAAAGTCTTCCTTTTTTTTTTCCGCTAGAAGCCATACTCTTTCTTAAATAGCTCTTAGTATGTTGTTTCAAGCCTATGTATCCTTCTTAATATTACATATACTAGAAGTATCTGTTTGTGGAAGATGAGCTTACTTATGTGAAGAGTCTTGTGAAGCTCAGCCAGGGTTCCCAGTAAATCTCCTGTGACAGGGACAGTTCGTTTTTGGTGCCTTCAGGTGTACAAGGCACTGCTGCTCGGGGCACCACAGACCTTTTCTTCAGAGTGGTAATCTGCAGTCGTCGTTCCTCTGAAAAAAACTGGCTCTGTGTGTTGAAGTTTTCCGTGCACAGCAGATGTTCCTGGTGGTTGTTAAGGAGAAGGAACTCTCTGGAATTTCTTCCCCGAAAATGCAGGGTGCCAGCTCCATGAGTCAGCTGGTGGTGTGAATGTTGAAGCTTGTAGCAAGATAAGGAGGCAAATGAAAGAGAATGGCTTGATTTCAGAACTTTTACCTTCGAAAATACTGTGTGACTATTAAATACTAATATTGCATCGGGGAAACTGAAATTATTTCCATCATTTGTTAACAACATGTAGGGTAATTCAATTACATGAAAAAGTTTTCAGATCCCAAATATTTTTTTGGGAAAATTTTCTGTATGTGTGGAATCTCTTTTTCTCAGTTAGGACTGGGAAGATAAAGGGTTCCGAAATAGAAAAAGCATATTGCATTAAACAGAATAATCGTATCACAGCTGTGATTATGAGAAGTAATGTAAAAACTATTAGCAATAAACAACGCATCCTGGGAGGTGTGTAATGTAAATAAGAAGATAATGACTGAGAACAGCATTATGCCTGGTTTTACAAATGACAACCTGCAGCACAGAGAAAGGTGATGCTGTGCCTGACACCACATTCTCCAGAGTCTCAGTCCACTGCATCCACTGGAAATAGTTGTATATTGTGCTTTACACAGTGTACAAAGCTAATTTAAACAAATTTAATCAAGTTCATGTATAATGAAAGCTGAACATTTTAAAGTACTCAAGGTTGAAAACAGATATAAACATAGCCTGGATTTTTTTGTATTCCCATAGTCTTATATGATAAAATTGCTATTACTTTTTTATTCTCTGAAAGTTTGAATATTCCCTTTCTGGACCTGAGTTCCTCCCTCCTTTCAATCCCTTTGCAACTTTCTGAACTGTCTTAAATCTTTATGTAACCTTTTCTGCTTCTTTGTTCATCCATCTGAAGGATTGGAAGCTGTTTGCTTTTCACCTCAGGGAATTTGGGACATGAAGTGTAATTTAGGTTTATAGTGAAGAAAAATCTTTACATTAAAGGAAGTGATTTAGTGCTAATTGTTTAACTGAACTTGTTGATTATAGAATTAACAGGATTAAAATATGTCTTAGATGTATAGAAGATTTAATGGTTGTTCATTTTGTTGGCTAAAGTTTGCCTCAATCCAAAAACTCCCTTTTTCAGTCTCAGTTGTCTTTATCCATTATCTGAATTTGTCGTGTGATGGGAGGAAAACTGCTCTGAGGAAACCAGGATGATGCAGGGAAACTCTTCTTCATTATCTAGATTTTCCCTTCAGCCTAAGTGTTCAGCTATGCCATTTCCCTACTGTTCTGATCTGGCTATTTGAACTGGGTATGTCTTCTGGAAGACAGAGCTTAAGCTGTTTGATCCATATTGCTGGTTTTGTTAGAATAAGCTCATTGACTTGTAAATTATGGAATAGTTTATGTAGGAATATCTTATTATTTGAGTAATGAGAAAATGCACTGGAAGTCTCGAGTGTCAAAGAGCCCTGACCCCAGTCCAGGATCCCACTGTTGCCTACAGTGCCCATCTTTCCCATGACTATAGAAAATCAGAACAGGCTGCATCGGCCATTGCCCATCATCAGTCTTACTCAGGCACTGTCTCGACATAGAACAGCGATATATATCTGAAAGATGTTGATGATGGCAATAGTTCCTGCCCATTTGAGTCAGAACTGGGGAGTCACTGTGCAGTGGATATAGCTACACGAAAGCACACATGCTCTCTGGCGTTTAAATGCCTTACAATTAGATTTTCGTTGAAGTTTCTAATGAATTAGGTGGTTGTCTGTTTTCACTAGAAAAGACCATTTTGTTGAAATCAGAAGAGTCAGTTTTGACACATCTTTTTCAGCTTAAGGAAGATGATAGAATCCTCTAAGTGGTCAAAACACTCTAACTTTTGAATTTTTACTAATGATGGTGGTTAAAGCATTTTCAGTTTGGAGAGTTAATTAACTTAAATTTCAAAACAAAACAAAAAACCTCAAACACTAAAAATAAATAACCTCTTTTTCTGACTGCAGCTTTTTTTTTTTCAGGTTCAGTTTACAGCTTCATTCTGTATTTCACTTTTTTGTTCCAGTTTAATACACAGAAGTTTTTAAAACATCAGTATTTCGCAGGATAGAAAAATACCCACTTTCTCCCTGCAAGCTGGGCTTCTAATGAAGATGACAATCAGCAGGAAAACTTAAGAAATAGAGCTGGAGTGAAACCAAAGAGACCATCAGCTGTTTTTTTCTGTCACAGAATGACTATAGAGAAGGAGGGAACTTAGGAGATATATGTTGGTATTTTCTGTATATATAGTGTGTTTTCAATATATGTTACGTTATACTTGCATCGCAACCTATCTGGTTTCCTCTCTGTGTTTTTGCTGAAAGTTTTCAAGAGTAGCAGCATCCTAAACAGATACTGAAATAAATTAGTGTGCAAAATAGCACACTGAAAATATTTAACAAACTAAAAACCTGGACTGCCAAGCTAGCATGATTGCAAAAGGGCATTGTGTGAGAACAGACTACTCAAGAAGAACAATTAAGGGTCAGTGGGGCAGACAGGGAAATAAGGGCTTGAGATGCTGGAAGATGCAGTGCCGCAGTGCCCAAGCCTGGCTAATAGCAGAACATGCTGGCGCACTGACAAGGAAGAGGAGGGCAGTTACCATGGCTCAGCTTGTGGGAATGGCTATAAAGGGAAGAAAAAAGTTCCAGATGTGAGTTTTGGCCAAGTGGTAGGGTAGGGTAAAAGACAAACTCTTGAGCTGAGTTATATTTAAAAAGAAGAGAGACAGTGGGAAAATCTCTTTTGAATTGGACATGGAGAGCTAGTTAGAAATAACAAGAGGAAGCTAAGAACAGTGCATGCCAAGCATCACAGTCAAAAAGGTTCCTGCCTATGAAATACCTTCAGCTGAGAAATAAACTCTGAAGGGAAGTGGAAGAAGCCCCATCATTTGAAATATATAACAGGAGCAGACAAAGCACTCGAAAGTGCACTGCAGGGAACAGTCTTTTTTTTTGCAGGAAGCGAGACTTGGATGACCTAATAGCTTCTTTCCATCTCTATTAGACTCACAGAGTTCGAAGTCTCTCCCAGAGCAACAGCACAGCCAGCTTTGAAGGTTTGCCCGGTTTTGGGATTGTAACGCTGGTTAGGACCAGTCTGCGTGCTCCAGCCCCTGCAGATTCCCAAAGCAATAGTTAATAGCTCTGCTGACAAACTGTCTGATTAGTGTGAAATACTAGCAAGCTGTGGAATATCTTTTGGAGAGTTTTCATCACCGAACAGTCCAGATCTAAAAAGGAGCATAAACAAAATTTGCAGTTTCATGTGAGATCGTAGGGCAGAAAGACTTTGTTTACTGCATTCCGATATCCCCTTTGCTGCAGAGTGATTACAGTGCCCAGTTAGTTACAGCTTGCCAGTTTTCATTCTGAAGTCAGATTTCACTCCTGCTTTTCTATAGTAAGTGTTTGATTTGAAGGAGGTGAAATCTGTCCATTGTATTAAACTGTAACAAGAAAAGAAGTTTAGCACATACTGGTGGTATAGCTGCATTCCCTGTTGAATCTCTGAAGGCAGACTTTGAAACATAGGCAGCTTTCTCAACTGTACAGCTCCAGTTAGAGATTTTTTTTTTAAAAAAAAAAAAGACTAATTCTTAGGAACCAGTGGGAAAAAAAATATAAAAATTATACTTTCCTATACTACACTGTGTAAATACTACAGATTCATTGCATATCACCATTGCTTATAGCTTTTAACAGTGCAGTGATTCTTAAACATCTTCTATCTCTCCCCTCCAGTGAGACATTTTGGTGGGAGAAAAGCTCTGTGTCTGCCATGCTTTGGGTCACTCATTTATGTTTTCCCTCTCAGCTTGGCTGCAAACCACCAGAAGGTGCAAAAGCAGCTTTCGTGCCCAAGGGAAGCATTTTTCTCCCATCCACTTGATTTTCAGGCACTTTGCCTAGGCTGGCTCTGCTGCCATGTTCTCCTCTGCCCTTCCCAGCACGACTCGAAGGCAGCACAAAGCAGCGGGAAGGCTCTGTATTGACTTAGTAAGAGATTGTTTTCACTCCCAACAAAGATTAGCTGGAGCTGCAGTGCTCCAGAGAAACAAGACTTGCCCTTTCCAGACCTCTGCTGTCTGGGAGCACGTTACGATTATTTGTGAATTTGGGGAAGATTAACTAACATTGTCCCAAGAAGGTTGTCAGGAGCCATGGGTTTCTCTGCCAGCATCACCTGGGTAATTCAGAGGTGTTTTTCAAGAGTCTGATGGGCCCTGTGCTCTGCCTTTTTGCCTTGCCTGCCAGACTGGCCTGGACAGAGATGCTGCTCGCTCAAGAGGGAAAGCAAAGAAGTTTTCAATCATGTCTGCTGTCTGTGTTTGCCAGTGGAAAAATGGAAATCTCCTGGGGAAGAGTGGGAACAATTGAATTATTTTATGCTAAGGCACAGTAAAACTCATTTTTAAAATTATTGCCTAATGTCCATAATTTATTCACAGTACCAGTCCCAGCAGAGTTAGTAAGACTATTACGCACTTAAAATTAAGTATGCACATAGACATCGGTAGCATCAGAATCTAATGTTTTACTTCTATTTTTTTTTTAATCTCTTTGTGGCAAAATATCTTTTATTATTTCAGAGTTGTTAGAGGTTTAACAGCATGTTCCCAAATGGATTGTGAGCTTAGCAGAAACTTTTTTAAAAGGAGTCCAAATTTTTGAGCGCTAGCAGGGCCCTCGCAGAAAACCTCCAGGAAATGCCGTTTCCATGTTGCGTGCCCTGCCATGATAATTCTGTAGGGATGTGAAGCGGAAGGCACGGAGTGGGAGAGGTTTAACACAATTGGAAGCTTGAGAAATTGCACCTTCTGGATCATCATGTGCTAAAAAATCAGATGAGGTTAAAGGAAATACGTGGAGAAAGGAACTACAAGAACATGTTAGTGATAATAAGAACAAGGTGGGAAGCACAGATGCTGAAAGCAAGGAGGAAAGAGATGGTCAGATTTATGAACGTTGATTCATTTCCAGCAGTCGCTTCATTGACTATTGAATGTGTAGCTTTATTATATGTGATTTCTGCTGGCCTGGAGTTCAGCAACTCTTCACTGAGGCGTGTCTTAGTAACAGGAAGGGAGCAAAGGCCAGCAGTATCTCTGGGCAGCTGGGCAGCTCTGCCATATACTTTTCCTGCCCCAGAGGTTTTTTGCTACTGTTAGCCAAATCAAATTCTTTTTAAACCAATCTTAAATTCAAATAAAGTTCCTCCTGACCTTTGTTATACCATCACTCTTAGCAGTGCTTATAGCTGAGGTTTTTTAAATTGTCTCTTTTTTAAGATTTTCTCTATTTGACAAATGTTGGTAAATAATAAATAAGATAACTCTGGCTGTTAAAGGAGATATCAAGTGGTTGAGATGATGACTAGTTCTTCTGAGAACAGCTACCTGTCTGCAAATGCATATCTAAAGACTGGAGATGTCAGTTGTTTGGAAGAACTCAGTTAAAGGCATTTTCTATTACTACACTAATACAAATTTTTCCAACCCTAACCATTCTATGATTCTATGATTCTATATATGAAAAGGCATAAATATAGGCATGATTAACAACTATTTTTTTGCAATATTTGATTTTGTTTCCATATGCACAGAGTTATTTTTAAAGCCTTTGCTGCATACTCCTAAGTACCTATGATTTGGCTTGCCATTTGAACAGCAACACAAGCCTGGCTTACAGAGCAGCATTAATTTAGCCTTGCACGTACACCTCAGAGTGAAGTGCCTGTGGCCTGGGTTTCTGCTGCCCCATTTCTGTGTCCCTGGTGGAACAGATGGATGTTGTAGCTTCACTGCTTTTGCTGTGAATCCGGTGGTGGCCCTACTGCTCTTCAGCTGGTGGGAGGCTCAGCAGAAAATGTTGCAGAAAACACGGGCACGTGTGCACCCTTGTAACACAGCAGAGGTTTAAGAGAGCAATGCAGTGTAAAACAAGGACCATATAACATTAAAGGTAACACACAGAAGTGGTAATTAGTGCTTCGGGCTCTCTCTGGGAGTTTTTTGCAGTTGAACAAACATTGGAAGGTGGTTCCTGTTATGCACCTTGCAGGAGAGCAGGTCAGGCTGCGGATGCCTAACCATGCCTGCTCCAGGCACCACCCCTTCAGCAGCATTTTTACATCCTTTTCCTCTCCAAGAAACTGGGAAAAGCAGTCTGAAATTGCTGGATATTTGAGTTATATCTCTTTCTGTTAGTGGGAGGAACTGTTCACACTGATGTGCAATGCCTCGGGGCTTAGCCCTGCCCCGTCCATCAAGGTTGAGAGACTTCCCAGAGCTGCAGATAAAACATTGTTCACTATTCCTGCCTTGACCTGGACAGTCCCAGCTTTTATAGAAGACTTTCGGAGCAAAGAAATAAAAAAAAAAAAAAAAAAAAAAAAGAAAGGGCTTTTTCCATCTCCTTTGTGTTTAGGGGCTGAACTTGCCAAAGCTTTGTTCTTCTCCAAAGGGACATGTAGCTGAGGTCTCTCTGTGTCTCATCGCTCCTTTCCCAAACTGAGCACTGTGGTACTCTGTCTATAAAAAGACCTCAAAACAGTCTGAAAGAGATCTACCATGACTGCTCCTAACGAACTGCAGTTTTATGATCAGTTTAACCAGATCCAGTTCTCCACTCAGGTACTCCTAGCTATGTCTTCCTCTCTTCTGACGTTTCATCTTTACCTTTTATGGGGTTGATTTTGGGGCATCTTGTGTTGTTTTTTTTTATTTCTAATCACAGAACTGAGAGGAGGAAGAGGGTAATAAGAGCTCTTTTGACAGAAGTCCATATTAGATTGATTCAGTGGATTATGACAAATGTTCAGGAGTGGGAAGTTTAAGGGTTTCCTGTGCTGTTAGAGCTTCTGAGTTATCTCATTTAGGATAGAGGAATGCTTAGATATCACCTGATTTTCCTCACCATCTCCTGGCTGAGATCATCAGCTATTTTAGGACTTTAAAGTCACTTTCATTCTAAAGTGCTCAGTACTTTCCTAAGATTAAATGAGGAATTTCCTTTGGTTAAATGAGGAATTTCCTTCCAGACCATCATATCATTGAAGGAGAGCTGCCATTTATGTTCCTTTACTGGGAAAATAAGTTATCTAAGAAAGAAAGAGGAAGGACCAGAAATCCACACTCAGAGAAAGGGCCTGACCTCAGCAGTAATAACATTTTTCATTAAGTCATTTTTTTGTTATTAAAATAATTTATCAACCATTGTCCATTGAAAATAATTAAAAGATTGCAAATGCAGATTTCAAGCTGAGGCCAGATTATAAGCTATTTTGATATGACTTTGATTTTAACTGTTAGCTACTCGTGGAATGTGGTTGCTCACTCAGCTCACATGCTTTTGTGTCTGTGCCCTGACATTTATGATGTTCTTGTGGGAAATCAATATTTTAGATCCCTCTTGTTGTGAATAAATTTGTGCATGGAATTCCATTTACAGAAGTCTGTCAAAAACAAATAAAAGGCAATGACTACATTTGAAGAATTTAATATTTAAGAAAACATTCGCACATCTTTTTTTCATTATTTTCCCAGCCATAAGTCTTGACTAAGATTAAATATTGGGCCCAATTATGTTCTACAGGATATAAGCTCCATCTGTTCCACAAATAACATTAATCTCTGCAACCATTAACCATTCCTTTTAGAAATAAATGTTAATGAAAAGCAAATAAATGCAGCCATGTATTATGCATATTATTTCTACATGTATTTTACAGAGTTCGTTTAGTAGAAAGAGGATCTCCACATAGTTTGCCCCTCATGGAGTCAGGAAAAGTAAGTACTGAAAGAAGATTTAAACATATCTTTCACAGTAAATATGTTCAGTAAATTTCCATTTCTGGTCATTTTTAAGTGAGTGTAGTGTTGAGGAAGGCTTTATCAGCTGTGCAAACGGAAGATCTTTCTTTACTGTAGAGATTACAGCACAATGGTAGTAACATTGTGCAAAGCATTTCCTTCTTTTATGCAAAAAGAAGATATTTCATCCTCCGTGTCTCATTCTTGAAACAGCCAACAAATGCGCCACTAGCAAAGGCAGTTTTATCGAGGTAGACCCACCTCCACGGAGAACTGGTCTGAGCTTACCAGCGTTCTGCTCATAGACTACTGATCACCTGCAGAGGGAGCGTCCCTGGTGGGTGGCATCGCTGTGGGGACAGGGTGAGGACACAGGACTGGCATGAAGAGATAGGGGTGCTGCTCTCAGCTCTGTCCCTGACCGTGCTGCCTGGCAGTGCTCTGGCGACCGAGGTCTGTTGATAAGCTTGCTCTGCCTTTGGGAAAAAGGAGAGGAGCCATCGCTGCTGCCCTGAGCCACCAAGGCAGTCCTTGCTCACTGACTGCCCTTGGCACTGTGCGTGCTCCTCTATGGCTTTCTAACTAAAGCTTTGCAAACACTCGTGGCCAGAGGATGCTCCCTTTTCTATTTTCAGGTTTAACATCTGCCCACCTCTGTAGTGTTTGGATGTCTGTTACACAATGTCATTGGCAGGACCTCGTTCTGGGGAGATTGCATGGTGCCTCTGGCTTTCCTTTTGTTTCAGGCCAAAGTTTCACATGGCTAGAGTTTTGGGATTTTTTTTTTTAGTTCTAGTATATACTTTCAGAGAGACTTGGGCCATTTGATAGGATTTTTGAATTGTACGTGAACATTTGATTTCTGAGGAGTTTTTAATGATGGAACAGCTTTCACAAAGATAAGAGTTTTTGTAGCATTTCCCAGATAGCTCAGAATTTATTACATCTGTGGACAGTTTTAATTTTTTATGTTGTAAGTCTACTTTAACTTTTTAAGGAGTTCTTCTAGTTTCTAAAGAAGGTTTTTTGGGGACGAAGAGTCAGCGTATGATTGCATAAGCTGGTATCTGCTTTCTCATTGCCTCATGTTTTCTTTCAATAGATCCTCCCAGGAGTACGTATCATTATTGCTAATCCAGAGACAAAGGGACCCTTAGGAGATTCTCATCTTGGTGAGGTGGGTGAGTCATGAAAACTTAACCTTTGTATGCTCTGAACTGAATTGCAGAGATAAAGCTATCATCACATATACGAGTGGTTTCCTATAATACATCCTATCAAATGCCTGGTTAAGAAAATTGTGAATTATATAGATCTTTATAGAATGTAAAGTGTGTAGCATGATAGTTATATCATTATTAAAATTGTTAGTAACATACTTGATAAATACTAATAGTAGCTCAGGTTTGTTAAAAAATAGAAAAAAATATATTTTTTTCTAACTATATTTTCTACTTCGTGCTTCACTAATTCTAGTGGAAACTTACATGAGAAAATAAGTTTATTGATTAATCTAATCTCAGCTAGATGGTTTTGTACTTCTGTTTTCTATATCCATTGTGCTTCAATGCACTGAAGTACTCTCATTAGCTGAGTTGAGTAAGGCTATGTGTTTTTCCAATTTATTTTTTTTTCCTAGAGAGGAAAAAATGTTATTTTAATAAACAATTAAAGATCTAATTTTTAAAAAATGGAAATACTACTTAGTCATAATTAAAACTACAATCTAATTTGTAAGATTCATCTGTAAGATTTCATTACTCTGAAATGGTAAATATTTTCGTGATGCCTTGAGTTAGATGAGAAGAATCCTTGTCCATAGGCAAAGATCCCTGGCCTCACCCTTTAAAATAATCTGTCTGTCTGATGCTGCTGGAGGATCTCCTGCTGGAGTAAACACACAGAACCAGGCAGGGGGCCTATGGAAGGAGCACTGTGGTCTATAGGCTCTTCTGAAAATGGCCATAACCAAGCAGACCTTGGAGGCAGCTGAGCCATTCCCAGAGGCTGTGCTGGCTGGGGCTGTGCTAACCTGGGGCCGTGCTAACCTGGGGCCAGCGCACTGCAGGGCAGACATCCCCGCAGCTGTGAATCCAGCGTCCCTCTGCCCCAGGCACAGCTCGGATCCGCGTTCTGACTTCAGCGAGGTTAGACTGGGGTCTCTGTGCCTAAAACTGGGTCAGTTGCAGTTTCAGAAACAGTGTTAAAAGGCATTATATTATTATCTAGCTATGACTAAAAATATTTGCATCAAGAATTTTCAGTAATGCTACTTTAATTAATACCAGTATAATTGCTTTTAACTTAGATATGGGTTCACAGCACTCACAATGCCAGTGGGTATTTTACCATCTACGGAGATGAATCTTTGCAATCAGATCATTTTAATTCAAGACTCAGCTTTGGAGACACACAGACTATCTGGGCTCGAACTGGCTATTTGGGGTTCCTGAGGAGAACAGAGCTCACAGATGCAAATGGAGGTAAGAGGTTTCTCATCGAGGTCTGTGTACTTAATTTCGATTATTTTGAGGCTGACGCTGTGTCTCTTGGCCTGCGCTACCCGACGTGTTCAATCTGTGAAACCTGTAGAGTTGCAAAAAAGCCTTAGTTAAAATAATCAGAAAATAAAACAGAGGGCAAGATTTCCCTGCTGAAACCATTTATTTTCTTTTGCTATACCTCAGGTGCTATAAATCCCCTCCACGAGTGACTGTTTGGTGCTGTTAATGTGCCAAGTGCTTCAGCTTGAAAAATATGAAGTGCAGCTTAAAATGCCATCATTTGCTCTTCCAGTCGTATCCACAGGAATGCATTTGTGCAGATAGAAAAAGCCTTGTTGTGAGCCGGAGCCCTGTCCCTCCTGTGATGGCTGCCTTCTTTGATAACTCCTCTACTACAAACTTATTTAGAGAAGCTATCCATTTCTCAAATTTCCCTGTCTTTAAACCTGTGGGGACAGTTACTGAAATGTAATCCAAGCTGTAGCCTGCAGGAGAAGCTATGAGATGTTTGGGTTTCTCTTGGGGAACCTACAGGATTTTGTTATTTGTTTTTATGATGTTCCTTCTCTCCTGTACATACGTAAGCAACCCAGCACTGCCAGGCAGCCAAAGTCGGGAAAACGATACTTTCGTGTGATTTTTACAGAGCATGGTGTCACAAGCAGCAACTGGCCTGAGGTGACAGTTGAGGCTGATGGCAAATATGGTTTCTAGCAACGCTGCAAGCACCTCCAGGAGTGATCCCAGGGCCCCGGTGTCACTGCAATGAGAATAGCCGCTGTTCAGCTGCAGCAGAGTGAATTCATCAAATTTGAAAGCATTTTAGTAATCTCTGTGGATTACGGCTGCTGCCCGTGTCCTTACGTTAGCATCTTTCTGAAGATCTTTACTTCTAGTTGTGCAGGCTTTTTTCATTTCGCAATGATAGCCCAGCCTTGAGAAAGTGCAGCATTCTCTGAGGATATTGCAATTTATGCATCCGAATGGCTTAAATCTTCTCCTGGCAAAGAGCTGCTAAGTCTCCATTCTCCTCCCACTTTTAGCTCCCAGTGCAGAGTTCTCTGCCCTTTATTACTGGTAGAGGTTATATTGCCATTACATTACCACCATGCAACTACCTAAATTAATGTAAAAAGAACCTGGTATCTGCTTTGAAGTCTACTAGCGAATATTATTTCTTTATGGATAACATGCAGTCATTTATTATCAGCCTAATATCTTTTCTGAAGTGTCATTTCAGCCTCATTTATTTCTTTAGTCAGTAAAAATTTGTAGTATAAGAGCATTACACTCCAGAGCTTGCCATTTGTCTGAATGAGCAATTTGCTATCTGGCACATAGCAGATATTTCTAGTTTGTTGATAAACACCTTTGTAAGACACCTTAAGCATCAGTACTGACCATCTCAAAGCTACTGGGAGAACATCATCCATACTGTTAGGGTCAAATTCATCTTTTCTCTTTCAAAAGAAAGAGAGAGAAACAAAGACCCTGTTTAGGGTGCCTTAAAAAATAATCTGTTCTGCGTGCACCTGGGAGAAAAACAGGAATTTAAGTCACTGTCTTTGGATCAAGACTTCCACCTTTCTCTTCAAATGGGAATAGTGTTTCTGCCTTCCTTTCTTTGGCTTTCTATTCTGCATTGCACTTCAGTAGTGGAAAATTCTCATTCATTTGGAAATTACTTCAGGGTTTCAGAAATTTGAGGATAATTTATAAGTGTTATACTTTACTTATTTATTAATGTGAATGTTTTGGTAATTTAATGTACTGGAGAACAGAATCATTAATGTTTTTTTCCTTACGACCAGAACGTCATGATGCACTTTATGTTGTGGGTGCATTAGATGAAGCCATGGAGTTACGAGGGATGAGATACCATCCAATCGATATTGAAACCTCTGTAATTAGAGCACACAAGAGCATCACAGAATGGTAAGTATTATGTAACACCAGGGCCCTTATGTAAAGCTGAAATATCTATAATGTCTGGGATTTTTTCTTGGATATTGCAATTGATCCAGGAAATGGCCTGTCAGGGTGATCACAGGATTTATAACCCAGCTGAAAATATGTCCTTAGGATGAAACTTTTCATGAAGAGATTTAATCAGGAAGGACTGTTTTCTGCTAAGATCATTCAGCACGTTTCTTTTTTTGTGTGGTTTTAAGTACAAGTGAAGGATGAAACTTTTAATTTGAGAGACCCAGGCAGCTCTCAGGTAGGTCAGTAGCTGTTTCTTGGAGTTTGAGATTTATGTTCTAACCAGGAAAAGCAAATTGGTAGGAGTTCAAGCTTTAGGAGCATTGTTATTAAAAGGAGTAAGCAAGCAAACATTTCAAATAAATGAACACACTTAATAAGCTTTATTAGTGAACACACTTTTGCTTTTGAATTGGTTATTAATAAGTCAAGCAGTGGTCAAATCAAGGTCACAATGGAAACTGAAGCAGTGAATCGATGAGTTAATAATGACGTTGTCTTAATCAATGTATCACACCGTCAAATGCACACAGCAGGTAATCATTTCTTAAGGCCGACATGAGAACAAATTGCTCTTTATTGTTCGTGCATCAGAAAACTGAATTAGGTAATTTTGTTTTGATGTAACCTCAGCTCAGCTCTTCTCCTTTCAATCAAAACAAAACTGTCACAACAGCCAGAGCAATTTAGCGAGTGTAAGACATGACTTTCTATTTTTCTTTTCAGTTCCAGCTGCAAAGGTCTGGCCTGGAGCAGTAAACTTAATAATTAAGCACAGCAACCAGACTGGTTTCTTTAGTCAAAACACTTCACTTTTTTCTTATATATCTGTTAAAATTAAGGCCATGTCATGGTTTAATCCCAGCCAGCAACCAAGCACCATGCAGCCACTCGCTCACTGTCCCCAGGGGGGAATAGAGAAGAGAATTAGGAACAAAGGAAAACTTGTAGGTTCAGATAAAGACAGTCTACTAGGACAGCAAAGGAAGAGATAATAGTATATATGAATGATGATAAAAATAATAATAAAATATACAAAATGAACTCTGTGCAATTTCCCACCATTCAACAACTGATACAACCTGTCCCAAGCAACAATCACTGAACGGAACCGAGAGCAATCTTGGAACGATCCTGCGAGACAGAGAACGAGTGAGAGAGCTGCCCATTGGCCAGCCCCCCTTATATACTGAGCATGACATCTATGGTATGGAATACTTCCTTTGGCCAGTTTGGGTCAACTGTACTGGCTATACCCCTCCCAGCTTCTTGCACCTGCATGTTAGCAAAACCTAGGAAGCTGAGAAAAATCCTTGATCTCTTAGCAACAACTAATCACATCAGTGTATTATCAGCATTCTTCACATACCAAATCCCATACTAAATCCAACACACAGCAGGTACTGGGAAGAAAATTAACTCCATCCTGGCCAAAACCAGGACAGGCAGTTAATTGCTTGTCTGACTGTAACTGAGGTTTTGCCTTATTGCCTCCTCCCTAGAGCATCATTACTGCTGGTATCATCTTGTGCCAGCTAGCCGTTGCACAGGTGGCAGATTCTGTGTCTTCCTATAGAGAAGTGTGAACATTTTCAGGATGCTGTGAAATTCTCCTTGAAAATGTGTCAGATCCGTATCAGCAGTAGATGGAGAGTTTTCAGATCAAACTATTTAGGGACAGCTCTATTATAAGATGGCCACAGATTCATGAATCGATGTGTTCAGCAGCACCTGTTTGTCAGAGATTTGTGTGTCTTTAAAGTACGAGCTTGTTGTAGCTGAACAAAAGGGAGCAACTTCTAGCAGTTTCCTACAGAAGCTACCACCTTAAGCCCCCTCTCATTAAACAAAACCACAACAGAGCTCAGGGGCAGTGAATGAAGTAGCCATATCACACTGCAGAAATGATCATCGTGGGTTTCAATGGCCAAAAATGCTTAAATTATGTTCCTTTTTTCAAGACCAGTGAGAGCACTTTGAGAATCCATTTCCTTCCATTATCACGGAAATCCTGAGTGGGATTAGTGGCAACTAAAAAAGGGCTGGGGCAAGCTGGGAGGACTGAAGAGAAAGGCCACCTAATTTCTGCAATTAGTTAGAAGCAGCGCATGCGAATTCTTGGTACCTTAACTCTTCCCAGTAGCTGGGTGGCAATGTATAAGGCACATGAGCAAGACTTCAGAAAGCACGCTGTGCTGTTACTACCCTTTGCCCAGAGGCCAAAACTGAAAGTCTTTGGAGTTGTTTTTTCCTCAAAGAAGAGACATTGCTGATGAGTTAGATGTTTCTGTGATGTGGTCCCTGCAGAAGATGGACACACAGTGGTTCAGAGTGACAGCATCTGGTTTGCTTAGGTTTCCCAACTCTTGCTAGCCAGTGCTCTGCCTAATAGTTCTCTCCAGGAGTTTTCAGTCATAGTCTTAGTCCTGACTGTCCTTGTTTTTTCTCATCTAATTTCTCTTTCAGCTTCTCTTAGAAATCCTCCTTTTGTCTTCCTGAAACACTCCTTGACAAAATAATAGCCAGTTAAATCTTTCTTTTTATATATACTTTGTATATACCTTTCTTTGGAGGGGGAAATGAGCCTCTGTTCCTGTTGGAGGCCGCTGTTGTCTCGGTCACAGTGACCCGTTAAGGATTTAACTGCACCGATACCTATTGCAAACAAAAGGTACTGGGTACATCCAGTCAATAGATTGTAAAAATAGCCTCAGCTTCCAAGAAACACATGCTTATTTTGTAACATTTAGCACTATTGAGGAAAGCGGTGACTTGTTGACTGACATGTTATCCTGCTGTGCAACTTCTGTCATTGAGGATCAGATCTAAAAGGTCATTTAAAATTATTCTTGTCTTTTAAGAAATTTTAGCACAAAATCAACAACCTCTGACTCTGGCCCTCCTGTGTCTCAGTGCGTAACAAACAAAAGAGAGGCACATTTTTTTTTTGTTGTGATGTATAACTAACTACACCAGGTATTTTTGAAAGTGTTTTTAATACTGCAAAATATTTTAAGAAATAATGTATGTGTATGTGTTTAATTAAAGCACATTGTTGACTCATTTAAAATTCAAATGCTTGAAAGAAGAACAGAACGCAGCTTCCTGGAATTTGCAAAGAAGTGGTTTTCTCTCTCTGCATAATGACAAATAGGTGAAACTACACAAGATATTTAGAGAAGAAAACCAATATAGGCCTGTTGAGATGTTTCAAACACTCAGCAGGTGTTTCCCTGCTTTTCCTGAAGCGTTTGATGGGATGGAAGCAGCAGGAGGGGCCATTCCGAGCTCAGTGCATTGGCTGTGTTGCATCCATTGGGTGTGACTACATAATGTAAGTTAGATGTTTGTAGAGCAATCCATAAAAAGTCTAGGACCTCTCTGGAGATGGTCACCTGTGCAGACTGATACTTCACTTTGTTAATATTCAGCATCAATCAAAACCTACTAGAATGTCTGTGAAAACATAATTACAAATTAAAATTAATTTCATAGCAGTACTAAGACAAAAGGAGCCTCCACAGCCTAGCTTTGGCTGCCCGTTAGTTTTCCAGATCAATAAGCACATAAGAACTGGATCAAATAGTACTTTGGCAGGATCTGAAAATGGATTTTTTTTTTAATAGTAAGTACTTTTCTCCTAAAATTCATTCTGTTAAGTATCAACATAGAGCACATTTTCATAGCTAACTTTTGGGCAATGTAAGATATGTTTCCAAAGTACAGAGATTTTCAGAATTGTCTTCGTAGACTACAGCAGTGCACTTCTGACTCAATCAAGCGTTGACCTTAGGATAAGGAGCATTTTTTGAAGTCGGCTTATATATGTAATGTATTCTAACTTTCAGATGCTTATCCTTCAGACAGTTCTGGGAAATTGTCCCCTGATATTATAAGGTAAAGGAGGGTAAAGTACAGGGCTTGATGTATGAGTTACATAGAATCATAGAATGATTAGGGTTGGAAGGGACCCTCAAGGGTCATCTAGTCCAACCCCCCTGCAAGGAGCCAGGACATCTCCAACTAGATACATGTGTAGATACATGTGTAGAATGTTATTATTTATGCTATGGAACAAGTTAGAGGAAGAAATAACCATCTGTGTCTTAAACCCTGCAAGGAGCAAAGAGATTGCTCTTTGTGGAGCTTCAGTCGTGCTGACCTCCTGTTAGACTTTGGAGACATTTGAGACATCAGGAGGAGGATGGAGGGAAGCATACACCAGATTTTCATACCTTCCTAGCCTCCATACTTGAAAGGATAAATGCTTTATCCTTAGCCAGAAAAGATGCCCAGAATCAGAAACTAAAATTTCCCTCCCTCAGCTCAAGGACTTAACAAAAATTTTGGGGTCTCATGAAGTTCTTTTAGTAAAGAGGAGATACTGGTGATAATGGTGTTCCCTTGACCATCTCGCATGTTAATAAAGAATGTAAAAACTCCTGTCCCCTTAAACCAAACAAATAAAATACAGCTGAGATGAAACAGATGGAGACACTGCTTATTTCTGTATAAACCAATTGATCCAGAAGAATCGCAGCTCTTTTGTGCTGAGCTCTGACCTGCCTGGACAGCAGCCAGCCCAGTCCAGAAGGCATGCGGCCATTGGCCTAGCACCGTGCAAGTGAGGAAGCCCCCTCCCCAGGCACCCGGGAACCTCTGTGCAGCCTACAGCGTGCCACGTAAACATTCCCAGGGCTCCGCATCCCTTTGCCAGGCAGAGTTTATCCCAAAGATCTTTCAGGTCGGACTATGTTCCTGCTGTTCCTTTTGGTGCCTCCTCGTTTAACCTCCTTTGCTTTTCTGGGCTGCTCTTCAAAAAAACTGCAGAGAAGACACCTCCACCCCTACATTGCTCGTGCATGCCTTCGTGAACGCCGCAGTGCTGTGACAGTTCTCTGGTTTCAGAGGGAATCACGCGGTGTCTCACATGATGGGCAAGGTTTAGACTGGAGTTTCTGTGAAGTTTAGCCCAATACTTAGTACTGCAGCAATATGAAAGTGAGAGCTAGTGGGGCTATTCTTCTGCCCCTGCCTGCAGGCACATTCTCTCTTGCTGCTTACGCTTTGTGGTGAGCATAAAGAAGGAACAATAGGAGTTGAAACAAAAGGTAACCAAAGTGGAATGAAAAGGGTAAAAAATGAAATGGGTAGAAATACTTCACCACTAATAATAATTTCTCTTTTGTTCCAGTGCGGTGTTTACCTGGACAAACTTATTGGTCGTTGTAGTTGAGCTGGATGGATCGGAGCAAGAAGCTTTGGACCTGGTTCCTTTGGTCACCAACGTGGTCCTGGAGGAACACTATCTGATTGTAGGGGTGGTGGTGGTTGTGGACATTGGTGTAATTCCTATCAACTCCCGTGGAGAGAAACAACGTATGCACCTACGAGATGGATTTTTGGCAGACCAGCTAGATCCCATCTATGTGGCCTACAACATGTAGTCTTGTACCTTAAAGCTTCCATGGACTTTACTATAGATGTATAAAATTTTTTGGTGTCCACTAAAAAGTGTGCAGATAAGATGCTGACACTCATCAGAATGGAACTGTTTCTATTACGATTTTTCAAAGCAGTCACGATTGGCAGGAAATAAAATGTGAAATGTTTTCTTTTACCACTAAATTTTAGAAAAGAAGGACTATGGGGTAAGGCCCTCCAGTGTGTTGGAAAAGCCCATTTTAAACTTTTTTTTGTTTTGCTTATTGGACAATACTGCTTTTTGAGTAAATGTGGCTTTGTATTTTACATTAAGTAAGCTGAAGTAGATTTTTTTTTTACTCTGCCCTCCAAATTGATTCTTTTAAAACAATTTGCATACTAATACAAATAATTGTTTTCTTCATTTGTTTTAATATGTCATAAAAAGCTGATGAATACAGATCCGTTACTAACTTAAGCCATTTTAGATCCCACATCTTAGGAAACGATGTAGTGGTACGAGGAGAATACCCAAAGTAGCACCTTTCAATTAGAAGTCTCGCAGCTTTCTGTCGGAGATGCTGAAAGCCCAAAGGCCAAAGCGCCTTTGCTGTTAGCGTTAGAGTGGAAGAAATTTATAAATAAGGTGTATTTCGGCAATGAACTTGCAAATATCTTTGTACTAAACTAAAAAGATAAAGTAAGTTAACTACTTCTTCTGTAATTATGTATAAAACGTTTAATTTATTTTGATCTCTTTAGAAGTATAAAAGAGAAAAAACGTTCAAGAATATTAAACTCTTGAAATGTTTGCTAATATAAAAACAAAGTGTTGTATTATCTTGAGTGGATAGTATCACATCAAATATATATATATGAAATATAAATTCACTAATGACAAAAGATTTTAAAGTTTAAAATGCAGTACTTGTCACTTGCATGGTGTCTCCCACTGTAGATAATCAAATGTTACTCACAAATTTTTGGAAAAAAAAAAAGCAATCCTGGATTGCTAAGTATCCCTGTCAAAAAGAATCCTCTAGATACCAGCAAGTGGAATTATTGCTGCCTTTAAGGCAGTGAATGAATTTAAGACTAAAAATGCACTACAATAATTTTCTTTTCTTTGCCATGGAGGCAACAATAAATATTCGTGCTGGCATGTGCATACACTTGTTAGACTTAGAAAAGGCAGGTTGAGGAATAGCACTGTTGTCTAGCTGCAGAACTTTGTTGCACAATTTTTTTCATTGTTTTAGTTGGTGTTTTTATTGCTATAAGGAAAAGTTTTGGGGTTATTTGCACAGAGTTATCGATTTGCCTCTCAGCTAGGACACGTAGCTCGGTGGCCAATGCATCCAGTTTACATTTACAGGAAACGATTGTTTCGATGGTCTTTAATTTATTCCTTAACAGAGAGGAGCGTACAGTCACTACAACCGATTCGGCACGAATCGTGCATCTGCTAACTAGTCCCTAAACGCATTAAAACATCAGAGGAACCGATCTGCCTGTTTAACGAACGGAGTCGTCCCGCGGTCTCCCATCTGAGGCCATCGCGGGAGAAGAGTAGGAAAACATGCATCACAGCTGCCTTCATTTTGCTACCTTTGGATAAAAGAGAGGTTGGATTCCCCAGTTCTGTTGTCTTCCCTGCGCCCCGTGCCCCTTTTTTTAAATCCTTCCCCTTCCTTCATGTGGTTGTAACTGAATTGACCTGTTTGTGATCCAGAGTGGGATTTACCAGCTGCAGTCCAAGAATGCTTTTCTTCTTGTCCCAAATGACGTTCATGTGCTGGCTCTCATTACCGGATATGCATGACTAAGATTGTTGCAGGGCAAATGTAACCATGTTTATATCACGTATAAGGGAGTCTCGATGCTGGGTGTTTAAAATCGTTTTAAAAGGTAGGGACGTTTTAGTCTGCATGTACAGTACAGAGCATCTTGCCATGTCAGCCGCGTTTTCTTTCAGACCATCCTTTCCGCCCTCACTGTCCTGTGAATAGCCCTATTCATGCTCTGCAGACCAATCCTATATTTTGTCAAATTCATTTTCTGCTCCCTGAAAAGAATAAAATCTGTTCTTAATGGCAAGTTGTTGTAAGGTTTCAGACAAGATGTTGATTGATTACAAACATAATTGCAGTGTGTGAACTAACTTGTGAAGTCCTGCTATCGCTGATCTCAGTACTGCAAAACAAATCTCGCTGTCGTTCAAAGCGTCACTTTAACCTTCACGAAGTCAACTTTGCATTTGTAGAGAATAAAAGAACTGCAATGCAGTTGTGAAACGCAGTTAATAACAGCTCTCTTCTGCAACCTGTCATCCGTGGTTGTTAAATCCTGAGTTAAGAGAAATGATAAACTGAGTTTCTGGTTTTGTTGTGCAAGCAAAAGGAAGGAAACATTTAAGCACCATCAGACCGAGCAATAAAGAAGGATTGTTCTGTATTAGAAACTGTACTGTAGATAAACCATTCATGAGAATGTATAAAATGTTTGTCTTGTGACCTTGTGCTTTTGGAGTCAGACAAAACCATGTAATCAACTTGATGCACATGCACAAAAAAAGAGGGTACACAATGAACATTTAAACACAAAACTAATCAAACAGGAGCAGATTCCTCATGGTGCTTGTTTATGATATATATTTAATCCTGCTTGACACTTTACCCAAGGGAAGACTGTCCCTTTTATCAGTTGAATGTTAGCAGCGTTATTTCATAGAGTGTGGTGACTGGTTAGAGAAATTCATGTAACTCAGCCAATCACAGTTTCAAACAAAAATTTTTATGTGCAAAGGACAGCAACCTTCTTGTATGTTAAACCACCAGTACGCTTTGTACATCTGTGATAACGCCTGTTTTATATTCAAATGAACAAATAAAAGCTTTTATTTTTGTTGCTCTGAAAATATCGGTTTCTTAATTAGTCATCTAAAGTGGAGATTCCAAGAGCTGCAGACACTCGGTGGAGGAACATGGAGAGCTATACTGTAATTTTATTTTGTTTACCTCTCTTGTTGCATAATTTATTAGTACAAATCATTATACTTTTAACAATGTTTAAATACTGGTGTGGGCATTTATTGCTGAAAGACTTTCATATGGCAACAAATGTTTTTTGTGAAATGTTTTTTTAATTCTTTTTAATATATTCAAATATACTGTTCACATTTTTGCTGAAAGTGTAAAGATTATTGTAAGCTTGGTAACATTTTGTGAGAAGCAATAACAAGCATTAGTACTGTAAAACTCCTCAAATTTGTCACTTATCACTTTTGTTGCAAGGTCTTGCTACCGGCATATTGCTGAGCAGTCGCTGAAGTTGTCGGTCCAGGTGTTACATCTCTGCTGGGGCTTTCTGCCAGTGGAAATACACTGGTAACCGCTTGGTGACACATGTGGGGCTAGAACCTCCGTATCAATTCAGAAGCCTTCGACGACCAGATAAAACCCCTAGGAAATGTGATCTGTCTGTTTCCACTGGCCTTTTCCAAAAAATCTTTCATTGCAGAGCCGGCTCCCAGGTACTGAGTAGCAGCGTCCCCAGGGAAGAGGTTTGGCCCTACCTCTGATTTTCCAAATGTGATTTCAATGGGTGAAATTCTGATTCCTCCTCTCGTTGGTAGCCCATCTGAGAAATTCAAGGCATAAAATCCCATCTTCAATGGCTGAAATTTCAGATTTCACAAGAGGCAGGTGCAGGTTAGAGGACCCACAATTTTCCAGAGCAGAGAGTGCAAACCAAAAATTGTGAGAGGGAGACGGCAAGTTAGGGCTGGCAGAAGAAAAAGGATGATGGAACAGCAAGTAGTTCCTGATTCAGTTTTACAAATCGTGTTATAAAAAAAATAAAGGTTTTTTTGATGTTTTGTGCTAATGATGATGAGGATTTTTAAAAGGTCAAAATCTTTCAAGTAGACATTTTAAAAATAATTTTGGCAAATGATGGCTATAATGCTGAAAAGCTGCTGGGGAATGTCAACAAAAAAAATTGTAGTAGGGTTAAGAAGAATAACTTTATGCACAATAAGAACAGTATAATTTATTAATCATCAGGTTGATGCTAACAAGGTAAGAACTGGAGAAAAGGATTGCTAAAAGACCTTGCAGTTTTTTATCTGTGTTTGTCAACCCAAAAATTTGCTTTATCATATAAGGTGGGGAGGGAGGGACAGATCAACAAATTCTCATCAGTCACCTCACTAATGAAATTGCAGGAGAGCCAGGTTTGGGGGAACTTCTAATTTTCTCCAACACAACTTTTTGCAGTCTGCCTGAGCGGTTGCAGACCACTCACTGCAACCTTCGGAATGCAAATCCCTCCTGTAGCTTCTGTGTGGGGCATGCGGGTGGTTTTGGGGGCCTGGGCTGGGCACTGGCATGGGCCACAGATGCCCAAGCAGATCAAGGAGAGGTCAAGCCCAGAAAGATCATCCCAGTGGGGACGGACCCCGCTGTCCCCAGGGTAAGAGCCAACCCTGGCATTTTCAGTTTTTTATTTTGTTTATTTCTTTTAATAGAAGAACTTTTTACTTAAAACTGGATGACACTTGAAAAGGGGAAAAAAAAACCAACATAACTAGACTCTACATTCTGAAAGTAGAAATGAATAATTTTATTTGGGGATAAAAGTTCAATTTGAGCTATTTTTTTGTATCTGTAGTGTTTCATTTGGCAGCCCACCTTCCCAGAAGCTCTCACTCACCTCACCATGATTTAGGTAAACAGCCTTTCCTTTCCAGGGTTTTTGTGTTCTCTTTTGAGGGCTGCCACCTTAAAGCCGGTCCAAAAGTCCTCTCAAGACTTGCCTCATTTGTGCTGCACCTCACTGAGGTCAACATCTTTGAAACAGCAACTCTCCCTTTCTTACCCAGCAAACCAGCATCAGCTCATTTCTATACATTTTTGGCATGCATCCTGATGCTGGAAACCGCATGGCATTTAAGATCAAACGTAGACTGATGACCCTAAGTGGGTCATGCTGCACCAGTTAAAACCCATACCAGGAGCACTCTTTTATTTCTTTCTGGCCTTCACGGACAAGATTTCTTCAATGCCAAAGCCCTTCTGCGTGGTGCACCCAGGGGGGAGGGAAAAAAAAAAAAAAAAGTCTTTGCCCCATGGATTCCACAACACAACTAATAACATTTTTTGAAATTATTGCGAAATGTTATACACCTATGGCTAGTTAATGGGATGATCCTAAAGGCCCAAAGTTGATCTTGCTTTAGTGTCATACTTGCTTTGGTAGATGACCAATGATAGACATCATGCAAGAGTGTCCTGTCGAGGGGTCTGAAGGAGACGACAAAGCTGGTGGAAGCACCACGACAGGGAAGGGCTTCCAAGTGTGAGCAGCAGCATGCGGGAAAGGTTTGGAGGTGCTGGGGAGAAGAGTTGTCCTGAGCCAGAACTGCTGACGAGAACGCCAGTGGAGGAAGCCGTAAATGAAGGACAGGTTTAGGAAAAGCATTTGGTGTAGAAGGGAAGTGAGGCCAGAAAAGAGAACATTGTGCATGTGGCAGCAAGGGTCAGCAATTGAGACCGTCTAGCCCAGTAGTATCAGACACCTAATTTTAGGTGCCTACATTTTGATTTTTCCTGCCTAGGGGAGCTCATTTCAAATCAGTGAGCTCCAGATGCTGGCCCACACAGTCCTGCTGCTCTTAGCCCCACATCCAGTTTGGAGGCTTCGATGGGTTACCTACCACCTGCTGAACTGGGCCAAGGACCTTTGGGATAAGACCAAACAGAGGAAATATATGGACGTAGGAGGACAATCAAGGTGCAAGACAAGGCCACACGTTATCTCAACCCAAAAGGTTCAGGAAACTGAAAAAACCCCACAGGACTGTATCAGGGAAAAGGCAGGAGGGAAGCAGGGAAGTGCTGAGAGAAGACTGGGGAAAGAAAGGCAGCTGCATGCAAGAAGAAAGCAATGTTTTCATGAAGCAAGGTTGGGAGGAGAGTATGGCATGGCTGGTATTCATGGAGCAGAGGAAGACGGGAATTTGAGCCGACAACTGCGCTAAGGAAGTTAGTGGCCGAGTAGATACAAAGGAATTAAACTTTCCATTGCAGATACACTTGCTCATTAACATTTCTAGGATGCCTCTCTCAAATATTTGGGTTTGGATACTTTCCCGAAATCCACAGGAAAACTTATTTTGTGTGCCCTCCTTTGTCTCCCCACCACACGTAGCTGCACGCCAGGGTGAGGTTGCGCACGCGGGGGCAGTTGCAGGGTCTCAGCCGCGCGCGGGGTCTCAGCCGCGCGCGTGCCCTGTGTGGCCGTGCTGCAGCCGCAGCGGCGCAGCAAAGGTTGGCTGCCTGCAAGGGGGCAGGGATGGAGACGCGCAGCCCCAGGATGCCTGTGTGCTGCAGGGGCAGGTGCTGGGCATTCGTGGTGGTGGAAACTCACAGCTCACCCTGCCAGTCCAGGGTTCAGGGCCAGCAAAAACTGAGTGGGGAATGTTTAAGTTCTTCCCTTCCCTTCTTTTACAGCTCTTTGGTTTGTAAAGAGAAAGAAAAAAGCAAATGAAGTGTGGTCTCAGCTATAATTATCTTTCGTCCAAAGGATGGAAGTATTTTTTCATCTCAGGGCAAAGCCATTTAACAGAACAAGAGGCTTTTAACTGCTGTTTTAAGCCATAATAAAATGACTATTAGTGAGCACTCAGTTTTGAGTATTTTCTAACAAAAAACAGATTTTCTTAAATGAAAACTTTGTTAAAATGCTCCCATTTCCAGTGGATCACATAACAGGGTTGTAGCGTCTCTGTGAAGGCAGTGTGATTGCGTTTTGCTGTGCGTGCCTGTGGACACGTGCGCTTTCATTGCAGTTTACTTGCAACGCGCAGCACTGTTTACTTCTCCAGCACGATAAAGCCAATGCATCTGGAGGAGAGAGACAAAGTCAGGATGCAGTGTGTCAGCTGGAGGGAGACACGACGAAGTGTAAGCATGGGAGAAAGCAACCAGAAATGCAGGTTACAAGTGGTCTCATTGACAGTTTGACTTAATTTTAGGTAAAATATATCTGTTCTATTATTTATCCAGTTTTGGTTTGGAAACACTGAGCCACTGGAAGAATAATACAGGATGTGTTGAGAGCACTCTCTTGGTGCTGACCTGCACTTCAAGTCATACTCTTTAAAAATAAAAAAAAAAGACATCCCTGAGCCCACATTTTACTTTTTGGTTTTGAATATGGATCAACTCTATCTCAACGGGACAGTATTTTCATCAGGGTCCTTAAAGAGCAGCTTCCTTGCTGTGCCCATATGGTTCCTGTTAGGAAGTACACAAGCATCTCAGAGGGCTCTTCTGAAGGTCAGCACCATCAGCCCCACTCGGCTGATGTGGAGCTGGTACCCTGCACATCAGATCAAGGGGAAAGGCTGGGCTGGAGGAGCACCCTCATCCTGGTGTCCCCCATGGAGGACAAGCAAGGCAAGGAGCCCCGCTTTGCAGCACCAATGGAATCACACATGACCTTTGAGGTCACTGGGATGTGATCATGTAATGAACTTGAGTTCAGTAAATGGCAAGAATCATAGAATCATAGAATGGTTAGAGTTGGAAGGCATCTTCAAAGGTCATCTAGTCCAACCCCCCCGCCCCGCAAGGAGCAGGGACATCCCCGTCTAGATCAGGTTGCTCAGAGCCTCATCCAGCCTGGCCTTGAACATTTCCAGGGATGGGGCATCCACCACCTCTCTGGGCAACCTGTTCCAGTGTTCTACAACTCGCATTGTAAAAAATTTTTTCCTAATATCCAATCTAAATCTACCCCCCTCTATTTTAAAACCATTACTCCTCATCCTATCACAACAGGCCCTACTGAACAGCCTCTCCCCATCTTTCTTGTAGGCCCCCTTGAGGTACTGGAAGACCTCTATCAGGTCTCCCCGGAGCCTCCTCTTCTCCAGGCTGAACAGCCCCAACTCTCTCAGCCTGTCCTCATAGGAAAGGTGCTCCAGCCTTCTTCTTAGCATCTTTGTGGCCCTCCTCTGGACCTTCTCCAACTGGTCCATGTCATTCTTGTGTTGGGGGCTCCAGAACTGGACACAGTACTCCAGGTGGGGTCTCACCAGGGCAGAGTAGAGGGGGAGAATCACCTCCCTCGACCTGCTGGCCATGCTGCTCTTGATGCAGCCCAGGATGCAGTTGGCCTTCTGGGCCACAAGGGCACATTGCTGGCTCATGTTGAGCTTCTCCTCCACCAGCACTCCCAAGTCCTTCTCCTCAAGGCTGCTCTCGATCCATTCCCCGCCCAGCCTGTATTTGTGCCTAGGATTGCCACGACCCAGGTGCAGGACCTTGCACTTGGCCTGGTTGAACTTCATGAGGTTGGCACGGGCCCACCTCTCCAGCCAGTCAAGGTCCCTCTGAGAGAAGAAATTTGGCTGAAATTTATTTCAGGGTGGTGTTTGCTTCAACAAAAGCCTTTGGAGACCTTCCCCTGACCTTTGTATGTGCCTTTGCACAGGGGCATTCCTCCTCTGAACACAAGATGAAGTCAACTAAACCATGGATTAAAAGATTGCTAAGAAAAACAAAGCAGCAGAGGATAAAAGGAAGAAAAAAAAAACAAACACACCAAAATCCCATGTTTCCTTCTTTGAATCCAGTTCTGCACTTCTTTTACACAGTCAGTCCTACTGAAGTCATGTTAACAGAGACTACCAAGTTGGTCCATGTGATAGATGCTCAGGAATGTCCTGACAGGTGTCTCTAACCCTAAGCTACACATTGTGCAAGCCCATTAAAAATGTCTGTCGGGCCAATGTGCAAAAGGACAAATTTCACCTGCATACCAAATTGTCATCCTGTCTTCCAACTGCAACTCCTAGATGGGCAAATCAAAAGGACCCGCATCTGCCTCCTCCTCCAAGTGCAAACACATTGCTTTGAATTTCAGCCACAGCAGATGCCATTTAAGGAAGCTCCTCCAAGCTCTAGGCGTTCACAAGGCATGGGTGCTCCATCAGTCAACAAGCTGGAGGACTTCAAACCACTATAAAAATGTCATATTTCTGCTCTGGGGTGCTGAGCAGTAATCTACAGAAACAAGTTTCTAAATTCTTTTAAGCAAGGGTTGTTTTGGGACAGGGGACTCAAAGGTGATTGCAGTAGGTGGGAGAGATGGAAACATTCCCTCTGCCCAGGGAGGTCCTGACCGGAGACCAAGATTAGGTGACGAATCAGCAAATTCTGAACAAGCTGTTACCAGAAGAGCCTGTGAATAGGTTCTATCTCTGCAGCTCACTCTATACGGGAGTGTACTCCCTCCCGGGAGCCGCCTGCTAAAAAAAGAGGCCCTGGGAATGGGTGCCCAGGAGAAGGTCCCGTGCTGGAGCTCACCCCGAGGGGTGACCGGGGGGATCTCTGTGTGGCTGTGTGGGCGGGCACTGGTTAAGCTTTACCCAAGGCCTGTGAGTCAAAGGCAGCCAGTAGGGTTTTGGGGTGGCACTGATTATTTTTGAGGTGTGAGCGAGTGCAATTCCCCGTCAATCCTGGGACTGCCGAGTCAGCCGCTGTGCTGTGCAGGTGTGCAGGGAGGGCTCGCTGCAGGCGCAGGCTGGCCCGTACCAGGCTGCTCGCATGGGCAAAAAGGTGGCCGGCACGATTGTGCCAGGGCTGGGGAGGAGTTCAGGGAGGCCTGTAGCTCTTAAGTTTGAATTCCTGGCTGCTCTTGCCCTGTGCACCTTTCCTACAGCAGCTGATGTTTATTATTGTCAACAGTTTTCGAGAGAAGGCTCCTGCACTCCTGAACTGGGCCAAGCTTGAGGTGACTCAGCGCTTTCTCAGCTGGAGCTGGAGGCAGCACTGTTGCGTTGGCCTGGCCTGCTCCCCTTCTGGGCCTCGAAAAGCCAGTGTCACTCCCACCAACTGGAGCGAAATACAAGTTCCAGGCCTTTTTTTGCAAGTGCAGCATTGCACCAATCCAAATATCACACAGTGGCCACACTGCTGGTGGGAAGGGCTGAGCGGTCCTGGGCTCCAGCTCAGCATCCAGCCGACTCCCAATGGCTCCTGCTGTGGTGGCCGCTAACACTGGGGAGCCCAGAGTAAAAATGCTGCTGGTTCCAGCGTCTGCAGGAAAAAATAACAAGCAATTGCATTACTGAATTGGACATCTTTCATTTCTTAGGGGGAAAGTAAAAGGCTTTCTGGCACTCATGGTCTTTACAGACTTGTGAAAAGACAGAGAAGGGCTCTGTCACTCAGTCAAGTGTTGTGTCAGCCAAAGAAATTCTCTCTCTAGTGCATAAGCCATGCATGGCAGAGTTTCTGGCTGTGCTTTTTCCTTGGGGAAGGAGCCAGTGTTTCTCCTTGACCTCAGGGCAGGCAGCAGAGGAGCTCCCCGCCCGCCCCGCACTGCCGCTGAGGTTTGGCCGCCCTGCTTTGCTCCCTCCTGACAGCCTGCCAGACCCACACAGCTCTCATGGAAACGGCTCCTGTTCCTCCCAGGGAGGAGAGTTAGTGGCGTGTCCCGATCAGCCGAGGCTGGCGTGGGTGGCTAGCTCCAGGCAAAACCCTTGGCTGGCCTGGGTGAGTCACCCCGCTTTCCTTATGGCAGGGGCTGCGAGAGCTGCTGTGTGCAAGGCACCGATTCCCTTACTGCTTTTAGTGAAGCCATTTTTCACCTGGAAGGCTCTGTTACAGGGGACAAAAAGCACATTGGCGTGGCCAGCACTGAGCTGGCTCCCACGTGCTCATCCCATGGGAGCAGGAGTGGAGTAGTGGCAGAGACCTGAGGTGGCAGCAGGCAGGGTCCAGAGCCACCTGCAGTGGCTGGCTCCAAGAGTTGCTTTTCCAATTAACAAGGCAGTTAAAAAAAAAATAGTGCTCTGGCTTTATTTATAAACATTGTTTTCTACTGCAGCAGGCCTTTTCCAAACACTAGTAAAGCATTTCATACAACCAGTGTCAGAGTGTCTTCTCTATGCAGAACTCATGTTTATTTTTAGGCACTTCTCTGGGGCAAATCCTATTTCCATTGAAGCTTTACGCAAGCTTAATTTTCATTTCCAGGGAGTTAACAGAAACTGGCCGGTGGCTTTGTAAACAAACACATCACTCTGCCTTTTAGCATGGCCCCTCCTCGCTTTCTCTTTCTCAGCCTTTCTTCTGTACTATCTTAAATTATTAGTCCCCTTCTGTGTAAAAATTACCTGCAAAGCAGATGCTGTATTTAATTTCAGCCCCTCCATCCCCATTTGCCATGCCATGCGGCATCTTTCCGCACCTCACGGTCAGCTCCAGGGCCATGAGGCCGGAGAGGAGCTGGGGCAGGCACAGGGAACAGAAGGGGCAATTTAAAGTTCATTTTCTCTGGGTTCTCTTTCTTTTTCTGATTTTACAATTCTGAACCTTTAACAACCCAGCATTTCTTTTTTTTAAAGAGCATTACTCAGAGTCTAACATGCTTTTGAGCCTTTTGATATCTGGAAATACGTTGCATTAAGATAAAATATGACCATTTTTTCAGTGTTTTGGAAGGTCCAAGATAGTTGGTTTTGTTTTTTTTTTTTCCCCCTGCTACATTAGCTATAAACATCTATCATTTAAAATAAAAAATACTATGTTATTCTTACAAATGGATGGACCTTCCCACTTGCAATTGAATTTCTTTATCATGAAACAATGCAAGAAGGGTCTTTCTGATTTTGATACGTCCTCCCAATTTGATTTATGAAAGCACATGTACAGATCACACATGTGCTCTCAGTGAGGCTAAAATTGGCTGGGGAGCCCCTAACTACCAGTAACAAATCCCAAACATATTTCACATACTTGGTCATTTAAGATCTGGAAAGGCAAACAAGCCCTCAGCTGGGCAGCTCACTCCACCTAAAGGAAGCAGGAGGCAGAAACCACTGTTCTTCCTTATTAAAATAAAGTAACAGTCAGAGTTAAAATTATTGTTTAATAATAATGTTAATAACAACAATAATGATTAAAAATAGGAAAAGTCACCAATAAAAAGCCAAATAATGACTTTAAGACTGATGCTCTAGGAGCAACGAGATACAGCTCTGTCTGCAGCGCTGAAGAAGAATCATAGAATCATAGAATGGTTAGGGTTGGAAGGGACCTTCAAAGGTCATCTAGTCCAACCCCCCTGCAAGGAGCAGGGACATCCCTGACTAGGTCAGGTTGCTCAGAGCCTCATCCAGCCTGGCCTTGAACGTTTCCAGGGATGGGGTCTCCACCACCTTTCTGGGCAACCTGTTCCAGTGTTCTATAACTCGCATCGTAAAAAATTTTTTCCTAATTTCTAATCTAAATCTACCCCCCTCTATTTTAAAACCATTACCTCTCGTCCTATTAAAGAAGCAGCGCTGAGAAACCCTGGCTCCTCGTAAGATTTCTGGTGGAAGGGAATTCGCAGATTTGGGGCTGTGCACAGACAAACCTCCTGCTCTGCTTTGCAGGGGTGGTGGTGACGGCGCCCAGCATGGGATGTGTGATGGGGGTGGTCACGGAGCACCTATGATATGTGGTGAGGGTGTGAAGCTGCCGTGGCACTTCCAAAGCATTTAACCTGCTCGGTCCAGATACTGGCCCCACTGGTGGCACCTGAACCAGCAAATGTGGGGAGGGGAGTGGGGGAGTGTTTCTACTGGGATTTCTGCCAGTGGGGTGCTGGTGAGCGGAACTGTGCCTGGAGGCTGATGGCAGACATCAAAAGGGGAGAATGCCTGGGGGAGGAAGCTTGAGGGGGACACTGCTCCTTCCTGATCCTGCTTTGCTGGCTTGATTCCGTGTGAATGATTCATTCGTAATACGTGTGCTATGCTGGTTATCTGTATTTAATTGAATTTCATCAAGATGAATGAAAAAAAATTTGTACTTTTGGCTAAAATGCTATGACTCATGTCAGAACAGAAAAGTTTGGGTAGTAAAATAATAAAAGAGACTTCTGAGGGATCTTTAAATATTTCATTTTGTTCTTTTATTCCCCCTGAGACTAGTAGGTCTTGCCAGGTCTTAATTCTCACAGGGAAATTCTTAATTGCCACAAGAAAAACAAGTCCCACAGTGTCCCGTGCAGCCCCACACAACTCATCCTGCCTATGGCTCGTCCCCAGATGGCCCTTTCTCTTTGGGGTGGCTGTGTGACACGCCCCGTGTGCGGCAGCACCAGCATGGGCCCTCGGCTCCCTCAAGCACCTTGCTGGCAGCAGGTCCTGACTTTGAAAATAAGTGAGAGAGGGAGAGAGAGAGCGCACGCACTCGGGGCTGCGTTTGTAAGAAACGTCGCCACTGTTCAGGCTGGAGCTGGATTCATAGAGTCCTCTCAGTGTCTCCAGATAAAATTTTTTCATTAATAAAATATGTAACAGGCACAGGCTCAGGGATGGTGACTGTGTCAGGGAGGAGGCAGAGTGGGGCCACTGTGAGAGGAAACACAGGGAGAAGGGGGTCTGCAAGCCCCAGCGTGGTGCCATCAGCACAGGACCTGGCATTAAACCCAGCAGGTGATGGACACAGCCCTCGGAGGATGCTGGCCCTGAGCAGGCGGAAAATATTCACTTTCGGTGCCGAGAGCCATCGTACATGTTCCAGCCCTGGCATCGACCTGCCAGCTCACCTTGAGTCAGGAACAAGGTCCCCACAAGCTGAGGCACAGCTTCCCCATCCACAGCCCCTATCCTTCTGGGTGAGGAGAAGTCAAAGCAGCAGCCTCATGCATGCCCCTCCAGGACATGATGACAACCAGCCAAAGTCAAGACAGACACTTTCAGTAAGGTGGGTTTTTTTAAATACATTTATTAACCAATGTTAACACATTAAATGACTCTATATATTGCTAGTCAGAGCAGCTTACAAAATGCCAGAATGCATCATAAACTGGACAGCCACAATGAATAATTACAATGTGCATAGTGGCTAAGCTCAACACTTTAATATAGCTTTATGATTTGCAGAAAAATTAATTTTAAATCATGATTCCTAAAACAATCAATTGTAATTTTACCTAAAACTTATACAAAACCAGGCCACAATCTTTTTTTTTTTGTTTTGTTTTTTTTTTTTCTTTAAAACACACAGTTTTCACGCTGTAGTAACTTGGAAATGTGCAACCGTGTCAACAGAGACAAAAAAGCCAAAGTAACACGAATCTTACTTTCATGCAGCTATCAGTTAAATATTACATATTCTGGAATGATTTTACACCAAAAATATTTCCACAATAACTTGCTTTCATAGGGGTGGATCGAAGTTTTGGAACTTGTAAAGTAATCGAACAAGATTGATTTTTAGTTGTGAAGTGTTTTACAGTCACAACACAGAGGCGACAAAAGTTAATTACACATTTATCAGGCAATAATGTAGCTGTGGTAATACAAGTTACCATCTACTTACTATTTTTTCCAATCGACTTACCACTTAATTTCTGCAACATATTGGGCATTATTTGGCAGTAACTAGTCAATTAACTTACATCACCACTGTAAGTAAAAAAGATCAGGATTTCAGTGGTAGTTCACAGAAGTCTTAGTTTTATTTTCATCTTTACAATGACCCTGACAAATCCTAGAGAAAACTTTTTTAAAGGCTTTCTTCCTGATTCTTCAGCTTCCATCGTTCCATCATGTAATTGCTTTCAATAAATATCAAAGATCTAAATAAATATTTACAAATTATTCCTCTAACTTCTCAAAAAATAGCTGGATGATTAATGGGCATATGACTCAGTCTAAGACCAATCTTTGAAAGAAACTAAAATGCGAGACACTTTAAAAGAAAAGCTATTTAAGTAAGCTTTACATCTATTTAAAAAATTGTCTCTGAACATGGATGCAATTCATATATCTATTTATAAAACAAACAAAAAGAAAATCATTTTTCAACTATCGATCCATTCCTATTGGTAATGCTTCTTAATCCAGACATTCCGCAAAATACAGACTTTTTACAAATCACGGCATCTTTAATACAAGAAAATTAACATGCATTATTCTTCATTCTGAGTACAGTGATGGAGCTCATTATTAGGCAATGACCCATTACTACAAACATAACGGCTTCTGTGAAACTTAAGTGCTTTTTCTCCTTTTATTATCAAGTTACAATGGACCAGGTGACACCAGATCATAGGCAGTCAAATGACGTCGCATTTGGGAGGCTGAAGGGGGGGCGCAATAAAGAAATTTGTATGCCTCATAATTCTGTGTATGAATAAAGGTAGTTGGTTTTTTTTTTGTTTTTTTGGCTTTTCTTATTCTTGTTACAAGCACTCATGTTAGGACAAAGATGAAATGTGCAAACTTCAAAATTTAAATATTCATTTTTCTCTAAGATCCAGCTCAGTAAAAGATTACCCCAGTTCCCTGTGATTTTAAACTACAAGATCAAAGCTAATATTTTGTTATAAAAGTTATATATTGAAAAGAAATAATGAAAATAAAACACAGTTGGGAAATATTTAAGAAAAAATACGCAGGACTAGCACCTGCTGTGTCAACCCTGTTCCCTAAATTCAATCATGTACCCACTGGTATAACCAATAGATAATGCCTTTAAACAGTAAAATTAAGCTGAACAAAACCAGCTCAACAAGGTTAAGAAATAAATGTTACATCAAGGTAGTATGCTTCGTTTTTCTGAAACAGTTCTATACTTCTTACATTCAGATCTAGTTTTCAAATGTTCCTTTTGTTAAACTTGCATGAGTTTTATTTTTAGATCTGCTGTTTTTAAAGATTAAAATCTCTGTAAAACCTAAAAATGTTTTAAAATTTGCTGAAAATGCAACAAATCCTCTAGTTTAAAATTATTTAAAGTAACCTGCTCCCACAGATGTTAAATTCATTTCGCTGACAAAATTTTAGAGGAGCATTAAACAGAAGATTGAAATCACTGTGCAAAATTTCTTTTACGAAAAGTGTTTAAAGGCTGGTGCAAAATGGGAAGCAAATTCTAAACAATTTTGGCTTCTTGGAAACAAAAACCGCTGTGTCTGAGAATAGCAATCATCGAGGTGGTTTTCTAGGGGAGGAATAACTCTTTCATCTTTTTCTGCGGCAGGTACGTTTGTGTTCGGCATGCCAGTGCTCCTGCTGACACTTGATGGAGCAGTAGGAAGTGTTCCAGCAGCAGTGGTACATGGCCTCCTCTTCACAGTTGTAGCACTGAGGAGAACAAACGAGACAAGATTACCACCTGCCCAGGATCCCTCCTTACCAGTGCACAAGTGTTCTCACCCGCTCGTGGACGCACTAGCACATGCAGAGCAATACTTCTCTTTTATTTATGCTTGGGACATTCAAAGGCAGAAGGGTATTTTTCACACGTGCTGAGAAAAGGAGCAGTCTTTAGCAAATCTTCACAACGCTTTCATATTTTCTAGAGCCTGGATTATTGCTTTCGAAAAAATAATCTTTCATTTAAGAAAACTCATCTCTCAAGGCGGTGGACTGACATTTTTCAGCCACACATTGCAGGAACCACCACCCTACATTTCTATAACTGCAACCTGACAGGCACTTCTGGCACAGGTTCTGTGCAAGCTTGAAAATCTGCATTTCTGAGGTTTCTTTACAAGCCTGACCCATCCAGAGGATGCTGGGGAAGATCCTTTTCGACTAGGTAAATCTCAAAAGTCGCAACAATAACATTACTGGAGAAAAAAAATAATTAATTACCAAGTGGTTTGTTATAGTGGAGCGCGCTGCAATCTGGTGAAAATAAAACCTCTTACTACGTCAGTGCTACTGAGAAGAGCAAGAAAGTGCCTTGTCCTTCACATCTTCCAGAAACTAGAGAAGACCTCGCATACACTGTATGGCTACATGGGCTCTGGCCCCTTGTCATACTTGCCAGGACGGCACAAAACTGAAAGAAGAGATTCTGCATAGCTTGTGATTTCTGCAGAAATGCCTGCTTCTGAGGAGTGCTGCAGCAAAGAGGGTTTCTACCCTGGAACATACACAATGCCCCCAGTTTCCTGGAGGCTGGAAGAACCACCTGGAAAATAACCCCATGGCCTTTGATGAACTAAAAAAGGGAATTAACATGCTGGTCAACACTACTGGTGGTCAACAAGGTGTGGCACTCAGAGAGGCAATGTGCCCTGGCTCCAGGGGGTTTTATACCGCCTCAGAGAGTGCTGCAAAAGCATTAACTCTAATTCTGACAAACCCCTGTAAAGTAGGGTGGCATTGCTGCTAGAGGGGCCACTTTTCAGCGCCCTTGAAGGACTCAGATTTGTCTTTCTGAACTTGTTTTGCTCAAAATCAGAGAGTATCTTTACGAATCCACTCTGAAATGCTTATTGCATGATGGGGAACAGAGGGAGGGATATCACACAGTCTGTGCAGGCTGCTATCAAACCACAGAATAACACACAATTTACTTTTTATGTCCTTTCTAGCTACAGCATTGTTAATAAAACAGAGAATCACAAAGAAAACAAACCAAATTGCCTTAAAACAAAACAAAAACACAACCACCCTACACACTACTAAAAGACAGATCCAAGAAAGCTGTCATCTACACTGGCTAAACCGATAACTATTTATTTACATCAGCAATAAAGGGACTGCCTTAGCTGCAGGAGAAGGGAACCTCTCCATTTTCCTTTTATAACTCAGCTCCAGGGAAGTTTATTTGTAGAAATGTCTGCAAACAAGTGTCCTCTTGAGAGCTGTTTTCCTGGTTTTTCATGTTGCTGGCTGCCCACAAGCCTGTGGGAACCATTAGGATCATCTGCTGGAAGGTGCAGGGAACAGCTGTGTCTCTCCATTACGTACAGCATGGGCCTCGGCCCAGAGACCAGCTTCACATCTGCTTGCTTGGAGAGATAAAAAAAAGCTGAGACAGGAGAGGACAACTGGTCTGTGGGTCCTGCACTTCCCTTCACATATGCTGGCCATAAGTGTGGGATATAAATCCCCACTTACAAAAGGAAAATAGTGTCATCTAAGCTGGTACCATCACACGTGGCAGAGAAAGCAAAATGCCAGCTGGCCTCAGGCCTCCTCTTTTCTTTGTATTTTCCTCTTTCTAAATGTTATCAATCACTTGGGTTTTTGTTTCAGATAGCACACATCAGGGACAAGGCTCATTCACTTAAAAACAACCTGTTGCAAGTTACAGTAACTACACATGTGAATATAAGTGAAAGAGGCAGAAGTTAAAAACTAACTATAAAAATTAACTAGGCACCAATTTACATAAGGCTCATATGAAAATAAGAGAACCAGGAGAAATTAAAAAAGAAACATTTTCAAGACTGGCACTCCAGCCTACCTTCTGGAGGTCATCAAACTGCACAGTCTCGTGATTGTTATTCCTGCCTTTACACTTCTTCCTTTCATTTGCTATTTACTTGAAGTATTTGTATTAAATCCAAATTTTCAGGAGGTATAAAAATGAGATTGGGTTAAGCCAAGGGGACTAAGACCAGTTAGAGCATATCTTGTTAGGCTCCCGAGGGCTGGAAATGCAACTTCTTGAGTGCCTGTACACCACCAGCAAAATGATCCCTCCATCCTGACTGGACCTTTTTTTTAGGTATTGAGAAAAAGACAAATACAGCATGAATAATAGCAGCTGTATTCCCAAGCCTAGACATCTACATTACGCAAAACCAGAGGTCTCTGCTTCTAATTAAAAAGCAAAGCCACCAAACTCATTTAGTATGTGTGTTAATTACATGAGATTTTGGTAAGGAGGTATCATTATTATAATGGCAGCATATAAGAGCAGTACTACACACCAGGGACTGTCATTAGTACCATTGAAGGAAAAATCACAGGGGAGTTGTGTAATTGGACCAACTCCAGCTGCCTGAAGCTGTGTGTTGGCAGGCAGATCCATCAGCTTGAATGCAAAGGTGTTTATCCTTACCCTCCCTCCCCTACCACATTCAAACCAGCTGCCTGCATGATGCCTTCATTTAAGGTGGTGATTGACAGATAGTTCTAGGGCCACAGAAATAGGCAAGCCTGTCATTGCTCTTCATATCTTTAATTGTCTTGCTGGGGAAGGGGCTTTATGCACATAATCATAAGATGCAGTGATGTGGTACCAGGGCACTCTCTGGTTAGGCTAAAGGATACAGTAAAGGCACACTAGAGCAGATTAAAGTCTCGGGAGTCTCCTTCATAAATTCTGCTTTCAAAAAAAAAAAAAACCAACCAAAAAAAAAAGCAGCTATAGCTAAGAGTCCAGACTCACAATCAAGTTACTGTGATTGAGTTACTGCATCCCAGCTGAGTGGTGGCAACAGTTCACATGTGCACTCTTAACTTTTGACAGAAGAGAGCTAATTTGACGTAGCTCTATAGTGGGCAAAGGCAATTTAATTCCCGTCTCAAGTGCCACAGGCAAAAGCATGCGTGCAGACACCAGCAGCTGGTGACTCATTAAACACAGTAACTTGATCAAGTCAGAGACCTAAATAACTTCTCTGGTCTGCAGAGACAGGTAGACAGGGAGGAATTTTCTGAGACCCAAGCATTGCAGTATTGTAACACCCACAGTAAAATCTCTGCTAGGAACAGAAATGAAGACTCTGCAGGAGCTCTGGCATTTGAAGTGATTCTTCTCTTTATGAAAAAAAACACAAACTCATAATGGTGACAGTCAGCAACTGATTGTCTCGCCTTAGTATTTATTTCACTCCTCTACAGAGCAAAACTTTTTCTGCAGGGACCATCGTTTCATCTGTAAGAACAAGGACAAACGAGGCTGAACATAAACAAACAGCCCATTACAGCGGAAGACAAACTGGAGCTGTCCCTCGGTGGGTGGCCATGGCTGTGGGACAGCAGCTGTCCATCGCTGCTAGATCAGCGTGCCATCTCGTGGCAAGGCACCCGCACACTTCTCAGATGCATCTGGCAAAATCAAAGCTCAAAAGGAGGCGAGTAGAAAATCTTGTACCCAGCCTATTGTATTTTATAGATGGCTATTACAGTGCAGTGTGATTTCCTGAACAATGGCTTTCATTTCCTTGTTCTACAAAAATTAGTAAAGAAATATCCAAGTCTGTGTGTGTGCCAGGCTCAGTGCTCCCCATCCTAATAGCTTCCATCCATGCTCTGTTATAGGATAGCAGTACAGCATTACAGTACTTGCAATGTTTGAGTAGCTGCTGTACAGCCATGTGGGAGAACACACATCTGGCTTTTTCAAGCCAGAGACAGAAAACAAACAAAACCAGGGAAAAGTTTGCAGCATGCAACAGAATGGTAGGTTATACGCCTGTTTTCACTTTTCAGAAGGGCATACAAACATGGTTTTTGTAGGCAACGTTGCAGATTTGGGCTTAAGGACTGAAAAGGGAAGGGAAAGATATTTCATAAAGTCATGTCTAAAATGCAAAAGAACATAAGAGAGCTGCAGAAAAAGGTAGGAGAGGAAAAGGCCAAAAGGATATCACTACTAGCATTATTAGCAGGGGAATCCAAATTGATGCAGCTAGATATTGTACCCTCTGGGGCCTTGACATCAAAGGAGTGTGAACATAATGCAAAATACAGCTTATATGGAGTAAAACCACATTTAGAAAAAAATATTTTGATACTAACATCTAATTGGACTCAAGAAGATGGTGCTGTTAACACTACATAATCAAGATGGAAAGTAATCAGAACTCTGAGTTGAAATTTGGAGGTTAAGAAAATTTGAAAGAAGCAATCTGAAGGAGAAAACCTGAAAGACCAGTGAAAGAGCAGTGCAGCTAAAAGTAAAGAAGAAATCACCTTCAATTGACCTGCAGTATGCATTATACATTTCCATTTACTCTCTTGTAATAAATTTTTGACACTTACCCACTGCTTCTTCTTGGTCTGGGAAATCAGTTGCTTGTGCTGGCCTGCTAGCTTCTTAATTTCTTCTAAAAATTCTTCTTTGCACTTCTCCTTTACCTGCTTACATTTTCTGTCCATCTCTCCTTGTGCGTTGGCCACAGCTTTATTTACAGCCTGCCTTTTCTCTTCTTCCATCTCTGTACGCAGCTGCCATAAGAAAGTCAGCAAAGCAAGTCAATGGACAACTATTGGAATAAAAGTATCTTCTTTAAACCTCTATTACTGATGTGGGGGGAGGTCACATAATTAGAGATTTCTATTTAGAAAACAGAAAGTTCTCTCCTTTAGAGTTATAACAAAACTTCTGTCCCATAAGGAACACTCAAAAGAAAAAATGTCACCGTATTTCTATTCTGATAGGCATCTACAGAAACAGCTAAATAGGTTCCACATGTATTTTGTCAACTACCAGTTTACAAATTTATGATTTTATCTGGACAAAGCTTTTGTCTTTTTCAAATCTAAAACTGTATGTAAATCTACAGCAAAGGCATGATGGAAAATACAAAATAGAACATCCCTGAGTTGAGTAAGAGGTGCCTTTTAGTATTCATTATCAGTGTGATTGCTTTGCCCTTGCTCAATTATCTAAAATTTTGGTGTCTTAATCCTACAGGATTAACACCTAAACTCCCTAGGTTCTTTCCATAGTCTTTCATCCGGAAGGAAATTCATCTTCAGACAGGTATGTAAGAGAGGTCAGACAAATCATCCTCTAAATGGTCCTGCTCTCTCCAGCCACAGGTGACCAGCTCAGGCTTAGATAATGAATTTTAAACAGGTTATCATTAGATAAGAAAATTCAAACTGTTTAGGTCAGAAGATTGGCAAAAAAAAAAAAAGAGTTATTTATCAATAGCATTTAAACAATGCCATTGTTTACAGCCACACTTGACAATGGAGACAAATGCTTTGGAAATGGATGCTTATGAATGAACAATTAATTTCATTTTCGGATCACGAACTGATTTCACTGGACTAGAATAAAAGAAAGCACAAGTTTTCTGTTTAAACTAAGGTCTGTTGGTATAGAAATTATCTAAAAAGCAATACTGAAGATTATTTTTATGTGATCTCTTCAGAAAAGGTTTTTAAATTAATTTTCTTAAGGGTGGATGGTACAAAAGTAGAAAAGAATGAGAAAAAAAATCCACACTTCTCCTCTCCTCAAACCAGAGTGTAGGTGGTGTTTGACAAGTGTTACCTTTTCCACTGCCTCTCGCACAACTCTCTCAGTTTCTCTTTTGTGATCAGCTTTCATCCTGTCCTTGAAATCATTAAAGATTTTGGTGTATTTGTCATGGCACATGTTCTGACATACTCCATCATTACTGGTCTGGGTGCTCCGATGCAGCATTTTTGGAGAAGAGGCACTTAACTTCTTGGTCTGAGTTGAGACTGAAACTTTTTCAATGGGCTGAGGCATTGTGGGAATTTCCTGACTTGAACTTACTGCTTCAGTTTCAGGTTCTGGCTCCTACAGAGAGAACAAACTTGTAAATCCAGATATGAAAATAGAATGAGTTCACTTTCAGTTCCCCCTGGAGAAAAAAATGTTACATGACTAATGCCAGCGCAATTAATGTGAAAGGTGTCTGTGGAAGACCTTTAGTGCTAATGGGACATGGGATCCTGAGGAAAAACAGTATGACAGTTGGCAGGCCCTTTGGTCAGGCTTTTCTGACTTCAGCTAGGAGCCCTTCAGCTAGGATGCCCCACATAAGGCATCAGTATGCCACACTCACCCAGTCTCGCTTCCTAAAAAGTACCACCAACATCAGAGGCTACGCTGAATCACTGCAGATCCCTTGGGGTTACTAAAAGGTTGCTATAGATTTTTCCCCCTACCATTTTCCCTGAAGAGACTGTAGCTGCGTGGCCAAGGTGCCCGAATTATTTTGGCAAACTCTGTGCTTACACTGGCCCAGCAGGCTCCACTGGAGTCTGTAATATTCCACTGATTTCATAGAAATGCTGCAAAGATTGATTAGTACTTCAAAGGTGCTTTGAAGATGAAAGGCTAATGAGCGTCTAAGTCTTGCTTCCAATAATATAGAACTAGACTTGGATGACCACAGAAACTTTCTGTAATTACACAATTATCAAGAAAGGAATCATAGTTACTGTAGTGTACTGTACTGAATTTAGCAGCCTATGTTATTACACTGTAACACCAATTGTTCCTGCTCTTTCAAACAGATAGAAGTAATATCCCTGCAAACTCTTATTGATATTTGAAGTGTGTGAAGACACAGAGGAACATTATTTGATGGTTTTTTTTTAACTTAGATTTTTTTAAAGCTCATTTAACAGTGTACAGACAAAGCCCACAGTCTTTGTAACACAGGACTTGCTCAGGACTGGACTTCATGCTTGTCTGTGGGATGGGGAACTTCTTACACCAATCACAGGGCTGACTGTGTATTCCCTTTTGCAACCAATTACTCTCTAATAGGTCACCGTGATTGACTTCTGGATCACTGATCAAATACAAGCAGAGCTAAGGTGACAAATGTTAAGACATAAAATTACAGCATTTGCTTGACAGAAAACACAATAAAAATGACAAGACATCCGAAACTGTAGTCTCAGTTTTGCACTCAAATACAGTTTGTGCCCCACGGAGCACAATCTGTGTGTGTCACTGCCCCTGTCGATGAAGGTGCCTTACAGAGCCAGCCCTGCGGCATCAGATACAACAGGGAGACATGTGCCCAGGTATTAGGAGTGGCAGTGTCTGTATTTCAGGCACCAGGGCCATCCCACATAACTCTGGTTATAAAATACCTGAACCCTCCTCTGTAATAGAGTCCCGAGTCCTTTTCTGAGGACATATCCGCAACTTTTTCTTAGTATTCAACATGCAGCTGAAACAAGGCCAGGAAAAAGCACTCAAAAGTTAGGAAATACGAGATTTATGGCTGTCTCAGCAAGTGCCCCCTTGTGTACAAGCATAATAATACATTCTCTTGGTTACATGATCATAGGTTTCTGTTTCCTTCACTTCATTCAGTGTGAAGGTTGAATAAGCAAGCAAGGAAGTTCCACGGACAAGGGTGGATATCATATCTTGTGATTTTAATATTCTTGGTTGTGCAAAATACTTTCTAATTTCTGGTCTTTATAGACCTACTAACTAGCCTGAATTTGTCATTTAAAAAAAAAATGTTGTCAGCTGACTGCTGATTTATTAATGATACAGAATATTACCACACTGACAGCAGTGTCTTGCATGTGAGAGGTGCGATTATGTTTGTTAGCAAGGATGACCAAGCAAGGGGGCTGGAACTTCCAAGATTAATACTGTAAAATCAGTGAAAGGTGACAGAATCTGAAGGAGTGTCTATTAAAATTTCAGACTTTTTGTACTTTGCTATCTGTACAAACGTGCTAACTGAGGTTACTTACTTCTTTCTTGAGTTCCATACTCTGGTTACGTCGTCCTTTCTTTGCTCTTGGTTCCTGAGTAACCTTCAGCTGTGAACATTAAGAAAAGCATATTGAATCACTCCAAAAAAACCAGTTCATATAAGTAGCATTAATTGTAACACAACTAATGTACCTTTTATTTTTTATTACCTGCAATAATGTAATTTAGCAAATAGAGAGATTTTTTGAAACTCTGTTCTTACAGAGAATTGCACACAATAAACTTTCCATATTATCCCTGATGACTACGATTGCATGAAGGAACAAAATTCATGAACAAACTCTATTATTCAGTATATATTTGCTAAAATATCCTTAACCATTCTTTTCGTCATTTCGCAAACAAGTTCAAAGACTTGTTTTCTGGAATATTCTGATATCAATGACCCATAATAAGGGAGCAGATCTTGCCGGAAGCCAGAAAACAGCAATAATTGTGAAGTGAATGTATACACATAAAGATAGTAAGATTATCCAGACTTGTTATAATTGATTTTAACTGCTTGGAGGGGTATGAAACTTCATGCTTTAGAATAAAAGTCGATCTCCAGCAATTGGGTGAGCTCTGAGTGGATGGTATATTATCTTACAATGGCTTACAGCAAAGTTTTTACTCCTGTCTTTGAAGCCTCCAGTACTAGGTAGTGTTAGTGACAGGAAATGGCAGATTACTGCAGAGCAGTCAGATGGCTACTCTTACGTTCCTGTATCTGGGAAACCAGTGAAACAGGAATAAGAATTAACCAAATGAAGGATGAACAGCTGGGGCGGAAGAGAAAATATGCAAACGGACACTTTAAACCCTATGACCAACACTATTGAAAAACTGGGAAAATGCCTCTGTTATATTTCATGAATATTATTTGTGATCGTTTTCCTGTTTCTCCATACACTGTTGCATGACTGCATACATGACACTAAATAAAGGGGCTACAAAGGGTTAGCTAAGCAAACCAGGCTAAAAAAGCATAAAACCACTCTGATCCTCATTAGGATCCCCTTAAAGAAACATCCAGTTTTATAAGCTTTAAGTTTTCAGCTACAGATTGGCTGATAGACCTGTTTGACAAAAGGGCAAAGGAAGAGGGTGAAAACATGCTGATTTTAAAAAATACAGACTTAGAGAGAGTATAGTGATTCTGAATGAGGAAAAAAGATGTTGCCAGGAAAAAGGTTGCCAAAAACACAGAGAAGCATCCTGCAAGCTACGAAAATCTTACTGCCAAGTCAGTAATAGTGAATATGTAACACCCTCTTGGACAATGAATGACTAGCAAGGTTCAGCTGTGATAAGGGAATTTCCATATAGCAATGCAAAGTTTTGTATCTTTGTGCTTTTCACCTTTGTTAAAGCAATATAATTTTTCTTGTTTTGCAGAATTATTTTTAATTACTTTAATCAGTTGCTGGTCACATGGTCCTCAAGTGCAACGTTTGCACCTAACTTTAGCTGGACTTGCTGAAAATGTCATAGTTGGTGTTACTCAGGGATCTGTAACGCAGAATACAGTCCAAAGTGATCATACTCCAGCTGTGAAAGGGCTGAACAGCTACAGGGCTGTCCCTTGATGGGCGTCCAAGAAGGCAGTGTATCTGATATCCATGACATTTAACTTGAACATTCCTTTTTAACTTTAGAAATCTTGGTCTGTCTCATCAAGGTGCTGTAGGTGACAAACATTTTAAAACTTCCCAGAGGTCATTCAAGGAACTGAAGGAAGAGGAAAAGTCTATATTCTCGCTATTACTGAGCCACAAAACATAGGGAAAATAAGCCTTTGAACCCTCGTCTTGTCACCACAAAACTGCAGACAGAGCACAAGGCTAATTTATTAGAAGATTAATAAAAAATATGTCATCTTTGTACCCATTAATAAATTGCCTTGATTGCTATAATTGTGGCACCACTCACCTGCTCATTGCTGGTGGAAGAGATACTTGACTCTGCTTCCTCTTCCCCTTTGTCCTCATTCTTTGATTTCCAGAATCTCCCCTCACGAAGAAAACGCTGGTGTAGTTCCAGCTCATCACAGGCCTTCTTCCACCCCATACTGCGTTTCACGTGCAGCCGATGGATGTTAACTGTGATATCTTGAATGTTTTCAGAGGGGATCCAGGCCCTTTTGAATACACAGTACAGACAAGTTCAGAAACATTAAATACAGATGAAGGATCTTTACCTGAGAAACTGACTTCAAAAGCAATTTTTCACAGTGGCCAATCGCTGACTATTTCTTTTTACTCAGAGTTTTTGTATATTCAACACATTTGAAAAAAACAGACTGTATCCCACTAGACATTTGTGTTATTTTAAGCACTTGTTAGCTGTGGGTGCTATGCCTGAAAGTCTCTTTCATTTTTGGTGAGCCACAAACCTCCCTCAGCACCACCAACAGTCACGTCTCCTACCTGCTCTGTTGCTGAATGCCCTGCGTCAGACACAGAAACCTCTTTACTGAAGGTCTGTATGCTAATCCAATTTAGCCCTTGACTTCTTTGCTAAAGCTATCAAGGAACGTACCAAATTATCACCCCAAATAGAGACATTTTGTAGTTTGGGCCCCTGTCTATCAGGACTGAACTCATGTGGGGACTGTCATGCTCTTTTGGACTGAATTCATGCCAGTGACTTGGTTCCAAAGGTACTTTGTCCTCCTAAGTATTTTTGGAGAGTCCTCATAGAGTTAGATGGGCAGCTCTTGACATTTTGAAAGGTTATATCAAGCAGCATTGGACATTAAAGAAAAAGAGTCACTGCCACGCACATCTACATAGCAGAGGAAATACTGTAACAAATCAAACATCTGCATCCAGATTCTCAGTTCTTGCAATATAAACTACATTTCAGTGAAGTCAAGGAAACAATTCTAATTTACACCAACCGGGAATTTGGCCTTTTGTCCAAGTCCAGCACAGTAACTAAGCAATGGCAGTCTAGTAAAATGTATTTTGCCTTTTCTATCAGCACATGTTTAAGAAGTTGCAAGCACCTCATCCCACAAGTGTCATGTTACTCTATTAAGTAAGCTGTGTGAACTTAATGCCAAAACTACTAATAAGATAAGCTGCATTTGCAAACAGAATCAAGGTAAATTATTCTGTGATTGCGACACAAATAAAGATCCTTTACCCATTTTATGCCTATTAGAAAATCTTGGTAGTTCATATTACAAATGAAAACATGTTATATACTGTGCAAGTTACGCTAAAAGCAATTTAAATAAACAGCCTCATAAAACACTGTTACTGAATTGTCTAGGCCCTTTTGGGATGCACCAAGATACACCACCTTCCCAACAACCATGAATTAGTTTGCAAATGTCTCCTCTCCTCACATTATAGGCGTATAAATCAAACACTAAAAGAAGTCAGTACATCCACTGTAGTAACACTACTCTAACCCTCCCCAAATGCTGAACAAACAACTGGAGATAGAAGTAAAAGCTGATCTCTAACAGTGACGTTTCCAATGTAAAGATTTATTCTCTTAAATTGCAAACTGGCTCACGGCAGGAGCTCTGTCAATGCTCTAGCAGTGAGACAGAAACATTTGTGATGTATATTATGTTACTAAAACTTAAAATTGCAACGTACCTGCTCAGAAGAGAGCATTGCACGAAGTCAATACTGCTGGTACTAAGAGCACATTTCTATCCAATTTCCACCTTGGCCTGGATTAGCAGGCTGCTACTGATTTGAAGAAACAGTTGAAGTTCACTTGCCTTCTTTAATTAAGATGTCATTAAGTAACATTCCTAGGGCAACTGTGGAAAGGGAAGTTCTGAGCCATTTGGCAACTTTGGATGTGTTAGACTGAGTTTTAAATTTTCTGAAACAATTATGGCAAAGTACTCAGTCTTTCTAACATTGGCAACTATCTGAGCCAGGATTTACAACATGATAGATGAGATAAATTCTTTTAAGTATTGTTTATAATAAGCAGCACAAGGAATTAATAAATTACCTTTGGTGGTGATGGCCAAAAAAGCGAACATCAACTTGATTGTCCTCTTTCTGCATGACTTTGGCTGGCCAAAACCCGAAGCCTTTCATTTTGGCCCAAACCAACTCATGATTAGGTATCTGGAAAAAATGTTATATTTATTATTGGATATGAAGGATTATACTGATTTCTCCCACAAATATTTTGCTGTAACACTATGCTAGTATCTTAAGAATATGGTTGCTGTTTATGTCTAGTGCTATTTTCATTTTATCTTCTCATAATACATATTTGCCTGTTAGACATATTGCTTGGATCAAAGTAAAAAAAAATACAAAGTTTGAAAATGGTGTAACTGTCTATTGAAAACAGAGATCTTAGGCAGCCCAAAAATTAAGCTTGTCTTTATAGCTTTATCCAGGAGCAAAGTTTTATTTCTGTAAGCTCCTTATTTTCTTGTGAGACTGTTGTAACTGGCTGATAACCAAGTTTTATAACCTATATTGTTACAGCTTTGAACTTCAATCAATATTTCACTTGTGTAAAATATTTGGCTTACAGAGTCTTAACCATGCGTTTGAAACAAGCCTACTGAAATGGAATACTCAATGCATTAATGACACCAAAACTGCAGGCTTTTATACAAAAAAGCAAACAAATAAAAATCTGTGTCAGCAACATACGCAAGGGTAGCAGAACCAATTGTCAGGTCGTGCGTTTGACAAATAGAAACAGTTCTTGCAAAGCTGCAGTTCATCCAGCTGCAAAAAAAAAAAAAAAGTAAATAAGCCCCCAAAATCGTATTCATGTGATTTCAGTAGTATTCCTCTCTCTTAAGTAGTTAAATTTTTCAACCCTGCTTGCTAATTTGGTCAAGTTACTTCTGTTTCTGCGAACTAGAGATGTGAAACTGAGTTGAGTTCAGAGTGGCCGAAAGACAAGCTGCAGAAATGTTATTCATGTTTTAGAAAAACAAGGCAGAGGGAGGAGACTAATTCAACTCTTAATGATTTATTGTGGCTAACATGCAAAGAATAGTTCTTTAAATTCATCAAATATTTAAAGTACATCCTGAAAGAAGTAATTCAACTGTACCAATGGAGAAAGTGTGACAGGTCCCACAGCTTTATATTTTGGTCTCCTCTGAATGTTGAGAAATCATAGAATAATAGAATAGTTTGGGTTGGAAGGGACCTTAAAAAGTTATCTAGTCCAACTCCCATGCAAGAAGCAGGGACATCCTCAACTAGATCAGGTTGCTCAGAGCCTCATCCAGCCTGGCCTTGAATGTTTCCAGGGATGGAGCATCTACCACCTCTCTGGGTACAGGACACAGTACTACAGGTGAGGTCTCACAAGAGCCGAGTAGAGGGGAAGAATCACCTCCCTTGACCTGCTGGCCACACTTCTTTTGATATTTCAATACCAACTACAGAATTTGGTAGGAATCTCACTGCAGGTTCAATTTATATTAGCAAGTACAATTATTTCTAGTCCAATTATCCATTACTGGATTATTTTCAAAACTAAAATTTCAATATTGGTATTTTCCAAATGCTGGTCTAGTTGCAAAAAAAAAAACAAACTCTGAATCAGCTGTTAGAAAGTCAGGGGAAAATTTATAACAAACTTCCAACCCTTTTTATTTTTGTAATAGAAAGAATAATTTTCTCATATTCTGAAATGAAAATCAAGATTCTTATCTACATCGTGTTTACTTGGTATTACTTACTTCATGACATGTGTCTTTGTAAAGCATCCTTGCTATATCAGCTTGTTCACTGTCCGCTGTAAATTAAAAATAAATGTTATGAACAATCATAGTATGATAACAGTGCTCACAAAGATTTACAGCTGTCATGTCTATGATTTTCATGCTATAATTGTCTTGCCTGAGAATACAAAACATAATTTAGTCACTTGGATTCCCCTTCCATTTATAATTTTCTAACAATCAGTTCCATATTTGTTTTCTCTTTCATATTTATATGCAAAAATACTGTTGGGAGCTTTTAAACTGAACAATACAAGTACGTGTCTGAGGAGCAGCAGCACAGAGACAGGATTGCTCTTAACATCGATCCAGTTTCTTTCTTTGCTAGTGTCTTAATCACATGCTGCAATTGTCCTAAAACATGGCGCTCTGCTATCACCACTTGACAGGAACATAGGTACAATCACATATTTCTGCTTAGAGCAATGCTTCACTGACTATTTATCACTATGTGTTTCCCTTTATATAAGAGATGAGACCTCTTTCCACCCTAGAACAACATAAGTACACTGTCAGAAGTCTGCAGTATAGACTGACTTACGACTTAGGCTGCAGAAGAAACAGAATGGCAAATGTGCAAATCATCACTAACAGATTTAGCCAGAGAGGATGTAAACAGTTGTGTAGTAGGTGGGCCAGAAAAGACCCCACGAAGTCCTCCTGCAGGTTACTTTGATTTTTAAGAGCTCTCAAATGACCCTAGCCACATTTAAGATTATCTAATACCAGATTCAATTCTGAACTTGTGAGCTTCCTACAAGGATAAATCAAACAAAGCAACAAGTAAAAGTAGCACTTTACCTCCATAGAAAATCACTGTGTTGTGTAGAAGCAGCTGAGCATCTGCTTTGAACTCCTCATAACTCCTGTACTTTCCTTCATTTACTTTCTACACAAAAGAAAACACAGGACTGTGAAAAAAAAATTCTTTTAAAGTGCTGTACTTGTTTCATGCAGAGAAGCTTTCACAGAAATCTGCATTATGCAACACAGATCAGAGACTGCCTTTCCTGCATACAGAAGGAATACTTACAACTCTGTGACATGGTTTGTTAGTACCTGAACAGACTCCGTTGGTCCCTTTACGCAATGCCCAGAAGTAAAGCAGGTGCTTTAATACCTGACTAAGTTTAAAAAAAAAATTCTCTTGGTTATAACCAAGAGTAGATTCATCATAAGATGTGGCCCAGAACAGTTCAAATGAAAATACATTGCCTGAGGAGAAGTTTTTGCATCTTAAAACACCAGCTAGTTTCAAATCAATGTTGACTGCCTTTATACTTCCAGGATCTTCAGTTGACAGTCAGTGTTTTCTGATGAAGGCTGATGTCTTAGTCTTCCAAACTCGTAATAAATGCCTACATGGAACCATGCAGTTCATTTTCCTAGTATGGTCTTTTGTCTGATGAGGAATGCAGCATTTTCAGTTGTGCTCTGTCAAGAACAACTATGAGAATTCCAGCCTTCAAACAAACCATCATCAGTTTCCAGGATGTTATCAGGGCCAAAAGACCTTCTGTGGAAGCAGGTGAAGGTGTCACAGTGACAGCGAGGCCTGATCTATTTTCAGGCTCAACCAGTGTTGCCAGTACTTCAAGTCAGCCAGTAGTGTTGGTCTCCAAAACTGCAAGTGAAGCTATTGTTTATCCATGTGTTTCAATAACAATAATAAAACAAAGGCTTTTCACATCTGTGTTTGCAAAGGGCAATATGCGCTACAGCATTGCACAGCAATCCAGTTGCAGAAATGAATAAAGATTAATATGCTCTTCATTTTGGTCATGTGCAGTTCATTTACGTGAATCATGGTCAGACCTTTGGTTCAGAAAAAAAGGACAACATATTTACTAGTACTTTATTTTTGGAACAATTAATGCAGAACAGATGTTTTAAGTGAGCCTTGTTTTTTCGTGATCAACAAAATGATTGGTTCTTTATGAATCATTTAGATGTTTATAAAGTTGCCACGTACACGAGACCTTAATGACTAAAATTGGAATATGGTCAAAAACACTGGGCCAGATACACAAACATGTGCCCTCAAGTCCAGATTCAGTAACTTAGACAAAGGGTACCAACTTTGTGCTTAAACGAAGGCACAAAGATTTCAGCTACCTACAGTTCCTAGTAAAACCTTACTACAAAAGGAATTGAGGATACTCTATGTCTGAAAACTAGGCAGCACTCAAAATGGTTTTACTTGGTTACCTATTTATGAGGAAATATGATCAATATTTCAGTATTGTGTCCAATGCCGGATACTATACTGAAATATTGATCATAAGGAGAATTAAACAGGATTAGTGCTTCAGTTCTTAAGGTTATCTTCACTGTTTGCCCTGGTTTTGGCAGGGTTGGAGTTAATTTTCCTCGCAGTAGCTGACATGTTTTGGATTTCAGATGTGAAGAATGTTGATAAATACACTGATGTTATGAATTGTTGCTTATGAGACCAAGGACACTATTCAGCTTTCCAGGTCTTGTTAATGTGCAGGTGCAGGAAGCTGGGAGAGATATAGCCAGAAAAGTTGACCCAAACTGGCAGAAGAGAGTATTCTATGCCATAAATGTCATGTTCAGTATAGAAGTGGGGGTTGGCTGGGGGGGGTACATCTCTCCCTCTTGCTCTTTTGCTTGCTGCTCTGTTTCGTTTCCGTGATCACTGCTCAGGACAGGCTGTATTGGTCATTGGGACATTGGATGGCGAGAAATCTGTTCATTTAGAATATTTTAGTATCCTTATATTCTATTATTATTGTAATTTTCTTTTGCTATTCTAGTAAACTGTCCTCATCTCAACCCAGGAGTTTTCCTTTCTTCCCAATTCTCTCTCTCCATCTGGCTGGAGAGGGAAAGTGAGTAACTGTGTGGTGACAAGGGCTAAGCCACAACACTGTTAAAAGACACCATAAACAGTGTGGAAGTTAGAAAGCAAGCCACTCTACCTCCTGTATAGTAGGAACATCAACAGCTGAGTGCACCAGCCTTCTATACATTGGGTGTTTGTTGTCCTTCCCTTTCTTGTTTAGATCTATAGCCTGAAAGGACCATGAGACAATGTAAGTTATTGCATTTAGAATCTGCTTAAAACACACACACACACACACAAAAGATTATAAAAATGCAATAGTTTGGAATATTTCAGGTGTGGAATACACAAGGTCAGACTGTAGATCCACAATCTGACATCTTAAAGTGTCTCAAACCTGAAAAATATCGCTTTCAGAGGAGCCACAGGCCCATGGCAGAAACTGCTCCTGCCAGAATGACACCAATCTGACCAATGAGACATGGTAAGTGTATGCTGAAACACACACACTGCTTATGACAGGGGAAATAAAATGACACTCTCTTGTAGCACTCCTCCCTGCACAGTCGCAGACGGCCAGCCACAATGCATTCGCTACTATGCAACCCAACACCTCAGTGAACTTCCCTGTTTCAAACTCACCCGCTCTTTCATACGAGAGACTATGAATCGCAGGTATGTGCTCATCTCTTGTTTACTTGTGTTTTTCTTCTTGATGCTCTGTCAAAGAAAAACAGGATCATATTATTATTTTAAACTTGACTTCAAAATTCATCCAATAAAGTTTTCTCAGCATCACAATATTATTTGAAAAGGTAACTTTGAATCACATATCACACAATTTTTTAGGGAAAATCTTTTCTGGGAAATTAGTAACACTAACATGTCACAACAACTATATATGTTGCTTTGAATTATGTCTGGGCTGAGGACTTCAGCTACAGAAGAAATACAGGTTTTATTTCCACTTGTGTCCATAATACTTTGTCAAAACCTCTCACATAAAAAAGTGTCCAATTAGAATAAAGCATTGAAGAAAGGCATTTTAGGGAGCAGTTTAAAATTTATTTAATGGTCTTTTTATTAGAAAGGCATTAATATTTTTGGTAAAGTAAGAAATTATTTTTAAAATAATATCCTGAACCCTCTATAAATTATGTGCTTACTAGGCAAAATTACACCATCTAGGAGGAAGTCAAATAGGTTCCTGTCAGTAAAAACTCAGAGCACTTTCTACTGCTTGAGGAACATAGCAGTTGCTGATTTTTGTTGTTCATCCTTCACAAAATCTAATCCAGATTCTGGAAAACAGACTGCTTCTTTTCTGCAGTTCAGGATCCAGAGTTTTTTGCTCTCATCTTAGACTAGTCTAGAGACTTATCCCCACCCTTCAAAGTCAGTCCAAGCTAGTGGGAACATACAGAAAACATGCTGCTAAAGAGAAGGTGGCTCTCTGCAAATGCCTAGCATGCTCTTACAAACCAGCCTTTCCAACTCCAGGTCACAGGAGCTGTGCGCAGTTCTGCATGGCCTTACACCAGCTGGCTGAAAAGTGCTCTCTCCTCCTTGCTTTTGCCTACAGTAGTTCTCCGAAACAAAAGCACAGTGAAACAACAGCATGGCTTCCAGGTCTGTTATCCTGAAGTGATTTCTAACTGCTCACATCTCTTGCAAAACCGTTCACTCCTCCTCACGCCTCAAAATGGACTGAGTGCCAAGCTGAATTCTCCCCTTCTCATGACTCACATCACCACCTGTATGCAAACTGTGTGGACCAAACTGGCTCAGTTACACCTGCATCCTCAAATTCTGATGGTCTTTAGCAAGATCCACACAATTGTGCAGATGACTGTTGCTTAGCAAACACAAGAAAAAACAGAATCCATGTCCTAATAGGTAGCTAAAAGAGGTATGAGGCTTATGAACTATTAATGACTACAAGTGTGCTATTTTTAACTGAATTACTTATATATGACTCTGAACATATAGAGGGAGCAGACACATGAGTACAGAGCAACTACTTTTATGTATTTATTTGGCAAGAGTAAAAATTATACATTAGAGTAAAAAAAAAGATAGGATTTGATTGTGTCTCCTCTGCTTATATTCCTCCTGCAAGACACTGAAGCACTGAAAAATCACAGGCTTGCCCTTGTGCTATAGCAAGTGTGCAACTTATACATCTCATGATGGTACTTACTGTCTCCTTCTTAAACCAAAATTGTACACAGCACTACCAATGAAGCTCTTTATTTGATTGCTTAACAGTATGCATAGGATCATTACAAACTGTGCTGAAATGTCAGCTCAGTCATGAACCTGTATAGATACTATGGTACGCACAATAACACTATAGCTTTTCCTGACAGGACACTACCACTGTTGGGTAAAACTCACTACTGTGAAAAGGACCAGCACCAGGTCTTTCTAACACTTACACTGCATTTAAGCATTTTTTTTTTCATAGTGTCAATGGTTCCCTGACCTTCCTTCCAAACTCTGGAATCAGACAGAATTTCGCCCTGCGCTGTATGTCTGAATCACCTTCTGTATATTCATGTTTTACTTTTCTGCCATGAGAGCGTGCATTCTGCTGGAATTCAATTCACCTATTCAGTTTTGCATAAACCAACATTGCTACTGCAAATGCAAACCCAAATGTGCATTAAATTATCTGCATTACGAAACACTGCTGTCATTTTGTCATTTTACGCACTGGAGTGCTGTCTGCTTGCTAATGACACAGCATTTTAAGACTGAAACTTATGAGGACACAATGAAATTCACTTGCACTGACTAGTCCTTCCACACCTCTTTTTCTGACATGGTTCTGAATTTATCATCCTTTGAAAGTATTTCAGAATTCATGCGAACCGTTTTTCATGCCCTGCAGGGCAAGACAGTTTGTAAGAGACTGTGTTAAGATAGATGGGTTACAGTCTTATTCTTCAGATCATGAGAAAAGATGGATAGCTGGCTTTCTATCACTATTGATGCCAGCAATTAATATCATCTTAAGCACGAATGAAAATTATATAATTAACTTGCCAAATCAGGCAAACTTGAATTTCTCCACTTTTCCTTCAATTCCCTACACTGATTTATTTTAAGAAAAATTTGATCTCCAGGTTCCTCTACTAAATGTTGAAAGGTAATGAATTTAGGGAATCAGAGCCTATGAGCCAGCAAAATGTCTTTTTATGGCAAGGTTGCTCACCCTTTGTAGAAAGCAAGTTATAGTCCAACCATTTTATTCTCTTTTCAACAAAGATTAGCCCTTTAGGAGGCACCACTCAAACATTCTTTGGAAGCTATAATAGAAAATGTGTAGTTTTAAAATAAAACCACCCCTACTTTGTATTTAGAAGACTTGTAGTGTTCTCAGAGAAGTCAATCTAGAGGCACTTAAAGTAAGAAAGTAGATAATACTAGATAGGGGATGTGATTTGTGTAAAATCTATTTATATTGCTCTGACACAAGAAAATATACCCACTTCCAGGTCCCTTTATAGCCAGAGTGATATAGAAGCAAATATAAATGAAAATTAGATATTTTAATTTCTTACTTTTGGGAAACAAAACCAGTGATGGTGGCTTCTGAATCTGTAAAAGTGGCAAGATCCACTGCATATCTTTTCCCACAGTCAGATCTACTACGATATGCTATTGCTAACCTCATTACTTAAACAAGTTTCTTTCAAGGGCACTGCTAAGATTCAGTCCTGCCCCCAAAGCTTATCAGGATCTTTATACTTGTAGATACCCTATTTGTAGGATGCATGATCTTAATACAGGACTGTACTAGGTCTGGCTGGGATGGAGTTAATTGTCTTCATAGCAGCTCATGTGGTGTTGTGGTTTCGATTTGTGACCAAACCAGTGTGGATAACACACTGATGTTTTAGCTCTTGCTGAACAGTGTTTGCCCAGTGTCCTGGCCTTCACTGCTTCCCACTCTGCCCCCACAGTGAATAGACTGAGGGGTATGCAAGAGGTTGGGGAGGAGACACAATCAGGCAGATGACCTAAACTAACCAGAGATATTCCATGCTGTATAACGTCATGCTCAGCAACAGAAAGGGAGAGGAGAGGGTTTAAGGGAGTCAGCCATCTTTTGCTCAGGAACTGGCTGGGCATCAGTCTACCCATGGAGGGTGGTGACTGATTGCCTTTGCATCACTTTGTTTTCTTCTTCCATTTCTTCACCTATTGAACAATTTTCATCTCAACCCAAAAGTTTTCTTGCTTTTACTCGTACTTTTCCTCTGTCCCACTGGGAGTTGGGGAGAAGTGAGAGAGTGGCTGTGTGGTGTTTAGCTGACTACTGGAGTCAATCCACAACAATGCTGACTCCTAAGTCACACCATTTTCTAGAGAAATCTGCAACCCTTCTGCTTTCAATCACCATAAACTGAAAGGCTTGGTCAGGCATATGTGTTTACATAGGGGATGTAGGAGTGAAGTAATAACCTTCACAATAGCAATCCTCATGTAGAAGATTAATGAGATCTGGTAGATGGAAGACCAAGGCTGCAACCTAAGTCTTTGCTTGTGGGTGCAGGAAATACCTTATATATGCCTTATTCTCTGTGCCACATTTATTTATTAGAAGCTGGTACCTGAAAGTTGGATTTAAATTGCTTTTTGTATTCAGTATTCCAGATTAATAATACTGCTTAGCTGTTAAAGAGAGTAGCGATATATTGCACTGTGCACGTGTGGCTTATTTAGCAATTCTGACATGCTTATATTGCACGAACTCAACTACAAAACTTTACGAACCACAGGAGGTTAGCTGCAGTGAGGGGTACTGCCAAGAAACACTCCATCCCGCAGTAGCATCATTTATGATGAAATGACTGTCCTTTGCACCCTGAGTTAGCACGTAGCTCTCAACTCCCGGGGTGACAATGGTCACTATGCTGCAGTTGCTGCAATCTTTCATTTCAAGAGAAAAAATTAAAGAAACTCTAAGAAGTGCAAGGTGTTAATGTCACCATTCTGTCTAGCTATAAGCATTTAAATTACATTTTCTCAGTGTAAACAGATTTCCCTATAATCTCCCATTAACAAATATTTCTTTCCCTTCCTCCCTCAACTATCATGTGTATACACACATCAAAGAGCTTCATTTCAGTTCAGTGATGGATTGGGTGAAGGCTGCTCAATGACAGATACGTGTTTCTAAGGCAGCAGTTCTGTTTTCAGAAGCATTTCAGGTTTCTAGGGGTATATCTGCAGAGGGGAAATATGTGCATGAGTCTAACATACATCCACCACTGCTGTTTAGAAACTCTTTGCTTTACGCCCTGGCCCTTGGATTTTTTTGGGGGGCTTAAAGTTCCAGAGGAATTTGATGCTACATATGGAAAGCTTTACTGGTCTGCCACTCCCTCAAACTCCCAACCCTCAGGTCCTCAGGTTTCCTGTACCGTTAAGAAAGGCACATGGGATGGGTGTCAGAGCAATCACTGTGCCAGAAAAGCATCTGCATGAGCAGAATATCATGTAAGAACTGCCTTTTCCAAGGCCATATACAGTTACACTAGAGTTTTCAAAGCATTAGGTGCTTTTGGAAATGCTAAACCTGAATCCACAAATCGGTTTGTACTTGTATGGTGCATTGAGCACCTTCTGAATATGAAGCATCATATGAATTAAATATGCTTTTACACACAGAGAGAAGGTGGTAGGAGGCTCAAAGTGGAGGTTTCCCAGTTTTCTCACTGCTGTGGACAAATTCCTTTCTATTTTATTAAATATGCCCTATGCAGTGCCCAGTTCTGCTCAAGGGTGCACGCAGCTGCAAGGTGAACGGCCGAGCTCTAACACCTCCCCGGGTGTGGGCTCTACACACCGAACCATGTGGTGCTAATATCAGTCCTACACTAGGACCTCCCTTCACCCACCAATCCATGGCTACTATTTGTGTGATTATGCCAAATCCTGTTTATGGAATATGTTTCATCATACAGTTATCTAACAAACTCCTGCCATAACACCCCATAAAGTACGTCAATCGAGCCATATTCTTTCTTCTTTCCATTTTACATTAACCGTCTTGACTGACAGCTGGTACCTAAAACACTCTGATCTAAGTACATGAGTTATTTCACTTAAGTAACTTTCATCTTTCTGTGCTTCTAACTTTGTACTGTTTGACAATCTCACTTGTCAAATTATGTCTAACGTTGATTGTGAACTGCACGATGGAGTATTGTTACGTACCTATGAAATGCTTAGTACAGTACCAGAACTCAGAAATAGCCCATTTATAGAATAATTATCAACACAGCATTTAATATCTTAAGCTCTACAGTTTACTCTCATATATATAAAAAATAGAAATATTGAAACATCCACTATGATAGGTAAATTGGTTGTAACTCTTTGAAAAGCACATGCATGGAAAAGCAATCTCTGATCAGATGATTGTAAAAAAATGAGTAGTCAAGTTAAGTCATATGAATAATTCTTTCTTTTTGTTTCACAAATTAAAATATATTCCTGTGGGACAAACTATATATCACCATGCATAATTTTGGTTTTGTATAAAATTAGTTTTAAATTTGAATTTAAAAAAAAAAAATAACAATAGCCAGTCACCCCAACATGTGACCAATATTTTCCTGTTTAGATTTTTGTATATATCTATTTCACCCCAAAAAAACCCCTAGTATTTTTGCAGTAATTTCTGTAGTCTTTAGGTATCAAATTAACAGCTGGAGAAAATGAATTTCCTCCTTTTACCTAACCAAAGAACAGCAAAAATTGTACAAATCTGCATCCTTCAGAGATCAGATTGACTAACCCTGTCTTGAATGGACCATTCCACTAGTGGGAAAAGGTTGATGTAATCTCTAATTTCATTCAATATTGAGTCTTTATCTTGTGACCTGTCTACCAGGAATTCTGCTGATAATACCAATTTATTTCATTTAAGACAATGATTAGTCAGCAGTCAGGGAAATTTTTCAATCACTGCAATGTGGTTTGAACTGAACTTTGTTTGACTCTTGACTCCTGCTGAGAATTATGTAGGGTACAAAACATTCAGATTGGTACTGTCAGGCTAAAAAAAAAAAAGTCAGGAACTGTACATTCTTGGTGATGGGTGCAGTGGAGAAAAACCACAAGCAGGGAAACAGAGTTCAGAGCAAGGTTTGCAAGGGACTTTTATAAACGCTATCGGAGGAAAAATATTTTAGAGTTATGAACAAATCCTTGGCAATGTCCTTTATAAAATGTTTCTGAGTAGTCAAGTGTGCAAGACAAAGCTGCACAGGTTGATTGAACTAGTACAACCAGCAATTGTGAAATGAATAATCCAAAGGCTTGCTGACCTTGGCAGCATTACAGAAGCAATCTTTACATAAGAACAAAGTGTTCTTAGATTATTTCTCCCAATATATTAGGTTTCAAACGTACTTTTACTTCACCATTGTAAAGAGCTTTGAAACCCCCAGGTGAAAAGTGCCATGTCCAGTTACAAGACTAAAGTATGAAAATACATGCATCTCTTTGTCCCAGCTATTACTTTTCTTGAACATACATATTTACTGCTGATAATGCAAAGTAAAACCCATTGCTATTATGCAAGATAGTTAAGCTCTGTTATGTCCTCTGGACATCAGCCAGGGCTCTCCAAATTACCACCATTTTTTCAATATAGGCCTCTCTCCTGCTTTTAAAATAGAATTAGAGCACTCATCTCCTAGGAAGGTGGGGAGAAAGCAGTGGAAGAGTACTGAAGCTTGACACAAGGATGCTAACTCCCATGCCAAGCAAGACCTCTCCCTCGCTTCCAGGGACGATCCAAGCCTCCTTAGTCCAAGTTTGCAGAATTAGGGCTTGAAGCGATTCAAATTAATTACAAGGAAAGTAGGAGCTGCCAGCACGGAGGAAACCACGATGCTATAGCATTCAAAATGGCAATATGCACAAAAATAGGTTGATCATTATCTGAGGCACTGAGCAAGACAAAGATCTCTGGGGCAGGAGGTATTTAAGAGCCCCTTAAACCTCTGCTTAGTCTTTGTATAACAAAAAGGGACCCAATACACAGAAAGAGAGACACAGTGCACGTGGTCTGAGTTTCGTAGGACTTTTTTCAACGTAAATACTTGTTTAATATCATTGCCATAAAGGATTTCAAGGCTCCAGGATGAAATTCAAACAGATCTCAAAGCTGGCCCCCTACATATTTCTGCATATTTCATGCAATGATTCAGCATCCCATTCTGACATCATCCGTCTTACAAGATAAATGTTAAAAAAGCCATTTACATTCCTTACTCTCACCAGGTGTCATCTAAAACTTTTGGTAAACTAGAGTGGAGACTGAATCCAGTTTACCGAATTTTAACTATTTATAAGAACTATCAATACTTATTATGAGAATGAATTAAAGAGATTTATTTAAAAATCTGAAAACAATTCACCTATATATATGGCTATTGTTTCTTTCTAACAGAGGGAATATTGAGTAGCTAAATTAAATGCTAGTAATTCAACACTGAGAGATACAGTACATGTCCTTATTTTTAACTGTTTATTCCCTGACACTACTTCTTTTTCATCCCTTTCCACTTCTTGGGGTAGGCTCGATTTTCTTGCTATTTCCCTAAACCCTCAGAGCTCCCAATCAGAGGCAACAGGCAACCGTTTTTTTACAACTGGTTGTAAGGCAACAGCAGTCAGAAAGTGCTGTTTTGAAACAAAACAATCCACGTGTTTTCAAACACTGGTTCTCCATACTGTGAACCCTTAAATTCCTTGCAGCACGGATCACCTGAAGGTCAGTCTGCTGCTCTACAGCTAGAGCTAAGCTTTTAGCAAGGGAATTTCCTCTCCCTCCAGCAATCTAAGGCAGAGTGCAACTGGCAGTTTTATGCCTTTCTATAGCAATAATTTTATCTTTAACATTCATATGCATTATTCCCTCCATTTAAGGAAGTCTAGGAATGTGCTCCACTGGGGGAGGTGATGACGACAGTAAGGAGACGTATCTAGCTGATTGAAGGGCAGGTACCAGTAAGCACCATCCTGACTAGAATGTTTAGTCTTCTAATGCATGTAGACAACATACCTGCTCATTCTTGGAAAGTATATTAAAAACACTCTTTGCTGTCTCCCTACCATAGTCATAAAAATAGCAATATAGATATGGATGCTATGGGTGAAATTCAGATTGGTCTTTTTGCACCAATAGAATACACAGAAGTAAATGAGAAGTAGGATTTCTCCCCAATTTTTTTGATACTGCCCTCATCAGTAACATGGTTGTGGCTTTACAATATAAAAGATTATTCCAATAAAATATTAAGAATGCAGTTATCAAAATATAAAAAAGTTACATTATGATTCATTAAAATGATGTTAAGGAAAAACAGTAGCATGTTATACAGCAATTTGTTTACTCATGTTGAAGATTTCCACAATATACTGCATTCACTCGTGGCATACAGACGTACACACATTCCCACACAGTATACTGTGTGTTCAAAAGCATAGATAAAACTTGCTGGAGTCTTCAAAAATGACCATCTGCTACATGCACCATATTTTGGTATCTGTACAGATGCTCTAGGTATGTACCATCATTTCAATATTCAGTTCTTTATCCATTAACCTGGCCAGACCATCTGGACACCTTAATGAATCTATTAATGAATATCAATCCTCTAATCAGCACATGAAATCTCATAGGTACTCACCCTGCAAACTGGGCACTGCCAGTGACTACTGCTGTCTCTAAGCCTGAACTCATCAGACAAACACTTGGAATGATACACACGAAAACACAGGTCACATATCAACACCTCTCCAGGCAAATGGCATTCAAAACAATACCAGTCATGATTTTCTGTTTCCCAGTCCTACAAAAAATACAAAATATTTTGGTATGACATTGTGTCAAAATCTGCAGGAACTAAGAACAAAATTGATATGTCTTGAAATCCAGCAGCAATTAGACATTATAAACATTTTAAGAAGTGTATAATGTTTAAAAAACAGGGGAAAACCTACATGCTTAAAGATCTTCATCAGTTTAATACACACTAACTCCAATAGAATATGAATGCCAAGTTTGAGTTTTTTTTCAAGTGTCTGATTAGTAACAACTTCAAATATGAGCTCTGTCCACAATGAAAAGTGGGTTTGTTTTCTACCTTTGTTTAAAATGCTTATTGACCTCTCTGTATTAGACTACAAATGAAAGTTTGTGCACCTCAACAGACCATACCTATTTCCTTGGACTATATCTCCTTAGTTCGATTGTTACAGTGTGCTTTCAACTGTAATTTTCTGAAGGGTGGCCCCTTCCAGTCTTCACTCTCTTAAAACTGACAGCTTTTCAGTATCAAAGTGTTGAGTTACAAGAAATAAATGAAATCATGAACCTATTACTGCAAGAAATGTTTCTGCTACACACTTCCAATGCAATTAAAAAAAAATAGAAAATGTTTCACTTGCAGTGCCCAATAGCACCACGCTTACTCCTGAAATGTTCTAGAGAAGACAAAGGATATGATTCTGCTGATGCACAGACGTCTTTAATAAACTCTTCCTTGAAAATTCAGCCCCAACGGCCAAATTCTGACCTTTGAAACACATGCACAAGCTTTGCTGAAGTAAATGAGAGCAGCATGCATATAATTTGGAGGCAGAATTTTGCTCTAGGAATCTATAGTACTAAAACCAGACTGAATTGCCAGTGGCCACCATTCAATGTTTGTTTGTTTGTTATCTGAAATGCCACACTTTTCCCTACACTTAGAAGACAAAATAGCTGTCATATATGAGATAAAACTCCCAATGCCTTTTCATGTCAAATGTCACTTTTCAATGGGTTCAGATCTCTGAAAAAAAATTACTCCTATGCTTCAATAATTTATCCTGATAAAAATCTGACCAAGCTATTTTTAATGTCATGTTGTAAAGGTGGAGTTAGCAATTCCCACCAACTGCCAGAACTGGCATTTGTCCGATTCTCATTTTCCTGTGCCCGGGAACTACGGTCATTTAAGTCCTTGTGTGAGAAGTCTCCTCCAACGGAGCAGCATAAGAAGTGCTACACAGAAGTGGCATTTCCAGTCCCTTACACTGAAGAGCAGTCGTGTTGTGTACAACAATTCATCCGACCAGAGCCCCTCATGATTTAGGGACAGCCTCAACCCAGACTGCCTACACTGAAGTTTATATACCATGAATGCTGGACTGCAGGGACAGTAAGTTTAGGGGAAAAAATCCCAAACAACCCTTAAACAATTATTTTTTAACTCAGAACGTTGCCCTCCTTTGCTGTTCAGATTAACAGTGTAACTTGATTCTTCTGTTATTTCTTCTCATTCAATTTTACTTTTAAATTCTGTCTGTCTCAGAATAGCATAACAATACCACCAAATTTGGCTACATAGAACACATTCTCATCTCACCAAATCTTTACCCTTTCTACAAAGTCCAGTGGCAGTGTACTTTGGAAGCCTTTCTTTACAATATTTTAGAAACAACTAAAGATACTGCATTGTCGAGGTACTTGGTTTGCCTGTAGACTGAGAAAAATCAGGATAAAGTATTGCTTTATATTTCTTTCATATTAAGTGTGATACTCATCTTCTTCACAAAACAAAAAAAAAAAAAGGAATCAGATGGCAGTAAAGGGCCAATTAAGCAAGAAAAAGAATAAGTTTTGATTAAAGATCTACCCAGATAAAAATCAAACTGAGAAGACCTTAATAGGTCCTGGCTACTAAGGAATTTCACCACAGAATCAGGATTCCAGGATTCTTAATTTTTATTCATGCTAGTTACTTATTGGTATATCCCAGATATTCCTTTGTTAGGAAATATGCTGGCAAAGAGATATGGAATTTCATAAACATATGGAAATATACTTGCCAGCAAGGAAAATCATACACTCAAGCCAGAAACCATGACGTTAAATAAAACACCAGAAGAAGCTTCCTTCAGTATTTATACCGTAAAGTTTTGAAAACATAATTATTTCCAAATATAATCACCCAGGTTTTTCACAGAAAAGATTTTTAGTTTAATGCAGTATATTTAGTGCAGAAGTATATATAAAACATATTATGCAATATATTGGAAAAGTTAATAAAGAAAATAAAAAAGGTACATAGCCCTTGCGAGCAACTACACTATTGACCTCAATAGCAAGGGCAGAGGCATTAATTTTGCTCCAACAGCAATGAGATGTTATTGCTTCTCTCGGTGTACAGAAGTTTGAATGGGAGGAGAACGTGCTCCCGGCACATCTATTTCATGCGGGAGAGCAGATTCATTTAAATAGCTCAAACTCTGACTGTCAGTGCTGGGGGTAGGACAGGTCAAAATTCTCCGGCAGCTGCAAAGACGGTTGTGTCTGCATGTACTGGGCACACCACCAGGTGTCAGCAGGCACTCCGAAAAGGAGTGACTAAAGGGCACCCATCGGAACAGCATCCTGCACCGTAACGTGTGAGTAACCACTTCCAGCCCCCGGGAGAGAGGGAAAACCGGCAAACTACATACATACATAATGCAGACTGAACTCAGAATTGGAAGTGATATGGATGATGGTGGTGGTTAATATAGCAAACTAAGCTATCCTAATGGAAGACAGAAACGTAATAGAAAATATGACAGAATTCAAAACCACATAGTGCAAAAATTGTTCACCTTGTTTTTTGCTGCTGTCTGGGAAAAAGGCTGCATACCGTAGGCCTTTCAAAATAAAAACAAAACAAACTTTGTAGCTATACTGTAAGCCATCCGATTATCAGGATATACACAAGGCTAGAAAGAATTCATGCACAGTGACCAGGAAATCAATGTTACGTCTAACATCTGGCTGCATACATTTCCTCCTGCATTTCTGAATGCCTAATGCTTTCACCACGTTTTGTTTGTTTTTAAACATCCCACGAACTTATATCATTAAAAGAACCCAACACCCATCTTCTTCCCCATATACACACCCACCACCAGGCCAACTTAAAAATAACCAACAATATTAATGATTGTTAATTAATGCACTCTCTTTGATACACCAACCTTCTCTGAGCATTTAAAAAAGATCTCTGTAACACAATTTCCTGCATAGGGAGTGGCCCCACCAAAATCAAAGCCATACCTTCTTTGCTGCACATTACCAAAGATTAAGCTATCACTTTATCAATAAAACTCACAGTCTTTATTTGTGTATAAAAGGTGACACATTTTCCTGGGGCCATGCAGAATGAAGGAAGGATCTCCACCACAGGGACTCAATTTGCCAATATCCTTATTTCCTGACGCAGGGCACGGAAAACCTCTTGGGTCACCGCGCTGGGTCACACGAAGGGAATCCTCCGCCGGCAGCACCCGGCCGCCCAAGCTCAGCAGTTCAGCGGCACCCAGTGACTGGCCACAACCCCCAAGAGGGAGCGGATTTGGCAGCAAAGCTGCATAGCTCAGATGTAACAGGAGGCCTTCCCCCTTCATTTTACTCAGCAGCCTACTGCATTTGTAGATACATGCATCAGCAGGGCAGCAAATGTCTGTTTGGGGGATTGTATTTAATAGCCAAAGAGCTATGCTCTGTTAAGCAGAGTGGGACCTTGCAGTGATACGGGTCACTTGTGGTCACTTGTTCTTTATATTCAAATGAGTCAAACATTACATCATAAAGGTCACTTTGCTCTGACATAAACAGTTGAGAATTCTCAGCACTATGAATGAAACAATGCAACAATTTTGAAAATATGGCTTAATTTATGACTGATAAATAAGCTTAGTTTTTTGTGATTTGTCTTAAGTAGGTTGTCTTAAAGCAAATACATAAACTTATTCTGGAAGTACAGAAAAATAACATGGGACAGAAAATGTCAGACTATGCAGAACATTTGACAATTTAAATACAGATAAACCCAACAGAAAAGAATGAATCATCATGTTGTAGCCTTTACTGCAGAATAAAATATATAGTTGTTGTCAAGGAAAGAATAATTTTAGCACATAAAGAAAATGTCCATTATAATGCAAATATATGTGGAAAAGAAATGCTTACTCATTAGTAATGGAGATTTACTTAGCTGTAATTGAAATAGGGAATCTGTATGTTGGAGAATGTGACATCCTGCTGCACAATTAGCATACCATTAAGAAGGAGCTGTGAAGCACATACTGACAGTAAAATTAACAATAACTTAAGAGGTCACAATTGTAACTATTAGGTCACTTCCAAACCTTAGTAAGCCCATAATTATAGTAAAAAAAAAAAAAGAGGTAAAAACAATTAGTAAAATTTTATTTTCCTATAAATTATATGTAGGTATAGCACACTTTCTTAGACTTTGTCTAAAAGGACCACTTTGCCTTTTTATAATGCATACCATTAACATAGCTCATTTCTTACCTGTTAATTTGTTTTCTCCAAGTCCCTTAATGGTAGCCCAGATACTTGGTATTAAGTCAGTCTAGTATCAGGTGGAGAGAGGAAAAGGGAGGGGGAAAAAAGGCAAAACTCTATTCATGAAACTCCCCTTTACGGGGATACGCTGGTTTCACACTGTTGAACCAAATTTCCCAAACCATCCAAATGATGGATATCCTTTGGACCCAATCAGTAAGCTAAAAAAAAGAAAAGGGTCACATAGATGGGAAAAACAATTATAAGTCAGTTACCTTTTTGGCACAATAATGTTTATTTATGTATAGTATACATACAGTTCTGTTGTCCTAAATGCAATGTGACACAAATGAAGGAAAGCATTTTCCATGGAGTTCATGGTTCCCAGCATTTCCCATGTGGCACCTGTCGCATCACACTCTTTGGACTTTTTTTTTTCCAGATGTTTTGCGTCAAGTGCTTCTCCAGAGTTTCTTTGCTGCTTACCTATGCACTGCCGTGGTGTTTGTTTCTCTATACCTCTCATCCACATGCATGCACACACACCTCCTTCCAGATCACTGGAGTTTCATTCAGACCCACCTGTGCGCAAGCTCATGGTCAGCCTGTGTAGTATCTATGCTTTAACACTCCCTAGAGCTCCAGCTGTCTAGTGGATAAAGAACTTAAAAAAATTTTTCACATTTAGTCTAAAGGAAGAGTATTAGCAGACACAGTTGATTTCACCCATTTTGTATCCTAAAAATACTTTTGGTCTGCCACAGTGGTGGAATCTAGAATGGCAACAAGGTTCATGCCAGCAGAAAGAAATAGTTTACAAAATATAAACTATTTTAAAACAGTAGTATTTCCATGGTACATTTATGTCAAAGACATTTTCAAATCACCAACCCAAAACTTTGGAGTAATCTTTTCCTGACTATTGCATAACCCTTTAGAAAACTGAAAAGGATATCGATGAATGAGTTCCTACCATTTTTCAGATTCCCATTCCTTTGACATCTAACGAGACAGGCCATGCCCAATTTGAAGACATCATTTCTGAGGCAAATGCTCCAGATTCTGGTATTTTAGGATTTGTGAATAGCCATAAGGAACAGTTCTTTCTCTTCTCCCCACCTCCATCAGCTTCAACATCACAGTTCTTTCAACTTTCCCACCTTCAGCTAAGAGAGAAGCTTTTAAAATCTTAGATTGTTCTATTAAGGTTTCTTTGTTGGCTTTCAGTATCTCTTCACTGGAATCCAACAAAGTCGACTACCATATCAAGTAGAAAGATACATTGAAAGAAATGCCTCCCACAAGAATTACACATTACTTTTTTCACATCTTTCATTTTGCTTTAGGTTATGCAACCTACATGCATCATCATCTGCTGTTGGGAAGTAATTCCATTCTTCTGTACTCAGTCTTTCAGATTTCAAACTTTATGCTGTAAATGAAAAGTCTTCATTATAATAATAAGTGGTGGTATTGCATTCTAGCATGGGTGTATCTACCATACACCTACATACATCTTCTATCTTCTATCTATCTTCTTCACTATCACTTAAGGAGAGGACCAAGTCCTCTCCTTAAGAGGTGTCAGAGGATGCTGCAGGAACTTATGCCCCCATTCACATTAAACAAAGCAGTATCTATTTATTTCTAAATACATTCTCCATTCTTAATCAGTCAGTTCCTTTCTGTGTTTTTCAGGCAGCACCTGTTCTCATCAAAGCTTTCTCGATTAGACATGAACTTTACTATAGATAATTTTTAAAATTTTGAGTGCTTTTGCAGTCTTTATGATTCCGAATATAAGGAACCACTGTAGGGATACACTGCTATGTGCACTCTTGTTCTCCTGTACAAAACCTATACATTTGCTGTAAACAGCTACTGCACACTTAAGTTATTTGCTTGTTCACCAATGCTTCTGTCGAAGTGTAAATATCAGAATCTGTGCCCCATATAAAAGGCACTCTGAAACAGGCTCAGACAAGAGCAGTTGTAAGGGCCCTTAAGAACTGTGGAAATGCTGAACCCTGCTCAGCTTTGAAAAGTCTCCCCTTGCCCATTTATCCACCGCTTTTGCAATCCTCTTGAACTTACAAGTAACTGCTCTGTAACAAAGGAGTTTTACAAAACGTGACGGTTTATCGGCAGGCGTGGTCGGACTGGAGCCTTACTCCATTTTTTTAGAGAGGAAGACTAGCATGTGCACCTTGAACATGCACACTGGCCTCTTTTTTTAAACAGGTTATATCTTGTTGGGTACAGTAGCCGGTAAGAAATCTTCAGCCTATCATGGTTCCCTAGCAGATGTATTGGTTTTCACTCAGACACTAGCATGCATCAAGTACTACCTGGGTTGAACAAACACGATGAGTCATGGAACACCATTCCCAGTATTTTTTCAAACGCAGTGGGGACACTGTGTATGTTTTTTGCCAGAGGTCCTAGCGTGCTGTGAGGGCAGTCCTCCTGCCCTTTGGGTCAGCCGTCTCTTCAGGCCACAACACCCCTGGCTCCATCTATTCCTTAGCGAGCACGAATCCTCCTGAATCTGCTTTTATCTTTTCATCAGAACGACAGGTTAGGCTCCAGATTGAGGAAGGCATGATTAATTCCTTGATGGCTCAGAGGACTTATTCCATCTTTGCAGCAGGTAAATGGAGAGCTAGCTGTTTAATAAAGTATTTCCCTTTTATCATTGCTGTACAGGATCCATACTTGATCAGGATTATCGCTTTACAATTATAAAGTTTTGTAGATCATCCCATGTTTTACATTTAATGTTAGAGTCATGCATTAGAGTAGATTCAGCATCAAAATAAGCTTATTTTCTTGCCAGTAGTTTCCTTGTATGTATGTATTTACTAGACACATCGCCTCCTGGTTTGCATCTATTTTTTTTTCCTACTGCTTTTGCTCATCAAAAGTGCTCAGCAAATAAACAAGCATCTATCTCTCCTTCAAAGCCAAAAAGACTTCAGCAGCTAGAATTCCTTTATGAAAATTGTTTCACTTTATCTTCTCCTTCCTTTTCCAGAAACTTCCACAGCAGGTAGCTACAATGACGTGTGCTTTTACAGACAGGATAATCAGCTGCCTTTATAGATCCTTTGCTTTGATGACCTGGGCTTCATCATTAAAATGGATTTCCATAAACCGACTCGGTAAGACACTTTGAGGTATTCATCACTCATATTTTATCACAAAGAAATCCAAAGCAATTATGAGTTCATATGTCCTCAGAACTACATGGTATCTTGCTTAATTTCAATTACTTCTATTTATTTATTTATTTATTTATTTATGTATTTATTTATTCAGTTATCACAGCCAAGATTTTCATAAACTTGGCAATTAACTGGGGTTTTTTTTTACATTATTTTTAATTTCTCTCATTTTAGAAATCAGTTTTATTCTAAAAAGAACCAACAGAAAACCATCAGTCAGGAGACAGACCAAAATCTCCTTCTCTGTAGGGCATATTAAACACAGACATATTTATAGGCTCATGATAATCCATTTCCATTTTCTTCACTGATAACTGCTTCCTCCTCGGATGCACTGATGCAAGAAGACTCAGGTTCTGCAGTGAATTCCACAGCCTCTCAGAACACTTTTGGCATTCTTTCATTAAATTTAATCTGCAAACCTAAGTTTGTCTAATTAATTTATTGTCAGTTTGTCTTAGAAGTCTTCTGCTTCTGGCAGGAACCACCAAAGTCTTCTCTGGATGCCTACCAAGACAGGTAGATTTTTATTCCCTCTCCTACCTTGTAGTTACGTTCTGGACAACTCAGGGTGATAGGCTACAAAGTGTAGAGCCAGTCTCCAGCTCCCAGAGCTAAAGAAGAAGCGAAGTTTTTTCAAGAAGCGTAGTAGCATGCCAGCAACCAAAATGACTGCTAAAACCTCTGTCGCGCTTATCTTCTCAGCCTATGAGTGGCAGTCCTGAAGCAATTAATAAATCTCAGTTTCCCTCCCAAGAAGATCATGTTTGGGTAGCAGTAGTTTACATTATTTGAGGTGAGACAATAAAAATATTCTCCTTCAGGATACTAGAAATAGAAAATAGTTTCAAATTAAAATATTCATTTTCTTTCTTCATGTTCCAACAGAGTTCAAGGTTAATAGAAACTTTCAACTTATCTCCTCAGAAACTGGATTTGCTTCTGCTATTAATGTCACAATTTTTTACTTAGGTTGAGCCAAGAGGAGGTTTGTAGGCTGTTTTTATTAGGGAGATAAATCAGTGATGAAGTGAAGTATTTATCAGGTGTAATGCCTTTTATTTCCACATTATGTATGTGAAGGGTTTTTTCCCATAGAAAGAAGATGAATCCAGACCAGAAAGAAATTATCTCTTTGCTGGTAGCTCCAAGTCTTCTTCCAAGAACTGTGCACAAAAAGGGTCTCCCTCCTGTTTTGTTTCTTAAAATATGTTCACATTGCTTTTCTGGCCTTATCTTCTACATGGAATTTTGTAGTGTTTTTCTAGGTTGATGTTTCTGTGCACAGAGAAACATTTTATCTGAATCAACAGCAGGATCTCCTACATCCTTTGCTTAAATCTCTAACTTCTTGTCTGTGTCCCCTGTGCTGTAGGTGTGGCTGGTATTGTTTCCATTGTCAGTGATACAAAGGCATGAGGGCTGCATTTATTGTGAATGAAACATGAATATTAATAAGCCCATCAGCTTCCATGAAGTTTTATTCAGTGACCAGCATGACATAATAACAAAAGATTCAAAATCATTGCCAGAGACGTAGAGCGTTTTGAACCCACAAAGTTAATAAAAACAGCACTACTAGGTCAGGGTTGGCACAAAAGAGGGGGAAAAACCCAAGATGTATTCAGAACAAACTCAAGATGTACTGATCTATGTCATCTAGGCCGTCAGCATAATTTAAGTCCCATGACGGAAGCTTTACAAAGACCAGTTTGACTAGTTTACTTCAAACTCCTAAGTACATCATCATTCTTCAAAACACTCTTTCAGTTAGAAAAAACATTTTGTAAAATCTGTGAACATCATCAGTATCTCAACTCAGAACAGTGAGTGAAAGCCTCAAAGAAGAATGCAGCATTACATTGATTGAGTTTTTAAGTCAAGCTGACAAAGCTGGGAGAGGCAACGGAAGATGCTGATGAGGTTGTTTTACCATTTTAAAAGAAGTACCATATCTTAAGTATGCAGTAAGATGGACTCTACTAGTGTCACCTGTGGTAATATGAAGATCCTCCAAATAGCATGGCTCGTTTTTTTAGGGGATGAAAAAAAAGGATGAGCAGAGGAGAGGGAAGAAATACTCCTGAACAGATGGGAAAAGAAAAATAAGATTGGAAAAGGAATGCAGAGAATTGTTCATGATTCTTAACCCGTCTGGAGACAAGAAGAGCCAGGGGAACACCAGTGAGGCCATTCTCATGAGGTGCATGCTAACAGCCTTAATGCAAAGACAAAGGAGGGTCTTGGCTTTAATGCAGCAATAACTTCTCCTAATACTAATTTTTGGCTTATTAATAAGCAGAATTTTACACTAGTGAACTTTGTTATGATAATTTGCAATAAAAATCATTGCTTTTAGTACACAGTGCATTGATATGGTAGCAGTCTCTTGGCAAAATGAGGTCTGAATGATGGGACCTTACAGGATGCAAAGACAGACAGCAAAGAAAGATTCAAAGAGTTCCAGAAGCTATTTCCCTTGAGTGTTCTCATGTAACTAGACTGTTACGTGGCCTGACCCTCAAAGCCTCCTCGTACTCTCCCTGAGGTGTGGAGTAGGAGACGGAAGCCAGTCTGAACTTTTCTCTCCCACAGGATAATTTATTAACTCTTTGCATCAGTGAAACACCAAATGTACTTGCACAATAATTAGGAATCTACCTGGAATGTTCCAGCCTGGAAAATCCTCAATTTGCTACCATATGTGAGAAACAGTAACTATCATGTTTTGGGCTATGTTTGGCTCTGGATCAGTGAATTCACACAGGACTTCAGATTAAAGGCAATACAGATGGATAAGACAAATGGAGAATTCTTTTAAAGACTGAAGGAAATTTTTCTTCATTTGGTGTGACATGTTCTTCCGCTTTGTGCTCTCTACTTGTAAGAGCTTTCATGAGAAAGGCACTGGCTGTCACTAAAGCTGTTTCATATTATCCTTCTGCTCCTGACCAAAATGAATGGGATGCACATTAAAACCACCCCTCAACCTAGTTAGCTAGAAGTCCCTAGCTTGCTAGCAATAACTGGTAGCTATGTAGGTTGTTTTTGTTTTGAGGTTTGGTTTTTGTTTTGTTTTGTTTTGTTTTAGTTTGAAGTGTATTTTATGTACAGAAAAGATTCAAATCCTCACAGTGATCGTTAAGCTTTTACAATTATCTTCATATTTATAGAGACTCAAGATGACATAGCCAGTTCAAAAAACAGCTTCTGGCTACCAACACTGACCTAGCATGGAAAAATCAATATAATTACAAAAGCAATTAAGTATGGCAAGTAAGAAACCCAGCCTTTGCTCAATCTCAAGCAATTTAGATTAGCACAAACATAACAGCCAAAATACTCCTTCCTCATAGATTGCTCCTAGCAAAATTGAACCTGCAATACATCAAATCACAATAATCACTGGGTGTGTGCCTAAGGTCACTAGGGTTAACAAAATCACCTTCGAAACTCACAGTGCTGGCAGTGGGTTACAGCAAAGGCTAAAATGATGGGAAAGCAGACAGAGTGAAGTGATGGATTATTTAGGCAGCCTTGAGACTTGAAAGTATCCTGAGTCACTTTGAACAAGCACCGGTACTTTCTAAATATATCAGACAATCTCCAGTAATGAGTTAGCAAGTTATGAGTACATGGATGTGTTGGGAAAAAGCACATTCTGCTTCCAATGTTTTCTGAAAACAGGAAGCAAGCAAACTGCCCCTCCAAATAGCATGCTCTCCACTAAACTAAAAAAATCTTTAGAGGGAAGAATTGGGGGGGCAATGATTTAGATATGGAGAAAAACAGGAAAATTACTAACTAAACCCCAAAGTCAGACTCAACTAGCTAGAAGAGCTGCTGGCTCTCTCTATAAGCAACCAATTAAATGATCAGAAAATACAGCTCTGTAAAAGAGTGACTTCTTAAAAACAAAATCAATTTGTATGTATTTTGTCAGTGAAGAAATAGCTGGAAGTGCCTTAACTAAGTGTGAAGCCTCACTCTTCAAATTCTTACGAGAGAATTTGGCCACTACGAACCAACTTTAAACCACAGCTGCGCTATGAGATATGTTGCATTCAGATGCAAACAATGAACCTGCGTTACTAACACATCTCCATTTTAGAAGAGCACAATATTGTTTGGCTTTATGAACATATGTAAATTGAAATTATACGTTCATAATGTCTCTCTCTGGGTCAGTGCAGTTTTATGACTTTAGTCATGAGGAGAAGAATCAGCACATTAAATGCTCAAAATAGCTTCATGCACACTGCCTATAGAAAAAAAATCACAAAATATGTAAATAAATAAGACAAGTTAAGTAAGACAAGTTAACTCTAAGAACTTTATCTAACTTCCCATAAAGCTACATGGCATTGGTGCTTTAATTTTATTTCTTTCATTGAGATTAGACTGACCACTATTTTACACAGGTAAAACTACATAATAATCATGGCATAACTCAGAACAGAATGAATAGTTGAGAAGATTTATGATTCTTTCATTCAAGAACTACATTTCCCTTCAATTTTATCAACTGTATTGAAAATATATTTAACAACACTGATTTGCAAATATTTTTCTAAACCTGGAGAGCAAGGAAATAATTTCTTTTATGTTGATAATAAATAACTCTTCCAAATTCCACAAGTTCTGTGAGAAACAGAAATAAAGCCTTTAGAAAGTAAAAGTACCATTACCAGATTTCAGGACTGACATTTCCCTTGCAAGGCAAGAAATTGCAGAGATTTTGCTGAATTGCATAATAGTGGCATCAACAAACAATGAAAATGCAAAATTCCTAACTAAAATCCTGGATAACAATGGAAAATAATTTCTTCTCTCATTTATTTTGTGTCAAATGCATTAATCATCTGCAAGATGAGAAAGCCTGTAAGATGAGAACACATTTTGAAAACCTGCAAAACATCTGTATAGATGGCAAACGAGCAAACAAAATGAGTACCTGCACAAGCCCCAGAGGTATAACATTTGCAGCAAAGTTGTATAGGTACCAACTCTTAAATATCAATTGGAATATAATACGTTTGGCAATGGACTCCATATTCTAAATTTAGTAACTTACATAAAAATATTTCTCTTACATATATTTAAGAGAAAAAGACAATAATTTTATACTCTTTTAAATGTGATCATTCTTTTTTTCCAGTTTTTCAGAATATTCATTTTCAAATGAGTTGTCCCTTTTGGAAAGGCCCTCAAACTGTTTCATCTTTGTATCTCCATTTGTTCCTTTTGTATGATTTCTCAAAACATATGAGATTTTGCTTCATTTTTTTTACCACAGCTTCAACATACTGATAGAGTAATGATAGCAAGGCAGCAAATTTTTTTTAAATGGATTCTTCTGAAGGCTAACAGTAACTAGCCTCGTAGGCTAACCCTATCGGAGATCGTGTCCTCACTGCACAGATCTGTCATGATGTCAACTTACTGCATAGGGCAAATGTTTGGAAATACATAGGCAAGCAGCACAGATTATCTAAATAATCTTTTCCAAACAGAGCTGCATTTTCATTATCTGTATGCTTTTAATTATTGCTACCATTTAGCAATCAGTCCACAGTTATCATTAAAACCAGTGCTTTCAGGCCTTGTGGCAGCCTTGGGTCTGGCACCTATGTAAGTAACAGACACAGGTGCTCAGCAGTTCTGTGGAGCAGGGCAGTTATTTATTTTCTTGAATAAGGATTTAAAATGCTAAAATTTAGATCTCAAATGTAAAAAAAATAAAGAAACACCAAGCAAACACTCAAATAAAAAATGAGGGGAGGGATGACAGGAGTGTGTCCCTTTGCTAACTCCTTGAAACAGCTGGTCCTTACTGGCTTCCCCAAAAACAAGCTAAAATCCAAGGGCATTTTTGTACTGATGTCAATACGTGGTGGATTGGTTCTCAAGTCTTTCTGTTTCACTTTATGAACTTTCCAAGTTTTCCAAGTTCCTGTAGCACCAGTCAAACTGAGTTTGACAATTGTGTTAAGGGCCTGTCTGTAAGAGCTAAAGTCTGAAATCCCTGTTCCACAATTAATAGCCCTATTTCAGAGAGCTTTATCTCCTACAACTGGATCTCTGAAAAGACTTCTGTGTGTTTGTCCTCACTGAAATGTAACTTGAGCTCATGGTTCAACAGTGATTAGTAGCAGATCTGAGCAGTACTGAATTACAAAGAACTACAAACTGCATCTTGATCAAGTGCAGACCAAGTATCTGTAAAACTATCCAGTGTGTCCAACCTAGAGAACATACCAAACTTAATGGTTTTGCATCAATTGTTGGAGAATGGAAAATACTTGAACTGATGTCGAGTGATGACAATGACACTTTGCTACTCAATATTTTTTTTTAATAAAAGAACAAAGAGAATGACTTTATCCCAAGTCAATGTGTTTTGCTTCATGTGTCTGCAGCATTCTGGCTCAGTACTAGGATCAAGAAGTTAGGGGTTGGGTACTGTTGAAACATGGCCTGGATCAGAAGCTGATTCCTATTTGTGCATAAAACTGTGCGTACTGGTGTTCTGAACAACAGAGATGGCCATCAGACACATAGACACAGCACAACGCATCAGTGATTAGCAGTCATGCTGCAAATACAGTCAAAACTTCTACCCAAAGGACTATTCATAATGTGACTTACGCAGCATCTTCAGTCAAGGCAAAGACAACTCTTTTCATTCTGAGATAAAATAATTAGTAATTCTAATGACTCACTGGGAATTTACATGCTGATTATCTTACAAGTTTTGTTAGACAAATGTTGCTAATAAGTAGCAGGAACATTTTTGAATGGCTGTTTAAGAACAGGCTATCGTGAGGCATTTTGCTTCTTTTCATTTTTCTCTTAGCAATAGAGGCAACAAACACACTGAATACTTGAGATAACTACAGATCTCAGACTTCATGTCAGGTGGTGTCTACACAGTTAACATCACCTCTAAACAGATATAATTGACATAAGAAATGCCAAGAAGAGCGAAGTTAGAATTTTGAAATCTTTACTCCCAGGGAGAATAGTAAAAACAAAGCTATATACACCCTTTAAAGGCTCCCTTGAGTGTTTCCAATTAAATTATAATGAGAATCTTAACAGTGACATAATGTACATTAAATACGTATTTCAATACTTAAAATTAGTGTAACTGGGATAATTTTAACCATAATGTTTTCTATTATGGATACTGCTTGTTTCCACTTCCTATTTCTTTCATGTTAAAACAAAAAAAAAATCTGTTGTTTCACTTTCAGGATCTTATTGATGGCTGCAATAATGCAGGAATATTTTGGTGGTTTTTAGAATTTATTTTCCTTTAGAGTTTTTCTGGTTTTCCTCAAAATTTAAATTATTATCTATGTCTAAGACTATGCTGCCCATTTTACCAGTATTTAATGTAATTTATATTCCAAAGTAACAGTTCCTAGTTCAAGTATTTTCAAGCTTTGCTAAACTTTTTTTTTTTTTTTTTGGTTACAAAAATGTGCTCTTGTAAATACAGAGACCAGGCTTCTGAACAAGGCAAAGCAATTGAGCAAGCTTTTTCCTGAGATCTGGGACTATCAGTTAACTTTGTGGGTGCATTCCATAGCAGCTACGGAGGGACAGAGAAAACATGCTTTATTCCCATAACTTTCAACCTGTTTAACTAGATTTAAATATTTATTTTACACATCCAATGGAACAATGTCTGGATGCCTGTAACTAATTTATTAAGAAAATCCTTCCTAACTGAGTGCCCTGGTGTTCACAAATATCTTGTAAAACACAGATTAATCAAAAATTCTTGGCTTCTTTATTTTTTTTTTTTAAAAAGATAGTGTCTTTGGGATTTGAGGACATCTGAGGATTTCAAGTAATACCAATAATATTCACTGTCTTCCTGTACATCAGTAGAAGAGAATACTACATAAAAGTGAGGAATGACTGAGGAAAGGATTTTGTCAGAAAACTCAGGATTCAAGAAGAAAGAGACTCTATGGAATAGAAAAGGTTAAAAAAGCTTAAGAGTGCATTACTTCCCTGTTCAGAAGCACCAATATAGCCTCTATAAATAACTTTAAATAGAAATTAAAACAAGTTTCATGCTAAAATACCAGAAATCGTTATTTATTTTCTCAAAGATTTTATACTCACAATCTCATCTCCTGGCAACCAATATCCTTCTTGTTCAATACCAGCTTTTGACCCTTTACACCCCACCGTCAGGGTTTCAACAATAAGACCATCCTTGACTGCTAAACTCAGCTGACGTGTGGTTTCTTTTGGATGCATACCATGGACTCGAGACATATACCTGCATACAAAGCACAAAAGTCTTTAAGTGTTAGTGTTAAACTATAAAATGTATCAGCAAAAAAAAAAATACTCTTTATTGAATGATTTAACATAATACACAGTCTAAATTTTAGGTTGTTTTTAAACCCTCAAAATTTATAAAATTTCCCCCTTTACTCCAAATCATCTGTTCTTCCCCTTGAAGTTACCGTGTACACACTTACATGAACAGTACCACAGTAATCTACCAAAAAAAAAAAAAAATTATCACACTCCAAAACTAACATGTAAACTACTTGGGCTTGTCTCTGGTAAACTTTCACATCCATTCATGCTCCTAAAAAGATGTCTTTAAATTAATTGAATCTTGCATTTCTGTAATACTTCCTATAGCATACATACTATAAAATGAGTCTGGAGATGTACCAATGAATCTATGTGATGCTCATGAGTACAGCACATTTATAAAAAATGTGAAATTCATGCATCACATATGAAAACCCAACTGCTAGAGTTACAGTACTAGGTAGTTTTTCTCCTTTTATTGAGATAATCAGAATGATCACACTATGATGACTGCACTGGTGAGAACAAAACATATGTAACCTAAACAGTGTACATACATGAGATCCAGTTGCATAATGTTGACCTTCACCCAGTATAATTTACTTCTAGGCCAATACCAAATATTAACTTGGAGTAAACAACATTAAATGGTCTTCCCTCAAAAAAAGACGACCTTCCTGTTTTCAGATCATTAGACTTCAGAAGTTTTTTTAAGCAGAATTCCAAGAACATATCTATGAGTCACTGCACATGGAGAAGTGAAGAAAGCTGCAATTGCATGCAATCAGCAGATAAGTGAATTGACTTGGAACCAACTGGAAATATCTGTTTTGTGGACATATTTTTCTAGCTATAACTGTCTCATAGTTACAGGGCTAACTAAATTTCTCTCCCTTTTTTGGTTTCTCAGGTACTCTGTCTTTATCTGCCCCCTAGGAGAGAAATCTGTAATTTGCCTGCTTTAAGACAAATCTGTCAGCTATAGTATCCTTTGTTTCATGCTTGATAATGAATTCCAGCAACCATGATTCTTTTGTGACTGTCATCACAAACACCTTCATAAAAAAAAATAACTATTTAATATCAGGAGCAAGCTTGAGGAAATTTTATTTTAAAGCAGTAGCATTAGGTAGAAAAAAAAAATTCAGATTTTTTCTAAATAATATAGCTGACAGGAACTTCTGATGCCTTAGAAGTTATAAACTTACAAAAAGGGCTGAAGATCATTCTTAGAGGTCACCCTTCCAATCAACCCTTCTCTTTGAAGACATATGACTCAAACTTCTTATTGTTTTGGATGCATAAAGGTATTTTCCAATCCTATATTCTCTTTCAAGCTTTTGCTGAGAACTGGTTTATTCTAATCTGACCTTTTTGTTTTGCTCTAAAAGAAACTATATGCATATAATTATATAGTAAATTTCTGACTGAGTAGAAGTATATATTTGTGTAGTGACTTACACAATAATCAGAGCAACACAGGACATTTATAAATTTCTGCCTGCTATTAGAGGCATTTATGTAAATACAGCATGTTTTCAGGATCTCGGGGGTTTTTAAGGGTAAAAACTCTTAGAGGCAGATGCTGCCATTTAATATATTTTACAATGTCTACCATAACATGGTCCAAGTCTGGTTGGATTGTGTATGCTACCACTGCATAAACAGTAAGTAATAATAAATGAAATTAATAGAGAAAGAACAAAATTCTGTGCAAGTCTGTGATACAGGCTAAGATATATGAATTTTATGCTGGCTAGCAAAAAGTATTGAGGGCCAGGCGATGACTCAGAAGACAGGCACATCAGTTCAGTTCTGTATCACACTGGGTGGATGCTCATCTGCCCAACCTGATCCCTCTCTGCTTCTGTAGAAACCAAAACTCAACATGAGAACATGTTCAAGTGATAATAAACACTACAAATGAGTTTTCCAATTTCTCTGAATTCCAAGGAGGTCTTAAACAGGCAGAGACTCAAATCTATTACTTCACTTTCAAACAAAGTGCATGTGAACACTGTGAGTATGCTGAGGCATAAAGTGCTGAAGCTTTAAAACTGCCTGAAATAGGGAAAACAACTAATTTGTTTATATGCTTATGTTACATGTATTTCATGTGTGTGCACATATGCACATATTTATGCAAACATAACTAGCTTTCTAAAGTGCAAATTATCTTGGTCAATATTTGCTAACTTTCTTAGTTTTCCAGCAAATTTCCATTTCAACTCTGTACTAACAACCTCCCCAGCAGAGCCACTGCATGCGTGCCTTCTGCAGTTTCTTTCAGTCTTTAACAGATCTCAAAATACATAGCACAGGTACTAACTATCGTTCTTCCCATTTTACTGATGAAACAAATCAGGCACTGAGCAAGGAAGTGATTTCCCTACAACAGCCAGAGAACTGAGAAATCAAATAGGTCTGAGAACAGAAATCAAGTATGAAGCCAGTGTCATAATATCCAATGTATCTTGCTGAAGGAACCACGTATTTTGCATTCCATCATCCACAGTTGCAGAAATACAGTCCAACAAAACTCTTGAATGTAAGCTACATGTTCTGTGACTATTTCTCACTCACGTCTCTGAACAGAACAGATATAATACAAATCAAAAAGCCTTAAACCAACTCTAATCAGCTAAGAGGTTTAATCTGCCTATTTCAGCTGTGGCAGGGTGTGCACAAAGCTCAGAATCTCCCAGTTCTCAAATCCAATCTGTGTTCTCAACCAGAGTGGAAGTACTGCCACCAACTAAACAATCTCCTCATTTTCTCCAGCTGTAAATCAGGAGTAATAAATCCCCAGTGGCCTTTTGACAAACACTTTAGTCAATGTTCGGACTGTGCAGCCTGGAGACCCACAAGGGCTATGTTTTCCATCTTTAAAGTAAAATGCTATCAGCTTTCACAAGAAAGCACACACATGTAGAGAGAATGTTTTTACTTCGAAGACTAGAATTGCTGTTAGAAAAGTGTTGCCTCCCCCCAGATTTTTACTTATACTAAAATCTTGAAGTGTAGGTGGCTGGATATTCAAAAAGACTATAAAACAACACTGGCAGGGTCTGGGTGAAATTCTATCTTGTTTCTCTTCAGCCAGAAGGATGGCAGTTAAACTAAGAAGATACTAAGGCACAAGATTTGAATCAGTTAAAGTTCTTTAATAATCAAATGTGAAAAACTGTCACAACATGTGAAAGATGCTGGAAACTCGAAATAAGTTTAACTCCAGTCTAGAGACAGCAAGTATGATATTTGGAGTCCTAACTACCACATCAGACTCATTACTGGATGGGGGAAAAAGAATACTGAAATGTCTATGCTGAAATGACACTACTAATCCAGGGAGCGCAAGTCTTTTCCTGGCACTGCATGTACAGAAGCATATGTCACCAAGAAGTCAAAAAAAAAAAAAAAAAAAAAAAAAGAGAAAGCAATCTCTGATTGCTTTTTTCAACAACAGCTGATTAGCCTTACCTTGGAGACAGGGAGTTGAAGCAATACGGGTTTGTTATGCTCTTGCCTAGTCCTCCATATTGACAGATTGAGAAGTGTAATACAATCCCTATACCGCTATTATGTTGTCAGCCATGAGAAGTAAAGCAAATACGCTTTCAGATGGGTGCAAATAAGTCATGGAGACAAAGTAAAAACCCCTAAATCAGCACACTAACCCTAGTCAGATAGGGAGCTAAAATGACCATTTCAAAATACAATTTAGCTGTGCTAATCCCTACTATATAAAATGAGGGTCTGTCTGATGAAAAGAGGAGGTTTGGTCTGATGATCTGCACGTTAAATTCCAAATTTCACCAAATGAGTCTGCCTGTCTGCCTGACACAGAAGCAACTGAACTGCTGCTCAGGATTATAAGTCAGTATTTTCTCCATTTACAAACTGGCAGCGTAAACCTCCTTGACATTAGCATAAAAGAATCTAGAAAATCTAGCAAAATTACAGTTTTTGTAATCAACTTCTAAGAGCCTACTAAAGCATGTTTTCAATTATTGCAACACCACTTGGAAAGCACAGAATAAGAATCTTTAGCACGTACTTTGTTCATTACCATTACCTTAAACAAACCTCAACATTGTCACACCATCAAATGTATATGTAAATGTGCTGACCTTCAGAAACGAGATACTGCCAACAGAATCAGGTAAATGTGTATGTGCATGTACCCAATATACATGCACACCTGTCTGACAGCAAAAGAAAAAATTCAGAGGAGAATGGTAAAGAACAACCGTTAATAGATTTGTAGACTGTATGTGTGTGTGTGTGCGCGCTCATCTGTATTTAGCACACAAAATACCAATCAGAAAAATGTGAAACAACAATTTTAAACCTATTTGGGACTGCGGATAAACGGAAGACAGGTCTTTTCAAATTCAACAGCAATAAAACATCAACATATTCTTCTGTTTATATTCTCTTATTCTTGTTACCCATCCTAAAACCTTGACCTCCTCTCCGACACCAGAGGGACAGCCCAAGGGCTCACCACAGCTGGAGGTGAGGACTCAGAGCAGTTCTCACAGGCCTCACGGCATCCGGGAGCCACTGGGTCTGCTGCACACCCCACCCATGTCACAATGATGGGGGGGGATGATACTCAGGGAAACCCAGTATGTGCCCTTCCAGAGTCTCTCTCCTTCACAGCCACAAACTGCAGAAGCTCCTACACCTCATGCAACAACTAAGTGACAACTGGATCTTGACACCTCCCTTTGCTGAACAAAACTGGCCCACAGGAGTACCCCAATCCACCTCTAAACTGCTTGCCTGCCCAATATATAGGAGACATTATAGAAGCACCACAGTCTGGCAGCACATCAGCAATTCACACCTAAAACTTTTTTTTTTTTTCTCAAACTAGCCAGTGTTCAGCACGTCTTTCTACTCAAAACCTACATCTAATACATGTGCTTCATAACACACCTTAAAACTCAAGAAAAAGGCTTGTTTTGATCCAAGGGGTGTGGAGCTGCGATCACCATGGGAGCAAAACAGACACAAAAGTAGCTGGCACTTGCAGGGGATCAGATGGTGAACTTTTCGCCTACAGCTGTCACACAGCTCGCAACTCTTTTGCTTAGTGCTGTGCAAGACACAACACAAAGCCAAACCCTGTCCCAAAAAGATTAATATATGGCCACAAATAATGCACATAAATAGCTAATTCTGACCCCAAAGAGTCCTCTTCAAAGGCAAGCAACTGTGGTCTACTGAGATGAAGCAAATGGCTTACATGGGAGTAGCTGTATTGCGGCCCCAAAAACAAAGCTGGCCAAGGAAGAAAGAAAGGAAGGTCACTTAAGGTGAAAAGTTGACACAGGTATTTAAAAAAAAATAATCTCAGTTTTCTGGACTCATAAGAAATTGCATTTTCAGCCACCTGAACTCATCAAAATACGGAAAAAAATGCTACAGCAAGCATCTCTGTAAAAGACTAAAGTAGAACACATATAGGAAATAGCTGCCTTATAGAAAATATGACAGTGTGACAAGTGTAGGTAGATGCTAATTTTAGTGGCAAATACTAATCTCGGTCTGATCAATTATCTCTGTCTGTGCTGGATGCCTCCGCCCTCCGCGATACGAAGGGAAGTAGCAGTTTGCTGGCAGCAGCAGACTGTCTGCTAAGCAACTGATCGACGGAGACACAGAGGTCTTAAGATTTCCTTGTATGCATAGCCCATCTCACGATTGAGATCTGATAAAATACGGCAGATCCCATTAAATGCAACTGAAAGACCGCCATTAATTTTAAATGTTACTTACAGGAATATAAAAATGTCCTGGATTCAGAGAGAAACCTTAAGGAATAATACATAAAACGGAAGGAAAGCAGCCAAAAATCTATTCTGAGTTTTATATTGTGTTCCTGCCTCTTGTGAGAAACGACGCCTTTTGCTTTAGATTCAGGGTATGACAGCAGTTTTATAGAAGGCCCACAGATTTCTTTTAAGACTTTTTTTTTTTTAATTTGCAAAGAATAGGTCACTTGGTCATACTGAAAGTAAAAATGGAAGAGATGGATGTGATTTTTAAAAATTTATTTATTTTTTACCAAATACAGCTACATAGCATAAGAACTTAAACTACCCAGAGTCAAATCTCAGGAATCCACTAGCTATCCTTGCGGAGGGCCAGGTGAAGATTTGTGCTCACAGTTGTATCTCAAGGTCTCAACTCAGAAGCGTAAGCTGCCTGCTCCAACGAGATGTAACACTGTGACACAAATCAACCTTCACAAAACACAGGCTAAACATTATGGATATTTATATTTCAAAACAATATATTGGAAATATACATTCCCTGCTTGCCAGAAACTGAGAGCTGGTCTGAGAACTGAAGACAATACAGACACACAGAGAAAGTAGAACCATTTATAGTGGGGATGTAGGGGCACATTTTTTCTTTCTAAAACACTTTTTCAAATGTTTTATATGTTTACAGTTTCTGAAGTTGTGATTCTGGATTAAATTCAAAGAAAATCAAAGCATAACATTCTTTCTCTGTATTCACTCTTCACAAAGAGAGATGCACGTATATGAACAGACTGCATTTCATTTCCACTGCACTCCACATACCAACAGCACACTGCATAGATCACACAGGCACTGACAGAGCTGATGCCTGTGCAGTGAAACCCTGATTGAATGAAACAACGATCTACATTTTATGCAGTCCAAAATTCCAAGTGAGGGATACAGAGAAACTGAATTACAAAGAAATTATAAATTTTCTTTTCCCTCTGACATCAGTATCTGCACCATTAATTTTGAAGACACATACACTGTCTAAGTAGGAAATTTTTTAAAATTTGTTTAATCTCTCCTCACAGTCTAGAAACACAGCATTTGCATGAATATGAAATGTAACTTTGTATGGTGTTTTTATAAAACCAAAAGAACGCATAAACTTTATAGCAAAACAGTGAGATCCAGCAGTTCAATGAAACTCTGATCTGCCTGATGTTTCTTCTGCTGCTGCTAAAACAAAGCTAAAGAGTAATCTTATTTGTGCATGCTTGGGATACCCCAGGCACCACACAGTCTCCTATAATGTTGGGTCATTTCTGTCAAAAACACAGTAATTTTAACTCAGATAATTCCTTGTTTCGGTAATTTAAATGCTCACTCATACAGCTTCACTATACACTGAAGATTATGTAAACCACCAATGTGACCATGAAAAGCAAATAATTAAGGTACCGAGTTATTCAATCCTTATCTACAAAAATCTCCCTTTCAGAACCACTACCAGCTTCTTAAGGAGGAATTTATCTAAAAAAAAAGGGCTCTGCTCTCATTTTTTGAACCTAAAAAGTTGTATGTGATACTGCTGGTAATGTACACATGTGCACTGAGCACTACTGGCAAACACGAGCACTGATCATCCAGTGGCATTCCATGCACAGGTAAAATTGCTTGTGTGTGTGCAGAGCCACTGTTCCATCCAGCATTTTCCTGTGGATGTACTGAAGAGACAAGCAATACATGACTCAGAATATAACAACCTGGCTAACACCTTGCAAATGAAATATTTAGTTAGCTCATATTGAGTGTCTCAATTCCAAAACATGCTTAAGAATATACATTCAAGAGCTTTCATGATGCAGTTTTTCAGAGTTTCCTACCTAATTTAATTTTCATTCTTATCTGGGCTAGAAGTAAAAAAAAAAAAATAATAATTTTTTTTTGGTGAGATTAGTTTTAGCTTGGTTGAGTTTCAAAATCATCACACTGTCACACAAATATACACCTAATTACCACCTAGGGAACAGTACAAGGGCTGGAAAAGCCATCAAGGCAGGGCTGCTGCTTTTGGTGATGATATTGTTTATATGAATGGGAATATGAGACCACAGCCTAAAATAGATGGGATGAGTAGTACTTTGGAGATCATTCTCTCTCCACTGATTACAGAGAAAGCCTTGATGAGCACTTCAGGCCAGATAACAACCTGTTAAATGGCCACCTCACACTCATTTTATCTTTTACTCCTAATAGAAAGCCACATTTATTTACAGCAAAGAACCCAAACATAAGCTAGAAGTTTCACTTTCAAAGATCTTACGATTCAAGCAAAAATCAATGCTGGTTGTGACAGAAGAAGAATAAAGATAGTCTGTTATTTATTTTTCTGTGTAAATCTACAGAACTTCAACACAAATGCTAACAGAAGTATGGAGTACATGAGAATATTCACTAAAATGAAGATGCAGACAGTGATTTTCAGGTCAGTTACACTTCCATCACTTTCCTTCTCAATATTCATACTGGAGTTCATAGTTTGCATGTACTATCTATGAAAAGTATTAAAAGTTTAATATTACAATTTTTATAGTAACACGCAGTAAGGAGAGTTTAAATGAGCTGGCATTCATTAGTAAACATCAAAAAAGAAGTATGGCTGTTGTTAATAACCATGTGTTTGTGCTGTTACTGTGAATCATTTTATTTACCAGGCATACTCATGCTCAGCCCAGAGATGACTTCACCTACTGAATCAATGAAGAACATTGATCTCTGAGATAAAAAAAATCTGCCCTACTAACAATAGCATGTAAGATCATTCTTAAAAGAAGAATTGTTAGATAAGGAAAACTGATGAAGGAAAATTCATTAGAACATCTGAGCACCTATTTATTTATTTTTTGCAGAACGAACTGTAGGAGATAGATGTGTATTTCTGCTTAAAGCAAATACACACAATTTAGCCTCACCTCAAGCTCCTGTTCTCCACAACATACCCTTTTATGGGTAAACCCTCTACAGGCATAATGGTTGCACAGCACCCTTTCCATTCCACGTAGTCAGCATAAAGTAGGAAAAAAAGGTGGCAAGGCTAGAGGAATCTCTATCAGTCCCCTGGTGAAGAGTTTTCTACACAAAGCACTGAGTCAGTCTTATGACAGGCACCAATAAGAAGCAGACTCAGCAATTCAGGTAGTCATGTTCTTTATCACGTGGTGGGACAGTGGCTCAGTACCAAATTGAAGGAACAATTATCCCTGACAAATCACAAACAACACTGCTTAATATATCTGGACTTCTTTTTATGTATTCCTTTGATCAATTTAATTAATGTGTTTAAATAGAATCATTATACAAATTGAAGAAATTATCTATATCAAGGAAAGAGCTTGATGGGAAAAAGAATAATTAAAATATGCATTATAAACTCAAGATGACACTTTAACGAAATCTAATTATTCAGAAATTTAAATTCTACTACTACTCAGAGCAAACGCAGCTACATTTTTAACAGTCTTTTTCCAAGAAAAGGTTAGAATTTTTCCTGTCATCTCTGCTTCCAACCTTCTTAGCTAAAAATGTCTAAAAGCTCTTAAAATGGACCAATACCAGAAACATTAAAGTTACATAATATCCAAAACAGAAAATAACAATGAACTCACAAACAAAATTAAGATTAAACACCATATAATAAGAAAGATAAAAGCTTTACGACAAATGTAGCTATCTAGAGGTAACAAAGGTGAAATTTAAGGAACGTATTCCTTGTGCAATTGATGACAATCTGTAATTTCTTCTTAACAGTCTTTAAAATATGAGTGTTTAGCTTAGTTCCTCACTTTTCTTCAACATTTTTGTGAATCTAGATGTTAAAAATCCTTATTAGCTTGCTGAATACTGAGCTGACTCACTGGTCAGTCTCAGTACAAATTTACAAGCAAAATTGTGTATTGGTTACGATACAAAAGCTGGTTAGATTCCTCGTACTTTTCTGCATATATGCATTGTGCAATGTTCTTTTTATTATTTCATAACATACATCTAAACTTTTGAAAATGTCCAAAAATTTCAACCTCAATACATCATTTAACCTCTCTGTGAAGCCACCAGTACAAAAAAATTAATGTATCAAATAAGTAAACTATTTTGGTGTCCATCATATTTCTATGCAACATATTACTATGCTTGTAACTGATAGTTAGGGACACACAATAGTGTAGTACACAAATAGTACTTTTACTAAAAATTTAGATATTAGAAAGTCAAATGATCAGTTTTAGATTGCTTTTTGTTTTATGAGTATCATTATTTGTAAACAAATTGATCTGAAATGGCTGAAAAAGCACTGAAGACTTTTTTTCCTTGCAGGATGATCTAAGGATTTACAAGCTTTAAAACCCTAGACTTGGTTCATTCTGTTGGTTTAAAATAAAAATAGTGTTATGAAAACAGAAAAACCCATTGGTTTTGTGCTAAAAGAAGCAGCTGAAGTTTGTCATGGGAAAGAGAGAAGAAAAGTAAAAGAAATGGAAAAGGAGATTGACTTGGTGGAGTCATAAGAAAAACGTGCCTTGTCCCTGACTATAACAGAAAACACATAAAGAGGTGTTTAAAACGAAGAGTTTTCTACCCTGTCATCACCTGGTGATGTGTTTCTGTAATGCATAAATCTATAATTAAGCCAACCCAATATAAACTGAATTCACTTTTCTCAGAGGTGAACACTCAACAGACTGCCTGCCACTAGAAAAAGCTATGGGGCCTGCTGGGGATGTGGTATCATGCTTCTTATTGCAGGACCCTGTACTCCACACTCTTGCTTACCCTTGCACAATTACAAACTGCTATTGCACTGCATGCCATGGAAAAAATCTTCACTGTACTGTTCTTTCTCATCCTTTCCCAACCGGTAAAATGTGGGCTTTTTGAGCACCTCCTTCAACATTGACCTGTTCCACCCCAGTACAACTGACCAGGGTTTGATTAACATGTACCAGATTCTGAAGAGCTCCTTTTAATAATGCTACTTTCTTCACACGGTCACATTTAAAACATGCATGAAGATGATGTAAAGATACAGAAAAGGAACCAGTAACACCGGTTAAAAGTGAACTGAAGCAACCACTGCATTGTTCTGTACAACATGAGGATGTTTTACTTCAAACAATTGATTTCAGATAAGCCTACTCTCTGGTAACAAAAAGACAGGTATTTTAGGGGAATGGCTTGACAAAGGATAAGAAACCAATAGCGCAGAAAAACATTTCTAAGCTTTCATTTCGGTCAAAGAAATATCAGGTGCTAGAATACTTCTGTTTATGTAAAGATAAGCAACAGGATTATCTAGTTAGAAATCCAGAGTCTTCTGCTTTCCTAATCATTCTTACGATTTAGGATTTTTTTTTTTTCTGGATGACACTTTAGTTGCAATACGCAAAATATTACAAAGATTTACATTTTCACCAAAGGTACAATAAATAGTGACAGATTTAAGTTTCTGAGCTTCAAATAAGCAATACTGTAAGAATCTTGTTCTTTTATATTTTTTCCCCTTGCCACTGCATTGCAAATTCTTATTTAAAGACCTGTGTGATTATTCTCTACCTCTTCAAATTGCTCATTTTCTTATTTATACTTGCTTGTGATTATTCTCTACCTCTTCAAATTGCTCATTCTCATCTTTGCTTTAATCAGTGCTTCTAGAAATTGTTTTCTGTTAAAGCAGAAGGCCTAAAAAGAGAACTGCAGGACTAAGGCAACAAAACCAGATTTATGGATGGGAGAGGCCCTTAACTTTAACTGTCCTCAGAGATTGACTGGAGAAATTTCATAGAGTGATATTTGGAAAAGAAATCCCCCTCCTAGGACTAAATGTCAAACTGAGAGGGTCACATACTCAATCGACAACTGCTAGCAATTCCACCTCAACTCTGGGACCAGAAAATCTCAGCATTTTACAGTAATCTTTCATACTGAGTAATTCTTTTCTGGCATGCTATCCCATCAATGCTGATTAATGTCAGTCCGCACACAGCCAACAGGGGACCGACAGAGCCTATTCTATATAGGCTTGGGATCTGCTCATTTCTCTAGATGATCTGACTTTGCTGCACTTACATTACATTAGAATATTACAAAAATGAGTCCACAGAACAAATATGGAAAAAATGGTTATGAACATTTAGGGACCTAATACTGGACCATCCCATCTGAAAGTCAATTAAAAAAGATGAGAGTCTGAGAGTCTTTGTATCTATTTATGAAAAAAAAAAAAAAAACCAACATCATCTTGTATCACAAATGTTGTAAAACAGCCTTCTAACTGATGAAAAAGATAGTTTCACTTTCACTCTATTTGAAAATAACACAAATTCTCCAGTTAGAGCATATCAGTTTTATCCTGGCTAATGGTCTTTTCATCAGTTTCATCCCCTCAAAAGTTGGGATACCTCTACACTGTGGACTATGGTCACTCTTGGTTTCATTCCCAAACTAACTCATTCTCAGGCTCCATTTTGGAGAAAGCCAACTTGTTCTTTCTGGAAAAAAAGGCAAACCATGCCCAAGAGTTTAGTTTGCTCCTGACAGAGAACATGGATGTATACCATGTCAAGATTGGCTCCTTCTGCCAAGGGCTGTCCAACACTGTTCAAGCACGCTATGTGTCCTCAGATGCCTTCACACCATGTCCGACTGGCAAACTATCATGCTTCTAGGTTCAAGTTTCAAGAATAGCATTGCTGTGGGCTGTATTATTTTTGGCGCTTAGAATTGAAGAACCACACACACATATAAAACAAACAAAGAATACGTCAGGGCCAAAGAAACGCTCCATGAGCCAAAGGCAGTGTGGTCACAGCATATCTGCTCCAGATAGTGCCAGGGCATTCCCTGTCACAGTACACAAAGACAGTATAGACACAGCCTTTATAAGAGACAGAGAGAGAAGCCAATCAACTAAATAAATAATGAAACACATCAAAGTAAGAGAGAAAAAAACATGAGGAAAGAAGTATGGAAGAGAAGAATTATGTTTCGGTTCTTCACATTAGTCTTAATGGAATAGTTTAAAAAACAGAATAATTACCTATTTACAATGACAAAATCTCAAAAGTAGCCAATAATAGTTCTAGAACACCGTATTTGCCAATTGGGTATTTTAATAACATTAACTTAAAATATAATGAACTCCAAACTAATCATAAAGATCACAAAATGTTCATAAACTGCTACTGAGAAAAACCAATACCTTGAGAGAAAAAGGGTAAATATTTAATCAATAGTTAATTAAATCTTAGGAGTCCAATTAGCTTTAAGGAAATTATACAGAAAACTCTACAAAAGAAACTGGGAGACTGGAGTAGCCAAAGAAAGGAACTTTAGAAACATATCTGTACAGAAATACTTACCAATCTGCTAGGCAAGTGAATGTCAATAATTTATCTTACTCATTTAAATAGGCATGCCTTTTTTTTCTAGTGTATTTTAAGGCATTTTATTCTATAGAATCAATTTTTGAGGCGATCCCAAATCCAAAACAGAAGGAAGATAATGAGGAAAAACCAGAAAGTCAAAGCATAATTACAATTTTTAACACATTTTTAGGGATGAACAATTTGTCAAGCTGTGCTCTTACAAAGAATTCACAAAACATGGGAAGCCATTTCTCCACTAGTGCTTACAACGTAACTAATACGAACTAGTCTCATCAAAATAATTGACATATTAGGGTCAAATTACCACAACATCAAGTCTGGACAGAAAAATAAGTCATATTTCCTGATAAATACCTCTTAGAAACATCATTTTGTCATTAAGTAATTTGGTAGTTTAGAAATGTTAGATATTTCTGGTAGTTGGATTTGAAATGATTCTAATTTATGACTTGAGATACACTATGACAATATAAGCCAGGTAAGAATACTTATTTTGCATACCTTTACAGAACTGTTACAACTGCCTCCAAATGAGCTTTACCATTAAATAAAAATGTACTGAACACACTGACGTCTATGTACAAAGATAGGAATTTATATATATATATTTTAAAGTTATCTTCAAAAGGCAGTTTGCACTTTTATAGAATCACAGAATTGTTTGGGTTGGAGGGGACCTTTAATGGCCACATAGTCCAACCCCCCTGCAAGAAGCAGGGATATCTCCAACCAGGTCAGGTTGCACAGAGCCCTGTCCAAGCCGGCCTTGATCGTTTCCAGGGATGGAGCATCTACCACCTCTCCGGGCAACCTGTTCCAGTGTTCCACCACCCTCAGTGTAAAAAATTTCTTCCTTATATCTAGTCTGAATCTACCTCCTTCTATTTTAAAAACATGATCCCTTGTCCTATCACAACAGGCTTTGCTAAAAAGTTTGTCCCCGTCTTTCTTATCAGCCCCCTTTAGGTACTGGAAGGCCACTATAAGGGCTCCTCAGAGCCTTCTCTTCTCCAGGCTGAACAGCCCCAACTGGCTCAGCCTGTCCTCATAGGAGAGGTGCTCCAGCCCTCTGATCATCTTTGTAGGGACTCGCTCAAACAAGTCTATGTCCTTCTTATGTTGGGGGCTCCAGAACTGGATGCAGTACTCCAGGTGGAATCTCATGAGAGTGAAAAAGAGGGGAAGAATCACCTCCCTCAGCCTTCTGACCACGCTTCTCTTGATGCAGCCCAGGATGTGGTTGGCTCTCTGGGTAGCAAGCACACATTGCTGGCTCATGCTGAGCTTCTTGTCCACCAGCATTCCCAAGTCCTCGACAAGGCTGCTCTCAATCCATTCTCCACCCAGCCTGTATCTGTGCTTGGGATTGCCCTGACCCATTTGCAGGACCTTGCACTTGGCCTTTTAGTACTAATTCCTTTAAATTCACTACACTGTTACTTCTTGTTAGTACTGGTTTTCAGTCCTTCTTTTAGTTTTCAAGATACTGAAGAATGCTTATCACCAACTAATGGAAAGTAGCTTTCCAACTATAACGTACGCCCACATATCATCACTAAAATTGCAGAATCCCTTTCATATAATGATTTGTTAATTTTTTTTTTTTTTGAGACATCAAGTCTGTGCAGTGTGGTCTCTTTCCTACCAATGCTTTTATTTAAGTATTTATATAATATTCCAATTATCAGTGTCATATTCTTGCCATTTTTCCATACACATATTTTTATATCCTTCAAAACCAGACATCTTTCTTGTATTTCTTAGTATTTCTCTGCATGCAATTACTTTTCTAGAATAATTGCCAAAAGTTCAGTAAGCTTACTAATAAATTTTTAAAGGTTCTAGCTTGCATATTCATTTTTTCCAAGTGACTCTTTCCTTAATGTAAGACAGTTTTCAATCACTTTCTAGTCACGTATTTTTCTATTCTTGCTTTTCCTCCTCATCAATTTAAAAGCAAAGCGTACTTGATTTAATCTTCTTTTAATTAAAGGGCCTCTTTCCTTATAGTTTTTTTTTTCTGATAATATTAGAAATACCTTCTAGTGCTTTTGGCTCCTACACTATCCTCCTACTCTTACGTTCTCTACAGAAAATGCGTGGCTAGTTCTATAGATTGTTCTTGCATAGTTTCCATTGCCAATATCTTGAAGTCTTTCTTTACCACAGATATTTTTTAACAATTAGACATAACATGCACGTTACATTTTACATATTTTATGCATAATATACATTTGTCTTTTTTACATATTGAACTGAAACAATTCATAGTCTATAAACAATAAATCCTTTTTTTGTATTATCAATATTTCCTCCCTAGTCATAAAAAGTAAATGCTCCTTGACATGTACAGTGGCTTCTGCTCAGCACTAGAAGGCTAATAGAAGCAAGAAGTAAATAAAATAAACAAGAATATGTTAGAAAGAGGGAGACAACCATGCTGAGCTGCTGGTTAAGAGAAAAGCCAACAAACAGATTTGCCTAAAAGTAGCAAACCATCTGATGAAGAAAGCAGCAACAGAGATTCTGCTATGAAGGTGTCTGGACTAATAGGTCACAAAATATACAGGACAACTTGTCTCTAGCAACAAAAGAACTCGCAAACTATGACAAAAAGAAATCAAAACTGAAATAATGAATCATCTTTTCAACTTGTGAAGTTCTCTGAACGTACGTATTTATAGTCCCCTATATGACATAGTAGGACGACTGTCACTTACCTTAAACATGTATTTATAAAAAAATATTATCTTGTTGTTTTTTGGTATCTTTACTTAGGAATAAGACATGCTTCCATAAATTTCATTGTCATTATTACTTGCAAATACTTGTAATATACAAAGTCGCTCTTTCAGTCAATCCCAAGAGATATTAACACTTCTGAAAAACGTTACTAATCCAAGTGTGAGAACTTCCCTTTGGCTCCAACTATATATCTATGCTCATAATTTTCACTTTTGACCACTGTTTGGTTTTGATTTTTCTTATTATTCATACATTTGTCTGTGTGCCCAGACACTGACTGATCTTTTACGGAATTGCAGTTGTACTTGACCAAATGATCACTGAGCCTGGAAGCTGCTCAGCTTTCATCAGAAGAGATATTCAGATACCCTGGTAATTTCAGAACTTCATTTTGAATATAATGTAATATGCATGCTCATTTACTAAGTCATCTGTGTTTCTTCATCAATGACTAGTACCATAAAGCAACTCAAAGGTCAAACTTTATCTTTTCCATGTCAAAAGTTACCTACTTAAAAATATCAGGTAATAGAAACTAGATCACTGTTCATCACTCTTGGCACTGACGTGGACACAGAGCATTTACAATGTCTGAGCACTTTTTAGATCACTCTTCACTGCTAACACCTTGCACATCTTTTTCAAAGAACTAAAGGCTGCTTGCATCTCTATTTAGTCACTTATTTTTCTTCTGATTAGAGATGAGTCATCAATCTAGACTGTTTTTTAAAAAATCAAACTACCCTTCAGTTACCAAGAACACTACTTCTTTTTCTAGTATCTAATTACTTGGTTTCTTAACCTTGTTTGTAACGATAGGATTTGTCTTACCTAACTTTACACAGCTAACTGTTATTCGCACTATCTTAAAATAGGCATCTCTCGTAAGAGTGGGATGAATCTCCAGCTAGACGTGCCTGTGTCCCTTTATTACATATTAAAAAAAGCATAAACAGCTAACAAACTCAGCTAATATATGGCCTGGAGCAAGTAATTTGAAATGTTAAAATGGAAAGTGCATAGCATTAGTTTACCCACTTGCCTCCTTTGAGACATGACACAAATATATATGACTTAAAGCATTCTGAAACTCAAGTGTAATATCAAAAATGAAATTCCGTAAAATACAATCTCCCTCTCAAGCCCGCTTGGAACTCTCCGTCTCTAGGAAGGTGCTTTTCAGTTTAATGGTGCATTTTCCTTTGTTGTAGGAGCCAGGTACACACTAATTCATCTGGGACATCATCTTTTTTCTTTCTCCTGTTTATTGCTCACTGTGTTTGGAGAACCTGAACTGTTACACTTCTACTTATGAAGCCAGTTTTGCCTGTCACTTCCACCTCAGAGCTTCCAAACTCTGTCAGTGGACCATGTTATAATGATTTTCACTTCGTTAGTCACCTGCACTGTTTATAACTCTCCCCTTTAGTGGTCTCTGGCCTCATTATCAGTTCACATTGGTTCTGGAAACTGAAGAGTTGCCAACTGGTTACTTTTGCTCTTTTAAATTATTCATATTGATTACTTTGACAAATGTGACGTACATGTTGGCCTGGAAATGCAGTCAAAGCAGAGAGGTGCACAAAACCTCCCTCAGTTTTTAATACAGTGGTTACTCCAAATTATCTTAAAATATTTTTAATATTGCAGCTCTTTTAACACATTTTAAGCTCCACAGAACAAAAAATATATATTTCTCTGTGTATACAGTACCTAATATATTTTGAAGAATATTTTAATATTAACAATAGTGTTAGGCATAGATGGTAATCATCTCCTGTCTTCTTTTAATAGCATCCTATACCCATCTCAGCAAATATGGCTTCTGATTTGTCTGAGCAACCTAACACTTCAAGGTTTATCTTTGCCTTCTGAGAAGAGCTCTCCACTGGCCTATCACATTTTCCTAAAGAATCAGATTATTTACAGATTTTACTGCCTTTTTCTTCTAACTGTTATATCTACTTCTCGTATTTTGTCCAAGCTAGCAAGTGAGTACAACTTTGACATGTTAAACTCAATTCAAGTGCTATAAATATTGGATATGTCCTACACATGCTTTTACAAAACAAATACAAGGTGAGTAAGATCTCAACTGAATGGATTAAACTTCACTTCAGGATCTTTAGGTGCTCAGTTCTATACGTTTTGTTATAATTTAGATAATTAATAACACAGAAGTGCATGTAACTGTTTCACAGTCTCTCACAATGCTTACTGTCTCTGTTTCCCAGGGCTTTTAATAACACTAACCTTCCCCCCTCATCAAGATTTTTTTTGGGAACGGATCACTTACTTTGTAATACGGTCAATGTTAGCAATTTGCTTCTGGTTCCGGATTATTTCTATAGCTGCCCAAAGATGCTGGATAGCCTTTGTATCTGCCTGTCGTCTCTTCGTTAAGCGTGCCATGACCTGTTTGCTTGGTCAGCTGCAGCCGATAAATAAAAAAAATACACCAAAAAGTTAATAATGAATTATGAAATGGATTACATGATGATCATATTGCAATTAATATAATTACAAGGAAAATGTTAACCTATAGCAATTAAATTTGTATACAGTAGCATGCTTTCTTATGCTTAAAGAGCAGTCAAAACAACAAAAAAAAGTAGTTTAAAAGAAACTCTTTCACATCACATAATCTATACAGAAGACAAAAGGTGAGCCGTAAAAATTATCAAATCAATAGCAAACAACTTAACTTATCAAACTGGTTACAAAAAGTCACTTAGTCACATCTCAGTTACATAAAATTTGGTAAAAAGCAGAAGCTACCCTAGTCTGAATCCCCCACAGCCTCCTGCATTGCCTGAAACCCTTGAAAAGGATGCGTGGTTCTTGACTACGTGACATGGTGTCAGCATGAACTCTGACACAGAGAAAAAGCTGGACACAGAGTTTAGTACACAATACAGTTCTCAGAGTATTATTTGCATATTTTTATCATTTAGGACTATTTTTAAAAATCCATTCTATGTGCACATACTGGAAGTATATTTTCATGGATGATGAATATTTAAAAAAATGGTTTGGAGCAATTCCATTTCCTGTAACATGCTAAAACCCAACAGGACCAAAGTGCTTCTGATGGCATTTACCCATCTAACCAACCCTGAACAGGAACATAATGAGCATCTGGCTTTGTTTACAAATTTTCCAAAAGCTCAAGGCAATGAGTACAGATAAGCCATAAATCGCCTACAGCTCTACTACAGGCACAAAATCTCTTTTAAAAGCTTAACGATGCATTTTGATCACTAAATAACTTTCTTCCAGTGCCACTACTTGTTCAATGAAAAAAAATGACTGATTTATGACTGCTACCAAGGTCTGTAATTTATTTCAGAGCTCTGTCCTCAAAATGAACTCTGTGGTATGCACACGGATACTTGTAACTAGCAGAATATTAACTTCTGTAACCCAAAATAATATTAAAAAAAAATGCAAAAACATTACACCATCTGTGCAATGCTAAAGATGGGAATTTAAGTATTGAAACTGTCCCTCCTCTCAAATTTACAAAAATTAAACAGATTTGAGTATTCTATCAGTTGCAGCAATGCAATCTTCAAGTCATGGGACCTACAGGGCCTTGTCAAAGAGGGCTGTCAAGTTTCAGATCTGATAGCAACCCTCACTCACTCTACAGGTGTAATGACATAAAGAGCAATATTCTATTATTAATGAGAAGAAATGAATTAACAGCATTATACTTAACATTATGTAGACCACTAAAAAATATTTTTAAAAAATGATGTGAATTGATATATGCATGTCCAGTTGCAATTGTATCTCGTGCGTGAGGCACCTCTGGTCGCCAGAGATAGCAGGGAAGGGCAGAGCAGAGTGGGGCTCAAGGAGACACAGTGTCATCACACATCGACCCCACGTCCCTGCTTTAGAAATCCCTTCCCTCTGGGATTTAAAGCAAGGGCAACTGGATGGATCTCCCAGAAAAGAAAGACCAAGAATACACTTCCAAGGGAAGGATAAGAGGGAGGATGACATACATACTGCTCATAGTGACCGTCAGTCAATAGCCTAAGAACAATTCAGAGAAAGTAAGCCTCTGTTGGGAATAGTCAGAAAAGACCTTGCATCCCTGTGAGCCCCTTTGCATTCATTTCAGACCATGAGGACATTACAAGTAAAAAAACCCTCCTAATATGTAAAAGAAACACTATCATTTGTAGAATTCAATTCCTAAGGAAAATAGACCCATGAAATACAAAGAAGGGTTAGACAATAACACAACAGTCTTAAAGCCCTACTGTCATAGCATAAAACTTCTTTCCTAGGAGTCTGCAGAACTGACTAGAAGATATATTCTTTTTTTTCTAGCTGTCTATAAAGTATCTGCTTTAAAAGCTGTTAGCCGGTATAGCAGTCGACAGGCTGGACATGTAGCCTCTTGTGCAGTATCACATCAACATGCAAGGATCAAGGAGGAAACACTCATCCTCCTCGACCCTGATAACAGTGTGAAACAACAGACCCGTTCTCAGTTTATTTGGTAATAAATGAAGTGGGTCCTGTTATCCCAACTACTTTACAAATAACCGTTATTTTTGGCAGCCTGGCATATGGCTGCCCGTGTGAGAGCCGCGCTCAGCGTGCCTGGCAGTGGGGGAAGGAGGTGGTTTTCTCTCACATTCCTGTGATGCCGGAGCCCAAGGGCCCCAGCACGGGGCAGGGCCCTGGGGAACCCATCTGCTGCCTCAGCGCAGCCCCACGTCCCTGCTGTGCAGCTGAATGAAAGGATGACCTTTGGGGCTATGGAATTCCCTCTTGTGTCTCCAGGGGGGGAGAAGAAGCCCACATCTGAGACAGGGAGAAGGGGAGTGAAGGATCGCTGTAATTATGAGTTCCTGAAGCCCTGTGGTTGCAGAGCTGCAGCTAAGATGGCTGCCAGTGGGTAGAGGAAGGCCTCTCCCTGCAAAGACTCTATAGGCTCCCTGTTTCCTTTGCAGTGCACTTTTGGAACAAATTTCCCGATCACTCCCTTACCCCATCCTTATCACGTTTCGTTGGCATGGAGCATGTAAACACTATGCCCTATGCCTGGGCTAACAACCCACAGGACAGGCATGCACCTCCTATCCTATATGGCTACAGGGAGGTCGCTCCATGGGACCAGACTGGACCTGGTCTGAAGTAACCTCCCCTCCCAAAATGCAGCTGGTGCGGATGCTCGCCCAAACTGCTCCCTCCTGGCTGGCCCCCTACTCCGCACCACTGCTCCCAGAGGCACAGCCATGGCTCTCTCCCTCGCTGTTTTTCTGGAAATAAAAGTGGTAAGAATTCTTACACATGGGACACAGCAATCACACGTGTCCTGTTCTGTTCCTGGTTGTTGGGTGGTGGGTTTTTTTGTAAGATACAATAATTTTAGCAGGTGTTCTGCCTTCAAAGAATACACATTTCATTTTTATAGCTTTGATTTACTATTTAAGGGCACTTTTGCTAAACTCAGAGTTGACACTCCACTCAAACAGCAGATCTTATAAACCACACTTCCAAAAACATCAAAATAGATCTTATTTTTTTTCTCAGAAAGCCCAGATCACTTTAGCATTATTTGCATCTTTTAATTGCGTGGTATAGAAGAAATATAAAAGCACTTTTGCGTTAAAGATTAAAAAGTTGTGGCATATTTCTTGCTGTTCATTGCATTGTCACTCTTCCTCTAACCAAAACAGTTTACTCCCTGCATTCCTGCAAAAATTTAAGCTGTTTTCTATATTATTATAAAATCTTAAAGATAACTTGTATCAGACTGTTGATAGTTTATAAAATGCTTTAGAGTGCTGCTTCCAAGTAACAGAAAATGTTCCGAGAGCTCTAACATGCACAACTTATTCAAGCAAATGATAGTTTAAAGTTTAATGGGAGACATATTAGATTCTTACATCTATATTTATCACCCCTGCTTATTTGCTTACGTGTGGGTGTGCACACACATGCAACAGAACAAGCATAAACATCCAGTGCTTGTATGTGTAAGAATCTATGGCTTAGAGGTTAAATACCGAAAGAGGCTGATTCATCCGCGCAGTGTTTAAAAGAAGTTAGAACTCCAGAGTCTTTAAAACCACAGTACTGAAATGTAAATTTACATATACATGCTTGAAGATGTGTCTCATCCCCCTCTTTCGTTACACCATTCACTTCAATGTCCTGCAAAGAAAAACTAAAAGCTGAAATAAACATTAATTTCCCACTTGTGATTTGCTGGCTGTTGTGCTTGTTTAGCTATGGTATCTCCTTTACCTACAAAATTATTTATCTAATGTGACTTCTGTCACATTCTGCTAGTACACTTACGGTAGGATGCAGTTTCTTAGAGAAAGGTTGGCAAACAAAAGATGGCTAAAAATCTAAGCATTCATATCAGCAGGATGTGTGTCAGGTTTTGCAGACATCCCTGAGACCTGCAGAACGTAAGAAGGATTCTCCTAATAAAGCACGTTTTGTTTGACTTGACGTGCCGGCTCACACACTTCCATCACATGCTCACTCACACAGGACCCAAGGCAAACAATTTATCTTCTCAATTTTCAACTCTCTAACTGTTCCTCAGTGCAATTTTAGTAAGGTTTTACTATCTTCTACATCCCTCTTAAATGTTCTATGTACAACATTTTGAAAAGTATAGCACTTTATTGTACACAACTTCCCTCAAGAGCTAAACATTACACACATTTCCTACAGGCAGGCTCAACAAACTGTGCTTTATCTTGCAAATACACACAGCATTGCTTATCTTCTCAAAGCCCAGAGCAAAGCACACATCGCCGTGAGGTGGCAATGTTACAGCAGTGGCAAACCAGACTTACTGTCAAAACAGCAAGGCTACCAGTCTTTAGCCACACACTTCACCAAATAAAATGCTATACAGATGCTTGTTGTAATAGCAGTTGATATGGAAATCCACAGTGCAAATCAACACAAAATAAACAAAAATCACCTTGCAGCATTTCTAGGGACTTAGCCCAAGGAATCTCCTGACCTGCTGCTTGCATCCAATATAGCAGATACTATCAGGTACTAAGTTTAGCTAGAAACTGTCCCTACAGACAGAAACAACTGAAAGGCAGTCAAATCTTGCCATGTTTTAGCTGTAAAATACCATAATCCAAGCAAAATATGATGCTTCTGAAAATTTAACTAATGAATTGGACTTTGCACTGAAGCAGACGGTGTTGCAGTTGGATGATGCTGCTCTGATGGGAGCTGCTAATTAAGAGCTGACAAGTAGTTGCTTGTTAAATCTCCTGTTCGTACTTCACTGTGCGTGAGGCTACCTGTGGTGCTCGTCCCTTCCAGTGCAAAGTCAAACAGGTTAAACTTCATCCCTGCTATTAACCACCATTTGGCTGAGATTTGGTATGCAGTTAATTAGAATGGAAAGATAGTTTAAGTAGGTGATGCTTGCCACTGCTCAGCTGCTAGTTTCTACCTTTCAGCCCCGCATCCCTAGGGCTTGCTATTATTTCTTCCACACCACACGGTGAAAAGATTTCAGGTTCAACAGGAGGAAGAAGCTAGGCTCAATCCTAGTTTTTGTGGCTTTCATGCTGTGAGACTTGGCTGAGTTTGGGTGCTTAGAAAACTTGGACAGAGATTTAGCTTCATATTTATATGCATATTATAACATGGGCTCTAGTATTTCTTAAAGTGTAACTTTTTACAGTAAGCATAAAACTGTATATATCAGCAGTACAAGTAGTTCCAAATCTTTAGTGCTTTTTCTTATATTAAATAGGAGTTTCCTATTAAAATCCAGACTACAAATTTGCGAGCTGATGTAGAGTTTGGGTCCCTGGACTTCATACAGGCCTTTCTTGTACTCTGAAGTTCTGCAAGTTTATAGTTTACAATTTAAACTGCTTTTAAGATGTATCTTTCCTCACCAGTTTAGTGGGAGGGTAAACTCTTCAGTCTTCCCCTCACAGAACAACTGAGAGCAAAAGTGATAACTACCCTATTTTTACATATGGAATGTGTACATTAAAATGTTTTGACAGAGCAGTAGTGAAGGTCATGCATGGAGGGAAAAACAAGGGAAAATTTAACTTCAGGTCTGCCTTCCAGAACTAGCGATCTAAAAGTGTGGAGAGTAACTGCTAGTGTGAGGACAAAGCTTTTGCCAAAAGTAATCCCACATTTTGCTTTCCATTCACTTGTCTTCCTGAGCGTGCAATATTACGAGCATAACCTAGGATTAGCTGGGCACCGGGTAGCAGGAGGCCCTCTTTTGCAAGAATATAGCTTATCAGAAATACAGATTTTGCATACAAAGTCATTTTCAAATGTTTAAGAATAAGCAAGTGTTTTGGTATCATCAGATATTTATTCTGGACTTAATCCCAATCCACTAAAATCAACAAATGCCTTTCTGCTGACTTTCCAGGGTTTTGGAGTAAACTTTCAACCGCTGACTGCTCTTCGACATCCTCACAATTAAAAACTTAAGGAGGTGTTCAGTGATGTTAGTGAAGCTGAAAGATGTTACAAAGGCTTTTGGCTGAAATAGGCAAAATTTCTTTGTTAATTAAACTAAACTCAGAAAATTAGACTATAAATTAATAAAAGTTACCAAATTCTTCAGTGTGCCTTTTTTGTATTAAGAGATCAGTATATGCTGTAATGCTGTCATTTTGGAAGTTATGAAACTATGGAAGATTTTTGGATGTTGAATGTGTGTCATTCCTAATGAAAATCTTTTCATCTCACTGTTTGATTACGGTGTACAGTCTATTCAAAAGAGATGTTTATTAGCATAACTATCCTAAATATTTCACACGTGCAAGTGAAATAATCATGCTGTTACACACAACCCCACCTTTTGCATCTCCTGATTGCTACGTTTGTAACCTTGACGTCATGTAACTTTTTTAGTGAGGTTTTGCAAATCTCCATAAAGTACAGTACAGACAGAAAACAGGACTAGATGAATACCAAACTGTAGTGTTCTGCTTCTTTCTCTCTGCAATTTATTTTTTTTTCCAACTTCAGTATATAGAATACAAGAAAGCTTCTGCTGTTACCTAGTGTCATTCCAAGATGGCATTGAGCCACTGTAAAAATCAGAGCCAAGGACAGTACACAATTAAAAGCCCAAAGAATACTTTTACTACACATATGTGTAAGCTCTATTTTAATCCCTGATATTGCACTTATTTCATTTGTATTGTATTTCATTCAAAATGATTAAGTAAGTGTCCTTCACTGAGACCAAGGCATATGATACTTGAATTCTAAGCTCAGAAATCCTGAATCATCAGTGTACAAACAGTAGAAACCAAAACTGGAGTTTCTTGTTTAATTAACTCATCCTGCTAGAGAGAATGTGAGGCAAATGTTGAGGTGCCATCCCAAAGGATAATTTCTAAGAAAGTGTAAGTGTAAGTCGGTGTAAACTAAGTATAACAAAACCAGACATGAAGCACCAACAACAGCTGCTGAGAAAGAGAGAACAATAGCCATCCACCCCAAACAAAGGCTGTCAAAGTGGGTTTGTTTGCTACCTAATACAAATATATGTACAGGCCTAGAATGTAATCCTGTATTCTGCTGCCTCTCCAGCCAACCTCAGTCTGGAATTTCACAGACAATAGCAAATGTCGTCCCAAAACTTGGAAGGAAATGATCCTTTGTTCCCGTTTGGCAGAAATCACTAAATAAAACTTTATCTAGCAAAGTAAGTTTGGAGAACACAGCTGCCAAAGAAAGTAATATAGTTGAAAGGGATGAAAGCAAAGAGCCAAATCTGTTACTAGCAAAGTAGCTACACCAACTTCTTCCAGTTGACTACTTTTTTTTTTTTGTACTGGTCATCATGTTTTACTCCAGGTAACATGGCTAGACAAGCTGAAGCACAGAATGTATATTCTGCTAATGATTTCCCTCAATAGAACTTTTCATGTGTACAGGTTCCACATTAATCTTTTAAAATAAGCAGTATTTTCCTTAATATTTCAACTTTTAATAGGTATTAAATACATGGACAATAATTATTTTTATAGCTAGTAACAAAATTAACAGTATACACAGGAACATCAAGAACCACATGAGTTTTTGTTTACATGAGAAAATAATCGTTCAAAGCTGCACCAGGGAGGTTTAGACTGGATATTAGGAAGCATTTATTTACTGAGAGGGTGGTCACATACTGGAACGTGCTTCCTAGAGAGGTGGTTGGTGCCCCAAGCCTGTCAGTGTTTAAGAGACATTTGGACAATGCCCTTAACAACATGCTTTAACTTTCGGCCAACCCTGAACTGGTCAGGCAATTGGACTAGATTATGATCACAGGTCACTTCCAACTGAAATAGTCTAGTCTAGTCTAGTCTAGTCTATTCTATTCTATTCTATTCTATTCTATTCTATTCTATTCTATTCTATTCTATTCTATTCTATTCTACCACTGAAAATGCATACACTGTTAATGCATTTAGGCGACTTCTGAATGCACATAATTTCAATTAAAAAACAATTTAGTGTGGTTTGGCTAAGGCTTAAGTTAATGAAATTAAGCTACACTAAATAAAGAGTTTCCACAATTGAGCTTGCACTAGTATAAACTGCTCTAAAAAATACGGCTCTTGTGATGCACGTTTCTCAAGAAGATAAGCTTTAGCTGCCATAGTAACAAAGCCCCTTATTTCCAGGATGATGATACGCTAGTATTAAACAGCCTTTAAGTTGTTCATCTCCAGAAGACTCCTCATCTTTGTTTAAAGACATTTTCTATACAAAACATGGTCAACAAGACTAACTTCAACCTCACTAAATAGATGGCTCATACAAGGTGTAGAAGATCATCCTACACACTTCTTGTCCCCTATCATGACTGAAAAATAATGAGATCTCATCAGATTTGTTTACTTGAGGAGTTATCGACAAAAACACTAGCACCCAAATTGCTATCAGTGACACTCCAGCTCCCCTGTATGAACTCACAGATGCAGGGACACAGAAGCAAGTTACACATACGTGCCTTGATACAAGAGGCTGGAACTAACATGTTCTACCTTCCATTTGCCACAAACTAAGAGCATGAAGAGGGTCAGTTACAGAAGATTAAGTGACACGTGGAGACAGGATCATGTTCTGAACCCATGCTGCATGCTAATATGGCCTTTCTGTGGTTTAACTACACCCACTACCAAATTCCCTATTTTCCAAACCAGTTTAAAGCTAAATCATGGGAAGATGTTTGAGGAGAATCCGTGGAAGGAGTTAATGTCTAACGAGCAGTCAGAGCTCTTTCCCCATGTAGACAAGCCCTTAGTAAATAGATGTTTCCTGTCCACTCGCTTGGCTGTAGCGAGCAGAGATGATTAATGCAGCTATGCATCCTGACAGGCTCCAACGCTCACTTGGTCATAAAAAGAGGAAAATCGTGGCCAAAGAATGCTGACGGTCAGGGCTGGATTTCAGTTTGGATGATAAATAGATGCCACTTTGATTCTGCAACTCTCTCTAATAAAAGTGAGAGATGGAAGACATCTTAGAAAATGCTAAGAAATGTAAATGAGAAGAGTAGCTCTTTCTCTGAAAGCAAGCTTTTGATCATCATCTTCCTTTTTGTTCTGAAAGCTAAGGAGCTTGGCTATTCTGTAAGCCTCAACTGAACTGATGCAATTCGCTTCTCCATCAGAGAGTAAGGTATAATAAGGTATGATGACATAAATAAATAAATTATTTTTTCATGGTTTATTAGCAGAGAATGTAATTCTGCATAAAGTCAGTTTCGTACTAAACAGTAAGAGATGCATTTTCCAGGTCAAAGAATTAGGAATGTATGGAAAAGAGATAAATTATGAAAAAAGGTAAATTAATTGCAGATTCTGTAAACTATATGGCAAAATAAGAAGTTAATGTTGACTTTCTGCAGTGTAACATGATATTCTAAATTGCTTTTTTTCCTCCTCTTTCTCTGAACTACACACAACTGACAGTATCTTTAAAGTACAAATTGTGACTCTGCTGCTAGCAACAGGACTTAAACCTTAGATGTTTGTAAAAACTCTGCCTCCACCAGGCTGCATTTTTATTGACAAAAGGCAGCTGAATCAATTTTTGTTGCTCCTTAACAAAAATGGAGACTGCCTGAACTCGTTTCTTTCAAAGCTATTCTCTTTGGCCTCTCCCTCTCTATAAATAAAAGCGCAACTACACAACTTCTAAAACTGCTCAGATATTGAATTATTTGAAAGTGTTATGCAGGCATGACTGCTTTCCTCCAGAAGTCAAGCCATGAGCAGCATTAGCCCAGAGAAGACTTTCTCTTGTCAACAGTCATCTCAGGGAAAGCTGATACTATATAAAGATAACAAGTGCAATTCTGAACCAACTAAGGTTTCCAAACTGAGGCTCCTTCAAGTCCAAAATGTCTGGACTCACCCTTGGAAACCTTCAGGAATACGCTCAGAACAGAGTTAAAATCCATTGATCTGTAATGCAGGTAAGATGAGCCAAAGGTAAACACTGCCAAAGCATACAGGCTTTTACAGCATTAATCAAAAGAAACTTTAAGGCAGGGAGAGAATCAAATTGTAAAGTCTGAGCTTTAGATCCTACTTCTGAAATTCAAGGTGAATGTCAGAAATAAGGACCTGAAAGTTTCATGCAACGCTCCCCCAGCTGTGGGACAGTTCATCAAAACAAGAGCAACAGAAAGAATAATATAGTGTAGAAATGGAAGCCTTTCCCCAAATCCTCACCTCGCTTGTTTTTCTTCTCTCTGTTTTTCAGAGAGTGTATTTCCTAGGCTGGACACAGACATCTGGCTTACAAGTATACTCTGAAGTCTATTTGGAGCATATGCTCTACCCAAACTCACAAATTATACGCATTCCAGTAATGCTTTCCTCTCATCCTGCCCCAAATCAAGTCTATCATCACTCCTTAGTGAAGCTTTAATCCCTATCCATTTCAAGGTCCATTTTGATTTTTTTTTTCCATTAACATTTCAATTTTTTTTAATACCTCAAAAGCAGGTAATTTATTTTGTTTGTACTTTCTTACTTCAGATTGCCCTCAGCTCTCCCCTCAAAACGTTCATGTCTGGACAAGGATGAAGCTTGTCTAGAGGACAATTTACAGACATGTGAGAACAGCAGTTTTCATAAAAACCAATGTACAGTCATAAACAACAGGATTCATAACTAAACAAATCCTTAAGTGGAAAACAGCTGAGTATAATCATGATTCTTTTCTTTTTATCTTTGCTGCAGAAGTTGATAAATGAAAAGTGGAAAAACAATAAAAAGTAACTTTCAAAACCACAAACTTTATAAAGAGAAATTTTAAAAGCCAAAAAATCATTCAAAGAAATAAAGATCTTCCAAAGAAACGGGTCACATGATGAAAATATGTTGCCATTACTTCAGATAACACCAATTTCTCAGCAAACCTCGTCACAGTTGACATCAAGAAAATTTTGCCCTACCACTGCAGGTTAGCATTTCCTTCCAATAAACTGCTTAAAAGAGACAAGAGTGAGGAAAGGAGGAACATATCACTTCCTTTTCTAACCAGCTCTTTCTGTGGCTGATGGCGTGGGGAAGGCTGGCAAAAGGGCTTTTCTGGAATATAATTGTTTCCCCAATCCTATACGTTCTATCTTGGATTGCAGTCTCAAATTTGTTGAGCTGTTTCTTTCAAAGATCTTGGTGGGAGCTTTAATGTGATCTCTTTTGATACATTTCCTACTTTGACTTTCAGATGCTTCCAACTCTTATTTCTCATCTTTTTTTACCTGAAGCCAACTTACCACATGTCGTTATTTTTTAATGTAGAGAAACCTTCTCAAGGCTTTTCCAGGACCAGTTCGTGGATGAACTGAATTATGCACTTTTTTTTTTGATACTGAAAATCCATTTCACATCAGCATCATTCTTGCATTTTGTATCTGTTCCGTGTTACTTCTATGGGAAACTTCTTATTTCACCAATAGTTTGCTATTATACTCATGTGCACATCCATGGCATATGCTAGAGCTACAGGTCAGAGAGACGAAAGAGCTCTCTGCAGCTCTGCAAGATTACAACACTTCTCACTTGCAAAATTATGTTCTGCCTCTCCTCTGGCAGGTGCATCTGAAACCTATTTCTTCAAGCACTGATGATGACGGCGATGACATAGAGCAGGCTACAAAGGTCCTTTAGGGAGGAAATTACTTCCTGAGCACTCGAGAGCTCTTCCTGCTGTATCATTATCTAGGACTGAGGTTTATTAAAGGCAACAGGACCATATTGTTCTCTTCTCAGCCATTTCCTTCAGACACAGAAACACAGGATTAATAATTTTGTCAGCAGAAGTAGGACTTCATTTTTCAGATTATTTCAGTTATTCTACTACCAACATTTGGCTGGGTTTTTTTATTTTACTCCTTTAACCTGAATGCAGATAAATGAGCCAGAGCTCTGACAGAGAGACTTAGCCCTACAGCTAAGGGAAATTCATGAAATTCATGACCAAATAGCATGCCATCCCTGTGGCTACCAACAGAAGTTGAAGTCCAGCAAAATTAACTAATCCTACCATCAACCTAATATAAATTTCAGAAAATGTCGTTCACAAAATACAGCTTCCTACTGTGATTCCTGCAAAAATCTTTTCTGCCTAACCCAAAGAAAATGAACTGCAAGAGAATCATAAAATTATGGTGTTATAAGAAAGGGCAAACCTGTTGACTTGAAGCTTGGATTTGCAATATAATATTCTGCAGGAAATAAAGGAAATAAAATGCTAGAGTTCTGGCAGTCTTTCCAATCAGTATCTTGTTTCATCATGTGGTGTTCTTTCAACCTAGGCAGAAGACCTGGAGTCCATCATGCTGCTGAAACACCTGCCCAGAATGACTCCAGCTGTGATGCCCGATGCTGAATGAGGCGTTGAACTCCAGGCTACTTCACCAAGCACTACAAAGCCCCTGAAGCACTACCTAACACTTCATCATCCTCTTAAGCTGCTCCCTATCCTGCAGAACTGAACCCAAAGTGGAAATGGAGAGGTTAATTTGTTCATGACAAGAGTTTCTGAAGCTGGATTACCAGATTGCTTGATTTCAGACAGCTGTTCCTTAGGAAAGTAGTTATTTTCTCACAGGGGTGTAACTTTTATTCTCATACAAGTCAAATTCATTAATTAAGAAAACCAAGTCTAAACTTGGGAAGACTTCATAATAGTAGTGATTTTCTTACAGGCTTACATATATATTTCTCTTTGATACACTTACCTGCTAAAATGAATTCTAAAATGGTTTAGAGTGTGCTCAGCCTCTATTTCTATTTCACTTGTTCATGCCTGTTTCATAAAGGTTTAATTTAATTTTTCATTTTGCTTGCTTGAGTATGACATGATTTAAAGTGAGACTGTGAGGGCTTATTTCACTTTGAGGAGCAAGGTTTCTCTGCTTCAGTGATGCCGAGGCCCCAGTGGGTGCCCACAGTCTAAGTGACCAACACCTTGTGCTACCCTACATCATGAAATCTGAGATGTTTTTCACTGTTTTCACCTCCATTAACAGAAACAGAACGTGTCTGTCTAACTGATGACATATGCTGAAGGGAAAACATAGGAAATCCTAAACTGGTCACTTTAGAGCAAAGAAAGACCATAGCCTTGTTTTTAGCTGTTTCACACGTGCTGAGAGATTGTGACTTTTACCACCTCCTTTCTGCTGAAGACAGTCTGCTATTTTATTTATAGACATGTGATTTCCTATCAAAACCAATTGCGGGTTTACAATCTTTGCTGAGCTCCAACAACAGAAGAAAACTCCTTTTGGGGAGACTTTTCAGGCAATGTTTGTCTGAGGCTGCTGCCACCACACTGGCCACTCGTGGTTCAAAGGCCAAGTTTAAACTGACCACAAGAAATTTTACTGGTCTACCAGTCTAGCAGCATGGTTAAAACAGACACTGTCTTGTCTTCGTTAGGGTTCATGCTCTTTCTGCAGCTTTGACCATAACTGTTTTGGTGTGCTAAAGAAGACTCTGACATTCATGTCAGTCTCTGGATTGCAGCTTTTGAGTTTATGACAGATGGGAAACCAACAGAGGAGTTAAAATCCTGTGAATCCACACACAGCTTATAGCCAGTAGCCATCTGGCTGGGGATCTACATAATACCATGAGAGGATGACAGAAAAAAAAAAAAAAAAAAAAGGCAGTTACATTTGCACTTCCATATTTCTTCCCTTTCTTTGTGCTTCCTTTTTTGAATATACTTAATAATCGCATTACAAATCGTCTTTCAACTATTTCATACAGGTTAAACAACTACAGTATTTTCTCACTAACACTTTCCACGCAGAAAAATAAATTCAGTATTAGGCAAAAAGTCCAACATGTGACAACACATAATGTTTGTCCATGGTAGGTAACGGCCAGCCAGGCAGCATTTAACAAAAGTATAAGCATTTCAGGAGAGAACAGAGAATGGAAAGCACCAAGAAACCCCATTCAGCAGCGCTCAATAAAAAAACCAATTCAAGGCAGAAGTTGTAACACAGGGCCCCTAATGTATAATTACTTGGGAAAAAATGTGGCCAACAAAAGTTATCTAACCTGTTCAGAGAAGAAAGCAGTGATTTACCCCCAAAATGTGCTGGGAAGGCTGAAAATGTGGTTTTCAAAGGAAAAAGCTTAAGCTTTATGAAAGCTCCCTTTTGCACAGCAATGACTCCTGCTAGCTAGAGCCAGGAAACAAGGAAACATGCAAACCTTCTTTAAAGACAAAAAACATTTTTCGCCTCAACCTGCTGAAATGTTCAGCTAGGCGCCTCCAACCCATAACTGCGTGTTTGTTGGGGTTTTAGTTTTCTGAAAAGAGCATATTTCTTATGTAAAGAAAGAGCAGAGCCACTTAGACCAAGAATTCTTTTCCCTGCGTGCCGTGTTGCAAAAACGAGAGCATATTAAGCAACTTGAGAACAGGAAATAACACTGACAAACAAACTGATATTCTTTCCATAGCGTGGTCGCTCAGAGGCGGACGTTTGAAACTTCATCTCCCCAAATCAAGAAATGTTTATTCTACTTTTGGCAAGGCTGCTGAACGCTTGTGTACGCCTTCTAGTCCAACTGTTTTATGATCCTGTCAGTGAAGTAGATAGGCACACTAGAGGAGGAATGAACATTGAGCTGAACATTTTTTTAATAAAACTCTCTCCTTCAAAAAAATGTTGTTTCATTGGTACAAAGATGGTTTGTGGAAATACACCAGTTCTAACTGATACGTACGTAGGAATGTATCACCTCATCTGGAGTGTCCGGCACCATAGGTGAACACTGCAGAAGCTTCAGCTGTGCAGGCAGTGTCCTGTGGTGAGTCTGTTATTTTGTTAATGTAACCTCCAGCGGGAGAGAGAGATTGGAAAAACTGGATTAAATGCAGACATCTATTTCTGAGCTAATCACTCTATGCTCCCTTCACACTTGACATGATCTACTCAGTGCAACCATTCATCTTGTTGTGAAGCAGCCAGCGCAAATAGGTCAGATGTATTAAGCCCTAAAATTAACCATTTCTCTCTACGGAAGATAAAGTGAGATTAGGATGACTGGTTCATGTGGCTGGACTTAAATCACAGGCACTCCACTCAGGCCGTCTTTTTCAACCAGCGCCTAGACTTACCCAGTTTAAAGTCCTGCTTGAAACTGAATTTCTTACATCTCAACTAGGGGCTCTAGACACCATATTATTGATTTTTATTCTACTTTGAATTTAAAAAATTTTCATCAATATGTTTTCAGTTTCCATATAGACATCTTTCAATAACTGAAAATATCTTATTTACCCCATCTGTTTAAAGTAAACAAAAAATCAGTTGTGTTTGTCATTGAGAAAGGCTTAAAACTGCATTTTTTTCCTCAAAAATAAAAAATAAACAGAGAAATTTCAATTATAACCCTAGTAATATTACAGTTCTAGTAAAATGGCTGATTAATGGCAATGTCTGATATATATTCTAATTTTCAATGTGAATAATGTATATTTTTAATTATTTTTTTCTTGTCAGACTGAGTTTTTAATTAAGAAAAAATTGCAGTGTAAGACATTTTTTCATTTTTCTTACAAGAAGTGTAATTTTTATAAATGTGGCTATCTAGCCAGACAAAATGAAACTGTAAAAGGGTAACCACAGACTTTTCTTCAGTGTTTTACGACAATACCTTGATCAAGTATAAACTGAGCTAAGAAAAAAAATTAATATCCTTACTTATTTCAGGAGCCTAACTTTCACTAACTTTGACTCCTAGATCGCAAGGCTGTTTATTTCAGATTGGTACTACCTTCATTTAAGGTAAAGTACAAATTTTTCATCCCTTTTTATAACTTTGTGGCCTTTGTTCTCTATACCATATCACTACTGGAACCGTCATCGCACCCTCCTGACTTTATCAGCACCCAGTGAATCAAATTTATTTAGTTAGTCTGAGTTTGAGTTTTATATGCACTGTCTGTGACTACCTCCAAACAGTTTTAGGAGTTAAATTTAAAAAAGCGACTATAAGTAGTGGAAATTTTCAATACTGATGTCTCTGTCTTCAACAATTTAAAATAAATGTCCCCCTTTCTTCAGAAGAGTTCCTTCAATTTGACCTTAACTTTTATGGAGTTCATGGAAAGTTACAAACTGGAATGTAAAATAAGTAAGAAAAATGTTGAGACCATGGGTACAGCCTCCCTTCCTAGAGAAGCTGTACGTGGAACTCCATCCCTTGGGCGAGGGAGCACCCTCCGAGGAGCCGCCCTGCTCAAGGTGCTGCCGCGGTCCCTTCAAGGACTCCCCTCTAGAGAGGGTCCTGGAAAAGGAGTGCAAAACATTTAGGATTCACCTGAGACTATAATGCAAACCTTCAGCCTCAGAAGCCGTCTTTCTGTGATTTATTAAGGGTTAACAGCACGTTCTTCTACCTGTTAAAACACGTTACTCTTTCCTAAGGTGCCAAATAAGAAGAAACAGTATCTAAATTCCTTCCTACAGGTTTTACTTACAGAGGAACTCATGTATGATTCAACTCTGTATATTCTCCTCATTGCATTTTAAATAAAATGTTTTAACTTCAGCAGTTGCTATTCAGAGTAAACTTCAGAAATAAAAAATTAAAGCAAAAATCAGATATAAAATACAATTCCATTTTTATCTGAAAAGAAACTGCCTACTTCCATGCATTCAGTTCTTATCTTACTACGGCTTATAAATTCAGGAATTTTTTTGCATGAACTATAACAACTGATTTACAAAATAAAGAGTTGAATTAAATCCCAAAGTAACATGCGAAACTCGTTCACGCTCACTTCTATTTGATGCCGGATCAGGCAATTTTGTGCTTTTGCAGCTAGCAGCACCACCACACCACCAGATTCTTTTGTTTCAGACCGCGCTGGTGTCATTCAGCACAGCAGCACAGAAAAGCAGGGCCACGTTCTGTGCAAGCATACAGTATGATGAAATACAGAAGACTGTATCCTATCCCTAACGATCACTAGTAGCAATGCTTCAAAAAAATTAGACACTACAAATACCCACAATGAACCTTACTAATTGCAGAAGGCTTTGCAGATGACTGAGAGGAACGAGGTCTTTCCAGATGCTCACAGGTAATGCGCTTATGTCTTAAATCATGAGATTTGATTACCCTTCTCTAAGCATGCTTTGCTGCCTCTGTTATTAGCCTTTATATCATCAAGCCCTTTTTGAAAATTGAACCACTATATTTAACTGTATGACCTCCCCAGTGAATTCTATAGGCTAAATGCACGCTGTCTGAAAACACTATTTATATCTTGTAAAATTGCAAGCCACTCTTAAATATCTGATTTCTTGATCTTGTTTTATGAAACTGGAAAAGAAGGAGAAAATAACACAACCTGATCATTTCTCCTTTTATTTCATATTACTATCTATCTCAAAATTAATTCTTTTTACTATTTCATTTCCAGAACAAAGAGAATATATCCCCATCCCACTCCCTGTCATCTCACAGACAAGACCTGTTACTTGTCTCTAAACTATTTAGTAATCCTACACTTTATAGGACTTCGAAAAATTTAAAATTTAAATTTTATAGGCTGAAACCATTAACTCTTTTGGACTCTCTCTTATGCTCACCAACTGCAGCAAGATGACTTCCTGAGACATCACTTTAAGCCAAACCCCTCCAGTAGGACCACAGAGGAATGAGAAGGAGTTCCAGAGTTCTTTTTTTCCCCTTCAGCTATTCTCTTTAAGAGTTATGGATTTTTCTTTACTCTTTGAAGACATCTGTGTGAAATTACCCACACACCAGTAATCCCAACAAAAACAAGATTTATTAAAACAAAGAGAAAATGGAATTAAAAGAAAATAAATTATTTGCTTAACATAGCTGAATTTACAGTTCTCATAAGTTAAACTAGATAAGGCATAAACCAGATAAGCTTAACTTCACATAAAAAAGAAAAAAATGAATCCTGCAGTTTATCCTTTGAAATTAAATATCCTTTCTGACCACACCAGTCAGCCTGTCAATGCCGCTCGCTGCTTGGAGACCAACAATTCCCTCTTTTGTCTCCCACAGATATGCTTAATAAACCCCGGTTCAGGTTTCCTAAACACTTTTCTGAAGACAAAAAAAAATGGGCTTTGGTAAACAGTTTCAATCTCCATCTCTGAGGAGTTACACCACCAAGGAAACGAAAAACCTTAATTATGATTTATGACTGCCTTTTCAAGGTTTATGACCCAGCTCAAATATTGCCTTTCGCTAACCATCTTGGCTGGCTCCATCTAGGTTTTGGCTAGACCCATGGGCAAACCTCACCTAAAGCAGATCCTTGTCTCTTCCACTTGTCACAAGCGATGAATTATAGACAAGGGCTAAGGCTTGCTCTCACAGTCAGCTACATCTCAAAACAAAGTCCAACAGACCTTTAAAAAAAAAAAATCAGTCTCGGCTGATGTCTCAAATGACAGATTGTTCTTTGTTTCTGCCTTTATGGGTTTTAGGACTCACATAAACATAGTTTTTGCTTGAATACGCTGTGTGGTATTTCCCTGATATAAGAAGAGTATGACTCCTGGACAGCTGTAATAAAAACTGATCTGTAATAGAAACTTTTGCTACTTTGGAAGTATAATGAAAACGGCAAGTTTGTTCCTTCTCACACACAACCGTGGATGCAAGCATGCTAGCAAAAATGGCTTAGATAAGCAGAACTTCTTTCCATTTAGCAAATAAAATGAAGACAAACTGAAAACAGGCACACTAAACAGCCTCCACACTGGAACATGTATCAATATGGATGCACTGGAGGAATGAGGAGAGCAGTGGGGAACAGATCACACCTACACCCTGCATTACTAACTCACTGTAACTCTTCTCAACCTTGAGCATGGTTTAAGCCATTCTCAACCCTTTATTCTTCAGCCTGTCCAATAAATTTGAAATAAGAAGAAAAAAAAAAAACAACCCAGACAAGAAACCCTGAAGGCATGAAAGTAATGGAGATGATATTAGAGATCTAACTAACAATATCCACCTAGGCTTGTCTGATGCGATACAGTCCAGCGCTAAACCAAGACTACTGTAGGCAGGCAAGAAAAAGTAGCAATCATGCCTTGAAAGTAGATCCCTACAGGAGAAGGTTCACTTGTGACTTCCAGAGCTGGAACTATGTCACATACCATTTTGTGATATAACAGGGTGCTCAGAAGAAACCCTTCAGCAGCAGGAATTCAGGGTGCGGCTGCACTTAGGTTCCCTAAAGCCAAAAGCAAATGAACTATGATCTGAAATCTGTTCAATAGAACATTATATTAATTTAATTTTTTTTTTTAAATTATGAAATCGTATGTAGGACAGTCTTCCCAAGCTCCAGATCAAGTTAATTTCATTCATTACAGAGGCACACAGAATTACTCAAACATTCAATTAAAATAACCTTACAGAACTGCATTTAAATTGTATCATCACTCTGACAAAATCCAAAGCAAAACATAAAATAAAGGTCAATCTACAGTACACTATAGAGCAAGTTAATACCCATGAAAAATGAGCAGAAGAAAAACAAAACTGTTCCCCAGTGAAAAATGGTAGCAGAGGATGTGAAAAGGGATGTTATTCCTCTCCTTTATTGCTGCTTATCTAACAGAAGAAAAGCTGGAGAAAAGGAACTTCAACATTTGTAATGGAGAAAGAACAAGACAACTCTGCCTTACCATGTAACAAGGAAAGAGTTGGAAAAGAAGGTGCAAAACCAAAACAGGACCTCACTGCCTGCACATCTTTCTCTCAAGCCCTAGGACACAAAAACTCTGCTACAGGTGATTTTTTTTTTTTAGTTTGTTCAACAGTTTATTTCAAGGAAATCATTTTGTAATTGACTGAAGGCAAGGATTCCTTCTTAAAAACAAAAAAAAAAAAAACCAGAAAAAATCTTAATGCTTTGGTAATCTCTCTCTTAATCGCCTCGGTACATATCATTGGAAAAGACTTTAAAAACTGATTAATCCAAAGATAATTATACTCAACTGTTTTCCAAAGAGGAATAAAAATGTATTGGAACTCAGCTAATGCACAATATCTTCCTTAAAGAAATAAATTACCTAAATATTCTTTCAAAATGCTTTCAGATGCATATATTGATAATATCAATGAAAGTTAATTAATCTCACCTAAAAATCTCTAGTAGATTCCTTTCAAAATAAAATTTTTTCTTAATTATATAGAGTTTCTGCACACATTTGAGATGAGTCTCAGAATCTACCAAAACGTTTAATTATTTCTAATGTAGAAATGTTTAGATAGCATGCCTGTATCTGTGAGCAGAAGGGAACAGCCCTCATTGTTTTTACAGGAAAAATATGTAATATATTAGCAGTAAATTAGCATGATACTTTGAGTAGTAACCATAAAAAATCAACCTTGATGCAACATTGGAATTATTCAGAAATGTATTAATTTTAGATCTTGACCTTCTGGCTACCACTGCAGCAGAATACAATTAACACTCTTCTGAGGCTCCCGCAATGTGTATTCAGAGAGGTTTTTTATGACTAAGTGATACATGAAACAATCCAAGGGAATCCTTCAAAGTACTGCACAACAACAAAACATTGAAAAACAGCATCTGCCGTGTTTGCACACACGTATTCTACATAAGCTGTGCCGAGCTAAACACACCACCAGCGTAGATTTTCTTTACAGGTGGTGAATTTGGCCAGACACTATTGTCCCCGTATTAAAAACATGACAGAATGGGAGAAGTCTGTTAATGAGGTAATGTTTTAGAATCGAGGTTTGTCTTCAGTGAGGACAGAGCATATACTAAAGACTCATTAAAATGCTAGTGTCAGAAAGATAAGTGGAGTTTCGATAGTTATCCACCACTACAGGTGTATCCCAGTACAGAGGGAGCTGGGGCCACATTTCAGGGGTGTGTGGATATGTACCAATAATGCTAAACATGCTGAGACTTTTTTTTTAAAAGACAAAGTAATTTTAATCTCAATAACTGAATTACCCTATTGCTAAATACCCAACACAAAGTAATTAACAATTGTGAATGTGCACCTAGGTTCTGTACAAGCATTTATGGATCGCTGTAGGGTAATCAACAGATGCACAATTCAAATATTTGAAAAGTCTCTGGCTTAGTATTCACCTGAATTAAAACAGGACCTTTGGATATTTGGGTTATAAAGGTGTGGTTCCCCAGGGCACTTGACTACAACACAGTTCACCTGGGATTCAGAGAACCCGCAGCAACACTTTCCATGGCAAGGAGATGTTCCCCACCAACACTGGACCTGCTCATGGACAGCCCAGCTCAGCTGCCCCGCTGGAGCGCTGCCACTTGCATTAACAATTACATATTTATTCTAACATGATTCAAACCCTCAAATCCTAGATAGCTGCACACTCCCTAAGGTTAGAAACCTGGTGTCTGTGCCTCGCTTATCCACTTACTGCACAAGTTTAAGGTCATACTAGGCAAGAGAAACTAACTCTCCTGCACATTACAGAAACCTCCAGTGAAAATATATTAATCGTTGTGATATTGTCCATTTGTTTGCACCTGGAATTTAATTTTTTCCTCATCCCTAAGCAAGGAAGAACTAAAATTACAGCAGTTTTAATTTTATTTTTACTAAGCAAAGAAAGCAAAATTCTTATAAAACCAGGATATTCATAAAAAACACATGTATTTCAATTTTCACAAAAGAATCACAAGAATAAAAATAATGTACTACATTTTCTTAATACATTATGCCTCCAGTGCCCTTCAGCTCTGACGAAAACTGGGATCACTCATTTTTTTTAATTACTAACACAAAGCTCTGGATTAGTTAAAGAGCTTATCAGCTCTTCAGTACTTCAAATACTTTGTTAAAGGCAAAAATGTAAATAGCCTTCATTCATAACATTTTAAATGCAAAAGGTGACAATTCTCACGAGGGCAATGGAAGAAAGCAGTGGAAATAGCATACAGCGGGTTTGAATTACACCAGGACAGGAGCTGGCATGTCCAAACCAGTCTGAGCAGGAAGGAGACGGTTGTGAGATGCCCACCACTACCACCCAAGAGCATAAAGACAAACATGAAAAGAATGCTCTTATTCACAAGGCGAAGGAGAGGCCTCACAAGCACAGGGTGTAAGATGGAGAGTGCTCCTCAGTCAGGTGCCCATGAGAGGGGGAGTGCAAAACGCTTTCCTTGGAGACAGCATGGCATAACTGTCCTCAAAAAGCAGCATGATGATGGGGACAGTAACAGGAACGGCACGCAGGTAGAGACTGACAGAAGAAATATTCTATGGGATGACTCAGCCTAATTCAAAGCGAAAACATTATGCTCCACCACTGTATCAGGCAGCTGATGTCCACAAGTCAATTCCACTGCAAAATCCCACAGTTCAAACCATAAAAGGATGTATGTGTCCAGTACACTCAGTACTGGACTTGCCATAGGACACACGGCTAGCTCCAAGTAACCAAGCATTATCCAAAAACTAGAAAAACATTTAATTTCCAAAGCTCATAGATAACCCTTCAAGAAAAGATATTCAGACTGGATGACTGAGTAACTCATTTTCTCTAGGGTAGTTCCTAGCACACTAAAGAAGTTGGATTTTTTTGTTAGCTCTTCCAAAGAAATACAAAACCCTGCCCACAATCTAAAGCCGGGGGAGCTGAGGCTTTGAAAGGTTAAAGGGCTTGGCCAAGATCTGTAAATAGCAAAGACAAATCTCCACGCTCCATCTCTCCTCCTGTTCTTCCCTTTCTCCATCACCATGAATCTGATATAATCCTGTACTAGAGCTTCATCCCAGGGATTACATAAATTATTTTAAAAGATTGCATATGGAAAAAAAATACATAAATCAAATGTTATTCATGAATTCTAAATAATTTGATTTTAAGAAAAGCAGAGTTTCAGTTCAATTCTCAGCTCCAGTTATATTCTCTCTTCTAAAAATCAAGAGAGTAATTTCAAAATAACCAAGATGAACAAATACTCTTTTCAACAGAGCAGCAAATCAGGTAGATTAATACCTTAAAGATATGTGTTCAAAGTTTCACATGTCATCTCTGCCTACAGCCCTCAAGTCTCAATCCTGATGACAGTCAATAGCTTTTATGAATAAGCATGTTCTGGAAGAGATGCTGGACTGCGTGGCTGGATAAACAGGCAGATAAGATGCTAGAGAAATAAAAAAAGTCCAACATCCATTTACCACGGGTATCAGCTCGGGAGCTTGCCATAATGTTTATGCAGATAAGAAAAAAGATCAAACAGAAAGCTACGCAAGTAGTTTGGTTCTATTATTTATTATAAGAGTTTGGCTTTGTAAATATAAATCAACTACAATGTACAGCACTGCCAAGGAAATAAATTATATTTGATATCTATACATTAATATATTCCAGTAAGCCAAACTAAGGAACAAATCTAGTCATAATTCAATCAACATTCTGTACAGAACCATACTATTAAATTTCTATGGTATGTGAAGAACAAAACAACTTCAAGCAATACACTTCTTTAAATCATATCAAAAGCAAAATGACTGCAAACTCCTAAAGCAATGTTACTAATTTATCATTGTTACAGCTTAAGAATGTAGCCATATCACATAGATTGCTTCTCCCTCGCATAGTATCTTTGAATCACTCAATCTGGAAAAAAAAATAAATTCCAAAGTGTATTACAGAGAGACTACACATTTATAGCAAAGGAGGTAGCAGACAGTGAAACAAGAAATAATATAATGGCATGAAGAATTATATGCATTTTGCATTGGACTTGTCACTTAGATGAGAAACACACGAATGTACAAAAAAAAAAAATGAGACACTCATTTTTTTTATCCTGAAGGAAAAAAAAAAAATCTATTTGGTATAGGGTAACTAGTCGGAAGACATAGATTTTTTAGTAATTCTGAAAGGGACTAAAGTAGACAGCAACAGCTAAAATGTAAGCCACTACAAAATGTAACTCACTATAAAATGTTTTCCTAATAATTTTGGGATGTTACAAGGTGCAGATCTACTTTAATTACGAATAGGGTAAAGACATTCAGAATCCTACACAACAGGCACAGTATCACTACGAAAATTTGCAAGCAAAATTCAGCTTTGCCTTTCTGGATCTCATGGAGGGGTGAAAGTGGACTTCATCTTATTTTCTCTTGTAATTAAAAAAAAAAGTCAGATTTCTCTTCTACCCAATCAGATATTTTTCTGAAAATTTTTATTTTCATAAAACAACAAAGGAAACATTGGGGCACTTAATTTCTTTCAGGTAGTCCATCACATTGATACAATTTTTGTACCCTTAATTCTATGATGCCTCTAACATTCATGACCTGCTCACTGATGTTCTACTTAGCCATAGTATCTGAGTACTTCTCTGGTGACTTCAGTTATTTCAGTCTTTTTCCCACACCAAGAGCCTTTTCAGTTGTCCAGTTGATTTGCTAGAAATTTTCATGGATTATAGGCCACCTTCCTGACATCCTCCCCATTCTTGTTATATCTTATTTCCTGCAATCATGGGAAAGGAACATGGGACATTTCATCTCTGCTTTGCCTGATTTTCTTGGTGGTCCTTACTTCCTCTTATTTCCCTGTTGAGGAGCTTTTGATGTGCAGGGCATAGAGATACAGGAAAGGGTAAGAGAAGTCCTTCCCAAGAAAGCAGCAAATTAAGTTTCTTTGTCAGCATCTCAAAATGTCCAAAGATTTTATCAAAAGCAGTATCAACCAATAAATTACAAATATTTTTTTTTAAATCACCCCAAAACTGCTATGAAAGCTTAGGGCATATAGCGAACATGAAAATGCTAATTATGAGGAATAAAAATTAAGCTGACTTGTGTTTTTAATTGGCCACAGCTAACAGCTAGAAGAAAGCAAGCAACAGAAGTACATATTGGAAAGCACATTTGATTATTTTAAAATGTTAACACTTTTTACTGGGAGTGTTTTAGCTGCTGTTTCATGTAAGTCTCATGAGAAAATGTGGAAAATAACTATATTGTCTCCATTTATTATTTTTTTTTTTAAAAAAATCACATTATTTCTAATAATTTACAATCTTAGACAAGGAAGTCTTCTTCTCACTCTACCTTTTCCTATTGTTTTCCTTTAGAAAATGAAAAGCCTGTGTAAAATCTGTGTAACTAGTTTTTGAGAAAGAATTAAAAAAGACTGCCTGACCTAATAAGCACTCTGGAAGAATCTGCTAAAAGTCTAAGAAGTAGAAAAGCTGAGCTGCAGGAAGATTGCACTGACTATTTTGGTGCTGTCTCCTGCCTCGTGTGCCACTCCCATCAGTTTTAAGCAGAAATGACAATGCCTGGCCAGTTGCTGACAGCCAGCTTCAACAGTAGAGCAAATAAATTCACTTAAGAAGGTTTGTCCTGCAGGTGCATCCAAGTTTCGTTCCTGGCAGTGCTATAGACTTGCTGTGACACCGGGAAAGTTTCTTAACCTCAGTTAAAAAAAAAAGATATCATATCTATATTCTTTAGCAGTTCATAGACTGCCTTCATTTTTATAAAATGGAAAAACCCCAACACATACACTCTGATTATAATACTCTCCAGTCATTCTTGAAAAGCAGGTATTCAGATTCAATGAGTGAACACTAAGAAACCATTCCTGTTTAATCACACTCAAGAAATACGAGAGTGTGTTTCCAAGTGTAGGGTTCATGGTCTACAGCACAAGCACCCTCTGTGCTGAGGTTTGAAACCTGACAATTTCTGAAGATCAACAATATCCAGTTCTCTAAAAAGCTACAAGGGCAGCTCCAGATTTTATCGTAGTGAATGCCTCAGCTCACTGATGACAACAGCGATGCTCTGGCAAAAAGTAAAGAACGGGCTAAGAGCAAATGCAAATCGAAACATTTCAGTCTCCCCAGAGGAGAGACATTCACTTTGAAGGAAGAAATAGTAGAGTGCTGGTAAGAGAACTGCTAGCAAGATTTGTTGTCTCTCGGTGAAGATTTTAAGGAAGATTCTTCTCTTGAGGAAGAGAAAAACATGACATTCTTTCACAAGTTATTAGCAGTTTCTCAATTACAAAATATCATTCATTTAGTTACCAAGTACAAAATTTGCTACCTTTAATGAAGTACTTCCTTTAAAACTAATCCAAAAATCATAGTAGCAAGTGTTTTTCATTATTTCTACGGCTTAAGCACAATTTCATTTCCTGCTACTACAGGGATACCATGAACTTGAAGTTCCAGCCATTTTTAGAGAGCCATTAAGCAATTTAGTGTACTAAATCTGCTTGCCTTTTACTTTTGCACTTGCCTTCATTTTTATCAAAAACACTTTCTCTCATCCATTGCACCCACAAACATACGATGCATTATTTCTTACTTCTAATGTTCTATTTTTCTGGTGCTGAAAGTATCTGCATTTTATCTTCAGCTGCCTCTAGTCTTAGAAGCAGACCTGTCCTCAGAATAAAATGGAAGTGTTTGCCTTAGCAACTGTTCCCTTCTAATTTATACACCAAATGCCTTGTAATACAGCAAAGTGCTGATATTGCTATTTTACATGGAGGAAATCATGCCATCGAGAAGTATATTCAAAATCTGTTACACGCATAGAAGTGAGACATCACAACTGGTAAGTCATTTCAGAAACCTGATGAGTTATTCTCACCTACACCATACAGAGCAACTGAAGCCAGTGGTGGCCAGTGCACGGCTTCTGAACCACTCCTGCCTCCAGATACTTCAGGCGGGGTTCCCGTGAGGCTGCAGGGCCATGCTGATGCAGCAATGACTGAATAAATTAGAATTATTGGATTTGGAAGAAACAAGTCAAGAAGGGTTGCCGAAGCAAACATCACCCCAGCACTCAATGCTGAGGCAAGTCCCAACCTGCATTTCAGGGGCCCTCAGCTCTCAAAAGCATATAGTACAGGTTTGGGGGCTGTTAATCATATAGGAATTTTGTGTGTGATCCATAGGGTGAGTAAGTTTGGCCACACTTACCCTATATAGTAAACACTGAAAGGTAGCCATGACACGATACGTGTCTAATATAGATACAATGGCAGGTTTTTCCATCTGAAATGCTAATGATTAGAAACTACAGCCTAACTTCCAATCTGCATGTACTCAGGCTGGCTGTATACAGTCATCCTCACGCCAATATTGGTCTGGGGTTTATGTGGCTTTTTACCCTCTTCCATAGTCACCTCTTTCTAAACACATTTACAGAGATCGTAAGAACCATAGGGACTGATCAAAGACACATTTACTGAATTCCTTGAGTATGGCATGAAGCTACTCAAATATATGGGATACTCATGAGCTAAAAACAGAGAAGGTAACATAGGTAACAGCATATTTTCAGCCTCTCTGTTGGAACAGTGGAGAAATGTAATCTAAGTCACAACAAATCTGAATCCTAGCTAATTAATATAAGCAGACTGTAAATAAGAGCAATAAATATTAGGCATTTTTAGTGAGTCAGCAAACAGACCTTCAAGTTTCAACCAGTTGCCTTCCCATCTAACATACCTATAATGCCCACAAATATTGGTTCTTTCTCTGAATCAAGCTCTGACTAGAAGGACTGAGTATGCTATGAGAAATCTTGAGAACCTTTTACTTTGAAGACAACACAAAGTATCCCAGGTCTTCCGTGGGGAGCCTGTTTGTGGTGCCCAAGAGAAGGAATAATGAGGAGAAATGTCTCCTAAGCTTGGGGGCTCTCAAGTTAATTGCCGGTTAGTTGAATCCTTGGAGGGAATGGTCTCTAGCCTTTGGGATCAGGAACAAACCTCAGCTGAACAAGTTACAGGAACTAATTTAAGGGGGACAGACCACATGCCTATCTTCCTGCCTGCCTGAAAAGTTTATTGTAATCCACTCAATGTGGTGGGGTAAAGAAAAGCAAACAAGATGGGCCAAGAGCTCCCATAGTACCTACAGCTTCCAACATGGCCCAGTGCCCCTCTCTACAACCAATTCTGAGAAAGCAAGGAGAGAAGAGTGATAAGACTCCATGGGGAGTAGCAGCTGGATAAGGTTACTAGTGTTTTTCCCGTAAACCATCTTGGCTGAGGATTTTGTAGCCTTGAACATTTTTATGCTCACAGCACTTTGTAAGATTTATTTTTCAATTTTTGTCATTTTACAGTTGGGGAATCAATACACAAAAAGCTGTGTTTGGAAGACCAAGTGGAGCCACCTAACTTCACCATCACAATTACCAGGGTGTGCAATTTTCCAAGTCTGACAGGTGGTTTTTAGCCTCTGCCCCCAGTGAAATCAAAATAATTGCATCCAACAACTAACACTATCCAGGCTATTTTGCTGTGAATAGTCGTGGGCATCTCCAGTTAGCTTAGAGCTCAATGAATTATTTTGGTGACTTTATGCAAAACAGAAATAGTCTCCATCACAAATTTCTACTATAGACAAAAATAACATGAGCACATTAAGTTGCTTTCGCTTGTCACCCCTGATGAACTTCATATGGCAACCAGACCAAAAGCCCCCGCTGAGCCCCCGAAGCTGAATGCAAAACGGAAATATCATAAAAAACCACTGCCAGCATCCCAGAACATGACTCACACTGCTTAACCAAGTCGTTACATTTAGAAGATTCTTGTATGGATATTTTGTATGGATAGATCAAGCACTCTGAAACATTTGCTGAAGAAAGCAGATTGGTGCCAGGGCTCCTAACATGGTACCGTCTCCTCCCGCGCTGGTTAACTTCAGGCAAGTCCCTATGTATCTCTGTATTACCATTTCCAAATGCAAAACTAATTACACTAATCCCCTTTGTGCAGCACTTAAACATCTATGGATGAAAAGAATTATCCTAAAAACTGTTTATGTTATTAGAGCAAAGAGCTGTGATACTCTGTGGAAAGCCAGAGCCAAGTCTCTTCTGTCAGTCTATCCCTCTTGACAGGGATGAACTCTAAGTTCAGAAGTTACTGCAAAATGCCATTTTATAATTGACGGACCTTCCTGAGCAGAGTGAAATGGGGAACTGGTACGGGAAAACCACTGAAACAACACAGGGAATGCTGTTAAGTTCCCTAAGAGCCAGATTTTTAAAGACGTCTGAAGACAGGGATGAGGTCCATATGTGGTGGGATTTTCAGAATGAACTTTTATTCAAAGTCTCACTAAAATCAATGGCAGCTAAGCAGTGTAGCCTTTGCACACAGTCCCTGCAACTTTAACCACTTTAATGATTGAAAATCTGGCCCCAAGTAAACAAACTAAAAAGACATTGCTTAATGTTACTTGTATGACTATTGTGGAAAACTTTTTTAGACAGAAATGTGACTTTTAAATTGCAGTTTAGCAATCCATAAATGCTAATGAAATCCTGTGCTGTCTGCCCTGTAATAATTTTTTCCTATTAAAAGCTGGTTCTTTTTTTAACTTAATAAGCACATCACTAGTCTAAGCACATTCATTGTTCAAAGTTTAAATTTATACCTAAAATAAAAAGAGAGGTTGCTTACCAGTAATCAGAATTCTTTGAGACACGAATTCTTCGAGACACGAATTCTTCATGTACATTCAAACTAATGAACTACATATATGTTCTTTCACTTAAGACAAGTCTTATATCTTTGCAATGAATAAGTATACAAGGTACAGACTGACTGTACCACTTTCAGTTTCCTCCCAACCATAGAAATAAAACTCAGGGAACTTCCAAAAGTTCTGAGGCAGAGAAAAGTAATCAAAAAGAAAACATAAATGTGAACTACATATATTTTTTTTAAAAAAAAAATTGCCTGTTTGTAAATCTCCTCTTTTTCTCTTTTTGAGTGATGGTGCACAAGTAGAGTTCATCACAGTGACTTAAACAATTACACTTGGCCAGTAAGTACACACGGTCCTGGAGTCTTTTGTACAAACCACTCTAGCACTTCTTTTCCAATAGATTTGAGTAATGTTACAGCACATGGCGAAGGTAGGGATGGAGCTCCAGACAGCATCATCTCCAATATCTCAACTATTTCTTGACAATGTTGTGTGCTCTGGAGAAGTACCCTGTATTAACAGCAGGAGATTTATCTTAGCAGTCTGATAGCGCATTTTGACACAGTCTCCAATTGACTTCAACAGTCTGTGTGGAAATGGCTGAACTGTTAAACCCTTCAGAAAACACATATGAATAGCCCGAAGCGTCGGAATGTGTGAATATACAAGTAGACAACCCCCAGCATAAAAAGTATAAAAACCAAATTCTGCTTTAGCAGCAGAACACCAGAAATAAAATCTGGAGATTAAATAAGACCTGTTGATTAAAAAGTAGAATTCTACCATGATTTGAAGTAGAAAATGAAGAATGTCATTCATAAGAACATACGTATCTCCTGTAAAAGCCTCTGAGGAAGTGGCCTTGATGAAAGCAGAAGTGGCAAACACAAAGCCCAAGACTTTAATGAGGCTAAGTGAGAGTTCAAACTCAGCCTTAAGCAGATATTCCACAACAGCTTTCATAAATGATACAAAATGAGAAAAAAAAACGGTAAGAAGCCACATGGATCTCATTCCCAGAATGTGCAACATGTGGGTGCTGGATGGCTTTCCTCCTTGAAGTATTCCTGCCTCTTTCCATAAAAAAAAAAGCCTAGAGATGACAAAAAAAAAAAGAGCCAACTAGACAGACACCACTAAAGGTGTAAGATCCCTGTCTGCCCCACGGCGCTGAAAGACTGGATTTCAACCCTTTCACTTACACACGACAGGCTGGCTGCTATCACAGGGGTTCGTGATGGCATTTTCAGTGGGCTTGATCCAGGAGAAATAGGTAAAAGTATCTAAGCTGAGTTATACAGGAGCTAAAGGAGGTCAGAATAACTCATCAGTGTAGTTCTGCTAGGTAAGAGCTTAAAGTTTTGGTACTACTGTGTATCTGTGACCTAAAGTGAAAAATATTTTTGTTGAAAGTCTTTCCAAAAACAATGCCAAAACAGATATCCCAACAAATGTTAAACAGACCAAAATAAAAATAGGAAGAACCACAATTTTCAAAAGCACATGCATTGTCCTAAATCTCTCATTTGCATAAGTACATAGTACATTATGTACTACTTTTATTAGCAAATGAAGTAATGTAAAAACAACTACTAACAATAAGAAACATCAATGTTAATACGCAAATTCCAAGATTTTTTCAAAACTATTTTTTCCATTTCTAGAAAACTAAAACGAAAAAAACCCAAACCCTCTTTTTGTGGACAATCTGTTTGAGATGAGTATGATTTCACTCACAAGTACTATTCAAAACATTTTTCTTGAAAGCATTTTCAAATGAAAACTGTTTAAAACTTTTTTCCATTTACTTCTAGTATCTGTGTTAAGGGGGGTACATCTGAGCTGTGGATGAAGCATCTCTAAGCAGACTTAGAGATTTTTGGAAGAACATTGGGATGGTTCTTGTAAGTATTAGACTGCTATTGTTATGCAATATGGTCTAATATTAGATTATGTTGAACTTCTCTGGAAATCCATTCCAGGTTATTAGTGATTATTAATATCAATCAATTTAAGAGTAAGCTTGCAGCTGTAAAGTTCATATTTCTACAGAACAACTTTCCACGACAGGATGTGGCTTGGGTTCTTTTTTTCACCTACCTGTTACTCTACAGTAACATACAGAAAGTTCTTCCTACTGTAATTTAAGTAGGATCCTGAGAGACTGAGTGGTACATGGTAAGATGTGGCTTTGTATGTCGAAGAGGAACATTTCTGTGCCAGCAGATGACTGCCACGTGCAGATCTGTGATTGCCTAAGTCCTACTGACGTGTATACACACAGAAATTTACTCCATCTCCCTTGTTGACACATGTATAAAATCCACACCAAATAACCTTGTAAAAATACATATAAAATTTTAACTACAATACAAACAGGTACTATTTCTCCTAACAGCAAATTATATCCATTCCTGCTGCACAATACATCATACGTTTAACAGTGTGCACTACTCAGCAACTTAACCCACGGTGTACCAGCTTTTGCAGAAGTGCTTCTACAAAGCATTCTTGAGCAACACCTCATCCCATATTTCTTGTCTGATCCCTCTTAGATCTATTTAGTTTTCTCACCTCTCTCCTTTGTCTCCATCACCCCCTTTGTTGTCATCTTTTACACTTGCATTTCATGGATTGCATTTTCTCTTCTATTTCATAAACTCTGAAAAGCCACCTCTTCTGAAAAGGGCTACTACTGCATGTGCCACTTTGTATTTTTTCTGTATTGTATCATGCCACACCACGTTTATTCATGCACAAGTACTAACCCTAATTTGGAGCAGGGATTTTTGTAACTTTTTAAACCTGTGCAGTTATTTTGTAAACTGCCAAGTCCATATACATTACTATGTAAATAAACAACAGTAACAAAATCCAGATGAAACTTCACAGAAATGTAGCTAGTCACCTAAGTTGGAACTTGGCCAGGATGAGAGGGCAATCATCCTTACTCTTGTGGAAAGTGGCAGCAGATGACGTGAATGGCCTGGATGAGTCAAAATCATAACTACATAAACATATACTTTAAATGAAATTTCCAAACACAGTACACCATCATTGATCACTTTTTAATTATCTAACATACCTGCCGAGGGTGCTAGGGTCTCATCAGCACAAACCTTCCCAGAGCTACCTGCAGCTAGCTGTAGCCTGAGATACGGGAAGCGAAGGTCATCGTCTAAATTCAAGACAAAGCGATCGTAAACGGCACTTTCTGCCCAAGATGTGGGGGTCATGCGACAACAGCTAACCAGCAGCTCTCCATCGAGTTTTGCAGGTCAGATAATTTCATTAATTCAGTGGAACTCAGAAGAAATGTTCAAAAACAGGGCTGCAATCTCAAACTGTCAAGAGTTCTTTTGTTTCTTAAGTTTAGTAATGTAAACGTGAAAAGCTTTGATACCCATTGTGACACTGCATTTCATTTATTTGTTTGATAATCATCTGGCCACCACACCCACCAGAATGGACTGAACTCAATGGACACTTGTTAACTCTCCCGCACAGGAGGGATTCAGCCTGCTTCACCCGCAGAAAAGCTCCCTTGACAACACTTAAACTGTAATTCAGCCACCCAAAACCTTTTTCAAGATGCATCTTCAGCCCCTGAAAAAACCTGCAAGTATGTTGCATCAAAATTGACTTTTTGCTTTTATTATTGCTCAATTCTTTTTTTTTTTCTTTGCCGTGCAGTTTGGTTTCAGCACCAGTTTTTTTTTCACCTTGCTAAGTTGCCTTCCATGATTGAAGTCCCTATTTACTGGTAAAGAAATACACAGTTTGGACACAGCACATTCATTCAGCGCTCTTCCAAAAGAAAGAGAGTGAAAGTATCAGATCCCTATGGAACCTGCCTTGCGGCACTAAGGTCTTACTCAGCAATGGGATGGCATTCATAAAACCTTTGGTCAGCTTCCTTCTCTACAATCGGACTCCTCACGCATATACATCGTCGCATGTTACTGAAAGAAAGGAATCACAGCCCAGAGTGCCCAGATGAAAGTGTAACAAGAAATCATACTTAAATTGTCATAGACTAGTATAATAAAGCAGAGGAGCTATTAAAGTAGTCTGAGAGTGAAACCATGGAATAATTTGCTTATTAAGAAAACACTGCAAATATTGACCCCTTCCTCTGTCTAGAGTCTCTGCTGAAGGTATAGTAACACTGAGAGCTACTCAACATGATTGCAACTGCTCGTTTGACGAAGCTTTCAGCATACATCAGGAAAGCACAAGGAAATAAGCCAAGGGATGCAGACACAGACAGATGGAATTAGCATCTCTGGATTCTTAGCTTTCATTTAACAAGAGGGAAATACAGTTCCCATCTTCATATGAAACATGACTTTCTTGTTCCACCATCATTAAGACAGACTAAAACAATACCTCAGAAGAGCATGAACTTTCCTTTGCATCTCTGTAGAGAATTAACAGAGAAGCACACGGATGACCCTTTAAAAACCACTGCTGCCAAGTGCATCACTGCCAAAGAACTTATCATCTCTTTTTATACAAGATACTTGCCTATTGCATACCAAGAGGAGGTTTATTTCATTGTGAATAGCTCTTTCTCAGAAAATACAGGACACTTAAGAATATCACAACAATCTTTTCCTCCGCTTTTCACTGCCACACATTAGCTGTGGCTACATTTATTTCCATTTTTATATATCTGGATCACTGGGCTTCTACTACTGCCCAACAGCAGCACTTACAGTCTAGGAAATTAATATCCTACTACCGCTGAATACATAAAATATAGACTTTCCCCACTTTTTTACATGACTATAATTAGAATTAAAGAATAAGCCACTTCAGAGTATTTTTTAATTTCAGAAAGTTATTCAGAAGGTTATAATTTTAAAGTGTGGCTTTCATTTTCATGCTCACAAACTACATCTGTTATGAAAATATTTAATAGCAAGCTGCTGCCTAATTAGAGGACTTAATGTTGCAAAACTCTTATTTAAAAGCAAAAGAATTTCCAAAGAGCAAAATCTTTTTTTTTTTTGCTTTGTTTGCTATGATGTGCATTTTCTTTCTATTTATCTGATGTACAGAAAAAAAAAAAAAACACCCAACATGTTGAATGGTAAGACCAGGAAATCACATTGTGTTTTCCTTCATACTGTTTAGAAGTTAACTTGGATGTTTACAGCGTTTGTGCTTTTTTTTGTTTGGTTGGGTTTTTTTTTTTTGTTTTTTTCAAAAGTGACATTTAGAAGCCAATCACCCAGAGTATATTACTGAACTCTTTAACAGTCTCTGATAGGTAGACAACCGAGCTGCAGTGTGATTAAATAATCTAACTGCTAGATCAATGAATGCAGCGTGAATTAAAATGGCTGCAAGCTTCTCCAAGCATAAGATTAGAGATCCAAAAAAAAAGGTTTCTCTTACTTTTTATTTTACATTTCAAAGAAAATGTAGACATTTATTTTTTAAAAATCCATGTTTTCCTGACAGAAATAATACAGTATTATTCTAATACATGGTGACTAAACCATATATTTTTATTGTCAAAGATCAGACTACGCTTAGCCATTCTCATACTAAATAATCTCATTCAAGAAAAAGGCAGTCTCTGCTCAAGAAACATAATGGTGCTAGGATCTGGTCCAAAGTGAACTGTTATCTCACGCGTGAAGATAATGAATGTTAATTTAAAAGAATGTTCTTTCAAGTCCAAGGGTTTTTTTTCATACAATCAATCAGGCCTGAAAATGTGTGCATGCGCTCTTGCTCTCACATGCTCTCTCTCGCTGTCACTCATCCATAAACACATCATTATATATTTTCATTCCCAGATATTCGGGAGAAAATCTTCTGCAGGTGTAAACTAATATTGCTCCACTAAAGCCAATACTGCTGTACTAAATTACGTCAGCAAAGACACAGGTTCTCTCTCACATATACTGTGACATGCGTACCTTGACTTTCACTTAATGCGCATTTCACACCAAACTCTCCCTTTCATTCTTTCATATGTGCATTCCCCAGCTCTTATTTGCACTCAACAGACAACTGGTATGGCCTTTCATTAACTCAGCCCTCAAGGTCTCCTATCTCCACCAAATACTGGGAGGACAGGCAGGTATATCATGGCTCTTCTCTACCACTGGGGAAAGAGCTCTCTGTAAACGCTAGAAGAGAAAGAGCACTGCAGTGGGAGGCTGCAAGGCATTCGGGGAGGACAGAATAGGCCTGGCCCAAAAAGGAGTAGGTTATAACATTATCAGCTAAAATGTTCAGTTATTATAGTGAAGATAATTTCAAATGTTCCAAAATGGAATAAATACAAATTCTTTATGCGTAAAAGCAGAAACGAAGATCTAATTTATTATTGTTTGGGAACTAGTACGGAAAAAAGTATTCTATAGCGTTCTACATCAGAAAATTGTCTGATTTTTGGCACCTTTTTAGGAGACATTAAAGACTGACAATGGCTGGAGACAAGGCTCTGGATTACATGTCATGCGAGTTCGATCAAGAAAGGCAGTTCTCATGTAAGAAGAGCCAAGTGGAAATTTGGATACCGTTCCTTCCCACTGGCCCAGGAAATACTGTAACTGCTTATCCACTAACTTGGCAGAGCAAACACCATTCTGCTTCTAGGCTCCTTCGTGCACCTGCATTCAAAGAATCTGTGCCATCAGTTACCTTTAGCTGACATTTATCAATGTTTCCTGCACCACTACAGGCTGCAAAAATCATTCTGTTTTATGGAAAGGAACACGTCTTCAGAAGTTAGTGCTAGAAGTTAGGCTTATATTTGGATGATTTGTAAATGGGTTATTTTTATAAAACTTTAAAATTATTGAGAAAAAGAATGTGAGCATGGATTAGAAAACTTAATAAAACTGGCACCTGGAGGTACTTGACTGATAATCCATATTTCCTAAAAGGTAGAAGTTGAATAACAAGAGGAGATCTCATGTCTGGAATCAGAGGGAAGTTAGGAGTATGCTTCCAATTAGGAGGTTTTACAAAGAAGCCTTCTGGGAGCCAGTGGAGGGGAAAGTGCGCAGGAAAAGGAAGAATCTCTTTCTTACAACAAATATTTCCTGTAAGTCTATTTACTTCAGGTCAGTATAAGAAGAAGAAGAAGACAAAGCTACAAAACTGAAAGATGCAATTACAGATTGAGAGCGTCCATGTTTCTTGCTTACCAACACTGTCAGTTTGAAATGCTTCCAGGTATGCATCAGCACTATCTTTCAAAAAGATATGTCAGTGAAATGTAAGTCTTTTTTTTTTTTAAACAAGCAAACAAACAAACAAGACTTTAATACTTATGGCAGCTTTTAAACAACCTGACATTACATCTAATCAGACTGATAGAGGTCAGACACTGCGAGTTACCAATGAGCACTCTTCTCTATGTTTTACCAGGACCAAGAGAAAGCTATTTTGATCAGTGAAAATAATTTAGAATTCTCCTTTTTTACTGAGAAAATGTGTCAATGCCAAATTATTCAGTGCGTCGTATTACCTTCAAATGTCAGCTCACACATAACTGACAGGGAAACATCCAGCTTCCTGAGAAAAGGTTCATGCGGTCAGTTCTTAGGAACGTCCTAAAGTCTCAACTATAGTTACACAAAGCTAAAAATGGTGCCAATCCAGTTCCTGTGAAAATGACTAAAAACAATTCTTTGCACTTAATTAACTTAGAAAGAAATTTTTTTCTGAGATTTCTGAACTGCACAACAAAGGAAAATCAGAAGCACAAGGTGAAGACAACATTACTCTTCCTAAACTCTTTGTTGTAAGGAGCAAAAAGGATTGCCTAGATTTTGCAGGTAAATGCTAACGAACAGGTAATTTTCAGAATTCACAAGTTTTTAATTTATGCACTGTGATAAAACAAAATAAAATAAAATAATGTGATTATTAAACATCCTTTCACATACATTATTTCCATAATTTAGAAACTATGTTAAAATTCTCAGTTTCCCAACGTATCTGTTTCCTCAGTTTCCTGATGTAAAAACAAACCTTTCATCTCACAATGGTATCAGCTTTTCCAGTAAGAATCTTTGTATTTTTTTCTTTTATCAGTTTCCTTTATTTATAACTAAGGCTTTCTATAACATACAGGATTTAAGATACACAGCAAATGTTAAAATTCACTAATAGAAAAATGTTATCCAAGTTTCCTCTGTGCTTTTCATAGATACTGTAAATTCCTCCAAAGATTAATGTACATGTAGGAAAAGTGCCTTTAACTTCAATGGGAACAATCATCAATGTAAAATTAAGCATGTGCAAAAGCCTTTTTAAAATAACAATAGCCATATTGTTGACACTCAAAAGGCATGAAAAATGACTACCTAACATTGCATACTCCCATAGAAGAATCAAAAATATAACATTACATAAAATTATATAGGCAAAAGAAATTGTAACTGTGTTCTTCCTTGAATACTGGAGTTGTACATGAAGTTTTGATTTGTAAAAATATTTTATGAAAATAAACTTGATTCATCCGTATGCTCCAAGGTCTATGCATTTTTATGCCTGTGGAAAACAAGAGCTTATATGATCAAGGTCTCCATAATTATATTAATATTAATCTATTGGTAACAATGAATTTTCTGCAGTGAATATCATCAATTTTCATCAGCGAACAATCAGTGGCCTGTGATTACATTTTATGAAATAGCAATTCTTTTGTTTTGATTTTGTACAATTTTGAACCTGAATCTTAAATAATTGCTTGAGGAGAGTGGATTATGCATAAACACTGGATTTAAGCTTGTTCCTGAAGTCAGTGATGGCTCAGAAGATACTGATCACAAAAGTAACAACCGACCAAAAGGAAAACTGAAGAAACAAGAACCCCACCATTTTGAGGTAAAATTGCCACTTTAATTTATGCATGTGAATGCACGCACCGCAACATTCCGCAGCAAGGCACAGACTATCTTCTCTTCAGAAGTATTCTTTTACTGGCAATGACACCAAGAAAACAGTAATAAGGCGCAGACAGTGCAGACTTGGCTGTTACTCGGTTTCTGACTTGAGAAACATCTGTAATTGCAAACAGGCATCTGCAGTGCGAGAACCTCTCTTACTGACTGCATAAACATTGTGTGAGACTTAATAGAAAATTATGATAGCATGCTAACAAAGATAAAGCTCTCTTGTCTCTCAGATCTTGTCAGAGATTTGTTGAGCAATAAACATATCTTACATCCTTTTAATTTATTTTTCACTGTATATTATTTCTAGCTACTTTGGGATTCTGCTAATCATTTTCTCTCAAACCCATTTTGTTTCACTTCATTGCTTTTCCAAAAGGTTCCAATAAAACCTAACGCTGGAAGATAAGAATCGCTCTGCTAAAATTAGTGAACTAAGTACCATATCCCATGAGTCACTGCATGCGACTCCCATCCACCTATCTTTAAAAGACCAGATAATAACGCTGTGCTGCAAGTGCACAAGATCAAAGTACAAATACCCACTTTCCAAAATGCTGCTTTTGAGTACTACACCTACCAGCAGACTCCTACGGTCTGTAACCAAAACATCAGTTGTTAGCTGCATTAAAACCATAGATTCGAATATAAGGCAAGTTGTTCTCATGTTTATTTTTAACATAGTAACAAAGCAAAAGGAAATGAAGCATGGGAGAAATGACAGCTAAATAGCAATATGCTTAACTCTTCTTTTGTTAAATTACTAGATCTCAAATCAATAATATCCTATTACGGACAAAAATGAATTAACACAGCGAGACCAGTTCTTTGCATGCAAAAAAAAAAGCTAATTGCACAGAAAGGGTGAATGGGATGTTACTAGTGTTTTTGTAGGTATGCTTGACTCATTTTTTAACCAGTAAGTGGATTTTAGCACTTCAGATTTCACTGCCTCTGGTGCTAAAATTATTTGTTAAGAATTAGTTTTGTATCATATCACAAGTGAGGTTGTATGAAGAGTCATAATCATTAATTTACAACATTTTATTCTGCAATTATTTAATTTTGGAATTTAATATTGTATACAGTTTAAAGGTATATGCAAAGATATTCTGACTGTTGGTACACCAATAACAGCATTTTTCATCTATTTTAAAATATTTTTGTAATTTTGAAACTACAAATATTATGGTCCTACCATTTTAACTAACAACGTACTTTAGACTCAAATTACATGTCTCTATACTTCCATTGCAGAAACCTCTGCACTTTAGTGAAGTGGAAAATGAGAGACTGGAAGAAAAATCAAAACCAGTCTTGTTGTACACAAAACTCTCAACAACTACACTTTGGATTTACCTATGTGGTACAGCTATAGGATCAGGCTCTGGCGGGATATTACCAAAGCTGCCTGACCTAAAATTAGATGCCATGAGCTTTAACTTGGGTTCATGGACATGTCACAGTGTATCATCTCTGCGCCTGCTGTCGCCTGCCCACAAGACTGAAAGACCCTGTTCATCTCGGGGAGAAAAAAACAGAAGAGAAACATTACAAGAAATGAATGTTCCTTATGTCTTACTAAAACATAAGGAAAAAATCAGGCTTTAGCACAGCTTATGATTCAAGTTAGTTCACCCTTTAATAACTTGTGTATTTAAAGAAATTGATTGCAGCCATCTTGCATCAAAAAGCTTTTCAAGCCAACTGTGTGTTAGCATGACTTCAGACACTCAGTGAAAAAGTACAGTTAGAATAAGTAGCTTATTTACTCCTTTTGAAACAAAAATAACGCTAAAAATCCATTATGCAGTTATTTATCTTAGTTTTACCCCTAAAAAAAAAAAATTCCATATATAATTCAAATCAATAAGACAGAGTTCAGACTTGCTCAATTAACTTGATGGCAGACATTGGTTCAAACAGGTGACAAAATGATGTTTAAAGACTAGAATTGAAAATATGGAAAAAATCAGCTTGACCCAGCCCTGGTGTCGCAGGGAGATGCTTGCAGAGCAGCCTCTGAAATCAGAGAGCTCTGTGTGCCATAGGAGTTCACCCGTTGAGGAAAAGGCCACAGTGTTTATTATACTGTACACAGCCACTCTGCTACCTATCACTCTGCTTCCAGTTACCCCCACTATACCTCAGAATGACCTCTTTTTTTTTTGGAGAAGGGTTATTTTCCAACATTTAAAGACAAATTTGAGCTTTATTTCAAGAAAAAGCGTTCCATGCTTGCATTTTGTATAGATGGCAAGATACTCTTTCACCACTACTGAATTTGCATCTTTATACTGCACCGAAAATTACTAATAACTTTTTTTAGGAATGTAAGAGTTAACTTATTAAAAAATTCTTGCAAAATGGAATCATTACTTCTTATAAACTACTTGTTTTGCAGGCTATATTCTCCCGATTGGCAGAGTAAACCTTAGAACAATAACCCAATTATGAGCTAAATTTACATTCAACTGATCAAAAATCATCCAGAACCTGACAAGAACAATCTTTGTTCACAACATTTAGCACAAGCAACACTGACAGGCTAAAACGTATGAGCTATATAAAAGATGACATACGTTGCACTGCCCAGCTACCAAGGGCACCACGCACCAAGAACTACGCAAGTACTATGGGAGTGTTCATCACATCCTGAGACTAAAAAAAAACCCAACACAAAAAACCCTGCAGATAAAGAACATGATCAGACATCAGCTTCCAAACAAGCAGTGCAAGAAGGATGGCTAAACAAAGTCCTGTTACACGGAAGGAAAACCAACCCAATTAATAAAATCAGTGGTCAAGATTTGAAAGAAATGCATATACTTACCGGACAGATATGGGAAAAAGAATTACTCCAACAATTCTTACCTAACTCTTGCAAAAAAATAAAACCCATCTACTTTAACTCATTCAGGAAAGTAAACTCTTGTATGCAGCTGGCCAGTAATTTTTAACAGCTCAGCATTTTATGAACCAAGTTCATGACTGGTGTGAGCTACATATACTTTGCATAGATTAATTTTGTTTATACTTTGACTTAGCATTTGTAGCAACCTACACTATGGATAAAAGACATTTTACTAACACTTACACCACTCTGGAGCTTGCTAAAAAGCCATTTGAGAAGAAAATCAGAAGTTTACTGAAGACATTTTCATTATCACCCTGTCCCTCTTTCAGAACTTTTATCCTGGACAGATTTACTGCCTCAAGCCCTTACACACTTCCGAGCTAAATGCTCTGAAAGGCTGTGAAAGGTAGTAACTACAAAACCTAGTTACAGGTATGTCCAAAATTTGTGAACTTTAGTTGACTGATGTTGGGTACTGAATTCCGAAACAGATCTCCTAATTCCAAAATTTCCCCTGATTCTCAAATGGTGTGAAATGAGACGTTTTTCTAACAAACTAGACAATGTAAACATTTATGGAGACGTTTAGATGCCTAAAACTAAGAAAACATCTTCAAATGTTGTATTTTATCATTTATTTTTGAAGTATTTAATCCTAATTCAGAGATTGCAGACCACCTACTACCTACAAATAGTATGGACGCACAGCACCAGATCACAGCGAATGACCTAACAGCCACACACTGCACATACAACAATTACAGTAATGAAATTTTTGTTACTTCTGTAGTGCTTATTTTTTTCCTGAAAAGTTAAGAAGTATTGTTCTGGCTCACAATACATCAGGACTAAGATAAACTACTAAGAATTTTAGTTTATGGTGAACAAACTCAACTTTTATTTTTACATTTATATTTAAAACAATAGCTGTAAGTGCTTGCTTAGATTAAAAAATATTAATACACCACTTTAACTGGTATGGAAGGCACTTATCTGTTAAATTACTGCTATAAAGCTCCAAACCATGGAAAAAGAGCATCTTCTAGCACACCATCAAAGTCATAAGACCCCCATCCAACATCCACACACTCAAAACTCCCCTTGCATAGCTGACTTCATCACTAGGTAATTTCCATCACACTATCCAGCTCATGAGATGGAGTGTAAGAGTAATTTTTCTCACTCAGTACTTTGGTATTGAAGTTGATACGAAGCATCACTTGCAGATGTCTCTTCTTGGTAGCAGAGACCACCACCCACAGCACAATCAACAAGTGTCATCAGCACAAGAATTTTTTTCCCCCACTCATTAAAACCAAACTCACTATCAGAAAGATAAAGTGCTCTGTGTTGTACTACCTAGCCCATGAATCATTCTCTTTCCCGTACAAATATCTGGTCAAAGCAGGGAGAGTTTGTTTAGGTATGGAAAAGCCGACATTAAATATAAATCCACGCTGGGAATTATTTTGTGAGTACTTTTACTTTTATACAAAACAGCAGTCAGCAAATGGTCTACTTCCCTAAAGACTTTCTGTAGTGTGCTCAGAATGGTTGATAAGGAAAATAAAAAAAAAACAAAAAACAAAAAAAAAACCAAACCCACACAAAAATAGTGGAGCTATGCCAGGTCCTTCACGATGAAGGATGAGGGACTAGAAAAACCCAAGGGACTGCAACCCGAACCACAAACTGGCATTTCCACTCCCACTTTTCCCCCCTCCCAACACCTGTCTCAGTGATCACCCTTGAAGAATTAAACCATTTCCTACAAAGAACAGCAACAAAACTGCAAAAAGATCAGCATCACTAGGACAAGAAAGTGCTTTCTATCTTTGCTCCTTTCCACAGCAGGGAGATCTTCTCAAAACTACAAGAAATAGTATTACTCCTGCAATACAGAGGCTGTAGCAGATGATTCCAGGGTGTTGAAATGCCAAATTATAAAATTATCAAACCAACCAGCACCAAATTAAACAGTTTTTCACCCCTTTTCTTCTTCTCAGGCCGCCCCAGCTCTAGGCTTTGTAAAGTTCTGTTTGCTACATTCACAGAAGACAAAACCCAAATCCTTAAACAAAGTCTGCCGTTTTCAGGATAAACCCCAGAAGACACACAAAGTTTTTTCAGGTTCTTATCATCATTATTTTACGGAGGGGGAGGGAGGAGTGGGGGCTGTTCTCCAAAACACACAGAAGGTCAGAAAAGCATCGAAGCTCCCCGACGTCTTTACCACAGGAAACCCCACAGCTACGCTTGCATCCTTTCCCCTTAAAAGAAAGGAGAGGAGGCAGATAGGCCCCTGGACAACCCCTGGGGTAGGGGAAGAGGGAAAAGGCCTCACAAAGTGAACCAAGGGCAGTAATTTGGAGAGACGGTTTAGGGGACACACGCACACAGACACACAACCCCCCCCCCAAAAAAAAAAAAAAAAAAAAAAAACCCAAACCAAAAGCAAGCCCCTCACTAGTTCACATTCTCCCGAAATCCGACCGCCGGGTCCGGCGGGACTCCGGGAGGGCCCTTTCTGGCCGGGGGGGCCGAGTGAGCCATTTCTGGAGGACGCGGGAGGGCCCCGGCCCGCATGCCCCTCGCCCGCAGCGGGGGGAACCGAAGGAAAAGAGTAAAGAAACCGGTTCCTTTTCCCCCCGCGCCCTACCCCGGAGCAGATGGGGAAGGCGAGAAAGGCCCCGGGGCCATGCTGGGGGACCAGGCGCTCCGCCAGCGGGCGATCCGGGCAGCCAGGGCCCCCGTCCGCCGCCTGCCCTCTCGGCGGTGAGGCCGTCCCCACCCGCAGCCGCCCGGGGGGGGGAGGGCTGGGGCTCTAAGTTCACCCCTTTCCCCGTCCCCTCCTCTGCCCCCCCGCGGGGAAGGGGAGCCATGGCCCCTCTCCCGCCGCGGCCGGCCCGCGGGGGCCCGCCGTCTCTCTCCTGTGAAGACTCGGCGCTGTCGAGCAGCTGCCATTGCTCGGGCCAAGACCCGTCCTCCAAGTAGACATCCCCCACCCCAGCGAGGAAATGAAGGGGCGGCGGGGGTGTGTGTCAGGGAAAGGAAAAGGGGGTGTGGAAGTGGGGACCAAAACGGTCGCCCCGTGTGTGGGAAAAGAGCGGGGGTGGCGGGGCGCGGCGGGGCTGAGGCCGGGCTGCGCCACACCCCGCTCGGCCTCGCCTCTCACGCGAGTCCCCGGTTCCCCCGCTCCCTGCAGGCCCGCGCGGAGCGTGGAAGGCAGCGATTTCCCTTCTGCCCCCCTCTGCCCACCCTACCGCCTCCTGCCCCGAACCCAGACTGACTGCAACTCGGCTCAGGGGCGCGGGGAGCCCCGCCGCCGCCTCCCAGCCGAAATCCGACCGGGGAAGGTACGGGGACAAAAATAATCGCCGTTAATAATCACACGCGCTCCGCCGCCGTCCCCTTCTCCTCCTCGATTTCCAAGCGGGCTGCCAAATAATCCTTCCCACTCCGAAAAATGAAATAATAATAAAAAAATCCCGCCTTCCATCTCTCTCCCCCCACCCCCCCGCAGCCCCACACGGTTTATTATTAAGTATAATTGCTCCCCCCTCCCCATATGGCACCCCGCGGGGCAGAATTGCCCCCTCCCCTGGTGCCCAGCCCTTCCCCTGTCCCCTCTCCCCCATCTCCTTGGAACAGTGTGTACATGATTTTGTAGTTTTTTTAAGGCGCCATGTTTATAATCCTCCATCATATTAAAAAAAAAATCCACCCAGCATGAGACACGGCGCCTCCCGCACCCCAAAGCCAGGGAGGCAGACACAGAAATATCCATAGGGCTGTAAATTCACCCCCCCTCCCCGCACACACACCCCTCCTCCCCAGACTGAAAAGTCTCTCTCACCTTGTGCTGCTGCCGCTGCTTCTGCTGCTGCAGGGGGGGAGAAGTTAAGCCAAGGGAAACTTTTCAATCCCTTCCCCAGGCCGCTGCTGCCTCCTCCTTCCACATATTTTTCCCCTCAGAGTTTTATTGTGTCTGAATTTTCTCTCTCTCTCTCCTCTTCTGTCTGTCCACAGTTCAGGTTTCTGGGGTAAACAGGGTTTAGGATGGTGCTGGGGATATTTGGGAGAAGGAGAACTCTAGTGGTGTCTGCTGGAGTTGCTGTTTGTTTCTTTTATTATTTTTTTTAATAATACATTTGAAACAGATCTTTAACTATTTATTATATATGTATTTTATCACACTCCTAGGTCTGGACCCTATCTTACTGCAGAGAAAAAAAGTGCCGCTTATTTGGCCCTGGTACATGAAAATTCCTCCTGTCATGAAGTCCAACTTGAAGAAATTCCGGAAAATGTTTTTGAAAGTGGATACTCACCTTGAGCAAAAGAAACTAAAACATACAGAATCAGTGGTCTGTCTCAGAGGTGGCAATATGTTGCGAGGTGTAGCTACACACTTTCAATGCAGGATTAGGAGATATATAGTAACATAAAATATGTAACTTAGTAGGTATATATATATATAAGTAGCAAGAAAACAGGTACATTTTATCATGTTTTTTATACAGATTGTGAGATAACTATTATTAATAACAATGTCTAGGCAAATACAGTCTAAAGTTTCTGAAACACTTTAGGAATTATTTAATGGAAAATTAGCATACTTCACAATTAATAAATCTTGACTAGAAAAGTGACATACTTTATTAAAATACACTGTAAGCTTAGTTCTATAAACTTTTATGCATGCAAATAATTTTAGTCATATGAGTAGTCATTAGTATTATTAAAATAGTTTTGGACTGCTACTGAGGAAAAAGATTCATCCATTATGCCTGGCCAGTCAAAGATTTAACAGTTTGCACACTGAACAGTGAAAGTTTCTCAGGTGTGTTTAGTCAATAAGATTTCTAGTGGTGTCTAAAACCACATTTTGTTTGAGACTGCTGCATCAGGACTTTACATCCTCTTTTGAAAAAGAAAATGCAAATAACAGTTTGTTGCACAGCACTGATAAAGCTTTACTTCTATTACGTATTTAAATATGAAAGAACATATTACATTATCTAAAATAAATAGATAGGAAAGAATGTGCTGGTAATCTGCTTTCAAAGGGTGCTTGAGGGGTTGGGCAGATACCAAGCAGTGGTACTATAATTTATTAACTGCATTGTGTTGCTTGTATTAACAAAAAGCAAATGAAATTTACAGGCAATTCTTTACATAAGAAGGGATTTATCATCAGCATAATTACAAAAAGGCTACCTTATGTTAAGCATTTAGTTGTGATGTTTGGCTCCGATTTCGTTAAGGCATGTAATTTTCAAAAGAAGTTTGATAGAAATATATGCCAAGTTTCCATGGGTATTGCTGGCTTGGCTGCCTTAGGTTTCTTTGAAACCTTCTGTATACAAATTGCATCTGAGCTATATTTATATAAGAAAAAAAAATGTTTGGGTCCTTATTGTTTCTACTGTTTCTACCATGCAGTCGAGCTAACAGTTCTGCTCAAGCTGGCGCGGTTAAGGTGCACCGATTTTTACAAAGAGAAGCATAGCTAGCAGCATACATAACCGCCTGTAATTCTTCAGCCAGAACAGCCGGGTACCCCCTACAACTGGGTCGGCTGGGGGGATTTGGCATAACTCCAAAACAAAGCTCCAATTCCAGTCTCAGGTTCGTTAGCAAAAAGATTTATTACTCTGACACAGTGCCTTCTCCTTACCTATGTAAATATTTACTTAAGGCAGAAGTTCAGCTATCTTCAGTATAAAAAGGTTGTAGTCCTTTATCACTTCAGGACCCATAGAGAGCTGTCAAACAAATATTTAGGCCACAGTTTCACCAAAGCAGAAGCACATGGAGGATTGGAGACGTATGGTTTGCCTACCTTTCAAGTTTTTACCTGAAGTCTACTGCTTGCCAACAATTTGTAAAAGCTAGTCTGGACCGTCTTCAAATATTTGTTTCAGGATACAAATATTTGACTTTGGAAAGAACAAGGTATCCTAAAACAAACATGTAAGGAGTGTCTGCAACCGTAGCTACCTTACCTTGTCTGGGCTGGTGGGCAGTGAATTAAATAAAATGTAGAAATGCAGTCATATAGCTTATATATGGGTGTTCGTGGGCCTTGTTTTGAGATGTTTTAACAGCCTCATTAGGTCCCCTGGGAAGCTGTTCACATTATATAGCCGTTAGGATGCACACTGAAGGATAAAAAAGATGCATTTTCTGGTCGTTTTGATTTATTTTTGTCTGCACTTGAAAGACTTTTTAATGGTCATTAACACACAGGTTTGAAGCCCCGCTAGCCGGTCTGGGTCAGCCCCGGTTCCCGCAGTTGTCTGCCTTTGGTTTGGTATCTGCTAAGCCCTTTGGCGGACGCCTCCTGCCCATTAACTTTCACGGAGAAGGCGGGCTGCGAGCGCAGGGCTGAGCCCGGCAGACAATGGAAAGGAAATCCCACCCTCCCCCGGCGCTGGGCAGCGGTGGTATTCCTCATAGGCGGGGGGAAATGTTTGTTAAACAAAAAGCGGGCTCAGGGCCGCCTCCAGCCTTTTCCCGGGGGCGGTGCGAGGCAGCGGGGCCGCTCGGGTGTTTCCTTCCCCGCCCCCGCCCTGGCCTGGAAGGTCCCTGGGAAGGGCAAGCCGCGGGCTGGGTTTGATTTGGGGAACAGGACGGGCGCGTCTCGGGCTGAAGCAGCTCGGTTGGGGAACGAGTTTTGCTTGTGAGAAACGTCTGTAGGGCTGTAACCGGCAGCTCGGGGTGTAATGGCGAGGGGTCCGGCCATCTGCTCGCTTACGTGGTTGCGGGGAAAGAGAGTGCACCAGCAGTGTTAGAAAGAAAACGTGATAAAGTTGCTTTGGAGTAGAAAGTACTTACCGCAGGAATACGTGTGCTACGCAATTGCTGGTATTGCTGGGCCGGTGTGTAAACAGTGGGTTCGTCTGTACTGTTTGCTTCTCTTGGAAAGCAGTTTGGAGGGCAGGAGCAGAAGGTCCATACACAGAAGCACAGTTTTGCTAGAAAGAGCAGCATCCAAACTAAGAGTGTAATCTACTGCTGTGAATTAAAGCGGGTGTTGGGCAGGTTCATGGGAAATAAATCCCTTGCAGGTTGCAGACACACAAACCATGACTCGGGAAATCCCTGAGCTGAAAGCAGTTGGAGGCTGAAACACAGACACCCTGGGTGCTTGGTTGTTACTGCGTTTCCCAAGGTATTATTATAGCCACCCCACTTTTTGTGTGTTGAGAAGACTGACACTGCCTAGCAGCATGCAGGCTGGTAAATATGTCTCCATTTTCCTTTTAAATGTTACTTCTTTTCAAAAGATTTTTTTTTTAATTTTTAATCCTAACACTGGACAATGCAATCCTGTGTGGATATGACCTTTTATTCTTACCGTGCTCTTTTGCCGTTCTCTTGGTTCAGTGGTACAACCATCAACACACGGGTGAGCAAGTACATCATCACTGGTGAGTTCTAGGCAGTGAGCTCAGGACCATGAAACCATCAGCTGAATGCTGCCCTTAGTAGAGCAGGGAGTGTCGTGTCCTCTCCATCGTGGGACCTGTACTAGGCTAACAAATGCACAGCCTGACCTTCTTCTCCAGGACTTTCTACCACTGTCCTACCTGAACCAAACCCACCCACTTTGTGCTCAGGTCTTTGTCTGGCTGTGTAAGATAGCTGTCTCTTGCTGTTGGTGCCAACCCACTTCACTGTGTGCTCCGCTCCCAGCTGCACTGAAACAAAAATAATTCGAATATGTTTTCTGAGAGGCAGGTCATCGGTGTTGTGATCATAGAAGTATTAATGCAGCAAATTAGTGTAAATTTTTCATCAGAACAAAGTTTAGGAACATAGTTTTCCTTGTGGTAAAATTCTCAGCAACGCATTTAATTTAGGAAGCTGAGGGGGAAAGGAACAAAGCCTTCACAACAACATACTCAGGAAATCCACTGAGCTGAAAACAGTTGGAGGATGGGTGAGTTTTAGGGAGATACTTATGCTGTTCCTTTTTTTTTTCCCCTAGGCATTGAAAAGAAAATACCAGGCTCTAGAGGGGAACACAGAGCAGAGAACCCCCAACAATGTCTGCTGCTCCATGAAGTTGAGGAAAGAATGGATGCCACCCAGAGGTGCTGTCCTTGCAGGCTTGACATGATGGGAATTGAAGCAGCAGCCAGGATCCTTCCTCCCTTTTCAGCTTCCTTCTTGCTGTCTCCCTGGCCATGCAGAATGGCTGTCCAGTGCTGGCTGGCCACAACGCTCCTCCTCAGAGCAGCTTCATGAGGAATTCTGCGACTTGGTGGGGCTTGAGAAAGTAAAAGGTGTAAATTAAATGGTGAGAGAAAAAATACAGGCAGAATTTCTGAAGATGTTCTGGGGTGTTTGTTGAAGACAGTGCATTGTGGGGAGGTGGATCCTTGGTCTGACTCTCTATGGCCAGTACTCACGTGTGTGGGTACTTGTGGGTATAATAACTGGTAATAAAAAAAAATAGAAAAGCCTGCCAAGCATCGATGTAAATTAAGATACAAAATGCATTTTTTCACTGTGTTCTCTCTTTACATTTTCATGCACAACTGGGAATAGAGGTTTATCCTAAAAAGTTTACCTGTGAGTAAACTGACATATGTTTATGACATATGACATGGCGTGTGTTTATGCCAGCATTATGCTTCATGAAAACTGTATGCCTGATTCAGCACAGAGTCTGCCAAAGGAAATTTAGCTCTATATTTTTTAACTAATGCAAAACAACACAGTGAGTTTGTACTGGTTTCATACTTTGTGTCATGACTACCGTATTTTCCAGAGCAAGTGCCATAAAATGTAACTTGTAAAAAAAGTTTTATTGTCCACTTCCAAGTGTACATCAAATTTATCTCACACAGGTTTGTCTAGTCTTGGTGTAATATGTAAAATAATTTATATCTATGCAAAATAAACACACAGAACTTAAATTTGTTTTTACACTGAAATAGGATCTGTTGTTATTTTATGAGGATGCAGTGACTGTAGATACATAATTTGCCAGAAAAACAGCTATGACTATGAGGAAATAACTAGTACCTTTTGTTATTAAAATAATTTAAAAAGCAGAATTTTTACATAAGGAGGCACTATGAATGTCATAATTGCAGGGAAATATTAATTACGTTATACATCATATTAAATGCCAGCATGGCCAATAATGAGAAAAAGATATCCTATATTTAAGGTAAGTGGGGTCTGTCATCTGAAGACAGTGGAAGTACACGGGTAAGGGGGGTGTTACAGCATGCATTGGGAGCAGGCAGAGATGTCCAAGTGTCTGCACTGAATCAGTTCATGACAAGCCAGACTTGACCAGATTTGGTCCACCACTGGCTTCAAGCTCATTATTCCAGAAATACTGTCTCTGCCCAGTGCTTCAGAGCCTTCTGTGTTCAAAGTTGGCTTGTTAGCTCCAACGTAGTGCTGGACCCAGGCTGGTTCCGTGCAATCATGTGGCACTTATCTGGGATTAACAAGACTTTCCAGTAAACAGACTTCTGTCGTGTGTAGAGCAGAGACATCCAAATGTTTCTGAAAGGGATAATGTGTTATCACTCGTACTGAACTGAAGCTAATAAGCCTTTTTGGACCTGAGCTGATTATATGCAGAACTACCCAGCTGTGGCTCTGTACAGCTTTTTCCCCAACTCCAGCTTCCAGGAACACAGTGTTTTGCACGGCATTAGCTCCAGTCTCACACAACTTATTATGCCAGTTGTGATGCTATGCAAAAGAGGCAAAATTGCTTCTGGAACGGAGCTGCTCTCGAATCTAGCATGTTGCCGGAGCTAGAGATCCCTACCAGACTGAAGCTGGCCTGGCATTAAACCATCTTGAAGTGTTTGCAGCTTTGATGTGTCCTGATGTCATCTGCAGCTTGAATAAACCTCCTAGAGATATCACTGATTGGTTCTACAGGATAGACATAATTAATAGCGACATTTTGTAAGTTTTGAACCATTATGGTCAAGATGAAAGGTAACATTGGAACAAAAAATAAAGTCCACATCTGCCATTCTCTTGTTCTGATCCCTTATTTGGAAGCACCTTCTTTTATCCAGAATTAAAGAAAATAAGATGAATAAGATAAATTACTTTTGATCCTGCATCACCTCTTTAATTTTTGTTGCATTCTGTAAGCACACACCTGCTCCAAACCAATTATAGTATTCAAGTCTAATTGTCCTGTCACTAACAACCTTCTTACACTGATGGAATTGAAAGAGAATCCGTGACAAGTTAACCAAAGTGGAACTTATACACTGGGCCTGTTTGAAATGATGTGATTTGAAAAGAGTGCTGGGACAAATAAGTTGTATACAGTTTGATCTTACACGTCTTGTAGGATATGTATTGTGTATAATTCACAAATAATAGATATTATTTATATATTCTCTACTTAGCTAATAGCTGAATTATGTTCAGCAGATGGCAATGCAATCACTTAAAAGATTTCTCATTAAAAAAGAATATATTAACACCCTATTAACTTTAATAAGAATAATGTGGGGGTTTTTTTTGACGTATCTCCTAAATTCACCAGGCATACTATTCAAAAGTAATGGTTAGCTATTAGCGGGGTAACTAAAATACAGTTACCATTGAAATAGTAACTTTGAATATCCTAAATTGCTGAATTTTAGAAGTTCCACTGAATTTCCTCAATCCTGAATACAAAAATAAAAAGAATCCAATTTTAACATGCTGAACTGTATGTGTGTGTCACTTAGGGCAATCTTGATAATACATTTTGTGTTCGATACCAGCACTTAATAAATTTTTCACACTGAGAAATAAATCCACATATTTTATTTCTAGTATTTGCATATTTTATAGCCTCTTTTTAGTGCTGGACTAGTGCTGATTTTGTTCATTTGTTAACATAAAAGGAAAGATTTATCATCCTCATATTTCAGTTCTTATCTGTAGGTCATGCTATTTTTCATCTCAGTTATTTATGTGGACTTTTTTCCCTTTTAGATGACAACTATATTGCATTCATTTTGGAAATAATGTTGCCTTTGGATGGTTTAACACAGCATCAAGGTGTTGGGACAGACGCAGACATGTTTTCTGTTCTTTCTACTATAAGTCTCTAGAGATCTAGGGAATCCTGCTCAAGTGCCAATTAAGTAAGTGTTATGTTTCTTTTATTGGTTTTTTTTTGGGGAAAAAAAAAACCACTGCATATAGTTAGAGAGTATGCATATTCCTTCTCTAAATACTGTTTGGGGCTCAAAAGCAGTTCTGCATATTTAAGTTTCCTTGGACCATCTCAGCCATTTAATATTTCCCTCAGCAAATACAGACAGATGAAGGGTGGCTCCAGCCACCAATCCTACAAAGCGCTCTTTTGTGTTTGCGGTGTAAAAACTGTGGTTAAAACTATTACGTTTCATGTGAATAAAATGCTCCTGTTTCCTTTATTCACACTCTGAAGTTTGTTACTATATGCAACACTGCAAACAGAGGAGCAGAGCCTGTGAAGCCCACTGAAGTCCCTGGAAAGACTCTCGTTGACTTCAGCAACACTGGGATCAGAACATAGGTAACTTTCTTTATTCTGGACCAAGCAGGATTTCCAAATCATTGGAACTCCAAATCATTTTTCTTCTGATTCCTTCCTGTCTCCATTCTGTGAGATGTGGTTGCATAGGCCTTAAGACATTTTATGCCTTAGCTCTACTCCTCAAAAAGATGGGGCAACACTAGTTTTGGACTAGTAGAAACATTCTGCATTACATAAGATCAAGCCAAACACGAAGCGTTGGTACAATTTTAGAGTCTAAGCAATTCACACGTGACTTTTAAAACAAAAATAAAGCATAGTATTAGTTCTGAAATCTATGGGTGAAGTAAGCAGAAAAAATTGTGAAATACCAAAAATAGAAAGAACTGTATTTGGAAAAGGAATTAAAAGAACTGTTGTCATATAAGCATGCTATTCTTATATTTTAAACTATTTTTCTAACTCTATTCAGAAAAGCTGCGAAATTGTAGATGTACACATAGTAGAGAACATCACAGTTCTGCTGATAAAAACTCAGGGCGTTGCAAGAAGTTTACAAAAAAAGTCAAAGAGAATCCTGTAATAAGCATCAAGCAGCAAAGCATTGTAATAATTAATTATATTATTGTTGGAAAAATGATGGAATTGCCAAACGGATTCTCAATTTGAAAAGGAGGCAGAGTTCCCCCCTCTTTTCTAGTATGCTGCATTTTAGAATTAAATTTGTAGCGCTTGATAATAGAAAAATGGGATAAGTCAACTCACAGAAAAGCCTATGTTTAAATTCTTTTCCTGGACTAACTTGTGTCCATAAGAATATTATGCTGAGGTTTTAGACAAAACATTGTATGAATTAGTTTCCTGAGAAGGTTTACTTACTTATTTACTTATGAAGTTGTGTTTGCTTCCTAGCACTGAACTGTGAGTGTATAAGGTGGTAGTGTACACCATACATACAAGGAATAAAAAAGATAATATATGTCTTCTGGAAATCACAGGACTCAAAATTACTCCAACAGGTGGTCAAAAATATTAAGAGAGGCCAAAAAAACCCAACCCAATACCCCTCTAAGACCAAGACAAAAATGATTTTTTGCAAACAACCAGAAGACTCTGACTGAACCATCTTAAAATATTTTATATACATGTAGGGGTACCTGAAGAGGCAAATTAACCCCTTCTGTCAAGTTAGAAGTACTGTCCAATGAGTATGAATGTAATGTTCAAGCAAGGATTACAAGAGTAAAATCTTTCCTCCCTCGGGACTTTAGTGACTGGAGAATGAACTCAAAGTGTCTTCGTGGTAGCTGTATGGCTGCTATGCACCTTACTGTATGTAAATTCTGGGGTAAAGTGTCCCAAATTTGTATCTACATTTATATTTTACTGGTTAGTAAAGGCCACCTAGATGACAGCAATGCTAACAGTGATTTCTCTTGCCTTTTCGTTACCACAGTGAAAGCATTCAAGTGTCCCTGATGGTAAAAAAAAAGATAAACCATAACAGAGTTATGTATGCTATTTTAAAACATGATGTCCATAGGGAAAAAATTATAGTCTACAAAACCCTTGCAGAACACTAATTGAATTGTTAAACTGTACTATTTGCAGGCATTTTCATTCAGTCCCATGGAACTCCCAGGCTCAGGGAACACGGGGAGATATGAGTTATTTGTGGGCAATTAACTTGCCATGAAGTAATGGTGGCAGTTTGTCTGAACATCTTCATGGAAACAAAGTGTGATAAGGAGACACACCTTTGGAGGACTGGAGTCTCAAATATTTTTGTCTCAGTTACTAGATTTACATGGCACAATACAGAGTGACAAAATTCTACTCTCGAGTTCTAGCTTAGCATTCCTGGGAGTGCAACAGTCAAACCTGAACTCATTTTATATGACAGCAATGTAATTGTATTATCTTTATGGGAATACCTGATTAAATATGATATGGAAAAATATAAAAAAGACTTTAAAAATTAGGAAGCTCACAAGCTGCCAAAAGCATTACAAAGTGATGCTTCCAACCTTTCTCACAGGTGACCCCTTCTTAAAAAAAAAAAAAACAAACAAAAACATTCTTCCTTGCAGAAAAAAAGGGTACAGACCGGAGTTATAAGGCTAGAGAATGTATGACATGATTCAATGGTTTAGTAACTCTGAAAGGAACTGGTGGTCATGCTGGATAATTAGTTGAACATGAACCTGTGCAGTTAATGAAAGGAGGATATTGTGGTAATAAGTAAGGTAAAGTAGAATGGATTAGAGGAGGAATAAGGAGTTGAGAACCAAATTAAAACCAAAAAGCCTTTGATGTATTTGAAGCAGTAAGTGTACAGGAAAGTTGTTATGCCATTTACTTAAGGTTTAGATGATGTATACGGATAGTGTCAAGAAGGTAAATGAATTTGTTGTAGCTTCAGAGGTAGTAAAGAATAATATGCCAGAATAAAATGCCCTCTGCAAAACTGCTTAATACAAATTTAGGTTGGTATTTTGATCATAAGCAACAACACTGTCTGATTAGTAAATAAAACGTGCCCCTGGCTATTATCTAGCTCTGCTACCAACCTACACAACGTGGCTTACGTTCAGGTGGCTAAATTCTGTAACCTCCAAAATACTATGTTCTCATCTAAACAGCCTATTGGGAATAGTGTCTGGCTTGTACTGCCCTTGAGTCCTGCTTGACCTTTTATTTTTTTTCTTCAGAAACCATGTTAACCATTTAACAAATTTGGTGACCACGTGCCAGTGCCTGTGCTTGGACCTTAGCACCGCTTAGTTTATCAGTGTAGACATTGCTTCTTTGTTTATACTACCTGCATACTCTGATTTATAGAAATGTATGTGAGTCCAGTTGTTCTTAAAAAAAAAAAATGCATCTACACACAAGCCTGAAATCAAAGCAGAATTCCTATAAGCATTGCCCTAGAGAAATAATTTTGTTACTACTAATGTGAGCAAACTATTTGCGAAGAAACTACAAGCCTAGCAAGCAATGAGAGATGGATTTAAATGTGCATTCAATGGAAATACAGTTTACAATTGCTAGAATTAAATACATCATGTCTAGTGCCTGTTTGTGTGTGGAAGACGTTAATTTGATTGTTTACTATTTAGTTCTCATCATAATATGCATTAAAAAAATTTGAAAATCTTATGTTCTGTTTATTGAAGGCTCCTGATTTTCAAGCATTTAAGAACTTCTACTTCTTAAATAGCTTTTTTAACTTGTCAAGACATGTTTTGAGTTAGCAAGCACGGTAATATCTGAACAATTTATTTCAGCAGATACATACAACCTGTCTTAATTAACAACATTAGAAATTAAAAAAATAAATGTATAAAAATAAGTTTTGAAAGTGAGAAAAGTTAGTACAATGTTAAGCTCCTTATGTCCTATTTTTCAGAAAAAGACAATGTGAAAAATGGAAACGTATAGGAACAGCTGTCATGTATTAATTTTTGTCTCTCTTGGATATTAAAAATGGCTAAATAGAACTGATTAAACTTTTCTTTAGAGCTGCCCTAGAACAGAAGCAGCTATGGAAGATTTCATCCAACAAATTATGTATTTTTAAAATGGAGACTTATAATGAAAATGTTTGGCATTATTACATAGTATTCCTCCTGTGGTGCTGTGAAATAGTGAGGGAACAGTGAAACTCTACTGCTGTTTGTCATATTAGAACTGTAGAAGCTGTGTGCACACCAAAAGACTACTGCTCGATGTGCCTGTTGTTTACAGGAGCATATCTGTGAATCTTTTAATTCAACAATAGAAAACAGATCATGCTGATTATTTCTCTTACACAGAGATACTACTGTTCTTTTCCTATTCCACAGTTTATTTTTGGAAAATAATTCTTATTTTCAGACAGTCAGTATTAATTGTGCCAGCATTTAGAATTCAGGGAAGGGCCAATGGGAAAAAAGGGGATCTGTTCCCCAATATTGTGTTCTGAACATATCAGGTATTAGTGTATCTGTGGTGGTTTAGCCTGATAGTATCCACCTATCATTTGTTAAGGACATGAAGATTGTAGTACTTAGATATCTGAATAGAGGAATAACACTATAAGTTTAAAAAATCACATACGATTTTTTTTTGGCCATGTACAAATGTCAAGTCCTTAAATGGGGTACATAGGCAAAGAGACACTGAGAAACTTCAAGGTATGATGTCATTTTAAAATACCTTCTGTTACCTGCTGAGAACCATTTGTAAATGTTTAGAATTTTGAATACGCTTTGTAAAATATAGTAAGAGTCCCTTCATTGCCCAAATTTGTAAGTGTAACTCTGAGAGTCAAGAAAAAAATGCATCATGAATGATTCCTTATGCTCTCATATTTCCATTGCATCTGTACTGTTGGACCCTCTGTTAGGCCACACTCTACATCTCTGAATTCAGAGGAAATTTAAAGCCCCTTAGAAGTCAAGAAAATTTACCTTGAATGAAGCCTTTAGAGTTGTTCCATTTCTTTTGTTTACATTGAAACCTAACAAAATAATCTCATCATTTTGGAGGTTGTTTTTACAGGCATGCATACAAAAGAGAAATAGGAGCCCACTTTTAATATTTTACAGAAGTGATTTAGCATGGCAGAACAGGAAACTCCATTCTTTCTTTCTAGCAAACTCTCGTTTCAAAGTCTACTGAAGTTCTGAGTTGTAAATGAGCTGGGGCCTGCTTCTTACCTTGGGAAGTTTTTGCAAATGCTAAAATGAATGTGAGAAGAAATAAACCTCTCTATGAGGTAGTAAGAGCCTAATCTGAATTCCAGTGAAATTGCGTGGAGAGAGTTCTCTGCCTTACACAACAGGAAGGAGGTCACAAATCATGTTCATCGCTTATAGAGTCCATACCATACCAGATAGGAGAGTGATTCTTAAAGGAGAAAACAAGCTTATGCCCACGTACTTCGGGACAGTAGTATTCATTTTCTGTCTGTTATGGAGCAGCGTTAGTGACAGCCAGGAAAGTGAGGACAGGGAGAACCTGACACCCTGCTCAGCTGGAGAGATAGCAACTGCGGAGTCGACAGAGACACACCGGGGGAAAGACGGGCCGGGACAGTAAGGGCTTTTTTTCACCAACCTTACTGTCTTGCTAATTTTTTCTCATTGTCCCTCTTTTCTTTACCACTTTTCATATTGCTCCTTTGACTTCACTGACTGTACTACTCTTCCATCAGAGAGAAGCAATTATGTGGCCTTCAAGGGAGGAAGGGAGACAGTGGAGGCACAAACCTTCATGTCTGAGTGGACATTGCTTGGGAGAGGATCAGCATTATGCTGCTGTGGCCTTGATCGAACCTATAGTTTCAAATACTAAAGCCATTTGTCTGCAACTGGGTCAGTATTTTATTTTCTAAGATTTTTTTTTTCAAATATTTTGTAAGCTATCAGTTTTGAGGGGGGTTAAGCTTTTACGCAAAACACTCAGCGCTGCAAATATGTGCAAAATGTAAAATAGATGCCTGGCAGGGAAACATAGAATACATACTGCCACAGCAAACTAGTGATTGCTTTCAAACTGTTGCTTTCTACTTCATTGCACATAAATATGATTCTCCTAACCCCTTTGCCTGAGTTTGATGGGAAGAAAATCACAAGACTTTCACGCAAGAACAGGTAAAAGCAAAATAAGAAGGAGCATCTTAAGAGGAAAAAGGGTAGATAAAGCTCACTGCCATAGCTACGGGCCTTAAAGCACTGGTGCTCCTAGTGTGTATGGTCCGAGATACCGTTTTCCTGGGTGGCTCCAAAGTACGGATAACTGTAGCCAACTCTGCATTTGAAAGAACTGTTTGCTACGTCCTGATGAGGAACTGAAAATAGAAAGCTGATCTGATTATACTGTCTGTGAACACTTGCATGCTTTTCTATCATAATGAGTGATTTTGTCGTTTTGAGATGTTATGGGTTAACCCCAGCAGGTAGCTCAGCCCCAGCCCAGCTCAGCTCCCTTGCTCACTGCAAGCAGTGGGAAGGAGGAGATGGGTAAAAGTGAGAAAACTCATGTTAGAATAAAAACAATTTAATAGACAAAGCCAAAGCTGCACACTCAAGCAGAGCAAAATAAAGAATTCATTCACTACTTCCATCAGCAGGCAGATGTTCAGCCATGTCCAGGAAAGCAAGGCTCCATCATGTGTAATGGTGACTTGGGAAGACAAACGCCATCACTCTCCCCGCTTTATAAGCTGAGCTTGGTGCCATGTGTTACGGGCTGTCCCTTTGGTCAGCTGGGGTCAGCTGTACCGGCTGTGTCCCCTCCCAGCTTCTTGTGCACCCCCAGCCTCCTCGCTGGTGCGGCAACATGAGAAGCAGAGAAGGCCTTGACTCTGTGTAAGCACTGCTCAGCAACAGCTAAAACATCCCTGTGTTATCAACACTGTTTTGGTCACAAATACAAAACATAGCACCATACCATAGAATCTACGATTCTATGATTCTATACAAGCTGCTATGAATAAAATTAAGTCCATTCCAGTCAAAACCAGTACATGAGATTATGTTATTATAATTCATCATGTGACTCAAATTCGTTAAGAAGGGGGTTCAGTAGCATCCTTGCTAAATGCAGTATTTACCATAAGCATCAGATACCAGTGACTCCTCTGACCTCCTTGGTAAAGATCAGTGTTGACTCCTCCATCTGTGCAGATGCTCGGTTTGGGACCAGTTTGCCAATCAAGGGAAGCAGATTCTTGTTATGTTCTCTATATGCAGGCTTTTTGAGTGAATACTTTAAAAAATCTTTTTTTGAAAATGTGTTTTAGAAGTTGGTTATATTTGTTGCCACCCAGAGCATAGTCACAATTTTTTATTTCAGACAGTATTTACCTTGGGACTGTGAAGCTGAGAACAATGTGATTTAATTTTGCTGGCCGGAAACTTAAACATTGAAGAAAATTGCTGCCTATCTAGTTTTAAAACAACTTCCACCAATGACAATCAATTCATTTTGAAGTTGATCTTCTTTTAAATGTTCTTGTCTAAAATAATTTTTAAAACTGTTCCAGAAACAAAGCAGGGAAAAAAAGAATAAATTCTGTTTTGGGAAGAGTGAAGCTTTTAGTAACAGCATTCATATAAATACTGTAATGTAATGAGAGATTGCAGGAGGTGATGAAGGGGAACTTTAGGAGTGGATGAGAAAGGAGACGTACATAATTGCCATTATGAAAGCTTTGTAAGAGAGGAGGACTTCAAACTTTGTGCACATCAGAGGTGGAAACAGCACATAGAGTTTTAAATAGGGTGCGACTTTGCTGAATGTGTACTCCATCCACTTTAGTACACATATCAAAATGTAAATGAGTAGGAAATCATGCCTTGCTACGGATACTAGTGCCTGTACATCAGGATGTGTGAGTTTGCCATCTATGAACACATCATTCGACGCTAAAAAACTGAGCTGCACCTTATTTGCATGGGCATCTTGAAAGACTTCTAGTTTTTCCTACCAAGTTTCCTTACAATTGTGATTATAAAAATAAGGTATAAAAATCCATTCACTATGTGGTTTTAACATTTATTTCTAATATCTTGTGGGGATATTTGTACGGTCTTTGTTGGATTATTATTCTCCTCTTTGAAAGAAGATGAGAAAGTTAAGGAGTGTTTGCAATTTCTTCTCAGGTCCATAGATTGCTTATAGATTGCAAGGCTCCTATCAGTGACAATCCTGTGATTTGGCCTTCAGCGATGAAATTGTTTTTTCTCTGTTTCTTCCAGACACTGCAAATGTTGTACTAGACCCATTGTTGACAGTACGGATGGGAATAAAGTAATCAAGGTCGGTTTGGAAAAAATAGCAGTGATGGTGAGAACATGAAAGCACCTACTGAGTTTGCCAGCATGACTTGCAGAGTTTGGATTGCCCCGGATCTGGGGATGTGAAAGATCATCGCTCTTCTTGTGTTCCTTCACGGCATTTGTCTGTGTTTGGTTTGCTGGTGCAGCGTGTTGCCAGCATTGCACCTCTCAAGAATTCAGAGCTTGTTTAGCAGAGGGTTCGTACTACTGCAGCCTTTTTTGACAGGGTGAAAAGCTCGGTGTTGCAATGTAAGAATTTCTTTGTATTCGATTATTTGGAGAGAGAATGGGGCAAATAGTGAGGGTTTATTTGATTAATTCATTTGTTAATCACTGCTATTTCAGGTTCCCACATGCCAACTTGTTGGGCATGCTCATGCATTTCAAAGTAATGTGTTTTTGGTTTGTTTTTTTTTTTTTTACTTTAAATAGTTATTTGGAAAGTTTTTAAAAAATCAGAGAAAGGAGAGTACAAAAATGGATAAATGGTTCACACACTGTGTTTTCCAGCCTGAGATAAATATCAGATAACAAACTCAGGCCCAAAGGGTATATGTTGGCAATCAATTCTGCTCAGCCAGACATTCATAAATACGATTTATTTAAATTATGTGCTGTTCAATAAATGTCTGAATCTTTATTTATACCTCTTGATTTGACAAAATGTTTTGCTAGGAATTTGAGAGGATGAGGAAATATGATAACAACTACTTTCACCATCTGTTAAAGGAGAAAACTTGACATATTTTTTGGAAGAAACATGCATATTTTCTTCTAAAAAAATACTGTGAAAGACTGCTTAGGGCATGGTCAAGGGGCAAGAGGAATGTAAAACATATTTTAACCTACTCTATAGGCAAGTAGCTAAAATATAGTTGTTTTAATAGCATAACAGGGTTATAGAGAAGTAACAATGAATTTCAGTAATCTTCCACGACCTTTCCTTAGACATGTTACAGTTAGAAGACAGTCTTCCTGCCCTTTTATTTCTTTACCCATTGCAGTTGTTACAAAAGCAGGCTAGTCTGTGCGTGAAAGGGCTATGTCATTTCAGAACATAACGGGGAAAAAAAATAATGGAAGTTGTTTTGTGTTAAGCAAATTATAAACAAGCAGGAACATGAAATTTTGGCACATATTAGCAGGTACTACTCCAAGAAACTTGTTGATTCCTATTCACAGTGGTCTCTGTAGATATTCTTGGCTTTTCTTTGGCTTCAGTTCCCTTTACTACTGTGACAGCTAGGAGTTATGTATTATTTTAACTCTCAAAAGCCATAAAGGGATTAGGCCCACATTATGCTAAATTCTGCAGGGATATATAGAAGCATGCTTTTCCTCCCTGAAGATCTTACTCTATTGTCTTTAGGGTCAGAGATAGAAAAGGCAGGGAGAAGAGGTATAATACAAGTGTAGAAATATTATTTTAGCATGCAACTTTAGTTTTGGATTTTATTTGTCTGTAATTGGATTATGTTTAAGCTATTATTATAATTTTATTGTTTTGTTCTACAATGTTTTCATTCCAAACCCTTTCTGGGTACTTCCTGTCCTCCTTTACTCTTCCTTTCCTTAACAAAAACTGAATCTCAACTTTTCTTTTCATCCTTATTTACTAAGGAAACGTATGATCCCATTTTGTTTGTGTGAGAGAGAGGAGGAGAGAGAAAAAAATCATTGTTACAAGTTTTGGTAAAATATGTAGTAGAATGGATAGAGGCGAGTCTGCAGGATCCCTTATTAGATGTTCCAGATCTACATTTCTACAAAAAGCCACTGGGAGCCACTCTGCTGTAGGTAGAACTGCTTGTGCCTATTGATAAACTTCCTCTGTGCTGACACTTTGTTTTGGCATGTAACGTGTATTTGTAGTTTTAATGATCTATCTGGCTGTCTGGAGGTGCAATTGCCTACTCTGCACAAAGATCTGTGGTATCTAGGTATGCAATAGGGCAATTGGGTACTCAATTTTTAAAAATTGTTCTGCCTTCTTTAAAATTCAGAACACTCTGTTTTCCTTAACAAACAAGCGATTTCCTTCAACAAGCGATTAATTACAAATTAAAAATGAAGAATATTATTTGATAAATATTCCAGGTTGAATATCACCAGGAGTGGTAAAATAACCAGCCAGTCACATACAATCCAAGTAATTGCAACAGGCATATTATCAGGACTATTAGTGATAGTTAATTATGATTGCCTATGGGCATATATTACACCTTTCCGTGTCACCTTTGATTGTTCAATCTGTTGTGTCTGCAAACAACACAAATCCCATTGTCCTACAGAGATAAGAATTGGAGAAGTACCCCTTTGTGGGCACTTCTATGAGCCTGGAAGTAATAACAGCTTCTGAGAAGACACAACTATCACTGCTGATTTTTTGTGTTTGACTATCTGGAGTGCAAAAAATATGGAAAGATAACAAGAGATTTTATAGGGTAATTTTAGACGAGATATATAATGTCTGACTTGGTTTAGCTTAGAGGAATTACAATAAATTTTCCAGTGAATACATTTCAGTGTTACACTTTTGAGAAGCTTGTATTAATCATATGTCATTGGGCATATCCGATACAAAATTTGGACATGAAGTAGTATGCTTTCAGGTACACCTGTGCAATTCATCTGAGTCCAGTATGAAATACTTTTCTCGTCTCACTTTCATATATGTTTATAGAGCTGAAAGCACAACTGAAGAGCAATGATGGAAATGGAGCAGAAAGACATCTTCCTTCTTGAGAAAGTGTGATGCCTAGACAGTCACGCTGAGCAGCACCCTTGGCGTGGTCATCATGTGAAATGCTTTAATTTCAAAAAATATCTGATAATGATAATTTTTGATTCATACTCTTAGCCATAGGATTAATGAGATGTGTACAGTTGGTGTTCTGCTGGTAGATAAAATGGCCTCCTCTTTCCAAAGTAATTTGAGATAATGGTGCCTTGAGATTTTATTGGCTAAACTTGGGAATCCTCTGAACGTTAAATCCTTTCAAAGGGTTATGAAAGGAACATTTGAAAACTGAGAAATCCCAATCAGTGTCCATTTTTAGAAAACTAGGATCTGAAATAATGAAGATGTTGCTTGGTTTAAAACCTGCTTTTGTTGCCATTTGAATCAATGATAAATATCTTACTGATTGGAATGGGAACAATACAGATCCTTGATGTATTTTTGTGAGATTTGCAAGCTGTTTTGCTTGTGCAGCACTCTGAACTATGGTCTACTTGAGTTGTGCTCATCAGAGTTGATTTTTCAAATATAAGAAAATAAACAATCCAAAGCTTGCTTTCAAGTTTTCATATTCCTGGGGATTTTAATGCTGTCTCTTTTTAGCAAGTTACATGCAAAAATTTGTAAGGAACTCAACATTAAAAGAACCCAGGATCTAGTGTCTAATATGAGACACATCTATGTATATCTAGAAAAAAGGAGATATACCAGATTTGTTATTTATAATTTAAGTCCTATGAAGCAGTTTTTCAAAGGGAACTCATTATTTGAAGAAAGGCTCAGCTGGCATGGATTTGCTACTAGGATTAAGAATGAAATTAAAATAGTGAATCCTCTTATAATAGGGCCAGATCCTCAGAAAGTATAAATCATAATGGCTCAATGTAAGTAAAGTAAGCTCTGACAATTTACATCAGTTTAGGATTTGACCTTCTCCCCAGAAAATTATTTCTCTGAAGATCATACTTCCTATATTTGTCTTACTTTGTGCCTGGCAGAGAATTAATTAACACATAATTGCTTTGGTGAACTCAGGATAAAACTTTGCTGTTCAAGAACTCTATTCATTTACTGATTAACTTGCTTCATGGCTGAGTTAGTTCTGCAGGGTCATGCCGTACTAACGACCACAGCACAGGAACACTGTCAAACCAATAAGGATGAGGTAGGCTTGGAAGTATTCCAGATTCTGTTCAATTAGTCACTGAAATCTCAGGAGTTTTGGGGACAGAGTTGAAAAGTAAGTTGAAGAGAAAATACTAAAAGAATTAGATTCATATTCCAGACAGAGGGAGTGGGAAGGAGACCTTACTGGATGAGACTCAAAGAAAGATGACTCGAACAAAAATGTGAAGAAAGAAAAATTTAAAAAATGCATAAAACTTGTTAGTGATGATTTTTTTTTTCTCAGGATTTCAATTATTTCTTCTTTACTGTAATTTAATTTTGTTCTTTTTCTTCTCTAACACTGCCTAACAATGCAATCTCTATGACTACTTCATATATGCAGACCATGCATGCATGTTAGATCAAGCTCAGATCTCTTTTATAAAGTTTCCACTTTCTTTTTCACAGTCCAGATTTTCTGCCACAGCACACTGTTATATGTGACCTAAAAAACTGCTGTGTTTAAGACCCAAAACTTGATAATTCTTGCTAAGGTCAATGAGAATTGCAAATGCACAGTATCTCTCGGAGAGGTCCCAGAGACAGGTATGGTCTCTGGACACGTGGTTGCAAATCCCATTAGCACTGCTGAGATAATGGCATGTGCACTGGAAAGAAAATAGGCTGCTCAAAGATTAGAGGAGACCATGTTTTTCTCATAATCAGCAGTTCAGTTATTGATTTTTTTTTTTTTTTTTTTAAATAGCACTCAGCTGAAAACTCATGCAGTACCATGCCAGCTTCACACAAGTTAAGGTAAAAGCTGGATTTCAGGAAATTGGGCAAAATCTTCCTAATTCTGTCTTAGATTTCCAGCTAATATTTTTTTTTTAGGCTGCTGAGGACTATTGTATCAAGTGACTTGAACCTGACTTGTAGATACTGAACACTTCAAAAGTGTCGATTTTTTAAACAACTCTGGCTGCATTTTTTTTTTCTGGGAAAAACTGCTTTCACCTTTACCTAATTGAATCAACTCAGATGCAATTAAATTCTATTGAAAGCTAAACTCTATTTTAGTTTTCACATCAATTAGTAGATCAAGTAAAAACTGTACCTGTGAGCTTATTTTGACCTGCAAATGCATGTCAAGGTTGCAAACCATCTGGACTTCAGTATTACCTTGTGTTATTTGACTTTACTTCAGAAGTCAGTATGAGAACTCAGGCCTTTTTCTGATAAAGATGAGACACCAGTGCTTCAATTTCTCAGTCTCTAGAATCTGGTCAGTATTTTAATTTTGTAAGTGAGAAGTGAAACTAAATTCATTAGGTATGCATAAGTCTCAGAGCGTTGTTCAAAAGGTGCCAGAGAAAAATCAATAAAGGTAGGTGTTGATAATAAACGGAATTTCAGCACTGGCTGTCTAGTTCTGTAAGCACAATACAATTACCATTGTGCTGTACAAATTTTGAGGACAATTTTGATCATTTTTTAGATGAGGATCATAATATTGCAACATTTTTTAGCTTAATGACAATGACAAATTGTTAGGTTTTGTTTTTTTTTTTATGTAAAAAGTAAGTTTCCAGAAAAAAACCCCAACCAACCAATATATTTCTGGGGTTGAAATTTTTCAAGCTTTAAAAAAAATCATTCAGTAAAGTCTAAATCTTTTATTCCTGTAAACCCACTATACTGCACAGCTGGACTCTGATATTTTGGTTATTATGCTAGAACATTTCTGTAGAAGTTTCTAAATACTTCTCTGTGAACTAGTGAATATTGTTGAAAACTCTGCTAAATTCTGTCTAGCAATATTCATAGTATACTCAAGACCTACTAGAAGATCAAGAGGAGATTGGACTATTTTTTTTCAACAATTTATCTGCTTGAACCTCTTTTTCCCTAAAGAATGAGGAAAAAGATTCCCTCACCCCTTCCTCTCCCACCTACAGGAGACAGACTTCCGCATGAAGAAACAGAAATCTTTGATAGATTTTTCACTCACCCTTCTGAAGCCAGTATCACACCATGCAAACAACTTTCTGTTTCTAAGTGAGCTGAGGTGCAGGCAAATGCTATAGACTGCGCAGTGACTGTCACCAGCCTAGCGTACAGAATTAAGCTACAGGGAAGGCTTTGGGAGGGTGGCTGTGCTGTGTATCAGACAAACCAATTCAGATAATACAAGCCTTGCAACAAACCCTGAGAACATGGAATGATGTTACAATAATACGTCAACTAAAAGTAAGTTTGAGAATTGTTCATTAAATTAATTACATATTAATGCATTGTTACTGCCTTTTTTTTACAAGGGGGATGGCATTAATCTAACCAGAGATAGATTTACATTTGAGCTCATTACACTAGTCAGTGGAGAAGCAGTTACTTTTGTCAGCACGATCTACATATAAATTAATCTTGATCTCCAGGTAGATAGCTAAAGTAGATCAGAAGGACATTATCCCAAAACATGTTTTGACTCCCTATGAAAAGATACTGGAGTGACTTGTTTAGCTGTAAATGTCTACAGCATTGATGTCTGAAGTTAGGTGAGATGAACACCGTACATCAAGGCTGAATATAATTTTCTTATTTAGAGGTATTCTCTGTTGAAAGTTTAGGACTTTGTACGTGACAATGTATTCCTTATTTTGCAGTCAAATGACGTCAAGAGACCAATACATTTTCTAAATGTTCAGAAGAGTAGGAAGAGACAAATCCTAAACACTGCTATAGCAGATATTAATTTTATGAAGAGTCACACAACTCAGTCACACATCAGGGACAGGTGGACATTGACAGTAAAAATATAGATGACTTTACAAGTTAATTATATCAATAAAATGTGCTGGAAATCTTAAAGCATAGATGTGGGCTTGCTCTTTTCTTTAATTTTTGAACTATATTTTAAACCCAAGCACAGAAGAAAACTTCTAAGAAAACACACTTGTGATTACTCATGCAAATAAACATCAGTAATATGAAAAAGTTTGCCATGGATATTGGAATTTTTATTACCAAAGACATGTAGATGCAGAGCTAAGTAGAAGTCTCCTTTGTTTCTTCCTTTAAATTTATATTTTCTGCAGTTTTAGGTCTCAAAATAAAGATGCCTTAAATCATTAACAGAGGAAAAAATTTTCTATTTGGAAAATAGAAAGGGAACAAGATCTCTGGATTAAGTTATCCAGACTGGCCTTCCAAATGGAACTGTGAACAAGTGATAGATGGTCAACCCTCATCAGTCCAGGCTTTACATCAGCACCTGTCACAAGGGTATTTGAGCACCGCAGTTACCTACTGCTTTCTTCCCCAGTTCCATTTACCAGTCTGCACTCCCTCCACTCAAGTTTGTGGAGCAGAGGCAGTACACTTTCACATCGCCGTCTTTCTCACCGCATATCACCTCTAGGTCTCTTTGGCAATGAACAAAAATAAATTCTTCAATGGAAGGAGCAGCAGCTGTAGAACAGCTACCAGCTGGAGATCTCAGATAACTCAGAGAACCCCAGGTGCATTGATTACTGATGGAAAGATTTGGTTTCTTGAGTGTATCTGTTTACCATTGCAAGTAATTTGTCTAATTCAGGATAGAGGCATAGAATCCTATATGGCAAAATAGTTTGGAAGTCAGCATCTGCTGACATGAAACCACATCTTTTTGACTTCAGTAATCTTATAAACTGCCTTTTGTCATTACTATTCTACTGACTCTAATTTTTAATCTAAAATTCCTCAAATCCTAGCATTGATGGTATTTTGATGAAAAATTTGAAATAGGCTACTGGTATTTTAATCCAACTGAGAAGCTGATACAGAGCCTTTCCCATGGCTTAAGTCACAGTAAGAATGGTAGCCCCAGGTTATAGTCCCTCTTTTGGCTGCCAGCCAATGCTAGTTTAAGGTTTTAGCGTTAATTTTCAAAGCAGTCAGTCTAAGAGTCATGCCCCCAACTTAATGGAGGAGGAATTCTTCATATTTCAATCTATTAAATCAGCAATGTGTCATAAGAGCAACACAGACCATGAGACTAGCATCTGAGAGTGGAAAGTAAAGCACTGGCACATAGAAACATCCAAATAAACTTCCAAGATATTGGTTGAACATAGTGACCTGGTCCTTTCTGAGAAGCACTGCGCTCTGAAAGGTCATTTTCAGAAAATGAAGGTGTTCTGGTTTTGTTTGGTAAGGGGGGGCCTGAGGTGGTAGCTTCTGTAGGAAAGTGCTAGAAGTCACTCCCCTTTGTTCAGGGGACTTGGCCGGGCCTAGGGTGGACCTGCTGCTGGCCAAGACCGAGCCAATTGGTAGCAGAATGTCCCGTGATAACGCCTCTGCAATAACGTATTTAAGAAGGGGAAAACAGAAAAAAAAAAGAAGGAGAAGATGTGAAGAAGCTGAGCAGGAGCAGAGGCGCAAAGCGGGAGGCGCGAGCCTTGTGGGCCTTGCAGGCCTCACCTTCTGGCCTCCCGCCGGGCAGCCGACTGGGCCCAACTTGGCTGCAAGAAGTGGAAAGGAGATGAGAAGTGAATAAGATGTAAAAAGGATCCTGAGAGGTGTCTGCCAGCCTGTTGAGAGAAACGGCTGCAGACACCAAGGTCAGTTCAGAAGGAGGGGGAGGAGTAATGCGGCTCCTGGCCAAGATTACCCTGCAGCCTTTGGTGCAGCCCATGGTGGAGCAGGCTGTCCCCCTGCAGCCCATGGAGGCCCATGGAGGAGCAGAGATCCACCTGCAGCCCATGGAGGACCCCACACCGGAGCAGGCAGATGCCTGAAGGAGGCTGTGGCCTGTGGAGGGCCCACCCTGGGGCAGCTGTTCTGGAGGGACTGTGCCCCGTGGAAGAGATGACCCATGCCGGAGCAGTTTCACGAAGGATTGTGACAACAAAGTAGCGGCGTGAAACAACATGTGATGAACTGACCGCGACCCCCATTCCCTCTTCTCCCCTGTGCCGCTCAGGGGGGAAGGTGGTAGAGATAATGTTAAGCCAGGGAAGAGGGAGGGGTGGGAGGGAGTTTATCTTGTTCCCTGTCTCATTCTCCTGCTAGTTTTAGAAATAAATGGTTTTCCCCAAGCGGAGTCTGTTTTGCCCGTGACGGTAACTTTAAGGATTTCTCCCTGTCCTTATCTCAAACCTCGAGCCATTTTTCCTTATATCATCTCCTCCTATTCTCTCAGAGGGTAGGGGAGCGAGAGAGAGACTGTGTAGTCTGGTCCTGATCGGGGCTGGACTACGACAGAAGAACATTCAAGTCTTCAAACTCTGCTGGCTTTCCCCCTCAAAAGACAAAACAAAGCAAAAAGTTAAATGGCTTTTTTAAATTGACATGGCTTTTTCAAAATTTATCCATTGTTCCCAGACTTGACCCTTATCCAAAATGGGATACAGATGCTTGTGAAGACTCTGTGACTTTGTTATTGCCATTGAATTTGTTCAAAAAAATGTTCAAAATTATAGTGATGCATAGATTTTCAAAATTTCAGATGAATAAACTAAAAGTAGTAAATGACCTGTAGTTAATTAGAAGACTGATTGTGTGCATTAATTTTCAGTAGCATGTTACTGGAAATTGTTTAGAAGTCCCATTTAAAAATAGTTATAATAAATTTATTATATTTGTCAATTCTGAGTGCACAAATTTTACCTTTGCATGTCACAAGATGGCACTGTAAGAATATACATTACATTTCTTCACTGAGTGTTTTCATTGCAACAAAATACTACCAAACTCACCTAAAAATCCTTCAGACCCTGACAGTCTCATTATGATCTACCTGAGGGGGTTACACTGGCAGTTGAGTGTTGCGGCTGGTCGCAGATTGCTGTCTCTGAGACCTTTCTGCAGACCCCTCTCCTTATGTGGCGTTACAGCTGAGGCAGGGCAGGTGTGCAAAGATCCGCTCCACCCTCACAGCACACCCTGCGTGGGTACAGAGTCTTGCTGATCATCCTGTAAGATTGAGGGATACCATAATGAGTGTACATGGAACCTTTGTGAATTCAAAGTTCACAACTTCCTAATAGGGAACCAGCCTGGCACATCATCCCTCATTTCTTGAGCCCAGACCTTTAGGAAGTTCTCTGGAAGTAACAGTCTGTTATCTACAAGAAGTGTCCTTATACCATGGTAGGGATGGCCATGACACCAGATGCCTGAGCCTGCTGATGGGTCATAAAAGAGGCAGATGGAGCAGGCAGGGACAAGTGAAAAGTGCTGTGTGAGTGTCCCCACGCTACACAGGGCTTTACTGGTGTGTATCTGCAGTCTCTGGTTGGTTTGAGAACCTCCCTACCTCAGACACCCAGTTAGAGACTTCTATAAGCAATGATAAGCGTTATCGCATGCTATTGCTCATCTACAGTGTGGCGTTTCCAGCACTGTGTGTGTTGTCAGGATGGCTCTAATCACTTTGGGCTCTCCTCCCTGTCTCCTGAGTGTCTGCCTTGGGGAAATTACACCTGCATCTCCTGTGCCTTGACATGAAGAGGGGGAATCCAAGTGAAGGCAAGAAGTTGCAGATACACCTGAGAGAGACTACGAGAAGGGGCCTCAGCTGATCACCTGGGGGTTTCACTACGTTTCTGTGACTGGAGGTTGCCTCATCTGACTGAGAGAGTGGCAAGCTTTACCTGGCTAAGGCCACAGATCACCCAGACCCCCCATCCTCAGCCCTCCCTGTGGGACTGCAGGCACCTTGCTGGCTGTGTGTGACCTTTCCTGGGGCTGGGTGGCACTGGGACCAGAGTGGAGGTGTCCGCAGAACTCCATAGCATGGTGATAGGGAAGGTGCACAAAGGAGATTTAGCAGAAAAGCGGGTGGCTGCATGACCACTGCTCCACCACGATGTCCCACATAAACCCAGTAAACTGCTGTCCTGCCAACTGTGACTTGTTTCTATGAAAACAGGGGAGAGATTTCTTTCCCCAGCCTCTCTGCTGTCAGCTTGCAGACAGTGCTGGGCCATTTGTTCTGTGAAGGGAGGATAGTAGGGAAGATGGACACACGCTCCCCTGCTAGATCGAGATGTGTCTTTGGTCTGAGAGGCTTACGCAGAGTGATGTTCACTGCTTGTGACTGACAGAGGCCAAAGCTGTGGCACAGTCTGCGCAGCTGCCATTAAACAGCGCGTGGGCCTCTGGTATGTGAAGAGACTCCTCTCATTCGCCTGTGCATTGCTGTGGATGGGGGCATGATGAGTGGGTCAGGCTGATTCTGGAAACCTCTTCCCACCTCAGGACACCATACCTTTTTTGGGATCACTTATCTGGCTGTCTCACACTGTCCTTTAAGCACAGCCTGGATACCTACCTTTTTTTTTTTTTGCGTCAGCCAAATGTAGGCAAAGGGACGCAACTACCTGAGCTGGGCAATGCTGGGAGGTGGAGAGCAGCAGTCCATCTGAGCTCTCTCATTTTGTCACTGGGGCCAATGGTGAAACCCTGAAAGATGAACCCTCCACTAGGTCTTCTGAAAGTTTTGAAGGTCAGGGAGGTTGAAGGCTCCTGACTGACCCTGAAATGCCAGTCTTGCTGGGAAGTCTGCTTTGGAGGCTGTGGAGTTTGGCATGAGGCACAACTGTCTCAGGATACACCAGGTCCCGGTTTGGCATCTCTAGCCTGCATAAAGGCCACTTTGTAATCTCTTGAATTTTGGGTGGCATTTAAGTGGCTTGATGCCGCAGCCATGTTTGATAGTGCTTGGCTGCTCTGCCATCCTCCGGCAGGTGCCAGGCCCCCATATCCCAGGGCACAGCCTCCTCATCTAGGGGACAGAGGGGATTTCCTCACAGGCAGCCGTGAGGGACCCAGCCTCTGCCCCTGTTTATAACAATGATAGTGGATTTCTCTGGCTCAAAAATTCCGCAGTCCTGCTCTGCAGCTCACTGGAGCAACTGTACATTGGGAGCTGCAGGACCTTCGTGGCAGTGTCAGAGGCACGTGGTGGCTGTGTGTGAATATGCTCGCAGACTGTTTCAGAGCAGACTGTTTCATCACCAGTACACAGGTTTCCTCTTGGGGAGAGCTCAATATCCAGATGCCTGAGTGGAGCCTGCCAATAAACTAGGAAATAAGTTATACAGTGGTGTTGTCGATGAGCCAAGGCCCATGGAAAAAAGGAGTGGTGAGTCAAACTGGTAGCGTAGATCTACCGTAACATTGAATGTACTCATGCAAGCCATTTGTCTCCTTTGAGACAGCAAGGACATTCTGTTTGTTTAATTTCCCATCCTCCCTTGACTAATAAACCATTAATAATACAGAATTCTGTATTTTACAGATTTATAAGGTACTTTCACCATATCTGTTCCACAACCTAAGTGCTTTGTTTTGTTTTTAAAGTGAGCTTGTGGTTTTGTAGTGGAAAGAATTAACATTTTGTGCTAAATGTGCCTTCTATGTGCAGTGTTTTGTGGCTGGCCCATGTACAGTGGAATAACAGCCTATTCACTCCTATGCCCTCGGTACTTTTAGGCTGTAAAATCCCAGTTTGCCCAGGAACATTTTTAGTCTCTGGACCACTGTTAACTGTCTGATAAGACACATTACCTAGCAGCAGCTTCCCCTGTCCCAGGTAGGACTTCCCTTCCGCTCACCCCATGCAGGAGCCACTGGCAGTGAGGATTGGCCAGGGATCAGCCCAAATAAGCACTTGCCTGCAAGCATCTTTTTGGAAACAAGGTCAGTTTGCTAGCACAGATGCAGACTGCTCCATGCCTTTTGGAGTATGTGCCCAGGCATCCTCAGTTAACTGGGATAGACATAGCCCTAGTGACCAGTGTTTCTAGGCCCTCACCCCATCTGAACACCTTTGACTTTCAAGCAATATCCTTTATCTGAATCCCATGGACATAACTTAATGATCTTATTTCTCACATTTTCTTATATTGGGTGAACTTGCACTTTGCATAACTTAGTATTTCTTAAATACTACCAACATGTTTTAGAAAATAACAGGAATGGTGAATTACAGGACAGAATTACAGAAAATTTTGGGTTGGAAGTGGCCTCTGGAGATCATTTGGTCCAATCTCCAGCCAAAAACCAGGCCTTAGATTAAGTTTTCCAGAGCACTGTCTAGCCAAGGAATATTTACAGCTAACGATGTTCCACCACTTCTCTGGGCTGCCTATTCCAGCATTTCATTCTTCTCAAGATGAATAATTTTTTTTTTCTTAAATCCACATGGAATTTCCCCTGGAACAACTTGTACCTGTTGCTTTTTGTCCAGGCACAACTGGAACAACTTGTACCTGTGCATCCTAGAGAAGAGAGTACCTCCAGCCTCTCTGTAACTTCCTCTAAAGTGTTGGAAGACAGTGGCAGGGTAGAAGACTGATTTGTGACAGAGGCGGATGCCCCCCACCTCTTGGAGATTTCTGTGTGGTTGTGGGCACCTTCTGTTAGCTCTCTGTCATGATCAAATGAAATGTTCTGTGCTTCACAAAGATTTTGTGAGTCTATTTCATTTTGTTAAGATTCAGGTAAGAGGATGCTAGAAATGGGTGTAAATGATGGGCTCAAAGCCCACACCTTTTGGTGAGAGCAGAATCTGAATAAAAATCCGCATCTTCTAAAGTTCAAGTGTGTATCCCAGTTTTAAAAGAGCTCAGCATTTGAATCACTCCTCTCTCTCTCTCTCTCAAGTTTGGAATCCTAACACGAGCTGTAAACAGTGTGCAATGTTTTCATTGTGAGCACTAGAATATAATTTGATTGTGCTTAGTTTTTCCTTATCCTGTCAATGTTGGCTCTGCTTGTTCTGAATGTTTCCAACGTATCACAGGTCAGTAGTTAATCACAAAAATAAATCAGATTCTTTGTGTTCTCCTTTTTTTTTCCCCCCATGTCTCCCTGTTTTCTGCGGGCAATTGCTATCACCAAGCTAGTTATGATGATTAGCTGAGTTTAATTTTTCAAGCAGCCCTTTTCAAATCAAGAATCATGTAAAAGCAATAATGGCACTGAAATAACATAACAAATTTTAAGCATACAAATACCAAGTGACGCTATCAGCTGGTCAGAGGGTGTTAACATCTCTTTCAGAATTCTCTCTTTTTCCTCTTGTTGGAGCTGGGGTAGTAAGGAGAAAGCATTTATAATCTTCTTGTAGTCTAGGAGCTCTCCAACAGAGGCAGGAGTGATACCATCAAATTTTCCAAGGAGCTTCATTGTGGCCGTTTATCACAGACAGATCTTTGACTCAAGGGTAAAAATGTAGAAAATTATGGTTATATTTGATCTCCAAGAAGGATTAAAAGTAACCCAAACAGAAAGAAAAAATAACAAAAATGAAAATAAAAGAGAAAATAATAAAAAGAAAAGAAAAGAAAAGTGTTCTGGTTTTGTTAGTGAGGGGGGGCCTAAGGTGGTAGCTTCTGTAGGAAACTGCTAGAAGTCGCTCCCCTTTGTTCAGTGGACTCGGCTGGGCCTAGGGCGGACCCGCTGCTGGCCAAGGCCGAGCCGATTGGTAGCAGAATGTCCCGTGATAACGCCTCTGCGATAACGTATTTAAGTAGGGGAAAACAGAAAAAAGAGGAGGAGAAGATGTGAAGCAGCTGAGCGGGGGGCAGAGAGGGGGAGGCGCGAGCCTCATGGGCCTTGCAGGCCTCACCCTCTGGCCTCCCGCCGGGCAGCCGACTGGGCCCAACTCGGCCCGGCCCGGCTGCAAGAAGTGGAGAGGAGATGAGAAGTGAATAAGATGTAAAAAGGATCCTGAGAGGCGTCTGCCAGCCTGTTGTGAGGAACGGCTGCAGATGCCAAGGTCAGTTCAGAAGGAGGTGGAGGAGTAATATGGCTCCTGGCCAAGATTCCTCTGCAACTCGTGGTGAAGACCATGGTGGAGTGGGTTGTCCCCCTGCAGCCCATGGAGGTCCACGGAGGGGCAGAGATCCACCTGCAGCCTGTGGAGGACCCCACGCCAGAGCAGGTGGAGGCCTGAAGGAGGCTGTGGCCCGTGGAGGGCCCGCTGGGACAGCTGTTCTAGAGGGACTGCACCCCGTGGAAGAGATGACCCACGCCGGAGCAGTTTCACGGAGGACTGTGGCCCGTGGGAGGGACCCCACGCTGGAGCAGAGGAGGAATGCGAGGAGTTCTTCCCCTGACGATGATACAGCGGCGTAAAACAACGCGTGATGAACTGACCGCGACCCCCATTCCCTTTTCCCCCCCCGTGCCGCTCGGGAGGGGAAGGTAGTAGAGATAATGTTAAGCCCGGGAAGAGGGAGGGGTGGGGGGAGGTTATCTTGTTCCCTGTCTCATTCTCCTGCTAATTTTAGAAAATAAATGAATAGTTTTCCCCAAGTCGAGTCTGTTTTGCCCGTGACGGTAACTTTAAGGATTTCTCCCCGTCCTTATCTCAAACCTTGAGCCGTTTTTCTTATATCATCTCCCCCTGTTCTCTCGGAGGGTGGGGGGAGCGGGAGAGAGACTCCGTAGTCTGGTCCTGATCAGGGCTGAACTACGACAAAAAGAAAAGAGAAGAAAAGAAAAGAGAAGAAAAGAAAAGAGAAGAAAAGAAAAGAGAAGAAAAGAAAAGAAAAGAAAAGAAAAGAAAAGAAAAGAAAAGAAAAGAAAACAAAACAAAACAAAACAAAACAAAACAGAAGAAAAGAAAAGAAAAGAAAAGAAAACAGAAGAAAAGAAAAGAAAAGAAAAGAAAAGAAAAGAAAAGAAAAGAAAAGAAAAGAAAAGAAAAGAAAAGAAAAGAAAAGAAAAGAAAAGAAAAAAAGAAAAGAAAACCACATAATTTTCCTCTCTCAGACTGAAACTTTATCTAAACTTGCAGCCAAGGTGAGAATATTTTCCATGGAGAAAAAGGATAAAAAACAAGATGAAAGATATATGTTCAATCTTATTTTCCCTGAAAATGTGCAATCCAGTTTCCTGGTAGGGATGTTATGAGGTGTGTAACTGACATTAACTTAATGTCCACACTTTTTTGAAAGATGATATGGTGGAGGGAGTTTGTTTCAGTGGGAATCTGGGAAAGTAGCAAGCAATAATTGGGAATATGAAACACCTCCACTATTTCTGAGTGCTCTATTTTTTAGAATTTTTAGAGCCTTGAGGCAAAATATCCAACTAACCCCAAACTTTGAGCAAGCATTTCTATGATAATAATGAGTTATTTCTTCAGTTTAATGCCTACAGATATCCACATTACATGTAAAGAAATGTTATAACCTTGAAGCCAAATCAACTCTAAGAACACAACATGCTCTGTATCTAGGAGTCCCGAGTGTCAGACTGCTTGTATGAATGAGGCACTTGCTGATTTGTTTCATAAAACAAAAATATTGTTGACTTTTTACTCAGGTGCTCTTTGCAACACAGATCTTGGTTACGGAAAGTGCTCAGTGAAAGCCTCAGAAGAAGCACGAAGACCACGCTGCTCATACCCATGATGTACACTGCCACTGAATTTCACCTACAGATCTGATATGGCATTTTCATTGCTAACCTTCAGGACACAGCCACACTCTCACTGATGAAGTCTTCACACAGCAGACTATCATGTTTACTGACTTGTCATTTTTCTAGGACTCAGCGATGCTGAGCAGGGGTGTATGTTTGGGAGAACCAAAGGATAAGGACAGTCATCAACTTTTGACACAGCTCTCAAAACGTTGTGTTATCCTTACTGGAAACTGTCTTCCTCTGCTGAAGAAACTGTAAGTGTGTTTGGGAAAACAGAGTAATACTCAATGTCACTCAAAAAGAAATAAAATCTAAGGCTCAATTTTTGTTGTTGTTGTTATTATTGTTATTTACTACATATTCACAGAAAATTCAGGAAGCGTGATGAGTTACAATTTGATATATTTTCAATAGTTTCACTGGTGAAAATAGAAAGTACCTTTGTGTGAACCAAGTGCTTGCAAGTAGATATCTGAATTTTCTGAAAACTGCAGATTTAAGCTGTAGTCACGAGCAGAGCCTGGATCAGTGCAAGCTCTACCCACTATCTGGTTAAATACTTTATCTTTTTACAGATATCCCCTTTGGCTATTAGGCCTGAAATTCTGGCCTTGCTAAAGTTGATGACAAAACTCCTGTTAACATCAGCAGGGCCATAATGTTATCCAAAGAATCTTGTTCAAACCAATAAAATTTTTCAAAGTTCAGGAAACCTTTAAAATGTGACTAGCTACGTAGCAGATTTTCATAAACTCGAGGAAGATTTATAGCAAGAAAAATGTCTGCAAAGATTCGTGTTAGTGAAATGTGCAGCAGGAGTTCTCAGCATGCAGCAGAGACATTCATCATGGTCAGTCTCTCTCTTTGAATTCATAGGCTCCCAAGATACCAATGAGAGCTTTAATCTTGAAAGACAAATCTGACCCACAGTTGAATTCATGGAGAGCTGCATTCCTCATGCACGAGTATATGAAAACCTTGTAAGCTCTTGGCTGAGCTGTTAAGGCCTTTGCATAGTATGTGTGTGTCCTTCTCACACTTACATTGTGCCAAACCCCAGATTTTGTGCTTTTTACATTCAAAATAAATTCATAAGTGTTATCATCCTGTATGTGCAGGTGAGAAGTACCGGATATTTTTTGAAAGGAAAAGTGGCAAGAACAGGTAACAACTGTTGTAAAGGTTTCCACCAATGTTCAACTCATGGGAGAATAAACTTGTAGTTTTGAGAGAGTCCTTGTTTTGTCTTGGTGCCTGGCATGACAAATACTCTGTTTTGCTGTCATATGCTTCTGTGTAAACCTGAGGTTGCTTGATAGAGACACTCCACAACAGGGTCCACCACAGGGATGTATGAATAGTGATGGAATTAGTGAACGTTTGAAAATGTAAAATTCTTACCCTTACTGCAATGGTTATGAATACCATAAACGTTATGGGTTTTTTCCAGTGCATATAAAGCCATTCTGGAGAACTGTGAAGATAACGGGACTGTCATATCAGAATTATTTTTCTAAATGAAGACAAAAAAAATGTTTAAATGTTCACACAATCCACCCCTAAAAGAAACATTTAGCTAATCTTCCATTTAATATGTATACAGAAACAAGACAAGTTTTCACCTATAAACTACCTTCACATAAAATGAACAACAGTAATTTTGCTAGTAATCCATTTAATAAATATTCTGCTAAAATATCTTAGAAACATTCTTTTTATGGAACTTTGATATTCTGGGCTAATAATCTTGAACCTTGCAATGAGCTGACAGCTTATGAACTCAAGTGATCATGACTGCCACTTTTTTCAAGAGCCAAAATACTTTCTTGTAATAAAACATCAGGTGAACTCATAAGAAGATTTTATTTGTGTTTCAAGCAGTTACTGCTTCAGTGATTTATTCCAACTGTTTCAGAAGTCAGAATACAGGAAAAGTCCTGTGTGACAAAGAGCTGATGTCGGTTAAAACACAGCTTTGGTAGTACGAGCTCATTAGCTCATATCTTCAGGTTTTGGTTTTGTTGAAAGAAGTTTGGTTGTTGTTTTTTTTTTTTTTCTTTTTGGTTTCTTTGTGATTCTGGCTTGGGCCAGTGCAAAAAGCACAATTTTATGGAGTACATAGCAACAACTATTTTTGTGACATTTCTGTCCTATTTGCCCTCATTATTAGGAAATTTCATGAGAAAAAAAAAGTGGTTCTAATAACTTTGGACTTTTCCCATACCTACTGCTTCTTCAGAAGATAATTGCTGTCTTCCAAACTGTCTTGCTGACAGAATAAGGCATTCTCCTGCAGTGTCTCCTCTTCCACTTTGCTCCCTGCTGCGCACCATTTACTTTACTAAAAATCTCATATATGTGCTGTCTCAAAATACCTCGCCTTCTGCTGTCTCTGCAGACTCTGGTGTCAGCTTCTTATTGCAGACTTCTCTGACAACTGCTCTGCTGTACCGTATGTTCCCCTTCCATGCTCTTATCAATCCACAAAGAATGTAACTGAGAAACTCAGGATTTGTTGTTGTTGTTGTTTACACTTGTGAAAGAAAAACTAAGAAAGCAAAAGGGTCTAAAAGCGAAAGTACGGTATTTATTACCCCTATACTTATAAGTGCATCCACTAGTAATGGCACTGAAAAGCATTTCTCAGTCCATTGCTCACTGCCAGGCAGTTCAGAGAGACTGGAGGAACTCTGATTTGGACTCTCACACTACTCTAGTCTATCAGACTCTAGACAATCTAGTACCTATTTTTAGCAATTATTGTACCTGTACCTATATTTACATATAATCTGGGAAAACAGAAGGCTTACAAACAAACTGATGAGAGCAATATACAGAAAATAATAACATATGTGTTCTGATCCTTCATTTATTCCCTCTTGGTTCTCAGTGAGCCCTGTGACTTGAGCTGATGAAGACTGAAAGGGCTGCTCATGTTGCAAAAGAAGGAAACAGCTTTCTTCTGGACTTTCAGTGGGTAAATGCGTATGTGGTGAATTATTGTTCGGCGATACATGGGGCATGAAAAAAGAGCTTGCTTTTGTCTGGAGCCTGTGATCTAGTAGGACCTCTTGGGATGATGTGTCTAAATTTGTAAGCAGAACATTCAGTATTTCCCATCACACTGGCAAGCAGAGTTCACAAGCCGAAGAGCACAGTGCCGTCCCGCTTCTCCAGGGTGGGAATGGTGAGCTTTAAACACACTGACAGTTCTGTGTACGTTAGAAACACCTGCTCCTCAGCTCAGCCTCACGGTACCTGATAAAAATTTATTCTTTATTCTTCTTTAATGAATCCCTATGAAAAGGTCACTTAAATCCTAGATGTTTATTTTGTCTTGTTAAACAAGCAATATACAGGTGAATGAAAAGGCTATTTAAGTGGATTGTATGTTAAAAGCCAGCAGTACATCTTCATCACCTGAAAAATAGGGAAATTGAGACCTGGATCTAAATGTTATGGCTTGGGCTCATCTTTCAGATAAATAGTACGGTTAGCAGCTGTGTTCATTTATTATTATTATTATTATTATTATTATTATTATTATTATTATTACTACTACTATTAGTGCAGTTGTATTGCAATTTTAGAGTGCTGAATTATTCAGTTAATACCCAGCTAGCAAACATGAATATGAGATTTATGCAATAGAGAATCTTAGTTACTTTAAACATAAAATCCAATAAAAAAATCTAGTGAAGCTATTTTCAGATTCAGAACTGCTGTATTATTGTGCCCCTCCAGCAAAGCGTATACAAATCCAGGCCCTGGAAATAAACTCAAACAAGCAGTCTCAGCGCTACAAATTCAGATGTTGTGACACGTTGAAGGATGTATATTATACTTCAACATGTTAGTACCTTGACACTGTCTCCATAGTATTGCTGCCAAATTTGTTCTAAGCCAGAATATCTATAGATAGAAACAGAAATGCTATATCCAGAGACAAAAGCACTGGTATCTAGAAGATGAATCAAAATATTTTTTTCTTAAAAATATAAAATTGAAGATTCAATATTTTTTTAAAGGGATCAAAGAGCATGTGGGGCATAGGAAGATGGAAAGATACTTCAGCGTCTCAGTAAGGAAACCTTATGGTTGTGTGTAGAGCTTGTGAAAGGCAAAGCTGAAGTAATAGACTCCTGTTCAAAACCATTTCAAGAGTTCCTGAAAGTTGCGATAGACGGAATTTACCCCTTCCGTTAAAGATAAAGGAAAAAAAAACCAACAAACCCACTTGAAGGCTTATATCCTGACACAAGGACTTATGTTTTGGCCATCTACTGTTCTTGGGCATCTTGTTCATCCCATTTGTAGGACTTCACTTTTGTGGACTCCCGTTTTCCTCTTTCTGATACAGATAGACCCAGAAGAAAAGGTCTAGAGGAATCTTTTCTTGTGTTCAAGATAGTTACTATATTTTGGGTGATTTACCATGCTGCATTTATGTTCTTAACTGGGTTATATTCATACTACAAAAAGATTAGTTGAAATCCGTTGAATTATTCCTGAGATGGATGTTTAGTGCATGACAGCATTTTTTTTCTTTGCTTCTGCAGAATTTTTTTTGTGACTTTATTCGAAGTGCCTAATAAATGATGGACTATATCACAAAGAACTGAACCAGATGTTTTTTATTTCTGCCTGCAGCTCAAACTCATCAACAGCATTTAATACCTTGCATGCATTTAATTTTGGTCATCTATCTGAAGACTGCCCATCTAGTGCCTGATACTTGACTCATTTGCAGTATATATGCAAAAAACTTTTTTGATTTTGGCAAATGTGGCAATACTTAGTCATATTCTTCTCTTGCTCGAATGATTAGGTAATTTTGAAGAGGAAATTGTGAAGCTTTGCAAAATTTTAATCCTGTCATTAAACCATACTTCAGGGTCCTTGGTCTCTGCTAGTATGGTATAAAAGAATGGAATGTCCCCAGCATTGTTAATTCCCTGCAGCTCCTCAACTGCCTGTCAGGCAGCCTGTATTTCCTAAGCCTTTCTAATGTCATCTTTTTTGACAGTTACAGTTACTACAATATCTATCCTTTATCTTAAGTATAAATGAATGAATTACTTCCATGAACCTAAAAGAAGTATTTTTCATTTTAATGAATTTCAAAATATCTGGGAAGATAAAATTCCACTAATAGTGTGACTCTTCGAAGATGAACCAGGACACACAATCTTTTTAGGATGTGCTGTACTTCCATGGTTTATGATAACACTGTGTTGAAGTTAAGTCTCTGGGCCAAACCCTTGCCTGTGTGCTGAATTTTGGAAATATTAGTCTGACAGAGAAGCCCCTGGAAAGGGGACTTTGAATGTCTGGATATGCAATATTGGTAGTGGTAACTGCTATAGGCTCAAGCACTGCGTAAAACCAAGGCAAAAATGCAGTCATTGCTTTACAGTGCTGAGAATGCAAAATATTAGACAAGAGGCGAAAGGCTGATTCAGAGCTAAATACTGAATGGAATTACCCTTAGGAAAAGGTAACTGTCTTGTACTGTGAGGTTCATCTACAGGGACGTTGCTAGTCTGAACTATTTTACACCACCCATTCCTAACAGAGAAAGAAGCAATAAGGTGTTAGCTTTCACTGTCTCTCCTTTTTGGGTATAAATGGTGGTTGTCACTCTTTTGGTAAAGTGTCTGCTCAGCTGGGGTAGTTCCTTGTGATAACTTCAGCCTTTTTCTGTCTTCTCCTGGGAAAGTGGCCAGCTGAGGTGATGCTGGGATGCTAGTTCAAGTACTTGTTTGAAATTTAAGCACACCTTGAAATAAAATGAACAAACAAACACCACCACGGCTAGAAAAATTAATGGCATTTACTTCTTGGCTACCTGGGGAAATACAGCTCCATATCCATTTCTACTGGTATATGTTAACTTGTCTTTTCATTTTAAACTGTTCCCATTAGATGAAATAGAATGTGTCAGGCCTTTAAGCTTCTAGATAATAGGACATGGCAGTTTGTCATTTAGGACAGAAATAACTACTGCTTCACCGTCAGAGTTCATTACTGTCAGCTAGGGTAGATCCCGGCTTTGGTTACCGTGTACATGTCTGATGACATGCTATGTCCTCGTTGTGTTTGTGAAGGGCTGTGTGTGTGTTATAAATACACTTCAGATAAGCACTGCATGCCCAGTCCCTTCAGGGTTACTGCTCAAGGTGAAAAGACAGGAAAACTGACATGAAGTTCATGACTGAGGACTGAAATGTTCATAGTTTCTAGTTTAAACTCAGACTAAATCCTTTTTTAATCTGTGTAGATAGTGAGATGCCTAAAGTAATTGCTTTTGTGGGTATTTAGAAAATTAAGGAGTTGAGATAGGAGCTGGTAGATGAACTTGGGTTGTTTTCAAATATGCTTCTGAATTTCACTGGATTTTGAGATACCTGTTGATTTCAGATAAGGGAGATGACCTCAGTTGATCTATGCCAATATTTTTGCAGATGTTTTCTTGTAAATATGCTGTCAGTGGGATTGGAAATACCTAATCAACAACTGGAATGGCAGAAGGTAAGCAGTAATTCATTTTTACCAGCCAAATTCATGAATACAATGTACAAGTCTAATGTGCTTTGACATCCAGGCCCAGAACAGCAGCCCACAAGTATGTCAGCATTACATTATAAGGAACAAAACACACTTGTTGAGATCTGATGAGAAATTTTCTCATTAGTGTATTTTATTGAAAGATAACTACTAACAGCTTTGTGCTCTGCATGAGCTGTCACAAGTTCCCATAGCTCTGGGAACTTGAGAAATAATAATAATAATAATGTAACATTAGCAAATTTCACTTATTTATTCAGTCCTGGAATAAGGAGCTCAGCAGAGCGGCTTCCCTGCAATCTGTTGACATCATGGAAAACTAAACTTGAGCAAGAAAAATGAAGAGGGTATTGAGCCTGGTAAGCAAAGGAGGATAATGAAATTCAGATAATGTTAATTCAACATTAACTCCTACAGACAAGGACAAATCACTCAAGGTGGGAACAAAAGAGGCTGCCCACAGTAGTTCTTGTCTGAAATCCACAAAACTCTCTAGTAACCTACGTTTCAGAGATCTTCAAATGGATTTTGGACTGCAGAGTCAGAAATTTCAGTAATTGCAGAAGTTGTCCTCTGGGTAAATGGGTGCCTCATTCACAGCTAAAACCCTGCAGTGATTCTGGTTGGGAGGTGCCTACATTTTTCCATCAAGACCAAGTCTCCAAGTCTTACTGATAGCATCGCAGTACACACCAGGGTGCCTGAATCCAGTGCAACACATGAAAGCAGCTGATTTCTCTCCACAAGTAGAGCAGAGGAGACACCTCTGCCTGCCTTTCCATAATGACTGTGTGGCTGGCGGTGCCGCAAACCAACCACGCAAGCTGAAACGCCAGCTTTCCTCTGTGCAGTGGGGATTGCAGGAGCCTGCTCAAATCACCAGATTATGGAAGAGGCTTCACAGGACAACTTTCCCCTTAAAACTGAGGCATAGTGTAATGTCAAACACAAGAAATGTGAAGTAAAAGGAGAAGAATGAATGAACTGACTCTAGCTTCCTTTTGAGGGAAGGTTTGGCCTTATGTTCTTTCTTGCAATAGTTATTTTTGTGTTTCTTTGACACTGTAGTTTTTATATAATGCTGATTGCATGTAAAATGCATGAACTAAGATGCTGGCAGTGAGTAGGGCCCAAGTGTTCTCTCCGGTGAGGCTGCTTCTGGCTTCCTATTGAGATTTAGCGTCTGCTGAGGTTACACATGGATTAATTAACCCTCATTAATATTTGTTGGTATGTCTGTCACCAAACCAAGATGAAAGGAAGTCATGACCTTGCTTAGAAAACATGTGGTAGAGTGAAGATTATTTATTGCTAAAACAGGTAAAGCATTTTTTGCTAAGCAAACCTTGGCAGCGATTACCATCCCTCTTAAGCATTCCACCTATTTGGCAGAACAAGATGATGAACAGATGTAATATCTACCAATTTGGTCAAAGCTCTAAAAAACCACAAATTTATTTCTAATCCAAACCATTTCATATACATATTTGTACATATTGCATGGTACACATACAATAGTTTTGCTTTCGGTTTCCAATTGCTTTTTTCTCTATTTCTAACATCATTTAGGTCTTCATGAGTTTACAAAGCTTTTAGGGCTTTTGTAATAGCTTTTCAAAATGGTGTGCTCTAATAGAAGTCTTCCAGAAATGTCCTGGTCACCCAAATTAAGGTGTCACATTCTCACCAACCATTCTTGCTTTGTCTGAAGCAATTCCTACTTCTGTTACACGTATCTAGACCATGCAGAAGCCAAATTATTTCCTAGCTACATTTCTACAGTTAATATATCTTTGCATTCTCTGTACTGTTTTTTCTTCTGATTTCTTTTAAGTATTTCCTATTTTCTAGCTGTAAGCAGTTTTTGTCGGACACCCCTTAGAGGGACCTAATTCTTTTCAGTCATTGAACATCATTGACCTTTGGAAGGACTTGACTCTTCCCATTAACTCTACAGAGCAGCCTTTGGCTTTCTTAAATTATCCTCTGACTCCAGCCACAGAATTTTTAGGCACTATAATGCCCAAATTGGAAATGCATAAGCTTCCAAGAGCCTTCTTGTCTTTGATAGATGTAAGACAGTGATCATTTGCTAACATGTTTATAAAGTTAATGTTAACGTGTTAATGTGTACAAAGTGCTTGCAGATACGTAGGAGTAGATGCAGAGGGCTCTGCTATAGACTGTGGGAATTTTGCAGCACATTATTTAGCACTAAAGTATGCATTTATTATATCAAACAATCTAGGTCAAGGAAAGCAGGCTCTGCAATGGAGAGAGCTATTAATTCAAATTGTATTTACCACTCGGAATAAAAGTTGCACAATTTTTACTGTTTACTTCAGACACTCAGCAAACGAGGAAAAATCTGAAGACAGACTGTTTACGACTAGAGTGAAACACTCTGACAAGACATTTACTTTTAGAAGCTAACTTAGTGTACTTTTTCATGATTTACACTTGGCTGAAGCAAGTAAGCAGAAGCCATTTAGTCCTGAGTAATGCACATACATCTCTGTATTCTGGTGTCGTTTTTTGCTTTGTAACTATGCAGAAGTTTTAGTTATGTGGGAAGCAATGAGAAAAAACAGCTGTCTGGCACACATGATGGCTATCTTAAAGTGGCTGAATCAAAGTAAAACTCGCAGTGTTTGACATACAGATGTATTAAGCCTGCTGTTATCCAGAGGTCCAAAAGATATTTATAGATTAACTGGTGTTAAAGAAAATATTAACTATTTACAAACTTAGGATATACTCAAGGGAAAAAAACCCCACAATTCTGGAGCTGATTTCTAAGGCACTGTTTTATCTTTTGTTTAGCGAAAAGACATGAGTTTACTTTTCTCTCTTTTGTTATTTTCAATAGAGAGACAAAATATGCACTTATCCAGAATACTAGTGTTTATGCGAGGGTGAAATCCCCACACACTGACTCTTCAAATACAGTATTTAAAAGCTACCATATACTACATTAACGTTTCTTCAGCATTATCCAAAAGACATACCAGTTTTATTTCCCAATTATGGAGAAAACTGTGGCAACTTGAATGCCATTATACAAGAATTTTGGAGAGACGCTGATTTTTAAATAAATAAAATATTACTAAAATTTTATTATCCCTTTTAGGGCTTTACTAGAGGAGTAAGAACTTGCAGAACATTTTTGAGTCAGGAGCTGGGTGGATAATTCTTTGTTTAACTACTTGTAAAGTCAAAAGAGCCTCTATTTGAAGTAGCTGTATTGTATACATCTTACATTTGATATATTTTGTCAGTAGCATAATCACAGGAAGATAGGATTAAATACACTAAACTGAAAGGAGCATATTTAGAACATACCCATATAACAGCCCCTTAGTCTCTGGTGGCCTGTGAAAAAGGAGCAGCTTTGGAGATGTGGACGGTCCCTGAGAACAAGCAGAAACCAGCCTGGAGGGGTTCAGCTCCTGGGCTTCCTTAGAATAAACACCCAGAATATCACAATCATCCCAAAGAGTTTTATTCCAATAAAACACCTCTGCAGGCAAGTGACTGGGTATTTTATTTTTTAATGGAATTTTTATTTTATTTTATTTTTTTTTTATTTTATGGAAGTGCATTGAACTGTTAGATAGTAAAACAGCTGAAGGTATGGAGAAGTGGTAGGGATTTAATGCATCTTGCCAGACAATTTTGATGTGAAAAGGCAGCCACACCGGTTTGCCCAAGGTCCCGGGGGGCACAGGGGCACCCTCTTCTCCCAGCTGCTGTGTTTCGGTGCTTCAGCAACATCCGCATGATGGCAGGAGAGCACAGAGCGCCGCGGACACAGCCTGACAGCCGGACAGAGAGGCAGCAAGCTAACTTCTGGTGGTTTTGTAATGTACTTTCTGTGTTTATCTATTAAAATAGATAAACATCTGGAAGCATTCAAGTATACATATATGGCATAAATACATATCTACATAGTGTATTTGTGTAGTATGCATTTATAAATCTGTATTTCCGGTAAGTATGAGGAAAAGAAATGTGATTTTAGTTTTGGATGAGCCTTGCTCTTCCTAGGAATCAGGGAATAACAGAGACATAAAAATAGTTGTCTTAAATCCCCTGCTCACTTTCATTACCAGAAGTTGGTGATAGTTTGTTTTATCTTTACTGTTACACAGTAAAAATCTATGATTAAATTAGACTAGGATCAGACTCTGAAAGGGAGAACACCATATGATTTTAAGGACTTCCATGATCAGTGAAACTCCCATTTTGCTAACTTCGAGCATGCTGCACTCAGTAACTGGAAGAAGCAACAAGTTACAACCACATCAAGCAAGAGAAAAAAAAAACAGACTTTTTTACTACCAATCTAAATAGTTATACTGAATGCATTGTGCATACCAATGTTTAAAATCTCCCAGCCTCACTAATGCAAAGTGATCTCAGACATGCAATGTATTTTTATAGGCAGCCTTGTAAAAATAATTTTTCTTGGTTTTATGTCTGGAAAGTGTTGACTACATTGCAGGCACTACATCAGCTAATAGTAATTGCGAGGGGCGGGGGGAAGAATTGAGATCAAAATTAGCACATGAACCATATGTGGAAAGTTAACAGAAACTATGAATTGAGCACAAGTCTAAGAATCACGTCCCCAGAAATCCTACTCTCAGCTCTGCCGTCTGATTCATTGTACACCCCCAAATAAATCTAACCATTCTGTTTCTCATTGTTATGAGGATTAATTAGTGAGCAGTTCCACAACACTTGGGAAAAAAGCAAAACAAAAAAAAATAGAAAATGCTGAGCATTGTTATGATGAGTTTGAAGCTCCTTGCTTCGACATGGATGTGCAAGTAGATGGCCTTTTAATTGCGAACTACATGTAAGTGATAATTTCAATGTGGTTGACTTCTGATTGGAAACATGTATCTAAACTAAGGAAAAAGGATTGTAATGAATTTTTTAAATTAAATTGTAATTAAAAGCAGGATGCACAAGTTCTGACAGTTAGTCATTGTCTGTGGCTTTGTGGAGCATGCTGCTATTTCAGAGCGTGTTACGGCAAGGTAGCTGCAACAGCAAGGGCAAGAACTCATTCATCTATTTTAGATACTATGGTGCCTACACTGCAGGGTAAGGAATAGCAGTTGGATCCCCACAAATACACAATTATCTAAGAGAAGGAGGAAGAATGTGGTGTGAACATCAGCAGCCTGATGGTAAGCTGTGTTTTCTGAAGTGCTTTCTGAAAGAGAGACTAGCATGATATGACTGTGCCCACCCTTTTGGAAGCAGTAAGGTGTCTGAGCCTCCAGCCTGAAGGACACATGGAGACACAGTGTTGTGCCACGGCCTTGTGCCTCTCCTTGACCGTGGTGTCAGTAATTTCCAGACCAGGGAACTGGAATTGCAGGGGAGTGCCCTCAACCACTCCCTACTCTGAACCTAGATGTAGCCTACGGTATTCAAAGCCATCCACCAAACAGTTTGCTTTTACATTTTTTTCTAAGTTCCACTGTTCATAAGAAGCATAGACAAAACATTCCACGAGCCAGTTTTGCCTGAGACTGGCAGCCTTATGCAAGAGATGCATTTCTTTCTCTCCCTCTTACTTTCTGCACCAAGCATTTCACATGTTCATGCACTCATCTATTGCTTTTTTACATGTTTGTCAGAGTTAAAAAGCAAGTTTACATGCTTTGGTACTGGGAACTCATGCATTACAATGTAGTATGGGGATTTCTTTCTGACATCCTGACCCAATATAGAGATTGAGGGAGTGGAGGACAGTGCCGGAGCACCCAGCCCATCCTTCTCGCAGTGCCCAGGCTGTGGCTGAAGGTAAGAAGCCCTTGCATCACCCTGGATGCAGGATGGCACTTGTGTACTAAAAGGTGGCTGTTTAGAAGCAGAGGAAATAGTACCATGTGAATAGGGGGAAAAGGAGAGAAAAAGAGGATTAGATGTAGCATACGTTGGCATGAAGGTTAGAAATTAAGAAATAAATCTGTTTTATCCTGAAAAGAAAATGAGATGAGTACATCCAGTGGTATGCAACATCAGGACTTGTTCTGAAAGATCCTCGTGTCATATCAAACAGGAGCTAGTGACAAAGATTATCTAGAAAGGACTGGTTTTTTTTCTTAATGTCTCCAAGCTACTCTGTATCAGACCCCGTCCTGCCGTGATGACTCTGCTGCATTATGCTGGGACTCCTACAGTCATTGTATGTAACCCAGTGCTGCCATTCCTTCTCCTGCCCTCCTGAAAAATTCTAGGGTGAGATTAATGAGCAAAACCTCACACAAATGAACTCACCAAAACGTGCACAACTTTTTTTTTTTTTTGTGAATGAGCGGTCACCTTTGTTAGTTAGAAGCTCACAGTCTGATCTTTACCTATTCTATGTCATGGGATAGCATTGCTGGTGCTGTGGCTTTGGTTTCCATTGTAGTCTTTAAGGAAGGCTACTGAATTGGAAGAAAAAACATGATTTCCAGAAATGCCTGAGATCAATTACCATGCAGGCTCTGTCTAAATTAGTCTCTCACAAACTTACTGGAGCCCCTAACCTGTATAAATACTGTTTCTTATTCTAAACAATCCATAATAAATACTAATTTTCCAGCTTTAATTTGCCATTGGAGAATTAAGTGATTACTTACACTCTGGCTTCATTAAAGCTTAATTTTGTGGTTCCAGCTCCCTGCACACCACCACCTCATCCGTGGATAAGTAGAATTTGCCTCAGTGGAATCAGGAACAAGAGTTATTTTGTAATCTCATTATTTAACACTAGTTGAAAAGGAGTATCCAATTTGATTTTTCTTTTTAAAGAATTTGATTCCCAGGACAAATCTGATCACCTATGGGGATGAAAAACATACATCTTAGCTGCGTGGTATCTGTTAGTTCAAATAGCAGCTACCTGTGGCACCACTGGCAAACTCAACACAGCTGCTCCTTTCGGTAGATTTTTTTTTGGAAGTCAGTCAAGTAGGATTGAATTGCTTTAATTTTACACAGCAAGAGATGTTCTATGCCAAACTCCAGCATTGCCTGAGCATTTAATGATCTTAGTGACAAAAATGCTGGTGTTCGTGATGTAAGAGTTCTTACTAAAATAGAATTGTAATGTATGGTCTTAACAAGTTTATGAAAAAACAGAGAATAAGGGAAAGTTGGATTTTGGAAGGCTACTTTAATTCACAGAGCAACGTACATGATTCTGTGATTCTAAGAAGCTTTAATCAATTGCTAAGGCAGCTAGAAATCTTTAACTTGTGAGATGACTGAGCAGATGAAAGGATATTATTTGGTTTCTAAGTCTGATTTTGCTTCTACTCTAGGAGACATAAGACAAGACTGGTTAGGGAAGATTTGTCTCTGAAAGTAATTAAAATTAATTAATTAATTATTTAATTAGTCAATCCCTAAAAGGAAATATGCCATGAATTCCTTGGTTCTTTGCTTCTTTGTTTAAAAAATAGCCATACTTCTTCTAATGCTCATCAGTACAACAGTGTTCTTAATTAAAAGTGACATTTTGAATTCATTGGTGGGTCATATGAATATATTGTGCATATTGAAGGAAATTAGGGGAAAAAAATTTCAGGGCAGAAGTGGTTTTCTGAAAATTAATGGCAGCAATCATGTTTAACCTGGACAGCCATTCCTTTGCTGCTAACATGGGACATGGTAGTTGCTTTCTTTCTGATGCCGCAAGATTAAAGAGAGCATTCACTATCGCTGACCAAAACATTAAGTTTGACAGCTTCTGTAAAGATCCCCTGTCAGAACCTCTCAGTAACTGAGGAAGATATTCTAGGGCACAGATCACTAAGTAAAAGAAAGATAAAAAAGACAGAAAGCGGTAAACATAAAGTTCAAAGCTGGCTCAGTCCTGACATCTGGAAGGCTGTCTCTAGGAATGATCTTATTGCAATTATGCCCGAGTGCAATTTATCTGCCTGTTAAAAGCAGGCATTGTTTTTGATAACTTTAATATCTAAATAGATATTTGGATTAAGTTGTATTTTCTATCTTTCCAATTAATTATTTAACTTATTTAGCTGTTTCTCAATATTGCTATGCATTTATTTTCTTCTGTTAGTGAAATGATAAAGTTTCTGCATTTAGTTTGATTTTATAGCCTTTCTAACATTCAACCAATGCTACTATTTTATTTTTTTTTTAATAAACGCAAATTTGGCTTAAAGGAATGTATTTTTGCTTCAAAATTGTTAATTTTTATACAAATGTTCTATGAAACTTTGTTTCCATGTACAAAGATCTTGAAGAACAACTCGCAGTCATACCCTTGCTGGTGGAGTCCAGCAGTGATGGGAAAGCCAAATGTTCAGAATACTGGTTTTGGTACATACTTCTGGACATGTGCTCAACTTAAGAGACTGACGTGTTTCCCTTCTTGCTTCAGTTGGACTGGACCTTTGAAAGCATCCAACAGTGTGCATTATCATAAAACTTTGCATCTTTGAAATACAACAAAATTCATCTTTCCATGTAATCAGCCTGGGAATGCAAAGGGGGAAATAAGAACTTAAGACCCAGACAACAGTTGATTCTTGAAGCCGATTTTTCTACTCCCTTTCCCACCACTGCAAAGGCAGAGGGGAGAATCCCAGAGGGATCATTGCTCTCCGGGAAAGCAGTTTGGGAGCCTGTTTGGAGAATTAAGTAACCTGGCTTGTGAGGCCAGTAAAGCTGCTCACAATTTACAGTTCATAAGGGAGACCAGAGGTTGGACCTCTAATGTTTAAAAGATTTAGCTTTTGTTATTTGAAAAGTGATATTGGAAAAACAGTATTTTTTGCAGAAGTGTCATGAGAAGAGTGACTGACTGAAATGAAGATGTTCACTGCTAGGCTGCAAGTTCGGGGAATTTTTTAGTGTTTCTTTTGCTTGAATAAGTAGTTGTGCATGATGGATTTTGACAGAATCAGGGAGGATATTCTGAAAGGCAAAAATTATTTACATTTCACAGCTGATTGACTAATGATCTGTCTCTCTATTCTGTATGCGAGTTCTATCTCTGGTGCTTCTCATTGTAGCTGGGAATCGAAACAACAACGTGACTTGGGCAGAGAGCTGTTTGCAGGGCTTTCTGTGGGAAATCCATGCCACCTCAGCAAGCCTATTTGGCAGAAGTGAAGTTAGTGCCATGTTCTACTCCTTCTACTGTTCCACCATGCTGTGAAAGGGAGATCTCAGGAATATTGCTTTTGAAGACAACATGGATGCAATCTTTGTAAGAAAGAAAGAAGGTGATACTGCTAGTGCCATTTTTAAGTTGTAGTATGCCAGTATTTTCACATAAAGTTTCCAGTTAAGCTGGAAACTTCAAAATCAAGGTCAGAGAAGTTACATAAATCTGAGTGTCTGGCACTGCTGGTGCCCAAAAAGATAATTATTGGTACCACTGCTAAACTGTTGCCACTAGTTTCTTGGTGAAGTAGGCATCCTGGCCTATAGGCTAGTTATTTGTTGTGGTTTTGTTAACCACCAAAACCTAACAAAACCACGACATTATTCTACTGCTACAAGTGGTGAATGCCAGGAATGTTATGGAGGGAATTAATTTAGAGGAGTCTACTGAGTAGAACATTATACCTTTACAAGATGTGTTTAATTGATGTACAGAGATTAAAAAAAAAAAAAAAAAAAAAAAAAAGCAGGGGGAGGCTCCTTTTGATGATTCCATATGAAGTTTTTTGATATTTCAAATTGAAAGTTAATCCTCTAAAAGCAACCACTATGAACCTCCCTAAAATCACAATGTGACTTCTTCCCACTTTTACCACCTCAGGAATACGCACACAGTAACCTGACACTGTTACTCACAGAGCAGAATCAAATCGGCTGCCCTGGATCAGTATTGATATAGTGACAGAGAACTACTTTTACATAGCCTCTAATAGCCAATAAAAGCTACTTAATTGTATTATCTATTTTTAAATACATAAGTGTATCTACCTAAGAAAGAAAATCCGTTGACATTTCTCCCTTATATCCGTTACTGTATACTATGAATTATCTTTATTCATAGCAACCTGAGATCACTTTGTTTGCATATGATTTAAATGAAAAGAAATGCCTAAATGTAGCCCTTGGAGTCAGTCCAGACTGACACTTTCTGTGTGGTATCATTCTGAGATCCAGAGTTATGTGATGTATGATTACAGCCAGAAAACAGACAGCAGTTTGGGCGTGGTTTTTCAAAGGCAGTCAGTAACGTGAGATTTTTCAGGGCCTGAGCAATCACATGTTGCTTTAATGGGATCAACTATTTCTGGGCTTGTGTTTGGTTGTCTTCAGTAAAGCAAAGATGCCTAGCTCCTCACTTCCAAAATTCTGACTACTCTTTGATATTTTTTCAGACTGCCTAAGTGATGGAAGAACTTGGACTTTGTTTTCAAGCCTTAAGTTACCTTGAAGATGAAACTTGAGCTCCTAAGCTGCATAGTGATTTTGAAAATTTTCAAACCCTGCTCTTCTGTGAGGAAGTGGACCAATGGAGGCATGTCACTGCGGATCGAAATGTGTCTTCCTACAGAGGAGGGCATGCGTCTGAGCCTCACTTGGACTGAACTGGCTTGCACTGAAGGCTGCTTCCCAAATAACCACTGTAAATTGCTTTTAGTTATTGGGGCTGGAGAGGTCCTCCATACGGCTTTTGCTAGTTGCACCACTTCCTTGTGCTCTGCTGGCTGTTGGGATGTTGCCGCACTGCAGTGCCTGGGTGATGCTCTGACCTTTTAATGACAGTCTGCACTGTACTCGGTGTTGTCTTCATCTGTCTCATTTGTTTCAGCCTGCCAAACCCCCACAGGAGGAAGCTGGCAGAGACAAATTTTTTGAAACTTGAGTCTAAGAGACTAAGTTTCTCCTTCTGGAAAGTAAATATTTGTGTAATAATCTACAGAACCCCTAAAGCAGCTGTGAAACGATCTAGCCATAAGATCTCGTGAACGGATCCAGGATGTAGGAAAACAGCCAGCAGGATCTTGTTTACTCTACTTTGAGAATGCTACAACTGGAATTATGGATAAAACATCTGTCTGAGAGGACACTGCCAAGTCTGAAACGTAGCTGTAGAGTATGTAGCTGTACCTGTTGTGCTGGTGCTAGGAAGAGGCTTTCCAAGGGACGCAGTGACCAGAGCAGTGCTGGGGAACTGCCACTCTCCCTCTTGTGAACAGCCCATTCCTGATGCCTGTGTTGTGCTCCTGTGTTTACTGAAATTCCGTTCTCCACAATTTGCAGAACCTGGCCTTTTCTCAGCCTCAATCCTGCCCTTGGATGCTTCCCACTGTTTTCTGACCCCCAGCTACCTTTTCTGTGCTATTTATAGCACACCAGCTGGGGAGCATTAATGTACATATCTGTTGTATTTATATTTTTAAGAGTGATTTTGGTTTTTATTTACATTCACGTTAGTTCAATAAGTCGTCTGGCATCATTTGGACTTTTCTAGTCAGACTCCCTTTGCACTGCATTTATCATATTGCCTACTCCAGTTTTGTTTTCCTTTTTCTTTCCCCTGCCATCACTGATTCACTCTGTCCTCCAGCTTTCCATTCAACTGTCTCCTTTGTTTGGAAAAATGTAACCCAGGTTATGTTCTTTATTAAAAGGGTCATTTGTTACTAGGAAATAAGCACAGAGACCCCAAGTCTCAGTATGCTCATCTGATTTTTTTTTTGACCTGTGCACAGGATGTCTTTCTTGTAGATGCTGTGTGGTATCTTGTTTCAAAGCAAATCGTGCCTGACAAATTTAGTGGCCTTTTACAGCGGGGTTACAGTGTCTGTGGATAAGGGAAGAGCAACGGATATCATCTGCCTGGACTTGTGCAAAGCATTTGACACTGTCCTGCAGGACATTGCTTGTCTCTAAATTGAGAGACATGGATTTGACAGACGGACCACTCGTTGGATAAGGAATTGGCTGGATGGTCACACTCAAAGACTTGTGGTCAACAGCTCGATGTCCAAGTGGAGACCAGTGATGAGTGGTGTTCCTCAGGGGTTGGTATTGGGACCAGATTGCTGTTTAACATTTTTGTTGGCGACATGGACAGTGGGATAGAGTGCACCCTCAGCAAGTTTGCCGATGACACCAAGCTGTGTGGTGCAGTCAACACACCTGAGGGATGGGATCATCCAGAGGGACCTTGACAGGCTAGAAGGTGGGCCCAGGCAAACTTCATGAAGTTCAACAAAGCCAAGTGCAATGTCCTGCATGTGGGTCAGGGCAATTGCTGGTATCAATACAGGCTGGGGGATGAAGGGATTAAGAGCAGCTCTGCCAAGAAGGACTTGGGAGTACTGGTGGATGAAAAGCTGGACATGAGCCAGCAATGTGCACTCGCAGCCCAGAAGGCCAATCGTACCCTGGGCTGCATCAAAATAATGGTGTCAGGCAGGTTGAGGGAGGTGATTCTGTCCCTCTACTCCGCTCTCATGAGACCCCACCTGGAGTACTTCATCTGACTCTGGAGTCCTCAGCACAGGAAAGACACGGACCTGTCTGGACCACAGCAGGTCCAGAGGAGGCCACAAAGATGATCAGAGGGCTGGAGCACCTCTCCTATGAAGAATGGCTGAGAGAGTTGGGGCTGTTCAGCCTGGAGAAGAGAAGGCTCCAAGGACACCTTATTGTGGTATTTCAGTACTTACAGGGGAGCTATAAGAAAGATAAGGAGAAATGTTTTAGCAGGACTTGTTGTGATAGGACAAGGGGTAATTGTTTTAAACTATGTCGCAGTTTAGCCTCGCTTGGGACCAAGCTATGCAGTCTCTTGCTCATTCTCCCCACCCTTAGAAGGAATAGGGAAGTATTATAAAAAAAAAAAAAAAAGCTGAGTGTTTGAGATAAGGACAGGGATAAATCATTCAAGTTATCATCCCTGGGCCATCAGCCTTCGAAGCCTAGGAAAATACAAACTTGCACACTTGTTATACCTGTACTAATACATTCTTAGGCCTTGACTGCAGTTGGCACATAATAGCCCACAGTGGTCCATACTGCTAACTGGTATAATTCCCTCATCTTTCCTGTCCCCTGAACTGTGCCTACAGCTTGCCAGGAGAGCTAAAACCATGTGAAGAATTTAATGTCTACTTCCTAGCCTTGTTAGATGTGTCTCTACTAGTAAACTAAGCAGGCCCAGGGGATAGAACTCCAGCACTACAATTGTCCCAACCATTAAGCTGTAAAGATTGGCCTGGCATGACTGCAACTTGCTCCCAGTGGTTTTCGGCCATGAGATGCCCAGGTACCATTCACAACGTGAAACAGACTGGGGCATCTCGCTGCTAAGGGGGCTGGATGCAGCTGACCGCTCTGGTGGTGCCAGGAACAACAGTACAGGTCCCATAAAGCTTCACAGCCAGCAGTAGTCTGTGTTATTTACCACTGCAGATGTACTGGTTAGTTTACTAATATGGACATGACCTCAATGACCTGTCCTGTTTAATACTTACTGGAAAACTGCTGTGAGATAGCAAGTCACTCACACAAATGGAAATTCTTCAAAATGAGAAAGCATTCTCCTTCCCAGCCAGGCCAGAAAAACATCCTAAGGTGCGTTACATCCATATTTGCTCTTCTGGCTCATCTGTCGTCCTTTAACCACCTCTCCCCCACCACAGGACTCCAGTCTTTCCTTCAGATTTCAACCAAGATTACAGCAGTATTTTCCTATCATTGCAGCCACCGTTTTTTGGTCTATTGACCTCGGCGTAGAATCTCGTGCATGGAGCAGCCGTGGTGCAGACACGAAGATAGGTGTGATTTGGCGTGAGTCGGGGAGCACGCAGCCAGGCCACAAGGGACTGTGAATATAGAGGATGTTCCTTTGACCGGCAGGGTTATTACAATGATGTACTGCGTGAAATTATCGTCCAGGAACAGCCCATAATTACTGGCTGCAATGTTCATGTCTGCCACGGAGCCATGTTTTCCAGCCAGGAGTTCCTTCACAGGAGGGGAGATGGGGCAGGATAAGGGAGAACATATGCTTGCACCTCCATGAACAGTGATAATCTCTTCTCCCTTTGGCTGGGCACTGAAGGGCTGCAAGATTTTATTAGCAGACCTCAATCTTCTTTATATTTTATTATAGCTCCCTCAGTGGTTGTACCTTAGGGCATGAAAAACACTGATCTGCACCACTGAGACTCCTTCCACCATGGAGTCTATCTTTTCCCTCTTACCTCAGAAAGAAAAGAAGATGAAGAAAACCCAGGAAAATAAAAAGTGACTGAAATTTCCCAGATTTGCTGGGAAAAATAAATTCAGTTCCAGACTCTATTTGATATATCATTGATCTTTCTACAAATCTGAATTTGATGAACTCTCAAGTTCCATCACCCTTCAAGTGTGTTTCTCAATTCCCCGGAGCTGACAGAAAATGGACAGAACATGGGACGTGTTGAAAAGCTAGCAGAGCATGTGTACTTCTCGAAGAGTACATCAAGTGCCCAGTACTCACTGCTTCAGAGGGAGAAAACTGTCCTCTTTTTAAATCATGTCACATTCCTGGCTTGCTGGAAGTTTCTTGGAAAGCAAGAGGGCAACATTTCAAATTCTATTTGTTCATAAAAGTGATCATTATGCAACATCCTGGCAATAGTGTTTATAACTCATTTCTTTAATATTTTTCTCTCTATACTGTTTTCTGTATTATCCGTTCTTTGATTGTTTTACTTTTTCCTCATCCTTCAAAATGATAACATATGGTTCTTAGTTTTCTTTTGACTATATTTATTTATGTTCTCCTTATGGGAAGTGTGACTGTTATTCCAATTTCTTTTCTGACAAGCTAAAGTAGTGTTTCTGTACATCTTCACTGCTATACCTTAAAATAATTGTTTGCATTAAAATAATTTTCTTCTATTTTATGCCTTGATTTGTGTTTCAGATATAGCCCTAGAGCCTAGTTTTATCCCATTATAGGACTTCTGCACCTTCAGTTAAACCCAGTTCTAATGACTAAAACACAGTTTTAAATCTAAACTTCAGTTAAAATTTAACTGAGATTGGTTAGATATTCTTTTTCCTCTCTTCATTTTCTCCTTTCAGCTTAGCACGTGCCCCACAGCTGACTTGTGGCATCTGTTATTCCTGTCTTCTGCTGTCTCTGAACTGAGGTGACAGCTTCTTTCAAATGGTACAGTTTTATTTTAGAAGGCAACATGTTCTAGAGTGAACCAAATTTTTATTTTTTCGCTTGCTTGAAGCTTAAATTTGATTCATGGAGGTCTATAGCTAAATCCCAGAGCTATCAATTGGAGGTGTAGCTACCCTACAGGGTTCCTTTAGGACTTTAATTCTTTGCCTGTGGCAAAATAAATATGTTTATGTAAAGCTGAAATATTTTCTCTGATTGGTTGGTTGTTTCTTCCCCCCTCCCCATCAGGTCCAAGCGGCTGATCATTTTGGCTGAGATACTGGTGCTTCAGCTCTGGGTTTGGGGCTGATTCACTGAATCAAATGTTCTTGACAAACTCTTTGGGGCAAGTGTCAGGCCAATTTACAATCAATAGCTACAGACAGTAGAAACATCTGCTTCCCATCCTCTTCCTTTCATTCACCATTAGAGACAATTTTGGCTAAAGTGGAAGAAATTGTAGGATGCCTATTAACATATGTTACTTTATTTAGCATCTGCATTTTACTCCTCTTTCATTTGTTTCTAAACTAATCTTCATCTGCTGAGCCAAGAACAAATGACAAGAAGTACAAAATCTGGCAAGGCAGGCAAGATCAGCAAGTGACTGCAGGGGACAAGAGAGGAATTAGTTTCAGTAAGATCTTCAGTTGGCATCAGACAAAGCCTTTAAGACACTCAGTGCATGACTTAGAAGAAAAAGTTTTGAAATGATATTTTAAAAAATAAGAAAATATTTTCATTTTCTATTTTATCTAAAGCAATCATGGTCAGTATTCAATTCAGTTGCCCACATATAGGTGGGTAGTGACATCTGAGAAACCTGATGACCATGGGCCTCCTTAGCTCCAGAAGGGCATGGGTATTCACCATGCCCCATGCAGGTGCTTTGTGTGTCCTGGAGCATCTCAAATCCCATGACAAAATAATTACTTGGCAGAGTGTTGAGGTTCTCTATCAGTATCCAGGGATACAGCCAATGTTAGTGTGCCTGAACACCTGATGAGAACACAGTACAAATGTAACACTCAGGCACAGCTTTTACATACAATTTTAAATTTATACTTAATTTACATTAAAATGTTATTTTTTTAAGATGAGATTTAGGCATAGTCTCACGGTGACTTCACCAGCTTATTGGACTAGGAGGTGTCATCTGGATTTCCTGGATTCCCCCTTGCTCTATTTTCCCCATGTTTCCAGATAGGAGTTGCCCACTACCGTGGGGTTGTTCAGCTGTGGAAGTGCCTGGGGGAGGAAACAGGGGATGCTGCTTTGCCCATGCCTAAATGCTCTTTCTGAAATTCAAGTTGCTTCAGCAAAGGCAAACGCACAACCCTGTGCTGCCCTCTCTGCTGACTCTCAGGGTTAAGTGGCTCCCATCATGTGCACTGTAGCTAAAGAGTTCAGCTATGTCCTGAATTTAGACTATGAAAAAAAAGTAATGAGGCATAGGTTTGGGGATTTTTTTTTTTTCTAACATTTGACAATTCAGTGTGACACTGGTGCTGCTCAGCAGCACTTTGGCCCAGAGATCACCAAAGCCACTCATTGCATTTAACCAAAGGTGTCCTAAAGGCTGTGAAGCCTGACTGTGTTGACATCCTTCTCTGCATAAAGCAGCACGGTCCCTTCTATAGGACTTCCTCTGGGATTGCAGTCACTGGCACATCCCTGGTGGACATGGTGGGGTTTTTTGAGAAGAGAACCTCACTGTCCCCCTCTTCCTTATCACTTGTCAACTAACTGTGCTAATGGGGTTCAGCTTGTACCCTAGGAAAAACTGTAAGAGTGATGCTTTTACTTGCCATACAAAGTGAAAAAATGAGAAAATGTTGCCTTTTTTCTCTGTCACAAGCATCCAAGGTTTAAGCATCATCTATTCTGCGTTCCAATGTCCTGAACAGCTAAGGGAGGATTCTGAAAGAAGGCACAAAACCCTCAGCATGAACCAAATCCTCCTTCTCCTCCTGATGAAAAGAAGGAGGAAAAGGTGAATTCGCTCATTCTTCCACAACTACATTATATAATAAGAAGAAGTAAAAAAGTGTGAACTACTCAATATCTACACCTGGGAAGAAATCTCTTGGCTCTATACTTTACACTGAGTGTGATCCTTCTTCAAAGCACATGTCAATACTGGCCTATGGCATTTGAAATTGTTAGCATTCTTTCCAAAGAGGTCTAGGTCTATGAATGATTTCTTACAATAACAACCAGAAATAGCTACATTTCCTTTGAAGTTAATGCAGAGCCCCCTAAATTGTAGAGTAAATCTCCTCCACCAAAATATTTGACTAACAAATATCCACATTTTGGAGACCAATGTATACATTTATTAGGCTGACAGTTTTCTAGACCACACGTTTTTATTATTGATCAAAACTTGGAATCTTGGTTTATTTTAGTCTTTTGCATAAATAGGCTAAAAGCTCTAGATCATTAGCTCTTTCTTCTCTTATTTACTGGAAAATATTTCATACAACTTTTAGAGATTAAGATTTGGTAACACTTTATTTTAGCTGTCTTATTATTTTAATTTATGTGGTCTCAGGAATAACAGAGATCATAACAAATTCCTTTGGTATTAAAGAGGGCAGTACATGCACACTGATGGAAAGTCAGCTACAGACTTTTATTTTGCTTTCCTTTAGAAATATTACAGTGATTTTGAAGGCTCAGACAATAAATGAATCTGAAGAGGTCTATTTTTTGTGATCAGTCAAATTGGTCATTTAAAATTGCACTGCAATAAGAATTTCTTTTAAAAGCTGAAATAGGAGGAAGTTAGAGGTCTAATGGTAAATAAAACATTGGCAGGATGCTGACTCTTAAGCTATCTTGAGAAATATAGGTCATGTGTAAGTATCAAATGACTTGTGATTTTTTTTACCCTCCATAGTCTTCACGCAGACTGGCAATGAGTCTGGAGCCTGTATCTGAGACTGTACAGTCAGTCAACAACAGCATTGTTTGATGTTTAGAAGAGTTGTAGACTGATTTTTTAAAGGAGGCTGGAGGAACAAGAAGCTAAGTTTTCCATGAATTTCAGTAATATCTGTCATAAGCCAAGTGTCTCTGCCCTGAGTGGGTCTTCAGGAGGTTTACAAAGCCTCCTCTTTTGCTGAGTACATGTCCTGTCAACAGTAACTGTTCAACAGGCGGGAGGAAAGAAACAAAGGAAAACGTTCTTCTCTAAATGAGAAAACCTATCCTGAGGTTAAATACTAGAGGAGTTCTGAATCTCAGGCCTGAAAGGAGAGGTAAAAAAAGAAAGAAAAACTGTCTAAAAATATCACAGGAATCCTTGTCTAAGCAACCTCTTACATAACCATAAATCCTGGCAGTGAATAGTGAGCAAGCACACTGTACCGCTAAAGAATCAGTCTGAGTATAAAGAGTAAGCTACTGCCATTTATGTCCAGGTGCAATTTTGTCATTCTTCATGCCAGAAACTGAGACTAAAGACATTTGTACTGCATTTACCTGGACGTCCATAGGTGAACAGCAGTTCATAGGAACTGAAGGAATTTCTCCAGAAATCATTCCTTACTTTAATAGTGAATCGCTGTAACTTAAGATGACCTCTATTCTTGGTATATTTTTCAAAATGTGATTAGCCAGGGATGGATATAAACTCTTTTCTGGGACTGTGAATGTTTGGGATGGTGAGTTATTGCTGGAGAGCAATGGGAGTCACCTGGGAGGTACCTGCATGATGGGAGACTCTCTGGGAAACACAAGTTTGTTACTTCCAGATTGATCTTGAGTGCAAGTTCTCACTCTGGAAGAAACTATGGGTTTTTTCTCTGTCTTCCCTATGAGGTGTAGATCTGACCTAGTTGATTCTCTGCCACTGTGGGCATTTGAGTGTCTCCTGTAATCTCTGTGCCATGCCCTTTATCTACAGTTGATTTCATTCCTCACTAGGTTAAGTCTTTAGCAAAAAACACTATGCAAGAAGTCAGACTAACAGATACCATAAATTATTCTAGTCTGAAACTGCATGAAATTTTATGAGATTTTATAGATAAACTGAAGGATAAGCAACAGACTTAGCACCTTAGAATCCTTCCAGAGACTTTATTTACTCTATGGAAAAGGACAGATAATGTTCAACGGTAATTCCATATCATGTAGTACAGGAATTCACTGTGGATTAAAACTTAATCATTTTAATAGAAACTTTTCCTCTTAGCCACATGTTAGTCATCCCTAGTCCAAGGTGGTTGGAACATGCATGGAGAAACGTCATTGCTCATGCATACGAACAGCAAAACCACAGCAACCACAAAAAATGGACACTCTTGATCCATATTTAGGCAGCTAAATAAGTGGCTTCACTTGGAGCTGTAGTGCACACTTGAAGATGTGCCCAGTAGTGTAGGACCCACAACAGATGCTGATTATTATTGATGTTTGCTTTTAGCCAAACACAAACCACCCAGCTGACAGCTGCACTGGCAATTTGCTGTTAGCCGTGTAGAGGTCATGGAGCTATATAAAATGTAGTAACCACCCCTTTTCTTGATCTGGCATGCAGCCAAGGGAAGTTATAGAGTCCAATAGGCAGTCGTCATAGAAAGAACAGTAGGATCACAGAATGAAAACGGATTATAAGGGCTCAGACAGACAGCTTGGTTAGGTCACATTTTTGTATTAGAGAAGCTGATGACTGCAGGAGGACTAATTATGGGACTCCTGGTCACAGCATCCTGTAGCAAAACTATGATTTATCTTGGAAAAAGAATCAAAAATCCAATGAAATATTCAGTACTGCAACTCCTAAATGTTAGCTGCCTGGCACCAAGAATTCACAATGTTTTGATGGACACCAAAATTGCTATGCCCTAAGGAAGTATTAAGTGGAGCAAAGAAAGGGATTTAGAGCAGCCATAAGCTAAATCATCTATTAGAAAAAAAGCTAAGCTGAGGGCTGCAGATGAAATTATTTCTCCCTTGCACACAGGTTCCCAATTCGGGACCTTTCTCAGTTGCCTCTGAGTACTTTTACACAGTGCATGTTTACCTTCTGCTCGCTGAAGTCTGGGCTTCCCATACCCTGGGTCCTGAATCAGTTCTGCAAGGCAGAGTTTGTTGGTTTTTTTTTTTCCTTCTGAATAATGGACCTGTAATGACTCAGACTCTGCTAAATGCTATATGCAGATGTTCTCATCAGGAGAACTGGGGTTCAGAGTGCACTGCAAGGAGACACATTTTCCAAACAATGCACAAATTCTTTGCTTGAGACTGATAGACCTTAATATGCTTTATATATTCACCTTTGCTGTAAATGCAGTTATGTAGACAAAGGTAAAATGCTTTTCCTTTTTTTCAAAGATGACCTGAATTTTAACCCTTTGTTAATGGGAGGCATATAACAACAAACCAGTGCCGGATAACCATTTTTTTTTTTTTTGTGCTTATGACCTAGAAATATTCAAAAGTTATCTCTATTTATAACACTACCACACTATATGATTTGACAATTTCCCTTCTTCAGGAAATAAGTTTATGGGCTCAGCTTGGTGAGACTCATGATACTGTTTTCAGTCATCTACATAACTGCCCAGAGAATCATTGTATCATGCATCCAAATGGAGTGGTTACTTGGCAAAAGTGGCAACATTTGCTAATGGAGTAAGTAACTAGTTTGAAAGAATAAGGGCAATGCACTAGAAATTCAGGAATTCTGAACAGTTTTGGAAAGGTCAATGAGAGGTAAATAGTTCTGATTGAGAATTGTCAGTGAGTAATAAATAGTGAAAACTAGCATGGGCAGGAACTACAGACCTCTTGAGTTGTCTCGGCCTCAGAAGTTGCTACTTGGGAGAACTGCAGAGGTGAGGCTGTGAAGGTTTCACACCTGCTCTATAACATAGATGTAGCAAATAAGCAAACAAGTTGTATTTTTATCATTAAAAAGAAAAACAGGCTAAGTCATCCCTTTGGCTCTCAAGTACTGGGTTATTGCAGGGACGGTTGAAAGAAAAATGTCTGCAGTCAATGGAATGGGTCAAACCCACAGGTTTAAAAACAACATGTGGGTAGAGATTTCTTGACATTTCTACTCCCTTATCTCTATCCTGGGAAATATATCTACAGATATATTGGGAGAACTAGTTTCTGGTGTTTATATTAGCAGATAGGTACATTTCATTCCAATTGTGTGTTTCAAGATATGGTATTATGGTGGTATATATTAATCTAATGTTTAGAGACTGAATTTTCTTCATCCTGCCTAAAGCACTTTCGTACTGAGGCTCAGAAGATAATAATTAAAAAAACACAACTGTGAGGTCAAAATAGACATAACGGAAAAAAAGCAACCGTGCACAGCCTTAGAGACAGACGCTTCTGGGTGCTTAACAGAGTAACTCTGGTTAATAGCTTGTGTCATGATTTGTGAAATGCCTCAAGATCCTTTAGAATTTGAATAATGGCAACCTGCCATTAAACAGAGTTATGACAAAGCTAACAATGCAAAACTTAAGATACTATAAAATGGATAGCCTTGTTCCTTTGGCTAGAAAGGGTTTAAAAAACAGAGGCAGAGGGCATGTAGTTCAGAGGAGGGGGTTTTATTAGCTTTCTTCTGCACCAGAGTTGAAGATTTGACCATTTCAAACATTCAGAGTATTAGCAGGCTCATAGTAAGGCAACCTTGTGTTGCTCTGCACAACCTGAATAATGCTGGGCATTGCTCTTGCATACCTCACTCTACTTCCATGCACAAACACTTCGCTGTCCTAAAGATTTTTCCCCCAGAATTTAAATATAACCTAATATGACACTTGCGTAACAGAAACTGTAATACCTGTGGTCCTCAGTGTGAACATAGCACTATAAGTTTAATGACCGAGCTAAGGAAGAATGGCATTATTGAAAAACTCAGTCTTTTGGCTGCTCTTGCCAGTCATGTTGGCAAAGGAAAAAGGCAGGAGAAACTTGCCTTTGAGAAAGAAAGGAAACAGTCACTGTTGGATCTTCTTGCACATGTTGTTAGCAGAAACTTTTAGCAGTGTAAAGCACTTACCAGGAAAAAAAAATGTTTTCCCTAGGGATTAATATTTTTCTATAGGAAATCCTTTCAACTCCATAAAGTAACACTTAACAAATTAAAATAAATATATTCAAGTTCCATAATTTGTTCTTGTCCAATGTATATCTTTGTTTTGTGATGAGAAAATAGTCCAATTCTCCCTGAGAGTTGCAAATGTGGTCACTTTATGCAGCTGACAGCATTTATTATACAATATGAAGAATCATTGCGCTACTACATGATTGTGATTAATTTCTCCAGTGCTGAAATGTGTTCAGGGGTGGAGATTACCAGAAACTATTATGTGAGCCTGGCTAAATCAGTTTTTTTTTGTTTTGCTGTCCTTCCTTTGCCACCTCCATATCCCATTCTTTTCTGCTTGACGTGGGCCCTCAAAGGCTTTTCTGCTCCCCAGATCTCCTCGAGTTTTTTGGTGGACATAAATGAAATGTGTAAATTCTCTGTATTGTCAATGGAGAGAAGACGATGCCTCTGAGCCCTCTGGAAGGAAGACCCCATATGCCTAATGTGCTTATCTGCATATTGTCTATGGAGGGCAGCAAGAAGAGGGCCCTGGCGAGGCCTGGCCTTGAGAAAACACATCCACTCTATGTGCCCTTAGGCTGAGTCTCTTCTAGGCCTCACCTCACACAGTGTTCTGCTGGGATAGGTTTGGCTTTTTTGTGATTTTTCAGTTCAGAGAACTAAAAATAGTGAGAGTGCCATTTAAATAGGAGTCTCACATATTTTATCTTCCAATCATCATGATACACTGAACATTTTATACTGATTTATAATCTCAATAATATACCAAACATACTGCCACACGCTTGTGAGAAGAAACTAATTTCTCACTATAACCAAAAGGCTTTTTTGTACATTTATATGTAAGTGTAAGTAGGCATATATGTATTTATCTGTATGAAATTAGGCCTAAATATAAGCATTTGAACTAGGCAAGTAGGATGTTGATCTGGAAGTTTCAAAGGCATCTTTCTTTCTCCCTGTATGGAAGGCAATGAGAACACTCACTGTGTCTGATGTACAGATCCAAATGACTATGTTTATTCCAGATCGTGAACTACTTATTGCACATTATTTACCATGGAACCATTGTAAGCCTAAAATATCTGGGGTAAAGAGAGAGAAAGATCCCTTGATTCTTAAGTACCAGCTGCAATAACCATGCAGACACCTGCACTCTTTCTCCTTCTTAAGCTCAAATCTGCAAAATTTGATTGATGTACAGATGTGAAGCAAACACCTCTGAGTTTTAAAAAATATCGTAGTGAGGAGGCTGAAATCCTGTAGACAGCTGTGTGTGAAGAGTCCAGCTCTGCTAATGCAGGAAGGTGTAAAGCTAAAGAAGGCTGCAGAGATGAGGAACAGTGACATGTAAGATTTAAAAATTGCATTATTATTATTTCAGCGGGGACATACTAGCACTATTACCAGCTTGATCCAGCAAATAATTGCTAGCAAACAGTATTTGTAGAGTAGAAGTGTTAGCAGCCTTGACTTCATGTTGCATAGTGCTTTCAGTTTTCCTCTTAAAGAAAAAAAAAGTTCTGTGTGAAAGAAAGACAATCTGTCTTATGTTATTTAATAAGTTCCCGCAAATGTATGAGCTCAATTCTTGTTCAGCTTTCAAACAGATGTTATCTTTTTTAAAAATGATCACAGCCCAAATGCAGTAATTTTAAGTGTGCATTCACTGTGTAGTCCAACACTTCTTGGGTTTAAAAACACATTTTATTACAAGCCAGAACATCGATATCTTGAAACAGAATGTGTGCATATTCTTTGGAGCAGGGATTGAATAGCAGATACCCTTGGTCCAGGATGAGCCATCAGGGTGAAACAGCTTCTTCTCTTTCCCCTTTTCTTTATCATATGCACAATGCATATTTAATTTTCCCATACAACAAAGCACTCCTTCCACAGGCCATGTCACAAACCCAGTCTGTCTTCCAACCAGGTGAATTAGAAGAGGTGAGTTGAGCTGTCCTGACAGAAAAGTTCTCCTTCACCTCTCATCCCACAGCATGGCCATCCCTTCCCTACAGCTGAGCGCAGCATGAGTCCAGCCAAGTCAGGGTTTTCAGGGCACGGCTTCCAAATCAGACCTCAGAAGGGTTTCTGGATATTTTCAGAACTTTGGGATCAGCTAAATGCCTAATTGCTCAGGACTATAGAGACATAATGTTCTGGACAGCGCCAAAGCACATGTGGGCTTTGAGACTATCGAGCTTTTGTAAACTAGGAAATTTCATTCCAAAAGTTTCCTCATTTGGAACTAGGAAACTTAAGGAACATGTTGCCTCTTTGAGGATGTGGCATCTGAACAGATATCTAAATGCTTTCCATTTCAGCAAGTGGACTGATCCTTTTTATAGACCTTCCTAAGAGGCTTACTTATGACATTGGAATTAATCTGGCGTAGGGCTTGAAAGTAACAGCAGCTCCTTCCTTGAAGTGTTCTGTGCCAAGGTAGGGCTGCATTGCTAGGAACAAGTCCCTCTTGCACAGGTGGGGTGAGCCTCACCATGAAATAATCTGGCTCGGTTGTAAACATGGAGGGAAGTGGGTTCTCTTTCTATTTCTCTTTCTGTCTTTTTCCTTTTAATTTTTTCCCCTTCACTTTGTCATTCATGACTGATAAATCTGGCAGACAGGGAAGAAACTCTTATTATCAGCCTGGAAGAATATAAACTTTCGCAATTCACTTGCGTTAATGCTGTGCAGCTGTTTGATGGTCTGACTGTAAAGGACCAAGAAGATATTTTAAAGCTTGGACTTTTTCAGACAATATGCTTCTGATTGCTTTTCAGTCAGCTCAGAAGCAGCCTGGTTGCAGAGACAGGCTGACTCTGCCATTCAGACTGCTTTAAACTGAGACACAATAATCAATGCAGAATAGGAGTCAGCATTTGAAGAACCCAAGTGTAAGGAGAGGACTCAGAAGCACCAGAAGGTTTATCTTCATGATATGGGTTGCTAGAAATTGCGTAGGATTATGGGGTAACATCTCAGAGTCCATAGCAGTAAGACAAATGAAAAAAAAATCAAAACTCAAACACAAACAAGATCAACACTAGAAATATTGCAAGGAACTGATTGCCAAATATGAAGCCACCTCAACAAGTTTAAAGTCATTATACGGTGTGGGAAACTTTTAAATTTATAACTACAACATAAAAGTTGGTGAAGAAATAATTTATAAATAAAAGATGGTGAGGCTGTGAAAAGAGTTGAATAGTGAAAGAGCCAGTCTGGACTAGCAAATGATAGAAAATTCACACCTCACTGGGATAAAAAATGCATTTTAAATAGGGTTATCAGGCTTTAATCAAAAGTTAGATGAGATTTAGACGATTAGCCTGGATGAAATTACCTAGATCTTTTTTCATTCTTCATTAATACACTGGTAGGTTCTGCTACCCTCGTGTTTCGTATTGATGGGTTTCTGTCCTAAGACTGGGGCCAGGTAGACAGCCCTCACCTGTTTCTCACCCAAATAATCTGAAAAGTCCAACTGTATTTCTCAACCTTCCTTTCAGAGCATACATCTATCTCCCACATCCCCACCAAGGAGTTGTGTTACAGTTGCAGCCAGTATTAATTTAAGAGCATTTTGGATTGTTAGAGGAAATGCTGATAAGCGAATGGAGGATGTTGCTGTGAGTGGGAAGAATTACATTTATTTAAAAAGAATATGATTTGTTTAAGTGGACTTACCTCTTGAGGTCATCTGCCAGATTTTAAAAATACTATTTGCAAATTCTTCAAATGATACTTTTGAATCATAAATACTGTTGCTTTAGCTTATTACCACTTTTAGGTGGTGTTTAGGGAATTAAACAAACCCTTTGATTTTCATTAGTTTGCCTGGCCTGATCTTTCTCTAAAACCTTTCCCTGACAAATGCTGCAAAGGAAAATGTCGAAGTTCTGACATTAAAAATTAAACAAAAATCCTATTATACTTTATTTATTTTGAATTGGAGGTGAGAGGATGGGGACTGCTACACATTGTGCCCCATGATAGCAGTGCCAGAAGAATTATGTCACTTCGGCAAAGCAGAATTACTTGGTTTCAAAGTGCCAGTTGTAATTAGACCTTTCCTTTCACAAGAAATTCCCAGTATGCGCAGGCAAGATCAGCTGCTTGCTTTGTGTGAATTCTCAGATTGCAGAGCTACTTTCCCTTGGTCTGATTTCCTTTGAAAAGGCCTATTTCTTTAGACTTAATTAATCCATTTCTATTGTAAATGTAGTACAAAGCATAATTGCTTTGTAAGAGCTGGAAACTCAGAATTGCCTTATTTAGAAGGCAGAAGCCTTGGGATCATTGTCAATTTGTAAAAAGTTATTACTATGATGCTATGATCTGTCAGACTAGCAAATAGGAATGTTGTTACACATGCTTTAAAAAATAACTATGAGAATTGAATCCTGGGTTACCATAGTGCTCATGGGTCCCAAATTAAATCAATAAAAGTAGCTTAATCTCTCCTCCTCATTTTCAGACATTACAAAGATATTTAAAAGTTTTCTATCTATTAGTTTTCAGTGGTGGAGGATAATGTGATGCAGACAAGGTGAAAGGGGTTTTTTGTTTGTTGTTTTGAATTAGCAAGTGTGGGAAGTAAAGGATAGATTTTAAAGATGATAGAAATAGCTGCAGGTGTTCTTGGAAGAGGAAAAAGAAGAGAAGAAGTCAGAGGGTGGTCTGAAACACTAGAGGCAGAGGGAAAAACATAGACTGAGCAGTAAGAAGGAATTGTGTAGGCAGCCTGAGAGGTGGAATACAATTACAGGCAAAGAATGAGAGCCTTTGCATGAGTTTTCTCAGCAGACAGAAAAACACTTAAATATTTGGGAAAAAAGGGGGCAAAAAACAAATGCAAATCGAAGTGTGAAGATGGCAAATCAAGGGAGTGATAGCTGCATCCCACAGACAGCAAAAACTTTTGTCAGTGGAAGGGATCTCAGTGCACTGGCAGAAAACCCGGAGGAGGGAAAAACTGCATAGGAGCCAGAGCAAAAGGAACAATGGGAGCTGGAGATAGAGCTGAGTGACAGCCAGCATGAACATGGCAAGAACAAATAACAGCAGACCTTTCAGATTTCCTTCTGCAGCTCTGTGAATGAGCTATCATGGGAGAAAAAGCCTAAAAACTAGGACACATTTCAATGAGAATAAATCCCATTGCACATTTTTTAGGTACATAAAATGAGCAACCATGTAGGGAATATCTGATGTTCAGAGAGAATCTCCATCTTCAGAATGGTTCTTGCTAGTAAAAATCTTAAATAAGTGTCTACAAGGAGAAAATCTAGAGATCAAGCATGCTTTCTTCTCTCCTTTCTTTTCCCAAAACAGACTCCCTTCTACTTTCACTCCTTAATTTTCACCAGCATTTAAAAAATACAGTGGTTTTATCATCTGTTGATGCGACCTGATATTACTTGTCTTTTCCTTGCCACACTAGAGCTAAAAGATCTGAAAGCAAATTTTAACAATTTGCTCTTGCAAAATTCATTTCCTCTAGAAAACAAGAAAATGAATCATCAGCAATCCAACAAGCATCGAGGCAAAACTGTATCCTTAACAAAATGCATTTAATAGTTTAAGGGATTTTGTAAATCAGACTGACAGCTGGACTCAACAATGTCGTTATTCTTAAAAGGACAGTCATGTTTTATGTGTTAATTTCTATGTAAAAGATCAATTACTGTAATGGTCAGAATGTACCTCATCCTCTTTTTCCTAACAGAAATTTGTAATATCTTTCTAACACCTCTTTAAGTCTTGCTGATGTGTGTTGGAAAAATAAGTTGAACTGGTGCCAGTTTAACTAGTGTTCATATATAATGGTGGGCTATACTCTCCAAGGACAAGTTTCTTCATTGGATCGTATCTTTCCACAGAAAATCTGTGTGGCCAGAAGCCCTGGGAAGCATTGCAGACTCCTCCCAAGCCAAGTCATTCCCCAGGTTCTCACATTTGCTGCTGAGCTAAGGCTTGACTGGGATTAAGCTGCGGCCACTTCCCTCTCACAGCCTTGACAAGGTTGTAGATGCCAGTCTGAATGGGGATCCGAGTGCCCCAGCCAGAGACCATCCTGGATCCTTGAGAGTCAGAAGCAGCTGATAATCACATTTAGTTTGAATATTAGTTGCTGCTAGGTATTTGCATTAAAGAGCAACAAACTCAGTTTTAAACTACCAAAAATTATCAGGTTCTGCACATATCAAGCCCACCTAAAGCATGCATTTTTAGTACTATTGCCATAATGTGGAAGTCATTGTTCCTAAATTTAACATCCCATCCTTTAAACATGGACCTAAGTTAGTGAGTGTAATATATGTCCAGAGGGCAACTGATCTGAGGGTCTCCAAGGCTCTTCCACTTCCTGCAGCTTATGTTTAACTTTGGCAAACTCTCTACAGTTTCCATATTGCCTTGGGCTCCTGGAAAGTCTCTGAACATCTTCATAGATGCCCTCGGAGTATGAAAGGAAGTTGGCATTTCCCCGGCAGTTGGTTATTCAAAAAAAAAAAAAAAAAAATCCCATCATTATCTGTCACAGAGCTTCATGCCAGCATTTGGCGTTTGTCACAGGAAGAGAGGGGAAAGTGTATTAAATGAATCGCTGGTCTTACTTGATAGATAAGCTCTTATGTATCTTTATTTTCTGCATGGATGGAAACAGGGAGCAAAGGTTTTAGGAAAAAGAAACAAGGAACAAAACACTGAGTTATTTCCTTCCTACTGATAATTCTGTAAATTTTCTGATTTAAATTATGTTCATGGACCTCTAGGTTGAGGTTTTTTCCCTTACATGTTGGTAGATAATTCTATTTCAGCTTCTAAATAAAACTTTAAAAAATAAATGCATAAAGATTAATGTATGCACTTAGAAACATGAAGTTTGTTACGAAAAGTGCAAGTAAGAAAATTTCATATAATCTGCTTGTTTGTTTTTTTTAAAAAACCTTTTTACATTGTATTCCCATAATGACTGCTGAAGAGAAGTTGCTCTAAAAGCACGAGCAGTAGGGGAGGGTAGATGAGCTCCCACACGTAGATTGCACATTCCTCATATGGGGGATTTAGAGTTTACAAAACCACTGGGTACAGATGCATGTGTATTAAATCCAAGTTCTATGTCAACAAAATTACTGTTTAAAGCCCTTTCTTTCCACTGGGCTTTTACTGAACAAAAAACAGTTGACAACTGTGGACAAAAAGCCCTGAGGACTTTATGTTTGTCAAATTGCCTCTTTAGTGGCTGCATTAGGAAATCAGAAGCACAAGAAAAATTCAAATTGCTTCAGCCTTTTGTGCTGAATCTTCTTTCACCAGAGGCCTTATCTGACCTTCACAATATGTACATCTTTCATTAACCTGATGATCTGAAGACATACTTTCCGGTTTGTTTTAGGACAAAGAAACAACAAGAGGAAGGAATTAAGGACACCCACATAACCCATTAAGACTCATCTCTTACTAGACCTCTTACCTCTCTAGGTAACATTTAACTGTTTCTGCAGTGACTCATTCCCAATAATTTCACAACTGTGCAAACTGATATTCTCTATGCAACTCTATTTTAGCATCTGTGTAGATGGCTTTCTTCTTCTGGTTGTTTGTTTTCTCATAATCCACTATCTTTATTGATTAAAATAATTACTTTATGGTTTTACTAAGGGCACATAGTGCCTGACAAATCTGGTGACCTTCTATGACAAGGTTACACTGTTGGTGGATAAGGGAAGAGCAACTGACATCATTTATCCGGACTTGTGCAAAGCATTTGACACTGTCCTGCAGGACATTGCTTGTCTCTAAATTGGACATACATGGATTTGACAGACAGACCACTCGCTGGATAAGGAATTGGCTGGATGGTCACACTCAAAGACTTGTGGTCAATGGCTCGATGTCCAAGTGGAAACCAGTGACAAGTGGTGTTCCTCAGGGGTCGGTATTAGGACCAGCACTGTTTAACAGTTTTGTTGGCAACATGGACAGTGGGGTAGAGTGCACCCTCAGCAAGTTCACTGATGACACCAAGCTGTGTGGTGCAGTCAACACACCTGAGGGATGGGATGCCATCCAGAGGGACCTTGGCAGGCTTGAGGGGTGCGCTTGTGCTAACATCATGAAGTTCAACAAGGACAAGTGCAAGGACCTGCATGTGGGTCAGGGGAAGGAAGCTGGAGGATGAAGGGATTAAGAGCAGCCCTGCCAAGAAGAACTTGGGAGTACTGGTGGACAAAAAGCTGGACATGAGCCAGCAATGTATGTTCACAGCCCAGAAGGCCAGTTGTACCCTGGGCTGCATCAAAATAATGGTGCAGGTTCTCCTATGAAGAAAGGCTGAGAGAGTTGGGGCTGTTCAGCCTGGAGAAGAGAAGGTTCCAGAGAGACCTTATTGTGACCTTTAAATACTTAAAGAGGGGTTAGAAGAAAGCTGGAGAGGGACTTTTGACAATGGCAGGTAGTGATAGGATAAGAAGCAATGGCATTAAACTGGAAGAGGAGATATATAAACCAGATATAAGGAAGAAATCCTTCACTACGAAGCTGGTAAAACACTGGAATGGGATGTCCACAGCAGTTGTGGATGCCTCATCCCTGGAAGTGTTCAAGGCCTGTTTGGACAGGGCTTTGAGCAATCTGATCTAGTGGGAGGTGTCTGCCCATGGAAGGGGGATTGGAACAGATAATCTTTAAGATCCCTTCCAATCCAAACTGTGCTGATTCTATGACACAACATGAAGGGGTAAGTTAATAGAAACATTGGTCAAATTCTAGGTCACAGTTTAAATCTGTAAGTGAAATGGATGTGATGATTGAAAATTCTGTAGTGAATAAGCCATTTTCTATTTATTCTTTGGGTATTCACTTGTCATTCATGAGAGCCGCAGATGGCTTCTGAACTGGAGGCACTGGTCTAATAAAATGCATCGGAAAGAAATTAATGGGTAAGAGAAAAGCACTTCACTAAATCATTTAATCATGCATTGGGGATGAAACCCAGGGTTTTCAGCTCCTGCAGAAAAATATAGAAGCCTCTTAATTTGGGCACAGTTCTCCAGGTTATGGTAGGCCAAGAATCCAGAAATGTCTGTTCATTTTTCTTTTGTATGAATGAAAGCCGGAACAGTGAAGAGACGTTGACCCTTATTCCTCCCTCCATCATCAGGATTTTTTTAGAACCAAGTTTCTTTAATGTTACAGGCAATCATCAGCCCTGAGAAAGACAAACATATAGTACTATACACAGTATTACTATATTATAATGTCGCATAGCACATATATTATGCTTGTTGTGTCTATGGAAATGCCAGTATATGTAGCATAGTACTATAGATAAAATGAAAGATTGTGTCTTGTTTGATCTAAAGAACTTACATCAATTTTCATTTAACAAATTAATAAATGTGTGGAAAACAAGAGCAAAGGGACAGTAAACACACACAAGACACAACAGTACGATGCCGATCATTTTCATGATCTCTTGAGGACAAAAGAAGTAAGGCTAATCTTAAAAAATTTAGGATAAATATCTAGGTTACTGTCATGGTTTTGCTAGTGAGGTGGGGCCTAAGGTGGTAGCTTCTGTAGGAAGCTGCTAGAAGTTGCTCCCCTTTGTTCAGTGGACTCGGCCGGGCCTAGGGCGGACCTGCTGCTGGCCAAGGCCGAGCCGATTGGTAGCAGAATGTTCCGTGATAACGCCTCTGCGATAACATATTTAAGAAGGGGAAAACAGAAAAAAAAAGGAGAAGGAGAGAAGATGTGAAGAAGCTGAGTCGGGGCAGAGGCACAGAGGGGGAGGCGCAGGCCTCATGGGCCTTGCAGGACTCACCCTCTGGCCTCTCGCCAGGCAGCCGACTGGGCCCGACTCGGTCCAGCCCGGCTGCAAGAAGTGGAAAGGAGATGAGAAGTGAATAAGATGAAAAAAAAGATCCTGAGAGACATCTACCAGCCTGTTGTGAGGAACGGCTGCAGATGCCAAGGTCAGTTCAGAAGGAGGGGGAGGAGTAATGCGGCTCCTGGCCAAGATTACCCTGCAGCCCGTGGTGACGACCATGGTGGAGCAGGTTGTCCCCCTGCAGCCCATGGAGGTCCACGGAGGGGCAGAGATCCACCTGCAGCCCGTGGAGGACCCCACGCCGGAGTAGGCGGATGCCTGAAGGAGGCTGTGGCCTGTGGAGGTCCCACTGGGGCAGCTGTTCTGGAGGGACTGCATCCCATGGAAGAGATGACCCACACCGGAGCAGTTTCATGAAGGATTGTGGCCCGTGGGAGGGACCCCACGCTGGAGCAGAGGAGGAATGCGAGGAGTTCTTCCCCCAAGGACGAAGTAGTGGCGCAAAACAACGCGTGATGAACTGACCACAACCCCCATTCCCTCTTCTCCCCTGTGCCGCTCGGGAGGGAAAGGTAGTAGAGATAATATTAAGCCCAGGAAGAGGGAGGGGTGGAGGGAGGTTATCTTGTTCCCTGTCTCATTCTCCTTCTAGTTTTAGACATAAATGAATAGTTTTCCCCAAGTCGAGTCTGTTTTGCCCGTGACGGTAACTTTAAGGATTTCTCCCCATCCTTATCTCAAACCTCAAGCCGCTTTCTTCTTATATCATCTCCCCCTATTCTCTCAGAGGGTGGGGGGAGTGAGAGAGAGACTGCGTAGTCTGGTCCTGATCGGGGCTGAACTATGACAGTTACTCATTTAGACTCACTAGATAGTCAGTGGAGAGAAGTAGGCACATTTTAAATTTTCACAGTGAAGAAATCTTACTTCGATTGGATGAAATGTTTCCCGATAGTGCCTGTTTCTTTCCATTGCGTATATAGAGTAGGCAGGTGACCGAATGTACTGTAACCTTCTGCAATGGTTTAAACAAGAGCATTTTTGTTCATATTATGGAAAAAAAAAGAAGCAAGTGCAATCACCCCACCTCAGCTGAGAGAGGCTAACATCACCACATGTCCCCCTTGGTTTCTTGCAGTTGTGTCATCTTAGAGGTCCCAGTTTTACTCAGTTCTGGGTCAATACTGAGCTTTTAACTCCTTGGAAAAGAGAGAACAAGAGAAAAATTACAAGGAAGAAAGTTATCTGGTAGTTACCTGTACTAGGGTTTCTCTGAGCCTTCTGGCAAGTACCAGCTACTGGGGCAAGTAACACTGTGTCCTGGGAGTTTATAGACCTGTATTCTTCCTGAAAAACTTTATTTACAGTAATTTAAAGTTCAATTGAAAGTACAATGAAATCATTTTTGTAGAAAGCAGATAATTAAGCAATCTTCTTTCTCAAGGTTGTGTCTTAAACATTTTGTCTGTTTTCTCTTTAGACAGCTGTGAGCAGGCTGAAGGAAACCTTGTTAGTTCTGGCCGGCTGTTTGAGCCACGGTGAGTGCAAGGTGACGCAGGGGAATGCAGATTGGGTTGGGGTCTGTGGTCCTGAAACCCAGAGATTGCCTGTTTGGTTTGTGTGATTAGGGGAGTGAGCAGATGGAGGTTTGTGGTCTGTAAGCAGAGAAACAGCAGAAATAGACAGGTCTTCATGGCCTACTCTGTATTTTTGGTCTCTGCAAAACCTTGAGCCTCTTTTCCTGATGTGTTAATTGTGAAAGTGCGTAAGCTGGCTCAAAGTCTGGGTTGCAATATGCATGGCAGCATAGCAGCCACGCTGCAAGAGAATTTTCTGGTGCTGACCCACAGCCAGACTCTGTTCTGGCTGGGCAGGCTCAGGGAGGCTACGCTTGCACCACTTTCACTTCCCAGAAATATCTGCTGTCTGAGTCCTTTCCAATACCTGGCCTGGGATGGCTATGGACACAGCTGGGCACAAGCCGGGAGGTAATACTGCAAGCAGGGCTGTGCTCTTTTGCGTATTCTTTATGGCCTTATCTCCTTGCAGCGAGTTGGATCCACGATAGGGACTGAACTGCCAGCACTAAAACCTGTGGCAGAAGGGAGGCTTGCTTCAAGGCCAACTACAGAAAGTATCTAAATTCAAGATAGCAGCAAACCCATGTCACTGAGCAGGGAAGAAAGCTGTGACTGGGACCTGGTATCCTGAGCTTCCCTGCAGCTGGGAGAACTGGAGTCCCCACAGTCCTCAGCCTGCCCCAGCCTCAGGCAGCGGTGTGATAAACCTCTCCCAGTGGGTCTGCTGTGGGCAGAGACTGTCAGCGGGATATACCCACCTAAGAGGGCTGAGCAATTATCTCCTGGCTAACGCAAACAGAAAAAGGCCAGGTCTTACACCCTGCTAGGCATTACTACATCTCACTGCCCTTAGTGAGAAACCCTGCAAGCCTTTACTGGCCATGCAGGCCTCAACCCTGAGGGCAGAGCTGGCCTCTGCTGATCCTCATGCTGCTGAGCTGCCATCATCCTATACCTGCTTTCCCCCGCAGGTTTTGTACTTTGTCATATCAGTATTTCTTCTCTTGGCTTACCGAATGCCTACTACTGTCTTGGCAATGGCAGCTCCCTGTTTTTTGCGTTTCTTACCTTGCGTGCATTCAGCTCACAGCCCTGCTCACACCTCAATAACCATTTTCTTGGTTAAACTGAGACGAGGTCTGAGAGCTGTGTTGCACCAAGCCAGACTGCTAGTCCCAGGCAGCCTATGCCAGCGCTGAGGGTCACGGGGGTTTAACTTGCAGAAGGAGAGGATGGTGGCAAACGAAGAGGAGCGTGTCAGGTTCCAGCCATGCAGCCAAAGCAAGCTCCATTGCCACCGGCTGGTCCTTAGTGACAGGTCTGGGTGAGATGCTTTGGGGAGAAGCACCCTGGTGATGCTGTGATGCTGTGAATGAACGAGAACCTGTACTCTCAGCTTTAAGAGCTGCATAATACTCCAGGCTGTGTTCCTGCAAGGGCTTAGCAGTGTAAAATATGGTACGTGAACACGAGTTATCCTGAGTGCATGTGCAGGTGCCCTGCCACGTACCTCGGGGCTCTCTTCAGCTACCTTTACTCCTCCTTCTTGGTCTAGCAGCCCTGATCCGCTCTTTTTTTCTCCCAGAGGGCCATCCAGTGGTCCATAGTGTGGGGACTGGGGGATCAGGGCTCATAAGCGCTCTTGGGAGAGGAAGGAGGGGACTAATACAGCTTTGTAGATGCCTCTTTGCTTTTTAGGATTAGACAGTCAAAAAATAGAATTGAACAGATCATGAAAACCATTACAAAAATATTAATCCTTCTCCTTTCCATCGGAACTGTAATCATGTAAAGTGCCATCCATCTAGATTAAAATCAGAAACTCTGTGCTTTTAAAATGTTGTGATATCACCAGTTGTTATATCCTGAAAACACTTTTTTTTCTAAATTTAGGAACAGCAGAGTCCCCTGCGCTTGGCGATGCTGCTGAGAGCTGTGTTACTTCACAAAAAAATGCCTCTGAATTTTATTTTCTTCTAGGAGGACTTCCCAGCATCACAGCTGACTTCTTAATTTGCTTCACGGAGGTTTGATTTCTGGTAAATACTGCAAAATAGTCAAATTCCATTTATCAGGTGTTTTATAATATATGTTTTTTTGCTAGTCTGTGGGATTGCTTTTGGCTTTTTTTGTGCACATAAGGAAAGAAATGGAGAAGAAAAAAAAGAGGGCTTTGTGGGTGTTTTGGAGGCTCTTGTCAAAGTATTTTTATTAAAAAAAAAAATGCTAAAATTGTTATCATTATGTGGCATTTGACAAGTGTATGTACAAAACTAGTTTCAGAAAGTTAAATGACTGAGCAATTTATAGCTTCCGTACCATGGATCTGAGAGGCTGAATTCCTCATGCAAGGTGCTTCATGTACAGCTCATGGCTGCAGAGATCTCTTGGCAGCATGTCTCAGAAAGAGCCCCTCTCATTCTTCCACCTCCTCGTTTCATGCTAAGTGAACGCTGTCTAGCAGTAACTCTGGCGTCTTGTTTCGTTTGTGGTTCAGCAGTGTGTGTGGATCTCTGGCCAAGTATGAATCACAAGGTACATAGGTACTACGAGCAGTGAATTTAAAACATTTTTCCCAATGATTAGTTGGTAAGCAACATAAAATCCTTTGCATGTATGTAAGCCATACATACATACACAGATAGATATTCAGCAAAATACTCATTAGAGAATTCTGGCTACAAGAAGATAGGTAAAAGTCTAACTCTGTCTGGAAATAATTTACCAAAAGAGTGCAGTGCCTCTCAGGATGGAGCAAGAGTGCAGCTAATCATCGGTACTGGCGTTGGCTGTCCCACCTTTCATAGCTAACACAGGTTTTAAGTCCGAAATAGAGATGCTTAGTAGTGTTTCAAGATCAGTTTAACACGAAAGTGGGGGTTTTTTAACCTCTTCTTTCTTCTAACATTAGATAATCTTCAGTGCAATCCAGAGCAGGTGCCAGAGGACAAGGTCACTTCCCACGGCAGGTGCCAGCAGGTGGCACGGTGTGGCAGGACAGTGACACTCATAAATGCGAAGCGATGGCCAGCGGTGAGAGCACGGTAACAGGGAAACAGAGAAAATCATGGGTTTGCTAATGGACATGGCTGTATTTTGACAGAATAAAAGATCTCATTTAACAGAAACCAGACACACCAGTATCAGTCCCCAGATGTAACAAAAATATGTTTATCTGAGGATTCCCACAGCACTCAGAAGTAATGACTTCCCGTGCTACACGAGAAAAGACTTTCTCACTTTCTGTGCTGACAAAATCCTGGAGCCTGAAGCCTGCTTTGCTGAAATGAACAATTAAATGAAATTGCTCTCATAATTAAGTTCATACAGCAACTGCTAAGCATGATACTGTGCCCAGCAAAGAATTTGTGGTTTAGTTACATTTATTATAAATTCAAATATCCCATCTAGAATATAAGCTAATTTATACTGCTATCTATTAGAGGCACCTTCACCCTTTCTGACAACAAATGTTTAAGAGCAGCTCTTTGATTTAGTCTTGGAGAAAGGTTTTAATGGATCAAAGAGTAATATTCTGCCTCTCTGCAAAGACCTTTCCAGGCCTATGAATTTAGGCTATTTTACTTTAAAAGTATCTATTTTCCAAGCCATTCTAAACAAAAGGCCAGCCTGTGCAAACTGAGGAAGCATTTCTGACTTCAATGGGGTTATGACCATTTACCAGGGACTGGTCCTCTGTCCCTAGGCTGGAGTTACAAAACTTGCAAATACTACATCAGAGACAGTTTTGTGGTCGGGTTTTTAGAATAACGCTGGACATAACTCCCATGGTTATGCCTTTTTTCCTGATCTTGTAAGAGGCATCCAAATTGCTCTTTTTCAGGACAAATCTCTTTGTGTTATCATCAGAACAGCAGATGAGACTCACCTCTTATCTTTGAAAACAACCCGCAAGAAATAAGCATCACCTCTATGCAAACTTGCATTGGGTTGGGTTTTTTAAATTTAAATTCCTAAGATACGTATTTATTTCCAGAGATATTCCTGCAAAGCCAACAAACAAAACTAAAATGCAAGAAAATCACAATCTGTGTGATATCTGCTTTTCATTATCCTCTCTTCCCTTTAGCTCCTTTTCTGAATGGAAACCAGCAGAATGGAAATCAAATGTAAAAGAATATATATAAATGCAGCATGGGAAAGAAAAATCTTTCACAAATATTTAGAATCATGTTTATTTTATGGCTTTAATTCTTGGTAAAAATAGCCCCCAAAACTGAGTACATGTGGAAAAAATGCAAACTGTGCTCTGCGTCTTCAAAATGCAATTGTGTTAATGCCACATAAAAAGCCAGAGCAGCATACTGCAAAAACAGATTTCCATATGTAATTAGACTGGGTAGCATGAGCTTATTCCTCTAACCTTTACCATAGAGTAAATGTTGTCATGTCAGGTCCTGTTTTCATCTTCTCCTGACACCACATGTTCAACAGTTGTCTGTTGTGTTTGCCCACTGATACTATGTTCTCAATTACAGACTATTTATGACTTCTGCAAGCTGCCTCAGATTCTGTTTATCAAGGCTTCCACATAAACACAAGCATCCACTTACCTTTTTTCACTCAGCCATACCTCTAAAAGTAATGGCAAGATAAACATCTTCTTGGAAGAGCTCTCAGTTTTGAGAGGCTTCAGAGCTGCAAGGAGGGATATGCTGCAAATGCAGACTCTGAGTGTAATTACAGTAGTGATTGTCTGTCACTCATGTAAGTAGGCAATAACCATCTTTTTCTCTTTGGTTAATGTAATTCTGGACACATAGAGGAGGTCTTAGGACATGAAAAAAAGTAATCTTCAAAATAACTTGCAAAATAAATACATGGGTGTCTAACGAGGAGAGAGGAGATGCCCTCAGCAGACTGAGCTCTCCACAGCTTGCCTATGGTAAGACCTATAGCTATCAACACATGAGAAACATTTTCAAAGGGAAGAGAAACATGCCACCGTTTACTGAAATATTGGTTATGTTCTGTTTAATCCTTTCATAGTTCTTTTTTTGGCCTTTCTTTTTTCCTTTGCTGTCTTTCCATGGAAACATAACACAGTCTATTGTTTTGTTTAATTTTTGTCATTTGCTTTTCTTCTATTGACCTCCTCTAACACGTGTCTGATTCTATTTTTTTCAGACAACTTAATGATTCAGGAAGAGGAAAGACATTTTCAGGGCAACTCGAATATAAATGATAAACTGTAAGTCACATTTGTTTGCACATGGATAGTATTTGTGGTTTCACACTGTTCCAAAGCAGGGGCTCTGCTTCCAAGAATCGGCTGGGTAGTTTGCCTGTTATTTATCACACTGTCCGAAGCAGATGATTTCTGGATGATGAACAACGCTGTCATTCCACTCTTACATGCAGGCTGAACTGATCTTGCTGCTTTTGAAATACTCAGTCATTGTTAGGAAGAAAAAAAAAAAATAAAAGCCTACAAATATTAATCTACTAACCTTGCTGTTAAATGTCTTCTAAATGCTAGCAATATTTTATCTGTAATTAAAGCCCAGATTAACTTTCCCAGCCTTGTCATTCTCCATTGTTTGCAAGCAGTTGCAATCTCAGTCTCTTTAAATCACAGTGAGGAGATTACACTAATGATTATTGACTTCTCAAAGTGGGAAGGGATCTACAGGGACTATACCGTCTTCCAAAGAGCATAGGGCAGTTTACCTTCAGCATCCCATTGGGATTAATTAAAAGAGTAGCCTAAACTCCAAAATATTCCAGGTCCTCTTTCAGTTTAGAAACTAGATTAGCAGAGCCCCAAGGTAGAAATGGCACTATCAAGGAAATACTTTCTACGTGCCTGGAAAGCATCTACCAATCGTTCTCTTTGATTATGGAAGTGAAAGGCATAATCTGAAGCTGCCTGTGGAAATGCAAATTCATCCTAAAACCCACTAAGCTCTGTGCCCTCTTACTGTATTGGTTCAATAAATCCAAACTGCAGCCATTGCACTGTAGTATGGTGGGGGAGTTATCTGTGATCTATTTAGGAACATTTTATGATTAAAGGATACGAAATTATTATTTTTACTTCAATTGGTTAAACTGCTCACATTGCGCTGTGGTATCAAAGTCTGTGACCTGAGAAAGTTTGCCAAGTTCCATGACACATCTTTCAGTACAAGCAAATCATATATAAATCCATTTTCGGTTACTTTATTTTCCTTTTCTGGGCTGTGGGAAGCGAAAAGAGAATCCATGAGTGTTATTATTATAATTACATTCACTTGTTTCATATCACTGAGCCTGAGCATCAGCACTATGGAAATAGAAAAGAGCAAAAAATATTATTTAAGTCTCTTGCCATGGATTCTAAGCTGCATTTATATCTGTATTTCTTGTTTAGTTATGTGATTAATCTATACAGATATTTTAGAGAGGATTCAGTCCCACAGTATGCAGAGAAATATGTTCAAATATAGTTAAGTTCCTGAAGATGAGCTGGAAACACAGTGGATTATTCAAAAGCAACTAAGCTGCTTTTCTATCAATTTCTTCATGGCTTTTTATTGTCTATAAGTAATGTGGCTGCTAGCTCAAGTGAAAATAGTAAAGAAAAAAGGCTTAATTTTACTACGAGGTGAACTGGCCAACATCAGCCCTCTGCCTCAGCACTAAAAGACTTTAGTCAAGATGAAAGTGCCTTGTTTTAACTGTGCTTTTTTATCTTTGAATACCTGCTATGCCTCATCAATCCAAAATAGAGGGAAAAAAAATTGTTTTGCTCAATGAAGACAATCCTTTTGACTTTTGATTAAATTTGAAATCTAGTTATTTTAGTAAAGTGTTTCATCTAGTTTCGCTACACAGAAAAATAAACCCAGTAATTTCCCCCTTCTTTAGCTTTAAAAATGTAGGGAATGATACTTCGTTGTACTTCTTTTGTGATGGAGAGATATTTTGATTCCATTTTCGTAAGAACGAGATTCCTAACCTGATCTGCAGCATTTTTCCCCCTTTTTTTCTCTGTTTTCTGGATGCTATATTCTATCCTGGCAGTATGGCCATTTCCTGTCATAGAAGTACAGCAAAAGGAGGAAAACAAATGCAAGATTTCCTATTGAATGATTCAATTCACTTGGAATAACATTTGCAATAACGAGAGCAGTCTTCCAACAGCAAGGTCCTGCACGGACTATTTAAACTAAAATGTGTGCTGTGGAATTGCAGCTCTGTCTGCTTGGAAAGCTAAACGAAAACTTTCCAGAAAAAAAAATGGATTCCCTGCCTATTGGGCACTGAATGCAAAAAAAAAAATCCCACTCAGAATACCACAGGGACTTAAAATACTCATGTCCAGTACAAAAAAAAAGGACTAGTTTACAGGTTATTAATCAGAAGTATTTTGCAAGTGTTTCAGTGCCCGTTGCTACTGCATTATAGAGTGTCCTGTTTCCCAGAGCCCTATCATCCATCTCTAGATGGTGAGAAATCTTGAATTATTTTTTAAAGTTATATTAAATCCAGCTATTTCCATTTGATTTGAGGTAGGTGGTGAATGTGCATTCATTCCCATTATTTTTTCATACAAATGGTCTCAATGAGTCCCTCTCATAGGTTTGTTTAGTTCAGCCAGTAGTTGCATTGCAGCTAGTGGATTGGCTAGTTTAAAGCCATGTGCATCTTGTGCATGACAAGAATCTAATCACCAAAAGATACTGAATCTTACATCCTGGATAAACAATGGTTTCCATTTTACTCTGTTAATGCAAAGTGATGCAAATATCCATCGTAAGGCCTCAAGAGAGGACTCAGGACAGCAAGAGGGACATCAAGCAAAGATGTGTCTGTTTAAAAGCTAATGAAAACTGAGTGATGCCTTTATGGCTCTGAAGGCTCATTGCAATAGAGGACATGAGTTTCTGGAGTCCTGGAGATTTTAAAACTATTCTGGAGTAAGCCTGATCTTCTAGATTATCAGGAAATGGCCATAAGTTGTGCCAGAGGAGGTTTAAATTGGACGTGAGGAAAAACTTTTTCTCCCAAAGAGTGGTCAGGCACTGGAATGGCCTGCCCAGGGAGGTGGTGGAGTCGACGTCCCTGGCAGTGTTCAAGAGGCGGCTTGATGAGGAGCTACAAGATATGGTTTAGTACCTGTGGCAGCAATGGTAGTGGGAAGACGGTTGGACTAGATGATCTTATAGGTCCCATCCAACCATGTGATTCTATGATTCTATGATTCTATGATATGGACCAGCTCTTCAGTGTCGTAGCCAGAATGTGTGAAAACGAGCATTGCAAATTGATCAGAGGGAGCATCAGTTTGTTCAGCATAGAGCCAGCATTTCTGCAGGATTGCTGTAGCCCCCGCTCTAAGCTGCTGAAAGTATGGGCTTGTGGTGCAGGGCTCCAGCCCACCCCAACTGTACTTTCTGGGCCAATGGGCCCAAGACATATCTTCATTATTCTAATGCTGTATTTCTTTTAGGGCAGAAAAGGTATTGCTGTTATTGCTTATTAGTTTTTCCTCTTTATGACACTGAGAATTAGAGTACATCTGGCTTCCCAGAGACAGGCTTAATAGATGCTTTATTTGGTTTATTTTTGTAACTTTTTTTAAAGTATCAGTGATAACAGATAAACCCCTGGATTCTTCCAGAGGAAACTTAGTGGCATAGAAAGACCACTGGTTCTCTTTCTAGTGTTTAATTGAATGCGCTATTTTTAAGTGTTGCTATACTAAAAAAACATTTTATATGTATAATGAAAGAACCTTTTGTGTCTGTGTCACTGTATAAATACTTGGCATGTGTCAGGATCATTTTACAATAGACAGTGGGAAGCAGTATCAGATCTGTATAATTAGGATGAACCTTGAGAAAACTCTACCACATATCAAGAGTAAGCTCAGTCCTTAGCTAGCCCCACAATCCCAATGGAGACCTTGGGGAATATAAAGTTTACCTGACACTCCTTTCCTCAAGAAAATGCTTTACAGCTCTGTCTAACAGCTCATGTATAGTTTTTGCTTAGTCTGGCAGCACCTAAAGTGTTAGAAGATCAGCTCAGAAAGCGTCATGAAGGTGTAACTTGTCAATCTTTAAAAGTTGAAAGAGATGTGTCTCCATGACAGTGTGGGAGAGTTGTATTGGGTAATAAACCAGGAAAACAGGTGGCTTTACAGAGAACACTGTAAATCCTGGCTGTTGTACACCAGTGCAGGAGACCATAGCTGAGAAAAGTCTGTAAGCTGGTGCTCCAGAGATTGCCTTGGAAAGGATTTTGTTTCACTCCAACTTTTTGCTGTTCAGAACAGATTGAATTCAAACGAGATTCAGGATGGGACTCAGCCATAATGAAAGAGAATTTTTGTCGTCTGGTGACTGCACAGCTTGCAGTTAGCTGTAATTATCTCTATTGTCCCCCGATTAGTGATTGCTGGCCTCCTGCCACTCTGCTTCATAATGATAATATTAAAGAACTGAAGTCACATGCAGCCTGCTACAATCCCAGCGATGCCAGTGTGGGCTCTGCTCAGAGGCTACTCATATATATGTTTGTAAAAAAGAGACATCTACATTAACTACTAGAGGACTGCAGGTAAGAACAGTTGAAAGAACGGGGCAAAACAAACTGAGACTTGCTGCCTGCTACACCTTACCATTATGTTTTGGTATACTGCTGTAGTTTCAGGCTCTGCTTTTGCATGCTGGGAAGGTTTCCAGCACTTGGATCTGTGGCTGGCAACTTGACAGTTAGTATTTCATCTAGGCATCCTTTCATCTTTTGGTTCCTTGCTTCAGTAATGATGTATCTCCAAAAGGAGCGTAGGTGCAATTCATGTGTCTATATGTTACTGAGTGGTCCACCAAGGGACCACTTAACTGCTCAGTCCTTTCAGTTCCTGAAGGCATCCTCAGTCCTCACATGTAAAAGTGTCTTTGCCACAAGGGAGACAACTAGGTGTGCAGGTCTTTCCCTGCTGGGTGCCTGTCTAATCCTTAGGCACTTGGCACACAACATCTAGGCATCATGGGGGCTTTTGTAGGTAGCCCCCTCCTGCCTAAACATTCCCTCAAACTAATGTGAACTTGATCCTGATCTGCAGGAACAAACTCTTACTTATTCAAAACAGAGTTAGGGCTCAAGCTCACGATTCAAGTCCCAGCAATCTCCTCAGCTTTTATTTTTCCAAAGGGCTGCAGTGTCATACACAAGGCAAGAAACAGCAATAGCTGAGTGGCATTTGTGCAGAAGGTCAGAAGAGTGTAAGTTATGTTTTGTCTTCATGATTGAGACGCCCTCAACTGCTGCACTGAGTGGTTCTTACCGGTACCTCTGCGTAGTCACTACTTAACCTCTCCCCAGCTGCTTTTGCAGCTCAGCTCAGAGCTGGGCTGATGTCTCTGGATTCAAACCGGTTCTCAGCATTTAGTTAGATTTCAGTACTTGTACATGAACAACAAGAACAACAAGAAGGATAACAAGAAAACAGTGTGGGATAGTAATTAAACTACTTTACAAAAATGAAATAAAATTATATTAGTTGTAACCGATTTCCTTCTTTGGAAATTATTGTCCCTCTATTTGTGTAAGAACCAAATTCACCTTCCCATTCAGTTCTCTTCAAACTTGCACTTTATGGACTTTTTAATGTCTCTTGTAGGACTCTTATAGCACTGATGCTCACATTATTACTCATGACCAAACTACACTTAAACTGATGCTGAATTTGAGAACATGGAACTTGTACGTGTGACAAAAACATTTATCACTATTTAGCTAGGCTTTAAGAGCTCAGAAAGTTAAGAATTGCTGTAAGGAAAAATCCAAACAAGTTAAATCTGAAAACAGCATCTGGTGTACTAGGGCAATTGTAAACCTATGCCACTATGTCAACATGCAATGACCCTATTCCCATGACTGGAGCATTTTATTATTCTTACTTCTAAACTAGCTTAAACGTTGTAAAAAGAGTAGGTATTTCCTCTTCGTGATTTCCCTCCCAAGCAGACATAGGGTTATTCTCGTTCTAAATTTTGCTGCCTCACATTTGCTGCCTTAATATGTTTTGATTTATTTTAAGAGGAACTTTATTTAATTTCTTCTATATAGCAGTCTTCATCTTATAATCTCTGCAATTTGTCATCTGTGTTTCATTTGTGGAGTAGAACAGGATGCCTCTTCTTTTAAATTCATCTTATTTTGAATAAGTCTTGGGGTAAAGACATCATTGTAGCTGTATAGACATGTTGTAGAACCAAAGGGAAGAGAAATCAGTAACAAACACAGTCTACTTGGTCATCAGGCCTTTCCAAGTAGCACAGGAAGATAAATATGCCAGAGTTATCAAGGCATAATGCTTTTGAAGTGGATAGAGGAGGGGATGAAGCACAGCATCTCTCTGGTGCCAATACAACAGGTACTTCCTTTTAGTCTCCTACTAATTTCTTTTGATTGTTTGAAACAGTGCTTTGAATAGTTGGAGCCAGCTAAGCAGTGGATAGTTGCTTAGTTGATAGATATTTTACATTATTCGGTTCACCTTTAATTAGCACATTTTACTAGCCTTTTCAGCTATTATTGTTAACCACTTCTGTAGCACATTAATGATCTTGTGTGAGGAATTTATATTTTTCGCGATGCCTTACAACAGAAGAGGAAAGTGAGACTCCAGCTCCCCAAGGTAAGGTTGAATGACAGCTTTTGCACAGCTTCTGATAAATAACACTCCGAGTCTCTTTTGTGTTACAAAGGCCATTTGTCCACTTAAGAAACACTTTAAAAACATCTCTCACTGTCTTTGTTTTGCTTCAGTGCACTATGCACTAAAAGCATTATTTCCATAAGGGAAATCAGAAAATCCACCTGTAAAATTGTCCCTATACCTCCAAGCTAGCTGGAGAATATTCACAGTGGCTTCTTGTTGTTATTAGATTTGGTTAATCAAGAACATAAAATAAATCAAAGTAAAAATAATTAAATAAACTTGTGGGGTTTCCTTTCATTCTTCTGTGCCTGACACTTGCATTAACACTCAAACCTCCTTTCTCTTAATGTCTATCGCCTTAGAACAAATAATTTATACTTTTATAACTATCCTTTAAATTTACAGTCTCTTATGATCTGTAGGTGCAATTTATTTTCTACTGGGAAAAGAAAGAAAGATAAATAAACCAATTCTGGCACAGTGTAGGTACTTCATGAACATGTTGGTCAAAATCCTCATGCCTGTTGGATCTTTCCAGCATGAAAATTTTCTGAAATCTGGCACATTTGCTGAGCTAGAGGAGATAACGTGGTCTACTTGAACACTCGTGCTGGGACCTTGATGTTTTAGGAGCTATAGAGAAAACAGAACAAGAACACGGTCAAAGCCCTGACAACTTGGAATCTAATGTGCAAGAAGAGGCAGCAGATCAATAAAAGTCACATAAGTGCTTGTCAGCAGGAGAGAGGACAGTTGTCCCGGGAAATTACAAAATTAGCCTAGAGGCTGTTGAAGCATTATGGAAAAGAAAAGTTTAGGAAAGAGTTTAAAGACAGACTGGGAAGTTTTGCATATATTTGTAAGAGGTTGCTCTCAAATATTTGCAGTGGCTGGAAAGAAAGGATAAAGCTGCTTTTTGAAAATCTAGCCAGGTACAAGCTAGCCACATGCTCTGAACAAAGCCTGAAGATGGCTGCAGAGCCAAATCAGAAGGAAAAAAGCTGTTATTGGTGGGAAGGTCCTCAAATGCCTTTCTTTGATATGAAAGAGAGGAGGAACCTCAGAGAGAGAAGGAGACTAATGGCATGGGTAACATAATAAACTTGGAAAATTACATAGCAAAGGTCTTCTAGGTATATAGGAGAAACATGAGACTTACTCAGGCGCACATGCATAACTAATAAATTGAAATGACTTTTTACAGCAGTGACAGATTAAATCCTTCTGTTTCAGTTTGATCCAAGCACTTAGGAAAATCAGTCTTTTTGTACTATAGGAAGAATGAAAAATCCAGGGTAGAACTACAGGTACACCTCAGCTCGGGGAAAACTTGGGCTTACATTGGTTCTTACATGTTAAAAATACTGTGTAGTTGGCTGGGAGACCTGTGAGGGCTTTCAGGTGTTGATTGTCACCTGCTACCCTTTTGGCAAAAAATACACCTGGAACTTGAATTTTAGGTTAAAAGGGCTTGATGTTATTGCAACAGTAAATTGCAATTACATCAATGTACATGCAGCTCCATTGAAACTTCAGAAAACCATTTAAAAGTCTCCTACCACTTCAGGGGTTACATTTCCAGAGTATTTTAATTCCAACGAGGTTTGTATCTTGCTTAAAATAGAAAGACTTGTTTTCTCTCTGTAATTCAGCAGTGAATGCTCTAGTTGGATCACTGCTAGTAACATAGGCACTCATAAGAGAGTTTTCAGGCAATGTCAAGGCCCAGAGTTTTAGATTTTGACCTAAAATGGACTAATAAGAATACAAAAACTTTCAAGGTTTTTTTAAAATGTCAATGAAGACAATATTTTTTGAAATTAAACCTGTTTCTACCACAGTAGATACACATACCTGAGAGTATCATACAAGTGCGTGAGAACTACCGGCTGACTTACATCACTTTGTGTTCTAAGACGAGGGCATAATTTACTTAGAAAGCCAAAATGCATTTATTTTTATACTCATGATTACTCATGACATAAAGGAAGCTAATTTCAAAATGTTTTCCTAAGTATAAAGGAATGGATTATTTTGCTGCATTACAATAGCACTTTCCTCCCAAATTTTCATGCACTCTACTGTATAATACTGAATTACTTGTATTTCTAAGAAAAATGCTTGAACAACTTTGAATACAAGTCTGTGGATTTGGAATGCTAATATTTAGCACAGTAACATTTTTCCCCTCATATCTTGTAATTTATTTACATTACTGTGCTCTTGTGGGATTATAAATACATTATGTTATTACATGTCCAATAATGTGTGACATATGAGGATACAACACCATAGGAAATCGCATGTTGTGACTTTTGCTATAAATACCATTCCTTGTTTTACTTTCTCGTACACAGTCATAGAATCATAGAATCATAGGAAAGTTTGGGTTGGAAGGGACCTTTAAAGATCATCTAGCCCAAGCCCCTGCAAGGAGCAGGGACATCCCCAACCAGATCAGGTTGCTCAGAGCCCCGTCCATCCTGGCCTTGAATGTTTTCATGGATGGGGCATCCACCACCTCTCTGGGCAACCTGTTCCAGTGTTTTACCGTCCTCATATCCTGTTTAAATCTACCTCCCTCTATTTTAAAACTATTATCCCTTGTCCTATCGTAAGAGGCCCTGCTAAAATGTTTCTCCTCGTCTTTCTAATAAGCTCCCTTTAAGTACTGGAAAGCTGCTATAAGGTCTCCCTGGAGCCTTCTCTTCTCCAGGCTGAACAACCTCAACTCTCTCAGCCTGTCCTCATAGGAGAGGTGCTCCAACCGTCAGGAGTGTTCAGGAGAAAATGAAATCTCACCACAAGCTAAATTACTTAAGAACAGCAAGTGTGTATCAGAATGCAGAAGTTTTGGTACAACCAAAGGATTCATAAACATTTTGTGTTAATTTGTTCAGCTATTGAGGCAGTTACTCCATTTATAATATTTATAATTTCATTTATAATCTGAAAGCCTTTGCCAAACAAATGACTTCTGAAATAATCTGTGTTACTAGAAGTCTCTAAGATTTATTTTTCATTTTCGTGGAATAGTATCTTCTAAGTATAATCCATAAATCCTTTCTTCTAAGATGTCTTTTTATTCTCAGTATCCAAATGTGTATCACCATTGATATGTTTTTTTAAATTTTACTTTTATGCCAAGATGTATCTGCCATGAACATATATGGAATGTACAAAAAGAGCTGAAATCAGGGTCTTTGAATAAACAGTATGCTTGATGCCTTGGTCCACTGAAACCACGTGGAGACATCAGCAATTCAACTTACCAATGGTACAAGATGGATTTTTTGGGGATTGGAAGGACCTCCAAATAATGTCCCATACATGATTTCAAGTGAAAGAATGAAGGCCCTCTATTAGGGAATACATCCATTCCATGAAAAACAGTATTGCAAATACTGTACAAAAATCCTTATTATTTGAATTATATTATTCTGAGCAATAAGCACTCTGGTATTCTAGTCTCAGCTTCCAAAATACTCATGCACGTATATTGTGATGGTCTGAAACAGCAAACAGTATTTGAATCACACGTGTAATTGGAGAACAGTGTAATGGAGAACAGTGCAGTCAAAACTGCAGTTATCAATAGATCTGCAAAAGCAGAAAGTTCTGCTGCAAAACAAGTGATGGAAAACTGCTGTGGTGAGAAGGAGAAATTAGTGAGTTGCTTTATGCTCACTTCAATGTATTCAGCCTCTCTTCTACTCCTGCTTTTCCTGAGAACTAAAGATGCTGGCCCAGCTCAGTCAGCAAAGACACCGGCCAAAACACTTCGTTATTTACTTGAAATACATTAGAAAACAGGTTTCTAGAGCTTTCTCAGTTTTACGGCTGGCATGGAGCTGGGTTGCTGAGGAAGTAACTCAGAGATCTGTGGGAAGCAGCTGAGCCCAGCCAGCAAAACGGCTTCGATTCGCAGAGCTGTGTCAGGGAAATGAGCTGCCCGAAGGAAGGGACTGCTTGGGTTCACCATGGTCCCCGTTCTCTCTTAGGTCTGCAGGTCATTGAGTATCAGAGTATATATAAGGTATAAAACCAGGAGGAGGCAAGCTGAAAGGAACATTTTTTTCTTGGTTTATACCCTGCTGAGGTTGTGATATTTTTTAGCATAAATTACTTCGCACTTTACCCTTAATAGAGATTTAATGCCTGAAGAAGCATGCATCACTGTACAGGTTTCTCATGGTTCAGGCACTCCACAGTTTGGGTGTTTTAGGACATATTTATTTATTTTGATTCTTCTCAATACACTGTCAAATTGTCCAAGCAGATCAGAGCTCTGTAAGGGGAAAATCCTAGGATAAAATTCAGGACTTATTCAACTTAAAACCACAAATTTACATCATGTTGCTTCATATGTATTTCCTGTTCATGGGTGTGTAAGTGTAGATTTTGTTGCAGGAAGAATTCCTAAAGAAACCAAACAACTAGTGAGTATTTCTTTGAGTAAGTTATTGTGCAGTTTTTCCTTAAGCACTTAATTTTTCTTTAAAAACTGTAAAAATTTGTCATCTTAGTAAAGAGGAGAAACTACAGTATGCGCCTTAAGTGATCAATCTGCAGATAGCTAGAATTATTTACTGTAGAGTGTAATGTATTTGTGTGCACTGTTGGGTAACCTGAATTACAAATTACCTCATTAAGCCTTTGCCACCTAACTGTACGAGATTGATTCAGCGCAATGGCATGTAAAGCTTCAGAGCGCACTACGAAAATTAAGTCCCATTAGATGCAGACAGTTTGTGCAAGGTGGGGTTGGAGGAGGATGGGCTGCTCCTTTCCCGCGGGACATATGGGGCAGATGGATGGGCTCATGTCAGGGGCTTAGTGGAGGGGCTGCGCATGGTGTACCTCTGTTCCCTGGTGTCCGACTCCTCTCTCAACGGCACAAGCAGACATGGAGGCTCTCCAGTCTTCTAAAGACATTCACAGTGGTCTTTCACCTGACTTTCGGAGCACAAAGTTTCTGGAATGGGCATTCTGCATTATCATTTCAAACACAATCACCTGGACTCTACCCAGGTGCCTCTTTCTCTCTCCCCTAGAGACTTTCCCATAACACCCTGTGTAGCTGTAGTTCCAAACCACTCTCATATATTTTGCAGTTCAGATGCTGTCTCTTCAACATAGCAAAACTGAGTTTCTCAAGTATGCTTTGCAGTCAGTTAAGCCTTTGACACGCTGCTGTCAATGCTTTCTGGACTGACTATTTTAAACAGGTGACTTTAACTTCTTAATGAGTTTTTCTAAACTAATTTTCCCTGCATTACAATTGCATAATAGTCTCAGATCGAACTCTCTTTAAACCTGCTGCTGCTTTAATTTGAAATAAATAGATTCTATTTACAGCTTTCAGTACCTTAATTTATTTGATTTCAAAGGAATCAGTTATTTTTGGGCATTGATTCATATTTAAATTATCTACAAGAAATGCATTACTGAGTATTAGGATAATAACACCATAATACTCTGATTAAGGTGGTAATTTTAAATCACAAATACAAATTTTGTCTTAAGCCTGAGGCTCCATAGGTTAATTTTGGGGAGAATATGTACTTAGCACAGCCAGACTGGCTCCTTAACAAAAAAAAAAATGTTATTAGCATAGAAAATGTACAGTGAAAGCTCTAAGTATTTTATAAATAGTATTGATAGGGTTTTACATCCAATAAAGATCATAATGTTAGATATATTAAGTCTTTACTTTCACTAATGCATGTGATTAGACACACATATCTGCTTATAACAGAATCTTACTGGAGAGCCAGGAAAGTGTGTTTGTCTGGATGCACAACAGTTTAAATAATTCAAGGACAGAGGAAAATGTAGTTACTTGAATAATAGATAAATCAGCAGACTGTGAGGAAGAGATCTAAAATAAAACTAGTTATCTGAAAAACCCTCTTCAGTGATAGGGGAGATATACAAGCTCTGAGTCATCAAAACTGTCTTCAGAACTTAAGTGAAATAGCTGCCTCAGAAAATAGTGGCCATTTGAGGATTTACAATGGAACAGTTATTCCAGCTATTTCACCACATTTTCAAATGTAAACAAGTCTTGACTGCTGATGTATTTATGAGTTTAGCTGCTGGTGTTTATTTTAAGTTGATGTTTGCAAAAGTTGGATAACTTAAATGATTAACAGCAGTCAGAGGTTGGGTAACTACAGCCATCCCAAATGTTGCTATATAGTCCATTTACCTTTTGAGCATTGTGCTTTCCACAGTTGAGTGTCAGCATGGGAGATTACATAGTAAAAATCTTCTTGTTATAAAGAGAATAATTACAATTACCTTTTTCTATCATAGACATTACTAGCAGGAGTCTAATTTAGTAATGCATGTTAGCACAGCTGAATAAAGTTGACACCATATATTGAGCTACCTGATAATGGACAAGGATTTTGTGTGTTCTCCAATGCATGGCTGGATACCAGCTCAGGGACTTAGAGTGCTGGGCTATCTGTTACGCTCCTACTTGGTGTGGTTGACAGTAAAGGGAATACTGGCAAATGTATGTCTGAAAGTGAGAAAATTAGAAGTGAACCATTTTTGGATTCTTTATCCAATAAAACTAAGGCCCAGTTCTTAGAGCTATTATCCTAACTGCTGGAGAGAGACATGTAAAATGGGGCTTATCAGCAGAAAGCTTCCACTGACAGGTAAAAGCTCAAAGTGTCTGGGTTGTGAAGGCTGGAAAATTTGGTCATACATTTTCATAAGCACCCACACACCTCACAGCAATTAGTGCAGGGATACATATTAGTTATTTTTTACTTTAGTGAAGCTGTCCAAATTGTTCTTTCTTGTACGTTGAACAACTCTTTATTCTTGATAGAATTCTGTAGGTATCTTTATCCAAACTTTAAACAGGTAACCCAATACTGATTCTTGTGGAACATCATCAGCCGATTTCTCTCTCCTCAGTTAATTATTTATAATTTTTCATTGTCAGTAGCTTACAAGCCAGCTTTTGATTGGACTAATTGTGTTGTTGTCTAAGCCAAACTGATGTAATTTTCTCCCTAGACTATCATATGCCTCCTTATCAAATGCCTGTCTAAAATTCAAGTATACCCATGGCACTCCCTCACTTCGGTTTTCTGCCTAAAAACTATCTGTCCCTGCTCCTTGCAGAGGTGGTGGACTAGATGACCTTTGAAGGTCCCTTCCAACTCAAACTATTCTATGATTCTATGATTCTATCAAGCTTATCCGACTTGCTTTATTTTTAGTATTTCCATGTAGTTTTTTTTCTATGATGACAGTCCCGTCTACGGACTAGATAGTGACAGTCCTTCATCTGTCACACAGGGACCATGAGGGCTCTGGGACACTTCACGACATTTCTGAGCCTCACCTGGATGTTCACTCAGGCCATGAGAGTGGGCTTAAGGACTACTCTCCCTCAAGCCCTCTAAAAGAGAAAGGCCAAGAATAAACAAAAAGCAGCGTTGGCTATGGCCCACGCTCCAGCTATCAAGCCTCAATTGACATTAAATTGTTCCACTGAAACAGGCACAAAAAGACATTGTCACCAAACTTGGGGAAAGTAGTGAGAGTATTAGCATTGGGGATATCAGACGCAAAATGTACCCACCTAGCACCTACCATTCGGCACGTTGCTGTCCTCAGGAGTTAAGGGATCCCCTGGGGACAGGACACAATGCATAGCAAGGAAAGTGTGTTAGTTCTGCTGCAGTCCCAGGTGATCTCACCATGTGGTGTGTGCTTCAAGATGATCTGAAACCTTACCTGAAACCCACGATGCATGATGAGGCTGGATGATTTTAACTTGGTTTTTCAAGGAATTCAGATTTGGCTTGAGGTAAAGCAAAGATTCCTCCATGAGGTGTTATGCATTTGGGAAAAATAATGAATATGTTTGTGGTACATCTGCTATCATGATTGCTGAAATACAATAAGTTGTTACTCTATAGTAAGAGAGGACTGGTTTATCAGATTAGTACAAAGTGATTTAAAATTGTATTCTAGTATATTGTTCTAGTTTCAAATCTGGCTCAGTCTTTCTGACAAAGTCTTTCAAAAAGGAACCACATATTGCATGAATGACATACAAAAAGTGTGTTATGTGTACTGAAGCATGTTAAAACTTTCTATGTTAACTGATTAGATATAATGAACTATCTGTCCTGTAACAGTTGCTTGTTTTCTTCACTGAAACAACTTCAAATTTTCCCTTTACCTGCCTGTCCTGGTTTTGGCTAGGATGGAGTTAATTTTCTTCCCAGTAGCTGCTGTGTGTTGGATTTAGTAAGGGATTTGGTATGTGAAGAAGGTTGATAATACACTGATGTTATTAGTTGTTGCTAAGAGATCAAGGATCTTTCTCAGCTTCCCAGGTTTTGCTAATGTGCAGTTGCAAGAAGCTGGGAAGGGTATAGCCAGAACAGTTGACCCAAACTGGCCAAAGGAAGTATTCCATACCATAGACGTCTTGCTCAGTATATACATGGGGTTGGCTGGAGGGTAAATCTTTCTCTGGGTCATTCTAAGATTGCTCTCAATTCTGTTCTGTGATTGCTGCTCAGGATGAACTGTAGCACACACCATTACATTTTAGTGGAGTTTTTTCAAGTTGTTGAAGCCTTGAAATAATTTTAGATGCAATGTTGACTTAATTAGAGTATTTCGTAATCATATGCCACCTGGTATGCAATAAGGCCAACTCTACCAGTGTAGTAGACAAGGTAGCTTACCTGTTCAGTAAAGGGACAAATTATAAGAGGAAAAAGTTTAGGCCCAGTATAGTCTCTTAACTGTTTAGTAGCAACAGCATTGTAAAGTGGAGGAGGAAAAAGTCCCAGAAGGGCAAAAGTAGTGAGATCACTGTTTTTTAACCTAAAGTGAAGCAGAAACGAAGTAAGTCCTATGTCTTCTGGCCCATATGTATGTCTCCATCCTCCATGCTTTTCAAGTGCTTTCTGACCAGCCCATTCTCAAGTCCTCTCTGACCAGCAGTCATTTAGGTGTTTTGCACAAGAATAGCTGTAATACTTGAACAGTACAGGCAAAGGTGAATCACATAAAAATTCTTATCTTCCACAGAGACGCCTGAGAGAAATCAGACTTTTATGCAAATGAAATACTGCATATGCAGAATAATCTAGCAAAAGTTGGCTTGTACAACAAGTTTACAAGAATTATTTCCACTGAAGAGTAATCAGGTATGCTCTCATAATCCTCCTCTAACTCAGCTTCTATTTAACAAATTTGTCATGTCCAAGTTGTGTCTTTTTATCTGTACTTGCTGCTATTAGCTCTGCTATGACTTCTACCTTTTTGTTATGTTTGAAAGCTACTTTTTTTTCAGACTACTAGTTAGAAGCCATGGGTCAGACACATTTATATACAAAACCACCACGTGTGGGATGGATAATGGCAATGAAATTACCATGAAAATCATTTAGTCTGAAAGAGGAAAATTACATCCATTGTGCTCCCAAGGAGACAATACATGAAGTGCTAAGGGAAGGGTTATAATCAGATACTTTGATTAAGCTTATCAAGAGAAAAATGAAAAGCTGGTATTATGAATACCCATTCCCACAGTCATTGCCAATTTTCATACTAAATTTTTCAAACAAACAAACAAAACAAAATAGCAAACCCCTACAATTCCTCCCCTAAATTATGAGAACAAATAGTACTAGTTTAGGTAAAAGATAATGTTTGTTTCCAATAGTTGTTAAGTATCAAAATTTTGGCTCTTAATTTTGGCTTAGGCCAAGCATCCAAAAGTCAGGTTGCTTTACTGAACTTCTCCCATCTTTAAAGTAGATTGTGAAAGACAGAAAGAAAATGAAGGTATTCATGTTTTTGTTTTTTTCAAACCTCTGATTCTGTGTCCTTCTAAGTCAAACTGAGAATGTAGCTATGTCAAATAGATTTATCTAACTCTTTAGCTATCCATACCTTTTTCTTTTTTGTTTCAATGTGAAAGACCTTCTTATTCCCAATGTGCCCCAAAATGCCACTGAGTTATTTCAAAAACAAACCCTCTTTTTTCCTGAAAACTATTTTCTCCCAAAAAGTAGGAAGCTGTGTTGTCTCTTGGGTCCGTTAAATCTCTTTCTGGATGAAAGCTCAGGAACTAAGTCAAGACAGACTTTCATGTCCTCTACATTTTTTCAACACGTCCAGAGAATGAGTACAGCTTGATGGTCCCAGTGAAAGTGGCAGCACTCATTTCTGGAGCACACCAGGCTCTCTTCTGAATATTGTGGAACATAGGAAACCTCAGTTTTGAACATAAAAGTCAAACTTACCTTGATTGAAAAGTTGGAGCTGAGCAGCCAGGACCAAAGGGGGAGTCGCATGCTGCATTCAGTAGTTTTATGACTTATTGGAGTAGTATATTACAAATTGATGGCATTTTCCTTCTAAATTCTACTTTGGTGTCTGGCCACTAAGTAAACATTTATGTAATTTGTCCGACAATACAGCCTTAAAATACCCCCTGATTTCGGAAAGTCACGTCCCCCAGGTAAGCTGTCTTGAAGATAAAATGAGAAAGTACAAACTTTCTAATAACTTCTAATACTGTATTTTTATGCTATTTGTGTATAACATAGAAAAAGTTAACTTTTCTGCTTTTGTGCTGCATAGAATAAAACCACTTGCCAGTTTATTACAAGTCTGACTCTAACTTATTCTGTAATTAGAATTTTTAAATAATTTTATTTCTTCTATGTATATTTCTTTATATTTCTATATTTCTTCTATGATTTTATTTCTTCTATGTATAATACCCAGCTGATCTCATCAAAGCTGTTTTCCAGGTAATTCAAATAAAAGGTAGTCCCCTTTGTTCTGCATTTCAGAAGAAAGAACCTATCCAAGCAACAGTAAGGTATAATTACATTGACCAGGTTGATTGCAAAGAGACTGTCAGTTCACTGCTGTCTGTTTTGTGAGACTTTTTACTGCTGGGAGCCCACAATCAAATTTACATGTTTAAAATGTTGCATAAGTACCAGATGACATTTCAGTAACTATGGGCTAGTTCTTCCTTTGCAGGTCCTTCCACTCTATAACTGGGAAGTCACATTAGCAATATATAGATAACATTCTGACACACATTGTGCTAAAACTAAGGCCTGCTTAGCTCAAATGTTTGATGCAATAAAGTAATTTGGCTTAGTATAGAACTAATCAAGGCTCCATCTTGACATGACCCGCGAAAATAACTATTTTCTAACAATCAGCATCATTGGCACTAGACAATTATGCTTTCTTTCTTGCAAAAAAAATGTATTTATAGTGTAGCAGATAACGGCACAAGATATGGCCTTGGAAGCCAAGATAAAGCCCTTATATTTCTGCACAAATAATCCAGTTTTGGAAAGCATTCCAATGTAAAAATGATGTTAATAAGCATGCTCCAGTGGCAATACCACTGCAATTTATCAAGTAGGAGTTTAAAATGCCTACAGCTACATTTTTGTGATTTTCAAATGGCTCGTTTTGACTTCAAAGTCTTACTCTTGACTAAAATAACAACCTATCCTTGAGTTTTGCTGAGTCTTCAGAAACTGACAAAAATTTTCATCTGAACTGAGACAGTCTTCTCAAGTCATGTATCTGTTTTTCCTGTCTATTCCCTACAAATAGATGATCTCCTGCAAATGCAGTTCATCATCTAGACTGGAAACCAAGGTGTCTGCAGGCTCTGCAGTTGTTGATTCCAGCTGCCAGAAGATCAAAAGAACTGAAAGGTTTGCTGCTTTGAGAGTCTTATTCCTTTTCAGATTTCTTTAAAGAGTAAACTATTACAAAATCTCCTTGCTGGATGAAAAAAAAAATTAACCCATTAATTTTTTTTTCATACTACATTATAGTGCTGCAACATTCAGGAGCTAACTATGGTTATATATGCCACTAAGTCCTCATTCATATGAACAATATAGTATTCAAAACTTAAAAATACGTGAAAATAACATGGTTATGGCAATGGTTTTGTTTTTCTTCCTAACAGTGGAACTATTCTTTGCTTAAAAGCTTTAATTTCTTATGCAGGAGGGAATTTCTCCAGGGAAAATCACACACATTAGTTAGAGGGAAGGAAAAATTTGTACTCATAAATTTTAATGTGTAATTTATTTGCTTGTTTCTGTGGATTAGTCTGAAGAGAAATGTGAAGGGCAAAAGCCAGCATGGCTTGATTTATGGCCCAAAAGGCCTTTCAGGGATTAGGAATCTGGATGAATTGTTTAAAAGCATCTAGAATTTTAAGAAGGCCCTTCTAAATGTTTTAACTTAAAACAATACCTTTGTAAATTGCATAATAATAATTCTTACCATATGGTGAACATAACTGTGTTCCAAAGGCCTTATTCCAATTTCACTTGCTCTGGTTTAACTCTCTGTTCACTACACGGCAGTATATTCTTGTCATGTGCAGCAGTAGATGAAATACGCATTGCTCACTAGAGATAAGATAAATAAAAACATATGCTACTAATGCCCAGTTCATATCAACAATGCAGCACTTAAAAAAACCTTAGAAAATATTTGAAATTAACCCGGTTATGGTAAAGGCACCTCTGCTGTCTGCCTCTGTTTATAACAACCAGCTCCGTCGTTAAGAGGTCACTAGCTAGAAGCAAAGTAAGATCTACCTCTAAGTTCAAATCGAGGATTACATTTTAGATAAAGAATTGGCAGTATTGGTTAGTCCTACCAAGTAGAGATTAAAGTTTATTTTACAGGCTTAAACTCGAGAGTGAGAATATGCAGCGAGGCTCTGTTGGAAACAAACCCCAGACAGCTGGTATACCTACCTAGGCAAGTCACCTCTTTCTAGCACATAGTATTGTGATGTGAGGACCTCTTGATTACAAAAAATATATTTTTTCCTGTTCTATTTTTAAAAATACTATATATAAATAAACACCTATTGTCAAAGATCTTGGGAGAGAATAATTAATTTAAAGAAATATTTACTGACTGACTGTGTCTCATTCCATTCCTGTAATACTATCTAAATCTAACTGTGGGGAGCTTTTTTTAGGTTAGGAAAAAAATAAACAAATGAAAAGAAAGAAGAAACAAATCTGAACTAAACAAAAAATCTAGGCAAAAACTTTTCCTGCTTTCACATAAACTTCAACCCCACCTTATTTAGATAAGCCTACAGCAAATAGGTTAATGAGGAACTTCAGACCCAGTGGCTGGGAAAACTCAGGATAAACGTACAAATATAGCATGAGTTTCCAAACTAGAATGATGCATAGATGCCTGAATTGTTTCTGGCACAGGAGTTCATGAATTATGTTTCCTCATGAAGAAATTAATGAAGTAATTTGGAATTCTCCCAACAGAGCTATCAGGTACCATATATGTATTGGAAAAAACTTACATGAATAGGATATGCCACAATCCTAATCCTCAGAACCAAAGATAATAAACTATATGTGATAAGAAAGCAGATGAAACATAAGAAAACAAACCTCTAAAACATAAAAGAGAGCTGACCACTTTGGAATAAGAGTAGTGTTATTTACTGCAGCATTGACAAACTGGAGTAAAGATTTCACATGCAGCCAGGTTTGACTCATCACAGGACATCAACACTGACATCTTCAAGCGCTTTCACTATGACAGTATCATAAATTCTGGAAAAAAATACCATTTCCAGAGAAGCAATCCGTCAGCATGGGTAAATGAGAGAAAATGCAGAGCTCTATCAACAAAAGGAAATAAACCAAAATAAACTTTTTCAAAAAACATTTTCAAAACTCCAACAAGCCCACGACTCTTTAATGTGAAGCAAAATTAAAAAAAAAGTACATAAATAAATGTAGCATAGCAAAATGCAAGAGGATTTACATGAATAGTAAGGAAACTGGTAAAAATGTTGAAAGAAGTGGTAGTAAATCACAAGGCCTACTATATTAATCCATAATATTCTTAGGTTATAAGGGCTAAATAAATTGCGAAGCTCAACCTGAGAAAAATTCAACAACAGAATTAGTAAGTCAACTATGCTAAAAATGTATCTTAAAGAGAATAAAAATAAAGCTTAGCAAGAGCAGGGCAGATCTTCATCAGTCTTCAACCACATTTTCAGCCGTAGAAGACTATATCAAACATGCACCAAACAACAAATACTCAAAATATGCACTATAGATTTTAAGAAAGTATTTGATAGCCTCCTTCTTGGAATTCTATATAAGAAAAAAGAAAATAAATATGATATGATGGTTTTATATCAGGGTATAGCTTGCACAGAAGAAGTAGACACAGACGGAGACAGATAACATTAGCATTGATGTCAGAGAGGTTCTCTTAACATGGTGTTTGGCCCTAAATTTATAAGATTTTAAGATGGAGTCAGACAAATAAAGTGAGAACAGAGTAATCCAACAGCAGAACATTGCTTGGGTTTTGCTAATGGTACAGCTGTTACATAAGACAATCAGCCAACAGGCAAGCAAAAAAGAACACTGTAAAAAAAGATGGGTTAATAAGCAGTCATAAAAACAATATGGAGCACCAAATATTTTCTAATTTTGGCATTGTATTAGAGGGCAATGAGTACTAAGACAATTTGCTTTCATGTAGATCTGAGAAATAATTAGATGGAAACTCTATTACGAGTTGGGAAGTCAGTTGCATCATTCATAAAATCAAATGAAATTTGGTCACTACAAATTTAGGAACTCAAGACCAAACTAATCTTTCTTGCAAATATAACTTCCAAATTTACATCTGGACGTCTCCATAATTTTAAAAGCAAGTGCTTTGGGAAAATACTAAATATTGAGCAGGGTTTAATTTACAACAAATTAATAGATTTATCCTAAAATTCAATAATTCCAGTATGTGCTAAGAATGAAACTACAGGGTGTATCACTCCTTGACAGGAAAATGTGGAAAAGGGCCAATGAAAATAACTTAGAGAACATAAATGGGATGAAGAAATGGGAATAGAAAAGCTTTTTTCTTTTTTTTTTTTTTTCCCTTAGCTCTTGTCTGACTGTATGGGAGAATCCATATTCAGACAAAAAAAAAAGCCATTGATTATTTTGACACTCAAATCTCTGTGGTTATTGTTACCTTTCATGCCTTCGGGAAAACTCATTTTTGAAAGAAGCTGTTACCTCTCGCAAGGTCTCTTATTATAGCTCCAAAGCTATTGCTGATTTTCATGAATGCAGTTTCCTATCACTTTTACAACTGAGAAATATTGACCTTGGGTATTTTGAACCTGTATTTATAAAGCTGATGATGATGATGGAATGAATCACACATGCTTGCATTTCCATTTCATTCATATGTCTTTTGAATTTGATGTTTTTTACACATCATATCCTGAATTTAGACCTTGGAAAATTGAATTGCTAGTTGAATTATAGTGCTAAGTGGCATTTTGGAATGCCTCTTGAAAGTTCTTAGTTTCTTCTATTCGCCGTATACAGTATTAATTTTTGAAAGTCATTAGGGTTAGCTTATCCTTCTGAGTAACTATTTTTGGAAGTGAAGAAATCATTCTCCCTCCCCTCTCCCTGCAGCCCAGAAGAGCTGTTTTCACTGGGGAAGTGACAGATGCTGAACACGTGAGTGCCTCAGCCCCGCAGCGGCGCTCTGCTGCTGGACAGGATCAGTCAGGGAGTGCAGACCAGTTCATCGCAGAATTGGCCTTGCAGGTAACCTGCTGGGCACGGTAACTTCTAGGCAGAGGTGAACCAAACAGTTCTCTAAAGCCGTGGTGGGCCCACAACTTATTTCTTTTGCCTTTGAGCTCTGACAAACTACAGTCATTGCTGCACTGGCAGGACACCACTGGATACACGTCAGGAGGAAGGGGTGCAGGTAACCCCTTCTCCTCCCACCGGAATCAGAGTCAATGCTCCCACCTTCTCTTGGTGGCAGGCAGCTCTTTGTGGCTGTTCTTTAGCTTGCCCCAATTTCTGACTTGGATTTTATCATTCTTCCTTCCCCTTTTTTTTTTTTTTTTTTTCAGCAGGAATGGACAGGTCTGAGTCCTGGTTAGTCTTGGAGCAGGAAAATGAAAATGAAATGGTGTCTACACGGTTGAGAGGCACTGAGCTGGCACTGGGGGCTGAAAGTATGTCTGTGCATGTAACACAGATGAGCCCAGGCCTGGCTTAGGTCAGTACAGGCCAGCCACATTAAAGGTCTACAGGAGTATGCCCTCCTAAAGCAATTTCCAGCCTGGAGGAAGCTTATGTCCAGTCACGTCAGAGCAGCAATAGAGCAACTTCAGAAAGTCCCATCCATCTATGCCAGCATGCCCCTATAGGACAAAATAATTACATAGTATTTCACACAGAGCAAAGTGGACAAGCACAAGCCTGCTTTTAATTATGTTGGAGTAAGTCCAAGGTGGTACCACAGCCTCTTCTGAAACCACTCGAGCATTATACCTGTATAAGCCCAGTGCCCAGAGCTGGGACTGAATCATTGGAGTATCCTGACTAGAAAGCTAGAGATCTTGTTTCCACTTTCTTTGGGGCTTTGTGTCTCTATATTACTGCTGTCAGGCCAAAGTGCATCAGTTCTTGCTTTTCTAATAAAAAAAAAAAGAGTACTGGAAGAGTCTATGGAACATCTACAAATATATATAAGCTGCTCCAGGGCTAAGTCCCTTCTGAATGTGATTAGTCTTGGAAAATGTGGAAATTCCCAGTGCTTTTAGACCATAAATCTGTCACAATGCATCCTTTTTCTCGCTTTGTACTATATGGCCTGAATATGAAAGGATTATTTTTTAATTCTGGCTTTTTCCAATCTGGAAAGACATGATATGTATTTATTTATTTGTATTTTATGAGTGAGTGAAAATTCATTTTCCCATTCTTGATATTACTGTTTAGTTCATGATTGAAGTTATCATAAAAAGCATCTTTGAAATGTTTTTCTTTCTTCCTGATAGCTTTTTTGATTTTTTCCTTGGGAAAATATTACTTTTTAGTTGAGTGAATTCTGTTATTTCTATTGTCTTTTCCATTAAGCTTTTTTAAAGTGAAGTGAGGGAGAAAGAATTGGAAGGAGAAATGGCAGTTCAGCCAGCAAAAGAAATTTCAGAAGCATTGTTGACTACCATGGCTGTATCTACCATATTGCTATAATAATCTGTTTATAATTTCCTGATCAGCCTGTGCGGTCCTCTGAAGATTGTGGCCCTAATAAGTATGGCTTGGGTCAGGTATGGTCCTTAGAGATAAACAAGTCAATCTTTTTCCCTCAGCTGCAACCTGTTCATTCTGTCTGTTCATGTATTAATTTAGATATTATAGATTGGAAAAAGGAGAAAGGAGATAGCTTGCTTCAGATAAATTACTTTTAAGGGCAGATCTAAGTTACAATTCCAGGAAGAAAACACTCCTTTTTTTTTTTTTTTTTTTTTTTTTTTTTACATCAGAGTAGGTATTCTAAATCTGTATGAGGAAATTAAAATAAGGTCTTATATTTTGAATTTTTTAAAATGAGATTAATCAATACTAGAATATCTCATCCAAAACTTTGCTACATGCTTCAAAACTGAAGGTTCACAGATGATAGGAAACAAATTTTTTTTCATGTTGCTTTGCAATATCAAATAATATAGCTTTGGGCCATTTCTGATGTACATCATATGGAGCTTCCCTTTTAGCAAAAAAATCTGCAAAAGGATTTTGTCATACAAATTAACATCCTAGGCTTTCTGAAAGCAAAAACCTTTTTCCCTTAAGAAAAATTGAATAAAAAGCCTCTAAATCAAATCTAAATAAAAGAAAGTATGTGTATGTAATAGATTATTTGTACAATATTTTTATGTGTAGACTTCAATGCATAGGACAAAAAAAAATCTTGAAGACATTCTGAGCCACTTAGCTTGGGAAATTGGTGAGGGCCCAGTCAACAAAAGAAACCATGCTGGTGGGATCTCTTGAGTTGGTATAGGATCTCCCTGTGAAGCTCTCTGGAGGAACTTAACCGTCTTAATAAGTATATGACGAAGCTCAAGATAGTTCTCACATTCAAGCAAATAACAAACATTTGGGACCAAAGAAAAATCAGTGTAACAAGTATCTGCTTCCTAAACTGCTGACTAGATACTCTTCAAGCGTATTCTCAGATCAACCTTGTATTTTGGTGAGGTGACTAGCCCATCTCCTGTGTAGTATGATTTTGAAAATAATAGATGAGACTAAACAATAACAATAGAAATGGGGAAGTAAATATTTTCAGTTGTGCCAGCTCTGGAGCATTTGTCATGATGAACTGGTTAAACGGACACAAAAAGGCAACCAAACAAGCTAAAGTTAGTAAGTAATAGGCAGCTGCAGGCTGAAAGCTTGACCAGTTTCTGAAGAGTGGAAAGATGAAAGACAGTAGAAACTTTATTAATATTCCGCATGTCTGTGTTTCCCTCAGAGAGGGTTATGAAGAGCGTTAAGAAGAAGAAATACATTCATACATCCTATATTGTTCACACTTCTGTTGACAGTCTGGACAGCTGGCAGAAGTCAAGAGCTTTATCATAAAATCATAGAAACTTGAGGTTGGAAGAGACCTCCAAGATCATCAAGTCCAACCATCAACCTAATACCACCATGTCCACTAAACCATGTCCTGGAGTGCCAAATCTACATGTTCTTTGAACGCTTCCAGGGATGGTGACTCCACCACTTCCTTTGGCAGCCTGTTCCAGTGCTGATCACTCTTTCAGTAAAGAAGTATTTTTTCATATTGTCGTAGTTCAGCCCTGATCAGGACCAGACTACGCAGTCTGTCTCTCGCTCCCCCCACCCTCCGAGAGAATAGGAGGAGATGATATAGGAAAAACGGCTCAAGGTTTGAGATAAGGATGGGGAGAAATCCTTAAAGTTACCGTCACGGGCAAAACAGACTCGACTTGGGGAAAACTATTCATTTATTTCTAAAATTAGCAGGAGAATGAGACAGGGAACAAGACAACCTCCCCCCACCCCTCCCTCTTCCCGGGCTTAACATTATCTCTACTACCTTCCCCTCCCGAGCGGCACGGGGAGGAAAAGGGAATGGGGGTCGCGGTCAGTTCATCACGCGTTGTTTTACGCCGCTGTATCATTGTCAGGGGAAGAACTCCTCGCATTCCTCCTCTGCTCCAGCGTGGGGTCCCTCCCACAGGCCACAGTCCTTCGTGAAACTGCTCCGGCGTGGGTCATCTCTTCCACGGGGTGCAGTCCCTCTAGAACAGCTGTCCCAGCGGGCCCTCCACGGGCCACAGCCTCCTTCAGGCCTCCACCTGCTCTGGCGTGGGGTCCTCCACAGGCTGCAGGTGGATCTCTGCCCCTCCGTGGACCTCCATGGGCTGCAGGGGGACAACCCGTTCCACCATGGTCTTCACCACGAGTTGCAGAGGAATCTTGGCCAGGAGCCGCATTACTCCTCCCCCTCCTTCTGAACTGACCTTGGTGTCTGCAGCCGTTCCTCACAACAGGCTGGCAGACGTCTCTCAGGATCCTTTTTACATCTTATTCACTTCTCATCTCCTCTCCACTTCTTGCAGCCGGGCCGGGCCGAGTTGGGCCCAGTCGGCTGCCCGGCGGGAGGCCAGAGGGTGAGGCCTGCAAGGCCCATGAGGCTCGCGCCTCCCCCTCTCTGCCCCCGCTCAGCTGCTTCACATCTTCTCCTCCTCTTTTTCCTGTTTTCCCCTACTTAAATACGTTATCGCAGAGGCATTATCACGGGACATTCTGCTACCAATTGGCTCGGCCTTGGCCAGCAGCGGGTCCGCCCTAGGCCCGCCCGAGTCCACTGAACAAAGGGGAGCGACTTCTAGCAGTTTCCTACAGAAGCTATCACCTTAGGCCCCCCCTCACTAACAAAACCAGAACACATATCCAACCTAAACCTCCTCTGTAGCAACTTGAGGCCACTTCTTCTTGTCCTATCACTAGTTATTTGGGAGAAGAGACCAATGCCCGCCTCCCTATAACCTCCTTTCAGGTAGTTGTAGAGAACAATGAGGTCTCCCCTCAGCCTCCTCTTCTCCAGACTAAATAATCCCACTTCCTTCAGCTGGTCCTCATAAGACTTGTGCTCCAGACCTTTCACCAGCTTCCTTGTCCTTCTCTGGATATGCTCCAGCAACTCAACACCCTTCTTATACTGAGGGGCCCAAAACTGCACACAGTATTTGAGGTGCAGCCTCACTAGTGCCGAGTACAGGGGCACAATCACTTCCCTACTCTTGCTTGCCACACTGTTCCTGATGCAAGCCAGAATGCTGTTGGTGTTCTTGGCCACCTGGGCACACTGCAGAGCTCTGACTTTCTGCATTTGCATCAATATGACGAAATCTGTGATCTTCTTATAAACCTTCTTCAAAAAAAAAAATTGGTTATGCATCTCAAAACATAGCACCCAAAAGATATTCAACCACTGTAACTGCAAGAAAACTCTGTACATCTATCTTCTCTTTGGTTTACATCAAGGTAATTCAGAGCAAAAATCAGCCAATGTTTTGAGTACTTATTTTGCTTATTTTTCTTGCTTTTTGGCAAGATACACCACAGTCAATGTTGGTAACAGAAGATCTTGCTTCATCCATTTGCTGTTGAAGATTGGTGGTGTTCAGGGATTTGAACATTGCTGGATTTACTATGAGGTATTAATGGATGTGTAACATAGCAAAATGAGAACTGGCTACCCTGCTTCTCCAGTAAGGACTGCCAAGAGTTTTAACAAACTCTTGAAAAGTAATGAAAATCCACTGTAGTGGTCCTTCCCTAACAGCAAAGATCTGAATTATATCATTGCTTGCCCGGTCAGAGATTTTGTGAGTCCCAGGGCACGCAGCCTCGTATATTGGAAAATGTAGCCCAAGGGGAACACAGCAGCACAAGATGTCCACAATCTTCATGCTCATAAAATAAAGTAAAAAATTTAAATTAAAAAAAAAAAAGAAATGTTGAGGGTTTTGCTTCAGTCACTGAATTTCCCATGTAATCAAAATGTCCAGAAACTTTTCCCAGGAGTATTCAGGCTGCTTCTTCCTTCCTCACACTTGGCAAGAGGGACATAGGGCGTAGTTAGCAGTATAGCATATAGCATAAGGGCATATAGCATAAGGACATAGGTAGTAGCATAGCTGTGGTTTGGTGTACGGGCAACAGAGTGATTTGTATTAATGCTACATTGTGGCAATGTGTAGATTGTGATTGGAATCCATTTGCTTCTTTGTCTTTTGCAGATAGGATGTTTGCTTCCCTAAATGCAACGGAATGGGAACATCGTCTTTCCTGCGACACAGAGTGAGGTCCTGGAATGCCAGCGCTGAGGTCTGCATGTGGATAGAGTTTAGTCCTCTTCCCATTGCAGAGCTGCTCAGATTTACATTAGCATTGTCACTGGAGACGATTTTGGCGTGGTTAGCAAATCTCTTTCTTACTTTTTTACTCTCAAATAGAGAGCCAGATACAGGATTTTTTTTTTTTCATTTTCCATTGTCTGGAATGGAATTCTGGTTTATTTATTTGCATATCTGCTCCTTGCTGTGTGCCACATTTTTGGGTAATATTCCTATGAAGACAAAAATTCCATTGTTATCCAAAATACATAGATTTCTGCATAGGCATTTTTATATTTACAAAACAGAGGAACAGAGCACTCTTCCCTGCCAACACCATGCATGGGAATTGAGCACAATTAATGCCAGAACCAAAACCTAGATAACAACTGCATAGACTGTTGGTATTCTTACTATGTGTTTGTGCAACTAAATTATAGTCACTGCGCGAACCCATTATTTTCATTAGCCTTGGAAGCAACTGGGTTTTTCATTTTATTAAAATATTTCTGTTACAAAAATTGACTTCTCAGATATAAAATTATCTATTTAAAAAGTAGGTTAAATCTTTGTAATCAGAAGATAAATGTGATCAGTAGTTAGAATACTACCTAGAATGTGTGAAGTATTTTTGTAAATTAACAGTCTAGAATGCATCTCACTTAATAATCACCATCTAAAAGGTAGGCATGACATCTAAGCACCCTTCACCTCAGTAATGGGACAAAGGCACCTTCTGAAGAGAAACAGACATCCCAGACTGTTGGGATGGATCGCTTCTTCCCAAGTGCTTGTTTCTACAGATTACTGGTAGAAGGTGATTGGTAGTTTCCCTCAAATACTTTCCCCTTAGGTGAAGTGAATCCTGTCTGAGATTAATAAATTCAGAGAAATATTGGAGGGGAAAAAAACCAAAACCAGATCTTCTGCAATGCAGGGCATTTGTGTGCCTTCCCACAAGTAAAATTATGCTTTGGATAATAAATGTTCCTATAAATATCAGGTAGCTGTGGGAATTTTTGAAGATTGTATGTTGCTGGAAGGGTAAATAGAGACTGGCTGCCAACACTAGCAGGATGGTAATCTTTCTCTCCACAAAAAAACTTGTAAGTTGCTATTCACACGTGAAACATTGTCAAGAACAACATTTAAGAATCAAATATAATGGAAACTGAATTGAAGCGATAAGCTTAATATACTGGGTAGATTTCAGTAGTGAACAAAACTAGATCCCACAAGACCCTGGGAATTCCTTAATGTTCTGTAGTGAAGTTCAATTTCACCACATAGCAAATTAATACAACCTTAAAAGGAAATTTAATTTTTACTTCAGTCTCAAATGACCCTTCCCCCCGGCCGTTAGCTAGCCTTATTTCTTCATGCCTTCTAGGATAAGTAAATATTCAGAAACTGATGCTTTAGGAACACACCTAAAGATTTAGGAACTTAAGAGTTAGATGGTTTAATATTGAACTGCTAAAGCCTGGTTCCTGAACTGCACCCATCCTCACACTGCACCTGAGGACGAATACCCGGCCCTTGAACTCATACTCACCACGCAGACTCCTCGAGCAAACCAAGAGTAATTTCTGAGGTTTCATGCGAAACACAGCCCACCTTGAAGTGCTTTTTGCAGGGCTGTACAGAGGCACTGCTATATACTCAACTTCTACGGTCTGTAACCATTCTTTGAAGAGGTACGTACAGTTCTCTCTTCCTTTTGTTTTGCCTGAGTAAAACTTTTTTCCTCTCAAAACATAGGTAATTTCCTTACTTTTACACCTTTGTTCTATAGAGAGAACAAAAGTTCTCTCACTGTTAAGTGAGAGAAAGAAATTCAAGTATGTCTTCAGCTTAACAACTCTGCACCCATCTTTTAGGAAAATGCTCTCACCACAAAGCTCAGAAGAAGAGGAGTGCTGCAAACTGCTCCAGCTGAATCCAATGTGCAGAAAGCAGGTAATAAGGAAATATTACATACTTTTATTTGCTCAGATTATGCACCTGGAAAAAAATTACAAATCTTGAGGCTCAAGATGGCTTCATCAAGGCTACCAAGACAGAAACAAAAAAAAAATCAAGCACATTTATGTTTCACTTGTTTTGATACGGTTTAATCATCTTAGAACATCTTGCCTTTTTTACTAACAAGAAACCTTTTCCCCAAATTCGTCTATTTTCCCACCTATGTTAACGTGTCTCATGGAAGACACCTACTTCTGCTTCCAAACCTTGTCTTTGATACCTTCAATAAACTCAGGAAAAAAGGAAGGCAAAGTTATTTGAGCTACAAATTGTACAGAAGGAGCTCAGTAACCACAGGGGTGATGTGTGTGGTCTGGCCCTGTCTCCCATGAGTGTGTATGCATTAAAAGACACAGGTTGATAAGATACAGATATATAAGGTATTTTACATCAAAAGATACAGGTGAAAGATACTTGTATCAATACCTAAACTTGTATGTTATGTTTAATTCTGGAGCCCTGCCAAAATTTGCATCCCATTAAATCAATCTTTAATAAATATTTTGTTACTAGAAGACTGAGAAAATATCATCAGATGTTAAGGGATTTCCTCAACCACTACTTGTTGATATTGCTATCACTGTCCTAACTTTGCTCAGTGTGCCTTAGAAGTCCTTATGCCAAGTGATCTTACCTCTTTCCTTATGAGAAAACTTCTATATTTTTACAGAGAAAAGCAAAGATAAATATCATTTTCCCTCCATTTTCTTTGTGAGCATGAAGCTTATCAAGGGATTAGAGGAAATACTTAAAGACAACCGCTGCCCCAGCGTTTGCTGTGTGTCATTGGTAGCTAAATAAGTGGAACAGGAATAACTTATAAACTCAGGAAAAATCACTGTTTGACACTCTACTCTCTCAATGCATATATTCAAGAGAATTGCTTCTCTCCAGGAAGGATTACAATTTTTCCATTTGCATTCTCTGATTCCTAAGAGGTGCTCATTCTGGAGCTGTAGTGAGACATCGCAGCCCCTGAGGGCAAGCTCTGTGTTCAGGGAGATTATTTACTTTTCCTTTTACTCTGAAGTGAAAGTGCAATGCCAAGTATATGGCTCTAAATTTTCAGCTACAGAAAATCAATCTGCATACCTGCATCCAAGAATCATCATGGCAGCGGCATGAATGCACCGGCAATTTCTTGCAGAGTAAGAGTGTAGTCTTCACTGACACTTTACTAAAAGAAAAAAATAAATATATATATATATATACCAAATGTAAAACTCAAGTTATTTTGGAGGAAAGTATAATTTTTTACAGAGTAAATTGCTGTATCAAATTCATAAGCAACTTCAAAGTCTACCAGAGTAAATCCTCTTCAGGCACAAATGAAGAACAGACAGCAGCAGCCAAGAAAGAAAACCCTCCCCTAAAAAGCCTTGTTATGACGTTACCTTAACTGTAATGTTATCTTAAATATGTTACCTTAATGTTGCACGATGTTACCTTAAATATAACCAGTACTGAAAGGTACCTGTTAAAACAAGCTTCCAATATAATCTTGCCAATCACAATAATGCTTTGCGCAAATGGCAAATGGCATTTGTTTAATGGACAATTTATGCTCCATTTTCTTGAGCAAGTCCAGCAGGAGCTGATCCTCAGTTGACATTCACTTGGTTTCTGCCACTCTCCTACCAATGTATTATTACACAGAATCATGAATGTCAGTGTACTGATAAATATAAAGACTTTACAGGAAAGAAGACTAGTTATATTTCTAGATAGTTACCATCTACACTTTGAACAGATGTTACCGATGATCTTTGTTTTAGCTTACAGACCAGGGCTTTGGAGAGGTCTACTCTCAAATGTCTGCACAAAGGAATTGGTGTACTAGCATTGGAGTCTGCAACAAACACGGCTAGTTTGTGGGTTATGAGATTGTGAGATCAGTTATATGAATGGAGAAATTTTGTTTCGCTCTTGTCCCATTTAAGCAATTCCTTATCCTAGAAACAAATCCACTGTTTTCACCATGGACTTCTGTGCCACAGACGGCTTCCAAGCCTGCCATTCCCATCTGCAGCAACTCCCTTAATGCACAGCTGGGCTCTGTTCATGTAGTGTCACAAAAAAAAAAGAATATCTGTTACATCCAGAAAGGACCAGGATAAATGCAGCCTAAAATCAAAAGCTAGGGTGTTCTTTATTTGATCGCAAATTATTAAAATAAGCTCTTGTGCACAACAAGTAAGAGGATGTCAGACTTCACTTGTTTTTTAAAATCCTGGAGTTGGTGATGACTTTTCTTCCCAGTCAGTCGCTAGTTGTACCCTCGTAGTGACTATCCGTGTGACTACTATCCTGAGCTCTTCAGACTGTGCCTGTGTCAGGCTTCACTGCAGTTTAAAGCAAGTTCTAATCAGAGTACAACTGATGCATTTAAATATGAATCACTACATTTGGGTAGAATGAGCATGAAAATCAGTTCATTTACATTTTCCAGGCTACTCAAGTCACTAGACAAGAACATTACTTGTATAGAGATTCTTGAGTCAAATGAATGTGTTAGTCAGCATGTTCCTCAACATGGCATTCAAAAAGTTATTTCTTAGACTATCTTCCAGCTGTTGTATAATATTTCAATTTCATTTATAATATGTGCAGTCACACAAATTCTGTTGACGTCAGTTGTAGCTCACTCCTTATAATTAGTGCATAATACTCTTCTCGTGTTTAACCAGGGAAGTGGAGGAACTATTAATTTTTCTAAAATAATTAAGTTGTCATCAAAATATAATGAAGATAAGAAAATTAAACAAACTTTCTTATGAGTCTGAATGAAACTTAAACTGAAAAAAAATAGATTACTATCTACATCTGGGATTTTTTTCCAAAAGTAAATAACCTTATTTATAAAAAAGACAGTTCAGCTGGTGCCTTGACAAGTGTGTACATCTGTCACATTAGGAGCAACACCCAAACACTTAAATAAATGAATAATTAAGGATATCATAAATCTTATGCCACCCACATAATTATGTTACTGTAGTAATTTATCACTGCATAAAACAACAGACTTGGAACTGATTCCTCTGGTGCAGAAGTACCAGAGTGCTGACATCCAGCTTAAAACTACCTTTGTCCCCCATCAGCCCTGTCCTGAGTCTGAAATCAATAAAATTCACTTTGAAATCAATGGAAAAACTCTCATTGGCTCTAAAAAGCCTCAAAATAATGCATATCTCTTCACAGATGAAAGATAGGATCTAGCCTATTACTCTTTCTCATGCCTATTCTAAGCTTGAAGTAGTAATTTTAATGTCTCTATCAAAACCAAAGCAAAAATCTAGTGTGCTGGTTCTAAATGTTATTACAGTAAAAGATAAAATTATGCCGGGGGGGGGGGAATGTATGAAGGTGTTTGATTAATTAATTCTCAAGAAGGGGCTCAGAAGCAGCACAATCAATGCACAACTCACCGTGCAAAAGCTTCCATTGGTCATTTGTTTAAACCTTTTGTGAAACTGCTTTGATAAAACTGTGCTTTAGGAAGAAATTTAAGTGCTAGTGCCAAGACTAAACCATAGACACTTCTTTTTACTTAAGCCTTTTGGAGGATTGAAGAGCATCTATTTTGCAGAAGAGCATCTGAAAGAGTTTTCTTCAAAATACATTTCTTCTTCTTCCAATTACCAAAAAAAAAGACTACTTTTCATTGTTGCAGAAGACCAAATTGGTATCTTTTGGCATGACCACAGGCGTGGTTACATCTTGCAGATAACATCTGTGAGAGCTGCCAGATCTTGTAAGGACAGAAAATCCAATGACTAGAAGCATTATTTGTTTGACTGACTTTGAAGAACCCAATGATCCGTGAGCAGACAGAAACAAAAGGCTCATTTGCAAGGTACAGCCTTGGGTATGTGGGGCTTTTCTGTGCACTTAGTTTCAGGCCCAGTTAGCCCAGCATATACAGCTGACAAATTGCAGCCTATTTTCCAACTTCTAAATAGGGAAAAACTCAGGACCTGATCCAAATCTCAGTGAAGTCAATGGGCATCTTTCCACAGACTCCAATGGACTTTGAACCGAGCTCTTTGTTCCAAACACTGCTAGTAAGCAAAGCTGTGAGAAAGTATTATGAGTTCTTGCTGTACTGAGCCTATTCAGGAAAAAAAAAACCCTAATCTATCCACATGTGAGTGTGTGGGTGTGTATACAAATTACATACAAACAAGAAAAAAAAACATTTTCATAAGCAAATTGCTTTCCTTATGTGACTCTCTCCTGTCCCAGCTATTTTTGACTGAAAGTACTATAAACAGAGCAGGAAAGATATTTGTATCATTCAGACAAGGATTTCTCTTGGGTCAGCATAAGAGCAGACAGAATTAAGTCTCCTCTTGAGTGAGGCATGGGGTATGTCTTGGTCTCCTCATAAGTGCATGCAACCTAAGCTTTCCATGACCCCCTTGGTTTTGTTGTCACCTATTCACAACTACTTGACACCACTTGCACTGGCCTTACATTCCCTCCCCACCTCCAAATGGCTGGTGGCTCCTTGCTGTTCCTCCCTTGTACATCACTGCACCCAAATTCCACCTAGCCTTTGGAAAATCCTGCCTGTATGCTGAACAAACTGTCTCTGTATCTCCAGGGCAATTCTTAATGACTGAGAAGATGAAAGAAAAAAAAAAAAGAAAAAAAAAAGCCATTGGAATTTTTCCATTAATTCTCAATGAATTTCCATTGAATCTGTCCATCTCTCCCTTCCAGGGTCCAGCTCACTCTCTTTTAGCTGTATCTGCAATGGAAGATCTTTGCAAATGAAGACTTAACCTTGTCCGGTCTATTACTCCTTCATTCACTGCCAGACTCCCTTGATTCTCATACAGTGTAATTAATTTTTTTTTTGCTCAACATATTCATACTATGCAAAAGGACAATTTGAGGACTCTGCATTAACTTATCTTGGAAAATCATTTTACTATGCCATAAACGAAAAAGAAACGCTATCTACACAAGCAATGTGTGAAAAGAGCAGGTCCTCAAATCTGCTGCAATGGCAACCTCTTTGTGTTTGTCTTGCAGAGCTAGTTGGTAGGTACAGTGTTAGCTGCAAATATGTAAGTTCTGAGTTGTAACCTAAAAGGAGATTCTGTTTCAGCCTGAGTTTTGGCTGTAAGAAATAATGCACTACACCAGGGATCTTGTAATTCATCCTGAAACCTCCAAAATTCATCAGCTTCACTGCTGTTTCTCATTCTGTTCTTTTGTTGTAGAGCTACAGACTGCTCCCATACTCTCAATAGATATGTGATTGAAGGTGCTGAGTACAACTGTAATGCAGGCTGCTTCTCAGTGTGATAAATCAGGCTTTGTTAATGTCTTCCATACAAGAGTTAATTCAGTCAAGAGTTCCACAATGTTATTGAGCAGGCAGCAATCTTCCTGATCAAAACTTAGTGAGCGAAAGCTCATTGTTGTATAGGATTCAGGGATTTGAGGTTGATTATGTGGGGGGCGGGGAGGGTGTTGGACTTTCCTTATTATCGTGTCACTGCTCCAGATCTCTGTAATCTATATTTGGTTTGTTCTTTAAGGGCACCTAAGCGAAAAAGATCTTTCTGGACAAAATTATCTGAGAGAAACCTGGATACAGCTAAAGACAACGGGAATTTTGCCACTGAACTTACTGAGACCAATGTTGCGCCTCAAGGACTGTAGTTATCTTGCAATACTGTTGGACCTGTTCTTGTTACATCTGATCAGAAATTTCTTGTTAGGGAAAACATAGGAGCTAAAGCACTTATCTATACTGGGTCCCCTCCAGTACCAATTTCCTTTTAGCTTCCAAGCAAGGCACGAAATATAAAAATGAGCACTCTTCTCACCTTCTGGACAGCCTCCCAACCATCTGTCTAAAAACCCACCATGTAGAAGCTTGAAATCTGTCTTTTCTTATTGCACAGGTAGCTTTCCTTACGGCCTGAAAAGCAAGTTTCACATGTTGAGTGGAACCACAGTATTGAGACTTCCCACAGTGACTTCTCCTGTTCTGGGGCAAGACTTTTCTCACATTGAGGCCGAAGGGAATATTCGACACCCTAAACCTTAGGCATGTGGAAGGTGCCTAAACGAGGATCCAAAGAACAATGTGTCATCTCTGATAGTTCCAGAGGAGGGTACAATGCACGTAAGTTAGGCACCTACCTCTCTTCATTGACTGTAAAATTGACTGTGTTCAAAGACAAGGGTAACATTTACTTCCACACAAGCAACCAAATGCAGATTGTGATCAGTAAACCATAAACTGTTGAAAAAGGTCAGAATTGAGAACAACCCAAAAGTCTGAACAGTTCTCGAAGCTATTCAAATCCCTTTTATCTACTAAATTGGGTTGGACAGTCTTGTGAGAACTGTTTTTTTATGAGTTTTTTTAGTTCTTTCTGCTTCTGGATAAGCTGTAAATAGCCTGAGAAAAGGCTTTCTCATAGTATTTCGACTATTCCCATTCCAGTCCCAAGAGACCTGGGGCAGTGTGAAAACAAAGATGTAAAACAATTTTTAAGGTTGCCTAAAAGCTTGAAGATGAAAGAGAGGTGCATGATAAGAATGTTGAGGAGAGGGGAGTAAGGTTGATGATGAGGCCATTTTTTTTTTATGTGAGATAACTCCCCTAGTATAAGAAGTTGGGATGACAGTTGACAAGGCCATAAAAATGCAAGAACCACTCTACTCAGACCAAAGATTTGGCTAGCCTGGTATCTGACCAGCGGCACTCGCCAAGTTAAAGTACAAGAACAGGACAAATACATATTCATACCTCCCTGGGGCTGCTCCCAGTGGCCTGTGTTTTATGGCTTTCTTGAGTGGGTAATGGTGTCCCAGTGCCAAGCACTGCTTATTCAGGAGATGGGCTAAGCAGCCCATTCCCATGGGGTGCAGGAAGATTGTAGCTCCTGCACATCTTCTTTCTACCTGCGAATTCACCACCCACCTACCAGCAGCTTTCCTCATAAGGCACAATCAACCCTCGCTGCTCTGAGCTCATCTTTCCCTGTACAGCAGACAGTTCACAGAATGTGAGCATCTTACCTGCAAAGAATATTAGGATGAGATTTGTCTTATTTACACTAGCCTATAAAACAATTCAAAATCTCTAGGGGAAATGAGGGAGGGGTAGAGGGAAAGATCGGAGACGAATCTCCCTCCCATTGACTGCTACTGTCAATAACAGCTAATTTCTCCCTGTATTCAGGCCCTGGCTTGTGCAAACAAACACAGGAGGAGAGCTCTGTCTCCCAGGTGACAGGCATCAACACAGAGAGAGGAAGTGATGGCAATGAGGAGGCAGAATTACCTGTCAGGACACTATTTCATCAGGCACATGTGTGTGTGTGTTTCCTGCGAAGACGCTGGCCCCATAACATCCATCAGCACAGCTCACCCCAGCCCCACGGCCACCGCTCGCTGCTCCCTGGGAGTGGAAGCGTAAGCCTGAGGACAGCAGAGCGTGCCTAGGGCTGAGGGCCGCTTTGGAAGTGGATAATTGCATGGAGCATTGTGCTAACAGCAAATCCCAACGATCTAAGAAGCTATTACAGTCTTTTAAATCAGGATTAAGCTTCATGAGGCAGAAGAGAAGGGACGAGACTGGTTGATCTTAATCCAAAACTTTTATTACCGTGTAATATATCTGCATATTATAGGAGATTATGTTACTACTAAAGCAGAAATCACAAAAAGTCCTGTCAGTAAAAAGGAGGCAACATTTAACTTATTCCTGTTACAAGTGCGCTTGCTATCCTGGTACATCAAGTGGTTCCCTTGTGGAGAATGGGGCGGGAAAGGACTCCCTGAGTTGCTGTAAATATTAAAGTAGACAAAAGAGAATATGTAGCCATAAGAGGTACAACTTCTATCCTTGCATAGCTGACTCAAGAAGGTAATGTCAGCAGAATTAAGAAACTGAATAAACCCCATGGCATTTATAAAATCCCACTCAGCAACACAGCGGGGTGCAGGAATATACTCCTTACAGACAAATTGTCCTTCCTTTAACAGCTAGGCAGCTGGCCAGCGGGAATTACTAACCTCATTAATATCTCGTGTTTAGTCCTAGCTTATAAATAGAGCCGCAATTATGTATATACATGGTCTATGAACCAAGTGTTCTTATCGCTGTTTCCCTCCTGTCCTCTTCTCCAGTCTCTCAGTTTATTTCATTTGTTTATTGTGTCTGAATTTAGACTGTTAGCTCTACAGATCAGAAACATTTGTTTGTAGTTAGCATGAGAAGATGATCTTGTTCTGACAGCAGCTGTTGTAATATATAATACAAATGTCACTAATTTGTTAATGTTGTTAATCTGTTTGACAAAATCCTTTTGCAGCTATTTTACTGACAGAGGAATAAGCACTCTGGTGAGCAATATCTGGATTAGAGCACTGGAGAGTCAGGCCAGAAGCTACAGCATACTCTCCCCTTTTCCTCCTACCTTCCTTAGATGATTTACGCTGCAATCTCAGCTGTCCTTGTGGCTCTCAGTTCCGTGTGATCTTGGACTAAAGGCAATTACTCGTTCCTGAAACCAGCTCTCTTTATGATCACTTCCTCTTCTAGGTTGGGGAAGATACCAGCGATATAAGTGCTTACTGTGAACAAAATTCTTTCTTTTTTTTGGTAGATCTACTAAAATTGAACAATCAGCAGAAAAAAAAAAAGTCAAAAAGCTAAGTTTTTTCTTTCTTTCATATAAAAAATTTAAACTAAATCTTTTCATTGTCCGTCAACAAGATGTTTCATTTCAATATCACGCACCACCCGGAACTGTGACGTAATGAAAAGATGAGTGTGACATTAGCCTTTGTAAAATGGGAGGTAGGGCATCGCACTTGGTCAGAGCCCTAAGGTTGACTTCTCTGCTCTTTTTAAAAGGTTCCCACTTCCCCACCATGTTCCTGCCCTGCTCTGTATGTCGTGCTTCAGTGACTTCATTACTGTGATTAGTATTTTATAGTTATTGGTGGAATATCAACAGGGGAATGAGATGCTTGGAAAATGGAAGCAGTGGATGCAAATCTCTTAAGGAGAAAGGGGAATTTGATGTGTACTCTCCATTCCTTGGGTAAAAGCCTAGCTGCTGTATCAAAGGATACAACCACTTCCAGCATTTTGTGAATCTAACTGATGATTTCTGTTTCACTGTTTTGATCAGATTAGCTGTAAAATAAATAGAAAATAAGTTATTAATAGCTTTTTATAATATGCAATAAGTGTATAATGAGTAATAATTTTCATTAACATTTTTCTCTGAATTCAGTCTGCAATTACAAGTGATTTGGGGTTATTTAAAAGCATATTTTCTGGTTAATAAATGGAAAAAATCATCCAGTGCTAACATTACCTAGAGACGAACATAATCCTCCCTTAGCTAAGATGATGTTTTCAGACTGTTGTTGGATTCTTCATGATTTCATGTTGCAGATGAAACACGATAATGACTGTGCTGCAGAAAAGCAGTTAAAAAACATCTTGTAGCTGTGAATTTACACAGGACAGTAAAGCTCAGCTGCACCGACTTCTTGTGTAGCATCTCAGTGCAATCCTGAGATTTTGCAGAAGTTTCTTGATATGTTCCACATTAATATTTCAGAGCATCTGAAAATGTTTTTTACTCTATACAAAATGGCAGTCAAGACATAGCATGCAACTAATGAAACAGCAACCAACGATCCCTAGCCATCAGCAATCCAGCAAATCAGTACATTTTTTTTTTCTTTGAGAAGGATTACTATAGCCTGAAGTTGTGAAAATGAGTCTTGCAACAAAACCATCTCATATTACTTCAAGATATCTACTTAATTCCCCTTTTGCTAGCTTGTCTTCTTCCTACACCCCTTCCTTTGATTTCAGACAGGCTGTGTGAGCAAAATTTTAGGGCCAGCTAACAGATGTCTTCATATAAACCTTCACTTAGGGAAAAAACAAAACACATTGACTGTGTCCATACAAACAGCTTGGCCCATTCTTGAACTCCAGAAAGTGCTTTAAAATGATTTGTAGTCTTTCATAAAAGTAATCAGTTCACTAAAAACTTGAGTCCACCACTTGAGCTCTGCTTTTTGGTATTACTGGACTAATGATGAAGGCTGAAGTCTTGGCTTGCTATGTGGACATAAAAAACAGTTGGGATGCTGGCTGTCACGGGAAGCATCCACTTCACACTGACACTGTGTACACACGGTCCTGCTCTTCTGCGTTCTCCTCCTCTTCCATCCCCGGTTGCAGTCTCACTCCAGGGCTCAGGATGGACACAGGTAGCGAAAGAAAGGTTGCTGGTTTGCACCTGGAGCTGGAGAAAGTGCTGCTGCATTGCGCTTACAAATAGCACCATCTCTTATTTGTTGCACCTGTGTTCTGCCACAACACTGCAGACACATTTTTTTTCTTCTGTATATATGTACAAATATTCAATCAGTTTAAAACAAATAAGCAAAACCATCCATCAGGCATATGTATGTATTTGGGATTACTGTAGAGGTGGAAAGGGTGAAGGAAGTGGATTACTGGAATAGCACTGGTCAGACTGACAGTCTTACAGTGATAAATTAGAATTGTATAAGCCCTCTATAAGAATGTGTTTGAAATCAGTCATTTAAGGCCATGGTTTTGTAGACTTAACTCTAGGTCAAAAAGCATTTTTACTTCTGAAAGCAAATTAACAAGGAATTTTCAGGAATTAGCACAGCAACCTTTATGGAGAATTTAATTACAACTAAAAAATGGGAGTGGAAGTTATGTGAATTAAATAGGTTTATAAAACAATTTTTAAATTATAGAATTTGAAAAGAATGAAATAATTGTGCACAATTTCAAGCTTTTACAAAATTAATTAGCTAAGCATATCTCTATTGTAGATTCCTCTGGAAAGTTTTAAATAAATTTTAAAAATATTATTATTCCCCATTCATAGAAATATTCAGTACAAATTTTTTTACTGACTGAAAATGTTGTGTGCTTGGCAACCTCATTGAGTTAATTGGCACCGCACAGATTTAATGACAATGATTTGAAACCCAGAAAGTATCAGCTCAAGAACAAACCAGAACAGAGTGAAAACAAAGGAGAGCACTCTGTGCAATACCCTTGAAGTGAGAAAATGCCTGCTTTCTTGAAGGTCTTAGGGATGTTCATTTTCCAGATTCAAGACAGAAAACCTTATTTTCCTCCTATTTTGAGCTGCTGTCTAAACTAGGTTCACCACTGCAGTCACCAAACTGTGCTGAGCATGTTTAATAATTTACGGAATAAATTTATGCATACCCGTAAAGCTCTTAACATCTAGACTGCAGGGGTTTTTTTGTTTCATTTAATTCTTCCTCAAAAAGGTACTTACTGTTTTCAGTTCTCTGTAACTCACCAATTACAAATGAAACAGGAGTACACGGACAGCAGATAAAACCCACTCGATATTGTTTTGTGACACTCTAAGAAACAGTTCCAGCACTTTCTGTGTCATACACATCCACAATTATTAACTGTTTAATAATAAGTGTCAATAGACGCAAATGAATGGGCTTGCTTGCTGAAAGTCCATCAGTGTATGATGATAAGGCTAAAGTAGCATTACTAAACACTTCTTCTATACAGCTATGCTGTCAGAAATTAACACAGTTGGAGCTGGTTAACGTTGACCAGCATTTCCCATTTAAGGGTCTCTTTGAGGTTGCCTGCAAAATTTTGTAGAAGAGAATAGAACAGAACAGAATGGAATATTTCAGTTGGAAGTGACCTACAATGATCATCTAGTTCAACTGCCTGACCAGTCCAGGGCTGACCAAAAGTTAAAGCATGTAGTTAAGGGCATTGTCCAAACGTCTCTTAAACACTGACAGGCACTGCAGGGAGGGATGAGGGTGTTGCTTACACTAGTTGCACGTTAAATCTATCATTCCACTGAGAAATTAGAGGGCCTCTGTGGTTTGGAGGATTGTCCTGGCTTCATTCCTAAGTACATCTTCCAAAATTTGAGTACGTTGCAAAGTTCTGAAAAATCGTTTGGCATCGTTTGGCTAGCATTTCATACCTAGGTAACCCTCCCGAGACTGTATTTGTACTCGGTGTGCTGCAATCCACACCCGCACAGCTTGAGCTGTTCTTTCCTTGCAATCGTTCTTTTCTCTTGATGGTGCTGAAAACATTAAGAAGGTCTCGCTGTTCTCTCAATATGCCTATTGTATGGAAGGACAAGTGATGGCACAGGAGAGACAAGGAGAGAGAATGTGCATGAAGCACAGGAGGAGGAAACAGATGAAACAGAGGAAAAAATATTCAGGGTATAATAAAAAAATAATGCATAGTTAGCAAAACTTGGAATCCTGAATATATGCCAAAAAAGCATCTTGAAATCCACTTCCATTGAAGTGACAAACACTTCACTGATATTAAGAGCATATTTATCCATAGGATATCTACTGATGTTGTTTTACCATTTTTGCAAATTGAAATGACATCCAAATCTAACTCATGTAACGATTGAAAAATGAAGCTTTCAAAAGATAAGAAATACAAGACATGCATAGATGTTGTGTGCAGGTGCTAGGGTGAGGTCCAAGTGACCTAAATCTCACTGAAGAACCTAATACTGAACTCTTATTATCGCTGGACTAATGAATCACCCCTTCAAGCCGGCAGAATCAACCCTGTAGTCAAGCACCTGCACACTCAGGATGCAACTGTATGATGACCATGATGGCTATTCCCTCACTATTTTGTTCCTTATACTTACACATTTCACCCCATTTATTGTTCACTTGAATTTCCTTCCTCTCTCCCCCATCCCTCTGTTCATTCCTCTTTCCTCTTTCCTTTGTCTCCCCCTGTCCTCTCTCCCTGCCTCCTTCCCTCCTGTTTCCATGAGTTCCTCACCAGGTGACTGTGACATGCTTTAACACAGAGCAGCAGGAAAAGCATAATGGGAGTGATCTTTGCTTGAATACAAATACCCACATGCTTCTTCCATTCCTCGACTCTTTTTTTAAGATCCCATTTCCCAGACGTTATGTTACGAGTATGCTGCAAAGCAGCACATCAATGCGTGGCCTTCACCATCCACCCAGAGCCATCTGTCTCCCATGCTGGTCTGGGAGGGCACACTCAGGCGTCAGTGGTGGCCGCAGAGCGCTACGGGCACTGCAGGGCAAGGGTCCCTGCCTTTTCTTTGGGTCTGGTCTCATCATCCCTTTTTTAACTCTCCACCCACAAACTTCTCTTCCCTTGATCCTCTTAAAAATATTATCACAGATAATAGCTCTGTCTTGGGACTTCTCAAGCTCACCATGCTAAAGAGGGAAAGACCCTCTCTTTGTATGAAATGTGTGTTGGTTTATTTTCCATTTGACTGTTTACATTCTGATGAGAAAACAAGGCCTATGAATCACTTAGGGACTCTGTTATATTTATCATAGGAACATTTTGGCCAAAAGATCTTCCCAGTACGTCGTTATGACACCTCTGAAACCAGAGCCATCAACCAAGTGATGAGGACAATCAAGAGTTTGCATGTTTGCAACAACCTGGTGGGCAAGGATGCCAGCAGTGAAAAGGCTGCTGCATGATGGAGGTGTGTGTGTGCTGTATTTCATTTTCTGTTTTCGTATTTAAGAATGGGTTGCCTTGTCTTCTTCTATGCAGTTCAGTTTTGTGGGAGGAAATAAGCCACTGTTTTGAGCTGAGGCCTAAACTATAAGGAAAGGGAGGCTTGAGCTATGTCTTGCTTGTCTGTTTTGTTGACTTAGGTAATGGAGGAAAGTGGCTTCCTGGTAGCAGCAAAGCATTAATAAATATTTAAAGATGGTTATGAGGGCTTATGTTTCTGCAGTCACCTGTGACTGAGAAGATCACAAATGTTCTGTCCTGGATAGTGTAATAACAGCTCATCTCTCAGATGTACTCTGCATACATAAAAACCCATAGAAGGTTGCCTGACTGCTGTCACCAAGGGACCATGAGAGGTACTGATGTGTTTTTTGTTGGCTTTAGCCAGGCATAGAGGCTTACTGCAGGAGGTGACATACAGTTCCTAGAGGATCCGGTACACGGGTCATGTTGATAGGCCTGGGCTGAAGGCCTAGGATGTCAGAGAAGTTCTCCCCATGCCGTCCTTCAAAAGAGCTCCGACCATGAAGGAAAAGACTTGTCCCCCTCTTGCTAGCAATCTGTAGGAGCAGACAGGCCCTTGGAGGGAAAGTGACAATAAGCAGCATCACAGAGCATGAAGTTCAGTCTGGCTTCCCCCTCTCTCTGCTACAAAAGTCTGGTTGATCACGTCAAAGGGAGGAGGCTGCACCTGCTATGCCAGGCTTCATGGCAGGTCACAGGGTGGGCAGTATGGAGATGACAGGGTAAGCACTGGAAAGCCCTTGCAGGATGGTAGAAAGGTAGCGGGATAGAAGCCTTTCTGGGAGCACCAGTCTGGCATTCGATGTTGATTCAATTGGGAATGTCTGAAGCACTCTCACCAAAGTTTCTTAAAATTGCAGTTTGTAGGTTGCTAGAAAGTACTGTAGGAAGTTATAAGCAATTAGGCCCCAGGCATTTCAGCATGGAACACAAAATTAGGTCATTAGCTTTTGACCTTCATATCTAGGTCCCTACAAAGAGCTCATAATAATGTAGCACCTCAGCTGGGTGCTGTGAAAATTAATCCATTACATTTGTGAAGTATCCAAATACTCTGAAACCGAGCACATCAGAACAGCTGTTGAGAAAATTGACAAATCTCTGTTCTGAGGAGTGTTTAGATAGCATGAATTAAGCAAGATCTCTAAGGTCACATACTGAATAAAAGTAAAAGGAAATATTACATATCCATGCACTGAATGAGGCAGAGATACTGCAGGAAAAATATGATCATGTAATGAAGGTCTGAATTGTAACGCACACGCCAGAAGGCTAAAAGAAAGTTACAGGCAACCTTAAGTCTTCCATTTGGAAACTTTTGAATGCTTGGCTTTGTGGCTTTGGTGCATCATTTCTTTTGACCTTCCTTCCTGCCTGCCTGCCTGCCTGCCTGCCTTCCTCCCTCCCTCCCTCCCTTCTCCCCTCTCCTCTCCTTGCCTCGCCTCCATTCTCTTTTCCTTACTTCCTGTTGTGGTGGGGGGAGTGAGAGAGTGAGAGAGAGACTGCGTAGTCTGGTCCGATCGGGGCTGAACTACGACACCCCAGCAGGCAGATCAGCACCACACAGCCGCTCACTCATTCCCTCCCCAGTGTGATGGGTGAAAGAATCGAAAGGGTAAAAGTGAGAAAACTCATGGACTGAGATAAAGGCAGTTGAATACATAGAGCAAAGCTACACATGCAAGCAAAGCAGAATAAGGAATTCATTCACTACTTCCATCCGGAGCCAGGTGTTCAGCCATCTCCAGGAAAGCAGGGCTCTGTCATGCATAACAGTGACTTGGGAAGACAAACACCATCACTCTGAATGTCCCCCCTCCCTTCTCCTTCCCCCAGCTTTATGTGCTGAGTGTGATGTCGTATGGTATGGGCTGTCCCTTTGGTCAGCTGGGGTCAGCTGTCCCGGCCGTGTCCCCTTCCAGCTTCTTGTGCACCTCCAGCCTCCTTGCGGGTGGGGCAGTTCTGTAAGCACTGCTCAGCAATAGCTAAAGGACTGATGTGTTATCAACATTGTTTTGGTCACAAATCTAAACCACCATATGAGTTGCTATGAAGAAAATTAACTCTATCCCAAACCCAATACACGTTTTTTTTTCTTTTCCTTTCTTTCTTTTCCTTTATTTTTTTTTTATTTCCATCCTTCCTTTCTCCCCTTTACTTTTACCTCTTTCTCTTTCTGCTATAGCATTTTTAATGTAACACCTTTTCTGTCACCATGAGAGCAACCTCCACACATAAAACTAACAAATTTCTAGAAGGCAAATACTTCCAAGCATCTCAAATTGACTGGATTTTCCCGAGATGTTATCAAGCTTCCCCAGAGCTTGATAACATCCAGAAAAAAAATCAGAATACTCAGATGGTTTTGCTCCTGTGCTGCGCATGTGACTCATCTTTACTGTGTGCTGACATCCAGCATAACTTGGATCCAGGACTTAGAGAACAACAGACCAGAGTGACAGTTCAAGATTGTTGGTTTATGATTCTAAAAGGAATAAAATTCCTAAAACAACAAGAGAGATTTGGGGTCGCTGATCCATACAGCTACACTAAGTGGCTTAGGATATATTTCCAAATTGTAATTGCAACCAGTTGCACAGCGCTAACGGGCAGAGTAATGAAAAAATTAGATAATAGTGCAATACTGAGGTATAGGGTGGGATGAAGAATGAGCTTGTAGCTTGTTTCTGCTCTTTATAATAAGCTTGCTTGTGCGGTGTGATCTGTGTGGTTAGCTCTGCGTTGCCAGGCTGGACAGGGAGGCACAGCAGCAGCACCTCGTGCCCACTCCTGGGGTACGTCACCAGCATGGCCACAGGCTGGCTCCGGGCTCTCTGCCATGCGGGCAGGAGACAAAACACCCTGCGTGCACAGCCATTTCAGGGACTACTGCTTCTGAGCAGCAAAATCACAGCCTCAACCCTACCCTCAGTAACAACAGACATATGTAGAGAGTGTCTGCTGTGTGATGTCAGAGAAGTCACTTCATTTCTTTTGGCCAACTGTTCTTGAAAGTAGGTATCTGAACATCGCCCAACAGCCCCAGGGCTAGGGCTATCACGGGAGGGCTCTCCAATTTCCTCCTTCAGCACAGACTTCCGATGTAACTCTGAACACATCATTTGGGTTTGGTTGCAAGAAAGGCTCAGATAGCCTCATGCTGTGTCTTGCAATGCCCAGCTCATAAGTTCCTGGTTGCCAAAGCACGAATCAATAACACAAAGATAAGTTCTAGGTCTCTCCAATGCACAAAGAAAGCACAAACAGGATCATAACTGGCAACGCATGAAGCACAGGCTTCCTGGAATAGCCAACAGGCTCTAGGGAGCATATTTTGGATTCTACCTCATGTTAGGTCCTTGCTCTGAGCTGCAGAGAGGTACCTCTGTTAAGACAGAAATAGTCCAGCTAGCTCTATCACCTGGTGTGTCAAAACTCTTTAAAAATTGTCTGGGCAATATGAATGATTTTTTACAGCTGTTACCATGCTCACTGCTATCGTTATCTCTGAGATCCAGATTTAGTTCCTTCCTCTGCTGTATCTTTCACATCTCTGGAAGGGCCTTAATTAGCAACTTAGGGAATTCTTTCTTTCCCTGGTGAAGCTCTACTGCTTTGTATGAAGCAGGGGTTCATGGGGTAAGAGACAAAGTACCCAGTTTTTAAATCTGGAATGTCATTTGGAACAATCTCTCCACCAAGCTGCTTTGCTCTATTGAGACCCAAGATGCTGCAGGATATTTGCAGAAGCAAAACACGGTGAGGCAGGGAAGCTGACAATCAAGAACGCAGAACCTGTGAGGTTTTGACGCCTTCAACAGTGAGCAATGGCTGAATTGGAGTTTTGGGAATCACAGTTTTGTGTTTGCCCTCTATATTCTACACAATGGCTTTTTAATTTTATTTTTATTTTACTAGTTTATTCTTTTTTCATTTATCTGTTTGAGTCTCAGTTTCTCATCTATGTAACCAGAGGGATGGGCCTACCCTAACTACCAGCTGAGCTCTGAAAGCAAAGGCTGCACAGGTTTTGAGTTGTCGTATTTAGGATCACACAGCTAAGGTGGATGCTTAAAGTAAAGCTAAAGCTGAAGATGCACATTCTTAGAGCAGTATAAGTCAATTCTCTCACTTAAAAAAGGTGATATCCAGAAAAATATTTTTGGCTAATTCCATTTGTTGGTTCTTGACAGTGGAGTTTTATATGCGGTATGGTATACTGAGGAAAGAGTTTTTTTGCGTTCCAGTACAAACCCACCAGACCCACACCACCTTTATTACTGTGGAAACAGAGACACTAAGTTGCTAAAAATTTTATTGAAATAGCTGAATCAAAAAAGGAAGAATTCCATCAGACTATCACTCCCCACACAGGAGAAGAATGGAGTAATAGTTCAGGCCTTGATATGAGTAAGATAATTCACGGAAGATAGAAATGTTACAAATGTTCTAACCATGGGAAAAATGTCAGTGGGTACTTCACCTTATTAGGCAATGATGAATGCGCTCCTCCCTCAAGATTCTTCTTCCATGTGAGTTCCCTGCACTAATGTTCTCACTTAAAGCTGAACACAAATCCTTAAGAAACCTCTTCTCTTCCATTGGTCCTGCAATTACTTTTTTTTTTATTTTGTGGTTGATCCTATTTAGATTTTTAAATTCTAGGAGTCTATACTTTTCTCTAGAATAAAAGTTTTGTACTTTGGTGGTTTCAGTAGCAAGTTTTTAGGCAATTGAATCAATTACATTAGATGCTTAAGGAAAACCTCAGCTTTTCCTGTAGGATTTGCTCTGCTAGATAACACAGGCTGAAATACAATTTCCTCTGTCTATACTATATAGGATTTGATGAGGTTGGAACTGAAAAAAAAAGCTATATCCCCTTTTATTCTAATATGGGCAGACTCTAAGGTCTGTCTGGAAAGATTAGTAGAACAGTGACATATCCTAGATCAGAAGTGACATCTCAAGACCAAAGGCAGTGAAAGTAGAGCTATTGATAACAGAAGGGATTTTCTTGCAAGCTAACGAAAACATTCTGCGTTTTCATGGCTCTTTGTTATTCATTACTTAACTTCAGGAACTGAACTAACCCTTTAAAATATATTTGGCATTCATCACATTTGAAAAAAGGTATTAACAGATTACAACGCACACCTTTATTTTCTCAAAATAATGATCCAACAAAACAAGAGAAGAGTTTATATTTATGGATTTTTTTTAAAGTTACAGGGGAAAAAAGAAAAGACAAAACTCTGAAATGATCCTCTACTCCAATTCCCATTTTTGCAAATAGCAGATAGGGGATACATATCAGCAGTGTGATCATAAAGGGCTCACAGTATTAGGAAACCAGACACAATTTTTTGCAGACTACCTTTAAGAAAGGGCTTCAAATTTGTAGCCAAGTACTTCCAGTAAACCCCTTCATCCTAAACATTAGTATGGGAGTTCATGAGGGATAGGAAGTTTTCTTGCCTAAAAGGCTGAGACTCCTGTCAACATATGCTTTACAGGCTATAACTCAACAAATGTTTCTCTCCATGTTCAGCAAAATAAAAGTATTATAAAGAAATGTGTATACAAATATGAGTGTAACATGGCAATTTCAGGGTAATACTCTAGAAATTGGAACTATGAAAACAATTTTTATTACTATTTTGAGGTCAGTTGATGTGAAACTGAAATAACCTAATCAAAATTATGTTGACACAGTTATTTTAATACAGCTTGTTTTCATATCTTTATGCATTTGAGGACAGGAAATGGTGGAAGATATTTTACTAGTGGGGTGGGAAGTGGAGGATATCTTACATACCAAGTTCATTTACATGTGTTCCTATGCATATACAATGAAGTAAAGAAATAAAAACCAGTAAATTAGAAATACTACAATCTCATTTTGGAAACTACTAAAAGAAAATTTACTTTTTGTTTAGTTAGCAATTGGAATATACACAAAAGAGAGGAATTGCATGTTTCCTGGCCTACTGGTTTGTTTGGGAACGCAGTAACTACATTTGTTCAGGCTTTCCTCAGTATTTTGAGCAGATGCCACAACTTAATCTCAAGGAAATTTTACGAAGAGCATCTCATCATTTTCTGTAGCCTAGGAGACCAAATGCTGCCTTCAGGCTCAGGAGAGTGGAATCCAGCCCCTGGCCCATGGACTGACCTCTGGAAAGCCACGTCACATCTCTGAGAAACTTCAGCTTTGTGACTTGTTTGAGCTGGCTGGGGTCTGATGAATGTCATGCACAGAAGTACAACTTCAACATGAAAAACAAGTGCTCCCCTGTAGAATAAACTTTTTTTCTGAGAGATGGGCTTCAACCCCATCAGGTGAAGAAGAATTATGCTCCCCTGCACATTGATTGGATACTCTTAATTGCGAGGTTCTGAAGCAGAATGATAATTTTTCCTCTCAGTGGACTCTACCTAAGGGAAGTCCAAGCGATGAAGTGCCTGTCTGAGACACTGAGAACCAGTGCTCGTGCTAGAGCGACAGAGAAGTCCTAAGTCAAAGATCTCTCTTCAGTGTTTTCTAGAGGCTGGTTTCAGCTGTCCCCACTCATAGTGCTGGCTGTTGCAGTTCTGAGACGTGCCAATTTCCCACATTCACTTCATAGGCTCTGTTATTACTTCGCAATACAACTGATTAATGGATAGGGACAGGAAAAAGCAATGGAGAAGTGTCTGAGAAACCATCAGAGATGTTTGTAACTGGGGACAAAGAGAACTGGTGTGGCATGATTTGACTCAGGATGAACAGGAACAACTAGAGGAAAGAGCTTTACAGAGCTCTGTAAGTTGTATGAAAGCTTTTATTTGATGGAATAGGAAAAGAAGTTGCATTGGAGGTATTTAGAAATAAGAATGACATGGTCAAAATTTTTGGCATCGCAGAAGTCTATGCACAGTTGTATAAATTGAGGAGAGGTCAAGAAGAAAACCAAACAGCTAAAGAGGAGGATCAGAGGTCAAAGTAAAAAACAAATTCTCCTAGAACTGCTGTCTTCTGCTCTGGTAGGCCCTCCCTACAGAGTACTCAGTGTATTCAGTACCCTTTTTGAGGCACTTCTTAAACTTTCTTATGAGAAGTATTGCACATGGAAGCACAAAAGAGAACATGAACTTTATCACCTTATAATCAGACTTATTTTTAAACAAATAAAATGTTTTAAAGGAGAGTATTTTTATATGAATTAAATACTTGGAGTACTATAGAGCAAATTGCTAAAATGAAAATTTTGTAATACTCATTCTGTCGTAACTTTATGTGAAATAGGTTAGTGCAGATCAGGTAGAGAGGCATGAAAGCCATCCAGTGGCTAACATTTGGTCCCATAATCAAGGATCGGTGACAAAGTCTTTGAACAGAATATCTGCGCTATTTCATTTCATCTGAAATGAGGAATTGGAAACAAAGATCTACATATGAAATACATTCAGTAATGTATTTAATTTTATTTGACCTGGTACCCAATTATATGTTTTAAAATCTAGGCGTTAAATTCTGCATTTTCAGTTCGTGGATGGAACTGGTTTATAGCTGTTTATCTGATTTGTTTATAATTCAGTAGGAAGGATTTGGAAATTAGATTTATCTTTCAGAGAAAGTTATTATAGAGGAATGAAGCAGTTTGGAATAGAAATAATAAACAAGGATATGTATTCATCTTAGCAATCCTGACATTGCAGGAAATTAATTTGTATTTCTGTTTCTGGGTAATTCCAGAGAAAACTTTACTAAATAATACATAGCTTGTTACTGAAATACATTTTATAAGTATAAATATTTGGAGTTAACTAAACAGTTTGATCATTTCTATTGGGACTTAATCCAGCCTTGTGATGTTTAAGGTTGCTTAGTTTTCACCTTGCAGCACGTTTTTAGGACGGGTTTCTAAAATCAGAGCCAAAGTCTAGAAACACGTTGGCACAAGCTTTTGGAAATCAGTGTCTTCCAGGAACATGAACAGGAACTGGCAAATCTTCTCATCAGGGCAGTCTACAAGTGCCAGGATAGAGCCCAGAATTTTCTAAAATACATTTTTCTTTTGTCCAGCAGCAATTGGTGTCGGGTCTTATAGGACTGTTTCCTTTTAAAACTTTCCTTTTAGCCATTCTTTGGTCAATATTTTTTAAACTTAGCCTCTGCTAGATTTTTCTTGATTTAAAAAAAGAAAATTAAGGGTGAGAGAGATCTGGATAGTCTTTAGAAATAATACAATCAAAGCCAGCCATACTGTCGTAATGAAAACTAAAAAAATGCCATTAAACAACATCCTATCATGTATCTTAAGATGGCCCTGACATACGGTGTTTCTACGGGAATTAGCACCTTATCAATACATGTCTAGTAAGATTCAAGGAAATAAATAGTCCTTTCTGTGTGCACAGAGTTTTTTCCAAAACACCCCATAACTACTTCACTGCAGTAGCCATACCAGCTCAAACTTGTAAGCTATGTTAAAGTCTCTGAAGAAGTATCCCACATTCCCATACCAATACGGAAGCAATTAGTTCTTTCTATCAACTTACTTACCAATCACTGCAGAAAACTATGTGTTCCCAAACAACTAATTGGTGTTGCTTAAATCAGTTACTTCTCATTTATTGGTAACAGCAAGAAGAAGAAGTTTCCCGAGGATGACATTCACAGACTATCCCAAATCACTGATGACACTCATATGAGGATAGCTCCCCTTCAGGAAACAATCTTTGTGGATATGCCTGTACGCAGCCCTGCTCTTGAGCCAAAGGCTTTTCAGTCCTGACAGTATCTGCAAAAGACATTCCTCCTTTGTGTGCTCTGTACTTTAGCTGGGAGGAAATCTGTTTCTTCTAAGTGTGTTTTTACCTGTAGCGTTACACCTCAGAGTATCATTCTTTTCTTCCTCGTGCCCCTTTGCAGGACAGTATATTGGTTTTCCTTTAGTGAGGTGTATCATCTTTTCTCTTTACATTCTGCCTGCTTTTTGTTCCATCACTTTGTAATGTTGAGCCTGTGTAAGCGGTTGTGTTAAATGGATATTCCTTGCGTTTGTTTGGCTCAGGAGAACATGATATACCACAGGAATATCATATTTATGCTGACAAGAGCTAATAAGGAGCATCTTGGAAGATCTTTCCATTTGACCTCTGACACAGGCGAGCCATGCTGCAGACAGTAACTGTTTGCTAATGCAAATTTTATTTTGGGACTAGTGAAATACTGTGGGTCATTCCTGATATGGTACAAGTCTTTAGAGCTCCTGTTGTGAATATTATTTTCAACTTGAAGGATGAAGGGACTCCTTCATCCATGAGGTATGTTGTACCTGATTAATTTATGGAGTACGTGGTATAAAAATAAATTTATTTGCCAAACAAAATATCAATCTAAATGTATCTTTCTGTGTCTGCTACTTTGGGAACACAATGTACCATGGACTTGGCTAATACATACTGCTAGTTGCTGTTTCTGCCCTTTAATAAATCTTTTGAGGTTGATATAATTTCAACTTTCCATTTCTTTACAATTAAATGGACACCAAAACGTGCTTAAGCAAACTTAAAATGGTAAATATATTCTCATAAAAGTTATTGATAATCTTGCCTCTCAACAGGAAACAAATGTGCACTTTAAACTAGTAAACAAGCTTTTTACTAATGTCTATGCACTTACACAAAGTGTATGAAAATCCAAAAAGCAAATTAAAACTAAAACTAATGTGAAAAAAATGAACTAAAAGGCAGAGTTTTGATGTTGCCTGTTCTTTTTCTGTTCTTTGTTTCTTTATCTTTCTGCTTCTTCTAATACATTTTGGGTAGACCTGTAGAGAAATTAAATAAAGGGGGATTATTCATTTGTTCATCTCTCAGGGAATTGCTTCTAATCCCCGATGCTGTGCAACTGCAGGTTACTGAGGATGATTCTGGAGAAGGAATTTGCCCTCTTCCTGCTAACTACTTGCAGAAGAACCGGCAAAGATACACTTGTTTATTGAAACGGCTGGTACATAAAATCTAACACCATCAAGACTTCCACACTAATCCAATACTCTGTCTCTGACAGCAGCAAATATTTAGAGAAGAGTGTAAAAACAGGACAAAGACATTCGGTCTTTCATAAGTATTCTCCCAGAATCCAGTGATTTGCATGCAAAGTATTTCCTAAGCCAGTGGTAATATCTTTGTATTTAAACCTCTGTGGGTTTTTCTTCCATTAATTTGTTCAATGACTAACCTGTATAAACTTTTAGGAACCCCAGCATACTCTGGAAAGGTCTATGCATTGCGTGTGCATTGTGTGGAAAAAAAAAAAAAAAAGTAGCTTGGTAGTTTAATTTCATGTCCTAACTAGTCTTTGTATTGAGAAACACTACCAGCAATCTTTCATTATTCATCTTCATGCCACCCACACATGTCCTCTGGAATACCATTTAAAAATTTGTACCATATAACTCACTGTCAATCTTCTGCACCAAGTATTTAAGTGAGAAATTGCACACTATTGTTAGCAGCTCAGTTCTTTCACCTGGGAATTCCTTTAGGATTCTTTGGGAATATCGTCAGATCTGGCAGTTACTGTTCTTTTTGTCTGTTTGTTCCATAACTTCTACCAAAACCTTGACTAGAGACAGATTTTCCTGAAACATCACTTATAAACAAGGCTCTGCCAAAGCAAGCTCTCCAGACTCCTTCACTGTGATCACAGGTGCAAATAATCCATTTTGTTTTTTTTTTTTCCTATGGCTTATCTTTTTAAAAATGTTGATGTACCTTGATCCTGTATTGGCTATACTGATGCTCTAGCAGACTTGCTAATTCTGATGTGTTTGAGAAACTTTACTATTAGTACTGATGCCAGTTGGAAGGTCATCTCCTGTCCTACTCTGCTTTTTCACACATAATATGTGGAGTTTTATGATTTTTCTGATTTTCCTCATTTAAGCACATTTTGAAAGGTTCTTTCTGTCTTCTAATAACCTCCTCTGTCCTTCTGTTCAGCTAGGCTGGATTTCTTTTTGTCTTTCTAAAACAGAATGCACTTGCCCTGAACTCCTCTATGAACAGCCTCTTTGCTGCTTGCCTGACCTTTACCCTTTGACTATCCCTTTATTGAGCTTCATCGTTTGTATGTAATTCTTTTTTAAAACAAGAATAAGAGGAGTGGCATTCTTGTTTATGTATCTCCTACTACAATTGAAAACTAAATCAATATCTAGGCCTTACCCAGAGACATCACTTACCCTTTAACCCAAGAGGCTCAGGGGCATCATACTCCGTAGAAAGTGACAGACTGTTGAGCATCGTCCTATAAACTTTTACATACTTCATCATTCCACGAACATTTATTGTATTTCATCATTTCATGAACAAACATCTATTTCTTAAAATCTGTGCTACCTTCTTGAACTTGATTCTTCCCTTATGGATCCTTTCTGCAGCGTCATGTCTGCATCTTTCTTCCCATCGGCATTAACATAATCAGTGCACTCAGCCCTTGGCAGAACGGTAAGCTCTTCTTATTTTAGAGTAGCTACAAGAAAACAGAAAAACACAACATTCATCTTCAGAAACACATAATTCTTTTCAGAAACAACAGAAAGGCTCTTAGTTTCAAATTCCATTAGGTAAGTGACCTCTATGAGCAATATATTCAAAATGAAGTAGTAATGAAGTTGCTGTGGCTACTGCGGTCAAGATCATAGCCACTGGGTATCTTGAAATCCAGATATTGACCAAACGTTGCACTCCCCAGGTAAACTAGCATCATGGCTTGACAAGTGGGAGCTGGCAAATGACCTTAAGAAGCTGTTGAGAAAAAAAAAAGAGTGAAATTACTACTATATGCTATCTAGTGTCCAGCCAGTACAAGGTGGATAAACAGCAGCACAGGAAGGCCGGATGACAAAACAATAAACAGTGAGAACAGGAGTAGAGGACACTTTGAATCTGAGCTCTGTAGTTCATCATCATACTACAATCGAAATGCAAATCAGCAGCACAGGGTGATGACTAGCAGCTAAGGGACAGAACTGCAGCAAATACAGGATGTGCAAGTTGGGGGCTGTTTCAGTATCAGGGAAGAAGTAAATGAGTAACATCAACATGTAAGCTTAGTGTTGCATGAAAGCTGGTGTTAGCATTTGATCTTATGATCTTTCATGTCTTCCTGTGCCACTATGGACTGAGATACCTCTAGCGAGTAGATACAGTTAGATCAAGCATAACATAATTTGGAGCTCATTTACTTCTGAGCAGTGCATGCAATCAAAGCTCTGTGATGAAAGCTGTTTTTCAAATAAAAAGCATCAACATTAAAGGTTTGTTACTAACTGGCATATGCAAATGCTTTAAGAAAAAGGGGGGAAAAGTGGAATGGGAAAGTGTGCACTGTGTGTGCTCTTGCTGTGCTCTATTTGGACAGAACTTCAACATTTCAATCCAGTCTAAAAAAAAAAAGTAAACCTTAAAATCTCTATAGACAATTGCTCATAATCATCTTCTAGGACATTCTGAGCTTGTTCCTTTGTTTTGGGTTCTTGCCTTGTTTTAACTGCTTTGTGCCCTGTGTCATCCCTAACAACTGTGGAAGGAATATGTAAAATACTATCAAATTTGGAATAATAGGACATTACATCCACTCCAGTCATTTTGCTCCAACATAAATCACTACATAAGGTGCAAGGCAGTTAAGACTGAGCACCATTGTATTTCCATAGCCTGACCTTAATATTAAATCCTATGACTGGTGAGTCAGTTTCTGTCTGGTATTTTGACATTTGCCTCTCACTAATCATTCTGCACAATTCCATTAAAAACAGTATATATTAAAGTGGGGAAATTACATCTCTCAGGATTAATTTCTAAGTTTCCGACTGAAAACAGCATTGCGACTGGGGAAAAGTTGAAGCGACATTTCAGTTCAGGAGATTTGGTTAGCTGATTTCTGGCATATTTAGTTAGTGCATATCATTCCTCAATATATGAGATGCCCCACACTATAGCTGCTATAAGATATTTGAAAAAGGAAGAGGCTGTGCCACCATTTCTCTGACAACCAGAAGCCCAGCCAGCTATGTGCTTACCTCAAAAAGAGCAGTGTGATTTATAGAAACTTTAGGTTTGATCAGTATTTACATGGTTTCACAGCCAAGTCCTTGATTGTATTCCCAACTGACGCCAATGGGACTATTCTCATTGGCATCAAGGTGAACAAGGTTGGGCCAGAAATGCAGGATTAAGGCTAACAAGACAATACTCAGTTTCTCTTGAGGGTTCAATGATTCCAGCCTGAGCTTCCTCAATATCCACTGCAGCTACACAAACCCAAGAACGCTCAACACCCCTCTAGAATCAGAGTAAGAGATTTTGGAGTTAGATTCTCAGGCCTTAGTTAGCACTTGTTAAAGAATGATTCAGGAAATATGGGGCAAGATCTGACGCACAGCCATACATTTTTTTCCAGCAAAATGTAAGCATCTATGGCCTATAAGCACTTTATAGCATCATTTTGAAGCCATATTGGCAAAACCTATCTTTTGTGTAATACCACAGCAATAAACGCACTTGCCCAGGAAACAGGGTTTTCCAGGGCCAAGTAAGCCTGAGAGGGTTTGAACATACAACTCCTAGTTGTCCAGTCTACCAGGCTCTCTGCTCAAAGATATCCTTCATGTGCTCTCCTGAAGCCAGGCTATTATGCAGCCAGGAATCTGGCTGTCATTTTCTATCCATCTATTTCTAACAACTTTCAAACCAGTTAGCTCATCTCAACCAAAGAGAAAGTATCAAGGAAGTAATTTTCCTCCATATTTCACGAAAATGGATGACCAAACAGAAAAGAGGCTTGCCTGTCACCACCACCAAGTGACAAACAACAGCACAATTTCCACCCTCCTCTGGTCCCAGCGTGCCCCTGGCTTAGTAATCCAGGCACACTCCTGTCCATTCACAACGATGGCCTTGAGTCAGGTAGAACTAGGGAAGATGTGGAAATTAAGTCCTCAGCAACCCTGAGGCTACTGTACCACAAGGATTCATAGCTACTTTCTCCTACTTTAGTATTGCTTTTGGGTGGTTTGTGGTGTTTTTTTAAGGAATTCATTCCACTCAATGGGGCCTTTGTTTTTCACAAAGCTTTCTGGATTCTGAAAGGACAAAGGCATCTAATCTCTAGAGAAGGACAGAGCACACATCTGCTCCTAATATTTCATTTTGCAGACAGATGCCTGCTCACCCAAATGCCTATCTTTCTTCACCCACTAACACTGGCAGCCTGTGTCACGATTGCCCTGCCTTTTTCTGCTTTTCAGATGTTTTCTGTTTAACTTGGGCACCTGAAGTGGGTGGTATTGGTTTTGCCTGTAGAACATTCCTGTGGATTACAGGGGTTTGTTTTGTCAACATGTATTTCTTTTACCCTCATGTTACGTGGGAAAATTCTTCATACAACCTTCAGTAATCTATTCTTGATTGGAGTGTCATTCAGGTCATATCACACTGGACAACTAGGCTTCACTTACTACCTTACGCTGTTTAACTTTTCCCTCAATGGAGACAGCCATTTTGGAGTGTTTAGAAGTCTGAGTACACTAAAGATGAAGTTTCTCCTTTCGTATCTCCTGGGTAGACTTGAGCTCAGCAATAGAAATCAAGCCCCATATTGATAACTATACTGAAATCTCATCCCTTCTTTCCAAAATTCTTGCTTTATATACATATACCATTAGGCTGATGGTTATTCAAGGTTTTTGACAGAATGATGTTCCGAATTCCTATAGTATGCTGAGCTTCAGTCTTCTTCTTGAAGTGTTGAAAAAAAAACCCCGTGGTGTAAACAATAGTCTATTCTAAAGATACAAAAACTTAACAATCCAAGCAATCTCAAGCTGTAACTTACTCTGACTAAAAATTCACTATATATTTACTCAGCTTTATTCCCAGACTTAAAATCATGCAAAATTAGCACTCAATCTTTTGACTATATTAAAATATTAATGCAATTTCTCCCTCTCTCCCTTTACCAAGACTAGGGATGGCCTGGATTTTTCATCTCTTTTTTAATCATCCTTTAGTACAAGCCTTAAAGTTTCATTTTAATCTGTTTCTGCAGAAGAGCCTCGTACAGGGTTCCTAATATAAATACTCCTGGATTACCAAAAAAATGAAATCCAGATCCAGCTTTTGTAAACTGGCCTAAAATCTACTTTGTTCCAAGAAGAGGTTACACTGAACAAAAAGACTTCAGAAAGTAGAGCCCAGTAGAGACTTTTTTTTTTCCCTTCTAGCAAAATTTATGGTTGTTTTGAAAAGCTCCAAATGGAAAAAAATATCTAAAAGCTAAATATTTGTATTTCTGCCAAAAATAGTAATATTTTTGATGGAAAGTAGAAATTTTCCACAAAGGTGGGCACTTTGTTTAGAAAATTACATTTTCTGTGTAAAAAGACAAAAAATCCAACAATCAATTTTATGTAAAATAGTGATTTTGATGGAAAAGTTTGGAGAGGGACTACTACCACAAAGTAGGATAGGGACTTGGAAAAGACCTCTAGAAAAGCCTGGTCTAATATTGGTGCTCTGACTACGTTAGAGAATCATAGAATGGTTTGGGTTGGAAGGGACCTTAAAGATCATCTTGTTCCAACCTCCCTGTCATGGGCAGGGACACCGTCCACTAGACCAGGTCGCTCAAAGCCCCGTCCAACCTGGCCTTGAACACTTTCAGGGATGAAGCATCCATAGTTTCTCTGGGCAACCTGTTCCAGTGTCTCACCAATCTCACAATAATCTTTTTTTTTCCTAACACCTTATTTAAATCTATCTTCTTTCAGTTTAAAATCATTACCCTTCATCCTATCACTACACTCCCTGATGAAGAGTTTCTCCGTGTCTTTCCTCTAGGCCTCCTTTATGTACTAGAAGACTTCAATAAGGTCTCACCAGAGTATTTTCTTCTCCAGGCTGAACAACCTCAACTCTCTCAGCCTGTCCTCGTAGGAGAGGTGCTCCAGCCCTCTGATCATCTTCGTGCCTTCCTCTGGACTCACTCCAACAGATCCATGTCCTTTTTATGTTGAGGGCTCCAGAGCTGGACGCAGTACTCCAGGTGGGGTCTCACGAGAGCAGAGTAGAATCACCTCCCTTGACCTGCTGGCCACACTCCTTTTGATGCAACCCAGGATACAAGCTGGCTTTGTGGGCTGCATATTGCTGGGTCATATTCAGTTTTTCATCCACCAATACCTCCAAGTTTTTCTCCTCAAGCTTGCTCTCAATTACTCATCACCCAGCCTGTATCCCTGTTCGAGACTGCCTCGACCCAGGTGCAGGATTACAAAATGCTTTTCACTGGCTGATCAAGTTCTGTCTTGAAAAGCATTTCTTTCTTTGCCCTCACTGTTAAAATATTTGTCCAGAACAGCTACCTGGTTATCAATCTATGCATTTACTTTCACCTAGATTAATTCACCTGTTAGTCTCCCAAATTTCCTTTAGTCTACATGGTTCCTTTCCTGGTGTCATATTTAATCTCAGTTTATATTTTATCAGGCTACTGAACCAAGTATTCTCTAAAATCCTTAGGTCTTCATTTATTTGCTCTGCACCTACCGAATTAATCTTTCTTGACTGTGGATTGCTAATTTTACATGCAACCCTCCAGATAAGATCTAACCAGTACTTTGTGTGTTACCTAGCCTCACTACTTTTCTAACACTACAGTAAGTCTCTCTCCCATATGTCCTAAGATCACATTTATTTTTCACAGCCACGTCACATTAATACTCATATTTGCCACACACTGACTTGTACACACTGAACTTCCTGCTATTGCCCTTTAGCTTATGGTGGAAACACCTGCTCATTGTTCATTAACACACGACCTTCCATTTTGCTCTATTAAATTTTCAAGTTTTTTTAGTGCTTAATTTTCAGTTGATCCAGTTCTGTAAGATATCCAGATACTGCTTACTGTTGACAACACCTTGAATCATTAGCAAATTTTGTTTCGTCAAAAAAGAAAAAAAATACTAAAAACAATAAAATAGGACCTCAGCCTGATCTCTGAGAAACTTCACTATTATTTTCTTTTATCCTCCTATTTACACATCAACATTATTTGTCAGGTTCATTTAACTACATTTTGGCCAAATATATTTTTCATTAAGCTTCATCATTTCAATTTTAACTAGCAATTTCTATGACGCTGTATTAAATGCTTTACTGACAGCTATCTAGAATAAATCTAATGTCTTTTCTTTGTGTAGAATAGATGTCTTAGTAAAGAAAAGTATCGGATTAAGCTGATACTGACTCCTTTTGATAAATACTACTTTTATTTTATTCTAGTTTTCATTTTTCTTTCCTTCTGCACTTGCTCTTCTCTACTTTTCTAAAGCTTTGCCTGCCACTGTATCAGTTCATTTTTTCTACAGTTTTTGAGATTTGCCTCTAGAGTTTTGTGGCAAAGTCGACCCTTTACTTTACATTGCACAAAAAAAAATCATCATAATAACTAACCATTACAAAACCTCTAAAACTAATGGGGACAATGTTGCTCTCGTTGTATCAGGATAAAAAATACTTCAACTTTTCAGAATAAATAGGTTTGATTTCTTCATGTCCAGTAAAAGATTCAAAAATCACTGATCAAATCTGGAGCTTTGTAGTAAATCATAGCTAAAATTGCATTAGCCAAATATTTTCCATTATGCCAGATACCCAAATTATTTATTTTATATGCAATTTATAAATTGAAAACATCAGATTCGATTTCATCTATACAAATGAATGTAACAGAATACTTATTAATTTAATGTATCCAATAAGTATTAACAAAAGGACCTGCCTATAATAGAAACAAGAAAAATAGAACACCCTAGCCAAGAAATTGGAAAGGTTAATTATACTGAAGGGACTTCTCTTACTCTTTTGAAATTACAAAAAGACCTGGGAGTCTTATAAATTTGAGAGAGAGAGGACAAAATTGCATACTTTACACCGAGTATTACAGAATACACTCTTTGGTGAACGATTTCCCTCATGGAAGACTTCACAGTTACAGACATCTCTTTAATCAAGCCTTTTAGAAGTCTGTGAGTCCTGATGTTAACATACCAGAAAGAAACGTCCCTTTGTTTTCATAGAATTTCTTTGTGTTTCTAACCTGCAGAAACATATTTTTGAGTAGCCAAGCTACCTGCACATTATAGAAAGACCACTCTGAAGAGTTCCTCTTTATCACTGTGTTGTTGGTTAGAAATATGTGTTCTTTGGATGCATTTGGTATGCCGATGTTTGTAAACAGCCCTAGATGTGCTCTCAGCTACAGCATGAAGCTACTCTTCATGCACAGAGACATTAGGGCACTGTTTAGGATGCTGAAATGGAAGAGAATGAAAAAGCTGAGGTGACATTTAAGGACAGCCTCTCCTTAAAAAACTCTCTCTCTGCATGGTGTTGCTTCTTTGTCTAAGAAACACGCGTAATGTTCAAGAGATTATGTAGACATAAGACAACCAATAAAGACAGCAGAAGTTTGAAATAGCCAGGAGGACTTTTTGAACAGCTTCTGGAGCTGCAGATAAATACATTGATGAAGTTTTTCTGTTTATTCAGAGAATCTGTATTTCACCTCCTCCTCTTACTGCAGCTACTACAACTTTTGGTGCAGGAAGGTCAAGGTCAACTGTTGGAAAGTAGCAACACCATACTGCCTCTTGAAGGATGATGTTATAGACATCTGTTCCCTGCAGCCTGTCCAAGGTCTGAATTCCCATTGTCATTAGCAGGACACATATCGTTTGCCTCACTCAGGTCTGGCACCTTCTTTGTTGTGCTTCCATCCGAACATCAAAGAGGCTCAATAAGATAATCTAAGTTAATAGTTATTGATGCTAAAATTTTGGGGAACTTTAATCTTCTCCAATATAAAAGATCCAACCAGCACGTACATAAAAGTCACAATTCAGTTTTCTTGGAAACCTTCTCTAATATCTATTTCTATGGCTGATGAAATCTTCTCTTAAGTATTTGGAATGCAGAAAAAAAAAAAAGTCTAACAAAATGCAGGATGACAGTAGAAAGTATCTTTGGGGGATTTAGGAATATCTGGTGAAGACCTAGTGTCTTTGCTAAGTGTGAAGACAGGAAGAGCATCCCTTTTGCAACTTTCACTTTGTACAGTGTTGTGCAGAAAGTGAAAGCAAAAAATCTCTCAGTGGTCTATAAAGTAAGATTCAAAACATGTGAAATAGCTTGAGCAGCTCAAGAGATAGGGACCCTTGAAAGAGGCACGTTGTCCAAGATGGTTTGTGCACATGCTTTGAGGGAAATCCTTCTAAGTTTTTCACGTGGCTCAGGTATTTCTGGCAACTGTATGTTATGAGTTGGGTAAACAATAATTGTTAGATGATTGAACAAAAGAAAATCTCCTTTTAAACAATAAAAGCAATAGTTTTTCAGTCTTTATAGACGACAAGAACATTATTTGTGGCTAGAATATGAATTGCCAAAACATCTTAAACTCCACAAACAATTTAAATATAGATTCTGTTGATTCAAAATAATATATATTTCAATAAAACTGCATTTAATTTTCTACCATCTCTATTGTGAAGAGGGGATTAATTTCTCCCGTTCTTTGGACTCCATCCTTTTCCTCCATGTCTGTGCAGTCCTTCCATGCCCCATGGATATCTCCAGAAAAATCTCTTTGTTCTTTCCACTCAATTTGACAGGCCATTCTTGGAAATGGCATCAAGTCTACACCGACTGTCTAAACTTATATGATTTCCTGGTTCCTTCACAAACCTATCTGTTCTTTGCTGTGTAAGAGTATCAGTATCATTCATATATCTCTCTATCAACAGCTGTTTTAGTTCCATTCTTCTCTTTTCCCCCTCTACAGCTGCTATAACAGGGCACTGAACTGTGCTATGTTTAAGCAAAAAGAACTTGAACCACGTTTTCTGGGCTTCATCCATCAATAATTTGTACTCTTTTCAGGCGACCCCACCACACACCACACACCCCCTGCCCCTTAGCTACATCTAAACAAAAATATTAGTATTTGATGGATCTCTTTCATCTGTGTTTCTTTCACGTCAAAAGAGTCATCAGGAATAGTGACAGAAGAAATGGTTGGGAAATAACTGAAGATTTTTCTTTTTGTCTTAAAATGCTGAATCACTGAAAATAAAACATCACAAAAATCTGACTCTGGACAATCTTCTGATAGAACAGACGCAAGTTCCAAAACTTCTTTCACAGTTCTGGGACGTGTGGACTCCCTGCTATCTGGGATAGTAGTTTCTGTCATTCCACAGAAGGAATAATGATGACAGTTCCCAAGACTGTTTCTACACAGAGCATTAACACTAATTTGTTAATTGGTTTCCCAGGCTACTCAGCTTCAACAGTTTAATGAATCATTTGCTCAAAGAATCAAACATTGGGTTTTGGTGTCTGGCAGCTCTTGTGTCCTCAGCTGCTGGGGCCATCCAGCTGGTGGGCAGTCGGCCTGCCAGCTTCCCTGTGAAGGGACTGCTGTTGGGTTTACTGCTGAAGTACCTGAAGAGCCTTGACGTGTATAAATTTCACTCATGAGAGTTACTGGATTTAAAGACTGCTTTCTTAGCAGGATGCCAGTCATCACAAAGTACAAGAAGTAACTTCTAAAGAGAGAGAAGACAGAAATGATTTTTCCAAAGCCTTGTAATAATGATAAGACATCAGATTCCTGTAAAATATAAGATTAGAGAAATTATTTTGAGACTGTTATTTCGGAAAGACCTATAGCTCTTAAGAAATTGTAAGAGCACCTCGAGACTCCATGTGTTAATAACCAGGAGCCCAAAGAGGAACCTTGGGCACTGGTGTCAGAAACCAGGGGAGTTGCACTATGCAATTCTCCATTTCCAAGAGGTTTGACCTGCGAGTCTGCCCAGCGATCTCAGAGCTAGCAGCATAACCAGGTTCTTCTCCAACCCAGCTGTTTTAGAAGTAGGTGCAACTTGACATCTCGGTCCACCTGTCACATACAGATCAAAGTCAATCCAAAGGGGTACTATTCTCTATTACAACAAAAATATTTTCATTACTTGATCATATGCCATCCTACAAGAAATTTTCCATTCTACAGTAATGTTTCCCCCTGCTCTCAGCACGCAGGTTATAATGCTGCTCATTATGGTTTGTAGTATTTCTTTTTAATGATATCATAGAGGTTATAATCAGGTCTTTCTTGTCAATAAATGAGTTTGGGTTTTTTTGGCAAATGCATTAAAAAATATGAAAAACCTCTTCAGCTTTTCCCTAGAAGTGTGCTTTGTTTGCTCATAGCTGGTTATTTTGAGTGGCACAAGGCTATTTCGGAGAATCTTATGTTGCCCACTCAGTCTCTTTTAATACACTACTTAAATTACAGCACATGTAAGACAGTAGAAAGACAACTCTAATTTATTCTCATTCTCAGCTAAAAGTCAGCATATAAACTCTGCTTTTTCTGTAACAAAAGGCACGGGCTAACATAAATATCACTTTATTATATATTTTATATGCCTTGTGAGGCAAAACCAAGATCTATGCCTGCTGTGAACCGCCAAGCAATAACACGGAGTTGCCTTAAGCTGTTGGTCCTCTATTGAGACCCCGAAAAAAACAGCATAGGGAGAAGATTTTGTAATGCAGTTGCTGATCTGCCCAGTGATAAGACTAACCCTGCCAGGGATCACTTCACCGACCCCACATCTATGTGTGTGTTTTCGTATCTTTCTGGCTTGGGGGGACAGCGCTCGATTATCTCACTGGTTTCACGGGCAAACGGCATCCCACTGCCGGCACCGGGATGCTGTCGGGACGGGCGCCTAGGCCCCTCTGGACGTGTGGGCTTGAGAAGAGGGGACTTCTCCGGCGGCTCGAGGCAGGCAGAGAGGGGTAGATGCCGTCCGCGGCCCGGTAGTAGCCCGGGATGGCAGGCGAGCACCTGCGGGTGGCCGCGGAGCGTCCCGGCTGAGGGGAATGGCTTGCACCTCTAATGGGGCGGGGGGGTGGGGGGGGGGAACCGCGGCGGGGAGACGGAGGAGGAGAAAAGGAAGCCGAGGAGAGGGGCTGAGGAGAAGCGGGAGGGAAGGGAGCCGGGGTCTAGAGGAGGAGCTGAGCGCGGAGAGGCGGCAGCGGGCAGGGACTCAGCGGGGCCGGCAGCTGACGGCGGCCGGGGGCAGGTGCGGGAGCTGCCTACAGCCGCAGCGGGGCTCGGCTCGGCGCGGCGGCCCCCGGGCCCTATGGTGCCGCGGCGGGACCCGGTTCCTGCTCGCCGCTTTCCGAGGGGGCCCGCGGAGCGGCGCGGGACAGCGGAGCCCGCCGGCCCCGGCGCTTGGCTGGCATGAGGAACCTGCCGATCCTCCTCCTCTCCCTGTGCTGGAGCCTGGGGCGGGTAAGTCACCCCGCGCTCACCCCTGGACCCGAGGGGGCGGTTTGCTCCGCCGGACCGCGGACGGGGTGACCCTTACAGATCTTCCCGCCCGCCCTGAGGTGCCTGTGCGGAACCCCCGGGCTGGCGGTTCCACAGCAGCTTCCCCCCGCTCCCCGGAGCTGCGGGCTCAGCCGTAGCAGGTGCCGAAACGTCTGCGCCGCCGCGCTCACTTCGGGAGACAAGTGACTCCCGCGCTTACCGGGCGGGGATCTCGCAGGGGAGGGCACTCCTGGCCCCTACCGGGACACCCAGCCCATCTCCCCTCCGGCGGTCCGGGGTACAGGCTCCCACTCCGCACCCCCGGGCGCTCCTCAGGGGCCGGGACGGCTCCGCCCCAGCGGGGCAGCGCGGGCCGGGGCCGGGGCCGGCGGAGCGGCGCGGAGGGAGGCGGCCGCCGCCGGGCCGCTTCTTCCCTGCTATTTTCTCCGGCAGCCACCACCATTTGTGAGGAGTTTTCACAGAGCGCAGTCCCGGTACGGTCCACAAGGTCCTTAGCAATCATACGGGGGTAAAAACCTGCGTGATTAATTTCTCGTTAATACATGCTCCCGGGTAACAACGTGCAAAGCACTCAGAATACTGAAGTCTTGGAATTTAGGAGTCTGCTTTTAACATCTTTATATTTTTAAACATTTCTAAACTTGTTTGTGAAAGTCTATAACGTTGCTGGAAACGTGACTTACGAAAATATTAATATCTGCCCTCTAAATCTTCCCAGTTTTTGTTACTGTAAATTTAAAGTAGCAGATCATTTCCACCAAAAGTCGGGAAACCATGGTGAAGGTAGATGTAGGTTGCTTGTGAGAAGAAATGTTTTTCCAGTCAAACTGCTGTTCTGGATGCCTTAAAACTTGTTAAGGCACTAAAACTGCAGAGAGAATCCTCAGCTAGATTTCCAGTTAACTGGGTACCTTTACAGCGCGCAATGCGGCGCGCACGGTTCTGGGTTCAGTGGTTACAAAGGAAAACCTGCCCTTGGGAAAGCAGAGGGAAAGACGGACGAGCACCAGCCCTGAAAGGTGGCGAGTGCCCTCAAAATCCATTTTGGGGGTTCTTGATTTGTTTTGGGATGTGCTCAGTGCTCCATAGTCTTGAAGCCTAACTCTCTTTAACTTGGTGAAGGACATCTGAGTGAAACTGGTATATGTATTAGAACAAAGTATATTACAGTTTGGCATGCGTCCCAGGTTTGAGAAGTAATGTTGTGGTACCTTTGGGCACTAACAAATTTATGTTTGCTGTAGGATCACTGATACAGGCAAACTTGTGGTTCTTTCATAAGTACGAGAGAGAGAAGTCACTTCTTCGGCAGGTTTCTTAATTGCAGTAGGTGCTTTGATTTACCCCTCATTGTGTTAATACTTCAATTTACTGGAACCAACGTTTCTAAGACCCAGTAATTATAATGCTTTTTGATGAGTAGGAGATCTACTGTCAATTATTAAATGTTTGCAGTTAGGGAAAAGAAAAATATCAAAATCTATTATGTGAAAGGAAAATGTGATGAAAAACATTAAGTTTGCATGGGACTTTACATGGGAGCTATCTGGTAGGCAGATAATACATAACAAAACATAGGTATTTTCAACATTGTGTTGAACTTTCTATTGTAAGTGTTGGAAATCTTAATTTATCTTATGGATCTGTACAAATTCACTTTAAAAAGAAAAAAAAAGAAAAAGAATCTGCCCTGAAAACATATAATTTCAGTAGTCAGAGAAAAAAAATGGGGAAAACAAAGTAAGGTCCCAATTTTGTAGATGGTGAAATGAGACATTTGGTGAAGAAGTGACAGATTTTCACGAGTTTTCATAGCAGCTCCTGCTGTTATTCTTATGGCTATTACGTTGTATTTTTAAAAGCTGCACAAGTGGCTTGCCTACAAGGAGACTGCAGAATAACCAGATTCCCAGTCCTAAATCTAGGTCCTAGGTTCTGTGTCCACGATCACAGCTTAATTAATTATTGCCATTTAAAAAAGAAATTGTGCCATGAATCAGAGATTATTACCAGATTCTGTTATTAAATGTCTCTTAAGAAAAGTAAGAGAGAGAAAGAGAGAAAGTTGGAGAGAGACCACCCTTTTCTTGGTACCTACAAATGTGAGGATGACTGAAGTACTGTATATTCATGTTTTATTTCATTACGATGTTATTTCTAACTTCACTGTCCCTTCAGCTCCAGTGATGTTTCCTATTTTCCCATTTGTCACCTACTGCAGGCATTTCTCCCACGCAAGTTTCTCTGTTAGGCTCTGCCTCTGTGAATCCAACTGACTTCAATACAACTTCCCAGTGTCTTGTTTTTCTCCCCAATGCTGCTACGTCCCAATCTCTTCCCATGGACATAAATAACCCTTTCTGAAAACCAGGGCACGAGGGGCAGGGCTATATAAGTAAGGGCAATGGTGCTTTCATTTTTAAAGGAGTAGGGATTTCTTCCTGTGTAGCACTTGCTTGAATCAAATAATCATGCTCTGGGGCCTTCAGAAGATAAAATATACATGGTGGAAACAGGGAGAAAAGCAACATTTACCATGTCAAAGAGAATGCAGTTTAATCGGGTTTCATGTTCTGTGATTCATAGTAAACTTCCAGCTTCCTAACTTACTTCAAAAGCGCAAAAAAAAAAAAAAAAAAAGCAAATGTGTGTACTTTCCCGCTTCAGTTTAACACACAGGTTTTCTGGAGGAAACAACATTGAATGCACTACAAAGTTAAATATTTTCTTGTAAATTACAATTGATCTTGAACTGCTACAAGAAGGAGCCAGAATGTTCTAGTACATTATTTTAACATTTTGTTTTGAAAAGTCAGTGTGTGAGAAGCTAAATGGGCAGTGCCTGTGTCTGTAAAATGCCTATTACGTACTTGGGTAAAACCAGTGCCAGTTAAAGTTGTGGATTTCATTATTGGTAGTTGCATCCTTCGTAAAGCATTTTAATTCGTGTTTCAAGACCCTGGCCTGTTTGTTAATTTGACACAGGTGAATGGTGTCCATCCAGAATGCAGATTTCAGCTGGAGATTCACAAGGAGGAAACAAGGTGCATGGAACTTCTAAAGAATGCAAAGCCAGTGGACTACAAAGGTAAGAAAAGATCAGCTGTAATGTAGTATTCAACATCTGGAGTATTCAACATTTTTTCCCTTTACCTTCTTTGTTGTTGCAGTTGCTTGATTTTTCAGTACTGTGCTTATAATTTTATGTATTTTAGAATTTATGCAGATTTTGCATTAAAGGTACAGCTGCAGCAGGCATGTTGTAAGAGGTGTACCAGGTGCTAGGCACACACTGGGTGTGACTCTAGATGGGAGCAAATGCCTTCTTGTGTTTTAAGCTGTTGCTGGTAGTGTTTTCTGACTGGCCGAGAAGCTGCAGGCAGGCTGGTGATGACAAGACTAGCAGAAAGAACAAGTCCTTGGATCCAAGCATCTCTCTCTAGCTATGGTTGAAAGTAAAGTACTAGTGGCAGGAATGATCTCTGGTTTTCCCAGACAGAGGATTTTTCACACAGAAGATTAGATTCATCCTCAGAGTACCACAGAGTCATGCAAAGGAAAAGCTAGACAGTAGTGTTGCATTAAAAAAACAGATACAATCTGTTACTTTATTGTTTTTAATTTCTTTCTACATAGAAAGATAAATATAGAGATGTGACCAATTGTAATTTAATAGAAGAAAGAAGGGAGAGGAGATGTAGCTTATTATTGTTTTATTTTAGATTTTACCAAATTTCCATGCTACACTTCCATGTGAGTGAAAATTATGAATAAGATTATGAAAAAATGACATTTCTTGTGTAAATTGTAGCTGCTGATAAAGCCATTTGTTCAGCAAGCAAAATATGAAGGCAACAGATAAATCCAGACAGCCAAATGAAAAGCAAATCTGTAACATTGAAGTAGCTAGGACAGAATTTGTTAAAAATGTATGGCTTTTTAGGAAAGTTGGAAGTGTATATTTATGTATTTTATTGTTTAATGACAAAAGTATTAATCTTTTATGATCGGTTGTCTTTTTTGTAAACCATATGTCAAAACTTGTGAGCAGAAAGCAGTCTCTACACACCTACTGATGAAAAGGTGAAAGTGCTTCTTGGAGTGTTTCATTTGCGGATGTTACTTGCCCAGCATTGCTCCGGTAGCATGTAAAATATTGAAGGGAAGAGTGGACTTTCAAAGAGACTTAGATCTCAAATTTCTTTCCCCTTTTTCTAAAGGCATCTTAACATTTTTCACTTCAAAATACAATTTTGAGTTTTACAAAGTAATGTCACATCTAAAACTAATAATTAAATTTCTGTTGTCAAAAGATCTTTAAGTGGCTGGAAGTATTTAATTTCAAATTAGTTCTACAAAGCCCTGAACCTTATCGGTATCCTGCCTTTTGATATGGTAGTCCAGTATCATCTCAGAATAACTGGGCTACAACTCTTGCAGTGCCGTGGTTTTCCTTTGGCTGAACTAGGTGATACATAGTGTATTTTTTTTTTTCGTATTCAGTCTGTTTTGAATGTGCTCTGAAGATGATTATGGTACCTCAGGGACCTGGCGTCTGTAGTGCCCTTTGAGCATAACCATGAGTCCCAACTCATGATGCTTTCTCCACTTCTCTTCTTGATTTAAATGTGTAACTCCCTCAGTGCATACTCTGATTTTCATTTGTATACAATAAAATAATTAAAAGGATCATCAGCAGTTTGTATTTTACTATAATTTCTCTTTTGATTAATCCAGATCAGTAATTAGAAAAATTATAATAACCGTGAGTAATTTACATGGGTATCTCTCCAAGCAAAATCTTACTGGAATAATTCATCTACATTTAGATTTTTTTTTTTATTTATATGAGTGGTGAAGAGAGATGGCTGTTAGATAAATAATACTAGTGTGAAGCCAGATGGAGAAATAATTACTAGCCCAGCTTAATTAATTAAATCCTGAATTAATAAATTCACTATTAGCTATTATACGGCTTTGAAAGTCAAGCTTTTTTCAAGATCCACTTTTGCAATCCAGATGCTGGGCTGCTCCAGGGGTATCCTTGTGATGCACACCAGTTTTATTTTGAGTTCCCTAGGGGAAGAAAAGTTTTCTGTCAATATTTTATTCACAGCCTCTTTTCACTGGAAGAGGGGTGCCTCCTGAAAGCAAATTGCTGTGTAAGGACTTCATGTCTTAGAAAGTGACAGTGTGCCTCATCGTGTTGATTCAGCCCTGCAAGCAGTGGTAAAACAGCAGTGGAAGGATTTATATATTTAATTGAATACGTGGCTGAAACTAAAGGAATATTCCATTTTGTAGGAGACTGAAATAAAGCCCTTGTGGTAACGAACCCTTAAAAACTTTATATTTAATGTTATAGGATAATTTATCTTACGCTCCACATTGTAGATACCTTTACCAAGAACCTGTTCAGAACAGCCTATGTTAAGTATATGCATTTGCATTCCAAAAATATCCATTCTCTATGTGTCCTTATTTTCCTAATAAACTCCATGTATTCAGACATTTTGTATTTGTACAAAGATGTAAGGAGTATTTTGAACAGACTTGCAAATTATCGCAGTGATACTTTGACTACTGATAAAGAAGATTTACTAATGAAAATTGGCAAGCTGGAACTTGTCCAAGTCCTAGCTCCACACCTAAAACTTGTAGTACACTTGAAACATAATTTATTGCAATAAATTCACAAAAGCTATTTAACTTTTTCCTGAATGGGAAAGATGGTTATGCAGCCCTTGTCATGTGAATATGTGCTACCTGCCTCACAAAAGCTATATGAAATCTTGTGAAGGTCCTGTCTAGAATTTGGAAACAAAGGTTCAATTGGGCCTCCATTATCAAAATCAGTGGTAATTTTTTCATTAACTTCATGGGCACCTGAGAAGTCTTCACACCTCCATGTAACATGCTTCAGAATTTGGCTGGCATGCACAGCTACTGAATTTTGGAGGATCCAGAATTTATGGGACAGGCAGTTTCTCCTTCGGCCTAGATAGCAATTATGTATGGAATACCTTCTCAGCTCCCAGTTAGAGAGACATAAAGGAAATACTTAAAGGTGATTGCGGTATTTCTTTTTTTTTACATAATAAAATGATGTTATAGTCATCTTACCTGAGCTGCCTCATAACATGGGCTGAAGAATTTCACTGAGTAATTTTTGTAGTGTGTCTAAAATCATTGACTGTGAAGCATACAAAGGACTTGCTTACTTCATGGCTTAATAAAGCAATAGTGTGTTTTGCAAGGAAACACTGTATAAATACTGTGTAAATATCCTTTGAACAGTGCTAAGGATATGTTAAAACCACAGGACCCAGTTTGTCTAAATTGTGCTCATTTGCCAACGTCAAACTATTAGACATCCAAACCTCCTGCTTTGCACCCTTTGGGGGATTTTCAGGCATTAGCACATGCTCCTCCATTAGTGGAGAGCATTACACTCCATTTAGGGAAGAAAGTCACTCTCCAAAGATCTGTGGCAGTGTCCTCCTCTCTGTAGTGCTGTCTAGCAAATCTAGCTGTTTATTTTATGAAGGCTGCATTAGTTGCCATTTGCATTTGTTTTCTTCTTTCCTCCTATAATTTGACACCGGAGGTATGGATGGACCTTAGCTGGAAGCCTAGGAGAGGATTTTTTTTTTTTTTTTTGGTACCCTAATTTTTGGAGGGCAGATGAATTGCATTCTAAATAGCTCATAATAGCTACAGATTTCGAGGTCCATATGGAAAAAACACTGATTTATTTTTTACCTAATACCCATGGCTTGTCTTCTTTCAAAAAAAACCCCAGAAAGCTCCCAATAAAAGTGATTGAAAATACATAGAAATTGGCCCACTGTAAATCTCTGTCTTTATTCAGTATTTAGAATTTTACCTTATGAAGTAATTGACTCATTTCTGTTGACCTTTGAATGAAAAGTGAAATCTTATGGTCAAAAATGTTAAAATTCAGTCAATAGACTTTATAACAGGGTTCTACAACAAAAAGTTCTAAAAAAGATTTCATGAAGAAAAAATGAATTTAAGGTTTTTTTATTAATTTTGAACTGAGTGGCTGAACAGTTAAATTAGTCTTTTCAGCTCTTGCTTTCTAAAATGTGTTTTTGTGAGACCCATACATATGCCAGACAACATTTTTAATTTTAGATATGACATCCCAAATTTGAGAAAGAGATGTAGACGGAACAAGAAATGGATTTGGAAAGAATTTCATAAACATCTCAAAGAGAGGCTTCATAATGCATCTAATAATGGGAAATGAAAACAGACAGGACTACCAAATGATACTTTCACGTATTTATAAATTTAAAGCAAGAGGGACCAGTGTTGCTATATAATCTGATCTCTCAAATTACACTTCCAGTAGAATTTCAGTCAGTGATTCTAGCAGTGAGCTCATGATTTTGCAGATGAAACAAAGCATAAAATTCTGAAAGTCCTTCAGAACAGTGGGATGAATATTCAAATGTTGGACCCATGGCAAGTTGTCCAAAAGTTTATCCAGCTAACCTCTGCTGTTAAGGTTCTGTCTCCAGTAAGAAAGGTCCTTATTTTGCTTTCCAAACCCACACATACACACACGTATATATCTCCGTATCATACAAAAGAAGGACTGACTGTGAGTGTAATGAAGCCAACTTGATGATAAGTCTCTCCTCCGCATCAATAAATAGGAGGCTTACACAAAGCCATATGAGGCCTTTCTTTTGCTATGTGAAAAGGAATCTCCTCAAGATTCTCTCTTTCTTAATCCTCCCAATTTCATCAAGGGCTTCCATCAGGTTTGGTTTTGTTTTGCAGCTATTTTCTCTGTAAAATGAGCCAGTAGTTCAGACTGCAGTGTTGCTTAGAGTTACCTGAGGTAGCTTTAAAAGTAGAATTAAATGAGCTAGTGGGATCACAGAACTTCCTTTCATGTAGGACAACTTTAGCTTTCTTGAATCTCCTTGCTACTGCTTTTCTAGCTATAGTACAGACACGCTGCTACTTTTTGTTTCACACATTTTTTTATGAGGGGAGCTGAGGGGGCTGCTTTGAATGTTTGTCTGTTTTGGCTTCCATTAATTGAAGTGTCATCATTAATGACACTACATAAAATGGATCATCCTTACAGTGTTGACCATGTCTGGGCTTTGTGGAATCTATACTTAATTATTTGAGGGTAGAAGAGAGGCAGAGCTGGCTCATCTGTTGAGGAGGCTCGGCGATAGGTGAGAAAGAACCTTGAATGAAAGGAGTTGCCTATTGAAAAATAACTAACAGGAAATAAATGGTGAAGACCAAGAAAATGTCCTCATCAGCCTCATTCAAAAATCTCACATAATAAAGCTTACTAAGAGTGACAATAACAAGCTTTTTTTTTTGGAAAGAAGAGAGGCAGTGTGCCTACAGATGCTTTCTACAATTTTGAAGGTCTACCTCCCCAAAATGTAAGTAGAAATTCAACAGTAGATATTAATAAATGGTATTCCGAGCCCTGAAAAAAGGAAAGTGCACAGCCATAAGTGAATTTATTGTGTTGTTCAGAAGATTCTGAAAGAAATACTGCTTCACATAGTTTTGCACTTGAGTCCTGATAAAGACGGCTGTGGCCATGGCAGTCTACTCTCCATGACATCCAAAGTTTAAATACCACAAGGAATCAATCTTGAATACCAAAGCACTAAAAAAGTTCCAACTAATACAGCCAATAGCATGTGGGTTAGACATAAGCCAAACTTGACAGAAATAAATGGTCCCAATACTTTACACAGACTTTTAATATTTGTGGTGGGGTTTATATGAACAGGAGATTGATATTTAATGGTATTTTATGAAGAATGTACAGCATGTCTAAATCAGTGCAACATGAAGATGAAGATACCTCTTACAGTTTAGACTATACATCTATTAATATCTTTCCAATATAATAGGAAATGGTCTTCTTCTGGTAGGATTAGAGTGCTGTCCAGTGCTGTTGTCTCCAAAGAACATTTTGATCAATTGGAAAGTAGGATTTACTTGGTAGAAAATTTGAATGGAAATGTGTTTTCTTTTTCAGAGGGTTTTTTTTCAAAGTTATTAGCTGACAACTTCCATATTTCCTCACAGTACCCTAAAAATATGTAAATTACATTATAAAATAAAATTGGCTTATAGATTTTTGATTCTCTGATGGGAAACTGTTCTTCAGAAAGGAAATAATGCATTTCTTCTGAAATGTTTCGTATAGTGAAAAGCCAGTAATCCCCCAGAGGCCTCCTTTAGCAGTGTTTTTGCCATTCTTGGTCACAGGACTCGCTGTTAAAATTCTTTAAACTGCAAACATTTTAGGTGAATATGAGATAAATTCTATTGGTTTCATCATTTTGTTTAACTAGTTAAGGCTGATGTATACTGTAGACTTCAAAATTTCTACGTGCTGTGTATGAGTAGCTTTTGTTGACTGGTAACTAAAAAAGCTTACATTTGCATTTCTGCAGTATTTCTGAATAATTAGAGCTTGTATACACTGCCCAATTTCACAACAGTGCTTTAGTTCAACGTAGGCATATCGGAGCTGCTTCTTGGCCGTTCTGCAGGTGGTGGTGGTGTCATTTTCACAGAGTCGCAGGCCGGCAGCTCCTTGTGGAGGTGGCTTGGGGGCCTGTCCCACCCCCAGCCAGGGGCAGCCCCAGCCCTGGGCATTGGTCACCTCCCTGGGGTAGGGACAGCTGAGAACGTTTTCCTGCCGGCACGGGGTCAGGATCTGGCCTGGTGCAGGGAACCGGGGTTGGACACAGCACTGGGATGGCCGGGCAGGGCCGTAGTGGTGGGTGGCAGAGGCAGGCACGGGCGCTGCTGTGAGGAAGCTGAAGTCAGGTGCACTCACGACATGGCTGAAGGCCCAGACCTGGGCTTAGATGGGAACCTGGGCAGGGGCGTGAGGCTGATCAGGGCCATTAAGGCCTCTCAGTGCACTCAGGGCCCTAACAAAAGTAGACGGCAAATAACTTTAGTGAAATGCCTTGGAGCAGCAGTATTTTTGCTGCTATCTTCCTCCTGTTACCGCTTTAGGCAGTTCTGCTGTGTGTTTACTTTGCTTCCAGTTCGCTAGCTCTCTATTTCTCTAGTGCCTCCTTTTCCTTTCTTTCTTATTATGTGAAAATGCAGAAAGAATTTTAGTCCGTATATGTTCATAAATTCTCATGTGGCCTAAATTACATGCTGAGACGTTCAGACCTACAGTCTGGAAAACATTGCCCATAAGAGGTGAGATTGCTTCTGCTTTGTCAAGTTAAGTACAAAAATCAAAACCTTTCCCCCTTTGAAAAATAAACCATGGCCTAGCTGACATCTTTCTGGCTGATTTTCAAAGCACTTTCTCTATGTTTCATGTATCATGCATGCCTAGACAGTTTAAAAAAATGCTAAACCTCTCTTTGAATTGGCAATTTTTAAAATCCAAATGCAAAGTGCCACCTAGTGGTTAATATCTGGATAAAATGTATATGTAAACAAAACTTTCCAGTACAAACTGGGAAGTGTTACACTTCTTTATAGATTAAGAAGCACGTGTAGGTCAACAAACTCGTTGCTCAGAGACTGGCTCTCAGACAGCAGGATGAGGGATGTGGTGGCAATTTTTATGTAAGCTGAAAAAAATGAGAAACAAAGTGTAGTTTATAGTCTGTTATGTTTCCTTTCATTATAAAGTATTTGCAAATGCATCACAAGCATTAAGGACCGAACATTAAAATAAAGTAAGTGATCTCATTGAAACTAGCTAAGAATAGCATCTGCAATATCATCTGGAGGAACAGGAGGGAAGAGCAGCAGAGGAGTGGCACTGTAGGAACACTTTTGAGTGAGTCATTGAGCAAAGGTTTTCTGGGAAGATTGATTGTTTCCTTGGATATGCTGCAAATGGCACACCAAGCAAATAAATTATGCAAATGAAAAGGTTGAAAAGAGATTGTTATATGTAGGGTTCAGGGGAGTTCTAGACACCACAGAAATAGAGATGAACAACCTTTTTTTTTTTTTCTTTTTTTTTCCCTGCTAGCTTTATTAATAGGTAAAGAAGGAGGTAAAGAGTATAGCAGTAGAGATGCACAGGAAAAGTTGGGGAGCTAAGACAAATCAAGAACTGGATTGGTTTTATATGTGTATATATCAGGGTGAAATGACAAAAACATTCAAGGCTTGAGAATTTATTGAAGCTGGATGCAAACAGAGACTAAATGAATGAACATAAAATGATATAAATGCACATTAAAATACTTCTGGGTACTTAGAATATTTTTAAAAATATGATAAAATTGCACACATGAAAATAAACACAAAGCAATTCAAGTTTTATTTAAAATATGAGATATTTTCTGTAGAATTATTGGTAGAATTGCAACTAGAACAAAAAATTAAACCTTATTTAAAGCTACAAATAAATATGTTTTGTATCTTAATTGATTCATATCCTTTGGAGATAGTGGGAAACAGGTTTATATATGCAGAAGATGGCTAAAACTGCCAGAGAATAAGAGCATGTATAATGATTTTATGAAATGTGACAGTAACTGAATGAATTAATGGAGGGACATAGAGTAGTAGAGAGTAGAATATGAAGCTTGATCAAGCTGGATATTCTATGTACAGAAGGAGACACATTGAGCATAGCATTTATTGCTCCTTCGTTTTCCAGCAATGTAGGTATTTATAAGCACTGTAGGCTGCTCTGTAGTCACTGGGGAGAAACAGGCAATTGTTGTGAGCAATTAATCTGGCCTATTTTCATGTGTTTTAGGATGAAGTGAATCATGCTCTGCCTCCCTCTAACAATACTGCATATGTCGTTGTCGTAAAAGGATACTATGGTGGGTAAAGAACAATATCTACTAGAAGACCTGTGAAACTCGCCAAGGTCTCCAGTTGCGCCACATCTTGAATTTCCAGGATCAGTGAGAAATTAATTGCTAGTTTCAATTGTGCACAATTAAACTCATGCTGTACAACAGAGATATGTTTTTGGGATGGAAGAGACAAATAGAAGCAAATGTAGTAAGAGTGGACTTGTTAATTGTATCCCACCTCTGCATAAAGGTGTGTTTTGCTAAGAGAAGAAAAAAATATATGACTGCAATATTGTAAAAAATCAGTGGTAACAGGAGGAGGGGAAAATGAAGAAAAGTGTGAGTTGAAAGCCCAGAAAAGTGCGTATTGTTTGACCGTTGTACTTCTGACAGCCTCTAGCAGCACACCAGTAGCACCATAATTTCAGCATTCAGCCCTAGACCAGTTTTCAGAAGCACACTGTAGACATTCAGTGACTATAAATGCCTTCAGGACATTTCAGCAGTTTTCTCAGATTTCCTGTACCATAATAAATAAGCCAGTAAATATACATAAATTGAGGTTTAATGTTCTTCTTGGAATTCTGAAGACAGCCACTCGAGTTTCACTCTCATAATTGTTGATGCATCTGAATGTAGTCTAGATGTAGGAAATGCATCTTTTGTGTTATTTCATCTATTTGATTTAAGGAGTCTGAAAAAGTATAATTCTTTCTTGTGCTGCAGATGCCTATTAAAGTCCTAAAATACTGAGGAAAAACTGAGATAAAAAATACATTCCCCAGAAAACATTAGTGACTTGTAATGTTTGAAATGTCAAAAACTTGTATACTGATTACCGTCCTGCAAGCTATCTTTGAGATCTGATACAAATTGTGTTGATTAATTTTGTTGGGAATAAGACTTAGACCTCTATTTTCTGTATAATACTTTGTGTAAGTGAAACTTGAATAAGAGTTTTGTGAGGAGCTTTTGTGGAAAAGGTAGTAATGGATCTCTGAAGTCCATGTTGTTCAGCTGCCTTTTTAGCAAAACCTTAGCGTGGTCCATATAGCAGTGCAGCAAAAATTTGTAAAGGCCTCTGAACTGTTTGCAGATTACTGTAAAAAATCCACCATTTTACAGAGAGTATACTGAACAAAAGGGAAAATTTGTGAAAGTCATCAGCTTTTATGACTGTGCATGAACACTTTCATGACTCATCTCAGCTCTCACTTGTTAGTGGAAATTGGGATGAACTAAAAAGGTCTGAAGTCGCACAAGATGCTAATTATTCTTGTGTACTCCAGGCTTGTTTATGCTGGCTCAGGCAGTACAACCATCAAAGCCAAAAGAGTTTCATTTTGTCACTACAGTTCTGAGTGCTGGCAGATGAAGAAAATTGTTTCTTTGTCTGTCTTGTATGTCATGTTGTTGATGTCGTTTCTGGCTTAAAATCAACTGGGAAGGAAGCATGACCTGAATTGGCTGAAGTAAATATTCTTTTACTTTGCATAAGCCCTGGTGTTGCATCATAGAGATGCAGGACTTGATTATAATCCAGTATTGTAACTCAGGAAGCACCAAAGCATGTTTAAGTTCTATTGACTTCAAAGGGTATGGAGATGACTTGCTCAGATGGAAACCTCTTAAATTGTATACACATGGCCAAGTCAACATCACCTCAGTGATATCATTACTGTTGCTAAAAGAAAAGCCACAAGTGCTGGAGGGAGTATAAGGTAGTCAGGTAAAACAGAGCACAGATAAAACTCATGAGTTAATTCTTTAAGAAATGTGTGAACCAGCTGTGGAGGCAGGTGCACTAGAAAGGACAAACCCTGCATGATCATCCTGAAAAAAAAGGGGTTGGTTATGGAGTTCAAAGACTATTACGTTATGAATTAGTTGCTCTCATAGCTTGGCTCCGCTCAGGAGCAAGCTACGCAGTCTATCACTCACTCCCCCCATCCTCCAAGGGAATGGGTGAGAGATAATATAACAGAAAAGCTCTAAGTTTGAGATAAAGACAGGGAGAGATCATTGAAGTTACTGTTACGGGCAAAACAGACTCTACTTGGAGAAAACTATTTATTTATTATTATTAATAAAACCAAAGGCAGGATAATGAGGAAGAGAACAAAAACAACTTCCCCTCTCCCCTCCCTCTTCTTAGGCTTAACTTCATTTCAATTATCTCTACCTCCTTCAGCCCCCCGAGCGGCGCAGGGGGAAGAGGGAATGGTGGTTATGGTCAGTTCATCACTTGTTGGTTTCCAGAACTCCTTCCTCCTCAGGAAAAGAATTCCTCACATTCCTCCTCTGCTCCAGTGTGGGGTCCCTCCCACTGGCTGCAGTCCTTTGTGAACTGCTCCGGCATGGGTCGTTTTCCACAGGGTGCAGTCCCTCCAGAACAGCTGCCCCAGCACGGGCCCTCCACAGGCCACAGCCTCCTTCAGGCATCCGCCTGCCCCAGCGTGAGATCCTCCCCGGGCTGCAGGTGGATCTCTGCTCCTCCATGGGCCTTCATGGGCTGCAGGGGGACAGCCGGCCTCACCACAGTCTTCACCACAGGCTTCAGGGGAATCTTGGCCAGTGAATAGTTCCTAATCCAAGTTTCATGTTCTCTGCTGAAGGGAATAAACTGTCCCTTATACTTTCTAATAATCTTATGGAAATAATATTGGTAGGATAAAAGTTATTTCTCTCTTTAGAATTAATCACAAATTTTAATTGTCAATTGCCTTATTTGAAGACATAAATGCCCAGAATTTTGCACATGATCTTTTTTTTTTTCCACTTTTTTTTTTCACTTGTCACTTAGCTTAGAAGGCATGCATCATAAGCAGTCGCCTTTAAACAAATACAATATGCTTGATCCAAGTGCCCATAGTGGGCTACAGGAAGATTCATGCTCATTCACAAGATACTGCTTTTGAGCCACATGTATGGAGACATCAGCATGGGCAAAACTGTTAACAAGTAGTTACTATCTACTACTAACAAGTTGTTACTAGTACTACTGTAAAGCATGCCTATAACATTTTATGACCCCTCTTCCTGAAATAAATATACAGAAGCATTCTTTCTTCAAATCACTGTTATTTAGTGTAGGAGAGATGATTTTGTTAGTCCATGCCCATGGTTCCAAAAATTTGCCGGTCATGATGCTCCCATTGTATCTGTGGTACTGAGTCAAATGAACTACTTTTACTTTTTTTTAACACGATCCCATCAACGTGACATAGTTTTAATGAGACATTTTGCAAACAATGTATTAACCAACTTAAAAATAAGCTGTTTAATCAACAAATTCTTATGATTCCCTTAATGTTTTCATACAAAATACCATCTTTGCAACTTTCTTGAAAGAGTCTAATCTTTCTTGAACTACTCATCCAAAGCTTCCACCAGGTCTTTATAAGGTCAATATAGTAGGGTCATTCCAACCAGACTGAGCTTTCAAGTCTATTACTGCTGTTTTTGTTTCAGGATGTGTTGGAGTTTGGGATAACATCACTTGTTGGCGTCCTGCGAAGATTGGAGAGACTGTCACTGTCCCTTGTCCAAAAGTATTTAGCCTTTTTTCTGGAAAACCAGGTATTTCATTTTAAGGTGTATTTTTGCTGTCTCCTTTTTGGTATTTTACAATGTTGTATGGGGAGGTTTGCAGTTTAAGGTTTAAGGTTTTTATTTTCTTTTTAAAGAGTTAAAATAATAAAGAGTTAAAATAATATATTCTTTTAAAGACTCTTTAAAGAGTTAAAATAATAGATTTTTAACAGAGCTGTTCATGATACATCACAAAAAGACCAAAACATTGTCTTTGTGATCCAGATGGTGTTCTTTGAGTCAGATACTAAATATACATTCTGATATAGTGACACTCATCAAGGCTGAAGACATTGCTTGCTCTTTTTCACCTATTTATGTTCATTATTAAGGCAGCTGAGCCTGGCTGATGTCTTTAACTGTTGTCAGCAGGTCACACGCAGGTTTTTCCTTCTGTTTTTTTCCTTCTGTTTTTCCTTCCTTCTCTCTGGAGGGGACATCTGCTTTGCCTTCATGAGAATGATAAGCTGACATTAACACATAACACCTAAATATTATCGCTATTGCAATTTAAGGTAGTTACTATGAAATCTTTAATTCTGCTTTTTAATGGAACTTGAAAAAAGCTAAGGAGTGTCTCAAGACTGCTGAAACGTTTAACTGTTCTAAGCCTACCATCTTCTGCATCATCTTGTCAATATATCATATTGTGGTTTAATTTTACTTTGGCTTGTTAGTGGGATTTTAAAAATAGATGATGCACACATAGCATTTCACATACGTATCTTAAAATAAAGCAGGAAAAATCTTATCCCCATCGCTTAGGTGAGAAAACTTTGTCATGAAGAGCTGGTGAAAGATGCAAAACTTACCACAGTGATTTAATTCTGTTTTTGAGGTTTCTGTGGAGAGCTTTTTAACAATATTACTTTTAACATAGAGGCTAACTTGAGGTGTGACTAAAATAGCTTTATTCTCAAAGCTGTTGATTAAGTTTTGTTCCAGTAAAAAATACATAACTAAAACAATCTACAGATGCGCAAAGGTTTTCATTCCTGGAGCTGGTGAATCTTGATTAGTTTATCAGGGATAGTCTAAACAGTTTATAAAGGGGAAAGTATGTGTAATCTGCACTAAATCTTGTGAAATCTATAAAAGTATTCAGATTACTCAAACAAAGGTATTAAGGTGTTGTCATAAGACGAGGCAAACTAATAAATAAAAATTCAAAATCTGAATTAAATCACTGTCTATTTGACAAAAGCTAGAGCATGCACACTCTCTCTGGAGTTTGGATGTTTGATATTTAACAAATCTTAGTATCTTATATTACAATAACATTTTAATTTTCCTGTAAAACAACTGCAATAAATATTTGAGTCTGAAACCTTCACAATGCATTACAACTCTATCTCACTTGGGCATGACATCAACAAGACTGAAAGATCACTTCCTTTTTGTAGTTTGCTATAATTTCCCCATATACGGCTTTTTTTTTATAGCTGCCTGTTTACTTCTTGCTTGTTATAGTTTTGGCATACTGAGTAATTAATTCTCTATTGAATATTAGTAACTTTATATTAAATAACTTTTTATTGTAAAAGCAATCATATTATCCTATAATATTTTTTTCTGTATTGTGCATGATGATCTAAGTGTATGAATATCAGAAAGTTATTCTGTGAATTTTTTTTTCAAATGTGTATATCAAGTTGTAGGTTTTAAATTAGGTTGCCCTCTGAAATATTTAATTGTATGGAAAGATTGTGTAGAAATAAATAACATCTTCCATAGAACATTGCCTAACTGTCTTTAAGTTAGAAGGCCTTACAGTACTTATGGTAGAAAATACTTCAGCATCCTGAGTACACAGAGCCTTTTTCTTGCAAAACTAGCTTTGACGTAATTTGTGGTTCTGTTAACACATTCCTCCACTCTGCTAGTCAGAGGATCTTGATGTACTTTTAAAGTAAGGGCTCTTCAGAGTGTGTAAATAGGTTACATTTTCTTTAAAAAATGCCATGTCTATGCCAAATGGCAGAAGTGGTCCCGTTGTTTGAGAAGACACTGTGGTTTGAGGTCAAGGTCTTGTTACGAGCTAGAAAAATTTGGTTGTTGGTTGGTCAACCATTCGTAGGATATTTACAACTTTCCACTAAAGATTATACAAAGAAGAAATTCCGGTAACTGATCATCAAGATAAAAATCACAAAAGCTTTAGTTTGGAGTATATATAAACATCTTTGGTTATTCTTGTCCAAAGCTGACCTGTGACACATTAATTTGTTTCCTTGTGTGAAAAACAGGTATCTTTAAGTCCATTAAAGACCAGTGGTAAACTCCAAACCAAAGCAGCATGTTATTACAGATTTCAAGTATCATGTCTATAAAAATTGCTGTAAGAAAGGTGAAAGGAAGTTGCTTATGATTTAACATTGTGGAAGTATGTTATGATAATCTTAATGACTGCTCTTCATTCTGACATCAGACTCTTCAGGTTTCTCCTATTGAAGCTGTTCCATATTGTATGAACATAGGTTTGTATTAATTAGATTAAGGAGTGGAATCATGGATTGCCCCCATCTCGTCTGTATGACTTCATCTGGGAAAAGAATCAGCTACTTCTCTCAGTTCAAAACAAAAAATCATTTTGAAATTAGTAGATGTTCAAAATTCCTTTCCAACCATATTTGCACATCTCCTACATTCCTTGGACTACATTTTTTCAGTGATTTGTTCAAAGAGTGAGATTCAGCATGCATATTTATTTCTTCAATCTTCAACCTATCACATAATTTGTCCTTTAAAGTGCATTACCAACTCTACCAACATTTGCCATAGCAGTAATTCATCACCATAATATCTAATAGCTTTTATAACTCTTCAGTAAATCATTTGGTATTACCTTCTCAGAAGAGCTTAAATAGGAGGTTAGAACAACTCTCATTTAAATTACTTTTCTATCAAATTACTTTACCTACAAATTATCCCCTTTATAGAGTGAGCTGAAAGACTCCCTCCAGAATACTTTCTGTAAAGCAGCAAAATACTTCTGGCTTTTGCAGATGTAGTAGAAATAGCTGTTATACAAAAGCAGAAGCCTGCCATCACAGCTTGGAGTTACTTCAGTTTTTCTATATTGCAAAGGCAACTCTGAGCAAGAGTAAAAGCCAAAGTAGTATGAATTAAGAGCACATGAAAGGAAACGGCTGTGTTTCTTTAACAGGAGTGCTAGCAAGTTAACAGAGAATGACAAAGTTAGGTTGTCTAAAGATTTATTGCTGAGGAAACTTTTGAATATTTTTTATTTAAACTCTCAAATTTCTCTTTACAGGAAATATTAGCAAAAATTGTACGAGTAATGGATGGTCAGATATTTTTCCTGACATCTTGAGTACTTGTGGATATAATGACTATGAGGATGATTATAAGGTAGGAAAAAACCTGTTTCTATTAATTTTGATGCCAATATTCAATACAGCTATGAGACATATTCTGCTTCTAAATAATTCCCATTTGAGTCTATCAGAATTAATTGAAATCTGTAGTATTTTTTGGTAGCAATGATTGCCATATGTTTGGATTGCAAATGTCACATAAGAGAAAATCAGAAATGTGGAATTCAGTAACTGTTTGAAAGTCAAGGCTATAAACAGTTGGTAATTGCAGTAATGCATCTGTATTTCTAATATTACAGTGTTACTGGGCTTATGCACAGTATGTTTTTCATTGTGTTATTTCTAGAATTTTCTATCCTAACAAATCCTAATACTGTAATAATCTGTTAATAACATATGCACCACTTGATTGCTGGTGTGTGTTTAAGTTATAAGTAAAGTATGATGAATTTAGGTCATTGGAATTATTGCAAATTTGTATTGGACTTTAAATTACATTAGCAATTAGAAGTGGTTCAAAAAGCCATCAAGATATCTTAAATACAGTATAAATGGAAAACCAAATTTGTTCACTTTGCACAGTCTATTTCTTGGGTTTTTTTTTCTGTTGAGGAAGTACTTTTTCCTTCACATGTTTTATCTATTTTCTGTCTGGTTTTCCGCTGAGGCTAACACAGCAAGATTTTGTTTAGAAGGATGAGCTCATAGTGTCAGTAAAACTCTTGTTATCGTGGACAGATGAAGTCCTCTCATGAGTAAAGATATGTGGCTGGATTTCTGGATTTTAGTATGTATGGAATAGCTCTAGCACATCTGTTCTATCTGGTTTGCAGAGATGCTGGCATTCTAGCTAAGCCATGCAGTTCTTGCCATCTCTTTCTGTATTTAAAAGCCCAGCCACTGCTGTAGTTAAAAATATATAGTAAAGAAAATTGATAGAGTATGTTCTTTTCTCAGCTTTTCTGAAGACACATTCTAAAACATTGGTATCATCTGACAGCTTGGGGATGCACATTCATCGCAACAGCCATTTTAAAATACTGTCATTCAACCCAGACATTGTCATGTGGAGTGAAAATGGGTCAAGGCTTAAAAATTCAAATTAACAAAAGATAACATTTCAAGCAGTGAGAAGTACTTAATTAGCAGATGAACTAGTATAATAGAAAAGCAGTTATTGTTTGACATATTCATTAGTCATCTGAAGAAGAATGAAATGCAAGTTGACTATATTTACAGGAATGAACCTAGAGAAACTGGAAATAGAACGTAGTAGCAACATTTACAAAAGCCTGGAAGAGAGCAAATAATAAACCAGTGAGGATATAAATCAGAAGAGAGATGTGGAAAGCAGGTACTGAAAAAATATATTAATAAAAGTACAATAGATGGATACAATATCATAGATATCTAGCGTAGATACTGTACAGAATAAATGTGTAGCATGTTGCTGGCAGGGAAAGGGGAAATGCAAGCAGTGATTGCATTTCAAGCAACATGGCCCGAGCGCCCTGTCCTTTTTTCTCAAGTGCCAGTGTCATTGCTCAGAGAATATTCTTTACCTGAAGATCACAAACTGGTTCTTTTAGTGGGACAAGACGATAATTATTTTCTAACCTTAAAGCTGACAAGTCAAAAAGTGGATACGATAGTGCTGACTTGTCAGAAGATAAGCTGTTCCTGTGCAAATATTATAATTTTTGAGGTTAAAGGAAGGAGAAAAATGATCTTAATAAAATCTGAAAAGGGAAACAGGAAAGCATATCTTTAAATCCATCTCTTAATGGGACACAATATAAAAAAAAAATGTAAGTATCATGCAGTTGTGAGATTTCAAGAGGCATTTAAGGTTCTGCATCAGCCAACTGTTACAAAGAAAGAATATATTTTCTTGAATTCGGATCTTAGCACTCAATGGTAGCATCTCAAAACAAAAAATCCTCACTCAACATAAATCAGTATAGTTTATTTTTATTTGACCTAGAATTTCAACAGAAAAGAACTAAAAATGAAATCCTAAGTATTTGGATACAAAATATTTTGGACACAAAAATATCATGCAACCATATGCTTTGCAGGTGATGTGTGAGTTTGCCCTCAAAGGTACAGTAAGTCTTAAATCTTCTTTTGTATGCATTCTCTGAAGACAATGTCAAAGGAGTAGGTAGAAACTGTCTTTGGTGTTGATTTGGTGCCTACATCTTCACTGCTGAAGGAATTTCCATTATGCATACAATTAAATATTTATTCTTTTTTTTTTTTGCTGGCTTTTAGGAAATGGACTTGTATCTTTACTTCAAAGGGAACTTATTTCTATAGATATTTTATGTTTATTTTTATCTATATACGCATACACACAGACATCTATCTCTCTCCAGATATGCATCTCTATTGGGCAATTTCAAATATTCTAGAGAAGGTTTAAATGGTAGAGGTTGGTGAGCAAATATTGAACAGGCAATGTATTAATAGGTACCAAATTTTTATGCTGAAAATGCACTGAAATGAGAAAGCTTATTTAAAAATACCATATGCATGTCATCTATTATTTCTCTGCCAAGTTCACTGATATTGTTCAGGTTATGAAAGAACTTCTCTGCTTCCACAGTTTGCATTGATTTTACTCAGAGTTAAAACGTTCAGTTTTTATACCACGTCAAATGGTATATTAGCAGGTGCTATAAAAAGAAACTATTTCCTTAACATTTTGAAATTAACTGTAAGTTCCTGATACAGCCTTCTTAAATAGAATGTTTTCTTTTGTGTTAGATCTTCTGTTAGTCCTCCTGTCTGTATTTGTAGGAGACCAATTTGACAAGTATGACAATGTCTAAACAAACTATCTGTATATTGTTATCATATCAAATAGATCTAAACCTTTATTATATACTTCTAGTCCTGTAAGTAAACTAGCTACTGCTACCTTCAAGTTTTAGATTCATCAGTGTCTTTTTTTTCCCGTTTATATTTCTTTTGAAGTCATGGCAGCACAATGGGAAAATGAATGGCTTGATTTGACCATGCTAGAAACACAGGTCAAGGTGTGTAAACCCAATCCAAGCCTCACTGTAATCTTTCCTTTCATGTAGACATATTTTGACATCCTCTGTCTAGACTGAACAAGCTAGAGGTGTGTCCTAGCTGTCCTCAAAGGGTATTAAATTCTCTGTCAGCATTAATATATGGCAAGATGCCTGGTGAATGTAAAGGACTGCAATGTGTCCACTTCACTTAAAATAATGACTGGGTCAGTTAATAAAGTGTTGTCTAATCTTAGCGTGAGTTGGTCCAAGGTTTGTTAGATCACACAAAACCCAATATATACAAGTTACAGGCTATGTGATTTGAATGCATATGGTCATACAAAGACAAATTCATGGAGAGAAAGATCCTCAGGGCTGTTAAATGTGGTGATACTGTTGCAACTTTTGCATAAGTAGAAGCATCATTTATGAAAGAATTATTCACCTATTTGGCCAGTTTCCTGACGCATTCACTCTCGGGCTGCTGTCAGAGATAGCATGCTGGGTGTGCTACCCGCTACGGATACACTGCCCAAGACAAGTGGAGTCTGTAGCTACCTTTAGAAAACAGATGCATTACTACTGTTCATGAAGTGGATCATTGCACTTGACTAATGGATTGTTTGTATTGAATCTAAACTGAGTCCTTCTGTCTCAGCAAAATGTAATGCAGGGCAGCCATCTACCAGTGCTTTTTCTGTGTGCCTATAAATCATCCTATATTTATTTACATTACATTCTGCATTGTTCATTACTGAATGATGCTACTATTATTAAGAGATCCTTAAGGCAATACTGGTCTCATCTGTTTTGTGTGATGTTTAGGTTTCAGGTGAATTGAAGGAGAAATGTGTTGGAAAAGAGATGTCATTAATTGTTTGCATAAAGATTATTAAATACCATGAGGAATATAAATTTTATTACAAATATTTTTAGTAAATTCTATTTTGCTTTGCAAGATTTAAAAAAGCGTAGAAGTGCCTGATAAGAAAAAAGTAAGTTGTTCACAACATGTAATACATCTCTTTATCTCAGTTTATATTTATTCTCTTATAAGTAAGTACTACAAGATTTTAGAAATGGCTACTGTGTTGTTGAAGTTCATTTTGCAAAAGGAGAGAACTAGCGTGCTTTATTCCACTTATATTTGCATTTGCTCATTTCAGTCTTTCTAAAGCACTGAACTCATTTCCTGGGCCCAGTTCTGATTTTACAGTGTTTGTGCAGTTTAAGTTTTTCTGATATGTTCTTCTAGTATGAATATTTGGATATTGTGGAATGTACTCTGAGAAATATATAATGAAAATGTAAGACGATGAATTTTCATGTACTTGTAAGTAATCATACCTGTGAATACAAGACTCTTACATACAGTGTTACGGGAATATACCAGCCCACAGAATAAACGAAATGAAGCATCACCTGGGATGATAATAATCGTGAATACTATAGTGGTGATTAATTATTTTTTTTGTTAAATGAATAAAGAGATGTAGGTTTTTCTTTTATGTTAAGAGTGACATCTAGTCAGTAGTAAAACTCCTTCGGGCAAAGAATCGAGCACTAAACTTTCTTCAGAGAGTTTTGTCCTGCAGCACTGAATTGCCCTCTCACCCCTAGAGGGCCTTCCGAACCAAGGCTGAGGTTGAAGGATCCACTGGGTAACTTTGCCTAGGAAGCTTCTGTGCTGTGTCTGTTCTGTAAATAAACAGAAAAGGTCTGTCTCCTCAACTTAGTAAAAATAACGTGCAAGGAACTTTAAAGGAAACGTTAGCAAAAAAAAAGGTGTCTGTTCTAAGAAAACAAACCACAAGTGTACGTAAGAATAGATTTTACAAAAAGGTGTATCGAAGATAACACTAATTACACAAACTTGTACTAATCCAATTTATTTTTATATGTGTGGGTTTTTTGTACTCTTTTAAAACCTGTTAACATTAGGTAGCCACAAGAAAAGAGGAGGCATTTTAGGATTAGGTCTTTATAGTCTAGAAACAGTTACAGATTCTTTAAACGTTTCCATGAAATTGTTCTGAAAATCATAAGCCACTGATTTTTTTTCTGTGGCTGACTACCTGTTGAGTTTAGTTTAGTAACTGTAATTTGAACATTTTACTCAAAATTTTAAAAGTACATTGTTGGATTTCAGTTTTGGAATCAGAATTGCTCAGATAACTGTGACTATTTTGCAGAGGCCAGCTGTTCTTGCTCCTGTTGCAAAAGTACTATTTTTGTTAGACATGCGGAAAATTTCATGTCGTTTCAATTTCATACGCATGACTCAAATCAGTTTATGCTTTGAATACAGTTACAAAATCTAAAAGAGTTTTGGTATTTATTCTGTGTTAAACAATTTTTAGAATATAATTTAGTTTTAAATTCTGTTTTGGTCAGTCCATACCTTCTTTGCATTCATTTTACGCCTATTAATCTTGCTAATTTTTTATTAAGTTCAGAGGTTAAAGCTAAAGTTTAATTGAGAACTGGGTAATTATGGTTCACACAGTAGTAAATAACAAATAAGATATGCTCATCTTACATAAAATACATTGATTTTTATGTGCTATCAGATTTGGTATTGCTTTGCCTGTTTCTTTTGCAGCAATATAATATAAAGACTTTGTTTCTAAATGGTGACATTTACATACAGAGTAGTGCCAAATATTTAATAGCTGTAACTAAGTCAATGTTAATCTAAAGTAATTTCCTGGTTTTCAGCTAAACAACACAATGTAGAATTTAATTCTTTGTCTTTTTGGGGGTCATATGTATATTTAATAAACATACAATTTCAGAACAGCATTTGCCATTTTTTTTTTGTTTTGTCACTAGGAGTTATAGAGGTCTTACAGGCAAATTAAGACACTTCTATTTATGCTTATACGGGAAATTTAAATAGCAGTATGATTGCATTCTCTTTGATGCTGAGTCTGATAAAGTGCCTCAAGCAAATAATCTAAACTTTTTGCTTGTTTTTGAAAATTGTAACACCTAAATTTAAATAATTATAATTCTTTTATGTAATGGATTCAAAATACAGTAGTGTTTACTTAGCTTTGCAATAGTTTGAGAACCGGAGTTAATTAATGTTTAAGATTCCTGACCCTTATAGTACTAGACCAGTAAAATGGTCTGAAAGCAGGAAGTGTACTCATTAGCCACAATTTCAAGTGTAGAATAGAGAATAATTAAACAGCTCTGTCATATGATAAAATAATTACAATTGTGTAGTTATTTCTTATTTGCTTATACTTAGGTTGAACAAAATGACCACAGTCAGTATCAAGGTAATGTTAGTTTCAATCCTGACTTATACCTCCACGTAGCTATTTCATGTTCATCCATTTGGCAGATGAATGGTCAGCAAATAGACTCAGTCCTGCTGACAATGAGAGCTGTTGTGCTGGACTAGAAGTACAGAGAATTCTTGTTTTGATGTTGGTCAGATTATTTGTTGTGAGGTTCATGCATGTGTACAGAATGCCAGAAACATTATTTTAAGTAATGTGGGTTTTTTTCTGGAGGAAGACAACATCTTCTGTTCTCCCTTGTGGGTAGAAGCAACGGGAGTCATTTTACATCCAGGCTGCCTGACAGCTGCTGTCGAGCTCAGAGTACATAGCTAGAGGCTAAATTAGAGGCACAGTTACTGGACCATTGATGTTTTGTTAGAAAGTTCATGAGGGGTTTCACCTTTTTTTCCTTCATTTAAGAATTCTGAAATCATATACAAGTAAGATGGATCCAATTTCAAAAGACTCAGTCAATGGAGTTTTTCTGAAATCAAATCTAGACAGATTTTTCAAGATGGTACAGAAGGAGGGCCACAAAGATGATCAGAGGACTTCAGCACCTCTCCTGTGAAGAAAGGCTGAGAGAGCTGGCATTGTTCAGCCTGGAGAAGAGGAGGCTGTGGCGAGACCTTATTGCAGCCTTTCGATATTAAAGGGGGGCTTATAAGAAAGATGAGGAGAAACTCTAGCAGGGCCTGTTGTGATAGGATGAGGGGTAATGTCTTTAAAATAGAAGGGGGTAGATTTAGACTACATATAACAAAAAAAAATTTTTACAATGAAGGTGGCAAAACACTGGAACAGTTTTCCCAGAGAGGTGGTAGATGCCCCATCCGTGGAAACTTTCAAGGCCAGGTTGGTGGGGCTCTGAGCAACCTGATCTGGTTGGAGATGTCCCTGTTCCTTGCAGGGGGCTTGGACCAGATGACCTTTAAAAGACCCTTCCAGCCCAGACTGTTCTATGATAAGAAAATTTTAAAAGTCCAACGTTTTGTTGGGCATGTCTCAATAGACCAAATGCTGTTTGAACCACAACTACTTTCTTTATGCCAAAGTATAAACACTCTCTTATTGTATAATCTGATGGCTGAAAAATATTTAAAGTATTCTTTTCAATTCTGTAATACCAACAACTGCCATGCAAGTTTGTTTATAGATGGCAACAGTTTTGGTGGGTTCATGAAATTGAATGCAATTTATGCATCTACATCCATAGTTGAAGTTACTAGACAATAGTCCAGCTCCCAACTTGAATAATGAGGTTTTATGATGCCTTCAAAAATTGACGAGGTGAAGGACCTATCAACTTCCAATGCTATGAACATAGGGAATGTATATATATAGCTGGTATCATTCTGTCTACTTCAAGAGGTGACACATGGCTTATATTTAGACAGCATGACTCTTAAGAGAGTGCAAATATAGTGGCTCCTGTATTTCTTGCCAGTGATGTAGAATGGGCCATTAGATGCTTTCTAAGGACTGAGATAATCTCAGTTGCAAGTTGATAACAGCTGAAGCATGAGAGCGCTGGTGTAAAGGATGCCTCTAGTGGGAGTCCTTATTACCTTCAGGAGATTTCTGGGCCGTTCACCATTCCTTTTAGCAGATACTTTTACTACTGACTTTGGAAATTTACTCCTTATACATAAAAATAAGCCTAGAAATGCTGTTAGATAAATTTGTGTTGAATTCTGGGACTTCCTTACAAATCCATTTCAGCAGCTTTCCTTCTCTTTGAATGTTTATAAACAATTTTTAAAATAATATCCTTCATTTTTTTCTTCATTTGTTATTCCCTTTGTCTGTTTATTTGATGCCTTTGCAAACTGATGGCCTCCAAATTTTGTTAACTTGGCAGCATGAGGGCATAGTCTATCCAGGCCAGTCAAGATCAGACCCGAAACGAACAATTTGTTTACTTAACCGTGAGCACCGAGGAGTTACGAATTAGATATAAACTCTCCAGGACACTGCGGAGGCATTACTAGCCATACGTCAGTCAAGAACTTCTTGCAGTATACTTTATTGGTAAAAAACAAGAAATAGTATTTTATTCGTAAGGAAAGGAGTCCATCAGGCAAAAAATATCTTTCAACAATATTATTTTCTCTCCCTCTACCTATTTGAATTTAGATTCACCTCTCAGGAAACAGAGGGTACAAGTCAAAAAGGCAAGTTATACAGTGGGGTATTAAGAGGAGACATAGCTTTAAGACATTGATTGTAAGATAAAAAATGCCAGAGAAGGACTTTTAATGTTTTTATAAAAACTTTTCCTCGACTAATTGCAACATATGGTTGCTATTAAAAACCAACAAATCTGAAATGAACATCTTGGTTTTGTTTAAGATACTATACAATCATTCTGCAGTACTCTCTTCTGCAAGGTATCTTGTAAGAGAACAGGACAGGATATTTTAAACAAAAATAACATCTGCAGTTTACAGCAGCTAGAATTGGAGCCGTGCTCACTACATGCTCTATGCTCATTTTAGATCTGGGGAGAATGGCAGCTCCTTTTGACCAGTGTCTTGCTTTGAACAAATGTCAGTTACATCAGAAGAAATTAATGGCTCAAACTCTGGCTACCCAAAAACTTTAATCAGTTTAACTATGTGGTTTTGAAGTAAGCTGAATTCACAAACATCATATTTAATTTTATTTAAGTTAGATTTACTTGAGTTATCTTAACTTCTAACTGATTTATAAAGTATACAGCATCTGCATGCATACATAGCTGTTTATACATATTAAAGCCCCTATTGTGAGAATGATGGGACACGAGATTAAAATCCACAATTTTTATATAGTTCTGTAGGAACATAGTATTTAAAGTATAGCTTGATCTGTAGCTTCTGACACCTGACCTTTTAGTACATTACCCTTCAGAAATTCCTTCTGCCATACATCCCTGTAATTTCTTTATACCAAGCACTACTGGCTTCTTTTTCATTAGTGTCTAGCAACTTTGAGATACTGCTCATTCTGTTATGCACTGGCATCACTGGGACTGTGTACAGTTACCAGCAGTAGTATGATGGCTGCTAATGTAAGGACACATCACAAAACTGAGTTGTTTTTTTTTAACAGTAAGATAAATTTCAGTGTTGTTACTCACTGTAGTGGATTCCAAGAAAAAGGGAAGTAAAAGATATATTGAGTTCAATTTGTTCTTGACATGAAGCAATGCAGAACATATAAGCAAAATCAAGGCTTTGCCATGGGAACATTGGTCTGACTGCAATTTCCCAATAATGACTTCTGGTCCGGAATCATTCCTATGAAAATCTTAATGCGTGCCATTCAAAGACTGTAGTGACCGTGAATCGTTACAGTCTGTAAATCTGTTGATTCTGTGTTCTTAATTTATGAAAGTATAATCCGTGCTGTGTGTAGGACAGGAATTAGGGGATGAAAAGAATGTGGAAGTAGTGCAATTCATTCTGAAATGAGGAGGGGAAAAAATATGGAAAAAGTGAGCAAAGGCAATTCAGACTAAACATAGATATAAATTTGATATACTTGGCACCAAACAATTTACATATTTGCTAAACAAAAACTTCCAAGGCAAGATAAAAATTAAGGTGAATATACAATCTCTGTCTAGGTCTGGTATGCTTGGGCCTTTTAAAGGGTTATTCACATAATAAAAATACAACACATAGATGAGAGAATTATATGACAACACAAGTGGTGAGTGTTTCATAAGTAGTGGACTTGTTGAATTGCAGATAATTGCATCAGAAGAATGATCACAAAACAAGTAATTTGTTTGTACCCATTCAGAGAAGAAGCCGAATGTGAAACCTTTCACGTTATGCATGAGGTTTTCTTATCTGGTGGGCACTGGCTTGGCTGTGTTCAGAACATCAGAGCAGGTGCCGGAACAAATTTATTGTGTCTTCCGGTCCTGGCTGTGCCAACACAGTCAACCACATCAAATTCTTTCCAGTAATTTACATTCACATACTTACCACATATTTTAAAACCTGGAACTCTGAAAATTAACTTGCAAATCAAAATTCCTGAAGTTAGATAATTACTTGAGGTGCAGGTGTCTAATCACTAGTGTGTGGAAACAGGACTCGATGTGATTGCTTAAACGTAAGTATCTATGCCATTCCAGCAAAGAGGTCCTTTGTCACACCTGCCGTGCAGGTGTTGTGGATACCCTAGGGCGTCTCAAGGACTACTAGATGACTACATTTAGGCAAGTAGGTACGGTTTGGTTTGTTTTGTCAGTGGATCTTGTGTTGATGAAAAAGTGATTTCTTCTTAAGTGTGAACTGAATGTCTCTCTTGACTGCATTTTTTTAGGTCTTGATTCTGTAATCAGTATTTCTGGCTATGTAAGGAGAGAAGCTAGTATGTCTGTTGCTATGAAAGTCAGAAAAGTTGGGCAAACCTTTTGGTAATGTAAAATATTGCAAGTGGGATCTTGGCAGATGAGAACAAATCTCTATCCTCTCTTATTTGGTAGTAAATGATCATCCCTAATAGCCAGCAAAAGCTGTTCTTATCTCGTGTACTGATTTGAAATCAGCTGGTAAATCTGGCACGTTCATTTCAGTGTAGCTTGATAACGGGATTTTAGTGCTTAAATATTTTATAGCTAGAATGATGTTATTCTCTGTTTGGTTTTTTTCTTTATGTGTTTGAAAGGAGAGAAGGATTATCAATGAGTTGAAGTATTCTATACTGATGAGCAGAATGCACACTTTTGACTGACTGTGATTTAAGACATTTAAGGCATTAAAAGTAAAGGTGCTGATACAGCTTAACTGAATCGTTATATGTGGCAGTAAGATGTGTAGTATGTTTGTGTTTGTGTATATTGTACAGCCTGGATGAGTCACTCGGAACAATAAAGACATATTGCCATAGTACAGTCTTTGAAATCCAATCCCTGCAGTAGATATAGAAACCTTTTGGATTATTTGATAGTAAAGGATGCTATGACTAATTTTTGAGAAATTACTGTTATATTCAGTATCAGGTAGAAGCAAAGGACTTGAGTAATGGGTTCTCAAAAATGTCAAACATGTTCAAGTATAGCTACTTTCTATTGTTGAAAGGAGACATGCAAGTTGAAATGATTTCTTATAGTTGCCAGACTCTGTGATCTCTCATGTAAATATGGGATACGTAGCCACTAGCAACAGAATTGTATAATCAAAATTGATAATATCTTTATTGTACGCTAAATGTATTTTATTAATTCAAATATTTTTAAGAATCCCTGCTTCAAAATAACAATGTTTCTGGTACTGTCAGCTTCCTAACAATTCCTGTGTTATCACATGTGTGTAGAGTTCTTTACAAGATCTGCAGAAAAAGGGGCTCAAGGGTGTTGTGGGTTAACCCCAGCCGGCAGCTCAGCCTCACACAGCCACTCACTCACTCACCTGTGGTGGGAAGGGGGAGAGAGTCGGAAGGGTAAAAGTGAGAAAACTCATGGGTTGAGATAAAGACAGTTTAATAGGTAAAGCCAAAGTTGTATGTCTAAGCAAAGTGAAATAAGGAATTCATTCACTGCTTCCCACCAGGAGGCAGGTGTTCAGCCATCGCCAGGAAAGCATGGCTCCATCACGTGTAATGGTGACTTGGAAAGACAAACGCCATAATTCTGAACGTACCCCCTTCATCCCTCTTCCTCCAGCTGTTATTGCTGAGCATGGTGCCATATGGCGTGGAATATCCCTTTGGTCAGTTGGGGTCAGCTGTCCTGGCCATGTCCCCTCCCAGCTTCTTGTGCTCCCCCAGCCTCCTTGCTGGTGGAGCCATGTGAGAAGCAGAAAAGGTCTTTACTCTGTGTAAGTGTCCCTGTGTTATCAACACTGTTTTCATCACAAATCCTACAAGCTGCTATGAAAAAAATCAACTCTGTTCCAGCCTAAATCAGTACAAAGGCCTAGTCCAAATGTCAGCAGTGAGAAAGTCGGCACAAGAGAGTTTTTGAATGAAGCAAGGAGGTGATGGGAGGAAGTTTAATGTCTAGCTAGAGGGAACTAATCTTAAAGCTGGAGTATAGAGATCATATACTTACAGAAAAGTATACAGTTGGGTTAGTTTAGTGATTAGCAAATGCATGAATTGGCAAGTGTCAAACTCACACACTTCGTGTCTCAGAGTTATTTCTGCTCCTTAGGCAAACCCAAGACTGTCTTTGCAAGCAGATCTTATAACCAACTTATAGCACGCTTTGGCTGCTCAGCAGAAGGGGACCTTAGAGCTGCTTCAAGATTTTCTAGCCCAATGAGAAACCTGAATAGAAGGGAAGAAGTCTTTTTTACTGGGCACTGTGGAGGGCTGGGACAAAATTTACATCAGAAGTCCTGGTTTAAGTGCTTTCTTTTTGAAGGCTATTAACAAATACAAATTACAGGAGGCCAGCGGTTACTTTAATGTGTTGGGATTTATTAAGCTACTTGATAGTTCCCGTGATAAGAAGATGAGTGATCGAAAGTTTTCCCTGTGTGCACTCTTACCAGGTGTTGTGTGCTGTTTCTGCTCTGCAGTAACGTGATGTTGAACATCATTGTTACTATTAAAAGGATATCTCCTAATTTTTTTTTTTCTGTGAAAATGAACAGGAAAACTTCCACTCAGTATTTAAACAACATTGTAATTGCAACTTGTTTTACAAATTAGATTTATCTCCCTCAAATTTATATGGTGGATGTTAAGAATTTTTGATTTAGAGACCATTCAGGCTTCTATTTGTACACTCAATAGAAATGTGGTTTAGTGGGACCAACAAATGCCAACAAATAGAACATAACTGATGTGCATAATTTCTAAGCTTTACACTGTATTTGCAACTCCTGATGTCTACAAGGTCAGGAAATAAAATACATTTTCTTGCAGAATACTGATGATGGGGGACATGAGGCCATCAAATTGTTAAGCCATTTATCAAAACATCCTTTTTCCATTATTTTGCAGAGCAGGTCAGGTTGAATGAATGAAGGAGGGTGCCCAAAGTATTTGCACTGTTCTTGGTACCATGGGCTGTTGTAACTGATGCTGAGAAACTGTTCATCACTCTGTTCCCAGAAAATTGCCTGGAGACTGGCTGGTGTTCCTTTTGCTATGACAGAAGCCAAAACAAAGAAGGCATAGTTTTTAGAGCCCAAAAATGAGTGAAACTGAGGGGTATAATTCTGCAATTCTAGCAGGGAATTGAAGGACAGTACTTCAGGACTGATTTTTATGTGAAATTATGTTAATTCTCAAAAAAAAAATAGAATTTTATTTGAAAACAATTTTAGAAACATTATTCAAGAAGCATTAGACTACTTAGAGTCCTATTTACCAAACACAGGACTCATGTGGAAAACCAGGATCTTCTGGGGACATCTCTCTAAGTGCAAGCACTTTGACCCTCTGAGTAGCTACACTGCAATTAGTCACTGTGGGGTGTCTGTAGAAATATATCCAATGAAGTCCATGTTGACTGCGTACACAGATAGAAGAAGTGCTTCTTAGAAGGCCCCATGAAGAGACCCTACATTGCCTTCGATCTTTATATTTGCAGTGTAGATACCTAATGCTAGGTGAAACAGAGCCTATGATTTATACCCACAGAGAGTCCCTAGGAATGCAGTGAGTCTCTGCAAATGTACAGCAGACTGTATAGACAGCAATAAGTAATACATTAGGTTTTAACATTTTAACCATCCAGGGACACCAATTTTATTTTTTTTAAAGGCAACATTTATTCAGGATTTTAACTGAGGAACTTTATGATCATTCTAATGTCACTGGAAACTTCATTAACTCTGTATTTTCCTTCTTTATCTCTGCAGTAAATTAATATTATGAAAAGCAAACAAAACATTAAAATGTCAGGGCTGTTGCCAAAAAGGCCATCACAGCTTACTTTAATTAGGAACAAGATTTCTTTTTACTGTGACACCTTGTATACGACTTCTAGCTCTTAACAAGGATGACAGTTGCTATGAATACACTTAAGATCTATGTCCGTTTCCCTTATTTTTCCCCTTTAATCGTATCTATGGTAATGCAGTTTCAAGATTCTTCATTTCATTTAACATTTCATTTAGTCTTTTCCATATCTGTATAGTAGTTGCTAAGTGAATGTCCAGCTAGTTTCATCATGAATTGGAATTGCTAGAGTTACCTCTTTACTTGGCCTTTTAAATGCTATAAAAATAAATATATGAAATGATTTGCTTTTTCTTTTACTATCTTAATTTATTTATAATACTTGCTTCCTTGCTACTTTCTACAAACATAGCTTGAGAAGGTGAGTGCTATAACCATGTGCACTAAATATCGAAATTCTGTCTGTTATACATAGCACATTCTACACTGCTATTAAAAACTTTAATTTCATAACATAGAAAAAAATTTACAATTTTAATATTTTATCTGGCTTCACTGGAAATAATGTCAGTCTAATGACTGTTGTATGCATAAATGAAGAAGCAGCTTAATTCTGAGAGTATTTAGCATTATTTTTCTTGATGTTGTCATACAGAATAGTATTTAATGTAATATGTAGCTGGTAAATTTACAGATAACTGCAGTTAATTAGCAGACTGTGCACTTCAGTCTGCTTTTCTTCTGTTGAAAAATTTCCTTTCAAGTTTTAGCAAATAACTTTACTAAAGAGAGAAAGAGTTGTTTGGGTCACAATTTAGTGAAGTATTTGAACATTTAGATTAGGAAATTAATGAGAGAGATTAAGCACATCTTTAAAATTAAGCTCATGTATAAAGGCATTACGAAGTACACTGGAGCAGAAGGACTGAGAGGATTCTCTCTTTCAGAGATAATCCATTCTTTCAAACTGTGGCTTATTCTTCCCCATTTGATTGTGTTTATGGAAGTTGATGAATCTGATATTTTCTTTGACCTCATTGACATGGAATAATCAGCTGAATTTTACTGGCTTTGTGTCTAAGTTTTGAGTTCCTGAGGCTGAATTTTCTGCTGAGGTCAATTGGCTTGAGATGTTGCATTGCAAAAGTGTATTGGAATAAAGACGTAACATTCTCGTCACGTACTGTAGAGCTAAGAGTGAAAATAATGCTATTTATTCAGCTTTCAGAGCTATTTGATGGAAAATTGTATCATTTCACAGTCAATTTTACATAGCAGTAAGTGGTTTCTGCATTTATATTTTTCTGTGCAGGTCAACTTCTATGTAAGGGTGAAGGCAATTTATACGCTTGGACACAGCGTATCTCTGATTGCTCTTACAACAGGAAGTATAATTCTTTGCCTTTTCAGGTATGTATTTTTCATGAGTAAATATGAACAATGGTAAGACGGTTATAAGTGTTGTCTGATTGCTCAGATATATAGAAAATACATCTATTTTACGCTTTTCTCAATTAAGCACCTGATAATAATGCAAGGCTAACTTGATTTTTGCTAGCACCAGTCATATATACTGTGAGGACAGGCTGAGAGAGTTTGGGTTGTTCAGACTGGAAAGAAAAAGCTCTGGGGAGACCTTATTTTGGTCTTTCAACAATTAAAGGGGGTTTATAAGAAAGATGGGGAGAAACTCTTCAGGAGGGCCTGATAGGACAAGGGGTAAACTAGAAGGAGGGAGATTTAGATTAGATATAAGGAAGACATTTTTACAATGAGGGTGGTGAAACGCTGGCACATGTTGCCCAGAGAGGTGGTGGATGCCTCATCCCTGGAAACATTCAAAGCCAGGTTGGACAGGGCTCTGAGCAACCTGATCTGGTTGGAGATGTCCCTGCTCCTTGCAGGAGACTTGGACTAGATGGCCTTTAAAGGTCCCTTCCAACCCAAACCGTTCTATGATTCTAAGATGCTAAAAAATTTCAGAGCACTTTACAGATTTACAGACATTTCAACCCATGTAAGAAAGAATAGTCATTTAGGAATGGATTATATGAAGCATTTTCTATTTGATTATTAAAATCAACACCTTGAATTGGTCTTGAAAATTAGTTGGATGCTGATCTCAACACTGGATAAGTGGGCAGCCATATTTTGCAGAAGTTTCTTAGTGTTCTCCAGGAGTGCTGTAATCAAAGGTAATCATTAACTTGTCCAGGTATGGATAATTGTGCTGAATTATAGTGCTGGGTGTGCCATTTTTTTGTTACGCAGTGTTAGGAAAGACAGTACTGTCTGTTGGTTTTGCCTAATTTCTGGGAGGTTTCTGAGAATTAAAGCAATCTCCAACTGGTAAAAGAAATTGCAAAATGGTATTATCAGTATCATAGCTTTTCTCAGTCTGTCCACCTTCATGCCTTTATGTTCCAGTTCTATCCGTCTAATAGAATAGCCTTTATATTCTCCATTAGAAACTTCACACAACTTTTACGTTCCACTCTGCACCAAGGAAAACAAGAAAATGCATCTCTCAGATTTGGTAGAAAAGAAGTACAAGTAATATGTAGAGGACAGCCTGTTGTTTGTCAGAGACTCATTCCTCTGATGAACTATTCCTGTGATGAGTTCTGTAAGCCTTTCAGTCTGCCATCAAATTTTCTCAGTATTTAAATATTCAGAGACTATTCAGAGCAGATACATAACCCATAATTATATTTTGGAATATCTTCGAAAAAAAATGAATTGAGTCACTCATGGTTATCTTCTTCCTACAGGCAAATGCTACAGACAGATCATGCATTTGCAAAACTGCTAAAACCTAATAACACATTTAAGACAGTGCGTAATAGACATCTGAATGTTGTCTATCAGCAGAAGTCAGTTGTAACAAACAGATCAAGAATTTCAGATGTGTACTCAAAACCTTCAACTTCAGTTTAAATATCCAAGTTGAGAACTCCTCAATCTCTCTGTTGAGTCAGGTTTTTTTCAGGGGAAAACATAGGGTCTTCTAAGTCTCCCCCTAAAGAAGCCGGTGTCTCTTGTCTAAAAGGAATTTAGGGCCCTCCTAAGAAAGTGCGTTGAATTAGGAACCCAAAGAAGTTGTAAAAATACCCTGTTCAGTATGTAGTTTCCCAAGCATGTAGCAAGCAGCTGGTTACTATGGAAGGCTGCAGCTGAAGCAATTGTAAAGTATCAATAATAGAAGTGAATGCAAATGGCTATGTGTGTATGTCTGGTTTTCTCAGACATGTTGTAGGGTATCCTTTACATTATGGGCATTTTTAAGGACAAGGTTTGGAATAAGAATGTTGCTGTAAGTTTTAACTTTTTGCTACTTAGCTGGTAACACCTCCTATCCAAGAAACATACTTTGCCCTGAAAGGTCCAAGGGTTTTTTACAGAGAATGTCAATATACTGTTTATAAAGATCAGTCACTCACCCCTGCAACAAACTCACCTTTGAATGTAACCAGTAGACTTTCACCTGTGCTTGAAAAGGAGAGCAAAGAAAACTCTTCTAAGTGAAAGTATCTAAAGGAGATTTGGTAGTTAAGTAGTGAGGTGAAAAATTGGAAGTTACTAATGCAATAGGGTTGTCAAAATCCTGACTGCGTCCAGCAAGATTAGGATTTGAACTCTGGATATTAGTAACACAAGAGATTATTAAAATTGCATGGTGCTGGATTTGTATATGTATGCTTCAAATTATACTACATTTAATACTGAATATATGCAGTATTTTTAATGAAAGAAAACATGGACTAGTGTGGAGTTCAATTTAATTGTAGGCAATGTTTTCATGACGAGGAAGTGGAAATTTTTTTTCAGGTATTATGACTTGACTTCTGCAGTCCATTATATGTTGTTATATACTGTCTGGCAGAACAGATACAGCCTCAGGGCTTTGCAGTTGTTCACAATATCAGCAATAAGCCCGTGAAAGGCAGAACTGTTGGGTGGGGAAAGGAGAGTTGTTTCTGAAAGTTTTCATACAGTTGCAATATGGAATCATAGAATAGTAGGGACCTTTAAAGGTCATCTAGTCCAACCCCCCTGCAAGGAGCAGGGACATCTCCAACAAGATCAGGTTGCTTACAGCTCTGTCAAACCTGGCCTTGAATGTTTCCAGGGATGGGGTGTCTACCACCTCTCTGGGCAACCTGTGCCAATGTTCTACCACCCTCATTGTAAAACTGTTTTTCTTTATATCAAGTCTGAATTTACCTCCCTGTATTTTAAAACCATTACCCCTTGTCCTATCACAACAGGCCCTGCTGAAGAGTTTCTCTTCGTCTTTCTTATAAACCCCCTTTAGGTATTGGAAGGTTGCTATAAGCTCTCCACAGAGCCTTCTCTTCTCCAGGCAGAACAGTGCTAGCTCTCTCAGCCTGTCCTCATAGGAAAGGTGCTCCAGCCCTCTGATCATCTTCGTGCCCTCCTCTGGACTTGCTCCAACAGGTCTATGTCCTTCTTATGTTGGGGGCTCCAGAACTGGATGCAGTTCTCCAGGTGGGGTCTCATGAGAGCAGAGTAGAGAGGCAGAATCACCTCCCTCAGCCTGCTGGTGAGGCTTCTTTTGGTGCAGCCCTGGATGCAGTTGGCTTTCTGGGCTGCTAACCCACATAGCTGGCTCATGTTGAACCGGCACTCCCAAGTCCTTCTCCTCAGGGCTGCTCTCAATCCATTCTCCACCCAGCCTGTATTTGTGCTTGGGATTGCCCCAACCCGCGTGCAGGACCTTGCACTTGCCCTGACTGAACTTCATGACGTTTGCAGAGGCCCACCTCTCTAGCCTCTCAAGGTCCCTCCCTTCCCTCCAGTGTGTCAACTGCACCACACAGCTTGGTGTCATCAGCAGAATTCCTGAAGGTGCACTCTATGCCACTGTCCATGTTGCTGCCAAAGATGTGAAACACGGCTGGTCCGAATACCATTCCCTGAGGAATGCCACTCATTACTGGTCTCCACTGGGACACTGAGGCATTGACCACTACTCTCTGAGTGAAGTCATCCAGCCAGTTCTTTATCCAGCAAGTGGTCTGTCCACCAAATCCGTGTCTCTGCAGTTTAGAGACAAGGATGTTGTGCAGGACAGTGTCAAATGCCTTGCACAAGTCCAGGCAGATTACATCAGTTGGTTGTCCCTTGTCCACTGATGCTGTAACCTCGTCATAGAAGGCCACCAAATTGGTCAGGCATGATTTGCCCTTAGCGAACCCGTGCTGGCTGTCACCAGTCGCCTCTTTATTTTCCATGTGCCTGAGCATGGTTTCCAGGAGAATCTGCTCCATGACCTTGCCAGGCACAGAGGTGAGGCTGACCACCCTGCAGTTCCCTGGGTCATCCTTGTTTCCCTTTTTAATATTCTGGTTTGCATTTCTTCCATAGAATTGGACTTGATTTTAATCTTTACAGTAACATGATGTGGATTGCCATTATTAACAACTGTAAAGGACATATTTAGAAGCATTGTAAAAGGAAAGGACTTTATATCTGGCTAATCTTTTAATCTCAAAACAAAGACATAGAACACGAATACCTTGCCAAACTAAGCTGACAGCATTTTCAAATTACTATGGTGCCACTCCCCACATAATACTCTATATACTTATTATAATTAAAGCTAATTGGTAACTTTCCGGTGCAATATTTTCCTATTGGAGGTTGCCAGTTTGTCAGGCACATTGTTGCTTCTGCAAACTTAATTTATAAACAGCAAAGCTAAAAATTCTGATTTAGTCAAAAGAAGTTGCTTTACCCCTCTTAGAATGCAAGTTTCTTCATTTTGAATGTCTAAGTTTTAATATATCACAAAGTTTTAGAGAAGTGGAAATCAAAATGATTGAAAATAAATAGAATTTTTCAAGTATTTTTAAAAGGTTTGTTTGTTCCAACTCAGAGTTAAAATAAATTGTAGAACAGCATATTTCTGCTTAACACTGACATTCTAGATCTTACCATAGATCTTACTATACTTCCTTCAAAGTTACTCCTGTATAATAAAACCTTCAAAAAAAAATCTCGGTTTCTCTGATATGTGTTTCTTACCAAGGAGAAAAATATGAATCTCCATAATTTCAATAAGATGTGCTTTCATGTGCATTAATTGTATATATACGTTCTTCAAGTGGTAGTTTTTTATCATGGGGTAGCCATGTCAAAGCAATAAGCATGATAGCTTTGTTTCATTATTAAAGAACAGCATTTCTTCTTTATTCTGGATCATCATACGTATCCCATACCAATGGCACTTTCTTGCCCACTACCTTCAAAATGTTGGTTTGATACTCTTGTATATATCCAACATTTTTTATTTCAGCTACTGAATGGGATGAAGAACTAGTCATCTAAATTTTCCTCCCATTTGCAGCTTGCATGTATCGCTCAATTGTGTAGGAACACACAATGCAGTCCAACATAATAGCGGTATTTCAGTTTTTCGCAGAACTTGTTTTAGCAAAGGACAGGCATAACCACAGAAATCACTGGATTTTTGACAGCCTGGTATTATGTCCTTTGCAAAGTGGGAGCTAGTAAGGTGGAACTGTTATTTATTTTGCTATATTCACTGTACCTATCCTTGCTTTAGTAGTTTCAGAATGGGTTATTTAGTGATCTTCAGTAAAAATCAAAATGTGAAGACTGAAGCTGCCCTTAGGTACCACCATAACATCCTATTGCATCTTCATTCTTTCATTGCTCATACTTGCTAAAATGCCCTGGCTTCTGGCTTATTTCCAAGTGCAGTTCAAGATGCTGTTTTGACCAAAAAAAAACCCCCTCTTAGCAGTTTTGTTTCTGGGCATTTGCTATTAAAAAATTCTGTTAAATGGGACAGTTGTGAAGGGAATGTCTTTTAAGTGAAAAGACCTCAACTTATAATTTGCTTCACCTGAGCAGTCATTCACCCACTTGGAATATTTAATTTGTAATTTTTTTGTCATGGCTTTCACATGGCTGCTGGACTAATGAAGAGAAGTTTTACAACTCACTGGAGAGAAAGGATAGGCAATCTAATGTTTTGAATACATTTTTAAATTGTTCCTGCATACAGTCGTATCATAGGATGAAAAGCTATTTTATAGCAAAATCCAGGAGTTAAATAAAGAATTAAACCAGAAAATAATAGATGAGAGAATGTCTGGAGTATATCCAGGATAATAAAAATTTTATTTGCAAGAAAAACACTGGGATGAGAGCACACAAAGAAGGCTATAATAATCTATGTTTATTGTCAGCTTATTTTAAAGTGTGGGAGAAATACCACTGGGATCTTTTGGTCTATGGCACTGATAAAGAGTCAGAGGTATTTTGTTTGTGTATTTTGGACAGCCTATAATGATGATGAGGATGATGATGATGATAAAAGAAAACAGCAAGGCAGCACTGACAATTTGACAAAGGAGGAAAGGGTAGGCTCTTACTCAAGGTTCATATTACTAAGAAACGACGGGAGAATAATAGAAATGTCTTCAAGAGCTTTCTGTCTCAAAATCTAAAATGCTTGTTTTAAAATCTCTTCTTAGAAAACTTCATTGTACTCGGAACTACATCCATCTGAACCTGTTCCTCTCTTTCATTCTAAGAGCAATCTCTGTTTTAGTGAAGGATGATATTCTCTATTCCAGCTCCAACACAGCTCACTGTCCAGAGGATCAAACCTCATGGGTAATAAACCTCATTTGCTACCTCATATAATACTGTTGTGTTGCTAAATTTTCCTTCCTTATCCTTTTGAATATTTAGGAATACCAAGCTCTCAGTGCAGACAATTCTATAGAGAATGTAATGGCTAGCAAATGGTCTATAAGAAGTAGCCAAAGAAAAAAACGTTGCAGCACAAGTAAGAGAAGTTAATATGTTTTTGTGTGTCCGTGAATGAGCAGCATGTCATCTGCCCAAACAAGTCATGACCAGCTATAGCTCAGAATAAATATGGCCACTGCATTAATCAGCTGGGAGAGTTTAAGACAAAGAGGAGTGCCATCAGCTGGGAACGATTAAAGGCAGCTTGTCTGGAAATGTTCTGGGCTCCAGGAATTGGACAGGTATCAATGGAGGGACAGAAATGAGTCAGGGAATTGAATATTTGCAGGAATTGTCTTTATTAGCTCCTGTGTATTTTCTGGCTATGACAGAAGTGGTGTCATCTGCATTCTTGGCAAGCTAATATGTCTATCACATTTTCATGCACAGGGGTTTACGTCTCACGTCTCGCTGTTAAGACTGACCACTGTATGATATTCTCCATTCTCTGCCTCCATTTTTTCAGTCAAAAGTACTGCAGAAGAACTGCAGAAATATTGCTGAATACCTTCTGAATTTAATTTACTACAGTTTAAGCTTGTGAGAAAAAAATGGAAGGAAGATATTTTTATGTTGATGAAGCCGTATTGTCCTAAAGCATAAAGTTCTTAGCAGTGACGACCAAGCTGTATGTATGAATTTGTAGTCTGAGATTAGTCTAATGAAGTCAAAGAGGCCCTGAGTTAGTGGGCCCCAAGCAGGCAAAGTCGTCAGTAGGTAGGCTGCTGGGGTAATAAATAGTTCTTAGGTCCTTGGAAGATCAATCAATGGAATCTCAAAATACTACTTGATTTCTGCAATTTCTTTTATTCTCCAGTTATTCTTGGCTGCAAAGCCTCATACTTTCCTGTTTGAGTATGTCCGGTTTTGTGGACTGTTGAGTGATTTCTGTTGCATTATATGTGAGATGATCTGACACCAGCTTGGCAAGGCTGTTTTGTGGTGCGTTGGCTGGATCCTACCTTTCTTATGTAACAGCATGCAGGGTTTGCCCCTTTTGTCACAGGTGTATGATGTTGCACAGTTCTGCTGCGTGCACAGATGTCTAGAAGCACACAGATCAAAATGCAATGTAACTAGGTCCTGAATCTGAATGGCACAGAGTCATCATTTTGGCTAACTCTTTGCTGAAAGATACCTTCACTGTTCAGCATCTGGAAATACATATGAAACAGGATTAGTTGCAGGAGGAAGGGAAAATATTTTGATGCAGGGTTCTGGTGTGTAAATCAAGAATATAATACAGGAGAGACTTGGAATTTAGAAGGGATTACAAAAATTTTAGACTTTGACTGCTAATCTGGTTGTAAGTAGTCATAAGCATAAAAGCAAATTTCAACTTGCATTTTGAAATGTTTAATTTTCTCCATGTTAAATTTTCTGGCCCATTGCTGGTCTGCAATGAATATTCCTTCAGTGGATACAAAGCCTGGAGGTAAGATTAGTCTTACCAAATGAGATGACCAAACTAAGCTGTTTCTCTGGGCTTCTGTCTTTCTCACTGGACAGTTTGTCTCATCTGCCTTAAGAGTTTCTCTAGACATGCCTGTCTCTCTTCATGAGCTGTCTAAGGAGCTAGTTGGGTGGTAGGTTGCTAGCTTTCACCAGAAACCTTGCTTGTAGGCAGGTAAGATTAGGTGAAATGAATTCAAGCCCTTGGGCTCTTAGTTTCCTGTGTAGGCATGTACACAGGCATAAATACAGACATGTATGTCGCCTGGGCTGTACTGAGATATCTGAGACACCAGAAGGGGCTGATGGATACAAGGAAGTATCTCTAGGAGGTCTGTGCCCTTCTGGCTTAGCAGCTGGTGACTGGGGTCCTTGAGGGCATCTCACTTCTTAATAGACACCTATGTTTAGACAGAGGAGTCAATCTCTAAATGAGTAAGTTACGTACTTAGGTATTTGATGTACTTGGAATCTTAACAGAAACAGTGGAGGTATGAAGGATATTTAAAATGGGGAAGTGAGTAAAGCCGGCAGAAACTAGAAGTTTTGTTTAGTCCATTTTGTTTAGTCTGTTAAATTCACCATATCATCACATTTCTCAGCTCAGTGTCAGCAGAAACATTTATATGTTCAGTTGTCACATCCCAGATTCCTACTGGGAAGTGCCAAAGTAGCAGCAGCCAGCACTGTGGAGCATCAACAGCACAGACGTCTGAAAATTAATTCTGAAGAGCTGCTTACAGACTATAAGTACATTGGGACTTTGTTTTATGATACATGCTTATGTGTTCTGTCAATTAAGAAACACTAAAGCATTTTCTAGAGGGAAAATATAACTTTTAAAAGTCCAGTCAAATTTTTCTTCTAAGTCTACTTGGAGTATTCATCACGTAAAGTTGTATTTTTCACTCAGTTTCCCGGTTAGCCCTGAAAAATACATAAAGCAGTTTCTTTGTTTGTTTTTACTATGTTAGGAAGCCAGCTGGGATTTTAATATATTTATTAGCTACCTAGCAGATGATAATTTAATCTAATAGCCGTTCATTTACTATTGCAAATGTGTGCGTTTATTGATAACCACCAACTTTTACAATATTTATGCTATAAAGTTTTCAAAATTTCTGAGCAAATTTGCTATAAGAGCCATCTAAATATATTTTTTATAATTAATTTTCTTTTTATATGTACAGTAACATTTACAATGTCTCAATTTGCTTGACTGAAGAAAAATATTTCTACTGGACCTGGTTACTAGTATTACTTGTAGAGCTAAAGTCTTATAGGATATATTATTAACAGAATAATACAGCATCTTTCCTGCAACAACCTCATCCCTATTCTCATATTTCAGGTGGGCTGCAAGGCTATTTTGGTGTTTTTTCAGTATGGTGTTATGGCAAACTTTTACTGGCTCTTAGTTGAAGGACTTTACCTCCACATCCTCCTTGTGCTAATATTCTCCCCCAACAGGCACTTCACAGTCTACCTGCTGATTGGATGGGGTAAGAACTTAAACATCTTCCAATAATATTCTTTTTTTCTGTTTGTATGTATTAGTCAGGTTCAGTATTTCATACCAAGGTAGCCATGCCGTTACTGTTGGATGCCTCCTGAGACTCACTACTTCCTCAATTCAGCAGGTTACAGCCGCTGTACCGTGGGAGAGAGCAGGCACAAAACTGCTGAAGCATAACTGCCAGCTTGCTCCTTGGCATGGCTCTGACCTGTGCCAGTCTGCACAATGCCCAGGGGTTGTTCACGACATGGGACTGTCACTGCAAAACATATGATTCAGGCTATTCTAATTTGGGAGAAAAAAACAAAGTTTAGCCACACAGCCTTAGGCAATGCTACGCTATTTGCTTTTTTAAAAAGCCCAGTCTCTCTGTTTTTAAATACATGTATTCCTTTTATTTCCAGAAAGTGCAATGATATTTATATGGAGCACTTTAAAGCTTCCAGTAATACGTGGTCATAAAACATTTAGATATTGCTGGGAAATGGGAATAAACCAGTGTGGGGGAATGATTCCGTATGAGATGATTTGCACTTTGGTTTTATATTGTAGTCCTTGGAAGTGCATTGGGAATACATAACTTATATCTGTGTTCCTGTAGGTCACTCTGACAGCTTGAGACAAACCTAAGAAAGGCATGTTTTTCATTTATTAGTCATTTTGGCTGCATTTTTATAAGAAATAAGCCCACTTACCTGCAGTCTTTGTTTGTAATACATTGCTCACATCACATAGCTCATCAGATGGGCCTCTCCCGCTATTCACTAAACTGTTTACTATATGCTGTATATTTGGGGAATAATAGGTTACTAGCAGGCTGAATTTTGAGTTTTTTGGTGGACTTATATTTTTGTGATAATCCTCTGAACCCCTTTGGGATTTTTCAGGAATTCCTACCATATTCATTATTACGTGGACAGTGACACGGATCATTTTGGAAGACACTGGGTAAGTGTGTGGGGGAGAGAAAGCTCAATGCCTCCAACTGTGCCAGTACAATCCTTGCCTTGGATAGGGTGCTGTTCACACAAAGGCAGTTTGCTATTCTGAAGGGGACGAGCACAGAACTGAAATTTCAGATATGGCAACAGATGGACAGGTGTGTAGGAGCTCTTCAGCATGCTGTTTATCCTTGCTGTTCATCTGAAAATCTCTAAGGGCAAAGATAGGTTATGACTAACGTTACCCCTTGAAACCCACATTTAGAGCTATCTGCTTTGGAAGTAAAATAATACTTAAAATATCAGTGGGGATCCTTGGGTTCAGTGCTGCCATACATGCTGGGCATTCTGATTTGCTAACTAGCAACTCAAAAGATTGAAATCTAGATAACTTCGCGTATATCTAAATTACATTCCCAGAAGTAAAGCAATGTGATGTAAACGTATGTAAGATGCACATAGTCAGGTAAAACTATGACTAACTAGAGCTGGGTCTGGCTCCTGGCATGGGAAGGGGAACTGAGATAGGAATTTTGTAGGAAGATCGGACTTGGTGCTTCTGCTGGCCCCAAGGAATGGGAGAGCATTCCTAGTTAGTGGGACAAACAATGTTTACACAAGGATCCTTTTCATCAACCTGACTAATATTTTTCAATTGATTCTGTAATTGAACTGAAAAATCCTGTCCTACATAATTGCTATGTTTTCTTTGCAAGACCTCTAACATGTAAACTGAAGGCTGACTCCTTTTTCCTTTGTCATTATAATCACAGTTAGAGGACCTCTGAAGGATATTGCCCTTGCTTCAGATTAATCTTTCGGAGCACTTATTCGCAGAGTATTTGGACCAAAAATGCTAAGGCCATGGTGAAAATTAAATTTTCAGTTTTTCAGACAAAATTTCAGGTTCATTCTTACATTTTCCTAAACCAGTTCCAGCCATCTATAGCCTAAATATCCCAAAAGGAATTAAGTAATTTCAATTCTATCTGTCAGTTGCCTTAGATCTCCCTGCTACCCAGAGGCTGGGGTTAAGTGCTTATTGGAAAAGTGTCCTTACACAAAGTGAAACTAAGCTTGGTTTCCCTAAAGGCAAATATCCTCCATGATGTCTAATGGTACAGGCTACTCTGCCTGATGTTTTAGCTGATTTCAATATGCATATTAAAACCAGGAAAATAGAATTAAAAGCAGAAGAAGATTGAATGCCAAATTCTAGGCTAGGAGAGGCGTTATTTTCCTGTGCTTTGACTTATGTATAAGAAATACTTCTCCTTATAGGTCTTGCTTGCCAGATGATATTAATGTCAACATCATTTTCCCTGCTTTTTTTATAGTTGCTGGGATACAAATGAGCATGGTGGTCCCTGGTGGGTTATACGAATACCAATTTTAATTTCTATTATAGTAAGTAAACTTTGAAGTATGAATTACAGATCAGTTCAGCATTGTGCACTGCATATAGCCATTATTCTCTACTGCTAGTTACAGATACACAAGAATTCTGTTTTAATGAAAAGAAATTTCGCTGTAGGAGAAATGTTAAACAGATGTCAAGGCCATTAAAATTTGTTGCCTGCAAAATTTATCTGCCTTCTATTAAATGAGCAGTTGCTTTTATTTGTATGTTGTTGTTTCTTTAGCATCTTCCCTGTTTAGGAGCCTGGGGGAAGCAAAAATCTAATTATACTTTCCAATGAAGTGCAGATTTGATTTTGTGTGTAAATAGATAGCCTTGCAATTGAGAATCTGATATTATCGCAGCCATAAAAAAGCTATGGCTGTGTATATTTTCCTTTAATTGATAGCCTACTGAAATATATATTGAATATGAAGTATTTGCAAAAGAATACCATCTGAGAATGTTTCATGGGGCTATTCCTGTGTGGAACTCATTAGAATTACTGGAGTAGCATAATAAAATTCCTGTTCACTGTGATGATTGTGTAAGTAACATTGGGCGTAATACACTGTGGTTGTGTGTCCATTTCTGAAAACAGTCACAGTGCAAATTAATACATTTCAGATATGCTTGTTCTATTTTTAAGATTTTAGTCAGAATAATTAGGGCATTATTAGATTACACAAGATTTCAAGAGTCCATGTTACACGTGGGCTTGCCTTTCAATCTGTGCCTGCTGAAAATAATTTTGAGAGAACTTCCTATCTTCATCAAAGTGAATTCTACAATGTCTAAAGAGAAAGCAGAGTAGGCATATGTATGAAATGACATAAGGAAAGGACTCACAGAAGAGATGTTTTATGATATGAAGAAATGGACGTGCAACAGAACTACAGCATGAAGAGAATACATGTACCTCAAAGGAGCTGGAGAAAGAGGGGTGGTCCAGAGTGAAGAAAATATGCTGAAAAATAAAAGTAAAACAAACCACCTGGTGTTTACAGAAAGATGAATGTCTATTGTCTGGATGTTCAGTTTGAACAGCTATCTGGTAGACAACTGAAACTTCATGTGCCAGAAAGCAGTGCTCCTCCAAAGAAGTCCTAGACCTGGAAAGTTATCCAAGAGCTCATTGGCAGACTTGAATTGCAGCTGGATCTTAGCAAAGGCTGGGAACTGAGTTGTGAGTTAAGAAAGTGGAGTACTAGTCAGTCAGCAAAAGTTCAATGGACCAGAATCACTGTTTGAGGCAAAGGAACAGTCATTCTCCTTTTTTTTTTTTCAGTCGTTCTATTACTGACTTGATACAAAAGGATTGTAAGACATAGGGAAACATTTTGCAAATGAGTTTTTTAGTTTGCCAAGTGCACGTGTTTAGGATCTGCTATCTCCTTCCAGATACGTTTCTTCTCTTGTTTACTCTCTATGTTTCAGCATGGATTAGGGATGAGAGCAACTATAGATGGCTGAGTGATTCTGCAGTGTATACTGTGTGAAGCCACGTACTTCTCCGATTAGATGGTTCTTCAGCTGTTTGATCAACTGCATTTCGCATTTGGGAAGTTAAGCTGTGAAAGGGAATCATAAAAGCAGTGATACTCACCCTCTCCAGCTGCATAAGTAACTTATCTCATTGGAGCTTCGAACTACAACCAGCACGCTCATTGTGGCAGCTAGGGTGCTATGCAAACTTACTGCCATGCGAAGTAGCATCTGCATTCATAGAGCAAGAGGAGCTAATGAAATGTCACATAAATTTGTCATTGATAAAATTTTGTCATTCTAAGTCAGTTACATACTTTAAAGAGTTTTAACAAATTATCAATTCAATAATAGTCTTAGAGAAATTAATTTGCTCCACTGTAGTAAGTCAGTGGTAGTTGCCACCTTTAGATCTTAATACTGAGTTTCAACTGGCTGGATTTACAAGCTCAGTAGTGCCAAGGACTTTTACAAACTCCAAACAAGAATGTATGTTTTTCATTACAGACAGAAAAGTGTGTGTTTGAAAAGAAACATAAAACTATGAATGTCAGTCAAGAATGTGAGTCACCTGAGTGTAGTTTTGCAGATGATTGGGTGCTTTAGAAATGAAATGGATGACAGTTTATTCTGTTACAGTAGAAACTAGGGATGTCTGTGAAGAACAAGAAGTTATTCTGCCAATCCCTTTGCAAATACAGAATAAAGGTTTTTCCTTCTATTTTGTGGCTGACAAATATACAATAAAATGGAAGCTCTCTCCTTGTCCACTAGTACTGGCTCCAGTGCATATGGGAAATTAAGTTTTTATCCCTCAGTCTGTACACTCTGCTGTGGTAAGCCTGTAGGTACAATCGGCAATAACAGGCTTCTGCCTGTTACTTTTATAGGAGACTCCATCAAGGAAAACACCTAAGTCATCATCTGCCTGAAAAATGCATGTGAAGTTCAGTAAAGGCCTATGTTTTCTAGTATTTCTCTTTTATTCTTCTTTTTTCAAAACTATTAGATTTAATTTTCCAGATTTTTTAATTAATCCTTGTCAGTTCCTGTCACTTCCCTTCACCTGTCATTTCAAACAAAGTATTAAATACAGAGGGCCGTGCAGTTGCTGTGATCACAGTTCATTTATTAACATTACAAATTGTACTGGGTATGTCAGAGAAGACAAAGAAATTTGTGGAACTTGAAAAGCTTACAGTCAAATTGTTAAGACTGGAAAAAGAGGAGTTCCAGCAGTACATCAAGGCAGAGACTGAAGGTTTATAGCAGTGAGACAGGCACTGTCTGGCTGGGTATGCAGCCTCCTGATTTTGGGCTCTGGGATAGGGTTAGTTAAAAACAATAAATGCTCATTTTCACAGTAATAGAAAATTTTCTCTAGGTTGTTTTCTTCTAAAATATATACATTTGATGCAGCTGTAGTTTTTGTCTCACGTTGTTGCTGTGAAGGTGTGGATTCCAAGTGTTCCCCCACTTTAGTACAGGCGTGCGATATTTAGAGTGTGGTTTTCTAGACCGCACTAAATAATCCAGCACCAGATAGCCTTGTGAACACACAAGGCCAAAAGCCAAGGATGAAGAAATGATGGGAGTGAGATTTAGGATCTCCTGAGTTTTATTCTTCAACTTTTTAGGCTGATCAGGGTTTGATCATAACTTTTTAATGCAAATGCCTCTCTGTGAAATAAAATGTGAAATAAAATATTAAATAAAATAACACTACTGTTCTATCTCAGAGGGCTGTCACAAGAATTAGACTGCAAGGATTCAGTTCCTTCAGTGATAATGTCTGTGTCAATACCCAAGACAGACAGATACTTGTGAGAGGCCCTTTCTGTGCTTGATTGGAGAGAACAGATCACCTGGGCAACAATCGTCTCTTCCCCTAATTTAAGCAGAAAATATTAAAAGTCAAGGTGAGAGGGAAGAGAGGATCGAAACTGTGTATAAGACTCATGTTTTCCTTTGGGTTGTGAATCCACATGGCAATTTAGGACAATGCTTGATTGCACCAAATCACATCCAATGTCCTGTCCTGTTAGGAAACCTGTCCTCAGGTGAGATTTTGGAAAGAGGGCATTTCTGACAACTGGGGCTTTCAAAGGCTTTTGCCAGCCAGACTAGAAGTGGTGGCCATGCAGAGGTGTGCTGGACGTAACAAAACTAGTGAGGCAGAAAACAGACAATAGGTTTGGCCATGTAGAGCTTGATGTGTTCTGGCAGGAGGTACACAACACCCGCTGCTGAGTTGATTTGCCTGGCTTGATAAGCATTTCTTTGTGCTGTGCATTGAGTGGAGAAGTCGGAAATCACCATTAACTTTGGGTTTTTTGCAGGTGAATTTTATACTTTTCATTAGTATTATAAGAATCCTGCTGCAGAAGTTACGATCTCCAGACGTCGGAGGAAATGACCAGTCACAGTACAAGTGAGTCATATTTTTAGATATTATATACAGAACCAAAATAATCTCTGTAATATTTCCTCTGCTGAAATATGCTACAATTGCTGTGATACTACAATTACATTTAATTCAGAAGTACTTTTAGACGTGGTTTAATAAAGATCTTATCACTACGCTGAAATAGAGATGAACGTACTGCTTTTGTCAAACAATAAATTTAATAAAAAATATGACATTTCATAAAGACCAACAAGCTATGCTTGAATTTGAATTTAATTCATGAATGAATATGCTGATAAAATATACAGAGAGTAATATCTTTCTTTCAATGTATAAATATTTCATTTCAACATAACAAAAGTTTCAAGATCAAAACACGTCAACCTCCTTAAAAACTTTTTTTTTAATTTTTCATTTCTAAAATTATTTTGTTGTACTATTTACATATATTTTAAGAGCTGGAAAGAAGTTATGTTGTTTCCAAAAAGTAAAAAAACAAATATAATGGTTTCTGTTGATTTAAAATAGCATCTTTATTTTTCTAGAGGAAAACAAGTGTTTCTGATTTAGACCAACTTCATTTCTGTTTAGGCTTTCTTCTTTTGTGTCTTGGTTTGAACATCTAATCCTAACATCTGTTGTTTCCACAGATTTAGAATCAAGGATTGTTGGGGGGCAATTTAAATACATTGCTAAAATTGGATTTGTTCATTATCATATTGCCATATCAGTTATCGTGGTCTGTTATAATAGCTGCTGGATACTGTAATCCAGAATCAAGAGTCTGTTGTAGTAGGTCTTATTTTAAAGCCCGGATGTAGACACTAACTTTGACACTTCAGGATGTTAATATGATATTTCAGTGACAAAACCTAACATGAACACCGAAAATGCAAAACCATGCAAGTGGCCTTTGAAAATGTGCTCCTGGATAACACCTTTTCTTCATTTAAAAAAACACTGATTTCCTGTCCTAAAAGCAGATAAAACATGGTATGCTTAAGTAAAGTATATCTTTAAAGCCAAGACAACTAGGATCTTACATGTTTTGTAAACAATGTGACACATTCAATGCAAAAAGTGAAGAAATCTGATGCACCATGGAAAAGGTGACATGACTAGGTTGATATAAGGCTTTGCTTCATGGAGGTACAAGGTTCGGGGTTTTTTTTGTATTTGCTGCTTGAATTAACTAAACATGAAGAAAACCAAATCAACCTGGATGAAATTATGCAGTTGCCACATATTTAGCACAATGACCAACCTATGGGTAGGAAATCCCCCTTCTTGTGACAGGAACTTTTTGTTGTTTCCATGTGGTATTTATGTATTTTATGAAAATGAGGCATTCTCTTCCTACCAGTCCCATCATTTTCCACAGTTTACTGTAGCACTTCATGGTATAAAATGTTCATTAATAGCAACCTTCTCCTGCATTATTCAGCCCTATGAATTCTTTGCTTTTAGCATTTGATTGCCTGATTAAGTTTGGATTGGATGGTCTTTAGCTGATACCCATGGGAACAGTAGATTAACCTCCTCAAGAGATACTGCAGCTACAGAGCAAATTAATGGTCTGGAAGGCTCGTTTTCAAAATGCAAATGCATTTTCTAAAATACAGAGAAGCATAAGACTGTTTTGTCTGTCCTTTTCCTTCACTAAAATGAAAGTGCAGTATAGAGAAAGTAACATCAGCTAGGCAAAAATTAATAAAACAAGAATGGAGTGAAAGTGAAATATGAGTCTAAAATGAATACTACTCATGCAAGTCACCATTTTTCTTCCTTCCTCTGTCCCACTTGCTTGTACCTGGTTCCATCCTTTTTGTTGCTTGTTTTACTTTTGCAGTGGGTAAGGTTGAGTTCAAATAAAATCCGTTTTCCATGTCACTTGGGAAACCAGGAAATTTGCTGCCATCATCATCTCCTCCAGTTGTAAATGAATTTCTTCTGCTAAGGAAATCCTGTTTGTCCCACTTACTGGTATCACCTTTAGATGTGAGGGTGTTACTACTCTTGAGAAACTTTGCTGTCAGAACTGATTATTTCCACATAAACAGATGCAGCCTCTGGGACATTATAAACAAAGGAATGCCATGAAGACTGACACAGAAAAAATAAAACTGCTTGAAATACCTTGACTTTGCTGTTAAAATGGGCGAATTCACAACAGCATCCTTTCGTTGTTGAATCAAGTTATATTCATCAAGACAGTGACGAATTATGGGACTCAACATTATAACTTCTTGAATTTTATCTGCTACCAGACATCCATAATCATGAATGACTTGCCCTGTATAATATATAAAACTGATGTTATTAAAGTGAAATAAATGACAGATAAGGAATAATTAGCAATTCATCATGTCAGTGGTCTCACAGGCAGTTTGTCAGAGCTGCTCTGCTTAACAATTTAAAGTTCTCCTTCCTTAACTTCAGTAGTGTCTTGTGCTAAAATGTATTATGTAATTGTCATTAAAAATTAGTTAATGGTGTATGCTTAATACCATCAGTACAGTTATGAGATTTTAGTATTTGGGGGTAAATCTGAAATTACTCAGGAAAATCTCACAGTGGAGATTATTCTGCATTACAGTTCCTAGGTACTGTTTGCATACTGTGTATGTGCAATGTACCAGACAGTTGCACATTTAAAGAAAATTACATCAATTATTTTCAAGAGAGAGATTTTACCTTCCGTACAAGAGAATCTGTCAGTATGACTTTGCAGGAAGGCATTATTCCTTTCCACTCTGAACCCTTTACGCCAGGTAAAAAATGTCTTGAGAGATCTGAGGCAGCTCGTGACACTTTGTCGAGTGTGGTCCTGTGGAATAATGGTGTAAAACCCCACCCCTAAAAACTGTGCCCTGAAACCAGGCTGGGAACTGGATGTGTGTCAAAGAGCCAAAGCAGAAAGCAGGTCCTACACCCTGCTGCTGTCCAGAGGGAAAGTGAAAAAGGCGTCTTTTGGTTTAGAGAGGCCCTGCAGCCTTCTGCTTAGCTTTTGGAAGAGTGCAAGGTCAGCAAGAGTAAGTATAACATGGGATTGCACATGTTAGTTTATGATGTTGCTATGTGGCTAATCTCATAGAAAGCCTGAAAGGAAAACAATTTGCAATAAATTACTCTTACTAAGACTGTTTATACATCTGAAGTCATACGAGGTTTGTGTAAACGACATTGCATCAGGTTCTTGTCATAGTAAAACAAGAGCTTATCGTTAAACTTCAGCTTTTTCTCTTTTATTTACCCAGGAGACTTGCAAAATCCACGTTGTTGCTTATTCCATTATTTGGAGTTCACTACACAGTGTTTGCTCTATTTCCTGACCGCAGTTCCAATAATTATAAAATAATCTTTGAATTGTGTTTGGGATCTTTTCAGGTAAACTTTAAAGTTTCTGTTCAAAAGAAGTTTTATTGACCTAGGTTGGTGCTGCATACTAACTAAGGAATATTGTGTCTTTCCAGGGGTTGATTGTTGCAGTCCTGTATTGTTTTTTGAACAGTGAAGTAAGTCTCACCTTTTCTATGGAGAATGTTAAACAAGTTTTCAATAAATGTATAAGGGTCCCTCTCTGATAGATTAAGTTGATTTAGAACATGTTTGCATTCCTGTTTATAGAATATATATGTGGCAGTTTCTATGCAACAGGAGAAATTACTGTATTTGGATGAAGAGTTAAGAGCTGTTTGAAATCCAGTTCCTTGCGAAACGAGGTGTTAGTAAGTGTGTCTTCTGTTATTTAACGTGATCTAATTCTAAATCTGTTACAAACAATGTACATTGTGCAAGCAAGGTGCAACAAGTCTATAAATTTATCCAAAACTTGAAACATCATTTAGTAAGTACTTAGGGGTAATCTTCTGACAGAATCTAACCTCCAGAACAGCAGCAGATATTCAGAAATGCTCAGCATGTAGCAGCTTTCCTAATCTTAAATGAGGAAGATGCAAGGAATTCCTTTTGATGTCAGCCACTTCTTAAGGTAGAATATACATTAAACAGCATTCAGTATCTGACAGGAGAAATCTGTCTGAAGAAGACACAGGTAATTGTTTGCACAGGGAATTGACATTCAGGTCTCCTGAGAGCTATTCTGGTCTTTTATATTCATTAGATGCCTGATTTGGGGCTAATCATTTGATTCTATGATTTAAGTACGTGACTAATAGCTAGATAACAAAAGCTAAAGTTGCAGCACAAGTGATACAAAACTGATTTTGAAAGTGGCTTTGGGGCAGCTCCTCACTGACAGTGTAGACACAGTCTTCATCTTAATTTTGTAATCTTTGTAAAAACTGATTTGATACTCTAGAGGGAAGGGATGCCATCCAAAGGGACCTTGACAGGCTTGAGCAGTGGGCCCATGTGAACCTCATGAAGATTAACAAGGCCAAGTGCAAGGTCCTGCACCTGGGTCGGAGCAGTCCCTAGTATCAATACAAACTGGAGGATGAATGGATTGAGAGCAGTCTGGCAGAGGACGTGGGGATACTGGGGGATGAAAAATTGGATGTGAGCTGGCAATGTTCACTTGCAGCTGAGAAAGCCAATCATATCCTGCATCAAAAGAAGCATGGCCAGCAGGTTGAGAGAGGTGATTGTCCTCAGTATAAGAATGACATGGACCTGTTAGAGTGATTCCAAAGCAGAGCCACAAAAATTACCAGAAGGCTGGAACACCTCTCCTGTGCAGAGAGGCTGAGAGAGTTGGGATTGTTCAGCCTGGAGAAGAGAAGGCTCTGGGGAGACCTTACTTTGACCTTTAAGTATAAAAGGAGGGAATTATAAGGAAGATGGAGAAAGACTTTTTAGCAGGGCCTGTGGTGACTGGACAAAGGGTAACAGTTTTAAATTGAAAGAGGGTAGATTTAGATTGCATATAAAGAAGAATTTTTTTCTGTGAGGGTGGTGAGACACTGGAACGTGTTGCCCGGAGGAGATGTGGATGCTCCATCACTGGATGTGTTCAAGGTCAGATTGGATGGGGCTTTGAGCAACCTGGTCTAGTGAAAGATGTCCCTGCCCATGGCAGGAGGTTTGGACTAGATGATCTTTAAAAGTCCTTATGAACCTAAACCATTCCATGATTCTATTCCTAGAGGTCCCTATTTGACAGCAAATAAACGTGGAAAAGTTCCTCAAATAAAAGAACATTTTCAGCTCATCTTGTGCATTTTCTTTTTAACACAGGTACAAGGGGAGCTGAAAAGAAAATGGCGGAGTTTGTGCTGGAAGCAGACAGCAGGCAGAGATTACAGACTCCACAGCTCTTCAATTTCTCGAAATGGATCAGAAATCGTTTCTCAACTCCACCGGAATTCAAGGGCTCAGTCATTTATGCAGACAGAGACCACCATGATATAGATCAGCTAGGTCCCCTAAAACACGAAAAACTGTGGGATATATCATTCATCATGTAGCTTGATGTGATATTTTATAAAATGTACAGTTTAGTGCTTTGCTTTTCTACATGTTGGTGTTTGGGAAATTGGTTTGTGCAGCCAACCAGCTAAATAATCCTGCCCCATGGATGCTTCCTTGGTTTTTAAAATGGTATTCATATTAATTCTGATGTTCTATTGCCATTTACTAGCTGTAACTTCAAAAACTCATTTACTATAATGGTCCCTTTACCCTCCAACATGTCTAGCAGGTAGATGAGTGGTATCCTGTTCAATGCAGACTGCTGTGGTAGAAGTTGAAAAGGTTAAGATGAGAAGCAAGAAAATTTCTTACACTTTATTTATACTTAAGGAAACATTTCTTTCCTCAAGGATTAGGAAATTCTTTCCTAATTATGGAAAGAAAAAAAAAGACATGTAAGACTATAATTAACTGCACTGGGAGTTTAGTGTGCTAATCCAGGAAATCATTAACATTATTTATACAGAGGGAAAAGAGGTAGTACTTGGTTAATTGTATACATTTAGAATCAGAGAATGGTTAGGGTTGGAGGGGACCTTTAAAGGTCATCTGGTCCAACCCCACTGCAAGGAGCAGGGACATCTCCAACCAGATCAGGTTGCTCAGAGCCTCATCCAACCTGGCCTTGAATGTTTCCAGGGATGGTACATCCACCACCTCTCTGGGAGATTTCAAAGATTACTTTCTACAGAGTTTGATTCCAATCCTGTTGTTCCTTTCAAAAGTGCCTGGTTTTATGTTTAGGTGCAGAAAGTAGGGCTACCTTTGCAGTTCATACAGAAAAGGCTACTGTAATAGCTTTGTTTAAAAAATCAGGATTTTCCAATAGTGCTATTGCAATCACCAGTTGTTCTCTTCTGTTTAAAAGCAAAGAGATTTGTGTTTATATTTTATTAAACAATTTTATGAAGAGGTACTTTATTGATAAAGCAGTCTGGCATATGATAAACAACCTTGGGTAGTGTATTACCCATTGAAAATATCAGTTTTATGTAATATTTTCATTGAAATATGTCTCTAGAACTACATACTTGGCAGCTAAAACAAGGAATATTGCAATAAAGTTACAACCTCCATTTAAGGAATAATGTAAACTCTTTTAGCTTAATTCTATTCTGTATCTGTCTGACCTGATTTAAAATTTTGTCCTGGCCATGATTCCAACAAAGAAAAATTAGACAGAATCTCTAAAAATTACCATAAAAGGCATAAACAGAAGGAATTTTCAACAACGCCAAGCCTCTTATGTAGCCACTTTGTAAAAAAAAAGATATAAAACTGACGGATTCTTATAAATATACACATAACATTTGCACTTTTTAAAAGAAAGAAACTCAATGATGTTTAATTCTCATGTCACATTTAACTATGTCCACTCTAAATAGCAAGTGGGAATAACAGATATTTGCATGGGTACCTCTGACCCGTAAAAGCAGCTGCCCTGATATTTCAGATAACATTGTATGGAGCTAGCAGAATCCAAGGTCCACGGTGCTGCCAGGGACAGGGAAGAGCAGCAGCAAGGGCATGTCTTGGCAGGCGTACATGTACGTTCTTGAAAATATTGCCAGTACTGGGAATATTGTTGTCAGCCATCAAAGTGTACATACACCTCTTGGTCTCGGTATTTATCAGTCAAACACAATTTATTTTCATGAGATTACCCTGGAGTGATACAAAGTTATGTTAGACCAAAGACAGAAAAGGCCCCATGGTTCACGAGTACCCCAGAGCACGTGACTCTGTGCATACATGACACTAAACTTTACATAGTAGGTATAACTTGAGTTAAATAATAATCACTTGATGAATTGTTACTTTGCCAAATTTGACTTTAAAGAAGCTGTTGATCACCTCCAGTCATTCAGAGTGTTTTCTGCTGTCACTTGGTGAAGTAACTATGAGATTCTGGAGTTAAGTAGACTGCTGAATGACAATCCCGTGGGGTCTAAAGATACACCCCTGCACATGTATTTGAACTAAATATATTCCCAAAGGCTTTAAACTCAAAAACCACTGCTAAATTTTAGTATTTTTCCTGGATCTCTGAACAACCTTATCAACAAACTCTTAACTGCAAATATATGAAGACACAGTGGAGCTTTGGAGGCTGCTCCTATACCTGGGTTAAATACATCTGTGCACTTCAGGTTTCTTTGTCTGAAGTGGCATTGCGACTGCTCACCTCCCTGGGATGTGACGTACTGGATGTACTTTTTTCCCCAAATTTCTAGGGTAGAAAGGCACATTTGTCAAGCATCCAAGTGTATGCATCTTTATGTTCAGAAGAAGGTCTTTGAGTGAATTGGCGCATGGGAATGCTGGTATTTAAATAGAGATTTCAGGCAACCAGTTCTGTCAGTCTGTTTGGCATGATGCGTCACCAATTATACATCTTTATAATTCATTTATCCTAGAGAAAACTATCTTTGTTCTAATTAAGTGAGCATGGAGAAAATCTGCATTTCTGGATTATAAAACAGAAAAGCTTAAATAAGAAAACACATTCTAAGTTGCAATGAAGCAGCATCGTTTCCTTTAACAGCATGCAGATGCCTTTGGACTTGATTCTACTTTTTGCATAGGCAGTAATGCCGTATGAGACAATGAAGTTGCACCAGTGGGAGAACATAGATGGTATCACTCAGTTTGTAAGGGACTATGTGAGCATGCGAAGAATGGCACACAAGGGGGAGAGGTGCTGCATGTATTTTTCTTTCAAACCAGTGAAAATTGCAATACTTTTTAGGACCTCATCCCTCTGTTAAAAATTACAGAATCTAAAACCAGAAAATGTTTTCTGTGATACAGTTTAACTTTATGATGCTTTGTGCAAGAATTTTCCTGTCAGTAAAGACACAGAGGGCACAGTGCTCACTTGTTTTTACTCCCAGAAAATTTCGATTTCCTAATAATTTTATGCAAAGTTGCAGCATCAACCCCATCCTCACCTGCTTGACTTTCAGCTGCCTTTTCATGCACAGATATACATCATATTAAAATGTATGTAAAAGCTGTAAAACAGTTTGAAAAATCTAGTACTTGGTCAGTGTTTTGCATCTTTACGACACTCAAACAAGATGGCTTCTCATGGCTTTGTCTTTCATTGTGTTTTGCAAAGGGCTGTGGAGTTAAATGCTCCTGCTCTGTGCTGTGGTGACTCTAAGAGTCAAAGGACAGTGCAAAAAAAACCCCCATAATTTGGCCTTCTGTCATCCCTAAACCTAATTCTTGCTCAGTCCTAGCAGCACCAAGGGAGGAGGTAGAGGCAGCAAGACAAGCATATGCTTTCCGCGCACAGCCTTGCCGTAAAGTGCTCCTCCCTTTCTTTATTCCTTTACTGCCTTTCTCCCTCTGGCTGCGTCAGGATCCAAACTGAGTTGTGAAGTCTTCAGAGCAGGAAACCTGGGGTTTTACCCCACTGAAAAGCCAGTAGCACATCTTATAAAGTTACTGAACAAGAATGGTAATGCAATTCACTCTTCTACTGTGGTTAATTGCTGTACTTTACTTTCCTTGGAGCTGCCAGGGTGGTACATTCATTCTGAGTGATTTTTAGCAGCATTGCCTGCTGCTGATGCCTGAGGGGCACAGTGACAGTTTATTCTCCAATTGCTAACCGTGATCAAAAGCTAAATATATAGCAAGCGTTGACTTAAATTTTCCTCTGCAGAGTCAATTTCAGCTAGGTGCTTGATAAACTCAGGTGAAATTAAACTGCCCTGGTTTCAGTATCTAAAAGCTGGATGTCTGTCTCTGAGGTAAAGACTCCTTCTAAGTGCCTTCCACAGCCATCATAGAGAAACGGGCACTAGTTGAAGATTATTCATCCCATGTTCAGCTGGACATCCAAGGTGAATCATCTTTTTCTCTACTTACTACAAAATGAGCCCAGGGTAGCTGGCTAGTACTTAGATTTCTCATTCTACATCTAAAATTAGGTAAGGTGAATCTCTCCGGAGGAGGCCATTGAGTTATCTGGTTAATATTACCCCAATACTCCGTTCTAAGCCAAGTAACTTGGGTTGGCCCAAGTTACCGTCCAAAAAACATGTGCAGGATGATTCAAAAGTTCAGGCAATAGAGGATCCCTCAGTTCATTGATGAGATGTCCCTGTAGTTGACTGCCATCTATGATAAAGCCAACAGCCTTATGCCCCATTTTGATTTGCCTGGCTTCAGCTTTCAACAATTGTTTCTTGTTTGCCTTTTTGTCTTTTGTAGAGGGGTCATATGCTAAGACAAAGTGGTTTAGACTACTTGAAATTTTCTTTATGTGAAAATCACTCTTGAAATCATGTCTTGATTTCCTTTCTGAGAAACTAAACATGTCTAATATTTCAAATTCAGACAGCGAGGCATTTTCTCAAATATTCTTCCTGATTCTCTTCTGTGCCCGATACCATTCATAATAGCTTCGCCCAAGAGAAGCAAAAAAAATATTTCAGTATCTCCTCCTTCAGGAGAGCACACACCGTTGACCATTTCTCACTCCCACTTGCAGCTGCCCTGGTCATACCTTCTAAATCTTTGACTTCACATAGTCATTTTAACTGACCAGGAGCTGGCTAGTGACATGCAACAAGATTATTGCTGGCACGGGTTTGCCATATAAACCGGTTCCTCCTTAAAATATGTTGTCCTTGGTGTCTGGGTCAGGTGCATTAATGTGTTTTTCAAAATAACATTAGGAATATGGAGAGTACCCTCTCACCCGCTGAAAGCAGCACTGGCTTTCATGAAATTTGAAGAATTTGACCTACATTTAAGTAAGTACTCCATGCACTCCGTGCTTGAGTGCACGAGAGCCTAAGAGATTGAGCCTGAACGGCATGGTGATGGATACTGCAGGTAGCCAGCTGTTGGAACTGTACTGTAGGGGCAATAACAAACTGGTGGCAAAAAGCATGACAAAAAAACCTTCTGCAGTCAAGTTGGAGGCAGCCTGCACCACCTTGTAGCATCTATTTCACATCCTGATGCACCCCAGACAGGCTTCCCTCTGCCTTTAACATGATGAGGGGAAGCAACAGGCACAGACCATCAGCAAACCAGAGGCTCTGTCTGGGACGGCTTTATGACACAAGGCATTGCCAAGTGCTCAAGTCTCACACTCATGTTGTAACGACTAAGATGAGTCTTTTGCATTATATGTCTCCTGTTTTTGTGAGTTCTTAAAAATATCTTCTGTTGACTGAATTTGTCCATATCAGCAAAGCAATTGTGAATAAAGTTAAAAATCACTTTATATAGAATTTTTTCAGACATCTCTAATGAAAAATCAAGCATTAAATATGTCTGATAAAAATGAAGAACCGGCAAGTAACCTGCAGAGAAAGCTGCTATGTACATAAGGGTTATTGTCTGAGCAGTTACTGTCTGGACAGGGACACGGGGAATACCTTCACTAACAACAGCATCTTTGCATTACCATGAGTGCCTATAGAAGCTGTAGGCTGTCAGTACTACCCTGATGTAACTAAATAGCAGAAGTTAGTAAGCAGTGCTATTCTGTTGATTAAAAAAACAATATTAAAATAATGATAATGTGTTTTAACATCTATGTTATGAGAGTACATCAGGATAACATTTAAAACGAGCATTCTGTGATATGGTTTAACCACTCCCTGTTGAACCTGGTTCTGCCCAATGGTAACAGTATGTAGTTAAATCTGAGTCAGTAACATTTCTGTTGTCAACTAAACCAGTGGCTGAAATGTCCCAACCCCCTTTATTTCCCAAAGCACTGTAGTAAGTTTGTGATAACCTGCAGCTTTTTTTTTTTTTTTCCTGGCACATTAGTGGGAGTATTGTTTTGAAATTCTCTTTTGTCGTCTTTATCAATGATGTCAAGTATGGTAAAAATTAAAGATTATGTAAATGAATGTGATTATTTTTTACAAAATGTACAGACTATGATGTTGTATAGATTAATGTGTGTAAATAGATTCCATTTTCATACTGTAAATCACTATACGTTTCTTCTGTTTTTGCTCTTTTGTTCTGTTCTGTTTTCAGTTTTTAATGTCACGTACCTAACAGCCTTCTCTGAGATATGTTATATATATATAAAGCTGTGAACAAATAAGTGTTTACATCTTTATGCTACCAGAGGTAATAGTAGTTAACAGCATCATAATGGACTGAAGAGAATAAAAATTTTTAAGGTTTTGCACAGAACTTCTTTTACTTACGTGACTTAAGTATTTATGAGATGCACTCATCATATTTTCAAAACCATTTTGAAAATGGCCCTCCTGCTCAGGGTTCCTCAGCAATGTAATTAAACTGGAATGGTATTGCATGGGAAACGAAAGGCTGAGACTGCTCCTGCCATGGGAATGGCACAGGGAAGAGACTGGCAGTGGTGCACTGCTGACGGGGCCGGTGAGGAAGATAAGCCCTTGGAGGAGAAGGTGGCACCTCATGGGACAGCGAACTTCCCCTGGCAGCAACACCCAGCAGGGACAACGGAGAGAGTGCCATTTGGCTGTCCCTCACATACCAGAGAATCTGTCCACCTCTGTGTATATCTACAGTTCTCACAGAAGCCATGTCCCCAAGAGGGGTCTTCTGACCCTTAGAGAGACCTGAGCTCTCATGCTCTCCCACCTTATATGTGTGCCTGTATGAGCTGCCTGTCACTCTGAACCCTTTGTATTCAAGTACCTGACTGCAAAACACTTCAGTGTCCTTGCCCACATGCATGTCCTCTCTCCCCCATTGCTATTTGGGTGGCTCCACAGCCAGATCACCGAGAGGTCTGCAAGTGAGCTGCTTTAGGGTTGATGAGCCTGAAGGTGTAGGAGAGCCAGGGTGCAGGTGAGCAGGGGGCTGGCAACTGGACTGGTCACCATCAGTGCTGGCAACAGCACCTGCAGGTTTCCATGGCAAGTCTGAGTCATGTCAAATGCAAAACATGGATCCCATTAAAAAATTCTGGATAATTATAACACTATCAAGGCTGGCAGACTCCTGCGGCTAGAGAAATGGATGTTCCCAGAATAAAAGCAAAAGTTAGGGTCTTGGGGAGGGGACAAAGTAAGGGAGCCTGCAGCTTAAAGAAGCAGAAACCTCTGTTACAAATTCTACGTGGTTATGCAGCAGTGTCAGCTGCAGGAGTCTCTTCTTAGCTCTGTTCCCAGAACCACTGGCCCACAGGCAGGCTTGAGTAGGGCACAAAGCTCCCAGTCTTCTCTGCTTGTACCAAGGAGCTTCTCACTGGGAGTTTTGAAAATGTAAAGGAGATCAGTGCCTGGGACAGTGAAACAGTTGAGGGACTGGCTGTGCTCCCCTCCCATCCTCTCCCTAAGAGAGCTGAACCAAGGAACTACAGCAGACAGCAAAAGAAAAGGTATTATAAACTGTGTGTGTGTGTGTGTGTGTGTGTGTGTGTTCAGGAAAGCAGCAATCTACACTGCAAGCCGCAGTCTCATGTATAAATATGTATATCATAGAATCATAGAATCATAGAATGGTTAGAGTTGGAAGGGACCTTCAAAGGTCATCTAGTCCAACCCCCCTGCAAGGAGCAGGGACATCCCCAATTAGGTCAGGTTGCTCAGAGCCTCATCCAGCCTGGCCTTGAACGTTTCCAGGGATGGAGCTTCCACCACCTCTCTGGGCAACCTGTTCCAGTGTTCTACAACTCGCATTGTAAAAAATTTTTTCCTAATATCCAATCTAAATCTATCTCCTTCTATTTTAAAACCATTACCCATTATCCTATCACAACAATATGTGTTGTATCAAACCATTAAGTAAGTATGTGTTGTATCAAGCTAGTGATAGATTTTTCGCATAGGAAAAACAAATATTTTTGTAGCCATATTCTACAGAATATAGTCAGTGCTCTGGGATATTCAAATTCAAATGAATGCTGGATTTGGAAGACAAAAGAAATAAAAATGAAGACTTGCGCTTTATGTTGAAGCCCTTCTGTATTTCTGAGCTGGTGCCTTTGTAATTGAGACTGCTTCTCAACACAATCCTGTTAAGCTGTGAAATACTCTCTTCAGAAAGGCTTTATTTAGCAATAGCCCTCAGCCACTGCTTATCCCTGGTTTCCTGCTTGCATTCTTCACCTGCTCTTAATTAGTGCCTTGGGCTTTGGCTGCCTCTCTCTGTAGGATATGAAAAAATACTCTGCAAGTAATGAGGGAAGCAGTAAGCCGGTTTATAACAATATAATTAATAATGGATCCTGACTGCTAGGGGACATTTTGTTATACAGAGCTGTATTCATGAGAAGCAATTTGAAAATTAAAATATAATCTGAGTAATACACAAAATTGTGCTGTAGAGGATGATTGTGTCTTAGCCAGGCGATGAATTGGACAATTTTATCATTCCTGCAGATTCCAGCTTCTGTTATTCAGATAAGTAACCAAACCATATGGCCTGTTTTAAAAAAAATATTTAACTTGACCTTATTACTCAACAATAAAAACACGAAGAAAAATACTGTTTCTCTCAAATACACAACATCTTTAAAGAATCATTTTAATTTTGGCTATAAAGACCATAACATCCTGTTTCTTGGATTAGGACAATGATTTATCAATTTAGACACTTGAAAGTACCATTTTGTCTTGTAACATGTGGAATTAATATTGGTAATAAGTTTTTTTTTTTTAAATCTCTTAAAAGCCCAGCCTATACCTTATTCAGGGTAGAGCTCTGGTTACCTGGGTCCTGATGCCCCAAATATGAACTCCAGTTTGGAAGACACAGGCAATATTGGGTTTTTGTAATTTGGGCCCTGTTCATTTCCATCTAACTTTAAACCTCTCAGTTAAGTGTTCTATTTATAAATCCCTTTTTTGGCTGAACGCAAAGCCGAAATCCAGCCCGAGCACTGATCCTGTCTCTGGGATATCTCACGTCCTGCCCCAAGGGAGGGCTGCGCTACGGACCTGCCTGCTGCCTGCAAGGGGCTCTGGTGGGGTGACCCATGTCCCCACAGGGGCTTCTACAAGCCCTCGCAGTGCTGCTGCCCCTCACGCATGCATTTCCCTCTCATTGGCAGTCTGACAGGGTTCTGCTATAGATCTGTGGAGTTTTTCCCATTCTTTCAGCTGCTTCTGAAATCAAAATCTTGATTTAAACTGGGTGATCACAAGTTTTATTGTCCCACTCCCATGACATTCAGTAGGAAGATATTTACTTTACAACCTTCTCTAGTTTCACTGCAGTGAAATATTGAATTTATAGCAATGTTTTGAAACAGCCTAATGACGAGGGGGAGGGTTTTAGTTAAAAGGATTAGTGTTGAGTAACAACTGTTCTTGGATGTACAAACGTTAGCAGAAAGAGGTTTTTATGATTCTGCTACCTATGCAATTTTCCATAGAAAGGTCAAATATTGACTGGCATCGCATGAACTGAGGCTGGAAGTTAGAAAGTTGTTTGTGATTACCAGAGAAGTGGGGTTTTGAAAAAGCCTCACGGCATCTAAGGAAAACTCCACTTTTAGAATTCTGTTTATAGGGTTTAGATGAAGTAATACGGTACGAGTCTAAAAGAGCAGGGGATTGAACCTCATGACCCATGCATTTATACTTCCTATGCTCCCATAAGACTGTGAGATCTTAACTGCATTAATATGTCCAAAGTTTTGGGAAGAAATAGGAAAAGTTAGAAAAAAGTCAAAAACTTTTACAAATCTGAGAGTTTAAACACATAAATGAATCACAAAAATAATTAGGTTTTGATCTGTTGCCAATTGCTATCATAAAACTCTATTAATGCTATTTCAGTCACTTGTTTCAGCTGTAGATTTGGTCTGACATGGCTCCATTGTGCCTGGATGAACAGAAACTGCTGTTGACGTAGATACTTTGGAAGAAAAAGTGAGTACTATAAAGAGATTTTTAGACTAAGTTCATCTTCTCCCTCTGTTGTGCTCTGCATTCATCCCTAGCCTAGAAAAGTTCTTCCAATTACCTATTCACATACTGATCCATGAATAGTGCAACTGTACTTCTATATATGTTCTCCAAATGTCTGGGCTGAATAGTTTATTTCCTCTGAGTTGTAATTATTCATCTCAGCATTTGGCAATGTTTGTCAGTGGTTTTATCTTTCCTCATGCAAATGTGTCATCAGGTTTAAAAAATAGTGGTTTCTTTGGACAATCTGGATGCTGAAGTATTTTGTTGGCTCACAGGGTGGAAAATGGCTTCTGGTCTTCACAAGTAACTTGCAGTTGACTGCTTCAGTACATTTTTAAAATTCAGATTAACTCAAAATGATAAATTAAAAGAAAAACATACAGAAAAACAATGTGAAGTTGGGGAATAAAATGGGGTCAAAGCTAGGGTCTCACTTTGAGGAAATAAGATTATATTCTGGGAAGATGGAAGGATGAAGGGAAGCTTGGTTTGGGAGGCCACAAGTAGTACAAGGTGGCTGGAAAAAGGGTTGTGATAGGGAGGTAAGGGCTTTGCTGAAGGTCCCATTTGAGTCAATTAAATGGGAACCATTTTCATTGGGAACTGTGAGTGGTCTTCCAAAAAAAACTTTCCATTGCATATGTAAGAAGCTAAACTAGAAGCTATTTTTTTTTTTTAAATGTGCACTGCATATGAAAACTGAGAAGTTTTGCTCCAGTTTGCAGCTAAGTTATGCAGGCTGAAAACTTCAGGTATTCAGGTATAATCTACCTATCAACTGATGGTCTACATTTCTGTCCTCCTAAATAGAAATTTTACATATTTTAGGTGAGATGAAGGCTGTTATTTGTCTCTCTACATACAACAAAATGAAAACTTTTCTGAGTAAAGAATAGAATTGGGAAACACTGATTCATCTGCTAAGACAGAAAAGGCAAAAGCCTTTCACACCACCAGACCAAGGAAGCATTTTTACACCGAGAGGCAAATAAGATAATACATTGCAGAGGCATTTAATATAAATCTTGATTTTTGGTCTCCTTACCAAACCTAAACACTGTGATATTAACTGTGTCAGCTGTTGGATTATGTTTGCAGAGACTCCCAAAGCCAAAATCAGCAATGGAAAAACAAAATTCTCTAGACTTTCATGTGGTTTGAAGTATTTCCACTGTATGAGAGGTTTTTTTCTGAAAACAACATGGCTTTATTCTTCCATTCTTCCAAACCAAAACCACAGTAATTTTGTCTTTCACTCTGTCACTAGTGTCCAGTTTGTACCTGTTTAATTGCAAATGATTCACTAATGGTACAATCCCAGTAGCCAGCAGACTGCTAACTGTCAAAGTATAGCTCAAAACCGGCTAAGCAGAATGTCAGTTTTTGCTGATGACTCATTGATTTTCTATGCAAGTAGTTAACATTTTGTTTCTTTATTAATACAGCTTAAAGTTTGCCATCTGCCTTTGTAAAGCCATGAATTTCAGACACGCAGAGCCAAATTCCTGCAAGGTAACCTATTGTCTATCCCAACCTCTACTACATCTGTGCTATTCCTGACATATTCATTCAATCTGTTCTTCAAGTCCTTCAGCAGCAGGGATTAAACAACCATCCCAAGGCAGAAATCCCATCAGGGAAGATTTTTGTCACCAGCTGTGGCTGGTGAAGAACCTTTGCTTTGTATACAGCCCTCCCTCAAGTGGGATCCACGGATGTTCTGGTATCATAGCAGTTCTTTGCAGGAAAATAACTCCTGCTCTAAAATAAGTCTTCTGCAATAGGTTTAAGTTCAGCTTTTGCAATGAACAAAACCCAAAAGCAACAAAAAGCATCTGTTTACCGTAAAGTTTTGTTGCTTCAAATAGTCAAATTTTCAACTGCTGCTCTACTGTATCTGCTGGGGGCATACAAGTGACGGTATGGTACCAGCTAGGAGTATGTGGCATCTCCTACAAAGGAACATTCTCTCAGGCCCATTCAAATGCCCAGCTGAATACATTTTGACCTTTAAACCTGTAAGTGCTAAAACATCAGCAGATCTTAAGGAGCTGTTGTGGGATTTTGCTGATCATAAACACAGTTTAGAGCAACAGTGCTTGTTCTTCCCCTGCTCATGCTTCATGGTTTCAGTTATATAAATTATATATGATCTTGAGAATCCCTTACCAATCCTTACCCACCTTGTAGCATCTCTTTGTAACTCATCTTTTGCACTTCCCCGGGGTGCAGTTTCTTCTTTTACAATACTGTGAATACTTTGTGATGATGTATTTCCCTTTAATTTATATAAACGTTACTCGTTTGCTGACATTGGTCTGCACCTTATTATTGTCTCTGGATACATTTTCAGAATTGTTATGGCAGGAGGAAAACAAGATCAGAGCTACAGCTGAGACAAGACAGTCATGAGACCCCTCAGGGCAGGAAACTGAGACCCGAACATTAAACTCGGGGGGCAAGTGCCAAGGCAGAGAGCTGGAAGGCCAGAGCATGTCAACATGCTGCAGGAAAGAGCCCTGAGCACCTGTATTGCCATGGGCAGAGCCAAGGAGATACAACCAGAGCCTCCCACAGGTCGGAAACCCTTTCCTAGTGATTTTGGTGTTGACACATATTGACACCTCACTAGACGAGCATAAAGGGAGGGCTTGGATCAGCTGCACCAGTGATAAGGGAGCTCTCTTGAAGGCAGCTGTGGGTTCCAGCGGGATCTCTGGCTCATACATCGGAAAGTCTCGCTATCATTGCTCAAGATTTCTGTTTATTATTTCTGTTATATTCTTGCAAATGTTTATTTTAACTGATGTTAAAACATGGTGTTTTACTGACATGGTGTTTCAAGTACTGAGGTGACTATTAATTATGGATCTGACGTATGGTTTGAGAATATCATGGCAGTTACTTAAATCAAGATAGGTTTTATCATAGTTAATTACTAAGAATTTGAGAGATTTGATGTAGCACTCCTTGGAGTAGATTCTAGCAGGCCTAGAACTATGTTACGTGGAATGAGAGAGTTTGGGTAAATTAAAAACAGTTTCAGATTTTGAAGACACAGGGCACACTCTCCTGTTCATGAGACATAAGAATGACCAGCCAAGATGCAGAGGGCCATTAGACTAGATTTTTTTTTCTTCTTTTCTTGGTGAATAATAACTTCAAGCTAGTTTCTAACTGAATTTCAACTGACATTAAACAAGTAAACACTTAAGCAAGTCCTCCTAGGTCCCAGTATCACTTACCATTTTCAAAAACCAGCCATTGTAATGTAGAAGAGGAACTTGAACTTAAGTGGAGAGATGAGCCCACTAGATTTTCCTTCCAACCTCTAATGCAATCCTATTTTTAAAATGGTTATATGTTCTGGATAGATAATAAGAATAGTAGTCTTGTACAGCTGAGTAGTTCTGACTGACATTTGCAATAATTCCTGCTTCTTCCTACAACCTTGTTTCTCATATACAGGTTTGTTCATGTTTTCTCCCTCCCACAGCAATATTGTTTGTGATTTATTACATGCTTTTTTAGTACCAAATTAACAAACCCTAGAAGTGATGGCTGGACACTGAAAAAAAACCTGGATGTAAAACACTGACACAGGACACTGAACCAGTGCAGAAGTTTCTGTGCAATTAATGATTACACTTGAGAATGGCACTGCATTTAAAGTATCTGAAGGTCTCTAGTAAGTCTTAACCATCCAAATGAGATAACTGTTGTTAAAGTCATGTCTTTGATGGGGAAAAGTAAGAAAGCTAGAACTTGTGACTCTTTCCAAGTCAACAGCAATATCAGTGATTTAAAACCAGACGCTTACCTACAGATGTAGTTAGTGTTCCAGGAACAGACAACTATGTGGACTTGTAAGCGGGGGCTGACTTTCTGTTTGGTTGTATAATGTCAGATTCTCATAAATTTACTTTAAATACCATTTTATACCACGAATCATTCAACTGGATTCTATGAGATGTCCCTGTAAATTGAAATAATTGGTATAAAACAATGATGAAGACTGCAAATATCTGTTATAAACTGAGTATCATGTATATGTCTGCTAGTTTTCAAGAGAGTTTTTGTGTTTCTTTGCCTATTTACAAACATTTCTGAATGCATTGCTGTATCATAGATAATACAGTGTGGCACACTAAATCAAGTCAATGATCTTACAGTCACTTATACCACACATGTCAGGAAAAAACATATCTAAACTTTGTTACTGAACAACTTCTGCTTGACTTCTGTCTAACCCAAAGTGTTCATGATCTACTCCCAGACATATGCAACACTCAGCTCCCTGTGTTGCATTTTAACTATTCCACAATACTCCCCTGGACCTATTTTTTTCCACTGCCACCCCACTCTTTCTAAAGGGTATCTTTCTTTTCAGCTGTGGTTATTGAGCTGACCAGTGCATTTTCTAAGTGCAATGTTTCCATGCTATATAATATAATACTTCTAGTTGTCCAAAGTTTCCAAACTAAGACACTGTATTTCCTTATTGCTTTCTAGCTTCTGAGTGCAAGCATTGCTCTGCGTTGCTCCATGCTGCTTTGCTGCACACCAAGAGATTTTCTTGCTGTTGCTGATCACTGGAAGATGTTCCTTCCCCAGCTCTTAAGATAGCAATTTCCAGGATGCTTACGCAGATGAAAACACTGTCATGTACCAATGCTTTTTCTCAGGATTTCCACTCCCAGAGGAATGGAAAGCTTCATCACGCACTATAGTTCTCAGACTCTATTGCTTCAGAAACCTTACAGATTTGCAAGAACAGATGTAATTGCAAAGCAGCAATAAACTGTATTTAATAATAAAAACCTTCCTTGGTTGCTTTCATCTCAATTTCAACCAAGGTGGAATTAACTCTGTAATGTTAAGATGATGTCTTAAGATTGTCCAAAGCAGCAACTTCTTCCTTCCTTCCCTTGCTTTTCTCCCTCTTTAAGGACAGGACCCAAAAGAGAGTTTTCATGTGCTCACATGAGCTGGAAAGCCTTGTTTTGTCTATTTGTCTGTTATAAAACTTTACCTCTTGGTTTCTGGCTGTTGCAAGGGAACGCCTTATGATACCTCTTTTTCCAATAAGGAAAGTTTTCTCCTTCAAATTGTGTAATATTGCCCATTTTATACTTTTAATCATGTATTTCTGCTTTCATCTGTCATGTCCTTTTGAAAATACTCTAGTAAAACCTTTTACATCATCATATGAATAATTTTCAAAGCACTTTTTTTTTTTTTTTTTTCTGGATTCAAAGCTGTTTTCTCCCTGTGAGGCTGTACAAAGCTCTAATGATATCACAGGTGGTGTAACTGGAACAAGGCTACTTAATTTGACTAATAACCCTTTCCCTAATACATAGTGTGTAGGACCCCATTCCATTCATATCCTATTCCATTTATGAATAAATCATAGGCATATTGGCTGTATTTGTGGGTTTCAGCTCACATTATTTATTTCTGAGAGTGACATCCAGGATTTAAATAATGCAGCATACCCCGGGTATTGCCAGCTCTGAGTGATTTTGTGTAAGTGCAGCTTTACTTCTGTATGGAGCTGGAAAGAACAATTGGACTGGTTTTGTTGGAAAGGCGCGGGACTGTGATCAGGCAGTTAATTAAGCAATCAAAGTGTTTTGTTTATGATACTGCAGGGGCTGTCAATTCACATTATTTGTTAGATTAGTTTCACTGGAGTGGAGCTGAGAGCTAAGGGGTTGGTTTCTGTCTCTCTCCTGGAAACCAGCAGCGATAGCTGGTGCAGAGCAATCTCCAGGTTCCTGGTCCAGCAGGCAAGGGAAGGGAATCGCAGGATTTTAGCACAGACATGAGTTGTGCTGCTAAGCAATATCTGGCCTTCTCTCTCTGATACTTTGGCAAAGGCATGACTCTGTCTCTGTGCATATCCCAAAAAGAAAATCACCCTGCAAAATACAGTTATTTTTAGCTTAGAACAGTTCCCAGCTCTGTTTCACCCTGCTGCCCGGCAAATGGTTAATTTGCCACACCAAGAGTTGGTGTAGGCAAAGGAATGGGCATGGGAAAAGCGGATCAGAGGCTGCTTAAACCAGAAAGACTTATCACACTGTGCCCTTATGTGGGGATAGTATAAGATCCTACCTGTGGCCTTCAGAGGAGCTACAAGTTGAGTTTTCTTAGACCCAGAGCAATTGGTAAATTATGGACATAGGGAAATTTTAGTAGCTTGAAGAGAAGGGACTGTAGAAGGAATGATGAAGAGAGAAATCAAAGAAAATTAATTTTATCAAGTGAAAGATAAGATTATACCAGTATTTCATATTTAAAAGCTGCAGTGCATGAAAAATTTATACTCCTGCCAAGAAACAGAATAAGTTCCAGGTGTAGACACCTTGTAATCCATAGTGATGAAATATAATTTATATTCATCTTTTGCAGCTCTATACTGTCTCAAACAAATGTGTCAAAGCACTTGAAAAATATCAGCTAATAAATTCTCCCATTTTATTAGCTTGATAGAACTAATCACATTTTTCCTAGGATGAAAACTTAGTATTTCAGATATGCTTAGTTCATACAGGAAGCGTGTGGCAGGCCAGGACATAGTCCAGATCTTCTGAATCCCAGCCCTGCTATTTAGCTATGAATTCAGCTTTCCTTGTTTTGAGTCACCTCTTGTACTCTGAAATAGCCTCCTCCCCTGCCGAAGTTTTAATTCAAAAAGGATTAAGGGTACGATTTTGGGGTGGATTTATGAACTTTTGGTGAAAATATGCCTGGAGACAAGCCTCAAATTTACCAGCAGACAGGCTGGCTTGACACTGATAATGAAGAAAGAACACAGAAACTTCAAGAATAGACATTTTTTAAAGTTTTAGATTGACATGTTGCAGGATTGCGTGTGTACTAAGCGTACTAAGATGAAGCATGCTGTCATTAGCACCAGCTACTCCTTTTCTAGATGGCAACGAGGTCAAATCAGCCATTTGTCTGTCAATTTTCTCCTTTTCAAGAAATATGTGCAAGTTTACTAAAACCATTGTAGACCACCTGGGCTATTCTTGTGAAATCATTCTGGAGGAGATAGATAGTCTGTGCAATGTGGTTTTTCTTGAGAGCTGAAAATTCTTACTCTCCGATCTCTTCTTACCTGCTATCACAGTATCAGCACGATGGAGTCTCTCTAACTGTACAACACTCAGAGTAAGATCACAACATTGCAATGTATCCTGCAGTCTAGACTACAGCCACCCCAGAATCCAATCTATATTAGATTTATTGATCATTTATCTTACTTATTTTTGAAAATGTTAATTCATCTAGGTTATCTTCTACTAAAGTTTGACTTTGTGTTTAAAACCTCCAAAAATATTTTGTATTTTATAACACACTTCTTAGTATTAGAAGGTCTAGACAGATATATCTCAAATCTTGGCTGACTCATAGTCCTATCTTGCTCTTTTAACACTTTTTAAAGTTAAAATTAATGTTTCCTGAGCACAGGTTATGACAGCTGTATAAAGCATCCCACTTGAAAACCCACATTTTCCCAAATCACTTCTTATTTCTATAGGAAATACCTTACCAAACACCTGGGACTGCAAGTTCATCCTGAGAGTAGCGATGGCAGCTCATAGTCAGTGATGTTAGTAACACATCAGTCTTTCATTCTCTCATTCCTTCTCATAGAAACACAGAAATCTGGTTGGAAAGTATCTCTGGTCCAGTCTTCCTCTCAGAGGGAAACTGTTGCCACCCTGGATGATGACAGCTTTAGCTTTGTCTAGCCAAGCCTTGGAACCTGTAAGGATGGCACTTTGCTTCATAGCCGAAGTCTATAGTAGCAGCCCTTTGCACAATGGGCTTCCGTCTGATGTTATGTTTAATCCCCTTTCTAACAGTTTGATCTTCAAGTGCTGTGTAACTGTATTTTCTTTACACAACAAATCCCTCTGTAAGGATGATTTTCCTTGACTTCATGTCATCAGCTTTGTTTCATTAGTAAATTTCTACATTTCTGGACCAAGGCCTTAATAATTTAGTTCTGTTTGAACAGTTGATTACTGTTAAATAAGATTAGTCTCAAAACTGATTCCTGAAGAATTCCTCTGGTATCTCCCTCCATCCTAAATAGGATTGCCTGCTATTTCAGCTTTTTTTTCTGTACTGCTTATGCTAATCCCCATCTTCTCTGCCTACCTCACATGCCAAATATTTTGCACTAAGTCAAGTACATCTAGCACTCTCTTTGTCTAAGAGATCAACTGTTATCAAACAAGGAAACTAGATTTTCTGCTACAGTTAGCTGTGGCAAACTCATATTTGATTTCCTCCCATTTTCTATTTATTCCATTCCTTAAGTTACTTTTTCCTTAAAAAAAAGTACTTAAATCTTTGCATCCCATTCAAGTCACACTATTCTTGTAGCTGTCTGTCTGATGTGTTTTCCTCCCCATACCTACAGTTACTATGCCTCTAGCCATGGGATACAAGTTTGGTGCTTTGGACTACAGACTTTTTGCTAGAGGACTCAGAGTTTTCTGTGCCAGTTAGTGATATGAATTTGTAGTTGGCACTTTTAATGGCAAGTGACACTCTGACCATGAGCTGAGTCCTGTGCTGATGAATGAATTAAATTGATTTAATACAGTTATTCAAATCTATTTCTTAGAAACATGTGAAGCTACATGCTGGCAACTATTTAAATGACTAAAAATGCATTTGTGTTTCTTTTCTGTCCAGAGAGGGGCCATTTTTAAAGTTTCTAGCTCCGAATTCTTGTTTATACAAACCAGTGGAGATGTCCCTAAAATGTGTACTACTGGAAATGAGGACAGACTTGGTTTGCCAGTTCCCATGCGGCTGTGGCAATGGGAGCATTTTGCTGGAATCCTTGAAGTGTAGCAATGCTTCTAACCCTGTGAGTTGCACACCAGATGTTTCATGTGGTCGAGAGCCATGAGTAACATTGCATCTATGCTAGATAACTAAAAAGGGAGTCTCAGAAATTATGTGAATGGGTGAGATCATAACAGCTTCCATGGCTTCCCCTATTTCCATCCAGTTTGGGGCTTTTCAGTGTCCTGTGACAACATCATGAGTAGTCCCACTTTGCCTTTCTGGTCTCGGCGTCTTTTCTCTGTGGGTCATAGCTGACCTTCCCAGTTGTGCTGGACTGAAAGCAAGGTGCAGAGGACTTGGCAGGCTGTCTGTGAAAGGGATGGGTTCCAGCCTCAGGAAAGCAGGAGTTCATTATTAAAAACTTGGTGAATAATGACCTGCTCGTAAAGAACAAAAATGGAAGTAAGATAGTTTGGAAAGTCATGAGCATTTTGAAATGGCAGGAACCATGTTACTCGGCATCTGCAATACATTTAAATTCCTATAAATGTTGTGGATCAATGATCACTAAACTGCGTACTGGGAGGAAACTGGTGATATAAAAAGTAATGAGAAAAGCCAGAACTGAACATTAGTAATTTTCTTCATAAAAAGCAAGTTCCCATGACTCATTCATATACTATCAATTATATGTGTTTAGAGGCTGGATTTTAAGATTAAAATAGTCAACTAAATTTAACTGTGCCATTATCTTTATGTTCTTGCAGAAATGTTTTGCTCTGGCAATTGCAGAGAACAGCAAAGTGATTGCGAGCATAGGTTATGATAACATCCGCCCATAAACTGCATTTACTGCTTATATAAATGTGTGGATAGCAGTGAGGGTTTTTTCCATTCTTCTAAATATTTGCTTACCAAGGTGACACTGTTTAATCCACGTCTCCAAAGACCTTTATTTTTACAGATGCATTTTAAGTCCTTTCATGAAAATGTTACTTATGTGTGATGTGAACTGCACTTCCTAACATCCTGGACTGTGATGTTTAGAGATGGCTGCAGCCATCCTGGCTCATCCTAGGCCTGATGATTTTCACTTCCTCAGTCTTGGTTTGTGTTCACTTGTGAATAACTTCTTGGAAAATAAGAACATAAATGCCATACTATACCAATCCACAGATAAGCCCAGGTGATTAGTCTGTCTCTGGCGGGAATTTGTGGTGGATGCAGGGGGAAAAGTGATGAGAAGAAAACTATGGATAAAATTATTATTTCCTGCATGTATTCACCCAGTTTGCAGCTTATACTAGTCTGGGGATATCTTGGGTCAAAGTTGCATCCAGCAGCTGCTTACTACTTAACATTCACTGCTAGGTTTGTCCTCTATTAATTGGACCAAACACAATTATACCCTTTTGACGGCCACAGCATTCTCAAAGTCTGACTACTACAATTTCATTATGCATTGTCTGAAAAAGTAATTATTTTAAAAACTGTGACCTAATAATTTAATTGGGTATCCTTTAAGTTTTATATTATGAGAAGTTGTGAATAATGCTTCCCTTGCTGCCCCATTCATGAGCTGGCTCTAGGGTACCTCTCTGCAGTCATCACTCTTTGAAACCAGGAATTGCTAGGATAAAGTCCTGGTTTTGGCTGGGACAGAGTTAATTTTCTTCATAGCAGCCCATAGGGTGCTGATTTGGATTTGTGACCAAAACAGTGTCGATAACTCAGGGATGTTTTCTTTATTGCTGAGCAGTGCTTACACAGAGTCAGGGCCTTCTCTCCTTCTCATGCTGCACCACCAGCAAGGAGGTTGGGGGTGCACAAGAAGCTGGGAGGGGACACACAGCTAGGACAGCTGACCCCAATTGACGAAAGAGGTGTCCCATACCATATGACACCATGCTCAACAATAAAAGCTGGAGGAAGGAGGGTGTTCAGAGTAATGGTGTTTGTCTTCCCAAATAACCATTTTATGTGATAGAGCTCTGCTTTCCTGGAGATGGCTGAACATCTCCCTTCTTTTGCTTTTCTTGTCTGGACAGGTTTGGCTTTACCTGTTAAACTGTCTTTATCCCAACCCATGAGTTTTCTCACTTTTACCTTTCTGATTCTCAGACATCTTTCTGAGTGGCTATGGCTCATGTCTATGTGGCTATAGCCAGATATACATACAGCTAGGGGTTTTATTCCCCATCTGCAGTCTTTTGTCAGGAGTAGCTTCTAGAATAGAACAGATTTAAAGAAAAACGAACATCAGAAAATAATAAATCAGAAATTTCTGAACCCTGTTCATAATACATTCAATTTCTTCTTTTCAGAATACCCTACCTTGAAAGCCTTACAGCACAGAAGTCCTACGAATTTACATGAAATATTTGAACAAAAAAGAATTGTTGAATATGATTCTGAATCATTCTATCAGCAGAATATTCTTGTCTGTAACATTTGGTCTCTCTTTTCATTACACAGCATAGTAACAGTATTTTGAGTTGATTGAAAAGTAATACATAACCAGTGGAATACAGAACACAAAAAGCTGAATTTAATATCCATTTCTTGTCACATCCATCTCCAAGTGAACCTCTCACTTTTTTTTCTCACATTGTTTTGTCCTGTCTTAGGAAATACTGCAATTACAGTCAAGTAAAATCAATGCAGTCCTTAATTAGAATAATTTGATTCCTAAGGAAATGAAAAAAAAAAACAAAACAAAAACTAAACCAAACCCAATAACTAATACTAGTTACATCAGCTACAGATTTTTGGTATGGCTGTATTTGGAGACCTTGTGATAGAATGCCTGTTCCTTCAACAGAAGTTGTTTTATCTCAATACATTTTAAAAAATATATTCTAATTCTCAAATATTAGCTTTATGTCCTTTTCACTAACCTTCATAACTGGAAATGGTTGAGAGATAATGAGAGGAATTTCAGTCAAAAGCAAGTCATTCTTAGTTTATCATGGAACAGTTTATAAAATAGGAAAATATAAACAGGTGAATAATTTCATTTAATTTATTTTAATTAAATCAGATTAAAAAATAATCTAATGAAGGACTTTTCTAGACAGATACAGGGTAAATTATTGCTAGGTGTTTTAAACCTATCATTTTTCTCTTTAAAATATGTAGTTATTAATAATAGGAATAAGATAGGGCTATGTCTTATCTTCAGGAATATCTGAGAGCCCTAAGTGAGGCTTCCCAAACTCAGTTTAACCAAATGACATGATCAGCTTGAAAAATACTATGGTACAACAGTGTCTGTGGTTGCTTCCCTCCTCTGCCAAGTCCAGATGTGTCTTGAGCAACAGTGACCTTTGGAGCCACTGACTGCAAGAGCCAGCACTGATCTGGGTGAGGAGATACCTCTTTAATCACTGTTATTTTGACTAGCCAGTATCAATCTTGCCAAGTCCTCCCAAAGTCTGGTTTAATAATGGAAATAGTGGTTTTTTCCATTCTGTTTCTGTCTTCATCCTTTCTTCCATGTTACAGATTCTTTCCTTGCTCTGTTTTTTTTCCCTGTATCTAATACTGATTTGGTGGTCATTCCAACACACATTTCCTATAGCTATTCTGACTTTGGCTTTTTCATCATTGCATTTATGATACTTCGTAATTTCAAAACTTGTGAAAAACAAACCTGCATTGATGGAAAGGCCATTTTTCTGCAGGAGCATTAAGGGGGAGGTATACAGCCTTTAATTTCACCTTTTTATATAGTTGGCTTAACAGTTCATATAATTTTATTTGGGAGCACTTCAGTCATTTGTTGCTTTTATTTAACTGTTTGTTGCTTACTTTGCCATTGCATCTACAATAATTCAACTTTTAACAAGACAAGATTTTAGTACAATACACTCAAGTGACTTTAAATTCTCTGACACAAAACATTCTATTTCTTCTTCTGTACTTTTGCAATAAATATTTATTTCAAAACCCACATTTTAATTAGATAATGGATTCTTTTTCTCTAGCATATTCCCCAGTCCAGAGATAAGAAGCATGGCACCCAGATCAGCATTTCTCAGAGGAATTGAAGGACATGGACCAGTTGGAGAGGGTCCAGAGGAGGGCCACGAAGATGATAAAAGGGCTGGAGCACCTTCCCTAAGAAGAAAGGCTGAGAGAGTTGGGGCTGTTCAGCCTGAAGAAGAGGAGGCTCCGGAGAGACCTGATAGCGGTCTTTCAGTACCTCAAGGGGGCCTATGGGAAAGACAGGGAGAAACTCTTCAGTAGGGCCTGTTGTGACAGGACAAGGGATAATGGTTTCAAAATAGAGGGAGGTAGATTTAGATTAGATATTAGGAATTTTTTTTTTACACTGAGGGTGGAACAGGTTGCCCAGAGAGGTGATGGATGCCCCATCCCTGGAAACATCCAAGGCCAGGATAGATGGGGCTCTGAGCAACCTGATCAAGCTGAAGATGTCCCTGCTCCTTGCAGGGGGGTTGGACTAGATGACCTTTGAAGGTCCCTTCCAACCCAAACCATTCTATGATTCTATGATTCTGTGAATTGTGTCTGCCCTGCAGTCCCTGAAGGACATAATTTCATACCACAATATTGCCATGGAAGTGTTTTGTCATCAGGCTCGTCTCAGACAGAAAATATTTGCTGCTATTGATGAGGCAGGGTTGTGATTTTACACACACTGGATGATTTTGTACTACCTTCGTCATTGTAGTGAAAACCCTCAAAGCAACTTTAAACCGTCAGTTTTAATTTATTGTTTAGTCACTTGACTCTCTGAGGTAATTCTTTCACTTTTGTGGCGTTTAGCAGTGGTTGAGTTATTTGCCAAACAAATCTGAATGCTATACTGATATCTTAAATAAAATGCAGTTATCTGGAATTCCTCTAGTGCTCTTAATCTTCCTCATGTTTAATCCTTAAATAAAGTCTTTACATCTTGAAAAATATCACAAAAAAACACTGTTTCTTCCTACCCGGCCCTGCACGCCTGTTTACCAGGCAGAGGATCAGGGCCCTGTAGGCCAGCAGCTCCCTGCAGAGGGATCTGGGGGCCACAGCAGCTTTTGGGCATGCAGGACCCATCCCACTCCCGGCCAGGAAGACTGGGGAGACAGCGGGAACAGCCCCAGCCCCGGGCATCAGGCACCTCCCTGGGGATGGGGACAGCCAAGAGCCTTTCCCCAGAGCCCCGGGGCAGCAGCAGCAAAACCCCTGCCATGGGGCTGCTCTCAGACCCATGGCAGCCTGTTTTTTCTGGATTTAGTCAAGATTCTTCTTGAACAATGCCAGATAATACATTTCCTTCTTAATATAAATTATTTGTAGCATTCTTTATTAAGAATCACTCACAGTGTTCAAGGCTGATTCTTACTTGCCCGTTCATCATGTATTATGCACATAGCAAGAGTTCCCAGGTGTGGGCTCACTTGATGAAGGTTTCCATCAAAATGCAACATGTTTGTGAATATATTCTCAGGAGACGTTTATCTATGAATATTAGCACATAGTTACTCCAAAAGAAATCTATGAAATACCTCATTTGCTGAGTACTTCGATGAACTTAGTCAAGGCATAAATTGCTGAAGTAAATAAACTAATTCAGATAAATCCAAATCTGCTTGCTCTGACAGTTTTTAAACAAAGTCTGTATTTGTGCAGTGTCGTGTGGTCTGCAGTTGTGCTTGTCGTGTCCCATTCGTAGAGCAGGTGATTAAATTACTTCATGGATAGTCTCAAAATTTGCTCAATTAGTTTAAAACAAAGCTTGTTTTTATGATTCTTTCGTATCTCAGCATTAATAGGATTACTGTGAGATCAAACATCAAGGGAAGAAAAAACACAATTTTTTTTTAATTATTTCATTAGCTGCGCAAAGAAAACAAGCGGAATATATAGACTGTTAATCTCATATTCAGTACCTCATATATAAACCAATGCGATCCAGCAAAAAATGTCCCAGTAAAACATGCCAGGTTGTAGGAACACCAGGGATAACCAATGATGAAGATCTCTGCAATACCAGCTGAGTTGCTGCCGAGTTGCTACAAAGCTATTTAAGGTAATTTAATGGTACAATATCCCTGGTTCAGTGTGTTCAGTGAATTAGTATTGAATTAGTTCAAGTTACAAGGAAGTGCCTCAGAAGCCAAGCAGCATAAGATAATTACCATTATGTGCTGACAGGATAATCTCATTTTTTTCTTAGACCTTGACTAAGCAAATCACTCATGTGCCTGCTTCTCTGGCAAAACATTTATATTCTATTAAGAATCCCATACACATGAAGCATGTGCCTGAGATACAGTATTACCAGTCATCACCTGTTTCTCAAGAGATTTAAATAGACTTTGGATGAAATCCCAGACTGCTGTGGTGTAGTGCCTTACAACACTTTCTTAAATGACGAGAACCTGAAAAGGGCCTGAAATGTTATGTTGTAAGAGCTATGTAGCTCAACAGAGTGAAGAGAGGGCATACAACACTCCATAAGTTTAAGTATTAGTGTGCTAGTTCCTGGTCCTGCAAAATATTGTTATGTATTGCTAAAGATATTATCATCCATTGATTATATTTTCCTGTTCCTTGTGCCCGTGGTTTGGTATCAAAAGAAACACTCAAGAACAGGCTGAAGTGTTCTTTGGGCATAAATGTTCAGTGTAGATGTCACTCAAGCTGGGATATTTTTCAAGCACAATAGAAAAGTCAGCTCATAGTCATAATACACGCTTTTGTGTGCTCGTGCACAGTTTGCATATGCAAATAGCCACTTGCATAGTTTATATGACTCAAAATTGAAGGCCTTTGAAAATGTCGCCTTCATAGAGACTAAAATGAAAGACTAAGAGAGAGTTGCAGAATTACCTCAAGAACTTTTCACTTGTAACTGTGTGGTATTGTATTCCTACTACAACCAAATTACAAATGCAAGCGTTATTTATTTCCTTTACTGAGGAACTCATACTTACGGAGTGTCTATGTGAAAGGAATCAAGTCATTTCACACCCAGCAGTCATCTGAGTGTCCATTTATTTAACCTTAATAAGAAGTACAACCCAGCTCCTTATGCTGCTGAATTCAATTGATTTCATTTGTCTGTTCATCTTGCTGCTTTTATGTTTGACATTTTTGACATTGACAGAGACAGATACCTTTAGGCAAGATGTGCCACTTAGTGTTCCATAGAGAAACAGCACTGACCTACATATATGTCAGCAATAGTGTGAGGAACACTATACAAAGAGTATCAGAAGTTCACTTCCTCCGAATTTTGTTTAAGGAGTCATTTGAAAATGTTGAATATATTGTTAGTAAAGGCCTATATGTATGTGAAATGCTTCTTTAGCTGGTTCGGTCTTTTTCATGCACCCTGTGAGGCTGTCTGGCAGCTTTTACTAACATCTATACAAAACCAGTATCCATTTCTACTTACCGTCTATTGTAAGGAAACTGCATAAAAGGTTCTGCTCATCAGGGAGGAAAGAAGCTAGTATCCCACTTGCTGCTTTGTTAATAGGGAAGTGGAGAGATTAATCATTAAAGAACAAAATGTAATATGTTTTGTGGGAACAATGATGCTATCATAGCAACACAAAGGGCACCTACACACGTAACAAATCCGTGTTAAACAATGTGGGGGATTATGGCATTTGGTATAAAAATCAAGAATGAATTCCTAACGGTTTTCAAATCAGTGAATGTTTTTCATTTTCTAACTTCTGTGTAAGTGTCTTGAAGTATAAAGAACATCTTCTACCACCTCTGAAACCAAACTCTCAGACATTTTTAGTGATACTTATTTCCTCTTTATACGAGTTATTTTGCCCTGCAAAGTAACAATCTTCAAATGATCTTATGCAGCTTGCCATTTTACTCAGAAGTATATTTCAATACGGTACTGTTAATGTGTCTTTTGTCTTTTAATTACTTCTTTCAATTAGATAGAGTGTTCTAAGATTACTTTTACAATGGCAGACCAAACACACAAAACCCACAGGTAATTAGAGAAGAAGCAGAAGATATGCCAAAACAGTAACTTTTAGTGCAAAAAGCTGGGTTGTTAATTTAGTTATTTAGGTTGGAATCATCAAGTTAGGCCAATGGTCCCGAAACTGGAGATGGGGATGTGAATCGCCTTCTGGAAAACTGCTTTCAAATAGCCATGTGGAGAGAAGGAGAGGCTTCTTTTCTTGTTCTCTGCAAGGGAATTTTCTCATTTCTTTTTGCAAGGCACAAAGGCTAATAGAGAAAATAAGATGAAGACTGATAAGTTATTAAGGCTCCAGTCCTGAGTCCCACTGCTGCTGATGTTTTTGGACAAAAGACCATTGACTAAAATACACAAGTGATCGGTTGTCTCCACACCCCAAGCCCCTTCTCCCAGAAAGACTACTCATCAACAAGCAGCACTTTGGTTCCTATTTTGTGGCTCTCCCTTTCCATTTCAGTGTAGTGGCTCAGCTTCACTAGGAGGGATGAGGGGCTGCCACATTTTATAATCTGGTGCTAGTCTTTAAGAAGGAGAATGATAGCATTTATGTGTGTGACTGAATTGCCTAAATAATTGGTCAATTAAAATCAAGTCAGTGCTGTACAAAATAGGTTCCCTGTGTTGCACAGTTACAGCTCCTTCTGTAGTTGGACAAGGACAAGAATGACAGGAAGACTGTCACTCTAGGACTGTCTCCTTTCTGTTGTCCTTGTGAAAACAGGAATCACTGGACCCATCTTTTTCTTCATGGGTCATTACAGATCTTGAAAGAAAATCTGTGTTTATTAATATGCATTGGACTAATTTCCACCCCTCAATTTTACTGAGTCCTTTTACACTCAGGACCACGATGTCCTTGAGCAATGACATCGGCAGTTGAATAGAACAAGTCACAGGGTTTAGAGCAGGTACTAGTTTGACACATTTTCTTCCTTTCCTAGAAATCTTTGGCTTTGGAGTCTCCAACGGATTGGAAGACTTCAGGGATATCTATTCACTACATTGATCTGGTGCATGCTTAAGAAGCTAGTTCAAATTCTAGCGGCCCAGGACCTTGTTGTATTGTCTATCTGAAAAGAAAGTGTAGTGACAGTAAGTTTACAATGGAATAGATATATCTTAGTTGTAAAATTCTCTGGGAAAGCACTTCAAAGAGCTAATTCCTGGAAGAAGAGCATGAAGTCACAGGCGATAAATCCAGATAATGTTTACAAAATATGTAGAATTTTTAAACTACTTAACAAAATATACTCACAGAAAATCAGATGGAAAAAAGACCTTTTGTTCTTGGCCTTATAGTTTGTTTGGCCATCCAAATGAAATGTGGGGTGAGGGACACTCCCGCTGTACCAAGGGCAAGAGGCAAACATTTCAGTAGTGTGGGACTGGGCTGTCCAGAGTCATGTCTAGAGTATAGAGCAAGGAGAAGAAGAGGCAGTGAATAACTGGGTTTTTTTTCTGAGGTCCATAGCACTTCTCACTGGTCCTGAGTAGTTCATTATGCACCAGGTCCTTTTTGAAGATGTAGATCTTCCTAAAGGTTTTCTGTTAATAAAAATTCAGAGCAAAATTTTGCCTGTTCAGTGTCCAGCTGAGGACTGAGAGGTCACTCTCTGCCCATGTGCAACTGCAGACTGAGACATGGCAGGTCCAAAAGGAATGAGAGATTACCAAAACATGCTACCTAGTGAGCCAAGGCTTACCGTAGACCAGAGGAGTGACACAACAGTTTTTTCTCCATTTTGTCTTTTTACTATTTAAATAAATAACAAACCCTTTTGAGTCATATTTGCTTCAAGATTAAAAAAAAAAACAGGTTGCAGAGTAGTGTCTATTAATCAAGGGAAATATTAATAAAACAATGCAGCATTTTTAATTGCAGAAAAAGAACTTAACCTAACAATCAACTGTAATTAAATGAAGGGCCACATAGGAGACTGTGTCTTGGAAACAGACAGAGTAACTGTCCTGGTTTCAGCAGGGATGGAGTTGATTTTCATCTCAGTAGCTGACGTGTTTTGGATTTTGGATGTGAAGAATGTTGATAAACACACTGATGTTATGGGTTGTTGCTGATGAGACCAAGGACATTGTCTAGCATTCCAGGTCTCGCTAATGTGTAGATGCAGGAAGCTGGGAGGGATATAGCCACAATAACTGACCCAAACTGGCCAAAGAGAGTATTCCATGCCATAAACATCATGCTCAGTATATAAGTGGGGTTGGCCAGGGTGGGCATGGCTCCCTCTTGCTCCTTTGCTTGCTGCTTGGGTTTTTTTTGTTTTCTATGATCGCTGCTCTGGATGGGCTGTATCAGTCATTGGGATATCAGATGGTGAGAAATCACACATTGTTCATTTTGTTTATTTTAGTATCCTTATATTCTGTTATTATTGTCATTACCCTTTGCTATTCCAGTAAACTATCTTAATCTCAACCCACGAGTTTTCCTTTCTTCCCAATTCTCTCCCCCATTCCACTGGGGATGGGGATGGAGAGTAAGAAACTGTGCGGTGACCAGGGCTAAACTACAACAGTAACTCAAGAAAACAAAAGACAGAGGAACTCAGTACGTAGTTCACAATTCAAGAATGTTTTCCACAGTAATCAGTGATAAATGTTTCTTCAGAGACATCTATCTCTGCAGGAGTGAAAAACATCTAATGAAATATATGCTGCTGTACAGAAAATTAAGGAGTGAATTCATTGAGTAGAGAATATGCTATATATAAAAATGAATCAGCATACAGATACATCAACACCAAGGTATTGGCATTAGAATAAATATAGAAGAGAATAAAAATAATTTATCCACACTGAACTTCAAAAGAAACACATCCCAGAAAGATGATTTGGAATTTTGTTCCAGTTCTAGATTTCTGCCTTGTCATTTCTTAATCTTAATTTGTCCTATCTTTATTTGATTGGTTTTGTAAATATATTCTAGAATCATGAAACTCCAAACCTTCTCTAAGAAACCTCAAGCAATCTGCTGACTTGCAACCTCTGTCCTTAAGGATCAGCTGAATCTGAACCATAACTTCAGCTCAGCTGAATCTGAACCATAACTTCAGCATTGCTGTGGCATGAAGACTAAAGGGCCTCTTCTGCTAAACGATTTCTGAAGCATGTTGCCTCATCTATATAAAAATCTTCCGTTAACAGAAATTCACAGAGTCACTGGGCAACATGCTTAGCAGACTTTTTCTTTTTATTCTGAAGTATTCAATATTTTTCAGGGTATTAGTCCCCTGATAAACTATTTTCTGCTAAAATGGAGATAGCAGTTTACACTCTGAAATGACTGCTTGACACTAAATTACATTTAGGGAACCCAGAGTACAGTTCATTTATACTTCATTCTGAACTTTTGTAGAAATATCATGTGGCAACTGCAATAGAGAAGATGGAAAGCCGTTCTTCAATTATGCCATACTGTCATCCCGTAATACTTGCCGGGGCATCATAGACCTGCTCGCTTTTTAAAATCTCCATAGAAGAGGGAAAAAGGGAACAAAGATATCAGCTTAAATTTTTCATTGCTTACTTACTTTCACTGGCTTTTACATGGCAATACTTTTCATATATTTCAGTTTCCTAAATACAGGACTGTTTGAGAAGATCACTGAAATCATCATTAGATCATTATTGCCATTCAAAGAGAGAGCATTTAAAATGTCATCACACCGGTTATCCCATAAATAAAGCACTCAAAAACTGAGTACAGTTTTATGAGGGCTGAGTAGTATTTTGCAGTCAGTACGCTTTTCTGACAATGAAATGTAAAAGGACAGCCCTATTGCAGTCAGAGATAGCCTCATGTTTTATAGGAACACGTTTTGTATCACTGCCATAGCTTGACCATTCTCTAATTTAAAGTAAACTTGTCAGTGCCTTCTTAATGACTGTTCTCTACTTGTTATACTTTACAGCTTGCTCTTGGATGTAACAAACACATCGTATATCTCCCGGAGCACTTGAAGAGACACTACACTTCCCGTGCAGGCTTGCAGAGTACACGGCTGTGTAGCCACAAGCTGAGGACACATTTCTGTCTTTTTGCTTGCTTCACTTAGTTTTGAGGCTTTCCCTTCAGAGTCAGAGCTCAGCTAATTGGTACCACCAAGTGACCCGCTGGCTTCTCCTCTGCACCGAAGATGCTCCGCACACTGGCTGTCTCATGCTTGTGTAGAGATTGCATTTACATTTCACTTTAATTACCAAGCCAGCAGATTATGCAGTGAAAAGTTGCTCCACTGGGTAGCATTTACTATTATTTCAACTAATATTAAATACTAATTTCTGCATTGTGCTGTTTTTTCTGTCATATACTTATTTAAAGAGATGATACAAGAAATAATACTCATTTGGGCACATGACAGCTTCCAGCATTTTTCATGGGTGATGGTAGAAAGCAAAGAGAAATTTACATTTGTGTGTTTTGCCTACCAGAGAGAGCACAAAGATACATCTGCATCACTGGTAAGAGCAGAGCTGATTTTGGTTAGCTCTGTCTCCAGCCACTGTCCACCCACATTGCTGGCTGCTCCCCCTGACACAGCGTCTGGGCAGGGGTTCTCAGGTTCCCTCTCTGTGGTTGGGGCAAATTCAGCTGTCAGCACTTCGTCCCAGCTCTGAGTGCAAAAGCCCAAGCACAACTTGGCAAACTCAGCTCATGGAGAAGTATCTTTGCAAATGCCCTGGGTCTCAAACTAAATCTGAACCTGAGTGCGTAATGGTGTGAATGAGACTGGGCTTTGGACCAGCTCTGGACATACATTTAACCAACGCTATAAGTATATGGGACAGGAAGAGGAGCAGGTCTGAGTAAGATTGAATGTGATATCAACAAGTTTGGTTCAGTTTGGAATGAGAAAGCACTAAATAAATACTTTCCATTGATGCAATTATCCTCATTTCCCTCACAAGTTTTAAATTTTGTTTCCCCTTCACCTACTGAAATGATAATTACTTGGGATGCCCATCGGAAGGTAAGCACTGATTTTTTTAGATTGTGCTCCTTTCTCAGGAAGCGAGCTGCAGCCATCCTAACAGCACACTCCAGTGTCATTAAGGACAGGACTATTCTGCCCAGTAGCAAATCTTCCATTTCCTTTGTTATGCAGACAGCTTCTTTCCACTGCAGCCAAGGACTGTGTGTTCAGCCATGAACACACAAGTGCAGGCCTGCAGGAAGGGGAAGATGCATAATTTATGCTGTGAGACAGCACAGTGTCTCACACACTTTAAAACAAGCGCTTCCTTTTTCATAACTTTGGCCAATTCCACAGCTGGAGAGAGCTTCTGTCCCATTGCACATAAGCCTCCTTTGCATATTTCAAAGTCTTAGTTCTACAGCAGGATTTCTTTACTTAAAGGGAAATGAAAATTTCCTTCATGCTATCAGCGATCTCAAGCTAAATGTCTTTCTTGGCAGGCAGCTGCAGAGAATAAGTGCTAGCCTAGAAAGGAAAGGATATACCTCTTGTTCCAGGTACAAATTATAATAATCAAAGAAATTCTGCCCCTGTCTCCAACCATCATTAATCTTTGGGAGGACAGAAGCATCTGATTTTCCTCATTGCTGTGTTACACCAGATGTCACTTTGGCCCCCAGCTGTGGTATGTGTAACCATTTGCTGCCCAGTGAAGCTAGTACAGATGTGAGTCTGATGAGGCAGCGGAAAACATTCAGATATTAATATACAGACAAGTTGAATTTCAGTCTGTCTTTGCAAGGCTGTGATACCTGAAGTATGCTGTCAGTAAATAAGGAGGAAATATGCCATCAGTAAATAAATCAGGATTAAATGGTAGCCAGCAAAACTGCAAGACTGGTCCTTTTTCTTCAGCAGGAGCCAAATAGCACCAGCCAAACTGATGCCACAGAAGTTTCTTGCTGGATGGGAACAGTAAGAAGACAGAGAAAAAAAGCAAGATAATTATTTTATGAATCACCTTTTAAATAATAATATATTAAGTGGTAGTGTTTTACCGGCAGTAGGTCAGTCCACGACAGGTTTGCTTTGCTCTGTACTCACTGAGAATTGTGATAGGAATAGTTAATGTCATTTTGAAATAATTTTATTTTCAGTGCAAGTCATTCTACATTTTCATTCCCTTTATATAGCTTAATTTATTTAATGGGGAGTTGTTGCTCCAATGTAGCATTTTGTTCTGGACATTTCACTTTTTGTCCTAGACAAATGAGAAACTTTTTAGAGGAGAGCAAGAAGAAAACAAAAACTTTTAAAACCCTCACCCTCATAGAAAAAGTTGGAAGAATTACCTTTATTCCTTCTAGAATAGAGAAGTGTCACAGAAACATGATAGTAGTCTGCATATACATGCAGGGATTGTTACAGATAGTCCATGTTTTCCATTTCCATCAATGTAAAACAAGATGGAAACAACTTCCTTAGCAGCCAGAGGAGTCTGGGTTAGGAAAGCACATGTGCTGTAGGAACTGACAAATCCTACAGTAGCTCACCCAGGGAGATGAAAGAATCTCCAACACATAAATATACATTAAGATTTATGTTTTGGATTATACACTATGTGTGCATATCTTTGACATATATCTGCTAAAGAGGGGGCTGCTCTTAGAGATGCAGAATAGGGTAATAAAATGGCACGCCTTTCCCAGTCCTCTTTTCCATAATTTATTTGAATTTATAACAGGGAATCTCAAAAGAGAATCCAGCCCACTCAGCAGTTGGCAAGCCACATAAATCATAATAAATCTTTTAGAGATTTCCGGCTTTCACTGTCTAACTGTATCAATGCCTAGACAGATGCCGAGTGACCAAGAAATCAGCTTGCTGTTTTTTTAAACAACAAAAAGGCATTGAAAGGTTGTCTATGCTGCACCTCCCATACCATTTACTCTAATCTCGTTACTCTAATTAGGGCTGATGGAAAGGTCAAGAAGCGCAGATTACTTTCATAAGCTGAAGGGACTGACTCATCCCTTGTTTTCCCACCTATCAAGTGGGACAGCAATGAACATGTTGTAGAGTTGAAAATGACCCCTTGAGCAACACCTTCTCTCTAAATTGTGCGAGGTTGTCTCAGAAAGTTCAAATTGAAATGTTACCATCGTTAATTTTGTTGGGAATTTTTCCACTAGATTCAGCAGAACCAAGGTTTTCCTCTCACGTCTGGGTTGGATACCTTCCAGAATGGAGGATGTTTAGCTGTGAACTGTCTGCAATAACTCCATCCCTTTCAGCTGTGGGAACACAACCTTGCTTTAAACTAAATGAATAATATGAATCTCTGGAGTTTGTAAAAGCTCATCTGAACAGACATGACAGCTGTGAAGTACTTTCACTGCTTAAGTTAGGGAATACCAGTACCGTTCACCGTACCACCAGGTTCCTGTTTTGATTGTAGCCAAACTGCCAACTTTTGTAGGCAGTAGTTGTGTTTGGAATAACTCCAGAAAGTTAATAGGAGCTAAAAAGCCCTGAAGATCCTCCTTAGCACTTTTACTGGCCCCTAACACGCTCATTAAAATTACATGGCAGTTCCATGCAGGTTTATATGCTTCTCTCATCCCCTTTCATTTCCTAGTACCTGCGGCTCCCCACTGTGATCACTCATGCAAAATGACCAAACCTTGGTCTCATCCACCTCTATACACAGCAAAGATGCATCTTCTAAAATAGTGATGCAATGTACCACCACACACCTGTTTTCCTTATATAAGTGAACTAACAGTTCATGCATGAGGCAAAGGTAGTTTCCTTCCTCAGATATAAATTTGTTTGATTGATCCTCAATGCAAAACATGCTGCCTGGCACTAAGTATGGCATTGGCCATTAATTCTTTACCAGGGAGTCTTTTCAGGATTTCAGCCAGCATTTTCCTTTCTTACCAATTCCAGATGTCCCAGAGCTTGGAAACAAGTGTGATTTCCAAAAGGTGCAAACTGCTTTTAAGACTGGAGAGACATCATGGTATTCACCTCACTGACCTTCTGACTTTCTTAAACTGTCCTAAGGATCTGGCACCAGAAGACGTGTTCCCTGCAGTTGCATTGAGCCAGTCCATAAATGCTGTCAGATCCAGTAAGTACCTACAAACTTTTCTCCTACAGTCCTACCCAGCATGGTATAAAAGTGACTATTTGAAAAGATTATTCCATACTCTAAAGACGCCCAAGATGCTGTGAGGTGCTCTGAAGCCTGACTGACATTGTATTTTACTTCCAACATTCTCAGGAATATTTTACTGACTCATTTTCACATTTGAGCTTTCTATGGTCTATCCCTGTACTGACCATAACCTCTTCTCTGCTGTTTGAGCTCTTGACTTCTGCCTAAATTGGTATGCCCATATGCAGTGATTTAAACTGTAATCAGTCTAACTTTTCTTTTCCATTGCTTACCATTGTGTATTAAGATTTTTCATAGCCATTGCATTATTCTCTTTAATATCTCTCCTTAAATTCTACCTCCGCTATGATTACTACAGGCAACTTAACAGGAGTTAAATAGATAAAGTTGCCATGTTATTTATCAATTGCTGTTCTAATAATTTCAGGTACAGACATTATTTATGAGGTGTGAGATGTTATGTTTATAATTAAATACAATAAATCTTGAAAGGTCAGCTTGGCAAAACAATGTCTTGATTATGGAAATCACTAAAAAGAAATACATGAAAGCAATCTAAGCCAGATAATATAAAACTGTAAAGAGCAGTTTGGTGGATAAAAATAACCATCCAGGGCTCTAGTAGATATGCCAATGGTAGAACAAAGTAGGAGGAGCAGAAACTGAGCCATGTTAATAGGAAAGTGTTGCTGCTGATGCTGGTTAGCAACAACAGACGTAAGAAACCTTGATAAAGCTATCTTGAAAATAGTCAGACACAATAAAATACTAGACAGTGGACCTCGCTGTGTGTAGTATGTGTGTGTTGTGTGCAAACTGTACACAGAACTGATGACCAAAGCAAACAGGGCTTAACTTCACTCCCTGACTCTCCGATGATTTCATCCTTGATATCTGGCGTCGAGCTTCTTCGATTTTTCTTTTTTTCTATAGTATCACCAGCCTCCAAAAGCAGCTGATGGGATTATGAACCTTGCTTGTGCTGGCTATTTATGTTCTGCCACAGACACACATGGCATCGCATGCCAGTTACTCACTCCCGAGAGTCCACGGGCTGGAGGATGAAGCTGGACAGGAGCTCAGACACCAGCAAGAGGCAGGGGCACTATATAGTACTCTTAATAGCTAGTGTCAAAAGACATTTAAAAGGATACGTCATTCCAGCTTGTACTGCAGGGTGGTGTGAAGCACTGAGCTGAAAAGGAGTGGGCTGACCTATGCTTTATTTTTTGCAGAGGGAAGAATTTCAGCACTCAGCAGCCTATCATGGTTCTGCACTATAGGTGGGTGCAGCACAATCATGCCCAGGAGGGATGGTGATGACACGAGCAAAATAATTTCATTTATGACTTCAGGCTATCAGCAAGTACTGTCCCCAGAGAGATGAGCAAATGGCATGCTTGGTGGCAACAAATCATGTACGTGCCAGCAGAAGTTAGAAAGTACTCACTCCACTTAACCCCACTTCCCCAAAGGAAAAAACGTTTCTGAGTTTTAACTGACCTGAATTCAGTAGCCCAGATGACCAGGATTGGATGTGAGAAGTGAGATTAGCTGAGTTTAGCCACCACATTCTGAAAGTGACCTCCTGTCCTGTGCTCAGCTCCAGGTGCTACACCATGCGCAGTCACCAAGTCAGGTCCTGCCTCTCACCATCCTCTGTCCCTCACAAAGAACTTTCAGGGAAATAAATCAAGTCACAATCTCACTGATGGAAATCTTGCACGATATTCATGGAAATCTCGGTAACTGACTTCAAATTGTACCTATGGATTTCAGAAGTCTTTCCAACACTACTTACTGTCATCCTGTTTGCTGCATTTGTAGCAAAACTGAAAAAAAAAAAAAAAGAAAAGAAAGAAAATGCTCCCTTTTTCACTATCTCTCGGAAATCTTTTGTTCAAATTGGCCTGCATTTGGGGTGACTCCTCCTTGCTGGGAGCTTTGTGAACCAGAGGGTACCTTAACCTCAGTGCAGCAACCATACATTAGTCCTAACCCGTAGTTTCTCTCCATGTTGATGTTCACTTAGTGAAAATATTATCAGCTTCATTTTCTAGCCTGTCCAAAGCTGTTCAGCAGCAATCCAGCAATTTAGGGCCATGTCCTCATTCTTCTTTGTGTTGTCTTAGCGTTTTGATTTCCATGAAGATATCCAAGAAAAATTAAATAAATGTAATTTGTTTTTAAAAGCTTGTCCATACTTATTAACAGCTTCACAAATGCAACCTGGCCTCTGGAGGGAGTACTCTGATTCTACCCATCTAAGGTAGAAGGTGATCGAGTTTTTGATAGTCTGTAACAGAGATGTGAGAGGACAGTTTGTCCTGTCTTAAAAGAAGTGTTGAAGATCTCTTCTCCTTTCCTCACTCCACTTAATAGGATCAATATTTGTCTGTTGTAAAGGTCTTTGCAGTGCTTTGTTCCACCTGACAGTGGAGTGGCGTGGTTCCACCTACGAGCAAGTGAGACAAACCAAGGATGTGATGTGACTGTAATACTACCAGAGAAGAGGCTATCTACTGGCAGATGAGGTTAGATGACAGCAGTCTTCTCTGTAGCTGTATTTTCTGAAGAGAGAGATTTATAGAACTAATAACAGCAATGCTTTAAATGTTATTGTGTATACATGAATTTGCTTCACTCTTGCAAAATCTAGAAAAGCTATGAGCTGATTTTAGCCTTGCAAGTGGCCAAGGTGAACGAACAGCAGAACAGCTTTCTCCTGCGTGCACGAAGACGAGCTGCAGCGTCAGCATGCTGCCATCCTTGGGGGCCTGGGGCTGCTCTCCTGATTGCTTACCCTAAAATAAGCCCTCCACCTCCCAAATCCAACAGAGACACCTGACCCTTTGCAAGGATCATAAGCTAAAAAGGACTGTTTTAGACAACCAAGTATAACTGCTGCTGCCTCTCACCCTCCAGACCCAACTGGAAATGTGAGCATAGCTGTAAATAATGCCCTTTGCTGTTGGAAAAAGCCAGTGCCGGAGGAGTCACCATCACTCAGGCACAACATACGGGGCCTGGCAACAGTTCAGAGCCCTCATCTGGGACTCACACCTCACACGGACGGAGAACAAGACAGTCCTCCAGATTATGCCTGGCAGCGTTTGCCTGAACACATTTATTTTTAGCAACAGCCATGAAGAGATTGGCTGGTTATTAAAAATAAAATAAATAAATGAAAAATAGCTAGGGCATTTCAATTTCAAAAACATTTGAAGTAGCACTTTTCAAAGAGCTAAAGTTCTCCTCCTAAGTCCTGACCCCTTCCTATTTTATCCTAGATGGCAGAGAAATAGTACTTAGTTTGCTCTATTTAGTTATTTGGAGGAGCAGTGCATTGCAAAGTGCATGCATTATAAAGCAAATAGTAACTTTTTACTTATCAAAATATCAGTAACGTATTTTAGAATACTACTATTTATTTAAGAATATTACCACTTATGCATGCATTTTTTCCCCTTATTTATATTAATATCTTCAGAACAGTCTATGATAAAGGCATTAATCTCTAGAACTGGGTTCACCCTGGCACACAATCTCTCCTCTCTGTTTACGATGCTCAGAGGGAAGTGCTGTACACCTCAGTCTTTGACAGATAAGTGCAAAAGGCTGGTGCAGGGATGACGTGGGTAAACAATATCTCAACGTTCAGCTCTCCTAAGTAACACCATCAAGCAAATACTACTTTTTTCATATTTTAGCACTGTTTGGCTTTGTAGGAGGGCAAGGAGTGCATGGTGTCCCCCTACCAAGCTGTCGTAGTTCAGCCCCGATCGGGACCAGACTACGCAGTCTCTCTCTCGCTCCCCCCACCCTCCGAGAGAATAGGGGGAGATGACATAAGAAAAACGGCTCAAGGTTTGAGATAAGGACAGGGAGAAATCCTTAAAGTTACCGTCACGGGCAAAACAGACTCGACTTGGGGAAAACTATTCATTTATTTCTAAAATTAGCAGGAGAATGAGACAGGGAACAAGATAACCTCCCCCCGCCCCTCCCTCTTCCCGGGCTTAACATTATCTCTACTACCTTCCCCTCCCGAGCGGCACGGGGGGGGAAAGGGAATGGGGGTTGCAGTCAGTTCATCACGCGTTGTTTTACGCCGCTGTATCATCGTCAGGGGAAGAACTCCTCGCATTCCTCCTCTGCTCCAGCGTGGGGTCCCTCCCACGGGCCACAGTCCTTCGTGAAACTGCTCCAGCGTGAGTCATCTCTTCCACGGGGTGCAGTCCCTCTAGAACAGCTGCCCCAGCGGGCCCTCCACGGGCCACAGCCTCCTTCAGGCCTCCACCTGCTCTGGCGTGGGGTCCTCCACGGGCTGCAGGTGGATCTCTGCCCCTCCGTGGACCTCCATGGGCTGCAGGGGGACAACCCGCTCCACCATGGTCTTCACCACGAGTTGCAGAGGAATCTTGGCCAGGAGCCATATTACTCCTCCCCCTCCTTCTGAACTGACCTTGGCATCTGCAGCCGTTCCTCACAACAGGCTGGCAGACGTCTCTCAGGATCCTTTTTACATCTTATTCACGTCTCATCTCCTCTCCACTTCTTGCAGCCGGGCCGGGCCGAGTTGGGCCCAGTCGGCTGCCCAGCGGGAGGCCAGAGGGTGAGGCCTGCAAGGCCCATGAGGCTCGCGCCTCCCCCTCTCTGCCCCCCGCTCAGCTGCTTCACATCTTCTCCTCCTCTTTTTCCTGTTTTCCCCTACTTAAATACGTTATCGCAGAGGTGTTATCACAGGACATTCTGCTACCAATTGGCTCGGCCTTGGCCAGCAGCAGGTCCGCCCTAGGCCCGGCCGAGTCCACTGAACAAAGGGGAGCGACTTCTAGCAGTTTCCTACAGAAGCTACCACCTTAGGCCCCCCCTCACTAACAAAACCAGAACACAAGCTTTGGGCCAAAGTGCAGCCACTGGTGCTGAGCTGATGCCAGTGGACACCACAGTCACTACCATTCCTCCTCCTAGCAAACCTACGTCTGTAAATTCCTTGTTTCAAACACCAGACAGCTTTCACTGTGACACAGGCACAGCCAAGACGTGACACAGCAGCATTTTAGGTGCAAAAGTAAGCTTAATTAAAAGCTTTGAAAGTGACACTTGAGGAGAAACCAGAAGGAGTGAGTGGATAGGTCCAGTACGAAATACTGTGAGGTGACTGCTGGTGCCTTGACAGGTCTGCACACCTCTCATGATCTTCTAAGCACCGGCGGCACTTTTAAAATGGCACAAAATTCACTGAAATGCTTTTGAAACTCCTACCTATTTTCACCTCCCCACCTCTAGTCCTTACCCACACTCAAATAAAATGCTTCCTCTGCCCCTCTCCAATTTATCACAATTTTTTTCAGTTGCAAGGTCATTAAATGAAAGCTAGTGGTCCTAAATGCTGAATTATAAACCTGTTCTGCTGGCTCTGTCATCAGCTGCTGCTCCAGAGTGGCACTCAGTGCTGTTGCTAAAACAGAAATAGATGGCAATAATCCAACCAAAGTCACTGCAGGAGGCACGGCAGGAGCTGGCAACCATCTGCTCTCAGAGAGCGGCTCCTCTGCCAGCAGCCATCATGGCAGCCCCACTGCCCTCCACCCCTTGGAAACACCTCCATTCTCAAGCATTTGAAAAACACATAATAAACATTAATGTGTAAGTGCTGGCAACCAGCTTCCTTCCTCCTCAAGATCAGCTTGCATGGTGTTGAAAATATTTTGAGATAATTTCACCGTAACAACACGTTTAATTAGTTCAGCCATTTTGGTGTGTCAGTTTCAGCACAGTTAACTGCTCTCCGTTATTGCAGTTATTCATGACAGTGACACAATTTTTGGAGATAAAAGGTTCTCAATCACAGTTTATTAGGTAGGCAAGCGCAATCAAAGAGCAGCTGTCAGCAGCAAAAATGAAGCACAAAGACTGCCTGGCTGGGAATGCAAATGAAGCCACCTATGAAATACAGGCACCGTCACATCAGACCATGAAATGGCCCCTCTGCACCTGCGCGTGCTGCTTCTCCTGCAGTGCTCAACCCACAGAGGCTGCGAGGGGGGAGACACCCCTGCAAGGGGAGTTTTCCTGCCCGCAGCTCTTTCCCTGCGCGCTCTCCGATGACGGAACCATTGCTGGCACCAGAAGCTAAGGGCAGGTTTGCTGTGAGGGCAGGTAAGGGATAAAAGCATTCTTTAGCAATCTTGAAGTTAAAAGCACGTCACAAGAGACTACCAGGATAAGCCAGACCTGATGTACTGAATATGGTTGAACTCAATGATCTTATGGGTCTTTTCCAACCTAAATGATGTGTGTAAGAGTGTCCCATTTATGGGGGGTGGTAAGTTTCTCAGGCTCAGCTACCGCAAATGTGTAAAAGACAAAGTCTATGCTCAGTGAACACCTAGAAAGGAGACAAAAGGAGACAAAATGAGGCATCTCAGAGGAAGGTGAAGAGCGGTGCTTCCCTGCTCACATGTGGGCAGTGTCAGGAGACTTCAGCAAGGAAATGTCATAGAATGTTCATAGAATCATTTAGGTTGGAAAAGACCCATAAGATCATTGAGTTCAACCAAAGTACGCACTTTCCCCACTCCAGCACTCCAGCACTGTGTGCTTACAGCTTATCTTTCCAGGAACCTTAGTAGCTGGGACATACAAGCACAAACCATTTATACGGAGGATTGTTCATTAGGCTTTCTTTACTCTTGATATCACAAGAAATGAATTGGATCCAAGCACACACCCATGATTCAGTTTTTATTCTAATTTCTAGTGCTTCTCAGGGCTCAGGTTTTCCTGTGAGGTTTCACATTCCCCTCCATTGAACTTATTCCCTATGGTTTTTACTGGAATATTTATCTTCTTCAGCTCATGTCAGCTTTCTTTGACTGCTCCTGTCATCAATAAGTGTCCATCTCCTCATAAAGATTATGCATTTGCTCTTTCATTCTGGCTTTTCCCCTCTCTCACAGATAAAAGGTGAAGTGATCACCTCAGTTTGGCCACTCTCTTTGTCCAAATAAACATACTCAGTGAAAATGAAATGAAAATGCTTGTGACTGTCTCTTGTCCCTGAAAATCTTCCAGGGATACAGAAGAAAAGATGGCAAGGGGATTGGGGTTTAGTTAATACAAAAGGTATTTCCACCCCTTCCTGGGAAAGGGCACTACCCTGGAAAGCCTCCCATCCTTTCCAGCAGCATAGACACACAGGCAAAGCCAGCATGGCCCATCATCCAAGAGTGCTCAGGAGGGTAACATAACACCAGTGGGTACTTCTATGCAGATCGAGTGGAAAAAGGTCAGTAAGAACTGCAGTACTGATAAGCCATTGGATTGTGGCACTTTGTTACATTTTTACAGCTGTCCCAGTGCTTTTGATCTTTTACGAGCACTTTAATAAATAGAAATTATGCAAAGAGAGGCAAATTCACAGGTGTTAGGCAGGATTTTTTTGTCTGCATTCTTTTATAGAACTGGCCCTAAATACTGATGGTATCTGTGTGATATCCATAATGTATGTATCTCCTAGGGCTGTAAGACTGAGCTGGCAACAGCCAGTGTTTTGCACGACGTACCTGTTGCTTACCATTGCCATTCGAGCTCCAAATATCACAGCAGGATCTTTCCTGTGGCAGAGCAGCAGCCCGTGCCAGCCTTCCCTCACTGATGCCAGGCATTATTTGGGACAAAATGAACAGGAGTATAGTGTGAACTTCAAACTAAAGTCATGTTCAAGCTTTGTTCAATGGCGCAGATGCAAAAGGCTACCACCATAGCTACCCCATAGCTGAAGCTTTAGGTATCAGGCACAGCTAGATCACAGCAGATCCAAGGCGGGACATCACTCTCACTCCAGAGCCGGGTGCTTGTGGCCTTGTGTGGTTGCCTAAAAGTTAAATACCTGTAACTTCAGGGCAAAGCAAAAAGGTAGTTAGGGCCCTAAAAGGTCAGTGAAGACTACGTGATATCAGACCCCAGGTGGGATGAAAGTAGGACTCAGATTCCAAATATTTTCTCTCCTAGCATTTTAGTGTCACAGCAAAAACTCAGAGAAATGAAACATCCAGTGTGCTTTCCACAGCAAATAAAGTTCCCGGTTTCTGCTCCAACCTGCCTGCTTTCCACGCCAGCCCATTACACGAGGACTGCACCCTGTCATTCCTCCTTCTATCGTCACTGCTTATTTCAAGACAAACAAGTGTCACTTTGGCGAACGGCATGATCCTTATCTTCATTACTTTTCTAACCACTGCCAACTGAATGTATCATGCAGACTTACAGTGCTATCACTTACAGTACTATTACTCTTCTCTTAAGCTTTTCTTCAGAGCTCTCAGCATGAACCTTTGTAGCTAATGCTTTTAAACTCAGCCCTAATAAAATGCTGGAGATCTCAAGGGTTTGCAAACACTGTCTCTGCCAGAGGTTATTTTTTTAGGAACTGATTCTCTTTAAGAATAATAATGTATTTTACCATCTATTTTCAGGCAGATGTGAGCATCTTCTTACCAGAATAAAGTATTAGAGTATGTCTTGTAGTAATTGCTCATGTCTCCATGGCTGGCATCTATTATTAGTTACATTTTATCAGTGCTAAGAAGAGTGTGAGATACTGTGCCTGGGGATGAGAAAGTGGCAGAAAACTGAAAATCTCAAAGAATTCTTGAGCATCAACACTCTAATATTTAGAAAATTCTGGGTTTCATAGTGAGACATGGATGTGTTATCTTTATAGCTGGGTATTGAAAAATATTGATTGCCTGTTACGGAATTAGCAGCAGGCTGAAAGGATCAGCTTTTCATCGAGGTGAAAAAAAGAGTAATTGCCCGTGTGCCATTTGCAAATCAGAATGGCAAGTTCAAAAAGGCACTGCTTTATATTTCCCTTTTTATATTGTCAGAAAGTACTTACCTCACAAATGTTGCATCATCCAAATGAACACTTTTCCTCTTTTTCGACAACTTAATTTGTTCATCTATTTATTTTTATTGAGGTCAAAGTAATGGGAATTGAAATAACCGAGATCCAAAATAGTGAGAGGATAGATTTTTGTCACTGTATCTGTGCAGAAGAAGAGGACAGGCCATGTCTTAGAGCATTGTTGGCCCCATTTAGACAGACTGATTGTGAGGATGTTTGGAGGATGCTGCAGAAAGATGACTGCCAGATTTGGGGCCAGCCTGATGGGAGGAAAAGTGATACACCATGTGCTGGTGCGAGGAGGTCGCCAAGGTCATCGTGGAAAATTTGATTCAATTAGCAGGGATGATTGCGCTGTTCTATATAAAGGTTTTCAAGGCAGCTGTTTCCACGGTGTTTCAGCATTAAATACAGTAAGAGAGATTCCAGCAGCTCTTTGCAAGGCTGCTGGGCAGTCACTGCAGTTAGGAGTTGAAAACGTATAAGGACTTCCATTCAGATGATGCTCAAAACTTAAGAAAAACAAATGCTAGTAACTCTGTGGTGTTTTTATGCATGATCCAGCTCTACAGTCTGCTTAGTCTATGGATATGTCATGACACATTTCACTAAACTCTGAAACTCTCTGTGGGCAGCTTCTAACATTTTGATATATCTGCCTATCCTTTAAGCAACCTGCATAAAATATTTCCCCTTTCTTTCCTTCCTTCTGTTGATGACTTTATTCAATGTTTGAGACATTTTTTAACAAAATGTTAAGTGATGTTACTGCTACAGTTGAAAACTGATATATGTGCTATAATGCAAACAGCCTGTGGGACGATCACTGTGCTTTTGACTACATTTTAAGGGTGTCACAGTGATTGTTAAGCAGGCCATTATGGATGTTCGAGTTTTTAAAATTTATTGATTTAAATTATGTATGCTAATGCACCTATCAATGTTACAAATGTAGTTTGCTGCAAACTACTTATAATATATGAATGATAAGCCATAAATAATAATTATGGCTGTAAATTAAATTACTTGATTATGCTGCAAAGATGCACTCTAATTTGTAACAGAAGATTACTTCGAAGTGATTTCAGCAGCTGATAATGCTTTTAGAGTAGCAGAGCTTTATGAGCCATAGTCTTCTTTAAGTCAAGCATCAAACTTTCTGACAGATTTTGCCCACTGACCTGGTTTGTTGAGTATTGCTATGCCCTGAAAGCAATGGATGTGACAGACAGACAAAATAATGAGTGAAGACATTTGTTGACCAAAATACGGAAGCACTTTAAATCAAATACATGAATACTTTTCCAACAGAAAGTCAACAACCATGGGTTGGGTATCAGTGAGAGATGAGCTCTTAGAAGGGCCTTAATTTTGAAAGGAAACAGATATCCATTGAATCTAAAGCATGTGCAGATACTTTGGAATTTTTGAACATGCACAAAGAAATAATATTATTATTTTTAAAATCCCATAGCAGAATTTAATATGAGGCTCTGAAAAACAAGCTGAGCAGAAATGGAATGGTTAAGTACTACTCCCATCATGTCTTACACGGCTGGTATAGTAGATTAGATTCTGGATGAATTTCAATAGATAGAATAATCAAAAATAACTTACCAAACATGGACTTCTGTACCCAAAAGCTTCTTTGATAGTTTGCATGTACCTAAATGGAAAGGGATATGTTGTGGGAAAGTACTGGAGAGCTTGCGTTCAAGGAGCAGTGAGCTTTTTCTGTGAATCCCAAGTGAAGCACTGCACTGCCTTAAAATCAGAGGGTAGAAACCCGGCACATGGAAACCGCTCAAGGCTTACCTGGAGCTCAGGGCAACGGTAACACAGGTGTATATCCATAAGGAGACTCCTTCTCAAACCTTCTTAGCCCTCAGGACTCTCCAAGGAGGAGAAAGTCCCCACGATCCTGATCCCCTTCTACAGCGACACGAGTGCCTTTCTTCTCACTACCTCTTGCAGTGCTATATTGATTTTCATCATAGGATGAAAGAGATTAAAGAGGCAGAACAAATGCCTTAGGATACAACCTGTAGGTGTATCCTTGCTACACCATTTGGGAAGCGGGGTCTTCCTCCACTTTCTCAGCAGCCATTGCAATTATATCCCAGACACCAGTGGCCCCAGCAGCCAACCCAGCATCCTGAGATTCCCCTCAAAAAAGCAGCTGTATTTCAGGTGCCGCTTTCAGAGGAGAGCTTTGCCAGAGGTCTGCACAGAGGTGCTCAGTCTCAACACTCCCACAGTGCAGTCCACAGATCACTGGTTGAAGTGTTTTCTGGTGCGATTCTGATCCAACGCCCCAAACCTGTGCTTATTTTTCATTCTGCTTCTGGGACACAGTAGCACCACTTCCCTCCCCTGTCATGCCCCACAAAATCCATTTTTTAAAATGCAGTGTCAGACTAGTGACAGGGGTGAGGAAAATAAAGATTTCAAATCCACGTTCACACAAAGGAAGACATTTATGAAATATATGTACCTACTATTTTTGCTTGGCTGTTTCATTTCATTTGAATCATGTCACATTTGCTAGAGACTTTTCACGACCATTCTTGGAGATCAGACGTTGAGATCCCCTGGGAAAGCGTGTTCTAAGTCTCACTCAGTTGCTGAACAATGCAAGTTATAGAAATATTGCAAATGACTCTAATATCAACAGCCAGAGCTGCATAAGCCTGACATTGCAGATTTTCCTCATGTCAGCTGTCAGCCTCTCAGATGCCCTGCGGCCCGTTTGCTATGGATACCCATAGTGCCTGCCCCTGGGGATGGTATCGGCTTCAGCATGAGCTGTGTAGCCCTTTCTGAGGCAGTGCCAATTGCCCACCACTGTAATATTTCGTGTTTTATCTTTAAGAAATGTATTGCAGAGAAACTACTAAAACAACATTTCAGAACCTTCAGTTTTAGTAGCTTTCTGTGATAAATTTTTTATTGTGGAACTGGTGTCTTGCCTCTGTTGTTTGAGATGTGGAGGTAAATTATATTGTTATAATGAAACCCCTGGTCTGTCAGACTGATGATGGGTTGGGGAGAGTAGATTTCAGATCCATGTTGACATAGATGAAGACATTTATGAGATTTACGGTGACTAATATTGTCCCTGTCTCTCTTCATTTCATTTGAATCATGTCAATCATACTGCGCCACAAAAGGCTCCAAGAAATGTTACAGAGGAATATTTTTTTCCCACTTTGAAATACATCACCCTAAAGTCCATTATCTTGGGACATTTCAGGAACCTAAGAGAATGCTGAATCCTAAATTTGGCTTGTTTTGCTGTTATGCGTAAGTGACACCTCTTGCCTGACAGGGACACCAGTAGTCCTGTCGCTGGCCCAGGACTGAGGTCCCTTGGATAAGGGCAAGCTTGACGGCGAGAGGAGGTAATGGCCACACAGGAGGTGGTGCCTGTGTTTACAAAACAGCTTTTTAATATAAATCTAAGCAGCTTTGCAATCTAAACTAGATCTCTAAATTACACAAATCTAGGTATCAGGTGTCTAAGATTTAGATACAGAGAAATATATATATAGAACCATAGAATGGTTAGGGTTGAAAGGGACCTTTAAAGATCATCTAGTCCAACCCCTCTGCAAGGAGCAGGGACATCTCCAACCAGATCAAGTTGCTCAGAGCCCTGTCCAACCTGGCCTTGAATGTTTCCAGGGGTGGGACAGCCACCACCTCTCTGGGCAACCTGTGCTGGTGCTTCACCACCCTCGTCATAAAAAACTTATTCCTTACATCTAATATATATATTCATATTATTTAATTAGCATTTATATTTAAAACTTCAATTGATTGATACTTCCGTATTCCTTTCTCATGTTAATATTTTTTACTAGTGTATTTGAAAGCACGTTTTAAAAACAACTATACATTGTCTTTGGTTCTTTCTTAGGAATTGAATGATGTCGCTGTTCTCCGTGAGCTTTTGACTTCAAAGATCAGTATTGATCAATACTGATCAATAGACTGTGTTTTTTTCTACAATTTCCTACAAACTAGTTAAGAGCCAGTTTAATCCAATATCTGTCAGCTGCTAACGTGTTACACCTTTACTTATGCTGATAGTCTGATTTCCACCTGAAAAGATTCAAATGGTAGTATTATGGATCAAATAAACATTATTTATATTAAAATATGCCTACTGAGGCATGATTAAGAAAAGGAGAATTACTGGCTTCTATAAAGTCAAAGATAATCTATTCCTTTCTAAATAATTACAGCTTTTCCACTGCATTATGCAGAGGACTCCTCCCCCACCACCAAGCCTCCTATAACTAGCTCAGTTATATCTGCTCAGATATCTCAGGATATCTGCTTGGTTTTGGTTTTGCACTTTGAAATGGAGCATCTCTCTGGAGTCATTGAAAACCAAAACACTAAAAGGACACACACACTTATTGTTGTCAAAATGATAAATCTTTCTGATGGCCAGTCAAGCAGTCAGCACCTAAGATCAAAGCAGCTCATCCTTTAGTAGGTGAGGCTTACTGGGTACATGCGCAGCTGTGCCAAAGGATGAGTAGCAGTCACAAGAACCTGGAGCTTGTCCATCCCTGAGGTGTATGCACATTCGGGCTCTGTAACTCAGAGTTCACAAGCCCAAAGTTTCCACTGGATCACAAAGCATTGGTTCTTTGCCAGACTCTTTGTCTAAGGACGGTAAAACCCCTCCACTCGCTTCAACGGTCTCTTGTCCTGCCCAGTCTGCAACGTTCCTTTCTTTCTGCTCTGCTTTGGGAATCTTCAATCTCTAAATGAAAGCTACCTTTCTCATTTCTCTGGAGGGATAAAAATGGTTGACCTAACACATCACTAGCCTTATTCTGTTCCAAAATATGGATTCCTTATTTTAAAAAGTGATCGCTTTAACAGTAATGACGTATTCCATTACTGACCTTTACTGGAGTCAAATAGGCTACATCTACATTGTGCAAGGGCTGAAGCTCCCAGGCTCTGCTTGAGGCTAATTTCAACACACATCTACTTTCCTTATCTAAACAAGTGTCCTTGGAGCAGGGTCTGACACAGTTTACTGGTATTTCCAGGTGTGACTATTACGAAAAACACCTTTGTAGTTGAAAGTGAGACAACATTTGAGCCTAAATCAAGCTCTAAATGCAATTCACTTCAACATAGAGATGAATGATGAATATTTGGAAGAGTTTCTCTATAAGGAGTCATTAATAGACAGAGATACTACGGGAAATAGTAATTTATTTCACAGCTAAAGTTTCCCTTTTCAGATAATCATGATCCAGGACATAATGAACTGATCAGCCAGAAGGTGTAAAGCAGAAGTATTTTACACAGTGTAATTATTCTGTGGAATATATTGCCACAAATTTTTTGAAGGCCAAAATAAAAATAGCTTTTAAAAGCTATTGGATGAATTAATGGGAAAAAATGTCACTCTTTCTCTTGAACACTGTGATCTGCTACCATCTGAGTCAGAAAATTCCTATGCCCCAGATTGCCAGAACCTTGGAAGACATACCATACTTGGAAGAAAAGGATCATTGCATGCTTCCTGTGGGAGTCTGTATTTCTTTCTCCAGCATTTGCTGTTGGTCCATGTGGATGGGACAAGATTGACCAGTTGTCTGAATATGGCTATTTTCATGTATGGATAGATATTTTAGAAAGACCTTAAACTTCAGGGATGAGTAAAGACACTGAAGAAACGAAGTTTTTTGTTTTTAAAGACATGGATGTAGGGATATGGAATGTAGCATGTTGTAAAATCCTTATCTATGTAAAATACGAAAAGAATGTAAATTGGAGCTTAAACAAATGTAAACTACTCTTAATGTCTTTGAAGGCTGTGGATAGCTAGTTTTCAGTTGTATCTGTACAGCACAGACCCCAGGCAGCCAGGACATAATTACCAATGTATTTGCTTTACAAATTGACCTTGCTGAACTGCCAAAATGCTAAGTATGGAGCAAGTAAACTTAAAGCCTAAGGAAACTTAGGCAATCTACAGTAATGCAGTGTCTTTCTGTAACCAAAGTCCTGTGTTCCAACCCCAACAAATCCAGTGAAGGAATTTCATTCTACTCAATGTGAATTTCATCATTTTGGATGAATTAATCTTTAAATAAGGCCCTTTGACAGTGTCTTACAATGTGAAAAATAGTTGGATATCTAAAGTAACCTCAGTAATCATTAATTTTCTAAATGAAGGTTAGAAGGGCACTTTCTGATCCATTTTTTTCTTTATCCTGCTTTTCTGGTATTAATCAGCCTGTCCTTTGGCTCAACCACATGGGCATTAGAAGCATCGTGTTACCATTGTAAATAAATGCAGCAATCAAAAATAATCTTTTCCACCTAGATCATATAAGCTCTGTGAGACAAAGATTGTTTTCTTGGTTACTTATTTCTACAGCGCAATAGAACTTGACTCCCAACTGCTTGCCAAAGATTACTCTAGATGAGGAAAGTTTATTAATTTTTTCTCTTAACTCTTTGTCGTTAAGATATGGCATTTCAAATCTGCAGTACTGAGTGCAGTCATGGTAATTCACATCTTTATGTAACTCACTGTAAGGGTTCCCTGTTTGATTGCTGTTTAAAAACGATAGCAAATACGTGATGACGGACTATCCATTCTCTAAGTCTCTTGCAGAGTTTCTCCATGTCTTTAAGCAACTCTTTTACCCAGCTCTGCTCTTCTGTCTCCATGAAGAATCAAGTGGATTAAAAGTGCGGCTTTCAAAATATATGTCTAACCAGTTGCTGTGTTATGTTTTTTTTTCTATAACAGAGAGAAAAAACATGCAGTTTGAGTTAGGGGCAAGTTATGAAATCCCTGATGTGCAACAACTGTGGTCTAGACGAGTTGAATGGTTTTGCCTGGTCACAAGACAACATGAAAGAGGAACAGCAATGAAATTATCAGCTGGTGAAGCAGCACTTTTGGCTAGGAGGAAAGACTCTTAAAGAACACTGTAGATACCTCAAGGCTTGACTAAAAAGACTAATAATATATTCTAACTGCTTTTTATTTATTATGTTAAACCTATTCAGCAGCAACAGATTGCCTGACCTGTGCAGGGGATTGGTTTCCAATGAAGCTGTTATATTTCAGCCTCCTAAAAGCAAAAACCACTTGACATCTGGGAGGAAAGGGCAACAAATATACTACGAAATTTAATGAATCCAACAGAAGTAAGGGTTCAACCAAAGGTGAAAAATAATAATCCTATAAATGTAGATGGGTACTACGGGCTATTACAATATCACTTTTCTCCTGCTTTTACTGGGGTATCATTGGGTTGCACCAGTGTAGAACTGGAAAACAGAGTGCTTAGGTTGCTTTAATTTATAGTAGGATATAAATTATTTGGAGTTGAAATTCCATTAGTTTAATGGCACCGTGTCAAAAAGTTTAAGCTACATCCATGAAAAATACAGATGTTTCTAACTATGTGCAAGTGTTTGTGCCTTTATTTGAGCCTGTATTTGACACGGTGTCAATAACCAATGTGAAGACAGAAGCACTGATTTCCATGCATTCAAAATCAAGCCCAAAAAGGCTGCCAAAGAATTGGACTCTAGTCTATCTCTGTAAATCTGGTCTGATGCCCTCATGCCCATCTCAAGCCAGTTTAACTCACCATTGAGACTGATAAACCATATTTTGTGAAGAAAATATGTTCCTGATTAAGAATGAAAAATGTGTACACGACACAGGTCCTGAAGTATTTGAGCTAGCATCGTCACAGAGGACAAGAAGACACACTTAAACCTGTATTTCACATGTTTCCTTCTGGTCCCAAAAGCAGATTTGATGGAAAGCAGGACCCTCTGAGCTGGCCTTGTCTTGCTGTGGATGCTCAGGCGCCCCACGGTCACACCGACCGGCAGCCAGGCTGGAGCAGCAGTGGATAACCTCTTCCCTGCCTGTCCAGGGAGAGCCAGTGCTCCTCATAATGCTGGAAATTTTGAGAGGGCAGGAAATTGAACCCAGATCTCATAGACCACTAGACTTCCTCATGCCTCATGCTGGTCTAAGTATCCTAACAGCACAAGTATGCGATAGTTTTTGGTATTCAGCATGAACCACTGCTGCATCCAGAAGACAAAAGCATCTCCGGAGGGCAGAGCTGGCAGCTCAGCAAGGAGGCAGAGGGGCCAGGTCTGGTCAGTAGCTGGAAACCGATCTCACACACACCTGAACTCTTCTCATTTTGTGTAATTCAATTCATTCTGAGCATTGTACTGGATTTACAAACAACTTTCTTCAACATTTATTTGGAGAATTTTTTTCCACTGAAACCACCTTAAACTATTGAAAACAGATTGAGTGCTTTTACCTCTCTCAAGTGGCAGTTGTTGGCATCAAACCAATATTAATGGTGACTACTGAAGAGAAAAAAACATAGTTTCTGAAAGCAAACTGAGAGAAAAGAGTGTGTGTTGGGGGGCAGTGGAGGGATGATCAGTGCCTGTAAGTACATGTCTATATTAGTACAGGAAAAATAAAGACCTGCAGTGGGAAATTTACTTTCTGTTACCTTTCACAGCCTACGTAGAAGAAGCATAAGATACACATGGAAACATTTCTGTTGGTTTCAGTTGGCTTCAATTCAGTCCATGAGGTATAAAGCAATTATTCCATCATGGACTGGTTCACTATCGCACATCGTCAGACAGAGAAATTCTGCATTGCTACTGCCAGCGCAGTATCTGCTGTGGAGGTACAAATCTCCAGCTCCCAGTGCCACCTATCAAACCACTTTAAACCATCCAAGATCTGAGGTGGTCTGACATCTTTTCATCCCCAGTATAGTAGTCTTGGTACCAGTGGCTGCAGAAGATAAAAAGGAAAGGCTGAATAAATCACAGCGTTTGTAGGGAAAGGCTGGGGAAAGTACTGCAAGGTGGGAAGGAAGCATCTCCTTCCTCCCAGCCATAGTCAACTTAATTGTATTTGCTGACTTCTTTTAAAAAAATCTAATGCTGGGCGTGGCTGATCTAAATAAAAAAAATATTACTTTTACCACTAAGAGTATATGTAAACACTCCCCCTTCATGCTAAACTTCTACAAAACGTAATCCGACGTGTAATTTTGATAATTGATATGAGTGCCTTTTGCTTGGCTTGCTTTGTTGTCACTTTATTTCCACCTTTAAAATCCTGTGGGATGTAACCATTACTGTGTCAACTTTGCTTTGGTTTTAAACTCTGTACTCATGCTAAGTGGCTCTGAGTTAAAAAAAAAAAAAAAAAAAGTCAAAATATAATCCATACTTAAATAGCTCCAGTGGTATCTTTCATGTACCACTAAAAAAAGGGAAAATAATTCCACATGCTACTCATTTTTCACAGAGCAGCACCTAAATCACCACTTCCTATGTTGTAACACCAAGATGTAGGCCCTCCTATAGCCATTGAATAATGCATGAAAAGGCCTGCACCAGGAATTAGGGGAAGAGATTTTCCACTGGTACACTTTCTGAAACCTTCAGGAACTGCTAGTAAAAGAGAAGCTAGCCAATTTTTTCAAGGGGAGCTGTAAATTGAATTGCTATTTTCCTTCTCACAGCCAAGGAGGCTCAGAAACACACAGAGAAAAAAGCACTTGTCTATAGACTCCTGACAAGCCTGATTGGAAATTAATCTAGCACTGAAAATAGCGCGCATTAGCCATTGTCCTGTGCCAGTATCTTCATAACTTTTCCTGGTTTGCATGCCACCAAGCATGCCACTGGTAGCCAAATACTGGTTAAGGAAATTCTAGAGATAGGCCATTCCAACTATCTGCGATTCAATGACACTTCAGTATTTGCTTTAGTCCAGCCAATTTCTACACCTAGAACAAACCTAGGTGGACTGTCCAACTCCATCAGGGAAAAAAAAAAAAAACTGCCTTTAAAAAAGAAGAACTATTTTTATGTTTTAACTGTGTTCTGCTAAAAATATTCCAGCTAGTAAAATATTCCCTCATTGCTATGGAAGCTACAAAGTTCCTATATCCTTCAACATGTCTTAACTAAATGACAGATATGATTAATTAAGGCAAAATTGCATTGGGTAGGATGGTCACCTTCAGTAGAATTAAAAATAAATGTTCTGGTACAAAAGAAGAATCATGCTATTCCTGTTCTCCCAAGCTCTATTGCAAATACAGGCTGACAGGTTAATAAAAGCATTTCTAAACAGTTGTAAGAAATCAGCCATCTGATTCAAGAACTCTGTTCCTCAGTTAACTTATTATTCAGCTACTGCAAACTTCATTTTCCCATCTGTGAAATGACAAAATCCAACAAAAATAACATTTATGCTATAAATAGAAAAGGCTTTCAAAGCACGTTCATAAAGTGGAAAATAAAAACAGAAGTTTATCCAAAACTTTCTGGCATTTTGCATATTTAAAATTTTTCAGTCTTGCTGCCAGGATTTGTCGGCTAAAGAGCAAGAGGTTATATTTTATAAAAGTTTTTAATATGGGTGGATAGTGATTCAACTTTTATATAATTTGAATCACAAGTCTCTATTATATGATTCAGTTAATTTCAACTACAGTTCATACCGTTAAGAATACATATTCTTCCAAAACTACAAACAGGTGGGAAAAAGTGCATTTCTTTGGGCTGTTTTAAATGATTCATGATAGAAGCATTGACATCCTGTATAAAGATCATTCAATAAAATGCGCGTGCATATGCACACATATCAGAGCTACTGGTAAAAATGATATGGATATGAAAATACTTTGGAATTAACAGTGAACTTTTTTCCTTTCACATACAGAGTCTCATTTTTAATTAACTATGTTGTTGTTTTTGTATGAAACATGTAAAATCCAATACCTTATGTTAACAATATGAACTTGGCAATCATTAGAAATAGCTGATGGAAATGTAAATATTTTGTTTGAAACTATTTTGTAAGTCCTTATGCATTAAATGCTTTCCTTGTATTGTGGCCCACCAATAGTTTGCACTTTTCTGATCAGATACATGCTCAAAAACGGTTACATCCATACGTCCAACTGCTAAGATCACATGCAGCGTCACTCTAATGGTCTGCATTTACCCAGCGACACAACACACAGAAGAGCAGCGAGTTCTACACATTTTGTCCTCACATTGTCACAACAGCAGCTGTCAGCACAGGGTACATTTATATTTTTACATTAGCTTGCAGTTCAAGAGAGAAAACTCACCTTTTCTGCAAGAAACACAGGCCCAGTGCAGAAACTGACTCACACTCAGCTCTCCAGGCATTACAAGCGTAACCGGCCCAAAATACGTGGATCTTTGAACTCAAGCATACCTGTCAACAGCAGCATAAAAGTAGCAACACTTACTTCTTGTGTGAAGGCTGACACTATTTTTTCTTTTTGCGTATTGGAAAAAACCCACCAGGACTGCACACAGTGCAAGGAAGAAAAACGGCAGCCCTTTGTTGACAATTTCCATGTGCAAAAGCGGCTACAGCAAGAAAATTCAGGACTGTGAGTCCTGAAAGTGATGAAATGATTATAAGAAAGAGATTTCTTTCAGAAGACTGCTGTAATTTCAAAGCTTAATTTTGATGTTAAATTGGGGGGAAGGAGTGGTGAAGTGTGTGCCTCTCTCTTTGAGAGCGAATGAAAGATTTGGGTTTGTTTTTTTTACTATAGGTTTCAGTAGTGACATCCTGTTACCTACTGCAGAAAGTACCTGCCATTTCTTCTTTATCTGGATTTCTAAAGCTATTCTAATTTAACTTAAAGTGTATTTTATTACCCTATAATAAAAGGATAGTGAAAATGGTCTCTGAAATACGCATCTCTGACAGTTCACTGGGCTTTCTGGATTGCAGCTGCTGCTTTTGAGGAAAGGGGAACATGCAACGGACTACAACAGACTCATCCCTGAAGTGGAGTACGGTGTTTATAGAAGGCACTCATTTTTTACTGCTTGTGACTTGGCACCATCATGTGGCCACTCTGAGTTTGCTCAATTTAAAGTAAAATTTACATAGAAAAATATTTGCAATTAATTAATTAGAATTCCCAAATTACTTCAGTCTATTTTTAGAAAGACATGGTATGGATCTTAAATATATGTTCACTAAATTCTGAACACATTGTCTTCCAATTGTCCTTTTTTCCCCAAATCCATGCTCATTTAACATGGTTTCCTTCACGATCTTTAAATCAGAAGTTGTTAGGCTACAAAAGTTAAAGACATTTTCAGTACTTGGTCTTGGCTCAAACTTTACCAACAACAATATATAAAAATTGCAATAATATTATAGACAACTATTCTCTTCCTCACTACAAGAGCTTTGGAAATTATTTGCAGGATTAAACAGGTCAATATTTTCTGTTTTACGTTAGAAATCCCAAAGGATTTAGGATTTCACTAAATCTCACAAGCATATCGTTTACATAGTTTGATCCAAACAGGTAGTGTACGTATCAGGACAACTTGCAGAAGTTGCAAATTTCAGGGTCAAAATCAGAAGTAAGATATCAGGCAATGTAAATTTGTATTCTGGAATGTTTGCATAATGTTTTAGGTACATAGAAGAAAGTTTTACCAAGTGTCAGCGTGTAAAAGGTCCAGAGATAGAAGTCTCCATGCATTCAGGTTGCACAACTATATGCTCACCAGACAAAAGATTGCTGTCATTTACTTCAGAGCGGAATAAAGAGAACCAGTAGTGTAATTCATAGGAATATTTTTTTCAGTTTTTTTTTTGAAAATACATACATCTAGAGTACTTTCAATAATGAAATACAGATAATCATCTTTTTTAGTACAATATTACTAAATTTGGTTCTGCCATTTTAATGATAAAATATATTGTTTCAGCTGAAATATCGTATTAATATTCTTTAAAATATACACAATTTATATACAAATACAAAATTACATTACAAAGCTTTTAATTATAGACAAAAATAATCTAAATATTTTGCAATAATTTGTACACCCAGACAGGTGTATAATTTCTAAAAAGACTGCAATAAAATCAAATTTAGTTTTTCAGATTCCTCAGGCTGAGGTAATGCCCACTTCTTCTTCACATACTGAATGTCTATCTGTCCAGATTCTTTGGCCAGCGCAATTCCTAACAATCCATTTGTTTTTTCTGGTTCTCCCAGTAGAGCCATAGTAACGACACTGAAATCAAAAGAACGTGGGAACATTTTTTTAATTGAGACAAAATCAATAGAAATTGGTGTTTTCAAATGTATTTTTAGCAGCTTACTTATATTTAACTGATTCCTTTTTTTTTCTGCTCATCACAGTGCAATATTCCTCACTATTTGAAGTCCCAGCATGACCTTTAGCTTTTCACCAGTTCCAATCATTTAATGTAAATATAACAAGCAATTCTTCCCCTGTTCATAGATTCCATCATCAGTTTCTAATAATGAATTTAAAATTATTTCAAGCTTGTAAAAATGAACTATGTTTTATGGTATTTTCCAGTACAGTGTAACAACTTTAAAAATTATATTTTTCTCTCTGAAAAGTAGGAGCACTTTCCTATAGTTTACAAGACCACAAGGAAAACTTTTAGTTAGAGGGACATTCACCAAGACTAACTTAAGCCTACGGAAGACAGTCTCCCAAAAGGCTCCCATCAGGAAGGAAAGAGAATCCTCAAGACTATAATTCAGAAAGGCTAAATTAAACTTCTTTTCTCCATCAATCTACAGGACACCCAGACCTCTACACTAACTACAGGAACAGTATTGTGAGTCTTGGTGAACACAGGCTAGCCAAAAATATTCTTGTTTACTTTGAGACAATTAACACAATGTATTTCTTTATATTAGTAACCCTACTATATATAGGCATTTTAAAACGTTATGTTATGACATGTCCAACATATCTTGCCTATTTTAGTAGTTGATCATGATCCAGCAAAGCTATCTTTGAACTTAAGCAGTCCAGTGATTTTAGTGGGAACAAAATCTTTCTCTTCATATAAACAGCAACTGCTCCACGTACAGATATCTGTCCCAACTGATAACACTGTACCTGCCCGTTGCTTTATACTAAGATTGTTTCTCCATTATCAGACAGTATAAAATAGTACGGAAATAAGGATCAATTAAATTTTAGCTCACTATAATCTCTTTCCACACCTCCAACAGTTTAAAAAAATACCGTTACAAAAATAAACTCTAATGAAGATTTAATTTCAAGCAAAAGAACCCATTCAAACTCTAATCAAAATATAAATTATAATAATATTTAATATTTTGTTAAAAAACAGAGTAATGTAATGTACTTACTTCTCTGATGTAATAGTCTGCTTTGCCACAGGCAACAAGTCATTTTCCAGAAGATCCCAAATGTAAATGTTAGATGATGCATCCAGGACAAAAAACACAGCGGGTCTTGTTAAAGCCCACTGCAGGGCAACAACTGGCTGGCCATTTGTGCTGTCATTCCACTGCATGAGGGGATACTCTGATGTCATTTGGTGTAATCTAATACTTCCATCTGAACAGCCAACCTATATCACAGTAAAAAAAGAAAATACTTCTGGGAACAAAACAAACTAAGCAGGACAAAAATTGCAATTAAATTATTGAGAATATCAGGCATATAAATAAAATTAGTAACCTGACTCAAGCGGAACTTCTCTCTCATATCTCACTCTATGGACTATGTAGATTTTAACTTCCAATGTAAATTTTAGTTCAAAAGCAGTAACTCTGTACTGAGCATACTAATCTAATCTATTAATCTTGGTCTCCGTTGCCTATTTAAAAAAAAAGTTCTGAAACTATCAGCTTCACTAATACCATGATCCACCAGAATTTGACACTGATCTGAACTGGGGCAAGGTTAGAGCCTGAAGACCAATTCAGACAGCTACTTAGCGACACGTCATCTGTGAAACCAGGAATAGCTTTCAGAAGGACAGGCTGTGCTTAACAGTATAATGATATTAAACTCATTCATCATGAACAGCTAAATCCAAAGACAGGCAGATGTCACTCCTTCCAGGTATTTTGTTATAACCTTTGTCTTGTCTAGTATAGCATCTACAAGTTTGCAGTACAAAAGAAACTGTTCTATGAAAACAGGAAAGAACTTACTCTTAATACCCTAGGCCATCTCTAAATCAGGAAGACTTCCTAGGATTTTCAAATAATGATTAATTTTTACAGTGACTCTGCAAATTGTGCTTACATTGCACTTACATTCAAAAAGACGCGGCAGATACAAACTTGTAGGTATCAGTATCACTCTAAATAAAGGCATTTGGGAAAAAAAGTAAGAACATCCACAATGGTAAAATAAAGTTCTGATTGTGCAATGGTGATGCAAAATACATACACTGTAGCCAAACACATGAATTTTGTACCTCAGGCAATCTCAATGAAATAATGTAAACCACAACAAATTTAGCAAGAAAGCATTTTTTAAGAGAGGATTAAGTACAAATATATGCAGGGATAAGCAGACAGTAAATCCTACTAGAGTTATATCCAACCTGCACTGAATAAACTTTCAAAAGGGAGACAAATAAAAGCAGTGGGTGTGTCAGTATGAACTGCTGAGGGCAGATTTGAACACTCAGGAGGTGTACACTGCCTGGCATACCCTGAGGGCTTCTCAGCAGGCTAGCTGCAAAGTCATGATGTATAGAGGAAAGGAAGGCAGGGGATGCCCAGAGATGCCCCGCAGACTTTTCTTTCACAGTGATACATGTATCTTGTCTCCAAAATGATTATATCACTAAGAGATGTACGATAGGAGTGAGAAATAGCTGGGGCTTCATTCACAGCAGAAGACCCACTAGCAATGCTGAATTTCAGTAAAAACAAAGAGTAAGTTACAAAAGTAATGCCTGCAGTGAGATTGCCATTTGTTTCCGTGAGCCACGTGCTCCATCTTTCACATAAGCAAAGTTCTAACAACCAGGGCACAATTTGTTGCCACCCTTCACGGCATAATCGGAATTAGTGAGGTAAATCAACTATCACACCTAGTTAAATATGTCAAACTAGAAATATTCCTTCAGTAAGAAATAAAGAAATGAAACTTGTACTGTATTAAAATGTTCTCATACCAAAAACAGTGGCTTTCCAAAAGGGAAGAAATCAATTGCACTGATGCTTATTGACCTTAGTCCACTCTCCTGGGGTCTGAATAGCTTTGGATAAACTTTTGAATCATGTCTCGTACCATGGCCTACCAGACCCTACAAACAATACAAAGAAAATTAATTAAACAAAAGAAAACAAAATTTGCATTACCAGTATTACAAGAAAAAGTTCAATTATTCACAGAGCTGTTACTTTAAAAGACCTTTAACAGCTAACAAATTTTAATAGCTAACAGATTTTAATAATAGTCTCAAATTATAAATTTCATACACAGTCTACCGTAAAATTCCAAGTAAATGGGGTAGCTTCCAAAACAAAAAAATAACAATGAAATGAATTTTACCACATTACTCACAATGTTTGTTCCAACAATGAAATGATTAGGATCAGACGACAGAAATTTAATAGTCAGCATTTGGGGCATTCTCTGGCGTACATCCTTTGGGAAAAGGCTAGGAAAAACATAATCATAAAATATACAGAAAGTCTTGATCTAAAATGTCTATTAATAGCTCTAGGAAAAATATGCATAAAAAAAAGACTAATGAAAATATTGTTAAATATATAACAGTAATTTAATAAAGTATAGGAAAAATTAGCTTTGTGAGATATAGACATGTAAAATCTGAATGCCCCTCTTTCCTTACCTGTTATTTAACTCCATAGTAGAACTATGTACCAACTTCACTTTCCCTCCAGGAATTAAACCTAAAATTTATAAAATAATTGATTAAACTGATTTAAGCACCTTGCATTAAGAAAGCACTATCATCAAATTAAAATTAACCTAATAAATAAAAGGACACTTCATGATTAATTTTTGTATTGTATATAGCTCTTGCTATGTAAGAATCTTACATAGAATCAGAGAATCACAGAATGGTTTGGGTTGGAAGGGACCTTTAAAGGCCATCTAGTCCAACCCCATTGCAAGGAGCAGGGACATCCCCGACTAGATCGGGTTGCTCAGAGCCCCCTCCAGCCTGGCCTTGAACGTTTCCAGGGATGGGGCCTCCACCACCTCTCTGGGCAACCTGTTCCAGTGTTCCAGGACACTCTTCCAGTGTTTTTCTCACAGTATATTAAGTACCTTACCCAAGAGAGAACTTTCAGGACAATTATCAAATTGGAGATACAGGTAACAACAAAAGCATTGTAACAGATTTGGTTAAAACTAAAGAAAGAACAAGAGGATGGAGAAGAACATAAAATCTCATATTGTTTGAAAAAAAAAAAGCTGTTGAGGACATAGAAATCTGCTTTGACATTATAAGAAATGTGGTTGTCTGTGGTGGCAATTACCAATACAGAATTAGCAGATACCTCCCATGATACCTAACCAATAACCCCAAATATCAGATATATGTCCTATTCAGAATGAATCCATTCCTCAGAAATTTTGCCTTCTAAACTATCTTTTTGTCATCACTGACTCTTCCTCGCTCTTCTAACTTCATAATCGCAAAACTCAAGCACTTTATTCTGCCTCTAAAGTACAGTACTCACCTAAATCAGTTTGTGAACCAGCTAAGTCCACTTTTTGTAATTCAACAACTACCTGAAAAGCAATATTTAACATTAATAAGCAATAAATATTTACCAGACTTTACATTTTTTTAACTAACTGTAAGAACGTATGACATAACTCTAAAGGAGCATATAGATAGGTAGGTCTAACACTGCAATGATTACAAGGAGATTCTCTACTCCCTGTCAAACTCTGCAATGCTAAAAAATAGCTTCACATGCCTGCTGGAAAGTGGGGAAGTTAGATGCCAACTAGCAATTAAGTATAGACTATTTTTTTTTTGTGTGGTTGGTCACAAAAAAAATTACCTGAAACCCCCAAATAAGGAATTGTAATGCACTTCCTGTGCTTGTCACTATTCACAAAATATAAAGGGTAGATCATTTGGCCTGAATCTTTTGCTACTAAAGTAACTTAGAGTTTTAAGGGACTTAACTAGTGACACAGAAGGGAAATACTTTCATCTCCTTATTATGCACTGAGCCATTCAGTTTCTCAAGCAAGATCTATTCTGATGCAAACAACAGGTTCAGCAGCTGGACCAGTGCTGCATCAGAAAAAGACTGAAAACATCCGATAGAAAGAAGAGTTGTCAGGACAGTAATCAGAATCATAGAATGGTTTGGGTTGGAAGGGACCTTTAAAGGCCATCTAGTCCAACACCCCTGCAAGGAGCAGGGACATCTCCAAACAAATCAGGTTGCTCAGAGCCCGATTCAACCCAGCTTTCAACATCTCCAGGGGTAGGGCATCCACCACCTCTTTGGGCAACCTGTTCCAGTGCTTCACCACCTTCATCATACAAAATTTCTTCCTTATGTCTAGTCTAAATCTACCCTCTTTTAGTTTAAAACCATTACTACTTGTCCTATAGCAACAGGCCCTGCTGAAGAGTTTGTCCCCATCTCTCTTATAGGCCCTCTTTCAGTACTGGAAAGTTGCAATAAGCTCTCCCCAGAGCCTTCTCTTCTCCAAACTGAACAGCCGCAACCCTCTCAGCTTGTGCTCAGAGTAGAGGCGCTCCAGCCCTCTGATCATTTTTGTGGCCCTCCTCTGGACCTGCTCCAACAGGTCCATGTCTTTCCCGTGCTGAGGGCTCCAAAGCTGGAAGCAGTACTGCAGGTGGGGTCTCACCAGAATGGAGGAGAAGCGGAGAATCACCTCCCTCAACCTGCTGGCTATATTTCTTTTGATGCAGCCCAGGATACGGTTGGCCTTCTGGGCTGTGAGCGCATATTGACGGCTCACGTCCAGCTTTTCATCCACCAGTACCCCCGAGTCCTTCTCGGCAGGGCTGCTCTCAATCCCTTCATTCCCCAGCCTGTATTGATACGGGGGATTGCCTGGACGCACTTGCACTTGGCCTTGTTGAACTTCATGAGGTTCACACGGGTGCACTTCTCAAGCTTGTCCATGTCGCTCTGGATGGCACCCCATCCCTCAGGTGTGTCAACCACACCAGTCAGCTTGATGTCGTCTGCAAACTTGCTGAGAGTGCACTTGATCCCACTGTCTATGCCATAGTTCCCAGGGTCCTTCTTTCTACTCTTTTTAAAAATAGGTGCAACATTTTCCTTTTCCCAGTCACTGAGGACCTCACCTGACTGCTATGACTTTTCAAATGTTATGGAGAGTTGTTTAGCAACTACGTCAGCCAGTTCCCTCAGGACTTTGGGATGCATCTTGTCAGGTCCCATAGACTTATAGAATCATAGAATCATAGAATGGTTAGGGTTGGAAGGGACCTTCAAAGGTCATCTAGTCCAACCCCCCTGCAAGGAGCAGGGACATCCCTGACTAGGTCAGGTTGCTCAGAGCCTCATCCAGCCTGGCCTTGAACGCTTCCAGAGATGGGGCCTCCACCACCTTTCTGGGCAACCTGTTCCAGTGTTCTATAACCCGCATCGTAAAAAAATTTTTCTTAATTTCCAATCTAAATCTACCCCCCTCTATTTTAAAACCATTACCTCTCGTCCTATCGCAACAGGCCCTACTAAACAGCCTTTCCCCATCTTTCTTGTAGGCCCCCTTGAGGTACTGGAAGACCACTATCAGGTCTCCCCGGAGCCTCCTCTTCTCCAGGCTGAACAGCCCCAACTCTCTCAGCCTGTCCTCATAAGAGAGGTGCTCCAGCCCTTTTATCATCTTCGTGGCCCTCCTATGGACCTTCTCCAACTGGTCCATGTCCTTCTTGTGCTGGGGGCTCAAGAACTGGACACAGTACTCCAGGTGGGGCCTCACCAGGGCAGAGTAGAGGGGGAGAATCACCTCCCTCGACCTGCTGGCCACGCTTCTCTTGATGCAGCCCAGGATGCAGTTGGCCTTTGCAAGGGCGCATTGCCTGCTCATGTTAAGCTTCTCATCCACCAGCACTCCCAAGTCCTTCTCCTCAGGGCTGCTCTCAATCCATTCCCTGCCCAGCCTGTATTTGTGCCTGGGATTGCCATGACCCAGGTGCAGGACCTTGCACTTGGCCTGGTTGAACTTCATGAGGTTGGCACGGGCCCACCTCTCCAGCCTGTCAAGGTCCTCAGGTGGTCACGAACCTGTTTTTCTCTTACCGTAGGAGGGATTTTACAGTCCCTCTCGTGCTGTCCGTCTACTTGAGAGGTGTGGGAAGACAGGTTGCCAGTAAAGACTGAGGCAAAAAAGTTCTTGAGTACCTTGGCCTTCTCCTCATTCGTTGCTACGAGTTTGCCAGTCTAGCTCGTAAGGGCGAGTATGCTTTCTTAGACCTTCCTTTTCTGGCTGACATACCTGCAGAAGCCCTTCTTATTATTCTTTGCATCCCTTGCCAAGTTCAGCTCCAGCCACGCCTTGGTCTTCCTGACCCCTCCTGCACAACAGATGTTGTCCCTACACTCTTCCCAGAATACCTGCTCCTGCTTCTACTGCCTGTGCATCTCCTTCTTGCCCTTTAGTTTCACCAGCAGGTCTCAATTCATCTATGCCAGTCTCTTGCCTTCCTTTCCCAATTTCTTACACGTGGGCATCAAGAGCAATAGACCTAGTGCTTACCTGCCTGTCATATTTAGGCAGGGTAATCTTATCCACAGATTTTTGTATTTTGCCTCCTGAACATTTATTTTATAAAAAAAATTAATGTCATTTCTCACATATATTCAGTACAGTCTCTGACACCACTGTGATTCAAATAAAATAAAGTAGGAGAATGAAAGAGGACAGAGGTCTATTATTCAATTAACAGAAATATGTGAATATATTCCTATGAATAGAACTACTGATTGACTGTTTTCACGAATTCATGTACCTGTTAATAGTTTTGCATAAGGATAACATTATGGCATTAGGAAGTCAGGTCAAAAGTCTTGAGAAGAATACGAACAAAATGGCTAGTGTGCTGTAGTGGGGAAATTCTCATCAGAAATCCTGGACTGTGTTGCTACATTGAAGAAGTATTTTATTATTCCATCACGTGATGCTCTCTCTTTTCATACATGTATTACTCACCCACATGTTGAGGACTCCATTTTCATCCACTGAAGCTATCTGAAATGGAGGGCCTGACATTTCTATGGAAGGAATAGTAGCAATTTATATTCATAGACTGAGCTGAACAATATCAAAGGATTCCTAGGTTAATACATTCTCCGAAACGTCTATGATCCACTCAACTGCATAAAAAAGGAAAGTGCTCTAATTTCACCAAAAAAGAAAAAAGCATGAAACTTGTATGTTCAGTTTGTCCTCCCAGAAAGGCAGATGATCTCTGTGTCTTTTAAAATGTCTGGATTCTGCATGGACTTTGGAACAGAACGTAAAATGCAATAGATGAAATCTTGTAAAACCTGCAATATGCAGCACATTTCATCAGACTACTATGGATTTCAAAGTGAAAATCTGCAATGGGAGTAATAACTGCCTGAGAATTTGAGGACATGAGGATTAAAGTTTCTTTGCAAAGGTTTAACTGATTTGGATAGGCTTTTCTGGACATTACAGAAAAACTAAGACTTCTCAAAAGGCAGTTTTTGAGTCAAAACTTGTTTTATCATGGAAGAACAAAATACCATCTTGAAAAGACATTATAACAAGCATGTACCCACATCTGATGTGAAACTGCACTGAATGAACATTACATAAAATTGAGAGCAGAGAATAAACATGAACGTTGTATGCAACTGATATTACAGACAATTTAAGAGACAGAATAAAAGTATAAACTGGATTTTGGCCACGATATATTTGTTTTACTAGATATGTAAATAAAGAGTCGGATGTATTGCTGCTTTCAAGAGCAGCTTACGTACCCTGCTGATAAGAGAGGCTTGAGAGCCCGTAGTTCTGATCAGCGTAGAGAGAGGCTGAGACAGGTTCCACTGCTAGTATAGGAGAGGTGTGGTTCACTGAGTTCAGGATGCCATCTGTAATTAAAGATAAGGAAAGGTAAACACTGTATTATTTTCAACAAAAACAACAACAAAGTGCTAATCACTTTTCAGCTTATGGAGAACGATGATTACAAAGAAAGAATGGCAAATAATGAACTTCATAAGGAATTACTTTTAAAAGTCTCAAATACAATACTGCAAACTGTTTCCTAAATTAACAAAATACTACTAGATAAATCAATGTTTCACCATTTGTATTTACTTCTCATTTTCCAAATGACTGCTGCACCATTTATGCCACTATACCAGACATTTCATTAAAATCTGCCATTTTGGGGCTACCATGAAAATAATTATGTTAATTTCAAGCTCCATAAACAACAGAAGCAGAAATAAGTCACAGCTTACTATAGAAAAGTCAAAAGTGAAGAAAAATTACTCTTACAAAATATTATTTTATAGAAAGTAACTACCCTGAAAAAAACAATTCACCACAAGAAAGTATGTATTTATCCTTTAATAAGATGTTAAAATAAATGTGTATTTAGAGCAATATCAAAAGGTGTTCTTTGTCAGAGACTCTTGATTCCTGGACTTGCCCTGCGCACTGAACTTACTTAATCTCATTTAAGACTAAAGGCATAAAGCTTCCTAAATATGCAGCATTAAAACCTGCTTGCCTATATAAGCAACTACACGAAACTGCATACATACATTTCTCTGTTTCATTGTGCAACACAAAAGCAAGAATCTTTGATCTACTAAAAAAATTTTAAATCTGTCAACAACCAAGTAATGTTTACTTTAACATGACTACTGCAATTAGATACACTTGTAAACAAAAGAAGATGTTGTGCAGGTGTGTGGTGTATATTTTTAGAAAAATAATAATACATGAGTGCAAGTTAAATGGTAGCCCACACACAAAAAAAGGAAAAATAGATAAAGGATGACTTATTTTGCAATAGTAAAATTATTTTTAGAAATATTGCTATGTGTTATTTTTCACTCTAGGGTACCACACAGTGCCAAGAAAAATGGCACTAATTCATAATTAAGATTGAGACAAATTAATGGCCAAACCACTGGTATGTACACCTCATTCCCAATCTCTCAACAAACAACTATATACATTGAAAACTTCAGTAAGATGCATGACTTGCTCCTCTATTTAAATTTGCAGTGACAAGCATTGTTAATAGGCATAAAGATCCATTCACTTCCATCCAATGCATAAAATTGTAAGGATCTCATACACTAATCCAAATGCAGAGCGAAGTACTTTGGATTGCATCTTCTAGTATGTCAGTTATGTCCTAAATAAACTTCTGCAACTTTTGAGTTTGTCACCCATGGATTACAAGAAAATTCACAAAAGCCTATGTTATTTCGATCATACACTAAGAGATCAGAAATGTAGAAAAAAAGGGAAATGCAAGCACAGGAAAATGTCAAAGGAGATCATCCAGAAGCACTTTTGAAAAATAAACTTTCTTCTCACTTCCCAGTACATGCGCAACACTAATGTAGGTCATATTGAAAGAATGCAACAAATTAATCTCACATTATATTTTGTTACTGTGCTTCTCTGCCACTAAGAATCTGGGAAGAGCATGCTATAGCTCCCAACTGGCCCCAGTGCTAGAGATCTTGCTCATGTGACAGGCTGGATGACAGAAAAATGTACGTCCAGGTTTTGTTCCAGTATGCAATCAATACATTTCTAAAGACAGCGAACCAGAGAGCTTTTGGGCCCCAAAGTTTGGTCACAGCTTCCGAATCCCTTCAACAAAAGACTGAAAATAACTGACTGCTAACTATGGAAGTTAGAATTCAACTTAGTCCATTATATAGATCACTTCTGACATTTAGCCTTCATACACTGCTTGTTTCCAATGATGTGATCCTGAAAATTATTCATATATGCTGAACCAACAGCATCATAAAAAGACAGCTGTATATGTAATGAAAACATGAAAAATTCGTAGATCTTACATTGCTACAATACTTGATAAATTGGCAATAAACAAGCACAATTCTGACTCAACTTTTAGTGCCTCTAGACAGAATCCAGAAGTGATAAAGTTACATAAGTGGAATTTTAGAAATGCATAAGGGTGAGATTCAGGCCAACGATTAAGACACTTATAATGGTATCTACAGTTAAGACACCTTAATATCTGTAAGTGAACTAAATCTAATCAACCCAATCAATCCAGCTAACCATTTACAGATATCTACATCAGGACGAGACGAATAGCTATCTAGATCCCACAGAGTTGCACTGCACTGATTCTAACAGAGGATACGCATGCATACACTTGGATACATACTTTGCATGCAACCTCATAGAAACATCAAGACTTAGGTGACAACTTGTACAGATTGTGACTTTTAAGTGACATTTGAAAAAGTGTTGTTTAAGATCTTAAATTACTTCAATTTACTTTTAAATACATGTTAATATATGTGTTTAGATGTAGATAAAAAAGAAATGTAGGCTACATTAAGGGAGATAAAACGATGAAAACTGATTAGGCTAATTATTTCAGACGAGGTAGTAGCTGAGTAGTCCGTTTTAATACTAAAATGCTCCTTAGGTTCTACATCTACATCTATTCTCACTGCTTGATGCATATTTAGTTGGCTTACATTCTTTACAGCTATTACTGATTGGCAATTTTTACTACACTAAATATAACACCTGAGCTGGCTAAAGTAGGCTATTGAGAGAGTGTTATTAGCAGGATTAGTAGTAGAATTGTTTCACTGCCCACAAAATGACTAATCCGAATGCACAGATACTGACCAGTGGAAAATGTTGGAACTCTAAATGTCCATTCAGTTTCACCGATTGTCGTATGAGGGTGCATTCTTGAGTCTTCTCGAAGATCCCACACCAACAATGAACCATCTATTGTTCCAGCAAATACTACTGTTGTTTTATTGGGACTAAAGCAGCAACATATCACCTGTAAAGCCGTAAAAATACACATGGTTGATATTATGAAAGAGACTAATGATTTCATAAGCTTGAAATACGTTTTTTCTTCCTAGGCATGCAAATCCAGAAAAGACAGCTTACAGGTGTTTATGGCAGAAGGACAACTTATTTAAAAGGGAAGCAGGATACAAGACTGTCAGTAGGTCTTCCTTTTTCAAGACAATTGTTGTGTAATCTGCATCTACTGACACAAAGCTGAAAGGGGTGATTCAACTGTATGATAGTGATGGGAAGAGAAAAGTCCTGACAACATATGAACCAGCTGTTTTCCTTCCATTCACTATTCAACCATGAAATGGAGTTAAAATTAAAAAAAAAACAAACCACCATCAGTACATTCTAGCACTGGAGGACAAAATGGAATGATAATAGCATTTGTTTTGCTCACCAGGCTCAAATGTGTTTCTCAAAATATGACATATTTTACAGCAAGACATGAAAACAGAATACACATAATAAAGCCATTTATTCAATGGGCAACTATACAATGCTACTAAAACATACCTCTGAGTCACATATTAAAACTTTCTGAGGACTGGAGGGCTGCCAGATGTTCCAAACACATATGATGCTTTTTCTGTTCAGCAAAACACTACCTGCCTTTTCAGGTAATCCATGAACAGAAAGTAGTGTCTGCCTCTGAACTTGAGAAGCATATAGGCAGGATATTTTTCGGTCTAAATCATTTAAAAAAATCAATAAAATAAAATAAATAAATAAAAAAGTAAGCTCACTGCAGATGAAAAAGCATATTTAGCTGCTATAACAACAACCAAAGAAGCTAAGATGTAATTGTGAAGAATATTTCTATTAAGAGTGGGTTGCTTTTAATGCTGTACAAGAGAAAAAGAGGCACTACAGAGGGATCCAAAAACATTAGAAGTAAAAAGCAAAAGGGAAGAGAGCCAGGAAGTCAATAGAATACTTATTCTGGGCATAAGCAAGCCAATCTGATCTGATGTCAGTATATACATCGAAAATTAAGCTAAGTCTCAAACAGGAAACAGCACAGGCCAGGCTTTTTCTGCTTCATGTCGTGTTCATGTTAGAACACATATGGTTTTGTGTCATAATAGGTCTTCCTAACATAATTACAAATGTTTTCTTTTTCATATTTCTTCTCATCTGAACTTTTAATGTTTATATAGGGAAGATACAGCTGCAGTTCAAATATATCAGGCTATATTCTCCCTGTTCAATAATCTTGTTTTATTTGCAACTTTGGCCCTACTCACAGCGTAAGAGCCTAAATTAAATGACACTCCTTGGGATGGCTCTTCAGCAACAGGGGCAAGAAATTACACCTAGGGCACCCTTGTGTCATGCTAATCACTGGTTATATTTCTGGTTTCACAGCAGCTAGGATGCTCTGATGTTCTGTATATGAAACCAAACTGCAGAGTTACAGCAAAATTAGCGCCATTAAAAGCAAAGTGGGCTTTATATCATCTATATACCCTGACATGTGCTGTTCGTACTTCAGTCAGGACAGAGAGCACGGTTATTTTGCATAAGGAAGAGGAGCACACACTGTATACTAAAAGCTGCAGAATAAAGTTCCCTTACCATGGAGGAATGGCTGGTTAGTATTTAACTCGAAACAGCTATCACTAATAGACAGACTGTTTTGTCGAGATCTTAGTTTCCACCTGGGTTGTGTTGCAACTTGATCTTCCTCTAGCAAAACAGCAATCACCTTTCAAACATAATTACATTTATAGAAATAAAAGGGTCATTTTATCTTTCAGCTTTGCTATATGTAACTTTCTAAAGTATGTGGATTAATTTAATAAACCTTTATCAACTCTCTTGTCAATTTTACATCTTTGCAAATATGGCTTTAGAGACACAAAAGTTACACAGCTCTGGTTCCATTCCTTTGCAGAGAGATTAATTCCACTGACAATGAGTATTATCTACGTAATTTATTTAAATTAGTCAGAACAAGTACTGTATGTGATCTATTACACTGTATACTTATACATGCAACTTATAAAGGATATGAAGTACATAGGCATACCTGGCAAGCAGATCGGAGGAAATTTGCTAATCTTTGTGAATCAACTTTAGTTGTTAGAGCTCCATTCATTGGCATATCCTGGCTATTTATGGGACCTAAGAAAAAAAACAAAAAACAACACCAAGTTCAAAGCTTCAAAGGGGAATTAATTAAGAAAACCGTAAGAACAATGTCATTTTTAAGCAAGAGGATAGTGGCAGGAATCAACCTCTCTTCAGCAGCAGTAACAGTACTGAAGAGCAAGGTCTGCTGCCAACAGAAAGAGCAATCCAGCAGGAAGAAACTATTTCTGCTACTGATTCTCCATTCCCTCTGCAAAGGGATTCAGAGTGCAAATAGTTGTTTGCTATCGATGCAGTCTGTCACATTACAAATTCTGACAATAAGTGGGTTCAAAGGAGAACGTTTACATGCGTACATCCATAAGGGACTAAGATTTAAATGTTCTTCACCTCCAGATACAAGGGCACTTTCTGCTGGATGCTGTGTCCATTTCTCCAATGTCTCAACTTCCTCAGTCTGAATGTCTCTCTCAAGATTGTCCTCATTACACTGAACATATGCCTAAAGCACAAAGATAAAGTGATCAATATAAGAGTAACACAGCTAAAAATGACAGCACGTTAACTGAATAAAACTTAAACACTCATTTTAAAAGTGATGTGCCCAACCTCTTCTGTTTGTAAATTCAGACCTAAGCATACTGACATAGTGTCACTATTTTGTGCATGCACATTTCACCACATTTTGCACAAGAATGCTTGTGGCATTGCACAAATATAAAATTTATTACACTATGCATAAACAGCAAACCCAGCATACCCAGGACAGTGAGCCACAAACATATAGAAAGTACTTTAGAAAATGAGGAAGGAACACAAGAGTCCTCTTCTAACACAGAAAGGAAATAACCTGTCTGGCCAAAAAGTTTAGATATCATTGCTTTACGGTAATTAAGGCTTAGACATGAAAAATCATATTGTATTACTCTACTGTCCTATTAGTTTTACTAACTTTCTTTTGTAAGGAAAATTATTTTCCAGAACAAGAATCATCACTTTCAGGACTTAAGATATTACTACATATTTGTTACCCACCTGCTTAGTGTTCATTTTACCAAAGTTCCTGATGTACATGTCGTACTCATTTACAGGAGGCAAATCCAATAAAGAAAAACTAACTGAGAAGTCCAGATCAATTAGTGGGAGAAGTTCTGAACTCCGTTTTCTTTAGAATGAATTACAAAAGAGAAACAAAAAAAATTATGGTTAAAACCAAGTATTTGGTATTCCAAAAGAAAATGAACCTGATTTTTTACAGTACCACAGATCTAACAATCCATTAATCCAAGAGAATTGAAGCTGTACCAAAATTAACTGATAGATAAAAATTTATCAATAGACATATATATATAATACAGTTATGAGTTCTCACTTAATGTTACACTGAGTTAATTATCATATTTGAAAATGCACTACTGATTGCAAACGGCAAACTTATGTGGTTTATTATAAAACAAACACAAATTTTCACAGCCTAGCACCACCATCTTGTCTAAGTATTCAAAAGTTATTCTGTGAGGTAACAAATAAATGTCACGTTCTTTCTATAGCTGGGATGGCAGCTAAATCTCCTAAACTAATTTTATTAACTTACATCATCTATATGTGTACATCCATAATGTCCTGGTTTTATTAGACTTATTCAAATGTATTTTGAATGACCTTCATTGGTAACAGACTGCCTGAATTTATACCTCTTTACATCACCAGGGAAACAAATAAAAATAGCAGCAATCCTAAAATGTATTTTAAGTATACACATTAAATTAATTTACTGCTGATTCTTAACCTGTGGACATAAATACTGACTCCCAAAAAGTAAGCCTCTAAAAAACATCAGTTACAAGACTACTGGACTTGATCTAAATTTTACAAAAATGAGTACTCAGGACTGAGGTAGACTATGTATTTTCCACTTGTATTTTTAGCATATTGTACAAAATTTGAGATACCTGAATCTCTCTGTCCTATGAAATGTCAAATATTTCCATCTTCCTAGATTCCCTTTCTGGAATGATAAAAAAAAAAATAACTGCCTTATCCAGTTTTGCTCAATCCTTTTACTTTCTGTCTATCTCAATTAATTTTTTCATCTTTGCTCACAAATAAAACTGTATTTCAATTTGTAATTGGAAAACAAGTCTATCCTCATATACTGTATATTATTCTGACAAAAAGCTAAAAACGTTGATGTGATATTACTTACTATCATTAACTACAAAGAAATTCCTACCGCTCCACTTGTATGGACTTGTGGATAATGAAAAAACAGTCAATCTTTGTCACAATTTAAGTAACTATCTATCTACTTTAATGTCACAAAACTGTTAAGACATTATTTTATTTTAAGAGTTAACTGTTTGAATTACATACAGATGTCTGTTTACAAGTTAATTCCATGCTCTTGCTACAGCGTGGATTTCTTGGCAATGAGAAAAATTTTGTCAACTTTCCCCTTTCTCTCTCTTGTACTTTCAGAATTTTTTAATATACTTAATAGAAATACAACCCAGATACAATTATTGATCTGTAGCAATTCCATATGTAACCAGTCTTCTAGGTGCATATTCTAGTTGCAATTTCTTCTCAGTAACATAATCTTTGAAAAGGGAAGACTAGAGCAACATGAGTCAGAATTGCTTCTCCAATATTTTAGGCTGGATTTTTATTTATGCACAAGGGCAATTCTCACATCTCCTTTTTGCTACTTAATGACATCTATTGCATTTTCTTACCCACATTTTTATTTTTACTTCTACTTCCTAATAGGCCACTTCTTCACAAACATTGTGGGCACAGATTGCTGAGATCTCTTCCAAATGCATGAAAGTTGCTTCCTAGTTACAAATCTTAATGACACACACAGACAAATCTTTAAAATAAACTAATATGCCTCATATTAATACTTACAACTCCAAAGTGCTACAGCTCATTTATGGGGTGTTTTCAGTTTATTTACTGGTAGTAACGTACCATCACAGGATTAAATTCCACAAACCTTTTCTCTTTCCATGAAACTGCTAGTTATCTTCACAAGCTATATATGTTGTTAGCATGTACACAATGTTATATACATAGTCATAATCAGTCACAGTACATAATCAGCAGAGGCTGGCAAACATTTCAGAAGGCAATTCAGAGAGATGCCTTCCTGAATTTCTTAATCTGTCTCCACTGTCTAGAGAGCAAGCCTAGACAATGAATTCACGTAAACTTGGGCGTACAAATTTAGGCGAGGTAAATTAGACAGCCTAGACAATAAAATCTCCCTTACACGAAGATTAGCCACTGATGTGCAGCCACAAAGCAGCAGAATCCAGTATTATCAATAAAATTTAATATTATTGCTTTACACATCCAATTGATGTAGCAGAAAATTGGAGTGCTTCAGATAAATCTGGAGCTCCTGCCAAGTTCCACAAGAAATAGGCATCAATTTGCTTTTATACAGCACTATCTTCGATGTCTTAAATCTGAATCTATTCTAGATCAGTAATAACATGTTTTAACACCAACTGGTGTTATCCCTGAAAGGGAACATGCTATTTTGGCAACAGGATGTACCATGAAGAGTCTTGATTATTTCAAGAAATTACAGTTCTGCAGAGCCCTGACGTCAGCTAAAAGGCTCTTTAGTACTGAAAGTCAATATCTAATTATGTGACTGAAGAATCATACAAAGAAATTACAATCCTGGCAACTCATTCTATATTAAAATTATACACATAAACTGATATATAGATAAATCTATGTTATAAAATGACATGTAGCAAAGCCTGTAAATTATATTTACTTAAGAGCTAATTACTGTTCATTTACAAAATCATATTCGACTCTAAAAGTCTCGAGCTTATAAACTTCACATATTTCAAATACAATGAAAAAAATCACATCTCACATCGTGAGATTGCCATTTTGCGTGGAATATTTAAAATACACTTACTTCTGCTTACTAGCCATACTTCGGCTACTTTGTCGTTGGTTTGCCATTTGAAAATCCATGAATATTCCACCAAAAGAGTTTCTGACAGAAGAGTATTGCCTTTCTGTGATATTATAAAACATTGTTAGTGTTATAATTCATACTTTATAGTGCATTGAAATGTAAAGTGCTAAGTCTAAAAAGCAACAAATTTATTACAACACAGCTAGTAAAAGTTACCAGTTTGCACATTAGACAACGTGCTCTAGCACAGTTAGCAGTACAACAAGCTTCTTAACTTCAGTAACAGGCCAGTATTTTTCTCTCATTATGGTCCTTTACAAATCAATCTAAAATGACTGACCATTGTAATTTTTATTTTAGAAAAGTATGATGCAGAAAGCGCCTCTTTCTTTCTCCTGCCATTAGCAGGTCTCTTGTTCCCCTATATACAGCAAAACACTATGACCAATTCTAAAAATCATACCAAATTAACGCATGTGCATGCTACACCTCTAAATAAAAATTTGTCACTACAGCTAGTGGAGAACCTCATCAACACAAGCTTAACTGATGCCCTTGGATGAACGAACAGAACATTGAAAACTTTTGCTTTAAAAGCCACAGTTAATGGAACAACTACAGTATCTGATGTTATGTTGATCTTACTCCCTTTCCTGGCTAGGTGGTAGCTAATTGACCTTTATACCCAACCTCCAGTCTAGACTAATAAGTGTTTCACTTCCTCAGAGGAAGACTTCCTTTTAAGATAAATGTTAAATGCTTTTAAGCTTCTAAAAATCATTACCAGAATGATCAACAACCATTTTAACCAAATGAGATCAAAACTTCATCAAAAAAGACTGTGTGTGTAATTTATAATAAAGCACTAAGTCTACAATTCAGAATTTACAGATCTGATTTTGTATCAGAACTCCATCCTTTTCATTAGATCTACAGCATTAATTGAATTCTTTTATTAATTCCATATTCATTATTAGAAAAATAATAATAATTAAACCTTCTGCAAGGAGAAACTCACATTACAGTATACTGGTTCTGACCTGCAATGATTACTTAACTGAAAATCTGTTGAAACTGTTAAAACTTACTTACAGAAACTCCATGCTATTCTTCCACAACTGTACTAACTTTGTACAAACTAAAGTAAAAAGCTGTTTAAGATTCTTTTGCACAATGATTATGTACTGCCATTCACATGAGCAGAGAGTAAAAGGGGAACCACAGCTGTCGTCAGTTAAATAAGTAGATCTGGCACTCACAGGTATCAGATAAACTGAATACAAGACAACAATTCCATAGTCATATTTCAGAAGAAGCTTGCCTTTTAGAAGTGATATAAAATTATATATTTAAATAGTATCTGTATTTCTCTCGCCTTCCCACCCAGAGCAGTGGCTTCAACTTTGCTTAAAAGAAAAAGGCAACTTAATGTCACCAGAAGCCCCAAACCGTTCCAGCACTCCTCCACTTTTCAAAATCCAGACTCTCATATCCTCCTCTTACCCAAAATAAGGCATATGAAATGTCAGTCTGTAAATTTTTATACTTCCTGTTTTAAATGATTAGTAATACCTCTGAATCATTCTTTAGCAATGTGAAAATTACAGTACTTACCCACAAACCTAACTGACTCATCCAGAGGACCAGATTTCTGCCTTTAGGCAGACTTTTAGAAAAAGTGGCCTCTTTACTCATAAATTGTATGTGTTACTCATACTTTTAATAAAAAAAAAGATTTGTATCTAGTCACATACCCATGATTGGTTCCTTTTTTTCAATTTCAATTTTCTTTGTCAGTGAAGTACAAATTCTATCATTTTCTGCACTAATTGCTCTTTGAATTTCTTCAATTTCTGATGTTCTAGAAAATGGAATCTCTCTTAGGTTTTCTTCTGCATCTCCTTCTTCACCACCTTTGTCTTCATCATCATCAAAATCATCTACATAATCCTTTAAAAGTAATAGGACTTTCAATAACTAATAAACAAGGATTATAGATGTATTTGCTGTCAAAATAAAAATAAAATTCTCATAAAGATGGCTATAAATCCTCTGACTGGAAGGCATTTTAAAATTAATTGTTTGATACAAAGAAAATGGCATGTCTTGATTATGCCACAATTTTAATCAAGAGGAGACAATCCCACAGTGTTGTTCTTCAGTGTCCAAAAAAACCAGCCTGAAGTAGGAACTATACGTTTAGGTGAATTATGTGTTCCTTAAAGAAATAAAATTACAAGTTCAGTGGCATAAATGCTTCAGAGATATATAAAGTTGTTTATTTGATAGTTTTAATTCAAGTTGCCCTTCAATGGCAGGCTTAAATTTACTAAACTACCACACTATCTGTTTGCAAGTCCATGCATAAGACTCACTTTAATAACTCTCTTAGCCAAGAAAATTAATCTCATGCTAAAAAAAACCAATCACCTAACACAACTGATATGAACAAGTCTTAAACATGCTCTTTTCTCTCCACTGAATGGTAAAGGGCTACGATAGTGAACAACTTGACAGTGGATTTCACTCCTAATGTAAGTGGAGATGAATTCTAGCTTCACTTGAACAATGACATATCTGGTTCAGCTAGCAATAAAAGCACATTCAACACACTCTTCTATCTTAATAACTTTAAAGCAAACAAGAGAGAGATAAAAGTAAGAGAGTTCAATTAAACGGGTTAGTGAAGTGACTGCTGTATGTCAATGCTTTTTTCAATTATAGTTTTGCAATGAGAAACAGTGAGGTTTTTTTCCCTCCTGAAATCAACTATTTGCTCCCATTATTTTTAAAAAAAAAAAAAAAAAAAAGAAAAAAATCAGCATTTTTCACAGAAAATCTTTTAAATAATTGAAATCCAGGAAGACAGGAAGAGCATCTTATGAAGACTTCAATTCAAAAGCAAAAGTTGGTTTCCAACTCCTGATGAAAACTAAGTAAATATATAGCAGAGAGTTTCTATATATTTTAGTTACATCAAGTTAATGTCACTGTCACCAAAAAAGAATAAGTTAAAACCATGTAACATATTGTAATTTTTATTTCTGTGAATAAAGTTTTGATACTTGAGAATTACTTCAAAAGGATAATTGTATGCTTTTACTTACTTCAAAATCATCTTCATAATCTGCTGAAAAGTTATCAAATCCAGTGTCTGAATTACAGATGTGTGTATCTTTCAGTTCCTAAATGAGAAAAAATACATGAAACTGTTAAACAATCTTAAAAAAAATTAAATCTTTATCTACTAAATCTTAGCATAAAGATGGATGAGTAGTTCTTCTCCGATATTTCCACATTTTCAAGCAAGCATACAACAAATTAAGTTTAGAAATATAAATAAAAGTGTATTAACAAGTGATAATTACTGACTTCAAATACTAATACAAGAAGACAAAACAGAACTCCACTCTATCTTGGGAAGACCAACTGTTTTTCTATCATTATTTTTACTGGGAAAGACATAAAAACTGCTGTGTTGCCCATAATTTCAATAGACTACAGAAGCTCTTATGATGGTATAACAACAAAATAAGACTGTTCTACTTTTTCAAGGCTTAGACAAAATTATCCCTATACCTAAGCTACACTGGGAGACTCAATCTGTTAACAAAATAGTGCAGATGTTGGAACCTGGAAAAGAGAGACATGGATACAACAGGAAAATAAGATATTTTTATACGTAAATAGTTTTGTTAACATTGAATCCTCTACTGTATTTACATGGAATAAGATTTATGACATCCCTGAATTAACTTCAAAGAAATTGTCCTCTGGCTTATTGAACCTGATTAAAATAATGTTATTGAATTACCCAAACATCACCCCAAACAAACATAAAGCTTGAAACAACACACACCAATCTATCCAAACTTTAGTTACCTTTTCCTTCAATAGCCTCTTCAAAGTTACAGACTAAATTATCCACGTGCAAGGGATTTCAATAGATTAAAAAATGGAAATAAATGTGAGGTTTTATGAAAATTATCTAGCATAACAGCACACCTATTACCTGCTTCTACATTTACAATCAAAGGACAGCAGCTGGTTGTCAAATGCCAAGTTAGGCACACTTTTGATCCTTTCACAACTCTTCAAGAGTCGGAGCCACCTAGTTTTCACAGAATGTAGTACTTTCAAAAGTACTGACATCATATAGCAGTAAACAGCTTCTATGGATAGAAGCTTTTAAAAGTCATCAGACTTCTAGAACTACGGCTACAGTACTTCAGTCTTTCTGGCTGCCACTTCTTGTCATTTTTCAGATCGATCTTTGAGTCAAGAATAAATTTTATTAATCAGGGTGTCAACTCGGGCAAAACTGACCAAACTTGCATTTTATTTGGCTTACATTACGTATTATTTGCCTGTCAGTTGTAGGAAGAAGTAATATACTTTAGGTACGTGCAGATGATTTGTATTACATATCTAAACTCTTCCCACTTACTGAGAATTTTTTTTTTTTCAAAACATAGAAGATACTGGAAAGAAGATAGTTGGATAGATGGCTACCTTCAATAATTAGCAAATTTATACAGAAGAAATCAATTATTTAATGCTGTATCCAGAAAGAGGGTGTAGGAGATACCTGAAGACCAATATACATACATCTTATCTTATCTTAGAATGGCATTATATTGAAATACATACTGTAATTGTTATTAATCCCAAGTTCCAAACCCAAAAAGTTTTACCTCTTGTCTTGTATCCTTTTCCTCTTTTTCAATGAGTTTTCCTTTATCTTTTAGAGTCCTGTTGAAAAAAAGAACATCAATTTTATTGGTTAACTCAGTAGAAAGCACTAGTTTTATTTTGTTTTTGTTTTCGGGGGGGGGGTGTGTTTGTTGTTTCAGAAAAAAACATGGTTTTTTTCCTGAAAAAGAAATAAATAGTTGAAAATTTCCAATTAAATATGATAGAATCATATTCCAATCAACTGAAATATTTCTACATTTCATTATAATGAAACAGCCAAGTTTCATTAATCAGCTAAAAACTGCAAAAACCTTGTCCAAATTTAATGTCTATAATTGCATCAAAACAGAAGAAAAAGTAAGGAGGAGAAAACCTACTAAACACACACATCTATTAGTTGTATTAATATCTGCAGCAAACTGTAGATCAAGATCAGTTTGGTGTAATGCGCTCTAAAGCTATAAATCATAGACTGACATTCAAACCTAGTCTTTCATTCGGGGGTTTTATTTATGAGGACAATACAATCAAGGTCAGAGAGCGGGAGCAAATCAACAACCAGCTCTGCTTCTTAACAATTTATTTGATTATTTTATAAACAGAGTATCGGACTTCAAGAAAAGAATGTCCTGACTACTTAAGTAAGAGGGTGTTCATATATACTGCTGTTGAGATTGATGAACATAAGAAAAGGTAACAGTAAAAATTTGGCTGGATCTCTCATAACAAATCAGAATGATTCAACATTGACAGTGCTTTAGGCTGAACCCGGGTTTTGGGACATCCCAGTAAACCATACTGCCTTCCTTGCCATTCAGAAAAAGTTAACTCCTTTTTCCCAGCTATGTATAAACAATGACTCCCCCACAACATTCCAACAGCAACAGCTTCAAAACATAACCTGTATATTTGGCACTGCTTGAAACAGTTGAGTGCTGCTGCTAGGAAGCATCCCAACATATGTATTCTGAAATATTTCATTTTTTTCTTTTGTACAGGAATATACTTCCACAATGACAAATTCACTGTGACTAAAGTGATCTATCCTATGCGTAAGAAACAGTAGTAATACGCAGCTGTGTATATATATGAATCCTCTTAGAGGCAAAACACAGATTTTTTTTTTTTTTTTTTAAATTTCTACAATATTGTACAAAGGGCCTGTGAAAAAAATCACACTCACCCTAGATATTTGAGATAAATAATTCATGTTTATTTTGTTTATGGTGACTGAATGTTATTAGATACCATACAGTAGATAGTTATTTCAAATCTCTGAATTTACCTTACACGCTGATGGCTCATTTCCTCTTGAATCCTCTCCTCTTTTTTGTATTCGCCGTCCTGAAAAAGAAGTCACAATATTCACATGTCAGAAACACTGGGAGGAAATATGTATATGAACCTGTATTAGCAGTAGTGATATTAAACAGTAAGAAAGGATTCTAATGAATTATTTCGATGACACATACTATTTTTTAATGACACATTGCTTGTAAGAAGTTCTGTATATAAACTAACATCAGAATAATCTCCTCCTTACAGATATAGTAAGCAAAGAAAATAAACATCCATAAGAGATATGCTACATATGTAATTTGAGCTGCTTCTGAAAATATTAAATACTTAGGAATGAAGACTGGCTATATCCCCTTCTGCAATGCATTTCAGAAAGGAAACAAGACAGGATCTTGAGCCTTCTCCTTTGCTAACAAAACCTTACAATGCTTTACCAAGTAAATTCCAGCTTTTTTATAGTATATCTTCACATTAGTATGTTAGTAACAATGGCTAAAAAACACTCTGGGCTTAACGTATACTGCTTAAATTGTAAGCCCAGAGCACTCTCCTAAATAACCCCTAGGTGTGGCTGAAAAACTGGCAGGGACTAAGGGCTGACCTTAGTAGGCTGTGGCCAGCCTATTTCAAAGAATGAGATTTTAACAGCACGGGCTGCATCTTACACCAGTTTGACCCAGGGACAGAGAACAGTTTCAGGCACTTTTAGTCACCATTATAGGGATTTGACACTTAAATTCCATATTATGAAGGTTTGCCTAAGTTTGGAAATATATTCAATAGGCTGTTTAAGACTATGGTGCTTTTCCTTATTCATGAACATCAGAAAAAGAAACATAACTTTGAGACAGAAGTATCAGCATCAGTGCGTATATTCTGTAACAGCTACCTGACTAAATTTCCAAGGAAGTCAAACCTTGAGCAAGCTCCTGATAGACTTTTGAATTCTGCTGCAGAAAGTCAGTTACAGGAATCACTTGTGGTACGTCCCTACACTGAAGATGCCTAGTATTTTCACTAGAAAATATATTTCTGAACATTTATTTGAGAAGCTTGTACATCTTCACCCTTTAGGCAGCAGAAGAGACTACCCTAGACCACCTAATAGTACTGTGATCCATGAAACTTGTTTCAGATTTTAAGAGTTACATATTACTATATATTTCTTTTCTCATTCTTGTAGAATGAATACTTGTATTATAAAAAACAGTAAAAAAGACCATGTTTTGATTAAGTGTCTAGGATATCACATCATACTCTGTACTAGAAGCATAAAAGATATTCTATGGCTTCTGAAGTACAGGTGAAAACCATAAATATAAGGCCTCTATACTCATGTGCCTACTTGTGATCCCTTTATAGGCAATATTGAAAATGGCTTCTATTAAAATAATACATTTTTCTATAAAGGCAGCCAATACATTTTAATGGACCTCTAACCTTATCTTCACTTCAAAATGTTAGTAAAAATTTCAGAAGTCATAGCAATAAAGAATGTTATGAATAAAAGACATTTCTGACACACAGACAAGTTTCTAGGTTAAATTTCATGGAAGGAATCAGCGCCAGGTTAGGATACTTAAGTGTATATGTAGTATTTTAATCTACCACTTTAGCCTCAAATTTCAGAGACCATTGACTTACGATCCTAGTATTTTTATTATTTGCCTTATCAATGATGATATATCAACAATTAAAGTAAGTTATAAAGTAAAGTTTTAGTCTTAACAAAACTAACCCTTAGATCACGCTTCTTTCTTTCATTTTCTCTACTTTTCACTCTCTCATTAGCTTCTGCTGGTTGTCCTTCTCTGTCTCCACGGGAAGATCCCTCTTTAGATTTCTTTGATTTATATTTTTCTTCTTCTTCCTTTTCATAACGTTTATGACTTCTCTCTTTTGAAAGCCCCTCTTTTTCTGGCCTAACAGAATGTTCTTTTTTTTCTCTGTGTCTTCTTTCTTCCTCTTTATCCAGCTCTTGAGGTCTCTGTAATTTGTGCACATGTTCACCTTCTTCAACTTTGTAGGCTAAAAATTTGTCAATTCTTTTTTTGGTATCATTATCCTGGAAAGAGAAAAATAACATTAAAGAAAGTTCTCCAAGACTGTTTTGTCTTCACAAATGTATCCGTTTTTGACCATTAGAATGACGGATTTGTAAGTACCTAATCTCTTCCTCCAAGTGGATCTTCTAGCCATTTTTTTTTAATCTCCTACGATGACAAGTTTCAAATTATCATATCACTTGAGATTCTGATATTTCTTCTGGGATATCACATACTTTGCTACAAGAAAATTCTTCAGTTTATGTATTCTTCACACAGAAATTCAATTCTTTGTTTACTAGGTGATCTAATATAAAATAGGGTATATACTTACCAATATCCTTGTAATAAAGGCATAAATAGCATATGAAAAATTCTGATGTAACCATACAAAAATAAAGCAATGTTTGCTATGCAAACTCAATTTTACTTTTAATTTTAAAAAAGAATTAAGTATGTCCCTAAAACAGAATGGCTCAGATATGTATACTGCTGTTGTGTGTTTCGTACACTTGTGAGGACCTTACTACGTATGCATCTCTTGGATTTCTTGGGGACTGGAATCTGATTGAGTTTCTTCATTATTCTACAATTTTATCTTATTCCATTATGAAACACTTCACTCCTTTCCCTTCCTTTACCTTCTTTTCTCTATGTCTTTTTTCTTGCTCTTCGCTTCTTGTTTTCTCCTCCCCTAGAAAATATATACATAAATTAATGAACAAATTTTATTATACTCAAACTGTATGTAATTAACTGTAGCATGTATAAAATACGATTGCAGTGACATGGATTTTCTAAAACATAAGAGCTTTCTAAAAACAACTTAATATTCTGCTGAAATTGTCTCTCCAAAGCTGGTTACTTCTTTTTCTTTCATAATGAAATCCCTCTGTTTTCAATTGTCTTGTGTTACTGTAAGGGTAATGACACATGCTACTAACTTCAGCAATCACCGTGCAACTTGAGGGTTCAGATGGATCACTCAGAAGCGAGTGTCTAGGCAGGAAGGTACTTATTCTCTTCAAGTCAACCGACCATCAAAAACAGTGACATTCACCCTCTCTTCAGGGGAAGGGAAACGAGCGTCAAAATTTTTAAAAGCAGCAAAATAAAATTAGGTTACTGCAAGATTCTGTAAACATATCCATTTTAGTCAGTACTCAGAATATTTCTCTCTAAATATCAAATATTTCAAAGTACAAGAGCAACCCAAAGCCACTTACCCAAATGATGCCTGCTTTCTCTTCTTCTGTGATGTTCTTTATCTCTTCCTTCAAATAATTTCAGATTATTTTGTGCATCTATTTGCTTTATCTCATGTCTTCTATGCTTTTTGTCTTGTTCTCTATCACTCTCCCTGTCTTTATCTTTTGGTACACTGTATCTTTCCTTCTCCAAACTTGACTCTTGACGCTTCTCTTTGTATCTCTCTCGGTCTCTTTCTCTCTGGTGCTCTTTTCCCCTTTCTCTCTCTCTCATTTTATCCCTATCTCTTTCACTAGATTTAAATCTTTCTCTCTCTTTTGTTCTTTCCTTGCTCTTTCCTCTGTCTTTGTGTTCATGTTTATGAGTGTCTGTGTCATGAATAGACTTCTCTTTCTGCAGTTTCTTTTCTCTGAGGTTTTGGTCTTCATTTTGACTATATGGTTGTGATGCCTGAAATTAAAAAAAAAAAAAAGTCTAATATTATAATTCATCAATCTATGTAGATAAAATGTATTCATGTGAAAAAAAAAACCAAAACAAAAAGCAACCTGTGGATTTAAAATTTAATTTCCCAAACTGTAATAAAATGCTGATATATTTCTAGGCTTACTTTATATAATGGATAATGTTACGTCTGTACTTATTGTAAAAAGAACTAATAAATAAAATAAATAATAAGATGCATTTTCAATGTATTTGAAAATAATTTGGTAAAATTCAACCTGTGGAGCTAGGCTGAAAAATTAACTAAGCAGATTAAAGTTGTTAGCTCATGTAGACAGAAATTGTGCCATCTTGTAAAATACGTTACAGATATAAACAACAATGGCAGGTAACTGGGCATCCTGCAGCTGCCTTTAGAATAGATGACTAGCTTTTACTTGAACAGAAAGCAGCATATGAAAACTGTGAAAGTTTTTGGCCTAGATTCCTGAGGATGCAACCATTCTTATTTTTTTCTGAAGTCATAACAGATTTTATTTTAACCTTCCTGAAGCAAGTAACACAACTCCCACTGATTTAACTGTAACCACGATTTCAGCTATTTACTCAATGCAGAACAAACAGACCTTGCTTTGGTTATAGTCAATGAGTAAAGTGAATTAAACTTTATCCATCTGTTTTGCAGAAATGAAGGTCCAACCACATCACTTCTGTTGGAACTAAAGCATTTAAGTCAAATTTGTTTGTTTTAGCCCACGTAGAAGTAGCAGAAATGTTACTGAACGTCTGAAAAATACAAAGTACTTATACTGCAGCACTGGCACAGAAGTAATGGGGAGCTAGGTAAGAGAAAGCTAGGTAACAGACGAACAAGTAGGATGCTTTAGTTTATCAAAGGACTGCACAAGACACAGAAAAGTATCCAGCCTCTGGACACACTTGGACTAGACAGATTCCAGAACACTCAGTTGTGCCAAGGAAGTTAGCAGCTACACTTTAATGATCTGTACTGTTTCTATTCAACGATGCAGATTTAAAGTGTCTGGTGTACCAAAAAGCCTTAAAGACCAATTATAGATCCCACAAGGCAGAGTGGCTAGCAGAATAAACAGTCAACTCTCTGTACTTAGATTGTCAATACATTCTACTGCTGCAAAGTAACTTAATATCAAAACTAGCAGAAGTAAAATAAAATCACCCTAAGATGTTTCCTAAGTTCTTCTGATTTCCAAGTATCTTCTTTGGTTCTTCTCTAGAACAGAAAAGACAGCAATAGACTAAGTAATCAATTTGCAAAGAGAAGTAAATCATTTAACAATGAACAATTTTTAAAAGGAAAGGATCAAGATATGGCAAGTACCACTGAATTTTGTTATATAAACATTAATTTGATTTAGCCCTAATGTGCGTATTTACAGCATATCTGATCTGACTGGACCTGGAAGAGGCCTGAGGTTCAGAATTCTACTGGGTTATCCAGCTCTGTACACACATAATAACCAATTTTGAGGTCAGTGCCTATGCGACAACAGTGCAGTGCAGCCCTTCAGGAAAGGCTTAAAATTGGTCTTCCAATAATGGCCATTCAACTATGTTACAGACTAAATGGGTACACCCACTCAGGCCACTTTCGGAAAGTAATTAACGTATCAGTGTCATTAGGTTCAACCTCCTGCTCTACTAGATCTAACTTCAAAGACCTGGTCAGTGACTTATTTAGGTGAGGTTTTAATATCTCTGAGGTTGGAGTTTTTCTGGGCAACTTGGTTCATAGGTTTGGCCACTGTCATTTTAAAATAATCTCCCTATACAGAGTTGTAATTTCCCTTGCTGATAGTTAGGATCACTACCTTCTGCCCTCTCACTGTACATCTCAGAGAAGAATTTGGCTCCATCTTTTCCACAGATCCTCTTTAGATGCTTGGAAGACTGCAGTTAGACCCCGCTCTTAATTTTCTTCTCTCTAGCCTGAACAGCTCCTTGTCCTCCTTCCCACATACACCAGGGCTCCAGCCCCAGTCACCTCAGTGCCTCACTCTAGAGCCTCTTTAGTACCGGGGGCCTTGGAACCAGACACAGCACTGCAGACAGGGCCTCACAAGTGCTAAGCAGAGGAAAATACACCTGCCAGCTACAGTCTTCACAATACACACAACCAGTATGCGGTTAGCCGTAGCCACTTGAAGAGCACCTTCACAACTTATGTTCAAGTTTCTGTCCACCAGGACACCCAGGTCCTTCTCCTGCTGAATCACTCACAGAACTCATTCACATGGCAAACAGTAAATACAGGGATACATTTGAGGGAATAAATAACATGGGCAAGCTGTGAATCTAAAAACACTATGACAAATGTAATATCTTTTTTTTTTTTTAATCAGCAGAGATATGACACAGCAACAACACATTTTTGATAGATTTTTAAATGCTGAAAGTTAAAAACAGATTACTGTGCATTTCAAGTGAACAAGGAAGCTTCTGGTTTAGTAATGCATGCATCTCAAAAAATGCTGCCACTATTTTTCTGTCAACTGCCACTTAATATTTTTAAATGGTTCAGACTACATGTGTAAGTTGACTGCCATATGAAATAAATTTATGTAGCACTGAAGAAAAAAGTAAAAAAACAATTAAAATAATCACAGCATACACGAAGATTGTTTTAGACCTCTCCCTTCTTAAGTAGGTTATATTTTTCTATCCTCATTTGTAGAGTTACTGCCCTTAACTGCTTCATTGCTGCTAAATAGATTAAACTAAAAAAAAAAAACAAACAAACAAAACATATTGCTTGAGATCACTAAAGCAAATAAGGAATTTTAATCTACTTTATATTTTTAACTAGCTCATTGAAGAATGATGACTATATTCAAAGTGACATGACCAGGCTACACATATCCTCAAATTCAGACTCGGTAAAAACGACTAAAGATTAACGAAGTAATTGCTAATAAATATTTGAATGATGAGCTGCACTGGTGGAAGAAAATAAACATATGGTGCCCATTTTTTGCTAATTCATTATATGGAAGCAATATTTTAGCAGTAGATTTTAAATTTTTAATTATTCTATATGAAAAAAAAAATCCACAGAACTTGTGTGAGTGGAAGCTGGAAGGAAGGATATGGATGGAAAGTGAACAGAGTGCTGTACTATAGTCTCCTAAATAGCAATCTACTTAAAGTCCCTAATATGTATATGATTATGTTTTGGTTTTAGACAATATTTAGGTACAATAGACAATACAAGATAAGGTAGTTTGAGATTTATTTCAAAGCTGAGGCAAAAAGCATGCAGGAAATATTTAGAGGTTATTATCTGGTGTCCAAAACGGTGTAACTGCCACTTTGCTGGGGTCTGTAGGTTTAATCTCACCACCACCGCTAGAATCCGTTGCTTTTATACATGAGGACTTTCCACTTAATTCTCTGCTTTTGGAGGAGACTAACAAATAGAAAAGTGAGATAAAGTTTAAAGAAACTTACTACCTTTGAGACCACTGTCCCTCTGTAAGTAGAGGAATCCCTGTACACACTTGCAAAAAAAAAAAAAAAATGTTTAAAACAAACTTTAAAAGAATTTATCAAAGTTTTGCACCTGTCTGCTAATTTAGAAATTCCTATATACTCACTTAAATTCAGATTGAGATTAGTTATTTAAATCACACTGGAGTTTAACTTAATTCATGCACCTGAGAGCAAAGGGAGTTTACCAACTAATAAAAAATGCCACAGATTTACAGAACTCAAGAAGTGCTACAAAAAAATTTAATATTTAAGAATTTGTCCTCTAAACTAAAGATTACGTTGCACAATTAAGATAGTGGAACAAGTGACCTCACTATTTCAGATAAACTCTTCAAGACAGATCAAGAGGGGTTTCTTCACTCAGAACATAGAAAGACTGCAGATTTTTAGAACTTAAATCTTGAGTAATTTAAGATCTCACTTAACTATGATTCTAAAGGAAAGGAAACAGAAAAACAGCAAGAGAAATTTAAACCAGAGTCTTTAAACCAGAGCACTTTATTTTTTACACATATTTATCTTTTTTATTTCCAATATTTGTTGCCTATTTAAGAGCCCTCACATAGGTACATAGCACAAGTGATAGACTTGATTTGTCACAACAGAAACAGCAAAAGGAGGCTTCTGCATAGTGTGGCTGTTAGTACGACTGCCTCTGGGTCTTTGGCAGTCTTATACCAACACAAATTGAAAATTTTAGATGAAGGTTTAACTTCCCATTACAATTCACTAACTCACTTCTTTCCAGTAAAGGTTATTGATGTACCACAGTTACTGAAATGATATTGGAATGTAAGCTTTTACGGAGGTCCGAAGGTGCTACTTCACATACCCTGCCCAGCCACTCTATTTCCTACACCATTTTCTGTTCAGCTTGGCCACAGATTAATTAGCTGTAAAATCCAGATCCACACAACAGTAATAAAAGTGATTTGAGACTTCTGCTCTTTCAATTAAATAGGTAACACAATAATTGATGCCAGCATGTCCATGTGGTTTTGTTTCCTTTATTTTGAAGCTCTACAAACTTTTCATAATTTAACACCATCATGCAAATTATGCGGTTTCCTGAACCAAATCCCAACAATTAGCAGTTACAGTAGCATCAACTATTAAATATATTTTATGTAAATCTGAAGCATTAACAGCTTTGGATATTTTCATAAGCCACCTATCCTCTCCTGCAGTAACATCTGTGGCTGATACAGCCTCATCCTTCTGCTAGAGGAATAAGGACTTTCTTGCTACCGCTACTTCGCCGAGTTTCATCGGCGTGCTGACAAAACAAGGGGTCTGGAATTGCCCAGGGAGTGCCATGGGGGTTCTCAGAGCCAGCAAAAGAAACACTAAGGCTGTTTCCTGCCTTTACTCCCTCAGATGCTCTGCCTTGTTCCACGTCAAGGGACAGGAGCGGCGGCAGCGAGGGGAGGCTTTGGCAGGCGCCGAGGCACCGCAGGCGCAGAGGGCCAGGAGCGGGGGGGGCAAGCAAAGGCACAAGGCCGTGCCCCGCCGCCTCCTCAGAGCCCTCCTGGAGAGCAGGGAAAGCGGCCAGGCGGGCCGGCCCCTCGCGCGGTGTCCACGAGAGTCGGCCCTGTGCGGAGCCGGCGGGCCTGGCCGGCTCCCCGGAGCCCCGACCGCTTCCCAGCGGCCCCTCACCTTGTCACCCTCCATGGCGGGGGCGGGCACGGCGCCCCGTCCCGCCGCCACCGGCCGCCTCCGAGCGGGCAGGAAACCGCGGCAGCTGCGTCCGGGCCTGCCTAGCAACAGGCGGCAGGGGGAAGCAGCCGATCGGCCGAGCGATGGATGAGCGCCGGGGCCCGCCGCCGCAGAGGGTTGTGGGAAGTGGAGAGGTGAGGGGGCGGTTGATGGCGCAGGTCGCAAATGTGCGGATTGGCGTCCGGCCGTCACCAGCACTGCCGCAGCGAGGAGCGGCAGGCCGAGATGCCTACGCGGCTGCAGGAAGAGTTTTTCTCCTCCAGTGGAGGCGGCTGGGGGAGGGCTGTGATCTGCCGGGTACTCGCCTGTGAGGCGGGAACCGGGCACTCGCCCGGCAGCCTTTAAAGCCGTTCACTCCTGAGCTTTTGTAGGCCTAGTATCCCCTGAAACCGTTCCTAACGGCTGATTCCCCTTTCGTAAAGTCTTGCACGATTACTGTGAGGAAAAAAAAGGGATAAGGGTGATAGTCGTAACGTAATCTGCTGTTTATCCAGATGTTAGGTAGAGGCAGATATGAAGAACGCCTGTAGAAATAAAAATGTTAATAATATTCCCACAGTAACGAATACCGGAGCTGTTCTCCTGCAACAAAGAGCAAGTGGCAGCTTACCGAGCACACGTAAAACAATCCGGACGTAAAGGATTACTGCCTGCAGCAAAGGTGTGTGTTATTTTCACAGCAAGTACTTACAACCTATTAACATGATGTGCGATTTAAAAGACCGGGTGAAAATTCCTCAAGGCAGTTTTAACTTCGTTGCCTGGTTTTTTTTCTTTTTAAGGGTAAAAAAAAAAAAAAAAGTAACTTACTGCTAATATTCTTTATTAATGTTTCTAGAAGACTGGGGGGGGGAAGCAAAAGAGGAGGCATTTTTGCATTTGAGAAAAGTTCTTGCTGTAGTTCAACAGCAGTTTGTCACATTGACTTCAAAGAGATAAAATTTAACCCTTTATACTTAGCCTTAAGTAGTCAGTTGATAAATACATGCAAAGCCTTGATACAGCTGCCTCCTATTAATGTTTCCAGAATAAATTAAAAAATATGTAAAAGTTGCCTTGCTGTCTAGACTGTGAAACATTTTTCTTCATCAAGTAGCAGAAAAGGAAAGGGAAATTAAACAAGCAATTAGGAGGGAAAAAAAACAAACAAACAAACCCTTGATATTTTATTTGAAAAACCCAAACCAAAACCCACCATTAACTGTGAGTATGACCTCTAAGGGCTGAATTACATCCACTGAATATAAGCGTCTACGGATGCTAAACTATTTAGAAACAGTCTTATGAATTATTTAGCTGTCTTTGGCAAAGCCATAATAATCTGTAAGCATTTGATATCTTCTTCCCTGAACAAATAACAATGCACTTACAAGCTGTATTGGATTTACTCAGAGAGCTCTTTAGCCAAAGTGGTGACAGTGTTACAAACACGTGGAAGTAGGCATCTGCTTAGTAAAGGGTACTCTACAGAAATGGTGTCCTATGTACCAATGCTGAAGGAGAAAAACTACCTTCAAGTAGTGTAATTGAATTTTGTTTTTAACAATATAGCAAATACATATAACTAAAACTAGCAAATGTGACAGTGATACCAAAGACTAGACAGAAGAAAAAACTTTTTTTTCCAAGTTCTGGTCCTAGCATCTACTCTTTTGAATATGCACACAGATTTGTTACCTTTTGAAAACTCTTTTGAATATGCATACATATTTGTTACAAAAAAAAAAAAAACATTTTGGCAGCCAATAGCTTTTTCCTACCCCTATTAGAGTATACTAGTCAGGCAGCTTTATGGCAAAAGAAAAAATACAGGTATGGGAAGGCACCACTAGAGGGTCTGGAAAGAACTTTTCAAACCTTAAAGACAGGGATCAAACTGAAGTTTAACTGCTGCATGAGAAAACAAGCTAGAATAACACTGTTAGAATAACAGAACTAAAATTTGTGCATGTTTAAGTATTTCCCCTGTGTATTAAAATAAACTACAGTTTCTCAACAATGCAGTGCAAAAAATGAATACATCAGTAGTCTTACTGTTTTTATAAAAATGGGTGTTAGAATCATGTGGATACAGGCAATAAAATGGCACATAGCTGTTGTGTTACTAGACAGCATAAAAGGATGCCCTAGCTTTCCTTGGAAAGAGAAGTGTGTTGTAAATAAGGCTTTTGGTGGCTCTGGGAATTTTAATATGGTTTTAGCTTCTACATGCTTTTCTCTTGTCTGGCTTGGTACACACTTGCACTGTTATCAGAAAAACAGGAATATAAAATAACTCAGCTTTTTACATTCTGTAGTAATAAGCTATTTTTTTATCTTTGGATATTACTCTAATCCTGTGAAGCAATATTGCTTTTTTTCTCTGTCTCTGTATGGAATAACACACCACAGCGTTACACCAAAAAATTACTGGAAATATCAACCCACATAGGGATAACATGGCAACCCCCCATCATGTTTAAAAATGCTGATTTTTTTTTATTATTAAAAAAAAAAAGCTTTTTTATTATATGAAGGAAAAGACTTGTTAGGATTTAGGCTTTGTAGCTGTATTATTTCCCTTTTTTAAACCAATTTCTGCTGAGGCCTTATGAAGATGAGAAGAAAACTCATGTGTTCCTATCGACATAGGTACGTAAATGACCTCTTGCAAAGTGTTCAAAATGCTTATGGTCGTCGGTCCTCTAGGTTCATAAATAGAAACAGCAAAAATGTGGATCTCTGAAGTATCTTGACTTTGTGCTGTTAGTTTTGAACTACAGTCTCATTAGGAAAAAAAAAAGATTATGATGACTGTGAAAACTTACTAAGAAACACATTTTAGTGGACAGTATTTCTGTCTTCAGGAACAATAAATATTTGAGGATCTTATCATGAAAGTGCAATTTATGCATTCAGTGAAACTGAAGCCAGATGGGGTGATACTAGGGATCAGACCTGTTTGGTTTTGTTTCAGACAGCAGAAGCTCTATGCACCAAACAGGTATGGTAGAGTCTTCTGACTCTTCTTTGTCCTATATATTAGATAATTTGAAGCAGACAGAAAAAAAAAAATTGCTATATACTAAGTAATCTCAAACATGTTGAGACATCTGGATAAAATCAAAGGCAAAAGTAGTGAGTATTCCGTCATGAGAATTTACTAGGACAAAACTTCATGTTAGTAATTCCACAATTTTTAGGAAAAACTCAGAAGTAAACATTCTCAGATTTCTATTCAATAAAGATTTCTATTCAATAGTTAAAAGTCTGTAGAGAGATTCATCAGACTGAAATAATGCTGTTGGGTAAAATAAGGTATAATGTCAAACATTGTTCTTCAGGAAGATTAACTGTTACTGAAAATGGTCAAGAAGCAGCAATTAAAATTGCTCCCAAAACACGTTTTCTTGTGTGAAATCCAAAGAAGTAAGGGAAACTTAGATTTTCACCATATAACCAGAAATTTCCCGATTTTTATTGTCCTTAAAAACTCAGATGTATAAATCAGATCTTTTAGGAAGTTATTCTGAAGAATAGTATTGGCAGTTACTGGGAAAAAAAGCTTCATGGCAAACTGATATGATACAAGGTCAAAGTAAACATAGTAAGACACTACTTTGACTTCAGTGGAAGCTATTGAGTTTGAAAAAGCAAGAAAGAATCCTATAAAAAGGGGAAAGAAACACATATGGCTGAGTAAGGAATATTGCAAGAAAAAAAAAAAGTATTAATTACAATTCTAAGAAGGCAACAGACCTAAAAAGCAGGATATTACAAGAATAAATATTTTCTAAGTGAGGTATCAGCTCTGTAGCTGATACAATTCAGCATAGGATACTTAAGGAAAAGCCAGAGTAACCTCTGTGCCATGAGTATCTTCAAGAGTTCTTGATGCATTCAAGACTGCTACCGTAAGTATTAAAAAACAGGATCAGGAAATAAGTAAATTAACAAATCCAAGATTCTGCTGATAAATTATTTAATCACAAATTATAAAACCATCTATTGGCACCAAAAAGATTAGCATAAACAACTTGTGTTTATCAGGAACATTATATCAAAGGCTTTACTAGAGTAACTGAGCCTAATTTATCTCCCAGCAGCAGAGCTGATGTCTTGATTTTAACAGGACTCTTTTGTCCCTATTATAATAGTGGTGTGCTGATTTCATACCACCCAGTTTCTGTATCAGAATACTGTGTGGGGCCAAGTCAGTTATCTACAGAAGTTCTAAGAAGTCAGTGGTAACCTTTTTATCGGAACTTTCTATTGATGTTACAGATAAATGCTATCAAATTAACGCTACAAGATCTTGATTCTGTTTTCCTGCTTGACTGGCTCAGTATCAGCCTCCTTTAGTTCTGATTAATCACACTTCCGTATCAACTGATGAATTACTTTGCCCAGGATCAATGCTAGGCTATCAGGCCTACAGCTTTGTGTTTGTCATCCTAAATGCTTCTGCAAGACTATTTTTTTTTTAATGTGCTTCTCCAGTGTACTAATAGTGTACAGGGTACTCCTCTACAAATTCTATATCCAGCTCATGTGCAGAATACACACTGAGACATAAAGGAGAGCAGAATAAGATGCAGCATATGGTAAAGTGTTAGTTGGCAAACTTCATGTTAATTAAAGCACTTTTTTTTTGGTCATTTTAATTTCATTTTTGTTTGTGGTACAGTTGTATTCTGCTTCAGATACTGTGAAACCAGATAGGGAAGTAAAATGGAGCAGTGGAGTCCAAGACTGAGAACAAAGGGCTTAAAAAAATGAGAAAATATGAATGGTGTTGCTTGTAATGGAGGGAGCCAACATACAATAGGGACGTTTGTACTAGGAATTACAGAAACTCAGGACTGAGGAGTTCATAAGAAAGTCTATATAAGCAAACTAAGTGATTAGAAGAGGAATACAATAAATGCAAAAAAATCACCCACATTTACTGTATTTTGATATTGGTATCCAAAGGGGTTACAGGCTCATACTTGATACCACCAGTTTAAGGTAACAAGTTTTCATAAGGGTCTTATGCTTCAGTCCCCTCACTGTTACAGCCTGTAGGTGTTTTGAGTTCTCTGTAAGTAAAGACCCAAAGTAAGCAGATCGTCATTTCAAGGCTTGGATTACCATATAGTTGTAAATCATTGATTTTGTTACTCCTTTTTGACCGATTTGGTTGTTGTGAATTTTCATCCTGACTACCCTGATTATACAGGTGGAGAACACACTGTCAGTGGTAAAGAGGGAGTAAAGAAGAGCAAGAGGAATCTATGGCCGGTATTGGTTTTGCTTAGAGCGGGCCATTGTGTCCGATTGCAGGCATGGAGGAAATTTGTAAAGATGATGCAACAGAACAGCACATTCAGTTGTCAAGATACGGATTCTTTTTCCAATTCTGCTGTGCAGCACTGAGCAAACAGCTTTTCCTTTTGTGCTGTTTCCTTTCTGACTTTCCATTTCTCCGGATAATTGAGATGAGGATGCTTTCTCTTCTGGAGGAAATGAAGCTATTCCTATTTCCTATTTGGCTGTTTGTATGTGTTCTCATAACTTCGCAGCCTGTTGGCTAAATTCATTCTCCTCTCTTCCCTGCCTGCAAATACTAGTCTCATAAAGTCCTACAACTTTCGTGAAAATTGGCAGCTGAAGACAGGAGAAAGGACCCTCATTGAGTGCTCCCTCAGTAAGTTTGCAGATGACAGCAAATTGGATGGGAGTGTCAATCTGGTCAAGGGTAGGAAGGCTCTGCAGAGGGACCTGGACAGGCTGGACCGATGGGCCGAGGTGAACTGTATGAGATTTAACAAGGCCAAGTGCTGGGTCCTGCACTTCGGTCACAGCAACCCCATGCAATGCTACAGACTTGGGGAAGAGTGGCTGGAAAGCTGCCCAGCAGAAAAGGACCTGGGGGAGCTGGTTGACAGACAGCTGAACATGAGCCAGCAGTGTGCCCAGGTGGCCAAGGCCAACAGCACCCTGGCTTGTGTCAGGAACAGTGTGGCCAGCAGTAGGGAAGTGATTGTGCCCCTGTACTCGGCACTGGTGAGGCTACACCTCGAATAGTTTTGGGTTCCTTGGTAGAAGAAGGACGTTGAGTTACCGGAGCACCTCCAGAGAAGGGCAATGAAGCTGGTGAAGGTTCTGAAGAACAAGTCTTAGCAGCTGAGGGAACTGGGATTGTTTAGTCTGGAGAAGAGGCGGCTGAGGGGAGATCTCATTGCTCTCTACAGCTACCTGAAAGGAGGCATTGGTCTCTTCTCCCAAGTAACTAGTGATAGGATGAGAGGAAATGGCCTCAAGTTGCATCAAGGGAGGTTTAGGTTGAATATTAGGAAAAATTTCTTTACTGAAAGAGTGATCAGGCACTGGAACAGGCTGCCCAGGGAAATGGTGGAGTCACTGTCCCTGGAGGTGTTAAAAAAGCGTGTAGATGTGGCACTTCAGGACATGGTTTAGTAGGCATGGTGGTGTTGGGTTGATGGTTGAACTCGATGATCTTACAGGTCTTTCCAACCTTAATGATACTATGAGTCTATTAGCAAGATGACAGAGGAGCCAGCTTTATCTGAGGATGTGTGAGCAAAGCTCCAAGAACACCTGTTATAACTGAGGAGTGGAGCCACCGGCCTCTGGTTCCTGGGAGCCACTGATCGGTCCCTTAATAACAGCCCTCAACAGAGAACAAAGAAAAATATGAAGCTTGTTACTGAAGGGTGTAGCAGGTAGAAGCCATTCAGCCACACACATGATTGAAGAGAGCGGGCATCTGGAGCGGTTTGCCCGGGAGGAAGCACACACGGGCAGCTCCGCGGTCCCTAACGCCTTGGCAGCTGGGTCTGCTGCCTGCCACCCGGCCAGCGCCCCTGCCCTTGTCCCGACCCATCCCGCGACATGCGGGACCCCCTCGCTCCCGTGAGGCCCAGCAGCGACGGTCAGTGTCCCTTGGGCTGTCTGCTCCCAGGCGGGGTGGGGGAGTCCCGGTGGAACTGAGGAGAGCTCGGCGAGAGGCAGCCATCTCCTCCTGGCCCGGATCCCGTCGTGCAGGGCGCACCGGCGCTTCCAGGCCTGGAGGTGAAAGACGAGGGAGGTAACGCCGGCTGCGGCCCGGCACAGCGCAGGGGGCGGCGGGCCGCCCGGGGCGGGGGGAGGTGGCAGGGCGGAGGGGGCGTTCGCGCGGGGCGGCGGGCGCCAATAGCGGTGGCTGGGGACCAGGCGCCGCCTCGCCGTAGCACAACCCCCCGCTCCCCGCCCGCACCACCCCCACCCGCGGCGGCGCCGGGGGTTTGGGCCGGGCCGCCCCGAACCCGGAAGCGGGCGGCGGTTGGTGTCGGTGCGCGGCGAGCGGGGCCGGGCGCAGGATGCGAGGCGCCGCCGCCGCCCTGCCCCCCTGCCCGCTCGCAGCCAGCGCCCGAGGAGGAGGAGGAGCGGCAGCAGCAGCAGCAGGAACTGCCGCTGTGAGAGCATGAGCGGGGCCGCGGCTAAGCAGTCCCCCGGCGCGGGGTCCGCCACCGATCCCGCCGCCGCGGAGAAGGCGGCAGCGGCGGGCGAGGACTCGGTGCTGGAGCCGCCGCCGCCGCCTTCGCTGCTGAGCGTGGACGTGACGGGTTTGGTGTCGCAGTTTGCCAGGAGCTTCGTGCTGATCTTCCCCGTGTATGTGCTGGGCTACCTGGGACTGAGCTTCAGCTGGGTCCTTATCGCCCTGTGCGGGCTCTTCTGGATCCGCAGGCACCGCGGCGGCAAGACCTCCCGCCTGGGCCGGGCACTCGCCTTCCTGGAGGACGAGGAGGAGGCGGTGCGGCTCAGCGTCTCCTCCGCCGATCTGCCTGCGTGGGTGAGTGGCCAACACCCTTCGGCGCTTCCGAGGGAGCACCCGCGCCCGCCGGGCAGCGCGGCCGCCGGGCGGGACGGGGCCTGTCACCTCCTCGGGAGCCACGGGACGCCCACCCCCGGGGCGGCAGCCTCCTCCCCGGGCCGCGGGGCAGGCTCGGTGCAGGCCGGAGCGCCAGAGCCGGCCGGGCGGGAGGGGAGGCGGCGAGGAGACGGCATCTCCCGTGGCCCTAGGCTGCTCGTCCCGGTTTGCCAGCTCGGTGTCCGGCGGCGGGAGCGGTGTTGCCGGCCGTGGGCAGGCGGAGGGACCCTCTTGCCGCCGGGGCGGCCGCCTGGCCCGTTAGCACCCGCGGCGGCGGAGGCAGCCGCGCCCGCCGTGCGGTGACGGCCCCGCGGCGCTGAACCTGTCATGGCCGGGGTTTACCTCCCAGAAATAAACTTCACCTCAGGGTCTGGGTTTTTTTTTTTTTCCCCTTCAGATGCCGCTGACGTGCACGTCTTGATGTAGCGAGAGCTCGACGGTGCACAGACCGCACAACTCGGGCAGGAACCTTTTCTTGAAAAGTTGAGATTAGAGGCAGACAAAATCGGTTTTATGGTTTTCAGTAAAGCGTTACTTAATGGGGAGTGACAGAAAAATTAGGTATTTCTGGCTGGTTTCAGGGTTGTGGATGTGAGGGCTAAGGTAAAGGGGCTTTGGTGGCCTTGTTTGTGCGTTGCTGTTGGTTTTAAAAGATTTTCTTCAAAAGTGGGGTCTTCCTGTGAAAGTTTCAGGCTTTCTGATAAGTCTTTAGAACTGCCATGATTTTCCTTGGGTTTTTTTTGGGGGGTTGTTTTTTTTTTTAGCTGAAAGTCAATTACAAAGTTGACTACTTTTTTTTTTTTTTTCTCATTTTTACTTTGGGGGATTAAGAGTTTTTTTTTTTTTTTTTTTTTAAATAGGGCTGCCAGCCAGCCACCCGACCGTGTCAGTGCTCATCCAGGCTTCCGTGTGTCCTGGTCTGCCCTGGTCATCTGCTCTGCGGAGCTTCCTGCTCTCTTAGTCCCCATACCTGAAGTCTTGCGGGTTTCTGTTGAATCTTTCTGTGCGGTTTCTTTGCTCACTACTCTCCACTCCTCGGCAGTAGCCATCCACATCTCTGCTGGGTCCTCTTTGCAGTGACTGCGCATCGAGCAGGGTTGCGATGAGAAGTCTCCAAGTAGCTGTTTCCATGTGATCAAATTGCTATACCTGATGTGACCTGCCCTAGCTCTTCTGGGGAAGTTAGTTAAGGAGTTCCACACATCTGGAGAGAATATAGTGTGTGCATGTGAGATGGGAGTCTTTTTTACTCCTGTTTCTTCATATCTTTTATCCAAGTTCTAATGGAAGATCATGGTTAAAATGGGAACAGTGTTTAAAAGAGATGAGGTGGAAGCTGAGATGTGAGTCCTAAGTGATGTGGTTAATAGCTCTTATGTTAGCTCTATGTTGGGTTTGGTTTGTTTGTGTTGGCTTTTCTGCCCCCCTCCCCCCCCCCCAATGATGCAGCCATATAATGGCAGTGCTCTGATTTGGTGCATTTAGAGCAAATTAATTAAAGCTAGATTTGTTGTGGAGGGATTGCATATAGTAACTGTCTGCTGGTAACTAAGCAGTGGATATTCAAGCTTAGTGCTGTGTGTAAATTTTATTTAAAGTCACAATTTGTTAGTTTTGATAAAATGGCAATTAATTCCCGTGTACAGTTGTCCAAGTAGCTAGAGATTTAGAAAGGGGCCTCTTGCCTAAAGTCAGAGGCAAAAATTCAGAGAGAAGTGAGTTCTGGCTGCAAACATCTGCATGTCCTATGGTATTATGAGAAAGCAACTGATCAATGTACAGGGTTTCCCCAAAAGTGTGACCTTCTGCTACACCAGTTGGCAGACATAGAAAATCAGTAGTGATTTACAGTTTGTGGGGTGTTTTGTTTGTTTGTTTGCTTGGTTTTTTTCCCCTCTTTAATCGTGTTCTTAAGTTTTAAAGGTTTTGGTTCTTTTCTTTCTGCTGACGTATGTGCTATATTCTGGACGTATCGTACTTCCATATAAATGTAGCTTCCAGATGAAATGCAATCTGGAAAACAGAAGTCTTCTGAGAACTGAAGGCCCACTTAAATCAAAAGCGCTCTTCAATGTCTGGTGCCATAGTCGTTAAGCTTTGAGTCTTTTGGCTGCTTCTGTAATGTGCCTTGGAAAACCGCTGTTCTCCTTCCTTCTGCTTTATGTGTGTTGTCTTGGAGATTCATGGATTTCAATCTTATTTCAAGTAAGAGCTACTGGATGGTATATGGAGCCTGACAGCTCTTTAATTGTCATCCAGTTTATCCATCTCAATGTGAACTCCAAATTGGAGTATGTTCCCTTGATTTCTTGTCAGGGAAGTAAACTTTGAATTACTTGAATAGGACAGTGCAGTGCTTTAAATGTAGGAATTTTTTTACTCTTCTGGGACTGAAAATGAGATGTAATAAACCATTTTTCAACTAAAATTATGTAACATCACCAGCATTTATTTGACATGTGGTATCTCTCTGGGCTCTTGGTTGGAAAAGACCTTTAGCTGAGCAGCAGTGTATGTAAGGTGTGATTTCCTTTGCCCCCACCTACCTTGGGATTGATTGCTGCTTTAGTGATTCATGTTAAGTATTCAGTAATGCTGCATTGAGTTGTTTAAATTTAAGAAAGTGGTTATTGGAGAAATAATGAATTAAGATTTTTCTGCTGGCAATATGCTGAGTTACGATTTGAAGGTAATAATGTGCTAGCACTCTAGCATTGGTAATGTTAATTATTAGTTTCCTAAATTAGATTTACTTCTTCCATAAGCAGGTGGTTATACAATAGGAATATTCTGTAATGTGCATGTAAAATGAATTAATTCAACATGAATAGAAGTTATGTTATTTAAAATGTCAACACTGAATTATTTAAAAGAAATATGTGTGTGCTAAAAACTATTCCATTTGCTGTCTTGAAAGAATAAGATCTGTACTCAGAGACTTGCTAACATGTAGTTATAGCTCTGCTGCATCTTTGGAAGGTGTCTCTGATTATGTGGGGTGGGAGGGAGCAGGGGTGGGTGCTTTTCCAAGTCATTTAAAACTAGGCAGTAGAATTTGTAATGGGAAAGGATTGGAGATCAAAATGATCTTTTAATAAAGTCAACACTTCTCCTTTCTTAGCAACATTTTTATATACTAGATATATTCTATACTGGAATAAATGTAATTAAGATGCAAACATATATAAGGAAAGTGGCAATTTAAGTATCACAACTTAGATGATAGAAGGTTGGAAACCAGGACTCTCAATTTTTAAAGGGCAGGTATCACGTTGCCTTTGATTTTTAAAACAGTAATGGAATTTCATAATCTATGTGGTATAACAAATTTACTTTGTTCTTTCTCAGAACAACCAAAAAAGTTAATCTAATTTTGCTGTAGTGAGAGTTTTTGGTTGCTTAATGTGACTTCAGCAACGTGATAACATATCATTTTTTTGCATAAGTGAAACTTCGACTCCTGTTTTCTTCAACATACAGATAAAAAGCCATGCTGAATTTTTTTTTCCCCAGATTAATCGTAAATTTGGCATGGTACCAGCAGCTGTATCTGTGTACAGTCTGTCAGCAATCATCAGGAGACCAAAATAGGAATAAATCTTAGTGTTTTTAAATAATTTATTCTGAAAAAAGATTTAGACAACTTTCTTTCTATCTCCAACATGTATTATACAGAAGCTGAAATACTGTACATCATTGCAGTGAAAGCAATGACATATTAAAACATTAATTACAAGTTTACTGTAGCATTTTGGATTCTACAGACTCGCTTCAGTTTCTGCTCTAGGTTGGAGTGATTTTTAGGGTTTTATTTTTGTTGGTTTGTTTTCTTGTTTAAGAGGAAAAACCTTCCTAAACCTAAGTAGGTGTCCAGTCACCTTTTAAACTCAACTGATTTACAGTCCTATTGTAAAGAAATGTGGTAGATCTTTCTCTTGGAAAGCTGTATGAAGTTCTTGCAGACTGCGAGTATTGTGAATTGAACTGCTGTACCACTGCTACACCTATGGGGAAGAGATAATGTCAGCATGTACCCTTTTTACTAGATGTTGATGTGTAAGTACAATAATCAATAAAATATTTATCAACCCATGTTGTTATCAACCCAAGTACAATAATCAATAAAATATTTATCAACCCATGTTCTGTTGAGTGTTTTTGCAATGGAGATGTTCAGTAAAGCACAACCTCAATGGTAGTTGCATATTTCTTAGTTGAATGCTGTGTTGAATGTTGAACAAACTACTAGTGTTTAAGGGATGAGGAACCGTTCTGAGTAAAAGCAAACTTCAGAACATGTCTGAAAAAGGAAATTGCAAATTATAACTGTGGAATTATTTGTATTTAGTCATGTGCTAGAATAAAATATGCATACATACTTCCCCCCCACCCCGCCCCAAGCCCTTCCCCGAGCTTTTTGTCAAGTATGCTAATTATGTAGTCAAGCAACGAAGACTTTGGTATTTACTGAGGTTAGAAAGGCAGACCTAGTGTTATGTGGAAGAAGAATGGTTAGGTAACTCTAACTGCAGGGTCACAGCCTGTACTGAGTGACATCTGCAGAGATTATGCTCTGACGTGTATTTGGTATGAAGATTTCTTAATGATATAGGATCAAACTTGTGAACTGGATCTTAGATTGATAATTCAGGGCAGGAACCTCCAAACAATCCCTGCTGATGGGTGTTAAGTATGTACTCGGTAAACCTGATAAACAAGTGGACTTCGGCAATGCAATGCTTGATTTTAATTGCTGTGAAAAAAAAGATCTTCCCCTTGACATATACCTTTGGTTAATGCTGGCATTACTGTAGCTGTAGGAATTGTAGGTGTTTTTGTACAACATACTAAAATATGAAAAGGAAGGCTGTGAGGCATTGTGACATGTTCTTCTGATCCTTAATCGAGCATATTAGATTTAATTTACTGAGGAGTGATTTATAAGAAAAATTACTTCCATGTGTGGCTAATTAATGCTAAGCTAGATCCAGTCAGTTTATATGGTTAGTACTGCAGACGGCCGTATACTCTAGGCTGCCAGCCTGCATCTGAAAAGTGTGAAGGGGTCTGAGTAAGAATAGAATAATAACTTGTGAGTACTTAACAACTGAAGTCCGCATCCTTCATCTGTCTGATTTTTTTTTTTTTTTTCCTTCCCTTCTTTCAAAACTGTATTCTGTTCTAGGTACCTCATAGTGTATGTATAAATACAGGTGTGTATTGTGGTTAGGTTTTTGTTTGTTTTTCTTTAAGGAAAAAGTTTAATTTGTTTCAGTATTACTTCTTGTAGTTAAGAAGGTGACCCAAGTGACTTTCTAAGAGTACCCTGTAGCTAAGAGATATGTGAATGATGGTTTTGGGAATGGAGAACCGGAGAGAGAAAAAAAGGCATTGATGTTGGACAATTGATCATCTCTTCCTGTTTCTCAAAGTTTTCAAATGTAGAGTGTTAAAACTATGCTGAGATGACGTGTGTCACATAACACATTCTGTCATGTAGTAATGTGGTAACCTTCACTATTCATATGGAAAGATCCTTTTCCAGAATATTTATGGTAGAAAGCCACATGATAAACTGATGTTTGTGAACATGACATCAAACTATAAAAGAAAAATATTAACCTGAAAGTATTAGTATGCTTCTTGAACTGTTTTTAGGTGCCACACATATATTTAGGCCTTCCAGATATTCTTTTTTCATGTAACAAATTGATATTACATAACAGTTATTACTGACTTTTGGGACTACTGCGAATGTGTTCTTCAAATGTGCTGCTTGACTGAATAACTATGGAAGATGTGTACAAGTCTTTTTTTAAATATTTTCTTTTATTATTTTAATTTTCATTTTAGTCTGCTAGTGTTGTTTCCGTGCCTAAATAATTTTGCCTATAAGGACTGGTCCAGCTTTAGCTGTACTTGAAAACGTGAGAGTCATAAAGATCTTGTCAGTACAGACTGAGGTTTTATGGAAGAAAAAACAGTCTAGAGTAGCAGTCAGTCTTTTCTGGCTCTTCTACAAGACTCTTCTCGCTTTAAATTACTACTGCTTTTTGAGGTGGTTGGCACTTCAGAGTGCAGTTGGATAGGCGTTCTAAGATTTTTTTTTTTTTTTTTTACATGAGAGCCTTCTGAAATAACAGGATGAATCAGGGTTATTGTTAAAACATTTTCATTGTAGTTTATGGTAATGAAAGCCCGTTCTAGAAATTGTAAATATTCAAAACAATTCTTTGGTGTCCTGTTCTTGGGGGGGGGGGGGGGTTTGGGTTTTTTTTTGTTGTTTTTTATAAAAGAAAAGGCAGCGTTTTGTTTCTGTAAGATAAAAATCTTTGACTTCAATTGCAATATAAATCAAATTATTTATCTCCCATTTATCAAATCATCAGTTATAGCATTGAAAAGATTCTCCAATAGCTGAAATTGCCTTTAGCATAACTTCTTTTGAGCTTTGCAACCATTTTGTGCTGACCATGTGCCTGTGCTGAATCTGAAGTGTGGGTTGTAAAAGCTGTTTTTAAAACTTATTTTAAAATACAAAGTTTTAAAATAATGCTATTTTAAAAATATCCTCTGTAGTGTCTGAAAGCAATTTGTCAGAGCCTTATAGTACTATATCAGATTCTCAAAGCAGCAGCTGATGATTTGGTCATCTATGCCGTTGGTTTGGTACGTTTCAACATGTAGAAGGGAATCAATAAAATAATATGATCCTTCTGGAAGGATTACAGAAATAAGATATTTTCTTTGGGACACTGGCGGTTTAGATACAGAGTTTTTTGACTTATGAAGTCTCATCTTTCTCTTTGTTTTTCCTTATTGTTAGATAACTTAAAATAAATCTGATCCTACCCTTTCCTAAGGAAGTTTAGAACGTACACACCCCCCACCAGCAGCTCTGGAGCTGTTCTGTGGCCTAGCGGGGGCCTGCCTCTGAGTTTTGTGTACCAAGCTTGACTGGCGAGCAGAATTTCAAATGTAGTGTATGTAGAGCTGCTTTTGCTTGTTCAGGGGTAATACTGCACCAGTTCAAAGAAGGAAATGAAATGCTGGTGTTTATGAACACTCAATGAAAATAAAGCATACACAGAAATGGAGTATTCAACATAGAATCAAATGTGAGTAAGAACAGTGGGGAAGCCTTGATAAGAAAAAAGGGGGGTATTTTTATTTTAGGCAGCTATTTGAATTAAGTAAATGATGAAACTGAACTACTTAGGGAGGTCTGTCATTTTATCGTTTGTGTAACTTTTGTATGATATGGCACTTTGATATTTCTGAGTAAGATTTGTTTCAGTTGAACGATGAGAGAGTTCTGTAAAGTTTAGAAAGAAAATGTTGAATGGGGAGCAAGAGGGAAGAATCAAACCAAGAATTTGCTAGGTGACCATGTGTGAAATGGTGGAAGGCAGTTTCTGGCTTGATGTGTTTGACAGAGTTTGTAGTTGTCCAGGATGGAATGAACTGACTCAGGACGCTTTTTCAGTCCCACCTGCCATAGACTGAATGCTTTTCTCATTTTGCGGCAAAAGAGAGAGAGGATGTGGCAGCACTTGCGTTTCTGAGACAGTCTAAGTTCCTTTTTTGAGGAAGCCTTGACTTCTCACTATATGAGACTAAAGTTCTGTTGGGGCAAGTAGGGAAAGATTATAGGTAATTAAAGTTGTGCTTGCGCTTCTTCTGAAAATAAAGAACCAACTTAAATTTGTTTTCTCTAGGGCACTTGCCACCTTCTCTGTGTTTTGATTTCACAGATGTTGTTCCTTTTGTTACGGTTTTATGTAAGTTTTCTGACCTTTCTTAGCTGACAATCAAAGCGTAAGTCACAAAATGGATCATTGTCAGGCCTGGCAAGTGTAAGGTTATACAAAGTCTCCACATTAGCTAATGGAATAACTAATAGCAACAGTAGGTTTCTTCTCCATTGACTAGAATGAGTCCAGATTAAACTTATGTTATAAGGAAGTTTCATTACAAAAGTGAGATTCAAGAATCCTGAATCTTTCCTGACTGGGGGCATGTGTTCAGCAAGTCCGCTGACCTTGATAAGTCCATTCCTTTACCTCAAGCTTCTCTGATCCCTTGTTGCCTTGACATAGTCCTGTATTACTCTTGAGTCTTATGTCACGGTTCAAGTGAGGAGCTGTGTCCCATCTTCTCTTGAATCTCATTGACACAGAGCCTGGGAGGGGGAAGAGAGGCGCTCCTCAGCCTTCTTGATCCTTCCAACCCTCATTATTCTGTTTTCCGTTTTTGTTTTAAGCTGGCATTTTAAATTAGCTTTCGGTCTTCAATTGTGACTTACAATTGGCAAGAAACCTTTTCTGCATAAAATACCAGTATTTGCTTAACTATTAAGTATACTAGCAAAAAAAACCAAAAAGCCTTTCTTTAGAGAGGTGTTTTGTGGGAGGTAGTGAGACACTAAGTTGTTCAGATGCGTATCAGCTGAATAGCTGTTATTAAAATCTCTGCAGCAAATTACTAAAACATTAAATTTTTCAAGTGGAACTTCTGTTATATAAATAACCTTTGGAAGACGAGCGTTCCCATATAATGAGTCATTGCACAAAGTTGTGTCTGCTACACCCTGATGTAACTACAAAATTCTCCTTAGGAGTTGAAAATTTGAAACAGGGCTAAGGGTTTTCAGCTGAAGCAGTCTAGAATTATGTACCATGAAGCTGTTAGTAGAAATATGAAACTAGTTTTACTTGGCTGAAAATAACTGTCATATGACTGACAAGCATTACATTGTCATTTGGCTGTCCTTATCATATAGCAGCATGGGTCAGGTTTACATTAGTTCAGTTGCAAGCACTTTCACCTGAGAGATATGTATTTGTGATGTAAATTGCATACCCTTTTGCATCTGTTTTAATGAAGACTTTAATTGGGCGAGTCTGGTACAGACTCTAGCACTGTTATTTTCATAACCTTTGTTTGCATTCCTTTGGTTAGATACTGGCTCACTTGAGCTATCCAAACCAACTGAAATAGTTTCCTTCAGGGAGATTTTGAAAAGTGTAACATCAAATGCAAAATTAAATATATTGACAATCCATTGTCTCGTATTCCACTGCTGTCTACCTTAAAAGAAAGGTGGGAAGAAAGAGGGTGAATCTCTTAAAATGCATTGTCTTCCTGTTTCATTTTTAAAAGTAACCACAAGGTATGTTGCAGCATGAAGGTAGCTGTAAAACCTTAATTGTTCCGATTTGAATTAGTTGTGCAGTATTGCCATCACGCGTCTGCTCTTAAAGTTTGTGAGTGTTCATTTTTAAAACAGTTTACTAAAAAAAGATTGATTGTGAGGGGGGACTCAAATGGAACTTACCAGCTCAGGAAGGCTCATAGTTTGCTTTATATTTTAGCATTATTACTGCTTCTTTGTAATACATGGTTCTTTGTGCCTTATTTTAGATCGGCATAGCTTAATATTAAAAAAGAAAAAAGGTATCTGTGCTTTCTCAGATGTCTTTCTTCACATAGCATACTCTGTAGACTGTTAACTTGATCAGCTTTGAACAGCAATAGTGAATAAATTTACAACTTCATGTCCAAAAACTCGACAAGAACTCTTGTGGCGTTCCGCAGGGAAGAGCGTTACAAGCCGTGCTCCGAGCTGCTCGTTGTGGTGCAGGCGTACAGAGCAACCTCTCAGGACTGGTTGGTAGTTAACAAGCGTGAGCTGTCTGCGTGTTTCAAGCAGGCCGTTAGTGTAATGAATGTATGATGCTTCAAACTGAGGAAATGTATTTTCTTAATTTGTTAGTATTTCCTAGTACACTAAGCTTACTGGTCCAGAACTTTGAAAAACTGTAATTTGTGTTGAGGCAAGTCTCTTCCCTTCTCCCCCAGTCTATTAATTCATCTTGTTAATTGTTGAACGAGAATGCTGAATTCTCTTGTATGCGTGGCCAGGAAGTTGTCTTAGTCTAGTAATGAATTTTATGATGCAGACTAAATTTATATTTTAAAATGCTGTGTTCCTCACCCAATGACTTTCTCCTAAAATACTTGAACTAGAGAAAGAACACTTTTCCACCCACCCACCCGCTGCCAGTTAAATGTCAAATAGCAGCCAGGAAATGATAAGAGTGTGTTTCATGGGGGGAACAAAAAACCAGTGTTCAGTCATTTGATTTGTATGTATTATAAGCATATAATAGTGATTGATAAATTAGTTTAAATTGTAGTAGTTTCTTGTTCTCTATTTATTTGTGATACTCTTTATTTTTGTTTTTATTTCAAGGAAAGTACTCGGGCTTTTGAAACTGCTGGGTTTTGTTGGTTTTTTTTTTTTTTTGGGCGGGGGGGGGTTAGGGTGTGTCAGGTATGAGTACTGTGTTGATGTGAATGTGCCTAAGCTGTCTGTATTCCTTCAGTAAAATAAGTTTTCTTATTTCTGTCTTGTTCGTAAAAGTCTTTATAATGAGAACTAATTTTCTATTAAATTTGGCTATGTATAAAGCTTTTTAAAAAGTGTCATATAATATGTGCTTGTGCTATTTTCAGGTCTTAAGGTAGATGTATGATAACAGAAAACATTTGCCAACAATTGTTGTGTGTGGTTTTTTTTTTTTAGTTCCTCTGTGTTTTAAAAATGTGGCAATTATAGTCTAAAGTTTCTTTCCCGTATGTGTCCTATCCTTCATGAGTTCTCTACAGTAAATAACAAAAAATTTTACCAATCTGTTCACTTTGTTACTTTGATTTACCAAAAAGCCCAATGAAATTTTGGTCTTTTTTTTCCTTTTTAGTTCATTAGAGTAATCCTTTACACACAGAGCCATAGTAACAGCCTGAAAATAGATTTCATTAAAAAAAAAAAAACAAAAAAAAAACCCTACTTTTTTTTAACAAATCAGTTTGTTGTATATGAATACAAACTTTAATTTTACTATATGAGAAATTATGAACTACAAAAAGTGTTCTTTTAAAACAGTAATTCAGGATTAAGTGGTTTGCTTCTAGCACACAGGTGTTGTTATTGGCAGACCCACTTCCTTTATACTGAATTTTTTGGTTTTCTGGAACAACTAGAAGGAAGTCTCTTGTACTCACAACACCATGACAAAGCTGTCAATGGAAGTACAAGTGTATATAGATGAAATTAGGTATTTTTCCTCTTTTAAAAGTTGTTGTTTTGTTTTTCCCCTAGTGCTTCAACCTCCATTGGGTTTGGGGAGAGAGTGTGCACAGTGTTGTTCTGGATGTTATGCAGGAGTGGGTGGCAGTTTGTCTGGGGAGTTCTTGTTTGGTGTAGACAGGACCATTAAGGCCTAACGGACAATTATTGAAGATGTTCAAACATTTACCTGGGAAATGGGTAGTAGAAAAACTCTGTGGGATACTGGGGGACAGTCTGTTCATTCAGTCTGAAGACATTCAAACTCATCCTCGGTTCGAGTGACTCTGGTATTTGGGATGTAGACTATTTGGCAGATATTTTCTACAACTTTTTTTGAGAGTGAGAAGTGGAGGCATTTGGCCTGAAATTCTGCTAAAGGGATGGGAGTGATTGTAGCTTTTACTTAAAGTTGCTTTAAAGCATTTATCCTTGACTCAGTAACATTGATTCACATCTGTGTTCTCAGAGTGCAACCTGAAAAACTGTAGAATATAATTTATGCTTCAGTTTATTGAAAAGCAATATAAATGTATCCATTTGCCAGAGGGAGATTAGTTCATCAGTGTCCTTGAAACTAATGGGTTTTAAGCTCTGACAAATCACTTCGGAATTTCCTCTACTGTAAAGTTCAGATTCTTGATTCCCATCTAACACATAAGTTTCTAGTTTAGATGTAACATGTAAGAACTTGTAAGGTCATTTGCTTTCTTGCTTTAGATTTGCAGTGCTTGAGGAAGTGTTTTCCTCTTTTTGTCAACCCCAGTCGTCTTGTGGGTTTTCGTTTGTTCTGGTTTCTTCTTCCAGCGGTCAGTGATGAACTCCAGCTCTGCTTTCTGCTGCTATGATTGTTTGCATTGCCAGGCACATGGGAATAACATTCCTGTCTGTCATACTCCAGCAAAGAATGCGGTGTATAAGTGAAGCTGTTACACTGCGATCTCCCACTGAGCAAGTGAAATGGAGGAAACCTCTGATTTGGAGCAGCTCGGATTAGTCGATGACGTGGGATTTAAGATGTCACTATTTTAACAGAAAGTAAGTCTTTGAGCTTCTGAGGATAGAAGAGAACGTTGAGAATGAGACATTGGAATACTGGTCTCAAAAGACTGTTTTAATTTTTTTCCGACATAGTTTACAAGTCACTTTTGATTGCAGACATTTTCATAGGCAAATAGATCTTCAACTATTTAGTTAAAAGAAAAGTTGTGAATTTTATTTACTTTTTAAAAAGTCTGTTGTAGATGAATGTTAAGCTTACTGACTGTTTGATATCCTACCAGTTTTTTAAGTACTTTGAGTGGTCAGGACTGTATCAGATGTAGCAAATCGTATATAGCAACAAGAGTGGTGGATTTGATTTCAACATCCCTTTGTTGAAAAGAAATAAAATATTTTTTTTTCCTCAGAGGCTAGTTGTACATGGAAAAGCCTTTTATGAAATTCTTGAAAATACTTTTTTTTTTTCAGCTGGAATGATATAGTTGCAAATTAACTGCTATTTATGGAGATCTCTGAAATTATCTGTGGCATTTTACTTGAGGGGTTTGATTTTGTTTTAACTGTCATCACTGCATTCTTCTAAACTCAAGTGATATCTTTTGCAAGAAAGCTATTACATGTGATTAAGAGCTGCGTACATATTTTGGGCTGCTGAAAATATCCAACAGCTGTACTGGGATGGGATTCAGGCCTAAACCAACACAATCAACAGTAAAAGCCATAAAAAAAAAATAAATCTATTGCCAGTTAGCACACACAATGAAGTTTGCTGTAGCAAACTGAAATGTAGGTTCATCCCACTGAACTTGGGCACCTCATTTCAGTGATGTAAGTCTCTTCCTGCCATCTGTCTTTAGTCTGTGGGAAGGGATGAGCTGAATTTTTTTTGCAGGAGCTCCCTTTCCTCTGTATAGTAAGAACCTAGAGTAATGAGGTTGTAACTTCACTGCTACTTTTTACATGCTTAAATTTAGCAAGGAATAATGTGGGCCACGGCTGTTAGATTTTAATTAATACACATAGTAAATATTCTGTTGTAGAGCTCCTAAAAAAAAATATTAGCGCTGTGCAGCAGCATCTGTTGTAAATCTGCTGAGAGTTTAGAAGCTACCAGTGACTGGGCTGCCTGTAGTACTTGCTGCATGTGCACAGACACAAACTTCTTCAAGAGAAGTGCAGGCTAAGGAAGGGTCTGCTTAGGAGCAGTCAAATAAAGTGGTGTAGTTATTCTGGCATTGCCATAGGCAAGATTTCTTGAAGCTAAATTTTAGGAAACTGATTGACTAGGTGGCTGATTATTCGCAGTTCAGGCAGTTGTCTTATCATTGACAGAAATTTATTTTCACTCTTAGAATTCATACTCTGTTTGTTATTAGGCACAAGGTGTTTGATTTCCACCTAGAGCTAGAATTTGCTGAACCTGAATTTAGACATGTAAGTCTGAATTCATTGGAAATTTTCTTTATGATCAATATGGGCATCTCCAGAGGATTCTCTGACCATAGGAGAGATGTTTCAAGATGTCAGATGTATCTCTCCAGAGGCCCTTAGTTCTCTGTATTAGTGATAAAGCAGGTGTAGAGTGATTAGATTACTCTTGGACATGTAAAAGATAGAATTTTGAAAATCAGAGAAGACATTTGCAACTCCCTACTGATCACCAGTATTTGAATCTTTAAATTGTAAACCTTTGAAATAGCTGTGAAGCCATATATAGGTATAAAAGGTTGCTGAGATGTAAACAGAATCTTCCTGTTCTTGTAAACTGCAACCAGGATCTAGTGGGAATGATCTGATTGTCTCTGTTCCAGCTAGACACTGTGCCAGTATCCAAAGAGGGGTAGTAGGTGTGGATTAAAATGCATAAATGGTGAGCGTATCAGTTACAAGCAACTCAATCTTTAGAGACTTTATTGTGTGCTTAATGTAATGATTCAGTTGTAGGCAGTATGTTTATAAAGGGACTTACTACTGCTGTCATTAACTAAAGTAGTATTGACTTATCATGGCTATTTTTACTGCTAAATTGGGAAGTGGAAGAACATAGCCTGTTTGTAATGGTAAAGAATATTTGAGAGATTCCCCAAATGCTTGGGTCTCTTCAACACTGATGACAATCAGTAATACGAGAGAAGAGGTGACAGCTCTGTGCTGCATTTATAAAAGGAAAAATGTATTCAACTTTTCTTTCTTCCCTCTTGCTACTTCTCCATCCTGTCTATCAAACACCTAACAGTTCCAGCAGTCTAATGCTGGAATGTTCCTCCTCTGTGTCTAAGAAAATACCGAATCTTAATCACTCAGCTGCTTGCTACTCATCACTTTGAAGGGTGGTAACTGCCTTCATACAAGGGCTGGTTTCAGTTCTGGTTAAACATCTTCGTGCAAGCATTTCCTGAACGTAAGCCATGGCTGTGTGTATAGAATCAAGTTTTTGTTGTTCAGGTCAGCAACTATGCACACTTGTTAAGGAAGTAAATTACCTGGAAGTAAATTGATGGTATTATTGAAAATCTTTGGTGTGTACTCAAGATAGTAGTTTTTTCCACAGTTTATGGTTCCACTGAAGGACTGGGTTTGTAACTGCGTGTGCAAAAACCAGAGTATATTCTTTCAGAAAATACAGGAACTCCTCCTAAACATATGCAAATAAAGTAAGTGAATTTACATTAAAAACAGAGAAATTAGAATGGAGTATAATTTCAGATATATATGGCCAAATGTTAAACTTCCCAAACAACAGGAGAAGGCAGATTCTTCAGTTTCCACTGTTGTTTGAAAAAAAAATAGCTTAGCTTAGAAAGAGGATTTTTATTTTTTAGAGTTTAAGATCACTTTCTTTCCCCGCTTTTTAAGATGGAAAAACTGTTTAGCAGAGGCTGGAGAATGTTTTGATGGCAAGCATTGTAAGACGCTTATTTTGAAAGTTGATACCAGTGATGGTTTGCAGTTGTAACATGACAGAAAGTGTCTGTGTGTGCAGGAAACTGGAGTCTCAGGGGATGTTTCCTGGAACTAGGGTCTGCGAGAAATTGGTAAGGTGGGGCATTGCGAGCTGTTGACTGGCTTTTTATTTCTATTTAGTCATTTGTATTTTGCTGGTTTATGAAGATTTGCATGGAAGGACAAGTACTGAACAAATGCTGCTCTGTGGACAAGTCAAACGATCAACAGGACTGTCAAATATCTAGGTGTGTTTTAACTGAAACACTACAACATGTAGTAGTGTGGTGGAGAAAATATACTGTATGCCCTTTGCTCATTTACTGATTTGCTTCAATTCCACTTGAGAAGCTTCATCTTCCTTTTTGCTAAGCGTGGACTTTTATGGCAAACTCGGAGGTGCCTGGCAGGCAGTATTCATCTGTTTGTGGATGATCATAAATCTTGTAGTGCTGTGGATGGTGTCTTTTGGTACTGAATTTTATTTTTAGTGAAAATTATTGTACAGTTCTAGAGAAACACTGCAAGCACGCTTTGTCCTCCTTTCTGTGTGTAGTCTACATGTGAAATTGTTTGTTTCAATTTTGTACTATTTTCAATTAATATTGAGTTCGTCAGTGTCAATGTTAAATCTCAGTGCCCAACTATCAGTCTGTTTTTAATGTTGTATTTATCTTAGACACTGTATCCACATTCCAGGGCAAAACTGTATGTTGTGTCTAGCTGCTGAAGGATTCTTCCTCTGAGCCTACTGAATTCACAGGAGTTTGGCAGCTAATTTTACTTGGACCAGGATTTTATCCACTTTTCTAATTCCAGAATAAAAAAAAAAACCCCAAACTTTGTATTTATATATGAAAACCTACTGCTTTTGACCTTCACACATTTTTTTTTTTTCTGTTGCTGACTGCGTGGCTGATGGAAAACATTGGTCTTGTGGGAGATTTACAACTTGCTGGATGTTATACTGCACAGATGCCATACGTGGCAATCTGGTAGCATAAACATGCATGTTTTCCTCCAAGGGTGCAGTTTCAGTAGTATCCTTTCCTTCTGCAGGTTTGATTTAAGTACACTTAGTCTGCTTTTTCTGAAATAGCTTCTTGGATAAGAGGTGCTAAGCTGAGTCATGGGACAGATATTCCAGCTGAAAGATAGGCTGTCAAAACAGATCCACAATTTGTATGAATATGGGAATGCAAACTATGGGCACAGATTGAAATCACATTTATAAAACCTTTTCAGTATGTAATGAAAATACCTTTTCTACTTCAAAACCAAGTAGATCTTACTGGATGGGGATTTGGTAGGGATTTTTATTTATGTTGAACATGATATTCTGTCATTTTTTCCTCTAAAGTATCTTTTGTTGATAACATATAGAGTCAAGATAGTAAGACTGATATTTAAGGATGAGGATAATAGTTAATTTAGTTGGGAGGCAGTTTGGGTTTTGTTTCCACCTTGTAACTCAAACATGTGATGTAGCATACCTAAGTTTAGAAACTTGGTGTAGCAGGGAGTGCTTCAGTGTCTTTCCTTAAGCAACCCAGCCTACCTAAAACACACTGGAGCTGCCCTTCCTGGTCTGTACTGAAACGTAGAGGCAAACTCCGTGGTTTTAAGGTGGAGTTTATAAGCAGAAATAGAATAATGATGCCTGCAATTGCAGGGGACTGGAATTCAGTGGTCAGAGTGTTTTCCAGTTATGTATTTAATTGGTCTCATACTTTCAGCATGGTCCTGTGTGAGGATAAGGGCTACCCTAACATTCTAGAGTGTTAGTTTTGCCTTAAGTGAACTTAACTGATACAAGGGAATTTGTAAAATGGATTTTTTTTGTTGTTTTTTTAAGAGGCTGAGCACTTTTGAGGCAGAAGGGGTGAAGGAGGATGACAACAGCTGCTAAGGGTTACAGCCAGCCTTTGCAGAAGCTGACAGGGTGTTCAGGGAAGGATAACTCCGTAGTACTACTTTGTTTTTTCTTTTTCCTTAGACATCACTTCTGGTTGCTATGTTAGGTGGACCTTTGATCTCACCTCGTACAGAAGTTCATATGTTTTGTGTTGCCAATGGAATGTGTGATGTATTTTATGTATTTCTTTCTAACAAGTAACACCATATTGTATTCCGTGCTGAAATACAGTCCGTTGAGGGGGAACAAAAAAAAAAAAAACAAAATTGTTTTAGAGAGGATGGAAAACAAAGGTCATTGATCTTAAAAATTTTATTTGAAATATTGAGCATTATATAAGAATCTGGTTAAATTGGAAGAATGGAAGAACCAGAAAGTTATGGGGCTTTCCTCCCCGCCATTTGTTGTCACTACGTTAACTGAGACCGAAATTAAACATTTCCGCTCTTTTTGGTTTCACGTTATTAGAATGTTCTGCTTTCTGTTACTTTCTCAGCAGAGTTTTATAGTTTCAGAGAGTTTATTACTGAATGTTTACAGGTTCAACAAAACTGCCAGACAGTCTGTCTATACCCTTCATACTTTCTGTTTTTTAAATAGTAAGTTTCTAGTGTTTCAGCTTGAAATGATAGAGGGGGATTTTAAAATGCCTGTTATACCTTGAATGATTTCTGATTATGTTTAAAAAACATTTTCATACTAAGAATAAGCTCTGGCTGGATAGAGCTGGATGCGGTGCTAAGTTAACTGCTAAGTTAAACACTGCTGGTGTTGGGAGTCAGATTCAGTCAAAACATGAGTGTGCATAAATTTTCTTTTAGTGTAAGAACTAAGTAATAAGGATATAAGAACCAAATAATGAGCATATTCTACAGACTTCTTTGACTTCTTAGGATGCAGGTTAGCCCAGCTTGAGTTTACATGCTCTGAAACTGTATTGTAGCTTGAATGCCACAAAAAAACCTAAGTTCTCCATTTTGCTCTTTTGTATTTCAAATACAGATGTTAAGTTTGCTCACCCTCAAGCCAATAAAAAGTAAGCAAATTATATTTGTCTTGTTGGAGTTCACATAGATTTGTTACCAATGTATTGGGAGTTACAGGTTACATAAAAAAAAAAAAAAGGAAAGAAAAAGGTTAACCTATGAAGTTTGTGGTTTAGTACGTGGAGATGTTTTGTGCTAAAATGTGCACATTAAGTCATAGGAGATAATTTTGCTCTTCAGTAATCAGCTGCTGGTAAGCCAGTTAAAGACAGGAAAGGCCATTTAATCTGCCTGAGAAAGAGGACAGGCAGTCCTTCAGAAGGTGGTCAGTACTTCTTGAACACTTACATTTCTTGAAAATTGATGTCCATTTTAGTCTGCACAGAACGTCTGTGTGGTTCCCTTGGAGAGATTAGCAGTGAAATCTAGCGAGTGTTAGAGGAGCGAGATCTCCCTGGTGAAGGAACCTCAGCCTTAGTGAATCAGAGCTCCTGACTGCAGGGGTTAGTAAAGGGGGTAGTGGGTCAGTGGAGTGAAAGGAGAAGAAAGCTCCAATGTTTTGTCTAGATAGCAACAACAGCCATGGCTGACAGTTCGGTGCAGAGCTCAGCACTTCTTTTCATAGCTGTAGGCAATTCAAAGGATAGCAAGTTGTGCTGTGACACTGGTTGTATGAGCTGTTTTGAAAGCTAGTATTTAGCGGACAGGAGAGGAAAATTTTCCTTCTGTTAACCATCAAGTGAGCAAGACACTCTGGCATGCAGTGGAGTGGGAACGTGTCTGGATTCTCAAGGGAACTGAAAAGGAATTTGTTATACAGGCTTAAAAGTACAGAAAAAGTCATGTTTTTTGAAATGTGACACATTTAAAATAAGATGTTAATGCCTTTATAAAATTGTCAAAACCCAGAAGCTCAAATTTCAAGATATTAAGACCTTATTTGGGAAAGGAGGAGGAGGAATCAAATTACTTTTGAGAAGAAGAGTGAAGTCGATAACATGTCAGAAAGTAGTACTGTGCAAGATTTTTTTCAAGTGGTAAAATTCAGTGAGTCCTTACAGCTGTGGTTCATGCTATGCCTCTCAGCAGTTTAAACATTTAAAATCTGCCTCTCTGCTTTCAGTAATGATTGCAATAATTGTGAGAATTTGGAGATGTGCTGATTTGGAGATGTGCTAATTTGGACTGTCATGAAATATTTCATTTTGTAAACATTGGTTGTGCTAGGTGTCTATAACCTGGTGTGACAGCAAGACTTCAATGAATATAAATCCAGTTGTTGATATTTTGCTTGTGTAGAGTGTTATGCTCTTCAGTTTTTGATTTTTTTTTTTTTAACTCTACTTGTCCTGGCCTTTCATTGGACATAAGCATTTAAAAAATAATTGTTATTGCTGTGAATGCCCACTGAAGGTGAGACTGGAAAAGAGCATCCTGCTGTTACAACAGTTGACAGTGAATTCTGGTCTTCTGAATAATGTAGTAGTGTAGATAAAAGCACTATTGTAAGTGTGGATAGTAAGCAATCGAGATGTTAAACCAAAGTTCTTATGTTGCCTCACTGTAAGGAGCACTGTTGTAGTTCAGCCCCGATCGGACCAGACTACGCAGTCTCTCTCTCACTCCCCCCACCCTCCGAGAGAACAGGGAGAGAAAATATAAGGAAAAACGACTCGAGGTTTGAGATAAGGACAGGGAGAAATCCTTAAAGTTACCGTCACGGGCAAAACAGACTCGACTTGGAGAAAACTATTCATTTATTACTACAAACAGCAGGATAATGAGACAGAGAACAAGATAACCTCCCCCCACCCCTCCCTCTTCCCAAGCTTAACATTATCTCTACTACCTTCCCCCCCCGAGCGGCACAGGGGGGAAGAGGGAATGGGGGTTGCAGTCAGTTCATCATATGTTGTTTTACGCCGCTGCTTCATGGTCGGGGGAAGAACTCCTCACATTCCTCCCCTGCTCCGTTGTGGGGTCCCACCCACGGGCCACAGTCCTTTGTGGAACTGCTCCGGCGTGGGTCATCTCTTCCACGGGTGCAGTCTCTCCAGAACAGCTGTCCCAGCGGGCCCTCCACGGGCCACAGCTGCCTTCAGGCATCCACCTCCCCCGGTACGGGGTCCTTCACGCGCTCCAAGTGGATCTCTGCTCCTCCGTGGACCTCCACGGGCTGCAGGGGGACAACCTGCTCCACCATGGTCGTCACCACGAGTTGCAGAGGAATCTTGGCCAGGAGCCGCATTACTCCTCCCCCTCCTTCTGAACTGACCTTGGTGTCTGCAGCCGTTCCTCACAACAGGCTGGTAGATGTCTCTCAGGATCTTTTTTACATCTCATTCACTTCTCATCTCCTTTCCACTTCTTGCAGCTGGGCTGGACCAAGTCGGGCCCAGTCGGCTGCCTGGCGAGAGGCCAGAGGGTGAGGCCTGCAAGGCCCATGAGGCCTGCGCCTCCCCCTCTGCGCCTCTGCCCCTGCTCAGCTTCTTCACATCTTCTCTCCTCTCTCTTTTTTTTTTTTCTGTTTTCCCATTCTTAAATACGTTATCGCAGAGGCGTTATCACGGGACATTCTGCTACCAATCGGCTCGGCCTTGGCCAGCAGCAGGTCCGCCCTAGGCCTGGCCAAGTCCCGTGAACAAAGGGGAGCGACTTCTAGCAGTTTCCTACAGAAGCTACCACCTTAGGCCCCCCCTTACTAACAAAACCACGACAAGCACTCAACACCACTTTTGTTCCAGCTGACAATTTAGAAGAATGGTAAATGGTTGGATGCAGAATGCCTTGAAATATTTGTGTTGGGAGTCTTCCACTCCTTGTAAACTTGAAGATTGCTGTCTTTCAGTGAGTTTTTATTCTTGCTGGTTTCTGAATGATGGATATGAACTTCAATGGTGTCATTGAAGGATTGGCTTTTGGCAGGTCTGCCAGGCAGCAGACGCTAGTCGGGCATTGGGAAAATGTATATGCAGGTGACTTGTTATGTCTTGGTGGACTTGCGTGCTGAACATAGTGATGGTTTTAGTCCTTGCGTTGTCCAGTGATTCCATGAGCGCTTTTAAATTTAAATCCCTTTGTATGGAATATATAGGGTTTTTTATTATATTAAAGAATTTATATTAAAAAGTTAAAATAAAAAACCTAACCATGAAAGTGTGAGAAGCATAACTACATTTCCTCAGCCTATGTATTTATCATGATGAATTTTTTCTTGTAGAGAAAAATTAACGCAGGATTAATCATTTTATTTAGCAAAATTATGTTCTAAAGGATCTATTTCTTGTTTGCAATAACTTGTTTTGAGTCCTAGGAACAGTTTCTGTCAAATTTGACATACTGTGCCACATTGCTGAAGTTACCTGTTGGAAGTCTACCATAAGAAGCAGAGATCTTGTTTTAGATATGGTCCAGAAACCTTAATTAAATTCTGGAGAAAAATACTAACTAGGTGTGAAAAATGTCTCTTTCTGTGTCAGGATATTAATCTTATGTCAGAGGTTCTGCATGTGAATCCTACAGAAAGTGGAAACCATTAAAAGGTTCCTGCAACCTAATACCCCCATATACCTTCTAGCACTTTATTTTTTTTATTTTTTTTTTTAATACTGCCATATCCCAGACCAAACTGATCACTAAAAACTTATAATCCTTTTCCAACTGGAAGGTAGAAAAGAAGTGTGAACACAAGGATTTAGGAAAAATTACGGTATCATCTTAAACTACAGTGAGAATGAAGCAGTTTAATAGAATTGACTTCATCTCTGTATTGACGCCTGAGTTATGATATATAGTAGTAGTATACCAGTACTTGAAGATAATTCTGAAATTAGGCTGCGCTAGAAGATGAATCTGTGGTAGAGAACTGAAGGTTTCAAGTTTTCTGTTTAGAAGGAGGTAACAGATGAGCAAAGGAAAGCTACGTGGTTCCCTCTAGCAGACATAGTATGCTGTGCTTAGGGTAGGTTCTGCGTCCAGATACAACAGAAACCTGTGCCAATGTATTTCCAGTCTGGAAGGAACTTGTGTAACCACTAGTGGTAAAGCAAGGGATTTTTGTTTTATGTGGTGTTCTTCAGGTGATTAAGCCAGGATGCTTCTGGAAGTTAATGTTGCTCAGTTTTTAATTTCTAGGCTGAACAGTTTTCCTCGAGTTGGAGTTGCAAAGGCTGAGTGTCAGGGTAGAAGTAGGATTTCCCGGTTCCCTTACTTAGTAGCAGACTACTGTTCTGTCATTCTTCCAGAGCAGCTGCTTATAATGCCTATCCCAGAGGATTTTGTTATGGCAAGCTGCTGCTAAGTAGGAGGTTTCTGAGTAACTTTGTATTGCAGCATGCTTGCTCCATCTCTGCAAAAATAGCAGCACTTAGGCAAATTTTATGTAGTTTTTGTACTGGTGAGTCAAATTGCTGAAAAGTAACGCAGTTCTTGACAAGCCTCGCTGCCATTATGAGTGAAGCATATTTAACAGATGTTGAAGTGAAAGATATGCATAGAGAAAATGAAATTGTTGTGCTTTGTAATATCTCAGCATCTTTTCAGTTCTGAATTGCATGACTTGCCTCTGGGCTGCCTTTTCAGTATCAGAGCTCTGGAGCCTTTTCTAGGAAGGACTTTTCTTTGGCAAATACAGCATTATTTTGCGTTTTCAAATACATTGTTTGCTGTGGAAGTTAGGGGGAATGTCCAGGTGAGAGTATTCTGGTGGTATTGCAGGGCTGCAGAGGGATGGATTCTGAACCCTCAGCTGCCTTTTGCTAGGCTGCTACCAAAAATTGGAGGATTGTTAATTTTTTAAGTGCTGTTCCAGTGAATTCTGTAATGAGGAGGAAAACAGAAACTGCTTTCTCAGTTATAGTCTTATATATGTATTTTATATATGATATCTTTTTTAAAAATCTAAGGAAAGTAGTATCTTTGTATTATTTGAATGAGAAAGATAAGTCCATTTATGGTCATTGGTAAAATCCAAAAACGCATTAAATATTTTGAAATTAATTTTATATTTTAATTCTAGCACAGCAGAAGGGGTGGGTGTGAGATCCCTCTGTGTAGTTTGGGCTTGAGTTAAGTTCCACACTGTGAGTGTGGGCAGCAGTGGCTCTTCTTACCATTCTGCTACCATTTGCAGCGTTTTATGAAGAACCTGCTTTATGCTGGTTTAGCCTGACTTTACAAAACACAGCCTATGTGCTGTTAGTCATTTTCCTGGTCTCCCAGATACGGTATCTACAAATATACGTTAGGAAATACGTCCTGCAGGACATACACAGGATACTTCAGCATCCTAGTATGTGAGCTACTGTTTATTCCAGGTTTGAACTGGTCAGTAAATCATTAAGAAAGGGGAGAGGAACAGAGGTAACAGAAGGCTGCAACAAAATAAAACTTTCGGTATCATATGAAGAATTTCAGTTTTATTACTTGAGGTGTGTTAGTTGTTTTATAGTAGCTTTCCTGTGTTAGTATTGAAACCCCAAGGTGTTGAAAAGCCGTTTGTTTCATGCTTTCTGCAGGTGCCAGCTTGTTTTGTGTTTAATAGCCATGCTGTTGAAAGAATTATTTTTCACTTTGGTGCTCACAGGGACTCCGAAGCAGATAGCTTGTGAGGCAGTGGAGAATATGGTAGAGATCACAGTGGAAAATGTGTGCTGAATAGCCATCTGTAATTTGTTGTGGCAGCTCCTGCTGAACTGATAGTGGTGGCTCACGTGGGGTGACAGTGTTTGTGCTGGTAGAATGTTTTAGGAACGTTTGGTGGGACATCAAGTATGTGTTTCTAATGCAACTGTCATCTCTTAGGTGCAAAGCTAACTCAAAGGGCATGTAATTACTTTTTTTTTTTAAGGTTTATTTTGCTTTCCAATGTGTTGTCCAAGCACTTAAATGGCTTACATTCCAGTTTATAAATACATACAATCCTTAGCCTTGCTTGGCATTACAACTGTTTCTTCCATTTAGATAATGTTTCCATTTCTTCCAGTATTTCCATTTTATTTTCAGATTTTATAGTGATCAGAGAGCCACGGCAACGACTCTAAGGCCCTTCCTCACCTCCTTTATTTCTGTCTCTTACTTACTCTGTAGGTTTTTCATTTTGGTGTGGTTTTTTTTTTCCCCTCCTTTTAATTTAGTGATGTTTGTTTTGTGTTTGTTTGTGTATGGGCAATTACTATCAAAACCTGCACTGCTTATTTCATATAGCTTTTAATTTTAGGTTAGTTGTACTGATTTGTTCAGGTCTGTCTAACTGCCATTTTGTGAAACCCTGTGGGCTTTGATAGCCTGTGTGTTCAACAAAACTGATTTTCTGTATTCAGCCTGCTTCCAGGTCTTCCAGATGTTTCTGTTGGAAGACATTACATGTGGCACCCACCCCTAATGATGATCAGTGAAACTATTTCAGGAGTCCTTGCTTAATCCCCAGGCTGAAAACATACAGCATCTGTAATACTGAATATGAATTTTGCTGTGCAAAGGCTGATCATTTTAATATATTTAAGACTGTAAACACAAAATCCATGCCAAAGCATGCTAAACTGAATCAGATTACAAAAAAAAAAAAAAAGAATGGAAATAGCAGTTGTTTGTAAATTTAGTAGCAAGGGCCTGCGGTTAATTGCAGCGTTTTTCAGCAACCCTCATTATTAACAGTTTAACCTTCTCTTTCAGGAGCACTGAATCCTGCAGCAGTAAATATTTTATGTGGTTTTCCTTGTAATTCAGAAGATACGGGAGCGACAGTGTTTCTGGGGTTGGTAGGAGTTAGGGAAATGTCCAGGCTAACCCCGGAGCTGGGTTACTGGGGTAAGAGGAGGCGGCCTGGCTGCTCTGCTGTCCCTTCCACCCCCCCAACCTCCTGTTGCCCCTGGTCTGTGTCTGGGGAGAGGCCTCTTCGGAGGGGGCTGGGTGGCAGCAGGCTCTGCATCCCTTCCGCTGCAGAAAGGAGCAGATACTTCACTGGTGCCCCTCCTTCCTCCAGAGAGAGGGAGTTGCTGCCTGGAATACATGGGATTAATCCCTGCTCAGCTGTGTTTTACCTGAAGTGTCCTTAGGCCAAGCCTGCTTTACCGACTGGAGAGCACTGGAGTCTACAGAGAGCTGTTACATCGAGCTGGAGTTCTGCTGTATGGCGCTGTCCTGTTCTGTTCATGCTGGGATTCTTCATTTTTTTTTACCAAATTTCTCTGACCTTTTTGAGTTACAAGTGCAGTGAGTTTAGACAAATTAATCTAGCAGTTATAATCCAAAGGATAATTTAATTTTGGCATGTTTATTTTTTGCCACACCAGCTAGCTTTAGGCTTGGTAGTTAAATAACGGCTTAAGCTGTGTGTTCAGAGGGTGATTTAAAGCACCTAAGTTGGGCTTCTCTTCTGAATTTCCTTCTGTGGGATGCTCTCCCTCTCCACTGGTGACACATTAAGAGACTCTGAAGACTAATTGTGATACCCTTTTATATTTTTACATTTAAGCTGGACAAATATGCCTTTCATAGGGATGAGGGTTTTTGTATGTAATTTCAGCTTTCCAAAGTAAGCAGAAGGGATCCATATCTAATATAAGAGAGACTTATGAAATAACTGGAAAACTGTTTTCCTACTTAGTGACATTGTAACTGTATCAAGAAACTTGGTTATATTGTGTGACCTTATAATTAAATTCCTGGTGTAGCCTCTTTGAGATTTTTGTCTGGAGCAACAAATGATTAAACAGTGCAAATAGAAGAACCTGTACGTAAGTAATGCTGACTCAGACAGGTATCTGTTAAAAATGGCTATTATAACACGTTATTTTAAATGTAGTCTAAAATTGAATTCTTTATTCTTGAGGAGGAATAGAAGGGGGAAAAAAAGCCAATACACAGTGGTGTGGAGGTTTTGTTTGCTTTGATTTTTGTTTGTTGATTTGGTGGTTTTTTGTTTGTTTTTAAATCTAAACTGCTTTTATTGTTTCCTTTTCTTACTTTGCTATAATATGCAATTAATGAGAAAGTGATTGGTTTGTAGCAAAAAAAAAAAGGTTTGATTTTATGGACTACTCTGGTCAATAGCAGTAGTTTTGTACTTTCAGTGTAGGTGCCATGTTTGTTGCTTCAGTTCATGTGAATAATACTTGGGGTCAATGTATTGCGTTAATCACAATCGTTAAATAGGAGTTAAATATAACAAAGGTTGACTGATAAATAGCTTTAAGGATGGAGAAGGCTACAAAGATGATTTGAAAAAAGATAAGTGGTTTACAGTGAGAGGATCAGTGAATAATAACAACTACTCTGCAATTTGTATTTTAAAGTAGATTATTAATACGTGTAACTGGTGCAGAGAGCAGTGCACCATTACTTCCAGAAGGGTGTTGTAACTTCGTTCTGTCTGATTTTTCTTGTCAGTGCTTTTTCTAGTGACATTTATTCAGAAATATGAAACCTCCCATATGTGAAAGAAGAATTCTATTTAAAGCAGCAATATTATTGTTTGTGCTTTGAAACTCATGTGATTTCATTTGCTGATTACTGTTTCACAGTTGAAAATTTCCTACCACTCCTTAGTCCATGAGATTTGAGTTTAACGGTTATTGTTCTTTGTCTAGCCTTGTTTCCCTAGAAAGATGCAGATGATCATCTGGGCAGAAAACTGAGTTAATTTAGCCAATATGAATACTGTATATAGAGAGTTCGAATAATAAAATAATTGTGGATAAGAAATATTTCTGCTGTTACTGCTGAAATAGGAGCTTGTTAGTGGTTTTCTTTTGTCCCTGTTTTGTTTTATTATTTTCCAGGACAGAACAAGGAACTGCATTCCTTGGGCTTTTTCTGGTATTTTATTGATCATTACAAAAAAAAATAATGTGTTCTGAATTGAGTTTTTGGGAGTGCAGGATCTGGACACATCAGAAATAGGAAGTAAACATGAGAGTTGTTTAGAGCTGAGCACAAGCAGTAGTGTGAGAAAGCTAAATCATATATTTTTAATGTGCGGAAATGCTTCTTTTGAGCACTTCCAAGTATTTCACAGTATAACTTTTAATATTAGAACATTCCTGGAACATGTAATATTATGTTTTTGGTGTTGAACATGGTTGTTAGGGTATTTCTTGCAACAGTTCTCCCTAGTTATACTTTCCTTTGAATAATGAATAACTACACCGAGTGGCTGAAATGACACAGTACTTAACCAAACCTGCATGAGTAATTTAATAACAGAAATGAAGTGGAAAATGCTTTTAGTCTTTGACTGTCTTTGCTGAAATCTTGGCTTCTGCCAAGATACGATGTTCCCATTAATATTAGTCTCATAAAGCAGGCTAAAAATGTGTGGAATTAATAGACTGAGAAAGGTTTATGCCTTGTTTTCAGCCTATCTGGTTGTGAAGCATCTAAAGACTAAATAAAGCTCAACCTTTGATTCAAGGTTGACTGGATTAAAAATTTCCGAATCTTGAAGATGGCAGATTGTATTTTCTTCTCTCTGGTTTTGATTTCAGAATAGACAGTGAATACAACTGAATTATGGTTAAAAGTGGAGCAAGTGGAAAACCAAGGATGGAAAAGGGATGAGAAGCAGGAATGGAAGATGTAATTAATTACATTATTTGTTTTCTGTTAATAAGTGCAACTGTAGAAGTAAACTAGCCTTATATAATTAAGTGTTGACCTAGTACTAACTCAAATAACGGTAGGAGCATGATAGGTGTGCCACAGTAAAGGAGAAGTAATTCTTAAATCTCTGGAAAAATTAAGAACCATGTCCTGTTAAGCAAGGTTGTAAAGTCTGTAGAGTAGATAAAATTCAAAATTAATAAGTTAGCATGTACAGCTAGATACTAGGCTTTGTGGCCTTTTAGTTGTTTCCCACCCTATCTCAGGTGATTGTGCGTAATTTGGGACTGAATGTGAAGGGTGCTTGGCAGGTGCAAGAGAGAGATGCTACCCATTGTATTCCAGTCAGATTTATTGACTGTCAGCCGCGTGCGTAGCGCAGGGAACATGACCTATGCCTTGGGGAGGGGAAGTTGGATTACTCTGTGGAGGAAGACTAATTTCATCTGGCCTGAGATTATATCTAGAATGGGAAGTCTTTCTCAGTCTAGTGTGGCTCTCCTGTTCATGTCAGCTGGATACTTGTATAAAAGATTAAAAATGAATTTTGAACGTGGTAACTCTGTTATGTCTTGTGTTATTCACAGCAGACAGGTTTACTTTTGGTGTTCTCATGGATTTTCTTTTTTTTTTTTTTTTTTTTTTCCTCATTTATGTGTTTAAGTTGTTGTTTCTTCTTAATTTATTTTGTTGCTGTTCTTTCCAATGTGTTCTCCCCTGTGTTGAACAGCTCTTGAGTTCCCACCCTGTGAACATCACTGATTGCTCTGCTAAGCAAATCAGAATGAAATATTCATGTTGATCCAACATCCTACTTAAGAGATAAGTAATTATAGAGAATTAGCACATTTTCGGTTTGCAGATTCAGAAGGCAAATATTTTAGGAAAAAGCTGAAAAAGTTACTTATTAGCATTAGGGTTAACATAGCATGCATTCTTTTTGTTCCTTTCACTTTTTGACAACTGGAAGCAACTTGAGAACCCTGCAGACAACAATTGCATGTAAACTCTGTTCAGCTATAAATTAATGTACGTGCAGTAACTGCTTGTGTTGTTACAAGTGCAAAAAAAAAAAAAAGAGTATTTTTTGGTTTTTTTAAGAAACAAATCTCCATCCACCCCTCTAAATACAGACTTCTGACATTCTACCCACCATAATTTTCTAGGAAATTGATTCTAAATAAATAAAATGTAATAATATGGTTCCAAAACTGCTCCATCTGTTATTAATAATTCTATTTTTTTAATTCACTAAGTAAAATAAATCCGACTGAATGTTTTTGTTACAGTCAAGCAGATCGTCAGTCGTTCTTGTGCTACTTGTAATGGTTTTGATAGATATGTGATATGCTTGAAGAAAGTAATTTGAAAAAGATGCCAAGAGCTTCTCTTTTGACGGTGGAAGACAGCAGTAGTTGTAATTCTTTAAGAATCTGTAAAATGTACGACTTAGTTGTGAACCTGGGAATGTTGAGAGACAAGCAGACCGGAGAAATAACTGACAATATTGATTACGTTGTAGGAGCCAGTCCTCCAGCATAGCTAAAACATGGGTGCTTAGATGGAATTAAGGACTTCTCTGAAGGTAACTTGAGTATATTCAAGAATATGATAGTGCTGATTGTTAATGGAAGAATTTAATAAAAACTAGACAAATCATTAAGGAGGTTTGCTTTCAAATCCAGCTTGGTGAAAATACAGTTTAAAAAGTTTGTATTTTACTGACTGTTCACATTTGGGATATTATGCATAATAGAAATAACCAGTAGGCACTGCTGTTAAAAGCAGTGGTACAAGCTGTTATGCTATGAAGAGATTAAAACTTCGCAATTCAGTTGAGACATTGCTTCACGAAAGTCAGTATATGTAGGTCACGGATTTTTAGTGTGTTCAAAGGCGCTTTGTGTTTCAGAAGCGTGATCTGCATCTCGTTGTAGAAGCTGTTAGTTTCTAAAGAAATGTTTCTAGGAAACTCTGCTTCTGCTGAACTGCTTCAGGTTTGGTGGTTTTTGTTTTGTGTATGTGTGTAAGATGTAAAGCTACTAACCACGCTCTCCTACGCTGTCTAGAAAACTGCATCTGTTCTTCCAGCGTTTGATTGGTGTTTTCCTGTTGTGATGGGTACTTTTCATCTCGTGTATATACTGTCATCCTTCTGTCTCTTACTGGTTTCTACAGTTGTTTAAGGAAAGAAAGCACTACAAGTACCTTTTGGAGGGCTGTTGGCGGAGCTTAAATCCATATTCCTGAGCTTCAGCTTCACTGCTTAAACATTTCTAGCTGTGATTTATTGATATTGCAAAAGATCTGGCAGGAGTGAAAGGATGTAGAAGTGCAGTCAGAGCTCTGGCAGTTGTGTGTCGTGTCAAGAGACATAGTAAAGGTAAATTTGGTTGACACTAGCTATGTCAGCTATGCTTATTATTTTCTTTTAGTTTGTTTATGGTGTTAAAGCAATAGTTTATTCCAGATGTCAATATTAAATATATGCTTGGAGTTGTATTTATATAGTTCAGAAATGAGTTTGTATTTTATCTGCTTGAGTTCTACTCCTGTCAAGAATGTTAACTATGTTGTTCACTGTATACATTACTCACAGGGAGATCCCTAAGATTTCCTGTATGATAAATGACTGGACATGATAAACTAAAAAGTATTTTGTATTTGCATTAATTTTTTTGTTTGCTTTTTTTTTTTAGGTCCATTTTCCAGACACAGAGAGGGCAGAATGGCTGAACAAGGTAAGGGTAGTCATTAGTATCGCTTCCAAATGAGGAGGGGAAGGAAGGAAATCTGTGATTAAAAAAAAAAAATTATGAGGCAAGGGTCTGAGAACAGAGTAGTTTTGATTTTCAGTGCTTTTTATACATTTTGAAGCTTCTGGTGGTTGATCCAGTTATTTGCAAGAAAGATTAAATCTATTTTCATGGTCTTGAAATTGTGAGTTTTGGAGAACGACTTTAAGTGGCATTAAAGTAATGACAGCTATAATTGTGTGGAAGTCATAGCAGCTGTAAACAGTCTTTTATGTTCTGCTTGTCTGGGACACTTTCCAGTTACTGTAGGTTCCTGACCTACAATCTAAAAATAAATCAGTTTTGCAGTTTTGATTTGCATGTGTGGTAACGTGAGATATAGATCTATGTAGCTTGGGTTTTTTTAAAATATTTTTCATTCAAAGAGCACAGAAGAATATGAGTTAATTAGAAAACAGTGAGAAAACATGAACAATATAGAATTTTCAGATATGACACTAAAATGCTGTATTTTTTATGGTTATAAACCTTACACATGTATTTAAGAAATGCACTTGACCAATTTTTTCTTATTCTTCTCTTTACATGCTAATAAACTTAACCATCTTCACCCTTCTCCGCAGCATTATCAGTGTTGAATGCATATGCATTCATGGGATAAAAGAAGAAAATTTTTTATATTATTTTTCTCCTCCTCCAGTGCTTTAGATTTGTGCAAATGTATACAACACAAAAATCGAGAATTGCAGAAAGCTTTCCTGTGTGTAAAAAGGAATCAGTTCTTAATGTCTGTAATGAACCGTATAGAAAACTTGTATGTTTAAAACTTTGTACAAAATTTCTTACATATGCCTTAAAGAATACTTTTTAGTTATGTGTGAAGTTGTGTTCCATGTAGTTGGAATTTTTTTTTTTTTCCTTCCCTTAGACTGTAAAACAGATGTGGCCTTTTATTTGCCAATTTATTGAGAAACTCTTCCGGGAGACCATAGAACCAGCAGTAAGAGGAGCAAACAACCACCTCAGTACCTTCAGTTTTACAAAGATTGATATTGGTCATCAGGTCAGTGTTTGGTGAAGGTTTTCTAAGCGGCTCTGTCTTATAGACTATTTTCATGTAACCTATTTAAACCTACATGGAACTATTTCTCGATGACACTTGGTGGTAAGCGTAACTTTGGTTTCTGTGTTAACATTAAAATGAAAATGTGTGTGGCTTTTTTAGCAGAGGTTTCTTTCTGTCTGCTTCAGAAATTTGCCTGAGGATTCAGGGAAAAATCAAAATATAGTAACTACTCATCATGTGAAGAGCTCATAGCAACATGATGTTAGAACTGTCCATGTAGTGCTTTATGTTAAGTGAGCAGGGGCTTAACACCCTCACTTTTAAGCCTTACTAATTTTAAGTAGGGTTTAAATTAGCTTCCACACCTCTGTATGCTTCTGCAGGTGAACAGAGTTACTCAAACATGGGAAACAGCTATTCTTACTTTATATTGCAGCCTTGGTTGAGTTGCAGCTTGTGAGCTGCGCAGCCCCAAAATCATTGGGAGTCTGACAGCAGTGAGATTTGTATTTTACTTATATTAATAAAAACATGTAAATAGAAATATGGCAATTTTTCCGTAAAGGAAAAACTCAAAATCTGACAGGAAGTGGTGCTAAATAAGGTCATTGATCATCCTTTACCACCTAGTATTGGATGAACATCTGAGTCTTGGGAAGGTTTGGTTGATATGTGTTGTTCCTGTGTGACTGACAAAGAGAGAGAGAGCACACTGAGTGTTTTAGAGAGAGATCGCAGAGTGGTATACATCAGCTTTTTGTGGGAATCCATTCCACATTCCATTCCATCCATTCCAAATAAATTCTACTTAAGGCAACTATATTTTTGTGAATTAAATTTAGCTTCTAGTTCTAGTTGCACAGGAAAGAATGCTTTATCTGGGAGTGTTAGACGTATACTAGTACAGAGAAAAGAGATGTTTATTAGCAGGAAAGGGAAAGCCTGATATTGAATCTTTGGCAGATTTTGAAATCTGGTGGTCTAAACCCAGGGTAATTGCAAGAAGGGTTGTGATTGAGTGGATCTTAGCAGGGTAATTTTCACCCTTGCAATAACATTTTGAGCTATATTGGTAGCTTTGTTTCAGACCTTTTAATATTGCTAGCTGTAAATTCTTAAATTTAGAAATGAATGTGCATATATTCACCTTTATTTCACAGTTAAGAGTTTAATATGGTATAGTTCACTAGAAGGATCCAACTTCTACTTGCTTCATTGTTTCAGCCTCTACGGATAAATGGTGTAAAAGTGTACACCGAAAATGTGGACAAAAGGCAGATAATCTTGGATCTTCAAATCAGGTAAACTTTATTATCATTTTACAATGATGCCCATGCTTTAGAATATATGCTTTTTTTTGTTTTATTTGGCAGTTATGTTGGCCTGAAAGGAGAAGAATTGCTTCATTACACGGACGTAGTTAGTTCTAATTGCATATAGATGCAGGAAGGAAATGCATGCTGTAAATAGCATTTATGTGAGGGAAATAGTATATCAGCTCTGTGTGACTGCATCGTTAAAGTAATGTTGGTTAATAAAAAAGTACTTTCCAAAGCTGAAGCACTATCTTTGATTGTTTGGGGTTTTGTTTTTGTTTTTCCTAATATATTGAAACTTTGCCATGAAGTCTAGTCTAGCCTAAAACTTAGGATAGAAGATGTTTGGGTTTTTTTTCCTTTTCTCAGTTAGTTAAATTTTTAAATAAACACAATATTAGAAAAAGAGAATGATAGCTACCGAAGTACTTGTATTCATGCCACTAACTAAAGTAAATCTATGTATTATTTAATGCCAGAGTGACTGTGCTTTGCTGCTTCAGGTTTCCTTGCCCTTTCATCATGACCTCTTTTATATAGGTTTATAAATAGATCTTCCCAGCATTTGCCAAAGTCTTTCTCAACACAATTTGCAGTTACAGAGTTTTTTGAAAGTTCAGTCAGTGAACCCAGGCATGTTTTTATATTTGACAATCATAGGTAAGTTTTACAGTGACTACTTTTGCCTGTTTGTAGCTTGTGGAAAGGCCAGATTTATCAGTCACTGATGATCCAGCAAAGAGCAGCGCTCTGTGTTTCTTGCTGCTTCCCTGGCAGCAACCAGAAGTGTTACTTCCCAGGCCTCTCAGCTTCTCTTTTTCAGAGTCGCTTCTAAAGTTTGAACTTGGTTTTTTCTTAATTTTGAGTTATTTATCTAAATCCCAGCTATGTTGAAACTGTACTGCTTCGTCAAAGCTGAGCCCTGGAGTGATGAGAGAAGATGCTACTGCATCCTTTCCTGGGTTTCAGAGGGGAGTGCGGGCTGTGTCTGTGAGCAGGGCCCAATCTTTATTGAATTGAATAACTTCATTTCTGTAAGAAAAAGACAGCTATCCAAATCAGGGATTGCTGCTTATTGACAGAATACAGCTTGTTTCACTGTTAGCCCTAATGGAGAAATTTTCCTTAGTTCTCTCTTTGTTGCCACTTCGATAGCAGTTGGTGAGAACAGCCCTTTAGACATAAGCCCTGGGAAACCAAATTTGCCAACTGCAATGGACACAGTGCAAATAAATTGGTTTTGAGAGTTTTGAGAATTATTTCCACAGGAGGAGAAGGTAAATCTAGTGTTTCTATTTTTCTTTTTTGTTCTCCTGCTCATCTTCATGAAGTAGGTTGGGACAGATAAATGTGAAAAGGACAAGGGATTTGTACAAAAATTTCAGGAATAATGTCCTCTTACCTAGACCCGAAGGAATCTTTACCCATATGTCTCATTGCATTACATTGCAACCTACTTAGAGAAGTGATAACAGCCAGAGTAGAATCCAGTTTAAAGGCTGAAATAAATTCCTGGAAGTGGTTTAAATAACAGTGATAGTGCTGCGTCAGTTGGGTGCCCATTTACCTTGCTGTTTCACCATTGTGGCTTCCTTTAGCCCTTTCTGCCATCGGTTGCTCATGACAGGATATATACATTTGCTTTGAACCTTCTATTCAGGACATTTAAGTAGCTTCAGTGTGTCTCCAGAGCACTATTTCAGTATTTCTTGCATCTTTCTTGAGTTTTTGTTTTGTTTTGTTTTGCTTTTAAGTTTAATTGCAAAAGGGATGTGTTTTGTTCTAGTTTTTTATTGTTTCTGCAAGGATATCGCATGTGTTATACTAATTGGTTCAGAATGTTTTCCAGAACCTTTTGAAACGGGACCTATGCATTGCTCAGGATCCAGTTAAGAACTTTACTCTTGTAAGAAGCTTGACAAGCTAATCCACAAAGCAGTCACTGGAAAATGTATTTAAAGATTGAATTTCAGGACCACGTTTGCAAAGGGAACACTTTACCTTTCTCTTACTTACTTTAGCTTTATGCTCAAAAGTTGTCAAAACTCATGTTACGATTTAAAACCCTAGTTTCTGGTGACAAATATTTTAACTACTTAAGCAAATGAAGATAAAGTCTAAATAAATTGTTAATAAATAGAAATCTTACATTTGCTGAAGTGCGTGAGTGTAGTAAACACTTGGAGAAAATCAAAAGGTTATGGATCAAGAGAAAAAAAGATAAACTCTGACAAATTACATGTGAACTGTAGCAAAGAAAGCCAAAAAATATTGAGATTGAGGAAATACTTGTTAATAGCATACAACTGTTTTTTTTCTCCTTCTTGTGACACAAAGAAATAGAGCCACTAAAAGAAAGTTGTAGGCTACAGATTTAAACACACAGAAGTATTTTTTTTCTTCCTGTAACATACTTGAATGAAGAAACTCGCTACCATTGGCAGAAGACAGATGTAAAAATGGGGTCAAAAGACCTTCTAAGGACCTTCTGAAAAATAATGAAGATAGTCCAAAGTACAGAATCACAGTTCATTGTAATCTGGGAAATATGTTTGTCCTATTCTTTGTTTGTTTGGGTTTTTTTACTCAGTATCTTCTGTAGGATACTGTGACTGTGCTTCTCCTGTGATTCAGTACAGCTGGTGTGAGACAAGACTGTCCTCATTAAATTATAATCTGTCTCAGTGATCTGTACATTACAGGGGTTATAAGTATTTCTGGGATATTATGATCTGAATGTTTAGAATTTGCTTACTAGGTGAGCTTTCAAGTTGTATGTTATGTTACAGTGGAGTTCTGTACGGCATTGACTGTTAATGGACCCAGCCAAATATCTTAGGGGATAAAACTGTGTTTAACTTTATTATAAAGTTAAAAGTTGTTGGCTTATTACCCTGAGATTCAGTTTGTTAGTATTTTTACTTCAATTTGTCATCATGTTACTATGGATTTTCACAGGAGCATACTGCTTCCCAGATCCATAACACAGATAGTTCTGATGCTACAGAGTGCCAAGGTTGAGGTTTCAGTTGCAGGTTCTAATTGACCTTGCTCCTCCGTGTCATGTTGTTATGCAATTATATATGTGTGTGTGTGTATTTTTGTATGTATCTACTATCTCTATATATAGTTTGATAGGTAAAAATAGAAATGACACTGTTTTAAATTGTGTATTTAAAATTATATACCTATTTTTAAACTGTACAGTCACACTACGTTCTTTCCAGGGAAAGCAATGATCACCTTCCTTTCACACAGACCCCTGTCATGTTCTTGTCCTTCCAGTTCCCCAAACTGGTCAATGTACCAAAATGATTCTACATAGTGTTATCTTTTGAATAATCTGAAATAAATTCCAGTGTTGGATATTTACAAGAATGTCTCGGTACTACTGTTTACTGCTGTTTAAGGGATTGATAAGATTTGCATTTGCTTGAAATGCCATAGACAGCGCTGTCACACACAGAGTGCAGGAGGTTATGGATGGTTTGAATAACGAATATCCCAAATGCAGCAATTTTCACCTTCATTTTCTTTTGATAGTACCTTGTGGCCATCAGTTGTTAGCGGGGAGGGGGCTGGGGTCCTGCTTTTACTGTGCGAGTAATTTACTTTATGTTGACTTGATCCTAAAATGGCCCCATGAGGAAAGCAACTCCATTTTGTTTATGATTTCCCAGACATTTCTGTAATGAGATTCCATCAGACTCCTAAACACAGCTGAACAGTTTTTCACTGTGCAGGCCGGGTCTGAGAAACCTAACGTGAGGAAGCCTGGGCTCTGCTGCAGAATCTGGAACAGGATGCTCTGTAGAGGAAACACTTTTTTTTTTTTTTTCCTTCCCTCTCGGTGTCTAGCTTTAAGCTGCCTCATCTCCTCCCCACTTAGTTCCTTCATCCATTTTCTTTAACTGGACAGTCTATTCAGAAAGCTCTTCAGATATCGTTTGTCCTTTCATTATAACCCAGTCTGCTTGTCCAACCAGTCTCTCCCTAGATGTAGCTTGGTATCCAGCTGTTTGGTTTTTGGTTTTAGCTCTCATTCTGTAGAATCATTGACCAATTCCCTTGCTAAATCAGTCTCAAACTTTCTTCCTAAATTCCTTGAGAGTCAGAATTAGTTTGTTTTCAGATTCAGCGTCACTCGCAGCAGCAGCAGTTCTTGGAAAAGATCTGCTCAACTCTGCTGGTGCATGCTTGACCTGCATGGAACTTCAGGAAGAGCAGCTGCTAAAATCTGAGACTGAGTTGTATGCAAATAATCTTTTAGCCTTATAGCATGGGCAGAATAGATGGGGCTTGTTTTACCATCTTCTACAAATCTCTCTCTGAGATACAGGGGAGCACCTGCAAAATTTCAAGCCCTTGACAGCGCATCCCATTTTTGGGGACATAAGAGCTGTTCAGGGAAAAACTTTTAATATCTTGTTTTCTGTTCTGCTTCCTGACATCTCGCTCCCTTCAGAAAGGATTTAACTGTTTTTGGCTTAAACCTTGCTGAGTGGAACATCCAGCTCAGCATGCCTGGCTTATTGAATTTCTAAATATGACTGGTTTTGCAAGTCTCTGAATATTTCAGACAAATTTGATTTTTAGCAAAATAACCGTCTCTGTCTAGTGCTTGTCATTATTATATCAGATGAGAGTGGATTTGGGTACATAGACCTGTGTAGAGCTTTCCTGAAATGAAGTGTGAATTCTGTGTCTGTTATTTCCCAAAAGTAAGGCCACTTGTGTGTTTTCTCTTATGTATGCTTCTGGAGATGATAACATACCTCTGTGCTAATTTGAATGATTTTTATGACAGTGATGAAGGGGAAGTTGAAGTTTTGAAGGGAATATAATTTTTTAACAATCTTGACTTTGTTTATGTTGTAATGTTTTAACATGCTTTTTTTTTTTTGTGTATAAACTGAGATACAAAATATATTGTCATGACAGTGCAAAACAGAACCAACAGTGTATTGCAGTTTAGTCCATAAAAATGAAATGTATGATTTTTTTTTTGTTTTAGTTTTGTTGGAAACTGTGAAATCGATTTGGAGATCAAGAGATACTTCTGCAGAGCTGGAGTGAAAAGTATACAGGTGAAATTCATTTTTTTTTTTCCTTTTGATTTTGATAACGAGTCATCACTGAATCATTATTTTCTGATGAAATAGCTTATGAGAACCACTAATTGTGTATTTTGTTGCTTACTATTTTTTTCTCAGTTGCATAATATTGATATTGCCTAATATTTTCAGTAATATGACTTAGCTGAAAGGGTAAATTCCTTTCAGATGTAGAATTGTTTTAAATGTGTAATGTTTCCTACTGGAAAAGGTGGAGATAAGTTTCACATGAAGGCAATGTTCCTGTGATGTGTAGGTTCGTAAAGGGAGCATGGAGCTTAGTTTTATTTATTATTTCAGTGTTAGATACAATTGTTAGTTTAGATGCATTTATTATTGGTAGCCTTACCTTCTGATATTGTTTCTCAAATTTCCTTAACTTTCTGATAAGACCTCTCTTTCTAATGAGGAAAAATAGTATGGGGTTTTTTTTGTGTGTGTGAGTGTCTTGACATACCTATAAATGTTTACGTACTTTTGTTTTAGTATCTGTGGATGCCATTATATTGGTTTGTGCCACATTTGTTTACATTGAGCTGTATAATCTACTTCATATTTTTATCAAAATTACCACTAACGCAGCACAACATCATGTAGATGAATGTAACTATTTAGTGTCCATGTTAAATTTTTTTTGGATGACACATAAAGCTATATATATAAAATTCTTCCATAATCAAGAATTTAATGAATTAGAAGTGAGCGTTGCCAGTGAATAAATTTCATTTAAAACTTGAACTAATGTCAATTCCATTGCCTGTTTTTCCTCTCCTTCGTCAGATCCATGGCACTATGAGGGTTATCCTGGAACCACTGATTGGAGACATGCCCCTAATTGGAGCACTGTCCCTTTTTTTCCTTAGGAAACCTGTAAGTACTTTTATCTCTCTTTCTAATCTTTTTAGAGTGCTGATGACTAATCAGAAAACAGTGGAGCAAGAATTACGCAGCAAAAGGAAAGAATTTGGGAAATCACTACCATTTAGTTGAACTCTCCCAGAAAAATAGCAGACAAATATTATGACTACTAGAAGAAACCAAGATGAATAATAATTACCTTGGAATTATGAAGAGTGTTTTTTCAAAGCTGTCAAATTTTTCTTACAAGTCTTCTGGATGAGGGAAGATCAATAGATAACCATGTAGGTTGGTTGTAAAAAAGTTATTATTGCATTTCTCCTGACAGTCTGCAGGTGACCGTGGTCTAAATTAAAATTCCACAAGATCTGTGCAGGGTTGTTTTGAAAACCGTGTTGGTGTTACTACAAATTACAATCAGAATGAGTGTATTGAGATTGCCCACTATGATGATTGAAATTTTTATCCTAGGTAGCAGGTGGGCAATTTCTGTTACATTTACCAATGATTCAAGTATAAGAATGGGTGAAGCACAGAGTGAGGTGGAATTGGAATTCAAAACACTCATAACAGTAGCAGAAGTTGGAGGGAGAGCAAGTGTCATGTAATTAAATTGGAATATGTGCTAGGCCAAAGTGCACATTTGGGTAGGAATGACAGCGAAACAAAGGTAAGCCAATAAAGTCTTGCTGGTATGAAAATTGTCACTAGCCTGGCATGTGTAAACAAGAGGATAGCCCACAAGATCCTTTTGGTTTTAGGTCCAACACTTCAACAAAGATACTGACGAGGTTGAGAATGTCCAAAGGAAGGAGATGAGAGTAAACTTGACACTCAAGGACAGACCGAATGGATGGGAATTGTTTAGTTTAGAGAAGACCTAGGAGAACATGTTCTTCAAAAATGTGAAAGGCTCTTCCAGAAAAGAAACACGCAATCTATTCTACATGTTCATGGTGGATAGGATAACAAATAATTGCAGCGAAGAAGATTCAGGCTAGAGAAGGGGAGAGAGGGAAGGCCTGAATGGTAGCGGTAGTGAAGCACTGCAATAGGCTGCCTGGAGACACTGTGAATCTCTGTCACTGATGTCTCTTTAGAAGAGATTGGACCTGCATCCATTAGGACTGATGTAAGTATAGCTCTTCCAGAACCATTCACACAGGCCCTTGAGGATGTATGCAACCTAGTGAGTCTTGTGGAAGGTGAGATCCTGGGCATTCCAACTGACATTGCCTCGAAGGGCTGATCATGAATTAATAAGAGTCAAAATACTTCTTAGTAATTAAAAAAGGTTTTAATTTTAAGTAACATAGTATGTACAGACTGAAATGACTTCCAAGGTATTTGTATGGGATTCTTCTACGTTTTACCACCTTTTTTTGTAGAAGTAACTGATTTCTTTATCTAAATGAAACTTGATATACTTTAGGAATCTTTCCTAGGGTTCCCTGTTCTTTACTGCCCAAAAAACAATGAAAGAAATTTTTTGGCTCAGCCAATGTCAATTTGTATCATGGAGTCTGCTACCAAAATGATATGCATCCTTGCGGGATTCAATAACGCTGTAGTCATTCCAGACATATTTAAATTCTATTGAATTAAGAGAATTAAAGATAATGATTTTTAGCTCACTGAAGAGGAAGAAAGCTTCTGCTTCTGAGTAATTGGAACAAAATGAGTTAAGGAAAGTTTTCTGAGGCCACAAACTTATCTGAATTATGGCCTGTCACAAATTACCTGATAATTACTTTTCATGAGAAGCTGTGTTTTATATGACTGTCTTGCCTTTTCATGCTGAACTTAAATATGCTCTCTGAAAATACAGTAAGTGTGAACTTTGAAACTAATCTAGTTTTTGAAAGCTGGGAACCTGGGTGGTGTAGTCATACAACTTCAGTTCAACACTTTACATTAAAATGATAGATGTGTATCATTGAAGTTTGCACTAAGATAAGACTCAATAAACAGTGGATTGTTGCACCTTGGAGTGATTGTTTCTCTACAAAAGCTGTAGTCTAACTCTTACAGGTAACATTGGCTGACAAGCACCAGTATGTCCGTGGGTAACTTGGTGCAGCATTGGTAGAAGAACAGAAGATAGATATCAAATGTAATTTTCAGTGTCTGAAAATGAGTAATAAATACTCTATAGTTTTAATTGAATTAAATGTTATAAAATATGACAGTAATTCTAGTCTGGGTTTCGCTACTTCCAGGGAATTTCTTTTTTGATATAAAAATGCATCAAGAAATGTTCACAGATGTTGCAAAGTCCATACAACAATCTTTATTTTAGAAAAATATAAAGGAGAACATAATACACATTGCACACTTGCTGGTGGGAAATTCTCTGTATATGTGTGTGTAAGGCAGTTTCAGTGATTTGAAGTTTAATACTGCCATTGATCTGTAAGAGAGCTTAATAGAAAATGTGAGCATTATGGAAGTTCTTATGCTACATGGACTTCTTTAAAGAAATTAATTATTTCCATCTCTTCTTCTATTGGAAACTTTTGTTTCTTAGATACATTCTAATTAAACAGTGAAATGTGTGGTGTCAAGATTTAACAGTTTTAGACTATGCTAGGTCATAAATAACAAGTATATGAGTTTAGGCACTTTGAAGCAGGCTCAGATTGATCATCTTGGTTTCCTCAGTAGTCTGCAACACCAAAAAGTTGATCTGGTTTTCAAGGTTTGGGGAGTGGGAGTGAATTCTTTACTTCCAACAGCTTTAGAAGGTATGTGGTTGTTTTCTTCTTCAATTAAATCACATTCTTGTAACACAATCCTTTTGAACAAATGTACTATGATAAATTTTTGCTAACTTGTTAAAAAGATAAGTTTGTATGGGTGTTTGTGTGGCCTAGGAAAAACTTACGGTGTCATTTGCCTCATTTGTGTGGCTTATTTAATCTGTCTAGAGAAACCATACGTGCTTGAATAAAGGGAATCTAGACTTAAATCTTAGTAAAACATACAAGAATTTGGAAATGTTTTGTGGATAATTTAGTGATTTAATTTTTTTTCTTTTGGTAAAAGTGAAATAGCTCATGCAAAACTGTTAAAACATCATCGCTCTTATTTGGAAAGAGTTGGGGAAGTACGTCGGGATGAACCAAATTTGGATTTCCACACATTTCTCTGAAGTGAGCCTATAAACATTAGGAGACAGCTGCTTAAGTTTTATCTCATTTTTACCCTCAGATGGAGCAGTATGAGTGCAGGGTGTCTGTTAATCTTTATGGTTATACTAACAAACTAAGCAGGACCATGACAAGGGTTGAACACTGCCTTATGGCAGTCTGCACTGTGTAATTGTTAGCGTACTCTCTGATATTATTTTGCTATTTAGTGCTCTCCCAAACAGTTTACAGACTCAGTAGAGTGCCCAGCTCATTACAGGGATCATCCAATAAACATGTTAAATGCAAACACTCGATTTTAGAGGAGCAGGGAGAAGAGTTTAGCTATGTGGAGACACAGGCTTTACATTTTTTTATCTACAGGAGTGCACTCCTTCTGCAGAAGCCATTCTCCTGGCACGCTGGGTGCTGGAGCTGTGACCTGATGCAGTATGTCTGGACCACTTTCCTGGGGTGCCTCCTGCAACTGCTGCTTCTTTGTTGCTTTCTAGGGGAGAGGTAGGAAACCTGGCAGGGGATAGGGAGAGAAGGATCAGCAGCAGGCGTGCTCTTAAGCAGTTCCTGACACTTCCTCTGTTTCCCAGCATCGTGCTCTGGTAGCATTTGTCCAAACCTTTCATTTCTGGTACTCCCAGATACCTCCCCAGCCAGCTTTTAGCTCTGGTACCTATGCCCAATCCTTTATGTCTTTGATCCACTTGAAATGCCATGCATTTGCGAAGTGCTTAACTCGGACCACTTGCACCTGAGATATTAAACTGAATAGATACCAAATGAAACACCTCTCATTTGTGGTCAGTAGTTTTTTGAACTTTGGGAAAGACCTGGTCCAGAGCAGTTTTGTCTTTACTTCCTCTCCTGTGCCACTGCTTGACTTAGTGGGACAAAAAAGGATGGGAAGTAGACTGGAGTATGAAAATGAAGTCACCCCCACCCCAAAAATATTAAAGTTTTAAAATATTTAAAGTTTAAAGTTAAAATATTTAAAGTTTTTAATCCTCCTTTCATTTAAAAACTAAGCTAGTGGTCAAGGTCTGAGCAAACTTAAGAGTAGATTGTTAAAAAACTGTATCTTTGAATAAAGTTATTCAATAATTTTGACAGTTATACATAGATATTCAGTTTTTTCCAAGCAGACTTCTCTCCCCACTGCAGTGTGTCATCTTGGTGTTTATTTTTCTAACTTCTGTAGAAAAATGTAAAATAATGCTGCTTATAGCAATAACCAAATTCTGCCCTCTTACTAGGGAGCAAGTAGCTTCAGCCAAGGAAAGCTTTTCCTCAGTATTTTTGTTAGAAGAGGAGTTAGTTGGCAGCTAGCATTAGATTTTGTTCTCATATTTTCCAGTCTAAAGTAACTGGCAACAATTCCTCTTGCTCTGTATCATCTGTTTGCTGGCCTTAATGACTATATAAGGTAACACTGCCTAAATTAATAGTTCCAAACATACTTGTTTAATGAGTTTACCAGTCTCCTATTTCTGAGTAATGCATGGAGGTTTTGATGCTGCGAGACTTCTTACTTTATATGAAACTTTTAAAATACTGTATTTTGTTCTTGTTGTTGTGAAGAAGGTACTAAAAACTTCACCAGCTTATAAAATATGTCTAAGTATGTAAGAGATTTCAAGAGAGAGAAATACATGCATTCTGATGTTTTGAAGTAGTCTTTTAGATCTCTGAGCTTCAATGCTAGAGAGAAGTTAGCACTGTGTAAATAGTCAGGATTTGTAAGGTTTTTTGCATTACTTCTCATTGTGTTAACATTATGCGTATTTACCATGTATTCTGCTTCTCTAGGTGTAGTTACCTTTTACTTTTAAAACAAAATATCCCATAGTTAATTATTTTTAATTTTGGTTCAGTTACAGAAGTGTGCTTATAGCTATGTGCTTATAGCTGTACTGCAAATTGGTAATTTTTAAAATTCAGTGGCATACTTAATACTGACAGCATGTCCTAACCCAATCCTTCTCTCTTTTTTTTAAAAAACCTCACAAAACAGACACATGAAAATACCAGTGCTACTGTTCTAAAAAAACAATGGCTGGAAAACAGAATGCCTTCCAGGAAAAGTGGACAACTCTTCCAAAGATCTCATTTTGATATTCACGGTTTTGCCCTCTGCTTTCCAACTTGAGCACTGCTCTCCCTCTGCTCACTTTACAGACTGGTTCTGTCCTGTAGTTTTGATTTATTTAATATTGGTTTAGTTTTATTTATGACTTTGGAAAATTCAGTGCTGGATGTGACTTTCAAAATTATCAGTACTGATCAAAATTAGACTCAAAAGGAGTGCTTGCATCAAGAAGGAGTCCTAGTGACATGACTGGATAAAACCATAAAGTGGTTATGTAGAATGCAGAAGAATGTTGATTTGGTTTGCTTTTAGTTGATCAAAAATGCCTTCAGAACATACGAGCTTTGCTTCAAAACTTTTAAACCTTTTTTAAACGTGTTTGTGAAACAAATGGGTAAATTCTGAAATGTAGGTACTGTTATAGTATTTAAGAATTAGTCTGGTTGCTTATAAAGTGACAGTGATTTGCACTGTTACTTTGTATACTTGTAATTTGCTTACTTTTTTTTTATTTTCAATTTGGATAGCTTATGGGATGTTTTAAGGGCCATCACTGTTTATGCTTCCGCAGTACCCTATTCTTCTCTCCCTATGTCCTCTCATTCAGTGTTAGTGACTTCCTTCTACCAGTGTTGAAACTGCTGCTCCTGAAGAAAGCCAGGTGAGGGACATAAGCTGGCAGAATATTGAATACAACAAGAAGTGACTAGTTTCCTGTCCTTCAGATGTATTTTAGCATCTTGGTCTGGCTCACTAAGCAGTCAGGAGAGTGTCAGTAGTAGTATGAGGGTGGGAACCAAAATGCAGGACTGGTAGAAGGGTAGAAAGCCGTGGAAAGTAGAGGGCGTTGGCTTGAGCTGTGGCTTGGAGTAGTTGACACTATGGAGAATAGCAAGGTGCACTGGATTTTTGTAAGACCAACTGTGATCCTTAACTGGTGACCTTAACTCAAAAACTTGCCTGCTCTGTCTGTTACCCCCACAACTATATATCTTATCTCTGTAGCAATTGTCTCACTGAAATCTTTAGACAGTTACAACTGAGAAACTTACTACTGCTAAACACAGTTTCTGTGCAGAGATGTGCTGTATTTCCTATAGCAATGGTGAAAATCAGTGTGACTTCTACTTCTTATGGTATTGTATAGTCAAGCGTTGTTTGACGGGCTGAGTTTATTATGTGCTTACTGGGGAAATACACTGGATACTGTTACTTATTAAATTATTATAATAATGTTAGCACTTTAGCATTGTAGTGGTAATAGGCTGCGCTCTGCTAACAAACTACTTGTGCTGTGGTTCTGCGTGGCCATTCACAAGTAACAGAAGAGGGCATGTTAGTCCCCTTCTTATAATACATTTCTGAGAAATGCAACTTAGATGGAACTGTGTCATTGTGCCATGTAGCAGAGCTTAAATTTGTGCTGCAGAAATCTTCCACTTCCATAACTTGATTAGCAGGAAGTTTTTCATCAGCAGTTTAAAATACTTTGTGGCTTGTCTTCTGAGAGCTAGTAACGCTTGTGGCAGCCAAATGAAGCCACAAGGTTGGCAGTGTTTAGAAGCTGCCTTTTGTGCTGCTGTGAACTTCAGTTATGGCCCTGTATGTTCTACATTTCAGTACATCAGTACATTCTTTTCCCTTTGTGAAGGCATCTAGGGTGTTGAGAACAGCAAATATGTGAAAATGCTCATCAGTTTTTAGCCTACCTTTTCTAAAAGGCTACGGGGATGTTTATATATTTTGTAAAAACTCTTTCAATGTATGTGTTGCATTAGTTCTCAGTACAGAGCCTTGATAAGACACACATTTATTTGTTTTCAGGGAGGAAACATAATTTGTTTTCACTAATCTGAGCAGAGGAAGAGTTGAAAGAGCTTTGGGTAACATGACACATGTACTACTTCATCGGAAAATGTAACTGGTGTCTGAAATCCCACTCTAGGCCAGCCAGTAAGCGGGCTGGTAAGAGTCTATGCAAGGCATATCAGCTCTCTCAGTTGCAATGTGTTGTGGAAAGACATCACATCGTTTCTGGCTCCTGGCAGAGTTTCACTTGGTGACAAATCCTGAATGCAGTCTTTCCAGTGCCCTGTTAGTTCTGCCACAGAGAACCAGCTGGCATTCCCTGAAGTTAACTAAACTAAGAGAATTATACATTGCTCAAAGTGGTGACAGAGAAGAAAATGATACTGTTAAGCTATTTTGGATATTTATAGGCCAAAACTTTTCTTTAAGTATGGAATTTCTTTTTGTATTCAGGGCCTCATAAAATGATTCATCAGCTGTCAGTCGTGTGCTTGCTCTCTTTTTCTCCATAGGGCTCTTCAGTTTGTTAGCTTGGTGATGTTGCTTGAACTTACTGCAAGAACCGCAGGTTAGGGGGTCATCTTCTCCAGCATGGTAATACCCAAAATGTAGAGTGAAAATCCTTGTTATTTGGCTGAACTATGGCTGGAAAGACTCCCTCCTGCATATCAAGCAATACTGTAGATTTGACTGCTTTCTTCTCTCTCTATGTGAGTTGATCTGCTGTCAGTGCTATTTCCATACTACTGCAGGTATAAGCTTTTTTAAGCCTGAACTTAGTGTTGCTTTTTGTAAAACTCTTATTTTCTTATGTTACAAAAGATGTATCTTATGCTGAAGTCTGATTATGTTTGGAAGCCAAAAGTGCAGACTTGAAACAACCTTATTGAGAGGAATGTGGCGGTGGAGGGAGGAAGAACACCAAAACCAAAGACAAACATGGAAAAAAAAAATAACTTGTTACTAACAGCTGTGGACTAAGATTTATTACTCCTGGGCCTTTCTGCTAGAACTGGAAAGGAAGCACTGTGGTGGGCAAACATGGCAAATCTTGTCTTCAAGGAGGACTTACCTTCAAAGCCCAAATAGTGAAAGCTTAATTTATGCCAGGAGTTGGAAGGCTCATATTCCTTCCAAAACATTTCATTGCTTAAGATTTATTTGCAAAGCTTTTCTAATAATCCTATAAAGTGCTTAGCTTTAGTAATGTTTTTTAATTTCTTAGCTCCAACTTTGAATGGAAAAGGATTTGTCTTTAACATTTCTGAAATTTACCTCTGTCTTTGTATTTATTCCTGTAAAATAAGTGCATGACTAGATGTTTCTGATATTATATGTACTAATTGCATTTCTTGTCTAAATGACCACTCTTAGTAGCCATTTTTCAGTTTCTTTGTGTAATTATTTTTTACATGCTTCGTAGGTTAAGGATTGATGACAAAATTAACTGGTAACCTTATTTTTGAGAAGAGATGTGTAATAATTAAGGTGTTGATGGTCAGGTTGTACCATAGGCACTGCATGTGTTTCATATGCTGTATTCCAACCTTTTGAATGCTTTTTGGTCACATAAATTGAAAATCTTTCAGTTGTTATCTCATAGGATGTTCTTTGGGGTTTTTTTTTTTTTGTGTTGTGGAAGTTAATACTGAAACCACTGTGATATATTTCAGTCTGTTATAGGAGGTTTCTCAATGCTGAATTTCAACATGCATTATATTGCTCAATTAATTTAATTTGGTTAAGTCTGCTTAGGAGACAGAGCAGGGTTTTGCCATCTTAACTGGTGTATGCAATGTACTAATGTTCTGGTTTTATTTAGTGAGGGAGGGCCTAAGGTGGTAGCTTCTGTAGGAAACTGCTAGAAGTTGCTCCCCTTTGTTCAGTGGACTCGGCCGGGCCTAGGGTGGACCTGCTGCTGGCCAAGGCCGAGCCAATTGGTAGCAGAATGTTCCCTGATAACGCCTCTGTGATAACGTATTTAAGAAGGGGAAAACAGAAGAAAAAAAAAAAAGAAGATGTGAAGGAGCTGAGCAGGGGCAGAGGTGCAGAGGGGGAGGCGTGAGCCTTGTGGGCCTTGCAGGCCTCACTCTCTGGCCTCCCGCCGGGCGGCCGACTGGGCCCAACTCGGCCCGGCCCGGCTGCAGGAAGTGGAGAGGAGATGAGATGGATGATGTGAAGAGAACCTGAGAGGCGTCTGCCAGCCTGTTGTGAAGAATTTTTCTTGTGAGAAGAATGGCTGCAGACACCAAGGTCAGTGATGAAGGAGGGGGAGGAGTAATGCTGCTCCTGGCCAAGATTCCCCTGCAGCCCATGGTGAAGACCATGGTGGAGCAGGCTGTGCCCCTGCAGCCCATGGAGGCCCATGGAGGAGCAGAGATCCACCTGCAGCCCGTGGAGGACCCCTGTTGGAGCAGGCGGATGCCTGAAGGAGGCTGTGGCCTGTGGAGGGCCCACCCTGGGACAGCTGTTCTGGAGGGACTGCGCCCCGTGGAAGAGATGACCCAGGCCGGAGCAGTTTCACGAAGGACTGTGGCCCGTGGGAGGGACCCCACGATGGAGCAGGGGAGGAATGCGAGGAGTTCTTCCCCCAACGATGAAGCAGCAGGGTAAAACAATGTGTAATGAACTGACCACAACCCCCATTCCCTCTTCCCCTCTGTGCTGCTGGGCAGGGGGAGGGAGGTAGTAGAGATAATGTTAAGCCTGGGAAGAGGGAGGGGTGGGGGGAGTTTATCTTGTTCTTTGTCTCATTATCCTGCTGTTTTTAGTAATAAATGAATAGTTTTCGCCAAGTTGAGTCTGTTTTGCCCGTAACGGTAACACTAATGATCCTGTCCTTATCTCAAACCTCGAGCTTTTTTCCCTTATATTGTCTCCCCCTATTCTCTCAGAGAGTGGGGGGAGCAAGAGAGAAGCTGCGTAGTCTGGCCCTAACTGAGGCTGCAGTATGACAACTAAACAAAGCATGAAAAAATAAAAAGGAAATGCAAATACTTTCTAATTTTCTATGCATTCTGAAAACATCATTATGTAAAACTGTTGGTTGTAGTTTATCCCCACTTGGGACCAAGCTACACAGTCTCTCACTCACTCCCCCCACCCTCTGAGAGAATAGGGGGAGACAATATAAGGGAAAAAAAAAAGGCTCGAGGTTTGAGATAAGACAGGGAGAGATCCTTCAAGTTACCATTACGGGCAAAACAGACTCGACTTGGGGAAAATTATTTATTTATTATTATTATTAATAAAACAAAAAGCAGGATATGAGGAAGATAACAAAAACAATTTTCCCATACCCCTCCCTCTTCCCAGGCTTAACTTAATTTCAATTATCTCTACCTCCTGCCCATATTATGCATTTCAAGTACAATACTTTTTCTTGTATAAGGTAGGTTAGCCTTGTCTCACTAACAATAATCCCGCTAGTACTCTAAAGTAAAGTGGGCAAAACTAGTTTGAAATGAGATATCTTGAAAAAGACATTGAATACAAAATGGTACTGTAGCCAATGATATCTTCATGCTTTCACCTGAAGAATGGTGGTCAGCAGTCTCTCTACCGGGCTCTGTATGGTCTCTGTACAACTACTACTGGTAGTATTTTTCACTTGAGATTCCGACAGTCTGGTTTCAGATATAACAAATGTATATGAACAAGTACATGGCTTAAGCTGAATTTAATTACCCTCACATATGCATCTAGCTTGGTTATTTGTAGAGGGGGGTCATCTGAAACAGGACCTCTGACCTTCTGGAAACAGAACTAGATGAGATTCTCCCAAGATGGGGAAAGCTGGAAGCTTTCTGGCACAAGGAAGATGACTCCTATGCCGCTTGCGGACTTGGGACTGTGGAAGAGGTTCAGGGCCAGTGTAGCAGAGTAGAGGCTGGGAGCATCCCAGCCAGCAGAGCCTAAGCCCCACTGAAGCACCAGGAGGAGATGGTAGCTGATAGAACTGAGCAGCTCCCTGCTGCAGGGGACAGAGGGGGACAGCCATCCTGACCTGTTGTCTCGGGAGGTTTGCTACTTGCCTGGGCTATAGATTCGGGATGTTGTGAATGGTTAAAACTTGTCTGGCCCTCAGACTATTAACCCACTGCTACTTTTCCATGTGGGCACCAACACCATTTCTAGGAGAGATCTGGAAAACATCAAGTGTGACTACATGGTTCTGGGTGTGATTCAAAGGCACGGGGGCCCAAGGGGGGAATCTCAATCCTGCTGGTAAGGGAGAAGGGACAAGAAAGTTATAGGGAGTAGTCAGGATGGATTTATGAACAGGAAATCATGGTTAACCAATGGCCCAATGTGATAAGAAGGCTGGCTTGGTGGTTGAGGTGAGAACAATGAATGTTACTTATCTTGACTTCAGTAAAGCTTTTGATGCTGTCTTCCACAACATCCTCATAGGTAAACTGATAAAGTACGACCAGATAAGTGGACAATGAGCTTGACTGAAAAGTGGCTGAAATCTCAAGGCTCAGTGGGCTGTGGTTAGTGATATGAAGTCCAGCTAGAGGACAGTATGTAGTGGTATACTCCAGGGGTAAATATTGGAGCCAGCACATCTTGATGGCAGGACAGAGTGTGCCGTCAGCAAGTTTGCTTGCTTAAAACTGGAAGGAGTGGTCAATGCACCAGTTGCTGTTGTTCAGAGGGACTTTGACAAGCTGGAGAAATGTGCCAACAGCAATCTCTTGAAGTTCAGTAAAGGGAAATGAAAAGTCCTGTGCCTGGGGAGGAATAACCCCATGTACCAGGGCAGGCTGGGGGCTGACTGATGGGAAAGCAGCTTTGCAGAAGAAGATCTGGGGTTGTTCTGGTGGACAAAAAGGCGAGCAGAAGTCGGCAATGTGCCCGTATGGCAAAGGTGGCCAACTGCATCCTGGGCTGCACTAGGAAAAGCATTGCCCGCAGGTCAACAGTGGTGATGCTTCCCCTCTACACATCACTGGAGTGATGAGTCCGGTGTGGGACTCTCCAGTACAACAGAGACATGGACATGCTGGAATGAGTCCAGTGAAATGCCACAAACCTGGCTAAGGAACTGGAGCATCTGTCACGTGAGGAGAGGCTGCAAGAGCTGGGCTTGTTTAGCTTTGGGAAGAGAAGCTTTGAGGGGATCTTGTCAATGTATATAAATATCTAATGGGGGAAGTAAAGACCATGGAGACACACTCTTCTCTGGTTTCCAGTGACAGGACAACAGGACAGCTCTTTTGTCTGATGCTGTAATGACAGAATGAAAAATGGTTTTGACTTTCATTCATTCTTTCATAGTCTGGGAAACGTGAATATCCTGAAGGGTTTAGAAAATTGCATTTAGAAGCAGCAAGCTGATAAACTGTAATGATCTGTATAAAATTATAATTATTTTGTTCTACGTGCATTGGTTTCTAAGTGTTGAAATACAGCAGATCTCCGCTGGACTCCTTTTGGTCGATGGAGGTAGAGAGAAAACTTTTCAGTCACCCACTGGAGTTTGAGTTAGATGTCTGTGTTAGAGGAGTCTGTTTCTGTTTCTCTTCTGCCTATACAGAGACACGGGAGTGTAATACAGTCAAAGAAGGAAGCTAAGAAAAAACTTGCCATGATTTTTCTGAGTGAATTTCAGCAGGGAAAGTGCTAAATTTTAAGCATTCTATTAAAGTTTGTAGGTTTATTCACCCTTCTGAGTGGCGTAGTTAGGAAGATACTAACGTTATTCCTTCCATGGGACCAAATATTTGTTTTCTGTTGTAATATGTTCACAGACTCATAGAATAATTGAGGTTGGCAGGGACAGCTGGAAGTCATCTAGTCTGATCCTCTTGCTCAAGCAGGGCCACCTAGCTCAGGTTGGCCAGGACCATGCCGAGGTGGCTTTTGAGTATCTCCAAAGGTGGAGACTCCACAGCCTCTTTGGGCAACGTGTGGCAGTGCTCAGTGACCTTCACAGTAAAGTGTTTCCTGATTTTAGAGAGAACCTCTTGTGTTTCAGTTTGTGCCCATTGCCTCTGGTCCTGTCACTGGGCACCACTGAGGAGGGCCTGGTTGGTGACTGTTCATCTATAATGGGTCTCTGGTGAATATGAAAATATCTCTCCAGATAATAGGGCCACGTTTCATTATCTGATATTGGTTGTATGTAGTAGATACTATGTACACGTGAATATTGGGGTGTGCATGTGTGTATTTATATGTGTGTGTATTTATAGGTATGTGTGGAAGGATGGATAAGAGGATGGTGAGTTGTTTTTATAACTGTTTAAAAAATGTAGCTTAAAATTATTTAATTATTTAGAATGGAAGAGGGTTTGGTTTTCTGTTTAAGAAAGTGCTGAAAACTAGTTATTAACCCTCCGCTGATCAGAATTTATAGTGATCAGGTTTATTTCTTCAGTGTTTTGGATTCTAAGTTGCTTTTCTTTTTTTTTTTTGTCTTTTCTTCCCCGCCTGCCCACCTTTTCTCTGGAATTCACAGCTTTTGGAAATCAACTGGACTGGACTGACTAATCTTCTTGATGTTCCGGGACTGAAGTAAGTATATGTAAAGCAGTGTTTCATGTTTTTCTACCCCAATAAACCCCAGAAAATCTGAAGATCATCAGCTAAATAATTTTAGGTTACATAAGCGTTATCTCTTAATTTAGTATTATATGAAATTGCTCAATATGCAGAAGGTAGTGATTTCACTACAGGTGAAAGTACATCAGAAGTATATCTAGTAGGTCTTTTTAAAAATGTTTTGAAAATAAGATTTTTAATGTGCTTTTTATAGTGTTCTCAGCTTTTCCAGATTTTCACAATCTTGTGAATTTCCTATCTACCATCTCCTAGGACAGCAGAGAGGCAGAGCGCCGTGTTTTTCATGCCAGTGGGTTCGCAACATCTTGGCTCATGGCTATGTATGCTGATACATTTCTAGTTGCTTGTGTAAAGGGAGTTGGAAATACCTTACGACAGTAACCAAATTAAATAAACTTTCTGATCTCTTCAAGTACTTACTTTTAAAGCTTTCAGTTTATTATGTGAAGGTCAAATGGAGTAGCAAAAACATTGACCATATATAGATAGAAAAAATGCTTGGCTTATTCAGAGCTTTTCAAAATAGTATATGATAAAACCCCGAAGAAAAAAAGCAGAAGTAGAGGTGAAAACCAAGCTGCTTGGCATCATTGCAATCCTGATAAGGTTAAATCCATGAATATATTCATCATAATGAAGCTGTAATAGTTACTCAGGGGGGTTTTAATACTGAGACAATGGCAAGGGGGATGATCACAGATCTGATACACACTTGGATTTTGTGACTCGTCCTTTCATTGGATCCCATACTCTCAAGAGCTGGCTGACTCCTGAATTATTTTTTATTATTTAAAAAAAAGAGTTTGAATTTAGGTATTAAATTAATCCTTTAGTGCTCAATTGCATGACTGAAATGGTTTTTACTTTATTTAGACATGTGAAGCCATTACATGGAATCCCAGTTGAACAGTTTGAAATCAGAACTTTCGTTAAGTAGGTTAATGGCTGCAAGAACTGCTTCTGTTTCAAGCCTGCTCAAGACTGCCTCTGATGAAGGAGGTTTTCTTGATGAGTGAGAAAATGGCTTCCAAAATACAGCTCCTGAGTAATAATTTGCTATTTTAACATAACACTAGTGAGTTTATGTTTAGTGCTTAAGCTTACTAGGCTCCTGAGATTCATATCATGCTATATATTTGCCTGACTGCAAACACAAAACCTCAGATGTAAACAAAGTCTTGCTACACATCTCAAGTTTATGGTTTCCAGAGCAACCAAGCTTGGCCACGTCTCCGTATAATGGTGCCATCTACATGTGGTGAAGTTTCTATAGTAACTGTAACAGAGGTGACTCATGCTCTGCCTTGCCAGGAAATATCTTCAGTGCTGCATTGGTTTTTCTTATCTGTGTAGATAGATTGTATATTTTGGTACAACATCTTGAATATTGTAGTTGTTAAAAACAATGATGAACAAGAGATTGCTGCCACTGCAGGTACCTTTTTCATTCAATGGATGTTGACTGTACACTGAACTACTTATACTCTGTTTGTAAATATCTTCTGCTAAATGAATTTCTGCATTTGCTGCTGGAAGCTTCCCTGTCAGCTGTTAGTAACTTCCATTGCTCTTATGACTCCACAAGGAAAAGGACACAAGCGTTTCATACTCCACCATTAGTGTAGTTTACAGAGGAGTGGAATTAACATCTCTCTGTGAGGAGGAGCCAGGCTGTGAGAGTACTCAAGGAAGCTACTTATTTTCAAATAACATAATTGTAGTAGTTATCTTAAAAATTACTGAAACTATAAATTTGTAGGGTGCAGTGTTCACGTAGAATGAAAATCTTTGTCAGTCTGACTGGGTAAGCTCTGCAAGAAAGGAAGGGGAATGAAGACTCCTCTTTAGGACAGACATGAATTAACTGACAGAAGTTGAGAGGAAACTTACCTGAGCAACAGTGCCCATTGTTCCTTCTTTCGGAGAACAAACAGAGGTCTGCGCGGACCTGTCCACTGATCTTGATGTAGTCTTGAGTTTCTTCTCTTCCTGTTGTACTGGATGCCATTAAAAAGTCGGCCGTGTTCTTTCATGTTCTTTCATAGTTCATTTGGATTTACAGTGGAGGTGGGCAGCCACAAGGATGCAGGTTGTGCAGGGTGCAGATCTCTGGCATGAAATATCAGTGTGAATTTGAAGTGGGACAGGTTGTATTTAATGGGTTAATTCTGTTAACCATCTCTATCTTAATATCTTTCTTGCTTACCATGAAATTTTCTCAGATTAAAATGTAATATATATTACATTTCACTGCAGCTTTTGTGTTTGTATGCTAGCTGCTGAGTCAGAGCTGCTCCCAACTGCAGATTCAGTCTTAGAAAAACTTCACAAGGTTTCATCTGTGTTTCAAAATGCACAAGTGTTTCATCTGAAAAATGTTCGAAGTAATCAAACATTATCTGCATCTTATAAAGACTGTAAAAGGAGAATCATCAAAGGAGTGCACTTAGGAGGAGAAATCGTTCATCCTTAAAGCAACTCCACCAGCTTTAGCAGGAGTGCACCTGCAGTTCGGAATATGTCAAGTATTTTTATTATTTTCTCTCTGAATCTTTGTACACACCCCTAAAATCTTCCTGGATACTTGTCTTCCGTGGTGAAGTCTCTTCACCAGTGTAGGCAAAGTGTGACAACGTACTGGTTTGTTGTCAGTTCAGACCCAAACTGGGTGAACTCGTAGCTTAGGAAATCTTTTTCCTCTCTATGTTTTTGAGGGGTATGGGGTTGGGGTTTTTAAATGATTCATTACCAGTGTGACTGTACTGCCACTCCCTTTTTGCCAGAACAAAACCTGTTTTGCTTCCCTAGGCTGTATTTTACCTGGCTGCGAGCGTGTTTTCTTTGTGTTTCTATTTTAAATGACACTCCTCCCAGCTCAAGAGGACAACTTGTTTCATAACAATACAGGAATGGTTGGCCAGACTTTTAGGGACAGTTAAATCATTACTGAAGTACAAAAGTAGATTAACAGTTAACATCTGCTTACTTGTATGCAATGCAAGCAAGAAAACTTCTGCAACAGCCTTTTACCCTGGGTGGCTTTAAAAGGAGGGGTGGGGAGGGAACTTGAGGTGGCAGGGAAATGAGAAATTTATATTCATCTCTTTGGTTTCTGCTATTCAGTGTAAGCTGCTTCCATCTGGTGGCCATTTTGTCAAGGATCCTTTGTTTTTTAAAAATTTATTAAAAATCAGATCTGTCTTCTACCTCCCCAAAAGGAGTATACTGGTGTGACATAACATGTGTTTAATTGTCATGAAGTAACTGAGGATTATTTTCTCTAACAGTGGCTTGTCAGATACAATAATATTGGATATAATATCCAACTACCTGGTCCTTCCAAATAGAATCACGGTTCCTCTTGTCAGTGAAGTGCAGATTGCTCAGTTGCGGTTTCCAATACCAAAGGTAAGCATGTTTCTGTTAATACTACTGATTTGGCATTTAGTTTTTTTTTCTGTAGTAGTAACTTAAAAATATGCACATCTGTGTGAATTTCTAAGTATAGTTACGTTACTGCAGTGGTACAAATTATCATGAGTCCAGTCACGCAAAATAATTGATTTAATTTATAAATCATTTGTATGGAGTTAATGTTTCATAATAACGCCAAGAAGGATTTTATTTTTGTTTTGCTGCAATCTTGAGCATATTACTTGTTAAAGTATAGTTCAACTATGTAGACTGAAAATTAAGTAGCATATATTTTATATTATCACTGCAAAATCTTGTTAGTGCTCTTCACCTGAAAGTTGTTACTACTTATTGCTACTCACTGCCAGTAGCATGGTGTTTCTTAATATAACTGGCATGTTTCTGATTCTTGGTGATAATTTTTCTTGTCAGAAATCTCAAGTGCTAGGTCTACTCTGTGTTTGGATCATTGTTGATATGCCTTAATTTACAGTGTATCCAAACTAAGTTTCATGTGAAGGAAATCACAATGGAAATTATAAAACATATATTGCATAATTGTGATGATGTGGAGGCTTTCAGATTACTACATAATCTCATCTTTTCCTTTTTCAGGGTGTTCTAAGGATACACTTTATTGAAGCTCAGGATCTGGAGGGGAAAGATACATACCTGAAAGGGATTGTCAAAGGGAAGTCAGATCCTTATGGAATCATCCGTGTGGGCAATCAGATTTTCCAAAGCAAGGTCATCAAAGAAAATCTCAATCCAAAATGGAATGAAGTTTATGAGGTATAATCAATAAAAATACCTTGTTGTGCGTTCTGTAAAGTTGTCTTCTACAGTTTCTTTTGTTCAAGAAGATACTCTGAGGACTTCCTCAAGGAGCTTCTTGATGTCTCCCTCTAAAAGCCCGAAGTTCTGTAGCAAAGCAGAAATTCTCCATTGATGTATATACTACTTTTGTCTAGACTAACATCAGTAATTCTGAGCAGCAGTCTGATCTCCTAAAGCCAACATGAGCAAATCACATCTGAAAAGCTCTTATACTTACTCATTAAATTGCATCTTTTTTTTAAGCCTTTCCTTTTTGATATGCTTTAATACACAAAGGCACTGCAGTTCACTGTTTTACTATGCCATTTAACAAAGCTAGTTAGTTTTACCATTGACTTACTTACATTGACCATCTTACTGTGCTTTCAGGCCTTAGTATATGAGCACCCAGGACAGGAACTAGAGATTGAGCTCTTTGATGAAGATCCAGATAAAGATGACTTCCTGGGAAGGTAAATGTTACGGAGAATATACTTGCGGGTATTGAAAAGAGATTAAATATTTTCATGCAGTCTTTTTTTCTTTTTGCATTTTATTGCAGTTATAGTTCTTCTATATCACTAAATTTATAAATTCATTATCTTTTTGAAATGATGGTAGTAACTAGTTCCCTAATTATTTCATATATGTAAATATATGTATATAAAAATGTGCCCATGTGTGTATATCCACGTAATTTTTAAAAAATATAAGGTAAGTATTGTGGATACTCAGAAAAAAAAAAAAGGCCTTTCGGGGTTGGATTTTTTGGGTTTGTTTGTTTGTTTTAGGAATTGTATCCTACCTGGTTTAATATTTGTAAGCTAGCACTAAGTCTTCATTATTTCTTCAGGCAAAGTTAATATAGCTTTATGACTGTATGTTTTTTCATCTTCATAGTTTTTAAATGGCTAGCTCACAGTTTATTTTTCACTAAAACCTGAGCTTTACTTTTTGGTTAAAGAAAAAAATTTTGCTGTAATGCTTTCGCAAACATTACTCACTCTTAGATTCCGTAGGCCTACCTTTAGTGTTTACCCATAAACATTTCAGGGTTTTAGTCAGCTTCTTTCTCCAGTAATTTGTCACCTTTATTTCTTGCAGAGTTTTGGAGCTTCCCATTGTTGCTTTCCATACAGAGTAGAACTCCCTTATCTTTCCAGCTCCTTCTCTCTTAACAGGAGCAACAGTACCTACTTCTCTTCTCATTAAAATAAAGAAGTAGGTAGTACAAAGGCTTCTTTTCTTTGCACTTCCCTAATCTTACACTGAAGTGGTGGGGGGGGGAAGTGGCATAACATGTACATCAGTACTGATAAAATATAAAGCCACGACAAATGTTCATGCACTGGCATGCGGTTGTCTGCTCTGTTTAATTTTTAGCAGACTCCCTGATGTACATTTTTTAGTTTGTGTGAACTAGTGCTCTCCCAGACAATGCCAAAGCATGAACTTGTTCATAGCGTATGTCCAGGGGCTATTTCCAGTGGGTGCTTTGGATGTGGTCACCGTTTTGAGAGTTTGGTCATATGTATGTGAGCCATACTGTGCCAGTTGCCCTCGTAGCTACAAAATGGGTTCTAGTATAGGCATATTTTCTGTTATGCTGCATTCATCTTCGTTCAGCCATTTCATTCCCTACTTCTTCCTCCCTTAGGGGCTAGAATAATACTATTCTGCTCTTTTGATCTCAGTGGAAGCCTGGATAATCAGCAAGCACAGGGTGGGGTTTGAGTTCTGTATTAGATTTTTTGCTTCTTGACTAAAATACTGATTTTTTTTTTTTCTTAATTTTCTTTTTTTTCCTAGTTTGATGATAGATTTAATTGAAGTTGAAAAGGAGCGTCTTCTAGATGAGGTAAGTGTTCAGTAAGTCTCATGTTAAAAAATCCGTCTGTTGTATATGTAGTTGTTCTTGTATTATAGTTCTTGTATGTAGCTTGGGGATAGTTCCTGTATGTGCATGAATAACTTTAATGCAATAGAAACAGATTCCCTGACAATCAGTATAGTGGTTTAAGGGCTATCTGAATTGGTGGAATCTGAAGAATAATGCCATTCTTCTTCTGTCTTGTCATTTTAAGATTGCTATTATGTAAATGAAAGAACCAGTAACTTTATATATTTGGTGAGAGCTTTTTCTTGCAGGAGAACAGTTAATTGGCTGATTTAACTATTATTAGACTTAGCAGACTAATTTTTGTCCTGTATGTAAGAGAGATTTTATAGTAATGTTGTGCAGGGTTTGTATTTCCAGGACATCCTTACAGAACTTAAAGGATTCTCTTGATATTTTAAAAATGCTTTTACCGCGTAACATAGAGGTTTGTGTGGCTGCTTTTGTTATTCTGTGTTGTAATATTTAGTGGGAAGTAGGATATCTTAAACAATGAATCAGATCTTTTCAGGTTATGCAGACTTCAGCCCTGTGAGATTTCTGGTAGAGCTTAGCATTTCCTAAATGTCTTGAAGACCCAATTGCAATCATTTGTTTGTTTGGTGTCAGATTATTTCACATCACTTTGCTTAACTTTTAGTGGTTCACTTTGGATGAAGTATCCAAAGGAAAATTGCATTTAAAACTGGAATGGCTCACATTGATGCCAACTGCTGAAAATCTAGACAAGGTATTAAACATATTACTTTTATCCTAATCTTAATTGTTGTGGGGTGGTTTTTGTTGTCTGGGGATTTTTTTTTTTAGTTAAATCTGTAAGTAATTTAATTCTCTAAGTGCTGGGAACTTGGATAAACCTGTAACTTTATTCCAAGCTGTTTGTCTTTAGAAATCTCAAACCAGTCATAACTGTCATTGTACTCTTGTGGCATGGGACTTTAAAATGCTTTTGTCATTGTCTTATCTTAGTATTATGGTTTGAGAATATCATCGAACATTTCATTAGCCTGGGAGATAAAGCTGGAGATGATATTATAATCTGTCCAGTCTAAAAAAAAATAATTAGGAAATGGGGTGGAAATTTCCATTAAAATGTGTTTGAAATGTCTATATGAGTCTTGAAAACTTGTTGTGCTTCATAGTGTGCATTTGTGAATGTTTGAGTTTTGGGAGATGTTTTTAAGATTTTTTTCATAAACAGAACAGAATAAGAATAATATTTGATTGTCAGAAAGGCTTATGGTACGTTTTTGGTTTAGGTGCTAACAAGCATTAGAGCTGATAAAGACCAAGCCAATGATGGGCTTTCTTCTGCATTGCTCATTCTCTATCTGGACTCGGCAAGAAACCTGCCTGTAAGTTACATTCCGATGGATGCCCTTTTGTCGTGGGTATCTCTTGCATACTTCCAGCATGTCTTGCTTGGTACTATGGCACACTGCTTTACTAACACACGTTATGCCATGTTTTCTATGGTTTCTCTCAGTTCAAAACGTGTAATGTAAGGTCCACATTTCTACTAGTATAGTATTATAGATATATATATATATATATATTTAATAAAAGATTTTTCTTTAATCAGTGTGATTTTTTTAAAGAATGCTCCTTTCCTGGAGTAGAAAGGCTGCATGTTTTTATTACAGTGTTTTCCAGAAATAGTATGGGATTAGCATAAGGAACTAACTGGGAAAAGGCCCACTTCCTTGAGTTCAATAAAAACTTTTCGTGCTTTGGTTCATGGTATCTATGGTAGATTTGAAGATACTGAAGTTCTTATAATGAAATTAATATTGTGCAGTTGATGTTACAGTGGCAGAATACTTGTATGAGATTTCTGTTAGGTTGTCATTTGGAGTATTGTTTATTTGCTTGTGCAAAACATAAAACAAATTTTAAAAAATGGTTCTGTCATTATATGGATTATACTACAAGACTATGAAATAGCTTGCTTATAACAAGCACAGACTTTTTTTTTTTTTTTTTTGTAGTTTGTTTCAGGATAGTAAAGAGCTGTTCCTAGTTGTAAATGATGGCAGTAATAAAGTAAGCCCTACCATAGATAGATATGTGAAGTATAAAATTCAGTTTTGCTGTTTTTTTGGAATTGCTATTAGATGAGAAATTCTATCTTTTTATGTCTGTTTAATTCTAATGTGGAACAACGTTTAGAAGAGTAAAGGTGAAAGTCTGCTGGCTTCTCATGTACTCATATTCCCTGATAGGGGTCATGTAGTTTGATAGCAAAACTAATGGCTCTCTTGGGTTGCTTGTATTTGTGAGGAACAAAAAGTTCAAAGAGAAGGAAGTGTTAAAGTTACACTCACACTTATTAATAGTTTTGAAGACTTTTGTCCACAACTTTGATATTACAGCTGAAATATTTTCTAGATGAGTAAGTACTTTTTATTACCTTCAAAGTGGACTTCTTAAGTTAATGCTTATCACTGGTACATTTTAGATCTTGTCATCAGCCTTATTTCGTTTGAGTTATAGTGGATAATTCCCAGCACAGGCATTGCTTTTGCACAGATGTGTCAGAGTTGTGGATTTCTGAGACACTGGGATGATTTATCTGAAATATGTTTCAAGTGAAATAGAAATGGTGTAGAAGGCTGGCCTCTGAATTTATTTAGTTGGATATGCCATATAAATCTGAACTACAAAGAGTAAACTTGGAAAGTGGGTTAATATATTTGAATGAATAATTAAAAAAACAAACAATTTTTCACCTTGCTGTACTACAGAAAGTAATTTAACAGATGAAATTATTTGTAATGACAAGTATTTAGTTACTTTTTGTTATCTGCTGTTTTCTCTGGAATCCTTTGACAGTTTTCCTTAACTTTTTTGTGTAGTAGAGCTGCTTATGCATTCATTCTGCCACAATCCCATCACTCTGCTTTCTCCTTCCATTTCCATCTTCCTAAGAGTATCTACGAGGGAAACTTTGGGTGTGGATACTTAAAAGAGAGGAGAGCATCGGGACTAGTCTTTTGTGAAAACACTACCTCACTCTATAGAGCACTATTTGTGAGTTCTCTGGTATTATTTGTATTGTACCTTTTATCTGCCAGAGTGTGGATTAGTGCTACTAAAGCCACTCACTCTAGTGGAATGAGAGCATGCAATTTGTTTTGCTGCATGATTTCAACAAGTGTGCATTGTTTTTGTGCTATTTTTATTGCATTTTAAAGGCTACTTAAATTTCATTGATCAGCATATCATTGGGTAAGTAATTAACTTTTTATAATAAAAACCCAAGATAAGTTTGTTGTAAAAGCTCTTACGTTTAACTTCAATTGCTGATTCATTGAGAAATAAAATGCATACTATACCAGCACAGCGTTTGCTGGTGAACTGTTGGCTTTTGCAAAGATATTAAACTAATAAATATTACAACCAACATCCCTGTAGTTTCTTTAAAAGGTGATACACTCAGTGTTTGTAAGGACTTGCAACCTGTTCACACTGGTTCAAGTATTGCTTTAAAAATGAGTGTGGTTCTTTGTGCTCCCAAACTGTAAATTCCCTTGTAAATTCTATTTCACTCCATGATGCTCCTTGTTTTGCAAATTCCCAAGCTCCTTTTCTGTTGGGTTTTTTTGTTGTTTTTTTTTTTTTTTAATTAGTTTGTAGTCAGGAAAATCCAGGCTAGGGAGAACCACCAATTGACATTTTTTGCTCAAATTTAATGTTACAAGATTGTCACAAACTAATGAGCCTCTGAATATCTTACACTTAAATCTCTAAACACAATCTTGGTATCTTCAAAAAGAACGATTGATTTTAAAACATCTTCCCCCTCTGCCCCGCTCCCCCCCCGCCCCCCCAAAGCCCAACAAAACCCTTTTCTGTGGTTCTTTCAGTTAGTTTCTGGGTAGAATTTAATTTTGAATTATCAAAAAAAAATTATATTCATTACCAAATCTTGTTAAATTTTAATGAATAAAAAAATCAGTTCATAACCTACAGTTCAGTTATCTTGGTGGTAAAATTGATAAGTAGTTGCTATTTCTTTTAGTTATATGAATACTAGATGCATGCTAAAAATAATAATAATTTTAAAAAATCAAAATACTTGTTAAAAAGTGTAGCCTTGATTTTTTTTTTTTTTTGTTGATCATAGAGTGTTTGCATTAGGACACGTCTCCTCCATGTAACAGCATCTATTTGGACATAGAGAGGAGAGAGAACTGTAGTATCTCAGAGATAACAGCTTCAGTAGTTTTGCACCTTGTTTTCAGGGCATCTTTAAACACGAGGTATTATGCAAACATTCACACATGCAAGTTCAGATAGCTAATTGACCTGCAACATGAGTTATTTGACCGGGGGAGGGAAGTGTTAAAAAGGAGGCTCACTTTATATAGAGAGAGGAAAATCCAATGCCCTAGGTGCTCTCTGTTCCTTTCTAGACAGTTTTGTTGACTACTAGGAAGCTAGATTCGTGACACCTAATTCAGACATTTACCCATGTAAATCTGATTTATCTAAAGTTAAGGAGTATGAATAGCGTTCTTAGTATAATTTTCAAAAGCGAGTAACACTAGTTCTATGATACCTTATCATTAGCTCGTAACTTTTTTAATTTGGTGTCTATGTAATATATAAATTATCCATATTTTAAATCAGCTCTTACAGATCAGTGACTGTCTTCGGGTCATTAGTTGAGGATGCACTCACAGATTTAGAAACTTCTAAAGCCTCATTTTAACCCCAAGCAAGACTCTGTGAGTCGACAGAAGTAATGAGCCATACTTCCAACCATACTGAATTAGGATCTGGTTTAATAACAAAACAGCTTGTTAGTTGCGGTGGAATTTATGGGTTTGTAATTAGGATTTACTGCCAGTGTCACTGGCTGTTACAGAATGCTAGCCTGAAATCTGATTTTTTTTCCACTGTGTCAGATGTCAGTATAATTCTTGGATACGCATCCCCTTTTCCTAACTGCAGAGACACTCAGAACCATAGCAAGACAATTTTGTCACTCAAGGCAAGACCTTTTCTTGGCTTCTTATATTGAATACTCCCTTTTCTTCTCCTAGTCTCCTCCCGCCCAGCCTTTCAGCCACCATCCTCATGGACCTGCAACTCCTTACCTTGAAACCTGAAGTCTGGCTTAAACATATTTGCCCCAGCTGGTGTCCCTCTTGGCATATCCTTGCTATGATTCCAGAGGAATTGAGAAATGTTCAATATCCAGGAATCATTGGTTGCCTGCCTTTATAACTGATTACATAGGTTTGGTTTTTGACTTTTAAAATTCTTTGAAATAATAATATAGGAGGAAAAAAGATATGTGATGTGTGATGCAGGTGCAAATGTGAAGGAAAGATGGTTAGTAAGTTGAGGGGCAGTGTAGAATTCAAAATGATCTTGATGAATTGCAGAGACTATCTGAAAAAATAAGGTGCTCTTCCACAGAGGACGGTCACTGCACCCATACAAATACGGGATGGAAATAGTTGTCCTACTAGGATAGGATAGACCTACAGAAATAGATCTGTAGTCGTGCTGTATCGTGTTGTTGTGAAAGACAAACATCATACTGCATGTAGAAAAGAGGAATGTAGCTTGTAAAATGTGTGGACTAATTCTTCTGTTCTACTTAGCCGTTACTAAGGCCCTGATTTTGGCCGCAGCAATTTAAGATCTGGAGAACAGCAGTGATGATAATGAGAAAGCCAGTAAACGTGACTAGCAGAGGAAGAGAGTTTAGCCTTAGGAAGTTAAGATGGGGACGGAAATATTACAAGGTTACTGCAAACAAAGTGACTTTTTCATGTTTGGCAGAAAACAAGAAACAGTGCTTAAACTCCGGTGAGGAACCATACCTGTTGGGTATGAAAAGATTTTCTAATAAAAAGGATAGTAAAATATTAGGGTTGATATGTCTGGGGATATTGTGCAGTCTTCTCCTTTGAAGGTCTTTAAGTACAATGGTAAGTCCGTAATGTATCGGATAAATAGCTGTGGAAAATTCCTTAATTTTACTTTAAGAAAAAAAATTATTAAAAACATCCCATTAAACCAGCCAAACTTTACTTCTGATTTTCTCCAGTTTCATCATATTGTATGTTCATTCTGAAGTAGAAATTTCAAAGCTGAATGCCAGGCATCTTATATATAGTGGCCAACTTCAGGATGTGACATTCCAGAAGAAAATGTAGAAAATTATTTCTGCATGAAGGTTAAATTTCTCTTCAAATTTTAGTCACTCTTGGATTTGAATTTCGGGAAGGCATTTCTTTTGGCAGAGCATTAATAATACTGGTTCTTGTTCATAAACCAGCATGTTTAAAAAGGCCATGATGCAATTTTTTTGTTGCCACACACTACAGCTTTTAAAACAGAATTCTCCCTTGAAACAAAAATTTGAGCTTAGAGAAAAAGCCAGCCATAAGTATACTAACTTGAAGTCTGTTTTACTTCAAAATCTTATTTCCTAAAGTTATTTATTATGAATTTACTGCACACTTCCTGTAACATTTTTGTACTTTACATGTGTCATTTGAAGAACAATACATTATTATTGAAGTAAAATTTTAAAATTTGCTTAATTAATGGTCAGAGGTTTTGTCCTGCTAGATCAGTTCAAATTCCTATTGTTAGTGTATCTGCGTGTCTTCATTCAACTGAGTAAAGTAGTAGACCTTCATTCTAATTAGCATGGAGTGTTTGTCATTTGTCTGCTGAAGAGGCTCAAACAACTTGGATTTTTATAATGATCTAAGTGCTATCAATACTTTTAACATTGTAATTTCTCCCATAAAAGGACTCCTTCGCATAATTACTTGACTTATCATCAGAGAAGATCCTATGTTGTGAAAATATACTTTACCAAATTTTAAAAAGGTTCATTCAGAAGGCAGTCCATAGGATGTCAGGCATTCAATAAAACCTATTTTATGAACCTATTTTTGGTAAAAAAAAAAAAAAACAACTTGGTAAGGGAAATACAAGTGAACTGAAAGTGAGTGTATTAGTTTTAAAGCAGAATACAAACATTTAGAGAGGACAAGAGGGAGAAAAAGTTTTGCCATAATTTTTGTTGTTGTGCTTCCTTCATTGTTTTGTTTGAAAGATTTTTGGGGTTTCTTAGGTTGATTTTTTTTCCTCCACTTCGTCCTCTGTTGTCATGTCATAATTAATTAACCTAGTGAAATTGCTTCATTGCATGACTTACTAACCCTTCCTATGTTCATTCTCTCCTGACTTAAAAGAATAATCCATTAGAATTTAACCCTGATGGCTTGAAGAAGGCTGCTGTTCAGAAAGCCCTAAAGGTAAAACAAATATAGTTGTCCATTTAAGGTCACAAAAGTAATTGGAAGTGCACAAATGCCTGCAACACTTCTCTTCCAATAGGGAATGGAATTTCTGTTGCCAGATATATATATTTCGTGCAATTCTGTTTTACTTAAATTTGGTTTTAAGGAGTGGTCAAGACATTGGTAGAATACTATGGTCTGTGGTGATTTGAATTTTAGATCAATTGAGTGGAGTATAGACTGCTTTAGAAGACTGGGGGGAAAAAAGTAGTCCCGAAAACTAATTTGAAGTAGTAACTAAAGAACAAGGCTGACATGAAAGCTAAGGCATCTTTTATATACTGAGTGATATATTATTGGTCAACTCTCACAAACTGATAAATCAGTTTCCGACATGTTTTGAAATAATCTTGCTTCTGATAGATATTTTAAGAAGGCTTTATGTCTTTTATGTAAATGCTAAATAAATTTAGCCCAGCTTTTTGATATGGAGGACATAGAGTTGAGAGGCAAACATGGAAGGCATAAGCCAAGTTCTCAGCTGGAGGAACTTGTACAACAGAGAGTCTCTAAGAGATGGTCAACAGGAAATCTGTCAGTGGCAGGTGTTAGAGGTACGTTATATCTGTGTGTACATATTGCCACCTATTTAGCATGAATTAAAATTATTTATATTTACATATCAGCATAAGCAACAAGGTCTTTTTGTTAACTTCTGTAATTTCATCATTTTATGAAGACAAAGGAGTTTCAGCTGCTTTTTTATGGACAAAAAACGAAAAATATGTCACCTACCATTTTTAAACGCCATCAGTTGGAGTGTAATCTGACTTTCTGTTCCTTAAGCCTTTGCATTCTGTTGTATTTGAGAGCTAAATATTTTTGATTAGAAGTAATGAAAAAAAGAAATGCGGCATTTATCCAAGAAAGGAGTGTTTTCGTAACAGCTTTTTTTCTGAAGGGAAGTATGGTTATAAGCAGTGTGTAAAACTGAAGTCAAGTAATATTCGTGGAAGTATGGTGTCCAAAATGTAAGTTCAGATCCAAAAATACCTAAAATGTGCATATGTGCAAAATATCTAAAATTCTTAATTTTAAAAATGTAAAATATTTGAATCACTTGGTTGTAATTGTGACCTTACATGCATTAAGTAGATTTTAACTAACTTCCTGTTTACGTACCTGATCTGTACATGATCATACATACCTGATTCCTACATGGTAGAATTCAAAGTATGTTATTAACCATGTGTACTGTATTTTCTAGGCCTTTTAAACTGCTTTAACGCCTGCCTGAGATGATTAACTTTCATGTCTAACTTTTCTTTCTGACTTAGATTTTTTTGTTAGGTTCATTGTAAAATTTATGAAAGAAACATATAGTTGGGAATGTCCCTTTGTGTATGTAATTTGTTTCTGAACTGATGTTTATTCTCAGTTTGATGTAATGCTGTACAGCTGATGAGCAAGGCTCAGGTATGGCAGATGGTTGATTCTCTAATAAAGAGTATTTGCTAAACTGTAGAAATACACATCAGGAACATTATGGTGCATCTTCTTTCTCAAACTGAAAAGGAGGCGATGTCAGTGTTCTGATATTGCATCCAATTTAATACTACTACTGCAATGTAAATACAGTAAGTTTCTGAGTTTGTGCTTTCTCCGTATCTCCCATCTGCATGCAATATTCATGTTGCAGTTTTTACTATGCTTCATTAGCTTTGGGTTTGTAAGGCTCATTAAAGGATAAGAATTTGCACCTTACCATTTTAATTTGAAGAAAATGGGAAGGAATCTAAACCTCCTTCTTATTTGTAGTGTTTTACTTGAGTGTATTTTGGGGTAGTTGGATGCCTTTGTGTTAATATGCTCACAAGTTACTAGCCAATCTGCCATTCAAGCCTGCTGAATAAATACTGAGAATAATAGATAAGCATATAGTAGAATGCGTATTATTTGTATATTTAAGATGCAAACATTTAAGTTTCACAGGAGAGAGGTTTTGCTTTATTCTGAAGGCAAAGTTTTTTGCTTTTTCTTTACCAGTCAGGAAAGAAATTAAACAGCAATCCCAACCCGCTTGTTTTGCTGTCAGTCGGACATAAGGCACAGGAAAGTAAGGTAAGTTCCTGCTCTTTATATTTGGCTCTCGCCACAAACATTTGGTGACTCTGCATGCTTGGCATTGGCTATCAAACCACTGAGAGCACCCACTGCACTAAGAGTTACCACCAGAACTGAAATTGCCAACAAGACGCCAAGGATTATCATAGAATCATAGAATGGTTAGGGTTGGAAGGGACCTTCAAAGGTCATCTAGTCCAACCCCCCGGCAAGGAGCAGGGACATCCCTGACTAGGTCAGGTTGCTCAGAGCCTCATCCAGCCTGGCCTTGAACGCTTCCAGAGATGGGGCCTCCACCACCTTTCTGGGCAACCTGTTCCAGTGTTCTATAACACGCATCGTAAAAAATTTTTTCCTAATTTCTAATCTAAATCTACCGCCCTCTATTTTAAAACCATTACCTCTAGTCCTATCGCAACAGGCCCTACTAAACAGCCTCTCCCCATCTTTCTTGTAGGCCCCCTTGAGGTACTGGAAGACCGCTATCAGGTCTCCCCGGAGCCTCCTCTTCTGCAGGCTGAACAGCCCCAACTCTCTCAGCCTGTCCTCATAAGAGAGGTGCTCCAGCCCTTTTATCATCTTTGTGGCCCTCCTCTGGACCTTCTCCAACTGGTCCATGTCCTTCTTGTGCTGGGGGCTCCAGAACTGGACACAGTACTCCAGGTGGGGTCTCACCAGGGCAGAGTAGAGGGGGAGAATCACCTCCCTCGACCTGCTGGCCACGTTTCTCTTGATGCAGCCCAGGATGCGGTTGGCCTTCTGGGCCGCAAGGGCGCATTGCCTGCTCATGTTAAGCTTCTCGTCCACCAGCACTCCCAAGTCCTTCTCCTCAGGGCTGCTCTCAATCCATTCCCCGCCCAGCCTGTATTTGTGCCTGGGATTGCCATGACCCAGGTGCAGGACCTTGCACTTGGCCTGGTTGAACTTCATGAGGTTGGCACAGGCCCACCTCTCCAGCCTGTCAAGGTCCCTCTGGATGGCATCCCTCCCTTCCAGCGTGTCGACGGCACCACACGGGTGCTTACTCAATTTAACCTGTCTGTGAGTAGAGACCAGATTTTTAACTGTGTGTAGATGTCCTTCCACAGTAGGTTCTGATCTGCAACTAGGATTCCTACAGTAGTCACTTTATAAATAGCAATGTGAGCAAACAGCAGGCTTCAGAGTACTAATCAAGATTAGAAAATTTACAGAATCACAGAGTTATAGAAATGCCCAGGTTGAAAGAGACTACTGAAGATCTGCTTGAACCTTCTGTTTAAAGTAGGGCCTTGGATTAGCCAGAGTGCTGTGTAGCTTTCAGGAGCTCATAGTTTAGCCAGGCTACTCTGTTGTTACATCTGCTGCTTTTTCTGATTTGACATATGGACCGCTTCTTTCCTTTGAGAAGGCTGTCCTCTAGCACTCCTGAGCTCCTTTGTCCTCCAAAGTAGACACTCATGGAACTCTCATGAACTTCTAACTGTTCCTAGAGCAAGCTGAAATCTCCTTTTCTGAAGTTCAAGGCTTTCGTTCTGCTATTTGTTTTCCTCATGCCCCCTAGGATCTTAAGCTCTTACTACTTGTAAGTAGTAGATTCAGAACACTACCCCTCCTAGTCAACACGTTCAATGATCGAGAGCAACTGTAATGCAACAGCGTGTGTTCTCCTAGGACAAACTCTTGAACAGGTTGTGCACCTCTGTGCTGCTTTCCCAGAAAATATTAGAGTAGTTGAAGCTCTCAGTGCGACCCTGGTTCTGCAGACCTGAGACAACTTTGAGTCATCTGAAAAAGGTGTCATCCATCTCTCTTGCCTCATTGGGTGATCTGAACCAGATGCCTGTCAGGAGGTCGATCTTGATGGTGATCTGTCTGATTTTGACTCAAGGCATTCAACATGCCTTTCGTTTTGTCCGTAACTAACATCTGTGCATTCAAACAGCTCTTCAAAATAAAGTAGCAGCAGTGAAGTGCTGCTAGCTATTGCACATACCTACATAGATAGGTATGTGCAATATGGGTGTGTTGGGGGGGTGGGGGGACTGTTTGTGGTTTTCTTTTTTTAATTTTTTTTTTTTTTTCTTAAAGTATCAGTGAGACAAAAGGAGAGGGCATCTAATTTGGCTTCTTCATATCCTGTCAAAAATTGTGACAAAGCCTAAACCAGATCTTATATGCAGTCTTAATTTTGACACTTAATAGAAAATAGAGATAGCAATTGAAGTCCTTTGTTCCGGGAGGTAGCTTTTTTAATGAGCCCTTTTTTCTCTCTTCTTCCCCCTCCAATTAATGAGTTGTTGAAAGTAGTGAGATTTCACAGTGAAATCTTACACATAGCTACTTGGAGATTAGAAGGAAAAATACTAGTTTCTAGAAGTTTCATTGAGTTAGTTCAGCCCTTGTAGGGAAGTATGAGAAGGGAGAGAAAGTGTCAGTCTGCAGACCTCACATTTGTTCATAGCCTGGTGTGAAATAAAGGTTCTTTAGCAGGATTTTTACTTTACATACAGCAACTTTAATGCCAAACATAATCTGTTACATCTCCTGTGTATAATTTTGTATGTGATATTATATATGCCTTGGGTAGATCCCACTTGGCCTTTGTTTAAATATCTCTGGTTTCAGACATTAATTTTGCAAAGCCAAAATGAAAAATGTACTCAACTCTTGACATCAGCTTTATTAGACAAAAATGTTTTGCAATTTACAAATTGTAAAACATTGTAAAATTGCTTCTTGTTCTCTAACTTTAGATTCGATATAAGACCAATGAACCAGTATGGGAGGAAAACTTTACTTTCTTTGTACACAATCCCAAAAGACAAGATCTTGAAGTGGAGGTATGTTGTCTCACTCTCTTTCGACACCTTTCTTTTCTAAGACATTTCAGCAGAAACATTCAGACATTACAGGGTGTTATGAAATGAGACCGAATATATTGTGAACACCATTAAAAGTATACTTAAAGTGGTTTTTAAGACCAGGCTACAAAATGTTTATTTGCGTTTGCTAGTAAAAGGAAGAAAGACTATAAGCAGTCTCTCACCAGAAGAACATAGCTGATGGTTGTCTTGCTTTAAAAAAAAAAAAAAAAAGGGGGAAAAAAGGTAAATTTTGTGACCTGTTTCAAACCTTAACAGTCTTAACTGCTAGCAGAAATTGCCATTGTGGCTGATTTGTTTCCTCTCTTATCTCAAGGAAGTCTTTGCTTTATCCAAATACGGTATCCCTTTACACTGCTGACATGTCATTTACATAGTTAAAGAGACTTGAAGTAGAAATGAGTACTGTCCTAGTTACTCTACCTCTAACAGTTGTGGGAATTCATTTTCACACAGACCAACCATTTGAAAACCATGTAGTTATTTGTTCAAGGGTCAGGTAGATGTAGATGTGATGGTTAGTTTTTTGGGTTGCTTTTGCTGTAGAAGATAGAGATGAAGAAACCAGATATTCAGTAATTTGTTCTTTCCTTCTTCAGTGTAAAGTGATGTTATGATCAGGGAAATTTGGTTTAAGAGCAAACTACATTCAATATTGTTTGGATTTTTTTTTTAATGAACAAAGCAGATGATACACAGTAACTTAGCTTCTGTGTTCCTTCAGGTGAGGGATGAACAGCACCAGTGTTCTCTGGGGAACTTCAAACTGCCTCTAAGCCAGCTGCTGGAGAGTGAAGATTTAACTATGCATCAGCGGTTCCACCTGAGCAACTCTGGTCCAAACAGCACTATAAACATGAAGATTGCACTCAGGGTACTCTAAAATGTTTCCTATTGTCAGTATATATGAAAGCATTAAGGCTATTGTGACTTCTGGTCTTTTAGCTTTTTGAAGAAGATGGTACATTCCCTTGGGTGTCACAGTGCCAAGCGGCCTTAATTGTGGTCGTGTTACCAAGTAGACAAAGGTAACCTCTAACTTAAATACGTTCTATTTCAAAACTGGAAAAATATTCAAACGAAAGAGTAATGAGCTGCATTAATTAAGACTGAGGTTCCTTGTGGTTTTAAGTTTGGAAATCATGTTTGGAATCTGAATTCCTTCAAGTCTCAGTGGGCCACAGATCAGTGAAATCACCTTTATCTTACAGAAATGGAACTGAGGTCATGATGGTTTAAAAAGAATAAAATGTATAGGGAAATGAAGTACCTTCATAGTACTAGAAAAATTCAGACCAACTTTCAAGCACATTGGAGTCTGAAGATGAAACTTGCGTACCTGAAAGTTGGTTTGTCTTTTTCCGCAGCTAAATTATTTGGTTTAATAAGACAGTGGATCTCTTTGCAAACACTGGCAAACTTGTTATTTGTTCATTTTTAAAGCACTTTCTTGCTTACTTCTTATTAACAAATGAAAATAATCTACAAAAGAGAAAGTAAAAGACAAGTGAGAAGAACTTGTGATGATGTAGGATTAAATTCAAAAACATTAGAAGAAAAGCACTAGAGAACAGCTTTCCAGGTGGCTAGAACTGCAAAGTAAATAGCACTTGCACCAGAAGTGTTTAGAGTATGGGAAGGGAGTAGTGAGGAGAATAATTCTAAATGAATGGAGAATTTCACATTGTTTTATAGTTACTGCAATTGCAACAAAGAAGATGGAGCTGTGTTTTGCTGTGCAAAAGGTTTCCTATTGTAGAGTGAATGAGTATAAGTGTGAATATTTTTGGTCCTGTGTTCGTGTCTGAACTTAACAACTTGTCACCAACCAGTACTCTCGTAGAAACAAATTTGTTCCTGATTTTTATACTGAAACATAGTAATACTATATGTAATTTTTTACTGCATCTAGGTCCTTTCTCTTGAAAAACAAGCAAGATCTCCAGATCATCAACACTCAGCCCAAGTAAAAAGGCCGACTCTTTCCAAAGATGCAAGAAAATCATCTTTTAAGCCTCAAGTTCCTGTCTCACCACCACCTGATTCAAACAAACCTGTTCCAGCTTCCCCAGTGACTGATAGTGATAAAAAGACTGATACAGCTGAAAAAAGTCAGCCTGCCAGTGCCAGCCCTCAGTGGCCAACAGATCTCAGCCGAAGTTCCTCCAGTCTTCATGCCTCTAACTTCTCTTATTCTCCTAGCCACCTCTCAGTCAAAGAACCCACTCCTAGCATAGCCTCAGACATATCTCTGCCTATTGCCACGCAGGAGCTACGGCAAAGACTACGACAGCTTGAAAAGTACGATGTTAATTACTTGGTTTTGCAGTACATCTAAGTTGATTTATACAAAATGTCATCAGTGCAGCCAAAGAAAGAGTGCTTGCTTTGCATTTTAGTAATATTTTTTCCTGTTGTAGTTTGAGCCTGGCATTTGAAAAATCAATCATTGTGATTTTTCTGCTTCCTCCTGGTACTCGGATTCTGCAATTAGAAGTTACCTTACCATTGCAATGATCTGCAAGATAAAGTCCACCCTGTTCTTATAGCTACACCATGTAGTACTAAAAAGAGTGGGATGGCAAGAGGGAAGGATATTTTTTTTGGTACAGCATTAATCACTTTCATGGCAATAGTTGCCTGTTTTACCACTGAATCCTGTTAGCATTAATATTAAGCCAACTAAGCTGAATATAGCAGGTCTTTTTAAATTACTCAGAGGGGTAGTTGACTACAAAGAATGCTAAATGAATAGTTATTCAAGTAATGAGGATTGCTGCAGCCATGCTTTCTTTAATATTTTTTTTTTCCACTTACCTCAATGGGCAGTTATACTTACCAGTAAATCTAGCTGAGCAGCCATTCTGCTCTGAATGGGAAAATGGAAACCATTAATTTCCTATTCCTGTAGTTTTTCTGTGAATCTAAGAAGAAGGATTTTAAGTTTTTATTTGTAAAGGATTGAGCAGATTCATCTTTCTCTCTCAGAGTTCATGGAATCAATAGAGTAACACAGGTTGGAAGAAAACTCTGGAGGTCAGTCAGCCCTCTGCTCAAAGCAAATCCCACTTCAAAGTTAGATCAGGTTTCTTGGGCCTTGTCCAGACAGGTTTTGAATATCTTCAAGGATGGAAGTTCTATAAACTTTCTCAGCAATTCCGGTGCTTAATCTCTTCACTGTGAAACGTTTTTTCCTTACTTTCCAGTGGAATTTATCTTGCTGCAACTTGACTGCAGCCTCTCGTTCTCTTCACAGGCATGAGGAGTCTGACTCGGTCTTCTCTAGAATGTCTGGTTTAAGTAGTGAAAGACTGCAATTGAATCTGCTGTTGGCCTTCTCTTCCATTTATACAAGCCTGTATCCATCTCCATCTGCTTGTGTGCTCCAGTCCCCCATTTATCTTTATGGTCCTCTGCTGTCTTGTCTTAAGTTTGTTAGTCTCTCTTCTGGCCCAAAACCAAGTTAGATTTTATTAATTATGATAAACGATGAAACACTACTCCTTATTTAATACACAAATTTCATACTTTCTCATTTTATAAGAGTGCTGAAGGTATGGCTAAGGAGGTCCTTTATTGCAGGCCCTGTGTTTTAAGGTGCTCTGATTTTTCTCTTTTTTTTTTTTTTATTTTATCTGTGAAAATACTGAATTGAGATGGGTTATTCTAGTTTTTAAAGTGAATGACTTGGGAATTTCAGTGGCACATTCTGCAATCACTTTGTCATCACTGTTCACAAGAGGCTCGCCTATCTCTTGAGGTGAAGATCTCCTTCAGGTGGTTGAGGAATGCTGAGCATGCCATATACTGTCCTATGTGAAACTAACACTCATCGGTTCACAGAAACTAAATTAAGCATTTTAGAGAGATCAGAGAACTCTGTAAATATTGGCCGTTCTTTAAAACAGAAATTCATAATTATGGTGCTTGCTTTTTATTTAAACATGACTTGTATTTGTAAGTGCAAATTGATTCTAATCTTACTTTCAAGATGGCATGGGCTATGGAAAGGTAAAATGGCTGTGTTCTTACTGTGATTTGAGCTTTTAAGACAGTAAATGGGTTTAAGTATCACTATTTTAAGCCAAGATATTTATATTTTTGCCTTTGAGAATTTAGAAAAGATTGAGCTGGTCTTCTAATTGGTTCCTGGCCATAGGTGAGTGGCCCATCACTGAGGTTTTCGTTGCAGTTTGCACCATTATTCTTTCCAGTTTCCTAGATACTGCCTTAACGTTTGGTTTAGGGTAAGCAAGTTCTTTACTGATCATAGTTTTCAAAGTACTGAAGAGCAGCTGACCTCTAAACTGACAAGAATACCTAGCTTATTTTGGATCTGTTGGACAATGAACTGAAGTACAAGAAACTGGTGAAGATATGCTCACATACTAACGTGTGCTCTCTTCTAGCGAAAAGTTAAATGGGTAATACATGGTTTCTGGGAAAACAACTCAGCATATATTTCAGTTAAGTCTTACTTTAAGTATGTGTTTTAAGAACTAAGCATGGTGTTCTACTTCTTCCTACAGTGGAACAACCCTGGGGCAGTCTCCATTAGGACAGATTCAGCTAACAATTCGTCATAGTTCACAAAGAAACAAACTGATTGTGGTTGTGCATTCCTGCAGGTGAGCGTAAAATACCGAATTTCATTTCTGCGCATTTCTTTGTAAACTTTGTTGTATCTTGACTTACGCTCTTAAATTGGTTGTCTGGATGTCTTTGTTATTTTTAAAATAACATACTGATTGTAATTATGTGTAAACACAAAAACATACAGAGCTGTACTCAGAATCAGTACAAACTTTGAAGATTTTGCTGTGATTTTGTATTTGTCTGTTATGCTTCTGTCAGATTTTAAATGAAAATGACATGTAGATTTTTATCAGCAGTGTCTGAGACCTGTCTCTGAGACTGAATTTTTCATGGAATGACAAAAAGGCATGCTTTTTGGAAAGTCATATCTAAACTTTGAACTGGCATTTAAGAAACATTGTATTCCCACCTCTACTATTGACTCACCATTGATCTGATCTTGTACAAGTAACTGCTTGGATTTTTTAGTTTTTCTTTACCACTGCTGTTACCTATGTGCTGTATCCTGCACATCATAATTTGTGCAGGATATCCCACAACTGATTAATGTACTAAATTAAGTTATAGTAGTGTAGACACTTATATTCAGCAATGTCTCATTTGTCTTCTAAGTGTTTTTCCTTGCTTTTCCCTGGTGACAGAAATCTAATAGCATTTTCAGAAGAAGGATCCGATCCATATGTGCGAATGTATCTATTGCCTGACAAGAGACGATCAGGAAGAAGAAAAACACATGTATCAAAGAAGACATTAAACCCAGTGTTTGATCAAATGTATGTTCTAAACTATGTGTAGTAGTTTTATATCATGTAATTACAAAGCTGTCAGATGAAGGTTTCTCAGCTTACCTGAATGGATCAGCTGATGAAACTCCCAGTTGTCACCACCAGACCTGGTCATACCTTTCTCTTCTGCTGTAATATCTCTTCCCATCCTTCTGTTCCCTGTTATCACTATAGCCCTTCTTACTCTGTTACCAGCCACTTCTCTCTTATTTTCTGCCTTGTCCTATGCCAGTTACATCCCCTTTGTGCTCATAGCTAAGAAGCAGTGTGTACTCTTCTGTCAGGTGGTCAGAACATGGGTGCCTTTTAGCTGGGCAATGCTATTGGTATACCTTCCTGCTAAGAAGCAGGTCGATTCTGACTGGCCAACTGCCCGGCTTGTAGATGTTGCTTCCTCAGTAGGACTGGCCAGCCGGTGCCTATGCATAATCAAATTGCTTAGCTCTCTCCTGTTTATTCCAGGTAGTAGATTTGTTTTACTGTGCCTTTCTGAGTAAAATGTATTGCAAAGCAATAAAGCTGTTTAAGAACTGTAGTGACAAATAGATGTAGACTGTGATATAGTCCTGCCCTCACTTCTCTAAGTTTCAGATCTAGCAAACAAAGAATGTTCTTCCTTAAAAGTTGATAGGTTTCCCTGGTGTGCCAGGAAAGAAAGAGAGCTCTGGTTCTAGAGGACTGAGGGTCAGTAAGACAGACCAGTCTTTCCTTTTTGAAGAATGGTGATACTGAGCTGTCAAAATAGTAGGATTCCTCGTTCTCTTCTATGTAGAGTCAGCGGTTGACCTTTTCCTTGTTTTGTTTTGTTTGGGAAGTCTTAAACAGTTGATACTGATATTGATGATAGTATCAAAGAAAAATTCTAGGCAAAACATTGGGATCTTTTGCTTCATTTTTTGACCTAATTTTTGACCTCATTCAGACCTTATTTTTCGTTTGGGGAGGGGGAGATGGTTTGATTATTATTTGAATTGTTGTTTAGCTGTAGGAACTGAACTTGCACTTCAGGTACAAAATTCTCTCTAAAGCATCGCTTTGCCTGTTAGATTTGATTTCAGTGTTTCCCTGCCTGAAGTACAGAGAAGAACACTAGATGTAGCAGTGAAGAACAGTGGTGGTTTCTTGTCCAAAGATAAAGGGCTACTTGGCAAAGTAAGTTGACAACAAGCAAATTCTGTTAATACAGCATGTTATCATATAAGACTCAAATCCTCTTATCATATGAGCTTGTTAGTGTTGAATGAAGCATCTGATTCAGGTACGAAGCTTTTAACAATTATAGAGGGCTTAGATGCCAAGCCTTCAGTAAGGGAAGGAACAAAATGCGGGGAAGAACATCAAAAGATGAGACAGTAATCTGTTCTAGAGAATGGTAAATTCTGAGGCTCACAGTAACAACAGAAACCTGCATGTCAGACCAATCATGGAGTCAAACAAAGAAAATAACCAGTAGAAAACAGGTGATATCTAGGGAAATGTTCAGACAGAACTGGAAAGAAAAGCCAGAATACTTAGTGAAGCATGCAGAACAAATGTGTGTTTAGTAATTAAAATTCCAGATTGTAAAGTCCGTGAGAAAGAGCTGCTACTGCAGACGTTTCCAATGCCAAAACCAGCTATTGTGTTTACAGCTTCACTCTTCTACAGGCACTCATTTCCTACACTCGTGATTTGGAGCATGCAAAAAGGAATCATCAGTTCTGACACCCTTGCAAATTGTGATGTTTGAGCTCTGTAAAGATGATGAGAGATATCAAAATCGTGGTCAGTTTATGGTGAACAGTGTTCTTAATTTTCCTCTTTACCAGGAGGGCTGTTAGCATAAATATATCAGCTGATTGCCATTGCCAAGACATGTCATGTTCAGAATTTAAACCTGTGAGGTGCTCTGGCACCGTATCACTAAGGGATACTGATTTTTAGGTGAGAACAAGCAACTTGGAGCCTTAGTACAAGGTGGGCAGATAGCCATGATGACAAGGATGTAAAATATATTCTTAAGTAATGACATTGCTTATACTGTAGTTTACAGGATTGTCAGATTTGATCTTTAAAAGACATAAAGGGAAAGGCACACTTAATGCATTGATTGCTGATTTAACTTTCCACAGTTATTAATACCTCTGGCATCTGAAGAACTTGCTAAAGGCTGGACCCAGTGGTAAGTATAATACTTCCTTTATTAATAATAATACGTACTGATAACTGGTGTGTTAATAGTTTTAATAATACATGCTAAATGAAAAAAAGAAATTCCTTTCTTTTTTCGTTTTCAGGTATGATTTAACAGAAGATGGTACAAGGCCACATGGTGCAAGTTAGGCCCGTGGATACTGGGAATTCCCCATGCATAATTTTGCCAACCTTTATATATTTTTAAAGCATTGTTCTCACAGATGTATCAATATTATTTTTATAGCTTTACTGATTTAGTTCTTAGACACATCCCAAATAATTTTATAACACTTGGTCATTTTATGTAGGCATAGCCTTTCTCATTGTTAAACTTTGTATTTTAATTTGCTTAAACAGTTTTATGTGTTACTGTAACGTGCAATAGTACAGTAAAGTAACCTCTTGTGTTTAAATTGATCTTTACGATGGCTGTACCTATTAGAAAGTGAAAAGAGTATGTTCTGCTGTTTTCCTGCCTTGTTTTATATCTCACCAAGGTATACTGTACCATGTAAATATATACTATTTTTTTATAATTCTTTCATGCTGGTTTGAATTCAGATGAAAATGAGATAAAGGATATAGATATTTTCTTCTAAATGCATGTTAATTTCTTCAGATGAATCTCTTTTGTCTTTGCAGCACAATGGTCTTAATCATTTTGTGATATTCTTCAGAAACAAACTGCAGAAAAACATTTTTACTTTATTGTGTTTCTGGCCCAGTGTGGCTAGCTTAAAATGTACAAAACATTAACATTTTAATATTTATATATAAATGTATTATTGGAAAATCATGCTATAGAATATTATAAACAAAAATGAGAATTCTATAAATATTGTATAAATAGAGGATGAGCTCCATGAGTCACAGTTTCTAAATCTGAGTTTTCATTTAATGGAGTAAACATAACAAACAGTACAGTTTTATTATACAGGTTCACTTGGATTTTGTTATTTATTCCTGTACCCTATAGTACTAGACACGTGATCTTTCGAAGGTATGAGGACATGGATTTTTCTGTATTATAAACAAAATCTCTGACCACTTAGAACGGTCCTTACTGCCATGTTTCACTGATTTATAAGGCATACATATCAGCTTGCACTGTAAGTTCATATAGTATGGCATACGTACAAGACATATGTTGTTTTTGTTATACAATACTCTGCTAAATAGTTTATTATGCTATACCTTCTGTAATACTAAAATGGAGCACTGATCCGGCAAGAAAGGGTGAAACTGAGTTGCAACCGACTGTCTTTACAGTTGCTTCATTGCTGTTCAGTGTGTTTGGTGCATTAAAAGTGCACTTCAGTGGTCCACGCAGGTTTCGTGAGTATAATGGTATTCTGCTGAAGCATTGCCATCATCTGCTGCAAGACTACAGCAGTGATACAGTTAGCACAAACTGATAAATGTAGACAGTTGAGAGTTGAAGCAAGAGTATCAGCCTAAACAGTTGAGCTCATAAATCTAATTTTATGAATTATGAGGAATTTTCTTGTATTCAGAACGGATTTTTATTTTTCTGGTAAGTTTTCTCAGACTGTTATAAAAATGTGCATTAAGAATCCAAGTGAGCAGTTCGGCTCTTTGAGAGCCAACACCCTCATTCTTGGATAAGTATGCAATTAGACAGACAAAGTATATTATTTAGCTAAGATTCTAGAATGATCTCTCAGCCAAGAAAGAATTTTAAAGCAGAATAATAAACTCCTGAAATTAGCTTTATTGTAAGATTACTGACAGAACCTTAATTCTAGGTGTAGAATACGCCTACATTACTAGATGTACCAAAGTGCCTACCATAGATGTAGCTTTTTGTCTTTTTCAAGTTTCAGAATTGACTCATTTCAGTTTGTCTAAATTAAGTTTAACATGAACATTTATCACGGATGTGTGTCATACATCTCTATACAGTGGTGGCCTTCTTATTGCCACATTTTATACAAGAAAGACAATTCTAGAAAACAGACTTGCATTGTAAATTTTGCTGCTGTTACTTTCAGATGGACTGAGCAATAGAGAGGTTCCTTGTAAGAAAACATGTCCATTGGAAGGCTTCACTCTATATTGGAATGTATGAGTATCTATATATATATACACACACACACTCATCTGTTCATATAAAATGTCATATATTATGAAATACATATTTTCTTTGCTAGTTCTTCATTAAAATGTTAAGAATGGGAAGAGAATGATTGTTAATGCAGTGAAAATGCAGAAAGTGAAAGCTGATCTAAATAAAGGAGATGTAATTACAGCAGTTCAGCGTAATTATCTTTTCGCTGGTTCAGCCTGATAGGACGTTTGCTGTACATCTTGGCCAGTGACTTCCCAGAGTTTGATCCGTAGCCAACAAATGGGCTGTTAGACTGATTCAGTGTTTCAAGTCTTAAGTGAAGTCTGGGGACAGATGTTAGAAGACTCTGCGCTTATACAAAAAAGTGCACATTTTGTCTTATGAAGTCTCGAGGGGAGAAAAAATGCTGTTTGGGTAAACGTGAGATGATAGCACAAAGTGAGTAACTGAATAAAGCATATAGGACAGGTTTTCAAAATAGCTCATAACCTAAAATTAAGATTGGTTCTCCAAGAGAGCCCAGTTCCCATTTAGGAATCTAAAATTAAGAGATTGAATTGTCATTGTAATTCAGTAACAGTGATTCCCATTGACTGAAATCAGTCCTGGATGCCAGACTCTTTAGAAAAAGTTCTCCTGAGTGGATTTGGATCAGAATATGATTGCCTAGATGAGATTGATTCTTTTGATAGTGGAAAGAAACTTCTGTATCATAGTTACCAAATTCTGATTGTTCCATTTATATGGAAGTAGGAAGGACGAACATCACTTTTCCTCTGAGCAAAAATTGCACCTCATTATCAAGTCAATGTATTCAATATCAGCTGATAGCTTTTCATGTAGTTCTTGTTTATCCTGTGCCTTAAAATATGAACATATGAAGATGTTTAAGAAATGGCTAAAAATAAGCTTTGTAACCTGTATGTACCAACACATGTTCTCTACTATTGAAATTGTTTTTAGAATTACTCTGCTTCACTGACAATAAAACCAGCTTCCTTCATTATAGCAGTGGTGTAACCCGAACTCAAATCAGCATGCATATCACTTGGATTTGGATTAAAGTAATTTTCATTTTCTGTCTTGAATCCTGTATCAGAGCTGCAGCAAATGGTGAGAGTTGAAATGAGAACAAAGGGTAATCAATTTTGTACAGATTGCCTTTTTTGCTCATGTAATTCTACATTATGATGCATGTATTTATTCAATAAATGGTTCATATGGAACTCGGTGTGTTGCTTCGCTCTTCTACACACACGCTCCCTTTTCCCCGCTTTTGCATGCCCCTGTCCTAATTCGTACTACGATGAGGTGAATTTTTAAAATAGTCATGTATGCTGACTACTCTAACCTAGGTAGCCCTGCTGTAAGGTGTGTAGGTTTTTGGGTTTTACATGAGAGAAAGTGGAGTGAGAAGTATAGATTCTTCGCTGGGGAATTCCTGGCTTGTTGGTTTGGAACAGATTCACACGTAAGAATTAGTAGGTCCTTTGTTCAACTTAAGTGTCTAAAACTTTTTCTCTTAAAATGATCAGTTGAGCATATTGTCATGATTCTGCACCTACTTATCAATTGTCATGAATTAAGTTTTCAAAAGGACCTCAAACTGCATGTAATTGCCTTAGATTTAGAAGCAGCAGGTTTTTAAGTGTAATAATCTTTCCTATCCTTCCACCTGCTTATTAAGGCAGATACTGATAGAAAATACCAGCCATAAATAAAAGCTGCAGAAATTCATCACCCAGACACTATCACATTTAGAAGGGATCTTGCTGGATAATCTTTATTGATACTAACCACAAAATTATGTAATTATGTTCAGGGAAGGGTTTTTGTTTGTTTGGGTTTGTTTGTTTGTTTGATTTGGGGTGGTTTTTTGTTGGTTGTTTTTTTTTTTTCTTTCTAGAGGCAGTATCTTCCTTTTTTAGCAGAATAAAGGGATTCTACTAATCAATGGGAAGACAGCTAAAGCCCAGTAAAAGCATGCCCATTTTCATAACTCCCTCATGGCAAGGTGTTTCTGGATGGCATGCTTCCTGGCAGTGCCAGCACTGATCAGGTGTCTGCATTTTCCAGACTTGGATCAAAATCAAACCTTCCATTCAGTCCCACAAGACAGGTGGTAACTGGATCAGCACTTGAAAAAGAATGCTGCCTATGTATTCACAAGATCTTGTTAGAGAGCAGAAATAATTGTGCGAGACACTCCTTGTGATGGATTTGGTGTTAATTTGATGGGCTTAGCCAAGCCTAGATGTTTTCTTATTATTTGCTGTGCTATTTTAACGGTTTGGGGCCATCATGTAGTTCATCCAGTCTCCATCTAAGAGCGGCGTTCACCAGTACAGTTACCAGTATGGTTATTTTAGGCACTTGCTCAGCTAAGAGCTCAATACAAAATCAGTTTCCTATGAGGTTTCTGGTTTAATCAGTTTATTTATATTCTCCCCCAAACAAACTGAATGTCAGATGGTACCTTTTGATATTTGGTAGAAAAAAGCAAAGCTTCATGTGGTCCCAAATCTATTTGTGGCCGTAGCTGGTTGCTGAAGGTATGAACACACAAGTGGTGTTTTTATATATCTTAACAAAGTGTCTACATTTATCATTGCTTTCCTACTGATTTCTAAGGCTGACCCAACAATATTCTCAGCCACCTTCTGAAATACGTTATTTGAAAAATGCAAAGCAGCTCAAGTGGAAAAAAAACACTTGTATTTCTTTTCAGTGTTATGCAGTGAATTTAGTTGCCAGATCAGAGCGCAGCTCTGGGAGAAAAGCTCTCTAATCTGTATTCATGTGGTAGAAGTGATGCACTATGTTCTCGCCATCTGCAGGGAATATTGCGTGCCAGTCACCTACAGTGGAATCCAATTTGAGCAGACTACTGCATACCTGTTTCCTCAGATGCTGCCAAACCTGGCTTCCCCTGTTGTTTCTTTGAGTCCTCAGTAGCTATAAACTTTATTGCAAAGGAATTAAGGGCTAATAGTGGCCATTCTTCCCTTTAAGATCCATCTAGAAAGAGGTTCAAGAACAGGCACAGCTGGTCAGGATTCCAGTCTCTCACACCTGGGCTGTGGTAGGGGTGGTTCTTGGCTGGGGGACAGTGAGATCCATTCCTGCCAGGACTTCATAGTCAAGCTGCCCTCAGAGCTGGGAATGTAGAACCTCCACCTGAGAGCAAGAAATGCCATACAGAAGAAAGCTGAGAAGTCCCAGCACCCTGGCTGTCCACTGTGATTTAATTCATCAGTGCATGGTAGGAATCTGTTGTCACTGACATTCAGTTTTATTTATTTATTTTCTGAGCAGTAGTTCCTTTCAGCAAGAGGTTGAACTAGATGACCTGCTGAGGTCCGTTCCAACCTGAATTCTTCTATGACTCACAAGTACTTTTTGGGTTTTACTATTGAAATAGGATCAGTAGATGTACTGGAGCTCTTGTGCAATCCTGGGCCTGTGCAGTGGGTCTGCCTGCGCATTTTGCTGCCTGACCCCAGGCTCTCGGAGATGGGCATGTAGCAACGCTGGCTAAGCAAAATCAGGGGGCACACAGCAGGAAGTTCCAAGCCTTGCTAAGTCAGGATGCAAAAATTGTGTAGTAATTAAAAATTCAACTTGAGTTGCAACATAAACAATGCTAGCAATGTGAGAATTGTCTGTAGATATTGAATGAAGGTCATCAATTTTACTGGATAACTGGAATGAGATCCCTAAAACAAAAAGATGATGTGCGCTTTTAATGGTGGTTGTTTCCAGCACAGAATTTCAAAATCAGGTTTTTCATTCTTCAGCTGGATTTGCAAACCAATGTGTTATTCTACAAGCTCTCAAAGACTGACAACTGGAGCTTACCGAGCATTTCACAAAGATGAATAATTTAATAAAGACTCTTCCGCAAGACAGTTTTGCATGAATCGTGAAATGTTCTCTGAGCTAAAGTAAATATGATAACCACTGAACGGGTGCTCTATTGTAACTTTCAGCTCAGAGCCCAGCTGGATAAATTTGACAAACTGTAACAGCATCCAAAAGAAGAACTGGGATTGTCTCTAGACTTGTCCTTCACACAGATGATGAAAATGAAATGAAAGGTAATGAAAACGAGTTAATGGAAATAGCTGGTCACGACTGGTAGAATGGTATTTGTAGCAATGCTGGTTCTTTGTGTTTTATTTGGTAAATCATTAATTAATGTGCATGTAAAATAAGTTGGAATTGAAGGTTTAAAATACTAAGATAAGCTTCCTGAAAAGAGACGTAAATTTTAGAGTTTTAGGCAACTTTGGTCTCGGTAATTTTTTTAATATATTATGCCTTTTCAAGTTCAGATTATTGGAAATGCAAAATATGTTTCATTTTAAACATTTTTTATAAAGCATTTCAGTTTTGCTTATCTTAGAATCATAGAATCATAGAATCACATGGTTGGATGGGACCTATAAGATCATCTAGTCCAACCGTCTTCCCACTACCATTGCTGCCACAGGTACTAAACCATATCCTGTAGCTTCTCATCAAGCCGCCTCTTGAACACTGCCAGGGACGGAGACTCCACCACCTCCCTGGGCAGGCCGTTCCAGTGCCTTACCACTCTTTGAGAGAAAAAGTTTTTCCTCAAGTCCAATCTAAACCTCCTCTGGTCCATCTTGTCTTTCACAAGAAGACTTTTAAAGTTTTTTAATGTATACCCATTACTGCAGAACTGTATTCTGAAGACACCGTTATATTCCACTAGATGGTGGTGCAGACCCTACTCTGAAAAGCCTTTTTTGTGACTTGTGCACTTTGTTTCTCGAACAATAATGACGTGATTTGGATGCTAGGTATCTGTGCTGGTTTTGGCTGGGATAGAGTTAATTTTCTTCTCAGTAGCTAGTATAGGACTGTTTTTATTTGTGCTGAAACAGAAATACAGGGGTATTTTAGCTATTGTTGAGCTGTGCTTACCCAGAGTCAAGGCCTTTCCTGCTTCTCCCACTGCCCCACCAGCGAGGAGGCTGGGGGTGCACAAGAGGCTGGGAGGGGACACGGTGGGGACAGCTGACCCCAAGTGACCAAAGGGACAGCCTGTACCACATGGCACCATGCTCAGCGTCTAAAGCTGGGGGAAGAAGGAGGAAGGGAGGATGTTCAGAGTTGTGGCATTTTTCTTCCCGAGTCACCATTACGTTTCATGGTGCTCTCCTTTTCTGGAGAGAGCTGAACATATGCCCGATGATGGGAAGTAGTGAACTAATTCCTTACTTTGCTTTGCTAGCATGCACAGCTTTCGCTTTACCTTTTAAACAGTCTTTATCTCAACCCATAAGTTTTCTCATTTTTACTCTCTGGTTTTCTCCCCCATCCTACCACGGAGGAGTGAGCGAGTGGCTGTGTGGGGCTGAGTTGCTGGCTGGGGTTAAACCACAACAAATCTTTGAGAGTGGAGCCTGAAGTCATCCTAGCTTAAAAGTAGTGAAAAATGGGCACAGTTCCCACTGCACTCTGCTCTCCCCCTTTGCTCTGAGGCACAGGTGATACGAAAAGAATTGAGTTTCGTAATGGGGGTTAATAATATCTGGATTCAATTTGCCAAAATATTTTTCTAAAAGCATTTAGTCATGAGGCACTGGGAAATAAAGCAACTGGTCCATGATTTGAGGAAACATTAAATTGTCCTGGAAGATTAAGGTTCGAAGTTCACCATAATTGCCTCTGCCAGCAATTTGCATAGGTGTTTCATGCCTTAGATACCTAGCCTTGAAAATTAGAGTTGATTATAGAACTCCCTCGAGGAGCTGTCAGAACTTTAATAAGATTAAGTGCAAAAACTTTAAATTAATCAGAGGCAGGCAGAAGTTAAATTACAGTTCAAGACATGGAGAAGGGCCTTGACCAGCACATTTGAAACATCATCATGCTTTAAGTATTCATTTCTACTATTGGCTCAAGCATGAGGCTAGAAATTCGGGATATCCAACAACAGTGAAAACCATCACGGAGCAGTACCATAAACACGGGGGGAAAGGGGGCAAAGATCAAATTACACTAGAAAAAATATCTTACAAAACAATTTTCCTTTGCTTAAGGACATGATCAGAAAATATGTGCCAAATCACGTCGTCTCAAGGTCACAATGATACTAAAACTCTTTGATGCACAGAACAGGAATAATTGACAGGAATGTCTGAATTAGTGAACTTGTGAGCACTTTCAAGTGCCTGACTCCAAACGTATCCCCCAGTCTGAATCGGCACTGAGCAAGTGCTACTCTTGTGTAGCTCCCTGTTTGTTAGTTTTGCATGAAGGAAGCACAATCTGGATCAGGAACGTGGGGAACACCCATGTCTCAGCCTTGACAAAGCCAGCATTGATGTGAGAGACAAGCAAACGCTGATACATTCTCCAGCCAATGTAAAGTAGTTTGTCATGTGTGTATGCATGCACCTTTCACACAAAACACATACACATGTATAAAAACTAACATGGATGAGCAAAGCATGTCCATTCTGATATTTATACAGTATTGTCATCTTTCATACTAGAGAGATGGAACAGGGATGGTGTCATATCTAGATTATGCATGTCTATCACAATGAAACCTCTAAGAGCACAAGAGCACTTGTAAAATTAATAATAACAGCATTTTTCTTCTTTAAAAAAATTATTCTTTTTATCCATACAGACTGAAGTAGTATGAGAGCTGAAAGGAGACAGACACTTTCAAGACCTGTAAATGTCTAATATTTCAGAATGCTAAATTTAATAGGGTTAAAGTAATCTAGACATGGCAGATGTAACAGGAGTCTTACATCTGAAACAAATTAACTGACAAACTAGTGTTATACATTTACTAACGGATGCATAATATTCTGAAAGATGTTAATGACTATACTAGTTCTCACAAAAAGTGATACTCCATATATTTACAGTGTGATAGATTTAGCTATGCAAAAATTGTTGTTCTAATTTCTTTTTGTAAGCATTTGATAGCATTTCAGAATTCTTTCAGTTTTCACATGTCGTGGTTTAAATCCAGCTGGCAGCTCAGCCCCACACAGCCGCTCACTCACTTCCCCCCAGTGGGATGGGAGAGAGAATTGGAAGAGTAGAAGTGAGAAAACTCATGGGTTGAGTTAAAGGCTGTTTAAAAGGTAAAGCAAAAGCTGCACCTTTTAGAAGCAAAGCAGAATAAGGAATTCATTCACTACTTCCATCCGGAGCCAGGTGTTCAGCCATTTCCAGGAAAGCAGGGCTCTGTCATGCATAGCAGTGACTTGGGAAGACAAACGCCATCACTCTGAACATCCCCCCTTCCTCCTTCTTCCCCCAGTTTTACACCGTGATCATGACATCACATGGTACAGGCTATCCCTTTGGTCAGTCTGGCCGTGTCCCCTCCCAACTTCTTGTGCACCCCAGCCTCCTCGCTGGTTGGGGTGCTGTGAGAGGCAGAAAAGCCCTTGGTGCTGTGTAAGCACTGCTCAGTGATAGCTAAAACATCCCGGTACTAACAACACTGTTTCCAGCACAAATAAAAAACACAGCCCCATCCTAGCTACTGGGAAGAAAATTAACTCTGTCCCAGCCAAAACCAGCACATCATGGTACTAATAGCTAACAGAGTAAAATTACTGTGATTTGTAACACTGCCTATAAGGAAAGAGGGATAACAGTAAGAGCATAATAATAAAGCAAATAATAATAAATAACTATTCTATAATAAAGCAAAATAAGTAAAGTAGCACTGTTTCCGTGCCATAAATTCACCGTGGTGTCAGTAACCTGCAAAACACCCAGCAGTACCAGCGACTTCCCACGCGGAGGCACTTCAGGACCTCAACTGCACCTGCAGCGGCTCAAGGGAGTGGCGTGTTGGAAAGCTTTTCATTCCTTCTGCGCATTTTATTTCCTTATTTTTGTTCGAGTTAACAAGGATCTTTTTTTTTTCTTCTGCAGTGAATGGGGTTTTTTCCTACTTAGTCTCTTAAACGCTAAAATTGTTTCCTGTTAATATTAATAACTTAAGGGAAGTAAGCAGCTTGGCGGTCTAGTCACAGCACCATTGCAGGCTGACAGTCACCTCCGAATACAGGATGGCATGATTGGCAGCATTACCTCCAGGCATGGGGAGATCTGGAGAAGTGGAATCGTGTGAAACTTCATCTCTCTCCCATGCTGTTCAGATTATTTATCAAAGTACGTGAAGATCAAAAAAATATCAAGGGAAATGAATGCATGTGAATTGTTAACGGCCTGCCTCAGAGGATGAGCAGATTTAGTGGATAATGTATTAACTGTAACAAATTTTATTATATATTCAAATGAAAAGAAATAGGAGTAACAATTCTAACATGTTAGGAGATAACATGAACAATAACCTCATCAGAAACTATTATCTAGAAAATAACATTGTAAATATGAAAAAAAAAGTCAAGCGAGCCTGACATTCAGGGAATTACATCTTTTTTTTTTATAAGTATTTATAATGTTAAATCATACCGGTTAAAACAGAATACTTGCCATAGTCCAAACTACGGTATTCTTGTGAGACACTTGTAATTGAGATCTCTTAGACAGGCCACCAACAAGAATAAAGACAAGTTTATGAAGCGGTAGCACAAAAGCAAATCTTTATTTGCTGTTGCTCAGCAACCATGTGTGGAAGACCCATTTTTCATTTTTGCCTTAACTTGACAGGAAAATGATAATAAATATGAGATTATTATCACAGGGTATAGATTATTTTGAACAGATGAGCAGATATGTCAAAAAGAGGCATGTAATTTGGTACTCTTGAAAGAGAGAACATTAGAGAAACTGAAAATAGAGTTGTAGCTTTATTACTAGCTTGCAGTTCATGCACAGTTCTTGAAAAAACCTACAAAACACTATTCTGCCTCTGGTTTCTTTATACAGTCCTTTAAAATGAATCATTTGGTGCTATTCTGTCTGTTGTTATCTGTGTCAACTTCTAGTTTCAATACTATGAAAAAATAATTCTGTGGTTGCTATGCAACACAAATTATAAGCTAAAATATGTTTTAGTTGGTTTGCTAAATGGGTATGTGCCTGACTAAATAAACAGTAACCAGGTGACTAATATAGCATCTAATTAAAAGACTAATCAAGGTATTAATGAAATATTCAGTCCACGCAAGACATGGTAAATAAATCCATCAGTTTGGATCTAAAATGGCAGAGATTTTTAATATACACAAAAAGGGGGGACATTAGCACAATGTATACATCTCAGTTTTCATACTTTTTTATTTGCTTTTACTATTCTACAGGTATGATGACTGCTCATACAACTTATTTCAAGCGAACTCTCACAGGCTTCTTGCACTTAGCTGAATACCTAACTTAGGAAATAAAGTCAGATCCATTGGATCTGAAACAACCCTAATTCTTCATCCTTCTTTACCGTAGAGTAGCAAAACGCTCCCTTCTTTTGGTCGTCTGCTTCTGGAAGTCGATGCCTGCTGGCTGTCACAGTGTGGGGATCAGGGCTGGAGGACAGATGTCATTTCAAGTGACGGTCCGGGGATCTGTCTCCCCAGGACCCTTCTCTGTGGCTGCCGGCAGGTGGGTGTTGGCAATTCGCTGGGTTGCCCTTTCCACCCCTCAAATGAGAAAGGCCTTTGTCTAGATGGAAATATGATGTGGGAAGGTATGCGTGTGTTTGGCTTCAGATGGATACAAGGAGTGGCACTGAACTGCCGGTACACAGTTCCGTTGCTCAAGAAGATGACGTTTTTTGGCTCTAACTCGTTCTGCCATATTGTCCCTGCCTTAGGTATGCAACCATCTCAATTACAACTTTTAAGCAATGTAACCCATTCTCCTACACTGCCTAAAATACTTTCTATCTGGCACATATTTGTTTTAAAATCCAGTTATTTTTGAAGTTTCACATGCACTCAGTTGATGATGCATAAATTGAAAGAGTTTTTATCTTTGTTTTCAGTAACCTTGGATATCTGTTATGTACATTTTTTAAGCAATACAGAATAACATTAATTATATGGGCTGACCATATAATAAACTATTTTTCATCCTATAGTCTTCAAACTGTATAAAAAACAGGTAAATAGTTTATTCAAAAACTTAAAAAAAAAAACTAGGAAAAGTCTTTAGGTCAAATATATATGGCAGAAAATGTGACAAGTTTTAGTTTTGCATATAAACTAATACTGTGAGAGGTAGGATGATTAAAGAAGATTCTATGTTAAAAATGAAAATATTAGCAGAAGACATAAATACTACTTGAAAAAGTAGTGAATTTTTACATATAATATTAAATAGAATCTGAATTACATAATGTTTTTAAAAATTACAATCCAGAAAAGTCCAATCAGATGTGAGAACTTTCATGGAAATTATTGTTGGTTTTCTGTTTATTTGCACAGTGGAGCAGCAGATGCTGTACTGCTATCACGGACTGAAAGTAAATTATTTCAGTCAAGCACCTACCTCTTCTGAACAGCCAATAAGACTGAGAAATCCTGAGAAATATTATGCTACTGCAAATGCAAAATTGAAAGATAAAAATTATGCCCTTAACAATACATATTGGCTCTTTTTGGTTTGCAGAAGAGCTCAAACAAATGGAACGGCGAATATACAGAATTTGAATGCTGATTATGCTTATTCAAGGAACTGAGACCAACTATTTCCGAATGCTGCAAAATAAGTTTGAGAAGAAACAGAAAGCAGCTATTTCCTGACAGATTAAAAAACTCCACTTTAGTTATCAAAATGTAAATATCCAGCTTGCATAGTCTCCTATAAATTCTGGCGAGTAGCTTGTTTAGTTCTTCATTGCTTTGGATGATGAATGCGTAATGCATGTACTGTTCACCATGACTAAGATGCAATGCGTAGCTGTCAACGCTACAGCAGAAATATTATTGGAGGAAAAAAAGTCACCAGTATAATCAACGGGATGACGCGGGCTTTGTGAGCTAGAAAAAATATTTTTTGTAAAAATACTATGTCCCTGTTACTCAAGATCCGTGGAAGAAGGCATACTGTTTCTTAAGCGAACACATGAATTTAATAAACATCTCCTACCCCTGTTTGAAGGCACTGAGACTGAAGAGGTGGCTACAGGAAGGTAACAGTAAGCTGGTACGTAGATTTACTCCCTGCCGGCCACCTTTGAGTAACTGACGGGATGCTCCTCCAGGGAAAGATGTGTAAGCAAGCCAGCCTTTATTGTAAAGTGAAAGCAATAGAGAATCATTCCAGTGCAGCCAGGTTTAAGACCGAGACCCGTACTGCGCACAGAACCCCCCGCTAACGCCTGGGCGGCAGCTGCCCAGAGGTGCCCGTTACTGGGCCTGCCCTCTCCGGGGAGATTTACAACCTAGCACGTCTCCACCGTCCCACCTCCTCCCGTCCCTCTGCCACCACAGCAGCAGCACCCTCTCCTCCATTTAAGGTGGGACGGGGGCAGCAGTGGCCTCGGCTGGAGGAACCAAAAGTCACCCGGGCACAGAGGCGGCACCTGACTGAAAACGCCTCACCCCTTCGAACAAACGCGGACGCCCCAGCCAGGCAAGGGCCAAAAGGCAGGAACGCGGACTTCGAAGTCAGCCCCCCCGGCCACCACCCGCCTCTGCCACCCTGCGCGCTCCCGCGGCGCCGGCCCCGCCGCCTCACGGCCACGCGCTGGGGAGGGGGCGGGGCCCGCGGGCCCGCCCTCAGCTGTGCTGCGCGCGGGGGAGGGTGGGGGCGGGAGCCGAGCTCTCGCGAGACGGGAGCTCCAACGCGCGCACCCGCCCGCCCGCGCTGTCAACGGCCGCCGCGGGAGAATTCGAAAGCGCCGGTGGGGCGCGCGCGCGCGCGCGCAGGCGGCAGGGCCGGGTCCTCGGCCTCGCCTCAGCGCTGCGTGAGCGGGGAGGGGGGAGGGGGGAAGGGGCTGAGGGGTCCCGGCCCCGAGCCGCACCCGGGGTCGGCGCCTCTTCCGGCAGTGGGGCGGCGGGGCATCCGCACGGACGGGTGTTCCCGCTTCGGGGAGGCGCGGGCTTTTCTCCTGCGCGTCCGTCCGGGCGGCTGCCGTTTTTGTTTCCCTCCCGTGCAGGCAGCTCCGCGTTGTTGGCAGCGTGACCTGTGGATCTGCGAGGGTTTCGCTCTGAGGGAGCGCTCGGTAAGCCGCCCGTCTGTCTTCCTGCGGCCTCTTCTCTCGGGGGTGTGCAACGGCCTGTGGGGCCGCGCCGTGGGCCCGGCGCTTGCCCGGGACAGTGCCCTGGATCGGCACCCGGCCCGCTCTGCGCTACGGCTTCTCACACGGTGAAGGCTGTGTACCGCATCTCCCAGCTGGGAGGGATGGGAAAAGGACGGCAGGAATCACTTAGGATAGAAGGAACGCTTAGATGCGTAAATTAAGCTCTTGGTGTCAAAAAGTGGCCTTGCCTGTTTCCCATAGTCTTCCCTTGACAAGGGAGAAAATGAGAGAATATTTTGTTGCCTGTCAGTACTTTTCATACAGGAAAATGCTGTCGTTGGGAATGATGGCTAGCTAAATAGGGAGTGTGTGCTCGATACGCTGTCCTTTTAAAAAATCCAAGTATCCATTAAAAAGCTCTTCTGTTTTCACACTTGTCTAGTAAAAAAAGGACTAAAAAGAATGCATGCAAATACTTCAGCCTAGTGTTGTTATGAATCTAAATGCTGATTCAGATAACTGAAGTATTTTGGAGGAGGAAACATCTTTTATTTATAACCATGTAGATGAAGAATGTAAGTTCATACATTCATCACTGAGACCAAAAATGCTCTTTATTTTGAAATGCAGTACTTTGTCTAACATTTTTTGTTTGGTTTATAAAACAAGGAAAAACAAGATGACAATGAAACGCGAAGCATTTTTACAAGTTGTGTCTAAAGACTCAATTGAAGACTTCTTGCGTTACACTCAGAATCCTGTAAGTAAGCCGTGATACATGTACATTGCTAATAAAATCTTGTCTGTTATTAGTGCAGAAATGTTGTGACATAGGGACAGAAACTGTTTTGCTGGTATCTGCAGATGTGTTAGAATAATTGCTGTAGAAAATAAGTTTAAATGGCACTTAATGGAACATAGCTGAAAAAGTTGTAGAATCTGAAGTTTTGCTGTTTATAAACCAAATATTTTTTAAACATTTGGTTGTTACATATACAGTTTACGTTTTTTTTCAAAATAAATTATTAGTACCGTAGTAATACTAAAAAAAAAGTACTCGTTCAATGTTGATGAAGTATTGTTTTTTTAAATTTCAACTGGTGAAAGAATTTATTGCCATGTAATGAATATGAGCTCGTATACAAACACAGCAGAGGCATATTTCACTAGTATTCATTCATTCGTTTGATAGTTTAGGCTGTCTGCTTATTCTTTAGTCTGTGTGGAATTGTACTTGATAGTTCTTTGTATCACTGAATGTTTTAGAGATGTGATAGATTGGTGTCTCTAAATGCAGTGTGGAGAGAAGCAGGAGGAACAACAAAACAAGTCCGTTGAAATCTACTAATTAGAAGTTCATTCTCACATTGTGTATCTGATGTTACATAGTACAGAAATCATAATTTGCATTGTGTCCTGCTTTCAACAGGAATGGAGTTAGTTTTCCTCTTAGTAGCTGACATGTTTTGGATTTTAGATGTGAAGAATGTTGATAAACACACTGATGTTATGAGTTGTTAATGAGACCAAGGACATTGTCCATCTTTCCAGGTCTCACTAATGTGCAGATGCAGGAAGCTGGGAGAAAGACAGACAGAATAATTGACCCAAACTGGCCAAAGAGAGTATTCCATGCCATAAATGTCATGCTGACAGTATATAAATGGGGGTACGTGGGGCAGGGGTGTTGCTGTCTGGCATTGTTCTCTCTACCTTGCTTTCAAATGACAATAATAACAAAATATAAGCATACTAAAATATACAAAATGAACAATGCACGATTTCTCACCACCAGTATGCTTATATTTTGTTATTATTGTCATTTTCCTTTGCTATTCTAGTAAATTGTCTTCACCTCAACCCAGGAGTTTTCCTTTCTTCCCAGTTCTCTCTCCCATCCCATTGGGGACGGGGAGCAAGAAACTGTGGTGACTAGGGCTAAACTACCACACATTAGTATTAAAACATACATGATTTCTCCTAAATGTCTTTTGCTAGCCTTAATAAATGGTATTGTCAGGTTAATTTCTTAAGCTTTCTAATCAATATTTTCATAATATTACCTATATCAAGCAAAAGTAAGTGGATCAGTTGACCTCTATGTCCACAGAGGCATAAACTAATTTACTAATGTAGCAGATGTATTAAATCTATGATTTCTGTGATAGGGATCATGTTCTATGTAATAAGCTTAGGAATGTTTGTCTCCCAAACATAATTGACTCTCTTTTTCCAAGAAATTTGCTGGGTTTTTTTTCATTTGCATTCCTGTGTGTAATTATGGATGACAACTTTATTAACAGATTGTCTTTGCTTGCAGTCTCCTTCCCATTTTTCTCTAAATCTAAACATTTTAACAAGAAACTATTCTGTTGTAACATGTGGTATTTGCAGTGCTTCCTTTTCAATTAATTTGGTCATGTTGTTTCTGCAGTCTTCAACAATATCTTCATCTGTTTGGATTAAAAATTTGGTTTTTTCATCCTTTTTGTTTTTCATTACTAATTCACCAGAGTTGTTCTGCAGCAGTTTTCAGCAACTGTGGCAACTCTATATCACCAGCTTTAATAAGTATATTGATTAAGACTGTCGTCTTGCCTTTGTAGCATGAGGGAGCAGTAATATCCAGCTTACTTCTTGCTTGTCTAAGAGACACGAGTTATTTTATTAATTTCCTTTTGAAACCTTCAGTGGTGAAGGGTATTTTGACCATGTCTTATCTTAGGTTGAGGATTCTCATTTTAGGATCTCCCATGAATAATTCTTGACTGCTTTTCTGGACAAGGCTGTAGTAGTGTATTCTGTCCTTTAGAAGTGGACATATAAATGTAGAAAGAAGAGGAAAGCGTGGTTAAAGCCTCATTGCTTTCCTTAGTTTTCATATTATATTTATGCCCTGCTTTTTCTACCTGTTTTATGTTCTAGCCTCAGAATTTGCCTTTTTAACTTTTTTAGAGTTCTGTTCTTAGCATCACTACTTCTTTCAGTGTCTCTCATTTCTATACTGCAACACCTCCCTTTAATTTTCCTTTTTCCTCCTCTCAATGTTTTGTTTCATTCACATCTTCTAAAATTCCAAGGGTTTGCTATTTTTCCTTCAAGGTTTGCCTTGGGCTTTTCTTTCTTTGTAATATTTTTAAAATATTACCCTATTGTGGTGCTATTCATTTGAGTCTTTATCAGGTGCTCTTAAATTTTTCCACTAAATTCTGTTCCAATGAGAAAATGCATTATTTCTCAGACAGGAAAATAACAACCACGGATATGACTGTCATTCAATGACATCCTTTTTCCTCATAGGTTTTGGAATAATTCTATTTCATATCATCCCAAAGAAAGATCAGAAAGCTCTGGTCTTATTATGAATTCATTCTTTTTGTTCAGAACAGTATGATCTTAATATCCTGTCTTTTGGGTTTGTCTTTTGGGTTTGTTTGAAGTAGAGGGCTGCAGAACTCCCTGTGTGGCCTTTGGTTTATTGTATTTGTTTCCAGCTGTAGAATAGGATAGAAATTCTGCTATAAATATGTAACAGAATCTTTCTTCTCATACCCTTCTGGATCCTTGTAATACTTACTGCTGCTTTTTTCATGATTTCTATTTTTCCTTTTACCTTCAACTTTTTTTTTTCTTTTTGATTCCTGTTTTTTAGTACATTTACACAGTAAAAATGTTTTTATTTCAAGATAATGGACATCCTCTTTTCCTCCAAAGTGTTTTTGATTCAGTAGACCTTCACTTCAGTATTGCAAATTACATCTCAAAGATTATCTGTACTTCCTCTTGGCTGCGTCTGATTTTTCTTCTTGTCTTTTCTCTGCATCTTCCCTTTCCCAGCAGGTTGCCTGCCCTTCTTTGGTGCTAACAGGCTCTTTATGACTCTAAAGTAAATTCTTCTAATAAGATTCTTCTGAGGAAACAATTCAGAGAAGTCTTGTCGTAGTCTTTTGTGGAGACTGTTAGTGACTTCTCATTCAGCAGAGCGTAAGAGGGAAGTACAGGGTTAATGTGCTCAGTTAGGTCTGATAGGAGGGCTTTGATAGGCTCCAAAACCTGTAGTGCTGTCCCTGTGGCTGTTCTGACTGTTACATTTCTAGTTCTTGTGTAAGGATTTTCTTCAACAGCCATCATCAATCTGTGTTTAAGATAGCAAAGATATGATCAGGGACACTAATTCTGTGCAGTTGTGAGCTTCTTAGCTAAGGGTATGGAATCATCTCCATTGGGAATAAAAGTGTTTAGAACACATGAGAGACAGAAGTTGATGTTACGGGGATGTGATTTGTGTTCGGTCGTGTTGCTATCAAGGACTAAAGAGTTGAATCTTAAAAGAACCACTGTTGTTTCATGATACAGAGTTAAGCAGCAGGAATTTCTCATGCTATTTTTCAAAGAAATACAACTTGTACAAGGTTCTATAACTGCAAATGTATGGAGATTAATCCTTAATGTAAAAAAAACCCATTAATTTTAGGAAATATGATGATGAAATATAAGCGGCTTCACTGATGTGTAATTGTGTGATATGTTCTGACTATTTACAGAAGAATACGTTTGATCGTTTTGACTTGAATGAACTACTTGAAGAATTGTCGAGAAAGCAAAAAGAAGTACTGTGGGAGAGACTGATGCAGCTATTGACAGAGACTTTGATGGAAAAGCCTGTGGAAACATGGCAGAGGGTTGAAGATGGTGAAAGGAAGGATGAGATGGAAGTTGAGATAGTTCCAGAAATGGTAAAAATCTTGTAAAATAAAAATATTATGTGTATTTCACGTTTTCTCAGAAATAAGGGAGACCTAAAGACTACTAGAAAATCCATCATACGTACAGAGGCCTATAGAAGCATGTACCTGGATCTACAGTCACCAGATCTACGTGGTTTTGAGTTGCACAAGACCCTGCTAGTTAGGATCTCTTCAGTTCTGAAATGGATGTGTATTGGAGTGGTTTTGTTGCAGGTGAAGTTTTTAATGGTGAAATGGATACACATGTACCGTCACTGAATTGTCTACTAGCTAGAGCTGAAAGGCATTTTCAAATTTTTTGAAACAGATGTACTTTAAAATCTATGCTTTTGCCTCTTATTTTATAGGTTTTGGGTGCCAGTATATTCTTCCTTCAAAATGGAAGCTAAATAACAATTCGACTTTTCTCTCTGTTTCTAAGGTTTATTTCTTGTCAGTATAAAGTATAAAATAAACTGCAGAATTGTTTCCTCATCATTGCTTTCTTTCAGAAACAAACTGTAGCTGTGATCCAAGGAGTGACAGCTGTAGTCACTGCTTCCATACCTGCAGTGGATGAAACTGTAAACTACAAAGCTCTTCTAGAATGTGTTCTTATATTAAATGGTATGTACTTATCTGTTAAAGAATACAACATTATACTGTTTTTTTTAGCAGATGAGTATATTAGGCTTTTTGTTTGATCTAACTGGCCTGTGGAACAGAATTTACAGTGCCAACAGAAAAGTTGGCACTGATGTGAGTACTTATTTAAGAGACAAAATTAAGGAAGGATTTACTTAAAAATCAGTTACACAGTCTAAAAGTTGGAACTGAAATAGTTTTCCTTCTGCCAAGTGTCCAGCCAGTGATAGATAACTTTCCCTATTCTGTGGCTGATAGTATTTTTAAAAGTGAAGATCATTTTTAACAATGATTCGTTGTTATTGATCCAAAAACTTGGTCAAAATCAAAGCTGCCTAAATACTCACAGTGAGAATAAGCCATTCAGATGTGTAAATGTGGCAAGAGCTGGTTGGCATTGTGAGGTATAGGTAGTGTACTAACAGACTAATGTTTTATAGGAATAACCTGGTTCGTTGCTATAAATAATTATTTTATTACTGTTGTAGGTGTTCTTCCTACAGTGTTTGGATCTGAAAAAGTCCTACAGGATGCCATCCAGCATGTATGTGAAATGTGGTGGGAGAAAGGCCTGGAAAGGAAAGAGCAGCTTGGGAAGACTCTATTTACCATTCTGCTAAGAAAAAGCCTGAATAAAACTGCTATGGTATGCTGAAGCTATATTCATTTTTAGATTACTACTGAATATTCCAAGAAAGATTATCCTTCCAAAATACCTTTTATTTCAGGTTAACTTGTCTTCTGTGTCCTAGTGCTTCTCCATTAATGAAATGTAGGATACATTTTGGTTACAAAGTGTCTTTTTGGTGTTGCTTGCATAGGCAACATATTAAAATGTTTTCTTCTGGAGAACAAACTTTAAAGATTTTTGCCATCAATTTCACAAGTGAACAGGTGGGATTTTTTTTGCATTCTTTGGTGGTTTTTTTTTGTGTTATGTTTTGGTTTTGGTTTTTTTTTTTTTTTTACGCTGTATCTCTCCACAAATCCTTTTTTTTTTTTTTTTTTAATATGTGAGTTACTTAGAGTGTTGTGGCATACACTAACCTAGTAAGTATCTCCTTTACTTACTTTTTCTTTTATTTTTGCCTGTTCACTGCTTTCGTTGTAAAAGTTTCAAAAGTGGAATAATACAATTTTCATCTATTTTGCAAAATATATTGTCTTTCTTTCTGTACTTGAGCATGTCTTCAGTTGTTGGAAGTCAGTATTTCCGCATTTTTTTGGTAATTTTTCCCAGTGATGTAGTGAAAGTAAATGAATGTTCATAATTTTACAATCTGAAAATCTTCTATCTGTTACAATGCCTTTCAAGTTTATTGTTTAAAATAATTTAAATGCTTCTTCACATTAAAGCTACACCTATCTCACTATAATGTGTTTTTTTTTTCCTGTCAGGGTGCAGATGTAGTTCGTCTATGGAATCTACATCAGACATTACTTTGTTTTGATTATGATTCAGAGGAAAGTAATGAAGTCAAAGACTTGTTGCTTCAGTGTTTTATGAGTGTAAAACATATTAAAAAAGAAGAGGTAAGCAAACCTTTATCTTACTGTGATTATATGTGAGTGGCCTTCAGTTATTTTTAATGGTTTTGAATTAAGCTTTTTTTTTTTTTAACAGTATAGTAGCTAGCAATAGTGAACAAATCAGCTCTGACTCCAGGCTATAAATGGTTGATATTTCTGTTTCATTTGGAAAATCCTTTATTCCTGTTTCTGAGTTAAATATAAAAGTATATGTATAAACCATCACTCAAGTTCTTGTATCCTGAGGTAGTGAAAACCGTGTGTTTTGCTTCCAGTGCATGTCTCTCAATACTTAAAACCATTCCCTGATATAATTCTGTTCTTTTATAGCAGTTTTTCTTTTATTGGAGACAGATAACTGTAGTAAGATAATTTCCCTTGTAAATTATTCCATTTAGAAGATTGCATTGCCGTAGTCTGGTTTAAAAGTCGCATAAGAAGAACCCAGATTTACAGCAAAATGAGAATTATTTTATTTGACTACCTAGTTTTTTCTCAGTGAAGAATTGCTTTATTGTAGTTTTTAGTTTGTGCCTGTGCACCAAGATAGTAGTATCCAAGCTTTTTTCTGCTTAGGTGACAAGACAACCTTACATTGGCTCTAAAGTTCTAACTCCTCCTTGCCTGTTTAAAATACATCTATTCCCTTTCATGGAATATATGAACTGTCATAAAAGAAGCACTGAGGTTGCTGCATGATTGGGGCACTATGGGGATATGGAGTTTTAAAAATAGTGATGGAGAATGAATGAGGTGAATTGTTTGACAGACCAGGTTTTGGATACCTGACACTAAGATTTTTTTTTTTGTTACTTACACATGATAATTTAAGATGTTTTAGTTTTTACTAAAATTGGATGAGAGGCAATGTGAGAGGTGGGAAGGTGTCGTAGTTCAGCCCCAATGGGGACCAGACTACGCAGTCTCTCTCTCACTCCCCCCACTCTCCGAGAGAATAGGAGGAGATTTGACAAACAAAAGAAAACCAGGAAAAAAAACCCAAACACGTGGGTTGAGATTGAACAAAAAGTAAATTTAACAGTAATGACAGAAGAAAACAAGACAGTGATGGAACACAAATACAGTACAATAGCTCACAATAGATCTCCACATCCAGTCTCTTCCAAGTAGCAGGGAGCCTCCCTTCAGCACCCTCCTCACTTATATACTGAGCATGATGTCAGATGGGATGGAATAGCCCTTTGGCTAATTTGGGTAAATTAACCCCAGCTGTTAGCTAATTAGTTAACTATCCCAGCCATAGGGGCTACCAGCTTCAGTTCTCCACCCAGCTCAGGTAAATATTAACTCTATCCTGGCCAGAACCAGGACATTATCCACCCCTTATTCCGTACCATCTACATCATGCCCAGATCCTACACTTTCCAATTAATCATCAACTTCTTCTTCCTTTTATCTACTTGTATGCAGACACACAGATGTAACTCTCTTAGTCCATGGTCCATCCTTTCAAAAGGTCTGTTGAGTTTATCCAGTCCAGAACTTTGGGCTCCATCTGTCATAACAGTCTCTCAGCATAGGACAGATGACTCAGTGTTTCCTCAGGTAGTCTGTCTGGTGCAAGTGACTTAGCAAGTTCATAGTCTGCAGACTGAAGATCTGTTGGTAGGTGCTAGTAGCAAGAGCCAGTTCTGGTTGCATCACTGCTGCAATTTTTCCTATTTTATTAAAGTTCATTCTTTGTTGGTATAAATGATTTTACTATAATACTTTTGACACAACATAAGTATCTCAGGGCATGGAGCAGGAAGAAGCAAGGAGGGACACATAATAGCTAGATAATGACATACAGTACTGTATAGTAACCGACATCAAGCACTTCAAATTATTGGCTCTTTTCACCTAAAATTAGATCTCCTTGAGGTGCACATCGAACTTTCCCATCCTCCTGCATTACCCACCAAGTACACCCAGGTCCTTGAGCAAAAGCAATCCCATGCATGGGTTTGCCTTTGCCCAAGGGAGAAATGACCCAGACTGTCTTCCCGAGTATATTCCTTACATGCACCACAGGGACTTTATCCCCTTCTACAGTATGTAGAAGTTCAGACTGGGCAGGGCCAGCTCGATTGGTGGACCCCCGAGTGTTGACTAGCCAAGTGGCTTTTGCTAAATGTTTATCCCAATTTTTGAAGGTTCCACCACCCATTGCTTTCAGAGTTGTTTTCAGCAGCCCATTATACCTTTCAATTTTTCCAGAGGCTGGTGTGTGATGGGGGATGTGGTATACCCACTCGATGCCATGCTCTTTGGCCCAGGTATCTATGAGATTGTTTCGGAAGTGGGTACCCTTGTCTGATTCAATTCTTTCTGGAGTACCATGTCACCATAAGACTTGTTTCTCAAGGCCCAGGATGGTGTATCGGGCAGTAGCATGGGGTACAGGATATGTTTCCAGCCATCCAGTGGTTGCTTCCACCATTGTAAGTACATAGCGCTTGCCTTGGCGAGTTTGTGGGAGTGTAATGTAATCAATTTGCCAGGCCTCTCCATATTTATACTTCAGCCATCGCCCTCCATACCACAGAGGCTTTAACCGCTTGGCTTGTTTGATTGCAGCACGTATTTCACATTCAAGGATAACGTGTGCAATAGTGTCCATGGTTAAATCCACCCCTCGATCACGAGCCCATTTGTATGTTGCATCTCTTCCCTGATGGCCTGAGGTATCATGGGCCCACCAAGCTAAAAACAGTTCACCCTTATGCTACCAGTCCAGATCCACCTGAGCCACTTCAATTTTAGCAGCTTGATCCACTTGCTGGTTGTTTTGATGTTCTTCAGTGGCCCGACTCTTGGGTACGTGGGCATCTACGTGATGTACTTTTACAACCAGATGCTCTAACCGGGCAGCAATATCTTGCCACAGAGTGGCAGCCCAGATAGGTTTGCCCCGACGCTGCCAGTTGCTCTGCTTCCATTGCTTTAACCATCCCCACAGAGCGTTTGCCACCATCCATGAGTCAGTGTAGAGATAGAGCTTTGGCCATTTTTCCCGTTCAGCAATGTTTAAAGCCAGCTGGATGGCCTTCACCTCCACAAACTGACTCGATTCACCTTGGCCTTCAGCAGCTTCTGCAACTCGTCGTGTAGGACTCCACACAGCAGCTTTCCACTTCCGATGTTTTCCTACAATACAACAGGACCCATCAGTAAATAGGGCATACTGCTTCTCATTTTCTGGGAGGTTGTTATATGGTGGGGCCTCTTCAGCACGCGTTACCTCTTCCTCTGGTGGCTTTCCAAAATCTTTGCCTTCTGGCCAGTCTGTAATTACTTCTAATATGCCTGGGCGACTGGGGTTTCCTATTCGGGCCCGCTGTGTAAGTAGTGCAACCCACTTGCTCCATGTAGCATCCGTTGCATGATGCGCAGAGGGGACCCTTCCTTTGAACATCCAGCCCAGCACTGGCAGTCAGGGTGCCAGGATGAGCTGTGCTTCAGTACCAATCACTTCTGAAGCAGCTCGAACTCCTTCGTATGCTGACAGGATTTCTTTTTCAGTTGGAGTATAGCAGGCCTCAGATCCTTTATATCCCCGGCTCCAAAACCCAAGGGGTTGACCACGAGTTTCCCCTGGCGCTTTCTGCCAGAGACTCCAGGTAGGGCCGTTCTCCCCAGCTGCGGTGTAGAGCACATTTCTTACCTCTTGCCCTGTCCAGACTGGCCCGAGAGCCACCGCGTGAACAATTTCTTGTTTAATTTGTTCAAAAGCCTGCTGTTGTTCAGGGCCCCATTTAAAATCATTCTTCTTTCGGGTGACTTTATACAGAGGGCTTACAATCATACTATAATTTGGAATATGCATCCTCCAGAAACCCACAACGCCCAGGAAAGCTTGCGTTTCCTTTTTGTCAGTCGGTGCAGCCATAGCTGTTATTTTGTTGACTATATCTATTGGAATCTGACGACGCCCATCTTGCCATTTTATCCCCAAAAACTGTATCTGTCTTGCAGGTCCTTTCACCTTACATCGTTTTATGGCAAGCCCGGCTTTCAGGAGGATTTTAATTATTTTCTCCCCTTTTTGAAAAGCCTCTGCTGCTGTGTTGCCCCATACGATGATGTCATCAATGTACTGCAGGTGCTCTGGAGCACCACCCTTTTCCAGTGCAGTCTGGATCAGCCCATGGCAGATGGTGGGGCTGTGTTTCCACCCCTGGGGCAGTCGATTCCAAGTGTACTGGACGCCCCTCCAAGTGAAAGCAAACTGTGGCCTGCGTTCTGGTGCCAATGGGATTGAAAAGAACGCGTTGGCAATATCAATGGTGGCATACCACTTGGCTGCCTTGGATTCCAGTTCATACTGAAGTTCTAACATGTCTGGCACAGCAGCACTCAGTGGTGGTGTTACCTCATTCAAGCCACAATAGTCCACTGTTAACCTCCACTCTCCACTTGATTTTCTCACTGGCCATATGGGACTGTTAAAAGGTGAGTGGGACTTGCTGATCACTCCCTGGCTCTCCAGCTGATGAATCAGCTTATGGATGGGGATCAGGGAGTCTCGGTTGGTGCGATATTGCCGCCGGTGCACAGTTGTGGTAGCAATTGGCACCTGTTGTTCTTCAACCTTCAGCAACCCCACAACAGAAGGATCCTCTGACAGACCAGGCAAGGTGGACAACTGTATAATTTCCTCCATCTCTAAAGCACCTACACCAAAAGCCCACCGATACCCTTTTGGGTCCTTGAAATATCCCCTTCCGAGGTAATCTATACCAAGAATGCATGGAGCATCTGGGCCAGTCACTATGGGGTGCTTTTGCCGCTCATTCCCTGTCAGGCTCACTTCAGCCTCCAATACAGATAGCTGTTGGGATCCTCCTGTCACTCCAGAAATACAAATGGGTTCTGCCCCATTATATCTTGATGGCATCAAGGTACATTGTGCACCAGTATCCACTAGAGCTTTGTGCTCTTGTGGGTCTGACGTGCCAGGCCATCGGATCCACACAGTCCAATAAACTCTGTTATCCCTCTCCTCCACCTGGCTGGAGGCAGGGCCTCTCTAATCCTGGCCACAGTATTCATCATTCATTTCTTTTAAATATGCACGAGAGGTCCCTTCAAGAGGGTCAGAACTAAAGCTATTCCTTCTACGCTCCCTATTGGAGACTGGTGCAACAATTTTCCGGGGAGAACTTCTATTTGCAATGGTTTTTCCACGCAACTCACGTACCCGCGCCTCTAGGGCAGAGGTAGGCTTCCCATCCCACTCCCTCATGTCCTCTCCTTGGTCACGCAAGGTAAACCACAGGGTACCTCGCCGCGTAAACCATCTCTCTTGGGGAAAGGGAAACGTTTACTCCTAAAAGCTGAAATATTGGCCCGTACCGGTGGGGAATGGGACATATCTGCTTTGAATTGCTGGAACTCTTGGGATAGTTTCTCCACAGCCGAGACACAGGCCCTTAGGGAGGAAGACAGGCTTTCCTCGTACTGCCGGAGTCGGCCAGCCAGTTCATCCACTGTTTCTTCCTCTCCATCTTTCCAGGTCATAACTGCCAATGAGTTGGCATATGATGATGGTGCACTTTGAACAAACTTCTGCCACATTTGTCGTGTGCACCTGACTTCATCTGGATCCTTAGGTAACTGATCATTGTCCAGGTCATCATAAATAATCTCCAGCACAGCTAATTCCCTCAGGTACTGGATACCCTTCTCCATGGTAGCCCACTTGCCTGGATGACACATTATATCCTTGAAAGGATACCTCTCCTTCACACCTGACAGGAGTTGCCTCCAGAGGCTGAGGGCTTGTGTCCCTTTTCCAACTGCTTTGTCAATGCTTGCTTCTCTAGAAATGGATCCCAGTTGCCTAGCTTCTCTGCCTTCTAATTCCAAGCTATTGGCCCCATTATCCCAGCACCGCAGCAGCCAGCTGATAACATGCTCCCCAGGATGACGGCTAAAATCTTTTCGCATGTCTCGCAGCTCGCTCAGGGATAGAAATCTGGTGCTCACTGTCTCCTTTAGGAGTTCTTCCTCTGAGGAAGAGCCTGCCTGCCGAGTTCTTCCTGGGCATGTAGCAAATAAACCTTCCTCTTCTTCCTCCTGCTCCGTCCTAAAAGGGGCTTCTTCATCCCTCACTAAATGAGCTGACTTCCGCTTCCAAGTCTTCTTGTATACAGGGGCAACTGAAACTAGCACAGGTTCACTCTCTGATTCAGCTGCAATGCCTGTTGCTGGGGTTTGAGTCCCTACATTGCAGGTCAGTTTGTTCTCCCTCATACCATGCCACGTATTAGTATCTTGCCTTAGGGTAAATCTCAGGAGGAGATTCCCAAAAAGTGGGTTTACAGCCCTAGACAAGACTTGGCACACATTCAAGATACATAACAACAACATCATAGTGGCTTGAATATCCCCCAGATCTTTAAAGTTCTCAAAAAGTGGCTTAACTACCCTGGAAGTGAAAGAATTCAGGAAGCTGTCCACATAGGAATACCAATTTATCTCAAAGGCCATTGATGTCACCATGTCATAGATGTATATGGCATAGTATAACAGAAGGATAATTCTCATCATTTTCCCTGAGGTGATAAACACCACCACTGGGAACAAATAGTACATATAAGAGCATAGACAATACAACAACATAGCCAACCACTGCAACACCATGACCAATAACTGACAACCAATACAACAAGCATGTATAAACAAATTTGTTTCAAGCAAAAAAAAAAGTCAGATCTGTTATTATCTCAACCCTTTGAGCCCCATGTTGGGCGCCAAAATAACTGTCGTAGTTCAGCCCCAATGGGGACCAGACTACACAGTCTCTCTCTCACTCCCCCCACTCTCCGAGAGAATAGGAGGAGATTTGACAAACAAAAGAAAACCAGGAAAAAAAACCCAAACACGTGGGTTGAGATTGAACAAAAAGTAAATTTAACAGTAATGACAGAAGAAAACAAGAGAGTGATGGAACACAAATACAGTACAATAGCTCACAACAGATCTCCACATCCAGTCTCCTCCAAGTAGCAGGGGGCCTCCCTTCAGCACCCTCCTCACTTATATATACTGAGCATGATGTCAGATGGGATGGAATAGCCCTTTGGCTAATTTGGGTAAATTAACCCCAGCTGTTAGCTAATTAGTTAACTATCCCAGCCATAGGGGCTACCAGCTTCAGTTCTCCACCCAGCTCAGGTAAATATTAACTATCCTGGCCAGAACCAGGACAGAAGTGCAGGAGAGAAAACATGGGTGGAAAGAAGGAAGATGGGTAAGACTCTGATTATGCATTTGATTTTATGTCCTTGGTCTTTTTTTTAGTCCTCTTGAAAAAGTGTGTACCTGTATGCATTCTTTGTTACAGTGCTTAAAATGCCTTAGCTATATTTATTCTGTATTAATTTTTTTATTTTGTTTTATTTGATTCCACTGCATCACTTTAATACTTCATATTCATATAGGCACAGTAAATAATTGGGAATTATATATGTAAAATGAAACTGCTATCTAGGCTTCAGAAGCAGCTTCTTATAGTTATTTTTTTTTCTTCCATATCTTGTGAGATTTTTAATATAACACATGTTAATGACTACACGTAGATTTTTCTAAAGAAAGCTTGTACCTTGAATGAAACACAGCCTTCAGTATTAAGGTTTTTTGTTTTAATTTTGGGGAAAAAAAAAACACTAATAATCAGATTTGGTACTGAATCTTTCTCCTGGCATATCAAAACACACTTTGCTCCACAAGAATATGCAGGTTTGCTCACACTTTGCACATTTGCTTTTCTGCCTAAGCTTTTGTTCTTCCTTCCTCCCTGTGATTTCTGGTCTCTTGACAATCTGTCATGTTTTCTTTTTCATATGCCTATCTCTATCTAGGAAGGCTTAGAGAGAGCCTTACTGCACTCTGCTCTGGCATATGGTCGTTAGTGGTATAAATCCTTAATCCTTTAGCTTTATGGCCAGAAGAATTGACTGAAAGTAGCAGGTTCCAGGTGGGATTTGAATTTGCATTCTGTTAGTCCATCCATTCCTTTCTCATGAAGGTGAAAGATCTAAACCACTTTTCACAAATAAAGACTGTTATTGATTATGTCCAATCTTCTCATCAGTTCTTTCCACTGAATTACTAGTATTGCCTGCCAGGCTCAATTCTGAGTGCTGAGAGCTTTCTTAATTTCAGAGAATACCTTGTTAATATTATTGAGGTCTGTTCATTAGCCTAAACCTCTCTAGAAAAAGCTAGAAAGGCTGTCATCACAGCTGACGGGTCCATAGTCACTGTTGCCAGATTCAGTTCTGGACCTGACCTGCTTATTAGATTATGATAGTGGGTAGAACTTGACAGAGTATATCCCTTTTCAGATCTTCTAGGTCCTGAAAGAGCTTCAGGCTCTTCATCTCCAAGCCTGATAAGCTCTGACATATAATCAAGGATGCTTTGGCCATTTTTTACGATGACAGTGGAACAGGTGATCCAGGGAGGTGGTAGATGCCCCATCCCTGGAAACATTCAATGCCAGGTTGGACGGGGCTCTGAGCAACCTGATCTGATTGGAGATGTCCCTGCACCTTGCAGGGGGGTTGGACTAAATTACCTTTAAAAGTCCCTTCCAACCCAAACCATTTTGTTAGTCCTCCACAGGCTGCAGATGGATCTCTGCTCCACTGTAGACATCCATGGGCTGCAGGGCGCTAACCTATTTCACCATGGTCTTCATTACAGGCTGCAGGGGAATCTGCTCTGGCACCTGGACCACCTCTTCCCCCTCCTTCTTTGCTGACCTTGTTGTCTGCAGAGTTGTTCTCACATTTTCTCATTCCTCTCTCCCAGCTGCTGTTGTGCAGCAGTTTTTACCCCTTCTTAAAATATTTTGTCACAGAGGTGCTAGCACCATTGCTAATTGGCTCAACCTTGGCCAGCAGTGGGACCGTCTTGGAGCTGGCTGGTACTGGCTCTGTCTGACAGAGGGGAAGCTTCTGATATTATCTCATAGAAGCCACCTCTTGAGCTGCCTCGCTACCACAACCTTGCCGTGTAAACCCAATACAAAAGTCACTTTACATCCTTAAGGAAACCGGTTCAAAATAAGAGGAGAACCACAACCCATTCTGGAAAGACTCCAAGATAGGGTTTATTTAGATGAAGTATCTGAAACCATTTTAGACATCTACATAGGAGCCTAATCTGTTCAGGTCCTGGGAAGGAATTAATTGCTTAAGTATAAGCGAATGACCTGTGCTACGTTAAGCAGACTAAGTTGCTTCAGACATCCACGTGCAGCTGGCACATAAAACACAAGATCTGTGATAGATCTCTGCCTTCTAGAAAACCATCTGAGTGTTTAAAATTGCTCTGTGCTTGAGTAGTGTCATACTGCCCCTAGTCAACAGAGAATTCAGCTTCATAAAGCAGTTACTCACCAGCTGATCATCTGAATCACTCTCCAAGTAGTTAACATTCTAGGGACTTAAACATCCAAATTTAAATGTCTCAGTTTGTGAGCTGAAACTCAACTTCAATATGTGAACTCCCAGTACAGACGCAGAAAGATAACTGTCTGGGATTTTTCTAGCTCTGCAGACAGCAGATTAATTGTCTTGAAATTCACAGTACTCAAATTATTTTTGTGTGCTATAAAACGATGGTGCTTCTGTTGCAAGTCCTTCTGTTTTGGGATTTTGCATCCTGACAGTTTAGTTTGAGTAACAGTGTGCCTCATCTGTGTCCTCTAGTTTCCCTCACCTGTCCAGTATGCCTCTGGTATCTCTACTGGACGTTTTTCTTACATTCTATGTCTAGTTTTAAAGTGCTAATAGTCATACCAAATACCAACATGATATATGAATTGCCTTGAGATGAAACTGAACTCTATGTATTAGGGCTAATATTACCTTTGCTGCAGGCTTGTTCTACAGTTCCAAAGAAGAGTACACCTGATACTTTTTAGAGTACATCCCAGAGTGTAGCCCCATAGCAGCTTAAGGTGATGTAACTACAGGTTGCAAAGATCCTGTGTTGCCATGGGCTAGCCTTCCTGATTTCCTCTCCGCAGTATGAATGCTCAAGCAGCTATGTCGTGGGTTGATTCAAAGAGGTAGCCGATTGGTTTTTTTCCTAGTAAGTTTATTTTTCGGCCAGATTAACTGCCTGGGCTGGTTCCTCTTATGCAAGGATGAAGGGAAGGAGAGGATCAGGAAAGCGGTATCCTGGTTCTAGATCAGATTAAACTGATACGGAATTACACACGTATGTTCCGTTTTTCTGCCTTCCCAGACTGTGCTGTTCAACGCAGAGTAACATTTCTGAGACATTTTCAGGTTGCATTAGTGGAGTGATCATCTGAATTTATATATCTGTGTGAGTTATGAAAACATTCTTGTTCAGGTGGGGTTCCCAACAAACAGCTGGAGGCCCCTGCAGAGCATATATTACTATCTCTTAGAGGCAGGCTTGTTCTTCTCTCTTCCTCCTTGATAACCTTCTGTGTGTGTATACAGCTGACAAAGTCATATGTACTATGTCCACAAGCACAGCATGAGATGCTCAACACTGTTAATGGATTAACCCCAAAGATGACAACTTCAAATGTTATTCACCTATCACTAGTTTACTTCTCATGATACCGAGAATGTTGACAACAGTAATTATTTCAGATCCATCAATAACAAGCAGCAGATTAAATTAGAGGCACTTGCTATCACTTTCAGGATCAAGGTCAATTACTGAAATGTAAGGCAAAAAAGAATTGTTTGAACTGCAGAAAGCTGCTTTGTGATTTTTCATCTGTCTTGCTGCTGGGATTGTAGAAGAGGAGATGAGTTTGAGTTTGGCCTCATCTTTGCCTTGTTGAGGCAGGAGCTGTAGGTCAAGACTCCATTGACCTTTTGGTTTGTCAGGGATGTGGATGGAAGAGTGCGCCACTGGACTCCAATATACAAATATGTCCACCAAAGTTGGGGAGAACTTACTTTTTTCATTCAAATTTTTCATTTCTTGGTAGAAGAAGCTTTTATTGACAACAGGAAGGATTCTATCAGACCTATAGAGAAGGATCTTGGCATTGGATTTAACCTTTAGGTTTTGATTTTTCTGATGTTCTGAATTCCTTCTTGCCCTGAAGGCATTTAAACTATCACTTCCACTAAAGGGCAGTTTCTGCCTATGTACTTCCTTCCCTCTGCCCCTACACTATGATATTCCAGCTCAAAGTGTGTCTGGCACCCTTATGTATGATGAAACTTTTCAAAGTCTCAGAAGCTGGATGCCTTTGCTTAATCTCTAAGATGAGCCAGAAGGAGGCTGTCTGTACAGATACTGTGTAAGGCTCTAAGTCCATGCGCAGATCTTGCTGATTCCAGAAGATCATGGTGCTTATTTTCTCCATCCACAGCCTTCCACTGCATTTTGTTCTATTGCTCATCAGACTTGTCATCATCACTTCTAACTTGCTAAAATGGAAGAAAACTAATTCAGGAAAAAAAAATAATAGTTTTTTTAATGTTTTAGTGAATTAAAGCAGCTCCAGGAGGCTTGCAATATTACCTTTCATGAGGTAATAGGAAAGGAATTGTTCTTTCTAATCGGGACCAGGCTGTTCTCTGTGGCTTTATTAAAAAGTGTTTCCATATCCAGTGCTGGCAGAGTTGTCATGCTATTTTCCTTTGCCATCATTGTGGTGTCATCCTGGAATGACATTGCACTTGACAGAGCTCTGATGATGTGGCCTTGATGAGGGTTCTGAATTGCACAATCCCTTAACACTATAGAATACTGCTTGAAGTTACACCAGAACAAATGGATGTTGAAAAAAGTGCAGGCAGGTATGTAATCCCCATGTTAATTTGCTTTATGTTTTCTCTACAGTATAAATAACAGTAATGCTTGAATTCTGTTTACAGAATCTTTTTTCTTTTCTACAACAATCTTATCTATGCTTTTTAAAATGAAAAATGTCATTTATTTTGATCTTTAAGCTCTGTATTTACTGATTTTTGAGATGGCTCTTAAATTGAGTATTCCTCTGGAGTTTGACTTCCCTTTTTTTTTTTTCCTCTTTTCCCCTCCCAACAGGGAAGAAGATTCTTGAGCTTTTTGTTCAGCTGGAATGTAAACTTCATTAAAATGATACACGGAACTGTTAAAAACCAATTACAATACTTTCCAAGGTATGCATCACGGTTAGAGTTGTTAATGATCGTTAAGAGCTTGACTAAAATCTTTGTTTCACACTCTAAAATACCTAGTATATTGCTAAAATATACCAAAATTCAGAGACCTTCAAATCTGCTGAATATAACTACCATATTTTTTCAGTAACTTCATTTAATAGTTGCTCTGCACATGGTTACGTGTACAATTATTTAGCATTAGCTAAACCAAATGACTTCCATATAAACTGTGCTGCATTACTTGCAGTGTTTGTGTGAGAATTGCAGGTCTGTTTCTGCTTCTGTAAGGTGTTTTTATTTTTTCCTATGAGCAACCTCTAATTTAATTTGGTAAGATACTGTATAGAGACATACTTGTAAGAAGTGACTTGCAGGATCATAGCCTGGGAAATTGACAGATGGATGAAAAAGATCAATACTTTTTTTCCTTTGATTATTCACTGAAATATTACAGAAGTAATTCTTCATATTAAAATCAGAGGCTTTCTAATGCTTTCAGTTAGAATAATGTATACCTGTACATCTTTATAAAGAATTTAAGGCATTAATTGTGAGATAAATGATAAAATACCTGTGCTAATGTTTTGACTTTCCCACCATAAGGGATATTTCTTGTGTTTTTTAATAGTGCTTGGGTTCGTTAATTAAATTTGTTTTTCCATAATTATCAGTGTTCACTTTCAAGATAATTTCTTCTTCTAAAAAGAACGTTGATGCACAGAATTAAGAATGATATTGGTACTTTTAAGAAACTTCATGTTGTTAACTTCATGAACTGTACATAGATATGGTTAGGATGCTTGCTTGAAAATGTTTCCCATATGTTAATACAGATCCTTGATGGAATACATTGCAGAAATTTACTTCAGGGCCTGGAAGAAGGTGTCAGGAGAATTCTTAGAGGTAATGCTGTGCTTGAAATTTGATTTGGATAGTTCTGAATTTCAAGGTGAAGAAGATACATGACTTTTCAACCTTGGAAAGGTTCCTAAGCAAGCCCGAAGGAATTATTTCCTTAAGGAAAGGACCTCTTCAGCATTGTCAAGGAATAACAGCATGTTATGCTTTGAATGTCTGGTGACTGTGATCAACTTGGTTGCACTTAAACACCTTTAATTCTGCTGCTGAAATATTGGTTCACAGAACTATGCATATACACAATGTTTTTTGAAAACACACTAGTTATCTGAGTTATTGAAGCTATTGTTCAGTATGTACAAGTCTATATATTTAATAGCTTAAATATTTAGGTAGTTTTTGTGGATTTCCATGGAGATGATCAAAAGCATACTTACAGCATCACAACAATGCTACAGCCAAATTTCAGATACCAAATAATTCTTATTTACCCTGCGGAGATACTTTTGAATTCCAAACTGAGAATTGGATTAATTGTATATTCTGAAATTTTAAAATCAGTTTAAGCAGACAGAGGCCCCTAGTGTGGAAAAATTTGGGCCAAGCAGAAGCCAAGTTAAAAATAATATAGAAGATTATTTTCAATTGTTTGTTTTAGAGAAAAATATAAGTTGCGGCACAGCCTACAGTACTTACTATTGTTTTATTGTGTGTTAACAATAGCATATATGTGTTTTTACTGTAGGTACTTGAACATAACTGCATTCAGGATTTCATGCATCATGGAATTCATCTTCCCAGAAGTTCTTCTGTTCATTCTAAAGTCAGAGAGGTAAGTTCCTGTACAGCATGACATGAACTAGTAGCATTGAAATCAGGTGAGTTACTATAAAGTGAAAAATTTCCATTTCATCCTAAAATAGTATACTAGGTGTAGCTGAAATGGAATGGAATTACTTTTCTTCACAGCAGTTGGTATGGTGCTGTGTTTTGGATCTGCTGACTAAAACAGCATTGATAACACACCAGTGTTTTGGCTGTTGCTGAGCTGTACTTGCATGGTGTCAAGGCTTTCTCTTCTCCAGTCTGTTTCCCTAGCGAGTAGGTTGGGGATAAGCAAGAAGTTGGGAGGGGCCACAGCTGAGACAGCTGACGCAAACTGTCCAAAGGGGTATTACATGCCATATAACATCATGCTTGGCAATAAAAACTGTGGGGAAGTGGATTTTGGATAGGTAGCCATTGCTTGGAGACTGAGTAGGCATTGGTCTATTTGTGGGAGCTGGTGAGTGATTTTATTTGCATCACGTGTTTTGACTTTTGTTTTGTCCTCTCCTCTTTGCTTATTAAACTGTCTGTCTTGGCCTGTGAGGTTTTTTTTGTTTTTCTCTTCCAATTCTCTCCCTTACCCCACCAGGAGGGGAGTGAGTGAGTGGCTGTGTGGTATTTGGGGCCAACCCACCACAAATACTTACTTAAAAAATAGCATATTCTGATAAACTGTATTAGAACAAATTATATATCTAATCTAAATCTATCCTCTTTTAGTTTAAAACCATTACCCCTAGTCCTATTGCAACAGGCCCTGCTAAAAAGTTTGTCCCTGTTGTTCTTACAGGCCCCTTTTTAGTACTGGAAGGTCACAGTAATCCCAACTCTCTCAGCCTGTCTTCACAGGAAAGGCGCTCCAGCCCTCTGATCATTTTTGTGGCCTCCTCTGGACCATGGCCAGCAAGGCCATGTCTTTCCTCTGCTGAGGGCTCCAGAGCTGGACACGGTACTGCAGGTGGGGTCTCACCAGAGCAGAGTAGTCGGGGGCAGAATCACCTCTCAACTTGCTGGCCACACTTCTTTTGATGCATCCCAGGATGTGGTTGGCCTTTTGGGCAGTGAATGCACATTGCTGGCTCATGTCCAGCTTTTTGCCCACCAGTACCCCCCGAGTCTTTCTCAGCAAAGCTACACTCAATCTCTTAATCTCCCAGCCTGTATTGATACTGGGGATTGCCCCGAGCCATGTGCAGGACCTTCCGCTTGGCCTTGTTGAACTTCATGAGGTTCACATGGACGCACTTCTCAAGCCTGTCAAGGTTCCTCTGGATAGCATCCCATCCCTCAGGCATGTCAGTCACTGAGGTACCGGTATACAATCCTATGTTGATTTTTTTGTTTGTTTGTTTTGGTTTAGTTTTTTGGGTTTTGTTTTTTTTTTTTTTTCAATCAACTATAAACAGATTCTCATATGTACAGTGGATTCCCTTGTCCTCTGATTCCTCGTTGAAGGAGTAGGCTCTTGACAGAGCATTTCATGTTTTTCAGACTCGGAAGCTTATGATCATGAAAAAGGACAGTGATGTAAATAAATCTCTTTGTGTTGCAAGAGGAGTGGGTCTCCGAATAAATTTGAATGATGCATTCTTTTTCAGTGTGCAAGAATTTGATTCGAATTCGTAAGTTCAGTTAGGAGAGTAACCAACGACAGTCATTCTCTTGAGCAAAGTTTGGGCTATTTTATTGAGAGAGTCGGGGAGAGGGTAAAGCGACGTGCAACTTTCCCTTCTGAATTCAAAGTTCTGATTATAAAACCTGTGTCAATTTTGCAAATATCTGGTACATGTTGCTAATATCTGATATTATTCTTATGAAATCTGTTAGAAACCAGTACTGATTTGCCATTAATACCCTGTTAGATCCATCATTCTCATGTATAAATAAGAGCTACATAGTCTCTTATAAGCTATATCATATATTTACTTCAGTATATTTCAAAAACAGAGAAAAGAGATTCTTCCTTCTTCTCCCTACAGCATTGTTTCTGGAGATGCTGTTCACAGGCTTCCCTGTCTAGCTGTAGCTGTGAATGCCTAAAGAATTCAAAGTTGCCACTACAGGGTCAACTTCTTTTCAAACTGTCTGGTGTTTTGGGTGGAGGTATTGCTTCATGTCAAGTTACATGATGTCCCTTCTCATATTCTGCTCTGGTATTCTACTTTCTTTTTTTTTTATCTGCATAATTCAGATACAAAAGTAAAAGGGGCTTTACCTAACCAAGCACAGTTCTGAGTCACAAGGAGTGCCGATATTTGCTTTTCATCAATGCATACAATATGTATTACACTTGTAGATTTGTATTTGGATAACTCCAGTTACCAAATAATGTTCCTTTGTTCTTAACAGAGAAATGGCTTATTTATCTGTAGTCGATAATTACACAGTTTCAAAGTATTCTGCCAGTTACTTTAAAAATAGGATTTTTTACTGTAACGAAAAAATGAGTGGTTGCTGTGAAACTGACTCTCTAGCCATGATTTTATTTCTCAGTTGTAGATCCTTATATATATTGAATCTATAAAGTGATAGAATGTGATATTTATTAGATCTATTTCTTTTTTTTTATGATTTTTGAGTCTTTTTAATAAAATAGAGAGTCAATGAATATGTCTAATTTTATAATTTTCCATAGTATGGAAAACTCTTTGGTCTTATCTAAGTGATGAAATGAGAGAACTCTTGCACGTGTCTTGAATGTAGAAAGTACTGTTAAAAATGAAGTTTGGATTTGGCTTGTTTGTTTTTCTCAGATGCTGAGTTATTTTCATAAACAAAGTAAAGTTCGTCAAGGAGTTGAAGAAATGCTCTATAGATTGTATCAACCTATCCTTTGGAGAGCACTGAAGGTAAATATCCTTTTCAGAAGACAGTACTATCTTTCTCCAACTATTGAAGTTTGGGTCCCTCCCAGATGTTGTTTTTAATTATTGCTTTTAGAATAAAATGTCTGTGGAAAAAAAATCAGTATGTTTAGCATTTCAGATATAGCAGAGTAACTTTGCAAGTTGTAATTAAGCGTAGTTTGCACAACGATATTCTATTTTTGTTAATATAATTTACTTCTATAATTCAGTTTTGTTTACAGGTACACAGAGTGCTGTCCAGGATTGCAGTAGACAGTGGGACTAACACTGAGTTTGATATTCTCATCTTCTTCTCAATTTGGGAATTTTTAATGTAATCTTATATTCTGTTTAGCAAGTTCTTTATGAAATGATCAGAGCTTTATTTATCGAAGCCAGAAATGTTCAGATTATTTAGTCTGACCTTCTGATTAATTACCAGCCCTAGAATACAGCTCAATTAATTTATTAGTGTTATTTTAGAAAACATTTTTTTCTAATTTCTCCAGACATCATGCTATCGATGTTCTTTTAATCAAACATTCAGAATGACTTCTAGTACTTTTAAGGTAAGTGTGTGCATCTTCCTGTGGATTGCACGCACGCTCTAAAGGGTACCTACTGCAGTTTACCTGCTCAGTTACACTCCACGATTAAGATAAGCCAAGCTTCCTTCTTTGTGAACAGCTTTTATTTTGTCTGAGGTTATGAAATTCCTTCAGTGAAAGCATACACATATCATTTGTTACAGACAAATGAAGTGCTGTTTAACATATACTGAAGTTTCATTTACTGACTGGTCATATAGCATCTTCTCTAGCCATGAGAGAAGTATTTAAAAACAACTTTAAAAGTTTTTTAAAATGGATTTTATGAGTTACAGGAAGGAGTTGAGACCTGTTTGGTTTCAGCCCTATGATAGAAATTGGAAGATGGACAGACTCATTGCTAGACCAGTATCTTGTTTGGTCTTACATTAAGGATTGTGTCCTGTTGCTTTAGAATTAATATAAACAGGGATTCTTCTGGATGAAACATAAATGTTCTTGCAGCAAGACTGTAGGAGAAATTCCTGATTCCACAACTGGTGCAGATTTTTGACAGCTGCTATTCATACTTTTCACATCAATAATGGTTTCATTACTAGAGCAAATGTGAATTTTAGGAATTTTGGGGGGGTCATTTTTGTTTGTTTGTTTTGTTTTGTTTGGGATTTTTTTGTTGATTTTTTTTTTTTTTTTTTTTAATTTTGTTTTTATCTTGACAGCTTCTACATATGTATTTAAGCACTTCATGCTTAAATCAAAAAGGTCATGGAGAAGTTGTTTTAATACAGCAAAATAGTCCAACTGTTGTTAACATAGGTTTCAGAATGGTAAAGGGAGGATTGTAAAAAATCAAATGCAGCAATTATATGAATCATATAATTATTCAATGCAAGGAAAGATGCTGAATTCCAAATGATTCAGTACCATATTTGTGATTGGTGAAAGGAAATATGTGACTGAACGTCTAAATTTGGCAATTTATTTTTGGATAGGCCACTGTCTTACTGTGTGACTTTTGTGTAGTTAATTTTTCTTTTTTGTATAGTACTGCTGAAACATTTGGTATTTTTAAGGTAACTGTTGCTATGACTCAGAATCTCCATTAGTTTATGATACGGAACTAAGAAGGGAAGCTCATAATTGACCTTACTGGTATGAATTCTACTTCAAACCTTGAAATGTCAGTTTAATTTTAGGTAACCAGTTTGATGCTCCTATTTTAGCCGGTGTACAAGTCCCTAATTTAATATAGTGAAGAACAAATTTTGTTCTAGAACATTGGTTACGGAACAGTAAAGGAACTCATAGAAGGAACTCTTTACTTGCAGAAAGGAAAAAGACTTCAGTTGTAAGATTACAAAGGATTCCAGAACTGTCTATGCTGAAACTACTTGATTTCATCTCTGAAATCTTTAAAATGAGAATGCATATTCATAATAAAGGCATGAAAAAAGATGGAGACGTTGCATAAGGCCTTGTATTATAAAAACTTAAAGTTCCATAAAGGCTGATAAAATATTTATAGTTAAAAGCCACAAAAGAAGCTTGTACGATCTAAGTATTTGCAAAACAAGCAATTTAAGAAGAAACAGATAACATCATTTTTTCATGCCTTTATTATGAAAACTGTCTCATGCAAACGTAGCAGAGATAGTTGTGCAGTGATTGGTTATTAGTATAAGAAGCTATATAAATACAAAAATGTAGATATTTGTTGTAAGATAAGTAGTGGTTAAGCTATTTATCATCAAGCTCAAAAAGTCAAGATTGAAGTCCAGAAAGTCCAGGAATTCAAGCTGTTGAAAGACGTGATTCCTTTAAAGTGCTGTGGGTATTTTTAATCATCCCACACTTTTAAACTAACCTTTATTGGGGAAAAAGTGTTTTAAATAATTTGAAGTTAATTTCAGGACCTGTAATACCAGATGAAACTTAAAAGAAAGCTCTGAAAATTCCCTGGACAACAAAAATTAAATTACTGTTTAAAAAGGTTCTGAAAGTTCCTCAGAATAGTACATGCATAAAGGTAAAGAAATATTAGTCACTTAAATAACTGCAGGCTCCTCTTGCATGGCAAAATCAGCATGGAATAAAATGGGATATAAATTTAAAGTCCTAGGTTCTACCTCTATGAAGACATTTACTCTATTACAAGCTTGAATATGCAAATATATTTGGGATAAATTCCAGTTAATTAAAGGCAGGAATTTAAACTGTGGATGCTCAGTTCAGAATTAAAGTGAGCTTAATAGAATTCAGTGTAATGCACGTAGAAAGTTTATGAAAATTAACTTCCCGGAATGGCCATGGTAGACAAGGTCTAGCTTATTGCACAAAAACATACTTGAATTAATTTTCACATGAAACATTCATGCAGAAGAGCTATTTCACCCTGAATTCACATATTAGCTTGTTATGCATTAATTCTTCAATATAGACAAGCTCAAAGTGAAAGGATTTTCTACAGCTTTGTAAGATTGGATTATAATTATATAATTATATAATTATTATTATAATTGGAATTATAATCTTTTCACTTTTAGACTGTTTGCATTATCCATGATAAATAAAGGAAAACACAAGGCCCTAACTAAAGAATGTATGTATGGGCTTTATTTGCCCTAGTATTAAATTTCGAATTGCTATTATTTTTATTGACTCAAAGCACTTGGAATTTTTTTTGGTTCTTCCCAGAGGTGTGATCCACCATATGAGGATTGGTCCAGAAACGAAATACAAAATAAATTGAAAATTAAGTAATTGCTGCTCATGTCTTTTGTGTTTTTTTTCTGGTTTTATTTGCCATTAATTTATTATGTTCTAAATATTACATGGTTATCTTAGTTTTTCTTTGCCCTGCTTTTGATCTGAAAGACAAGGGAAGAAGAAAACTTGATTATTAGAATAGCCAGGAGGTTCCCTGAACTGTGTCTTATCTTGCTGTTAAGATCAAGCCTACCTTGCTTGTTTCATTAGACTGAATATATATATACAGTGTAATATGTATATTTGTTTGTTTTAACTTGAACCCTTCTCTCTTCCTTCCAAGAGAAGTGAGCACAGGCTCTTATCATTGCACTGTTGTCTTTGATAAATAAAATGTATCTAATGATTAAATTTCAGGTTTCTTCCTGAGACACCTTGAATTTAATCTTTTCTTCATTTCATTGCCTGGTCTCTTCTTCTGTCCTTTGAGTCCACAGAACCAATTATTTTTCACAGACTGAGTGTCTAAATACACACATCTAAATTTTTTTCTTTATATTTGAGGCTCTACAACCAGTGAAATGTATAGCGTAACATGCTGAAAACTATTACAAATGGTAAAATGTCTGAGGATTATGAGGCTTGCATTAGATTTTTGATAAGCTACCTGAAGCTCACAACATGGTCCCATTACTTATGTGCATAGATGCGGAACTGCACGTGTTTATGTTGGATTAAGTTATTCTCCAGGCTTGCTGGTAGTTAGTTTCTAATTACTGTTTTCTTGAAGAAATAGGTTTGAGCTTTTCAATTAAATCGCCTGTCTCTTGACAGGCAATTTAATTAATTCAATCTGCTTAAATTAAAGATTCCTGTATTCTGAAGAGGACCTTTACGGTGACCAAGAGAAATCCCACTGCTTTTAATTTATTCAGCATTACAGAGAGCAGAAGGGCTCTGGCTGTGACTCTTCAGGGTCATTGAAGCTGATACACTGTGAAAGCTGATTGTAATATTAAATTAGGTTTTACTGAATGGGCAGAAATGTAGGGTAATTTTTTTTTTTTAAAACTCATATGTTACTAAAAGTTCTTCTATACATTTAAAAATTAATCTCTTCCATCTACTTCATTAAAAATTCTAACTTTCTAGAAGTGTTTGGAGAGCAGTATTTGACAAGATATGCCTTTTGATATTAACAGTCTGTACTTACTGAAAGATTTTTTTTTCCTTCATTGTAACAGGCTAGAAACTCAGAAGTTCGGTCAAATGCAGCACTTCTGTTTGTTGATGCTTTTCCTGTTCGTGATCCCAGTTTTAACACTGAAGAGATGGACAGTGAAATTCAGAAACAGTTTGAAGAACTTTTTGTAAGTTTTAGTGAAACAAAAAAACCTGTGAAACTTTAATCAAAGCTAACTTAAAAATAAGCTGTTGATGCAATTAAAATTTATGAAATTTATGGATATTTATAGGAAATACAGGCATGTGATGCAGCAAATACAAAAATAAAATACTATTTTAAATTTCTGTACTGTGTTGACAACAGATGACATGCACTATTTTCAACTCTGAAAACGAAATATTTAGAGTTATTAATCTATGAATTAAAGATGCTTTTGAAAGACTAGATGCATGATCTTGATCCTCACTTAAACTGGGATTGGTGAAGAGAGCTTTACATTTAATATGTAAGCATTCAGTGGAAGTTTAGTACTGTATTTCTAAATACTTCTGAAAGGAAATATAATGGAAATAAGAACGTAAAAAAGCTCTTTGCCAAAAAGTCTAGATGGGTGAGAATAGGCATAGTATTTTCATTAAGAAAATGTTTGGGAAATATTGAGTATGGTCTTTAAAAATGTAAACATCAGATATTTGAATGAATTTCAAAGTTTTTATATTGCTGCACAGGAACAGTGGCCAGTGTAAACTCGTATGTAAATAGAAGTCTAAATATTCCTAATTCACACATACAAGACTTAATGTGAGCTAATTTAAAAAAAAAATAATTCAAAAGTCCACTAAAAAATTGGCCAGTATTTGTCTTAATTTTGCTTCTGATTTAAATTTTCTAGTTTGCTTCATAATAAAATGGCTTGAGGGAATATTAATATTACAGTTCTTTCATAGTATGACAATTTGCATAATGATTAAAAAGTAATGGAATGCTATTTGTTTATGATAGGTTAATGTCAAACAGCAGTAGAGGCACAATAATGCATATACTCACATTATCATTCTGTTTGGTTTAGAGTCTCTTAGAAGATCCTCATCCCGTTGTCCGCTCTACAGGGGTACTCGGAGTTACTCAGATAACATCCAAATACTGGGAAATGATTCCTCCAACAATTCTTGCTGACCTTTTAAAAAAACTAACTGGAGAGCTGGCATGTGATGTAACATCTGCAGATGTCCGATGCTCCGTTTTTAAAGTAAATCTTTTTTTCTATATTTAAAATCATGATTGTCATTTTTGTATTTTACGGGTTCCTAGTGTAGGCCACTTTAAGTCAAGGAAATTACTTATTCTTTAAAATTAGGCAATAAAGTTCTCAATACATACAAGTTTTGCACACACTTATAAAAGCTACACCATTGAGATGAACATTGCCTTTTAAAATAGTGACTGTTTGGCTTTGTGACTCAAACACTTTGCAATTCCAGTCTTATATATGTTGTTTGGACCTGATTATTTTTTTATTTTAGCCATTAGAAGTTATCCTTAGACTTGAAAACGTATAAAGGTAGGTTCCAGTATGTTTCAATGTCACTGGTTTTAAACCATCCCAAGATATGCACAATTATGTTATGATGTTGTACCCCGCTTTGTGTTTCTGAGGTTTGGATGAATATAATTGCATACTGGCCTCCTGTGCATTGTTCAGTATGTTAGGATTAGTTCATCTACATGTTTGTGGCATCTGGTAAATAACTAATAGCTTGAACACAAAAATGAACTCCCTAAGCATTATTTTCACTTAAAGATTTTGTGTACGTGTCAATTCAGGTTTAAATTGAAGCTATCTTCATGTTAATCCTATCTTGCTCAACTACAGCCGCATGGAGTCTATATTGGATAAGCAGAAAGTGCTGCTTTAAAAATAACTTGGCAAAAAAAGACGTGGTTTTGATCTGAAATCAGCAGAGTTTAGGGAGCTGGTATTGCTACCACAAAAAATACTTGACACAGTGCCCTCAGGTAAGACTGTGACCTCAGTGTAGATCTGAAGCTGCTTCATCTGAAATGAGTTCGCTGAACACAGTTTGCTGGAAATTTTGAATAACCATAGCCTTTTTTACTAACGAACAGTGTCTGTCCATACTTAATTTAACTTTAGAAGTGTCATGGTCCAGTTCAAAAATTTTTAGCTGCATCTTTTTTTCAAATCTACTCTTTAAATTATTTTTTTTTTTTTTTTTTTTTTTTTTAGCATAATCTTTTTTTTTTTTTTCTTGCAGTGCCTACCAATAATTTTGGACAACAAACTAAGTCATCCATTACTGGAACAGCTCCTGCCAGCAGTCAAACACAGTCTTCATGACAATTCAGAGAAAGTGCGAGTGGCTTTTGTTGATATGCTGCTGAAAGTTAAGGCTACCAAGGCTGCTAAGGTAGGATAAGTGACACTTGATAAGTAGCAAGGAGAAAAAATCAAGGCATTTATTTAAAAAAAAAAAAGTACTTTTTGAGACTACTGCAGTCTTCCTAAAAGAAAGAAAATACATGCTTGATGTAGTAATACTCTTAATTTCAGGTTTTCCCCTCTTCATATATTTAAGCATATAACTGAGTTCATTTCTAAGATTCATGGGTTCCGTTGTTAGTCACTTCTGACCATTTTAAAGGTTTTGCTCCAAATGTAGGTAGTGCAGAAGTACTTCTTTCCAGTGATTTTGTGAAGTCTACTGAAATTATGGTGTCCATGAAAAATCTTTTTCAATAAATAAATAAATTGTGAGTAGTCCTGGTGAGCTTTCAGCCTTTCCATAGCTGTTCTTCAAAGAAAAATGAATTATATGAGAGAGTACTGTGTCTGGATATTACTATGGCAGAGATTTCATAGACATGCTGGGAAGTTTGCTCTTTAGTTGAGCCAAGTACACTCTTCTCCTTTTCGTCTTCCCCACGTTTTTGACTAGTTTGGGATGATTAGTGGTCCAGTGGCCTCTCTGTGCTTGCCGGCTTTTTTTCAGCGGCTGCTGGCATCACAAGCGCTCAGCAGACCTTTTCCTCAGCCTGTTTCTGTCTTCCCTGCCCTCTCGTGGCCATGCCCGGGCGGAGCAGTCGGTACCGCCGCTCTTCCAGCTGGCTAGCTCAAGTCAGGCCCCCCACCTTCTAAAGGCTTAACGCCTTTACCGAATTGCTTTTTAAATTTTTATTTACCTATTTTTATGATTTCTGTTTGTCTTTCGTGGGCATGTGCTTCGGGATTTTGGTATCTTTTTATAGCAATTTGGAACGAACTTTGTGTTCTGCTGTGGTGTCTTATTCTGGATTATACTTTCCGGCCTCAGGCATTGTAGTGTCTTTGAGCGCTTTCTCCACCCTCTGCTGATAATGGTTTCCTAATTTCAATTTTATTTTAATCGTGTTTTTGTCTCTTGTTAAGCCTAATTATTAGGACATGCTTAACTTGTGCTAGTCACATACACTATATGAAGTCAAAGGCATGAATTGCTGTTTATCAGGAGATAATTAAATAAATTGGTTTGTCAGATTTTTAAGGTTTCAGTACTCAAGGAACACATCTATCTCTAACACAGGAATTACCTACTTGCCGAATGTGTGCATTGCAGCTTTGATGACAGGACCTGAAGGTGATTTTGGAATTGGGAATTTTTGACTTCTTGCATACGTTCAGGATAAGGATTACAATAATGCAACAGCAAGTTTAGTACTTCCATAATACGTAGTGGTCTTCCAGTACCTAAAGGGGGCCTACAGGAAAGACAGGGAGAAACTCTTCAGCAAGGCCTGTTGTGACAGGATGAGGGGTAATGGTTTTAAAACAGAGGGAGGTAGATTCAGATTACACATAAGGAAAAAGTTTTTTACAATGAGTGGTGGAACACTGGCACAGGTTGCCCAGAGGTGGGGGATGCCCCATCCTTGGAAACATTCAAGGCCAGGTTGGTCGGGGCTCTGAGCAACCTGATCTGTTTGGAGATATCCCTGCTCCTTGCAGGGGGATTGGACTAGATGACCTTTAAAGGTCCATTCCAACCCAAACTATTCTATGATTCTGTATCTCAATGCATCGATTAGGCACAGAAAATGTGAAATTAAGACAAGCACTGCAAGTTCAAGCTGTTATCACTCAGACTGTCAGCATGAAAAGTTTCCAGCAGAATCCTAGCAGCGTTTGCGTATCTCCTGACATTAACAATGTGCAGCTGTACTGTTACTTAGACAATTGGTTTTTGTTGTTAAGATTATTGGAAATAAGTGAAGGAGACAATTTCAGAGTTATAAATAAGTGGTAGTTCTCTGAAAGAGAACTTTTCTTCACCAAAGTTTCTGCTTCAGGAGGTTCTAAAGCCAGACTTTACCAGGTAAAACTTGAGATAGAATGGCAGAGTATCAATGTGATGCTGGACTTCACACTGATGGTGCCTCTGTGTTAGGAGATCTATCACTTGTTGGCAGAATCAGCAGAAATAACAGACCATGGAACTATTCTGAAAGTATTGGACCCTGAAATCTTAATCATTATTTCTGTCATATTCTCATGTAATTTGCCGCCATTAAAGACAGAGGAAAAAGATAATTCTCAACTTCAGGGATTTTTTTTTTTTAGGTATTAATTCATTCTTTAGGCATAACCTGGGTCATGGCAATCCCAGGCACAAATACAGGCTGGGCAGGGAATGGATTGAGAGCAGCCCTGAGGAGAAGGACTTGGGAGTGATGGTGGACAAGAAGCTTAACATGAGCAGGCAATGCGCCCTTGCGGCCCAGAAGGCCAACCGCATCCTGGGCTGCATCAAGAGGAGCGTGGCCAGCAGGTCGAGGGAGGTGATTCTCCCCCTCTACTCTGCCCTGGTGAGACCCCACCTGGAGTACTGCGTCCAGTTCTGGAGCCCCCAGCACAAGAAGGACATGGACCAGTTGGAGAAGGTCCAGAGGAGGGCCACGGAGATGATCAGAGGGCTGGAGCACCTCTCCTATGAGGACAGGCTGAGAGAGTTGGGGCTGTTCAGCCTGGAGAAGAGGAGGCTCTGGGGAGACCTGATAGCGGTCTTCCAGTACCTCAAGGGGGCCTACAGGAAAGATGGGGAGAGGCTGTTTAGTAGGGCCTGTTGCAATAGGACAAGAGGTAATGGTTTTAAAATAGAGGGAGGTAGATTTAGATTAGAAATTAGGAAAAAATTTTTTACGATGCGAGTTATAGAACACTGGAACAGGTTGCCCAGAAAGGTGGTGGAGGCCCCATCTCTGGAAACGTTCAAGGCCAGGCTGGATGAGGCTCTGAGCAACCTGATCTAGTTGGGGACGTCCCTGCTCCTTGCAGGGGGGTTGGACTAGATGACCTTTGAAGGTCCCTTCCAACCCTAACCATTCTATGATTCTATGATAACGGATATCTTGCAGCCACTCTGTGCTTTACTTTTATGTAGAAAAAGATTCAGATCTTCTAAAGGAAGGATCAGGTTTACAGAAAAGAAAAAAAAATCCTAGTAAATGTTAGATGTTTTGTCAGTAGCTTCCAATTTATTTAAAAACTGTAATATAGATCTCTGGTAAATCCTGGGATTATTTTAATGCTTACTCCAAGGACCTTTTTTTTTATAATTCTAGTAAAGACACTGGTAGTTTGAAATCACAGGGGAATTAGCTGCTGCAAATATTTCTACTCAAGAATAAAACAATGTTTTTCAGTACCAAGAAACCCTACTTTTTGGTTTTTTATTTTCTTTTTTGTCTGAAAGTGCACAGCATAATTAATTCAAGATCTTCTCACAAAAATTACAAACACGAGTGGTATTACTGCTGACATAGAAAGCTGTTTATTCTTTCTGAATATTAGCCTTCGATTACTGTGTTACAAATAAGCTAGAGCTCTGCTAATGATGGGATGCACTTAGGGTTTAGGATGGGTTTGGAAAGAGTTCTATTCTATACAGATTTTTAGGGTATATACCATACTTGTAGGTTGTTTGGTCCTACTTTGTCCTATGATGAGAATATGACACATGGCATGTAATGACAAATAATTATATTTTGTGGTGATTTTTGTAGAGTAATTCTATGGAATTTTATTAGCATTGCAGGTATATCGAGCTGGAATTGCTTGAACCAGAATTTCACTAGTCTATCAGAGATAGCAGGAGATTTAGAGGTGTGTCAGAACAGTAAAGTAGCATTTTTACAGAGGTATGTGACCTCAAGTAAATGCTGGTATTTTGGTAAAAATTAAAAATGCTTGTTCTTCTCTGGTAAATGCTATTTATATTTGTTGAAACTTTTTATGTGGACAACATTTAATAAAGGTGATTGTGTTTTCCTCTTTATTTTTTTAATCTCTTTTCGTATCTTTTTCTTACTTTAAAAAGTTCTGGAAAATCTGTCCCATGGAACATCTTCTGGCTCGTCTTGAAGTTGATTCACGACCTGTGTCACGACGCATAGTGAATCTCTTATTCAACTCTTTCTTTCCCATTAACCAACCTGAGGATGTGTGGTGTGAGCGCTGTGTTACTCTAATCCAGATGAATTCAGCAGCAGCTAGAAAGTTCTACCAATATGCTTACGAATATACTGCCCCCACCAATATAGGTAAAGTACAAAATCTTATGAGTTTTTGGAAATACTAATATCACACCATGTAATTGCTTTTAAATTTTTTTCTCTGCTACAAGTATGTTGTTGCTAGATATTTTGTTTTTAGTATAATATGAGTTTGTAGTTTTCTAAATTCTTGACACCAGCAATGAGCCCTGCTGACAACAGTCATAAACTTTTTCAACTATGAAGAGACCAAAGCTTTTTGTTTCTGCTCTTATTTTCTGTGCTATACTCTCTAGCTGGTCGTGTTATCTGGCCTGTCTTTTCTCCTTTCTCCTTACATGTACGTTAAAACTATCTAAGTTGATTTTTTTTTTTTTTTTATCATGCAGAAATAAAATACCCTAGTGTCTCACGTGATTTGAGATCTTTATGTGGAATATTCTATAGAAGGTGAAAAATATTTATCTGATTATCTGGGATTTGTGGATCAGTAGTATTTTCAGGTTGCTCAGAGAAAATCCAGAAAGTCCTCCTTCCTATTAAAAGCTTCAGAAACTTTCAATGAAAAGGATATGTACTGCACAGAATATAGCTGCTTTTTAAAAAGTGCTGTTGAACAAAATAAAATCAGGAAAATTTGTTTCAGAGGAGTTCTGATACTACAAAAACAAAGTAGTCAGATGGAATGACTTGGGTAAACTGCACAAGCCATTGCCCCTTGACGGATCGTCTTACCTTGGTTAAGGTAGTTTTGAAATAAAATGTGCTAGTGTATTTCAGCTAGTCATACTTTCACTAGAGTGGACATAACCCTTCCACTTTTATCTAGAGATGAGCTCCTTATTAAGGACTGCAATGGTTAGGCTACTACATCTTTTATAAATAATTGGAATTGCCATTGGAGGGGATATATTATTGAACATAGGTCATTAAATTAATAGCTATGCCAGATGAATGTAGGAATGGTGTGAGTTTCCTCTGATCCTGATTTGATATGGTGGTAGTTGGTTTGGGGTTTTGTTTTGGTTTTTTTTGAGTAGACTTTTTAAACAATAAATGTATAGGTCCTGATGATAATATTGCCATTTCTTCTTCATACTTGAGGATATAAAACATTTTCACACTTTCTATTTCCTTTTGCCAGGAAATTTTATCTTTTTTTCCTAGTTATTTCTGGTTCTGTTGCCTGCTTTTCAGACTGGCTTTTCAACATTACACTTAGAAGCATTTACTAGCAACATTTTTAACAAATAGTAAATGTCTAATTTATTCTTATTGTATTTAAATGTAGCTAAATTGATGCTTACTATTCGGCGCTGCTTGAATGCTTGCATCCAGAAAGCAATGAAAGAGAGTCTTCATGATAGTGATGGTGGTGGTGATGATGATGAAAGTGAAAAGGAGAATACAAGTGTAAGGAAGTCCACTTTATGATAAGTTCTGGTAACTGTTTTTCTGTGGTGCTTAATTTGAGATAAAGACAGTTAATGATATGACAGAAATCTGAAGGAAAGCAGTTGGGCATCTGTGGAATTAGAAGTGGAGGACTGCCGTTATGGTGTTTTCATGCCCTGCAATAGCAGAGATATGGTGAAGTAGCTAGAATAAGATAGAAGGAATATGAAGCATATTTTAAATGAATACTTCCCTAATTCCAGTACTAATTATAAATCAGCCTGATTTTGCAATTAAATTATTAAAAAAATTAATGTCGCAAGATGACTCAAGTTATACAGTGAGAGTAAGAATGAATCATTGAGTTCATTTTGTACAACAAACACAATGCCTTTGTGAAATGAATAGATGGATTTTCAGGGTTTTTTGAAACCTTACTTTAACCTAGACTTATATTTGATAATATAATAGGTAATATCATATAGGTGTTTGTATTTCAGGTGTTGAATAATGTGTTGTCAATAAATGATGCAGCCAGCATGGCAAGCTTATTGGAGATTATTGTTATTCTCTGGAGAAGTATTCGCAAAGCACTAGATCACAATGAAGATGCCAAAGATTATGCCATCAGAAAATTTGCTTCTGTACTTCCTGAATACTTTAAAGTATTTAAGGTAAAGAAAGCCTAGATTTTCTTGCAAGTGCTTAGTATTTTCTTCAGATGCTTTCATGTGTTATGTATTTATCCGTTTACATGACCTTAAGTACAGTTTTTCATTGTTGCTATAAACCATAAACAATAACAACCACAAATTACTAGAAGCTATTCTCCAATTGCAGTATCGGACTGATGAACTATTATCTAAATAGTCAACATGGAAATACTTAGGCAATTAATTGCTCTCCTCCTAAAGCTTTTATAGGATTCCATTCTTTTGAATGTTTTTGGAACTTTTGGAAGCCAGTAACTGAAGATGTGCTATCGCAGAATAAATACTTAGTGTACATGAAAGTCCACGTTTTTCTACACGTTCCCCCCCAAACTATTCCACCACCACCACTTCTTATTATGATCCAGATGCTGAAACAGACAGCTGAAGCAGCTGAGGCTCCTTTTTCACTTTCCTGTCTTTGGTTTCTGCTAATTTGATTCTGCTCTCTAATGATCTTTTGATGCACTTACTTACTGGTTTGATATAAGCAATTAATTAAAATCAGCCATTTTGGTATTTTCAGTCTTCTTGATCCGATTAATTGTTCTAGTGTTATTCTTCAGGATGCTATCTCTTGATAGTGGCTAATGGTATCTGCTGGATACTATTGAAAGGATTATCTACTGGAAATCTTTTTTTTTTTTTGTTTATAGCTTTTATGCTGAAGTATACTGAGTTATGCTGGCTATTATACTTAACAACATTCAAGTTTGCTTTAGATAATCAGGGAGTGGAAAGCAATTAATTGCTACATAATATTCTGCAGCACAAGTATACCAAATGCTCTCTCTACCCTGAAATCACATGTTGTTATGAGCTTCTTTAATTCCGTTTCTAGTGAAAAAAGAGAAATCCTTAATTTGAGATAATTTAATCATACTTTTTCAGTACTATCTTTAGTTTTGTGTGCATGTGTGTATCTGTACATGTACATGCGTACTGTTCTTTTTTTATCCTAGGATGACCGTTGCATGACACCATTGGTTATTCTGGCATCCTTTATGCCCCCTGCTGCTATTCCTACATTCAGGTACTGTTTTAAAATCCAAAATATGAATTGCAAAAAGACTCTTGACTTTTTTTGACTTTGCATTTGTTAATTTGTTGACTGAATTTGTTAATTTTTCACAACTTGACATATTAAATGTCCATTTGGGTAAATTAATCCAGTAAACAAATTTGATACATTAGTAAAATCTGTAAGGTGCAAATATACCTTTGAGCCATTGATGAATCTTTTTTAGTTTCATACTGTTTGATTTTCTTTCAATTATTTCTGTGCTTATGGATGTAAAACTAATGTGTCTTGTTTGTTGGTTTTGTTTTAAGCTGTGGTGTGATCTCCAGACTCAGAAATATTGACAATGGAGCTGACCAAAGCAAATATTCCACCCTGATAGACTGCATGTGTCGCTGGGGTCAAGTGGGACATGTTATGGAATTAGCCTGTGATTGGTTGTCTGACACACTGACTCCAAGAAAGGTGTGCATATGCATATGTCAAAGAATTAAGGAATTGCTAGGCATCATGCTGCTTTTTTTTTTTTTTTTTCAATCCAAGAAGCCTCTTTAGTGCCATATTATTCTGCTTTGGAATTAGTCGTAAAGTAAGATACTAACATTTTTGTACTGATTTCGTGCTTTCTTCTCATTTAGAGTATTAACACATCTGAACGACGAGTACGTATCCATGTAACAGATGAATCGAAGCCGGAATTAGCACTTGATTATATTGAATATTTATTGACTCATCCTGTTAATCGTGGTTGCCTACTCTCTGTTCCTAAAAAGAAACTGGAGAAGCTTTTAAAAATTCTCAGCGCTGCAAAGGTAGTATTCTCTTTACCATAAACAGTGCTTATAAAATAGTACTTAACATCATATATTGCCTGAGTCAAATGAAAGGCCTGCAAGAATAAATAACTAAGCTTCATGATCCCTTCATCCCTTTTATGAAAAGGTTTTCCTTTTGACTTGTACTTCAGACAAAGTACTTCATATCAAAGTACTATACTAGTTCAGAATTGTTAATAGATGGCATATTTTAATCAGGTTGTCATTTTTAGATGTCTTAAAATTCTTGTGATCTAGTGTTGAGCATTTTTAAGGGACCTGACTTTTGGAATGTACATGTAAGGAATAGTCTGAAAATTAGCTATGGCATTGAAAAATGAAAGTAATTGAAAGAATGCCATTGGTTTTGGAGTTTTGTTTTGTTTTGTTTTTTGTTGTTGTGGGGTCTTTTTTGTTGTTGTTAGTTTTTTTGCTTCTTTTTAAAAATCTTTGTTTAACATTGTTGAGAAAAGAAACATTTGAAAGGATTTTCTGGAAAATATAATAGGAATGTAAACCTTGATATTTCAGAAAGTTCTTGACTCAATTCTGAAAGCAACTGATGCAGTTCCTGGTAGCTGCAATCAAGCAACTGGCCTAAAAGCCTTCAGCCTCTTTTGCAGGTTGAGTATTCATCTTCAGAACAAGGTATGGTGATACCTTTGCAGTATAAGCTGCAAGTATAAGGAAATTCCAAAAGAATTGGAAAGAAAATTGCTAAACTTCTTTTTTTTTTTTTTTTTTTTTTTTTTTTTCCCAGTTTTCTGAAGAAGGAAAAGATTACCTCTCACTTCTGAAGGAGACAGGTGCTTGGATAGAAAGTCAAGTTGTACCTTTTATACTAGCAAATGATCAAGAGGATGACATTTCAAAACATGGTCGTGTTTCTGAATTAATTATCCAGGTTAGAGGTCTCTTATAAATCAAACTGCTGCCAGTCTGAAAAGCCATATATGTAGCAATTGTATACTGACAAACATAGTGCACTGGAGTTTTTGGAGTCCAGCAAGTGAATGACCTAATGAAATACAGTCCTGATTGTTCTGAAGTTAGAGTTGTGCTTTTGCTATTCCTTTGCTTAAAATCACACACCTTTTTTTTTTTCTTTAAATTACTTTGAGCCTAGTTATAACCTTTATGCTTTATAAATATAAAAATACATAAATATAATTGCACATACCTTAGCCATTAAATGAAGTAGTCAACGATACTTTGTTTTTATCTAGACTATTTTCACCTACCAGTGGATAATATATATTCTCATCATATATGCTGAAGTGAGGATGGAACATGTTTTATGTTTCACACTCATGCAAATGCCCGTTCAAGAAATGGGCAGGCACAGCAGGCAATGTAACCCGAGTCTCCTAAATTTTAGGTTTCTAACAAGTAATTCTTGTCCTCAGTGTCTCATACGCCATATTAAATAAAGGTAATGTTGATACTATTTTATGAAAAGCACGTTAATGTAAAGATTGTCACTGAATCTCAGTTCTGAAAAGGAGAAGAAAATTAGTTACTGAAAACAAGGGTATAGTTAACGTGATATAGAATCATAGAATGGTTTGGGTTAGAAGGGACCTTCAAAGGTCATCTAGTCCAACCCCCCTGCAAGGAGCAGGGACATCTCCAACCAGATCAGGTTGCTCAGAGATATGCTAGCACTTAATAGCCTGTTCTTCTGTACTGTTTTTTTTTATTCTTCTGTCATTTCCATTCCTCCTGGAAATGACACAAAATCACTGCAGCTGCACACATAGTGTTGAAAAGCACAACAGAGGATGACTTAGAGGACCAGGAAAGTGGTGCGATTATGAGAGAGGATTTAGATCTAATTGTGTTTGCTTGCTTGCTTTCTTCCTTCCTTCCTTTCCTTCCTGCTTTCCCAAAAGAAATAGGTAAAATTATACCCTGAGGAATTCAGTATGCTTTATTCTAGTGCTGAGTCCCACAGAACGTACCTTTGGAAGTCAGCAGAGAGGTAGGGTCTGAGTTACCTGGGAATTTAATAATTAAGAGGTCAGTCTTGTACTAAATCCTGCTGCTGCAGCCAAATGGCTTTTTGGAAAGAATAGAGATAGTAAACTCAAACTAGTGTTACAGTTGTTCCTGGTAGATTCCCTGTGTGTTTTATATGCTATTGTCTCTTCTCAGTGAATGAAAAATTTGGTATGCATATCATAACTCTTTTGTGGCTATTTTTCTATGCCTTTGGAGGCATAGAACTCAACCTTACAGAAAGACAATATACAAAATAGGGAAACTACCAGCACTACCAGAATGTTTACGATCAATTTCCTAGGTTTGAATACAAAATGAAAGTGAAACTTTATTGATAGGCAATAAGATAGGCAGTTGTCACCTGTAAATGCATCTGACATATTACTTAACTAGCCAGTAGTGAAACATAATGAGCTTTACTAGCAGATCTTAAAGTCCATTTGCATAATTATTTCTAGAGAAGAAACTGAGGTGTAAAGACTGGTATGACTTGTCTGAAGTCAGGAAGAGAATACAGGCCTCTTGCATCTCTTATGATAAGCCACGTGCTTGTAAAGCTGCTCCTATTTGCTTCTCACCTTGTATACTGTTTTTTTATTGGGATGAGGTACGGATTGTGTTTTTAATTGTTTGAAGTGTATATATGGCAACAATGCTGACATTAAAAGCAGACTTAGTTTGTCTCAATATATCCATATAACATACAATAATTACAGTTGCTTCTTTAATATTGTTGCATGTGAGAGGGCACTGGGATGTCTTTTCTTTTTGCACTGACACTTTTACACTTTCCCTGTGACATATCCCATTCTTTCCCATTTCACCCTTCCTTCTCTGCTTGGTCTGTTACTCAATTTTGCACTTACTGCTATGGGCAGGGATTCACTGAGGCACCGTTCTCTTTAGGGCACTGATTTGTTGAATGGGGCCCTCTGACACAAACCCCAGTGTCATCGCTGACAGTGTCCCTTTCCCCTTATCTTAATTTGCCCCTCATAGAAAGCATTTGATTATATGTGAATTTTTTTAAGTAGTTTTAAATTGTCTTCTGTTACATTCCCCTCATATATCACTTAACCCAGGGTTAATTTCAGTATTGAGCTATGGGTCCTTTCAGATTTTGGTCAAGGGAAAGATTTGGACTAACTTCAGTTACAGTCGATGCCCTTAAACAACCCAGCTCATGTATATGTAAAGTGATTAAAATTTCTCTACTCTACTTTGTCTATACATTAGTATTATAATCTGTTTAGTAGGTAACATATGTGTCTCCATAGGGAAAAGTTCTTTTTGTATGCTGTTTTCAATTTTGCTATTCCAGATAGGTAGAGATGTCATATTCTGCCTCGGTAACTGTTAGGTATCAATGCCTTTAATAATATGAGCCTGAGTAAAAAAGACAGAGGATTTACTGCCTTTTGAGAAACTATTTACTGGAGGTAAGAGGAATGGAAGCATTTGGAGAACTGTTGGGGACTCCTGCTTTTCAGAGTTTGCGAACTGAGTTTGCAAAGTTAACTCTGAGTAGATGCAACAGCTTTCAAGGCAACTTGGCTAAAATTTCATTATTTTTTTATTTTTAGGTTTTACTGAACAGTTACTTTATATAAATTTTGTTTCTCATGTACATCTGCATGTCTTTTCTAGGTGTACCTGACAGTATGTAAAGATGTCATAATGGTTGGCCTTGGAAATCTCATGTTTCAAGCACAGCTTTTGGATATGGGTCTTTTGCTTATACAAACAGGTACAATATTTGTACTAACATCAACATCTCCATATATACTTAGCTGACTTTTCTTATATTAGCAGAACTGTTAGCAGAAACTAGGCTCATTTTGGAGCCTGTTTCTCAAAAAACAAAGTCTACAGCTTGTGCTAGCTAGTACCAAGAATACAGTCAAAAGTCACAGCAGCTTTTCAGGAAACTGAAAACAAGCAGAGAACCAACCCAGAACCATGTCACTGTTGATAACTAATGTTTCTTCCTTGCTCTTACATTCCAGTTATTCCTATATAATTCAGAGCAGGCCGGGACATGGGGGGTGTGTGTGTGTGTGTGTCTGTACATGTGTGTGTATATATATGTAAAATGATATGTGTACATTGATATATATCAGTATGCCTTAGGAGACAACGTTGTAGTGCTATTTAAATTTGGCTCACATTTGGAAAGTTATGTCTACAGTACAGACACAATTAGAGCTCAATTCCTGAAGAAATATGCAATTTTAGTCCCTATACTTCAAGGATTGGAGGGAACACTGCATTTATACTTAAAATATTGATTGAACTATAGGAAAATTGTAGCTAAGGCTGCTCAGAAACTAAATATATCGTCTACATTTGTAAACTATAGCTATTTATGGTATATAACAGAGTTTCATTCTAAGCTTGCACCTGAATAATGTCTCATTACAATTTTTATGTTGTGGTATTTTTCTCTTTCTCTAGAGAGAGGTGGCTTTTATGCTCCAGTGTTACTATATGCTCTAAAAGAAGTTATTGAGGCTTCTTTAACTCAGAATACTGAGACAGATGAAGTGGCAAATCTTTTCCATGCTGTACAGACTGTCTTCCAGAAAGTTTTAGAATGTGTGGCATGTAGACTCAAGAAACAGCAGGAAGAAGGGCTTCAGGTATCATATTACATTTGAAATTGCTACTTAATGTGTAGATTAATGCACACTTTCTACGTGAACGTGTTATATTTAAATACTTTGAGGTTATTTGAGTTTACATCTGATTAAATTTTCAGTTAAATTTTCTGTTTCCTCGTTACCAATGGATATTTTTATACAGTGTTGGTCTCATCATGACAGAAAAACTAGTAAATTGGAGAACAATGTATTCTGCTACCAATGATTCCAGTACTCAAAGGTTATTAATCTTACCTGCAAATAAATGAACTTTCCAGAGCAAAGAATTCGACTATATTTATTATGATCTTCGAAGGGAGGAGAAATTGTCATTATTTTATTTCTTTCTTTCATCCTTAGTTATATCAGCTTCAAAATACGTAAGATGCCTTAAAGTTCTTCAAAACCTCCTATCTTCACAGAAAAGTTAGCTTCTTGTATTTTTTAGCAGGGACTAGATAGTAGTGGATCACTCCTGAAAATTTGATGGTCTGCTTTTCAGGACTTCCGGAAAACGTTCAGTTATTTTTTGTTGCAACGATTGTTTTTTTCTCTCAAATTTATAAGTAGACTTCCAAAACATGTTGCTGACTCCCCCGCTAATCCCAGGTGTCTAGAATACCTCACTAACTTTCAAGGTGTGATCTGCACTTCTTCACAGAGAAGTTTGCTGAAATATTTCCATTATACTCAAGCAATCTGAAAAAAACTGATCTATTTTTCTTTGGTTTTAGTTGATTCACTCTATTCAAATGCCTCTTGGAGAATTCATACATGCAGTTCAGTGCTGTCATTCATCTTGCCCAGCAATTCACCAAGGTGTACTCTCTACTCTCCTGGCTGCAATAGTAGCAGAGATAAATTATGTGCTACAGAAGGTAGAGTTAATACTGACTTTTTTTTTTTTTACACTTACTGCTTTTTAGATGTGATGTTGGAACAATAGAACTATGTTCAGAAAGTGTGATGTTTGTACTGCAGATCAAGATTTTTTGTGTGTGTTGGCATGGAACAAACAGGAAATTTTACTTGCCATAATTTCATATTACAGTGCATCTCCCAGATTTATGAATACAGCTGTGTAAAAACAGGGTTGTCATGATACCTAGTTCACTATCTGCCTCTGACAGAAGAATTTAGGAATTAGGCAGTGTTGGAGATTAATGACATGGTTTTTGAGGTGTTCTTTCTATGTGTATTTGTACTGGGTCTGGCAGCGAGGGAGTTAACTTTCTTTACAGCAGTCCCTATGGTGCTGTGGCTTTTTGTCAGTACAACAGTGTTGAGGGGACACAGCCAAGGCAGTTGACCCAAACTGACCAAACGCATATTCCATATGCACAATGTTGTGCTCAGCCATAAAAGCTCAGGGAAATGAGGAGGAGGAAGGGAGATTGTTATAAACCTACCTCACTTGGTCTCACCCAGCATTAGGGAATTTAAGAAGTGAACCACTGATCTCTGAAATATTACAGTGCCCTATTGTTGGAACTGTCCCTTGAGATTCTGTAATCCTGTTCCAAAGCAGGCTGATGTCCTGCTTGGCACCGATCACTTGTGGATTCTCTGCTTCAATAGAGATCCATTTCTTATACCACATCTTTTCTTTTTTTTTTTTTTTTTTTCATTCCTCTATTTTTTTGTCTAGAGGGTTCCAACTATCCAATCTGAGTTTCTCTGTAAAGTAAAGAAAGAAGCTTTTAATACTGTAAAGCATAATTAGACAGAGGTTATGTGCCAAAAGTCCAAGGAACCATTACTGTCCTTGAAGAAGGGTAACATTCCTAATGCATGTTCCTAATGAATGTAGTGTTAGGAGAAAATATGGCCAGTAAGATTGGAAGCTTTAAGAACTAACAAGGAAGAGCAGAGGTTCTTTAGCACAGGCTCTACTCTTACTGTGGATGCTAGCTATGTCAGAAATAGAGCAATAAACGGTTACCAGAAAGTACCAAGTACAACAGAGCTGCTGCTAAGATTCTGTGTTACAGAAAGAAGTCAAATAATACTGGAGATTTACCTGCAAATATTACTGTATCAGCCAAGGGCCTGCGGGATGACAGCACGCTGTTTACAGATGCTGCAGAGTACAAGTTTATGGTCTGGAATGATACTGCAGATTCATACTCATAGATTATGAATGTTTGTTGCAGTAAGTCATCTGAGCTGGGGTTTTCTCTGTCCCCAGATCATACCAGTAAATCAAAATTCAGTTCTAACTAAATACTTGCCATGGTATTCAGAACTTTATATCAAAAGAGCTGACACAGGGAATCAGGAAATCACTGTCACCTAAGTTATTTATAGAAATTATGTATGTATGCACACCTAAACTTTGAGACACAAAGGATACTAATTTGTTTTTAGTAGGCTGTGCCTTTATGAGTAATGGCCAACAATGTAGTTAAATGAAACTTCTATTCAGAACAACTGTGGAGACTATTTGTTTTAGTTTTAGCATTTCTAATTTAAATTTATTTTGTTTATTTGGACACAACACAATTGGATTAAGACGATACAAATAACACACATGAATGTTTTTTGTGATTATTTAAGGATAGGCCTTGGTTAGTCTAAATATTGAAATACAGATTTGCTTCAATGTTTTCTGCACACATATATTTCTTAGTTTACAACAGTTGTTGATTTTTTTTTTCTTTTTTAGGCTTCCAGTGAAAAAGACTTAACTATACCAAAGACTATTTCAGACCTTCCTCCTCTTTCAAGCAGTTTAATGGCCATAATTATGAAGTCAGTTAATGTTGTCAGGTAAACATTTCTACATTAAATTATCCAAGGTTATTGCTAATGTAGAACAGCTTATGTGTTCTCCATTAATAAAATTTTAATTTCTAAATTCCAATACATTTTGAGGAACAAGATGCTTACTAACTCCCCCTGTACTATTTCATAATCCCTTTCACTTGATATATTCCTTGTAGGTATTGATTGCGGGAGATAGTTCCATTTTTTTTAACTGCTTCTAAGAGTGTTTCTTATTTACAAGACTGTGTATCTAAATGAGTTCTTTAATCATATATCTTGACTTGCTTGTTTCATAAGATCATAGAATTTGTCCTGCATGGTAGCTTTGAAGCTATGATGACAGGGTAGCATTATCGCAGACTTGTGTTCAGTTTTATTTTGAAAGAAATATGATTTATAACATAGTTTTGCTTTATTTTTTACTTAGGTCATTTTTAAATGAATTAATGGAATGCATTCTCTCTGAAGAAATTGAAGGGATTTTTAGCTTAACAGGGATTGTCTGCATTGTGATTATAATCAAAGGTCAGTTAAACTATTTCTATCCTTTTATTTTTTTTTTTATGTGCTACATTTTGAAAGCTGAGTTCTTCTACAATTCAACAGGTACTTTTCCTCATCCTGTTAAGTTACCATTTTTCTACAAGATTTAAGATTATATCACTTGTAAAATATGTTGTTAAGCTTTAGACTTTCAATCTTTGTGTAATGAGTTTAAAAATAAACTGGTAACTCATAGGGTTCATCTTTATATTCTGATTTGCTGAAATACACAGTATTTAATCCAGGACAGTGAAAATCTAATTTGGTACATAATCTTTCATGAAAAAATCTTTTATGTTAACAAATTATTTGATGAAAATATGCTGGATTTTTTTTTTTTTTTTTATAAATTGCTATTTTTATCCAATTTTTCAACATAATCTTATGTCAAACAGGTAAGCACAAAACTTCACTTCTAAAGGATATTGCACCTGCCATTCAGAGGAAGCTGATAACATGCAAGGATGCTGCCACAGAAGAATCTAGCAGCACTGAAAGGTAAATGTGCTGAGGGAAATGAACACTAACCTCTCCTGTACCCTCTGTGCAATAATTGGCTAAGTTTTGTACTTATAGAATACAGCTAGAGCGTTCTGAATGATTGCAAGGTTTAAAATAGTGAGTAAAAAAATGGTGAGGTATTGAGCCCAGCATAGCATTAAATTTCCTGCCCATACATTTGCTGTGACTGCAATCTTTACATACTTAGGTTGGATTTTTTTCCATTTAATTTGAATGTGTTATGACTTGATCCTGTGTATTGCAGGATTCAGTTTTGAAATTCAGTTCTGTTAGGAGCAGATGTAGAACAAAGCAAGTTTTCTATTTATTATTTCTTATTACTAGAGTATTTTTCTCCCATGTTTTGGTATTAGGCATATGAATCCATACCTATGCAAATGTTAAAAATTCAATGGAATATAACAGTGACTTTAAGACCTTTGCACAGGTGATTTCATTTTGGTCTTCTTTTGGATTTCAGTATCATATCTGGTTGACTCTTAAAATTTTTGGGATAAGTTTCTTGAAAGTGATTGGCTGTGCTGTATTTGCAATCATTTATTTCAGACCTGCCTAAGACAGACGATCACAATGAATGCTTTAGCCTTAAGTGTTTCAAATTACTTAAGTCTAAAAATGTGTTAATATTTGGTTTCTGCCTAGTTATTGAACTGCCCATGGAATTAGAAAACATTAGGAAAAAATTTTTTACAATGAGAGTGGTAGGACACTGGCACAGGTTGCCCAGAGAGGTGATGGATGCCCTGTCCCTGGAAACATTCAAGGCCAGGTTGGACGGGGCTCTGAGCAACCTGAGATGTCCCTGCTCCTTGCAGGGGGGTTGGACTAGATGACCTTTGAAGGTCTGCTTAGCCAAACTATTCTATGATTCTATGAAAGTACACATTGAAAACCGCAAACATATAATATGAAGAAAACAGACTGTGGTTATGGACATTCATTCAAAAATACTGAGAAACGTAGTAATGCACCACAGTGGCCTAAACATGCAGACGCCCTTGCAACCTTTAATTCTTCAAATTGCTGATCCTTACTATTCAGTCAAACAATGGATGTAGACCAGATACACTTCAAATTAATTGTAAAAAAAAAAACCCCAAACAAACAAACAAAAAAAACCAACAACAACAACAGAAACCAAACTAACTTCGGTTTACTCAACAGTTTCTTGCATAGCCCTTCAGACCTAAGCACTTTTCCACCGCACGCTCTTCTAGTGGATCACTAGCTTGGGGCATGTTCTCTGGCATTGCAGTGACTAGACATAGATCTTTGGGGGCTGTGCTACGACTGAATTGGTGTCATGTCACTCATTTAAAGCCAATACTAAAGTTATGAGATGCTAGTGTATGAAAAATGTATAGTTTTATTTTTAAACTATAGTTTACCAAGAAGGCCACATGGGCCTTTCCTGTTATGATACTTCAAATCCTTAGAGTTTGCACTTGAGTTATTCAAGAAGCCCAACAGCTACACTAAGTGTTCTGGCAGTGCTAGAGCTTCTAGAGGTCTGTAGAGTAAATACCCATTTTGGAATTGGTTTAGCAGTGCAGAAGGTAAATTGGATTTTTCCAGGGGAAAAAAAAAGCTTGATAGTCAGGGCAATACAATACAGTAGCTGTGTTGTTGCTAACAAAATATGCATTAATTCATTCAAATCTGCTATTATATCAGAGCCAAGAGGGTATTATGTAACTCTCTTTAAAGAGATACATAGTCTTAAGAACTAGACCAGAAAGTTTTCTGATTTATATGAGCCACTTCAGTTACGTACCATCAAAAATGAGATTTATTTAAAAAAAAAGAAGAAAAAAAAAAATCAAAACCAGTGCACCCTTCACTTCCATTTCCTGTCTAACATAAGTAAACAGAAACCAGAAATTTTGCTATCAAGAGTTTGAGTGGTTTCCACAGAGAACATTGTGCTCATGTAAAATAAAATCGATAAAGAACAAAAAAAATCTTATTAAAAAAAAAAAAAAAGCACTGCATAATTTGACTTCTAAAACTCAGAGTGACTCTGCTTCCTGGGTAGACTGTTGTAATTAGATGCTTGGTTGTGAATAAATTTAGTTTGTTTGGGATCTAGCTTAGAAATAAAATCAAACAAAAATAAACAGCAATATTTTTTTTCCATGAAATCAACTAATATTGGGTTGCTGAGTGTTCTACTAGAATATTTTTAAAAATAATAATAGTGATCTGGAAAAGAAACATGAGTGGTAGAGTATCATGATTCAGTTGCGTGCTTCTTTCATGAAGTCAGTAGAAAAAGGCTGAGAAATTAAAGCAAATCTTAACGTGATTAAATAAATAGGCACATTAAAATGAATAATTGCTACCACTTGAGTGCACTACTGCCTATAAATTTCAGTAAGAACACAAATAGTTGCGTTATGAATCTATATGATCATCTCTGCCTAGTGAACAGAGTGAAATAAACCTAGAAGATGGGGCAGATGAAGAGCATAAGATGTTACACAGTGTTTTAATTTTGTGATATATGAATGGCTGCTTTTGTATAATACAAAACCAAGAGATAGTTGCAGATAAAATTAAGATTAGGAATACGAACATGATGATAGGAAGTATTTTTAACAAGAATCAGAACTGCAATATAGTAACAGAATTCAGAAGCTACGACTCTTTGTGGAATTTGGGAGGATCCATATTTCTACAGGTATGTTGGGGACTTTTTTTTCTCTCCAGAAGGGTAAGAATTCATGCTAAGTAAAGGTTAGGGGAAAGTTCTTTAATGATTAGGTTTTGCTTGACTACTTTGCAGCGTGTTTGCGCTTTCTCAGATGTTGAACCAGGCTGGGCCTCTAGTGTGTTCAGACATGTCATCTGAGGTGCTCTGGTACTAGTGTGCTAATGTATAACTAAAACGTGATTATATAGAGTCTGAAGTCTGCTCTGTTGTTTGTAAACTATTTTATCATCCTACTCTGCTTAGCAAACCCCTAGTTTTTAGTTAAAGTATGCTGCAAGCTAGATCTCTGATCATTTCTTTGAGCACAATCTCATATAACACACAGTGCTGCACTGATGTGTGCTAAAATATATTACTGTTTTTAAACTCATACTTATTATTACTTTTTTCTTCTGAATGCATTATCTCATAATAACTCCTTGAGGGATTACTTTATTTAATACCCAGGTATACCAGGAAATAGTGACATTCTTTAATTTCCCAGGAGACTTGGCGTTCTGTGCCAGCATCTTAAATTTAGACTTAGAAGTAATCTATTACACATTAGCAAAGAAAGAAAAAACTGAAAATGCTGTCTGGTGTAGTAATTAAAGTGCTGTCTTTAAACAAGGAATTGTTGCACTAATTCAGAAGCAAAACTTTTCATTGTAATTTAGTCTTCCCTCTTCAGCTGAGTTAGCAGTTTAAGATGGCCCTGGGGTTCTATTGTTTTAAAAATGCTGTTCAGTGCACTTAAAAATTCCGGACAACATATTGTATATTGAGAAAATTTCCTCAGGAGTAATGGCACACACATTAGTTTAGTTTATAAAATGCAAATATTTATGCCTAGCAAAAAAAATGTGAATAAAGCTGTCAGTGCAGTGATTTGGAGGCTAGCAAAAAATGTTCCATGCTCTAGAAAATAATACCTTTTACTTAATATTTTGTATTTACTTTAATTAGCATTTGATAGATGGGTATTAGAATTTAAATTTAGCTAATGGAATGTCCTGAAAGATATTTCTTTAGTATTATCATTTAGCTAGCTTCCCAAGCTCTTTATTCCACTCTCATTGCATCTGTAAATAATGATTCCTGAATTGTTTTGTAATATAACATTGTGTATGATTTGTCTGCCACCTGTCTAAAAGTTCACTAGAAAGGTACCCAGTAAAACTGACTTACACGTGTCTGGCTGGGGAAGCGTACGGTTATTCTGAACGACGGCTTGTCGCCCAGTGTGCTGCTCATAGACCGTCAAGCGTTATAGATCTATTGTCTTATTAGCTTTAAACTGTAACAAAGTAAAATTTATACCAGGTAGCATTGTGTCTAAAATCACAATACTGAACTAATTGTACTAATTTTATAGTACTTTATAAACTAGCTTAATTTGCTGATTGAGTTCCATTATGGCTTAAAGGTCATTAGCATTATAAAGAGGAGCAAATGACAACCCCATGGCAGTCTCAATTCAGGGAGCCCTAACATCCAGTATACTGCCGTGAAAATGCAGAGCTGCCTCTTGTATTTCAGGTCTTGGTGTCTCATGATGAATGCCCTAACTCATCATGATTAATGGCTGGCTAACCTTGCTTATTTGGGGCATCAGTCTAGGACTACAGCAACAAAAATATGGAGAAAATAATGTTTGTGAAATACAGATGACAGAATCTTTTGCAAAAGTAACATGAAGGATAAAGTTTATAGTGGTTAACTGTGAAATAGTGTTTCAACAGAAGACCGAAGTTCCCTTTTTTGTCTTTTGAGGATATTTTAGAGCAGCGTTAGTAGCTGCATGAGAATGCAACTACAAAGGCTAAGTGAGTGACTATGTCAGAGAATGCAAGAAAATAAAGAGGGCCTGCCAAACGAAAATTTCAGAGCTGACGTTTGAGATTGTTTAGGGAGTACTGTGAGACAAAAGAGAGGCAGAAAGATGGGTGTATGTGCAGCGGAAAGAGGCAGCTGCTAATAAGGATAAGATAGAAAGGTCAGGCTGGAAACAAATTACCAGAGGTGAGGAGAAAAATTATGAAGACTGAAGAATGAGAGAGAAAGGAAGAAAGTAAAAGAATGAAAAATGGCCTTAATATGAATTAGTGGTAAAGGATCTGACTATTCATGTTTGAAAAAAAGAGTAAAAAATGCTGTGAAGAAAACAAGTGGATTCTTTAAATAGATTATGATATATTAGAAAATGTAGTGGAATTGACATAGTAATTTAAATTGGTTTGCTGTAGATTACACTATAGCTAGACATGATCAGCAGAAAAATTGAAAAGTTGAAAGAAAAAAACCCAGCTACTTCAAAAGTAATTTGTAAAGGCATATGTAATATCTAAGCTAATATGGAATAACTTGTCAAAGAAATCATGCAGTATACTCTGAGAATCAAATAGTCAAGGATTGATTTAGCATTTAGCATATCTAATCCTGTTATGCATTGTTTATGCCATTTCAGAATCCTGTATGAATCATCTCTGAAATTTTTGGATGAATTTTTGAATCCTTGACCATACAGAAGCTTTTGTCATGAAAATTAAAGACAGGAAGATGTATTGGTTTTAAAAAAAAAGATCACCTTGTAAACTTTATTAATAGTTAAGGTTTGTTTTCTGCTATTCTGTACATTTAAAGCAGGCAAAAATGTATAAAAGTGTGTATAGAAATCATGTAATAGTAAAGATTTTTTTTCAAACAGCTGTAAAAAGGTTATTCTGTATAAAAATGTCTTATTTTTATAAGGGGATGTAAAATCAGTATCTTTGTTTTTATAAAACAAATAATAGTGTCTTATATACTTTGAGATTGAGGTAGCACATAACCTCAGTCCCTGTGAAGACTGTAGAGCATATTCCTAGAGGTTATGGAAATGAATGTAATTTTGAGGCACGTGAAGAACAAAACAGTGACTGAAAATAGCCATCATGACTTCACCAGAGGCAAACTCTGCTTAATCGACGTGATTTCCCTACCTTTTGTGTAAGAAGAGAGAGCAGAGAATGTCATCTTCCCTGTCATTAGCAAACAGGGCTTAGATAGTATCTTTTAGGCAAATTGGAGAGAGTGGACTGGATGAGTGGACTTAGAAGGTGGGTGGGAAACTGGCTGGACCATCAGACTTAAAGAATAATGATGCTACAAAGTTAGATTGAAAGCTGGTTAGTAATGGCATTCCTCAGGGCAGATACTGTTGCCAATACTATTTAACATTTTTATTAAAAGCTTGGGTGATGCGATGAAATGCAACCTCAGTCTGCTGGCAGATGACACAAGCTTGGGAGCAGTGGTTGACACACCGAGGGGTAGGGTGGTCCCATTTAATGGGAACCTGACAAGCTGGGCTTTAAGGATCAGCAAATCTCAAGGCACAACATGCAAAGTCTTCTACCTGTCATAGAGTAATCCTGTATACCAGCACAGACATGTGCAGAAGGGCAATCTTTTTGTGTCTTCACCTACCTGGATGAGGATTAAGAAAAGACTTTTTTCAGAGGTACACATGAAGTTAATATGAGTCAACTGAAACAACTTGCAGCAAGAGAAATTCTTGTTGGATGTAAGAAAAAAAATTCATTATGAGAGTGAATTTAAACTGGAAATGGAAGAGGAACAGGTTGCTCAGAAAGGCTGTGGAACATCCATTCTTGGAGACATGCAGCACTCAACTGACGAGGCCCTGAGCATCGTGTCCTAATTTTGAAGTTAGCCCTGCTTGAGCCAAGGATTGGACAAGATTATCTCCTGAGCTTCTTCCCAACTTAAATATTCGTGTGATTCAGTGACAAGTGGACTGGAGGGAAAATGCTGTAGCTGTTAAACATATACTTGATTAATGCATAAGTTAAATTGTTTTATATTTAGCTATTTTAATAAATTAATACTAATGATGCAGATAATGCAGACATGTAAGCCACTTACTTAATTTTGTTAATGCAACCAGATGCTCTCCTAAGAGCAGTAATAGAATGCTGATTGCAGAATGTTATTTTGCCTTCGCTGAGATATCTTTAAATGAGATGTCTAAGCTCATGGCACGGTTTAACGCCAGCTGGCAACTAAGCACCACACAGCTGCTCACTCACTGCCCCCATCCCCAGTAGGGAAAAAGTGAGAAAGAAACTCATGGGTTGAAATAAAATCAGTTTAATAGCGAAAAAGAAATAATAATAATAATTAAAGAAAATTGTAAGGCAAAGAGAGAAAAATAACAGAGAGAGGAAAATAAAACCCAAGACAGACAAGTGATGCAAATGAAAACAATTGCTCACCATGAGCCAACTGTTGCCCATCCCGTCCCCAAGCAGCAGCCCCCTGCCAACCTTCCCTCTTGTTTTATTGCTGAGCACGGTGTTCATATGGTACGGGCTGTCCTGTTGGTCAGCTGGGGTCAGCTGTCCCAGCCGTGTCCCCTCCCAGCTTCCTGTGCTGCCCCAGCCTCCCCTCCCGTGGGGCAGCTGTGTAAGCACTGCTCAGTAGTGCTAAAACATTGTGTGAGCAACACTGTTTCCAGCACAACCCCAAAACAGCCCTGGCTGCTATGAAGAAATTTAACTCCACCTGGCAAAACCAATACAGCTCATAATGCTGTATTTTTGTCTGTTTTAGAAGGAGATCTAACAGAAATCCCCAGAAAATTATTCAGCCACAGACTGAAAGTAGCATACGGTAAGCAGCTGAGACCCGGAGGTCTAACACTTAGTTATCTCCAGTTAAGTGCAGTGATTCTCACTGTGTTGATGCAAATACCTTACTGAGGTCTCCAATGCTCCCTGAGTGGCTCTGAAACTATAAGGACTAAATTTAACCAAGTGAAGACAGACTCCTCATTCTTGATTATGATTTGTGCGCAATGCTGTACCCCTGTGTATCTAAACAGGCATCTGCTGTGCTGTTTTTCTTTCTGTGGTAAGAGATGGTAAGGTTTTTTTCTAGTATCTGCTCCGTCAAGTGCAATGAACTACCTTTGTCCTGCTTTACATCAAATTCATACTTTAATTTAGTGCATAAAGTATACTGGATAAAAGCTTATTTAGCTGGAATGTTGATATTTAAAAGCAATCAAATTCTTAATAAACAACTGTCAGGCTTTGCAACAGGAAAGTCAGTATGCGTACGGATTCATGAATTCCAGAGTTACCTTATCCACAACAGGAGCCTGAGCCAAAAAGACTAATGCTGCCGCAGCAGGTATCTGCAGATCTGCCAACTGTTTATCTATCAACATCTTTATAAAAACTGTGTTCTTTGGCCTTCATTCTTCTACATCTGTTAACAGGCGGGTGTTCCAGTAATGACCTTTTAAATCTTCTGATTATACAAATTACTTAATGAATATATAAATCACAGCTCATTTTTTTCTGCTTCTCCGTCTTTCAGTATTTGCTCATAGAAGAGAATCCAAATTTACTGCCTTGGTTTTCCTCAGTGTATAATGAGTTTTCACATTTCACAGAATACTTGTTACAGATGTAAGATCCCTGAGCCTGAAAGAAACAAAGGTAATACCAACATCAGAAATATGCAGATTTCTTTGCAAGAATTCTGAGGTGATACTGCTGGGAAGGGAGAAAGGGTAAGAAAAATCTAAAGATAAAGCTTTGTCCTCCTGGTGGCAGGTACTCAAGTGGTTCTCAAGAGTGTTGAAATCGTTTTGTGTTAGTCATGCAGCTGGTGTATAGATTTCAGCTCAATTTCTAGTCCAGCTCTACTATAACTGCTCTGACAGATGAAAAAACAGCGGCTTTCTGCAACACAAGCAATGCTGTTCTTGGGATGCCTTGAGCCGAGGTCTGTCAAGGCTTTGTCCTTGGGTCTTGGTGGCAAATTTCACAAAAATACCATAAGAGTTCTAGGTTTTCCTTGCTGTTCTCATTGCAAACTAAGTCTTGCCGAAATGTTAAATCCTTACATTTTCCTTCTGTTTCAAAGATATATATATATATATAAATAGTACATTCCTTAAGCTGAGTTATCTTTTGGAAACCTGTAAAACAGATTTGTTTCATCTTATTAATTGAAAGTGCTGTTGACGTGCTAGAGAAGGAGAGGGGTTGGTCTTTGTTTTTTGTTATGGAATAAGCTCAATATTCAGCCAGCTGAGCTATCCTAACTCTATGTATGTCTGAGAACTTCCCATAATTTTAAAAGACAAATCCTTTGAGATCTGTTCAGCTTTTTCAAGAAACTTTGATTAACAAAATAACTTGAGATATGAACAAAATAACGCCATTCGAAGATACTCCTTTGAGCAACTTGCATTGGCAGTCACTGTTAATGTACAACTGAAGAATGAATTTTCTAGTGGCGGTTGTATCTGTAAGTGGCATGCCTACAGCTCTGCCCTTCAGGCATATGTATGCAGTATAAGTGTTACTGAAGAAAGCAATAGCTTTAAAATATTTGCAGTAATCTTCTGTGTTTTAACTTTGTTTGTAGGAACTTGGTCCCTTTTTGGATGACAGTATTAATTTCCTCTGTTGTCTGGCTGGGAAACAAAGCCCAGCAGTCTTCCATCTATCACAGGAACCAGGAGAAGCTCACAAGCTTCTTCCTTAGCAAATAAATGTCTGCAGGTATGGATCCAAGCACACAAGCTTTCAGACTTGCCAGAGAAAATAAAAAGCCCGCCCTGCACCTGCTGTTTACTCCCATGATAGATGCAACTCACTTTGCACTTAAACTCACGTGTGCTGCTGCTATCAAGTGCTTTGAGGTCTTCTCACTTACAGAAGGAAATCAGAGGGCCTAATTTTGATAAAATCTTTCACCTCACTTGATAAATGCTTAGCAAAGTACACTTATGATAATGACTACGAGGTGAAATCACGAGACATGCCCGCTACCTTGTAGTACGATTTCCTGATCCGCTCCAGTGTCTTGTGAGCCAAGACCATTGTACGGCGTCCTGCCATGGCCGTGCTAGGAGAACCTACAGCAGCAGCTGCCCATTTCAGAAGTACTTCCATCTTGGCTATTAGCTGGTCAAGGGCAGCTTTCAGGAACAGTTGCAAAACTTCCCACAGGCAGCCAGCAGTTCTTCAGTTTCATTAAGCCATTGCGAACAGGCACAGATCTTGCCTAATCTACTTCAGATAAGACTTCTGGGCTCTGTGTAGCTGTATTGCTGCTTGTCTCAGCATGACCCCAGGCACAGCCCTAGGCTTCAAAAAGCTATGTGAATTAGCTTTCATTTACTCAGCAATCATTGGGATTATTTTCACTGGGTTAGGGTGTTCGGCATAAATGTGCCCTTAGTCTTCTCTAATAACAGTGGGTCATTTGTCTCTGTTCAGTTCCACATCAGGGTTCTAAAAAGCTGCAGAAATTGTACGCATTAGTACTGAGGAAACTTTAGCAGTGGAAATTCACTTTCTGTTATATCTGTCAGCATTTTTAAAAACAGTATTGCGGTAGGAGTTCTGTTACCATTATTTTCTTACTGCTTATGACTCTAGGAAGTAGAAGTTGTTACCAACCCTTTTCTCCTGTGTCATTTTTTTAACCAGAGGACCACTTTGTTTTCAGCAAAATAACTTGGTTCTCAAACAGATGAGTTTACACTTACTCATTTCATGGTGCTTATATTACTTCAGACTTCACATTAATGAATTTTTCCTATGTAAAATTTTAGTCCTTTGTTTGATAGTGCTGTCAACTTTATCCCAGTTTCAAATATATGTTCAAATTTAATTAGTTTATGCATATTTTTGTACTATCATTAATGAAAATATTAAATAAGGTGCCATCACTAGTAATTCCCTTTCAGCCTCATCTATCTCTCTCTCCCATTCAATCAGTTCCTTACCCAGCTTGCTATTTCTATAATAATCCTTGTCTTGGGTTAATAATTCTTCTATATGCTGCAGGAACAGATGCTTTGCTGGAAAGCCTTACATTTTAAGTAGGTACATTTTAGCAGTTCTTGCTGGAAAGGTAGGTGAATCTTGTACAGCCATATGCCTACATCGAAGGACATTCAGGATAGAGCCAGCCCAGCCTCCTTGTTGGTTCTTTGCACGCGTAACGGCACATGCTTCTCATCTCTTGGTGTAATTATTAAATACTTATATAAACTGTTTGTACTAGCTCAACTTTCATGTGAATAAAGAATATTGATTTGGCATTTTTTTTCTTTTGTTTCTTACTGTGACAATCCTTACTTACCAATTGCCTAAAATGGTATTTGAGTACCAGCTTACTACCAAGAAATGTTGACTTTGTGCAAGGACCTTCCTGAAATCCTGCCGCGCTCATTAAAGGCAAGTATTAGAACTTTATTTTCTCAGAATAGCATTTAAAGGAAAAATACAGCATCTGTAAGAAGCCAGAAATCCAGTTAGACCCATCTAAGAGAGTACATAAAACCAAACCAGAACAAAACAGAGGTGAATCCAGTTCCTGCTCTAGGCTGTTTAATGTCAGCGTGACTGAAGCTCTCCCACCGCTCCATTGAAGGAAAAGCTCCTTTTACAGAGGGAGCTCATTTTGCTGATCATAATGGCAAAAGCTGTGTCCTTTCTTACATCGTTCTCTAAGATTGGACACTATTATTACACAGAACAAAGAAAAAGATTTTACTCCCAGTATTTTCTCAGTTCCACAATAAGACAAGTTCTAAGGCTGGTCCTTTATTTAAAAGCTGTCCTTTATTAAAAGTGACCATCCTTCATGTCAAAAATAGTTACCTTCCTCTCGTCCTCTGTCCTCAGATTCCCTCTCACAGACCACTGCTCTTGATCTGCAGGATGGCTGTTCTCATGTGGCTGTCCACCCACTACGCGTGAAATACTTGGTTTACAGTGGCAGCTGTTTCTATCAAGGGCCTTAGCGAGTCACCGGGCTGAGCAGATGAATTTGCCCACATGCAGGAGCTGCTAGGGGAGTGCACGGTTTGATGACCACAACAGCCTGTCTTCTTCAGGTCTTTCAATCCACACTGGATTCCTGCAACAATATTCAAACTCAGGGACAGAAGCAAAAATGTCTGAGACATATACCACGTGGTGTACTACACATCTATGACCAAAGTGTCTGATTTTTTAAATGAAAAAAAAGATAAAGGTGAGGTTACTAACTTTCAGTGTTTATCAGATTTATTTTTTTTTTACTTTTTCAGATGTCTGCTATTGTCAGAATTTAGAAAGTTAAGGTTATGTTAAGACTGAAAAAGAAGGAACGTAAAACTAGTCCATCTGCAATGAAATGAAGAACTGTTTGATGCAAGAAAATGAGAGAATTTATCAAGGGATCTGATTACAGCCTCCTGATTCCTTGATTTGATCTGCGCTGGCATCGACAGCAATATTTGGCTCCTGAGCCATCCACCACAGGTCAGCCAGCCTCTGGGGAATTCTTATCTTCCCAGTTAAGATCATAAAGCCTTACACTGCCTGAGCAGTGCACAGAGATCAGCGAATCTAGCTTGCCGTTTTTAATTTATCAGTGTATCACGATCCATTGATCAAATGCTTGGAAGCAGGCTTGTTTCAATGTGATCCAACATTAGAAAGTGCTCTGTGCTGGCTGATGAAACTCCTGTGCAATTAGCACATCTGCAGAGGCGTGATGCTTTTGGCTTTGGGAACAAGCTGACTTTATGGAAAAAAATATATATGGAATTTTTTTTTTTTGTAGTTATGGTGAGGGCGAAGAGGAGAATTCTTTTTTCACAAACCTGTTTTGAAGACCATCTTCATCCCTTTCGCTCTCAGCGTTCCTGCTGCAGTTCCAGTTTAGGATAGCTCTTTTACCTCTAATTTTATTCAACTGCTAATGAAAGGAAATGCCAGTTACAAGCTTATTTTTGTCTTAGTATTCTTTCTAGCTGTGTTTAATGTAATTCTTGCCAGTAGAATTTTGCACCTTTGCCACTTTTTCACTGTGATATTCCTTTTTTCATTGGTAATATAGATTTAATGGTAGAATACTAAATATCCATCATAAACCTCAAAGCAGGAACCTTGTTCTTCTGCCTTATGAATCATCTGGAGAAATTCCCTTTTCACAAGGTGGGACTTCCTCTCCTGGCCGTGGATTTCCTTCAGGCTGGGCTCTAGGTAGTTCCTAGTGAGCACGCAGGGGCCTGTGAGGGAGGAACTCACAAATCTCATCATAATTTTCTTACGCAAAAGAGGCTGACTAGGTTAGGATGGCATGAGGAGGTATGGATTTTTAAATAGTAAGATTTTTTGCAATAGTGGCCAGCTTTTTGAAAGTTGGTAATCACTCCTTGGCTTTACCAATAGCAGGGCATCCGCCTTTATTAACACTATTGCATAAGGAAATAATTCCGTATGACTCAACCCACTCAGTCATTTACAGTAGAAGCTCTATTATATGGAGCAGAAAAGTTCGTGGAAAATGCTCAGCCTAGGAGGAAGATTCCCTTGAGAAGTCAAGTAAGCGTTTTTGTTTGGTCTTTGATGCTCTGTTGGAACACTCTGAACTACAACAGAGAGTAAAGGGAAGGCTTTTTAAAGTAGTGATTTGGAACAGAAAAAGAGCCTCCTGTCTCTTCTATTATTCAGCTTTTAATAGTTTCACTCAAACCTATGACTATTCTTAACATAATCTTGTACTTACATAGACACATAATGTAATTTCAGTGTAGTCCAAACAACGTTGTTTTCCTCAGCTGTCGTTACCGTGAACTTTCCCTCTTCTTTTTTTTCTGGTCACAGCACATCCTCAGTAACCTTCCTTTAAAAGAAACACATCATGGGCAATGGTCTAAGCAGTCTTGCACTCTGAGATATCAAAATGCCTTGAGCAAGACTTTCTAAATTTTTTACACTAGAAATGATGCACTTAATTTATTTTTTAATCTTTTTTTCTATTCAAAATAACCCATGTCAATAAGCATTACGCTATAAAACTGAAGTGACAATTATCTGAGCTCAATTGACCTTGCTCCATTCTGAGTTGATATCCAACATATTGTTCAATTCTAGATTTCCTCCCAATATATTTCTCAACAACACTCCACGTTTATAGTTATACAACAGCTACAGCAAATATTCTAGCCTCTAGGTCACCACCAGGTTTGCCTCTATTACAGTAAGCAGGACAATAATGTTTCCCAGATAGAACACAGAGAGAGGATGAGCTTAACCCAAAAGCAATTGTCTTCAGCAATAAGCAGCCAAAGAGAGAACGACATGCTGGAGAGAAAAAATGGAGAGGAGCACGAGTGGCTTCTTGACTCTGTTGTCCCACACTTCCTCTCGCCACCACAGCAAGGAGCTGGAAAATGCAACCATCTGCACTTTGCGCTTTGTGAAACCAGATCCTCCCTTAAATGGAACATGTGAAAGCGTCTATGGATGAATCAAAACCCTTGCTGTAGATGACACAGCAAATATTCAGTGCTTTTTCTCCACTCGTTGTTCCACATATAGCTCTACCCTTAATCTGCTGCCCGCTATTCATTCCGAGCTCTGAGGACCAAACCATTTACTTCTACAATGGCGTTACTATGGTGCTATTCACTGCCGGCCCAGAATTTCACAACGATTCATAATCTTTCCAACTCCCTGTAGGTTTTCTTATCACCGTTTTACAAAGGTACGGTGAGACTAAGTTAAAAAATGCCCATCAATTTTGGGAACTCAGTATGAGATGTCACATTGTAAAGTACTTGTCACCTCAAAGCACCTGTGTCCAGCTGCTGTCGTGGGTGCTAAGCACCCTCTGAACCAGAGTTCAGGTTCTCAAGTCAGACACAGAAAGCGAGGTACACGTAACCAGAGCTCCCCAGCGGCTTTAATCCACTACAGGCCTTTTCCTTCGGAATGACAGAGTGCAGTAATCTCATTCATCCTTTAATTGAGAACAAGAGGAGTGGGTATCTCAAAGGAATTGGTTGTAAAATCCATTCACTAAGTATCAAATCTTACAGATTAACAAAGGTGGATACAAATACAATTTTTTAACTGTTTCTGAACTCCCTCCCATTAAAAGCACCTAATTAACTTAAAAATTTGTCTCCCTGTTGACATTTCAAACCAACTTTGATCAATGGCAACCAAATCTAATTATTCATTGCACACCTAGGGGTTTCAACCTGGTTTTTTCTTTTTTTAAGAACAAGAACCCTATCGCAAAAAAAACCAAACCAAAAACCCAAAACATTTACTGAAGTCTAATAATTTAATCTGGATATACCATCTCAGTATGCTCAGACAGTGAGTTTGTCAGCTGTGCTGAGAACTCTAAACAACCAAGAAGCTCAGTAGGAGTTCAGGTGGTTTTGATTGTGAAATCTGTCTCCAGTGACTTCAAGACAGGCAAGTCACAGTTTAGATTGCATGTTGCTCCGAGCTGATGGCAGGCATTAGCAAGAAATCAAGCTTTCTCACTTAAAAGGGTGCACGTCAGTGACCTTGTTCTCACAGAGGCTGTCGCTCCCCCAGTGAAGCCCAAATGCCCTTTCATAGCCTGACACTGGATAGAAAGACGCCAGAATTGGCCTCAGAGTTTGGGTTCATCAGTCACTGTATCCCCGTCTTGAGACACCGAAGGTCTGCTTTTCACAGGTTCTTCACATCCGTACATTGTTACTCGCAGGTTGCTTCATGCCACTTTTTCCTTCTCTTCAATCAGTTTTACATCAAACACGGCGTCAGTACCCTGTTTAATGTAGGTATCGCCATAAGTGGTATTTGAAGAAGCCAGCTAGAATTTTAAATGAATCTCAAAATAATTTTGGTTCAGTCCAGACCTGCAAATGCCTACATTTACAGAAGCTGCTCTCTCCAGCATCCCTAGCAAACCAGCAGAACAGAAAAAAGGAAATTTTCCTTGCAAGCCCAAACTGCCACGCCCACTGAAGTAAGTGGCTGATCTGGTACCAAGGGTTCGTACAGCCCTACAAGTCAGCTCAAAACACGCTGCACCAAGCACTCACATACACAGATGTTTAGGTCTTCGGTTAATGTAAGTCGCATTTATAGTTTTCAGTTAACGTAAGTCACACCTCCTGCTGTTCTCACAGGTAATTTTCTCTAGCTGCAGCTCATCTCTTAGCCCCTGAACACTCCATTTCAGGCTCCTTTCCAACTGCTCTTCCCAGCAACACATAAAAACCATTATCATTCAGTTACAGCACAGGGAATAAAAGACCAGCTCACAGCTCACTAGTCATAACTAAAAACAACCTACTTTTTTCCTTTCCCTTTTTAAACTGTCAATTGTACAGTTGCACAGTTCTCAAGGATTTTCTTCTCGCCCCGTGTTGAACTCCTGCTCCTCAGTGATGCAGAAATATCTACAGTAAAACTTTTAGAATGCTCCAGAGTAAAGACATTTTCTAATACAATTTGGGAAACAAGAAAAGAGGCTTTAAAATAGCTGAAATCAACAGCACATTGAAACACTATTCCTAGATACACCTGAACTGCTGTGATATTCATAAAATGAATCCTACCACACTTTTCCATCAAGCAATCCGACATCTTCTACACCCTGCAAATATTTAGTTTTGTGCTAAACTGTATGAATACTGTTTTGTGCTAAAACAGTATGAATTAATTTAAAAATTTCAAAGGCTCTGCTAGTTTTACAGCTTCTGCTAGCTAATACTGAATGCTAAAATCCTTTCAAGTACTTTTAGTTAGACTATGAAATGTTCAATAACTGAGAAAGAAAGACCACAATCACTGCTGATATGTCCTGGGCCTACACCTTTTCCACCAGTTAAAGATTTCTCCCTTTAGGAACTCTCTATTCTGTTAATAAACTTAGTCCTGGAATGTAGAATACAACCACCAAATCAAAATTTAAGTGAGTATTTGTACTGCTGTGTAAAGAGTTATATGACTTTAGCTCTCAGTAATCCATTTCAGCACAGCCTCTCATCGTCTAAACACACTTAGTGTCTCAGGCACAGGATGGCTTTTCATTATTGCAGAATAAAGTCCTTCATTCTTAACTGCTTTAAAATATTAACTATTTTCATTCTATATTTTAAAAAATGTGTACATGGAATAAGTGATACCGTTTCTCTTAATGAAAGGGTTGAATACACAGAGCTATATAACCATGCATGTCCTTTTTCAACATACACAAATGAAATAAAAGACTTGGAAGTGCATAGTGCAAAGTTTCTGTTAACGTTTTTGATAATTTTAATCCCAAGAACTATTACAACCTCTACAATACAGTTGCAATAATCCACTCTGTAATTGAAAAAAATCTTATCACTTTAAACTTTCCATCAATAATAATGAATAAATATAATCAAAATGTTTATTTCCAGAATACGAATGTGTGAACAGTTGTGCAGTCGCTGTTCGAGGAGTGTCTTTGCCGGATCATCCTGAAGAGGGTCCAGTGCTCATCAGCCTCCTAAACCAGAGTCCATGACGGCTCACACCAACAATATGCAAAGTGGCAATCAGTACTGTTCCTCTTGTAACCACGGTACTCCAAGATGTGGCTCTAGAGACGGTTTTTCTAGCCTTATTTCTCACAGTCTTCTGAAAGAAGTCCTCAAATCACAAGCAAGGTGCAGGAGGATTACTGTTGCTCAACCAGCTCTCTCTGCCCTCAAAAAAGCACGGTGAAGGTTACACGCACAGCAGTGAGCCTCCAAAAGACTCCCTTTGTGTCTGTATACACACCTACAGGCTTTGAACATTTTACCTATGTCCTCTAGAGCCAGAAAATGTAAATAATATAGTCATCTAAGTCCTGTCTTGTCTGGGCATGGATATAGCACAAATCTCTCTTTCTCACCTCTTTTGCCCCTACCCCCCGCCCCAATACATCTGAAAGCTCTGCCAAGGTATCTGGGTTACTGAATCTTACATAAACTGCCTTGTAGATATTGTTCCCTGTGGATTTTGGATCCATTAACAGGACAAATGATCTGCAATTAATATGCTCAGAAGCCTTGATTTGGGGAGGTGGGGAGAGGGGGGATGAGAGGAAGAAAGAAAATTAAGAAGGTAATTTGAATGGTGGTGTTTTGTTTGGTTGGGGTTTTTTAAGAGCATGTTTACCTATGCAGGTAGACTGTTTCTAGCAGAGCTGGAACTGACCTTTTGTTCAGGCTCTTTTTTATACTTGGCTAAACTGACAAAGGGCTCTGTGATCCTTCGACGAAACATGCAGTTCTGTCCTGTACAAATACACATGTACGATTTCTGCAGTCATGCAAGTGTACCTATGCTTGTAAATATAATTCCCATTTGTAAATAAAAAACAAATCTGCAGAGGCTGACAAACACGACCTCAGTGACTAAGCACACAGGAAAACATTTGTGTTTTCTAGTCCTTATACTGAGCCTTTAACGATCACATATTATTTTAATCCTGTTTACAACATTTTACTCATATCACATAATTACTTATAAGTATATAACTATTAAGAGTATTTTCCCTTTGTGTATTTTTATGCCTACTTTATGCTCTACTTTAACTGAATACTATGTTTATCTTATTTTTTACCCCCACGCAATCTTTGGTTCCTGTAATTTTGGCACCTTTTCTTCTTGCATTTCTAAAAATTCCATCATTAACTCAATTCCCATCTTATTAATTCTCCCTACTATTTAATTCTAGACAGCATTAAATAAACAGAATAAATCCTGTACTCATCTTCTTGCTTCTTCCACGCTAAACTGCTGCCTACTGATGTCTTTTCTAGCAGGGCTGTTTGCTTTCGATCTAATCTTGAATGGTCCAGTGACACTGAGAGTGGCAGGGAGGCTGACCTTACTGTCCAGTGGTTAGATCATGTCTTTGAATCAATCAGAGCAAAAATTTGAACCTTTAAAATCTCAGGCCATGCAGGTGTCCTGGCTGCTGGGCAGTTAGCCATTCTGGGATCATTTCTGGCCCTTTCTTGATGTTTTTCTGGCTCTTACTAACAGATTTTTGATTAAAACATGTCTGTTTCTCATAAAAAACCTTAGTCAGACAAGACAGCATTTTCAAACAGAAAATATTTATTCGAAAAACTCCTGTTCAGCTGTGGTTACCATGGATAAGGATGTAAATCTTTCATATGTATAAAATCATATAGATTATCCAGCTCTTCTTTCACTTGGCCTAGCATGTTTGCCACACCTATATGAGAATCATAAAAAGACTCAGATCCAGCAATTAAAGACTCGCTAAACTTCAATAGGTCATTCACTGTGCTGAGATTTTCAGATCTAGAATTTCCAAATTTTCATATTACCTCATGTTCACTTCCAGGCACAGCAATGGAGAGCTGATATTCTCAGCCACCATTCAGTATCTTTACTAATTTAAAATCCCTTACCAACAAGATTTAAACATGCCCTTACAGAAATAACTTACTGATACCGTCTTCTACTCCTTTTTCAAAATTATCAAGTCCTGCAGTTTTGTTTGAGCCTCACAACATCCTTGACTTCAAGAACGTAGTCATTTTTCTAGATTTTCTGGTAATTTTCACAAATTACTTGTACCCTTTAGGATTTCTTTTTCCACAGTTCAGAAATTTATTGAAAACATGATAATAAAAACCACAATGAAAACAACCTCACAAGGTTGGTAGACCTAAACATGGATGCTTGATTTATTATACAAACTATTAAAAACCTTGGCACTGAGAAATGTCTTGAGAAAACGACTGTGAACCAGCAAGCAACCTGCATGTGTCATAACATATTATTTACACTGTGATACTGTTATTCATCTAATTTACACACACACTCAAGTCTTGCAGTTTTTACAAGTCATTAACAAAATTCATTATACCTCATACCAGTGACTTCTGTCTGCCTGCTGCTGGGGCTTTAAGACAGATCTGTGTGTCTTTGCTAGGTGCAGCCTGCTATGAAGCTGTAAAACACAACCAGGTAGAGAATGCTTTACGCTTGCCAGTCCTGACAATTGCTACTTGAGTCATTTCCAAACACCCAACTCACCTACCAATTGACTCCTTACTCTTTCTTTAACGCCTTACTCCAGTCTTTACAAACCTTGTGTACCCAAGGATTTCTTCCTGTCTTCGCTGAATGCCCTTTCTCTCTTGATTTTTCTCATTGCTTCACAAGCATTTGAACAAATGTCATTACTTTCCTAATCCTCTGCATGGAGTGGCTATGAGAATTTTAATTTTCTTTTAAAATCTGCATAGTATTTGATCATAAATTCACAGGAGCTACGCAAATCATTTATTGCAGAGCTGCAGTGACTTCCAGTAATACCACTGCTATTCTGTATTTTGACGAACAACTTGTTCTCTTGCTGTGCCTGCCATTTGCTCCTTTCTTACCTTCAGCTGTTTTGCAGTTCTCTGCTAATTCAGATGACCTTTTCCCTCATTCCTACTACTAGCTTTTAAAGCCAGATGGTTTGCATAACCCATGAGAATATACTAATTTATGTTTCAGCACTTTCATTTCTCATCTTGTCCTTTCCATGGAAAGCTTTTCCCTCCTTTTTTGTTTCTCCCCTTTCAGTGCTCAGATTTCTTTCAGAGTTGTCAGAATTGATTTTCCTGAGGTAAAAGGACCTTTTGGGTTAGTGAAACCACTCCCCTGCAAGATGTAAGCAACAGACTTCAAGGACAGAAGTGCTTGAAAAGACCATCCAATCTTTTTGCAAACCCTGGGCCAGCAAGCAAAATATTGCCTTTTTTTTTTGTATCTGAGTCACCAACTTTAACCACAAAGGAAAGGAGGTGACTTTGCACCAGTTCTAGAAGCCATGACTCCTTTTCCCCAGCACAGAGGCTCACACCTTTCCCATAGAGCAAAACTGAGAGTAAGAGAAGTCTGCAACTGTCTGTCAGGGCACCCAGGTGCCATAAGTGCCCTGTGTACCCTCCATGAGCTCCCATCTGGGTCCCGTGCCCAGAGCTCAGGGTAAAGCTCCCACGTGGGCGCCCAGCCTTGGTGACCACCCCACGGCAGGTCCAAGCCAGTCTTAACGTGGTGGCTGGACTCCTTGCATCCGTCCTGCTCCGGACGCGTTGGTGTTGTGTTCTCTGCCACCTTTGAGGTAAGCAAAGAGGAGCAGCTGGAGCAGGGTTAGTTTGTTCTCTGGTTTTTCATTATTTAGTTTTCCGGTGTATGGCAAAGCCACTTCACGTATTACAAATTTCACTCCTTTTAAATACCTTGAGTGTGAGACTGTCATGACTGTACCTAGTTAAAGCCAGGGATGAAGCATGCCAGGGAGTACAGTTAAGGCTCTTTACCTCAAGTATGAAGAAGATCAAGAGAATCTGAAACTTCAGGGAGGCACAGAGCAGATGTTGGGGTGATGGAGGGGGCTGGGACCAGCCATCACTCACTGTGTCATGGAGCTGGCTGTCCTGCTCGAAACCGCATCCAGGAGGCCAGAAGGCATGGCAGCTGTGCCACCTGGGCACAGCTACCTTCACTGTAGCTGTCTGGGTGACTGTGACTGCTGGGAAAAAGGCTAAATATTATTACATGAGTTTGTGAGGAAATGAGAGCCTGTGGACGAGGAGGGAGTCCGTGGGTTTGTGCCTGAGACTCCTGCTCCCTCTCAGCGAGTGCCGACTGGTTCGGGGACAGGTGGTGGAGGACGAACAGGTCACCTGTGGGGAGGTCTCCTGGGCAAATATACACATCTCAGCTGCGGGAGGCGAAGGCTCATGAAACCCTTCAGGATGGCAAGTAATTTTATGGGGAAAAAAATGGCGGTAAACAAACGACTCCCGATGAGGCCGCAGGGAGAACCCACCCGGCTACCGCGTTTTTCAGGACAAAACTTTGGCAGCGGCTGAACTGGTTTTACACACAGGTCTGTGGAACGAGCGCACCGAATAATTCCCTCCCCATCCTCAGCCATCTTTGCGGGGATTCGAGCGAGCAACCCTTCCAGCGGGAGGGCTCCCGCCTGCCCCTCGCCCGCCGCCGCAGAGGTCGGGCCGCGCCCGCAGGCCCTCGGCCCGCCCGAGGCGGAGCCTCTGTCAGGGCCCGTGGCCGTTTGGGGGCCAGGGGAGAGCCCCTGCCCTCACCCCGCCGGAGGAGGGGGCCGCTACCCCGCAATCCGGGAAGGGCCCTTCGCCGCGGCTGGGCTGGGCGGGCAGGGAGCGGGGGAGGCGGTGCCCTCCCCCCCCAGCCCGCGGCTGCCGGGCGGGAGGGCCGAGCCGGGCCGGGCCGGGGCGGGGCGGGGCCGGCTGGGGGGCGGGCGGGCGGTGCCGGTCGCTGTCCTGGGTGTTGAATCTGCTGCGGCTGCCGCTCGCCGGAGCCGGGGAGCGGCTGCGGGAGGCACAGGGCGGGCGGGCGGCATGGAGTGAGGGCTGGCGGCGGCGGGCGGGGGAGCGGGACAGCCGCCTGCGATGGGCCAGGCATGATGGGGGTGCTCGGCTCCGTCCTCCCGCTGCTGCTGCCACCGCTGCTGCAGGTCCTCGCCGCCGCCCCGCACAGCCAACAGCCCTCCGCCGGAGCCGCCGCCGAGGCGCGGATCGGTGAGTGGGGCGAGGGGCGGGAGGCGTGGGGCTGAGGAGGAGCGGGGCCGCGCCGTCCCCTCGGTCCCTCCGCTGCTGCCCGGGAGCTGCCTCGGAGGCAGCTCGACAGGCCCCCGGCTGCCGCGCCCGCACGGCTGCCGCTGAGGGGCCCCGTGCTCCGGCCCCGGACGACCGGCTTCCCCTGAGCGACCTCGTCCTAAGACCCCTCACGACCGGGTCCCGCCGAGGGGCCACGTCCTCCCGTCCGTCACAACCGGCTCCCGCTGAGGGGGGCCCCCCCCGGCTCCCTATGGCGCGGCTGCCCCCGGAGGGTCCCTGTCCTCCGGCCCCTCACGTCCGGCTCCCGGCCCCTCACACCTCCCGGGTCCCTCCTCTCCTTGCCGGTGGCCAGTGCCTCCGAGGCCGGCCCAGGGCCCCAGCTGCCCCCGTGGCGGTCCCGGCGGGGTCTCTGGGGACACCTCCGAGCAGCCAGTCTCGCCGAGTGTCCCCACATGCTGAAAACTTCCACCGAGGCAATCACAAGGCCCATAAAGTCGAGGTCGACCGGTGGGGAGTCACCAAAAATGCATCCAGCCTCCACATATTTAACCCTCCTCCCGGTTTAGTGGATTCAGCCGGCTAAACTGCCCTCATGTTTGGAAAGCACAGGAAATCCCCAGGCCACAAACCCCCAGATGCAGCCCAGCCTTTGCTGGTGTCCAGCTCTAACTCATTCTGCTGGAGGTGGAAGTCAGCCACCCTAAAAACACCCAGGGCTGTCCAGTGAAGATCATTAAGCAGCCTCCTTCTGTTGAGACATTCTCCGACCAACCCGTTCCTCTTTTGGAAGATACTGTCTGCAGTAAACATCCCCACCCGCTAAAATGACCCACACTGACACGAAGGGCTGCTGGAAACAAACTCTGTGTGTTTAAGATCAACGCTGTTCTCCTCTGCCACCCTCCCTGGCAGTCCTGTCCTTGCACTGAGATGCTCATGACCGTGTGCTGACCGGAATTATCTCCAGTGATATCTACTAATACAGTCAGTCTCATTTTGCTTACAGTATCTTTCCGAAACTCACTTTAAGTCAAGAAGGTCATAACATGGAGAATTTAGTATTTTTTCCCAGTTTAATACCTACCTAGAGTTGTTATGGAGATCAGAGAGCGAAAGCTAAACTAGCTGTCTCTAAGAAATCTTTTTTCAAAGACAAAAAAAATAAAACGACTTTAAAAAACAAAGGAAACCTCCCACAGAAGTATCAGTGCAATCTGCCTCATGTATGTTCTGTTGATTAAGAAAGAATTAAAATCAGCTGACCATGTTTTTAATGAGGCTTCAGTCAAGTGGCAATAAAAATGAGCTATTAAATGCTTGCTACAGTGAAGGTAGTGATGCAAGGTTTTAAGGAGAAATGATTTGGACAGGATATATCCCTCCCTCCTCTCTCCTGGTTGCTATAGATATAGACTGTTTCTCCTAATCTGCTGAGGAGAAAGCTTGCATAAAAATATTGAAAGTAATACTGTAATTTTTACCTTCAGTAATGCAATAGGCTATACATTGTGCTTTCAGACTAGTCAGATTTTTATTCTCGCTCCCTAAACATAAACTGCAAATCAGTCTGGGCTACAAAATATTTTTCAGCGTGTTGTGGCTACAGAACAATGTTTGTGTGTTTATCACTTCCCTGTAGCTTCCCTATGCTTCTGCCTCGGCAAGGCTGCCTGCCTGACTGCCGAGGCTGCCCTTGCGTGGAAGGGAATCGGGGAAAAGCAGGCTTGGTTTTACATAGTGACTCCGCTGGTCTGGGAGGTATAATTCAGAGGTATTCCATTAGCAGTAAAACAAGTTCAGCTTTTCTACTTCTTGCTGGCATAGGGAACTAACTGATATCTCACAGATGCTGGTGAAAGATGGGGAAGGATTTATTGTGTTTGACAAGATGCAGAAAAATGTTTGCATTGCTGGAAGTAAACCAGTTTCAGCTGTCTCTTCCTCTGGGAGTTCCTTTATTTCTTTTATTGACCAGTGTTTCAGATCTCATTAATCTTGAGTTCAAACTATTTATTATAATAGATTCTGTTCAATTTTACACGCAATCAGGAGATGCAACTGTAATTTTGCAAGGTATCTGAGTTTTGGGATTATCTGTGGTTATAGGTGGAAGAAGCTAATTTGGTTTCTTCTTGTGCACAGTCCCATTTTCTTTAATTGAAAATTGAACACAGATGCATTATGAAACCTCTTGTGCTGGAAACTGCTGTAAAAGCCATGTAATTGTAGAAACAGGTTTTTATTAATATATTCCCATTAAGTGTTTCAGAAAGTCTTCCTAAAACCTGTTTCAGGAGTAGAAGTTCATGACCTTTACCATTTCATAGGATGTTTTAATCCAATTTAATTCTTTTCCTCTTTTTTTTTTTTTGGTCAACTTTTGTCTATGCTTTCCAATATAGTAATCATCTCAAATGATGACTTATTTATTTAGTAACAGATTTACAAACTTGTTTAAGAAATTGGAAGATTTAAAGCTAGAGTTAAATAAGATAAAAGATTTGGGTTTGTGCTTCATCTGCCTATATAATCCGTGAGGCTTTGGAGATTGTTCCTGTGGGAAGATATTTTTATAATATGGTATTATCTACAAAAGCACCTATTCTTCAATTTCCTCACCTTTATAATAGCATTTAAAATGTGAAAAAATGAGGAAAAGCATAGCCCTTCCCCTCTCTATCTGTTGCCCATGTTTGACCCAGGAGAGAAATTCTTGTATTTAAAAAAAAAAAAAAAAATCATCTGAGTACATAGTAGTGTTCATTCATCTTTAATGAAACACTGGGGCTGGGAGTTTAATATTCTAAATAAATCTTTGTTTGTTTCTAAGACACAGTCCATTTAAGATTGTGGAACTTCTTTTAAGAAGTGTTTTACAAAGTAATCATCTGTGAACAATATATGCTGACCATGTTTGCAAAATTCCTCAGATTTCAGTTACTCTGCTCCCGCAGCAATGGTTGTATGGATTTTTTTTAATAAGACATTTTCTTATTAGCAAATAATTATGCTGAGGAAGCAGTTAAACTTAAAATGCCTTCCACTAAACACTAAGGAGTTACTTCAGTAAAAATTGCAGCTCCAACAGTTAAAGTATTTTCATGCAGTTGTGCAGTTTTTTAAGTAGACTAATCTGTTCAGAAAGTTGCAGTGGTATTTTATTTTCACATTAGAGAGGTTATTGGGGAACTTTAGAACAAAGTAAACTATGGACATTGTTAATCATGTTATTTCATTAGTCTTAAAATACCAATAATTTACAGCAGAAGTCATCTTCATACGTATCAGAAAAGAGAGTGTGCTTGCTGCAGTGCCTGCACATTGACCTCTAATGTGCAACATGATGCTTATAACCTTCAGTGAATATGAGTATAATTTTGCAACATAATTTGGTCTTTTGTGCTGTGTGCAATCCCATTTTTTGGTCTACATTTTATTCTTAAATCAGTACGTTAATATGCTGTGGAAATTTCTGGAAATAGTTGTTCCATACACCGTGTAAAAGGTTCCTTCAAAGTTGTATTTGAATCATCATACACAAAATTTTTGCAGGTCAAATGAAAAAATATTTCAGACATGAGTTAGGAGCTTCAAGTGATTAAAGCTGATCAGAAGTAAGAAATTGCAAGAGCAGGGACTTCATCCACCATCGGTGGGAAGTATTTCTTCAGTGTTGATTCTTAAATTACAAGAAAATAAAATAAAGAGTAGGATTGATGAAAAAAATACTTTTTTTTTTTGCTTTTGAGTCAGTGCTTTAAATACAATCCAAAGCGAGTAGTGACCGAGAGCTTTTGTTTATGGATGTTTCTTGGGAAATAGCAAACGTCTATCTTGGTTTGGTTCTTGTTGGGTAGATGTTAATGAACAACATTAACGTAACTGTTGTTCTCAGCCATCATTGTCAATTGTCTTGGAGATCCGTGAAGGCTGAAATTTTGCTTCTTGCCGCAGTTCTGAGCTGAGCTGAAGCTTAGCGAAGTCAATGTCAACCTTCCCATTGAGTTCAGTAGCATTTGGATCAAAATGCTGGTTGAGGCTTGTAGCAGACTGAGAAGTAGGGGAATTACAGTGTTACCATCTGTTCGGTAGATAAAACTCCCTGACTTTCCAGTTACGTTAATTTGGAACTTCTCATAGACACTCAGGTATTTTAATATAATGTTGATTTGATGTAATTATTGATGATGGTGTGTAATTTACGATATAATGCTAACAAATAAAAATCTCAACAAAATAATTTAATTAAGACAATGCTATGTGCTCGAAATGCGAAGGATTCAGTGTAGGAAGCTGTGTGCTTCCCTTCGTCAAAAGTATTTTTGTACATTCTAGAAATGTTTCTTAAGTGATCAGTTATGTTCAAAAGCAACTTGAAAATAGCTTGATATCAAGACATGTCTATCCGTTAGTTCCATTGAGTTAAAGGTAAGAAGTCATGTTTTTGACATCATGCCATGACTGTTCCACAATATCTTTTTACTATCTAACTTGTTTCTGTTCAAACAGACAGGAAGGAAAATTGTTTCTCTGTCGGTAAAAGGAAGTCATTGCAGGGTGCTTGAAAGGTTGTTTGTAGGATGGGATTTCTAGGGAGATTTTTTTTCTTTTTGGTTTACTCATGAAGAGAAAACAGACAAGCTTTTGGAAATACAAGCTCCTTTCTGCTTCCTACCTGAGTGTACACCTACATTTCTCTCTATTGTTTGGTGAAATAAAAGAGAATATTTCTACTTGTCTCTCTTCTTTTTTTTTTTTTTTTGCTACCAAGGGATACCAGTCCCAAAAACGTCATTGTACCACACCGTCATCATAGCATGCTGTCAGTCAGCCTACTGAGAGGAAATGAGGTTACTCCTAGTTGTTAGATCCTGGAATATTTGGTCAGTTCTGCTAAAATAACAAATAGGCAGTTGCCTGTGTACTTTGTTGCAGTGAACAGCAATGCTTGTAAACATCGGGGTGAAGAGACTGCCGTGAGTGAGAACAGGGCAAACTGCAGTCCCTGAAGGCAGTGGAGCCCACTGAGAAGCTGGGGGTTGAGGTCTCCTGCGTCGATCGGATTTCTGTTGGATAGAAAGAGAGCTTAAGAATACGAGCTCACATGTAGGTGATTACCATGGTCATAGGTATCCAAATCCACAAGAAGACCTTCGGAAGCCAAAAAGCTGTGTGTATTCCAACTTTCTGAAAACAATATATATTTTGGCCTTATCTCACTTACACTGTAGCCTAAAATTTAGATAAAATCTCTGAAGTTATTCTTACAAAACCAGTATATATAATGTCCTGCTAAAATCTGTTGGAGTTTACAGACAGATTCAGGAGGGAATTCGATAAACATTGGAGAAAAGATCAATCTGGTTTTGGTAATAAATTTGGCAAAGGAGGGAAGGTATCCAGAGGCGAAGTCTGCTGCTAGTCTCCATCAAAGACAGGATGCTGAGCTGGGTGTATATTTGATTAGGCTCAACATGGTCATTATCAATAAATCTAGGAAGGCAGTAAGTAACAGTGTTGCTGGTGAAATAGTTTTGTGTTTGCAAATGAAGAATAAGCAGGTGAAGATGCAGATGACGAAGAGCATGTTTGCAGGGGAACAATCAGATGGGATGCGAAGGAACAGAGGCATGTTGGGAGTGTGGATGTTTAAAAGAGGGAAGGAGAAATGAAATGTTTAGTAGAAGTAAAATTATTGGAGTTGGAGATCAGGCATGGAGATTAGTGAGTTGTACAGGATCTGTAAAGATGTAAACTGATGATTAGGTGGAATTGCTTCTTCTCATGGAAGAGGCAGCCAAATGCAGCAGCAAAACTGAGATGTTCAATGGACCAGTTTGAGGCATGAGAAAATGAGGCAAGGTGACAAGAAGGAAAAGGGATTCACAAAACAGAAATATTAATTCATTAATTTAGGCCAAAGCTGTGGCAAAAAAGGGAGTCAGGAATCATTTAGACTATGAGAAACTGCTCTGGGAATAGAACAAAAGGGTTTATTTCTCCTAATGTAAGGGATGGGATTCATCTAACTAAATGTAATTATTTGAGCTTATCACTCTAGGCTTCTTTTAACCTATATCTAGTTTATAAATTTTGAATAATTTTACCAAAATGTACATATCGAACATAGGTAAGAGAAATGTCTCCTTGAATGCAGCTATTGCTTTCTGCTTAATATTATAGAATCATAGAATGGTTAGGGTTGGAAGGGACCTTCAAAGGTCATCTAGTCCAACCCCCCTGCAAGGAGCAGGGACATCCCTGACTAGGTCAGGTTGCTCAGAGCCTCATCCAGCCTGGCCTTGAAAGTTTCCAGGAATGGGGCCTCCACCACCTTTCTGGGCAACCTGTTCCAGTGTTCTATAACCCGCATCGTAAAAAATTTTTTCCTAATTTCTAATCTAAATCTACCCCCCTCTATTTTAAAACCATTACCTCTTGTCCTATTGCAACAGGCCCTACTAAACAGCCTTTCCCCATCTTTCTTGTAGGCCCCCTTGAGGTACTGGAAGACCGCTATCAGGTCTCCCCGGAGCCTCCTCTTCTCCAGGCTGAACAGCCCCAACTCTCTCAGCCTGTCCTCATAAGAGAGGTGCTCCAGCCCTTTTATCATCTTTGTGGCCCTCCTCTGGACCTTCTTCAACTGGTCCATGTCCTTCTTGTGCTGGGGGCTCCAGAACTGGACACAGTACTCCAGGTGGGGTCTCACCAGGGCAGAGTAGAGGGGGAGAATCACCTCCCTCGACCTGCTGGCCACGCTTCTCTTGATGCAGCCCAGGATGCGGTTGGCCTTCTGGGCCGCAGGGGCGCATTGTCTTAATACGTTTTCCAAATTAGGGTGAATATCCGACTGTAAATATCTTTGTGGTAGGTACTGCACCTTAGCTATTCAAAAATCAGATGCTCAGGTTAAACTTGGGGAGAAGTAAGTGTATTTGGAGAGTGGTTCACCTGTCTGTCCCCAATGAGGGGAGACTAATGAAGCAGCTTACACTAAAGTTAGGTTGGTTGAGGGTCACCTACTACGTTACTTCAAAACCACAGGTGTGACTTTGAGATACAGAGGTCTTGCAATAAGCTGTTCAGGGAGGTCCCATGAGTAGTCGGGCAGGTGGTCACAGAAGGGACTGAAACAAGGGGGGAGGCTGAAAGATATTAGTAGTCCTGGAAAAAAATTTCTCTGAGAAAGTCACCATCTGGTAATTGCCACCAAGTGAAGGTGACCTCTGAATGAAACAGAGGAGAAACAGGCATAATGGAATGAGCAAGTGTAGGGAAAAAAGAACAGGAGGTCTGCAGGTAAGATAGACAAATGGTAGGGGAGTCTGGTACTGGAGAGCTGAAGTAAGAGACCCATGAGAGGCTGACCAGCTTTGGACAGCTGAGAGAAAGCATGAAGGGCATGGAGGTTAATGTGTACATAGGATTACTGAGTTTTCTTACGTGAGTTTTATGGGCTTTACTTGTGAGGGGAGTGGAAGGGCTCTATTTTTATCCCAACCATTTCACAGTGTCGATACATTATAGCATTCTCAATAACAGTATGCCATTCAGAACAGCTGTGCTCACCATAAAAGTTGGGAACTTCTTTTCTGAAAAGATTAGAGGGGCTTAGCTTTATAGAATTTATTCCTTTTGAGAAGGAATTTTTGAGAAGTAAAGTAGCTTAGTAAATTACTGCATCTTACTGGGTTTTTCCTATAGTTTCTTTCTGTGAAACATACTTAAAAACTAAACATAGTTTGTTGATGCACAGTCTCTCTGAACAGAGAGTTGGCACTTAACATTGCGTACCTATTTTGCTTCAAACTAATATGTTGACAAAACAAGTTATTTTAAGGTGTAGAAATCAGTAACTAGAAGTTTTATGGGAAGTACAGCTGGTTGTAGTGGGTGTAAGGTCTTTCCTTTCAGTCATAGCTTAGCAGCATGCAACAATGGTTACATAAGCTTGAAATCACAGCCAACAAGTAGAAGGTAACGCACAGAGATAAATGTGCCTCCCAAAATGTAATATACTTCCAGATGTCCTCATAGAAGAAAATGCAACTGAGACCAAACACACACTATATATTGTAATAAACTTATAAAGTTCAACAAAAGGCAGGAAATATCCAGATACGTGTAAAAAACCCATTTTTACCGCCTCGCCCCCAGTTAATCTTTGATCTCTCAGGTTTGAACCTCAACAAAGTCTACAAAATACCTTACAAAAATCAATCTTGGATGCTGAAAACTGATAGATATTTTGAATTTCTGGCACAGAGAAATCTTCTGTTCTCATTATTCTGCAGAAGATAATTACCTGTCTGTCAGTTGGTGTCCTAAAAGGGCTAAGGATATTGCAACCTCTTCTCCTGTTGATGTTCTGCTCCGCACCAGGAGGGCTATCTTTTCCCTACAACTGTTTTAGTTGGTCAGTACAAGTCAGTTAAACTCAGAGCAGTTGTTTCAGACAACTGTTTTACTTCACCTAGAAGGTCATGCCTCATCTTCAGGCCTGAGGAAGAGTTTGTGTGTTAAGAAATTTTCTGCCTTTTTTGAACTGTTGTCTGGCTGCAGCTTTGCAGTACAGGATGTTTGGCAATAACAAGTTTATGGTATTCTTGCCAGTGACTGCTTGATATTGCCTTTGTAAAGAGTATTGGTTTGGCTCAAACAGCAACAAAAAATGGATCTAAACCACAGCCTTGCTCACAAGCAGTGAAAACAGTGCTGGCATTAGTGCTGGTATCCATGAAATGGGAACAGGGAGATGGGTTTGGGGATAGGATTAGTTTATGCCACTATTGCTCTGAGCTCTCCATGGCATGGAACTTTGACTTGTGTCCTTATGAAAGGTAGTGTCCTGTTAACCTGACCTCTCTTACAGAGCTGATTTGTAAGTTAGACATTAAATTCTAGTTACTCTTCAGTGCTGAATTAAAAATGTGACATCAAAGCTCATAACCCTTGATTAATGCAGATAAATCACCACCAAAGAATGGGAATATCTGTTCTGTTTTTTAAAGTATGTATGCATTCTGGTGTATTTCTCTTGGCAAAATGATTTGGTGTAAGTTTAGTTTAGATTGTGGAAAACTTAATATACTTGCTGTTTATATTTCAGCTTTATTTACTATCTGATACGATAGATGTTAGGCTATCAAATATCTTCAGTGAACTATTACTCATAAAACCTTCCTTCCTTTTCCAGATTTTAGCACAGCTCAATATTCTTAGTATGTAGCCAGTGCAATGCCTTACACTAGCAAAATATTATAACCAACATTTTCTGCGGCATGGCCTCACCTCTCATCCCAGCTTCTTAGCTAAAGACTCTTACTTTCATGGTATGACCCCGAGGATTATAGCAGCTCCTTCCATTTGCTGGAGAAGGCTGTATCACTGGTGAGTATCCCACTTCTTACTTATGTCCTGAAGGAAGAAAAAAAGGAGGAGAAAAGAGAAATTTGGGAATTGTACATCTGTCATGACTTTCTGGAAATAGCTGGATATTGATGAAGACAAGATACCAAGGTAAATATTATCAAGCATTTAGGTAGGTGAAGGCATCTGGGAGTTAGCGACACAGTTGACAGAGATAACCTCTCCCCTCCCCCCCAGATTCTTCGGCACAAGATATTCCTTTTAATTTTTCAATATTTGTTTGATCCATATTGAAGAAATGTATGGGTGTTGTTTTTTTTTTTTTTTTTACCCTTGAAATCTGGGGTGAGATTCTGCAATCTTCCCTTTCCTCAATTACGAAGTGAAATTACAAAGTTGTTAAAATATTCTTGTTAGTACTACCTGTCTGGAGGTTTATTTTGGTTAACTAGGTCAGCTCATAATTACAATTTACCAGCATACTTTACAAGCAGGGGATGATTTCCAAGGACAAAGGGCAGCTGTAAAAATTGAATATTCAAAATAAATGCGACAATAATGAAAACAGAAATTTTAAAGGAAAAAACAAAGTTAACTGATGCTATCTGGTGAATTTCCATCTTAAGAGCTGCAGAAAAACAGAACAATCATGTTCTTTGGGAGCAATCACTCATACTCTTAGTATAAAACTTATAATGCTGTAATCAAATAGCATTTTAAAAGCAGAATGGGAAGGTTGTTTTAGTACTATGTCTGTTTGGTTTTATGCCGCCCAACAAGACAAAGACCTACAGTTGAGGGTTTTGTTTTGTTTTTTTTTTTTCCCTGTCCATTTGCTTTTGTTTCTCTGAGTAACACCTGCTCTAACGAGTTTATAATCTGAAAGTAAATAACTGAGAAGGGAGGAGGAAATGGACACAGTGCACAGGCTTGAGAATAAACAGCTGTCAAATGGCTGACATTTTAGAAAGTAGAACACAGGGCTTTTATGAAGGATCTGATTCAGCTTGAATAAAGGAGCTGATCACACCCGGTTGTCAAACTTTCCTAATTAAAGAATTACTTGAGAGAATTTTAGAACAATACTTTATCATCTTCATATTATGGAACAATTTTCATAGTTTAGCAGATAGGGAAGAGCTCTGAAATGATCAGCTGCCCCGTGACGGGGTGGATACGCAGGTTGTTAAAAGGAGCATGGTTGTGCTTCTTTCTCTTAACTTCCAGTTTAGGGAGGTTCATGCCAGAGAGACTAAACTAAATAGTGGTGCATGTAAAGGGGGATGAGTCTCACCTAAGCCTCTGCATGAAGTTGCCAGAACAGAATTTGGGTGTACATATGTTTGACTACCTAACACTTCTTTAACAAGATGGGCTTCTGATGATTCATTATCTTTATTTGGTCCATTCAGTATGAGGATAATACTAACTTGCTTTTAGATGAAAGTTCATCACTGCACAAGGAGACTCTGCTGTCAACAGAAGTATCTATAACACAGCCCTTCATGAATAGCTTCACCAGTTTTCCTGAAGTTGTTTTTGTGTTTGGTGTAAGTAAGAACAGTTGCAGGTTCAGTTCCTTCTGATGTCACTGACGTTAGTCCAGGGTTCCTGGATTGAAGGTAATTTGAGGCATCAAATATTTGAATAGGGCTTGCCTAGGGCTTGTTCTATAGAATATGTTTAGTTCTGTTTAAGACAGATTATTAGCAAATAAATGTTTGAACATTTTCTTTCTAGTAGATTTGCCGTGGTCTCTGATGCAGCCTTGCTGGGGAGCTCCCATCTTTTCATGCTAGTTGACAAGGACACTTTGCTTAACTCTTCTCAATTAAGAGAATTCTTATTGCCGAAGGATAGGCTTTGGTAGTTTGGTGGTGTATCCTCTTGCAACCCTGATGCTGCAGAATGGGTGTGAGTGTTCCTTTCTTTGGGATTGTCACTCTCTGGAAAACAGAGGGTGTGGTGTTCTGTAGTTTGCCAGCCGCACCTAAGTCACTCCTCAGTGTTAGACAATGTTTATGTACAAAAGAAAAGAAAGAAAATATTCTAATCTATGCAGAGTTCAGTAAAACAACTGTTATATGAAGGTATAGGTGCAGAAAATTATCACATACCATTCTTACACCTGTAATCCTGGTTTGGCTTCACCAGACTATCAGATTAATCTAATTCTCAGAACGCTCAGTGAAATTTCCCAGAGACAGATTATTTTTGGTCAATTTTTGTCCTCCAAAATGGATACTGATTTGTGAAGAATCTACATTTCTACTGTGATTTCTGTTGAGCGAAGACTCATTCATACCTGGGTTGTTTTTTTTTCCACCTTCCAGTCCCTTCAGCTCTTGTCAGCTGTGCTAACAGAACTGTGTTTGACCAGCTTCACCCTTGCCGTGTAACCTTTGGAAAGTGCTTCCCGGTTATGAGATGTCAACTAAATACCAGTTTGTAAAAAAAAACCCAACAAACCATTTACAGACTGCAGATATGACATTTCCGGTATACACGTTAAATAAAATAATTTCTTATAAAGTAAATCTTCAGAAATGAATTATACAAATATGTATAAATGAAAGCAAGGAATGTTGATAGAGACCAGATATGTTAGGAAACACAAAAACAGAAAAAAAGGGGGAGATGGAGTGTTAGGAATAAATAACCTTTAAATGTGGCAAGCCGAAAGTCAGCGTACTGTAGTGATCTCTGTTATATTGGAGTCAGTATACAATGTCTCTTTTTCCTAGTATTTGTAAGTAAAAAATCAATGAGCTGGCAGCTCTGTTGGAAATAGATTAATTTAATTATGTAGTTTCTTAACACTAGTTCATTCCACAGTGCTTTACGTTCTATTTATTCATAGTCTATTTTTAGTCGCATTTTATTTGTGAATAACATATGTCAGGTATTAGGAGGATATTTTTGCACGTCATAAATCACAAGAGAGCTGTTTCTATAGTAGTTTATTACCTGAAAGCTATGATTAAGTCTATCTGTTTAATTTTGGTTCTGATTACCAATGCAAATACGTAGGCATGTGCCTAACCGTAGGTAAGTGCGATTGTCACTTGGTAAATGGGACTGTTCACCCCTTTTGCTTTCAGCATGGGAAAAAAATAGGTCACAGTAGTTTTGATTATATCTTGAATTTTTGTAGAATATGAACTTTTATTTCATATTTTTTTGGCACTTGAGCACTTTAATGGCATGAAAATTTCACACACTAGAAAATTCTGTAATAACAAACTTCATAGTACTGTCATCTGTGTATGTTTTTAGGGTTACTTAAAGAATTTGTGGCATTTTGAAAGAAGATAATTAGAACAGGGTTTTCTAAATGAAACTAGATAGGAATTCCTCAAATTACTTTGAAACTGCCATTTGGAGTGCCTTCTGCAATAACAATGCTTCATGCGTTTCATTTACTTCTTTGAAATTGATATGGCACACCACTTTAGGATGAGTTAGAAGCTTTGGTTTTCATTCTCCTATGATGAGTAGGTATCTGGTGACATCTGGGAAGGACTGTAAAAACATACATTTGAGAAGATGCAAATTAACTGAACATTTCTCTGAAACCAGATTGGTGCCAAAAATTCACTAACTGATGATTTACAACTGCATGATGACTGAAAGAGGTTATTTCTCCTTTTCCAGAGATGATCCCCTCTATGCATACTGTCAACTCTCACTCAGAATAACTTTAACTTTGGACCTTAAGGATCAGTGAGAGAGCACCAGATATCATGTAGCTATAGAGCAAATAAATATAAATTCCTTTTATAATCCCCAGGTGCCTCATGAATGAATTTTGTATTCACTCTGCAGTTTCTCAGTTCATATATTATCAATGTGTAGTTATTCTCCATGTGTGAGAAATGGGAAATAGCTTTTTATTCCTGGTCTCATCTCAGGAGGTGCAAACTTATATCTGCAAATATAATTTTTTGCAAATCTAAGCTTTTTTTTTTAAATGAAGATGATATGTTCCTATAGGATAAAAGATTATTAGGAAATTTCCCTTAGAGGCAATTGAGAATTCTCTCCCCAGAAGAGAGACTACTGAGTGGCTAAGGGGAAAGAAAGTAGGACAGACCACAGCAAGCGAGAAGTCATTATGGAAATAACTAAAAACTTTAGTTCACCTTTTCCATTGCATTCGTACCCGTGCTGAATATAAACTTGATTTCTCTGAAGAGCTTTTCTATGCTTTTTAACTTGACCTAGAACACTCTTAAGACGGTGTTTAAATTTAAAGGACTTGTTAGGAAGACATTACTGTAGCAACAGTAAAGTAATACTTTCAGATTTGATAAAAAGCTTTAGTGTCCTTCTTGACGGAATCTTTTCCAGATTTCACAGTAAGAATTTTTTTCAATGTCACATATGATGTTTGTGGAATCAATTATAAAAAAAATAGTCAAGGATGATTTCAGATAGTGACTTTTGGTTTTAAGAATCTTACCTATAGTAATATTTTGCCGTTCCATTATAGGAGACTTTAAAAGATTGATAGATTGAAGATTCTCTTTTACTGCATGTCTGCTGAGGACACATCTCTCTTGGCAGATCAGCTCTCCAGGCTGGTATGAGGCCTGGTAGACTTGATGGCTAGTGGCGAATGCTTGGCAAATGGGTTGGTGTACCAAGGTGAGTGCCCTGGTGTATTGCCCCATTCCTACCCTCTTTTCTTCAGCGACTGCTACTGATCACTGTCAGAGACAGATTTGGTCTAATCTGATACAGCACTTCGTATGGTTTAGTCCTAAGAAACTTTTGACTAGAGCAATCTGAGTAAGCACGAATAGCATCCTCCTGAATAGTGCCTGTGTTCCCCTCTAGACTGATGGGGACAAGAGACTCGCAGTCCTGAGGGTGTTCTGACTCACGTTAGAACAATTCTGAAGTGGAAAATTATTCTAGATGCAGATATACACACACTTTCCTCAAAAGAAAAAAAAGTAATTGTGAATTCACAGTAATTGTGAATTAAAAATTATGCTAGTATTTGCTCATTAGGCCCTGAAACACTGATATTTTATAAGAAACAAAATAAAGTGGATTTTTGCTAGTAAGCTGCTAGTACAATGTTAAATATTTCTAGCCACTGGGGGCAAAAAATACACTAGGTTAAATAGTTTTTTTTTTTTTAGACTTGTGTTCCAACCAGAAGTCTCTAGTCTATATTAAAGTGCTGCTGGGTTTCCATTGCTGTGGAAAGTACACAAATAACTTTGGTAGCAGAAAAAGCCCATGCCTTTGGATTATACTTTGGATTTTGGTACTGATGAGAAAGTGTGAATGGAAAGATATTACGTCAAGATAGAAAGCACATTTCAAGTAGTATGGGCTTTTGAGCTGGATCATGTTCCCACTTAAGCAATACCATCCCTTCAGCCGTCTGCCTGTTGCAGGAGGCAGCAATTCAGAATTTGTGTTCTTCTAATCTGGAGTACTGTATTTTGCCTATAGAGAAATATAGATATAATTAACAGAAGAAAATGGATTTTTTTTTTCTCGAATGGGTGTGAAATGATAAAAGGGCACCATTGTGCATGACATCTGTGTGAGAGGAAAGATTAAAATGCATGCAAGCTGAATTTAAAGAGAAAATAATTCTGTAGTGCACTCAGAAAATACATAATTGAATGAAGTAGAAAGAGATGCAGTAGGTGTGTATTTTACTGATTTATCATCATCTTACACCAGATTGGTGGATATTGTAACCTCAGCTGAACCCACTTTTTCATTGCCTTGGTTTACTTTCACAAATGAACAAAGTCTTAAAAATAGTCAGGTGTGGAGGCAAGCAAACGAAAGACGATAACGTTGATGAGAAAGGCAATACAGCTTCAGGAAGATCTATTAATATTTTGTAACCTTGAAGTCACACTATTTAAAGAAGTGTAACTTCTCAAGGCTTTTTTAAAGGAAGAAGGTAAGAGATTTTGACTAAAATGAAGCATCTTTTTTTTTCTTTTTAATAGTACTCTAGTTATTGGAATATGCAGTTTAAAACAGAACAGTTCCTTGAATCTTCTAGCTATGAGAGCAGGGTTGTTCTAAAATAAGCCTATAGATGTATATTTACCACTTTCTTTAAAATAAAGATAATGCAGGAGAATAAATACATTGAATTCATCATAAAAAATTACTACAGTGACAGAAAGTGGCTGTTGCTTTTCTCATCTTTGGCTGTTGTATATAGGTTATTTGAGCAATGATTATGAGTGTTTGCTTGAAGAGCAAGAGATCTCAGATGGCTCCTAAGTGCAATATGGCTATTACATACTGTATAGCTGCTATTTTTAATTTCTTCAGCCATTAGTTTTGTGTGATCATTGGATTAAAACTCTTAAGTGCAATACAGATACTAAAATTATGTTTAATAGGAGCCAACAGAACAAGGAAATAAATAATACTTTGGGATCGTTCTGCCTCTATGCCTTTTTGGTTTTTTGCTTTCACTCCTCAATTGCAGCAGAGAGTGTTCATTCAAGAGGTTTAAATTTCTCTGTTCAACATTTGGAATTTTTTTCTTATGGGAGTTGCTCATATTTCAACATTTTGTTTTGCTCCATATGAGGTCAAAAATGAAAAATGAGGATGTTTTAATGGAATAAACAATTTTTAAAAATATTGGTTTTGGAGAAGGCAAAATACTGAGACATTAAAAATTTATTTTTTTTTAAGGTACCACTGAACTTTGTCAGCCTGAACTGCCAGGTTTGTCAGTATGAGGGAAGGTTTTACTACTCTTGATGCTAGAATTGGTATCTGCAGATCCTCATATGCCCATGGCGGGCAGGAGGAAAATCACTGAGTTGTTCTTGTGCATGAGAGGCCCCAGTCTTGCCACTGGATCAGGCTTCCTTGTTCAGCCCATCTGTGAGGCATTGCTACACTTCAGAAATTAGACTGTATTAGATTAGATGTTTAAAATTCTGTCTTTATTTTATTTTATTTAAATATTGTTTTGGTAAGGAACATTTCAACTTTATTTTATTGAGAAACCTTTTGCAGGAGAGTTAGTTGTGGGGTGTGGGATTCATCTCACTTCGGATGTCTGTAGTTGAGTCAGTCACTGGCCCATTTATAGTCATTGAAGAGAAAGAGGCACTTCTGGGACATAATTGATCTGACCTATTTTACGTGCCTGCTACAGGATGAGATGAATGGTATTCTAGGAACGTTTGGCTAAACTGACTAGATTTCCATCAACTGCAGATGCAGCATGGTGTGAGCAGAGGCTGCATTACAGACAGAGAAGTTGCAGACGAATATGAACTCACATCCAAACTTCCTAATATATCTCCATGAACTTTTAAAACTCGAGATCTGCGTCTTTCCAAATCCTCTCTCTTAACAGTACTTTTTAATGCTAAAGTTCATAATCTTTAGCAGTGCCTTTGTTGTACCTAAAAACCATGTAGCATAAAAGGCAATATTCTCTTGCAGTTTTTAAAACTTGGAGAACCCTTGTAACAGGAACTCTGTAGAATGATAGCGTGGTCTTCCCTCTCTTGAAGAACTTCTCAGCTCTACAGCAATGGAGTATATTATAGTTTGGGATTAAATTACATTTTTGACCATGAAAAAATAGTTGTGCAAATGTTCCAACACAGACATACTTGACTGAAAATACATTTCTTCCTTCTTTTTCTACAGTATAACAGACTTCATGATTTTTGATGATTGTTTGCTTCATGATGCTTTGCTTATATTCAGCATAATCTTTTGTTTTCTCAGAGTACTAATTTGTCTTTGTACTGTGAAAAGTGCAGAGATACTTTTTAAGGATTTTTATTTAACTTATGTTCATTACAAAACAAACCTTGTCTTTACATCTGATGTAACTACTTTGTATATAGAAATACTGCTGTTTTTTTCAATTTTCTGTAATGAACTGTATAGTACTTACTTATTTTGCATTGCCACCAAGTGTGTTGAGAATTTTAAAGATCTTTGGAAAGATGCACTTCCAGTATGAAGGGGTTGACATATTAGGCAGACAATATAATAAATGCAAGGATTTAGAAGCGGAGTAAATAAATAGTAATATAAAGATAGTTAACAATATGCTGTTTACATTAACTTATTTTGAGGTTATGACAGTAAATGCTTTTCTGTAGTAATAAGACAGATTTTTTTAGCTCTTTGGAGTGAGAGCGATGTGTAGTTATTGTGTGCTGGCAACCCAACTGCAGTAGGCCAGAGGGGCTGAAAAGTTGTCTGTAGATACAAGTAAGGGCTGAGAATTGTTACACACAGAGATGTGTGTAACAGAGACCTATGATGGCTCATGACAGTCATGAAGGACTGCATTTTAAGCTGAGCATTAATAAATAAAGGATAAGCTGTATCTTGGTTCAGAAAGAGAAGTCTAAATGTATCAGCAGCATGAAAGAAAACAGTGAACAAAAAAACCAAGAAGCTGGAGGACTCGAGTTGTTTGAGGAGGGGGTGACAGGAGAGGAATATTAGGAAGCAGATTATGAAGGGCTTTGAATGTCAAGTGGTCGTAGAACAGGATTTGATTTCTATTTCCTGCTATGACATTAGGCAAATCATGACATTTCTCTATTTTTTATGAGCAGAAAATGTAGATAATGCTTGCATACCAAGTAGAGAACTGTGGTGACAACTCTAGTCTTGGTGCAGTGTAAATGAGGTATTTATACTAATTTTAAAAATTCCTGAATGAACATGATGATGTCAAAGCATTAGATGTACAGTCTCCTTGACCTTACACTATATGTTTTAGTAGTATCCATTAACATATTTTGCTGCAATCAAGATTTCTGCAGAGCTTGATTTCTGTATACAGGGCTTTTTATTTATGGAATGCAAGTGTCTGCGAGGTGCTTTTCTTTCTTATCTGTAGCCATCTTGAATAGTTAATGAGGAAGAGTGCTTTTTCGACTTGATTCTCCTAATCTTTTTCTTAAAATACATAGATAGGAGATTATCCTCTATCACTAACTTTTAAATTTAGTGTCCTTATTCATTATATAAGAGAAACATATGAAGTCATATTGTCAGCTGCAGGAGTAATCCTTGCATCAATTGATGTATTGATTTTATTTTTCCAGTAAGACCTTACCACATAAGATATGCTTATGGTGGTACATTTTGTAAAAGCAAAATAGACTACAGCCAAGAAACTGCATTGTTCTGGAGGGAACACTTGGCTTTATGTAGACCATTTGTATGTCAAATGAGGAATTTGTAACGATTCAGGTTTGCCAACGGCAGGAGAAAATCAACTGCTTTCCTCATATATCACATAAAAACCAATAGTTTACATATGGCTGGTCAACCTCCAGAATACAGCGTTGAAAGAGGAAAATACTCAGTTTAGGAAAACAATGAATTCTACCAATGCCCTTCTTACCTGTTTCTCATGTGCCATTTTGCAGTGCTTGCAGGTACACTTTTTGAATGTATTTGGAAGATGTGCTCTCAGTTATCTGAAATTCTGATTTGTACCACAGATAGAGCCCGTAAATTGAAGGTGCATTTAGGAGTTTCAGAAGGAGATTGCTGTTCCTTTTGTTAAAGGTGAAAAATAGCAAAGAATTAAATCTATTTGAAGTTCAAGAATGGTTGTGAGGTCCCTGATGATTTCACACAGTACTATCTCTAAGGATTCCTGTTTACCATGTTCAACTGGCTGAAGTACTATGTATCGTGATGGTAGATGATGACCAGACACAAATTTTCCACATTTTCACTGCCTCTCACCTGGATCTCAGTGAGGTAACACACTGTGATTTTAAGTTATTGTTTCTTAATAAAGAATATTTAATATAGAACATAACACTGTATGTGTTCAGTAACATAGAAGTAAGGACATTTGAATTGTGTTCTGCTCTGAACACTCCTGCAGATCAAGCTCAAAGCCGATATCCTTGTTTATAAGACACTCACTAGCCAGATTCCTAATCCTCCACTAGTCCAAGGTATCTAATGGTTCCACCAGAGACATAGTATGAGGACTGCTGATAAAAACTCTGCTTCTCAAAGACAAGTCTTGTCTGCACAGTGGATGGTGGGGTTTAAGTAGTTTCAAAATTACACAAAAAACCTGAAGCAAGACTGAGAACCATCTGAGACCTGTGTCACATATACTCATTGGGCAGGATGAACTCTTTTATATTCTGTCCATTAGTACAGACACACAGTACACATGCTTATAATTTGTAAAAGACAAATAAGCAACCCTCCTCCAAAACAAATACCACTGGAAGAGAATGAGCAAGATCAGGAGAAATTCACAAAGAAAGAGAGAAACAGAGAGAAAACTGTTTCCAAAAGTTGCATGTTAGTCATGTCACTTGACAGGCACTGGGAAACAGTTGGACATGACAACAATCCAAAAGCACATAATGATACAATGTTCTTTATAAAAATAGGACGGAGCTCACGTTTGAAGATGGTGATAATTTTATTGACATTTGAAATAACTTATTTTATCTTTTCTGAATATGACATTTTATGCAAAATGAGTGAGAGATCTGGGGAAAATCTACATTTGAATGAGTCAATTTGTGGGAGTGTTGGTGGCTTAAGTAAATTAAAATGAAAATAATTTTTCTTTCTCTTCTCATTTTGTTGTTTTGCTCATCTGTAATTAACTACTTGCTGTTAATATTCCTGGTATTTTTATTAAAATTATACTTAAAATTGATTATGATCCAAAACCTATTTATAAGGTACAATGCAATAAAAAGCCTCTCTGTACTTGTAGATTTTGAAACATGGAGTTTTGAACTGAGGAGAATTGGAGAGTTTCCTTGACAGCAGCATTCGAGTTCTGGTAAAAGAAGGAAGTTGTTAAATTTGTCAAGAAAAAAGCAATAATGAGGGGTGGAAAATGAAAGCTGAAGCTGAATAAATTAATACTAAAAGATGAATATTTTTTAATCACCGGATTAAGCCATTGAACTGATTCAAACAGGGCATATGACACAATACTTTTACTCAAACAGAAAATGTGGACTGATTGCAGTGACCACCTGATGATACTTGATGACATTCTCTGATGATTTAATGTAGAATGTGCTCACCTTTTCTGACCTTGAAATCTGTCAGTCACACTTCTGTTTATCTCACACATTGGATTGCATTATGTTACTGTGAAATGTTCTCTGTATAGATTTTTCCTCCTTCACTGTTCTTGTACTGTCCATGCAATGTGAATGACAGTACGTATTAATTCCACAGTAAAATGGTGGTTTAATGTTTAAAACAAAGCAATTTTTACTTATTCTAAATCTAGCCAATATTACCAACATACAAAGACAAAAATGCTTATAAGCTTCAGTTAAAATCTTATTTGATTGCAAATGGCTGTGTTCTTTTTGATGTATGTTGCAATGGATTGACCTGTAGGAAGTTTTAGGGGAGTGATTGTGCCTCTGTACTCAGCATTGGTGAGGCTGCACCTTGAATACTGAGTGTAGTTTTGGGCCCCTCAGTACATGAAGGACATTTTCTTGCTGGAGCATGTCCAGAGAAGGGCAATGAAGCTGGTGAGGGCTCTGGAGCACAAGTCTTAAGAGGAGCAGCTGAGGGAACTGGGATTGTTTAGTCTGGAGAAGAGGAGGCTGAGGGGAGACCTCATTGCTCTCTACAACTACCTGAAAAGAGGCTGTGGTGAGGCAGATGTTGGTCTCTTCTCCCAAGTACCTAGTGATAGGATTAAAGGAAATGGTGTCAAGTTGCGGCAGAGGAGGTTTAGGTTGGATATTAGGAATAATTTCTTTACTGAAAGAGTGATCAGGCACCAGGGAAGTGATGGAGTCACCATCCCTGGAGGTGTTAAAAAACCGTGTAGACATTGCACTTCAGGACGTGCTTTAGTAGGCATGATGGTGTTGGATTGACTTGATGATCTTAGAGGTCTTTTCCAACCTTAATGATTCTATGATTCTGTAAGTTCATATGGATGACAATTTTGTATCCATATTTTTTAAACACTGACTGCTTGCAGTCATATAAATAAGCATATCTAAAAGTTACTTCCTATTTCTGTACAAATTGCAGAAGAAAAAGATAAAGGTCCTCATTCTGTAATAATAAGTGCTAAACAGAAAATATATATTTTTTTCCCTTTGTAGTATTTTAAAATTGATGTTTGAGGACTTGCTCCTAAAACACTCAAGTCAATAGGAACAAGATCAGATAGTAATAATTCTTTTACCTCCACTACCTAAAGAGGGCCTACAAGAAAGCTGGAGAGAGACTTTTGACAAGGGCAGGTAGTGATAGGACAAGGGGTAATGGCTTTAAACTGAAAGAGGGTAGATCTAGATTAGATGTAAGGAAGAAATTTCTTCACTATGAGGGTGGTGAGGTACTGGAACAGGTTGCCCAGAGAAGTTGTGGATGCTCCATCCCTGGAAGTGTTCAAGGCCAGGTTGGATGGGGCTTTGAGTGACTTGGTCTATTAGAAGTTGTCCCTGCCCAGGGCAGGAGGGCTGGAACTAGATCATCTTTAAGGTCCCTTCCAACCCAAACCATTCTATGATTCTATGAAATCCTGACATAGTACAACAGATAAATAATTTCTTAAATAAACTCATCAGATTTATTCCTAGTTCTTGCTTTTCATCTGGGCAAATCTTGGACAAGAGTGAATTCTTCCAAGGACAGCTTTTCCTTTGAGGACAGTGGCTTTCATCTTCACCAGAACTGTATAGACTTTGCTAAAATCTTTCTTTTGTTGTTCTGTCTTAGTACCGTAGCAGCATTTCAAGTGGAGTTTCAGCAAAACAAAAACAGTATGAGCTGTTTATTACCAAGATAGCACTAAGATGAGAGCATCTAGTTGTTTTATGTTGAAAAACAGAAAGAACGAGCATTACCTTGTAGCACCCTCTTACATGTTACTTGTAGTGCTCAGGCAAAGTTGCTACATTTTGGGATAGCAGTGAAATCCTCAACATGTAACAATTTTCCGTGTGAGTGTGTGTGTGTGTGTGTGTATGTATATATTATTAATACTGCAATCCAGCCCAGGGTTCTCAAGCATTCATGCACTCACTCTTTTCTTACATACTCCCTGCGTTACAGAGACAGGTGTACACTGAAGTCTTCTGTAGAGTTCTCTGCTGTGATTCACCACCAGTATTGGAAAGCATTAGAGCCACCACTGGGTTCTTCTGCACTTGTCTGTTTAGTTCCCTCTGCAGTGTTTGCAGCTGGATAATCCAAATATGACTGGCTGATTTTATGGCAACTGGAAATGAAGTTACACTGAAAAATCTGACTAATCTGAATTTAAAATACAGCAATAATAAGTTTTGACCCCTAAGCACCGAATAAATTTTTATTATTTTGATGGAAAATGGATCATTATTCTTTTTTTTTTTGCTTGGTGTTTTGCTGCAGTGCAGCGTTCTATGCCTTCTGCACCTTTTTGTGATGTGTTTCTCACTGAAGACATAGAATGAGTCCTGTGACTTTAGGTCAGTGTGGGATCATGCCCCAGTGGGCACTGTATCACTGGCTCATATAGACTCTTTAGTCTTCTTATTTATTGCCAATATCTACATCAAAGAAAAGGACGCCAGCAGGTGTTCCACATTTAGCACGGAGAGAAATGTATTTGAGCTTCTGCCTTTTCGCATTCTGCAACTGCTGCAGAGATTTTAGGGAACGAGCAGAGGCTGAAATACGGTCATCTTTCAAAAATGAACAGAAAGTTTATTCAGACACCACTTTGTCCCTTACCCCTTTAGTATTTTTTGTGATTAGACAATAGAATGTTCTTAGTTTTAGAAACAGCTCTTAATGGTTCACCACCTGCTGTTGTGTTTAAGTTCTGTATAAATGATGGAAAAAGTAACTGCCAGACAATACAGTAGTAGTAAAAAAAAATAGCTGTGACCATAGAAACGTGAAAGGATCCCATCTGCCCTTAGTTTGTTTGAATTAGAATCTTATAGGTAACAATAAAATTATACCCAGGAAAAAAAAAAAAAGTGTGTTTTTAAAGACATTTTCCCTGAAAATATCTGTGCTGGCAAGACAAATGGGGTATGAGTCATTAGGAGGCGTGGTCTAATTGACATGCAGCTCGTGTCGTGTTTTGCAAGAATAGATTAAATGCTTTTCAGTAGCACTAAACTTTTCTTGTTGACAGCAGGAGCAATTGTGGTTTGCATAATAAATCTAGCAGCCTAAAATAATTTCACCATATTTCGCTTCCATTTTACAATGCAGGACTTTGTGTAACTGAAAATGTCAATAAGGAGATAAATTACTAGCTTTCACAATGAAAAAATAATAGTATGATTTTCTCATGGCAAAAGATAGAGCAGGTATCTGTGAAAAACAAGACAAGAACAGCTATTTTTGAAGCAACAGAGGTGTCTTTTATTCCATATTCTTGCACATATTTTTTTCTAGCTATTGAAAGCTTACAAGTTCTTTCTAGCTATTGAAATAATGAAGCTGCTGAAATATTTATGTCCTTTCAAAATTATTAAGAGATAGCTGTGATAGTTAGGGGATACTTCAAAACAGGGTGCTGTTCTAGCACTTTGTCCTAAAGAAAGGCATCTTAATGTATGGCCAGCTACAGCTCGTTTGAGATAATGGTGCCTAAGTGTCACAGCTGTTTTGCTAAATGACAAAAAAAATGTTGAAAGTGAGCCAGAAAATGTTTATACAGTGAAAGCAGCAAAGAAAGAACATACTCATCACTAAAGAAGGCTGCTAGCTGATATCTATAAGTGCATGACTGAAGCTACAGAGAATGCTATTATATATCTGGTGGCATACAGTATAGCTGTTGGTGATGCCCCACTTTGAAACTGTCATCCAATACTGACCTACCTCTGTTACTCTTGGTCAGACAACTTGCTGATTGTTTTCTGGGAAGGATTTTTTTTTATTTCCACTAGTAAGATTGATTCTTTCTTTTATTTTTAAATATTTCCTTTACTAAATTTTACTGGGAACAGAAGAAATGTCGACACGTAGAAATGACTGCATGCCTTTTAGAAGGTCTTATGTTTCAGAAACCTGATGGACACACCTGAGAGTGCCACACGTCTCAGAGTACTTTGTGCAATACAGACTTCTGAAGGCAGCTTCACTGGCAACTGTCTGGATTCTGGATCTGAGAATTACTGAAACAGTGACGGAATTGTCTTGCTGGCAGTGAGGTGATTCAAGAGTTGGGAGATTTTCCCTCAGAATCATGGGGCGTTTTACTGAAATTTTATCTAACATAGTGTACTGCCACAGATCAGCAAATGAAGGCAAGAAACATGATGTAGGGCAGATTAGTGTAGGAAAAAAAGAGAAAACAAGAATGCTTTTTAAATTTGAATTATGGAAAAACTAAATTATGGAACATATGTATATGGTTCTATCTATATAATTATGGACATTTGAAAACTTCCCCTATGTAATTGTTCTAGTCAACACCAGTGAATTAAATAAAAATTCTTACAAGATGTACTTACCTATATCCAGAACAGAACTACCCTAGCAACACATCTACCCATGATGAAAAGCCCACGTTCTCAACAGGGGTGCCGCTCATTTCTAGAGCAGTAGTTTCTGGTTCTAGTAGTCAAGAATTTGAGTAACGTAACATCATTCAAGGTTGTATCACCTTATGTAGATCACAAGATTACTGGAGATGCAAAACTAAGATTTAAAGGCAGGACATTGTTACACTAGAATCCTCTACATAAATTTGAGATATAAAACTGCTTTAACTGGAGCATAATAAAAGGCAGTGTGGCTAGGAAATGTAAATTATTGGTGGCTGAGTTGTGACAAATTTATGTCAATCTGAAATTAAATTGTTTGATTTTTAAAGATGCTTTGCTAAATTCACTTTTAGGAACAAATGCAAACATTTCACAAGTAAGAACAAAAGAAAGGTGGAAATGAAGAGCTGGACTACCAGTGGGCTTTAGGCATAATTTCCAAAATGGTAGAGATGGTGAGAAACCTCTCTAACCAGGCTATTCAGCTGGTTCATTTTGTTCTGAGCTCCAGAGATATTCAAAGGGGAGTTGATCCTGTTGAAGCGGTCCCATTCTGTATAAAAATAATTAGGTATTAAGCAGGTCATAGGAACAGTTGGAGGTTTGAGTTGTCCATGGAGACTGGGGTGCACATCTTTTGTCTCAGTGAGGCTGCAAGGGCATTTTTGCTCAAATTCCTCACATTATCTTGTTAGATCTAACTGCTAAGGTGCAGCATAGCAGAAAGCACCAACCACATTGTGCTTTCTCTATCAGGACTATTAGCAAAATTCAGCTCAAATTACTGAACTAGGGGTGGACTTAGGAAGCTGAGATTGCCTTGAAGTTCTGTCTTTGGTGAATTAATCTTCAGTAAAACAATTCACTAGATCTGGTATTTAAGAACAAGTTTATTTTTTTTTAACTTTTAAATCAAGTAAGAAATCTTTGATTTTCATGCAGAAAATATTTCTGCCATGTAGCACTAGGATGAGATGCTAGGAGTGCAGCCTAGGAGTACTACCCAGATAAAACAGTAATAGTTCATTTTGTCCAGGAAGGAGAAATATAAGCAGCTATCATTATTAGAGGCAGATATTTCCATTTGTCACAGTAACTATTTTTAATTGCTGATAGTTAAAAATTCCCTGGAAAATGAAAACACATATAGTGAGTAATTACAGCCTCTTCTCACCCTTCAGCCCTGGAGAATTCGAGCACCTGCCAATGATTAGGAAATCTGGCACTCCTGGACTCTGCTGCATATTAGGTTAAACCTAAGTAGCTGTCAGGAAAAGGAGATGTCATGCTCAAGAGAGACAACCAAAGTAGGGTTACATTTCCAAAAAGTTTGAGAATTGCTGCTTTACGAAGTCCTAGAGGCATAGATTGGAATGAGCTGTCAAATACAATTTTTCACAGACTATTGTTGAGTTTATATAACGAGGTGGAACCTACCTGCAGAACAGGATGAAGAAAGAAAAGATTAAAAGAGACGTTGAGCTCCACTGGCTGAACTCTAGGACAGTAAAAAAAAAAAAGTTGAATGAGATTTTTTATACACTTAGCTCAAAACTCTGTATCTAGTTATTATACAGGCTGGAATAGTAAATGTCTGAGGTTTTTTTTTTTTTTTTTCCCCTCTTTTCCAAAGCTTTATATGATAAAGTCAGAAACCCAATAATGGATTATTTGAGGTGGCCCTTACAGAACAAATTGCATCTTCTGCAGGTACACAGAGTTCGCTGGTGAGCTGGTAGCACGGACGTATCAATTTGAGTGTGATGTCCAAGCTTGATGTTTAAGTAGATTTGCTTTATATTAAAGAGCAAGAATTTAATTATATGAAAGTAGCCTGTGCATTTTTTTCCAGTGAGTATGGCTCTTCCAGCTTCTGAGCAAGATTTTGCTGCTCTTACAGATCTACGCTTATGCTTAGTTGCAATGCTAATAGGGGTTTACCATGCCTTGAAAACAGATGTCAGTTTTCCAAGTGTAAACAGCAGAGAAAGAGATCTAAATGAAGGAGGCAGATAGATGTACAGTGCCTGGCTGGAGGAATTACATCAGGTTGACTGATTCACAAACATATACTGAAAGAATTTAATATGTAGCAGTCTGAATCAGTGATTTGTAAGAGACGACAGATGTAGCCAGAAACACCTTGCTAGCTGAGGACTGAACACACTGCTTCTGACCATCTGAAAGTGTTGTTATGAATGTCAGCTACTGGCTATGTTTTCCTTCTGCTGCATTTCTTTGTTCAGACAGTAGGTACTTGACAATTATTCTGATTTGAGTAAAATTGCAAGTACCCGTGGGCAGTGTGGCTTCCTCTGCCTTCCTCTTCCTGCAGGAAACGTGCTCTTAATTCAAATATTTCCTGTATTCTTGGAGTGAGGGACCATGATAAGATGTAGGAAGTCAAAATTAGCAGTTCGGAATGTCTGCTCTCTCTGTTTTGCTCAAGGAAGGGCTTCATTCAATGGATTTTGATACAGATGTATGTTTTGTTTTTTTTTTTTTTTCCTGAAGAATACAAAAAAATGCAAAATACAGTCTGTTGAGGTGTGAGACCTAATACAAAGCAATGTGAGACAGACTGTTTTGCATAGATTTTAGATTCTTACTTGACTGCCTAAAATAAAAAAAAAGTCTCCTGTGATTTAGTTTTAACTAGTTGGCAGATGTTGAATGATCTCAGCAAGTGTCTTTGTTGCTGCTCCATAGTAAATATGAGGCAGACTGACTGTTTATAATCTCTGTAATAGGGGTTTTGTCAGTCTTTCTTTATTACCTGTAAAATGGATTAGGAGAATAGTAAGATTGCACTGGTTCTCTCAGGAACCTAAGAGAGTTAGATGCCCACCCTTACTGAGGATTTTAATGAAAAATATGTCTTCAGTGATTATAGTAAAAATATCAAGACCACTAGCTCTGCATCAGCCTTCTCTGTTTCTCCTCATCCAACTAGATCATAGTACAGTCACAGGTTCCACCATTTCTAAAATTGCTGAGAAATTACATTCATCTTTGGACAGAAAGTGCTAAGCATCTTACTAGAGACAATTTCTGATTTAAAGTCTGTTCTCAGTGATGCAGTAGTAATGAAGATGCAGATCTGGCTGGGCAGATACAAAAGGTTTATTTTTCCACAGATGTGTATTTTTCTATCTCTTATCTTTACTTGTTTTTTTCTTTTTAGGCTTTATTAGAAAAGACTTGAAAAGATGAACATTCACACATGATGTGTCTGTGATTCCAAACTGGAAACCATTTCTAGCTTCCTTGCTGTGGAAGCACAATACCATTCAGCTGAAAAAAAAAAAAATAAACCCTTCAAATAATTCCAGTCAAATATAAATCAGTTGCATGAGAAAATGTACATTTGAACAAATTGATTTTAAAACATCATCTAGCAACTGGGAAACCCCACACAATTTAAAATGAAAAAGAAAAACTAAAAAACCACAAAGAGCCATTAGGCATATCTGATCAGTTAAAATGTACACATGTTGTGCTGGACCTAAACTGTATACATGTAGAAGGAGTGTATACAGCAAAAACAGAGAATCTGATAGACCAATCTGGATAAATCAAATAGATAACAATAAAAGAGTCACTCAAATACAGGCTTTTATTTCAGCGATATGAATGAATCATTCTGTGGTTCTCCTCTGAAATCCAAACCAGTTTGTCTTTCTTACCTGCTGCTACTAATAGGAAAAAGTTGTGTGGTGAGTTCATTTGTAGGGTGTAGTAAGAGAACAGAATACAGTCAAAATAATTTATTAGAATGAATATAGTCTGTTTTGCTCAGGAAATAGATAGCTCACAGTGAAAGACCAGAGTAAAAACAGTGCTAAGACTATCACATGAGTAAGGACACGCTGATCAAGTGTTTATCTGAAGAGATATTCACAGTTTCAGCTCTTCCAAAGCAGCAGCTAAATATTATTGCTGATACATTGGTTCAGTGTTGTCTGGGAACATAGAAGATGGCTGACAGCCAGTGTGAAGTAGAAAGTAAAACTGTTTTATTTACTGAGGTATTAAGGAAACTTCAGCAGTCATTGTTAATGCTTTGGATGATATCCAAGGCAGAAGACAGGAGTCCTGTTGGCCCAGGAGAATAAGGAAGCTTACTGGAAAATAGGAAGGTTGATGAAAAGACTACTTGTCTTACATAACAGAACCTGAGCAAAAGGCTAGAGCATCAGATAGAAGTCAACAGCTTTTTTTTTTTTCCTGAGAGGTTCTTTTTTTTTCTGAGAGGTTCTGACTTCTTTGGGAATAAGACAGCATAGGATTGGGCCCATACCTATATATTTATACTTTAAAAATACATGAGAACTTTTAAACTTGTTTGAATGTTCTATAAAAATCCGTTTTAAATATACCTAAAAGACAAATCTATCACAGACATATCCCCAACTTGGTCAACAGTTTTGTTATAGTTCAAAGTAGGTAAGACTTGAGGAAGGGCAGGTAAAGGTGATATCTGTAATAAAATGTGAGTGGCTGGAGACTTTTGCCAGTAATTTTCCACTTAAAAAAAAAACAAAACCAAAACCAAGACTGCAAAAATAATCAAGTTAGTGACAAAACCTTATGTGAAAATCTTGAGAATCCCATACCTTTTCCAGGCAGCTTGAAATGCTTAGAGACTTTGAGGGAAAAGAGAAGATGTATAGCTTTCACATGCCCTAAAGTTGCACAGGTTATTTAAATGATTTGTGCAAAATGGTTATGTGTGAACGCTGCATGGAAGGCAGCTTATGAAAGCAGTTTTGTTGCTACTTATCTTGATGAATACTTCTCTGAAGTGCTTCTGTACCACAGGGAGATCATATAGCACTAATTTAGTTTATAGATGGTCCAACGTGGATGAAGTGAGCCACATCCCTCTGGTAAAACTGGGCTTGTTTGAAGTTTCATTTGATTTTACTGAACTGCCACAGAAATCTCTGGAATATATTTATATTCAATTTAAATGAGTTGCCATCCACTTCAGTAAACAGAGCTTTACAAAATTCCTTTAGCTTACAGAAGTTCAACACCAATACATGGTAAATTCTAAGATCTTTAGAAAATAAATGTGTGTGAGGATTATGCTAGTACGAACGGAGTAATACCTAAGCTACAAATTCCCAAAGGAACTTTTGTCATACTCCTGTATTATTTTTAAGGACATTTTTACTTGCTTTCCAGATGCTGTCGTCCTGTGGCTTCTCTTATATTACATTTGTTTTTCTGATCAGGATTTCAGCAATGCTATGAGGTACAGATTTACTTGAAGGGATGAAGGAGTCTGTACTCTCTACTAAATCCAGCCACTTGCATGGGATACCCATGCGCAGATACACAGCATCCTCGTTCAGATGGGCTGCATTTGTTCCTGAAGCTGAGAGGAATATTGTTCTCATATATTGCTCTATTTCTTTTGAAAGTTTAATTTACATTAAAGGAAAAAAGAAGTTTTTACCTGCAGTTTTTAATGTGGATATTAGCTGTGCTGTAGAGTAATCTCCATATGCAGAGCTATTATAGATATTAGAAGGTTATCTGGTAACTTTCTGCTAAGTTGCATGATATAGTTGCATACTGCTGGGAGTTCGACTAGATGGTCTTTGTTGGTCCTTTCCAATGGAAATATACTATTCGTTATTCTATTCTATTCTATTCTATTCTATTCTATTCTATTCTATTCTATTCTATTGTTATCGACTTCTGAATGTCTATTTCCAGAATGCTACAATGAACTTTTAGCAGTACAACTTTTGGAAGGACTGGTCAGAAAATTATGAGAGAGGGCAAGCTCAGAACAGCGACAGTACAATGAGGAGTGTGAAGGTAGAGGGAGAATAGTAGGACTGAAAAGAATCTAGTAAAAAAAATAGTGATTGTAAAAATGTTGGAAAACAAATAGAACATCTACAAGTATTAAAGAAGAAAAATATTGATGTATATTACCACATCTTATTAAAATTGATATACTTTTGCCTATGTGTTACTTCCAGAGAAAAAGTTTTCCTTTTTCTTTCCTAACAGTAATAGTATTACTGACACATTTCCTTCAGCTATGTGAGATGACATTTTTTCTTAGCTGGAGGGCACAGTAATTTTTTTTATTTGAACTGCTCTGTAGGCAACCTATCTCCTGAGCAAAATAGACTATTCTTAATCCACTAAAAATTAGCAAGGTATTTAATATTAAAACAGCTGTGCAAGTGAAGTAGGTGTCAAAAGAAGTGAGATTCCAGTGAGAACAGAGAAACAGTATGGCAGAAAATAAGGGTTAGTGGTAATTATGTGCTAATGATGAACTCCTCTGCAAAACCTGCAAACGAATGGAGTTACAGAACCATCAATACACATGAAAGGTTTTCTGTAGCTCATTAAATAAAAAAAAAAAATGAACTGAGAAACTAGTTCTTGAATATGCGGCAAAACATAGTGATTACAGTCTACACTAATAAACCCAATGTCTGACCCACTGTCTGACCCACAATGACAGACTATGGACAATTAAAATTTAACGACTTCTGTATTTCACACAAACTGCTCTTCTCATTTTTGAAAGTAGCACACATTGATCAGTGCATTGTGGAACAAATCCAATATATAATCAAACTCTGAATAATTTATGACAGTGCTTGTAAGCTTATATTAAAAAACTCCTTAAACATGTAAGTCCTCCAAAGGCCAGAGAAAAGTAATGAGTTTATATTTGTCTTATTTCTGCAGTGTAGACAGGTTCTTCGGTGTATAGTGAGAGACTATTCACAACTTGCACATGTTAATTAAGTAAATCTATGTGAGGATGGTGGCATGAGCCATGATTGTCATCATATGGTTTGCAAGTGAGATGCATGGCTATTTATTTAAGACTTATTGAAAACAGGAACATTTCACCAATAAGTTTTATACATTCTCCACCCTTGGAAAAAATACTTATTGTTCTGTCTTCTGTTCACTCCCCCACCTCCCACCCAGAGTTGGTACAATTTGCCCATATTAAGAAGTTTTCGAGGCTAATTCGTCATAGCAATAAGGCCACTAATTCTCATGATAAACTTGGCTCTGTGTTTTGCTGTGAATTATTGACAAAATTATGGAAATTTAGGAATGCTACCTAGTTCTGCCCTGCTGAATTCTGAAGAACACAAAAAGTAATAAGAATATTAACAATAATCCCGTTTCACTCCCCCAGGCCTTCTCCTGCTAATGAGACCGTCAGAATTTTGCTGGTGGTCTATTAAAATTCCTCCCAGTTCCTTCTCCTCTTGTATTTGGAAAACAAAGCTAAGAAAGGTGAGGAAACCCTTTGGGTGGGGATATTTAGGGTTTCTCTTCCTCGCCTTCCTTTGGCCTATAATTAATATGCAGAACCTGGTAGAAAGTTGAAATATCAGAAGAAGGAGGACAAGCAGGGTAAAAGATGAAAAGCAGATATTGCATCCTCTGTTACTTTTACTCATTGCTCTGAAAAATAGATTAAGGCTTTCAATTAACATCCCCTTTGAATGTAATAATAATTCTAGTGTTAAAGATTAGACTTCTGTGATCATAAGACTACCTTTTTCTAAATGGGATCCCAACTGACTTCAGGGACTCAAGAAAATCTTAAATTTCTCATGTCATGTGTCACCCTAATGTCGAGTTCTGGACGTTTGCTGCACTGCACACATATATTTAATGTCTATTTTATGGTGATATTGATATATCGTATGAGCGAAAATGTAACATAGGCTTCTTTAATCCATTATTCAAAACTTACATTTCTGTCACTGCAGTAGATCTGTGGTGAGTAATTCCAGTATTTTGGAAAGTAGCCATCAGTTGAATGACTCAGAGCAAAGGGTTTTACACAAATGCAGATCATAACAGTATAAATTCTTTCATAAAAAGATTGAATCATTGACAGTAAATGTTCTCAATAAAGACATGTTCCAAGGACCTAATTAACAGGGCCTTTTTTTATGCAACCTTTGTGTTCTGAAAGAAAGAACTTGTATTAAAAATAAATTGACATGTACTTTCTAATTTGATCTTATTTTTGCATAAGTATTCTGCATTCTTCATAATAAACTTATGGAGAAGAATAACGTGTACTGTACATGAAAGGACAGAGTGGGCTTTAGAGAACGATTGAAGCAGTTGGGTGGAGTAAAGAATTAGATGCTGGCATCTAATGTTTCCACTTTAATTTGTAATATCTTAGATAAAAAAAAATAGATAAGAACAACAGAAGGGTGTGACAATGAAAAAGCTTTTGCAACAAAACAAGTTGGTGACTGTTCAGTCTTTTGAAGGGGTGAAAGGAAATAAGAGATGTTGAAATAGAACAGAAATGGTGAAAATATGGAAAAATGTAGAAAGTAAGAGATGAAACAGTATTTCTAAAAGTATTTAAAAACTGAACAGTTCAAACTAAGTCCAGATCCCATAGTACATCTTCACATTTGAATTATAAGAGGAGTGCAGGTGGATAGAAAGTAACTTTTAAGTAAGAGTAATAAAAGGTGACAACTGAAGAAGACTAGGATTTTCCTAGTTTGTATTTGTTTTTAATTATTTGTCTCCATCGACACAATAGAACTAAATCAGGAAGAAGTACTAAAGATACTATAGAAAAACTGGAAAGGAATGTTTTCAATTTAGGAATAGAAACTGTGGCTTTGAAGAAGAAAGTCTCCTTAGAAAAGGCATGTGAAAGAAGGAAAACAGTATAAAGTGCTAAGAAAGAAATTGCTAGACTCTTGGGAGATGCCTATTAATAAAGGGAAGTGATTATAATCTCCATATTTCCTGCAAGATTGCTAAGAGAGAAAAGAGAAAAAAATATTTGATTATATGATTACAAAAACTAAACTTGCTCCTATCATAAAAGGTAAGATTGATACACACTATCTAAATAAAGTATTTAAGTCAAGAACAATAATGAAAGAAGCAAGAGCTTTTTGAATGCATTTGTCTCTCAGATGATAAAAGCCAAGTGCTATTTCAGCAGAAGTAAAAGTCTGAATGAAAAATGGCTCAGAGGGGATCTGCCAGGGAACAGCAAAGACAGTCTGCTCCCTAAAGGAAAGTGAGCCAGGACCTGAGGATGGCAACAGGGCTGCCGGCGGCAGTAGCCTCACTGACAAGGACCCGGTCCCAGTGCACCTGAGCAAGGCAAGCGGGGCAGATCTGGTTAACCCAGCCAGGTTTGGCTGAGGGCCCAGGTCAAGTCCATAGTGGTGAGAAAGGCCTGAGATCAGGCTGGTATATTAAGTTTGAAAGTCTGGGTCAGGGTCTGGATCAATAGGGTATATGTCCAGGCGTCGATACGGTGGCAACACAGCTGCAGTGCAGTTCAGGCTAGGGCTCAGGGGCTCAGGTGAACAGCAGCTCCCAAGAGACAGAGTGGAGAGCCCTCCTTCCAGCTCTTTTTTTGTAACAGCTCCTATCAGTGTGCTGGCCTTGAGATTCTTGCTTCTAGGAGGAGAGGAGAGAACTCAGCATCCTGAGAGCATCACAGTAAAATGGTGGTTCGCATAAGGAAGAACTCTCATATAAAGTACATGATTTGGGTATCTAGAAGAGGATTGGGTGAAGGATAAAATCAGAATATGATAAGGTAAAAGGTGATTTTTTAAAATGTGTGGCAGAAAAGGCAGATAATGGACCTAAGACAAGGAAAACCTTTCCCTGAGAAAAGTTACCAGAGAAAGAAAAGAGGTGAAAGGGAGGACATGACATAAAGAAGCATATTGTTTAAGGAAAAACTGATGTTTCCAAAATGAGAGAACTGAAACCAGAGAAATATGAAGGGACTGAGAATGAAAATAGCATAGGAAAAGTGAAAATGATATCTGAATTAGGCAAGAAAAGGCAGCAAAAATGTTGAGGACCAGATCCAAAGAAGAACCTGCTCACTCTTAGGACCGCCTGGGCCAGCAATGCATATAAATTTTCTGGCTAAGCAATTTTGGTTTAGGCAACAGTTTTCTGAACGAGAAACAGGAAGAGTTAGGCACCTGATAGAAATGGGGCTCTTAAGAGCATGCGAGGTACCAAGACTGGAAACACACAGCAGTAACTGGGAGTGGAGAAGAAGCAAGTCTAAGCTCTCTCTCTTTTCTGGATTTGGGCACCTGTCTCAAAGTTGTAGTTAAAATTCCATGTAGTTGAGGCTGTAGGTCTTCACCTTTATACTTTGACACTTATACTGTGAATGTGAATTAAACAGACACCTCTCAAAATATTTTCGTTAAGGGGTTTGTTAAGGCTATCTTCTGAAACTCACACTGCCAACCCTCCACAGAGAGCCCACCACACTGAGATGACAAAGTGATTTTGGAGTGATTTCTCCATTTTCAGAGAATGTCATTACATCTTCAGGCTAAGAAAGGACAGACAAAGCTATATCCTCAGGCAAGAAGAAATAGAATTGCTTTGGGGAAAAAAATCTTCAGTGAAATGTAGCCATCAAAACTCTACTTCTTATGGTTCCAAACTAAAAAAATCCAACTGTCACTCAAACTGCATCATATTCTAGGAGCATGAGGTTATGTCTTTGTTAATAAACTAATCATGGACAGAATTTGGGCCTGAGCAAAGATATATGATCATCCATACTGCTGAATTACTAGCATGGTCGTGTCCATGGTGGTGTTAAATAAGCACTTTTCCAGACAATACGCAGGCAAGGACTGGGGATGAATTATGGGCCAAAGACCACTGCAAAGAGGCAGGCAAGATGCAATTGTTCTGTTTTGGAGGGCAAGGAGGTAAGAGTAGAGTGAGAGAAGTCAGCCAAATGGATGTGAGCCATGCTGTGCTAATCAATACCAGAGTCGGAGAACTGTTGCTGGTCCATTTCCTCTATTTTTAGAAGCAGCCTGAAAGAAGAAGTACCAGCATCCCAGCGTTATCTTGACATTTGAAGTTATGTGTTAAGGAATCATAAGATTGGCTGGCATGCTTGTAGTGGTATAGGCATCAGCTTTGGTTGTGGTCAGGTAAGTAGCTCCTCAATTTAAAACCAGTCCTTGAAACCATGCTTTATGTCAGTGACTACCTGCTGTCTGTATTGTCAGAGCTGCAGAATGTGAAAGCTTACGGGAGGAAGATAAGGAGTTTCAAAGAGTTAAAAACCCAGTTCTCAGTAACTGCTAATGGGAGCTGAGAAGTCTAATCCTTTAGGTCTCTTTGAAAATCCTATCTGAAAATAAAAATTGGATGAAGTGTGGGATTTATTGGTTCTGACTAAAAAAATGAATAGTAGCAACAAGTTTTCCGACAAGCTGCAGACTGGAATAACAGAAGAGAAGTGATATGAATTTTCTAACAAGACTTGTCGGTTTTCCTGTCCTTATTAAGAAGAACAGAACATCTGCAAATGGGGTAGACGTGATCTTGAAAATAAGTCCTGAGTCAATCAATTCAGCGAAGAACAATCTGTATACATGATTTTGGTTTTGGCAAATCATCAAACAGCTATTAACTGGAAAGCTAAATGGGGTCAGCAATCAAATCCTGGCTGGAAGGTAATAAAATCATAAAAGCATTATAATATGCATTACTTAAATATGAATAGTCAAGGCACATTTGAATTATGTGTGGCAGGATTCAGCTACAGATTAAGATACCTATGTTTAGATGTCTCCATGTAGGTGTCTATTAGTTATCTAAGCTCCATTATAGCCAATATGATCTGTCAAGTCTAGAGAGCTTTTCAGCTGATTAAATGCGGGTAGTTAAATTAGAGTGAACTGAATAGCTATTGGCTTTCGTGTTACTGTTTACCAATTGCAGCTACTTCATTCTTCGTGAAGAATATGCCTTCAGCCAAATTTGTCACAGGAGATTTCTGCAATGTTTGCATTACAAACAAAGAATTTATGATCATTTCCAAAACACCTTGTTCACCCTACTGACTGTTTCTTCAACTTAAAATATCTCCCTTCACTGCAATATCTGTATCCAGTTGAATATCCATAATCAAATGCTACAGAGAAATAATACCTGGAACTGAATATCACGTGGAACTTCTGTATCTATTTTTGGCTTCTATTTACTTCTGTGCATCCTTGGTCTTATTTTTAACTGTAGAACATCGCTACCTGCCAGTGAACCTGATAAGAGCTGTTCTAGGTCACATTCAGGATCCATACAGCCCCATACACTCTCTTTGCCCATTGTCTGTAGCCTTTACCTAAAAGAGTACAAAAGAATAGGACAAGCAAATAGTCACATTTCTCTGCTATACTTTGCCAGCCTTCAGAAGTTTTGAGCTCAAGGAGTCCTAAATCAAAGATTATATCACATTCTTGGGCACTGATTTCTAGAGTTTTTCAAGAGCCATTAAAAAAAAAAAAGTGTGCTGTTACTTTATTCGATGTCCTGTGATTATTGTGGTTGAAGGGATGGTGAACTTAGTTTTTCCTATTTACTTTTTCCATGCCACTTATGAATTTTTAAGCCTTCTGTCTTACCCCCTCCCTCAGCTGGGGAACAAGCTGAATGCTTTCACTGTTTTCTCTGGGTTTATTTGTTTGACCATAGTTGAGGACAGAGATGATTTCATGGAATCTTGTATAATAAGCCTAACATCTTGTTCCCTAGTCATAATACTGAGCTAGAAGGAGAAATTAATTCCTCTTCATTTAACCTCTATGTTGGCAAACATTATTTACATCCTAAGTCTAATCTTAGTTTGCACTAATGTCAAATAAACTTCACAGGAAGCAGGTTAATAAAAGCAGTTTTTCACAGTAATTGTGGTTCTACCTTTTGGACTTTGCTAAAATTGAGAAATATTTTCTAATCATCCCTTTTCAAGGGGGAAGAAAATTAAGGATAACAAAGGTTTTCTAAATCAATAGGAAACAGATGTAGTTCCCTAGAAAACTGTTGCATTCAATCTTCTTTACTGTTTTGTTAATAACATTAAAGCTCTAAAATAAGCAGTACTGTGTGGCAGAGGATAGCATTGAACTACTGGAGTTTGGAGGGCAGTGCTACCCCAGTACAATTTTATAGGCATCAAGAGGAGTGGAAAATGAAAATAAATTAAAATTGTTTAGAATGTGCTAAAACATCTTATAAAATAAAAAAAAAACCCTGACATTTCTCACTTTAGTCAGGCTGAAAACAAAATTTTGACTTGTTTCAATAGCAGCAAGAAACATGTGGTTTATTTGTCCTATGGCAAATAAACTCCACTATGTGTTTTCCTTTTTAAGACTACGTATATAAATCAAGAATGTTACTCTGTGGTTCAGTTTTGGTTTTTGCTCAGTTACTATATCAGAGTAATAAGAAAAGTGCAGTTGTTCATGAGATTACATATAGATACTAATCCTAACTAAAATTCGATGAATGGGATATACTTTGAAGAGTTAAATTAGAAATCTGTGAAATGCAAAAATGCTGTTGCCTGAACTAGTGTGGTTCTAAATCTCCAAATTATGCTGATAATTGGAGAAACTAGGAAACAATAAGTGTGTGCTGTTATTTCAGTTGTATTATATTAATTGCTGTATGTTGGAAAAGCCTGACGCAGACAGAATGGTTGAGGTAAAAAGACTGCATAACTTGTGAACTTTTTGGATGGAAGTGAATGAGAATATCGTTCTTGCAAAATATGAACTCCCTTTTAAAATTTAAAGACACAATATCAGCAGGAAAGTTGTATTTTGCTTTGGAGATACTAATTTTCTTTGTTTCGTTATGCTTATAGTTATTAATATGCATATCAATAACATTAATTATAGTTATCAATACTATTAATTGAAACTTGATTACAATTTTATGTTTATATATTAAAATGTGACAAAATCTAGAAAACTTTTAGACTAAAAATATCAATCCTTTCTGTGTTGTATTGATCTGCCACAATTTTTTACTTATCTTTCCACTGTATGTTAGGCTTAATTAATTGCATTTTTTCTTCTTTTTGCCTCAGTAGCTAATTTTGCACATAGCCTGGAGCAGAGCTGGCAGCTTTGAAAATAAAAGGTTTAACTATGGTGATATATACCAGTTGCTTCTGAAGTGAGGTCATCTGGGATTTTTTACCTCTCATTTTGAGCTCTCGCTGAAGTTTGATCACCCCAGAGAGCATCGCTGTGGCAGGATACCAGATGCTCTCTGTCCTCCTTACCTGTCCCATCCCAAGGGATTCAGCTTCCTGCCTCTGCACTGTCACCTTTCATCATCGCGGGGCCTGAGGGACTATTTTGATTTTCATTCTGCGTAAAGTACGTTGTGATAGAATTTGGCCAATAATGTTTGTTTCCACTGAGCTACAGTAGTAACTCTGCATTAGAACTTAAGGAAAAAAAAACTTCATTAATTACAGAGTAGTATAACTTTTATATTTAGAGACTTTTTTTTTCAAAGTGGAGATACATCACAGTGACAAGTAAGAGCAGCTGAGATGTACTAGTGTGGAATAACTGATTACTTATCAGCAGACAGAGCAGTGATTTACTAGTGAGAAAAATTCCTGCTCTGTTCCTCTGACAATCACCAATTAATTACTGTGTCTTTTCCCTAACTTTAAATATTTACAAGCAGCCCAGGAGAAAAATGTAGTCTTCATTCTCTGTACATATTTTCTGTCTTGTATTATCACTTACTAAAGGTATTATGACACAGTGCTATTTGGTATCTCTCAGAATCCACAGCGTTAAGACATCTCTATCTTCTGTTCAGTTGTATCACAAATAGGGTGACATCTTTTTGTTTCTTTTTAAATATGTCTTGTGGATGTGTTAAATTTAGTTGTTGGATTTGATGGAAACCCAGAGATAAGTTGAACCACTGACCTCCTGCAGCAAGCAGTTCTCATTCATCTTGCAGTTTTGTGAATGTCGTCTTTGGATCCTGCCCTTAGAGCAGACTGCTCCAGACTCTTCACTGATGTGAATCAGAGTGGACAAAATGTAATTTCTTCTGTCTACACCCCAGAAGTTTAGAGCTTTATAAATGTGCTAATACCGCCACTCTAATTAGATCACTCGGCTTCCTAGATTTGGAATAATGTTTAACTTTGACAGAAACTCTGTGACCATTTTAAAATTTAATTTAGCATTTTAGTAAAATTTGAGGCCTGGGTTGTAATTAATTCTGTCATTCTGTTTCATATAATGCTTGTTCCTCTAACCTTGAATTGTTTTTATGTTGCTGTAGCTTTTCTATGCCTGGTTACTTTTCCCACTGCTCATGCATCTTTTAGTCCTTACATTTTAGAATGCCATTCAAATACAGTTTTAAAAGCATCACTTTTTCTGTGAAATAATTTTTAATAAGCATTTCCAAATAGAAATGGGGATAGAGACATGGGATAATATGTTAGGAATTTAGACATGAATTCTAATAAATACGAAAATAGAAATCTTAAAAGATTTGAATACTCATAGCAACTCAGTATTGCAAAAATTGGAAAACTCATGGGAGGCTTCTTAAAATCAGGATCAATTTTTTTTTTATGTGGTCTAAATCATGTTTTCAGGTTTCTTCCATAATCTTGAGCAGTGGAAGTTTCCTGTCAAAAACTTATTTTATTTTATTTTATATTTCATTGCTGGCAATAAAATCCAACGGGTCACCTGCACTAGTAATCATTTTTTTTGCCCTAATTCAACGTAAACCCCCTTGGATAACTGTGATTTTTGCCTAATTTCTACTATAATTATAAGTGTTTCGAGGAACTGAAAGAAGGCATAGATCATGTTCTACAACTTAAGAAAAAATAATTAGGATGAAAGATTTTAATATTTGATTTGCATAAAATGTGTGCATTCGCATGGGACAGCTTCAAGTTAGTGTAACTTAGAAGATTTTTATCTCTCAATTTTTCAGTTGTGCAACTTTTGACAAGTTACCGTTTGAGCCAGGGAGTGTGCAGGGAGTGTCAGACGATCTTTTTAGAAACTGGAAGCCAGATTTGTCCTCAGTTATTTGAAACAACAAAATTAATATTACTTTATGTTTTATGTTCTTTATATGTGGTAGCAAACTTGACAAAACATGGAGTAATGAAAATGCTCACGATTAGGATTGTTTGATCATCCTTTTGGACTGTCATTGTCTTGAAAGAGTAACAATGGCAGCTAAACTTATTCTAGACAAATATATCTGCTGCAAAGAATGACCTTCATTTGGAAATGGCAGTTCATTCAGCATTGCTTGCTAGCAGTAAACCACAGGAACTGGTCTGGAACAAGGGATCTTTCCACAGGAGCCAGGATCAGCCTGTGGCGAGCAGCAGGAAGGCACAGGGCTTTCAGTAGAGATAAAGTAATTTGGAAGGAATACAGGTGCTGAGTTGGGCTTTGGTTTAGGTTTGGACGCAACGTCCAGTCAAGAACTTGGAATGGTACATCTGAATACTTTTCCTGCAGAATTCCAAGGTTTGTACAGGAACAAAACAGTACTTTTCAGTTCTGGCAACAATATAAATGTTAACAGTGTAGTTCCATGCACATTTTAAGTTAGCACAAAGTTAGCCTGCTGCCAAACAAGCTGTCCTGCTCATCTGCCTTCTACCGAGCTGGCAATCATTTCCTGCTCCCACCCTGCCCTCGTTCTGCCCCTTTCCTCCCATGGCTGGGAGAACCAATCTCAGCTAGAACTAGGAGGGGGTGAAAGAGGAAGGAATGAATAGTCAGGGCTGTGATCATGTCACTGTATGCCGGTATTAAGTGCTCACAGAATTGTTATTTTTCCGGAGTTTCTTTCCTTCTCTCTATCTCTGCAGGTAATTATGTCCTCTTCTTCCCAGACAGAGCCACAGTAAAATCTCCTCAAGGCTGCTCATCACCAACCAGCTACTATATTCTAGTGTCATACTAAGATTAGCTCCAGGACATGTATTTTTTCTTAGAAAATGAAAGTAGCTGGAGCTGGTAATGGTTGCAAATGACTCAATTAACTTGTCAGGTGTCAGAAGTTCAAGATGGTTGTCAGATTTGGTCAAAATGAAATTTCTACCAGCTATGAGAGTTTTCTGCCAACAATGTATTTTAAAAATCCTTACTTACGTAGTGTTATTGTCTAAAACTATCAGAATTATTTTTATTTTGCCCTGTGTCCTTTTATCTCTTTTTACTGCTTTATCCTGGTTACATTACTGTGGTTTCTCATATTTACAAGGCTGCTTTCATGTATTTGTCAGATCAACAAATTGTCAACTAATTCAAATACTGTTTTTGACTACAAGTAGGCAGAATTAAGAGAACAGTTTAGCAAGTAGCACTAAGATTTTAGCAGAGGCTTATTTTACTCCAGCCCAGTGCGTGCACCTAAGGGGCTTTGGCAACATGCTACTTGACTTCAGAAGCAGGGACGCAGGGAAAATAGCAACGCTACTCTGGCATGAGAAAACTAACCAAACTAGTGTTAAAACAGCCTCCTCGTGAGAAACATTGAGGTAATGAACTTGGATATCTTCTAAAAGCATTTTTGTGTTGAAAGTGGAGCCATATACTCCTGATGAATCACGCTGCATCTGTAGTGTATCCACGTCCCAATGTGTCACATCAATAGGGGATTCAAAGAGAATGACAAGTAAAAGCAAGAAGTAACGGTGTGATGGAATGTAAGTAACATTAGAGCGTCTCTTTTTTTTCCCCAACATGCTATTTAAGAGGTCTGTGCTTTGATGTATAATACAAAAGGGCACTAGTGGAGCGAAATGTGAAGGATGGGTAGGTGTTAGTGATGTGCAAAATAGCAAGCTTGCTTTTAAATGGCTTGGCAAAGATCTAGCTGTGAAAAATAAGGCACTGTTGACAACTTGGAATCTCCCTAAGTGTGATGTCCCTTCTCTTTGAGTAGTCTTGAAATTGAAATAGTGATATGCTTTTAGTTATGTTCATTTGCCTTCTCATTACTGAAAATAAGTTAGGAAGAAATTTATTAACTTATATAAGAAAAGCTGAAGGAATGCTTTCAACTTGAAAATTATGGGTCCATTTTTAAATAATGAAGGTATTTTATTTATATGTATACCCATTTTAAATAAAAGAGGATAGCAAATAAGGAGTATTTACTGTGATTTTGTTTTATTCTTGTTGCAACATTTTTTGACAAACAAGATTAGTGTCTTTGCTGATGATGTACACTTCCTGGCATGTGTCTTTCATGTTGCTTTAGCTTAAATTCTTGTGTATAGCTTATAGGTTCAGATAGAAAATGTTTTTAGGAAATACACACAGTCATTTGCTACTCTGTATTTTTAAAACGAAAGTACTGAACCACTCTGCTACTCCAATTTGTGGAAGAAATATTCTGATGTAGTTAGAAATCTAATTAAACTTCTAGATAGAAGGAAATGTTTTGCTATGTTTTGATCTGACAGTGTTCTTCACTTTTATCTCCAAAATGTAATAACACAATGAACCACCCAAGGGTAACAGCACACCACCTTTGCAGAAACAACAGTCCTTGCAGAAGGAAAGCCTGAAACCAGTTGAAGTAGTATGAGGGGAAAGAATGGACTTCTGGAAATGAATTCCCAGCTCAAGGTCACCTTGATGTAGTGCCAGTCTCACAATCTTCTACTGCTTTTAGCAAAGGCTATATTTCTGTAGGTTAAGTGGTAAAGGCCTCTTCTACAGAGCAGATAGCTGCTGATGCACAGGATTTGCTACAGTTGCAGATAATTAGATTTTTCTTTTCCTTTAAAACAAAAGAGTAAAGAAAATCCATTCCCCAAATATGAAAATAGTACTTAGAGTTTTCCTGCATGTGAACACATAAACAAGATAACCTGAATTATTAAAAGTGTGAATGTAAAGGGGATTTGTTGTGCCACAGTTGTTACACACCCACTCTGTGTGGGTACTCATAAGTAATGTGATTTTCTTTGAGTTCAGCTTAACTGCTGAGTTAATTTTTTTCACAGAATCACAGAATGGTTGAAGTTGACAGAGACTTCTGGAGGTCATCATGTCCAGCCCTTCTGCTCAAGCAGGGCCACCTAGAGTCCAGGACCGTGTCCAGGTGCCTTTTGAGTACTTCTAAGAGAGGAAGACGCCACAACCTCTCTGGGCAACCTGGGCCACTGCTGTCAGCCTCACAGTAAAAAAGTGTTTCCTGATGTTCAGAGGTAACCTCCTATGCTTCAGTTTGTGCCCATTGCCTCTGGTCCTATCACTGGGCACCACTGAGAAGAGCCCGGTACTGCCTTCTTTGCACTGTCCCTTCATATGTTTGTACATATGAATGAGACCTCCCTCAAGCCTTCTCCTCCAGGCAGAACAGCCCCAGCTCTCTCAGCTTTCCTCACAGGAGAGATGCGTCAGTCCCATAATCATCTTTGTGACCCTTTGTTGGACTCTCCAGAATGTCCATGTGCTGAGGAGCCTAGCTCTGGACCCAGTACTCCAGGTGTGGCCACACCAGTGCTGAGTAGAGTGGAAGGATCACCCCTTCAGCCTACTGGCAACACTCCTCAAATGTAGCTCAGGATACCATTAGCCTTCTTTGTGCCAAGGTTATTATATATAGCAAAGTCTTTGGCTGTAGCATTTGGCATTTTAAACCGGAAAACACCTGTTTTAAATTGCTCCCTTTGCACACATACACTGTGATAGTTTTTTTTAATTAAATACTCCGAGATCATTTTCTCACAGATCTCTCTCTCAATCAATCTCTGTTCAGTGAATAAGTCTTTAAGGTTACATGGTCACATCTACCACTCTTTAGCTTTCAGAAATTTGATTTAATGAATACCTGGAACTTAAACGTACAGAAATTATAGTGTATAATTAAGGTGTGTGTATATATATAGATATTCTCTGAGGCATGCTTGGAAGGGGCTCACTGTTACTGAGTTCTTCTCTGTATCGGAAATCCTACATAGAATCATAGAATCATAGAATGGTTAGGGTTGGAAGGGACCTTCGAAGGTCATCTAGTCCAACCCCCCTGCAAGGAGCAGGGACATCTCCAACCAGATCAGGTTGCTCACAGCCCCATCCAACCTGGCCTTTCCAGGGATGGGGCATCTACCACCTCTCTCGGCAAACGCAATCTGGAATGGTTCCTGCAATATAACAAGGCTCCCAGAGCTGTTAAAGAAAAACATAAATGTGTACCAGTCACTGGGATTCATCTGCCTTGTGTGGCCCCTCTCACTACGTGTCCAGGTGGGAGAGAAGGGATACTGGTGGAGAGAAGAGCAACGAGGGCTGCCTGGATCCACGCATGACTTTGGTCTCCAAATCACAGCAGAATTTTATGCATGTTACTTTAATGGAAATAATGACATGTTCTTCAAAAGGCTTCCTCATCCTTTGCTGGCTTTGGGATTAGCCATGTAGTCTTCAGTCAAGTGTTGACTTCAGCCAGACTGTGAGAACAGCAGGAGAATATACCATTCATATCTGACCAGAAACAATTGCAGTTACCTGCTTTAATTCAGAGCAGTTTACCTCTCTGGCTTTCCCAGTTTGGTGTTCAGTAAAATAATGCTGAGAGCTATGGGCTCTGTAGGGTCTGTGATGATCCTTTAGGTTCATTCTGAGAGCACCATTTCAGGTACTTCTATTTATCCCTGTAACCACGGACATCTGAGGAGCCTACCCTTTCCTGTACTGCAGAGGAGCCCCATGAGATGAGCTTGGATGCTTTTTCCTTGTTAGTGGAGCAGAGGAGATTATTTGTCAGAGCAATGGATGCTGTCTGAAAACTGCCCTGGCCCAAAGCCTGGTGGTTACACAATTGTGGCAGCTGACTAGGAGGCAGCGCTTTTTTTTTGTTAATGTCTTAATTACTCTTCTTTTGTGAAAGAGTCACTAAAAACTGAGCTGCTGTTCATGAGGTCTTTATTATTGAAGAAAATTGTTCTTACTGCTGACTTGTACATATTGATTCAAATGTGGATGTTTTCTCTGCTAAAAGATGAGTGGATAGTCTTTGCAGAAGACATTGGTATACAGTCTACCATCATGTTATCGTCCAAGAAATGCAAGTGTAGGAATTGCAGGTGGTTGTTCTGGTTATTTTGAATGGTGCCGTGACAGCTCTGGGGCTTACAAAATTTCCTCTGTAAGGCAACCAGACTCTCTCTAATGTGTTTAGTCCGTACCTACTCCATTTTCCTGTGCTCTGTCTTTTTGGGAGTTAACTTCCTATGGTAAGGTAAATACTTTTGAATATTGATCTCCACTCTTTGTAGTGAGCAGAGTGGGAACAGGACGTTCAGTTTAAGCATATAGCAGCTGAAGACTCAGAAGAACTCTCAAACTCTTCAATGTCCTGATACCTCTTTCAGATGACATGTTGACCTTAATCTTTACGGATAAAGAGTGCTGTATTCAAATGCAGATATTGACCAGCTTGGGATTAGGGAACAGTACACCTGCATGCTGACAAAGTGCATGGGCTAGGGTAATTTACCAGGATTCCAATATACAATCTAGCACCAAAGAACCCGTAAAGACATTCCTAGCAAATTTAAGCTGGTGGTGTTAAATGACATATGGCAAACATTTCCTCTGCATCATTTTTTTTTCTAGAGGAAAAGATGTGTGCAGCCAGATGAATTGCCACCTGGGTATTTAAGAACGTACTAGGGTGACTGGTGAAGATTTATTTAGGATGTAAATATTTTAAATAGCCTTGGATTCATTAAGCATTTATTTCTCTAGCAGAGAACTTATCTCTTTATTTATTTATATATTAATTTTTTGCTTTTGGCATGGAAAAGTAATTGAATCTATGGTATGGTTTCTTGCACACTAAAAAACTATACAAATTAATTAAATCAAGGTGAGCTTTAAACATGTTGTTTACAAAAAAGTCAACACTAGGAACTTTTTTCTTTCAAAAGTCTCCTTTCATGCCAAGATGACTGGAAAATGTATAGTGCAAATTTAGTTTAGACATAGATGCCTATGATAAGAAGCTTTCTGAGTTGCGCTCAAAGTGTGTGTATTATTTATCATCCTTACTGTTTTGTATCTTCTATTCTTAGCATGGTGGCTTTTTTTTTCATTCAAGTAGTATATTGTCTGGGAGGACTACTTAGGAGCAAACTGTACAAGGTAGTGAAAATGTATTTTAATATTTATTTTAGAAATCAACCCTTGCATGAGAAAATTATAAGATGCAAGGAATGCCCAATACAAAATTGCTTGCATTTTGGTTATGTATTTATGAAGAAAAGAATTACTAGAAATATGAGTTCAGGTAAAATCTTCCATTTTTCCATTCTGTGTTTACCTCTGTTTGCATAGATGATGTGTGCCATGAAATGCAACCAGTGTGCAGGAAAGTCTGAAGCTGTAGGATGGAGATAAGACCTTCAGTACAGGTTTTTAACTGACAGTAAATGGAGTTTTTTCTATTTTTTTTTTTTCATTCACTAAGAAGTAAAAGCAAATTCATTTTGTAAGCATTTCTTAAAAATCATAAAATAATCTGCTGTAGCCCTTGGGCTTCTTCCACATTGAGAGTTTGATTCTTGGTTTCAAATTTATGAGTGCTCATGCTTTCTTCCAAAGCACTGAATAATACACTTTAAGCTAGCACTCCTCCAGGCTCCTGTTTTTGATTTGCTAATTTTTACTTCAGTACAATCTTTTCTACTTCGACTTCTGATCACTTGTACACAGTTACTACAGGGAAGTTAAACATCAGAAGTTCATGTTCTGCTCTTTCTGTAAAGCAAGGTTCTCTCGTGGTCTGTTTTGTTTTCCGTATTACGGCTGTCACCTTTAGTTTGCTCACGCTGTGTTTTCTGTTCCATTCCTTGTTTGTCGAGTGTCGGGAACCTGGTTTTGTTTGCTGATTAATAGCACAACTGGCTAAAAATAGGTGGAGTTCAAGTAGGCTGCATTTGCTGGTAGTAAATTTTTATGCCTTTTATCCAGTGTTCTCAAACATAATTCTAAGCAGGTGACAAAATGACCACTAATACAAAATGAATGAACCGTTATATCACTTAAAGTTCTCCTCTGCAAAATGAATATTTCTTCTGTGTGTAACGGGGAAATCACAAACGTGTTAATCAGTTTAAATCTTATCAGCTGTTATTTTTCTGCCATCGGTGACAGGCTGCTGCTGAGGGAGGCTGTTGCGAGCACTGTGAAGAGCAACGGTGGCAAACATCTTTTATTCCTTTGCAAAGTGGGAGACTTGCTCGCTTGTCTAATAAAATGTAATGAGTTTTGGTTTCATTTGCAATTCTGAATTCTATCGAGCAAATGTATGTGTAACGAAGACACTAGTCGTTATTTCGTTGCTTAGCTGGAAATGCACATTCTGATACATATTTATGTTTTTTTAAAATCCATATATAAGTTGTAATTATTCTTGGAATTAAATTTACAGTTATGGTTGTCATTATCTATCAAATGGAAAGCCGAATACAAGTAACCGCAGGCAACTATCATGCCCCTTGGCATTTTTCTTCAGTACCAATACAGTTAGGTGTGCAGTGCTGTTTTGTAGGATAAATTGTCTTTTCAAAAAGTGATAGACCTCTAGTGCACAATTATAAATATTACATGTTATGCTTTAGACCTAAACTGGCAGTATTAATTAATCCTCAGATGTATTGAAAAGATTCTACTCACATAAAACTTGTGAAGCAATGCAAAAGAAGACTGAGCCCTTTTATAGGAGAGCAGGTGGCACAGGTTACGTAGCGAGTATAACAAGTTTCTGTTCTTGCCTGCTTTTATCACATGCTAATACATTTCCAAAAGTTTCATCTCTAGAGCTTAAACTTTGCAAGTTCTGCTCTTCCCACAAGATTCATTTGCTTAAGAAGACTGTGGCAAGTCCTTTCAAATGTTTTAATTAGATGTATATGTTCATGTATTTGCCTAACAGAAAGGAAAAGCCAGAAATTTTACAGTAGCTCAAAGAGCAGTAAGACTAATATATGAACCATAGATTTTGTGTTTTCCTTTGGATACACATTACAGCTTGGCTAAATGAAATAATGAAATTCTTGTTCTTAAAATGCTGAAGTTGAAAATATTGTTTGGTGCATAAAGGAAGAAAATTTCATTAGCATGAAAAATGCTGTTAGCTGGATATAACCTGTGCATGTTTGCATAATTTTCCTCATATGAAGAAAAAATACCCTGCCTAAATCTCCTTGGCGTTTATATCCCAGAGGTCTCCCTTTGCATTTATTGAAAGTAAAAATCACTGTTTAAAGGTAGAAAGATTAAATACACTGAAGCCTGATTTCCAGCTGAGCCTAAATTCTAGTATTTGAATCTTTTATACCTTAGAACTTATTTTATGACTGAAGAATATGAAAATAAGATTATCTTCATTTTACTGATGATCTGATTGGACTGTAATGAAGATGGTAATGCTTTCTAGCCTGTAAAGTAGTTTGTCTTCTGCTGATGGCTTAAAAAAAATAATTGTTTAACTATTATATGTGGGAAAGGTAATGTACTGAGAATAAGAGAAAAACAGGGAAGCATTTTGGTCGAATGGTGTTGTATCAGATGTTATGAACCAGAAGGCCTAATGCATTAAAATAGAAGAAAAAAAAACAGTCACCCACTGCTATACTTGAAAAAAAAAAAAAGTAACTTTACCAAGTGTCAGGCTAGACACTTTTTCTGTTCTGCTGGAGTATTTTATGCCATCTGTCTAGACTGTAAGATCTTTAAGGCAAAATGAGACACTCAAGTGGCGCATAGACCACTGCTAAGACTGTTAATTGATTACTTTTCACAACATCTGGCACACATTATATAACACATTTTCTTCTGCCTGTTAAAAGTAGATAATATTTATTTACCTGCCCATCACTAGGGCTTTGAAGAGTCTGAAGGAAGCCAAAAGAATAAATGAGCTCTGAAGGAGAATAGGTCCTTCTCAGACATCACAGTCTAGATACAGCCTCTAACTCCAGGTTTTTAAACAGTGTGTTACTTCTCACGGAAAGTTTTCCGATCCTCTCTCCCTGAACATCTGCTGATGGCCACTTTCAGAGCCAGAATCCAGGTCCGGACAGAGCTCTTTGATGCAAATGGCCAGCCTGACGTTCTTAAAATTTGCATGCTATTGAGGGACGCATTAAGTTTCATGCTGGTGATTTTATTGTGCTATCTATGCTACCTCAGTTGACCAAATGGCAGATGTCATAAAAGGGGAAGAAAAAAATTCCATCTTCTGTTGCCTTCTGTTTCCTTCTCCTGAGCTGAGGAGACACAAAAGAGCCCCTGGAGTATGGAAACTGAAAAGGTCTCAGCTGGAAATGGTCAACAGTGCTGCCTTCTACAGAGCAGAAGAACAGGAAACAAAATGGGAGCAAAAAGTTCACTGTGCAGGAATAGCATATATAGAGTTAAGCTTGAACTGGGTCACATAACAGGAATTTATTCTTTTTCACTTTCTCATTATTTCTGCTGGCTTTGAATAATTTCCATTAAAAATGAAACTTCTTCAGTTAGTCATCATAAATTAGTAATCCGCCAATGTTTGAGGTATTGGCCCCAAGTGAACTAGCCTACTATAGTACAGTACAATTCAGATCCTGTGTAGCCTTTCATTGTGAACTGGGCAAATGAGCTTGGAAGTGGTCTCTGTTTCTTTGTTCTTGGATTCCAGCTGTTGTAACTAGTTGTGGAAAGCTCATACATTACTATTCTCTACAAGGACCTTAGTGTGGAAAATAACCTGCTGGTGCTGTTCCTTACATCTTTCTGACTGTGTGAAACATCCAGATCCTATCTAGCCATATTTATCTGCATGAAGCTGCAGAAGCTATAAAGTCATCCCACGGTGTTTTAGCATATGTTGAAAAATGAAATACTGTCAAACTCCTACAGTACTTGAAATAAACTTGAAATAGCCCTGCATTTTTGCTCCTTCACACTTTCTTTTTTCTGTAGAGATCATTCGGGGATTCAGATGCAGTGGGGCACAGGAATAGAGAATGAATCTCTCACTTGTCGAACTAAAAATTGACCTTCTGCACTAAGATAGTTTTAGATAACTAGAATCTCTAGTTTCATGTCTACTTTCTGTGTTGCACAGTATTAGAGCTTCTTATTGTTCTCTACAGAACGCATAATCAATAAGTGATACCCAAGTTTATGTTTTGAAATTTTGTATGAATGAGATGTCATAATTTTTTTAAGCTTGATTACTACCAGAATAGATGATGGTCTACAAGTATGCTGTTTGTTATTCTATCCTATCTATTCAGTGTGTCCAGCAATGAAATTTTATGTTCTGATTGGTAGTATAAGTCTGCAAAATAGCATTCTTGGAGCCAGTTGCAACAAGTGGGAGTTTGCCATTAATTTTAATGGGACAAAATTTCACTGCTATGTGTACAGTTAAAGCGACTTTAGAGATGTGAGAAATACTAAATATCAGTGCTTTATCATAAACAATTATGAAGTCATCCATCCTGGGTGGTGGGTGCTGTTCTGCTTGAATTTCATAATTTTTTTATCTTTGGTGTGTATATATATTTGTGTGTATGTATAATCTTACTGCCTCTGGAAGCACTATTTTTTTGTTAGTTTTCTAACCTGCCTTTAAAATACTGTTTAGGTATACATAAAACACAGAACAAAAAAAAAATATAATCCCAAATATATAGGTTAGAGGCAGACCCGTGAGGAATGTTCTGGGTTTTTTCATGTATGCAATGATTATTTGAAACCATTCCTGGCTATGTTAGGTGGATAATTTTTGGGCTGCAGCTGTCTTGCTGAATATTTATTATGAAATGCTTGCATTTAAAAATAAACCCATTAGATTTGTTTCCATCACACAAACTTGTCTTTCACTATGTGCCAGTGACCTGGCGTGGTGACTGCATCTCTGAGCCTTAGGTTTCCATGGAAAATCTTAATTTTTAGACTTCTTTTTCTAAGAATATTCCACAACATTTACATAACTTCAATTATTTTTAGGAAAAGATCCTAAGATTATAATGCAGAGTTATTTAGCTGTTTCCTATCTTCTCATTTAATAGCCAAGATGGGCTTAGTTTCTCTTGCGCTAGACCTCCATTTCTACCATAATACTTCCAGGACAAATTTTGTGCTTTTCAGTGTGAAGTTATTTCTGATTCACAGAGTTGCTTACAAATAACAAGGCATTCTGTGTGGCTAAAGAAAAATATAGGGAAGGGAAAGCATATTTCTCCTTTTGCAGATAGAAAGAAAGGTTAATTTGCTGTTCTGTTCCTAGTTTAGTCTAGGAACAGTATCTCTTTTGTAATGCAGCAAAAGCCCTTTTCCAGTGTGCTTTAACTCCTCTTCATTTCCTGAACATTTAGGATCCACACTTATTATTTCAGATATCAGTGAAGGCTTGTCAGTGCCTGTAATAGCAACAAGATTTTCCCTTGGTGACTGTTGCACTCTATAATGTGGAAATATGACCACCTGCAACACTGGAAAATGAAGCACATAGGAGCAGGTAAGCCAAGGTTACAATGCCTGCAGAACTGGTATCAAGTAGAGACATTCAACAAATTTTAAAACCTCATGAAGAAGTTAAATACAACAAACAGTGCCTCCTTTTTAATTCTTCCTTCATTTTGAGTCCTTATATCCTCTGAATCGGTATTTTTCAAAGGCATTCTCATAATTAAATCTCAAGAAAATTACCAGTTTTGAAAAACTAGACTTCTTTTTTTTGGCCTCTCAAATAAGACAGTAGAGTCGTCTCATCTCAGGTAACTGTAGTACTTAGACAGTTGACATTTACCTCTAAGATCACTAGAGAGAAACCTACAACACCAGTTGACAGAAATAGGACTTTTATGGCATGGCTCACCTAAATTATTTTATTATTATTTTAGAAAGTTAGTTGCCTAACGAAGGGCACCTTGTGTTGTTTCAGGTGCTGTGGGTATTCTGCCTAACCTCCCTGAGACTCCAGAAAGGACTGAATCTCCCACAAGTCCTGTACCATATCTCTCAGCACTGCGTGGCTATCTCAGATGGCACTAGATGCCAAAGTTTTGGCAACAAATTTCATCCCTATTTGAGTATAATAATAATTTAAAAACCCCCTATGTATGTCATACACCTATAATATACACATTTTTAATATATGTATATTGATACACACGTTGATTCTGTTTTGCAAAGTGGATGGCACTGACTGAAAGTGACAGAACTAACGTGTAGCAGTTACTAAGATTAGAAGTCATCTTTGGTCTGTAGTTGCAACTGTGTGGTCAGTGCTTTTTATCTGCCATGCCTCCTGCTGATACAGGTGCCAAGCATTCAGGAGCTTCTCAAGTAAAAACATAATGTACATTATTATTCTTACAAAAAGGAAAGGTAGAAACCAAGCAGAAAATAACAAGAAACAAAAGCCAAGTACTTTTATCTTCCCTTCATTATAAAGGAAAAAACACACAGGAGGAAAATAGCTTCCATATTTTTAGGCATTCGTGAGTCACCTTAAATCTCTTAGGATGTTTTAGTAAAAATTGTATTAAAAAAGCTTCTATGAAGTAATGAACTAGTAAGTTTTTCCTTCTGATATATTTCGCTTCTTTTTTAACATCTTCAGGGTATGGAATCCATCCATCTGGGAATGCAAATGTTGTGAAGTGAGCTATGTGGATTGTAAAAGGAAAGAAGTCTGGGTGATCTTTTCTGAGGCTGGCTGATGGCATTCTGTAGTAATAGGCTAGACTAGCAGTAGCAATCAAGGTGTTCACACGTCCAGAAAGGTCGTGGCTGGGAGGGACAATCCATGGCCTAAACTGACTGTCCTGCCCATAAGGTCCTTATTGGTAAACTGTGTGGTCCGTGAGACTGAGTAGGCTATGGAAGTGTGGTGGAGACCTTGGAAGAGAACAGATTAGAGCAAAATTATAGTGTTGTAAAAGAACAATGATAAGGGAATCACATCCCTAGAGAAGGTTTTATTGACAGTGCAGGTAAATGCTTGGGAGTTCTGGAGTGATAAAAGGCTCTAGTACCCAGCTGTTGTTCTGAAAGTGTGCAGACAATTTCATATGGGTTTGTAAATAAAGCATTGCAACTAAAAGCAAGAGTAAATGTGTAGTAATTATATTTTATATGTGTTCTACCTTTAACCCAGAATTACCTAAATTGCATGCTATTGTATTATCAGATGTCAACAGACAGAGCTGCTAAGTATAAGGAAAGTAAGGATTTTCTGGGAAGCAGGGAGGATGCAGGTACGTTCACATACTGTCAGCCACGAGCAGCCCTCTCCCATTCCATTGCACTTACTCCCTGTCCTCATACTCTGTTTAAACTGGGCAGATGAAGAGCTGAGTTACTCTGATGAAATTGGAGTTCCTCTGATGATGAAAGCTCTTCCATGTTTTACATTTTTTGACATACCTTTACTGGAATAGTTTCAGAGTTTTCAGACATTCTTGTCACAATCTCATGTTAGTTTGAAAGAATACTTAAAATGAGGTTGCACTGTAAAAAAAAAAATTACTCATTTGGGCATAATTTTAATATTCTTATTCCTATACTTCTGCTGCAGCACACTTGGGCCACTCTGGGGATTGTTATTTCATTCCTCTCAAGGTCCCTTCCAACCCTAACCATTCTATGATTCTATGATTCTATACAGACATTAACTTCATGTTTTTAGCTATGAAAATTGTTAAAACTATTTGTGGTGATTACACAGAAAGTGGTGTAAAGTATTTTTTGGTTTAGTTGTTCTGATGTTACATTAATACCTAAAGGGAAGTTGAATTGATAGACAAAATCTCTTAGCTGTAAAAATCCTGAGGCTATCCTGAACAAGTTCCAGCCAAAAGGCTGCCAGTGCACTTTTTTCAACAGCAGAATAACAATACAGCTCATATTCTGTCAACTCCTTGTTGTTGTCAATGTATGCCTCAGTGAAAACATTCCAGGAAATTATAGAAAAGGAAGAGAACTGAAGATACAGTGGTTGTTATTCTGGTCCTTGACCTGATACTCTTCAACTGTCTGCAGGAAACTGAAGCCACCTTCTCCAAAAGGCTGGTACTTGATGTGAATTTGATAGGCATTATTCTCAGCAAAGCTAAATGAAGAGAAGCAGCTGTGTATTGTTTCCTTGTACAGATCAGTGTGTAATAACACATTACTCTTCCATGTTTTACATTTTTTGACATAACTTTACTGGAACAGTTTCAGAGTTTTCAGACATTCTTGTCACAATCTCATGTTGGTTTGAAAGAACACTTCAAATGAGGTTGCACTGTAAAAAAAAAAAAAAATTACTCATTTGGGCATAATTTTAATATTCTTATTCCTGTACTTCTGCTGCATGATGTAGAGGTTGCAGAACAGAGGATGAAGTTCACAAAGGTTTGTTTTGTTTGGGTGATTTATTTGTTGGGTTTTTGTGGGTTTTTTTAAGAGTCTTAGGATTTTTTGTAAACACTATATTGATATACAAAACATTGCGTACACTTTATTCTTTGCTGTCTGCAGAGTATTAAATTCAGAAACAACACAAGATTAGATTTGTAAGATATTCATCAAATAGAAAGTCTCCAAGTATGATTTTAAATATTATAGTTTAGTATTTTGGCTGAAGTTCAAATCCTGAAGGAAAAAAATATTTTTTGAATAATACAGGTTCATTAAAATAATTTAAGAATTCATAAGAAGGCTCCCATATGAGGTGCCAGACTGATTCTAAACCTCATTGAATATCATGTCTCACAGAATTATGCAAATGCCAGTCAACTGTAGACTGAAGACTCATATCTGCAACTTCATTAAATATTACCACCAAGCATTTTTGGAGGGGAAAAAAAAAATCCAGTCTTCAATTAATGAAACTTTGGAATAGGCTTGCAAACTATCAATGGGATTATTGTAAAACATCTTCTATTCTCAGAATGCTTGCAAGAAATGAGAGAGCCTCCTTCTACTAAACTCTCTGAAATCCCAAGGCAGCACTCCTGTAAAGTCAGTGTAACATGCTTTCAGGAAAACTCAGCCCTGTCCTTATCTCTGCCACTGACTTATCTCTGTACATTGGACCTTTTATCGCTTTTAACTCATTACGCATGAGACTTTTCTGTGAAGGTTATTCTTCACTTCGTTTCTCAGACTACGTTATTTTCTCCTGTTTCCTCTTTTCTTGTACATTCTTTTCTTCATAGTGATGCGTATATCCCCATTCCCTTCTCTTTTCCATTATTTGCCTTATACCTGGTAACTCTCCAGAGCAAAGAACACCCATGACGGGACAGGGAATTAGCACAGAGGAGGCTGTAATGATGGGAATAAAGATTGCTCCATAAATGCAAGCAGTAAAAGATATTTGGCTTCTTATAAGACAAGCTGTTATGATAAGATGTGTAGAAATCCAGTGAAGTACCTGCACATTTTTGTGGGATATGTTGCCTTCTGTATGGAATTTATTTTCAGCATACATGATTGGGAGACTTTGAGTGATGGTAAAGAAATGCAAACATCCTTGACTTCAGTCTTTGGCTTAAGTTTAGATGGGAATATGAAAAATATGCAACACTAGCATTCACTTGTTCTCAGAACTGGATTGTTATCCTCAGGTGGATCATGAAACTGTACAACTCCAGTGTGCTCCACATAATGTGCAGAGTACAGGTTTTATGAATTGCAACTGCAGTGTCATCCTGCTGACTGCATTTCCTGCGCTTCCAAAAGGAATATGACAGAGGATGGACATAAAATTCAGATATACTTTTTTCCTTATGTATCTATGCCTTATTTTCCCTTTCATTAAAATCAAACTGTTAAATAAGTCAAACTCACAGCAGAAAGAAGCAGTCTGAGCAGAGATTTGATGAACAATCTATCACTTTATTAGAAGTACCTGTCTAACAAGTCACGAAAGAATGACAGATAGTGCTCCTGAAGCCATACAGAAAATTATAGAACTTGTTACCTGAGGCTTGAAGGTCTCCTTGCCTATCTGATATTTGCCCACTTCAGGGCCCTGACTAGAATTCTTGTTCCCTGACATACTTCTCAGTTCCCAGGCATGGCACCACCATCCTTCTCAGTGAATATAAACTCAAAAGCTCATGAACTGTAGAGTTTACTGTAGCGTTCAGTGTCAGGCAAGGAGCTGTTTCACATTCTCTGTTGAAATCCCTGCACTTTTTGAGGAGAGGTAGAGAGTGTTTGCTGTACTTAAATCACCATTAAAACCATACTTGTCAGGAAATGCTTGGTTCCATTGTACTGAATGCTTTCCAGTACCTTTACGCAGATACTTCCTTTTCTTTAAGGTTCAAAACTTTTCCATGAGATGTGGAAAAGTTAAGTAAAAGCAAACAAAAGTTATTATTTATATTACAATGATCATTAGCACTCCACACTTGACCAGATATCCATTTAGCCAACCACTTATAAACACATGATAACACTAAAAAATGTTAGCATTTAACTAGACAAAACACACAAAATACAGAGGGAAAGTTGTGGTGCAATGATTTGCCCAGTCCAGCAGAAAAAAATCAGGACCAAGACTAGAATTCCAGTCTGCTGGATTGTAGTCTGGCAACCTTGCCAGCAGTTCTGGTTTATAAGCAGCTTGGTATCTCCCCTTTACGATATTCAGATATTCAGATATTCAGAGGACATGCAACATGAACTGTTTGTTAACATCTTTTTCTTACCTGTTCAATAGAATTTCTAAAATTTTTCCTCCTACTGCACAAGTTTTGCAGAGACACTCTGGAGGTTATTATTTACAGAAGAAAAATAACAAAGATAAGAAACATGACCAAAAAAAAAGTAGAGAATTGGGCCCTAATTCACAAAGCTGCTCACATACTTCATTTCCATCAAAATCAATAAGGGTTAGAGGCTAAGTTAATGAGAGCTGGTGACTATATGGCTATAATATAGTAATGATTTTTGGCTACACTTAATAGTGAAAGGCATTTACATAAGCTCCTGAAGGCACCCAGGCTTCAGACTTTTCCTAAATAAATGTATTTTCTCAAAGGCAGTTTTTCCTTGTTGTTTAAAGGAGTTTAAGTTAACCTCCTACTTCTAGAATCTGGGAGGTTTAGTCTTCTAATGATTTTTTTTTTTTTTTTCTGGAGAGAGAAAAATTGTCTTTTGTGCACTTTTTAGGAAGGAAGCAGAATATGAATTCTGGCACTATGCTGCGTGCATCATATTTTCATGTTTCAGAATTATATCTAATTTTCTTGGCTTCCTCCCCAGATTGCTTTAATCATTATTCTTTTTCTTAACTACTTCTCTGATATGTGTGATTATGGTGGGTGCCTCTCAACAGCTAGCCTGAGGAAAAAAAACCATCTCACTGGTATCACAGGGTAGGCAAAGCTACTTCGTGGAGACAATGGCATAATATATTCTGGGACAGCTGGCTCTAATGCCAGCCTCAGATACATCAGGGTAGGTCAGGAATAATTACAGCACAATTACTGGTCAAAATCAGGACCATTCACTCTCAGTTCAGATTTTCTTTGAAATTGGTGTAATTTCACAAAAGTAAGTAGAAGCAGATCATTTTACTCTGCAATGAATTTCAGCTACCACCAGGAATGAGTTTTGAATCAATACAGGATAGATTTAATTCTTTATCAGCATAACAAAGTATTTTCCTAAGTTTCCCCTGAACGTCAATCCCAGAGAAGAAAGTGGAGTGACGCCCATGTACGCAGTTGCATACGCTAGAAGTCCAACAGGACTTGAACAAAGCCGCAAGGCGCTGCACATTGATTATATGTCAAGACATAATTTGTATTGACTGGAACAGCTGAGTTCTTGGTAGCTTTAAAAACATTTCTAGTATATAAACATTTACAAGTTTCTTTCATTTTTTTTTTGTAGCAAGGGAAAAATTTTAGGCATCTTCACTAAATACTGTTAATATTGATGTTACCAGTATTCTTGGATGTCCTGTTTCTCATAACTCTGTCCCATACTAGAGAATGTTGCAGCTTTGTTCGCAATTCAAATTCCCAGGGTAAATTATATAGACAAATCTTGGTGCCACAGTCCATTGAGTTTTAACTAATATTATTCTTTTTCCTTCAAGGACTTTAAGAGACTGACTTTCTGCATTGACTTGCATTATTTTTCTCCAACACATGAATAACTAATGTGGGTTGCTCTGGAGTATTTAAACTCTTTATTAAAGACATTTCCAAGTGTACATAATAATGTATCTTTCATGAGACAAACTTAGGTGATTTCAGCACTCTAAATAAACATTATAATGTAGTTCAAAATTGCACAATAAAAGTATAAATCTGCTTTTCCAAACACACTCCAAATTATAGCAATAATAGCAATTTAAAGTGTTTTCAATATCTAGCAGGCCTCAATATGGATACAGAGAAACAGACAAGTTTAGAGAACTGGTTGGGTCCTGTCTCCCTGTTTGGAGCTCATCTGTTAAGTGTAGCTCCCAAAGCCATGTCTGCTGTTGTCCAGACTGGAATTACTTTCCTGCCACAAATGACCGTGGACAATCCCCTTGTACTTCAGACTCCACTGAGTTATATGATTCTTTTTTTTCCTTCCCAAGTTGTTTTTGCCAATTCCACTTGACAATTTACTCAGTTCAAATTAACTGTGAAATAGATACAGAACAAAAAGGAGACTGATTTTCTAAGAAGAATGAGGAAAGGAAAAAGGGATTGTACGTGACAGGTACTGGCCATACTGCAGTTGCTGCTACAGGCATCATCAGTTAAAAGATGCTGTACTGTTTTCTAAATAAAACAGAACAGGAAAGCCAATCATTCCAAAGAGATCTGCAAAAAATTGGTTCTGCCTTTGAAGTCTGCTCAAGGTGGTGCTGGGAGAGACGCATTACCTCTAAATATTGGGTAATTACTTACTTTTAGAGGTAATATAACTGGATGAGAATTGCTGTGAATTCGGGTTATGTTTTTTTAAGCACCAAGGAGATACTCATTAAGACTCTCTGACAAATAATGAAAAGAAAATGTTGGTGCTTGTTAGAGGAAAATGATAAACATACCTCTTTTCATTCCTTTAATTATGCAAATAATGGGACTTTTCCCAGAACTTTAAAGAACTGTTTTAATAAAACCTGTCAATGAATATGGCTCCTGGAGACTGATTACCTTCAGATGATGGGACATAAGCTTCTTTACCATTTAAGTGTTTTGGAAAATTTTATCTGAAAGAACTGTCTTCCAAAGCAGATGACCCCCAGACATAGTTCCTATTTCCTCTAGCTGATGGTTCATTACTTCTTTGACCTAGCTTGTCTCAATGCTGACTGTGGAAGAAGGCTAGAATTATGTTATAATTAGGACTTAGAATTCACTCCTCTTCTGCAGTTTTGTAAAACAAGTGTACAGGAACAGACTGACAGTTACTGATGGGTAAAACGAGGTTGACAGATATAATGATGGCAGTAGTTCTTTCACAGAATAAATATGACAGAGGCCACTGAACTGCAATGCTTGCTGGCCTACGTGCAATGATATTGAGGAAGGCTTTGCTGGTAACATCACACTCTGCTGTATGTAAGCCTCAGTGTTATCTTTTTAATATCTTATGGCTATGAATAATAGCTTGGCTGCCCACAGATTTTTGTGGGAAAGGCAATAGCAGGTAAAAAAAAATCAGGCTGCTCGTTGATGTATTTAAACAGCAAAGTGGAATTATTAATTTAGAGTCAACGGTGTTCAGCCCTCAAATTCTCTGCTAGATGCAAAAGAAAAGTTTTGCTTAGCCACAGTTGTGATTTCAGTAGGTATTGGGTGATTTCAGTATACTGCCTGGTAAGGAAATTAATTCTAGCAACTGATGACCAGAAGGAAGCCTGGACCTTTATGACTTTTTGTATACAGCTTGTGAGCACTTCAATTAACAATTTCTAATTTTGGAGGAAGAGACCATACATTTTATATTGTACAGATGCTATTTTTGTCCCAGTATGGGCTCCAACATGGTAAAGATCCTTTTTTTGGGGGCTGCATTACTTGAGCAAAATCACATTTGACCATTTCTGCAACAGTTAATGGGTGTGGATAAAAGATTTTTGTCTTGATCCTAAGAAGTAATAATTTTAATGTTAGTTTTTAAGTGATCTTCTATTTGTTCTCCAATAATGGGCTTACCTGCATTTTTTTTTCAGTTTAAATGGAGCGCATGCTAGTGTTCCATATAGCTAAGTATTAGTGGAGCTACTTGTTTGCCAGATTATATCTGTGCTCCCCATTTGCTGTGTGAGCTAGTTGTGGTCTCTGCCAAAGAAACAGAGTTGGGAAATGTAGCATTGAAAGAACTGTAATTTTTCAGAGGAGACAATGCAGGTTCTTTTAACATTTACTGTGAAAAAAAATGACAAAAAGGCCAAACACCAACACCAAAACGTGATACGTTCCCAGTATCAGCTATGTTCTTTCTGAGCCCTGGGCAAATGCAAATGTTGTTCTGGAGCTTTCCCAGTGATGGCCTTTCCCTGTCTCTTCGCCTCATGAACTGTTATTACCACTCACATCTTCAATTATTCTTAGTATTGACCTTTCCGCAGTGCTCCCCAGAAGAAAAGCCCTACATCATTGCAATCATGGCATTAGTAATCAGGTAACTTGATAGTATTTGCACCACAAAGCAATTCCTTTCTTTAGTGGTGGACAGGCTCAGGACTAATTATATGCAAAAGAAAAGATGTAATATTTTTTTTTTCCTAAATGCAGAAAGGACAAAGTACCCTCCTTACATAGTAAGAGTATCATACATCACAGCATTTTTATACTATTTTGTCTATTTAGTGCATCAATTCATATATGTTGAAGGGCAAGCAATATAAAGAAGGTAATGGAAGCACTAATATGTACTGTCATTGATGCTTCAGGGGCAAATCTTGGCTGTAAGTTTAGTACTGACATTTTCCCTTTTTGAATGAAAACTCTGTTCCATGGTGAATTATTCTGGTTAGGGTCATGTTTCAATATACACAATCAGTGTGTATGAAAAATGATTGAAAGAAGGAGTAATTCTGAGATGAGAAAGTGCTAACACTGTATGGTAACGCTTATGGGAAATCTTTCCTTACTTTACTTCAGAAACTTTTCATGTAAGAGATTTCACAGTCCTCCAGTTACCCACTGCAGGGATTTGTTTTGTCAGCTTTATGACTGTTAATTTGGCCTACAGTAAGGCCTGGATTCCTCACCAGGGATCGGTGCTTCGTTGCAGTAGGCTTTGTACGTGCACACAATCAAAAAAAAATAACAAAACTCTGCTCTCAAGAGTTTACATTATTACAAAACCAGGCATCTATTACATTCAAAAAACATAAAAGGTGGAATAAAGGAAGAGATCTAAGCTCAGTACTTATCATGCTATCATATTTTTCTCACTTTCTTTCTTGGGAGAAAGAGCTCCTTTAGTATTATGTACTCCTTTCATATTATTTTTGACCAAATTTATTTACTTTTTTTTCATAGTTAAACTACTGTTCCAAGTAGTTGTTGATAAACCACCACAGCTTCTGATATCTTTGTAAAATGCCTTTCTCAATGAGAAGAAATAGAGAACATGGCTGAACCTACTCTACTCTGGAAAAGCTCTGAACAGAGAGTACAAGATGGGGCCAATTCTGTCCCTCTCTTACCTCCTGTCTCTTTACCTCTCTCCTACTCAACACACCAGAAGGGAGGTGGATGAGGAATTGTTGAGTGTGCTAGAAGAAGGGAAGTGAAGGGCATTTCCACAAAAGGGTGAGACTGGAGATCCAGAAATTCCCAGCAATCAATAATGATAAAAAGCAAACAGACATCCTATTTACCTCCATCAGTGACAGGACATGTGCTAAGTACAGCACGCACATGCTTGGGAGGGACAGAAAGGAGTGATTGCATTCTGTTGGTGGAACAATGGTTTCTTGGAGAGTAGAGAAGAACTTGTAGGAGTTAGAAAAAACACTTATTGGAAAAATAATGGAGGAGTTTGGAATAGAATTAAAAGAGGAACAGAAAAAAAGCAAAGGCAAAAGAGGATAAAAATAAATATTCAAAAATTAGGGTCAGAGAATATCCAAATTTATTATCAAAGTGAATGCCAAAATTAAACTAAAGAAACAGTAGTTGATTTTTCACAGGCAATTAAAAGGCTTTGAGTAATGAATAATACTCACATTACATATGTATGTAGACCTATAGCACCTATGTAACCAGAGAGTAGGGAAATCGAGAGGAACTCTGCTTAAAACCCATGATCAGCTTAAAGTACATTTTTCCCAGCCATACTTGCAATTTTGTGTAATTCTAGGCTTGTTAGGCACACATGCATGGCAGACAGATAAGGATGTGTAGGATAGATTACAGCTTTAGTAGACCAAACAACATTTTCTTTTACCTCTATTAGTGAGAAAAATATGTCTTCATCAGATGACCTCTCCATTCAGTTTTCTGCATGAAAACCATGTTTGATTCTTCCTACCAATCAGTTATCATTACTTATTGTTATATTGTTATGCACTGTTTTGAGCACTTTAAAAATGACATTCTTGGACCATATTTCTTAATTTTACTATAGAAGAACAAACATGTGCTCTCCATTTGGAGTCATTCACAGCTGGTGTTGAAGACCCAGTAAGGCCCACCCGGTATGCCCAGTGCTGGCATACTCAGGTATTTCCTTTTTGGTTTCAGTTACTAGCAGTGTTTAGCAGTTGCTTACCCTTCAAGGTCTCCTTACCTAAGCTGAAAGAGGCAACTACATGTGGAGTGAGATTTTGTTTTAGACTATTAAAAATGGTAATGATCATTGACATACTTCAATTAATGAAATTTACGCTGGCTAAAACCTTGTGATGAGGTGAGGTTGTTATGGTCCATAGTTGTGGAGAGACGCTAGCTGGTTATGTGGCAGTTGAATGAAGAGCGTGAAAGGAAAAGGCAGAGAACCCCCAACAACAGAAGGGATTTAAGAGGTTTGTATTTTCTCAATTTCCGACTGATAAGAAAAACTTAGCTGTTTTTGTCTATTGTTTGTTTTCTTGTTTTGATGATCAAAAGACAATTTTTGATAGAGGGGCTATGGCTTGTTTTTTATCTTAGTTAATAAAAATGCTTACAAATTTGGGGCATTTTTAGAAGATCTGTTTAATGTAAAATCATCATGAGTTGTCTAACTGGAGGAAAGGACAGAGAAATAAACACAATACAATCTGTCTGATCAGTAGATTTTTAAAAATTATTTTAATGATAAGTGAATTACTACAGCTTTTCCTAGTTGAAGTTCAAGTGATTGCAGCCTGTGCCTGACTGTCATAACCTTCAGAGGCACCTTTTATAGATCCAAACAAATGGTATATTCCAGTGTGGTTTAAACTTTCCTATTTTGTCTTTAGGAAATCACAACTGCTATACACCTGAGGAAAGGAGGAAGGGAATAGTTTTATTTGTGTTTCAGGAGAATAATATATTGACAAAGAGATTTAAAATGTAGGTCCTGGACTTGCAGCAGTATTTTGGGATTATGTTGTGCTGATTGCCTGAGACACAGTACTGGAAATGTAGGGTATAGAGAGAGGAAAGGGAGGTAGATTTTGTGAGGCCCTATGGAATCTACTTTCCTGGCTAGTTAACAAAGAGTACATCACGTAGATGTACTGCAATATATAGCATATATACTTGCCCTTATTTTAAGTAGTGTCCTGATTCCAGCTAGGATAGAGTTAACTTTCCCCTGAGCTGGGAGTGGAACTGGAGCTGGTGGCACCTGTGGCTGGGGGTCACAGCTGCGATAGCTTACACAAATTGGCCAAAGGGCTGTTCCATCCCATGGGATATCATGCTCAGTATATTAGTGAGGAGGGTGCTGAGGGGAGGCTCCTGTTACTCAGGAGGAAGCTGGGCATCAGGATCTACTGTGAGCTATGGTACTGTAAGTTATGTGCTTCAGTATTTTGCATTATTGGGTTTGGTTTGTTTGGTTTTTTTTCTATCTCTGGTTTGTTTGTTTTTTTTTTTTTTTCTCCTGTTATTCTATTAAACTTTTCTTTTATCTCAGTCCATGAGTTTTGCCTTCTTTTCTTTACCATTTCTCCTATCTGTCCTACTGGAGAGTAGGGGGAGTGAGTGAGAGACTGCATAGCTTGGTCCTGAGTGGGGCTAAACTGCGACAAGCAGTCATAAAGTTAAAAAACATCGAGAAAATGTCTGTGTGTATGGGTGGGTTCAATACAAGTGATCCTCATACCTGACACAACTGAGCAGAATTGCAGGCTGCTGAAGTCTGTGTTTGGCTTGAAGGGATAAAGTTAGGTATGTATTTATTATTATGGACTCCTCTCTGAGATACCTGCTTACCTTGGTGTATGGGAGTTCACTATATTGGCTTATATTATGGAGTCAGCCTGGGCTTTTTTGATCTGTAGTGAGCTTTACTCATGTAAGCTTTTCTGGAATTCATGTGGTAAATCATTGAGAAGACAGTTTGAGCATATTATTTACATCTGTAGACGTTAGTGGACAGCATACCACACCTTTGCAAACACTTGCATTTGAGAAAGTGAAAAGATATATTTATCTGCGTATATGGGATAAGCCTTACTGTTGTACAGATTGGATTTCAAATGGCTCCAACATGTGTCAGAGTACTACCCTCCCTGTTTTATGAGATGCACAGCATACAGCTGTCTTGGTTCCCTGGGGAGAGGATAAGCAGCTGAATTTCTTGTGGGTGCTGGTACACCTGTGCACAACGAAGTCATTGCTGCAACATTATTTGAAATTACTGAGATGTGGGGATTGTACAAGTGTTAGTGAAGAGTCTTTAATGCAAGGGAAGTAAGAAACCTGTATTTAAATTCCAGGTTAAGCAAAAAACTAAATGTGCACATGTACAGCTTTAGTCTCCATCAACTGGTTGAATGGTTATATGGAGAATTGTTATTTCAGGGCTGTTGTATGAACTAAAATTAGGAGGTTGGGTTTTGGATTTCTTTTTTTTTTTTTTCAGGATTTGAAGGTATTCCATCAAAAGTTTGTGTTCTGGGAGATGATCTCTGATAGAGGGGTCCTTTGATAGGAAACTAAATGTAATGTTGATCACATAAGGTATGAACTGAATTAAGTGCTTTTTGGAGAAAATGCCACTTCCCTCTTCAGTGGTGACTTATTACCACCATTACTATTAGTAGGTAGATGATATTTAAAATGAAATATGATGCTGCTTAATGTCACAGCAAATAACAACAAAAGATATATTTGTAATTAAATTAGCATATTGACTGATTGGATGAAATATGCATAACAATAAACCCTAGCAATAAATAACTTGAAATGCAATATTTTTCAAGGAGTTTTGGAGGTCCTTGTCTATTTTAGAGTAATCATATATAGTACAGTTTGGCATGCGTTGACTTTATTAATTTGCTTTCCAAGACATAAGTTTCCAAGGCTAATTGTGCCAGATGCCTTGCTGCAGTAAGCATCAAATAACCAACTATTATTAAAAGAGAAACTAAAGCATGATAAAATCAGTTTTCTTTTGTGCTTTTCATGGAAAATATATTAGGTGATAAAGCAAAACGTTTCAAGAAAAAAATACAATGCATTTCATTCAGAGTTCTGCATGGAGTTAGCCTGGCTGTTTGTTTCCTTGTGTCTCAACATGTTCACTTTGTTCATCTTGAATCTGGATTTTTCCACCTCTGTGAATATCAGTGTGTTATAGGATGGCCTGCCTCTAGCAGGATGCTATGGGCAGCAGAGGGCTGTGATCCTGGCTCCCAGGTGCTTCAAAATCAGCAGGGTCTGGGTGAACCGGTCACTCTTTTAATGTGCCACTCCACTAGAAACATTCCTGGTTGAAACTTCTCCTCTGACATCTTTTGGATCTAAGCACAGCCACTACAGGATGGGAAATTAACTACAGAACCGCCTATTTTCCCTCTATCACAGGACACCTTCTGCAGCCCTTTACTGGACATGGACATTCCAGGCTTCTGGTTTCAAATCTTTTGTGATCTCTCAGGAAAACAAGGCAGAGAGACTTAATCAGGGATTTTTTCCAAACCATAAAAACTTTTATTTTTGAAGAGAGAACTTCAGATTTCTGAAAACAGGAGTATTGAAGTATACGTTTCATTAATCTAGTTTATATTAGCACTTGAAATCTTTTACTTTTTTTTTTCTTTTTTTCCTGCAAGCATTCCTTTTTTTAAACTGATCATTACTAAGCTTCTAATTAGAGCCGCTTTTGTGCAGTATACTCTGTGCTGATGTGTGTTGGTCACTGCCTGTCATCATTCTTATCTTATGCTCTTTGAGTCAATATACAGTTAAGGCATCCTTGTGCTTTGCTGGGTCAGTACCAAGGCTGCAATCAGATCTCTTCAGTGAGTTTTCAGACGCTGCTTCAGGTCAAGTGGCTGTTACAGTAGACTTGTCTGGAGCAAAATTGTACGCATCTCAAAAATATGTTATGAGTCAGTTTGAGGACTGTGTAGACACACGCTATTCTACCATACTCTGCCTGCACAAGCTTTTCTGGTCTGAAACGTCCTCTGTCTTTCAAAAGCTACCAAATGTATATCCACAGTTTATTGGTGCGTGGGTAAAAGGATGAGAAAACACTTGTCATTGTGCATATTGTACGCTTTCGTTATCTGCTTAAGGTTAGGTATATGTGGTCTTGGCAGGCAGGTGTGGGATAGACATAATGGACTCTGCTGGTGCTCCAGTACGTCTTGAATTCATGTAGATGTGTTTGCCTAGCCCAGACCTAGCACTATGCTAATAAATTCTGCTGAGACACAGTCTATCAGTTCAGGCTTAATTATGTGCTAATACAGTTACCTGCCGAAGGGCTATGCAGGCAGGCATAAGTCACTCTATCCCCCTCGACTTTTCTTTTAGCAGCGTTAGGACTTGGGTAATTCACAGGCAGAGAGTCTTGAGCATTTCAGGGTTGCTGGTTTTGGTTTGGATTTTTTTTTTTTATAATAACATTATGAGTGTTCTTATAAAAATTATAATCCATTTGACTCTCTGGTGAATAGAGATGCTTGTACTTTCTGTTTCTGTGGAGATGGGCATGGCTGGGGAAAGACAATTTGCTCCTGCGTTTAGATGTGATGAAGTTCCTGGCTGTTTTTGATGCTTAGTGTGAAACTGTTCAAGATTGCTTAATTTCTATAACTAATTTCTACAACTCCCTTTATAAGCTTAAGGTACTTCCCAGAGAAGTTAAAAGGCTTAACTGTGAAAGTGTTCTGAAGGGCAGTTTGTGTTCAAAATACAGCATCATTCCTTGTATTTTATCCAGTCCTAGCTCTTTATCTTTGTCAGAAACCACTGGTTGGGTCAACAAAGTGCGTGCTCTGTTGTTAGTAGCATGGTATTTCACACTGCTTCTGTACTTTGTCCTTGTCCCTGTCCCAGTGTAGAGTGACCAGAGCGGAGATGCTGCCCTCATGAATGTCAGCAGGAGTTTATTTTAATAAGATACCACTTATCTTCTAATTTGTCGTGCGATGATACTAGCAACAAAGAACAAAATAACTTCATTCATTACAATGTGTGTAAGTGAATGAGCTGGGATTACCAACCTGGATGCAGTTTCTAGGGTGAAGTATGGGGCTGGCATAGCAGGGGCCCATGAAGCAGCATGTTTTGGAACAAATTTCCTCCATTAAATGAAAAAAAAAAAGCCCCTAGGATATTTTTCATAGACCTGTACTGATTTGTCGGCTGTCTGTGGAGGTACCACAGTGTTGGTATAAATGGCTTAATTTTCAAGCCTTTCTCCAGAGTTAGTGCTCCTGAGCATCTAAGCATGGTCTATAGCTGCAGTTACTAAATCCAAGCCTAATTTGAGCAATTGATACCTGACTCCTAGGCTTGTCTCATCACAGTAGAAATACGTTGAGGAAACTCCTGATTTCTTGGTGTATATTTTTGTAGCGTATTGCAGCGTTACTGTGCAGTGGTATAATAACATATTCAAAACTGAGAACATAAGGTTCCTCAAATTACTAACAGAGACAGACTTGCACTGAGAAAACTTAACCTTCAGTAGAGGAATGAAGGGGAAGAAAAACATCAAAGGTTATTCTGGACATAACCAGTTAAGATGTGCTGCCTAACTAGACCTGTTTTCATGTTCTTTATTTCCTGTGCTGCCCAATTTAGATTTCCAAGGCCAACCAAATGTCTGACTCTTGCTGAGCATTTAATGACCTGAGAGGTCTTCAGTCTACACTAATTATTCCGAGTTTGAAACTGTATTAATTTTTACCTTTCTATTGTGTTTTTTAGGCTGCCTGTTTGAGGATGACCTTTGCAAATCTTTTGAAATCTGTGTAAATGGTAAGTCTTGAATGCTTTTTTTTTTTTTGCTGACTACTCTGTCCTCTGCTGTGTATTTTCTAAGAAGCTTATTCAATAAGCCATATGATTGAGAAGGAGAGGAAATAGGGGAAAAAACAGTACCAGATACAACTATTCTGGTCAGAAGTTCAGGGTAAATTCTATTAGATTTTAAAAATATAGAAATATTCTCTCAACCTTGAACAACATCATCTCCTTTTATAAGAAATAGGTTGTCATTAAATTAAACACACTGAACTATGCTAAAACTATTTTGTCTTAATATAGGGTGAAAATAACTTCTGCTATTTTCAGGTTGTTCAGCTTTTTAGGGGATGCTGTTGAGTAATTGTCAGTCTCCTTTTGAAAAAAAAAAAAAGCTTGTTATTTATTATGATAAGAAAGAAGGTCTCAAAGAAAGACTACCATTGTTCTTGACTATGCTGATTCCTTTTTCTGTGATTTTGCTTGAACTATGCAAAAGCAGCTTTCTTCTGCTCTCCTTCAGAATTTCCTTTCAGTAAATCAAAAAAGCCAACACAAACGTATCAATTAGTCTAATGGAATAGCAGGAATTACTTTGAGAATAGTCAAATATTGTTAATGTGCTATATGAAATCACTTCAGTCCTAGTGAAGGACAGATCATATTTAGAGAGAGATCTTTTGAAGCAGTTACTGTTGTAAAATATGTAAAATTCTAATTAGGGATTTTTAAAAAATTAAGTATTATGTATGAATTTTCTCTTTGTGAATATATAACCTAAAGAAGTAGTTTTTTCTTTCATTGAATGAGGGAGCCAACAATATAGATCTGTTAATAGATGAACTTTATTAATATCCTAATTTAACAAACATTTATGATGAAATGAGATTAAATTCCCAATATTGTTGAACATCAGACAAATGCATGCAGGAATAAAAGACAAATATGATTGAGGAGTTAAGAGGAATTAAAATAGGTTAGAAACAATGCCTTTATTAACATCAATTATAGTGTAAAATTGTTATTTGAAGTTGTTCCCAGAATATGCAAGAAGTCTGCATTAACAATTTCCATGACTGACACAGGAAGGGTAGTGGCAGTTTTCTACAGTGGTGCATTTTGCTGACTACCTATGATCTTCAGTGCCTGGCTGTAGTCTCCCCCAATGGAAGTATCTTTCATTGGGTTTTATGATAGACCACTGTTATATCTGGCAGACGCTGTATAATGGGAGTTTATGTGACAGGTGATAGTAAAGAAATGTGTATACTTTAACTGACAGCTAAAAAAAAATCTTCAATAAAGGTGTTGCTCTAAAGGTTACTTCATAGATTCTTGCTCTACCTGTTTTCTTAATTGAAGATGCAATTTTTAAAAACTCAGCGTTAGACTTTCATTAGAGTGCAAAATTAAGCTATGGAAACTGTACCTTTGAGTTCAGAAAGGACCTCTTCTGTAGATCCGCTCTTAGTTCGGTGTAACTGTAAAGGTCAGCAATGAATAAGCCAGTTGATCAATGATATTTCTTAATGGCTGCTCTTAATTAAAAAATACTGGCAGGGATTCTGGCAACACGTTTAAGGTCACTGCAAAGTATTTAATTTTTTTTTTTGCCTTAGCAGGGCAGATGTTGTCTAGAGTGGACTTTAAATGCTGTCCTTGATGCAAGGAAAAATATGTAATATTTGAGAAAATTTGAGAATATTTGGAAGATCATACTTTGAAGTACTATGAGAGCATCAGGATTTACTTCTTATATGTACTAGAAAAGAAGGTGGCCGCTTGCTTCTGAGCAGTCTTTCCCTTTTTTCCTGTCCAAACTGCTTCTAGTTCAATTGTATCTCAAGTTCTTCAGAAATCCTGATATATTAAAATCTGAGTGCTTTGCTAGATTGAAAGCTCAGGAACTTAAGTCTGTAAAGGTCGCTCTGCTCCTGAGCAGAGCTTACTTTGTGTATTGCAAGGTCATGGAAAGGTTGACTTCCTTTGTTGTCACACAAGTGCATATTTCTGAAGTACAGTGTGAATGTGTGCTACCCACTTTTGGGTAGCATCTTTGAAGCATTTGTGATCTGCGGATCAGAGTCTGACTCCTGCAGGAAGGCTGGTAATTTTGATCGTTCATTTGGCTTCCAGCAAAGGGAACTGAATGGACCACATCTTAAAAAATAAAACTGGGTTTGCCTATTAAAGACAAGTCACAGTATTTGCTGTCTTATGTCATGTCATCAACTGGAGACTTCATGTACTTGTGCATCAGACTTGTAAAACGATAACCAAAACACCAATAAGGAAGCTGTTTCAAAACTTTAAAAAATAATATTATTCTTTCCTTTTGCTTTTATTTTGAAGAAGACATTAAGTGCCTGAAAGAATTTTATAAATGTTCAGTCGTATGAATAAAAAAGGGATGTTAAAAGAAATTTATTTTATTGTTAAAAGTAATGTAATCCAGTTGTAAGATCTGATCTAAACAGCGTAACTGTATCAGTTGCATCACTTACATCTGTTTAGGTCATATGCCATTTTTGCAGGGCAAAGAACCTGGTGTAATAATGAGTGTTGACTTTTCTGCTGCTTTCCCTCATCATATAAAGGTCTCTTTTGGCTTCAGTGATGGGTTCTTGCTTATGTTTGTTTAATAGCTCCAGCAGCAGTCATGCAATATTAATTTATTTCTATAAACCTTTTATCAGTTTCCTGAGCTGCACTGACTCATCAAGTGGTTAAAAAGGAACACATTGTTTCATGTTTATTTTAATAACACAAGCATAAGCCTGGCAAAAAGACAGAGTTAGTTTTCCGGGACTCCTCCTTTGCAAAGCCAGAACTTTGTGGGGTAAAGTGGCTTAGGTGGCACTTCTTTCACTTCCGGTACCTCTGTTTTGCACTTGGAGGAACTTGATATTTTCACCCATCTAAAATACTTGAAGCTTGAAAGTCTGCAGCTGAAAAACTTGATATGAAAGGTGGATATGAGCTGCAGACCCTAACAGAAAATAACAGAAAATAATCTGGCATTCTATAAGCTTGGAAATTTTTGCTCCCCGGTAAGTGCTGATAAGCTGCTACGGATGCCAAAGGAAGCAAATAACAGTATCTTAATTAAACAAGATATAGGGAAGGGAAAATAATAATATAAGGAATAGAACTTGAAACGGGAGTACGTGTAGTGACACAACTGTGGTGTGAATGCCATACTCCTCTTTAATGTTCACATACCCATGTCTGGGTCAGAAGTTGAAGCAAATGAGTGTGCCTGTGTGTATTTTTATTTTCTTAACCATTTTGCCTAGAATGTGTTTATATGAAAAAGAAGCATCAAGAAGGAATTTTTAGATTATCTCTGAGACAGAGATCCTTCACTTATCCTTGAACACTCCTCGTATTTGTATACTAAACCTAGTACAGTTGGATAAGCGGGAATAAGTCATGTTGTGTTTTGCACCTTAAGTGATAAGTAAAACAGTTCGTGTAAAAAAAAAAAAAAAATCAGCTCACATAGTTTCCTCAATGGAAGGTTTAAACAAACTGGCTCCTGAAAGCAGCAAAGACTCATTCTTATCCTTTCTGATGAAATCATGCTATTGAATTCTGGTAGTGTCACTGGGAAAGACACCATGTGGCATAGATAAAAGCATTCATTTCAAAATAACCATCCCTTATTGTCCTCCTTCCTCCCTTTATTAAACTGTTTGAATTGCTCATTTGGGAGGATGGCATTTTTTCCTTTAGGTTTAATCTCCAGATATTTTGCTTCAGAAAGAAGCTTTGTGCTGTGTTTTATCCATGTGTGGATACCATGATATCTTTGGTTCTTATCAACAGAGCCTTTATAAATCAGGGCAGTTTTATTTATGAAAGATGTTGTGGCTGCAAGCCTCCTTCCTGCATGAAATCATAACAAGGTTCACGCAGACGAGATCAGATTGAAGAAAACGGCTCTGTGAGGCCAACCACAAAAGTTAATTAAATACAGTCATTGGTGCAGTGTGCATCATTAACTCAAGCCTCACTGACAGCCACTAAACCTCTCCTAGGAAGACATGCTCTGATGTCTGGTGTTTGACGATGCTGTGCTGCTGAAAGGCTGCCTAAACAGCTATGCACAGCTGAATCAATATTGCTTTATGTCTGTAAGTGGCACTTGTTAGGAGGGACTTAGCGCAGTGTGTCAAAGGCATCCAAGCGTTGCAGTACAAAGTCATGAGCCTTTCCAAGTTTGGCTGTCTCCAGATAGTTTAGAATATTAATGTACTTTCTTCCTCAGCTACAGAGCTCCTTGAACATTTGGAATATAAGTGATTGCATGTGCTGGTGATGAGCCATAAATGGTAAACATGTGCTGCAGATGATAAGGGAGAGGTGTCAGAATCCCTGAAATGGTTTCTTGAACTTAATGTGTTACACTTCGAGGTTTTCCAGATCATTACCTAGTAGGATGGAATTAGAGGGAGATGCACCTCAGCATTGTTTAGCGAACAGATGTCTGCAGCTACATCTGCATTGGCAAGGCGCTGCTCTTACAAAATGTATTAAAAACTCTGTCAAATCTGTGCCTAAGCTTTCCAAAGCTTTTCAGTAAGAATCAGTGTTTATTTTAAGTGAAGTTGGACTTCCTAGGCTAACACCAAGCGGAACCTCTGTATACCGTTGTTTTACTGTATATACAGAAACTTATATGCTTTCCAAGGATGTGGGAATTCTATACAAGTAACTGAATTCCTAATACTATCCTGTAAGGTAAACCTGATGTTGTAATTTCTAACCTGAATTCTGAAGTAAATGGGAATATATGTATGTTCAGAGTAAAAAAAAATCAACCAATTATTTAAATACAAGGATTTCCTTTCAATGGTTCTTCCATACCAGTTCAAGGAGATGAAATTTTTTGTCAGAGACTTAATTTTTTAAAAAATATGCTTTGAATAATTATGGCAGAATCTGGTATGATACCAGAGGGAGAGGGAGAAAATTTTAAAATCTACCATTGTATCATGGTATTCTGAAAACCCACATCTTTAGAAGTATTTACATAGTTCATTTAACTGAAATCAAGGGTGAGTTACCACCTAAATATTGAGAATCTGTGGCTGTGAGGATGGATGCCTTACTTAAGACGAGTTCATACACATCTTTTTGAAAGATTTCTGTGTTTGTGTCTGGAAGTAAATACAAACTCTGAAATTTGCTCACTTTTTTTTTTTTCCTTGCACTTGTTCCCCATTAGGTTATGTGACAGTCATGTAATAGGAGCAAGTCAATGATATGGAGTTTGGGAAGGGAGTTCCCCATAGCCTGCGTGTTCTCTCTCCCCTAACAGCTCTCACTTCTCCTTGTCCTGTGAAGCTCTAAGAAACACCTGTATTAATGACAGTGTCAGGCCTCCTCAGGATTAATGAGTGGAAGAGAAGTTGCAATGCATAACTAGGAGTATGAATGGTGATAATACAATGACAGGAGATGGTGACTGTAGAAATTTCAGGGTTTCTCAGCTTTACTCCACCCAACCAGGCTGCTGCTTTGTGAATAAATTGTACCATCTCCATTTCTAAACGAGTAGGTTATTGAGTATACACAGCCCAGTGTTCACCGACAAGAACACTTTCAACATTGATGCTGAATGTTTCTGAGCTATTTGAGGTAAAAGCATGGTGAAAAAAATAAATAACATTCTAGTTTTCACATGAGGTTAAAAATGTGAGGGCAGTTATGACTTTATTTGCTTTACCTTGCAATAGTGTGTGGTGCTGTGTTTTCTCTTTGAAGAAAAGGCTCATCTATCTTCCAAACTGCCTATTTGTGTCTTGTTTTTGTCTCAGAATGGTGTTAAAATAGCTACCTGTGTGACAGTGGGGTAGAAGTGTCTAGTATAACTGGCATTAAAACTAGAATAGTGATCAAAGGTGAAGTTACCATTTTCTCCTCAGGAACGGTCACTTAGTGTGATAACCCAACTATGGTTATCCACCATCATAAGTGTCACTAAAAGCTTTATTGTGGGGGTTTTTTTTTGTGCTGAGAATCTCAAGTTGTAGCTCCTGCAGGGCACAAAACCATCACTCAGACTTCACCGGCAGCCTGCTGTCCAGCGCCAAGTGAGAGGTGAGTATGTACAACCATAAATCTACCGCCGGCCATAGGTAATATAAAAGGTAATCCTTTGTATTCTGTGTCCTGTGCTAGTAAATAAGTCTTGGTGCTGCTGAGTGTTGCACAGACCTCCTTTTTCTTCCAGCTCAGGCAAGAATGCTGCTGTGTTGTAATATTGACACTTTCTGTCCTAGTGTTGTGACTTATGGTAGTGTATTTTCTTGCTCCAAATATCAGTGTTCAGTTTCATAGAACCAGGGCAAGCATTGCCAGTGAAACTGTTTAATCAGTGTATGCTTGAGTGATTTATTTATTTATTTATTTATTTGGGGGGGGGGAGAGATTTTGGTGTTTGATTCAAGATGTTTGCTTGCAAGACTCCACCTCCCCACCCGTAGTTTGAGGTGGCGAAGGGGTTAGATAATCAAAGAATAAATGTTGATATCTCCCTCTCTGTCTGTTACCCCAAACTATGTATTTGCACTGATAGTGTGAATGAGTATCCAAAATCTAATGTAACGACCTGATTTTAAGCAGGATTGAAGTTCTGGAATTTTTGTATTTCCTGGGGTTTTTTTTTGGGGAAAATATTCAGTACTTATCCATCAAATACTTGAGTTAATACGAAGTCTTCACTCTTACAATACGTGTCTGTGTGTTTATTACAAAAAACAGGCAAATCCTATTTGTCTGCTTTTTGGAACTTGTGCTAGGCAGGATACATACAATTTAGAGTAACTTAGAAAGACGTATGTCACACTAGCATATTAAAATTTTCGTGAAAATACATTTGGGTATTTGAGATACTGTCTGTATCATGTGTATCATGTATCTTAGTGTGTGGTGGACCCTTTCACTAACTCTTTTTTGGATAAGCTATTTAGCAGCTATTGGCACATCTGTTGGACATGCTCAGAGATGTTCCCTATTTTATTATACTAAAAAAAAAAAAGGTAATTGTAGTATTTGCGAGACCATGGAAAAGTACAGCCTATTTGAAAAAAGACATTAGGGATTCTCAGCAAAATTGTGCATGATGAATCATGAAACACAAGAGCCTGAAAAGGACAGCATGGTCTGTAGAAAGGAGGAGAGCACCAAAAGATAATGTCCTGGCAACAAGGTGAAAGCAAATGAATCCTAGTTTGAGGTGACACTGCAACATCAAACTGATGAAAATCCGTCATACTTTTTCCCTTCCGCGTGTTAAGGGACATTTGGAAGTGTTATGGTTTGTTTAATGATTAAGGTGTTTGTGTTCTGGCTTTTGAAAAACCAGATTAACAGGCAGGTTTGTATTTTTTTTTATTTTGTTTTTTTTTTTTTTTTTAATTTTGCAGCTTCGCTAAAAAACTTCAAACCTACATAAATGTATTTATGAACAGAGAATAGTAAGAAAAATTGTCAAAACAAAGGAGATGTGAAACCAGTGAGTTGGCAGTGACATTACACAGTTGTATAGTTATTATTGGGCAACTCCAGATTTGAATGAGATTAATTTTTCTTGTTCTGGAGTTAAACGAATATCTTCTACTTAGCTTGTTGATTACTCAGTGTCTAATTCCAAAAATGAAGTGCATAACCCTGGATATACCTGCTTATTGTGGACTTTACCTAACCTCTGTTAAATGTGAAACTGACTTTTGCCTTTGTTCTCCTGAATATCAGTAAGTGAATACTGTCTCAGTGCAGGAGTGGTTAACTGGGTCAATCAGATTAATTATTACTATTAATCATCAAGGTAGTTTGGTAATTAACAGACGCATTGACAGGAGAGTCTAAAAGAGGATAGAGTAGAAAACTTTGAATGTGTTTCGTGCCTGAGAAAATGGTATGCCTTTTAAATAATTATCCTGCTTGTATCTTTCTTCTTGAAAACTTCAGTAATCCTGTCTATTAGTACAAATGTTTAAAATATGGGATAATAAATCAGACTATATATTTGCAAGCTGTACCAATTTTACAAGGCCACTAATGAATGACTCTTGACTACTCTGTTTTCTTGCGTGTGGCAGGCAAAGCTGTGGACTTTTAAAATGTCTCCTGAATAAGATCCTTTTGGATATTTCTTTACAAGTACAAGATTCGCTGAGCTTAAGATGACATACTTTTTATTATTTTTTTTTTTTTAAAAGTTCTGTCAAAAATCCTTTTCCCTGTTTGCTGGCCAGACTGCACAGTGATTGACTGCTGCTGCATTACTGTAGTTATTTAATGAACACCCTTTTGCTGCAGACTTCGTAGCATTTGACAAGCACTAATAGATTTTTGACTGTCAGCCTACCTTTAGACAGTAAACACAATAGAAAAAGAAAGTTATTCATGGTTTGCAGGAGGGAATGTTGTGGTCCTGGTTACGTAACTTCCCAAATATGAGAGAAATGAGCAGCAAAACCTTATGACCTGGATCACCTGAAAGCATATCTGCCTCAGCAGAGCAAAACTCTGATTACAGTTTCTGCAAGACATAGTGAATTTTTTTGTCTGAAGGTAGCTTGTGTGTGAAAATTATATTCAATAATAAATAACATCCATGACATGTCATGTAAGAAGCTGAGGAGGAGGGAATTACTTTAATCTATAATACTGGATATATGAGATGCAAGTTCATATGCACATGAAAAACACAGATGTATAATATATGAAAATAACTTTCAATGACTGTGATTGTTCTGAATAGAAAAACTAAATAGATACATTTGCTTTTATTTTTTTAATTTTTAAATAAAGAATGTAGAAGTTTTAGCCCAAGTTTGTATCTGTTACTGGAGTCCTTATTTTGGACTAGATTTGGTCCAAAGTAAAACATTCATCCAAAGAGAGCTAGAAAATATATACCTTCTCTTTATTCTAATGCTTAGAATAAATGCTTTGTAATAAAGAACAGTGACAGGCTTTTTTGTTCTATGTCCCCATTTAATAAATAAGAACAAACTGAAAGTGAACTAATAGCAGTACTGCTGATTAACAGGTAAAGACCTGTTAATGAACAGTCATTCTCCATTATAAGCTGTTCAAAGCCTTTAATTTAAACAGAGTTTTCTTTCCTGCCCTACAACCTCCATGGCAACAGCAACAAAAGTTGCTCTAGACATAGACAGAACAATACATGTATTTTATGGTCCTAAACTATTTATTGTAATTTAGTCCTTTACTTAAACAGCTTTGGCTACTGCTCTGCATAAGTTGAGATATATTTGGTTGCTTTTGCTATTGTGTCACCTTGTTCCTCTATTGGCCCTAAGGCAGTATCAGCATGATTTAAGAAGGTTGGTAACAGCAGTGGATGTTAAGGGAGAGTGAGGGAATATAACACTTAGTATTTGGAGTCTAAACTCTTCAAGGAAAGATGTCTGTCAGAAGGAAAATGGTTTTGGTTTTTGTCGTAGTTCAGCCCTGATCAGGACCAGACTACGCAGTCTGTCTCTTGCTCCCCCCACCCTCCGAGAGAATAGGAGGAGATGATATAAGAAAAAACAGCTCAAGGTTTGAGATAAGGACGGGGAGAAATCCTTAAAGTTACCGTCACGGGCAAAACAGACTCGACTTGGGGAAAACTATTCATTTATTTCTAAAATTAGCAGGAGAATGAGACAGGGAACAAGATAACCTCCCCCCACCCCTCCCTCTTCCCGGGCTTAACATTATCTCTACTACCTTCCCCTCCCGAGCAGCACGGGGGGGGGGAAGAGGGAATGGGGGTCGCGGTCAGTTCATCACACGTTATTTTATGCCGCTGTATCATCGTCGGGGGAAGAACTCCTCGCATTCCTCCTCTGCTCCAGCGTGGGGTCCCTCCCACGGGCCACAGTCCTTTGTGGAACTGCTCCGGCCTGGGTCATCTCTTCCACGGGTGCAGTCCCTCTAGAACAGCTGCCCCAGCAGGCCCTCCACAGACCACAGCCTCCTTCAGGCCTCCACCTGCTCTGGCGTGGGGTCCTCCACGGGCTGCAGGTGGATCTCTGCCCCTCTGTGGACCTCCATGGGCTGCAGGGGGACAACCCGCTCCACCATGGTCTTCACCACGAGTTGCAGAGGAATCTTGGCCAGGAGCCATATTACTCCTCCCCCTCCTTCTTCACTGACCTTGGCGTCTGCAGCCGTTCCTCACAACAGGCTGGCAGACGTCTCTCAGGATCCTTTTTACATCTTATTCACGTCTCATCTCCTCTCCACTTCTTGCAGCCGGGCCGGGCCGAGTTGGGCCCAGTCGGCTGCCCGGCGGGAGGCCAGAGGGTGAGGCCTGCAAGGCCCACAAGGCTCACGCCTCCCCCTCTCTGCCCCCCGCTCAGCTGCTTCACATCTTCTCCTCCTCTTTTTCCTGTTTTCCCCTACTTAAATACGTTATCGCAGAGGCGTTATCACGGGACATTCTGCTACCAATTGGCTCGGCCTTGGCCAGCAGCAGGTCCGCCCTAGGCCCGGCCGAGTCCACTGAACAAAGGGGAGCGACTTCTAGCAGTTTCCTACAGAAGCTACCACCTTAGGCCCCCCCTCACTAACAAAACCAGAACAGTTTTTAGTGTAATACAGCAAAAGTTTGGGTTAATATTGAATTTGCAATATTATGATAAGGTTGAAAATGTGTACCTAACTTATTCTATTTAATCTTAGCCCTTTTAAGATTATGTTTAGTCTTTTAACTGCATTATCTCACTCACTCTTTCACAGATTAGACTGTGCCATTGTAGTTTCTTACTGGAAGTAGCAGGGCAGGTATGACTGTGAACAGTTGCACATTATGCAATTTTTCAATGGCAAGAATGTCTTTTGTTAGCTGTCTCTACCTGTTTCTGAGCTGTAATTGAGTCTTGCTCTATGGTGAACTCTATAATAGTTGAGATGGGTATATTATCCAACCAGAAACTATATAATATGCTGGTGGGGGCAAAAAAAAAAGGATAGAATTGAGAACTAATGAGATCTTCCTTCAGATTCTTTTTTTTCTTTGCCCTTTAGGTCCTCTCTTTTGACTCTACATCATGCTGCTGTATCTCTATTCCAGTGAATTTCAAAGAAAGAAAGTATTAAGAGTGGATTGACAGTTAGATGAATGGACACTTGGATGGTATGACTGCCAATAGTTTCATAGCTTGTTGGATACTTACAGAAAACAACCTGCAATACCCAATCACAGTGGAAGCAGTTTAAGCAGATTGTGGGTTTCCAAAATTAAATCAATTTGTTTCCGTTGGAGGTGGAGTGGTTTTTGGGGGTGGGGTGGTGCTCTTTGGTTTGATTTTAAATTTTAATTCATTTCTAGCTTTACAAGAAACTTGACTCTCTTTATCTTCATTGTGATATCAAAGAAAACCCCAAACCTTTCCAAATTATAATGGTCTCCTGTTAGTCTTCTGGTTTCATCGCTTTCTAGGATACTGTTTCATTTCCATTCAATGTTTAACTTCCAAGTCTGAGATGTAAAGATTTACTAGATTTCTAAAATTGCTGAAATTAAATCAGTTGCTGTTTTAAATTGGGTCACTGCTGTTGTCTTGAAAGCCCAAGCTGTAGTCTTTCTGCTTCTCCAGTTAGAGCTCACCCATACAAACACTTGAGCCAGAAATCATTATAACTGAAGAAATGAAAACCTGTGAATGAAGTTTGGGCAGAAAAGAATCCCTGCTTCAGCACTGTTTCACTAGAGGGTGGAGTGGTCAGTGGCAAAGGGTTGATGGGCATGCTTAAGATTGCAACACAAAGTATAAATCCATGTTCACCAAAAAGGTAGTCAGCCACTCAATACCCACTTTGCTTCCCTAGGTCTAATGCATTGCCAATTAGAAGCTACTCCTTCTTGCTGGGCTTTATTTCAAACTATCTAAAAGGAGATTTATACTAGCCCATAAAAGTGTGGTGATTATTTTTTTTCTTATTTTTTTTTAAATTGAATTAGGTCACTTGGTAAAATTACTTTGTTATTTTATGAAATATTACTCTTCACAAATAATGTCAAAAAAGATTTACAGATTTCAATGTATTTTGTTAACATGGTCATTTAAAATAAGTTATGACTGGAATAGAGGTTAACAATATATTTTAGAAGGGAAGCATCTGTAGCTTCAAAAAGGTTATTCCACCTAAAAAATCTGTAGAAAGAAACAGTCTACCACAAATAATCCTTTTTCTATTCCCAGACATCTCTTGGCCAACACACATTGACTAAAACACTAAGTTCTGGAGATGCAATACTTTCTCAGGGCTGCAATGGCTTGTGAAGTTAATATGATGGTTCCTTCTGGCTTTGCTCAAACAAGCATCCCACAAATGCAGATCAGCTTGCTCAAATGATACCTTATGATTTCTCCACAGTTATGACAAGAATGACTACATTATTTCATAATAAACCACAGGAAATGATAGTTCAGAATTCTAGGGCTAAGGGGTTTTATAATACATTTCATTTGCATACAGCAGTATGTGAGTAAATATTTTCCTTTTTTAATATGAAAGTCTCTACATTAGATGAAAATGGGAAATGGGCATTTGTTAATTAAGCAGCAGTAAGTGCAAATTTCAGTGTCGTTACAAGCTGCCTTTTTAGAAACCATGACAATGACATTAAGCATTTGCTAAACAAAATCTGCTCCTGTACGTCATGCAGTTTGCATCCTGTTTACTATTAAGAAGTTGTTGGCGCAGGCAGAAGGCACTTTGTTAAAAACAATAAATAAACAGAATTTTCTTGGTCTGAAATCAGCTGTATTCAGAAGTGTAGGTTTAGAGGGAAGAAGAAGAAGAGGTATGAAGTTTTCTTTCTATCTATTTGTGCCTATTTTTTTTTTAATGAGCTGCTGCTTGTAAATCAGCTATTAAAATTTTATGAAACTGCAGCTCTCCTTGTTATGTGAACTTGCATCTTCAAGCAGAGAAACTCTTTCTAACTACATGAAAATACAAATATGTTACATCCTCAGAAGGAAGGCTTACAAGGAGCCATTTATAAAGGACTCCTGCAGGAAGTGGGGGACTCTGGTTTTGAGTCCCTGTCTGCCTCACAGAGGTGGAAATGTTAGTTCTTGCTCCCATAAGAGCAACCTGGGATAATCTCCTTATGGCAGCTGGTTGCCTTGCGGTAACATGGGGAGGAATCATGCAGCTAGGGGAAGAATAGGAAGGAGTTTGATCCTGCTGCATGGAGTTTGGGATGTTTGCTTGGATGTCAGTACATATACTACAGAGAAAGATTTTGCATTTAAAAAAAAATTCAGAGATAATACAAAATCCCCTGATGTTGAAAATTGTACATAAGTAATTGACTATGAACAGCCTCTTGTTTTCCAAGTGCTACAAAACTTAGTCCCATCCTCAGGTCATATCCCCTAGGCTGCTCTTGATGGTGTTTCAACTATGCGGGAATTGCTTTGTACTCTGTGAACTCCAAGCTGACTTATTTTTTTTTCTGGGAAAAAATTGCACATTACAGCTATATAATAAATGACACTCTAAAACCACTACATTAAAGGAGAAAAAATGCAAACAATATGGGGAAACTGATCTATCTGTTGTATAGAAAGATGATTATGATGATATGTGAGGTTTTCTTGGTGAAAGATACAAGTTAATGCAGGTCATTGATTTTAAAAAACACTATCTTTTGCTAGGCTGTAGGCAGCCTAACATACTCGCAGAGGACCAGAGCCATATGTCACTGCAGCAGGGTTGTCCTTTGGCTTGAATAAAATGAGAATGTGAAAGATTTTATTGCTTTGGGTGTTAATACTGGTTGTAATCAAGATGAAACAGAATTATTTGCGCTATCGGTGTGGGAGATACTGCAGTTCAAGTGGCACGAATTTTATGAGGGAGCAGACTGATTTATTTCTACTTGTTTACTGTCTGTGCCTGTGAGCCGTGCTGGCTGCACGGCTGGATCCGTGCTCTGTAGAGGTCTGTGAGCGTTGTGCGCTGAGCGGCTAACTCTCCCCCCTTGAGCAGCTTCTCAGAAACATCTTGTACAATTGCACTTGAAGAAACTGTGAATAGTATTCATGAGTGGCCATTTTTACAGAAGGTGGAAGAGAATCTGAGTGGGGCTTTAGCAACTCATAATTTTTTCTTCTGCTGTTAACAATATGTGAATCAACTTCAGACTCAACTGAAGAATGCAGCTCTTTCTGGCACGGCTGAGATGATGATGAGACATTCTGTCTTCAGCTGCTCCTTATAGCAGCTTTTGTGTGGGGCACGGGATCAGCAAAAGTAATGGTTTGCTGCTTTTTCCGCTGGGCCATGATAAGCTTTGTTCTCCAGAGCTCAGCTCGTTGTTGTTTTTCCACATCTGGCCACAGTGTCCTTGCTGTATCAGAGCAGAATCTGACTGTGACCTGACACCTCTTCTTGCCATAGCCTGGGATGCCCTGTGTGAGCAGCATTTGCTGCTTGAGAGAAGGGAAGCTGATTTTTATGCAAATTGAGTGGGGATGCTGAAAGAGGGGAAAAGAGACGCTTTGGGACTGTGGAGGGAACCTGGAGGGATGTAAGAGAGGGAGGAAGAAGTGAGGGAATCCCAAAGGTGGTAAAAGGCTAGGGATGCCTTGGCTTCCTCCAGCCATTCTTCCCATACACACCCTCATCCTTCCTTCCCGTGGCATTACTAAAAGTTTTACCTCCATGGCTGAGGGATCTCCTCAGCAATGAAAGGAGCCTCAATGCTGGATGAGGAGAAGACACTACTATGGGTACTTTTCTGAAAGGGCACCTATAGAGAAAGCATGATGGTGGAGAGGTGTGGGGCCAGTGAAAATAATTTTTATTTTTGCTTCATCAAGACTGGGATAAAGAAGCCATTTCTGTTGGGCCAAGCTCTCAGATTAACTTGCAGATTATCTTCTGCAGCAGCCTGCTGGTTTAAAAGCACAGAAGTTGTATAGCCTACCAGATCCCTACAGAGAAATCCTGGACACTGTTTCTGTTAACACTCTTATGACTCCGCTTCCATCTTCAAATCTGTTACTAACCTAAATTAATATTAATCTCAAATATTTGTTCTTTAGATTCAAAGGAGCCCTCCACACATCCTACTGTGCTTGACTTCTGAGTCAAGGATTGGGGTATATTAGTAGCTTAAGGATTTCTAAAAGCTCATAAGGAACCTGAGATGTGTAGTGTTTTGCTAAAGCTACGCTTCAGTGATTTTGAAGAGAAAACAGTAAGAAATAGTACTTAATGAGGGTTATTGTATCTATTCAGAAATAACGTATGAATACTATTTGCTGTAGACATGCTTTGAAAATGGGAAACTGGCCTTTTTTGAGGGGGAAAAGTACAGTACTCCTGGGCAAAAATAATTTATAGAGTTGATCCCTGATTTTATTCCATGAGTCACTGTTTACTTATGTGAGGAAAGGGCTAAAAATCTTGGTTCACTTGAGGAGTGAGTTAGCTTCAGTGCCGGAGGTCTGGAAGATCATGTACAAGATGGAGATACATAATCGGAAGAAAGTTTATTTTCCTGGATCTTCCATATCCTTTTGAGGCTTTATTCTGAGAGAATGTAAAGTATGAAAAAACAGTGAATTAAATACTTTGTCTAAAGTGGAAGTTCATGAAAGAACGTGTCAGAAAAGGCCATAAGACACAACACTTGCATGGAGATCCCTCTTGTTCTGTAGGTGTTGTGAGCATTCTGTTGTGTGGGTTTTTGCTTGTTTGTTTGTTTTCCATAGTCAGTCAAAGAAGCAAAAATTCAGTGATGGGCTGATATGATGGGCTGATATGATTGTATTTCAGTAACTCTCACCTGGTATTTCTTAGCAGTCAAAAACCTATTTGTCACCAGTGCTGAATAAAGCCAGTAGGTAGGCATAGTGGGTTAAAGTGTCTGGCTATCTCTGTTGATCACTATGCTTGTTTAAACGGGTTTAGTCTGTCATTGTTGCCTTGCTCTAGCCAGCAGTGGTTCAACAGTAGCTGGATGAATTAGCTAATCTCTAAATCCCATTGCTACTTGCTTTGTCTGATGCATTTGCTAGGTTACTAAGGTAGGATGAAAGGTGCTAGCAGCGTGGAGCTGTAAGGTGGACAGGCTCAATTGACAGCTCCATGGTGTTAGGGTCATGATTGAAACTACTGCAAAGACAAGCATAACTGGAGCAATGTAATCGGTGATTCTGCAGAAAATACCATTACTTCATGATCTATCAGGGGTTGGTGCCAAGGTAGTACGTGGAGTTGTGATAGGTGCCATAATGGCAGCTCCATCAATATTACGGGAAATTCTGAATGAATGGATAAAGCCAGATGCCAGGTTCTACTCCAGAATTACCTAACAGCCTTCTTTGTGTGTCCTTTGTTATTTCAGTGACAGGCAGTGTGAACCTGGTAAGTAGGAGCATTATGGGGGTAAATTCACTGCTCTGACAAGTTTTAATCTCTTAAAAATACTTCCTTACTCTGAGTAACTTCCTTACTCACTTGAGTAACAATAACGTGGCTTAGTAGCTTTTAGTACTGGATTTCAAATACCTGATGTATGTTCTTTTTTTGTTCTTCTGAGATAATTGAATGATTGTGGTGGCATTGTGTGATAAAAAGGAAATCCAAAGATACTGTATTGCTTGAGATTAGTCTGAGACAGCTAGAAATACTAGTTAATTTCCCATATGTTCAGCCATGTACCTTTTACTATTAAAACTAGTTGTCAGAGAATGGAAAAGAATCAGTGAAACTGGTGTGCAATAACAAGGTGCAGTGGGGTGTGGAAAGCTGATGGATTTAGGACTGGTTTTGGTAATAGGCAATAGAGGTAAAAAAACTCATAGCTGTAGAAGATTCAGAGAATTTCATAGAGCTTGCAGATACCAAAGAGAAGAACAAAAAAAAAAATCAAGATTTGTAAAAGTAATTAAAGATGGCAAAGTTTTGTGATATTTATGTGAGTGCTTGCAGCTTTGCCAATCTTTGTTTAGAATGATTCAGTGTAAATCACAAATGGCAGCAGCTACTGATATTTTATTGTTTGTTTAACAGTGTTTGAGTTCTCTTAGACCACTGTTACACCAGGAAAAAGTTTTAGTTCTTTAATGTTTTAGAAGTAGGTTGTCGAAATGTAATTTTTTTTTTTTGTGGCATGCCACCTATTTTACCATAATGTTCATGTGTACCTGTAGACAACATAAATATAGTCAAATGTGATGTGTAAAGTCTTAAAGAAAATAGATATTGAGATGTTCTCCTACTGTATGAAATGAAAGTTAAAATTATGTTGTCCATATCTGTGATATAGCTTCTACAGGTTTTGAAAACACATGCTTAAAATAAGCAGTTATCTGAATAATATGATGATACATGGTCAGCAGATACAATGCTCTGTGTCTGTCTTGTTTGTGCTGTTGTGTCCAGGAAGCCTTTCCAAACCCTAAGCCTTGTTCGAGACCCTTGGCTGCTCTCTCCAGCTTCCAGATGCTCCCTCCTCACCCTCCCCAGTGTCTTCACAAGCAGAAGCAGACAGCTTGGCAGTTCTTATGAATCTCTGCCTTTTCCCTTTCCTTCTCTGGTCAGAAATATTGTTAATGTGAAAATAGCACTTGCTCTTTTTTTTTTCCTGTTCCCTGACTATTTCAGCTGGATAACCTGGCTCAGTGTCTGTGGTTGATGCTGGCAAGGATGATGTGGGTTCTGCTTTCTACCTTGTAACCCACAAGGGTTGTGTGGCCTGTGCAGTCCCATGGACATTACAATGGAGAGGGTTGCCTTTACAGCTGGAGTTGGGCTAGACATTCCTTATAAAAACCTGTCTGGTCATTGATCTGTGCATCTGCTTTCATCGCAGGAATACCCTGGGTCTGGCTGAAGAAATCTTGATGCATTTGGGAAGACTTGGGTATATTCCAGCAATGGTGTCCCCTCTGCTGCTCTAGATGAGTCGCAGGAGGGAGCAAGATATTCCCCAAGGCTTTCATCTTTTGGTTTGCGTGGACAGAATGTGGAATCAAATTGATTATGAAGCTGAGTTGTGTCTTCTGCTTGGCCAGACGTGTGTTAATGTTGGCCAGACAGTTTGCATGCAGCCTTTGTGTGAATAAAGTGTGATCTGCCAGATGCCATGTTGTAATGTCTTCTATGCAAACATCAAAAATCTATGAGCACAGAGCTAAGGTGATATGGGGACTTAAACCTAAGCTTAAGGAGTGTGTCCTGTCCTTGAGACAGCTCCATACCCCACTAAGCATCTTTTCCCCGATGATCAGGAAATCCATACGCAGAGGCACAGTCTCCATTTTTGCTCCTATTCCAGGGAGACCTTCTTGCCTCCTGACCTGGCAGAGGCCCAGACTCACGGCCTGCTGCTGGGTCTGGCACTCTGACTGTGAGATGGGCCAGAATATGTGAGTTGGGCGGGGGGGGGGGGGTGTCTCATGGCTGAAGGCATGAATTTGGGTAGTGAAGTTTCTCTGGGTTGTGGCTGAGGCTGTGCTGCTGGTGGGAGGTGTCTCACAGCCATGGGTGGTCCATGCTGGCTGGCATTGGGGCTTTGTGAAATCCTCCCATGGCTGGAGATGTGCTCGCAGCATGGGGCTGTTGTAGCTGCGTGGGTATTTTCCCCAGGCCCTTTCACATAAGAACAGGGCAGAAGTGGGGGTTTTTTTTGTTTATTTATTTTAATTTTTTTAACCCAAAACTGAAAACTTACAGAAACGACTTTTACTGAATGCACTTTGGACCATAACTCTAACTGCTGATACTCAATCATTATTTCCCTTTTCAGGAACAGTGCTGATATTTCCCTTTTGGGGAATAGTTCTGATCCTTCTTCCCTTCTCCCATGCACATACAGGTTTATTTTGCTGTGATAATTACAGATGCAGAAATAAGGAAAGCCCCATTTTTAGATAGTCCAGGGGTATACAGTGTTCACACTGAAGAGTATGGCTTTAACAAACTAAATTAATTTTAAAGGAGAAATTACAGCAGTACTCTCTATCTGGAAAATGTACAGCTGAAATGACTTATTCTGTAATAATAATAATAACTATTATGCTATATATATTTTATCATTATCTTGTATGTGATGAGAGTATTGTCTGGGGAGTAGTTGCAGCAGCAGAGCTACCCTGTTAGCTTTGCAGTTCTCTGCTGACCTGCTTATTAGATGACATTCTAATTAAACAGATGAATTTATATGAGAGGTGTTTAGGGGAACTGTTGTTAAGGGTCTGTCAGCACTTTTATTTTAAATGTTTTATGAATATATGTGAATTGTATTTTAAGAAGCTGCTCGTCCTTGGTCAGTAATAGGCAGAATACAGGCTTATATGATCAAAATGTTATGTTTTACTTGCAATTTATCTTATTTAGTGGGTTTTTATTTCCTATTTTTTATTATAATAAGACTACTTTTGTTGAAAGGGAATCAGTGCAGCAGTACTATTGTATTGGGAAAAAAATGTTTAAATACAAGAGAAAATTCTTAACTTCCTGTGAAATTTGAAATAGCAGTCTGTTCTCCCCAGAATGAATTGCTCTCTCCTGTTCCCTTTCATTAGTCCCTCCTTGAGTTCTGACCTTTTATCTTCACGCATTAATGCAGCTCTGTCTCTTGACTCCTCATCAACCTCTTCTCCTTGTACCCTGCTGAGGCAGGCATCCCTCAGAAGCAAGTGCAAGAGCGGATCATACAGAAGCCACAGCTAAGGATCCAAATATGCCCTGTGAATGTCATTCAAGGGTGATGACAGGTAGAGCTGTTGAGAAAGCAGAATTTGTAGTCTGGGCTGCTGTGACAAACCTTGAAATTTCGCAAGGAAAATGAATTTTGAAACTTAAGTTTTATAACTACAACCAACTAGCCCCCTCTCTCTGCTACTAGGAGAGCATCTTGGTTCAGCTAGTCAGAAGATGACCGACGAGCTTCTCCATTTTATTTTTGGGGTTTTTTTTTTGTTTGTTTGTTTGTTTTTTTTTTTAGTAGAAAAGCAACCTTCTAGAAGGCTGTGGAGCTGAGTTCTTGAAACTAGGATTACTACAGCATAATGACAGTGAAACTGGCCTTAAGTGTTATGCTTCTATGGCATCTGGAGCAAATGGTAGCTGGTAAATCCTTATGTGATGTGGTTGGCAGTTACACGTGCAGTATAGCTAGGGAAGCCTCTCGGTAATGCTTGCACAGCTTAGTAAGTCTGCAGATAGTTTCCTCTTAGTACTGATGTGTTATTTATTGGTAAGTCAGCATGAATAGGTGTAAAATGCTTTGATGTAATATTGTGCTGACCCTGCTTATATCATGGATGAGCAGATGGTATGGAAAACGTTTTATACTTACGCCAAAGAAAGGCTACTAGACTGAAAAGTAAACCTTCGGCTGAAAGTCTTGGGCATGATGAGATCATTGTTAACATCTCTGGATGAGCTGGCTGGAGAACAGCCAGGGCATCGCCACTGTGCAGCACCTTTCCTTAGGAGCAGCAAATCCTGCAGAAGGCACAGGCTTAGGGACAAGGAACAGCCTTGCCAAAAGAGTTGGCCGAACAAATGGTGAGCTGTGACTGGTATGTAACAGTGTCAGGAAGTTATTAATTGCCTCCCCATCAGTCAGTCACAAATGCAAAAGGAGTGGATTCAGAGGGGTTACAGGTCATTTTAAGCTTGCTCTTTCTTATTGTTATTTTCTTTTTGTCTGCACACAGTTGGATTTGGGAAAGCCAGATGTGCTGTTGAGTGGGGAAGGTTTGTTTGTCTTGATGTTCTGGTGTGGTAATAGTGTTTTCAGGTTTTGGGGTAAGGATTCTAGTTAATGCTTTTTGTTAGCAGTGTGCAGTGCTGGAGATGAAAATGTGGTTCTATGACTAGCAGTCAGTTGCCAGGAGAGCACAAATGTAATACAGAAAAGAGTCACTTAATTTGTACTAGCACAAGTGTGTAATGGTGTGTGTGTGGTGTGGTTTCTGGAGTGCCTGTATATGTATATAAAAAAAATGTTCAGGTGTATGTCAGCACAAAGTCATACGGGGTATATATCACATAAGTCAGAAGAAATATAGAGTGTGTCATCATTAGAGGCTCAACTCAATCGCATACAGAACTGCAAGAGAATATTTACTGCTAAGGCTATGTGAATTGTAATCTCTGCTTATGCGTGCTCATTTTTGGTGGCATCTCACTTTTGTTTTAGATGCTGTAGTGGAAGTCCACAAGGCAGTAATACTTTTGAATTCACAGAAGTTTTTTTTATTAAGAAGGAAATCGTTCACACCCTGTACAGCTACAGATCTGAGATGTCTAGTGATGAGCCTTCAACTGTGGTCTGAAGGGGGAAAGAGTTCTACAGGGATAAAATATTCTGTGCCATAACATATCGGTACAAAGGACTGGGTTAAGGAGTGTAACTTACAGAAGTTTTATTCTTTCTTAGTTGCTTGATCTTGCACATAAAATTTTCAGGTGCAATGTTGTCTTTCTGAGTGATGCTCTGGAAATCAACAGCAGTCATATTACCGTCTGTATAGTAAATGCTTTAATTTCCAGTGCTTGCTCTTTTATCAGAATAACACTTTTAAACTAAATGTAAATCCCTTACAGGTGTTGTTTCCATCTTAGTTCCCGACATGCTTTGTAAGTGTCCGTACCTCTGCGGATTATAAATCAGCTAATCACCTAAGCATGTGGTTTCTGTTTATTGGAGAGGGTGGGAAGGGGCATATTAATAAATGAAGCCAGAGCTGTAGGGATCTCAAAATTCCTTCAATTGCTGCTGAAAACACCTGTTGGAAAGGCAATTGTCACAGCTGCACTCTGTGTCTAAAATTGGAGATATTTTAAGTATTACTTTGTTTTGTAGCTGTTACTGGTCCACAACAAAGTGGTGCAGTAGCTGTTGAAATAAGCCTTTCATGTGTATTACGTTGTAGACTGGTACTAACCAATGCCGTTGATTATGGAGCTTGAAAGATTTCTATGCAACTATGTTTTAGGTGACCTCACATAATGAAGTAAAATGGATCAATACACATAAAAATGACATGATCTATGGGATAGATTTATATATATTAAATGCTTTCCTCTACTTTTATTTGGACTTGGTATTCAGCTGGTGATGCAATTTCCTTTATGAAACTTGAATCTCCTTGATGGTGTAATGGCTGTTCTGACCTGGAACAAATCTGCGGTAATTGTAAAAATTAGTCCTCTTCTGGAGCGATTCGGCAATGTTTTTCTTGTTGTTTTCCTACCATTTAGACCTTAAGAGGTGTGGTACTAATGATTGCTGAATGCTTCTCCGAATGTTCAGAGAAGTTCATAGACTGACACAAAAATGACTTCAAAAGCATGTCCTGCTGTAAATTTTTTAAGAAAAATCGTGTACAGTGTTAAAAGTTGATGTGGCATGGGATTATTGTATTGTGTATGAAGAAAAAAACTGTAGAGCAGAAGCGAGGAGGTGGGTTGCACTTTTAGAGTGAACAATATACCTTTATGAAGTTGGGTAAATAACTGAAATAAATGTATTAGATCAACTCATCTAAATTGTGCTGAGAATACAGCTGCTTTTATAACAAGTTTAGATGTTCTTTTTTTTTGTTTGTTTGTTTTCTCTTAACAGGAAAGTTAGTAATAATTTTCATAGAAGCATAAATTATTCATTCCCTGTCCATTTTATTTTAAGTGGCACAAAAAATGACCTAAGGAAATAATACACAGTGCAAAGTTTGTGGGTTTTTTTGGTGTGTTTTTTTTTTTTTTTTTTTTTTTTTTTGTGAAAGAAACTTTGGTAAAGACTTAGATTAAGCACTTTGCTAGAGTTCTGGGAATACTGTTCTACACCCACTAATTTCAGACTTCCCTTTAAATTTTACGACTGACCTTTGCAAAGTAAATGCACCATTATGTCTGCAACATATGAAACTTCTAATTCTAATTTGTTTTGTAACAGAATGAAGCTGGCTATACAGGTCTTGAAACTGGAACCTGTGCAGCTGCATAGTGTTGTAGTGTTGGACTTAACCTAAGTAGACCTTCAGAGGTGAATTTTAGAATGCTGTTTGCTATGGTTAAGCCCACCAGACCACCATCAGGGTGATTCCTATCTCTTCTCCCTCCACAGCCACAAGTACTTGTGCCAGATCTGGGGTTTTCTCTGGCTTCAGAGCACTTGTTTCAGAGCTGCTTTGAGTTTCAGTAAATCTTTCTGGTGAGTAAGTGACACGTATGGAACACAGGAACAGGTTGCCCGGAGAGGTGGTGGATGCCTCATCCATGGAAACATTCAAGGCCAGGTTGGAGGAGGCTCTGAGCAACCTGATCTGTTTGGAGATGTCCCTGCTTCTTGCAGGGGGGTTGGACCGGATGACATTTAAAGGTCCCTTCCAACCCAAACCGTTCTATGCCTACATAATCATGGAGGGGAAGAAGACGGGCATCCATAGAAGGCTGTTGGGGGAGAGGGAACTATTGTATTGCTGTCGGCAATTTCAACTTACCTGTGATGCAAAGCAGCTTCTTTCTTAGCTCCATTCCAGAACCAGCACTATTTTTTCTTTTTCTGTGCTTTATGGGCATTTCAGTTTGTCTGGACTTCACTGCAGGACCTCTGTGCTGTAGCCTCTGCTTTATGATTCTGCAACCTAATTTGAAATAATGGCGTTTAATGAACTTACTGGTCATCTGCATTGTTGTCCATGGAGGAGAAGTGTGGTTTCTTTAAGTGGTCTATTTTTCTCCTTTAGAAACTAAATAGTATAAATGAATGGAGGGTCAAAATCAAATTAATGTAATTCTGGCTTTTTCAGAGGATGTAGTTAAAAGCGATAAATCAAGTCTACCATCTTTTACTGAATGGGTTTGAGTCAGTAATCTGAAACACAGTTTTAGTTGGGAACATGTGGAAGAGCACACCCTTAGCTGTAGTAACGTCATAGTTTAACTGGATTGCAGATTCTTCAGAGTAAGCTTGTCTTTTTAATGATAGCATTGGGGAATAAGTAGTTGCACTATTAAAAACAAATTGAGCAATTTCCAATAAAAGATGCATTTTTCTAAAACAGATTTTATAAATTGAAACAATACATGAAACTAACCTCTATTTTGAAAGTGTTGGGCTTTTTGTTTATAAACAAAGTACAGCGTTAAACTTTATCTATTTTGAGAGAATGTGGATATTTAATATTTGCTAGAAATAGCATTTTTTTTAAGAAGATTTGGATTTAGGTACTGAAAATGGAAGATACATGAAATTCTTTTGAAATTATTTACCTTATATGTCTTCCCAGTCCTAGAAGAAGACAAAACAATGTGTTCTATCCATGTAACAAGTGTTGGATTCATGGCACTCCTTTGAAGGATTTATGGGGCTTCCAATTTCTAAAAGCACATCTTGAATTTAAAGAGATTATCCAAAGGTCTAATCAAATTACATAACCGTTTTGGCATGGTTGACTCACTATAAATACTTTTCATACACCAAATACTTTCATCTTGCAATGAATAGGCTTGTAAAGGTGCAAGTTCAAATTCAGAACTGGAACTCAGAGGAAACACAGTTTGTCTGGAATTCGGGCAAGGAAATGGCCCTGCAACTTTGGCTGAACTTCAGTCTGCTACCTATGACTGTATTCTAGTTGGGATTTTCACATGCTGTAAGCAGGAGCGATTGTATCTGTTCCTGAAGGGTTGGATGGGACTCACCAGATCACTTTAACTTTAACATTTCTGGTTTATGTTAAAGGGCTTTAAGCTCCAATATGATGACATGATGAAAAACTGAAAGTCCAGGTGCCCTGCCTGGTGTGGGAAGTGCCCAGCTATGCAATATCTCAAACTCTTGATGCCTTCAGTAGACTGGATCTCATCACAATAGACCTCATATAGTACACCACTGCCAAAAAATAGATGTTGAATCTGGACAAGTATGTACAGGCCTGCAGTCATTAGGCTTCTGTGGAATTACTTCTGCTTTTCTGAAATTAACTTTGTCATAATATAATAAATAAATAAATAAAATCTTGCCAGTAATAGAGGGGGTAGCAATGCCAAGGCATTCTGGAGTAAAGGGTCAGTTCTTTCTCTCTGATTTTTTTTTTTTTTTTCTTTTTGAGAGAGAGATGAGGGAAGATGTGTGCTTCCTGGCAACAGAAAGAAGTGCAGATGTACAATGTAATAATTACATTTAGGAAGCTTTGCATATCGAATGGCCAGGTGTGGGAAATGAAAAAAAAAAACAAACCCAAAACCCCAAACAAACAAAACCCCAAACCCCAATATATACATAGAAACATATATGTATGTATATATGAAAAAAAAAAAAAAATTGTTAAGATATAGAAGCTCAGATTAAAAAAAAATCTATCTTGATTTGTCCTTTGTTTTTCAGTGAATTAAGCTTCGGTACTGCAGCTTTTTTTTCTTCCCAAACATATAGCGAAAAGCTCAGGTTTATGTATGAATCCAGAAGGCAGGGATGACACAGAGCCAGAGCTTAGTTCTGCTTTATTTGATAATAGAGCTGACAGTTAAGAACAAATGCACAGAATGTAATTGCAAATCCTTTAACCAAGCAGTATGCTGAACATCTGCAATGGAATTGGCACCTAAATTTAAGTTAAGCAGCAGTTTAAGTTCTCAGAAAGCAAATTAGGAAGCTAACTAGATCTGTAATTGCAACAGAAATTATAATGAACACAACGCTGGACTTGGGAATTCATTTGGTTTTTAAATTCAGTGGTAAAAAATTTTAAACATGCTAATTTGCAGGTATGATATATGTTTATGTAAATGGATAATCAACATATTTTCCCCGTCTTGCATATTTTCACTATTTATATAGCTATGGTTGCAAGAAGCTCCGGTGATGTAGTAGATGCAATATAAGCAAAAGAGAAATGAGCTTCCTTGCCTGCTTCCAGTGGACACAGAAAACAGAAGGTGACAGACAGGGACTATGAGGATGTGGAAAGTATAAATAAAAACTAAACAATAAAAATCTAATACCCACAATACTGAATACATTGATGTGAATATACAATTGTTAAAACCAGAATGCTGGTCTATATAGCTTTTGCCAATTTTCCTTAATTTCTGCTTCTTTAATATATTTAGTTAAATATGTTAATTAAAATTGACTTCAATTATGTAATTGGTATTTTAATTTAAATATATTAATGAAGTTAAATATATTTTTCCAGTTGTGAAGAATGTAATTATCCTGCTACACTCTGTGCTCTCTCTTGCCTTCCAAGGTCTCTTGTGAAGGAAAAAATACCCATCTGTAATGTCACTTATTATTCAGGAAATAAGAGTTCCTGAAGAGATTTAAGGGCAGGAACCTGGTATAACTATCAGGAAAAAAAATCTAACCATGGTATAGATTCATTTAACAGAAGGATATATGCATCTTTTTTAAAATAATGGCATAAAGCCAAAAGACCTTGAGGTAGAGCTAGCAAAGGAAGTAGGAATATGGCCTGATTGATTTGGCCTTGTTCTCAGCCAGAGTTGACCAATGTCAAACTGTTCATGAACTGGATTTTAAAGTAAGATTCAGATTTATTCAGCTTTACAAATGGTTAGAAAGAAAATATATTATGTCTTTCCTATAAAATAAATAATTGTAAATAACACAAGCAGTGGGCAGAATGGTTTTAATGAGGGCATGGCTGCTTTTGTGCTTTGTCAAGCAAAATATTTTGGTATACCAAAACATAAAGATGTGCTTCTAGAAGTGGAGAATGTGTGCTGTGCAAAACAGGGGAAGACAGTCTCCCAAGCAGTTCCTCGGTAGTGGATATGGGTGAATAACAACATAATATAGGTTTTTACTCTGGTATCATGGCAAGAATAATAATATAATTCCTGATGTGAGAACAAAGAGTAACTTGGGGATGTGGGGTTTGGCTTTGATTTAACTTTCATCGAGTTGAATGGTAAGGCCACTATGAGAATGTTACATAAAATTGTCATGCTGGCATTTAAGATTTTTGTAAAAAAATTGGAATGCAGACAGAAGAGAGTAGCTGAAATTATTTTAGATTTGAGAAAATGTGAAGGCACATAAGACTCAGTTTGTTCAATTTCTCAAAGAATATTTTGAGGTTGCGTGACTGCAGCATGATAGTGTTTTAATGTTCGACAGATACCATGCACTAGGACCTCTTCAAAGCAGGAAGACAGCATTAATGTGAAGTGGTGGGCAAAAAACCTGAAAGTAGATAAATAGATTATTTATCCCTTGTCTTCAAATAAGCCCGATTGTCTATTTTTTAAATGTATTTTTAGTTGAACTTGTTTTTCTGCAGCGTTGGGCCACTGATATGAATAGAGGAAGCTGAAGGCTGAGAAGCATGAACACTTTGGTTAAATGGCCAAATGATCTCTTCTGGCTTGAACTCTGGCTGTTCAGTTTTTACAAAGCAATGGAGCAGTTTAGGTCACTTGCTATATCAGTGTATAGGAGCACACAGACTGCAATTCAGGAAAAAAAAAGGTTTCTGTAAATGCACTAAAGGACATTTGGAGTATAATTTGGGAACCAGACAGATCATGCTTTGCACTGTTTCTGGCCTGCTACTGTTGGGACACAGCTTGTCATGATGGAGTTTCAATCATGGCTAACATTTTTAACATGACCTTAATCAGAGCTGACCACCTCAGATCTAAATAATCCAATTCCTAGGGCAGGAGCTGTTATATTAATGATAATCTTGCTATTACTGGCAGAGCTGCACTTTATAATAATGGAGGATTTTCATTAAAATGTCCTGAGTGGAGAAGGCTTAAGAAAGACAGAGAAATTGATCCTGGGTCACTTTCTGAATTAGTTTTTAGTTTACTGCTTGCTTTGTAGGGAACAGTTCTTTCATGGCCAACTGTCTAGTGTCTCAGTTTTGGAGACATTCTAGTCAGGTTTCTTAATCTTTTCTGCTTTAATTTTCTCTCAGAATAATTTATGGGTTTATTTCAGCTTTCTTAGACCTTTTACCATGTATGTTATCTATGATAGCCCTTCCTAGCCTAGTCCATCCAATTACACTTTTTGAAAAGAAATTGGCACTGAAGAGAATGTTCTTCCAGAATATTGATGGTATCAGCAAGGTGCAATCTGGCATTCAAATTTGAAAAACATATTCTCTAACAGTTAACAAAGTAGGTGTCTATGTGTTTAATTTCCTTTGCAAAACTAGTGATTGGCTTTTGAAATTTTTCATTAGATGAAATGGGTGAACTGTGCTCTCTTTTTTCCTTTGGGTACTATATATGGATTTAAGTTTATGATTGTACTGTGAATTTGTGATAAGTATTTGGACTGATCAGATGATGGCAGTTACTTCAATTTACTGTTTAAATTAGTGGAAATTGAGTAGGGAGTGAGATACAGAAAGAGATCCTCTAAGTTTATAAGGTTTGATCCAATGCTTATTGAAGTTGAAACCTACCCAAAGCACTATGAAATAGTGTATTTTTTGGGATCCTGCTTGTCTTCTCCTTTGATCCAAAGCAGGATTGTGGTCAGTATGTTCACGTCAGCATATTGGAGGCCAAAGGATGAAGTCAGAGAAAACTCTGCTTCAGACATGTGGAGGGGGATTAATCTGGCTTAACCTTAGATACTTGCAGTTTGGATGTCAGTCTCTGAACTGGTTGCCCAAAGTTTCCTGTGTAGTTTATAGTAAAATAGGCATTTTTAGGTGACAACTGATTTCTTCTGTAAGAGGAGGTAAAACATTGCCTTGACTACATTTCTGCAAAAGAAGTGGCTAGGTCTGCTCTATAAATGAGACCTACTTTTAACCACGTGAATCCCATCCATGCTGTCTGGATAATGGCCAGTTTCTGGTGCTGCCAGGCAAAACAAAAGAACTGGCAGGTACAACTCCCCAGGATAATAGCTGTCCCCTTCCTTTGATTGACAGTGAAATCGAAAACCTACCCACTGTGAAGGAAACTTGCTCTAATTAGGTGAAGCAAGTACCAGTCAACAACAAAACACGATGTAGCCTCAGCCAAGGAATCTGATACCACAAAAAGCCAGAGGGGACAGACCTTTGACACTAGTAGCTGTTGTCTTGCACCCTTCCCTTCTTCTCAAAGCATTGTTGATTAGACATGCCAACAGTTTAACAAGTGTCAGCAGGAACACCCACAAGGACAGTCTAAGATCTTATTAACTCCTAGGGGCAGCACAATAATCCCTAAGCTATAGACTGCGTAGAGCGAAGACACTTTCCCTTTTGCTGAAGTTACTGTACGGAAAAGATGACAAGATTTTCAGAGCTGGAAAAAGAGGCCAAGAGGGAACAGGATTGCACCCTCGTGGTTATGCTGTGATTGAGTCCTGTTCCCAAGATTATGTCAAATTTTCACTGAATAGCTACTGAACGTACAATGCGTTAACAGTCTTGGGAGCAGAAGCTGGAAATAATTGCACTCTCTCCAGTCAGATATCCTATTAGGGTGCAGAGTTGTGCTTTTCCTTTTGCTCTCTTTCTAGCTCCATGCAGCTTTTCTATTCGCTAGCATGGTTTCAGCAAAAAGGAGAGTTGTACCAGCCTCTCTTAAAGTCTAATAGCTAGGGACTACCTGCAGTACGGCAGGTAAGGGACTGGACCCCCTTCAGACTGAAGAACTTGGAGTTTTCATTTCCTGAGCAGAAGTGCTAGTCAGTAGGCAAAATATGTGTGTTTGTTTATATATATCTGAATAAATGTAACTCCCTCACAGTTCCTACTAGCCAAGAGCTGCTTTTTTTAAGGATACTGAGTATACCCTCACTGTGAGTATTTGGATCCAGTTGATGCTCTCAACACACAGCGTACACTGGGCTCCTGGCTTGTTCAGAGACAGTTCCAGTTTCGTACCTAGAACGATGGGGGTGGGGATCATATTTTTCAAAGCAGAAAAATACAGAATTTGTACTGGTATTTTCTGGGCATTGGTTGGACTTTCAGTTGCAGTCTGGCTCCTTCTGACTTAGTGTTGAGGATTTATGCTAATACACAGAAACAGAACGGCCTGATCCCCTTCCTGCCAAGATACAGAAAGTAAGTTTTTTGCATTTTTCCAAGTGTGCCCGTGGCACTGCTGGTATGCTGCAGGTCACTGTTCTGCTTTGAGATCTTAAGCATTCTGCAGCCTTTTGAAAGGTTCGGTTCTGTATCCCAGATTCGGACTGGAGTGCATGATTTCAGATCTACAGTGAGAATATTGTGAAGAGAGGGATAGTCTGATGTGTAATGCTGATTTTTATGCTGAATTGAAGGTTAAGAACAATTTAACAATTGAAATAGTCCCCCTAAGAAGGAAAGGCTTACACTCTGTGGTGGTAGGCTTTATTTATGCTGAGATCATAAATATATTTTGCAATGCATTTTATGTTTTAACATATATACAACTTGATTTTTTTTCTGCTACTCTGTCCTGCCTCATACACAAATACACAGTGCATCAGGTGGTACTCTTTAAATGAACTATGTAAAACTAGTAAATGAAATGTATTTTAATTTTAGTGACAATGCACAATACTTCTGCAATGTTTTCATTTGTTCCTAGGTGACTATTATGGGTCTAAAGTGAGTAAGTCCAAGGACGTTTAACAGTGGAGCAAGGAGCTGTGTTCACATACAATGCTAAAATTTATTCCTGAGCAGAGCTGTGCCTTATTTGGGAATTGCTCAGCAGATCAATTTGGATATTGGTGAGCGTATACAACTAACTAAAAAAATCTTCTCTTAGTTTTAGTTAAAGGGCAGCAATTGAGACACCTAGTACCATGTTTGTTTGTGAATCATTGGGCTTTATCATCACTAAATACACTGGCATCAGCACTGTGGGAAATGCAGCTACTGGTAAGTGGGTTTGTTGAAAATTTGTTGTGCAAATACTCAAGTATTTTGTGGAAAGCAGTTTGATATTTCTGGCTAGCCTAAATAATTTCATGTTTTGAAAGTGACTGGATTTAACCTTAAGTACTGCAACAATTATCTGCAGAACTTGCTGTCATCACTCTCCATAGGTTTTCACCACAGCATTAACAAAAGCTTCTGTTTATTTTCATTTTTTTTCACTTGAACTACAATCTCTCACCCTTTTTCAAAGACTGTAAAGAACTACTTCTAGTACTATTGCTATGGTTCCTAAAATGCTATTTTATAAAACATTTCCCTTTTCCTTACCAGCAGTAGTTAATAGAATGTCAGACTCCATTAAGCTCTGGGTTTGACTTAAATGAATGAGATCTACTTTGTATTTTAAGATGTTTTGTTCACAGTACTTTGTACAGTAGTAGTGCTCTTCCATCAGTGGTCTGAAAACATCTAAGAAACTGTATTACATGAGGTCCAAATCATTGCTGGCCACTCCTCTAGAAGTTCAGCAAGCTTTCTGGGGTAAGTCCAAGCAGGAGAAAATTGAGTTCTGACACCTGTTGTCTTCTTCCAAGAATCTGCTTCCCTGCCACATAAACACAAGAATTTTCTTAACTATTAAATAGAGAAATAAAGCGAAAATAGCTCTCACAATGAGGAAAAACCTAAACTCTGTTACTGGAACAATTCTGCTAAAACTTGGTTGGCACTGTACTGTGATCAGTTCAGAAACCTGTGCCAGATCACTTTTTTTTTTTAAAAAAAAAAAAAAATCACTTCTAGGGAGTCTTTAAGCATTGCATTTGCTGCTTTGTTTGCTGTAGTTGATAATGCTTTGGCTTGTAAACCACCTGAGGATGTGGCTGCTTTGAAGCCACTGAACACAAACCACAATCTTGCACTTGGGACTTGAGTGCAAGGGCAGTGGAGACCACAAGAGCTGGAATAGCTTGAGGCTAAGATAGGGCCAGCTCTTGTATCTCAGAGATTGCAGGTGACCGTTTCCCTGCACCCTTTAGTAAGGTGAGCAATCAGTAGTCATGGGTTACGTTCATCTCTCAATGGAAGATAAATGGAAGCTCAATCACCTGCAGTTTGGTGACTATTGTCATAGCCAACACTAGAACTGAGAGCTGGTTGTGTGACTCCCTGCAGCTGGGATTGATGAGCCAGTGTGTGTGGCTGGCTCTAATAAATTTGAATCCTTTTGGAGATATTTTACACAAAAATGATGGGACTCTTTTAGTTTACAAAATCATGGTAGGGAATTGAAGTGTGTGCTCAGTAGCAGGTAACACATAGGGCTCTGTTTCTACATACCATGAGAATGTCTCTCAGATCTTGAGCTAAATTTATGTATTAATTCATTTTCTTTGAATACTGTATGCAATTTTGGGCCTCTCAGTAGAAGAAGGACGTTGAGTTGCTGGAGTGCATCCAGAGAAGGGCAATGAAGCTGGTGAGGGGTCTGGAGAAGAAGTCTTATGAGAAGCAATCTGGAGAACAAGTCTTATGAGGAGCAGCTGAGGGAACTGGGATTGTTTAGTCTGGAGAAGAGGAGGCTGAGGGGAGACCTCATTGCTCTCTACAACTGCCTGAAAGGAGGTTGTAGGGAGATGGGTGTTGGTCTCTTCTCCCTAGTAACTAGTGATAGGATGAGAGGAAGTGGCCTCAGGTTGCATCAAGGGAGGTTTAGGTTGGATATTAGGAAACACTTCTTTACTGAAAGAGTGATCAGGCACTGGAACAGGCTGCCCAGGGAAGTGGTGGTGTTCAAAGAAAGTGTAGACGTGGCACTCCAGGACATGGTTTAGAGGTCATGGTGATGTTAGGTTGACGGTTGTACTTGGTGATCTTGGTGGTGTCTTCCAACCTTAAGATTCTGTGAATCTCCAAATCTTGCTTTTTAAATTTTACATGAACTTAATATACTTACAAGTTAATTGAAATGTATTGCCAAGTTATATTAAGTTACACAGGGGCCAGTTAAGTTTCAAGTTGAATTCCTCTTGTTAAAGGTGATCGGAACACGTTTTCTGATACCACTCCCTCACCACCTGCATTTTCAACTAGATTAGTTATATTACAAAGAACCTCTTTTCTACAGAAGCATGCTACATTCAAAAAACAACTGGAGAGGTTGTCACAGCAGAATAGATTTCAGTTTAAAAAAAGATTGGAACTGTGATTTTGATTTATGCTGCTGCTGTTGATGGATATACTTGTAGTTGAAATATGATATGTAGGAATATAACAAATCTGGTTGAAAAAAATATAATTAAAAGACGGTTCAGTATGACCTGTTTACATTTATGAGAACTTTTATCCAGCTAGCTGAAAAAAAAAAAATGAAGATCCAGAAGAAAAAAATAAAATGGAAACCTTTTAGGCCAACTGATGTATTTTCTCAGATGTGGGGCACTTCTAGAAAAATTTTAATTTAGCATGATTTGAATTTAGTGTCTCATGGTCAGGCTTTGCTTAGTCTGATTGTCATCAGAACAGAAATGAACCACTGCAATTTGGATGCTTCGTGGCTGCAAAAATGCTTTAAGAGCATTTTTTGTTATCATTCTTGTTGGCAAGCTGGGCTTTTCTGTTGCGTTAAAGTTTCTCATGCTCAGCACAGCCAGCATTTCATGTGAGGCAGTCCTTTTCATCAGGAATGGACATGATAGGTGCTACTATTCAGGTACCAAATAGCAGTAATTTGAACAGAGGTTTGTGTACGTCAGATATCTTTACAATTATGTTGGAGAAAAATACTTGTATACTGATGAATATAATGTATTTTTTCCTGTTACATGTTTCATCTTGAGAAATAATGGTCTTAAATGTAGTTATGTAAGCATTGCTGCCCAAGTTACTTCCCTGAGAAAAAGGCTGGTTGCACAGCAGAATATGTGAAGTATACTTTACCTAAAGAGCTTTTGTAAACTTCATATAGTTATTTGTAATTATCTAAACAACCTAATATCAACCAGTAATTAACTTCGCTTGGAAGACCTAAACTGGAAATATGAATCTGATTTCAAATATTGAATTATTGCAAAGGGATTTTGTTTTACTCCTGTTCTACTGTATATTTTACTCATCTTGTGTATCAACCGTTCATTTTATGATTTAATTCTTCTTCAAACTTTGATATTTATTTTTCACTTTTTTTTTACCTTAGCTGGAGTACCAGTAAATGCACAAATGAGTTATTACTTGGTATTACACTTAATATCCCAGAAAGCATACATATATCTTTTTAATGATATGATCAACTTGTCAAATGTGCAGAGACTGCCTGATATAATTACTGTTATTCATAAAGATCATAATATGAAATTGCATGGACAAACACACACAGTTTTCCAAGGGAAACCATTTAAATGGGCATTCAACATCTAGCACTTCAGTTACATGACGTGGTTGCTGATAGCTAGCTTTTACATATTGACATACTTTTTGATTTAACTTTACTTGGAAATGTCAGGAGGAGAGTTCAGGAAAAACAGAAGAGAGATTTTAATTAATATTGCTCACGGTGGGATGCGAGCATTGTTTCAGTTTCAAATTAGAGCAGTGCTCACTCAGGCATGCACTGCTGACATGTTATAATTAAGGACTTGTACAGCAAGGCAAAATTAATGGACAGCATCTCTAATAATGATGCTGTACTTCACTCCGGAGTTACGTTACAGCAAAGGGAATCAATATGACCTCATGGTTCATCTGTTTGCCTTTGCTGCGGACTGCTGCGTGTGTGTGGGAGGGGGTTAATATATATTTATATGTGTGCATATGATTAAAGGTCACCAAAAGCCAGAAGTTATACAAGATAGAGATTTCCTGTATGCTCAATAAATAATCAAAAGCTGCTTCTAAAAAGTCTAGACATATGCTTGCATTTGATATTTTGCTGTAGTAGGAAATTTAGCACGTTTATAAAGCTTTTGTCATCCTGCATCTCGAGGTTTAATAATGGACTAAAATATTCCCCGCAAACACCTTACTCTTGTAAAGAATTCTGTGCATTATAATTTTGTAGGTAGATGGCTAGAAGGAATATTGGTTGTGGAAACTACTGATATGAGGAAGACTAGTTCTATCACTTTTGCCACTCCTCTTGGTCTATCATAAGTCAAAATAAAACTGTTACTTCACAGGTATATGTGTAAAATTGTAATAATTAGCTACTTTACAGAAATAATAATAAATTACTGTAGAGAAAATAATTTAGCTAAGGGACATTTAATGAAAGTCATAGAAATGTACTTACAATCATCACAACTCTAACAAGAGGGATCCACTTTAATTTGCTTGTCATATGGAAGATTACTTAAATCTTGGGTTTTGTTCAAATTCTTAAAATAATAGCAAACTGACTGGAAACATTTCTTCTTGTTTAAAATGCCTCCTGGGAGAAGTATGCACATGTTCTGTTTGTATTATGGATCTGAGATGGCATTGCTGCTATGAAAGTGGGAAACTTAAGTTTTGTATTTGGTTTGAGTTATCAGCTGAGTATCTGAAATTGCTGCATCCAGATGGCTAGTAGCTCCTCCTCCATCTACTTGCAATAAGAGATTGTCAGACCTTGTTTTGGTGATGATTCATCCCTGACTGATAGTTTTACATATTTATATGATTCTCTGCCTAACATGAACCTAATATTTTTGTGTTGTGGAATAAACACATCTTCCATGAAAAAAAAATAATTGTAGACTTGCAGTTTAATTTCCATCCAAAGATTTCCAAAAGTTTTACAAACTTAAATACATTAGGACTCCTAACAGTGTCTCTTAAGGAAAAAAAAATAGACCTTAGATACGTCATCTTAGACTGGTAACAGTCTGAATCAACCATGCAGACTGAATTTTGAAAACTTGTTAATTCATGATATGTGCTTGTACAGCGCTTCACAGAAAATGTAACTTTAAAAAAAAAAAAAAACACAAATGAAAAACCCCAGAAAACTAAGGGGCAAGATAAACTTGCTATGAAGTGAATTTAAGGAACTTTCACTTCTAATGATCAGTTTTATGTATATATAAAAAAAGAGGATTAAAAATGTGCTTGCCTGGCATTAGAGACTGTAAGGAGAAATAGATTCCTCCTCGCACCGATGTAGTCTTAGTGCTGTAAGTGGACCTATCTGAGTTCCAATGATTAGATTCAACTAGCATATCAGGCTTAAAAGCTGTGATTTGATAGCTCTTTGGAAATAGTCCGAGATCCCCATTTAAGCAATGTCAAAGCAGAATGAGGTTCTTGCTGTTCAGTGTTCCATAGCCATTTTGTATGGTGGTGACGTGCAATAAAATGTAGTTTTCTTTAGAGTGGGGAACTTTTCTGGAAATAATATATGTTGTTCATGAAGTTATTTTTGATGTAAGATATCAAGTTCTCAGTTATTCCGAAAGAGTTGTCAGTGCAAACACAATCCAGGTATCTGACATCTACTCTCTCTTCCACCCCACCCTCCACAAAAGACACATCATGATAAAACTGCTTCTTAAGAATGTATTATATAAAACGAGTGTTTTGGCAGTATGTATGGATCTTAAATGTAGCACAGTAGTAACTCTGGAATGAAATCCTCAATTTGCTCAAACTGAAATGAACAGAGCTTGTGCGAAGTATTGCACAACTCGCACCCCTGTTGTCGAAACTCAATAGTCTCCTACAGTCTAAGGCTTCACTTGAAGTGTTCAATCCTGCCTTGTAACTGGAACAAACTTCTAATCCTACCAGTTTTGACTTTCATATTTACCTTGTTTATTTGCTTGGTTCATTGCCTGCATAAATGTGATTACATGGGGCTCATAGGAGACTTGCATTTTAAGAATCTTGACAAAATGCAGTGCACTAGCATTCCCTTATGCAACTTTTTTTTGATTCTCCAAATATAGACTGATTTTTTTTTTTTTTTAAAGTTACTGGTTTGTGGTAAGAGAATTCAAAGCTGTTTGCATGACTTTAGTATTATAATGCCTATTATATTTTCACTAAAGATCTAATTTTTTTTATGCAAAATTTGTTAAAGTCACCCAAGTTTGTAGACACTTATCTGTAAACATATTCTAAAGTCTAATTCAATTAGTTCAATTCCTTACCTTAGTGTTCCTGTATTTTTCCACATCATAAATCCAAATGAAATCAAAGTAGTCTTCACTTATTTAACCTGTCCCGGTGGTGTGGCTAGCTTCAAGCCAGTTGGAAAGAATGTAGTTGTTCCCTTTCCCTGAAATTTCTTGTCTGGAAGTGTCATCCAAGCCAAATATTCTATTTGCTGTACTGTACAACTATTAGTTCTACTTTGGTATAGGTATACTAGCTCACATTTCTCCCTGTTGAATCATGTCCCTTTTTTATGCTGTTTTCCAGTTTGTCAGTATTACTCTGATTCTAATCTTGCTCTTTGTCAGCTTGAAAGAAGATGCAGGCCCTGTGCTGTGTGCAGACAAATGTTGCGTTTAATAGGCATTCACTCTGTTCTATCATCTAAATGATTAATGAAATTATTGAATAAATACTATCAGACCCAGGACAGACCCTCTGTAGAATCCTACTTGATACGTTCTTTTCTGACATCCTGTTTTGACAGCTCTCCATAGATAGGTCTAAATGTGGTTTTCAAAACAGTTTTGCCCATTTTAAAAAGGGTCCATCTAGACTTGCTAATGAAAGCATCTTGTCAGACAGTACCAAAAGCCCTGCTAAGGTCAATGTATGACATCTACTGACTTTTCCCTTCACACAAGGGCTTTTATTCTGTCATGAAAAAAATCAACTTGATTCAGCAGTCTGTTCTTTAAAAATCCATGTTGATAATACTTATGTAATCTGTCCTATCTTCTAGTTGCTTTTTATTCATGCCAGTGTTTTTCTGGGACTTCAATTTAAACAGAGTAGTCAGCATTTCCCAAACTTCTCCATTTTTCTCTCATTCTAAAGAAAAGTATTTTGGTTTACTTTTTCCAATCTTCTTGAGCCACACTTCTTTCCCATGAGTCCTTTTAAATAAGAACTAAGTGGCCTAAATTTCCTCTTGTGTGCTTTCTAGGAATGAGTTTCATCAGACCTGTGATTTGAGAATGTAGAATTTGGTTAAATGCTCACTTAGCTCATTCTAGCTTCTATTTTCTTCTTTTTCCCTAGTGTGTTCTTACTAATTGCTTGATCACAGTTGTCTTTCAAATAAAAAATGAAGCTAAAGTAATTTGAATGTTGTCTCGTGGCCATCTATTCATAATTCTCCTGAGTAACATGCAATTCTTATTTTCAGTATACTTATTTTTATGGAGGAAAAAACACTGGACAAACCCATGCATTGCCTAATCACTTTAAAACAGTCCATTTTTTTTTTTTTTGATGGCTTTTATTTGTAAAAAAATTGCAGGATTTTATCACCTTTTCTTTCCTCCATTTTTTTTTTCCTGCTAAATCCTGCAGAAAATTGTACAAATACTTTCAAAATTTATGTGGGTCTCTTTTGTCACTTTACTATTATTTATGGACCATCTTTTGAGGGACCCCAGGTGATCTACCAACCATAGCCAGAGAAACTGGGAAGGACTGAACCATCTATTTTTTTACTGTTTTCATACTATTTTTGTGTCTTTATAGCATGTCCTTTCAACCTGTTCCTTTTTGTTATATCCTATACTTTGATCTTTCTGACTTTTATCCCACTTGCTATTTTTATATTCCTACTTACTAACTTGACTTCCAAAGTGATTTATTTTGAAGAGCTTGTGATTTATCTACCTACCAGATCGCTAGGAACAGAGAAATTGGTCTTTCCAGAATCCAGTCTTCACTTCATTTTTCTATTATGAAGAATTCACGACCTTTGCCATTTTACTGTCTTGCGCACCCGTAGCTCCTTTGACAGGTCTTAAAAACCTCTTCTCTTCTGCCAGAATGAGCTGCCAAGGCTCTTCTCTGATGCTTTCACATGCTTTTATGTAAATAACTGGCTCAGAGTGTCTTGCTGCATTCTGTTTCCAGTGAGCATTTGGTATTTCTCTTCCACTTTGCACTTAGTGTTCTTGTCTTTTTGTGTGTGTGTGTAGTTGATAAAATGTACTAGAAACCTATAAAATGTTGTTCGGTACTGTACATAAACAGAAGTACATGCCTATAGAAATGTATATGTCTATACAAAGCACAAACAAGCAAACTGTAGTCTGAATGTTGATTTAGTTTTGTTTTGGACTTGGAATAGGCAAGGGTTAGTACCTGGTGTTACTTTGAAGACTGTGTATTTTCATTATGTCCAGCCAAGTTTTATCATTTACAGTGAATTTAAAGAGTTAAACACTAAGCCAATGTCCTTTTAAAAAACTTTTTTTTTCATAGAAAAGGTGGTATCCTGACACTTTGCCTTCCTCTTGAGTATTTTGGTTTGCATTTTCAATACAATTTTTATACAGCTGAGTGAGGTATAAACATTTTACAGTAAAAACTGAGATTCTCATCTGGAAATGTTACAGAACTTTGGGTTTTGACAGCACCAAAATATTTTGGGATTTCTGGTAAAAATTATAGTTTTTAAACTGCTTCGTAATCTGGGTAAACTCATATAAGAAAAATAGTATCTTTTAATTAAAAGCAGTAACTTATCCAGATTATATTATACAGTCAAATTTTACCTTTATCTCCAGAATCACCTTGTGCTTCTTCCTTGTTACTGCCCCAAACAGGTAGAGTAGCTGTTTTGACATGATCTGTTATTGGTTTTTGTAGCAAGAATCACAGAATTTCAGTTGTTGATTAGTGCAGATAATAACAGATAAAGCTACTTGTATTAAAAAAAAATACAGGGAAATTAAATAGTTATTGCTGTCTTGCAGCTATCGTGAAGCTGCTAAGAACTGATGGATAGAATACAAAAAAAAAGATACTATCGTAGCTAAGATTCCTAGTTGTCATTTTTCAAAATCTAAGCTTTCAGATATGTGGTCAGTGTTTGAAATAATAAAATACATCTAAAGGCACTGATCTTTACAAAACAGTTGTTTTTCTGGAAATTGCATGAATTTCCACATGTATACTTTCTTTGTGCCCCAAAGTGCGTACCCCAGCAAGGCTACCGGCAGTGGGCAAATCAGTTGTGCGCACACAGGCTTTATCTTAACATTTAGAGGAATTAGCATTTATCACGTAGAAGTGATGGAAAGCTCCTCCTTAAGTAATTTGTTCTTTTAGACAGCTTTCTGCCAGAAGATCTTGTGCTTTCAGAGCAAACACAGCTCAGTGCTTTTTGTTCCCATGCATCCTTCAGGCAGCAAAGCGAGAGACTAGAAGAAGTTCAGAGGTTTCCTGGAAGCAGTAAAAAGACCTTCTCCAGTTTGATTTCTTCCTGCGAGGGGATCACCACCTTTCTCTACAGATAAACCAATTTATCTGTGCCTGTTTTAAGGCCTTTCTTCAAAGTAGAATGACTCCCTCTCTCTCCGGTAGTGCAGTCATGTAGTGTGCTAATGTGAAATTCCATCTACTATCTATATGTTTCTCCCAAGACATCTAGCAAATGTTGAGGATGCTGAAGCTGCTTAGAATTACTGGATTTCTTGTTTTTCTTCCTTAGGTGAAGGGAAATGCTTTTAAGTATTCAGTTTCTTCCCACTGTTTTAGTGACATACAGAAGAGAAAATCAGAAAAAATTTATTTAAATAAGGATGCTGTGGAAGGGACTTTATTCTACTTTCCATTGACAGTGCTTACATATGGTATTTCTATTCGTATAATCCCTCTGTGTTAGCATATGGATTTAGTGTATATTCTCTGCATCAGCTGCCAATTGCCCTCTTCGTATAGAATAAAAGTGGTTTTGCTGCAGCAAAGCCTCTTGGTTCCTTAATTTATTTTCTTGCTGTTTTGAAGTTGAACGCATTTCTGAGGTACCAGATGGCCAGGTATTAAATGCATAAAGTGCATTATTTCCTCCTTCCATCCCCTGCAGCAGTCTGTTTCTGTTTAGCTATGCAAATAGGAGTGGCTGAGATTAAAAGCAGGAGTTGCAGCTGATATGAATCCCAGTAAAATCAGGTGGCATTGAATATATCTGAAAAGTGATCAACTTCTAGCATTCTTAAGCTCCTTGGAATAGTGTTAAATACAATGGTTGGCTGAAGAGACTTTTTTTATTCATTGTGTTTCATACTGCCTGCAGGGAGAGGAGAGTTCAGAGGAAGAGCTCTTCTTTGGTCTGTAACAACATCTGTTACAAACGAGCTGGGGTGGTTCAAAGTCAATGTGATAGATCGGGAGAGATGTCACTCAATGAGTTGAGGTGAATTTCATCACTACAGCGAAAAATATGGAGAGAGTTCAAATAGTTAACCAAGTGTTTTGGCCTTGACATGTTAAGGCTACAGTAAGAAACTGTTATTCCCTTATGCTGATTTTAAAACTTTGTGAAATGCAGATAAAGCTATTAACTCCTTACTGCTCATCTTATCTAACATCCAGAGTTCGGTCTTGTACAAGCAGGGCATGTCTGAATGGCAGGTAGGTATAGGTAACACATGGCCTTCTGGTGTTTTATAATTTAGTTCTTAAAAAGTAGTGGAGAGTTTTTGCAGACATGCTTTAATTAAACTGGACTCAGTAAGCAGTCTCATAGTGTTCCAGCTTTTCCAGGTAGTCCATATCCTCAGATTCTCTTGCTTCATTGCATTAAAGTTGTAGATTGCCTTATAGCTCTTAAGATTTTGCAGGTAAGACAATGTACTATAGAGAGAAAAATGAATATAATAATGTTAAGGTTTTCAAGATACCTTGATCTTTCATAAGAAAAGGAGAGAGATGTTTTTTTGACTTTATATATCTGAAGATCTAGGTGAATTTCACAGCTTTATGTATATTACTGTTTCCAAAGTATTTATCTCAGGGAAGTGTACCTGTAAAATATTTCATACAGCCACAGAGGTTGTAGTGTGGAGGACTACTGAAATTACTTGTGACCTTGCCTATCATTCGTTAGTGATGCAGCAGTAATGTTAATCACAATGTACTCATTGGAGAATTTTCATATATAGCATACTGCTCCCATAACTCTTCTGTGTTTTTCCTAGTGTCAGCAAGATCTGACATTTTTAGAGCAGATGTGTAATTTCTGCAAATATTTGTAATTTACTTTACAGGGCATATATATCATGTAAGAGATGCTATGATTTTGGGGATTTAACATGTACAACATGTTATGGTTCTTGTGGGTTTGACCTCAATTTATTTGCAAAATATTTTTTTCAAATACTAGCACTGAAACTTTATAATACAAAGTATTTAAGTCTCCCATACTAAGCTGAGTTGGTGATCTGTCATCAAATAGCAAACAATACATTTTTGTCCATGAGAATTACTGTGTGGAAATGCTGGAGCACAGCACCTTGAATGAAATTGACACATAAATCCTGTTGATTTCAACAAAGTCAAAATTTTACCTGTTGTGTCTCTTACCCTTTTGCACATCATGCTTGGCTATGAGACCTCAAGCATCACTGTCTTTAAATCCTGGTTCTGATGGTAATGTGCCAGACTAATGGCTTATGCTTCTCATACTGTGCCTTTGTTCCAGCACCTCTTCTCTGTACACCAAAGTATGGGACAGGATTTCATTCTTATTTTCTGACAGAAGTAGGTCAAGAGTAGGTGCATCCCTGTTGTTATCCACAGTGCACACTGATGGAAGGAAAGCTCTCAGCATCTCTCTAATACCTTGTTATTCTCACTTTCACCTCTTGCTTTCTGTTTCTTTGCAAAGAGCGAAATCTTAAATTTCTAATGTAGGGCTGTGTTTAGTGGCAATAGTTAAAATTTGTTTCTTTGGGATTTTATTTAGGAAAATAGGTGTGTGTGTTACTGTACAAGAAATCCTTGTGAGAATAGCCTTGTGATAAGAACAGTAGGAAATGTGAATGGAAAGCCATCTGGTCTGTGCTGCTACCCCTGAGGATATGTCTGCGCAGACTGGAACGACTGTTGTGGAAACAGCGTGTTCGTAACTGTCGTGCTGAGTTGTTTCTCCATGTATCCTACCTCTCCCTTGACTGTAAGCCTGGGATGCCCAGTGTGAAACAGTGCTGGGTACGTTACGTCTTAATGGCCATACTGCCAGTCAGTTTCTTCCAATGAAATGGGCACAAACAAAAGATGACTGTAATGTGCAGTTTATTGTTCTCTGCAGTTGTGTATGTATGTACTGCGTATGACTTGAATCATACATTGTGAAAAAGGGCATCAGATTCAAACATTATCTTGCAGTGTCTTGTATTGACCTCAGCCCTTCTTCCACAAGAGGGAGACACAAAACACGAATGAGTCAAAGGAGGAAAGCATCTGGTATGAGGAGACCCTAATTAGCAAGCAACTTTACCGTTCCTGAGGGAACAAAACTCGCAGAATGGGTAAATATCAATAGTGTGGGAACATTTGGTGTGACAGAATGTTTTCTTGTAAAGGAGAGAGAAAGAGACTGTGTAAATGTGATTATAGATTTTTCAGGGAAGGCAAAATGTTTCTGAGCTAGATTCTGGCTGTGTTTGTGTTAGCACATAATGTGATGCAATTGGAGCAGACCTACCAAGCAAAATGCTTGATTTGCAAACTTGACATCCAGGCTTGTGCGGATTTCAGGAGATGCTTTCCCTTAGAAAACCTCTAGTCTGGTCCCGAGACTGAACACTGCTAGGGCTCATTGCCTTCAAAAGGGTGAATGCGCGTGCTCCGCTACGGAAGCCAATGTGTGCTCAGTGAGGATGAAGCAGAGATTTGCTGCAAAAACATGACTCGTGAAAGAAAACACTACTGTAAAGACACCTTCCCCCTTCATTTTTGTTAAGTCTTCATGCCAAAGATTGTGTTTGACATGTGAAATTTCATATGGAAGCCCTGTCCAAACTCAGATATTGCCCGAAATGTGTTTCCTAGTATGAAATCAAAAGAAATTTGACATTTCCTAGAGAGAAAAGCAATGACGCTGGTAGTGCTATACCCACACCGTTTTCCATTGCAGAAATGCTTACCAGACTCCGAAATATAAAAATTAATATAAGATCATTTTGTAGAAAGGGAGGGCAGAAGGGATGAAATCTAGTTTATTTCGCTGTTTTTTTTTTTTTTTAGTGATACTTACGTAGGGAACAATGCCCACAATCTCCCTTAAAACAGAGAAGTCCTATCTATCCATTCATCTGCAGAGGTGCTCTCAAAACCAAGTTACTATTGATGGTCACTCAGTGCCTGAGATTTTTTTTTTCGTTGTTTTTACTGATATATTTTCCAGTGGTCATCCTAATTCTTAGGATTATTGATTGGTTCCTGCAATCACAGCTGCACTCCTTTCCACAACACTATCTTCAGCTTCTGATTCTGTCTGCTTTTTCCTGAAGGTCTGTACATTAACAGCCTGATTTCACTTTAACCTTTATCTTCTTTTGTGAACAGCATGTTGCAGGCACTGCAGGAGCAGGCACCTGAGATTCTGGTAGATCATCGAGCTTTATTTATTTATTTATTTTTCCAACCTGTTTCAGGACACTCTTTCTCATTAGGAACAGAAGAAAAACTAAAACAAACAAACAAATTCCAATGCAATAAAATTGTGGGTGATCTGAGAAAAACGAGATGAAATGACAATATTTACTTCCTCTCTTACTCCATCCATTGCTGCATGAACTAATGACAAAGTTGTTCTGCTACCTAATGGAAAGATAACAACAGAAGATTACTGGGAAGACGAAAATGCTTTGTGTGTTGTTCTCCCTCCTTCAATACCATGTCTGCAAAAAAAGATTTGCTCTTCATAGTTGACACAAGAAACAGAGGAGTAATAACTCTGCCGGAACAGGAAAGAAGCAAAAGCCAGAAATTATTTAGGTGAGATGATTTGAGATCACCTCACCCTATTTCCAGGTGCTTTGCAGTGAAATTTATTCAGTGCAGTCTTAGAGCAGCAATCTTGGAGAAGTCACAGAGGATCTGATGTTGCAGGAAGAATAAAGGGTAATGTAGAGCTAACTCAAAAAAGGGGGATGCCAGATAGGGAGAGGATGTATTCTCAGCTTAACTTAAATTTCTGGGAAAAGGCTTGTGTATGTATACTTCACCTGCCTGTTTATAAGCCTCTACTGCCTTTAAAAAAAAAAAAAAAAGTGGTAAGTAAAAAAAAGACAACATGGATTGTCCAAAAAATCCCCCAAACAATTTTCAATTATCTAATTTCATCCTTTGACAGGGTAACAAGCTACAGGGCTAAGCATACACAGTAAACATGATTAAATCCCGACTTAAGGAGGCTTTTGACACTTGCTTTCTCACAAGCAAGTGGTACAGATACCATCCATATGAGAGTCTCTAACCTGGTCTGTGCATGACTAATGGAGCAAAACCCACTCCAGGATGGGACTTGGTACTGGTGGAGACCCTGTGGGCAGCAGGATTTTTTGGTTTTGCCCGAGTCCTTTCACCCTGTGACTCCAGTGAACGGCTCCATAGGGGCAGGTACTGACCAGATGTGTCTACGTGTTGGGAGATGCTTATCTGGTGCTTCTCAATGTTTTCATAATGATTTACAAGAAACAGCTGAAAGTGCACTTATGAAATCTGCTTGTGATGTACAAGCCAGGAGGGCCTGTCAACATGTTCAACAATGGGCTTGAAATCCGTAATGACTTAGGAAAACATTGGAGGAATGGCCTTAAATAAATGCAGTGCAGTCCAGTAAAGTGTGAAGTACTGCACTTATCTGTAGGGTACCACACATGGAAGGGGCGAGGCTGGCTAAGAAGCAGAAAATGCTCTGAGGTATAAAGTGCGTTGCAAGCTGTGCTTGAGTCGGTCTCATCATCATATTGCACAAATATCAAGCGCCCTGATGGCATGTTTAAGGGAGAGTGTTATGTCGAGTGTATGGGAATGTATGTATCCTTCTACTCTGGTCAGCATTTTTGTGAGGCTTATTCTGGAGAAATGCCTGGTTTTGGTGCTGGAAGGGATCTATTTGGAGCAATGTAGGAATGATGTGAAGAAAGACTGATGAAAGAATCTGTGTTCTGAAAAAGAAAAGCCTGAGAGGGAGGAGAAGAAGTCTCCATGTACCGAGAACAAAACCTTGTAGTATAAGCTACATCACGGGATATCAAGAGAAAACATGAGGACAAATGTCCACATCCTGTAGACAATGAGTACAGAAATAGATTCCTAGTGAGATATAATAGCCTGTACAATGGTTTAGGGATTTTTTTTCTCCTACCTAGACCTGGGTGATGGACTACCTGATCTCACGAGGTCTGAATGTACATCCCATTTTTCCTGTGATGCCAGCTTGCCTGGGTGGAGACCAGAGAGAATTGAGAGCCAGAGAAACTGTGTGGAAGAGACAAAAAATGGAAGCAAAATATGTTCAGTTTCCCAGGACTTTAATCTTTGAGTAGAGAGAGACACAGGTGCAACCAAATGATAGGCAGTAACTGAATTGTGCCAGGATACAAGGGTATGCCGCGCTCTACCATCTGTTATATTAGTTACGATTCTCATTGCAGCATCCTTCAGGCCTTGCTCTTGCAAAGGATTTTGCCTGCCTACACACTTGTCTTGTATGCCAGCCTCAAGCTTTAAATTGTCTTTAAACTTTGAGACACGAAACTTTGTTGTCACTTTAGTCTTTTATATTGCAAATCATCTGAGGTATCATATGGCTTGTGGGGAAGTATTTGGATGGTATAGAAACATTCCAGATGAAATGGTTCTTGTAGGATGCCTCTTGTTGCAGTGTCTTCGTTGTCCATTTTAAACTGATGTCTGAGGTAAGTACTGTAAATCTAATTTTCTAGTCACTGGCATTTTTATTCACTCTTGTCACCACAGGTCCTATTCAGTTGGATGTTGCAGGTTTGAATATGGGATTCGTTTTGCCTAGTTTTAACAAATTAAAGGCTTAGGTGTCCAGCCTAAACAACTCTAGGCTTCTCCTCCAGGCGGTGGATGGCGATAGGTGCCTTCAGACAAGGATTTAGTGGTTAACATTGAAGGACAGGACTGCGTCTGGAAAGAAAGAGGAATAAAAGCTTTGATTACAAAAGAATGGGGAAGTGTGACTTGCCTTTGATATGGAATGTGTCTTTTCTTATTAACTAGCCGTTAGGGTAATAAATGCTGTGGTTTATTGGTTTGTTAACTTAGGAATATGCTTTGCATAAAAAGACGAAAAACAACTGAGGAGCTTTTTAAATATAATTTTGTTTTGACTTAGTTATACATATATTTTAAAGATATTATGACTTATTAAGACATAATAAAGTCATTATTATTACTATGATGTGAGTACAAATTAAACTGCATTGAACAGAGTAGTTACTTGTATTTTGTTGTGGGATCATGTATACAACCTACGATTGAGTAATTAGTGTGTAAATAAGCTGGCTTGAAGATGAAAGCCATGTCCAAAATAAAAGCACTTTTTAGGTTCTGTTTCTCTTAAGTTTCCTCATGACGTCTCTAGTTTAATCTTCATCTCAGCTACATAAGAGTCTGGAAGATCTTGTCTGACTTCTGTGGGTAGAAGTTGCAGAAGATGAAGCCTGTCCATGGAGTTATGTTTCTACTTGGATGCAAACAGTTTGCATATTATTTAAGGAGGAAAGTAAACTGTGCTAGGCCTTTACTTTGCATAGCATATAGCATACTTGGCATAGTCTCAGGTAATGAGCAATGTCAGTGAAGTTTGATGGGGATTAATATGTTCCAGCTTTGTAACCGGAGTCTGGCTCTTAGCTGCTCCCCACCGTGTACATAGGTATATCGCAATATAGCCATAAAGGTATAAAGTTTGTCTGCTTATAGGAAGAAGCATTTATTTAACACTTTTTTTTTTTTTTTTTGCATGGTGAAGATGTGAATAGTTCTTCTAGTTTGGTTGTGGAAGAATAATCTGCATTTTTGCCTTTGGAAGTAAAGCCATTTGAGAAGTCATAAATGAAAATATGCAAAATTTCCCATAACCTACTTTCATATGCTTTTCTCTTAATGAAATATCTCCTAGCTTCATGTTTACTTTTTAGTTTTTATTAATGATTTCTATCATTAATGCGTACCAAAAGGAAGGTAAAGTTTGGACTCTTGTAGTTTAAAACAATGTCGCTATGAAAAGGTCTGTAACTGTTGAAAGTGATTTGGGACAAAATCCTATTCCCTTTTGGAGGCTGCCATCTTGTGTTCTGAAATCAAAATTTCCATTACCATTATCTCTCTCAGTAGCCACTGTAGTTACATGGCTTTTAAATTGTGAACACAGTGCAGATAAATGCTGCCTTAATTAGTCTAATGTGTAGATAGTCAGATATACTTACACATAGTACACATAGTAAATTTTATCTTAGAGCAATGTGATGCCAATAGTATTTGAAGGATGTTTACTCTGAAACCTATTGCTGGCCATTGAGAAGACAACAGGTATGAAGAGCTTTGCAGCAGACTGTTGGGTTTGATACTGAAATATCATTTTCTTGTAGATTTTACATGAGATCGCTAGCAATATTTTTCTTGTAATGTTCTTATTTGGAGATAAGTTAAGAGTGATGTATGCAGAATTTGATATTAAAGAACACATTTTTAGGCTACATCTTCCAAATTCATGAAACTGTCTTCAAAAATTTTTAAATTGAAAGTAAATTTCAAATACAGATTCAAATTTCACTAAGGTTCTAATTGATTCTACTTCATTGTTTTAGACTTGCTTCTAGTTTTAGGCTAATTTTATCTTCTGCAATCTTTTCTTGTGTGAAAAGTTGAATGAGCAAATGTGAAGGTTCTCATGTTTACACTGGTAGATTATCAAATTAGGATCTTTCAGAGCTTTGGGGGTCAGGGTGGACCCACCTTTGAGGCCTCAAAAGTAAGAATGCAGTAGATGTATGTCTTCTGCCATGTAGTTGTAAAAGTGACAAACGATCTTTAATTTATAGCATGAGGTGAGTTATAGTCAGAAAAAACTTAACATCAAGCAAAATGTTTAGAGGAGTTTTCAGTGTCTTATATACACGAAAATGAAAGCTGGAGCTGGATTTCTGAAAGTTGGTGTGAACAGGAAGGCTTTGCCTTTTTGCAGACATCAGAACTGATTGGCATTGTACTTCTTCATAGTAGTAGTGTATTTTCCCAATCTCTTTACAGAATGAGTTAAGCAGAACTTTGCTGAAATATCTACCGCCCATCCTTCTGAAGTGAAATTCAAAATGATACTTGGAAATTCACTTCAAAGCAATATTTTTCCCCACTTGTCAAGATGTAAGGACTCTGAATTATTTTTGATTTATATATGAGGAAAAAAGAAAGTGTACGTGATACAGTCAGTGAAGAGGTGTCGCAATTGTTCTTGATTCATCCATGCTTAGGATACAGTTATAATTTTAACGTTGTTGCTCCAGTGTATGACGTACTCTCATGACACTTTGCTTATTATGTAAAGCCTTTCATGTTTATTTTTAGAACAAATTTACATTGGGCTGCACATGAAAACGTATTTAGTATTATGGTCTTGTATTCTTAATCATTAAATAAATTGAACTTGCTTGAAGCAATCAGCGACAGGTAACAGAGAAGCAAGGCGTTTCAATTGTGAAAACACTAGGAAGCATGTAAGACTGCTCAAATGCAAATTTAAACTGATCACCAAATTATGAATAAAACATAACTGAGGAGCATTTAGAAAATATACTGTTTCTAGGGCTAGTATAGAGACTCTACAGTTGCTGTGTAATGCTAAGGTTCACTGCAGGAAAGAAGGAAAAAACAGTTCACAGTGCCAATTTGTGCACATCCCTAATCCAGCAAAGCAAAACAGACTTTTTGAGAAAGTCAAGTAAAATGCCCTGTCATTTGTTAACAAAAAAAGTAAATAGAGAAATGAATATTCCCACATGACTCGTGTTCTCAAAATGACTCTACTGTTGAAGGTCTGCCCATTGCTGTGCAGCTGCAGATCTCAAAGGGCCAGCTGAAATCCAGGATGCATTTCTTTATCAAACACAGAAACTTTCAAGCCTAGTTATATAAGAAATCTAGGGCTCACAATGCTGAAAAATCAGTAGCTTGTACATGGTGCTGCGTAAAATGAGGATGCAGTTGTAGATAGAGACACAGAACAGGTTGAAATCTGGTACTTTCCTACCACACCATCAAATATTGCTGTATGTGTTAAAGGTGCAAACTTGTTATCATCAAAAGTACCAGCAACAACAAAAAGTCCCCAGGCTTGCTGTTATGTTGTCAGTCCTAGCAGATAGAAGAAAATTGCAGTCACGTATCACTTCCTTTAAGACAATGCTGAAGGAGAAGCTGCCACAAGGTGCCATCTTCAGATGTCAGGAGAAGGGATGGATGACATTGTAATTAATTTAAGACTACTGTTGGGCTGCTTTTCAAATTGGTTAAGCTGGTGCCTTATTAAAGCAGGGAGAAGCGTGTGATGCTTTCCAAGGAAGAAACAAGAGGAAACGAGTAGTAGTCTGGAAAAACAGAAGTTGCTCTGGAGACTATTGACTTCCATTAATTGCATTCAGCTAAATCCAGAAATAGATTTTCTACTGGGAAAAAGATTCTTACTACCAACTGAATGTATCTGGCAAGTCTGTTCCTAAAAGACTGGAAATATGTTACATTACAAATACTGCAGAAAGGACTGGACCAGGGGTATGGTTAACATAGTTCTCAGGTTCAGTAGTAGAAACTGCACTTTCATTTCTTTGGATTAGCTAAAATACAAGAATTGTTCAACGGACTGAATCTCCTGAGTCCTTATCATTGTCCAAAACCTAGGAAAAAAGCTATTATTTGTTCTTATCATTTTCTGAAATCAATATGAGTTCTTTCTTTCAGTGAGTAGCAAGTTTTTTTTCTCAGCTGAAGCTGAGAGATCTTGTCTGCAATATCAGTTACTACTTCATCTTTTTTCTTTCAGTGGGAAAGGGATATAGCAATTTTAATGTGAAAAGTCTTCAATTTTGTAGCTAGAGAACAAGGGAAAAAGGCAGAAATTAAACCAAAGTCAGTCTATTACTTGGTGCATCAAGAAAAGGATGTCTCAAAAGTTTCAAAAAGTTTTTTGAACAAAAATGAAACTTGCCAAAATTACCTGGCCTAATAAAAAAAAAGTAGACTTCATGATTTTGGTGATGATCAAAAGCATTGAGATGAAATTGTGTAATATTCCTTTCCTAGGGTGAAAAATGTGTCTGAAATCTCCCGTAGAGTCCGTCATTAAGACTTTCTCTCAGCTTACTACACCAAAAAGATCTAAGTATGATCCAGTAATCTTGGGTTAAAGAAACAAAGTTGTGGTTACTTTTTCTGAACTTTAGAAGTTCAGAATTTTTCCACAGATTTTTCTTCCCAAATTCCTCCCACTATGGAATTTTTCAGTTGTTGCTGTGGCAGGGGCAAATGGAGAGGGATAAAGACACAAGCTGCAGTGTCCTGGAGTCTCCCCATCGCGGTGCTAGAAGTAAGTGGAAGCGTGCTGTAAGTAAAGAGCTGAGTAGACTGGTGAGCAGCCATTTCTGCTCGTTCCCAGGCTGTTGCTAATCCGATGGCTGCAGGAATAGCATACGCAGGCAAGGCTATGGGTCGGAAGAAGGGAAACATCCCGTGTAAATGAGCTTTTCTTTTAGGGCATATGTTGCCTTAGTTTGATCATTTATCAAGCGACTGTCCCCAGGTTACTCTGCATCTCTTGAATACCTGTTAGTGGTAGTAAACAGCTTGAAAAGGAAAAATAAAAATAAAATACCTCCTGAGATGACTTTCCGCTGGAGGGCAGGAGGCGCTCTTTGATGGGAGTGCGCTGCTGCTTCCTTCTCAGATGCATCCTGCTTTTCCTTTGCGTTGTGTACACACAAGACACTCCTTGAACAGGAGGCCTGAAGATTTGTCTGACGGAGCTTTCCATCTGCGGGATTGAGTGCTCGGAGGCGCATCACGCTGTAGTTTTGCCGTATGACTGGCACAAGGGGATGCGCAACCTGCCACCAACTGACTGATGATACTGTTTTAAAATTCAGCTGATTCTTCTTTTCCAACAAGATGTAAACTGCTGCTATATTTTGTAGCTCTCAAGAGATTATAATGTGGAAATGACTAGCACTAAAACTGTTCATAACTTTTATAGTGTTTAAGGTTTTTTCACAGTGTTGTGTAAGCTTCTGCCAGTGCGACCCTACGTATAATTGGCATTTGTTCTGCAAATGCTACAGAGGGCGGGCAGCAGAGGATTCAGCGGGTTATAGGCATTCATCAGCATCTTGGGAATTTGCAAAGCCAGTGAAATTATCAGGTGTTCTTTCTGCCATCCTGTGGCAGCACTGATATACTGCAAAGGGCCGATCTCATCAAGCTTTGCTTACACATGGGCTATAATGTGGTGCTGGGACTGTAACAAATCATGTCTTCTGTCTGGTTTTGAACAGAGTTGTAATATCTGGCACATGTACTCAAAGGTGCGATATGAACAATATGGATTTTTTTTTTCCCTGTATATGCTTGTTAGTAAGCAACCAATGATGTTTATTGTGTTTTATATGAGAAAAATGAAAAAAAAAAAATTCTGAATACTACACTTTGGATAATTAGATATTATTGGCATGTTTCTGAAATTAAAAGGTGTTACATCAACTATTAATGTCAAAATGTAAAAAAAAAAACAACAACAAACTAACCCTGTTTACTGCTTAATACACTTAGAAATAATTCATCTTTAGTTTTTACTTTAAAAATAATAATTTTAATGGTATTTTTCGAAGGAAATGCTCTTTGGTTTTGTGTTCCCAGATAAGCCAGCATTATTATTATTACTGTGTTTTCATCTTTCTGCCCTGGAATGGCTAACTTCTGTAAATGAACTTCATGACAGCTAGATAAAATTTGAATTTTTAATGAAATGTAGTGCATAATGACAATAAGCCTTAAACTAGAAGTGAAATTTCTCAGCATCTCTGTGGAATAAACCCAAAGAATGTATAATGAAAACATGAGATGCAGATGATTTTGTTCTCAATTACTGTTTTTCTTAAACAAATTTCTGTGAGTTGAGATTGTATGAGTGGAAGAGCCTGGGGCAGTGGGAAAGTGCTTGTGTCAGGCATTACTAATATAAATTGAAGGAGATTAGTGAATGTCTGAACACAAAAATACTAGTTTACATCCTTAAAAACTGATTTTAACTTTTTTTAAGAGCTAAAAATTATACTTCTGTTTATAGACAATGATATTTTATTCTGTGGCTATGCGTTTACTTTGGTGCTCTCCTGGGACAAGGGCTCAGCTTTCTTGGGGTGAGTGAGATGTGCGTGCTACGTGTTAAAACAAATTTATGATATAAACTTGGAGAAGTTATTCTGTGTTCTTTGGCACAGAGACTCTACACCATGTTTGGCACATGGATGCCACTCCAGGAGTTCACGTACTGCGGATTGGCCTGGTTTTATGTGGCGTGGACAGGCCTTCATTCTGGTGTACTCAGTGCAGCCATTTCAGGTGTGGTCTCCTGAGTGCCTTTGGTTTTTCAAGTCTTTTTGTGTAACTTGGATTACATCTCTAGCTGGAAAATTTACCTCAAAACATGTTTCCAGCCCCTAAGAAATGCTAAGCTTTCCAGTCTTGTTTACTACCTAACTGTTTACTACAGAGGTGTGATGAAACTATAGAGACAGAGCAATTTTGAATGAAGGCAAATTCTGGATATGTACTAGAAGCAGTAAAACGCAAACAAAACAAAATGGTTAAATTCACTCCTTCATTCTGTATTCTTTATATTTAGATACTTGTGTTTTGTCCTATCTATCTATGTCTTAACTAGTCATTTGAGTCTTTATTTTCTAGCCTTCACTACAAAACTAAATCATTTGGGAATGTTATAGTCTTTGAGGTCTAGGCATCTATATATGTTTATACCTTAGTGCATTCATCCTACTTGTTTGAATTAAGTCACAAGTTCCTTTCTATTTGGTGGATACAACTCATATTTCTATTTGCAGCAAGGCCAGTCAGAAAAAAAATCTGGAAGAGTGAATTGTTTCTCTACTTTATGAAAGCTTTCTATACCCATGACCTCTTTGTAGTTTAAATACGTATATACGTGCATTGGGCTGTATGTAACAGTGTGTATTGTACAGCAGAGGGAGTATTTTGTCAGGAATCGAGAAGGCTATTTGTCACTGCGTCACTGAGTACTTGGCACATCACCAGCTTTAGCAAGACATCATGTATCTTTCTGTCAGAAACAACCGGGCACTAGCATGTTAAATGGTATACAAGTACCGAAGTTGAACGGGAGAAGCTTTGGGTTGCTAAAATCTTTCATTTGTTTTCAGCTTCTGCAGAATAGATATCAATATTTCTGAAAACGGATATGCATGTTAGAGATTAAATCTTCAGTGGCTCTCAGTATTTCTCTTTTCTACAGACTGGGATTTTAAAGTATTCTTTATAAATTAGTTAGTTTTGAACATGATTTATCCTCTCTCTATTCCCTAAATCACTATTTTCTAGTGTCTAAGGTTTTACGCTCTTTGACTTATGCCTGTGTGTGTAAATTTGCACTCGTCTGGTACCTAGTGGACTTCATGGCATTTGCCACTCTTCTGCTGGTGTTAAAATGCTGTTTTGGGTATTGGTATGAGGTCTAAACTGTGCAATGAGAGAAGATGTGCACAATCTTCTGAATGTTCTCCCTTTTATGGTTAAAAAAAAAAATGAAAGTAAGATTTACAACAGACAGGTTGAGCAGCAGGAAGGAGCATGACAAATGAATCCCAATATTCTTGTGACTTATTACTGTATTGCCTAGGATTCCAAACTTTGGAACAGTATCTTATGCACAAGGCACGTATTAAGGAAAACCCTGAAAGAACTCTTTGCTTGTGCTATTACAGAAGAGATGTTCATTTACAGCCTAGTAACCGCAAAGGTAAATTGACTTTAAATTGATAATATCTTTCTGCCTTGTCCTTGTGCTGCTCTCACCAAAACTGATTGTTTAATTCTATTGGAATTGCAGGGAACAAGATGTCATCACAGCTCTGTTTCAGCTCTGTTTCTTTTTCTTTTCTTTTCTTTTCTTTTCTTTTTTTTTCCTCCCCATTTTCATTAGAAGCTATTATTTGTACTTTCAAATCTTTTTACTGGTAACAATTGCCGGTTAGAAAAGAAAGTGGATACAGCATGCTAATGGCTTAAAAAGTTAGCTGACATTTCTGTTACTTCACATTTCCTATTAGACTTTCTTTTAAAAACTAGATTTGTTGTTACCTGACATGGCAACAAGGACTGGACAAAAACACTGTGCTGAACAGAAGGATCTTGGCCATTCAGCCTTATCACTGAAGTGTGTTGGCAATTCAGGGCTCAAATCCTAGCGGAGTTTAAGTCTTCATTCTTGTACGTTAGGCTGCATGTTAGAGATGTGCCAAAACAAGATGCATTCAGTTCTGTGGTGAGACGAGAGACCTCACCTTGCCTTTTTATTTCAAATATTATTTTTTCTTTCATAAGAGGATAGCTGAATTAATGATGCAAAGAAAACTTCTCCACTGAATACATACAATACTTCCTGACTGCCTCATGCACAACAATTTTGTTGACTCCTCTATGTATATTTTATGTAAAAGCATTGATTTTCCTGTTATACTGAATGTCAAACAGTTCCTTTTTCCCTATCTGATGTAGATCGCTCTACTGCCTGGTTGGATCCACCTGGTGCACATCTTGCCCACAACTGCACTCAGAGCTGGGACCTGGTGCGCTTCCAGGGCAGCTGGCTCTGGTCCCAGTGATCATTGCTAGTTTGGGCTCTGTAAGGACTCTCACTGACATTGGTTTACTATCAGCTTTTGCATCTGAAACAAGAAAGACAAACTCTCCTAAGCCATAAAATGTATGGTTTCCCGAGGTTTCTCAGTTAGCTGTGGCCAATACCCCATCATGGTACAGGAACTCTGATTTACACTTTAACAGTTTGGGACCTGCCTTGCCAACAGAGTGAGAAACTTTTTGATTTGCACCAATTTTTACGCAAAGCTGATCTTTAAGAAAAATGGCAGAAGTCTTGACCTTTTTCTCTAGCCTTTACTTACTTTTGTTTTGTTTTGTTTGTTTCTTAGGGCCAACTCAGTATGGCATGTGCCTAGTGAGATGATTGCAGCCACCCTGGACTCCAGTTCTGTGATATTCATTCTCCTCAGTCCAACTTTTCTCTCTAGCACGATTGTTGGTCTAGTTGTGGAGTTTCCCATTTAAAAGATTCTCAGTGCATAGACATATTAATCCTTCTTTTTGACGTCCTTGATAGAAGAAGTGAGGCAGTGCAGTGCTTCATACTCTACTTCAGAATAATACTTCAGTTTCTCATGATTTTGTTTACAATTTTGAATACCACGTGGGGCAGAGATCCCTGAGCTACTGCTGAATAATCTAGCTCCAGAACCCAGAAGCAGCAGAGCGGTATCAGTATGGTGCTGTACTGGGAATAATTAGCCTTGCTTGAGAGACAGGCCTAATTAGCCCATGCACAATGTTGCTCTAACGAGGTTATACTCTCTCTGAGACCTCAGCTAATATCCCTGCATGGTGCTGTATAAATGTGCTGGTTTGGCTAGCTCTGACATGATGTTGCATCGCACTGGGTAAATATGCATTTGAAAGCATAAATGGAGGTCCAGAAGAACTTTCTCCTTCTATTATTTTGTATATCATTTGCAAGGGTCTTGTATCTATATCTGTGGGGTACTATTCTGTCATCCTTGCTCACTAGAAGCATCCTATGGAAATCAGTGGAGCCATTTGCTTATAATTCACTCAGAAAAGAGCTGTTTCATTAGAGATCTTAGACTTTTAGACTGATGTTAATGTTACTTCTCATAGAAATATTTATAAAAATGACTGGCTTGTTACCATGCAAGTTATCAGATTTGTATTAACATGGCTCAGTGGCAGCAACAGACTTTACTTTTCTTTGTTAATTTTGTCAAAATATTAGACAGATGTGATTTAGCCAATTAAGAAACTTCCATTATTTTTTCTTGTGCCAAGTTGAAAAGTATTGCTGATGACCTAAGTCTCAGTGCAGCCTGTCTTTAATAATTCTTTTCAATTTTTAGTCCTGTGGAGTCCTCTTGTTCACCATAACTTTCTGGCACAGACTTGTAGAAAATATGTCTGCTTAAATGCCTATTGATTATGGGATTAACTTGTGCTTCTTTTTCAGCATTTTCGAAGCCCATTTGCTTTCAACATTTTTTGTAATTTTTTCCTTCTGTTGCTAATACAAGTGTCTAAAATGTTTCAAACTAGTCCCAAAGTGTGTGAAATGAAGTGCCCTGAAAGATGTGATGACCCAAGTAATCCCCAGGTATTTACCTTGTGAATTCTAAAGCTGTAATTGGGCAAAGTGAGACATTTGGTACTGGAGCACTGTTATGCCCTAAGGCTGAAAACTTCCCATGCAGCAAACAGCACAGGCACAGCACCAGCCTGAGTGCTGGGCACCGTCCAGGTTGCGGGTGCTTAGCTTCCCACCAAGCTGTCTAGCAGTTGCCGCTCACATAATTGATTCTGAGAATAATGCCAACAAAATTATTTCAGAAGGGTAGGGAGGAAGGTAATACTTTTCAATACCTTTGTTGAGCTCTGAATCCACTTCACAGACAATAAAAAAACCTTGACTTCCACGGTGATGCTGATTGCACTGGGCTGGTCCAGTCGCCTTCTCTCACCAGTGTGGAAGTGTCACTGCTGCTGGTCCCAGCACTAGGAGAACTGGGGATCTTGTTTGACCTTTGTAAAAAGTATCTCCTTTCACACGTGACCAGAGTAGTTGCATTCCTACAAAAGTTGATCTTGTCTAAAGAATGAACTTGGATTTGGTGTGAGGACAGCAGCTAGGACCGTTAAGAAACATGTATGACAATGTCTTAATGTGTCAGCGCCTGAGATGTAGAGGCTTATTTTTTTTTTTGTTGTATTAGGCATCGCGAGTAGAATTACGTGGTGTTTGCAATGAAGAATTGATGAACATTAGGAAAGTAAAGGACAAAGTGGAAGAGATTGTGAAATAAGCCTTGTCCGGACTTTGTGGTTCAGCTTAAGAATTCTGAGTTTATCAATAAGGAATGCAGTAGTTTGTAAAATTAAATATTTTTTTCCCCAATAATTTTTTATAAGGTTATCTGAGAAGAATTTTATGAACTAAAGTTTTAGACATTAAAATGGTAATTCATCATGGCTGCATATTCAATGACTGAAAGACAAATACTGAAGGCAGACTTATGAGAATAGTTTTTAAAGAATATATTACTCCAAAATACGGAAGTATTTATACTGAGTTATACGATATCTTTGGTGGTTTATGAAAATGTTTCCTTACTATTAGTGAGAAAAATTGATTCCATGTTCTCCACTGCAAATCTTGCTTTAATGTTGAAAGATTTTATAAAATACTAGTATAAAATATTATAGTATTTTGTGGCTAGATATAACAGGAAAGTATGAAATACCTTATCGCATAGTGAGCATAGTTGTGATCTTTGGGTTTCTCCTATTACATTTATTGCATATTTTGATGTTACTGTTCTAGGGCATATTTGTATAAATTCTTACTGGTTTCACTGGGGATCACTGAAAGGAAATGTGGACTCTGAAGCACAAAAAATATTGCTCCTGTTCAATATTTCTCTATTCAAGTGTGCTTTTTTTTTCTCTACATCCAAACTTGTTTTATATGTCTTTTACCTCAAATGCTAAACCCTTCTGAGATTTTCTTTCATTCTTTTCTTGGTCTGTTTGATTATGTTTTATGTCTGTTTTCAAGGATAATTTTCAGCTAAAAAAATCCATGATATCTTAGTATGAAACATGATTTATTTATTTTATTGTTGATAATATCATTGGTAAATTCAGTCACGCACTGAGCGCACCTTGCCAGAATATTAATTTCCTACAAACATCAGAGCAAATACAGTACATTTTGATCATGAGGTTAAGTGAATTCAGCTTGCTGCAGAATGGAATATTGCTCCAGAATTGTAATATTGTTCATTCCTGTTGATTACAATATTTAGATCTAGAAGGAAGCTTTGTACAGGAAAAAAAAGCTGGAGAAGGTATCAGAGATTTCAGGGTTGGGGGAAAGAAGGGAATTGCACAGTAATTTTCTTATGTGGGAAGTAAGCATGTTAAATACTTCAATATTCACTTTTAAAGCAGATAAGATCAAACAAATCACTGTACTTTTGATCTGTTTCAAAGGTTTCAGATATTTTTGTCATAGTGTCTTGGTCGTTTCTAGTGTTGTTGATGCTTCAGCTTTTAACAGAAACAAAACAATGCCCCAATCATTTCTATTTCTAAGCGGAATACATAACCAAAGACTATGGCTGCACTGGCACCTATACTGTGAAAGAAACACATTTCTATTTGAAATAAAAGCAGCCTAATTGATCCACAGCATCACTGCATCTGCACTGCAAGGTTAACATGGATTCTTTCTCACTGTGTGCCCCAACATATTAATTGTCTGGGTGCTAAAACCTCTGAATTGAGCGTAAAGATTTTTAAAAATTAAAGTTTAGTTTTGCTGAGGGGATGCAGGCTAGCTGTCGCATGGTAGTTAAACAGATCAGGTTGCAGTGTACAACATGTAGTGAGTCTGCATGTAACCACATTCTCACGGTGTCTCCCAGCATCTAAACAGAAATGTTTATTGAAGTAGATTAGGAACTATAATGATCAACCTTGAAATTCAACTAAATTATTATAGTTTGATCTCCCCTACTTTCTCCTTTGTCCAGGCTAAAAGGAAATGTGTCAAATTCATGACAACTTTGGTCTGGAGTATCTCAGCCAGCTGAAAAGAAACAGTTCCCCAGAACTTGCCTCTTGCTAAAAGTTTAGAACTTCTCTTCTGGGCATAGTAACAAAACTTCAGAAAGCTAGAAAAAAAAAAAAGTCACATAATCTGAGTCTTGCCCAGCAGTTATCTTTTGGTTTTTGAACAGAATTAATGATTTTTTGAATGTATATATCTCTTCTTTTTACACAGGAAACTTTTGTAAATAAGTAGTAAACACAGAAGAGTAAATCATATGGAGAAAGCTCATTCTTCATGTCAGTCAGCGTATGTTGCAATTTTTAATAGTGAAATTCCAAATTATAATCTATATCAATATTTCAATCTTCAGTAGTTTTGGGTACCTAGTCTTAAAGCTCAGATAAAGAAATTAAAGAAAACTAGCATAAATTCTTTCAGGAACACTTTTAGCATTGTATATCCTTATTTTGATTTGATCAACTGGAATACTTTTAGAAATAATATATTTATTACATAAATATAAAAATAGATAATAAAGTATATAGCCAGAAGGGTAGTCTTGTGGTGGGATGAAAGAATATATCATAATTGAGCTCAGATTTGTGACCTGTCGCATTACTTAATATCTTAAAAATTTAAGAAGTTCCACAGTCTGGTGTTCTCCATTTTTCAGCCAGAGAATTAATTGAACTGACAAGGTACATGGAAAGTATTATAAATCTTTTTCTAATGAACCTACATGTCTGAAGTTTAGACCAAAATCTATAGTCAGTTTTAATACAAGTTAGGTTTGACTTCATCTTGGAGATGAAGTCACTAGCGTTCTGCTGCAGTCGCTTCTTTTGAAGTTGATATTTTGCAAATAGTATCTGCTATATATAGATAGATAACAAACTATGCCATGCCAATCCCTGTGTGCTGTACAGGAGTACCAAAAAAATGCAAGGTGGTAAAGCAAATCTTTGGCAGAATGGTTGGTTAGTAAAGTTTCATCAATAATCAATTTCCTTTCTTCTGCTTTTGTTATTTTATATCGACTCACAGCAAATATTCAGTCTTTTTTTTTATTTCTTTTTTTTTTCTCCGCTCTCCACAGAAAGCGGTGGTTTTAGCATTTTTATCGGTAAAGTTTAGATATGTTTTGAAACAAAGCATTCCAGGCAGACATGATCAGTGCTGTGTGATTTTTTTTTGGTTTTTTTTTTTTTTTCACTTTTCTGTGAATAGCAGATGTCATAAATTGCTGGCCATACTTGAGTCAGTTACTATCAGTTTAACTAACACTATGTAGTTTTATGAAAATGTTTGCAGCCACTGAATGAAACCAGCTTATTTTCTTACCATAAGTATTTTGAAGAAAATAGAGAAAGATAATTGTATCACCAATGAGCTGTTGGCTTTGCAAGGAATTAATTACTGCTTTTAAAATGTAAAATATTGCACTTTTATGCCAAAGTTCCTTGAATGCCAACAGTCAAAAAATTCCATTTATGATTCAAAAACTATGTTGTCTCTCTGCTGATGCCTTCAAATCTACTGGAAGCTAAATCCCTATTTGAATTCAAGTAGTGAAATGGCAAATTTAAATTGTGCAAGAAAGAAAGTAGACACATTAGATTTTACACCTGTCTGCAAAGTTTTTTATGACATTATGTGAAATGAATAAAATTATGCTGAATGTAGTATTTTATTTGGGATAGAGGAGGATGAAAGAAAAGTGATACAAATCTATTAAATATTCAGCAACACTATTTAGGTGTATGCTAAATTCTTGGTGAATTCTTGACAGTGGAAGTCAATAGCTGCACAGCTTTTTTTCTTTTCCTTCTCTTCACAAAGCTAGGATATTTCCTGAACGTTTTATTAAATGCCTATATAGGAATGAGTTACAGCATCCTGAATCTTAATACAGAATTAGAGTTTTGAGAGCATATCCTGCTCAGAACTGCCCACGTTCCCTCTGTGGAAATACTCTGCAGGTAAAAGACTGCATAGGGTTGTCTTCACCACGTTACCTGCTCTGAGTAACTGAAGAAATGCAGATATGTTATCCAAAATGCTTCACGATACCATTAACAGCTAAGAAGCCCCCAACTTGAATACATGTTCCAAATAGCAATTTAAAGAAGAGTCAGAGGGGAGCAGGAGGATTAATTCAGGTGAACATTCATATCTAGGATTGCAGAAAATACAGGGTTTTTTTCAGGGAAAAAAAAAGAAATCTCAGTAGTACTACGTCAGTTTACTATCAGTAAAGAGAAGTCAAAAGCAAGATGTAACTTCATGGGCAAGAAATGTCAAGGGCAGAAAAGAAAAGCCAAGGGCAAAATGTAAAACTTCTGCTCAGATCTTTTCCCTTACCACTTTCATTTTCTTTCTTACCTTAGCAAAGTGATCAGATCACTGAAGCTATTTTTTCTCTCTCATGACTCCTGAGCTGGCTTTTCTCGAGGTAATTAGGCTTGTGCGATGAGAAGTGGTGCTTCTGGTTGGAAATATTTCATTTATTTTCTGTATCTTAATCTCACAGTGTCTGTGCATACCATTCCTTACTCTTTTATTTCTCATTTTGTTTGTCTTCCCATTCCCTTTTCTTGTCCTCACTGCTCATTGGGGAAAAACAGCAATGGCAAAACCCAATGCACTTGTTTATTTTCTAGCTTATGAAATTATTTAATCATTGGAAAATAACAATTGCCCAACATTGACTATTGGAAAGTGAAGTGATTAATTCACTCACAGTGTAATAAACTCTTCCTAAGCAAGATGAAGAATATACAGGAAAAGAAGAGTTTCGGTAGTGTTTGGATTCATTTCCATTGAGTTACAATACTGACACTTTTCTCCTAGCTACCATGCCCTTCATTAAGAGTGGTTTAAATTTAGAATTATTTTGATTGTCAGAGAGCTTTCCTAATTAACAGAGCTTAATTCTGATAATTAAGGTCAAACTCATTAAAAAGAAAAAAAAAAAGAAAAAATAGAATGGAATACTCTGCTGCTTAAATTCCAAAATTTAGAATTTCCAGAATTCTTCTCTTTCATGCTCATATGCAATATCATGAAAGTTGATCACATTTCCTCTGTGCTTTCTGCCTACTGATGTAGTTTGGGGTGAACAGAACAATTTCTTTATTGAACTATCTAAAAAGTGATATTTTTTTTTTTTTTTTTTTTTTTTTTTTTGGTGCTGTGCTACTGTGACTGTTTAGCATCCAGACCAAAACCCAGAAGCATTTCAGGACTGAGAATTGTTGGACTCTAACTCAGATCCCAGAGTCACATTGAATGTGAGCGCTACTTTTGTGAGTTTGGTTTGCTGGCTGGTACTACAACTTCTGGTTGTCAAGGTCTAAAATTCTCAGCAGAGGAAATGGCAATAAACAATGTAAAGTCAAATAGATGCCCTGGGTGCTTTGCTGTAATGAATATTGAGAGGAAACATAGTTAAACAGTTCCCAAATCCACTTTAGGCACCAGTGACCTGCTTTTTTCCTTGGAGTTGTTTATGTGCTAGGCATACACTATGGTCCGAATCCATTTCCCTGCCAACATGAATAAAGCTGCAGAGTCTATTTAAATTAAATACGTAACAATAATGATCTTTCCTTGTTTCAAAACAACAGAGAGTTTTGGAAATTGAATTTTTATATTTCTGTCTTCCAACCCAGTTTAGTAGATCTATAATCTCAAATTTTAGAACTACTACTTTTTTTTTCTTTTTGACTTTCAAGTATTTGTATACTGCTGATGAAACCAAGACATTTGCCCTTTTGAAAGATGATCAGATGTGTAAATCTAGTTACCCAATACAAATGTTAGCAGATGCGTAAGTTGATACCAGTTAGGCTTCAAGAAAATATCTTCCAGAGACAATTTTTCTGTTTAGTATTAGAGTTCTGGTTTTCACATGAAGACATTTAGCATATTCCCATAGGTCATATTTGTCTTCCATGTCTATTCATATAAATATAAACTGCTTCTTACCCTTTAGGATGATGTCACAAGTGATATTTATTATCTAACATTCAGAAGTGACTTATTTTGGGCATGAGTGGGAGAGAGAATTGCAGTTTTCCGCCCTATGTTTTCGTACTTGAAAGAGACTGCGAATCAGTGGACCAGATCCACAAAAGCACTTATGCATGTGACCAGACCTGTGCTTATGCAAGTCCACATTTAAACAGCTACCTGAATGTAAGCATCTTAGGGTGCCTCTTTGTGCTCAATGAATAGTACCTATTCCATATCTATTTTTCTTTTCATCAGTCTGTGTATACTGCACATCATATCCACGCCGTATGCTGAATACATAATTATTAATTTTGTCTTAAGTGTTCAATGTCAGTCACTATTGTACTATTTACATTTTTCAACAAGATTAATGAGTTTACTCGATAGGGAAAAGTGATATTTCACCAATTAGGAAATTGGAAACCAGGGAGAATAAGGCTGAAACTGTCAACACTGAGCATGTACAATTTTTTTTTTTTTTCAACCCCTGAGGCTTATAGGTATGTTACATGTGAGCAGATTTCCACAAAAACAACCTTTGAAATTGAGAATGATCACCTACTGTATTTTAATCTCTCCCCGGAGTGTAGAATTATTGTACTTGTTTTATTCTATTTTTAAAAAAGTATTTACATATGAGGACGCACAGGGAACTGAACTGCTAAATCAGCTGCTTGTGTGACAGTTTCCCTATAAGTTGCTGCAAATGGACCTAGTAATACTGCTGAAGATGATGTTGGACTGGACAGTGATGTGCCCCGGGGTGTGTTCCCCAGCACGTGCTGGACCAGCCACCCTGTCACTTCAGAAGAGAGCTCCAGACAGAGGATTTGGCCATCCTGGCTTCAGGTTGTATAGACTGCCTGGTGCCTCTGCCGGGGCTGGGGCTGGCAATGATGCTGACCTTCCGTTTGAGAGATGTGCTCTGGTTGAGACACTGAGCCACACAGCCACTGCACAAAGGAGCTGTAGGAGACAGTGTGCAGCCTATGGAGATGAGCAGGGGTTTTGCAGAGACCGTGCAGGGCAAAAGCCTAAACCCTACATTGCAGGAAAAGGAGGGATTGCTAGAGGGATGGCTGTACCTTAAGGAGTGGAGGCTGGAGGTTCTTAGGATGGGATAGGTTGGAAACTTGTGACTTCCAGGAGGAGGGAGGCTCTTTACCTACTTGCAGTGGTGCCCTTACAGAATACCATGGTAACAGGTGAAGGGGAACCAAGTCCCTCTGGGGAGACATCAGCTAAGCCTAAACCACTTAAAAGCACCAGTAGGAAATGAATCCTTTCTTGTCATTTCTAGGATCCTCAGAGGGTGGTTTGGTGAGTGTGGTGCTCAGACACCCATGCAGGCTGTGCACAGAGTCTGCAGGGGACTGATAGCGTGTCTTCTCTTGGGTTTGAAACCTTGCCTGATTGCTCCTGCCCTGCTGGTGAGGACTGTGTTGTTAGAGGAGAGATGCTGCTTTAGCAAATGGAAAAGGTGTGGTCAAGAATCATCCTGAGACATGTCACTTAACAGATCTACTACCTTTGAAAATAAATTCCACATTTTTTCCTTACTAGTAAATTTCTCAGGTTGAACTACACACACTTATGACACAAAACATATAACAGAAAATTTGCAATGCTTGTAACTAACCTCAAGACTGAGCTTTGTAATTATGTTGAGGTCATTATTTGCCCTGTTGATTGCTTTTTGAACTATCTTTGAAGAATCAGGAGATTTTTTTTTATCCATTTGCGCTGATATGCATCATAGTTCTCATCTTTCTTATCTTATTATTGATACTTATCTGAGATGTTTTTCAGGCAAAAAAAACCCAGATTCAATGTCCTTTATTCTGAAGAATGGGCAACATTTTCTCCAAAGGTTGCATGTATTCATAAAGTACATCATCTTAGAAAGTAATCTGCGGCCAACTAAAAAATTTGGGTTTTATTACTCATGCACACTGTCTTGATTTCTAGGTTTTCTGATTTTCCTTCTGTTTTGTCTTATACATTCATGTTTTGCCATTCTTCTGACTGTTACTGCAAGCATTCCTTCTTATTTTTTGTTGTTGAACAAAATGTCACTGGGTGGTGAATCCATGCTTAATTCACACTGTGTTATAACTTAACATCATTATTATGAGCAAGTGCATAGATCAAAAAGATTTCTCATTGTGATATTCATTTTTACTAATTAGTTTTTGAGGCCTAACTCATGTATATCTAGCCATAAACATTGCTGCAATCTGGTTGAACTCAGCCATTAAACTTCAGCTTATTTATCACATCTCCTATCCTATGTCCAGCAAAACCAGTTTTGTGTAGTCACCTAATGCTTATGGAGGAGTCAGCATCGCTCCTCCTCTTAGTAACAGCCTGGATACTACAGAGAGGAATGCATGAGTAAACAGTGTGTGTGAATGGAATACCCAAAGCTGCCTGAGAGGATGTTTGCCCCAAAACTGGTAGTGCTAAAGCAGAAATTAAAAAGAACAAAGTTTGCTTAACAGGACTATTAGCTGGTTTTAATGGTAACCGGGGAGTTACCCAGAGACTTTGCAGAGCTTAAAAAAAAAAAAAAAAGAGGTAGCTTGAAAAGAAATGTAGAAGCAGCATGAGAACTTGCTACAGTGGGGAGAGAAACAGGAACAGAGCAGCATCAAAAGGGGGTTTACCAGTGCTGGAGGTTGCCGCACCAGTATCACAACCTGCATCCAGAATGGTTCCTCCTCTCTGCCAAAGGCTGCGGGTATCCCGCACTGCTGGGACCCACCTTAGGTATTCATACCTGGCTCTGGGAGATCTTGTTCACTGCCTGCAAATTATTCAATGGAAGAAAGCAGGACAGGTATGCACAGAGCTGGACCCTCCACATCTCCCAAAGAAGGTGATTGTGAATGGGAACCTGCACCCCAGAAGAGGGAGGTCCTCATATACTGCCTGTGAAGAGGTTGCCTGTGTGCATGGGGCCGTGCAACGTGGCCATGAGGGTTAGAGATTTTGAGGACTAGAAGTAGAAGAGTGTTTAGAAAATTGTAAGCATTTGCTATAATTTTGTAAGTGCCTGATATTATGGTTTATTCTTTCGCTGATATTTATCCTGAATATATAGCTCACTGAATGCCAGTTAATTACGTACCATTAATACATCAACAAACCTCTTCAACCTTGACTTCCTTTAAACCCTGTGACTTGGCCAATTTCTTCCTGTGTGTAAAATCTGGGTAAAGGCAGATAATATCTTCAGAAAATACATAACGAATGCCTACTTTATTTAGTCTGTTGGTGTAGAATGTGTGGTTTTTTAGCATGGTGGCTCAGGGCTAGCCTGTTGTGAGAGCAACACGGGCTCACGTTCCTCAACTCATCCTTTTGTTTTGGTATGTGTAGCTGGCTCTAGTAACTCCCTCAGTGTGGCTATTTTCATAAAACTAATATAAAATAGCCGTAATCTATCCTTCCCTGTAGAAGTTTTGATCTTTAATCAAAAGTATAATCTTTCATAGTACTTTAGCATTTGTTGTCTTGTGCTTCAACCAAATTTCCATTAAAATTTCAAGTGCCTCTTTGAATTGGAAAGCACACCTGGGAACACGCTATTCTGATCACTCTCTGTTGATAGCCATAATCACTTTCTGCAACATTTCAGTCTAAGCCATAGCCCTGGCAATCACTGTCTACATTTTGTCTGAAAGTGGCGGATTTAAAAACAAAGGAAAAAAAAAATCCTTTTGGTATTTATAGTCCCTGATGATAGACTTTGCACTTTTACCAGCTGAATTACAGTGCTCCACACCCATCATGTCTGTCTCTGTATCTAGTTTGCATATCATACGTTAATAAAATTGGAAAGTGTTTTCTCAAGCAAGGTTATACATAAAGGCCTAAGAGCCAGGAAGGCATTAAAAAAGTATTTATTCTCTGAGTATATATGCTATTTTCATAATACCCAGACTTAGAATAATGGAATTAATGGCTATTTTGAACTTTTACTGCCATTAGTGGCATTGTGCTTTGTTTCAGCTGTGTTACTCTCATTGGTGCTGTGAACTTTTTCTCTGGTGGGGTGGTGTTCAGAGACCCCTCTGAGACAGCGTTGCAAAGAGAACTGCTTCATTAAATTTGTCAGTTCTGGCTCCAAATGAGTGCCTTGAAAATGAATTCCACTCTAGGATAAGAAAATGCTTTTAGATACATAGTTTTTAAGGACTGTTTCTGCAGGTGAATCATGCTGAAGGCTGTGATATGCTCATGTTTTGCTCTCTCTAGCTAATGATTTTTAAATGATGAGAATATGGGAATACTAACATTCATTGCTAGTGATAAATTATACCCATTAAATAACTTCAATAAAGTGTTTCAACTTCTGTAAAACCTCTCTCAGAAAATACCTGAATAATTTTTGGTTGATAAATGGCTCATGTTGCTCATCCACAGGCTGTGACTTCAGACTAACCTAATGAATTAGAGGAGCAAGATGTAGAAGGAGAAGCAGGATTTGATGCTTGTTAGAAGTAAATACAAAAAAAAAAACAACAAAACAAAACAAAAAAAAAACCCAAAAAACAAACAACCCAAGATATGCAGACCTTGGGACGGTTGTTTAAACAGTTCTATAGAACAAAACATTTAGAGTTAAAATATTATTCAGAAGTAAACTGGAATTCTACCAATGTAGGTGCTGTCATTTTGCTTTACGTTTGCATTTTAGCTAGTGGAAGCTATCTGCCTAAAAAAGTTATAGGTTATTTTGAAAATAGAGAACAATATGTGCAGGTGAAATTTGTCAGCAGGTTGCTTTTCCTACTGTAACCTTCAGACTTGATTTAATAGCAGTCTGCCCAGAAAATCAGCTTCGCTCTGGACAGTGTAGCATTGACATGTCCTAAGAAAAAGTCTGCCATGTTTGATTTAAGGACCTCAACAGGCTATTGCTTGTGCATCAGCAGATTAGTCTATAATCAGGAGCACTTAGAAGTTCTTTTGATTATTGGGTGTTTTGTGGCCACAGTGGTGACTGCGCCGTTCTTACTCACCGCATCTCAAATTCAGCACAACCTTTTGTACTAATTGGCAAAATAATCCAGAGCTTCACAGGCTATGGAAGCAGAACTGCCCTTCAGTGACACTGGGAATAAATTCAGGCTTGAGGCAGGCTGGTGGGTGGTTGTACAAAGAGGGCTTTCTTCGACTCTGTAGAAAGCTGGAAGTTTGTAGTCAGGTCTGCCCGGTATTTTCTGAAACATTTTATGTAGTTGCAGCTTGTGCACGCTGCCGTGCAGACTTGGAGGATGGTTTCTGAGGACTGCGCAGAGAAGTCTGCCTATTGATAGGTGTTGTATTCATCTTGACAGGAGCTATTCAAACTTAGTTATTTGTATAAACTATGAGCATTCTCTATGAAGCTAATAAATGGTTTTATGGCTCACTGCAGATGGCATCAGCACCTGGTTTTGGGCTTATGAAATGCATATATATATGTGTATATATTTCCATAGAAAACATTTTTCAGAGTTTAACAAACTATTAGAAAAAGCATTATGGAAAATTTGTATGCTGTGTACATATTTCTGAGACCTGAATTCTGCCCTTGGGGAATTGACACTGCTACTGCTCAAAGGAGAAGCTATCAAGGGAAAAAATATTGTAAATCCAAACATGAGCAAATAAGAGATGTTTTATTTCCTCTTCCTCCTTTTCCATTTGCAAAAGATTGGAAAATAACTGATATTGCAACCGTAGTGGCAGAAGCCACTGTGAAGAAAAAAGGATCTGAGAAAAAGCAAATAATATTAGTGCTTTGCTTTGTATTATATCTTCATCCTAAACTGCTGGAATTACAGTTGTAACATGGCTCTGACAATGGCAGGGTTATTTTTTTTCCTGGATTAATATTATTTTTCTTTCAGTTGCTGTTACAGTCTATAAATTGCATATGTCTGCAAATTGTCTATAAGGTACTGCCAGAGCAACTAGAAATACATTTTTATCATGCATGCAATTGCTGTTATTTTGAATTTCCTCACCCTATAACCTGAGTAGATTCTAAAGCCCATATGTGAATTTCTTACATTTAGAGATTCATTCTCACTGTGTCCCTAGAAGACAGACAAAGACCATGCAAGAGAAGAATCATTTACTCCATATTCAATTAGATGAGAACTTTGAATTTTCATGAGAATATTTCTCCCCATTTCAAACAATACATCAAAAGGCCTTGGTCCTGCGCGTTTGTCATTTGGTCAATACAGATTATTTCCCATTCTGAATCTTTGTGTGCTGAGAACTCATACATATATGCAATAAAATCCACAGGTTGTTTTGATTGTAATTGCTTGGTGGTTTGCAATATCAGAACAATGCGGTCAGAGTATGTGTTTTCCTGAGGTGCAGATGTTGCCACAAGAGACGTAGAATAAATGGATTTTGTGGCAGGACCTGGGCATTTCCTGCCATGTGTAGCAACATTCCTTATTGTCAGCCCTTAGTTACTGTTTGCTGCTCACCAATTTGGAATTAGTCAGCGCCTCGTCAAAAGTCTTGATTCAGCCATTCCAAGTGGGAATCTGTATGATGTTTTGTTGGTTTTAAAGGGCCTTTGCACAAACTCAGGAATTTATCAGCACCATCCGATTAGAAGATCTAGGATGTAAGACAAGTCAGATGTCTGATATAGGAAAAAAATACCCAGGACAAGGAACTATGATCGGGGTAATTTTAAGGACACTTCTTATTGGTTTAGCTGCAGAAAAGAAGAAAACTTTTTTGCTGGCAGCCTTGTCAGCTTCCACATTAAATAACCCTCCAGGACTCTGTGCCTCTTGCACCCTGTAGATTGAAACCCAGTGTGAATAAATAAATGGCAAGTCAGTTGGCATCTGTTTTAATCCAGAGAATGTCTCTAGAAATAGAGACATGACTTTTAATGCAGGTGCAGGCACAGCCCTTGGCCGTGAAGGCTATATCAACTCCTGCTGCTTTTTCTTTTTTTTCTTTTTTCTTTTTTTCTTCTCCTGCCCCTTTTTCCCATGAATAGAGTCGTGATGGAAATTGTGCCACAGCTACATCCTCGCTTGGGTGATTTGTCCTCTTTCGGTTGCTACTGAGTGATTCCGGATGCAGACAGAAAGCTCATCCCAAATGTATGTTACTAACCTATGTGTTACACTATAAGCTCACAAAATGTGTTGCAAAGTGTTACTAAATAATTCACTATCATTGTGGGCCTTAAAGTTATTAGAAGTCTAACAATAAATATTTAGTTACTATAAATTTTACAATGACAGGCTCAGAATCATTAAAATATTCAAAAGCATTTCAAATCTATGTCTAAAAATATTACAACATGAAGATCTGTCATCTATATAGGTCAGTATCTCTTTTGGAAGCTGGATCTCTACAGCGCCCAGCTTAGGCCCACCAAGATGCTGTTTTGAAAGCTTTTAATTTCAACGTGTCTGTAGTAGTTGCTGATGCTGAAGTGACATTTCTAAAAATGCTGTCATTTGAATGTTAGCCTGCATTATAGTGAAGGTATGTGGTATTTGTAGCTGTGCTGTTCTGTACGTAGGCAATACGTAATGTATGTTTGTATAGACAATACCATATCTCGTTAATGCACATATGGAATATTGTATATGAACAATATGATGTGTTGGGAAGCTTAAGCCTGCTTATAAGGCTTACCTATAAATATTTTGATACTAAATCTGTCACAGTGTTATAGAGGAGTACACAGGGATCCAATGAGTGCATGGAGCATGGCGATATCCTTGCTAAAGTATAAAACTGCTCCTTGAGATTTCTGGAGCTGAAATAACTAGCCAGTATTTCTGAATGCCAAACAACTACACAAGAAACATCTAGGCGGCCAGTCATTAGGAAATCTCTTTTATCCGAGAAAGCAACCTTCACTTCTTATAAGTCTTAGCTCACTGATGTTACTGCTATTGGAAAGAAAGACAGAGCTAGACTGTTGAAAAACAGATTTAAAGTACTCAACAGGAAGAAAACAAAATGCTTATCCTTCCGGCTGGTGATGGATTTTTTTTTTTCTATTGCTCCTTTCCATTTTGTTTGTAGGTATGGAAATGATTTGGGAATAGGTGGTAGCCGAGGTGCGAGTGTTGTGTCTTGATGTGCAAGGCAACGCATCCCTTGCTTGGCTGTGCTTGATCTAGCCTTGAGTCACACTTGGTTTTCCAAGACCTTTCCTTTCCAAAGGCAACCAAGTTTGAATTCCCCGCAGTGCTGCTGTTCCACTTTTGCTGTGCACATAATGAATTTAGGATCAAATTACAAACTCCTTATTAAACTAGACTACTCTGGTTGCATTGCATGATGTGTAGTTAGCTGGAGAAAAAAGTTTTTATGAGCTCTTGCTTTAATATTTTCCTTTCTTGATATGAGGTCCAATCCTCACCCCGACTGCCAGTTTTCAGGTCCCAGTCTTTTTCTGCATTTTGGGAACTAAATCTGAGGAGCACATACAGTATATTCACATTTCTGATGAAAATAGATTTTAAATTTAATTAGCAGATGTTCCTCTGGAGTGCCTGATTTAGCAACTTTGCATTCATGTGAGTGATCCCATTGACTTCAGTGGGAGTCCATATGAAAGGCTGTACGCTCAGGAGCCTTTTGCCAGCAGCTGGCAGAACTTAGAAGGGTATTCCCTTCGTCTTTTCTGCAGATATGAGAATAAAAAGATATCTGTTTCCAAGTGGCAACATGCTAGAAATCTCTTCATCTTCCTAAGCTCAATGTCTCTGGCATGTTGTCTGCCATTAAGAGTGAGGCTGCTGCTATCAGAGAAGCAAAAAAATCAGCATAACACTTGTGGACTCTACCAGTGCTAGACCTGTGAATTAGGGCAGGATGCTGGCCCTGGTATCTTTTTCTTTTTCCTCTTTAGAAGCTCGGGCCCCCTTTGGGAGCGCTGTCTATATGCTATTAAGCAGTAAAAGCATATGTTAATAGCATCTTACTTTTTGATCCTCAGAGAGATTGACAAGTTCCATCTGGCGTATGCAGAAGTGTTATAGTGTGGGAGAAATTGGAAACAGAAAGGCAGGGGGAAGTGAATGACTTCTTTACAGTCCTTGCATCCCAAGACCTGCCAAAGTGGCCGGCTTTTTCTTTGCAGGCTCCAGCCGGAGAAGCGTCTGCCCAGATTTACAGGATCGCTCCTCTCCTTCAACATCACAGGCACAGTGCTGCCTGTGTCAGAGCCGGAGGCAAACTTAAATAGCTGTAGATATATAAAGGAACAAAGTGAAGGAGTCTTTTGAAGCCCAGAAACCACTTTAAATAATTTAGGGATCTTCCTTATCATCCTACTGTTCTAGCTGGCAGTTTAGATGTACAGATTCAGTGGCTTACTTTGTCCGAAGGAAGGCAGAGGCTGGGTGAATGAAACAGCTCAAGTTTGGGTTTGTCTGTAGTTCATTATGCACAGCCTCTTTCTCCTCTTTTCTTTTTTTTTTTTTCTTTCGCGTAGATTTTAGGTATTTATGGATTATGAAGAGCACTTAACATAAAGATTTTTTTTTTCCTGAATTTGTTTATTGTAATGGTCTGAGCTCTCAGCAAGTAAGTTTATGACTACAGATTTACATTTTGCAATTTCATGCAAATATCTTATTTCTTGCAAAATACCTTTACTTACAGGGTGTATTTTGTACTTAAAATTAATAATTTGTCTTTTACCAAATAAAGTGGAAGAAAAGGTGCACAGAGGTTTGAAATATTCATGAAGGTCTAACAAATGGCTACTGACTTTCGTTTACTATAGATTGCATTGGCTTTCACAGAGACGAGAACTGGCTTTTAAAAGAGAAACTCAAATCCCTCCGAACGCTTCATTTTGGGAAGGACGGGGAGAACCGATACTGTCTGATGATTTGTTTTCATGAGATGTCTGCATTAGCTCTCAAATTACAGAGTTGATTCGATGGAAAATTGCAAGAGGCTGCTCATTTGTGACTGACCCTGCCATCTAACAAGAAGATAGACCTTAGGCATAATTGGGTTGATGCTGATTTGATCTCACACACACACACACACACACACACACACACACACACACACACGGCTTAAAATAAGTCCTAGATCTGCAGAGGCAAGACAATGCTCTGTCATTAAATTGCACCTTTAGTTGGCTGTCGCAGGATTTTGCTACACTGGATGACTGCTTGTTAGAAATCGTATGCCTCATTCAGTGGATTGAGGATAAAGTTATTTTTATTGATGCTTTGTGCAAGGATATTTTGCATAAGTGTTTGGAGAAAGAAGTATTTGCCCAACATCCTACCTCAAGAAATGCCACACACCTTACACTGTAATTTGAGTGGAAGCAATAAATCCAATGCGATTAGAGTCCCTGAAAACTTCTCCCTGACACATTTTAAGTAGCCTTGCATTAAGAACAGGTAAAATATCAGATTTGGCTAATGAAGGTCACATGAGTCTTGAATACTTTATGGGAAATTGATGTTATGGTTTTGTTTCCTTTTCCACGGGAAATCCAAGAATGCATGAGACTGTGAACAGAGAGTTTGTCTGGGAAGGAAACACAGTGCTTATTTCACTGTCTATCTGTCTACATCTTGGAAGACAGATCTGGATATTCTATGCTACTGCACACATATGAAGGTGGCCAGCATAATCTAGGGTGTCTGGAAGACTTGTGGGGAAAGGGCTGGTTTTATAAAGCAGAGAATGAGTGAAGACTGGGCAATCTGTGAGATGTGTTAATTCGGCACCTCTCTTCACTGCTCCTGTGGAGTATGGCCAGCCAATTAAACTGCCTCCACTCAGCCGCCGGGTCTTGCTTGGATGCCCACATAGATGCAGAGGATTGTAATTTGCAACTGCCTATACAGGTGAAAATTTTATCCAAACACCCCGCTGCTTAAGGACCTAGATTTCATGCTCCCAAAAAGGTTCTTAATTATTTGGGAGGCTCACTACGTGTGCTAATAATGGGCTTGCAGAAGGACATTTTTTCATGAGATGGGGAGTATTTTGTTTAGAGATTTGATTAAAGATGTATACAAACAAAATATTCCTCTAAACATAAACTGGTATTTTAAACAACTATTATTCTGAGGCCTTGTATATCGAAATGGAGAAGATTTTTTTTAGGCTCAATCTAACAGCATCCCCAATGATGCTGCAAGTGTTTCAACTGGTTTTTAGCATAGTTGCAGCAAGCATTGCTATGTCTGTGACAGACTCCTCTCTTTGATAAGGGAGTAAATCTGCATGGCAGAGTTAAGCCCTCCAAAAATAAGGGCTTACAATGAATAAAACACCAATGTACTGTACCCCTTTAATTACCATAGTTCTAAGACAGCATAGTTATAACATGTAATTAAATTTCATTGTATAACTGGAACATGGGCTGTGGTAGGCACATCTTTCATCTTTTGATGTATAATGGCATTCAAAATATTCTCTAGTACTCAGTTGATAAACAACTTGAAGAGTCAGGGTCTACAGAGTAGCTTGTTTGATTTTAAATTTGTAAGATTGGCACGTGGTCTCTTTTAACGATACTGCATTCTGATGTGATCCATTTATCTAATGTCATTAACAGTACACGCTGAATGTACAATTAAGCTTGAAACTGTCAATGTCAGTGGCTGTTAAAAAAGAGTTGATAAAAATGAGAAGAGGAACCGCTGTTTCGTAATAAGCATCTGTGTTGCTTTTAAGTCAAGAAAAAAAAATCAATGAATTTCAATATATTGCTGTCTTCATTGCCAATGTAATTCAATAAATATGTTAATTCACTTTTCTGAACACTGAAGAGAGTTGAGAGCTTTTTGTGTCATTTATTTTTGTCAGTTCTGTTTTTCATGGGTTTTTTGTTTTACTTAGACTTCCAGCTTAAGTCTAGTAATAAAAATGCTATTAAATTGAAGTAGAACATATTCTGTATCTCAGGTTTTTAACAAAGTGTGGAATTTTTTTTCTATTTATTATCTTTGAAATAGCTAGCTAGCGAAGAACGAATGTATGTTCTTATCATTAACAATCCTCTTCCTGCTAGAACAAAAAAGGACCACTTTGAGGTTCAACAAACAATACAATTTTCAGTCCGCATGCAAATTTCAGAGCAGAGATTTCTTCCAACCACATTGCTGATCTTTGCTGCCTACTAAGATAACCTTTGCTGTCGTGGTTTCCAGAAAAACCAGTAGGTGTGCAAATATTGGAAGGGAGATGCCTACTTGTGAGCGTGTGAAGCTGCAAGCTCCTGTGTGTCTCGCCATCAGCTCAGTTGCTGTATTTTGGAAAAGACCTAGAGGTGATTGCTGAGTGAGTAGGAAAGGGTGCCTACGGCAGAAGCACACAATGCTCTACGTATGAGACTTTTCTTTTAGTGTATGAAATCTGTTGAGAGCCACCATTGTTGTTGCATCAGAGCTCTTCTGATTCTTCTCCCTTAATGCTTTCCTGATTAACCTTCTAAATAATAGCCAAGAAACTTAATATATTATCAGAGTATACATATATTTATATATATTTTTTATCTTGTCTGGTTAATGGCTGTGACTACTCAGACCACGTGTTACTAAAATATCTGTCTCGAAGTAGTTATTCAAAATGTGATTGTGTAAATGGACAGGTGATACACAAACAAAGCTTTGGTTCATAAAATTAGTCCTCATCAGTTAATATTCCAGGTAATAAAGCAGCAACAGATTTGCCAGCCAGACTACTTTCTGATGAAGGTTTTCAAAAGAGACAATCCTATGGATCTGTTAATACTTTGCCTTGATTTTCATAAGATTTATGTTAACTGAGATTGAGTAACCTTTAACAAAATCAGAAATTATTATAAACTACAGTAAAACCCATTTAAGGAACTTGATACAGAATAATCTCCGTCCCAGTTTTCTGAAAGAACTGACACACAAAGCAGTGGGTCTGGCACCAAGTATTGTAAATGCAGCAACAAAGAGTGGAGAATTGCGTATATTTAAGAAGACAGAGTGGGAGGCAGGCAAATGCATCTACCCAAGATGCACCATACAAGACTGACCTGAAAAGGTTTGCTTTGTTCTGTTGTTTTATTTTTGAAGGAGAACTAACTAACTAGACAAAGGAAATAGAGGCAATGGCATCAACTGGACTTCAACAAACTACTTGGTTGGTCCATGTAAGAAACTTTTATTTAAATTTCAGACTACGCAGATTATGAAAGGAATTGACAAGTGAATACTGTGTCTTAATAGAATATGGCAAAGGATAGTATTGATGACAGAAGTACTTGCATTGAGCTTGGTGAAAGAATGTCTCAAATTAATTTTTTAAAAGCTCTTACTCTATATTTTTATTAGTGACTTTAGGACAAATATTAAGATAGTACTGATCGAAAACTGAGATACTTTCTTGATAAAAAGAGAAGATGAATATTACACTAAAATAACATATAGCTGTGAGAAGCAGAATGATAGTCATATGAATAGTACAAAGTGAAAGGTCATAGAGTTAAGGACTAAAAGCTTGATAATTAGAAGATCCTCAGTTGGAAATGGCAGAGGAAGAGAAGGGCCTGAATGTATTTTTCTGCTATGGGATGATTGCATATACTTACCATGTTGTTAGCATGAAGGATCATGGACAATTTTCTTATGCATCCATCTAGGATGTGGTGGAAGAGCTAAACAAGTAGCAGAGTGTATAGCCTTAACAAGACATCACCTGGAATACTCATAGGGACATTTTCTTTCAAACATATTGAAGAAGGTTTAGGTGAAACTGGAGTGTGTGCAGAAAAAGGCTGGTAATAAGATTAGAGAATGAAGTCTTTCCTCAAGAGGACATCCTATTTAGCCTTGCAGATTAAGCCTGAGAGATGATACCTGATATGCAGCTGATATCTGTAAGTATGTTATTGATAAAATACTAGGGAGAGAAAAGGGCTATTTAAGCTAAAGGCCAGAATTAGCATGAGAACAGATAGGTACTAATGACTTATGGGTAGGTTCAGAATTGCGCTTAGGGGATCCTTCCAAGACTGTGCTCTGGAGCCGCCCTTCCAGGTAGGAACTTTGAAGGAAAAAGTGAGAAATGTCTTGAAGTTTGATATGTTTTTATCAGAGGAACTGTGTGATGTGCAACACATATTAAGGGAAGTTCCTTTCATTCCTCTTGTCCTGTACCTGGCTTTGAACTCGGTTGCTACAGTCACTGTCACATCAGTCTCATCTGAGCAGCATTGAGTGGTCCATCTCCAGCTGACAGGCGGCCAGATATGCACTGTCTCCTGAATGTGCATCTTGAAATGTTGTAGCTCGTGAACTATCCATATGGTAATTGTGGAAGAGTATTAGTTGGGACAAAACCATACCAAAGACCTTTCTAATGTGTTACAGATGCAGGCCAAATGCAAGTGCCCAGGAGGGTTCTGTAGAATGCTTTAGTTTACCAGTGCATATGGAGCCATTGGGCTCTCTCTTAGACTGGAACTGTGGTATGATGAGCACATGAAAGAAATTGTATCCATTCATGCTACCTCTGATCTAAAGCAATAAATAAAATATTAATCTTCTGTAGAATGAAATAAGATTTTTTAAAAAAAGCTTCTTAGCAGTTGCTGAATAATGTTTTCTTAGAAATCATAATTTGTGAAAGGTTTTCACTGTTTGCATTTAATTCCACTTTACTAAACAAAGAATATCAGTAAGTTGAACAGTAAGATTTTGTAAGAGGTTGCTAATTTGAAATTTTTTTAAAAAAATTTCAAATTTCATAAATACATAGCAAATTTTAAACCTCTGTGTTTAGGCATGTAATTTGAAGATTTTTCTCATCTTGAGTATGGGCTCAGAATGCATTAGGCCTATTTCTTATAAATAAGAAGGTTTTAATTCCTTTTTCTATTTTACCAGTTACATCCAGCTTTATCTTCTTTGTATTCATTTTCAAATAAGCACCTTTGCCCTTCTCCCTTATATGCCCTATTTTTGACAGAAGCTGCTTGTAGCCATTCATAAGCCAACTTAACGCTGTCCTTCAGATTCCTTTTTGAAATTCTCCTTTGTGAAGCACACAAAGTATATTCTGTTTTTAGTACTGCTTGTCATTCTACTTGGTATTGCCAAACTCTTACTTGTGTGTCAGTATCTGAATGCCACAAATACTCATTTATAAATGTAATCTCCTTGAGGGAAAGTTTTTAAAATTATTGTATTATGTGTATATATAATATTAAAATATTATATATATATGTACATATAAAATATAGTTATATCTAAATAGTTTTTTTTGTTGTTGTTGTATGTTTGCATTTCAAACATAATCCCTGAACAGTTATTGAAGATGCTAGGCACTATTACGAAATCAATAATTAACAGTATTGGTGTAAAAGACATGCTGGAAAACTTGTGGCTCTTATAGCACATGTTCCTTTCCTTTGGTTCTTGGTGCTATTTAATCCATGCCTGGCACCTTCAAGGACAGTACTGTATGCAAATTTTTGACTTTGTGTATAGTATGATCCATCTGTGACTTCTGCTTTGTTTTGATTTATTTCAATTCTGACTTTAACCACCATATTATGACATTTGCCCATTCCCTGAAATGGATGCACTGATGGCCATTATTTAGTAAGTCTCATGTTAAGAAAAACTATGAAGGTAGTATTTTTAGCTGTTATATTTTTTTTTTCTGTAACAGATATAACTTTTTATCATTACTTGAAAGTGATATGATTACCTGAAGGAATGTCCTCATGTTCTATATTTCACGTTCACTTATAGTATCAAATGCTTAGACCAATGGATCCTGTTAAATCAAGAATAAACACTTGATACGTATGTATAGTGTATCTAACTGATTCAGGTGTAGCTGGTACTTCTCTCTGAAGTGGTTTAAAAATTAACTGTTAGAAATTGACTATGATACAAATCACAGAAAACCAGTTCTGTTTTTCTAAGAATAAAAATAAGACTTGAAAATGTATTTGAATACACTTAAATAACTATATTTAAGAAATCCCGCTTAATGCTAGGAAATTAACAGTCATTTTATTCATTTGAAATAGAAATGCCTTCAACCTTTTACGGAAAGCAAGAGCAAATTACAGCCAAATTTTCATTTCACAAGTCATCTTCATCCAGGATAAGCCAGGGCCCCAAGGTCAATTCTTCAATTTGGTATCCTATTTCCATAATGTTATTCTGCAGTGTACTTTCATTATTACTGGAGCAGTGCTCACTTTCCTATTAGTTTTATAAATGGCTATGTTAATGCCTTTTTGCAGACAAAACCACCTTTTGTTAATATCCCAGTGGATTTCTCTAGGATTAAAATATATTTTTAAACAGGCATTGGTTCTATTTATTTTGGTTTTTATCGATGATTAGCCCTTGCCACCTACCCAAAAGTGTCATTGTTCAAACAGAGATCGAACTAGTTTTTAAGAAGATATGTTGAGTGATTGGCTTGACTGACAGAAAAGAAATAATTAGAAGCTGAAAATTCTAAGAATCTTTTAAAATTTACTAATAGCTAAAGCAATGCAAGAGTAGGGAAGAAAAGAAGGGATGGGGGAAAATATATTCTGGTCAGGGAGTAGTCTTTTGTTAAGAGAAGCTCAACATGAGCAGGCAATGCTCCCATGTGGCCCAGAAGGCCAACCGCATCCTGAGCTGCATCAAGAGAAGCATGGCCAGCAGGTCGAGGGAGGTGATTCTCCCCCTCTACTCTGCCCTGGTGAGACCCCACCTGGAGTACTGTGTCCAGTTCTGGAGCCCCCAACACAAGAAGGACATGGACCAGTTGGAGAAGGTCCAGAGGAGGGCCACAAATATGATCAGAGGGCTGGAGCACCTTTCCTATGAGGACAGGCTGAGAGAGTTGGGGCTGTTTAGCCTGGAGAAGAGGAGGCTCTGTGGAGACCTGATAGCAGTCTTCCAGTACCTCAAGGGGGCCTACAAGAAAGATGGGGAGAGGCTGTTCAATAGGGCCTGTTGTGATAGGATGAGGAGTAATGGTTTTAAAATAGAGGGAGGTAGATTTAGATTGGACATAAGGAAAAAATTTTTTACAATGCGAGTTGTTAGAACACTGAAACAGGTTGCCCAGAAAGGTGGTGGAAGCCCCATCCCTGGAAACGTTCAAGGCCAGGTTGGATGGGGCTCTGAGCAACTTGATCTAGTCAGGGATGTCCCTGCTCCTTGCAGGGGGGTTGGACTAGATGGACTAGATGTCTGCAGCGTTCAGTAGTGTACATCCTTGCTAGAAGGATTTGTGTTTACTGCGCAGCCAGATATTGAGTAAGAAGTTCTCCTCAGACCTTAGATACAGTGGAAAATATTAGTTCTTGGGAGCCATATTGATGTCATTTTTTCTGGAGTGTCTTTTAATAGGAGGATAAGGGATTTATGCATGTAAAATATAAATTTATTTGTGAAAGAAGCTGTTGATTGACTACCTTGATTTTCCTTAGTCTACATAGCTTATAAGCACTGTAGAGACATTATAGTAAATATACAACAAAATCATGTTCGTAGTAGCTTAGTATTCTGTTTTGCTTTGAAGCTGAACGTTAGAATACAATATTTCATTTGGAAGGGACCTACAATGATCATCTAGTCCAAATGCCTGACCACTTCAGGGCTGACCAAGTTAAAGCATGTTATTAAGGGCATTGTCCAAATGCCTCTTACGCTCTGACGTACTTGGGGCATTGACCACCTCTCTGGGAAGCCAGTTCCAGTGTTTGATCACCCTCTCAGTGAAGAAATGCTTCCTAATGTCCAGGCTAAACCTCCCTTGGCACAGCTTTAAACCATTCCTATCTGTTGTGTCGCTGGATACCACGGAAGAGAGTGCTCAGCACCTCCCTCTCCACCTCCCCTCCTCAGGAAGCTGTAGAGAGCAATAAGGTTGCCCCTCCACCTCCTTTTCTCCAAACTAGACAAGCCTAAAGTCCTTAGCTGCTCCTCACAGTATATGCCTTCCAGCTCTGTTACCAGCTTAGTTGCTCTCCTCTGGACGCATTCAAGGACCTTCACATCCTCCTTATGTAGTGGGGACCAGAACTGTGCACAGTACTCAAGGTGAGGCCAACCAGTGTGAATACAGTGGGATAATCACCTCTGTTGACTGGCTGGTTATGCTGTGCTAGGTCCAAATTAATACGTTTAGGAACTGGATTTTTGTAACAGAAGATATGTCTTAATAGGAAGTTTCTCTCTCTGAGAACAGCTATCCAAATGATTGTGTTTAATTTGTGAAATCAGACTGAAATGTTTCACATCTGACTCTGATCTGCTGCAGCTGGAACAAAACAAGTGGGCTTAGTACCACCAAGACAGAGCATTCCTTTGGCTTTGCTCAGCATAGCTCCCTGTCTTGTTTTAATCAGATCTTTTAGAAAAGTAAAACCTTTCTCAGTGACTTCTTTTGTACATCCTGACGTATTTGTAGGTCTTGGAGATGTATGGTCTGGGAATTTGTCACGGAGCTCAGGCACCTCTGACATATTGGCTCTGATGAACTCAGGTTGAAATTTTCAAACGTGAACACTTAAATATGACAATAACAACCTGCTGTGTATGGTTTGCTGCTGTATCAATGGCAACTTGGGATAAGCAGCCACTTTAGAAAAAAAGAAAGAACAACATTTTTATTTTAGTACCTGATGCTAACTCGGGTTTCCAAGGTATGCTACGCTGTGATTCAGAGCAAAGTTCAGAGGTCCTTGAAGTGATGGAGATCTAAACTAGCAGCACACACTGAACAGATGGGAACCAGTTTAGATCCTAAACATACTTGCATGGTCTCAGAAAGGCTTATTAACACGTGTGCAGCAGAACACTATTGTAGTTAAATTGCTTGTAGACCTCCTCTGCATGCATTTAACTAACTCCAGTGTAGCTGCTTTTTGGGCTTTCCCTGTCTCTTTTTCCTAATTAGGTGCTGGTGTGAGCACCTGCTTTAGGAGATGCGCTGTAGGTTCACCTGCCCTTGGTTGCGGCACTCTGCTGGGTGTGAGTTAAGAACTGACAGCCTCTCCAGAGTCAACATAGAGAGGCATTTTTGCGGAGTGTAATTCATCGTGCCTAAAATTTGAAATAACTTCTAAATGTACTCCCCTCTCTCCTTCTCTTTTGGAGAGTCTCCTCTTGGAGATTTTCCCTGCAGTGTTCTTTATTTCTTCTAAAAAAATCTCCATAGGTCTTGTAGCTTTCAGTGTATACATGCTGCCTATTAGTTAAGATACTTTATACTAAAAACTGTCAAAGAAAGGAAAGCAATTACATACAGTTCCCAAATTAATGGGAGTCTGCTTGCACATTGGTTGCTTTCTGTTGGCATCTGGGTTCTAGTACAGACTGCCATTCTTAATCATATTTTAATTTTCAAATAAATTGCTTTCATTATCCTTTCATTTACAATACCATGTGTGCATTACTGCTCATTAATGTTTGTCATCTACTTTGCTGAGACTAGCTTTTTTAATAGCCATGGTTGCAATGCAGTAATTAAAGATGATCCATGTTGGTTTTGTAGAAATTATTCTGAAGCCTTCTTACAAAAAAAAAAAAAGAAGAGGAAACCCAAACCCAAAGTGCTGTTCAAATCAATTCCTTAAATGTACAGAAGCAGCTTAGTGTAAGTGCTTTGCCTGTAGGTAAAAGGAGGGCACTTCTAATGGCTCCACTAGAATGATGCCTGATGATGGATCTGTATGGAAACTATATTTCTCAGTAATTACTGACAGATCTGTTGTTTCTAAGTATGAGACTTTATACTCAGGATAAAATAAGATTTTTTTTTTCATGTTTCTTTGCGACATTTTTATTCCAGTGTCTGCTTCGCATTGTTAGCTTCTATTCAGCCAATTCCTTTCCCCTTTTTTTTTTCCACTCCAGATATCAAAACCATGAAGGGACTGAAACAACTTGACCAGGATTAGATTAGATATTAGGAAAAAATTTTTTACAATGCGAGTTGTAGAACACTGGAACAGGTTGCCCAGGGAGGTGGTTGATGCCCAGTCCCTGGAAACGTTCAAGGCCAGGCTGGATGAGGCTCTGAGCAACCTGATCTAGTCGGGGATGTCCCTGTTCCTTGCAGGGGGGTTGGACTAGATGACCTTTGAAGGTCCTTTCCAGCCCTAGCCATTCCATGATTCTATGATTTTAGAATTACAGTTTTGGAACAGAATCCCTGTGGGACAGAAGTAAAAACAGTAGCAGTAACCTCTACTCTGATTTTGGCCTTAGGTTGTACATCATAAGATGGGAATGCTTCCTGTATCTGCGCTTACCGTTAGTCCTTGCTTGCCTATGAGACAGCCTGTATGACTGATTTTGTGCACACACAAAATTGTGGATCTCCATCCTGTGCCTATCTGATGTTTTTATTCCTTTGCTCCTTATGTGTATGTATGTGCTCAGCTTTTAATATCTGGCCCTTAGGCATCCTGATGTGAGTGTTCAAAAGTAGTGTCACTTCTGATGTGGCGCAGGAGTAAACGAAAATGCTACGTTATTCAAAGACAAATTTAAATAAGGGATTTTAAAGAAATGATACTCCTTATGAAGTGCTAGAGAATTAGTTGTTTTTCTTGAACTAATATTTTAAGTAAAAACTTCAGATGATGGACATGTCCTAGCATAGCAGTGCTTGGCTCCAAGAGTTGGTTCAGTCTTCCTGATAGGACTTGAAACTTTAGTCCTACAATCACCTGCAGTCCTTCCACATCACACTATGTGGTCATGGCTGAAGAGACCTCTTGTTTCTATCAGGCTGCATTTGCTCCTGAGATGAAAAGATGAAATACATTCTGCCTCTTTGAGTCTGTGCCATCATTTGCTTTTAATGAACCTTGTCACCTCTCCATGACTAAGAGCTTAACACTTTCTCCCTGGCTCAGAGCAAAAAGCAAAAGTCTTAAGCACCAAAATTACTGATATTCCCAGTTTTTTTTTTTTTTTTTCTGCAGTTTATATATTGTCATGGAAATGTAGTGAAGAAAAAATATCTGGAAATACAAAAGTGTAGTGAAGGGAATATATTTGGAAATAAATTTTTTTTTTGGTGTTGTCACACTCTGGTTAAAATAATGCTTTAGAAATTATTCAAATAGTAATAATTTAAAATAGATTCAATTAGTGGTAAAACAATAGATTCAAATTAGTAATACATTTATAAATTTACTTATTTCAACAATAGAAGAGAACTCAACACCTCTCTATTTGAACCTTCTCTTACTTTATTATTGTACTCAAGCAAGTTGAAATAGGTGCAACACCTCCTCTTAGCGTTCATCAGCTGAAAAGCCAAGCTAGGTGAAAGCTGATAGTAGCACCTCAGCTGAGATTTTTAAGAGTTTGTACTTTCATTTTGGTTAATCCATTCACCAAAGCCTTGTGACTTTATTTGTATCAAGGGTTGTATCTGTTCAATTTAATGATTTAGATTTTAGTTTAGCCAAATCACCTTCAGCATGTGCCCCTCTCTTTGTTAGCTCAGGAGGAAACCAGTAGCAAACCTGTAGCAGCTACACTCCTGACTTACCTGTCCAATCTAATTTGCAAAGTTTGGTGGGCTGAATCAGATTTAAAAAGGCGTTTTCCTGAAGCTTAAGCCATTTAGTATGAAAAGAAACATTGCCTTTATTGTTAGAAATAATGCTTTCTCTTATTTGAAATTTCTGTATTCTCATTCATAATGAAAAATGGGAGGATTTGAGTGGATGGATGTCATAGTTCAGCCCCGATCGGGACCAGACTACACGGTCTCTCTCTCACTCCCCCCACCCTCCGAGAGAATAGGGAGAGATGATATAAGAAAAATGGCTTGAGGTTTGAGATGAGGACAGGGAGAAAATCCTTAAAGTTACCGTTACGGGCAAAACAGACTCAACTTTGGGAAAACTTCATTTATTACTAAAAACAGCAGGATAATGAGACAGAGAACAAGATAACCTCCTTCCACCTCTCCCTCTTCCTGGGCTTAACATTATCTCTACCACCTTCCCCCCCCCCCCCCACCCAGAGTGGCACGGGGGGAAGAGGGAATGGGGGTTGCAGTCAGTTCATCATACGTTGTTTTACACTGCTGCTTCGTGGTCGGGGGAAGAACTCCTCGCATTCCTCCCCTCCTCTGTTGTGGGGTCCCACCCATACGCCACAGTCCTTCGTGAAACTGCTCCGGCGTGGGTCATCTCTTCCACGGGTGCAGTCTCTCCAGAACAGCTGCCCCAGCGGGCCCTCCACGGGCCACAGCTGCCTTCAGGCATCCACCTCCCCTGGTGTGGGGTCCTGCATGGGCTCCAAGTGGATCTCTGCTCCTCCGTAGACCTCCATGGGCTGCAGGGGCACAGCCTGCTCCACCATGGTCGTCACCAGGGGCTGCAGGGGAATTTGGCCAGGAGCCGCAGGGGAATCTTGGCCAGGAGCCGCATTACTCCTCCCCCTCCTTCTGAACTGACCTTGGCATCTGCAGCCGTTCCTCTCACAAGAAAAATTCTTCACAACAGGCAGGCAGATGCATTTCAGGATCTCTTCACATCATCCACCTCCTCTCCACTTCTTGCATCCAGGCTGGGCTGAGTTGGGCCCAGTCAGCCACCTGGCAAGAGGCCAGAAGGTGAGGCCTGCAAGGCCGTGAGGCCTGCACCTCCCCCTCTGTGCCTCTGCCCCTGCTCAGCTTCTTCACATCTTCTCTTTTTTTTTTTTTTTTTTCTTTTTTTTCCTCTGTTTTCCCCTTCTTAAATACATTATCGCAGAGGTGTTATCATGGAACGTTCTGCTACCAATTGGCTTGGCCTTGGCCAGCAGCAGGTCCACCCTAGGCCCAGCCAAGTCCACTGAACAAAGGGGAAACAACTTCTAGCAGTTTCCTACAGAAGCTGCCACCTTAGGCCCCCCCCTCACTAAACAAAACCACAACAATGAAGAAGGTGATAACCCTGCTCTAGGCCATCTAAATATATAGTCTTAATAAAACTGCAGATTTACTGGTGAGAGTGTGGTGAGCTTTGGGAGTATATATCAGAAGTTATTTTTTACTGAAAGAAGCCTGACAATTATGCTTTTGTGAAATGAATTTGTCAGTCCCGTTCTAAATGTTAAGAGAGCCTGTAGCCGTAGCCCATTGTGTCATGATCACAGAAGACATTTCAGCTTAAGCGCAATCAGTATTTTGAAGTCACGTCTGCATAGGAAACTTCAGAGAAAGGTGTGTTTCTGCTTCAGTAGATGATATTCAGCCTATGGGCTCCATGTTACAGCAGAGCTTTAAGATTTCCTGAAGGGTACGATACAATACTTGCAGTGTTTTGCAACTGCTTTTCAAGTTTTTCTAAAATTTTGGAAAAACAATACATCCAGGGAAGACTGAGGCTGCAGCAGAGACAATTGCTTAAACAAACAGTTATTTTTTAAGCATGGAAACATTCCTAGTAGCATCTGGGAGACTTGCAGTGAACTGAGATTTAGGCTTGTGCTTAACAGTAACTGGATGTCTTGGAGTTTGTGCAGTAAGAAATTGATTAACACAACATCCTTCAGAAGTACTTGCAACCTCAAATGCTTATAAATATTTGCCTTAAATCCATAGCTGAACTTTGTGCGAAAGACAGAATTTTATGATTGTAAAATTTGTTGCAGAATATTCCTTCCATTTTTGGGGCATGGGTAAGCATATCAAAGACAAAACTTTGAGGGGTCGTAGCTCTCTGGATGTGGTGGCTTTAGGGTCATTCTTTGGGGTGGAACAAAGGTAAATACTTTATTTTCTAATTTGGGCAGTATATCATTAGGTTATCTGATACACTGAATGTGTCTAAGCATATTCTCACTTGTTTATCACATTTTCTTGTGGTGAGTAATGATATAATTCTGTATATGCTGATTTAAATATGCAAATACACTGACAGTTACAATTCTTCGTAGTTCTGGATGGCTCCAGATTTAAATGTTAGTAACCAGATATTCAGAAAAGGTTATTATACTAAAAAAAATCATAATCAGAAGAGATGCAATGAGGCTTTGCTATTCCTGTTCCAGTACATGAAGAGTATCAATATTCGAACAGGAAATGATAATCTGTGCAGAGATGAAGACAGGAGAGAGAAGAAGTAATACTGTTAAAGAAATGTAATGTCAGTTTTGCATAGATTGTCTTATTCTGGTCATGGTTATGAAGGTTTAAGGAATATCCCACCTACTGTGAAAAGACATCCCTCACTGCGTTGAAGCTGCTGCAATAGCTTTAGAATGAACGGTGAACGCTTGCTTTTCAGTAACGCAATAGAGATCTGCACAACCCTCGTCTCTCTGTATAAAGAGGTATCAGTAATGTCAGGGCGTTGCTGAGGACCTGCCAACAATGTTAAAAAATAATCTTGTTTATGTAGATAAATTTTTCTGTTTGTTTTTGTGATACTAAAATAAGCAGATCAGAAAGCGATAGATGGTTTTTGTTTGGGGTGGGTTGTTTTTTTTTTTGGTTTGGGGTTTGTTTTTTTTTTTTTTTTTTTTTAACAGTCACTGTCCAGATAAGGTGAGGGCTAAAAGATTTCTCTTCTTCATACCACATAATATGCCATTTTCATTTTGTGCTGCTTATAACCCTGAGTGTCACAGCTTTCAATTCTGGTCTGAATAGTCAATGAAACATTATGAAGCCGATAAGAAAAGCTGGTCCCCGTTACTTGGCAACGGCTGTTAAGCAGAGCTGAGTGCTGTTGATTGAGGAGATTAGCTGCCATAGATAAACCTCCTCTTTTTGCTGCCCTGCTGCTTATCTTTCCACCCATAACAAGTTGCACCAAATATGACAGCAGTCAGTGGTTTAGGCAGAATACGAACTTTGCCGCAAATTAAGTTAGTGCAATAGACTTAGGGTGCTGCCTTTAAAATCTTGAATTTATTAAAATTGGCAGGTTGTTTTCTGCACTGTCCTTTCTTAGCTTCTGGGTAACCATTTTTATTTGAAAGGATGGTGCTCCAGATGTGAGAGAAATGGGATGTCATGTTCCTATGTTCATGAACACTGAAAATAGCAGCAGATATTTTTAACAGTTGTCTCTGGCTCCTGTTCTTAGTGACAGTGAAGAAATAAGTGAAATACACTGTAAAATTACTGCAGTTACTGGATATGCAGAAGTTGGATTAAAAGATAACAATTTGACTATTTTGGTTGATGCCTTTGGGAGAAAATGCTGTTGTAGATTAAACAAAAATATCTAAGACTGTTTATATCTGTACATGGCATGGAAATCTTTCTCGTTTCAGTATATCCAAATTACATTTCATCACAGAAGCATTTTATTGACTGGAAAATTAGAACTGATATATGCCTAGGGATAGAAGCTGGTGGGTTTTTCTTTCCTCAGGATTCAAGTTTCTTTTTCCTCTCACATTTTTAAAATGTTGGTTTATCTCTTTGCTTTCATTAGTGAGTGTGCAGTTCCGTTTATGTTTTTGCCTTTGGAGAGGTCTTTTGTGAGGTCCACAACCCCACCCTCGAGCTACTGTCCCTTTGCAAACCTTTCTGCTGGCCAGAACAGGAGCGTAGGCTGGGCTGGTTGAGTAACTGGGAAGGGGAAAGCATAGGCAGAGGAGTGAAACTCTGAGGTGATGTGTTTAAGAGAAGTAGCCTGGGTGCAGAGATCCAGGCAAATAGATATCCATCTAATAAGCGTCATAAGTTCAGCAATATTATTTAAATATGTGTTGTTATTTTCAATAATCCACCAGAAGCTTAAGAATAATTGATTTTGGTTAGAGGCATTTTTCTTCACTTAAGATTGCAATCCTTTTTGTTAGCTCTATCAAAACATACTAAAATAAAAAAGTAATGGCTTCACCTGGAAGGCCATTCAGCTGGAGAATAAGAAGAAACAACAAACAGATATACTATTGTCCATGTAGTTTTGTTGTCTCAAGCAAGAATCTAGCACTTCATAAGCAATATAGTATGAGAGAGAAATTTAGAAAGATACGGTACGGCGCTCATTAGTGAACTATTATTTCAGTAGGTTTTTTTTTTTTTTGCTGATCCTGTAGTCCTGGCTTTCAAGCTTTTTATTTTACATCTTTGATGAACTGTTATTTCCTCCTTTTTGTTGCATGAATACTTTGTTCCAAATTATTCTTATTTATTCTGTCTTCTTTTAAGAAGTATATGTGCTGAGCATACAACTTCTGTACTTAACCACTCAAATTGCAGGAGAATTTAAGCTGTGAGCACCTTAAATTCTGCCCCCAAACTCCAGTTAAATAATGGCTTTTAATTGTGTACAGTATTTTTAAAAACACATTATAAGTCTTATAAGTCTGCTCAAATGTTGAATATTTCCTGTAAGCTGTATGTATTATGGGAATAAAATAGGAAGTAATTTGGGGTTGCACATTTCATATTCATTGAGGGGTCTCGACACCCGTTAAAAAAAGCAGAAAAATCTTGCTTTTCAAATTCATTCCTATCATAATTTCAGACATTGCAAGTCTTAAAAGTTTTTATGAACTATAACACACAAAACTGAGGAGAATTAAATACTTCTGAAACTGCTCCCAGTCCTGTTCCAGATCTCCATTCCTGTATAATTTCAACTGTCTGTAGGCTGACTTACAGAGACAAAAGATCACCCTCTGTTCTGGAGACTTCTGCACTGGAAAAGGCGTTTCACCGTAGGGCTTTTTCCAGTTCATAGATAATCTCTTTTGCTTCTCTCAGTGTCCTTTCCAAAATGTATAATTCATTTTAAAATTTGGACATCAGAACCCTGTCTTCCCACACTGACCTCATCAATGCTGCATACTGAATGACATCATCTCCTTATTCCAACTTATTGCTGTCACATTCATATGTCCACAAACCTGCTTAGTGCTTTTGCCCTGGTATGGTCTCAGACTGAACGCTGGGCTCTGAACCAAGCGAGAGGGACTGTGAAGCCTCTTTGCCATGAACAAAGCCGCAGGCAGTGCTCAGGGTCTTGTCGCCTGGCGGGGGCACAGCTGTGTCCAGACCTCTAATTCATTGTGATAGAAATAAGTTTTCCAAATGCAGCTTCTGATAGGTGGTCCTAGGTATGTAACATCATATTTAGCTATTTCAAAGGCAAACTGTCAGATTTTTCACACTCTCCAGACTGTTCAGCAGAAACTGTTAGCATCCCTCTGTCAAAGTTTGAGGTGAGGTTCTTGGCTGTTCCAGTGCTCATGCGTCAGCTGCCAGCGGCAGCTTGATGTGCCATGGCTTCTACCGACATGCTGGTATTCATACTCGAGCAAGGTGCAGAGATTTTGGAGTAGCTCCAAACACAAACAGTTTTAGTCCACAAGGTGCAGCACTCTGTGAAGTTACCCTAGTTTATAAAGGTTTCCCCTCCGCTTCCCAAAGGAATGCATTTAAAATTTCTGCTGATGTGTTCAGGTTGGCATAACAATTTTCCATAATTTTTGTAATACTTTGCATCTAGGGAACAAGATGGAGATCCTTATTACTATAATTTCATGCATGTCTGAAGTCAATTCCATTTAGGAGTAAATTCAGTAGTTCAGATTACAGAAGTAATCTGCTGTCTCAATAAATATTGTTCTGCAAAGATCTAGAAAGCTTCAAGTTTGGCAAAGGTCAGAAATAAAGCAAGTTTTCCCTAACTATTAGGTACTGCATCTGATGAATATGAATGGAATGGTCATTAGTCACGTTTTCGCAGGAACACTGTCTCTTGCAAACTTGTAATAACTAACTCTTAAAATATGAGCTCTTGGCACTTAGTGCAAGTTAGAACTTTAACTACTTTGTTTTTAATACAAAATGAAAATTAATGCAGAAATCCATTTTGCTGAACATGTTTCCTTGCAGAGTTATTTTTGCCTTGGGAATACAGATGCAAGAGCAGTTACAGTCTGATCACACAGTGAAGACATTGCCAGCACCGAAGTGGTTCTTGGCACCAACCAAAAACGTAATGGGGATCCTTGAAGTGACTGAAGTACATCTCAGTGATACTTGGAAAATTAGTGTGCATAAATAAGCATTAGTATATTTGCATCTCATTGCTTCCATAAATAAATTCTTAGTCCCTCCAGTAACCTCTGTTCATAAATGCATGTTGAGGAAAAAAAAATTGTTCGTATTTCATCATTCCTCCTTGCTCTGGCTTAATTTTAGACAGTGCAAGCAATGGGAGCTCCATTGCTCTTCCAGGAGAGAGCTGAGCAGCTTCAGAATAGTTTCTCCCTGCCTGAAACTTGTTCTCATTCTGAGTGTTCATTTTTGTCTTTTCGCTCTGTTTCTCCCAATAATGTAATAAATAATTAATCAACCAAGTTGCATAAAATTTTAGTCTTTTCCCGTAAAGACTCAGACAGTTCAATGCTTAAAGATCTATGTGGCTACCTCCTTTCTTTCCCTTGTCTCTGAACTTCTCTAGATTATTCATATCTTTTGGGTGATGGTATGGTCAGAATTTGGTGCAGTATTCTGTCTGTCTTCTGGAAAAAAAACCCAGCTTTTTCTAGATGGGAGGTGGTACGTGGCTCAGATTTCTCACCAATGAGATGACAATGTAAAATATAAACTGTTAATCTTGCAGTTCAATGACTAAGTATACTAATGAAAAAGAGAGAGCTTTATTGTAAGCCTACTAATACTCGATTTCTCGTAGAACTTAAAGTATTTTTCCTCTTTAGTACCAGTGTTGACAAAAAAAGAGTTGCTATTCAGATGATTTTGATTGCAAGCTCTTTTTTTTTCTTAGAGACATCATAGCTAATATTGTATATGTAGTCCTCTTAATATAGTATAATTACAGCTTCTTGGGTTTTTGACAAAGGTTTTCTCAATTCTAGATTGGTTTCTGCGATCAAAAGTAGAGGCAGATGGTTTCTGTGGCTTACAAACAAGCAGTCATCTGGATGTGGACGATGTTGATTCAGTCACTGCTTTGTCAATCATTTCTTGTCCTCATCATGGACATGGTTTCATAGCTTTCATTCCATGTAGCTATTTAGGCTGTGGAAAATTCAAGTTTGCTTCTCTGGGAAGTACCAAGTTATTCAAGCATTATTCAACTGGAACATGAGCTCTAGCAGCAAAAATTGAAGACTTGCTTTCTTTTCATCTCTACTTCTTCCTTCCCTTAAACTCCCCCCTGCCCTTTCCTCCCAAGGCACGGCCATTATTTCTGTGGCTGGGAGGCCTCCATACGACCTGTTCAGACTGAGGTTCATTTCTGTACTCTGAATCACAGAAAGTAGGTATTGAAATGTGGACCTCTCATTCTCTTAGCTGAATAACTTAACTTAGGGGCTTTTTGGAAGCGGGCAGCACTTCTTTTCATGGCAAGCCTGCTCTCTTTGTTAAACTGTAGCTAAGTTTTTCACAGTCCTTTCCTTCCCTCCTTTCGCTGTGCTCAAGAGAGAGCAGAATTTTTTAGTTACTTTCTCTACAATTTACATATTTCTGATGTAACTTAAAAAAACCTCTCAAGTGAAAATGTGCATAATATTTTGGGACTGTACAATCCGCTACTTAAATTAGCAGGTTAGCACAGAAATAGTTCTTGAAATTATATTTCCCCTCTGTTGAAGGTTGTGTCCTTTTTTTTTTTGATAAAGGAAGAGCAGAGTCCTCCTGAACTTGCTCTCAGAATTACTCCTCGAGACGAAGGGACTGTAAACCTCAGAGGAGCTATTCCCTCTCAGACGTGCCTCAGGATGGTTCAGAGCTTTGCAGATCCCAGCCCTATTACGATATTTGCACAACAGCTAACTAATGCTGTTAATGTGAACTTTTATCTCCTAACATGAACAGAATCAGCAGAAATATTCTGGGATTTTAGGTTTGGGGGCTGGTTGAAAGCAGACCAGCCATCTGCTTTTTTTCCTCAAATATCTATGTCCAAAGAGGTGAGGAAAGGCATTAAATCTTATTAGAGTCCTCTTCTGGGACTGTTAGGTGGTCTGGCATTCAGCAGAATTTACGAAGTTACCTTTACCTTCCAGGAAGCAGTTTATTTGGTAGCTGAGGCAGAGTGTATTTACTGGGCTGTTTGTAAGAGTATCCACTGCATGGTACTTTCTTGTTGAATTAAAAAAAAAAAAATAAAAATTGAAGTTTAGAACATCTTACATTGTTGTTTTCTGCTTCTTAGGGTTGTTCTATTAAAATGACAACATAAATCTACTAAAAATATACTTTGTGCTTTATTTACAGTTGAGGATTTGTTTTCACTGCATAATGTTTTCTGCCTTAAACACTAGCAAAAGCAGGATACCACCACATACTCTTTTAAAAACAGTCTGTATGCACTTTACTTGCTTGTCTTAATAATGCAATAATGCATTACTTCTAGAACAACTATCTTAGCCTTTTTTTAAAATTGTATTTCTTAATTTTAAATAACTACCTTAAAAAAATTCTGCATGCCTAGCAACTGTTAGGATAGGGAAGACTGAGGGTGGCTGTAAGTGCATAGCTGTGTATTCCAGATGAAGTCAAATGGATCTGAAAGCAATAAATTTAGGTGGTGACTGGCATGCGCTCCAGGACTGGTCCCTCAGCACCACCCTCTCCACTAGATGCCACTGTTACTGCTCTGAAATGGAAATATCCAAGGACTACTGAGGCTGCACAGAGATAAGCGAAATAAAAGGGTAAAAAGGTTTTGAAAGTTGAGCAGGGGGAGATTGCGTCCTAGGAAGGCTGTGTTCTCCGTGGAATGCTGCACGTTTGTGATGCAGTTTGTGATGCCGTGATTGCAGGCAGCAGCTTCTCTGACAAACCGCTGCAGTGAGACTTGTAAGCGTTTGCTGTTCGAAAGCATTGCAGTAGTATTTTCAAAACATTGCGTGAGAAATGGCGCTGTAGAGCCACTGTTACTCTATCTGAATGATCTCTCGTTCACTTCTAAAGAGAATTTGAAAGTAGAGGTATAAATTATGAACATATCTTTTTACATAAATGGAATATTAAAAATATGCTGTTTGCTGAAGAGCTTACTTATAAATGCTGAATGTGGGTTTGTGGACTGTGTCTTCTGAAATAAGCCTCCTGGTATGCAACTTAATGTCCTCTTCGAGGAACTGTAACATTTAATTATTTTTTTTTTCTTTGGTAAAAGATTTTGAAAACAAACACCATTGTGGAGAGAAGAGTAAAATACTGTGACAATCTCCTTCATACTTCCTAAAATGTTTATCGTCTGTCACCTTGAAGTCCAGTATCATGAGACTTTTGAGCTGAATATTATGCTTCCCATTAGAAAATGATTTAACCTTTCCAGTAGGCAACTTGGGCTCTAACCTTGGGTTATAAAACTTTAGGCATTGGCCTTTTCATTAGTCTTGGGCTACTCTTGGACCTTGCAGCCCCTTAAACCAATAGCAGGGGAAGGAGGGCTAAGTAATGTCCATCCTCAGTGAGAAGAATGAATCCTTTACTTGCAGCAAGTTAAGTTGCTGAAGAATGATGTGCCCTGAAAACTCTGCAGAAACATTAGAGGAAGTTCTCTGATTAACTGCAAGAGCATAAATGATCCAGTCAAAGGGGTAGCAGATGCCGTTTGACATGCTGCTGGGTCTGTGGACTTTCTTGTTTACATTACAACACAGGAACAAAGAACAGTGCCCGCAATATGGGGCAAAACTTACATTTTGTACAAAACTCTATAATTTTTTAACAGTTGTCAGATTATTAGGGCAAGGAAGCTGAAGCATTGATCAACCCATGTAGGTGAACGCTGTCGCTGTCTGGAGAGCCACTTCCTTTCTGGCTGCTGCAGGAAGTTTGAAGAGCAGAAGAACTGGATGCTTCAAAGCATCTGCTTGAAGGCTCCTTTGCAAAGGTCACTTGTCAGCATCATGTGAAAATTTCTCTGCATGTAGGTCTAAATAATTAATTACTGCAGAACACAGTTGTTTAATTTACATCTATCAAGCTTTCATCAGCCTGCAAACAAATTCCAGTGTCTCTACCAGCTTTTAACAAAATACACTCACAGGAACTCATTCCTTTTTTTCCCAGTACAATTCAAAACTGTGCCGGGTTTTGTATACTTATCTTAGCTTCGATTGTCAAATTAGCCATACTTAGTGATTCCAGGATGGGACATGTTTCTCTAGACAAGGACAGCTTGTTATACACTGGGATTTTTTTTTGTATGAAACGCTACTTGAAAAGAATTGAATGAATCAGCCTACAAATAGTCTTGCCTTAAGGTGAAGGTGGTCACTCAGTGCAAGCTTCCAAAGACTTTTTGGTACCTGGCACAATCAACTCTTCAAAATTATTTCAAACTATAGGTTTTTTTTCTCTCCTCTTACATAATTCAGTACCTAGATGTCAGTCAGGAATGTAATGTGGTGCTTCCTTCCTCAGCAGGTAATAGAGGGCATAAAAATCCTTTAATTCATGGTAAATGGGCAATAATAATGAATTAAGATGAGAGTTTTATGTTTGCTTCTAAACCTCTCTAAAAACTCACCTTTCCAGAACTTTTGTTTTGACTTGTTCACTGTTTAATCTATCAATTGCAATTTATTTCACTAGAAGTTGATAAATATTCAGTGTAAATACATATACCATGCTCCAGGGTGTTGACTTTAATGAAGGAGGCTCATCTGCCACTATATGAGATCTTCTTGTGCACCTGGGTTACGTTAAATTTGTATCTTTTAATCTTAGCATCTAATTTTGTAATATATATTTGTCAAAATTCAAGATTTTAAATAGCAACTAGTAAAAATTTATGCCTGCATATTTTCTCAAATATTCAAATATATAAAGAATCATCTCACTTGTCTCCTTGGGTATATTATGCTTCTGTTTTAGTCTTTTCTTTGGAAACAAACGTAGAAGCCGTCTAAAAGTCAACATTACCATACTGTTAACGCAGATGTTTCCAGGTCTAAGTATAACTTATAAGATATTACTATGGAAATTTCAGATACTACTTTTTGCTAACTGTTAGCAAATGATAGCACTTTAATAGCAACCATATGCGTATATTGATCGGTTGTCTCAACCTTCTCTCATTCTGGGCATGTGTAAAGAACAGATGTCTTTTGCATATTACGTTCCTTCTCAGAGTACAATTTTAATCAAAGTTCAGCATGAACACACTCTTCACGTCTATAGGCATACAGGACTTTTCCTTGGATAGCAATTATTAAAGCATCCCTCATGCTTTGAACTTCCTCTACCATATGACATTTACTGTAAAATCTGCGAGCTTCTTCATTTTCCTTTTTTGCTTCATCTCAGCTTTGGGCAGTTTGCTCACTGGAGGCTGTTGGAGGTCAAACGGTCGCATGACTGGGAGCTTGGACACCGATATACTGCAACAGCCCCAGATCACCCTGCACTGGATGTGGGTGCAGCTGGTCTCAAAAGACACACTATGTATGTACTCACTGTAAAGATCACAGTGTTTTTGGATAGCCCATGTCAGACTAGACTGGTCAGTTTTTAAACATTAGCTGTAATTTATGCAAAAATGATAATTGTGCTGGACCGAAGTTATTTCTGAATTTGGGCTACAGCTGCCAAACAGATTTATTGAAGAGAAAAAGAGGGGGAACTTTTACCAATTTTTTTTTTTTTTTTTTTTTTCATAAAATCACTCTTCCTTGCCTTTTTTTCCTGCACAATCTATGTAATTATAAGAAGGTTTAATTAAAAGCTACCCTGAAAATTGAACACTCAAACTCAGTTTAATTTTTTAGGTTTTAAATCTTGACACAGAAACCCTGCAATGAAATTAAAAAAATTAAAAAGAAAAACCCAAACAAATCAACCACAACCCCAAACTGCCCAAACAAATAGAAAAACCTAGGAAAAGTCTACTTTTTTTTTAAAAAAAAACCTACTGAACTGAACTATGAAATCTACTATTTGCACAACTCCAGTCCAACTGTAATCCCCGTTATAAAACCCCTCTGTATTTTAGAGATGGTATTTGCCAATGGCTCCTTGGGGCATACTGCTCCTTCTCAGCTCTCCCAGTCCTGCATTTAGCAGAGCAGAGTGCTATTTGTGGTTGCAGCCTCCTCAGAGCTTATTATGCCCATATTTCAAGTACAAAAGCCAAAATAACTTGCAGTTTCTCCCTAAGCAGTCCCAGTGTTTTTGGATAGGTTGTATAATGCAGCTCAGACTCATATGCTAATTGTTAATTTTAGAATTTAAATAGGTTTTGTTCTATTGAAGGCAGCAGGCTAAAGGTTTCTGAAAACGTTGGTTTTGGAAAAAAAAAGATTAGATCTCTTTTAGAGTTGTGAGCGAATTACCTTTTGCATCCATAGACATATCTTTAAATTATACTTAATACAAAAATCTTTAATTTGTGCTGAATGTGTATGCTTTTCTGGACTCTAAAATAAGGTTATAATTATTTTTAACGTCTGTTATCTTTAAAAAGTCATGGAATATTAGTTGTTTCTATAAACATAGCTTTTATCCTAATTATTTGTAGCCAGTAATGGTGGTATTCTAAAGCAGAGCTGGATATTGCAAATTACATTTCATTTTCAACGATCTTGTTCTTAAATGCTGAAATATTATTCTATTTTCTGAACCTGGACCTTACTTATTCCTGTTATCCACCAATTTACAAGTGAGTGATATTTGTATACTTTGCTTATTTCCAACTGCAAGGGGTTTTTAAACTGAGATGAGTATTTTAATCTGCTTTAGGCTTTTTTAATACGCGATATGGCAGAAAAACAAACCAGATCTGTGTATGCAGTTTATAAATTAAAGCTATTTTCCAATAACAAAATTAGACTCAGAGGTAAGCTGTTAATTTGGATTAACTTAATTTGGCAGTTTTAAGTGACAGGAGGATTGGAAAGGCAAAGAAAGCAAAAGCTGGCTAATTTCAATGAGGTATTTGTGGTTAACAGTGAAGGCTAATAATGCCCTTCTTCTGCATCCTGGGTTGGTTTATTTTCTTTTATGCCATTATTTGTGTTTAGTGAACAGCTGGGCCAGTAGTTCCCATTTGTGGTCTCTTAGCTGTGTGAAGTAGCAGAGAAAGTAATGGACATTTGCAAATTAATACTTACCGTTATTTTCCGTTAATCTGATCTAGCTGTCCTTTTTGAGCATAGATGTAATATCAGAGCAGAAGTAATTACTGTGTTAAAACTAGTACTGCAGTAGAATATTTTGCTAATTGAACTTGTTGCATTTAAATTGCCTTCTTTGGATCACTATATAGAAGAGAACTGTTTTGAACAATAAATGAAACCACTTTCTTTCTCAGAGGCCCAGAATTGCAGATGGTCAGATTGTATGTGAAGCACCTAGGCTCTGAATTAGTCTTTTGTATGAAAGAGAGAAAGGTAATTTGAATGTTTGAACTCCCTGTTCCTCCCACACATATACAGGAAGCTTGTCTCAAAATGAACAATTCTCTAAATAAAGTCTAATAAGAAGCTAAATTAATTAGAAGGTGTGATTTGAAAAGACATTGATGAGAAGAGTCTGTCATTTTAGACAAATGGAATGGAGCTAAATAAATTAGGCCGCATTAATATCTCATTGTTCTGTGAGCAGCTTTCTTTTATTGCATTCATTAGAGGGTACTTCTTGAAATGAGCCTTTGCTAGCCATTACGGATTTGGTTCTCATTTACCAATGCCTAACACACAGCTCCTGCATTAAAAATTTTTCAGCAAATCCTCATAGTTTCTGCAAATTAAAATTTATATTTCGGGATGCTACACTTTTCATCTGCAACATAGTAGGCGCTGAACATTAATTTTTTTTCCCCACTGAATTGTCAGTAAAGAAGTCTTGCATCAAAAGGTTTGGGAGGCAGAAGTCTGAAATGACTTTATAAAATAAAGTGTTTGCATAACTTTTACAATAGAATTTTCCTCCAACTAATATTCTTTCCAGTATTTATTTATTTGGGTAGAAAATACCATGTCTCAGGACTTCAGTAGTCCTTTGATAGCTTTTTAAAGTGTCTTCTAAAAGGTTTCTTCAGTATATAATTAGGATACATTGGAAATGCGCATCTCATCGTGCCTTTCTTCCTCTCAGAAAATGAAATGTATCTTTTTCCTTTTCTTTTTCTCTCTCCTGCAGATGGGATATTTGGGAGATGTCAGCGAGTGCCAGTAACAGACGTCTATAAATACGACATTTCACCCCCTGTTCTTCGGCGCCTAAGGATCATCCTGGAGCAGCTCTTACACAAAGGTATAGTAAAAACTCCAGAGTAGGGTTAGTTGCATAGGAGGTCACAATTATTTTGTGCTCCCTCTGAGGTGACGTCTTCATCATTTTTTGAACACAGTGTGTTTCAGGCTCAGTAGTGCAGGCTTTATAAAAGTAAAAACCCTTCCGACTCGCTGAATCTGCCATAAGGACTTGGTGAAGCAATTTCAGGAGAGGTGCTTCCTCCCTGCATAGTGCGTATCTGACTGACACTCTATACAATAAAATTTTAGCATCTCTGAATGATAGTGCCATATAAATAAATCAGCAGAAAAGTAATTTGCCATATATACTTCTTCACCACAGCATATTTCAGGGTGCATGGGCAGAAAACACATAACTTCTAACGAGCTAGAAACAGTGCTTAACTTTCTAATTAATTCAGATAAGTAGAACTACTATGATTTCATTACAAGCTGTATCTACTGTGTTCCTTGTAATTTTTATTCAGCTTTCTGTGTTCTTTCCAAAGCCAGAAAGGACGTTCTAGCTTCTGAATGTTATAACTTGAGCTACCAAATCAAAACTTGGATAAGGTGAAAGCCAATAAGGTGAACAAACTTTTTAGGTGCTAATACATGAAATATACCTGTGTTGTAGACAGCCACAGGACAAAGAAAACGTTTTAATCTAAATTGTTCCAAGAGGTTTGTTGAAATGGTTAATTTTGCACTTGCATCGTGTGTGTGGGTGTTTGTTCCTAAATATTTTCCAGTTACAATCTCTATTACAAACTAGTAATATTGTATTAGCATGATGCTAGTTTAATTATGAGGGGAAAAAAAGATTTCTTGGAAGTTCATGATGATACATAGAGGCTGAATTTCTAGTTTGGAAACCACTGACTTACAGGATTCAAAAAAATTTCGAAGGATTTATTTCCTGTTAAGCAGCCCATCCAAACAAAGCTAACTCAGCAAAACTTGATTGTACTAAGTCCTGGCTGATTAACAGTTACCTGTGAATAGTACTTGTGGCTCTTTTACTTGTCATTTTCTAAAGTTATGCAAGCAAATTTATGAAAATACTATTTCATCAGGGCAATATTGTAGGAGCGGAAAAGCCAGTATCTGCTCTCTGAATATAGTTAAGAACAAGGGACAAATTCATTGCTCTAAGACACCTAAATTGGTATCTAAATTGATCACGCTTGCATGGATAGCCGGCACTCATTTACATTGCCTGAATGTTGGTGATGAGTTCTACGTAAAGATTCTTCCATGGGTGAGGAGGTCAGAGGTGAGAGAACTTCAGGAGACCCGTGCCCTTCTGGAGGGGCACATACAGAGGCTGATGGGATACCCCAGGCCATTTCAAATGATGCTTACCTGTCTCCATCTCTCTGACAACCATAAGATTTGGGTTAGTTCAACTGAATTAATGTGACTTCCCCCTACTAAGTGCTTCTCTGATCAATAAACTACCCTTCCCTAGAATCTCTGTTGTCAGAAACCCAACTCTCTGGATGTATCTGCTGTGACAAACTACAATATATTTATTTTAAGGGAACTTGGGCCTTGAAATTTGGACTTGTCTCATGTTTTTTCATAGCAAGAGAATGAGAAGGAACACATAGATTGAAACCATGGCGGAGAATGAAAGTACTTCTGCTTTTATCTTTCCTTTCTCATGACACTTAGAGGTGCATAGGCAAATGTGTATATGCTTTGAACCGATATAAAACTTTTACAGGCAGCTTTTGTGGCCTGTGGGTATCCCAGTGATGAGAATCTTAAATATATCTGTAAAAGATAACAGAATGCTAGAATGCCCTTGTTCAAATGACTGATCTGATAAAATAACCTTTTTTTTTTTTTTTTTTTTTTTTCTTCTTCACTCTTAGTATCCCTGGCAAATTCTGAAGTGTTTACTGAGGACAGAAATACAGAAGGAGTAGAATCAATGCAGGCTATCAGATAAATGGATTACTGACATCAAGTTGCTGTTTGCTGGGGCTATCAGATGTAACACATCCAGCCCTTTGGTCATGTTCATTGGCTGTGATGGTCACTTACACATTTAATGCTGTTCTGCAAATTGTGTGCAAAACATTATGTCCATTTCTGCAGTATAGATAAGCCAGACATTGTCAAGCCCACAAAAATTTTCAGGTAACATCAAGAAAGGGCTTCATTTTTTCAGAGGTCTTGTTTCCTTTATCAAGTAATATCCAGTTCTTCTTTCCACAAGAGTACTGGCTAGCTCTACTGGGTGATGCCCGGCTTCCCTGGAAGCAATGGAGGACAGCATCTGTTCTCTCCTTTTTGTAAAAAGCAAGACAAATTTCCTTGGAAGACTATATAGTAGGTCCCATGATGAGTAAAACTTTTAATAATGTCTATATGGAACACTTTCTATTTTTATTAGCTGTATGGAGCTTATTAACCCGAGTGGTTTTCTAGGTTCTTATTTACTTACTTTTCTAATATGACTTGGCTTTTCTTTTTTTTTTTGTTTCCTTCCTGATGTCTTCTTACAGTATTAATCTCTCTTTTTTTTTTCTAGCAAAACTCTGTTGACATCTATTTCCATAGAGTTAAAAAAAAGTCCGGAGAAAGCCTTGTAAAATTTACAATCTCTTTCTTTCTGATTTGATGATCACTTCTAAATGATGCCTATATTTGAATCAAGGTCCACATGGAAGATTGTATGACCATGTACTGTAAAACAAAGGGCCACATGACATGAATAGCAAATATCATTTGTGATTCTGCCAGCTTGAAATGTTTACTACAATAGGGAAGCATACAACAGAAGCTCAGATGAGTGACACACTTGATGATAATCTGTTTAATAAAGGACTTGGACTAAAATTGAGTTCAGGTTTCATAATGATATAGTTTTTATGTCTTCTTTACACATTGAGTCTTTGTCTACAGTATCTACTAGTAGATTAATGATAGAAATGAATGCCTTGGAATATTAGTTTCCTACAAAGAAATGATCTGTTAGCATTCAAATACCCTTGTTCATCGCATTTTCACTCACGTTGTCCTTGAGTCAGTCAAATCTTTCAAAATACCCTTCATGAAGAAGATTCTCTGAAGATTCAGTTTTTATAAATGTGACTATCTATCTGGGAAAAGCCCTTCTCACAGTTGCTGAAACATGATGAATCACTTTCTGAAATTGGTAGTGCTATAATTTATAATTTCTGGGGAGCTGAAACATTTCTCATTGTCTGATAAAAAGAACAATCAAAAAGATACTGTTTAGATAGGACTGCATCATTGGAGAAGGGGAATGGAGGAAGTATCAGCGTAGAGCGGTGAGTGAGTAGTGCCTGACGGAAATGGAAATACTTATCCTTATGGTTCCTCTTCTGCATCCTCATTTCAGCTTGGGAGAAGATACTTCTTGGAATATACCATGAGTGATAAAACATCTATACACTTCCCTGTTTGAGCTAAAATGCATAAAATACTTTTTGTACTTAAATGGATTAAATAGATTATAAAATGTTTTATTTTCTTCTTGTCCCAACAATATCATCAGGAAGGTAAAGTGATCGCATCACTAAGATTTTTAGCAAAAGAGTTTTATTGTGGAAACATAGCTTCACACTGATGGTTGACCTATCAGACTAGAAGCATGGAAAATGAGATGGGAGGACTAATCATGATACATTACAACTCAAGCGTGTATGCCTAAGTAGTACTTGAAATATCAGCATAAGCAATAATAAAAGAGAACAGTAGAGTTTCTCAACTTGCTTACTCCAAGAAGGGTTTACATTTATGTCATAGAATAGTTTCTAACCAGCAGTTCAGACTAGCTGTAGCATGGTGCTAACTCTGGAAGTGCAGCTGCCATAGCAATGAGTATTACTAGAAGAAAAAGCTTAGAGGTGAAGCCTGGAGGACACACATTTTAAAGGCATCAGAACAAGGGTATTTGCTCAGGGTCACAACAAATGCCCGTCTGACTTAGGATTCTGCTTCTAGGAGTGGCTACTATGTGTGTTTAGGGAAAATTGTAAGGCAGGTTCAAGCATATAGAAGCATTTCACAGCGTTGGTTCCTTCTCAGTATTATGTGTTTGATGGCATATGGCTTTTCTAAGCTAGAAGTCTTATTTTTCTTTGCTTTATGCCCGGTGGACGCTGTTTCTGGCACAGTTTGATAGGACACTGTGTATTAGAAACGAAGCGTGATAGACTAATAATCAGAAGTTTAGCTTCTGTCTTCTGTTTTACTTAAATTTTAACTAAATTGCAGCTGTTGTCCCTTGACTGCAGGAACTGTGCAGCATGATATTAGAAAAGCAGATGAGATAAATGTTTTTTGTTTTGTTTATGTAAGTTGGAGTCATTACTGAATGATTCCTGAATATGCTTGTTGCTACTTAATTTTTGCTGTAACAACATATTGTTCTAAACTTTACCTTCAAGGAAAGCAATTTCTTTTACACTATTATGACGAAAGTCCTGCTTAAGGTATTGAAATATCAACAGTGTTATTAGGAGAACGAAAGAGAGTAGCATACACTTTTAAATTAATTTAACTAAATTCAACAAGATATTTTTCAGAGACTCATGGGCTGTGGATATAGGCAACAGATTTACAGACTATTTGAAAAAAAATATAACTTTTTTTTCCTCATTTGTCTTCTGTGCAACCCAGGAAGGTCTTGACGGGGAGGAAAAAAAAAATTTGTTCTAAATTGGACTAGTCCATTGGGGTTGGACTAGATGACCTTTGAAGGTCCCTTCCAACCCTAACCATTCTATGATTATATTCTACGATTCGATGAAATTAATTTTAACCAGTTAAATGTAAGGTGATAAATATAACTTTGCTAGAACTGATTTTATATTCTTACAGCAAATTTGTTTTAAAAACTAAAATGATTTACAATCAGTTAACTTGAAAATTGAAATGAATGTGTCTTGTCATGTGCAGCTTGTGAATTATGAAAGGGTTGCTAAATATTTTAGTCAGGACTATTTTTCAAGGCAAAGTATCATTTCCTGCAACAAAGGTAATGGACTTGAAAGTAAACCTTTATGAGCTCACTTTTGAAGTAAACTTAAAAGAAATAATGCAGTTCTTGCACATATTTGCAAGGTGATTATCACATCATTATGGAGGTATATAGAAAGCTGAAAACAAGAGAGGTAGGAGAAAGTAGGTTTTTCTTTAAATTCAAATATTGGTATAAAGGAAAGCAAACTCTTCTTTTGGCCTTCAGGAAAAAAAAAATATAATTTTACTTGAATAGAGCAGTGCGTTTACATCAAATTTCCAAGGCATTAGCTTGTTCCAGACATCTGTGTACTTAACAAATTCTTCTCGTAGATGGCTGCTGAAGCCAGGAATTGAAGCCTAAGCCCCATGGCATGCTACACTGCAGGAACTCAGCTGGGACTGGACGTATTTACCTTCTGATATCACTGTCACGCTGCCTTACCTTTTGGCTCAATGGACAGTAACGCACTGAAAAGGCTGCAAAATATTCCTTGCCTTTGTTAAATGCTAAAGCACCACTGATCTTTTTTGGTCTTCAAAATCTAAGTAGAACTTTGGAAAACTAAGAATGAGTTTCAGAAAAAGGAAGAATTTTTATTTTATAAAGCAACAGAAGGAATACACTTTGAAATCCCTTTTTGAACACCTGCATTAGCTCACATATGTTGCACAGCACAGAACAAAAATAGTTATTTTTCTATTTAGTTCCTTCTATGACTGCTCTGCTTAGCAGACATAATTTGATATGCATTGACTTTGTCTTTGCCTTGTAAGACATTTATGAAAAATGTTCTTTCCAGGAAATTGGTATTTACAAAGAATGTATTTACATTACAAAAACTGATTATAGGAGCAAAGCCAATTCTATGTATGATGAGGAAGATATGTAAAAGTACGGAAGAAAACTTGAAAATATATTTTTAGTTTTGTCTGCATTTGTAACACTGTAGTATAAAGCTTTTTGATTTTGCATCATTTGAATATTGTTTTTTTGGAAGATAGGTATGTCAACCCAGTAGCATCATATTCCTTGTGTTTAAAAAGAATGACCAATCAGAGATTTTACTTGTATTTTGTTAAAAGAACACATTAAGTAATACGTTTGATAGAAAGGAGAAAAGGTCTGCATGTCTCCTTTGTGTCGTGTTTCTGTCAGCTAGCAGTGACAATTGCCAACTGGGATCAGAATGTATGAAATTCTTTGTGGCCCAGGTAACTTTACAGCTCTTCTTCCAAAGGAAACACAGAAATCAGTTGTAATATAATGAAAATATCAAGGGCTGTTCATCAATTCCTGCCTTACCTCCTTTGTTTTGAAGATCTCTGTGGCACCTCATGGATTTTCACCTCTGCATTAATGCTTAGTCTTTTCCATGAAGGTCTCCGTGCTGGCTCTTCCAGTCTGTTCTCCTTCTGATCTTTGAAATTTCGAGACCATCTCTATTTCTTCCTCCTGTTGAAGAAACTAAAGATGTCTCTTCTTATTCCCGTCAGACTTCACTGGGCAAGCTTGCAGGCCTCCTCTGGATGGCCTTGTTCTCAGCAATAGACTGAGAAACAGCTCAACAGCAGAAAGTCTTTGTATTTGGGTTTTTCATTAGCATGCTGCCCTTTTAATGATGTCACATATGGCTCTGAACTTCATTCTTATTCTCTCGGATCATTCTTTAAAAAATTTAACAGCTTCCACAGGACCATTGGATGGGCGTACACTGGGCTTGAAGTGATATGGGTGCATAATATGTTTTTAAAACACACTTGAAAACACAGCAGTCAAAGTGCAGTTTATTATCAATTGTTCCCACACTTGGAATGTCAGTAAATATAAATTAAAGCATCAGATTACTTCTTTAGCTGCTGTATTCGCTAATAAAGCTACTTCTGGAAAATGAACAACAGTATAGCATATCCAAACTAATCATGCCATTTTGTACTATTAATCTATAATTATAGGACATTTAAATATTCAACATAAGACTGGTTTTTATCCTTGCACTACCAGTGTTTTCATCCTTATTTGTTTATTACTAGGGAATTTGTTTTCCTTTTCTATTTCTATATTCATTACATTTCTTTGTTTACTGATTTTGTCTCTATCCATATTGCCTCAAGTTCTTTTAAGGTATCAACTCCTTATGATACCTGATGTTTGACATATTTTTAGCTTTATAGTAGATATACTAAAGTCTGAAACATTTAAACTTACTTTTTCAAAATCACAGTTTTAGTCGTATTCATACAAAACCTGTAAGTGGATCATGTCCCCCACAGTACCTTGTGGTATGATGGAAGCTTTACCTTGTTTTGGAAACCAGTATGAATTGCCACAAAGGTTATTTTTTCCCTTTGCTATACAGAATATATATGCGTATACAAACACTTCTTTTGCTGAAGATGTTTTAATTCTTTATCTTACGGCTTTGTCAGAATTCTTCTGACAAATGCACCGGTTTCCTGCAATGACTTGCGTGATATTAAATCTCTTAAAATTCCACTTATGTTTACTTTCATGCTGATCCTTAGAATATACTCACTGTATTTCATAAGTTTCTCCTTCTGTTTTGTTTTGCCTGTACATATGTGTATGGTCATGGGTAGACAGTGCAGTTCACAACAATAAAATCGTACTTTCCCTCCAATACTTCTCCATTGCTGAGTTTATCTTTTGCAGCTTCTCACAATCTTAAAATTGCAAAAAGGACTTTCCACCTCTTTTGAGTCTTTTATTCCTATAAACACAGGGTGTTTTTTAGATGAGTCTCCATTGAGACCTGTTAGTTTATGTCCTTCATGGTAAAATTGAATGGTAAAAATGACTTAATATTAGCCATTACTACAAAAAAAAAAAACAAAAAAAAAAACAAAACCAAACTGTAAAAAAACCCCTCCTAAATCAAAACTCTACATGATCGAAAGGTCAGTTATTTTGTTCAGCCACACATCTTTTCTTTTTGCAACTCTTCATGAGGTAGGCCTGTTTCTCTGTAAAGTTCCTGCTTTCCCATTTGAGCAGCAGGGTAAATATACAAGCAATATACAATTTACAAACAAAAAGACACTTTCTTTCATCTCCTATTTTTTCTGCCCCCCAAATGTTAGCTGAAAGTGCAGCACTTCCCTGCCTCTGTGCAGCCTCCCTGCTGTTACCCTGGGCAGAAGCAGCCCGCAGGCAATTTGTTCCTCTGCAGAGACCTGAGCTGGTCACTCAACATACAGAGACCTCCTGAATCTTTGCTTCACTTTTCTCTGGGGTAGATGCTAGACAGCATCCTAAATGTCAGATTCATGACCTCTCCATCTCCTCCAGGTTGCTTGCTGCGCCCACAAACTCTTCTTCTATATGGTATGTTCATGGAGTGCCAGCAACCTCTTCTTGGTGCAATATGCTTGTGCTGTGACCCCTTGGGCCTCTTCCCCTCAATCTCCTCTTGGTACCTTCTGTAGTTTTTCTTCTAAAAAAGGCAAAATTCTAGAGGTTTAGACTTTTCCTCTTTAAAGAATAATAGTTAGTCTCTTTAAGCAATATTTGATAGTCATCATCCATAAATTTCTGACCTGATAGGCTTATTATCATAGAATGATAGGATGGTTAGAGTTGGAAGGGACCTTCAAAGGTCATCTAGTCCAACCCCCCTGCAAGGAGCAGGGACATCCCCGACTAGATCAGGTTGCTCAGAGCCTCATCCAGCCTGGCCTTGAACGTTTCCAGGGATGGGGCATCCACCACCTCTCTGGGCAACCTGTTCCAGTGTTTTATAACTCGCATTGTAAAAAATTTTTTCCTAATATCCAATCTAAATCTATCTCCCTCTATTTTAAAACCATTACTCCTCATCCTATCACAACAGGCCCTACTGAACAGCCTCTCACCATCTTTCTTGTAGGTCCCCTTGAGGCACTGGAAGACTGCTATCAGGTCTCCCCGGAGCCTCCTCTTCTCCAGGCTGAACAGCCCCAACTCTCTCAGCCTGTCCTCATAGGACAGGTGCTCCAGCCCTCTTATCATCTTCGTGGCCCTCCTGTGGAGGATTTGTTTATCCAAATTTCAGAAAGAACTCTACATATACTAACTTTAATGATTATCACCAATTACTGAAAGTACTTGCAAAGGTCAGTGCTATGTGACTTGGGCCAGTCAGTCCCAGTGGAAAAAGAAACAGGGATTAAAAAATTCATTAGGTTTAAAATTGTTCACCTAAACACTTCATAAAATATTTATGAATAGTGAATACTTTACAGAAGTCAGAATTGCATTGGAAACAATTTATAAATAGAAGAAGGGTTAAACTCACCACCTAATGAAATCCTAATGAATAAGTCAATCAGCCCTACATTGGAAGAAAAATGCATTATCTTATGTTTTGAGTTATAGCTCCGACATTACCACCAATCTTCATTTGAAAATCTCTGCAAGATTGGACATAAGCACGTGTTTGCATATATGTGGGAGAGATGACAATAAAATATTCTTCCCTTTCCTTCCATCAAAGTGAACTTTGTTCGGACACTGCCTGCAGGGTTGAACACAGAGGGCAGTGAATGCCAAGAGAGGAATACACTGATCTAAAATTTAAAATTAAAGTGTTCATCAACATTGAAAACTTCTTAGTACCATCTTATTAACCTGTGAGATAATTCCACCAGTCAATAAATAAAAATGGAATGTGGCCTCAGTGTGAGTTGCCTAAAATGGGAGAATTTTCTTTAAGCTGCGAATAACATTAGAAAGAATGAATACCGAATTCAATTCAGAAAGGAGGAAAGTACGCTTAAACCCATCTCGATGGAACTCAGCTTTTTCTCCCTTGTGGGCAGTGCAAAACCTGTCTACTTTTAAATTTTAATTAAAACTTAGATTAGTTATGATCATCTAATCTTTCCTTTGCACTGCAGTGTTTGATCGCTATGTATAAGTATCCAAAGTTTAATCTACTTCTGGTCTCCCTAGATTTGACAGTCTAATTAAGTGCTCAAATCTAGGACTTAATATATAAGAAATCCCACTTCATGTTTTGGTAAGATTTTAGATAAAATTGGTCACTTACCTGTTCTGCTGAAAGATTTCTGAATAATTTTATTGTTTCATCTTTACTACTGCATTAATCTGCTTTAGGAACCAACAGATTTCCTTCCAACATTATGCTAAAAAAAATTATTTGAAAGCTCAGCCAAGCATTGATAGTAAAGCATTACTGACATCCTACTGGGTTGTCCTAAAGACATACTTTCAGTATCAACAATAGCATATAAAAATATGTGGACATACAAACATTGGCTTTAAAACTAGTGGCTCATTGTTTATAAAATCCACTCTACTTTTCTCCATAGGGAGTGGTGACATAACGACATGTGCAAACATCTCTTTGTTATTTCTTGCACATGACCTTGTCCTTCTCCCTGTTGACCTGTTCTTCAGTTTTCTTCTGTATAGGATTCTGCCCTTCACCCGAGTTACTGGTGACTAATTTTTCTCCTTTGAACTTTGGGAAGAGGTGACAGTAATCTCTTATTCTTGCACTAGCAGCTAACTGTCATAAAGTCTACTATCTCCTCTTAAAGAAGCAGATTTTTTTTTTTCCTTATGCAATGGCACTCAGCGTGTACAGAGGCAAGTGATCCACATTCTGGTAAGGCCAGCACGTACTATATGGATGGAGATTGCTCTTAACAACTTTGTTGATGGTAGGCTTAAATTTGTTCTACAGGGGTCTGTCTCAACTCTAAAAAAAATTTAAGAGGTTGCGAATTTGCAAAACTGTTAATTCTCCACCTCCCTCACTTAGTCCCCACCCCATCCTTAACAACAGTTAGTCGCAAGACAGTGCTTCAAACACTCTGCCACCTTGCGTTGTTGACTCTGCTGTTGCTGAACGGAAAATGTGTGCTCCAATTGTGTGGATGGCATCCATCTCACATGGTCGTGAGTCTACAGCCTCTGTCTACCGGGGCTCTCCTTACAAACAGTGGAGAAACAGGTGCTTTGAGGGTGTGATTCACCTGTGTCATTTCAGACAACTGTAAGATGAAGTGAATCATATTCTACATTTCACTGACTGCATTGCTTAGCTCTCCATTGACGAGAGAGTCCATGGCAGATTGCCTCTGCTGTTTTGTTTAGTCACATGAATTTTGTCCTTTTTGTCTCTCTGAATGTAGTATTTAAGTTCAGCTATTTTCCAGGCTCTGCAGAGAGGTGTTTAGAGGAATTAAGTTGTACTTTAAGGATAAGTAGCTTCTGGTACAGCTTTAATAATCTTATGCAGACTGAACAGAACCTGAGAAACAATTTCAAATTCCTAATGCCAGGGTCACTGAAAAAAAACAATCAGCTTTGTTGCAGTTTGCCCTGGCTCATATTCTTGCAACATTTTAATTATTTTTCTGAAATCCTCTGGTATTCATCAGTTATCCACGTATCAGCGTAAACTAATAGGTGCTCAAATTCTGACCTTTGTTGAATAGCTAGGTACTCAGGCAATTTCTAGTCCTGCTGTGTTATTTTGGCACAATTTTTTTTTTTGTGCAACTATTCATGGTAAAATAGATCTTGAATTTATCTCAAACTTTAGTTTGACAGGTACAGACCCTTGCCTGGCCTGACAACTGATGGTACGAACTTATCTTAATTGGAAGGTAGTTCAGCTTTTAGCCTTGAGAATATTCTGGTGATATTAAAATTTCTATTATTTTATACTTTACCACTTTTCTTTAAACTAGAGACAAGATAAACCTGTTTACATGTCTTTTATTTTCTAGTGACGCCATGTTACATAGTATTATTTTCCATTTTCCTTAGAACAATGCTTTAAAACTATACAGTAGATCAACTTGTATTTTTCAGAATATTTGTATTTTGTGGGGGAAAAATTGTATCTTTATAAATTTCACAAATGCTGTGGTAACATCTGTTGGAATAGTGAAACTGCAGTATTTTCCCCTCTTACAAAGACAGTAGGTCTGGAATGTCCTGATTTGATACTATTTCATTAATTTCAAAGTACAGCACCTATCTCTGTTTCTATATTAGTCACTCTTTTCTAAGGCTACTGAAAGCATCAGTTTTTATAATAAAATCTGCCATTTTAGAGGCTTTTACCTTCCTGCTGTTTTACTGAGCAAGTTGCAGCCCAGCGTGGGTGATACTGAAGAGTAGGAAAATGAAATTGGTTTTCTCCATTTTGTCATACAAGAGTATTTTGTGATTTCTCTTAATTTTTATTTTTTCAAAGATTCAAAAAATTAGAACAAAAATACTCAGAAGTACAAGTCTAGAACTATGAAATCAAACCATGCTTGAAGAAAACCCAAATGTATTAATTTTCTGGAGGATTTGTGCTGACACATTGAAAGGCTGGATGAACTAGCTTTTCCAGAATGAGTTTTACAACGGTGTGACCATCCAGTGGCTTGACCAACAGTGGCTTGGGAGATCAAAGGGTAAGAGTTAAGAGTTTCTTGGTTTCCCACATGGATGACTGAGAAATAGGCCAACAACCTCTTCCTTCATAATGAAACTTCTTGCAGAAGTGTAAGAATATTCACTCTGGGAAGCAGCATATTATTAAATCAATATGACTTTTTATTACTATGCTGCCAATGATGAATGGCATAGACAGTGTTTGCTTTAAGAGGAAGGTATAAGTGTAATAGTTTTTCTTTATTTATTTTCACTGATATAACTTTATCTGGTTTTTAAGATTTTTTTTTTAACTTCTCTTTTATTTTTTCCACCTGCATAAATAATTTCACAAATCTATTTACAAAAAGGTCTGATTGCTTACTGTACATCCTCTAAGAATGTATTTAGGTGAGTTGGTGAGTTGCTTTTACAAGTAATTCTAGGTATGAAAATCAGGCATGGTATCAGAAGCCAGGTGAAACCTTTTGTAAGAGTCAGGGCATTTATAACCTTTTATAAGAGTTTCTGGAACATCCAACATCACGCTGTGTGGATGCTGCAAATTTAGCGGTGCAATAGAGTGAGCAGCAGGTAGAGCATGCATATTGATTTTTGCACTGCAGGACATTGAATCCCACAAAACAGGATTTAAACAAAATACGGGAACTCTGAGAGCAGTGTCACCAGTCCTGAGATGGGAGAAAATATCCTGAGGCTATTATCCCTGTTATAAATTGTAGTATGGACTTAAAATTTTCTTCCTGGTGGTGCTTGCTGTATTACTCAGGATTCTGCCTAATGAATCTTATATATTCCATGTGCTCTTTCAATTTTTGGATGATTCATCAGGTGTCTGTGTCTACTTCTGAAAGAGAAATTATTGATCTGGGGTTGAATCACAGATATATAGGGAATAATCAACAATCAGTCTCTTTACCTGCTTTGCTAGGACTCTGATTAATGGATTTAATTTCAGTATTTCTAGGTTTAGTTTTCATATTAAGCATAGTCCATTTTTGCACAAGTGATGCTTACATTCTTTGAGATTTGTGAAATGCATACTACGGCTCCTATAAATAAGAGATTTAGAATCATAGAATCATAGAATAGTTCGTGTTGGAAGCTTTAGAGCTCATCTAGTACAACCCCCCTGCAAGGAGCAGGGACATCTTCAACCAGATCAGGTTGCTCAGAGCCCCGTCCAACCTGGCCTTGAACGTTTCCAGGGATGGGGCATCCACCACCTCTCTGGGCAACCTGTTTCAGTGTTCCACCACCCTCACAATAATTTTTTTTTCCTTATATCTAATCTAAATCTACCTCCCTCTATTTTAAAACCATTACCCCTTGTCCTATGGCAACAGGCCCCACAAAAGAGTTTCTCTTCATCTTATAAGCCCCCTTTAAGTATTGAAAGACTGCAGTAAGGTCTCCCCGGAGCTTTCTTTTCTCCAGGCCGAACAGCTTGGAGAACTCTCAGCCTGTCCTCATAGGAGAGGTATTCCACCCCTCTCATCATCTTCATGGCCTCCTCTGGACTCTCTCCAACAGGTCCATGTCCTTCTTATGTTGGGGACTCCAGAACTGGACACAGTACTCCAGGTGGGGTTTTGTGAGAGTGGAATAGAGGGAGAGAATCACCTTCCTTGACCTGCTGGCCATGCTTCTTTTGATTGAAGCCCAGAATGTCGTTGGCTTTCTGGGCTGCAAGTGCACATTGCCAGCTCATGTTCTTGCCCACCAGCACCCTCGAGTCCTTCTCCTCAGAGCTGCTCTCAATCCATTCTCCATCCAGCCTTGGGCTGAGATTGTCCCGACCCACATGCAGGACCTTGCACTTGGCCTTGTTGAACTTCATGAGGTTCTCATGGGCCCACTTCTCCAGCGTGTCAAGATCCCTCTAGACAGCATCTCTTCCCTCCAGCGTGTTGACTGCACTATGTAGCTTGGTGTCGCTGGCAAACTTGCTGAGGGTGCACTCTATCCCACTGTCCATTTTCATGACAGAGATGTTAAACAGGACTGGTCTGAATACCGACCCCTGAGGAACGCCACTCATCACTGGTCTCCACCTGGACATCAAGCTGTTGACCACTACTTTCTGAGTGAGACCATCCAGCCCATTCCTTATCCACCAAGCGGTCTGATCGCCAAGTCCATGTCTCTCCAATTTAGAGACAAGAATGTGGTATGGGATCAAATGCGTTGCACAAGTCCAGGTAGTTGGTCATCCCTTGTCCACCAATGCTGTAACCTCGTCATAGAAGGCCATCAAATTGGTCAGGCATGATTTGCCCGTGGTGAACCCGTGCTGGCTATCACCAATCACCTCCTTATTTTCCATGTGCTTTAGCATGGTTTCCAGGAGGATCTGCTCCATGACCTTGGCAGGCACAGAGGTGAGGCTGACCAGCCTGTAGTTCCCTGGGTCTTCCTTATTTCCCTTTTAAAAAGTGGGCATTATGTTACTCCTTTTCCAGTCAGTAGGAACCTCACCAGACTGCCACAACTTCTCAAATATGATGGACGGTGGCTTAGCAACTTCCTTCAAGACCCACGGATGCATCTCATCAGATCCCACGGACTTGTGCACCTTCAGCTTCCTCAGTCTTGAACCTGCCCTTGTCCGACAGTGGAGAGTTCTTCATTATCCCAGTTCCTGCTTTTGTCCTCTGCAGCTTGGGTGATGTGGTGATTTAAGGACCTTTAGATCAAATTAAAGTGGATCCTTCAACTCCAAACTGCAGAATTGCTCAGCTTTCTTTCACTGAGTTAGTTAGGCAATAAATGCCTATCATTGCAGACTGTGTGTGTGTTTACAGACTGTGGTATTCGAAAGAAGATAATTTTTATTAGTGAGTGTACTGTTGGACCACATACAGTGAGTGAGCTACATGTATTCATTCCGTCAGAAGTGATCTTATACTACACCAGTTAAGGTTACATAGCTCTTTGTGCCAGTAATTATTTTGTAACTCATAGCTTTAGAATTGTGAAAATTGTATTATCAACCTCTGTAATAATTTTCATTAACCTGTGTATCTGTTCACTTTGTTTACAAGTTAAGGATGAAGGGCGTTTGGGTATTTGCCTCAATTGTTCACCATTGCATCCGGTTTCTAATACTGAGCATTGCCAACTTGACTGGCAGTGCAGGTATTCAAAGAGAGTCTCTGAGCTGCTGAAATGACTGATTTCTGCATTGCTTCCCTACTTAACATGGTGTGCAGAATAGAATCCTGCTTGTTTTTGTGTATTGGCAAAGCAGGGTGAAAATTTTGTCAGAACACACGTGGAAGATGCAAAAAGCACAGTCTCATCCTGTAGCTGGCATTTTTTATTACAGCTGAGCTTTGTAAGAAATAAGCTTTTATTTTTATTACCCTATGTCAGCAAAATACTGATTTGAGACTTTACATTTGTTCCTGCCCTCCCCTTTAAGCTATTAGGTCTGCTCATGTATTTCTGCAGACTGAAAGAACAAATCCAGAAGCGATTGTCTGTTTTAACCCCCTAGCAAGTCTGGGTAGGCATAGACCCCCATTGCCCTGGGCTGGTAGGTGATGAAGTGCAGTAGCAGCTCACTCAGATGACTCCTCTAGCTGAAGTCCTCCTCTGACAGCGATTGGTAGCAGATATTTAGGGAAAGAGTGCAAGATACAGAGCAAGTGTAGAATAAGCTTTTCTTTTCCCTTGTATGGCTTCTGATACTCAGTTTTGTAGAGACTTCACAATTCTTGTGTATTACTAAGGAAAAACTATTTGTAATATCTAGAAGCAACTGAAATACTAATGTTACAGCAAAGAAACCGTGACCTGTGATGAAACAGCTTTTATAGGTATGTAGGGGATAAAAGAAAGTCCAGGGAAAATGTAGGCCCCCTCCAAAAGGGAACTGGTGTCCTGGTTACCCAGGACATGGAGAAGGCTTTTTTGCCTCAGTCTTCACCGACAAGAGTTCCTGTCCCACCACCCAAGCTGTAGAAGGTCCAAGCAGGGACTGCAAGGATGAAGAAGTGCCCATTGTACTCGAAGAGCAGGTTCGGGATTATCTGAGGAACCTAAAGGTGCACAAGTCCATGGGACCTGATGAGATCCATCCGTGGGTCCTGAGGGAACTGGCGGATGAAGTTGCCAAGCCACTGGCTATCGTATTTGAGAAGTCATGGCGGTCTGGTGAGGTCCCCGATGACTGGAAGAGGGGGAACATAACCCCAATTTTTAAAAAGGGGAATAAGGAAGACCCAGGTAACTACAGGCTGGTCAGCCTCACCTCTGTGCCTGGCAAGGTCATGGAGCAGATTCTCCTGGAAACCATGCTAAGGCACATGGAGAGCAAGGAGGTGGTTGGTGACAGCCAACATGGCTTCACCAAGGGCAGATCGTGCCTGACCAATTTGGTGGCCTTCTATGACGGGGTGACGGCATAGGTGGACAAGGGATGAGCAACTGACATCATCTACCTGGACCTGTGCAAAGCTTTTGACACTGTCCCGCATGACATCCTTCTCTCTAAACTAGAGAGACATGGGTTTGATGGACGGACCACTCGGTGGATAAGGAGTTGGCTGGATGGCCACACTCAGAGAGTGGTGGTCAACGGCTCAATGTCCATGTGGAGACCAGTCACGAGTGGCGTCCCTCAGGGGTCCGTGCTGGGCCCGGCCCTGTTCAACATCTTTGTTGGCGACATGGACAGTGGGATAGAGTGCACCCTCCGCAAGTTTGCTGTTGACACGCTGGAAGGGAGGGATGCCATCCAGAGGGACCTTGACAGGCTGGAGAGGTGGGCCTGTGCCAACCTCATGAAGTTCAACCAGGCCAAGTGCAAGGTCCTGCACCTGGGTCATGGCAATCCCAGGCACAAATACAGGCTGGGTGCAGAATGGATCGAGATCAGCCCTGAGGACAAGGACTTGGGAGTGCTGGTGGATGAGAAGCTTAACATGAGCAGGCAATGCGCCCTTGTGGCCCAGAAGGCCAACCGCATCCTGGGCTGCATCAAGAGGAGCGTGGCCAGCAGGTCGAGGGAGGTGATTCTCCCCCTTTACTCTGCCCTGGTGAGACCCCACCTGGAGTACTGTGTCCAGTTCTGGAGCCCCCAACACAAGAAGGACATGGACCAGTTGGAGAAGGTCCAGAGGAGGGCCACAAAGATGATAAAAGGGCTGGAGCATGTCTTCTATGAGGACAGGCTGAGAGAGTTGGGGCTGTTCAGCCTGGAGAAGAGGAGGCTCCGGGGAGACCTGATAGTGGTCTTCCAATACCTCAAGGGGACCTACAAGAAAGATGGGGAAAGGCTGTTTAGTAGGGCCTGTTGCAATAGGACGAGAGGTAATGGTTTTAAAATAGAGGGGGGTAGATTTAGATTAGAAATTAGGAAAAAATTTTTTACGATGCGAGTTATAGAACACTGGAACAGGTTGCCCAGAGAGGTGGTGGAGGCCCCATCCCTGGAAGCATTCAAGGCCAGGCTGGAGGAGGCTCTGAGCAACCTGATCTAGTCAGGGATGTCCCTGCTCCTTGCAGGGGGGTTGGACTAGATGACCTTTGAAGGTCCCTTCCAACCCTAACCATTCTATGATTCTATGATTCTATGAAAGATGAGCAATAATTGCAGCTAGTGAGCACAGACTCAAAGACTTAAGACTTAAAAGTCTTTTGCAGATCAGTGAGATTCAGTCTCTTTCAAATTCAGTCTGTGAATATTAGAGACATTTTTGGGGGTTATTGCCTTTCCTCAAGCAAAAAATTCTTAATATTCATAATGATTCTTGAGTTCTCTCAGGAAAATACTATAGCACATTCCTGGGATAGTGGTTCTGTTTTTCATTAAAATAACTTCTACAGTTGTTAATAGTTTCTTCTTTTGGCCAAGACTTCCAAAGCTCATTGTGAACACCCCTTGGCATCCCTCAAAGTGGGGCTGAGTGAGCCCCAAGTGAGCCACAAGTTCTGCATTTCCAAGGACAAACATTGCACTGGTGCCAGAGCCCAGGGAGAGCACGACACTCCCCTGCCTGCTCCACCACAGGACACCTTCTCCTTAGTTCTGATTACTGCAGTACGATGTCGATAAAAGCTGGATCTAGTATTTTTATACTGATGTTTTTTGGACAAGCAGGAGTAAAGGTTGGTTTTTTTTTTTAATAAATGAAGATAATTGTTTTCTTGAAGTCAGACTTGTAGATGATGAAATGCACACTAGTGATACGTTTTATAGGAGGCTTGCTTTTCACAGTAAGAGGCCGTTGGGCCACTGTCCCGGCCTCACTTCTCGTGATATCACGTAGACATTTCCACGGTGTCTCCTGTGTTCTTACTTTGACTGTGTCACCACTGATTCTCGTTATGAATTTTTCATACAACATGTGTTTGTGCTTTTAATGGAACAGGAAAACATCAGCACCTTCTGGTTTGGGTAGTGAAACAGATGGACTAATTTCACTGAAATGATGACGTTGTGGAAAAGTAAGGGAAGTTTAAGAGCAAAAATGAATCTGTCATGGATCCATTTCAAGTCCTGTTTTGGCACCCCAAGATTAACTGTGATCCAGCTGTGGAAAGGACCCAATTATTTGCCCCTTAATCTTCTGCAAACTGAGTTCCTGGAAGCTGCCTTCCATCTGCCTTGAAATCTGTCTGTTGGCTTGTTTGTCACTAAGAAACGCTACAGCCTCTAAAGATGGACAGCTTTGGGATTCAGAGTGACTATGCCATATGATGCATCATTTGGCTGTTAGACAAGCTGTTTCTTTACGGACAGTATACTTAGTAGATAATCTAATAGGTCCATTTACCCTTTAATTTCTTACATTGCTGTTAATTAGCATCAAATCCTGGCTACATTGAAACACTGCTCTTGGCCCCAGCTCCCATTGCTGTCTCTGGGATCAAGTTTCATTTTTAATGTTCTACACTGAATTTTCATTACTATAGGAAAAAAAAAAAAGGTTTTCTTACTATACCAAAAGAATTTTTTTTTTTTATTCTGTGTAGAGAAAGTGTCAAGGCTTAGGGAGAATTTTGTTGGAAGTCTAATATTAGCAGAAAAGTGATGATGTGATCCTGCCAGAAAAAGCATGCCAGTGTAGTCTAGATTCTGGCCCAAAAGAGTTTAGCAGGATCTGGGCTTGCTGTGTCTTACGTACGTATATTCTGTTTGCGATCATTACTATGGGGTGTTATTTTGGACAAGATGCCTTTCTAAGACACTTTTGGGTTATCCACTAACTCTAGAAAGCTGGCTACCTGTAGGAAGCAAAAATTGTAACAGGTGCCCTTCTAAAAGTATTTTCATCAGATTTTTGCCCTATGAATCTTTAAAAATGCGGAGCTCACTGAAGAATGGGACTCACTGCTGGCATAGCCTACCTCAACTCGGCTAAGAGCAATGGTAGAGAAGGTGACATCAGTTCACTTGATGCCGTCTGCAGCAGAGAGCGTACACGTTTTGATGGAAGACACCCGAGTATTTCTTTGGACTAATGAGAAGTGTTAAGGGTCTCTCTCCCTATTCTCAGAGACCTCAAAAGTGTTCCAGGATCCCCTAAAAACACATTTCCAGGCAAATAATACAAAACTGAATTAGTTTGACTATTTTGCTGCTGTGTTCCTGTTGAAGAAGCAGGTGCATCTAAATGATGCAGTATAAACATGAAACAGAGTGGTTGGGCTTAATGTTACAATTTATGTAAAAAATCATAACTGTCAAAGACTTAAAAGGTTCAGCACCTGCTGTATCATATACTGCCTGCCTCTGCAGGGGGATTCAGGGCAGCATATTCCAGAAAAGCAGCAAAAAGATAAAGGCAGTACTGAAGTTAGAATCCTTCCTTTGTATCTGAGAAGGTTTATACTTAAGGCTAACATGTTACTAAGTCCATCTACATTTCCCTCCCTTCAGCCTCCTTGCCTCAATTTTAAGGCTTTATCCCATTTAACGTGTTTTTTTGATTGTTTTCCTATTACAGTGAAATGTGAGCACCTTTTCATTTTCAGTATTTGTGTTCTCTGTCTTTGATAGATAAAGAATTAATGTTATCCTCATTTTACAGATGGGACATAGAAGGACTAAAGGGTCAAGTTCAAAGAGATATGTAAATGTTTATATTTTCATTGATTTCAGTGGCAAGTCTCCTACCTATATAAGATGCTTAAATATGTTTTTGGTCATGGACCTTAGTGATTAGCTGAGATTTTACAGGAAATCAGTAGTGGCACAGGGATCTGAACCCTTTAGTGTTCTTTGAGTTCATCTTTTTTGTTGTGTGCTTGCTGGGATTATGTGAAATCTAAGCCTTCCATTCTCACCAAGATGGTTTTAGCATAATGGGACAGAGGTGGTGAAAGCTACTTTGATAGCTGTTTGCCTTGGGCATTATAAAACAGAATTGACTTTAAAAAGGCATTTACAAGTGACCTAGTGCTTGCTGGGAGTTGGCCACTGCTGTTGGATCAAAAGCTAGAGGAGATACAGCTTCAGGACAGGAGTAAAATCTCTCTGTACTGTTAAAAGAATCAATATCAGAAGAATTGGAGAGAGGATGAGGGGAAAGAACAGAGAAGGTAAAAGTGATAACTTCTGAATATTTATAACCTCTTTTGTGCTGTGGCACAGTTGAAAAAAAAGGTAGAGCCTGTGTTCATAATTAAACTCTAATTCTCCAGGTCAGAGGGTAAGGTGACCTGTTTGTGCTATCTGCTTTTCAGGACAACATATGGTGTGATTGATATTGGCTCTAAAGAGCGGTCCTCACACAGCTGTAATGGTGGGAATGTGAATATGATATCAGTTCTCTAGGGAAAACTATAAATTTAACATTGGGGGATAAAGGGAATACAGTATCAATAAAAAGATATTGCTGCTATTTTTGTCACTTGTGCACTGACACTTGCGGTATTGGCAATAACACTCAGGTCAAAACACCTTCCAAAGCGTGATGAAGAACTGCTACTCTATTTCACCAACTGGGAACACAGATCTGTTTCGAAAATAAATAAATAAGGTCTCTTGCTTCCACTTTGATGTAATGGCTGTTGATACAGTAACAAAGGTTACTTGAATTAATTCTGGAGAGGAATGTAAATACCAAAATGTAGGATAGCAGGATAATTACATTGATTGCTACAGTAAGGGTATTTTCTTCCCCTGCATGAAACAAAATAGTCTTTTCTGTGTTAAATACAAAAGGAAAGAATAAAGGAAAGGCTGCTTAAAAACCAATATAGAAAAAACAGTGGAAGAATATATAAAAAGCTGCCTGCCATCAAATATATTGTCTCCAAGGTCAAAAAGGTGATACATGATGCAGGGCTACTAATTTAGATTGAGGTTGGCTTGCTCCTCAGAACAACACTTTTTTTAGTCCTTTTTACATTGAAGGATAAAGTTAAAGACAATTACTGATTCAGTGTCTGTATCTGTATAGTGCTTCCATTGCTGTGGTGAACAATGTTGTGAAAAGTGAAGCAAATTTCTCTTGTGTACATGCAGATATTTTTTTTTTTTAAGTGCAAAATTAAATAAACAGATGCCAAAACATAGAATTATGATTCTTTTAACCAACCTCTACAGTATTATAGTGCTTAGAAGCTCTACTTATGGACTTTGTTTTTGTTACACAGTATAGAATCAGTAAAGACAGCTTCTGGAGAACCTGCAAGTTAAGAGACAACAGATGGACCCTTAAAGACCACCAGTGCAGCGTAGGGAAACTATAAAACAATCTGAGTCAGTATGCAGACAGTAATTTTGCTGTGGCAGGAGCCCCACAGAGATGAGGAGAGGTTGATATGTTTTTGCATGAAACATTCACTCTGTCAAGACTTGAACATACAGCTTTAGGCAAGAATATTAGATACCTCAACTCAGATACATACAGAGGCATTTTTCCCAGTTCAGTCACTTCTGTACTTTCCAAATGATTGCTGAAAGGAAATCAGTAAGTTATACCTGGGGTTTCTGGCTGATTTTTCCTTCCATTGTAAGTCCAGGAGAAAACTGAGAACTTATCTGGGGATTTTAATGATGAAAATTCAATACTGCAGCCTCATTACAGTTCTGTTATGGATTCCCTTCATCTGATATCTTGATGTTACCACTTACAGCGGTAAAATTGTTTCAGTTTATTAAACTGTTTAATAATGTTTAGCGGGAGCAAATCAAAAGTGCATGCTAATGTCACTGTATTGACAACCCTTCATCCTCGCTGCAGAGCTGCCTGTATTTGTGTTACCGTTCAACGGGAGGTTCTCTAAATGTTTGAGGCTGAAGCGGTAGCGAAGACATTTCTGTCAGGTCGCTGCTGCTTAATGAGGCAATGTTGCTTTCAACAATTCTGCCCAATAGTTGTACTTCTTAAATAACAGGCTTTACCAGTGACTTGTGTACATTATGACTTGTGGAACATGGTCTCCAGTCTGAGTATGTCAAAAATTCAGTATATAGATATTCAGAATTATTTTAAAAGTCTCCTTTTCAGCTAGAAATCTGGCAGTATGAAGAAGAGTTTTGGTTTGCCTAATTTTGTAACATGTTTGCACATATTTTTTAGAAATAAAACTTATATATTGCTAATTAATTGGCTGAGGCTAGATTGACAGACCAAAATATTTTTAACTGCAAATCCTACATCTAATTTATATCTAATTTCATCTGTTCTAAAGAAGCTTGACTGATCAAAGGCATTTAATTTCATTGCCACACAATGGATGTGAACTTAGTGACACCTTTTTTTATCTGTCTTTTCAAGGCCAGCAATGAAAGTGAAGCCTGTAGTCCTGAAAGGAGACAGAGTTAAACAGTTGTCTTGAGTATAAAACTTTAGTGTCTTATCCACAAATAGCAATGACAAAATATGAAGAATAAGACAGCTTACTGTCTGGTCTCCTTTGAAAATACAATTTGAAACTAACTAAATAAAAGTTATCATCACAAGGGTGAGTGTCAAGATAACATCCATCAGGAGAACAAATGTTTTTGAGTAATGATGGTGAGGATAGAACTCTCTCGTCTCTGGACTAACCAGCTTAGCTTTACTGCAGGTGATCTGAAGTCACTTATTGTCATCTGATTTGGGCAATATGAAAGAAGTTAAAGTTGATATCAGTTTGAGTGATGTATGCTTTGGAGGGAGAGGTAATATGATTTTTGTAATAGCTGATATACTTGGAAAAAAAATGGACAAGTTTCTGATGCATCAGCCTTTCTTCTCAAGTATAAAGGACAGGCGTTGAACAGGCCTCGGAGCTGAACTGATGTGCACCCTAGAAGGAGACGTATTGCCAAGGGATTGAAGTAATTATGCTCTACTATTTCCCATGCACTAATTGGTTTGTGGGTGAGATTTTAGCCTCTAGTGTTGAAAGTCTGTTAGAAGTCACATCAGTCTTTCTGGGGGAGAAAGAATGGCTCCATTTAAGTATCAGGTATCAACGAATCCCTCTCAATTATTTGTTTAGCTGATGTGATTTTGTTTGTTTTTTTTCTAACACAGTATTGTACGGGTGGGCATTGCCTGCCCATTGCATTAGTTCAGCTCAGTCCTTCAATAATTTTTCAGCTTCTTAGCCAATGTGACAGAAAGGCAAGGTCTCAAACATGTTCAGTGTCTGTGAGCTTTGTGGAAATGGGTAGCTGTGTCAAGGAGAGACTCCTAAATGAATACCTCTACAGAGGGAGAGACAACTCAGTGATTCAGGTGATGTCTTTGGCTGGGAAATACGCAGATATTTTGAAAGCAGCCACAAGATGCAGGGAGGCACCTGAAAAAGAATGAACTTTTTTAGAATGAGAGAAGTAAATAAAGATGAGAAATTGAGATACTGAGGTAGGAGCTGTGGTGACATGAGGAGAAGGGGGCAGAATTATAGAAAAAAGCAGCAGAAAATAGGTGAAGGGAGTTGGTATTTCTAGGGAGGTGGGACATGTGCCTGAAAGAATAAAGGCTTCATTAGTCTTTTTTCTTGCTTGAAGAGTAACTTGTAAAATATGCCATTAAATATATGTTCATATTCTTACATTTTGAGACAGCTTACTTCCCTTTGTAACTGACACCCTTCTATAACATTTCCTCTTACCCCATCCTCTCTCTCAGATTAAGAAGAGCTGTTCCAATTTTTCTCTATAAAGATGCTTTCTATTTGTTTAATCATTCTCATTGTCTGGTGCCTGTTCTTCCTTTGTTTTTAGATAAGCAGAGAAAAATTGCTCAGAGTATTTTAGTGAAGGCATTCAGACATTTTAATGTTTTTGGGCCTAGTGACAGCCTTCCTGTGCTCCTCAGCATTTTTTAATCGTCCGTAGTTGCACATTGAGAAGCTTCCAATTTGTTTCTCTGCTAAAAGAACAGAATTAAGTTGGTTCCTAGCAAAGTATATACATAGATTTTTTTTTTCCAATATATACAAATTTGCATTTTTCAGCAGTTAACTGTTTTCTCACATTTCCGCACATTGTCAAGAACCTAATTCTTGACAATGCTCTCTGATTTTATTTAATCTGAGAATATTTGTTAGTCTGTGAATATATCCACGCCACCTGTTACACTTCCTTTACAGACCATTATTAAATAATCCAAAGATCCTAAGGGACCTTATATGTAAGTAAGAACACTGAAATTTGTACCATTGTAATTGCAGAAGGAAAAGGGATTTCTGCTTACTGCTGCTTTAATGTAAATATCAGCATTTTACATACACAAATGTTTATTAGTAGCAAGTGAAAAATGTATTGATGGACATTTTTTAAATGAACAACAAGGAGGAAACACTTGTGTGTGACTAAATATGATTGGAATAGTTTGGGTCCATCATGTCTTGAATTTACTCTCTGAAAATCAGAGTTATCACTACCTACAGTCCAAGGAAAAAGAGAGGTAGCAAGCGTGAGGCAGTCATAACTGAGTGCGTGTAAGAGCTGATGGACACTCCTCCTTCTCCCCAAGCTGCCCAGTTTGTCTTTTATTGCCTTTGCTAAAATTGTCCTGCAGGTGGAAACCTCCTGGAAATGGACATTGGTAGGAGTTTCCCGACCAGTATGACTGCAGCAGAGGTGCTCTGTGCCAGCAAGACAGGAGAATTTAACCCTTATTCATATTTCTCCTTTCTTACTAAATGAAGATGTGCTTTGAGAAATAGAATACATTTGACACTGTATTTACCATTCATGTCTACTATGAACAGAATTATTTTATAGACAGACACATTGTTCTCTCACGTATTAATTTTTTAAAATGCATTTCACTTCTGCTGACAAGCCATTAAAATTCAACATTTAAATGTCACGCTTTGGCATGTAATTTGCTGTCATGAAAACAACCATGGATTTATTTTCTGGTGAGATTCTAGTTAAGTATGGAGCAATATGTCAAAAACAAAAAGTATCGTAATTTCTTAAAGTGGGAAAAAGGCAAAATCCCCAAACGGTACGGAATATTAAAAATTGCCTGTACTGATAGAAAGAGATTCAACAGCATTGGTTATTTTTTCTTCAGTATGGAAAAGGCAATGTAATTGTTTTGGTGGCTTGGAGGTCAGACCAATAAAAGTGTAAGAGTTAATTACTGAAACTGAGTTCAGTCAGTTCGTGAATGGGAGCCTACCAGACATAAACTGAAAGATGCTATACAAAGCAGTTGTTTCGTTGCTGTTCCTTTTTATCTTTTTTCTTCTTTCTGAGTCTGTTTAAACATTAAACCGATAATCCAGCATGGCTCTAAAGAGGAGTGTGCTGTTTCAGGCACAGATGCCACTCTGGAATATAATGCCTTCATCCCCTCTGGATTTTAAAGATGATAGACACCTTGTGCAAGAAGAATATACATTTCAGTGACTGACACAAACTTAATTTGGACAATTTTCTTTCCTAAATTCCTCCCACATCCGTATAAAATCCATTATACTTATTTAATCGTTGTCCTTATCAGCTGTTCAGTTTTGCTTTATACTATCAGACAGGCACTGTATTCCAGCCCACATAGGGCAGCATATTAATCTCAGCTGAAAAAAAAAAAGCTATAACTTTCCAGTGCTTTCATACTAAAAGTTGTTGGTAACCATAACAAAAATTATTTTATGCTTAATACTTTTTGATTTAGTAATATTATGAAAATCCAGCTAACAGCTTATTTTTCATTCCCACATTATCCATAGAAATTGCTTTATTCCTTTCATTTCCTTAACACTAAAATATATATGAAGTGAAACCAAATAGCATCTTTGTTATTTAAAATATTTTCACTGTAAACTATTTTCCATGATGTGCAATAACATATTTAATAACAGAGAATGTAATTACTTTTTTAGATAAATGTTATGTTATCTTCCAGGCTTCTGTAAACTTCCCCCTCAAGTGATTTCTCTTTTTTTTTGCCTCTTCTCTTTTTCATTTTTAGTGGAAGCTGTAACAGTATGTGTAGATTCGGTGTGGGTACACAACAGATTTTCACATGAAAAGTACTTTGAAAGATTTTTAGCAACATTTTCTTTCTGTCAGGTTACCGTTTCTTTCAAAGAGCGCTTTTAGAAATCCTGTTAAAACGTGTGTGTCTAGTGTCAAGAGCATCAGATGCAGGGATGGGCAAGCGTTCAAAATGACCTGTCAGTGCTAGAGGGAAGTGGTAAAGAACATTATGCTGCTTTGAAATAACTCTCTCTGTGATAAAGATTATAAGAGCTCCTGTATGGAAAAATGGGGAAAAAACCACATGTCTATAAAATTTTTAAATGAAGTTGTGAATTTTATTTTGAATATAGAAAAATTTTTAGAAATAAAATGAATACTATGGCAATGGTTGTTACAGAGAACTCCCAACCTGGATTTTGCTTTTAAAAGTCCTTCCACACTCTGTTACAGAAATCAAATATTAAACAGAGAACAAAACCTGTCTCATGTAAGGAAAGATGCCTGCACTATGCAGGCACGTCAGCTCTCTGTTGAGATGTGGCCCAGGGATTTGGCACAGAGGGCACTAACCTCGTTACTGCAGGCAGAGAGGTAATCATGCATGTCTACAAAGAAGTTATAATTGTTAAAGGAGTTAATGAACAAAGCTTCTTCCCAAGGCTTTTTTGGCATCCTGGTTGCTTTTACAAAAAAAAAAATTGAGTCGCAGTTCTAGCAAAGCTCGTGTTCTCTGAGAGCCAAGACTGGTGCTGGTGGAATGGAGACAGAAATACATGAGGGGAGAAAGTGTCACACTCTGCTTTTAACAGGGGAAGCGAAATATAATAAACTGAGAGCTGGAAAGCATCTGATCCCCTTCTTAATCAAACCTCCAGTCGAGGCAGGCTCACAGGTGCAGGATGCCCTGCCCGGAGCAGTGACTCGGAGGGGCCCGGTGAGAAGCAGCGGGGTGCTGTGTGAAATCTCACCGTGATTGCGGTAGGCAATTGAGCCGTGAGGTTTATGGGATGAACTCTGCTGTTACACTTGCTCCTGGTTATCCTGCTCAAAGCAGATTAGGGTGCTGGCTTAAACCTGGGGGACTTGATGGAAAACTGACCTGCATTATGGCCTCCATTTAGAGCCTATCAGAGATCAAACCATGCTATGGCAAGTAGAAATAGAGTAGTAAGAAATTGCCTAAGAGCATAAATAGCAAATAAAACAGCACAATAACTTAAATGGCTGTTATTAAGAGTATTCCAATTTACCTTCCCTTTTTCATTGTTCCTATTGAAGAAAGATCCAGTTCAGCGTTTTAATCTATTTCTTTTACCTTCTGGTGTTTATCTGGGTTTTGGAAAAGGTGAGGTTAATGCAAGAAGGAGAAAATTCAGTGCCCTCTTGTTCTTGCTGTAAACTGTAAATGTCATTAAAGCAAAAACACTGTTCAGAACACTCTAAATCGAGTCTCTGTTCTTCTTCTACATCTGGTCCCTGATTTTCCTTCCCCATACTGCCACAGAGGTGAATACACAAATATTTTTATTAACAGGTCACCAGGTTCAGCTTTTAGTATGCTCAGACACTTCAAGTGAGTGCACGCAGGTAGAAATTGTAATGTTAAAATAATTAGTTAAAATTTCCAAGATGTTTTTGTCTTTGTTAGAGAAATGGAGTATGCTTTTATGTCTTTGCATCCTGGTTAGCGCTGAACAAGATAGCTTGGATAGGATTCAATGTAACTGTGTCGGCAGAGTGCTCTTCCTGGGTTAATTAGCCCTGCTAAGCTCTCCAGTGTTTTGTTTTGTACACATTATAGCTTTGCCAGTGCTGACTTAAGTATCTCTTCATGTTGGTCCATTTGCTATGTAGATACGCTATTTATGGCCAATTCAAGAATCTCACTTAAAAATGGTCAACCCTTACCTTAAACTTCTATCAGGCTTGTCAGGTATCAGCTTTGTGCTTATCCTGTTTACTATATTTACTTAGATTTTGCTTAATTTTACTGATTTCATCATAGTCATCATTAGAAGTAGAGTGGGTTGTATAGTATTGCTTAGATTTCTGAACAAGTCCTACGTATATGGACGAGGGGTAATGGTTTTAAAATAGAGGGAGGTAGATTTAGATTGGAAATTAGGAAAAATTTTTTTACGATGTGGGTTATAGAACACTGGAACAGGTTGCCCAGAAAGGTGGTGGAGGCCCCATCCCTGGAAACGTTCAAGGCCAGGCTGGATGAGGCTCTGAGCGACCTGATCTAGTCGGGGATGTCCCTGCTCCTTGCAGGGGGGTTGGACTAGATGACCTTTGAAGGTCCCTTCCAACCCTAACCATTCTATGATTCTATGATTCCTGCTATAAACTAGCTTACAATGTGAAACGCTTACCAAGTCTGCTGTTTTTCTTCTCTTCTTCTCACAAAGGAAATATATGGAGTTTATTGATAATTTACCATGGGAACCTCACAACTTAGGGTAAAATTTAGTCTGTATGCAGGGAATAAGGTCAGTATCTTCAGATTCACCATAAGCATCGGTTGTTTGGTACTTCTCCCTGAGGATTTTTTTTGTTTGATGTGATAGTGAGTTTATATGCAAAAGCTTTATTTGCCTTTTATTTACTAGCAGTTTCGTAGACTTTAAGATTTATGATCCAGTTCCATATGGACTGTCCAGTTTACAAAAACCTGCCTACAAAAATCTCTGCCTTTGCAGCTGGTTTCAGTAGAGAAGCCAGTGCATGAGCAGACCTGAGACTGAATGATGAACAGTTGAATTAAATGTTTTCCAAATTAGTGCACCAGTGCTTTTGTATTTTGACTGAAGTACATGAACTTCTTCCTCCATCTCTGGTAAGTAGATAATTCAAGGTTTAGATGCCCTTTAAAACACTTCTTTTTGCCTCTCCCAGCTATAAATGAATGGGCTAGCATTGGGTGCTTCCCCATAAATGCCCTTTAAATAGGAAATGAAGGGTAAATTAGCCTTGTATTGCCCTATGCGCAAGGAGGAATTTTACCTAGTAGATATGGGAGGAATTAAACTGAGAGGAAAAGATAAAGTTGTTCTTTGGTTTTTGGTGCGGTATTTTTTTTTTTTTTAGAAGAGTAATGAAAAAGAAGTTTTGCCACTGATAAGTGTTCTTCTGTCCATATCTCCAAGGATTATAATGTTATTACTAGATAATTGATCCAAGCCTTTGCACTGCCCGTAGTGCATCTGAAGTGCTCACCAGGGAGATGCTCTGATTGGAGGCATAGCCCCTTCGCTTTTCACAGAACGTTCTGCATCCCAAAACACAACCTCTTTCCTCCCATTTACATGGCATAGACTGATAGTTAGTGCTGTCTAAATGCTGCAAATGAGCTTCTTGCTACACTAACAGTTTATAGGAGTCATAGATTATATTCCCAGGCCTAAAGATGTTTATTGCATCCATCATCGATGTCATTAAATGGTAGTTCATCTAATCTGCCTTACGGGACATAAGTGAATTTTGTTAAGGTGCTCTCAGATAAATGATTGTACGATATACATTATTTCTCCACAGCTATTTATAAATACATTTTAAGGAAAAAAAGTACTGTTGGAAAACCAATTGGCTTCACAAGAAGCAACAAATGAACATCGCATTAGCTGCGAAACAGCACATTCATTCAACAGCTGTGCAAGCAATCAGGCACCTCCAACATGGATGTCACATTCAAATTTTACTTCTACACCCATGTGTGTTCTAGATGCATGCATGATAATGTCTCTAACTGCATGAACACATATAAAATTTTAATATTTTACGATCTTAATTCAGAACTAGGCATTTATTTCCTCAACTGAGAAATTATGGCCGATAGAGATGACTAGAACTGAGCAAGACCTTGTTTCTGAAAGGCACAGGGGAACGCCAGCTCCCTTCAGAAGCAGCTTGTCATTTTGCAGGAGGAAGCCTCAGTGCCTTACACTGAATTATAGAAATCTGTGTCAGGAAAAAAGTCTCCCATGGGCATGACAATAAAGTAAATATATCTAAACAAGTTCTTTGAAACATTCCACAGACTTTTCTGCAAGATCATACATTGTTAGATGAAAGAACTGCTCAATGCCAGTTTTTTTTTTTTCAAAGTTTTACTAGCAAGATCAAATCCAAAACCAAACTGCTTTCAGTACAAGATAATGTGATGGATCATTTTCTGGCTTATTTTCTATTTTCAGACCTCAATTTTTCAGCTTTGGTGCTGTTCCAAAGAGCAAAGCACGCATATAAAAGGAAAAGTGGGATTTTTACTCTCTTGAAATGCCAATTAGGGTACTGAATTTTTTTTTAAGAAAGAAAATAAAAATAATCATAGAACCCCAAACCTAAAAAACATTATTCCTAAAGGAATTGATATCCTGTGATATGAGGATAGGGTAAAAGCCTTGAATAGAAATTATTATGTAAGAGAAATGAGTGTACGTGGTCCTGTTTCCTACTGACTTTTAAAACTGTTTTTTGAGGGCTAAGCATGTAAGAAGAAAGGGAAGAAAACCAGAGAAGGGACATAAGTCTGATAGTGATCTAAGCTTCACATTGGTCATTGTTTAAAATTGAGCTTACTTGTCTTTGGAAATATTTTCCCTGAAGCGTACTACGTGACTGTCTTATTTGAGTACCCCATGCATTTGCATTGTGATTTACTGGAGAGGCTGTTACGATTCCATTAATATGTTTGACTGTTTTCTTGAACTTTGAATAATGTGGCAAAATGTGCCACTTTTTAATCTCAGCTTGGAATAAAGTGATTAGAGTGTCCTAATGGCAGTATTGAGCCAGAGCAAGTCGCAGGACAATGGAGTTAGGGTAGAACTAATAAAAAAAAAAAAAGGAATTTCTCATCTGTGGGAAATTCTAACATTCAGGAGATGTTGTCTTGGGGGATATGGATTGATGTATGGAGGGAAATTTTGTTCAATCCTAAATGAATTGTATATATCTCATTATTTTGTAACTCCCACAGGCTCCAGAAGGACCATCTACTTGAAGTCCTCAGAGTTTCAGCTCCTGTGGATTAAAGAATTGCTGGGACTGCCTGGCCCTCTACTGGCGAGGCTGGAACTCCCAGGGCTTCTCATATAGCTTTCCTTCTCAGGCAAATGGGTAGGAAGGAAATTGCTGTGAAATACTTTACAGAATGTTTTTTAAACAGAGTCCCCCATCTTTGAACATTTTCTCAGCAAATATAAAATTGAAATCACGCCTTCTTTTGAGTAGTCACTGTTGTCTACTCAAAGCTAACAGCAGCACAATAAAGCTATGGACTTTACTTTTCCAACTTTTTTTTTTTTTTTCTCAGTATGTGGAATTGTCTCATTAGGCATCTTATGGACCTAAAGCTGAAATAGTCTCCGGTAGTGCTGAGGAATTACCCCAGGTATGTTATACTTCCCTGATAGAAATCACTGCTTTAAATGAGATAGAAATAAGAGATTGTTGATTATTGGAGTGGGGAGAGAAAGCATTTGTGTGAGGGAGCATTAAACTCTAAATTGCATTAATATTGGTTGAACTATTTTGTCTGGAAATTGAGCAAAACAGATAACGTCCTGAATGGCTTGGAGATGTCATTAGAAAAAATGATCATACTCTAGGATGGCCAGTGATCATCTAGCGATTGCTCTTGTGATTTTCTGGTAAATTTGTTGCAGTGCAATTAGAGTTTCAGTGACCTGGATGTGGGTCACGTCTCTGCGGTTATTTGCATAGTTGCGGTCACACTTACATGGCAGTATTTGACAACAGTTAAACTCATGATGTGAACTACTGTGATTACTCTCTGCCTTTGTTTAGCAGGAGGAATGTCCTCCTGTGACAATCTACCTGAAATTTAGCATCTTAAGTGGTGTTTTTCACCAGTAAAAAGATTTCTTAATCACCATTGAAACAATACTGATTCCAAAGTTTTATTTCAGAATCTAAGATATTTAAAATGAAAAAATGTAAGGTCAGCTGTCATTATTCATTGTGTAAAGTTGCCATTCAGGGACATCGATGGAAAATGTGTGATTGTGAATTTGTTTTTGTTTTTGAAAGTCAAGAGAACAACAAGGCTAAATAAGATTAAAACCTTCTGTTAATTTACAGTCATTCTTACCAGTCTTATCTACTTTCCTGTTGAGATGGATAGGATAATGTTCATAACTTGACAAAGAATAAGATAAAATAAGCTTACTAGATGAAGAAGAAAGTGGTATCTTCTTTTCCATCAGTGGTTTAGGTGATACTGTAAATATTATTAATTTTTGCATGAAGATGGGACCCCCTTGTGTCAAATGTGGAACAAACACATAATGAGAGATTGTTCCTACCCCATTGACTGAATCTAAGAAAATCATGTAACAAATAATGGTAGAAGTCATAACAGGGATTTTCCAAAAGCCCATGGATATTCAGTGGTGCTGAATCAGACACATTAGCCAGGTCACTTATACCTGTTCAGTGATCAGCAGTGTCCCTCCTGTTAGTGCCTGTTTGAGATCTCAATCAGATTTTTAATATAAAACCAGCTGGATGACAATCCTGGTTTTGTACTTTCTGCAAGGTTATGTTCTCAGCTAATAATAGGATGTTCTTTTGATTCCCCAGAGGATAATTGTAATGGAGCTCAAATTGTCAAAACATATTATTAGGATTGTTGGAGGAAGAATATAAAGCTTTGAATAATCATTAGGTGAAGCTGGCGAAGATATGTACATGGAGACACCTGGTTTAGTGTAGAAGGTGAAAGATGAAGAAGAACAGTAAGACAGGACACTTGAGTAAGGCTGTTTGCTATATGCCCCTTTCTAAGGATGCTGTGAGTCATCTTAACACATAACGATCTCTGCTCTTGTAGCTCCTCTTGGCTGTTGCTGTGTGCTGTTGGTGACTTTAGTGCAGGAGAGAGCCTGGCTAGATTACCGTGAGTGGCTGAATTACAGAGGGGACTACTTGGTTTAGGTCAAGAATAATAAAAGCATGGGAAGACAAAGCTTCTTACCTGCAAATGGGACTTGGGAAGAAACACTGTTTTTTAATTTTTCAGTGGAAAGAATAAGGATTATGGTGGGTTGAATCTCTGAGTTTACCATTTATGTGACTAAGGTGGATTGCTTTATACTGCCAATGTGCAGAAGATGCTGCTGAACCTGAGGCTGGCTAGGTGGTGTTAGATAGTTTACCTTTTTGAAATCCCTCTGGAATCAATGGACTCTTCAGTTTCAGTCAAAATGTTGGTAATTATTAGAGCTCCTCTTCTGATATCAGTAGTTTTCTTCTGTTGTCTGTTTCCTTTTTGAATGAACTTCTTTATAGCCATTGTACCAATCAATACTGCAGAGACTTAATAAAAGGGAAGAGGAACTGAACATAATGCCAGTAATCAGAAAGGTTGCTGTATATGAGGGGGATGAAAAACAGGTCTTTCTCCATGATCCATGTGATAGAAACCTCCTTTGTGTTCCTCTGCTTTGATCTTACTATGAACTGGAGAGTTGGAGGTGAGAAGTTAGTGACAAGCATGCTGAGCTACCACACACTGTCCATTACCTTGGTGAAGGAAAAGAAAGCCAAAAAGGCTTTGACCCTAAACTGTAAGATACATTTTCAGACCTACCAGGCTTTTCTGTTCTGTATTGTTGGGATCATTTCCTACTGAGGCGGATACAGCCTCAAAAGAACAAATGTTTTCAAATATGTTACACTGCCTTTATTGCTTCTTCTATGCATTTAGGTGACTGCTTGGAGGAAATTGTTGATAACTTGAGAAACTTCTACTGGTCTCTTGCTGGGACACATAAGGCTCAGTTCCCCTGATCTCTCTGGTTCAAGGCAGTCAGGAAAATAATGCGTAAAACACAGGGCTATTCAAAGGCACAGAGGGGTGACAACTTCAGAGAAGTAACTAAAGTGAACAAGACTATAGTCTAGATTTTATAGTGAGAAGTCTTTATAGTAGACACAGTTTAGTGTGCGCGTACTAGATAGTTACATAAAGGTCATAAGATTTTCTCTGCCAGGTTGATCAAGAGAAACTGTTAGTTTTATTAAAACTGCACTGTTATCAAGAGAAAATCTGAGCTACTTAGCACAGAAAAGTCACTGAGAATCAGGGAAGTGGAAAAACAAAACAAGGTCTAAACGTTGCACCGCTATGACAGAGCAGGATGGCTCTTTTGAGCAGTCACACCACGAGCCAAGAAGAAAGCTGGGTCTAAGACCAGCACATTCTTGCACATCTGTGGGAAGGAACCTGCAAGATGGGGTGAAGAGAAGACATAAAATTTCCTTTGACGTAGGAACTGTGATGGGTGTTTTGGGATGAAGGTGTTGGGGAAGGGTGGGGAGAGAAGGTTGTTTCTTGGGAAACGCTCATTTGACTGGGAGTTAAGTGAGAGCCTTACAAAGAACCAACATCCCAACCAACCAAATTAAAGGCAATCTGTACATTAAAGAAGTCAAGAATATAAAAAGAGGGGAGGGAGAGATAAGGTATTTCAAACACTTTAACAATTACCCTGAAACTAGATTAGAGTAGAATCCAAAGAGAGATCTTTTATTCTCTGTGGAGAAGTATGAGTAATTCTTGTTTTCATTAAAAGTTTTCATTTTTTAAATGATGTTACATTTGCATTTCCCCCCCCTAAAAGATAAGAGTTGATTAAGAGTGCAGTGGATTTCACTTCTGTCTTCTTACCAAAGTTTGTTCTGGAAGTTTTATGGTCTTGTCTCTTATTTTCAGCAACGTTTGGCAGGTTCAAAGGCCAACTTCTGTGTTTAGATTGAACAACAGAGAGAAGGGTAAAATGCTTAAGGTAATTTTATGTCCTTATGTTTGTGCTGGCTGAATATTTACATCTTCCTTTGTCTGTGGTGTAGCTTAGAGGAGCCTCCGAGCTGCCCTTATTTGTGTTCAGGAGATGATGTTCCCCAAGGGACTGGGTGTCAGCTGAGTGCTATCAGGGCACCCTCTATGCTGGTTTTGTATCTTTTTTTCCTTAATGTGTGGTATCTGATAAATTCCTGCCAACTGAAAGAGTCATAACCCAGAAGAGGATTTGTCAAAGTCTTAGGTAGTTTTGTATCAGATTGGATGAACCATCTAGTCTCTGCTTTTATTATCTTGTTAACCCACCATTAATTTACTATCTAGAACATAAAAGGTAGCGCAAGCTGGGAGATAATAAGGAACCAAACAGTTTTGATCTCCATCTTGCTTGCTTTCAACCTTTTTGACCCAAGAGAAAGCGTTTGGAATTTGAGAACAGACTGGATAACCTTGCTTGCAGCATTAGCAAATATATCAGCAAGTTGTTGTGACATTATGTACTTTACTGTCCCTTCAGAAATGAAGTTCAAGTGAAACAAATGTTGGAAAAAGACATATGGCTTATGGGGACAGGTTTACTCTCTAGTGAAAAGTAAAGTTATTAAATGAGCAGTGCCTGCCAATTGCAGAAAAGTTGGCAGGGATATTTTGGCACTGTATTTTTTTATTTATTATTTAAAAGGCCTCGTGAAGGACTTCTGAATACAGCCTTAAAATGCTAGGCAGTGTACAAACACACAGGGTCAGTGCACAAATTATGTATTGTGTTATGAGAAGGAAGAATATGATACTGCAAAAAAACTCTCAGAAAAATCAGTAGGTATAGTAATGAAAATATCTCACCTTAACAATTAGAAGGACCTTTTTTAAAGATTAAAACTATATACAAGGAAAGAACTACTTGTGTAACCTTTTCTGAAGTCAAAGCAGAAAGCATTCCTTACTTTTCATGGTAGTTACTGTATAAAGTTGGTTGATTAGCAGGAAAACAACCAAACAATTAGGCAATTGATTTTTAAAATTTTCTTAGGAACAAAAATCCAGAATAATTAAGTTAATTTTGAAATTATTTTAAGAATCTTAGATTGGTAAAGAACTTCATCATGTTTCCAAAGTATGATCTAGCTGCTAGCACAAAGGAATCGCAACATATACGACAGCAGTTACTTCAGTTAAGAATCTGGCTTATTGTTAACAAGAGTGGGATGTACGTATTTATCCAAAATGCTTTCAGACACTCAAGTAATACTTGATTCTTCGGAATCTCTGGATAAAGCCAACAGAACAAAAACAAAGATGCTTTCCAAAAATTAAATGGTTCTGTGGAGATATACTTTGTACAATATTAATGGTGTAATATGTTTAGCATTTTTAACATAATAGTTCACTGAAAGTACCATGTCTTCCTGAAAAGCAGTTTTCGAGCAGACTGTAACCGTAAGTAAAAGCATGTGGAGGCAACTTTGCTTAAGAAAGTTGCAACTGGTATCTCATGCGGAAACTTTCACGGGTTTGGGTCTGCAAGACCACAGTGTATGTTCAGTACCGCTGAAAAGCCAGGCCTGTAGTCACCTACATCCAGAATCACTCTGATGGCGTCAGACCACAGGAGCTGAGGTGACTAAGTACAGTGATCCGAATGTGACCCTCACACACTTTGAAAATGTTGCACTTTGTCTTTTTGTTCAATTTGTTCCAAATACTCAACCCTATATTTTTTCCCCTCGTATTCTTTTTTATTTTAACCTGAGATAAGCTATTCCCTGATGTTTTCGTACCTTGTGAAATATTTTTTTTTATTTATCATATTTTTATGCTAAAACTTTTCCAGGAAAAGAAGAAAAAAGAATTCTAGTGCTGAGGAGCTGTGTAAAAATAACAGGATCATATGGTGTGTGTTTTTCCTTTTAAATACGTTGGAAAGGGTTGCCTTTGTACAGGGGAAGCTTCAGCTCTTTTGCAAAGCCAGAGCCTTCACTTTCAGTGGAACGAAATGTGTCAACATTGGAAGAAACCGAGTTCTGTTTAAAGCTGAAAGCCTACTAGATGGGACAAAACCCCTGCATTTTTAAAGGGGGAGAGAGGGGGAGAAAGCCATTCATAAGTATAAAATGTAATTTTGTTTTAAAGCTCACTAAAAGCTATATAGGTCATGAAGACAATCAGTCTTTTATTCTTTGAAATAATTCACATTACAGCCCTATGTATTACCACCCTTATCACAGAAAAGCCTTTAGATTTGTGTTGGCAGATAATTACAAATTGATTTCTGGACCCTCATTTTGACAATGGTTTTGAAAACCTTTTCTTCCTCCCCCCCCCCCTTTTTAAAAGCCTCTTATGATTTCTCCTACATTGTACTGAAAAAGTACTGTCATGATGAGCTGACCAGGTGTACTAACCATTTATACAAAAGACCCATAGAGTACAAGACCCAAAATATTCTGTAAATTAGCTGTGAAATGCTGCAAGTAACTGCAGTATACTTAATTTACGCCTACCTTAATCTTTCATATCGTTCAAACTTGAAATAATTTTACAAATAGATGGTGATTTAACAAATGAGTAAACTTGCAGCTTGCTCCTTTCAGTAGCATACCAAGTCCTGGTTTCCTTGGGTTGTTTTTTTTTCAGCATTTAACACTGTCAAAAAGTCTTCAGGAACTTCAGTTTAACGTATTTACCCTTATGGGGTCGAGTCTGTCCCTGAAGATGCCGTTGAGTGATTACCAGCATCTTGGGCTGAAAATTTAGTTTGCAGTCTAAGACCTGTTCTACAGGTAGTAACCAAGTTTAGAGTGATAACCCCTGCCTTTAGGAGTCTACAGTTTAAAACTCAACATGTTACAACTGAAAAACACATTTGCGTAAAGTTGATGACTAGGAAAGGGAGAGGATGAGTAACAAAAATAACCAGCTATCTTGGCATGGATTTGCTGTGTGCACAGTCTGCAGTCAATCGGTGACAGCAAGCACAGTAATCACTACTCACCACCTGCTTAGCTCTGCTATTTTTAAAGTGTAACTGAATGACAGCAGTAGTGAGTTTTTAATTGTTTATTATTCAAGAGAATTAAATAGCGTTATCTCAGCATTTGGAATACATCTAAAGGATTCACAGCCCTAAGAATATCCTAGGCACGCAGGTACGTAAGTAGCCTGTATGACATGCAGTAAACATTGACATAGAGTAACTGGAGGCTAAATTGAAATTTTTCAGTATTGCAGACTTTATTGATTTGGTTTTGAGTTGTTTTCCTTTCTAACTCAGACTTTATGTATTATTAAAATGTTTGCAGAACATCAAGTATGATACCATTTTTCTTATGTTTATTTTTCTTTCAGGGGAAAAAAATAATCTCTCAGATATGTGGGAATGGTAGCCATTAGCTTTAGCTAATAACCCATGTGCATGCCTTTAAAGTACAATTTTTTTTTCCTAAAACTCCCAGGAGGATGTAATTTGTAAACAGTATTAAGAAAAGCATATGAAATGCCACTGTCTTCAATACTCTGTAACTCTCAAGGGAGGATGTATTTTGATCATGCTTCTTGAGCTTGCACCTGAATCTGAATACTACAAAATTTACTTTTATTTTCCTGTTCTTTATTTTTTTTTCCTATATATTTGTAAGTAATTTCTTCCATTAACCGTTTCAGCTTCCTTTTACATTTCAACATTGTTTCCTCTAGTCTTCTTTGGATAACAGAAATGTTCCACTTTAAAACAAAACAGAAAAAAAAAATAATTATTTAAAATGACCAGTGGAATACATAAAAATAGATGAAATAAAAATAATAACCCCTTTAAATTTTGTGTAATTAAAATAATTCAGGAAAGCAGGATGTGAGGAAGTTGAGAGGCACTTTTCATTTCTCAGGGGGCAGATCCTTAGCTGGAATTAATTATCAGAGTTCCATTTATTTCAGTGGGCATTTAACAATTCACACAGCTTGGAATCTGCCTCCTCATTTCCTTCTTTTTTAAGAATATCTGTCACTTTTGTCTGTCCTCTGTCCTTTCCCGTGCCAGAATGTGTGTTTCTTTGTATGTTTATGCATATCTGAATGGTACCTGCTATAAGCAGTCTTTATTTTTTCTAGACAAGACAGTTTAGGAGTCTTCTGGAATATCACTAATTTGTGTCCACAAGGATGTTGCTGTCCTGTTACTGACATGAACTGCTGCTATAGACATGCCAGCAAAAGGCAGGAATTTATGCCTGCATTTAAAGTATTTAAGATTGGGGAAAGAAATAGGAGAGAATGATTGAGGAATGGGGGAAAAGGCAATTAGGAGTATGTTTTTCCCTTATCCTTCAAATGAGATCAGAAAAGAGACGTCGTAAGTGACATGGCTTTTTTTTTTTTTAATTAAAGAATACCATTTGAAATGAACAGGACTTATTTTTCTGAATTCCATTGTGTGTGTGCTGGTGCGGACATGTATCAATAGAGGAGGGATTGTACATACTGCCTAATCCTGCTCAAGTCTCTGCATCTCTGTCAGAGGGAAGAGAGCAGTACAGCTCGGGCTGTGCAGAGTGGTATTCTTTTGGACCAGTTTCTATGCTCTGGTAATGCAAATGCAAAGATTCATTTCTTCCCTATAAAGGCAATGCTCAGACAATATTGCAGAACAAACCTTTCCTTGCACAAAGGTTATTTTCTCTCAGGAGCATTCCCTTTTTTACTGAAAGGCATTGTGGACTAGAAATTCTCTGAGAGTTCATGACACCCTGAGAGCCTTCCTTTCAGAGACAAGCTGTATAATAATAATGCGGTGACAGAAAAATCGAGGAGAGGTGGCTTTCTCTGATAGAGAATTTGCCTTTAATTCTACCCTGAAGAGATTGCAATGGAGCACCAACCTTTGTTCTTACTGTAGTGCTTCACTGCTATTCCAACCATTTGTTAAATGGGAAGTAATTGAGGTTGAAAAAGAATTGAATGAATAAAGCTTTTGGCAGGGAAGGGGAGGAGGCAAAGTATGGGTTAAAGGTTATTTCTTGCAGAAATTTCATAAAATGAGAGGTAATGCAGCTTTTGAGCTAGAATTGTTGGTGTCTCTGGAGGGGGCTCGCAGAAGAGAGCAGGTTGGGGGGAGGGAGACCGAACCTGCGGAAACACAATGAGGATAGTAAACTAGCATCAAATATTCAGCTTTGTTGCATCTTATTGATTATATTACAAATTTAACCCGGAGAAGTGCAGCCTTGGCTATCTCTCTTGGTGAGCGAAGACCAAAGGAGGAGGAACTGAGGAGGAGTCACAAATAGTAATGCAGACGCCCCTTAGAAGCTTTCGTAGCCAAGAAATATTTTAACATTGCTGAAGGTTGCATTAGCTGCTTCCAGAGGAATGAATGGGCTGCACGTTTTGGTGCTTTCATGAATTCTTATAATCTGAAAAATAATGAACATTACTTTCTTTCTGTTATGATCGTGTATCTACTTTTCCCTCTGCCTTCCTCCCCTCCTCAAAGAAACTCTGTCATGAAAGGTAACCTTATGTTATTTTGGGCCTGGGGAGTCTGGAGACAGGCAGAAAGGATTTAAATCTTTGACAGAGCCCATGTTGAATAAAATACCACCATTATGGAAGCATTAATGTACGTCCAGCTACTGTGCTCTCCATACTGTATTGCAGTTATTTGAAATTTTTAAATTCTTGTCTTTGTGGTCCAAATGTATATAAACATATGCATTCTTTATTTTGCACAATATCATTTTGTGTTCTTCTAATGCACATTGTATAGTGCAAAAGGACTCAGGATTTTTGCTCAAAATAATTTGATTTTTAAGGACTATTGTTTTTGATACACATGCTATTTTCATACATGGCCTTTACATTTCTACATAATGAAGCCCACTATTTACTATGCCTTGGAAAGTCTGTCTCTGCGTATTTTTTTATATATGAACACTGCTCCTTGTTTGGATAGAAGGATGCTTTTGACTCCTAAAATAATAATGAAACTTAAGTAAGATTGGTTTTAGTGCAATTCCTTAGGGATAAATGTTGGCTCAATTCTCATCCACAACTTTGTCAAGAAATTGGAGATACGCATATACCAGTTGCCAGTACAAAAACTTCCAGAAGACTTATAGACTACTGGAATTATGAATAGTAATTAAGTCCCACCAGAAAATTTAGTAAGATTGCCAGCACGAACCATATCAGACAAGCAGCTCATCGGGACTTTTCTGTATGAGAGCTGGGGCAACGAAGGCTAATGTGGATCTTGGATATACAAGTTACAATAGTGACTTAGGGAGAGGGAAGTGATTTTCTCTGTCTGTATTGCATTAGGCAGCTACTTGCGTATCATGTTGGGTTTTGTGTCTGCATTTTTTAAAATTATGTTGGCAAATTGAAGAAGGTACACAAAAGGGCCAGAAAAATAATTTTGAGAGAATGCCTTATAGTGAGAAACTTAGAGCTCCATCTGTTCTGCTTTCCTCAAAGAGAGAGAGATGATTTGTTTACAGTGCAGAAGGGCCTTAATGCACCGAAAATATTGGTTACCAGAAACCTCTATAATCTGGTAGAGGAAGACAAGATTTGGCTCAGGTAGCCTGGAAACTGAATCCAGATGAATTCAAATGGGAAAGTAGAAACACATAAACAAACAACAAAAGAAGCAACCTTAATCACAGAGTAATACTTCATCAAAAATGAAAGTCAAGATAACTAATTTTTTCCAGCTCGAATAAGGCAGCGCTCGGCACAGTGTCACTGTTGCCAAATTTGCTAAATAAATGGAAAAAAAAGTGCAAAGTATTTTTCTATGTTAACAGAATATCATCACCAGTAAATTTTGAGAAGATCTAGACTCAAATTCTGAATCTCGCGGTAATCAGTCATAATAGCAGACTAGCAGCTGCTCGCACTGGTAAATACGATACTTTATTGTTTTGTACAAGCAACATTATAAAAACCAGGGTGGCAGCTTTCTCCATACTATTGGAGCTCTGCTGTCCTCTTAAGCAGGAGATGACCTTTGGATTTAACCACTTGGGACTGCTTGGGAAGGCTTTTATTGTCCAGGAAAGGTGTTTGTATTCCTGCAGTGGGGCTAGCGCTCCAGCCTGGGTCCAACACTACAGCGTCATCCAGGTAAACGGGAAGGTAACGGTTTCTGCAATATCTGCATGATACTGAACTGAAGGTTACCTTAGTGTAACTTGGACTGCCAATATAATAGAAACATTTTCTTAATGTGAAGTGTTCAGGAGTCCTCACATCACTTCACAGGTCTGAATGTGAACCTTTGCAGGAGTCCAGAGAGCCGGTTCTGTGCCCACTTGGAAACCCCCCGTGCAGGGGCTTGAGCAGCCAGCTCCTGCTGCTTCTAGGAGGGCTGAACTCGGAGGAACTGGTATTAAAAGCAGGTCATGAATCATTTGCAGCTGAAATAACTTTTAAAAATTAGGGTTAGCAGACAGATATAGTGTTAATTTTGTAAGTACTGTGTTACAATTAGAAATAATCATTAATTAAATACACTCATTTACTGAGTGAGGTATTTTCTTTGTGGCACGTCTGGGTGTTCTCTTTACTTATATTTTTATTACTTGCAATTACAATTTATTACTTTCCATAAAAATGATAATTTTCAGGCATCCTAAGTTAAATGAATGATTCAATAATTTAAAACTGAGTATTTGTTATCTTTGAGGACTGCAAAAATGAATAGCACGCTGTTGAATTTAAAATGCCAGTCTTGTGGATAGATCGGTCCCTGGGGAAGCTGTGAGCAGCACTGTCACAAAGAGGGAAGGGGAGAGGTTGCAAGGTACAGCTATTTACTATTCTTATATTTATGGCCTGATAGTCAGAGAGGCTGAGTGTTTGAAGATTCAACTGAAGTGAATCAAGTTGAAGGCGCTTCCCAAAAATCAAATCTTCATATATATTTTCGCAGTTGACTGGAGGGAAAGAAAAGTGGAGAAATATGGGCATGGAAAAGACTCAGGCATGAGAGGAGTCTGAGTTGTGTGAAGTTAAACATGGGCTGCTCTTTCTTATCTGGAGAGATCAGAGAGATTCCCTTTTTGTCGGAGCGGAAAATTTCATACAGGTTTTAGAGAGAAACGGTTTGCTGTCCTGGACCAAAGTCAGTGTCAGGGACACTTTTTGACAGCTTGGGCTCCACCCTGGTTTTCTGACTTTTACTCCTTACACAGGAGGTTGAGAGGCTTTAGCACCCGTGGGAGTGGCAGGCACTACGTATATGTAGGGCACTGCGTTATTAGCAGCAATATCACTTCACTTACTCATTTGCAGGGATTGCCCCACCGTCGTCAACCACTTTGCTGACTTTCAGAGTTGAGGTAAATGGAGTGCATGTAGCACATGGAACGGTTTTGCTGAATTCAGTGGAAACAGGATCAGCTCCTGTGTAATTTCTGCAAATTAATTTTGTTGTATTTTCTTTTTTCTCAAAGCCTTGAGCTTACCCAAAATGTTATGAGTCAGATTCTTTGTCATTATGCTTCGTGTAAAAATCAACAGTCGTGTATCACATAGGCAATCATGAAGGTGTTTCAGCATGATGATACCTGAGCTATTAATTTCCGGTGATGTAAACACACGTGCGCGCACACACATATGTATTTAATCTCTCTGTTGTTTCTCAGTTCAAGATTGCATATTCAGGATTTCTACTTTGATCTTTAAGAAAAAAGGAAAGCTGAACCTTTTGGCAAGGGCTGGGAAGGTAGGAAAACTAATAATTGAGGGGCTTGAATATGAAAACTAGCCTTGTGTCTCCACCTTTGTCTAGAAGAGGAAGTGAGAAGATTTTTATCATGTGGGGATACTGTCATCTCCTTTGTTGAAAAGAGAATAAATATCCTGCCTAAATTATTTTTTAAAAATATTACTTCGGCTTTATCTGAAAAATGTACTTTATTCCCTTTTCAAATTAGTCATTGCTGCTACGCGTGGCATCTCCTGCCATTCAGTACCTTAATTGAAACTGTAATAATTGATGCCACCTTTACATATTTATTTCCTGTAGAAATAGTTTACACAGAGTCACAGATTCGGTAGATAAAAATAGCATTCTGGTTGTGGGCTGCTCTCCTCAACTCACTGGGGTGATAAAAGTGATTTCCTGTTAAACGGGCAGCCCGGGACTGCAGTCGCACATGCATGAAGCTCCTGATTTACAGGGGTGCTTAGCACCCTGAACTCCAGTTTAATTCAGTGGGAGCTTTAACACCAATAAATTGAAGTCAAGGATGTGTTTGAACATATTTTATATACTGTGTGACAGGTTCTGATTACTTTCATTGTCAGATAAACTCAAGCCCGCTTCCCCCCGCCCCTTACTAAGTACTTTGTGGTGTTTCTTACGCTTATATAAAGTATTAGAAAAAAAACCATAAAAATATTCCCCTTTCCCCAGAGCTCTTACCTTTCTTATTCTATAGGTGGTTTAGCCTTTGCTGTAAGCCAAACAATAGCATAAGGTACGAAATATTGTTGAAACCAGTTCAGCAGTGTTTATCAATGGTACAGCAGACTTAACGAAGTGGCACAGATTTACTGCATTGTGACCAAGCTCAGAAATTGCTTAGAGAGTTACGCCTGTTTTCAGTCCCTTAGATCTTGGAGTCGCAGAAGATTCTTGAGACATCAGTGTTTATGACAATTAGGATAAACAGTGTCTGTGAGGCAATCAAGTCGTCATACACATGAGTGAGCTGATGTACAGAAGGTATAATATCATTAACCACTGGAATATCCATGTCCAAGTAAGAAAAATACCAGGACGATTAATGAGCAGGAGCTGCACAGAAGAGGTCTCATTATTACCCAATACTGTATCGTATCTCTGTGTGTGTTAAACACAATAGTTATGATTAATAAAAATAATAATAATAATAAACCCCTTCTGAGGACTGCAAATCAAACATTCAGAAGGTAGACAAAAGTAATTTTGGTATTTCCTGCATTGCCTTAATTCAGCATCTCTGTGCCTGTGTGTTACAGAGCAGTGTCTGATTATACGATCACACGCTCTTTTTTTCCACCTAATCCCTGCATCGTTTAGTGCATGAGGAGAACCTATTCTTTGGATCACCTGGGATCTGAAATAGCTCCATTTGCAAGCTGATAGTTAAAACTCCTAGCAACCCAGACATGCCTACATAACCACCAAGCTTATCTAAGGTCTTCCATCTCAGGAAATAAATTAACCCATGAGGTCCCAATAGCTAACCGTGAAAAAGAAGAGAAATCAAGTCACACCTGATTTTTCTTTAAAACCACTGCAGTTATTTACTGGTTTTATAAAATTTGAAGTCTCATTAATCTCTTAAATATTTATTGGCAGTAGAGTGTGAGTGTGAATGAGTATGATGTTGTCGTAAACATATTGCTGTCTAGTTTGTTTCCTTTTAAAGCTGTATTTTTAATTTATTATTATGGAAAAGAAGTAATTCCATGTCAGACTTGGACTGCTACATGGAATACAGGAGCATGACTGCCTTTCTGGGAACGTGTTAAATCAAAGCAGGGTATATTCCTAAATCAAGATTTTTAATAGGAAATTTAAGTGGTTTTGAAATCCCAGTTACTGTGAATGCTGGAGGGAAGGAACGTGTTACTGTATCTACTTCTGAGCTGTATTTTGAGAGAGAGTCTGCATGAGTCGTCAAAGGTGCCTGTGTGAGATGTGACCTTTTCAGTTCATATTTATTATGTCTTCCCAAATACACACCGCAGCTGTACAGTGCCTGTCAACATTACATTTGGTTAAACTGGTTCTCTGAAGGGAAGAGTTCTCTTTTAATCCTTAAATACTCCCCTTCTGAAGCTCGTCCTGAAAAAGAGAAAAACACCCTGAAGAAAATTGTAAGACAGAGAGGAAGAAATATGTTTAAATCTTCTTTCCCACTTTCTTTTCCAAAATCCTTCCTCCTGTTATCTCATACTTCTCCTTGTGATCTATTCTTTGTTATTTTGCTTTGTTTTCTGAGGGCTTTTGTTATAAATGAGGTGCAAGTATCCAATTTCCAATAAAACTCTGCCATTATCGTATGTTGTGTATACGCTGTGTAGTGCACCTCCCTTCCTGGGAGTGGCTCAGCTATAGCACCTGGTTGTTGCTGCCCATGCTGATCGTGGAAAAAGGTATCAAAGCATTTTCAGCCTTTCCACCACTTTTGGTGTCTCCTCCTAACTTGCAAGACTCTAATTATAGCCCCTAAGCTCTCTCTGGAGTTGGATGAGCCATAGACAAGAAATAATGAAATGTATGTTAGACCCATTGAATATGTGGCAAATATTCTGCAATATAACCCTAGCTACCTGATCACTGTGTCTCCCTATTTCAACATTAGGGATGAAAACCCTTGTGACATACACCGGTTTGGTGAAGACCTATCCAAAAAGCTGAATTCAATAGCTTTTTCCCTTCTTAATTAAATGGGACGTTCCTCACTCTGAAATTAAAAATTAACCATTAAGTGTAAATACAGGATATGACATTCTGTGAACTGAGTAGTTACGATTGGATCGGTTTAAATTCTGAACAGTAAAATTTTAGAAACTAGTTTTTTAACAACTGCTGGTCAGTAATATGAAAACTTACAGCATTTATCTGAATGCCTGAAAGGGAATCATAGCAGACTGTGATATTTGTGTCATTACAGTTTCTCAAATCTTTCAGTAACATCAAACTACCAAAATCTTCAACAAGTGTGCAGCTGGTCTTTACAGTAGCATGCTCTTCCCAAATCCCCACCACAAAAACTGTTGTCCTCAAGTGGGCTGGATCTCGTCTTGTCTAGAGCAACTTCATCTGTCTTACTGCTTTGCCCTGCAGCAGGCAGGCTGGAACAGCTCTGAGCACAACTGGACTCTGATCAAGGCCTTTGGGCAATCCCATAATGTTTCCAATAAATCAAAATAAACTGGCCAGCTGCTCTTTCATGTTATCTCATTGTGCTCTATGTCTTGTTTGAAATGGGAGAAAGTCTTTTATGGATTGAGTATTTTGGCAGAGAAGCAAAAATAGCCTCCAGACCCCTCAGGTAGCAGACCTGGGTGATGGGAAAGCAGCTGGCAGGGATTAAGCCTGTGGATGGATGGGGGAGCTGCATGACTGCTGGGGGAGAAGGAATCGTAGAGGAACACAAGTTCTTGTGATTGTGCAGCGCATCCTTTATAGTGTGGGGCCAACAGGAGGGCCAAAGCTACCTTTTGTTTTAAGGAACCTTTTTTGCTCTCCACAAACTTCACCAGAGAATCAGGAGACGGATGTACTGGCTAAGATTTACAACCTGCATGACTTTGGTCTTTGTATTTATCTTCTATTAGTCCATGAAAGAGAGACAATTGACCATCTGAAACATCCCTCATAGTCCTCATGGGCATACTTCAAATGTGATGTTGGTGCAGATAAGCAAGCAGCAACATCTGTCCATAAAATGATCGTTCTTTGCTTTGCATGAGCTTCACACCATTGTTGCTATATGGGGTGGAAATTAGTCTGCTCTTATTTTCTCATGTATGAATCAGCACATAGTCCTGTTTTTTTTCTTTCTCATTGAGCAACTGGAAAAAACAAATAAGGTCAAAAGCAAATATTCCCAAACTTCTTTTTTGTGTTCTGACTTTCTACAAAAATTTCTGCAGGTCTAACAGCTGTGTAATGTATAAATCATTATAAACAGGGCTTGAAAGGAGCTTCACTGTTTATACTATAGCTTCCCTGCCCTTTAGCAGTGATGAAAACTGAAAATACCAGTGCATCTTGAATTCAAAGGAGAAAAAAAAATAGATGAGAGATCATAAAGGGGTAACGCAGTTCAGCTAGACTCAGCATTTGGAATATTAAGCAGATTTGACCCATGCTGAGAAGAGTCTGAAGAGCAAATTCTTCTCAGCACCATCTCCTATGTCAGGACCCTGATTAACAAAGACATTTAAATAATGTCACTGCACTTCATACAATTTGAGCCTATTTTCTCTTTTGTATAGCTTGTGAATGTAATTTTTTTTTTTTACTTGCCATATTTGACCTCTGTCTCCTAATAGTGGCAGGCAATGATACTTTGAATTATTATGCTGAATATAAATGTAAGCTTCAAAACTAACAAAGCTTCTGTTCCTTTCCTGATGAAAGCACAATTTTGCCGTTGCTTTCAATATTATAGGTCTAAGTCTGCCGTTGCTACTTCTACTAAGGATTTCTCAGCTAATTCATTAGAAGTGACTGTTTTCATAGCCTGGCTTGTACAAATAAGAAGCAGGGATTTGAAAGTTCAGAGTTATGTCTTGCTGTGCTTAAGCTGCCGCAGCGTTACATTCGCTGAGCCTGTTCTTATGTTACTAGTGAGGAATAATGCAAGCTGAACTCTGAATTCCCTCATTAGACGTTTAAGTCTCCAAGGCTGAAACTAAGGCTAAGTTTTGATACTTGTTAACACAATCCTGTGTGAATTAATGTTTTCCAGGGGGCACAAAGAATGTTGAAAGAACAGTTCTAGAAAGATAAAGGTAAGTAAAAGCCACATGTGTTTTCCAGGCATGTGAAAATAATTTCAAGGGTCAGTGGCTTCGCAGTTGGAATTAACAACATGGTAACAGAAGGAGGAAGAGGAAAAAGCGACTGCACTTCCTTTTTTTTTTTTTTTGTGTAATGTGGGGAACAGTGATGTTCAAAGAACATCCATAATGAAATAATGATGTTTCTGGAAATACTGGCTTTTTATCTTCGTTAGACCTGTTGTTGATGTTGTTGTTGTTGTTATTATTATTATTATTATAGATGAAGAAGGGATAGAATGAGTAGACTAAACTTGTCAGGTCTATTTCAAGCTATGTCTAGACTTTCAGGGCACAACAAGCTTCCCATGATGATAATTTCAGCTTTCAAGTGGTTTTTTACCTTTCTGGTTTTGGAAGAATGGGAATGAAACTACTGTTTGTTTGATTGATATATTTGAAAATGGAAGTGATCTTAGTGTTCTTCTACTACCAGGTATCTAAATCTGAGTTTGCCAAAGCCTCTGTGCTACATTTTGAGATAGTCTGAGCTGTAGTGAGTGACTGCCAACTGTCCAGATGGAAACTCTAAATCAGACAGCAGATGAATGTGGGATTGCCTCTGCAAAAAATAACATTTTTCAATTGTTCTGCAGATAAGGAACCTGTCATACTTCATCTCTGTCATACAACCCTAAACAGTCTGTAGGGAGATACAGGGAGGAGAGTGAAGAATATGATATGACTAAACACATTCTTATGTAACAGGAAATTGTGTCTCATTTAGATTTCATTGCAATCCATGCCACGAACAGGTTGTGTTTCTTCCCTCAAGCCTTACTCTAACTCCTTAATTTATTGCACTTAAGGAACATTTACAATTCCTCCAAATTATTCCAAATCAAGGCTATCAGTTATAGTTGTATGGGATTAGAGCCACAAAGACAGAAGATATATACAGAGAATGACTTGTTGCCTCCAACGGTTTTCATTTCATCATCACACAGCCAAAGACAGTTGGTGAAAGGGCAGCTTTCCAGTGTCTTGACACCTGGTTTTCAGTGGTTTTCAAACAGAGGAGCTAGAATCTTTCATTTTATCAATTGAGATATCTTCAGGGTTGGTGGATGAAATGACTCTTTGCATTACATGCTTGGAAACTTTGTGCATTGTGTGATGCTTTTGCCAATATTTAGTGGCTGCCGTGTAATTCACCTCTTCTGCATAGATCCAAATTATCCTGCTATTGTTGCATTAAAATAACTATTTAACAAAGCACACAGGAATTAGAGAAAAATAAATGGTATGTGGTTAAGCATTTTTAATAAGCATTACAAATCATTGCATGTAGACATCAAACCTGAATTTAAATTGGAAGAGCAGTGGGTTTATCTTTTATTTAGAATAAAACAATGCAGTAATTTAATAATCACATTTTCTAAAGTCTCATAGAGCACAATAAACCTCTTCATACCAAATGCAACATACTGTCCCCAGAGATTTTTTTTTTTCCCCAGGAATCTACCATTAAAATGTCATGTCTATGACAAGCTCTGCCAGTTATTTTCTGTTTAATTACCCTGTTCAGCATCATTTGGGAGTAAAACAAATGCAGGTTTTGCTAAAAAGAAAAGAAATGGTGGTTCTGATTAGTGAGGGAGGTGCACTGAAGATAGGTATGGGTCAAGCCAGGAGAACCACACTTCCAGTTTGTCCCCTGAAAAAAAGATCCTTATGAAAGGAGTGATCGAGGGCTGCTGTGTCTCTGACTCTCTGTGGCTGGCAGCGTAGAAGGTGCTGTGAGGATTATAACTCTGCACGAGACGAACGCTCTGTTGCTGGATCTCCATGGATTCTCTTTTTCTGGTCTCTTTGCTTGCACTGTGCTGACAGCATTTCCCTTTGAGGAAATTCCCCTAACACTAAGAAATCCACCATAGGCAAAAAATGATATAGCTGCAGCTCTGCCATAGAAACATGTCATTGTACTAAGCCAGCTGACATGCTCCTGAAGAATACTATCTGCTGTGTAATTCAGAGCCCTGAACAGACTACTCCACACTTTTTTAAACCATGGCTGTTGCAAAAACAGCTGGAAAATGATGACAATGCAATGCTTTCCTTGGAAAAGCATTTACGTTGTACCACGGCAGGCATGGCAGCAAATCTGGACTGTGCTGGTTAGTAGAGCAGTTCTGCTCTTTGTAGATGGGCATCCCACCAACACCGAGCAGACTGTTCCACCATGTAGAATCCACTGTCAGCATTCAAGTTAGAGGAGAGATGCAATTCTACTCTGCTCTGGCAAGACTGCACCTACAGCGCTGCGTCCAGCTCTGGAGCCCTCAGTACAGGAAAGACATGGGCCTGTTGACACAGCACAAGAGAAGGGCCACAAAAACAATCAGAGGGCTGGAGCACCTCTCCTATGAGGACAGGCTGAGAGAGTTTGGGCTGTTCAGCCTGGAGAAGAGAAGGCTCCAGGGAGGCCTTATAGCAGCATTTCAGTACCTAAAGGGAGCCTACAGGAAAGACAGGAAGAAACTCTTCAGCAGGGCCTTTTGTGATAGGACGAGGGGTAATGGTTTTAAAACAGAGGGAGGTAGATTCAGATTAGATATTAGGAACAAATTTTTTACAATGTGAGCTGTAGAACACTGGCACAGGTTGCCCAGAGAGGTGGTGGATGCCCCATCCCTGGAAACATTCAAGGCCAGGTTGGAGATATCCCTGCTCCTTGCAGGGGGGTTGGACTGGATGGCCTTTAGAGGTCCCTTCCAACCCAAAATATTCTATGATTTTATAAATTGTTTGCTGTGCTGCTCAGTTTTTATAATTTGTTTCTCTTTGAACTTGAAGATATAATAAAAATTCAGAATTATTGTTCAGTAAATGAAGGATACAAAGACAAGAAACAAATAAATACATATCACATGCTATTACCTGGTGTTATGCTAGAATAGTTTCAAAATTTTGTTAGAATTAGGAATCATAACTCTGTATTTTTACTTTATATTGATATTTATTTCAGAAGATGCTCAATGTAATACTAAAAACACGTCAAAAGCAACTCAGTGCTTTTGGGCAGCATATGGAATACCACTGCAGAGTATTTCAATGCAGAATGGAAGTAAAGCTAATGGGCTTTGCAGTGGTGTGTTTCACGTGGCTTATCATGAAAGCCTAGAAAAAAGAATAGACAAGCTTTCCTGTTTGTATTTAACTTTTGCATTTAGAGTAACTTCTCCTGTCTTTCCTCAGTGCTTCTGGAACATTGAATGTGTGTTTACACTGCGTGTGTTTCTGAACAGGTTTTTAGAATTTGGACTCCGATGCAAACACGTGAATTCTTCAGGGGCAAAGGCAGCATCACTTGTCATTGATTCTGCCGAGCATTTAAGAAGAAGTGACATTTACCAGAGCTTGTTTTGAAGATTTATAAATGCAATATAGATTTGGCAAGAATAGCTGCTTCAATAAATGTTGTGCTGTAGCGTGTAAGCATGGGTTTTACCACCAGTGGATTCACTAGCACTTTGTCATCCAAGTAAAAATAAATATTCAATAAACAGTTTATTAGGGATGTGAGTTCAATTCTGCTTCATTCCACTTGGAAAGACTTGACATCTGTTGCCTATGTAGTGTTATTAAGGACACAATGAAATGAAGACAAATTAATTGTGGAATTGTCAAAACTGTGTCAGGGAAACTTTCCCTGGCTAACAGAAATAATGCAAAGAATAACAGAAGGGATATATCTGGGCAGTATGCATGAGGGTGTTTGGTGTAACACCTGACGAGAAGCTATTCTTTCATGGGCCCAACTTTTGTTTTCACAAAGGTACTTTGCATTGTTCAGGCAGCATTTGAAGAACTTACACTAAAAGTAAATAGGATTTTCAGCCATTAGGATCCTCAGTTGATCTACCAGATTTGTGTGACATGGCATTAATGTGAATGATAACAGGCGTAATTAAAAAATTATGTAATGCTTCCTATTCCTGCTAGCAATGCCAGGTAGCATGGTGAGAGTGGGAAAAGGTCTGGTTTAGCTTTGTCAGTACAATAGCTATGTGAGTTCCCACTCAGGAATGTTTTCTTGCACTCATTCATCCAATCACATCCTGCAAATCCCTATGCCACCAAAGGCTACACAAAGAACGTGTTGGGCACCTGGCTCACAGAACTTCATCAGTACTGACAGAGAGAAAAGTTTACTGTAGCCTGTTTCCCCACACAGAATAGTGCCCACAAAATAACCTGCATGTTCTCTAGGCAAACCATGGAAAATAAGTGGCCCTGCATCTGTGTCAGGTACCACTGGGGGAATGCCGGATGGCATTTGAACCCCATGAAGGGGTGGGGAGGTGCTTCAGCAGCTGGGACACCTGGTGACTGCAGCAGCCTTCCAGCCTTAGTGCACGGGCAGCTAAAATTGGGTGGGTTGGGACAATCTTATTTAGCCTTGGCTATAATGCAAGATCACAGATAAACATAAAACATTGCACATACAAAGTTTATAAACACAGCAGTCAAAGGGACAGATTTTTTTTCTAAATACAGAATGGATGAGGAAAGAGAGACTTAATTGTTTTTGTCAACATCTCAGTGTGACGGAGGAGTATCTTTGCTGTAACCTTGGAAATCTTGGCCAATTTAAATGTACTTTCAAGTAAACAGGATGATCAAAAATTATCTTTCTGAGAAACACTGAATACATTAGGTTTTAAAAATGTAAAAGATTCAAGGGCGTACCTTGAATCTGCGTATAGCAGATACTGCGTATAGCAAAATGTATCAGACTTGACTAACTGCTAAATATAATGTCAAGTACAAAAGCTACAGTCTTATGTGGCTGTCAGGACAGACTTCTTTGGTTTATACTTTTGAACCTTTGGCATTTAGTTAAAAAGTAATTGATAGAAGGAACTACTTTCTTTCATATGTCAAATAAGCAAAGTAAAATCTATATCTATAAATATAGTTTATCATATATAGACATAGAAGTCAATGGTGAGTAGGAATAGCAAATTAGCAATATATTATTGAATTTGCAATGTCCTATGTTTCTGTTTAATTTGTTGTAGTACGGATTTGTGAACTGAACCATGAGCATTCTGGGGTGAGAAAAGGGCAATTCTTTGTGTTTTCATTCATATGTTAGGAACAGCTAAGGAGAAGTGTACAGAGCTCTTGGAGAACTTTGCTCTCAGATACATTTACAGGGACATTTGCTCATAATTTCCTTACTAAGAAGCAGAAATCTAGTCAATAAAACAGAGATCTTGCATTAAATAACAATATACTTGTAAAATACAAGCAATAGTCTAGCTTTTTAACTTTTTGTCTTTTGTTGCGTATTAGCTTAAACTGCTATCAGAGCAATCAGATTGATTGCTGCGGGTTTCATCTGTCATGAATGTTATAAACAGAGGGGTAACGCTGTGATAATTAAGGCTGCGTTACATTTTCCAGTATTATTTATGTGTCTACTGAAGTGGTTTATAGATGAATAGAATAATCAATGTTTCCTTCTTATTACATTTATACCTCTTAAAAAGAACTAAAATACAGGTTTTGTTTTCTTAACATGGGAGAAAAATGCATGTGACAGTTAACCCGAAGTGGAAAATGAGGTACATGAATGTTCTACCACATCAAAAATATGGTAATAAGTAGCAGTTGATTATCTAGAAGTAGATCACTCTTTCTTAAAGCTGCTAGCCACTGATCAGAAGACTTACCTTCTGTAATGATACTAAGTGAAAGAGAGACATATGAGCTACACCATCAATGTTTTTTAAACACTTCAACGTTATTGCTGGTTCTCTTCAGTGTTCTCTCTAAAGGAGGTTTGCTGCTTTGTATGCCATGCAGAACTGCTGATGGACAAATTTCTGGAATGAATGGTATTATTGAAAATGCATTCACTTCCTTGACATTAGCTGCTAGTCCTTAAATAGTAGAAATACACTGAAGTTAAGAATAAGAACTACCTGCCACTTAGTTAACATTGCAGTAGCTCCTGGTGGACTCTGTCATTGCTTCTTGTTTATGCTAGCCCAGTTCTACAATATTGACAAAATGCAGCAGCACAACTGTAACCCTTGAAATTATGTTTTATTATATCCTTGTTGCAGATAAAGAAGTGAATCACAGAGCTACAAGTTGAAGGGCAGATCCAAAAGGAGGAAAATGTGTTTTTGATCCTCACTCCCAGTGCTCGCTCCCCTGTGGGTCAACCTGCCGGTCCATCTCAAACCATCATCTTTGCCCAGAGGAAGTTCTCTCTAGTTCATATTGAGCAGAGTGGGTATAGCAGGGCTGGGCAGTTATTGTTACACCTTGGTGGCATGAAGTTAGTGGAGCTATTTTGGAATATTTGAATTTTAGCTGAGCATAGAACAGGCAAAGGTAAAGTTGCTCCCAAGAATGACACGAATTTTATATTCCCTCTGTATGTTTTATTGCAGTATTATGTCATCATGGCATGTTTTGAGGCATTTTGTTAATGTCAGAGTTTTCAGTAAATGACATTTAAACCTAGCTTCTCTTGGTGGTTATGAGCAAAAAATGATGGACCTTTATGAATGAAGTGATGTGTTATGAATGGACATTAGCTGGAACTGTGCTCACAAAGATGAAAATTTTAGGGGCTTTCAGTTCATGTCTGGTTGTTCCAGCTCTTCCAGTGTAAATATTTTAATTCATTGACAATCTTGCTCAAAAACTCAGAGATTTAAAAAAAAAATAATATACTTTTTAGTAGCATTGTGATACATTATGGTAAAACTGAATCACAGCTCACAGCATGGCATATTTTAAGTATTCAGAAATCAACGCTAGAAGGCAGTAAAGAAGCTAGAAAGAACTAGAAATCAGCATGCGTGCAGCTGACAAAGCATCAATGTGAATCTGTGAATCAGAATTACGTGAATTGTCCAAAAATATTATTAAAGCTCACTGAGGTATTAACTCCATGAAACAAGGGAGGGAAAATGAATATCAGGTAGGAAATCATGTCAGTTAGGACTTCTCTCACTAAATCCTTTTCATTGTTGGCTAAAATAAGTCAAATAATCTCATTTTTACCGAGGAACACCAGCTAAATGCATGACAGACGCTGTACCTTAGCTGACAAATGGTACAGTAATTTGTTAATTGTAATCAGCTTGTAAATCCTGAGATTTTAAAAGCTTTAAGCCCCAAGATGCAAAGACTAAAAATGCTTAAATGAAAAACTGTCTGTCATGAAATGTGCACTAAAGTACATTGCATCCTCTGTTGCAACTGTTGGAAGGTCAAAACCCAAAAAAAGTTTATGCACACAAGAGAATAGAAAAAAAAAGATAATTCAAATACTCCTCTGGCTGAAAATGCTGCGCTGCCTTTCAGGATTGCACAAATTCACAGTGTGTATTTTCTGTACACAGAGTGAATTCAAAATTAAACTTGAGGAGCACTAATCAGGTTTTTGGGGAGCAGTGAGACCTGCAGATTGGTCAGCTTTGCTTCAGGCACACTGACTTGGCTAATGTCCTTCCCTGGAAAACTCCCAGCTTTCAGCCACCAAGATCTTTACAGATCTTTACCAAGATCTAACTTCTGCAACTACTGCATTTTTATTAATAATAATAGCAACAATAGCAATTATTGTTATGGTTGTTGTTATTGCTGTAGAAAGAGACTACACAAATGCATCCAATATATGGCCTCTTCCTGGAGGAATTTACAGGCTAAGAGAAGTGGTTTAAGAGTGGAAAATAACTATATACCTTCTGCCTCTCATTTAAAATTAACAAATTACCTTTTTTTTTCTGCTTTAATTTACATTGATCTTGATGCAAGACAGAGCACAGTGAGTAGGACACAAAAGGCCCTGGCTAGAGAAAATCTTTCAAGTATGTTGGATTTCGCTGCATGAAAACACTGTGACTATCCTGCGGAAGCCTTTGCTCTGATTCATTCTAATATTCCCTCCACACTATTGGTACGATGGTCTGTACGTTGGTCTTAAGGACTTACGCTCAGAACCAAATGCGGAGATGCATTTGCATCCACAGCCTTTGCTTAATGCCCGGTTCGGCACTCCTGTATATTGACTTTGCATGTGCAAAAGCCAAAAATTGATTTTTCACAAACATCAATGAGAGTTCAGCAGTTACATAAAATGGGGGCGAGAACTGCTGTGTGGAGCTGAAAGAGCAGTTCTGCTTGTAGGCATTTAAAAATACATGAAGAACTGTAGATCTGAGGTGAATTTGCTAGAATGTGTGTAATCTGTATATCCACCTACATTTCTATACTTACAAGTGCCAGGATATTTCTGACCAATTCTACCTTGTTACAGGTGATGTTTTAATTCCCAGACTGAAGGCACTTCAAAAGTCCTTTCCCAGGAACTATATTTTTCATGACAGTAGGGCTGCCATCCTGCAGTTAGCATGAAATGAAATGGATAAAATAAAACTAGAAGGAAAACCCCCTGATTTTATGTGCATTGCTAACTAGCATTTGGACAATATCTCCATTCTTAGCATTGTACAGTCTAGCATTACAACCAATTTCGGCATACTAAAGAACTCCTGCATTATGAGAGAATGAAAGTTTAGAGTGGTGCAAGACGGAATAATAACATAGAAAAGGAAGGGGAAGGGAACAGAAAAATGAGAGATATTTTGACAGAAAATGAAAGATCACCACTTTTTATTTTAAAAGGAGATTGCAGAGGATTAATGTAGTAAAGAAAGCTGTTTTGCAGTGTAGAACTAACGTCAGGCTTTTTGGGTTAAATCTGGAGTAGTCATATGCACTTTGATGTGACTGTCAGCTAACACAGGGGGGTTCAAAGCTCGGTGAAACAAGCAAAGCAGTCTCATCTTTATTTTAGTGTCGCTATTTTGGGTGCATGTGAATGTTGCCTCATATTCATGAAAAGTCCTTGGGCTGACAGCACTGAGGATGTGTCTCTGCATAGTCCAGAGGCAGAAAGGAATGGAGGAATGGAAGGTGCACCTTTACTCATCGTATATTTGATGTGATTGGTTTTTTTTATAAATATATCACAGCCTAGATACCGCAGAGAGACATTCAAGTTAAAGGTGTAACTGACCGTGGGTTAAATGATGGTTGAACATTAATATAAAGTTATAACCATACAAGAAGCCATCTTTTGCATATCTTCCTTCCTAAAAAGCATTTCTGTGAATGGAACCATCTGCTTTCAGGTTGAGGGTCATCAACTTGTGAAAAGGATTATATGACATGGTGAATAGCATGGGAGTTATCTCAAGGATTTGGGAAGTCTTTGTATCCATTTTGTGCTAGTCTTTGGAAAGTAGCCTGTTCTAGTTGGAAGTTAGATGATGTATTTTGCATTATCATATTATTCTTTTATTACTGTCAGCAGCAGAAAATTCTTATGTAATGCTTAGAAATTTTCTCTTGTATAAACCAATTATTGGTAGCTGTCTGCAAGAGCTGAAATAAAGGTAAGGAAACATTAGATACTGAGTCCTTTGAGAGCATTTTATAATCTCCTTGGCAAATGAAGCACTCATTTGGCTTTTTCAAATAATAGAATTTCCAAAAAACTGAAGAGAAAAGCCTTCCCTCCACCTTCTGGGATAGTTACTTACGGTAAATTAAAATCAGGGCTGTAAGAAGATCATGCTGGTAATTTAATTCTATGGAGATTGTAACTTTTATGTAGAATAAAACAATATATGAAAATTTGAAACTGTAATCCTTAGGCAGCCCTTTCATCTGTTCTTTTGAATGGAAGCTCTTTGCCTGAGAGTGTGAACGAATCGCTGCTGAATGCAGTGACTCAAATTCTTGCATATTGTAGAGAAGTTCCTACCAGAAGCTCCAAAAGAGGGCAACAGTCACTGATGGCAATCTGGTACTTGGCAGTGCTGCTGGGGAAAAGGGAAGGAAACAACAAAAGCTCCTGAGGACTTCCAGGAGAGCATGGCCACAGTTCCTGTTGAAATGGATTGAACAAGAGTGGTGATGACTGCTTGTAGCTCCAAGTAATTTCTTCAAATACAGTCTTTACCAGATTTTCGTTTCAGCTAAAGACAATACAATGTTTGACTAGAGAGAAAAAAAAAATAGAGTATGTTTTCAGGGAAGAGTACTGTCTTGTCAGATTTTGTTCTGATTTTGCAGAAACCATCTTTAGTCACAATTTTCAGAGAAAATGAATATTCCAAGCCAAAGATACAGGAGGAAGAAAATGTTGTGGTGTACTAATTTGTAGGAAAAGCTGGTAGCAATCTTAACTGTGCAGAGGTGGGTTTGACTTCTGTATTACTCTTTTTGCCGTCAAGCTGCCATTGCAAGTTGTATTGCAAAATTGCTTTCAGAAGAAGTTCTAGGTTTCTTTTATTGTAACAGGAAACATCAGGATTTTATCTTTTGGGTGCATTCTTAAGTAGAAAGTATAGCAATTGAACAAATGAATTTTGTTATACGCATAGCAACCTCAGCATTAAAGCTCCAATTTTGACTTAGCCAGTACTGAAATTTGTCACTATTACTGGGTATGTCCTTGAGCTCTGAAAATGGAGGTCTGGGATGAGAACAAGTGCAGCTTCTCAAGAGAATGTGGAAAGGCAGCCTGCAGAAAGGCACGTCTATACATTGACCTGTCTGTTGTGAAAATAGGGAAGAAAGCCAATCATTCCCAATTCTGCAGACATTCTGACAGCTAAAGTAGGCATTAACAATTTGCAACACATGGCATGGGGGATGAAAGTCTCTGAGCTCTACAACTGAGACTTTCCTGGCTGAAATGAAGTAACAGTTGAAGGTATCTCAGAGAAAAACCTATTTTATCATCCACTGTGTAGGGACAAAATGGACAACATTACAAAAAACTGGGGAAAAAATAATGTCAGGACTCAAAAACAGTAACATGGCTTTGAGTCTGAATACTTCTGAGGATTTTTGGCCTTTATATGTGGATTTTCCTGACAAAGAAGAATCAGATTTTAGTATATAGATTCTGCCAATATATAATAATCTCCTGTCTCTTTTAATGGACTTGATACATAAAAAAAAAATTTGTTGTCAATATATTGATGCAGAACTAATGCCGTTGGATTTTGATTGGCACAAGAGCTGGGAGAGTCTCATGGCGTTATCCTGTCAGGCACAGGTTTTCCTGGACTTGCCTGCAAAGCCCCATGCAGCTTCAGCCGGGCTGATTGGGAAGAGGGTCAGGAGTACAAGCAGGAATATTTGCATGGCCAAACCTTTGGGTGGTTAGGACTGTTGTTGCTTTAAAGGGCTTAAATCGAACTCTGTTGATTTACACTAGAATGCCTTGCAAAGTTAAAAAGCTGTTGTTTTTCTTGCCTAGGACTTCAGAGGGGGTGACGATTATTTGTATGAATAATTCTGAACTAGAATAATTTGAGAAGGAGAAATAGCAGATGAATGTTTTCAACAGTTGCTAATATGATTTACATGCATTAAAGATGTGGTCAGGTGTATTTGGAGAGACATCAAGTTTCTCTATGATGAAGAACAGAGTCAAAACCACAGGAAAGAATGTTATTACTTAGAAAAATTGAAGATCTGAGAGAAGAAAATACGTATTTGAATTTTCATTATTTTTCAATAATTCTGTGCAATTGGTATAACAGCAAAGCCAATTAAGCAGGTTAGAAATGAAATTGTATGATAAACATGAAAACAATTTTGAATTAACTTTTGGACACAGAAGCTAATATTATCTTAACCAGCGTGAAGCTATTAAAACAGTTTTCTTCACTATTTAGCACTGCTTGCTTTTGATTTGATTGCAGTTAATAAATTCTTAGACATATAGTCTGTTGACATAGTCATTGTTAAGTGTTGAATGTAATGGGGACATAGACAACAATAATTTCATTATTATTTTTGTAGTTATGGGTAATAATAATAATTAATTGTGCTGTGGAAAGAAAAGATCCAGGAAGACATCTGGTCATAATAAAGAAAGATTGGGTCACATCTGGAACAACTTCATAGGTTTTGATGTGCAGGCTGGGTTTACTGAAGGTGATAATGTCTTGTCTTCACTGTCACTATACTAGTGTTCCCTTTTCACATACATTTAGGTTACGGAGTTTCAATTAAAATGAAAAAAGAATTAAACCTTGGGCTCTGACACCAGTAAAAAAGTGCTACTTTTCATGAGGAAAATTTGTACCAATGGCTGTTTTTCATGGGATTACACTACTATCAATGCTCTTCAACTGAGAGCAATTTTATATCTGCTGCTGTTGTTGTCATAGTATTTGCGTCACTTTGCTGTCTACCAGACATTTTCTCTCTTTCCTTGGCATTGTCCATCTGTGGGAATTCACAGTTGGGAGACGCAGGTCCTGGGCAGACCTGCAGCAGGGGGGATGGTTAATCAGGGATTGGGTGTCCCCTCGTATGGCTCCCCGTTAGTGACATGGAAGTAATGTGTGTACAAGAGCACTGCTGTGATCCTGCTCAGCCAGTAGAGATAAATTGTTATAATTGGGTGGTGAGGCAGGAGCTGGCGCTAGGTGTGACGGCACAGACAAAGGAACAGGAAATCGCTGTACGGCGTCATATGCTGCTTCTCAACCTTAATTTTGATTGCAGCTGTCAGCATAGCATTATGGTTCTTGAATGTGCTGTTTTATTGCGCTCAGTGTGTGGGAGAGATTTTATTGAAACTGAAACAATGCTGGAAAATGATTGGCATAAGTTTAGCTTTAGACATGTTGCAGTTCCTGAGGTAGCTGCGTAAGAAACAGCAATATTGACTTCTTGACGGGGGTATTTTTGAATTAGTTAAAATTTGCATTTTTCATCCATGTCTTGTTTCAACTCATATATGAGAGAGAAGTACTAGGAGATACAGCTGAGAGGGCATATTCCCTTAACTCTAATTTCTTAAACTCTGTAACAAGTATTCTCTTTTTCTTTCATCTATTTACTCTCCTTTAATGCCACAGTTGTGTTCTTTTACAGTATTAAGGATGGTATACTTGTACTGATTTGCAATGCATTAGGAGAAAATGTTAAAGTAGTGCTGCAGGAGAACTAAAATATACTAAAGTTAACAAAATATACATGGTTATCATGACCGATGAAAACTGGGATTGCAATAGTTTCTTATACTGTTTTATCAAAAACATTGCTTTGTGGAGGCATAAAAGCTTAACTAACTATTGACCTCGCTGTCTGCAGCCATACATATTGCTCAGGATTGAGAGAGATTAATTTCCTGTCTGTATGCAGGTACTGCAGATGAACTCTTCTTGCTTTAATTTGAACAAAACTCTTCAGAGTAATTCTGTGTATTTTTCTTCGAAGTCTATGTTATTTACTGTGTATTCTTTAGCCTTTAGTAGGGCTGGTATTGTCTTAGAGTCACAAAGTGAAACTAGTTATTTTGGACACATAGTTCATAAATTAGTAGTTTTATGACTTATTTTAGCTGAACTTTTTTTGGTGCACATTCATCTAAACATGAATGTTATCTTTGTTCTCCTCTATGAATTTATAAAACAAACAGAAATGTATAGTGGTAGGCAACAGAGAAGTACACTCAAACGTACAAATATATATTAAAACTTTCAAGTAAAAATCATTTTAATAACACTACACAAAAATAATAGGTGCATGGTGACTCATTTTTGTGTATTCACTTAAGGACATGTTCTGAGCAGCCTTAGATTGAATTCTGAGAAATTATTTGAATCTATCTACTTACACGGCACATTTGAAAAGGTGAGATTTGCATTTGAAAAGGATGAATCAGAACTAAAAATGGATTAGATAGAGATTCTTACCCCTCCCAAGGGTCTGGAGTCATTTACTGTAGCCATTAGCGTCTAACATGATTTCAGGTGAAGTGTTTCCTTAATAAATTGAGTAACATTTTTATTTAAGAAAAGGAGAAAGAAGGAGGAAAAGTGGAGTGTCAGAGAGGTGTCAGACTGCTTTTTCGTTTGTTAAAGCCTTTATGAAAGGAAGTGCCCCTGTATTTGGCACTGGTGAGGCCACACCTCAAATACTGTGTTTAGTTTTGGGTCCCTCAGTACAAGAAGAACGTTGAGTTGCTGGAACGTGTCCAGAGAAGGCCAACGAAACTGATGATGGGTCTGGAGCACAAGTCTTATGAGAAGTGGCTGAGGGAACTGGGATTGTTTAGTCTAGAGAACGGGAGGCTGAGGGGAGACCTCATTGCTCTCTACAGCTACTTGAAAGGAGGTTGGGGGGAGGCAGATATTGGTCTGTTCTCCCAAATAACTTGTGATATGGCCTTGTGAAATGGCCTCAAGTTGTGGGAGGGAAGGTTTAGGTTGGATATTGTGAAACACTTCTTTACTGAAAGAGTGATCCGGCACTGGAACAGGCTGCCAAAGGAAGTGGTGGAGTCACCATCCCTGGAATGTGTAGATGTGGCACTCCAGGACATGGTTTAGTAGGCATGATGGTGTTAAGTTGACAGTTGGACTTGATGATCTTGGAGGTCTCTTCCAACCTTAAGATTCTATGATTCTATGAATATTTACCTTAGTTCTAGATTTTTTATTATTATTGTTTTCATAAATGAAAAAAAATGAAATTTGGGATGCAATCCACCTAAATCTTGTCCAAACGGGGACTTTATTTCCTAAAACTTGACTAAATTCCAGACAGCAGCACAGTTTGAATATTTCCTAGGCCTATCTAATCTTATACCCAACTGCTTTAAGTATCTCCTCCTTAGGCTGAAAATTTGACAAATATTACAGTGATTTTTACTTCTGCATGCTCAGAGCTATCTGCTTTGGCAGAATGGACAAATCTCCTATTTAGACTTCTTTTTTAATTCTGGGTTTAAGTCAACAGGCAATGAACTCCTTTTTAATATGGTAGAAAAATCTGAAGAATACAGATAGCCCACTGGATAAAGCATTCATCCAAGGAGTGAGGTGGCCAAGTTCTGGGTTCTGCTGAGACTGATGATACTGTAGCTGCATCCTAAGAGACTTCTTATACCAACAAATCTGATGTTGATGGCAAACGGTGCTGAAGTTTATAATGTGTGTATGAAATAGGGACTGAACCAGAAATCTCCCTTCTGAGACTGATTCTAACAACCAGATACATCCCCTTCTATCTGATGTTAGAGAGGATTTTTCTTTAGGTGGTTTCTTACACATAGATATTAGCAGTATAACCATATCTGGAACTTTTATCAATATTAATTTGAGGATTTTGTGGTGTTTTACTGTGCGTGGCATAAAAGCAGAAATTCTCTTCAATTATGTGATATTTAGTTATTAGATAATTACAGATAATTGCATGGGCAAGTTCTTTGAACTAAAGTGTTACCGTAACATCTAAAATCTACAAATTGAGTGACAATTATATTTGGAGTTATATCATTATTTCAAGTATAATTACCATGAGATTGGCAGTGCATGTAATTAATGAGTTATCACTGGAATTTGCCTTCGTAGTTGCACTTCCCCCTTGTTGTAAAGTTCTTTGTCACAACATTTAAGCATAAAGATAACATAAATTGACCTCCACATGTGTTATACTAAAAATCAAAACACTTGTTTCTACTGTGGTGCTAGCTTCTTAATGTTCTAAAAGTGTAGTTTCATGGAGAAAACAGAGAAGGGACAGTCTGCTGTGAATGGGGAAGAAGTGAAGGGAACCTTTCAATAGATACGAGCTAGTGAGATAACTCTTCTGTATCTGTTTAGAGTAACCCTTTTATATCTAGTAAAGCCAGTTTGTAACTAAAATTCTGCTGAAATGAAAGTCTTTCAAAATCTCATCACATCATCTACTGTCTTCCTTCCATTGTAAGGAGAGTTTGATTAACAAAATTTCATACAGAACAGAAGAATCTGCAGTTCACTCTTGGTTTCCAATTGAACAAAGCTTCTTTTTTTTTTAATATTGTTTATATAGGATACATTTTTGTCAAACTTTCAAGTTATTAAATAGTAGTTTTGCTTCTCTTTTTGTTTGTTTCTTTGGTTTGTTTTTTTTTTTTTGTTTGTTTGTTTGTTTATCAGGTTTTACCTGGCGAGATGATTATACACAGCATGTTATTGGTCAGGAACTCTCAGCCATTCACAAAATCCAGAAAAGACGCCCTGACATATTTCCATCTGAAGGATCCGACACAGGAGGGTAAGTCTTCAGTGATGGTTTTGCCTGGTAGGTTTTTGGGAGGGTTTGCAAATGCTGAGAAATAGATTGTCACTGAAGTTGAATTGAACACATCACTAAAACCACTGTCTATTCAATAAAGGGAAACCCGTTGTACAGCAACACTGAAAACACCAGTAGGAAACCAGCAGACAGAATGAATGAAAACCCTCAATCCTGTTCTGATTATTATCAAGTTAAGAAAATATACCTCCTATTGTTAATTTAGGTATCAGAATTCAAAACATCAGGTCTTTTATCCAGTTTATGCCGTGTCCAGTCTCAGTTCAGCCAGCTCTACATATGACTGGCTTAAAAAAGGCGGACCCACAGGAGACATTTCATTCTGGAATAAGCCAACAAAAAGAAAGGAAAAGAAGTAATGAATGACATTCTGAGCAAATAATTATATTTTCAAACTCATATTCTTCCAAAACCAAACTGTAATTGATTCAAAGTCCATAGATTCCTAGCTTTAGTTGCAAAATTTGTCCAGGAAGGAGAGGTTCATGCAAGTTCCTATGGCAGAAAATAATGTTGGGACATTTATATCTATTCTTTGCACTATAGAAGCCATTTTCCTCATGGCTTGAGAGATATTGAGGAGTGACTTAGTGGATATTGGTGGTAAGAGATACAATATCTGTAATTCTGTAGAGTCGTATGGAGGTAGGACCCGAAATTATATTGTCTTCATATACAGATACTCATATAAATACAGTCTTTTATGTGGTCTTTTCTGTCCTATAGGCTTTTAAGTGCAACCCAATCACACACAAATATTAGAAAGAAATTTTAGGAACATTAAAATTGGTAAATTTTGCTTTCTCCTACATGATTTTAAGAAATGCAATCTCAAAATTAGTGAAATTGAAAGAAAGTGCTTTCTGCTGGCCTCAGTTTGTTTTGATTTAATTCTTTTAATTCATAGAACTTGACCTTGTATTTCTGATATTTGCTGGTTCAAAAGCATTCCTCACAATCACAGCACCATACATTTCAGGAGTGCAGTAAGGTAGAAACTTAACTTCTAAAGACGATACTGATCTATAGATTATCACAAAGGTGATAACAACATGTGGTTGAATCCATAAACGTGTTTTCACTGCTTAGATACACAAAATGCCATTACTGTATGGATTACTCTCTTTACATGGTATCAGAAATTATTTTGAATATCCTCTGGGGGATTATTTTTTTTAGAAAGAATGTATCTAAAATTCTTATTCATGAGGGTAAGATAAAATAGGGCAGATTTCCACAAGTCAAGACTATATTCTGCAGTGTTCCAGATTCATAGTCATACAAAAATAAAATGTATAAGAAGATATAAAAAATAATTTAGTTTTTAGACTGAGAACAGATGATCACTTTTAGGAGTTCCTGTTGTGATCAGGTTTGAACTGTTTTGAATTTTAACTAGAACTATGCATTTAAAAAAAATAACCCATTTTGTATATTGACACTTTAGGAACATCAGAATTTCAAATGTGTTCCACTTATAGCAGTTCCTGTTGTGGATAGATTTTCTGAAGTTACCAAGCTGTGCTTCTGAAAGCATTATCTTATGTGCCAACAGTTTAAAGCATTAATTGATTTTTCTGGTTGTCCATTTGCAATACTTTCTGTAGGTCAGAGAACAGTAGGAACTTTTTCCTCTGGCGTCTTGTAGGTTCTGATAAAGTTTGCTATATGCATAGTGTGCTAAATGTGCTTGCTAAAATCGTATCAGATAATATTAAATGATTAAAAAAGCAACTTAGTGTATGTATCTAATTATCAAAGAAACATTACGGCAGAAAGACCTTTTTTAAGGGTAACGTGTAATAAGACAATATGAAGTCATACTAATGAGTCATTAATCCCCACAGTGCTAGTGAGAGCAAGAAAATAGACTCAGACACTTGAAAGGTAAATTGACTTAGGCTAAATTAGTGCGTATGAAATCTGATGGAACAAAAGACATGGATTTCATCTTAAAAAAATGCTGAAACCAGGAGCTTGATTTCAAGATGAAAGTTCTTTCTTTAGTGGCTAACTGGAGTGTACGTGGTATTTCCTGGGCCCTTATTAAATTTCAGAAAACTCTCACTTTTGAAAGAGGATCCAAGATAAAGGAAAAAAAATCCTGCACACAGGGAATAAATGTCAGTTGTGTTCATCGGTGCAATTAGGCAAAACCACAAATGTTTCCAGCAAACTTCAGTGTATGAAATGGGGTACAGCATTATTTCTATAACAAAACCATCATTAAGTCAGTAATAAGATTCTCACAGCATTTAAAAGGGAGAAACTTTATTCTAAGAAGTGCGATCTATTAACTGAGAACATTCTAGAAAAGCATATATGGGGTGCAGTGATTTAGATATTTCCACACAAAAGCTTTTAAAGCACTGGGTTTTTTTTGTAGGAAATATAGAATTATTTCTGTGGATAAATAATTATATATGTTATTGTCTTTGTACTCTGAAGTTCATTGTATGCAAAGTCCTTTTTCAGAACAAATTAAAACAGAAAATATTTCCAAATAAGTGCACAACAAGAACTCAGCTGACAGTCATTTCTCCTACTCACCAGGTGCTTTTATATATTTGTCTTTCATCCATTTTCCAATATCACTTTGACAAATTTGAAAGAAATATTTTTATTCAGTTGCAATAATAGCTCATTTAATGCATTTTACTTTCTGTGTTAACAAGGTGAACAATAACGATATACTGGTGAATTAAAAAAAAAAATTAAAAAATCTTTCAGATTTATTAATAGAATTTTATTAAAGTTCTCATCAAATGAAATGTAATGCTTTGTTAGACTTTTACATTTTAATTATTCAAAAGTTTATATCATAAAATATTACATCTAATGTAGAATTTGAGTGCAATAACTGTCTCCAAAAGAAAAATGAGAAATCTTAGACCCCAGATTTTGCTTCTACTACCAGTGTGAGTGATTATATACTGTAAATAATGGCTTGAAAAGCTAACCTAAATACTGTCTTTTATCTGTGCATTCAGTTCCCATTAGCTCCAGTGGAAATCCTCAGGGCAGAATTTGGTCTGGTATTTCCATTTTCCCTTTCTTTTCAAAGTTAGCGAAGAAAAAAGATAGGTGTTGGAATTAATTGATGAATGAAAGATGAGTGTTTGAAAGTGGGATACCTTCTATGATGAGAGCCTCTTTGGATTAGTTCTTCTCTATTGAAGCAGAAAGCATACTGCCCAGCTCTTTCTAAAACTGCAAAACAGTTTCAGTCTGGATTTAAGTTGAAACGAGGTCGATAGTGTTACCTGCACGTCCACCCTCCATCATAAGGCAGAATTTAAAACTCTGGAATAAGGGAAAAATATGAACAGCATGAGGAGGAAGCAAGACTTTTGATGAATTATATCAAGATTGCTACAGTGCTTTGTGTAGTAAACTTATGTTTTCCTAGAGTTTGTGTAGCTGGTTGTTTTACACTGGGGAGGGGTTGAGGGCTTTTCTGGTACCTCAAAGTGAGCAACCCTGTGAGCACTATTGGTTGCAATGCCACTACAGCAAATTAGATTATTAATTACATTTATTGGCATTAAATTATTCAGGACACACATTTGATACAACTATGAGCATGGAAGGAAGTCAGTTACTTTGTGCATAAAGTAATTAAACTCAAGATTTGGAAAATGAGATAATGGTACTCTCTCAAACTGTGCCCCCAAAGAAGCACAGTGATGCGGAGATGTTGAAAGTGAAACAAAGCCTCAAGTCCTTGGGCTGGAAAGCTCTTCCACCTGGAATTGTTCTTCACTGCAGAAGTGTGTGGGCATATGGGTAGGAAATGGTGACACCAAAAAGGTGATTTCCCTCAAAACAATGTGCCACTCTGAAGGAAGCAGACTGGGAACCCTTTCCCTACTTTCGTACACAAGGAGTGAAATAGTTACGGGTGCTGACATTTAAATTATCCTCATCGTTGACATATTGTTGAGAGAGATGAGGAGAGCTGGTAATAATTCAGATTCATTGCACACAGCAGTCTGAGTCCCATATAAACACCTCTGCACTTCTATTGTTTAATCACATGTTTATCTTTTCTTTGCAAACATCACCAACATCTGTCCAAAACAGTCAGAAAACATTATTCTGTGAATCTCAGGCACATGAGATGATCAGAAGAGATACTTTTTCCATCTGGTTATTCCCTTTTTAAGCCTTTTGCTGGAGATGACTTGTTCAGTTATTTCTGCATATCCAGTAATCTCACTGCATTCTGTAAATTGGTGCAGGGCCAAATTGATGTCGAATCTCATCATCATCCAGCAATTTTTTAAAATCTTAGAACCATCTCATATTTCTTTGGGGTGCAATTTAATCATGCATATTTTCTTTTTGCAAGCATTTTCTTTTTTTTTCTGAATACGGCTTTGCCTTGATGTAGGCATTTTATTTGATTTACTGTTGGATTATTAACTTTGATTCATACAATAAATTGTTAATAGTGCAAGAATTTTTGGCTGCTTTTGCTGAAACATTGAATTTTCTGTACTTCTGTGGTTGCTAAGTTTTTGCGTGACTCTTTTGTTAAGTATGGAACAAACTTCAGTGGTCTGCAGTATAAAACAGTGCCTTTTTAGTTAGGCACTTGGTACATTGTACAGGCTGGTAACTTTGTTTTCCTTGCTTTTGCTGTGCAGGACTTTGGGACAGAATTCAGATAATGAAAGAGATTACGATCTGGAAAATGATGTGAACTTGGCTAAGTCTCTTCAGCAATATCTTAAATTTCTTGGTATTCTCTCCCAGTCTGCAGCTACAAATTTGTATCCAAGGAAGACGAATGACAAAGCTTCTGTCAAGGTAGTATTTTTAATATGTTTCCTACATTCTGTGATTTTGGCTTCCTTCTTTGCTGAATTCTCCTTATTTTTCAATTTTCCCTTCTGTCCTGAGACCAGACATTCTTTCTTACTGCCTTCTCCAGTTGATTATCATAACTGCACTAACCAAGTTCTCTCCAAATGAGTTGAGACAGCTTCAGCATTATAGATGACAGAGCTCTGCTAATCTGGAGCATTTTACCTTAATTAGGGACAGATTGCATGTGAGAGAGAAGGTGGAACGTGATAAAGGTGATCACATCTTCACTAGTTGATCCAAAACACTTCTTACAGCCTCTGAACTGCTCCTCTCCAGAAAGCTGATTGAACTACCCTGTGAATTCTTGCTGGTGTTTATGGTGCTTAAAGTACAATTAATATGATATTTGAGCAAATTTTGATAGTGGATCTGATTAATTGTGTCTCAACATTTCCTACTTCTTATTGATCATAAAGGAAACCTATTGCGACCAATTAAGATTCATATGTATACATTATAAATATACATATAGCTAGGTGGATTAATCATATCCATTAAATCCTGAGTATTGGCTATGTTAAAAAAACCAAAACATAAATGCCTACTTGAGAACTAAAACATTCTTTCCTAGAGAATATCTGTGTCATTCTAAGAAGGAGCTTGATAAATTTATAAAAAGGATTGGATGAAGATGTTGCATATGACAGGCTCTTATAGCCCTACATCTTTTGCTCAAAAAAGGTGCTTTTCCAAAGCAATCTATTATTTTAAAGAAAGAGGCTGTTATTACAGGGATCCTTTCCAAAAATTGGTATGTGCTATTTGCATTAACACAGTGTAAATACAACAACAGCAGCTGAAAGATATACTGAAGTTTTAGGAAAAAAATTCAGGTGAAGAAAATATACTGTCTAACTGCTAGGTTTTTTTGCTGGAACTAACTCAGAGACAGAACTACTGCAGTGTATCTGCAACAGCAACTCCTAACAACATCAGTTACATCAACTATTTAGTCATGGTATAACTGAAATGTTGCTATTCTTGTCGGAAGTCACAAGTTTCCAGTTTCACTGGCTGGCATATATAACAAATTATTTATGGCGTATGTCATTAGGTGTTCACCTGGGGTAAGAGAAACTTGAGCAAGATAGCTTTAGGGATGGATGAGTGACCACCTTCATGGTACTTTTCCTCCACTCTTTACTCATGGGCGCCGACTGCAGTGAGGATGCCCTGCTTTGAATCACTGGCTTTCAGAGACAAGAAAACTTGCTCAAGAAGTATTTCAGTGGGTCTGGTGCTGTCACGCAAGTTCATAAATAATCCATATGGCTGAGACCTTCTGTGGGGAAGCCTGCTGTGATAACACCACCCACCAACCTTATCGAGTGTTGTCATGGAGATGGGTAATCTGAAGCCTGGGGGAGTGGGATAGAGAAGAAAATCTGGAAATGAAGCATGTATAGGAGCAAACTGTACCTTCTGTTTACTAAGGAGCTTTTTAAAATAACAAACTATAATTTTAAATAAATAGGAAATTTGTCATAAAATTAGTACTCAGTAATGAATTTTAAATTATTCTGCAGATGTTTCCCTGTCCTCTGCAAATCAAATGCAACCGCTGTTCTTTAAATAGAAAGAAGAGGGACACTGTGTTTGTACCTTGATTCATTGGGTCATTAGTGGAGTCACATATAAACGAAAGAGAAACCAGGAGTTTTGCTATACCAGGAAGCAGAAAAATAAAGTAAGATTTAATTATTTGAAAAGAGTATAAGGAATGTAACTGCAGGATCTGCATTTGGTGTGGTCATACCACTTGAAATAGAAAATGGTTATCTTATGCACTTTGAACACATGCATCAACAAAATCTTGGTATCTTATTTTTTTATTGCATATATGGACAAATTATCAGTCATAATAGCAGCAAGATCTTATCTTTTTAACTTTCTTGCACTTTTCTGATTAAAAATATGTGTAAGACAGAGGTACTTTACCCTACTTAAACTTAGAATTGCAGCTTTTGAGCCTTTGCCCTTCTTAAAAATACTTTTCTTTCAAGTATGTATTTACCTCTGTCACTTCATTCTTGCTGTCGGGGAGTAGGAGATGTAACACTACTCTGGGTGCTTTGATACCTTACCTGCTATAAAGTATAGCTGGATCTTACAGAAATTTAGTGCTTCTAGGCAAACTTCCTGAGTGAATTCTGATTTGTTCCAAAACTGACATCAGAGGACTCTGGTCAAGAGTAAAAGAAAGGAAGAAAAAAGACAAAGAGAATTTAAAATATTTGTTATACTCCAGAAGTGTTATTTAGAATCTTAACTTAAATATTTTTTATCTAACTGTTTTACAAACTTTTGGTCTTTAGTTTTCCTACTGTCTTCCACATGTGTTAGCAAAATAAAACTGCAGAGCTTCAGCATTAGCAAATAGAGAGCAGGCATACAGTTATGCATAAAGTCGTAAAATAAGACACAGCAAAACCTAAAATTGGTGACTCTTTTCCTATTTCTGTTGTTCAAACAACTGTCAGCTTGAAGCTTGATACAACAGTGACAGAAATAACACTTTTAAACCTAAATCATGTGCTAGACCAAAATTCCTATGATGTCTACCATTTATTGCAAGAGCTTCTCTGAGCGATTTTTGAAGCACTTGAAGTTCATCACAAACTTTGATTTTTTTCTCAGTATTTAGACAGTATCTACGGCAGGCTATAATCTAGCCGGTTGATAATGACTCTGCCAGTGGATAAATAGCAGTAAATCAGAAGATTTGACGGGTCTGTTTCCTGAGGATTACAGTTGTAAAGAACATTTCACTTTCGTTCAGCTAAAAAGAGTTGTTCAGAAAATGGGCACTTGGTGGCATTTGTTACTTAAGCTTTAGCTAGTGGGCCTTTGGTTTTAGGTTTTTTTTTCTCCCACCTGGGCTTATTGAGGGTTTTACCAGCCACAAAATGCCACATTATCAGTAGCTGTGATTCTTTTCTACCAAACCTGGACTTGGTATGGAAAATATCATATAGCTAGGCACATACATATAATGAGAAAGCTTGGTTTATCTTATCTACTGAGGGATGAAATGCAGAGGCTTCAAATCATGTGTGAATTCCCCTGCTCTTCTCCCCTCCAGTTAGAGCAAACCTCTCTCATAGGAAAAAACCCCAAACCAAAACCCTGACAAAAACACTACACTGTTGACATTCCTACAGAAACTGAGAAGCAGAGTTTTGTGGAGTTTGAAGGGACAGCATGTAGCTGGTATTGTGAAAGCTAGTCAGCTGTAAGGAGAGCTTGCTTGCTTTGCTGTTGATGGCAGCCCCGCTGGTAAGCTCTGTGTGGGGCATGTGGGAAGCCCTGAGGAAATCTTAACCAAAGGAGGTGGAAAACCAAAAAATAGCTATGTCCAGGGCAACCATTACAACAAAGCAAAAAGAGTCAGCAAAATTATAAGTATGGAAACAAATACTCCTGTTGTCTACTTTTCACCAGCCGTTAGCTAAGGCAGTGAGGAGTGATCTTACATGACAGGTTTTTTTAAAAGTCCAAATGCCTGCAGTTGAATAGTTACAGGAGATTTCAATTATACTGCTTTCATCTGAGTGGGAATAATTTTAAGTCATCATAGAAAAAGATTTGAAATGTGATACAATGTACTTAAAAGTCTCAAAGTCAGAAAGAAAATTAAAATAACTCAGCTGAAACTGCTTGTTTATTCCTTGAACTAGCTATCATTTTTATCTATTCTTATGCCTTCCAGTAGCCTGACTTGTGAATTTTTTCAATGCCTTAAACTGGCATAAGTGCACTGCTCTGCTCTGGGGCTGGACGTTCCATGGGCTCCTCTTGGAAACCTTCTAGGCTGTAGGAATAAGGAATTTGACTGCTACACCTACGCTAGTGCTACATTTCTTGTTGCAGAGGGCCCTGGTTTATGGTTTAGGTCTTTAGGGCTAGAAAATGCATGTAATTGCTCTTATTCCCTCCCTCTCACTTGGCCTCTCTGGTCTTCAGACATGGGTCCTACCTGCTGCTAGGTCTTCCTCAAGCTGGTGTGCCATTCAGGCGCTAGCACATAGTGTAGGGAGGAAGGGAAAAATATATGAGTGTCATCAGGGAGCTTCATCCATTTTCTACTGTTTCTATTTCTTTGGTTTTTAATTACTTCCATAATTTTCAAGGTAGACTTTATGTATAAATATTGTGATTGCAGAAATCTCCAAGTCAGGTATTCTCATAAATTTTTAAAACAAAGAGTGTTGAAAAACCCAGAATCTTTACAGCAAAGAAGTTGATAATAAAGTTAAAATTCTTTGCAGAATCAAGAAGGGAAAAAGAAACAGATAAAGTGACTGGTTGGTGACACAGAGGCATGGCTGGTTGTTGGATCAGCAGTACAATGATGCAGAAAGGGGAGAAGGTGCAAATAAAAACTGTTGTGGTAGAGTCAGTTTTCTGAAATCTAGAAGAGTTCGAAGGTTAGACACACTTATATTTTAGTCCTCGGTACAAGAAGGAAACTTCCTCCTGTTTTCCCCTTTCCTGTTCAGAGAAGAGTACTCATAGCTTTGCTGGGTTGAAAATCAATTGTTTGGTCCTTTGCAATTAATCTCCTGAAAGAACTAGGATGTGTGATAATTATTAAAAAGGATTATTACTTATTTTAGAAAATCTGAGTGCACAAGTGCTCAAAGATGTACTCTGAACTTATCTGCAAATAATAATCGCTGTGATTAACTAGTAAGAAATTACGCAGTCATTGCTCATTTTAATCTGGAGCTTTAATTCAAAAAGCGAGACCCTTATTTATCTAACACTAATTAAAATACAGTACTGAATGAAGATCATCAGAAATTGATTTGATGTCTAACTGCTGAAAAGTCAAAACCTTTTGGCAATGTATACATTTAAACTCTGCTTATGTAAATGTAAAATTTAACACTTAATATATCTGGGATTATGTATAAGTAAGAAAAAAGTAATTCATCGTGTGCATAAACACTTTCATAAAAATATCAGGAATAATTGATAAAGGAGTGTCTCTCTGAAGCTACAGAATTGGCTCTTGGCAGATATATGTCTCTTGGCATATATCTACAACAGCCATTACAGTAATACCTGAACATCTCACAGGTGTTGATGTACTTAGTTACCTATTGCTGTTACAAAATAGGGAAGAACTAATACCCCTATTTCACAGACAGATTAGATAGCTTTTCTGAGGTTGTGCAATAAGTTTTTTAGTAGAGTGTAGACTAAAAGTTAAACCTCAAATCGCAGATAAGTATTTCATCTTTTGGATCATTCTCCCCTCCATGGCTCTTTTCAGTAAAATAGAAAAATTAAAATCCTCTTAAAAAAAAAAAAAAAGGGTTCCTCCCCTGAGAGGAAAAAAAGAAACCCCCAAACCCAACAAAAACTAAAACCCCATAAGCACTGAAGCAGAAAACATTTGACCAAATACAGATGTTTGTATTGATGCAAGTCAGCCTAAAATAATTTTATGATCACTGGAGAGAAAAAAAAGCATTTCCAAGTTGTGATCCATTCATTCTAATTTAAATATATAAAATAAGACGTGGTAAATTCTATCTTATTGGCCATCCTGCATGAATCTGCTGCAGATAGCAATTCTGTCTTGGAGAACTGGTACTTATACATTTGAAGATCTAACAGAATCATGGCTACAAAGCCTAATAAAATTACAGTCAGGTTGTTTGTGGTATAAATACAGAGCCTGGTGATCTAATGTGATTGATGATTTAATTTTTGAGCTTAATAATTAGGCAAGTGACGTTCTAGTGCCACTATCATACTCTTCAAGTTTTAGACCTAACACCTACCTTTACCTACAACCTATCAGTTTATGTGGTGACATAATTTCCACGTCTAACATAGAAATCATAATTTCCCTTGTCATACAGCTATCATGTGAAAAAATAATTATTTGTAGATTTGAAGATATAAGTGTTGTAGAATGATTTTATAAATGAAGTGTGACAGGCCTCGAGTTTTATTTAAAAGGCTAATTTGTTAATTTCTCATAATTTCCAGATGAAACATAGGTCGATAGTTTTGAAATCTCAAATACTGACCAGGACAATAGAATCATAGAATCATAGAATGGTTAGGGTTGGAAGGGACCTTCAAAGGTCATCTAGTCCAACCCCCCTGCAAGGAGCAGGGACATCCCTGACTAGATCAGGTTGCTCAGAGCCTCATCCAGCCTGGCCTTGAATGTTTCCAGTGATGGGGCCTCCACCACCTTTCTGGGCAACCTGTTCCAGTGTTCTATAACTCGCATCGTAAAAAAATTTTTCCTAATTTTTAATCTAAATCTACCCCCCTCTTTCTTGTAGCCCCCTTGAGGTACTGGAAGACCACTATCAGGTCTCCCCGGAGCCTCCTCTTCTCCAGGCTGAACAGCCCCAACTCTCTCAGCCTGTCCTCATAAGAGAGGTGCTCCAGCCCTCTTATCATCTTTGTGGCCCTCCTCTGGACCTTCTCCAACTGGTCCATGTCCTTCTTATGTTGGGGGCTCCAGAACTGGACACAGTACTCCAGGTGGGGTCTCACCAGGGCAGAGTAGAGGGGAAGAATCACCTCCCTCGACCTGCTGGCCATGCTCCTCTTGATGCAGCCCAGGATGCGGTTGGCCTTCTGGGCCGCAAGGGCGCATTGCCTGCTCATGTTAAGCTTCTCATCCACCAGCACTCCCAAGTCCTTCTCCTCAGGGCTGCTCTCAATCCATTCCCCGCCCAGCCTGTATTTGTGCCTGGGATTGCCATGACCCAGGTGCAGGACCTTGCACTTGGCCTGGTTGAACTTCATGAGGTTGGCACGGGCCCACCTCTCCAGCCTGTCAAGGTCCTTCTGGATGGCATCCCTCCCTTCCAGCGTGTCGACGGCACCACACAACTTGGTGTTGTCGGCGAACTTGCTGAGGGTTGCTTCTTTTTCAGATCCCTCCCCATTCCTTCAAAATCAACTATTTTTGCCAAATACCGTGCGTTTGGACTTTTTGTTTCTGTCATTTCTCCTGCAAGCTTGCTATTTGTTTTGCAAGTATTTATTCATTGAACTTCAGTACCGTGGGCTCAGTAAACAGAAGATGGTAGAGCTGGTACAAATTTAAAATGTATTCTATATTTATTTTTAGATCATACTTATAAAATGGGAGGGTAGAGTTCACAAAAATGTAAACTTATTTTATCTAACCTCTATGTGAGTGTGCTGGTGTATATATTTCAGGGTAGTGCAAAAACCAATTTTTTTTTATCAAGGGAAAAAAACCACCTTCCCTCAAGCAGTTGTCTAGCAAAAAGTTGATTACTTTCTGTGGGGTTGTAAAGCAATAGACATGGATCCTGCAGATCTCTATCCACTTGCATTTCTTTGGGTAAAAGTAGTCTCTAGATTCATATGTTAGAGTTAAAAATATATTGAATTGGTGTTAATGCTCAACTTTTGGCAGATTGAGATTTTCATGTTTCTATGTAAGTCATCTTTAGATAATGAGTTAGCTCAATATACCAGCATATGCCTACAGAAAATGTGTTTAAACATCATTCACTGAAACCTTAAGTAACAAACTGATTGACATATGAGCAAACTGTTTTGGGATAAGGGGTGCAGGTAAACCCGGGTGTATCTGTCAGCACTGATGGCCAAGCTGCACAATTTCTACCATTCACTGGGGGTTGAATGTCACTTTTTGGTTCCTATTAGTAATGTCAGGGAACTGCTGAACATGGTAGCCTGACCATGGTGAAGCTGCCTCAGCTCCATATCCTCACATCCAGCGGGCAGCCAGGTGGAGCCGGTACTGCCGACAGGCACCACAGGACTAATGGTCTGACTCCAGTTGTTGGCACTTGGACCACCATACACGCCCACATGCACACAGAATAGAGAGTTTCTCACCCAGCTGTTTACCACAGCTACTACCCAATCCACCTTGATCCCTCCCTCTCTGGTCCTTTCTTTAAACATCCCATAAAATGCCTTGTAAAATGACAAGATGCTCTTCTTGGCATCCCATAAGGAGTCCCACACCCCTGTAGGCAGTAGCCTCTTCAGTCTGCAGAGTGATGCATAAAGCTTCTCCTATTGACCCATCTGGTAGGTGGCACTCCTGGACATCACGGCTGGTGGCTCACTGTGATGTGGTGATGAGGAGCCAGGGCAGGGGCCCCTTGGCACTGATCCGGTTATTTGGGTTCATCCATGTGTCATTTTTCTCTGCTCCTTTGTGTGTGAAGACAAGCCAGGTTATCATGTAACCCAACGTGTAAAACTAACATTTCTTTTTATGATGAGCTAAGGATGAATGCCAAGGAAAGGCAACCCGGCACTCCTTCTACACCAAAGGAAATGCTTTACATACTTTGTTTTAACCTATAAGATGGAGATTTGTCAGAAACAGAGAGAACAACCAGCAGCTAGTTACGAAGACTAAAGCTAGCAAATTCCTCAGCAGTATAAGAAATAGCAACTAGTGATAAAAATTATTCATGAAGGAACATCTCTTCGAGAAGGTTGAAGGGTAGGCATGCGGCTAAGAGCATCCCACAGGAGACCAAGAATGGCTGGGAACATTTGAGACTGAAAAGTGAATTTCTTATACATGAAGGAAACCAATGTATTTATCCTCTCTCTTTTTTCTTTTGTTTTACAGGCTTGTTTTGTTTAAGATTGGTAGAATATACTGCTCACAATCAAATCTCTGTCAACTGAAATTACAGTACTGTAGATTATTGAATGGCGTACAGTCAGACCCCAGACAATCCTGTTACGCTGCAGTTTCACAAGCAGAATTAGGAAGCAAAGTCATCACTAGTTTTGATCAAAGGAGACTCTGAGGACCCCTTTTGCTTGATCAAGCTTTTGACACTTCAAACTACAGGGTGTTAATTAACAATCTTTGCCATCTTTATTTCTCTGATGTAGTTCTTAAATGCTTTCAAAGCCATTGTAATTCTCAGAAAGAAAATAGGAGATAGTTACAGAAAATTATTAGGGAAATAGCAGGTTAGATGAGATGACTGTAATGGTGCCTGTTTCTTAAGCCCATGTATCTGTTAAAGGACAATGGCCTGATGCTATCCCATTGCTACAGGAGTCACTGGTTTGGCTTCTTTACCAGTTTCTGGATTCTAAATTAATCTTCTAAGTTCTTGGTCTTTTATGTAGTGCTTTCTTGCATGCTATATATTATTATCTATAGTAACTGAGAAGGTCATTGCCAGTTGGCTGAAGAGGCTTTTGCTCCACTATTACTCAGAAAATTGAATTTTTTCATTGGCTTTTGCCTATTATTTTCAGACAAACCTAACACTGAATTTGGTGCAGAGTGTGTAACATCATGTCTACAGCATTGTCGTAGTTCAGCCCCGATCGGACCAGACTACGCAGTCTCTCTCTCACTCCCCCCACCTTCCGAGAGAACAGGGGGAGAAAATATAAGGAAAAACGACTCGAGGTTTGAGATAAGGACAGGGAGAAATCCTTAAAGTTACCGTCACGGGCAAAACAGACTCGACTTGGGGAAAACTATTCATTTATTACTACAAACAGCAGGATAATGAGACAGAGAACAAGATAACCTCCATCCACCCCTCCCTCTTCCCAAGCTTAACATTATCTCTACTACCTTCCCTCCCCGAGCGGCACAGGGGGAAAGAGGGAATGGGGGTTGCAGTCAGTTCATCATATGTTGTTTTACGCCGCTGCTTCATGGTCGGGGGAAGAACTCCTCACATTCCTCCCCTGCTCCATCGTGGGGTCCCTCCCACGGGCCACAGTCCTTTGTGGAACTGCTCCGGCGTGGGTCATCTCTTCCACGGGTGCAGTCTCTCCAGAACAGCTGTCCCAGCGGGCCCTCCACGGGCCACAGCTGCCTTCAGGCATCCACCTCCCCCGGTGCGGGGTCCTTCACGGGCTGCAGGTGGATCTCTGCCCCTCCGTGGACCTCCATGGGCTGCAGGGGGACAACCTGCTCCACCATGGTCGTCACCACGGGCTGCAGGGGAATCTTGGCCAGGAGCCGCATTACTCCTCCCCCTCCTTCTGAACTGACCTTGGTGTCTGCAGCCGTTCCTCACAACAGGCTGGTAGATGTCTCTCAGGATCTTTTTTACATCTCATTCACTTCTCATCTCCTCTCCACTTCTTGCAGCCGGGCTGGACCGAGTCGGGCCCAGTCGGCTGCCTGGCGAGAGGCCAGAGGGTGAGGCCTGCAAGGCCCATGAGGCCTGCGCCTCCCTCTCTGTGCCTCTGCCCCCGCTCAGCTTCTTCACATCTTCTCTTCTCTTTTTTTTTCTGTTTTCCCATTCTTAAATACGTTATCGCAGAGGCGTCATCACGAGACATTCTGCTACCAATCGGCTCGGCCTTGGCCAGCAGTGGGTCCGCCCTAGGCCTGGCCAAGTCCCCTGAACAAAGGAGAGCAACTTCTAGCAGTTTCCTACAGAAGCTACCACCTTAGGCCCCCCCTACTAAGCAAAACCACAACAAGCATACAGAAGCTTGTAAAGTGGAGATCTCGCCTTTCAGCTAGCTCGAAGGTAGCTGGAAGCCCGCTAAGATACCCTCCTGACAGTGCAGCACTGTATGGAAACAGCTACGTGCTGGCTGAAAGACTTTGTTAGTGTAGGGCTGTAAGTATTAGTGTAGGCAGCTGTAAGGACACAGCTGTACTGCTCACTCAACTCCATCCCAGGCACTTTTGCACTCTAATCCATTCCATGACACCAGTTTGGTCCTCAGGGTTCATTGCTGGTTGGATTTCTCTCAAAGTAAAGGTAGACTGAGGTGTACAGATTCACCTCCCGCACTCAGACCCAGCAATCAGGCAGTGCCACTTGTGCTCCTGTTTCAATGAGGGGTTTGCATGAGTACATGGTTTTCCCGTGTTTTCACAAGGCAAGTGTGTGTGGTTCGCAAACTATCTAGACTGCTTCTGGTACAAAAAGCTAAACTTCTTTCACTCCACACAGTGAGTTAAAGTATGAGATAATGTAATTTTTGGTAGCCTTTGGAAACTTATTTTATCCCACCATTGGTGAGGGAGAGCCTGGTTCCAGTGTTTGTTGTGTTTTACTTTTCCAGTTTTAGAGAGCATACTGCTGCTATCTCAAATAGGCACAGTGAAGTAAGTATTGTAGGTGGAATCATGGTCCAAGCAAATTCAGGTGGTAGCAAATACGAATTAATGTCTGCAAATGCATCAAACAGGAAATGCTAAATGAAACTGAGAGAGGGCGATTTCTTCTTTATGCATTCCTAAGGGATTTTTTGTTAGCTCTATATGCCATCAAGATTAAGCGAGTGTATCCTCAAGAAAGAAACTATTTTGTCATAAATTTAATTCCATTCTTTCTGCACTTGGGCGAAATTTTGAATTTATCTCCCCCTTAGTGGTTAAGTTGAACAGCATTTATCTGTGCCTTGGGTTGTATATGTCTAATCCTGCCCCCTTTTTTAATTCTTTTTTTTTTTTTTTTTTTTTTTAAGAAAAAGTGTAGTCCATAGACTATTGCGCATTACATCTGCAGGGTGTAATTTAATGTGCTCTTTTGTGAACTTTAATGCAGAAAATGTCAGTTACTTAAATACCTAAACCATACAAGACATTGCCCTAACAATTCCATCTTCAGAAAGGTTAGTGTGGGGGGGTTTCTGATAATGTGTGAATTATCGAGATAGCTTATTTGAAAGGTGGAGAAGAGGAAAATCTTGTGCAGATGGAGAAATATGATTTTTTTTAGGCTGAGTTTTTTAGCAATTCAGAGTACTTTTTAAAGATGCTGTATCAGTGATATAATCGAACAGTATCTTATCTATTAACAAAATATTCCTAATAGTAATAGGGACCTGTATTCTAACCCTATTCAGTATACACCAGTTATATAGTAACTAGAGTATGCTTTCTTAGTTCCGCACATTTCATTTAGTGTTTGTCTTTTTTTTTTTTCCTCCAATTACTGGCAGTACTTTATATAAAGCCATTTTAATCAATCTAGAAATCAATTTTCTTTTTCAATTTTTCCTTCTCCCTGTTCCCCTCTACTTCTCCATAATGTTAGCAGCTTCTCCAAAGACACCAACAGAAGAATTCAGAAATTATTCTTTTCACTGACCGTGGATTATGCCATTTAACTTTGGAGTAAGTTAAACTAGCAGTGTCCATTTTCAGGAAGTTAGATTGCAAAAACACTTCAAATAAGATTATCACAATGCCCTGCAATTGTTATTAATAACTTAAGGTGTAAATTGTCACTGGATTCTAAACCACATATAACGGATATTTTTCTCCTATCTTTTTCTGTAAAAAAATTATCTTTTTTTCATATGCCACTTAGCACAAGCCCATAGTCTAGGGTTGTGTTTATCTGTGCTGCAATTTTACTTGCTTTTCACCTTGCATATTTCAGTTGGCACATATATTTTTGGTGCTGTGGTTTTTTTTTAGATGGGGGGGCGAGGAAAAGGATTTTTTTCTCCTCCAAGTTCAGGATTGCCATGCCATACAGCTGTGAGATCTCCTTAATTAAGTCAGACTAAGCTACATCAGATGGGCTGGTATCTGAGCACACTGTGGAGACAGCTGAGCGGTTGGTGATGTACTTTATTTAGAACTTTTAATATTTCGTCCCTTACTACCCGAAGTGTGATCTGTCAAGCTGCTGAGAGGCTGCCTGTTTTTGACAGAGGTGCAGCTCTGAGCCCAGGACTGGCACTTACTTATGTCCAATTTGTGTACAATTACTTAGTGGTTTTGCTGTGTTGTCTTTCTTGATGTGTTTGTTACCTGCAAGAGTAGGGAATTGCAGATGTGTTAGTGTTAAGGTGTACTTTGACTTGTTAAATAGCTCATAAAAAACCAGCCTACATCTCCTGACCCTAATCTCTCACAAGTGGCTTGAGAGTGTCTAGCAGTTTTACTCCCCCTAAGACTTGTTTTATTAGTAAAGCTTTAGACGCAAAAGAGGCAGGTGGATGTAGAACAGCGATCCAACAGAACTGACTTAATGTCTTTCCATGACTGAAGAGGGAATGTTCTCTGCCCCCTGCCATGTTCCTCTCTTCCCCAGCTCCCTGTTGTTCCTCCCCTAGTCCCCAGAAGGTCCTCCAAAAAGGTGGCAAGGTCGGGAGTACAGGGGTGGGAAAGGGAGATGGCAGTGTATGTGAATTCTCTGCAAACTACTTGGTGTGTCTGGGCCTGCTTTGTGTCATCCTCTGCAGTTCCTTCTAGGGAGTGAGTGTCCTCTCCACTTCTTGCAGCCAGGCTGGGCCGAGTCAGACCCAGGCGGCCGCTTGGCGGGAGGCCAGAGCGTGAGGCCTGCAAGGCCCACAAGGCTGGCGCCTCCTCCTCTCTGCCCCTGCTCAGCTTCTGCACATCTTCTCTTTTTTTTTTTTTTTTTCTGTTTTCTCTTTCTTAAATACATTATTGCAGAGGCCTTATCAGGGAACATTCTGCTACCAATTGGCTTGGCCCTGGCCAGAACAGGTCTGCCCTAGGCCCAGTCAAATGCATTGGACAAAAATGGGAAACGTTCTAGCAGCTTCTTACAGAAGCTGTCCCCTCACTAAACAAAACCAGAACAATCATTAAAGACTTAATTACCCTATGCAAAGACCCGTTGAAATTGGGAGGTAAATGCATACGACTAGTGGTGTTTCACATCTAGGATTTGCTATTAAGTATGTAAACAGTGTTCAGCTTGTATTTTGACAACTGGCTTCCTTCTTGGTGTTGAGCAGAGCAGTGCATACCCTGCAGCTGGTGCACTGAACCAGAGCTACATTGCTGTGGTTTGATACAGTTCCCAGGGGACATTAAAATATTTCATACACAAAGCTGCTTGATCTCTAGCTCTATATTCTTTGACACCGTCTTACTCTAGCCCAATTTCTTCGCATTAACAAAACACATTGCTATGTTAAAGACCATTTGCAGAAGTCACCTTGCGTTGTTGGATCACAAGCCAAAGAAGCCAAAGTGCCTTTTTTTTTTCTGTAATAAAGTTGTATAAGCCATAAATCTACAAATCATTATAGGGAATCATGGCTTGAAACTCTTCAATCATTTCTCAGGGGGACGATAACGCTCTTGGAAAGCAAGAGTTGTGAATATATATTATAAAATCAACTGACCGTTATCAGAAGAAATAAAATTGTTCAGATGAGAGCAAAATTATTGTCCATAAATAAAGAACTAGATAAAATCCACAAGTTTTTGTTCATCTCTGGAGTAGCTTGTCACCCTTACTTATTTTGCCTTTACAAAGTCCATTAGGAAATATATAAATAATGATTTTTCTGGCCAAATTATACTGATTACTCTCCTCTGAGGTGTACAGTCTCTGCACTCTGGATGTATTTTGCAGCTCTTTATGTCCTAAACCATTCTGCTGTCAGTGCACAGGGACAGCAGTGATCCACTATAATTCATAGCGGTGAGAGCTGAAATAATCCCTGTCCTAAGTTTCCCACATCATTGTAATGTAAGTTTGTATGACTGTTGAACCAAGAAACCACAGCTGAGAAGCAGGACCCGTTCTTCAGCAAAGTTTCCTGAAGGAATTATAAACAAGGATTCTAATTGGAATAATTCTGGATATAAGCAAATATCAGTTCAAATTTGTATTTATCTGGAAATGAGGGAAAAGGCCTTTTTGAAAGATTTGGGAGGGCGGAACTGGTTTCTAAAAACCAAAAAATCCTGCCTTCAGGTTGTGGTCATAACAAAAAAAAAGTGTCTACGATTAAATTATAGTAAATTTAATACTAATTAATGAGGTGAGGTTTTTCAATGTGCTGGATAGAACGTTAGGGTACTTAAGAGGAGTTTTTAATTTTTCCTCAAAACTAAATTTCATCCCCAAAAAAATCAATGAAATATTGCAATGCTAGATTCCCAATTGATGCATCCTTGAAAATCTGAAACTAAAAATAGAAAAACCTAATGGCAGCCCAAATTTTCCACTTTTTTCCCCAGTAGTTTTTGAATGAAAACATACTTTTAGCATTATTTAAACATTTTATACATTCTTGTTTGATTTACCGAGTTGTTTTATGTAAAAACAATCAAGCAATTCAAAACCAGTTTATTGACTGTTTGTGGATTTCTTTATACAGTCAAAGGACATGTTAATTAGAGATTTAATTTAGTGAAAAAATCAAAGATTCATTAAATATTTGGTTTTTTAAATTTTAAAAAGTATTTTATATATACAAAAGAATTGTTGCATTTTCTCAGTTTTCTTTAAAAAGGACATTTTTGTTTTGACTTGCCAGTTTTTGCTAAGTACCCTAAAAAAAAGGTTGTTCTTAGAAATCTAGTAAAAAAGAAGGAAAGTGGCTTTAATAAATTTTCTTCATTCAACTGAATACAAATAGTGCATACATAGTTAACGTCAAGTTTGAATTTTATTGTTTTTTCTCTAATCTCTTTCTTCTTTTTTTAATAATTAATAAATTCACAAAATTTGTACTAAAATGATAGTGCCTCTTTAAAGCAAACTTGCCAGTTTGAGGTTTGCAGTCTACCTGTGCGTTACAGATTCTGATTATTGTTTTCCTCATTGGTAAAACGCTAAGGGTTTTGACTGTGATTCCTGCATAACAAAAATTACAAAGCAGTTATTTTTTCCACCTTCTACTCTCTCTAGAGCTACATCTATAATGATCCTCTCAGGTACTACATGATGCAGAAACCCAAAGAAAGAGCATCTCCTTTGGTCCATGCATCAACATCCCATCAACAGCACACTGAAAATCTCCGTGGGAGGACCTTCAGCCAGCCTAAGCCAGATAAGTCCTCACCGGAGCCAGAAATGGAGCTTGACCAAAAAACTCTGATGGCTGCCCTGCATACATATATCACTCAGAACTTGTCAGCTCAAGGCAATGATAAAAGCTCTCACAGCAGGACTAAAGGGTCTCAGATTTATGCTGATAGATTCTACTCTTCGCAAGTCAGTCCTTTTGATGGAACTTTTGCCAAAGGAAAAGCAGAAGATTTTAAAATTAAGAAGCTGTTCCAGCCAAGACCTGCATCTGGAGTGCTGGGGCCAACCCCTGAGATGCTGAATCATCAGTCGTCTTCCCAGGATGATCCAAAGGACCCTCTGAGTGTAATGGATGGTAAAGTTGATATTTACTTATTTTAACTTCTCTGAAGTTTCCCTCAAGGTCACTGAGCATTTTTGAGAAAAAAAAAATTTTAAAAATAGACATTTTGATATATCTCCTACTATTGACATATTTATATCTACCATAATATTCACAATAATAATGTTCATCACTCTAACTACTCTTTCCCTGCAAACATCTGCCCACATTCTTCAACCTACCTTCCATATGCATGCAGAAATATATGGCATACGGTAAGATGTAGCATTTATATAACTTGTTATATTTTCAAAGCATTTTACAAACAACACATAATTATGGGTATATCTTTGCTGTCAAATCTGTTTTTATGCATGCATCCCACGCTATATGTAGGCAATATAGAAATCCCTGGTTTTGTTCCATTTATCTGTATTTAACTAGAAATTCAAAGACCATGCGTAAAAATCAAAGTTAGACATGGAAATTAACACTGAGATAAATTCTGGTGCAAAACACAGAGAGAGGAGGAGTCCATCAGTTATGTGACTAGGTGGACACAGAGTCCGTACAGTGGACATAACAAGGTGGGGTTACAGCTACTTTTTGCTGGACATTCTATAAAAAATCAACCCATTTGCTGGATTTTCATCTTCGTTTACTAATGCTACTTACCTATGACCAGATCTTGATTTCTTTTGCGTGTGATAGTTTGACAAATATTTAAATGAAGATAGAGTGGGATACTGTGATACATTTTAAGCGCTGCTTTGTAAGACAAGATGGGTCTTCACATCATGACTAGGGATCAGGTAGAGTTTAGAAAATAATTACCTTTGTTGTTTCTCCAAACTAATCTAAATATTGATGTGATTCCAGTGGTTCAGAAAGCCTGAAAAATAAAAAAATTGATCCTCAGCTATTGCCAAGTGGTTACATCTGTTACGCTGTTGTCACCACTGTCCCAATGGATTTTGGTGATATGTAAGAGGGTTCCTTTGAATCCCTTCTGTAGGTATTATCGTCCATAAAGTTTAATGTTCTTTGATTTGGTTTGGTTTTTTTTGTTTGTTTGTTTGTTTGTTTTTTAAGTAGAACACACAGAAATGTCAAAGTTGTAGCAGAGGAAAGATAATGCTTGCAATCTAAAGGATGCTCAGAAGTGAAAGCATTCTTGGTATGGTGCCCAGAGATGATAAGTTTCAGGGAACAAACTACAGTGTAAAATCAAATCCAGGTGGCACTGCAAGCCTCTTGCACAGGTTAGACAATTTTGTTGCTAGACTCAAAACAAACTAGGCACACGCTGCTTTCATTATCCTCCAGCTGTTCCACTTCACCTTTCCTGGTAGGAGCCAACCAGGAAAAAAACGCTTAACACTTAGAGGGAATAACATGTTTCACAATTCATTGGGTTGTACTGCTTTGACTTCACATCCATAATGTGCCCTGTAGGAACTTCTTCCATTGCATTAGCTTTTAAATATTGCATAGGCATAAAATCATGAATTGTTTGAGTAGGAAATAATATGGTTTGTTTAGTATTTTTGAGATACTTAATAGTCTCATAAAGAAGCGGTGTGGACAGACCCCAGCATATTCGTTTTTTGCTGTCCGTTGGAGTGATGATGGTTTGGATTCAGATTTGCCAGGCTGACCATGCCATCTCTTTCTGCTTTTAACCTTTCTTCAAGCTCTCCGGTGCTTTGGGATTTTCATACACTTGCAGGTTTCTCTCTTGCACTTTCTAAATCCCAGAAGTGTTCAAAAACTGGAAAGCATGAGGTGCAGCTGCATGAGCTCAGTTCTTTGCTGCATCTGATGCAGGATTAGACAAAGGAACTTGACTGGGAGAACAATCCAGAAGGTAGCGAGCAGATTAGCACTGAGAATTGCTGCAAAACAGTGGCAGGTAAATTAGCTAACAAGGCACCCTGAGGGAGGAATACAAGAGAAGGAAATGTGGAGCTATTTTTCCATCAGATTTGGAGACTGTTACCTCTAGGAGTAGCATGATGTGTGTGGGTACTGCCTTTGTAGTCACTGTGCAACAGTAGAATTGTTAATTTGTCTTCTGCAGCAGCCGTATTTAGAATTTGGCTCAGTATTCAGTGATTTGTTCTAGTCTACTAATTTTTTTTGGTGTATTAAATATTACAGAATATATCACTCCATTGCTTTTGAGAGGTCACAAAATTAGTAGTTCAGATGTCTTTTTTTCAAAAACCAACAAACTTCCATGTTTATAGAGCAAAGATATTTTCGTACATCATTTGTCTTGCAAAGCTGAGGTCACCAATTTGTATGGCACTCTGCTGCTGAGGATAGCTGAGATGGGTGATGGAGTAGAAGAAGACAGATCACCATGTGGGACTGCTAGCGAAGTTATTACCACCATACCATTCAGTTGTCAGACAAGCTGACTTTGACAGTTGTGTCAATGGAGTATGCAGCATGATTTGTATGCTGTACAATAAAAAGCTGTTTTCCCTTGCTAAGGTGCTATTGTTACATACTAGGGGAATTCTAGTGGTGAAATTGATATTAAAAAATATGTCTTCTAACATATATATGCCTTTACTATTATCATGATTCCAAGGCAACTATGAAAGGCAACTTGCCGCCTTCAGTTTGGAAGCTGGAGCTAAGTGAGAAATCAGGTTTGCAGTACAAGCCCTGCGAAACGTGGCTGAGCGTTGCTGATTCTACTTAGAATCAGTGGGAGAGTGTAAAGGCTGTGCACAGGTACAGTGTGTTTGAGTACATGTGCTGCTTAAGTGATGTACCATTGCAGTATCCATCTGCTTTTTGGTCTTTCTCCAATAATATTTTCTGATTTTAATAAATTCATAATAATTTGTTTAAATTATCCAAAGGTGTGTGTAAATAGATGCACTGCTATTTATTTGTGTATCAGCCTTATCCAATAATATGCAAATGATATAAAAACATGAACAAGTGCCATCATAAGAAGTGGAAACATCCATATTTACCATGGGCATATATTAACATCATATCAGTAACCTCATGAAGTTAGCAAGACCCTTTATGCCGTTCCCTTTGCTGGAACTTGCTTGAAACATCTCCCTATGCATTTTGCTAGAAACTTCATAGTATTACTAGCCACTCCTTTGAAGTATTTTAAGAATCTTGGTCCCATGTTCAAAAAGCAGATAAACTTTCAGGACTTTGAGTAACATTAGCACTGAGTAAACTTGAGAATCTGAGAGTCTAAATTTTGAAAAAATAATCCTATGCGTAGTATTTTCCCCTTTGCACACCTACTTTTTAATGCACCTTTGTGTAAGCCTGGAAGCTGACAGCATGATCCCAAAGTCTTGTTTACAGATGATGATGAACATGTCCAACCACAGGGCTTAACAGGGAGAATATTAATATAAGAAAAAAGGTTGGATGTTGCCTTCAAACTCCTTATGTATAAATTCATATATTCAACAGAGATTTAAAAGCAGTCCGTATCTTCCTCTTCTTATACAGTACTACTTATGTGAAAGAGTTTTCTTGCTTGCACGCACATGTGTATGTATGCTTAATTCCTGATCAGTGTGAATAAGCAGAATAGAAGCATGACTGAAAATGCTTTTGGTATGCTAGAGTAAGCCCTGCGTTTGGTGCCTCCTACTCCAAGGGACATTAGCTGAGTTTTGCAGAGCTATATAGAACTCTACTGAAGGATATATGCAGTCAGAAAAGTACCTTCTCTGAAGAGCTGTTATGTTACATCTTCTAACTCATCTTAAATATCCATTGTCCTTGAATTTCCTCATCTTCAAAGCTTTTTTTCACATCAAGATTGTTTTTGTTTGGTTTTTTTTCAATTTTTTTTTTTGTTGTTGGGTTTTTGGTGTTTTTTTTTTTCCCTCCCAAAAATGTAGGTCCATTTGCTTTTCCTGTCCTCGAATGTCATCTTAACATTTCTTTCCTCAATCTGATTGATAAAACATTCATAGCTGATGAACTAAAATAGTGAAGCTCACTTTTGACAACATATATATTTTCCAAGAGAAATCAATACAATTTAGAAGGTTTCTCCGTTACATATTCATGTGTGTAGTGGGCATATATCCATATTCACTTCAAATTTCAGAGGAGCCTTTTGATTGAAAGACAATTTTCTTTTATTTTTTTTTTCCAGAACTTTATATAGGTATTTACCTTACAAAAAGCAAGTCACCAAAGAAACCTGATCTCTAATAAACAGTGGTGTTGTTTGCACTTAGTGCAGCTAAAAAAAAAAAAGAGTTAAGCTACCTAAACACTTGTCTTCAGTGTTTTCAGCTGATTTAGACTAGGAAACAATGCTCTCATAAAGAAAAAGTGACAATTCTATAACCCTCCCTCTAGGACAACTTGCTGGGTTGTAGTGGCATACATCCCCCAGTGCCTGACATCAATTCACCTTGTCATAAACTCTAACATCCATTTATAATACTCTGTTTTCTGTAAAGGTGGCAGCATGAATGTGTATGCATTTTTTTGGAAAACAGACATTCTCCATGAAGGAAAAGATATCTTTTAGGAAAAATTAAAGATATGGATACAAGCACTTCATGAATGCAGCTAAATCTTGTGCTCATATTCTTTTGTGTTCCAGAGACACTTATTAAAGATGTATTGAAGGACCTAGAGAAACACCAGGTGAATGTGGAGAATCTCAGCTCAACAGAACTAGATGAGATTGCTGATACTATCGCCAATGCAATTCAAACAGTTGGCATTAAGGCAGAAACAGAAAAGGGTGCTGGAAAAACTAGTGAAGACAAAACAGAAGCACAAACAAAGAAAGGAGATGCTCAAGGAAGGGCAGAAATTCAGACTGGATTAATGGAAAACACTGTTAACATACCAGGTATTAATTCTAAGAATTAAGTACAGCAAAAGATAACTACCCTAATTTTCCTGTATTATTTCACAATAGTGCTAGACATTTAAAAATCAGTTTTAAACAGGATAGGAGGGAAAGTTTCTGCATTTTTCCCTGAAGGCAGTAGACTTTTAGCTTTTTTGTTTTCCTTTTGCAGCTGATACATTTATCAAAAATGCATCTGTTTGTGAACTCTTGGCCTTCAAGATTCACAAACAAGACAAACCTACACACCTAATTATATTGAAATACAAATTGCTTTATGCTATGTGGTCTGAATTCCCTTTCTTGAAAATTAGATGTTTAAGCAAAATTATAATGAAAAATTATTATATTCCAAGATTGTGTTTTGAAATATGTGGGGGGAAAAACATGTTTTACGGATAATAATTCCTTAATATACCAGAATTGCTTGCAGAAGAAAGTCTTAGACAGATACGGGTAGAAAGCTACTCATTCCCTTTCCTGCTTAGGGAAATAAAAGTTATTATGGTTATTTTCTTCTATCTGGACACATATTTTCCTGATGATGCAGATTGAGAAGCTACAGTAATTGTCATTAATGAGTCAATACCACGGTGGGACATAAGTTATCACTTACCCATTCTGTATTTTAGGAATGCTATGATATCTAGGATACCAAAAATATGTAAGTGACAAACAATGATTTTAACTTACTGTGGTTTTTCGTGGTGATATGTTGAGATCCTCTAGTTAGTGATATTCTGGTTATTTTAATTGCCAATTCTTTGTGTAGTTTAAAATGAGCAGACTTGAGGGCTTCTCCTAAGTCGTGCTGGGAGAGATGAATAAGATTCAGTTCATAAACCAAAAAGCCTGCGTTATTTGACTGAGGTTAATTATGTGACTGCATATCATCACTGTAGTTAAACTGTAACAGGTTTTTTTTCTAGATGATATCTAGAGAAGTATTTTTCTTCCACCACAATGTATATGATGGATGTACACGTTTCCTTTTTCTTTAATGTAAATGTCCATTCAACCAGCTAAAATGGCTTTATTGTTTTTTTTTCATAGATATTGATAAACTGATATGAAGATTGGACACTTAATTAGCAAAATAACACTATTACATTGGCTCTTAAAGTACTCTGTCTATTGATCTGGCATTAATTTGCTGTCGAAGTGGGATTAGAATAACAATACTGAATTATACAGTGCTCTTTACTCTGCCCTTTCAGCTTTGGTGTCTTAGTGTTTAAATTGCATGAAAAGGCCTCCACTACAAAGCAGTCTGCAACTGGTGTTTGTTTCATATATGGTATTTTCCCTTCATAACTATGTATATGTATGTTTTATATCTTACAGACAATGGAGTGCGTGAAGCCAGTGCCAAAACTAATAAAGAGGTAGAGTACCAGTATTTTAACAGAACAAGTATTCCATTTCACAATATCAGGTTTATATGCAGTGAAGGTCAAAACCACACTTCTGAAACATAAGAGGTTTTTTGTGTCTTGTGTTGATGTAATTGAATATCACAGTGTAGGCATGGTGTTGTTGATGCATTGAAATATTAAATGAATAATTATTTAAAACTTAAGCAAAATGAGTGTTGCTGTTCAAAAAAACCCACAAAATTAAGTCCTGTTGTGCCTCTCTCTCAGTTGTGAACAGACAGAATTCATTACCAATCACAAAGTTCAGACAAATTCAGACGTTCCCTCTGGTTAGTAGATTTTGAGTATTGCAATGTTCTGTTGAAAACACCTGTCCTTTGGCTCTCATTTCTGGGGAACGTAAACATCCTTGCTCAGATAGTCTCTCTGGTTTTCAGAAACAGATGACTAAACATATTCCCTCTGATAGCACGTGTTTGTGGGAGGGTTCAAAAGTCCCTCTCTCATAGAATCTGTCATTCTTTAATATTAATTCTTCCAAATTGCTGAATATCAGAGATATATCAAAAGCTCTAGACATTGCATCTCGTACCCTGGATGGTAACATCAAATTTGGGATTGTAACCTGAATTGTTTTTACAACTTTCCTTATGAGCTTTGAATCATATCCTATAAACTTACGTCCTATATTCATCCATTTTTGAAGTATATTCATCTTTCTTTTTCTGGGTTGCATGGAGCAGAAAAATCTCAAATAAATATTTTTTAAAATTAGCGTGAAATTTCTCCTGTTATATACTCTATCAAAAGGTAACACTGCAAGGCTCATAAATGGGCAAAAAACTGTTGCGTTCACAGTAAAATCTCTTTAGTAGCTGCCCTTCTACCAAGCAAGGAGAACACACAAGTGGACAATGTGACAGGAGTTTTAACCACCCACATGAAATTCTTCAAGGAATGAGGCACAGCATTCACACTAGACTTAGAGAGGATCCCATGTGTAGATTTCTTAGTGACAGTTTGAATAGAGGCTGTGACAGTTTGAATAGAGGATGTGACATAAAGCACAAAGTGCCCATTAGCCCTCGTTGCCTCCGAAATGCTTGGCTGTAATAAACTTCCATAATGGAACCAGATAATGAATTGTTCCAGGCATGTGTTTTTACTTTGCTCATTTGCTTATTGTTTTGATTTATTAGACAGATGACTTCTGTGATCATATATTTAGCTCAGTGGATCACTCACAAACAGTTTGTCACAATTTCTAGTGTGAAAAAAGTAAAATATAATTTGTCACATAATATCTGTTCTCTTTCCTGTGTTATGCCTTGTGAGACCCAAGTGGTATGCATGTTTCCAGTTTTAAAACTTAAGCATATTGATGCATATTTTTATTATTTCTCCTTTTCATTGACTTATTTGATAGTGAAGTTTTCTTCTCATGAATACTTAAACACACAGACGCGGGAAAGTGAACACTGAAAATGCCATCAGCATTTTCTTCTAGCTGTTCAAAACAGAGAAAAGTCTGCCTAGATTATGTGATATTAAAAGAGGAAACTAACTGTTAACCATAGAATTTTGTCACCCTTATTAAAACATCAAAAAATACAGTGGCATAATTTAACGTTCTTTTATTATTACTGGATAAACATTATCTTCTTACATAGTCTTGCAGAATATAGAAACTAAGAAAATGACCGTATGGCATTTATATGAATAGACTGTACTGTATCAGTAAAAGTTTGAAAGATTATATCCACGTTTGGCTCAGTGTAACATTCCTTTATTTATTTTTAAAAATAACTATATTCTTTTAATACAGGAGAACACTGCAAAACTAGTTAACTTCTTGAATGAGAATGCCTTACCTGAAAATATACCTAAAGACCTTATACCTGAAGAATCTACTAAGACAGAAACGAAGAAATCTGAAGACGTTGACTCTTCTTCAGAAGAAGAAATGAATGCTGGTGTAGAAAATGTAAAAAGTGAGACTTTCTCAAGGGAACTGACAGCTGCGAAGAACAGTGAATCTGACTCCAAAGACCAGAGTGAGACCCACTACTGGATTAAGAACGCTTTAATGCAGGATGGAAACTCCTATAAGGAGCCTCAGAAAAATATGAGGCAAGGCTTAGAACTTGAAGTGAAGTCTTCCGAGGAGAAAGAATACGGCTATATTGTGACAGTGAAAGAGTGAGTATAATAGCCAACTTGAATGGCATTTTTAACAGGAGAAAAGATAAAGTCATTGCATCTAATGAAATATGAATGTACCAGAGGAAAATGCCACAGGCCTGATTTCTAATACATCTGAAACTGTTTGGAACCTGTTCAGTACTTTGATGGAAATACAAGAAAACAGTTCCATTTTCTTACAGTTGCCTTTCCTCCAAGGCGGAAGATATTTAGTTTGTAGGTCTTTTGCTTAGACCTCTATCTTCTCATGTTCCGGTGACCTTCCAATATGTCAGGAAGTGTGCTTATCGTTAGGATGTAGGCTTTAAATATTTGACTTGAAAGTAGCCTAAATATCAATGCCTGAGTCATTCTTTGAAAAAATGACACATAATAATAAAGCACAATATTTTCTCTATAGTTTCATTTTGATCTGAAAATAACACATATAGGAATCCAAATATCACATATGCAACTAGTTTAGAAAGAAAGACCTAATGATTTCAGGTCATGTCACTAATGAACTTGACATTTAATACTATACTTTCAAAAGACAGCTTTTTTTTCTCTCTCTAGTGATACACAGTTTATTATAGGTCTGTTTGAGAGTTTAGAGCGATGTGGGCACTTTTACATCCTCTTCCCCCCATGAGAACAATGTTATATTTGGTTAATAATCCCGACTCATTTTCTGTGAGAAATTAGGGTTTTCTAGTTTGGGCTTACCAGCACTATAGAGAAACTGAGACAGAAACTTCTGTAGCATGGATTGATTCTTTTGATTATCTCGAACTTAGCAATGGGATCAAAGGCAATAGGTTTGTGAATAATTATTGTTTTAACACATTGTATTGCTTTGAAATGCATGTGACTGGGTATCAGAGGGCAGCTGCTTATATGTCTTCTCCTAAGGGCTACACTTAAGAAAGATGGGATCGTGGAGGAAGGATGCCATTTAGAGGAAGAGATTTTGTACTGTGCATGGAAGGACAGGCAGAAGAGATGAGAGTGAAAGCTGAGGCTTGGCAGCCAGCGGACATCAGAGGCAGACAGAGACAGATAGAGACTTCTCAAAAAGTAGGGAATGAACACGCACTCCTCAGAGATAATGGAAGGAATATATTTCATAAGGTCTCAGAGGTTACCTTGCAGAGTTTTATTTTTACCATTTTAGTGTTAAATTTTATTCACTTTCCAAAGAAACCCAGCTCTAGTATTTAGAAAAGACCTTTTGGGAGTTTTGGAGTACTTGCTTTAAGGAAAGTCCCAAATAATTTGAGGTACTTATACTTTTGTTAAATTGTCTGTATGTCAATAACTACTGTTAATAATTATTCAATGACCAAGTGCTTTGAATTTAGTTAACCAGTTTTAAACTGCTTTTGCAATTACACTTTTCAGTTGTTTCCCTGTAACGTTCATTTTCATTGACCGATTCCTGTAGCAGGCTCACTTTCCTGATGAACCTGCTCCAGAAGAAAGCAAGAGTATTACAGAGTATTTTTACACTTTTTTTTGTCTAGGTCATACCTTAGTCCTTCAGGTAGGTTGTATTTCTGTTTACTTTTTGCCAGTAGGTCACTCAGGAGTCTCCTGTGTTTTTGAAAACAGTCTACCGGAAGTTGATGGGAGACCATAGTTTAACCACACCTCTTGGTTCCTGCCTGTGAATGCTATGTGAAGCAGTAGAAGCTAACTTTCCCCACCTCAGTGTACTTCCTCCAGGCCTTTTAACTCACATCAGTCTGGAAAGCGCCTTTATATCTGACAATATCTTAATGACACCATCTCCCTTGACCATCCAGACTTATTTGGCTCATAAATTCTCTAAAAGCTTAAAGCTTTCAGAGTTCTATGTAATGGGAGACATTCTGACTTTCAGTCTTCACAGCATGTACATTCTTCACTGTGTTGTCTTAACTGATTTTCTTTCTAGCTAGTCCCCCAGTGATGGATTTGCCCCAAATTATGACTTTCATTATTCAAGGAAACTTGCTGAAGAGGGTCATTAGTCCAAAGGTTCTTGATCCTAGAGGACTCTATATACACAAATAGAATTTAGCATAGATTTGTTCAACTTCCTCACCATTTTTAATACGAGAAAGACAAAAAGTACTTTTCTTATATGCTAGATTCTTACAATTTTAGTAAATTTTGGGCAAGATGCTTTTAGATAATTATGGGGAGAGACTGTTCAGTAGGGCCTGTTGTGATAGGACCAGGGGTAATGGTTTTAAAATAGAGGGAGGTAGATTTAGATTAGATATTGGGAAAAAAAATTTTTACAATGAGGGTTGTAGAGCACTGGCACAGGTTGCCCAGAGAGGTGGTGGATGCCCCATCCCTGGAAACGTTCAAGGCCAGATTGGACGGGACTCTGAGCAACCTGCTGTAGTCAGGGATGTCCCTGCTCCTTGCAGGGGGGTTGAACTAGGTGACCTTTGAAGGCCCCTTCCAACCCTAACCATTCTATGATTCTGTGATTCTATGATTAGTATGTTGTTAAAAATGCACAAAAATTATGATAAAAAATTTGCAGTGAGTTAGATGAAGCTAGTTCAAATTGTTTGAATTTAAAAAGACAAGTTTATCAAAACAATTTAGTTTTTAATGGTAAGCAACTCATTACACAAAGCACGTACTATCTGTATTCAGAAAACTTAACTGATAACTCCTCACTACATTCATAGCACTTTGAGTACAACTAGATGTCCTCTTCTCCAAGGTCACTGTAGAGAAAAAGGGAATAAGCTTTCATGCTTTTTTTTTTTTCAGTTCCTAATGTAGAATGAGTTAACAATTAAAGAAAATTAGCTGATTGAGTTGAACTAAAAAAAGAAGTTTGTTTTGTACCAGGATTATGTTACATTCAATCTGCAGCAAACAGACTTTGGTTCAGGGGTTTTAGCCAGTGACATGTAAGTCTTCACTGATTTGACCATCTTCAGTATTTCAAGCCCAAAATATACCAGTTTAATTTTTGTTGTTTTTGTTGATCATGTTTATCTTGAATAGACCTATCCAAAATGTAAGAGTAAAATGAAACCCCCATACTTTGCAAAAAAAAATTTACACATTCTGGAATTTATAAGAGTAACAAAATCTGTTCAGGAAATTCCACATGCTGAAAATGGACTTGTCCACTCTGCAGAAACAGTGAAATACCTTCTACAGCAGTTGAGGGATCTGTTACATCCTAGTATTTCCCACAACCGTTTTTTTAGTACATAAAGTGGCCTTAGAGAGCAATTGGATCAGTGTAGCCGAGAGTTTCAGTAAGGACTTGTTTTCGTGAAGGTTGCTGTAATTGTATTTTTTCTTGAGGTAGAAAGAGGATGGAGAAAGGGATGTTTGTTGACTATCACTGACAGAAGAGAAATTTTAATGTCCATTTAAGGACCATTTCTTTAGTAAGCTTCCTATATCATTATGTTTTTGTACTGAAAATCTTACTGACTGTTTGCAGCAAATAAATAGTATTAATAAGCGGCTTGGATGGATGCTACACATTTATATATGACTGTACATGCATATTATAGTCATACAGTGAAGTAAAGGGGCTGGAACTATTCCTTGTGAGATCTTTAATCTATGTCAGTTTAAAATCACTTCTGTTTGAGAGGTGATTGTAGTTTGTAAGTGTTCAGGAAATTTATTTCACAACTCATCTTTGATATATTGTATTTAGATCTTCAGGGGTTTTTTAAATTCTCTATTTTAAATAGAGACAAAGCTGGAGCTAAGGGTAGGCATGAAATAATATTTTTCTAACAGCTTGAGTGTTAGTCAAATTCATATATGAAGTATCTTTCTTGCAGCAATTAGCACATTTAAAATTATAAACCTAAAATTATCACTTATGTGGTGTTTTTCGATTTGCTTTTGTGCACACAAAATGAAATGCCAAAGTATAACATGAGAGGTTCTTATTTATTTTCCCATGCTGCTATCTTTGTATGTTTTTCTTCTTCCTCCATAAAGCAATAGATCATAGTTGTAATCCATCAATTTTTATTGGCTACATTTTTTTTTTTGAGCAGTAAAGCTTCATTTTTACAGCTGAAACAGTGGTCTTTTGGTGAGAAAGGGAAGTATTCCAACATATTTGTACACTGGGGATAATAGCTTGAGTTCTTTTCACCTTCTGATCTGAAAATGGAACTGAAAAGATTATCCTTGATGGTATAGTTGACAGATGTCGGGGGGATCCATTCACTATTAGATTCTCAGGCATCCATGGCTTTGCAAGTGTGACCCAAGGAGATATTAAAACTGCTTCAATGAGCTCCTAAGATGCCAGCTTTTAATTGTGCCACAAAGCAAAGATAAACATTTCCATGTAATACTTGAAGAAAAGATTTGTGATAGTTTAAAGACTTGTCAAAACGGCAGTCTGATAGTCAATGGCAAGAACAATAGGTCACTCCTGCTGTGTTTGTCGAATGACCTTTCAGATGGTTGGAGCGGTGCAATCCATACCAATCCATAATATCCATCAGCCCTAAGCTTCAGAATGAATTGACAGTTTCAGTGTAGAAAATTGTCCAGCAAATCCTCCACTGTGCTGCTTCAGCACTTTATTATGCTGAGAAACCAATCAAATTGGGTGATTTACTTTGTTTACTCTTTTCTTCTTCAAAAAATTGATATTTTACCACTGTAGAATTTGTGTGAAAGAGGTTTGCTTTCTCAGTATTACTGCTTTCAACTCTTTCTACTAATTTTAACTCTGAAATTCTAGAGTAATTTTATAAAACAAAGTTATCTAGAGGATGTTATTTTCATTTGTATGCTACTTTGGCTGTAGTTATAAAATACCTTTCTGTTTTAGTAGGGATACATCAGTGTGAGCTCTCAAATCTGAGAAGTCTTTGCGCTTGGACCAAAGAACTTTTTGTATTTTAAGAACTTCTAGTTCTTCAAGTATGGATAATTTTTTGGGGGGTTGGAAAAAATGCCAGCAATCCCATTTGTCTGGCAGGATATGCTCTAAGCTGAGGGCCAAGATCCCACAATCAAAACATTTAAACAATATTTAGCCTCGAGTCCCTCACGAGGAAAGCCAAAGCTTGGCTTTCCAGAACATGTAGTTCTTACCATCTCCAGTAAAACTGAGTGCAAGCTGCTGCATGCTCAGCAGCTTAAATATTCAAGACAATGTGCAATTTCTTAAATATGAGATTGAGTATTTAGACTTAAATGCACTAAGAATAATCCTAGTTTGAGGCTAGAAAGTTCGTCTCTTCACTGCTCATCATAGACTTTCGAGCTTCAAAGTCAAGTCATGCTTTTCTGAAGCTGTACTTGGACACTCTGCAGAGGAACCTGTCCTGTTTTGTAATTTATCAGAGTGCATGTGCTTGAAGTTTTTCATATAAATAGATCACAGACAGCACATGGCAGCTCTGTTAGCTTGTAAGCCAACTTCTGGCACTGTTGTATTAGTCAATTCTTGGATATTTTGTGTTTTGTCATATGTTAACTCTCGTTTCCAGACTGTCTATGCAAAATTATATAGGCTGTAAATCTGTTCATAATATGTTAACTTAATTGGATCATACACGCATTTCTATGCATTTAATTTGAGGTAGCTGGTATTCTGCTCAGATGCTGTGAAAAAGCTGAAAACGGATCTTGTGTTCATAGTATAAACTTGTTATGGAGTATGATTAGTCTGACCCGTTGAACATGCTGAAGGGTTAGGTTCATTCCAGATGCTTGATATTATTTCTCCACACTTACAAAGGTGATAAATGATACTACTTTGCATATAATGGTTACTTTCTGTGGGATAGTGCTCAGGTTAGGACCCTGAAGCTGGGTTGTATAGAACTCTTGGTTTATTCCCCTAGTTTTCTATTTTCCTAGGCAAGTCATTAAAGAATTGTATTTTTATGACCTTCATTATTTGTTTCCCCTACCAGGTTCAAATATTTAGGACATTTTAGTTGCATTTTAAAATGAAATTTAAGATAAATAGGAGAAAATTAATCATAGTATTGACAGCAGTCAAACAGAGCTGATAGGTTTTATTTGTTACTTTGTTACTGGAAGGTCTTGATGTTTCTTGGAAGCTGAGCTTTTGTATTCCTTGACATTTTTCAGCTATTATTTTTAGAAAATAATAACAAAATATTATTGTCCATTAATACATATATACAAACAGAAAAACTGATTCAACCTTCGCTGCATATCGCAGTGTCCTCCTTGAAATTGTTATTCTACCTGCAAGTGCGTTTCATCAAGGGAAAAAGGTTTGTGCATATTCTTCGCTTAACTTCTACAGCTAGTTTCAAAGACTAAAAGAAATTACAAACACACATAAAAAAGAAAAGCTCTTGCTACTGAAGTCTGTTTATATCAGCAAGGGACAGCATTGCTCACATTAAAAAAGAAGTTAAATGTAAAATTTTTATCCCTCACTCTGTCACTTTCCCTAGCAGTCTCTACCCTTGTATAAAAACATTCCATAAATGTCCATCCTTGATTTGAAAGCCAGAAGATTTGCTTTTGATAACTTGAGCCTCTACCTAAATAATACAGATGGAAAATACTTGCCTGTCAATTTATCCAGTAGAGACAATTCTGTCATTGTGTCTCAGCACCATAACTGGTAGGGAGACTTAAATCTAGAATCTTCCTTGGCTAGCTCTTCACATGTAATTATTCACACTCCCTAGAGTTTTCTAGACATAAAACATTTTTTCCCTCTTTAGTCATCCAGTTTCCTTGTGATACTTAGAAAGTGACAGAGATCATATCCCCCACATTACTGCTTCAGTGCCTTAATTCTGATATTATATATTCCCATAGGAAAATGATACTTCATGCATCTTATTCATGCACAACAAAATAACAGAAAAACAGCAATTCCCATAGCTTTGCCATAGAGAGCAATAAATACTGATGGGTTTTTTTTTAGTGCGGAAGTTCAGATAAGATGATAGTCTGTTCTACTTCTGTTGCCCTTAGTTTTTGTGCTTCCAAAATCTGTTGCAATATATTATCCCAGAACACAATTCTCACCTGCTGATGTAGACCACTTCACAAGAGAAGAGTTCTTTCAAGGGTCCATCTTTCCCTCCTTTTAGGGCTTCACTTCCCCAGATGTTTTCCTCTGCTTTCTGTTGAGACCAGCTCTGCATTTTTGCCTCTAGAGGAACATCCAGAGCAAAATTTTGAATTGATGTAGTTGGTGACCAGCTGGTCTGTCACACTAGCAACAGTAATGGCAAGGAATCACTCTGGTCCCTTGAATTGATGAAAGGCAAAAGGTAAGTATACGAGTACGCCTGGAGTCCCCAGGAGTGCCACAGGGACTAGCTCACATTTATATTTCTCCACTTAGCTAAACAGATAAGGCTGTTGGCCTGGTTTCCCAGAACAGACATTCCCAGACACTCCCAGTTCTGTATTTCTATGCCTTTTGTGCCACGTTGTCATCCCTTGTTCGGGTCTCACGCGCTGGTTCTTTCGGGAGAGCAGCTGGTGCAGGTACTCCACAACCTCTCTGTGAGCAGGTTCAGGTTACTCTGCTGTCTCCAGGCTACAGACCTTTAATCGCTGGAGCTGCATGTTACATATCCATGAACTAGGGATGGGGCTGTGAGCTGTGCTGTGTTTTTATAAACAATGGTAGTCATTAAAACCCCGAGATGCTGCAATATCTCACATTACCATATGGTCAGTACTTTTAGTGTATCACAGTTTTTCGGGTAATTACCATGTAGTTCATTATAAAAGAGTGATGAATTTTAAGCTTTTGAAATGAGTAAGAAGGAGAAAGCCAAAGATCAGGATTCCTGGGAATGCAGCAAACTGAATCATAATGCAGCCTATTATCTACCAGTACTTCCTCATCAGTGCTGTTCTGTCCAGTCCTAGGAAGCTCAGATTAAAAAAAATGCTATCATTTAATTTTCACATGTGATTTTTTTTTTAATTTCTTAACTTAGGTAACGTGTACACAATGTAAATGCCTGACCACTAAAAATTAGAATGAAATCATTTTAATCTCGGTCTAAATAATTTTTATTTAACATAAATGAAATTTCATAAGTAAAAAACCAATGAGGATTATTTCAGAACACAGAGAACAAATTGGAACAGAGAAAATATTTTAATTTTTCTTTCAAGTGTACATTCTGACTTTCCACTGGCACTTGTTTGAAAAAGGTATGCCACCATCTAAGAACTAGGTATACCTGCTATAGAAATAAATGTAGAGTTAATTTCTCAATAGTGTGGAGAATGATTTTTATAAAAAGTCAGTTTTAAAATCTTTAAAGTTTTAATCTGTTACAGAAATTGTTGGTTTTATTTAGCTTCTTTCTTTTAACACTAGGTTGTTGAATATTCTTTGTCATTTTAAATTTAAACCATTTGCAGTATAAATAGGTCTGGGCTTTAAGCTGCCTTGAAGGAAGAGGGAAGATATGAAGGAAGGGAAAGAATGAAAAGTCCAAAGTGCATAAAAACGTGTATCATCAGTTGGTCTCAGTTTCATTTATTAATTGTATGAAGGAGTAATGTCATACGAAAGAACAGTTTTGTGTTTTCAAGGCTTTTTGCATCAGAGATTCAGGTTTTACGACAAGTGTATTCCAGCACTGTTTCTAACATTCAGCCTAAAATGCATTAGGGAGTACTTTGGTGGGGTCCATTTCAGCCTCAGAAAAGAGAATATCACAATTATGGCACGGATTATTGCCATTATTTCCATGCTTCTGCTAGCGACAAAGCATCTCTATGAATTTGTTGCTATTAACACAGCTGGAGTTAGTTCGTGTTTGAAGCAGTGCAAGTACAGGCTGGCATAGTGTTACACTTCCATTATAACTCCAGAGAGTTGATTCTTCTCGACTTCTCTGTCACTCCTGTGTTTCCATGATGCTGTTATCTCCTCTGACCTGCATAGCCTGACCACTGCCATTGATTTTTACCAAGTGTCATCTGTGTTACAAATTGGTCCGGACTTGAATCTTTCTGTGTTAAGAGGTTTAAATTCACACTTACTGGTGGTGGGGAAAAAAGGGAAAAAAATTACGGAAAGTGGGAATTTGCTGAGCTGCCAAAACAGAAGTAAGCTTAAAAAGGTTTCACGGCTAATAAAGCCTTTGAGAAAACAAGCATAGAAAAATGAAACTGCAGCCCAATGCAATAAAATTGCAGTGTCCTTAAAACGATTACAATAACAGTGCTGTGAAGCCAGGCAGCTCTCCAGCAATCCCGTGAGTAGCTCTGTGCTCAAAAGTTATCTGGTTGCTTTCATGAATAAATGTGAACCATTTACAAAATTAATCATTATTTAACTGAATTTAAGACGCAGATGGCGTTCAAACCAAATTAAATATGGTTAGTGCTGAAATACATTTCTTCTCTAAGTTTTTACTGGGGATGTGTGCTTCAAGATGTATGAAACTACACTGAAACATGGACAAAAGACTCAAACTCAGACAGAGAAAGGCTGTTGTAATGCCATGGACTTGAAGCATCAGTGCTCAGGATTTTTATTATAGATTATCGGATAAGTTACTCTCAGGGGCACTTCCAGACAAGAGAAATAAATACAATTTTGGTGTCTAAATGTTTTTTTTTTTAGGCTAGATAAGCTCAGAAAGAATTTAATGGCAACACTATAAATTACTTTGATGTGAAAACATTCCCAGTAGTCCTTGCCTCCCACTTACCTCCTCTGTGACCTGGAGCAAACCACTCTAGTATCTCAGTTTCTTCTCTGTTGTGTGGATAATATGCATCTTTCTTGTGACGAGTGAAACTTCCTTTATGTCTAGAAAAAGAGAAGTAGCAGTTGAAGAAGGCTGAATTCAACAGCTTTGTACCAGTGGTTGACAACATGATGAGAATGGAAGAGTTATGTCACTGTGTTGCCATGTCTTCTCTGATATGCTGCATGCTACCTTAAGGTTTCAGGAGTGCTCATTCCTTCCATGTGTAGCTGACACCATACACCGTCAATTCTCTCCTCAGGCAAATGCGACATTTTTCCTCTGGATTGCAGGGCGTGTGGCTCAAATATTGGTAGCTAGCAGCTAAATCAGCCAGGTTTGGTGGGTGACCTTTCAGGTTAGAGAAGAGTGATGTTGGTGTGCTAAAAAGTCCCATGCAGCCAATTCCCAGGGGAAAGGAGTCAGTGGGAAGAGGGGAGTGAAAATCTCTTGAGGAACTTTGGGTGAAGCTACTTCTTTTTATTGTGATGGCATCAGCAGCTCTTCCATAGTTCAGTTACTACTGAAATCTGCACACAAAGAGGTTCACATCTTTCAATTTCATACTTCACTAACAGTTTCCTTTTATGTTGCTTGTTAAAATATTTACTAATCTTAACAGAAAAAAAAAAGAAGAAAAAAGAGAGAAAAGAGAAAGGGAGAAAAATAACTATATCCTTAAAATAAAAACCTTCCTACTATTGTTTTCATCTTCTCTGACCTGAAGAAGTGCTGTGATCACTGACTCTGAGACCACATCAATGATAAGCTACTATTTGCATTTTCGATCTTATCTATTTATATCTGAAGACCACTGAGCCTCGGAGGCCATTGCTCCTCCAGGAGGCAATGCTAGGGACCCTCTCTTCTCCTTCACAGCAGCACCATGTCTGGAAGACCCTCAGGAGCGAAGCATGTTCTGATGAAATACATCAGACTCTCTCAGGAGAAAAGCTGCTGTGGCAGCAAAACTGCAAGTTGTACCTACCCTTCAAATCAACAGGAGATAAATGGGATGCTCTTCATACTGACTTTAAGGGGAATAAGTCACAGAGCAAGGGCCAGGTTGTCACTGCAGATTAAGAACTGGTTATGAGATAGGAGAAAAAGATTCGTCATGAGCTGCTGCTTCTCAGCATGTAGAGAGATTAGTGGTACCCCATCGGCAAATTGTCTCTGTTAGGAAGAACTATGGAGGATTTAGAAAAATTCCAGATGGATTTTAATACAATGAGGGATTAAAGAGCACAATGGTAGATGAAATTCAACTGGAATAAGTGTGACAGAATAATAGACATTAACAAAAATAGTCCTTTTAGGAAGAAAAAAAAAAAAAAAAGAAAAGGTATTCTTAAAACTCCTCATAGTCTGGGCTCGGAGGCTGTGGAAAATTTTAAAGAAAAGATTTGTTGTGTTTAGATGCATGAATCCTGCCATTGGTTTGGTGGCGCATATTTTCAGATTTGAAAATTTAAAAGAAGGCATGCAAATCCTGAAGTAGGTGGCCTGTTTTCTTGCCATGCATTTCTAAAACACAAACTAGTCTAATACATATCACTGAGGTCAAGAGTTCAGCAGGAGATTTATAAAAGATAGATTTTTATAAGTAATGAGCATATACATAATCGCATTAATTGTTTGTAGAATTATACCATAGACTTATTTATTTATTTTCAAAAGGAATATTCTTGCTGCAGGGTATATGGCAAGAGTTACTGATTTCTGTTCTCTGTTCTTTGCCTAGGCTGCAGTGCAGGGGGTCCGTGGGGAAATATGTTGCATGGCTGAGATTATCATCCCAATCTGGAAACACAAGGTTCATGTGTTTCATGAGGTTCGTGGAGGGATGAAATGACACCATTCTTGTATCTGACCACTGGAGTCAGGTGCTGAATCAGTTCCAATCTGGTCTTTTCGTGTATAATATTGTCATTTATTTGGTCAGGTGTCCCTAGTACTCCTGGAATAGAACATGGATGTTTTATTACTTTTTGACTGGGCTTTGAGCAACTGCCTGAATACTGGCAATTTCATACACTCTCAACAACCCTCACACCTTTTTAGTTTTTCTTCAGGGAATTGAGGCCAATGTTGAATGCTGTTACTGGATAACTTTTTTAACATCTTCCTTTCTTGATTTTTAGCAGTGTGAACACAACAATGACCAAGACAAAAAAAAAATTAAAGAACTAATAGTTTCTGTCTGTCACAGCATTGTTTTTCCCAGGGTAGACTGCTCCTTAGGTAGTCCTTACAGAGCTGTATCTCAGCTGACCACTTCTCTTACCCTCCTTCAGAACTTTCCTAGAATTATCTTGGATTTTATTTTATTTCTTAGGTCTTATTTTTGAGCTTTCCTGTATTTACTGCTGGCTTAAAAAAATTACGCAGTAGCGTGTCCGTGGTGGTTTAAAATAACCTCTGGTCTTGTGCTGGTGGCTGCTGCTGGGAACTGACTCAAGGTCTGGGGTAGTATGTACTGCTGGGGATGTGCTCCCTTCGGCAATTGCTCTTTCACTCCTTCTTGATCCCAGCAGCAGGAACTGGAAATTGCTTTCCTCCTCTTTACCCTTTTCTCTTGACTGCTTTTAGCAGGCAGAGCAGTCATAGCTGGTGTGCACCAGCCCCTTGCCCACGGAGAGGCAGCGCTCAAGTCCTGGCATTCTGGCTCCTCCACCCCTCCTTGCCAAGTAATGCACTGAGAGTGGAGGTACGAATTGCCAGACTAGGTCTTCTGGTAGATTATTTTTGCTAACATGTGAATCTGTGGGGTATAGTCCCAAGTGAGAAAGAATCTTATGGGTCTAAACCAACACTTTCACCTGCAGGACATAATCTGCATGTGTGTCTCATTCTTTAATAAAAGTTGATTAACGAAATCAGATTCTTCAGCAGAGTTGGTCCGTTCAACTTCTGTTAATACTTTTTCTCTTTAAGGTACATTTCTAGTTTTTAAGCTGAAATGTGGTTATTTCAGAATTTAGAGTGAAAACCAGACTGCCTCATTTAGGTGCCAAACTTAGAGCTGCTGAATTCTGCACATCTTCCCCAAGGATGGGGATGTCAATTTGACATCACTGAGCTCCCCAAGAGACAAGTGAAGACATACCCGCACAGGGAGATTCAGGCACTGCCTTTCCTCCACTGATTAAAAGGGACTTTGGGAGACTCCAGAAGACAGCCCGGACTGCTAAGTGAGGCTAAGTGCTCCCTGTTTCACTGAGACATGCCAAACAAGTAGGATATTCAGGGATCCAGTGTGTTTAGTGCTCCTCTACTGAAAGGCACTTTGTGTAGTGTCTTCTGCCTCTGTTTTACTTGTTACTGCAGGGGTTGGAAAGTGAAGCAGGAGATGGAAGAGATCTTACTGAAGTTAGTCTGAGCTGTTTTAACTCCTACGTCCTGGGAGAGTGCCTTATGTAGCAGACCTGAATGACAACACTGTCCATCATCCTTTTGATGGCCCAGCAGTTCATCTTCAGGCGTAAAAGCAACAGAGGAAGGCAGACAACATGCAAGAGAGAACAAGACTGTTAACTTGCAGCGCTCAGGAGGAAGGAAGACTGCTGGTCCAAACTTAGTTTTCGAGCACGTGTGCATTTTACATTAGTAAACATCGGAAGTGTTTTTAAAGTAAACATTAGTCTAAACAAAAAAATGTCTTCCCCCTAAAAGTCCTAAGTGCTGGGTTCAGGGTTCTACCTGAGATGTGGATTCAATACTATTCAAGCTGAATGCAGGTGTAGCCAAAGTTTTGAACCTTATCCAGAGGAACCAGGTGGAGTGGAGGTACCACTGTGGTTGAGTTTGGATAGCAAAAGAGAGGCTGGGTTTGAAAGTGGCTCTTACCTTCCCAGAAAGTGTGTTTTCTGATGCTGCCAGGAGGATTGTAGTTAAGCACTCAGGCAGTTTACAGACGGTAGAGGAAATGCCTTGCAATTTTAGTGCAGTGCTCAGCCCTCTTAAAAATGGGCAAACTGGCCTTCATTGCCTGTGTCCCAATTTAAGCAAATTTTAGGTGGATTGAACCCTACCTTACTTAAGATTTCACTGGAGTTTAGACTGACATTTAGGTTTACAGAGTGTAATTCCCAATGTCAGGCCTATTTCTGTACTGTAGATTATACTTCATTTTTGCAGAAAATGATTCAATTGAACTAATCTGACAGGGCTGACTGGATGTCCATTATAAAGCTGCATTACAATTGCTAAACAGAGTATTGGAAGGGCACTAGGTACAGTCTGGTAAAGACAATACATAATTTGAATGATGGCACTAAGGGAGCATTTCAGAGTTCAGTAAGTGGGTTTCCGAAGACACTTGGCAACTGGGAGGAGGAAAAGCAAATGAGAGCAACTGCTTGTGAGACTGACATAACATCAGCATAGCACTGAGCTACATGTTGCTCTCCTTGGGCTGGGAGCAGGCTTGGCAAATGCTGGGAATCAAGCCATCTGTGTAACTGGATCAGATTTTTCACTACCAAAATAGATCAATTTGCGGGATTGTTTTGACAGGCATGTTGGGAAATACACAACATATAGTTTTCATCATTGTTTACTTCTGTTTTTCCTCATGTTCCCTTTGACATTGCCCACTGGCTTTTATTAGAGTTTGAGCTCCATTTAGCTCAGCGTCCAGAGTTGGCCATGCTGCCAGTGTCACTACCTGCAGAACTCCTCCTGTTCTTTCATTTACATGTTTTCTTCTTGTTCTTTAACCAGAAGAGAAAGCTTTGAGCCTTGAATGCATAAATCATTAGGTCCAGGTGAAAAATAGACAATCCATTATTCAAAGTGGTGATCTAACTCATCAGATTTGTAGTTTATCTTGGGAATTTCTTGGAAATGTGGCATTCATATGTAGCACTGTTCAGATAATTGCAGCATGAAGCTGAACTGGTCTTGAGATCAGCATCCAATATTCAGCATTACTGTTTTGCTGGAGTGGTCTAACTGGCCATTCATGAAGCACATCTGGTCCATAAGACTCTTGCCTCCTACTGCAGTTGCCCACAATAGACATTTAGAAAGGCTACTGACTCACCAGTGAGGGAGAAATTATCTTCACCTTGATCCAGGTGCTCTAAATATGCTCTAAAATCAGTCAGATGTGCTCTAAAACCAGTCAGATCACCTGCGCTGAAAAAGTTTGGGACAAAATTTTTGGTAGAGAAATGAGGGAACTTTTTATTGTAACCAAAAGTTAATTTTTGGGTTACATGATCTTTAGTACTACAACATCTTTTCCATATTTGGTAAGGAGAAATAGATATAGCCTTTAGGGACAGCCAATAGTGCTGCTCTTTCTATTCTTAGATCGAGAAAGGATGCAAGTCAAATAATAATAGTCTTTTATATAACAATACTAGGCATCTGACAAAGAAAGTTGGTATCATTGTCTTCTTTTTACAGATGGTGAATTTCAGGGTCAAAATAGGCCTCTTCCAGATGAAGACATATTCTATTCCTCATTCGTAATTCTTTCAGCAACAGATGTTCTCTCACTTATGTATAAAACGACTGAAAATAGTGGGATTGCATAGTGGGATTTAAAAAATGGCTGACAAATTCTATACATTTTGTAGCAGTGACTAAGAAGAATATGATTGCTCTAAGTTGTGCTAACTTTCTCGAACCATATTTTAGAAATGACTCCTCATCACTGTATTTTTCTTGTAAATCGAGCAAATGAAAAGTGAAATCTTTAACAGACAATAGCAGAGGAATTTTATAATCCAGTGTTCTGTTATTTAAATTACCTCTATAACTGGATTGTTCCTTAAAATATTTCTGTTTTCAGCACCCTCACTGGGAAGGATTTAGATATTGGAAGATATAGAATATTATTTTCACTAGGCAATCTAATTTTCCTATATTCGATGTCCAGTACGCCTTGTGGAAACATTTTAACAAACAATTACATAAAGCTGGGCTCTCAAATCCACTCCTGAGCATTTAAATGGATTACACTAATTTTCAGAAGTCCTCAGCAGTTCACATTAAATTTAAGAGATATTTATTCCTGTATTTTCATTTTGAATATATCGCTAAATAAAAAAAAAAGCTTTATAGCCTAGATCTGCTTTTCTTTGTTATTGTTAGACAAAACTCCTGTTGAAGTTATAGGGATTTGATTGGCTCGAGATTATTTTAGCTCAGACAAGTATGTATGTATTGGACTATTTTTTTTTTTTTCATATGGTTAAAATAGATAAGGAAGTCTTCATGGTTATGTCATGATGTTAAATCGTGACATCAAAGTCTTGCACAGAACTGGGGAACCATTTAGCTATTTTTAGCAGAGTTATAAACCATATGCTTGAGCATAGCAGAAGTAGTTTAGTGCAAGAGTGCCCTGAAAAATGAGATTAAACAAAAGCAGCAGTGAAATATTTTGCAGATGACAGCCTGCCAGACTTTAAAACTTTATATATCTACATAAACCCAAAAGGAAATATTTATATTTCATTCCCCATTTATTTCTTCATTGTCATTAAGCTGTCAAACAAAGTGCATTTTACAAATAATATGAGATAGAGATTGGCATCTGAGTGAGACAGAATTCTGCTACTGGTTTAGTAGGGTCTGAATTTGTCAACTGAAAAATAATATTTAGGCTAGTGCTTACAGATAGAGATGGCGTTAGAAGATAAAGCAATGGGAGAAAGTTAGTTATCATGAATATTCTGTAGTTTCTGACTCTCTTTTCATCTTCCAAGCTGTAGAGAACTGGAGCTGGCAATCTAAAAAGGACCCCAAAAGAATTATTGTAAACTGTGAGATGTGTCACGTTTTATTTTGGCTGCTATTATTGTATCTTAGGACAGTTAACTTGAAGGACGATGCAAAAGAGAAACCTACAGCAAGTGAAATGAGAGCAAATTTAGAAAACCCAAAGTAAGCACTGTCTCAATATCTTGACTGGCAACAGCTGTCTGCAAAAAGGTGTGCTATGCCATCCAACAGTTTATTCTTCCTAAGACCAAATTCTAGATCATAGATGATCAGAAATCTTCAAGACAATAGAAAAATGAAACTCCAAGAAGGGCTATTAAAGACACTGCAGGAGCCATTAATCTTCTTTGGCAGAAAAAGGGTTAGCCAGCCTCAAGAGAACCTGCAAAGCTTAAGTATCATCCATGAGTAGGCCTTTTGTTGCTTGTCTTCTATCCAGTACCTGCTTTGTATCTCTGAGGCCTATGTAGGTTGCGATTTGTCTTTTAAGGATACACCTCTACTGATGTACTGAAATGTCTTACCACAGGCTCCTGAAAGAAAATACATGTGAGTTGGACCTTTGTTGGGGCATGTCTGGAAACTGAGAGGCCATAGACCAGAGACTCACTCTGTGCCCTGCTGCTCTGAGTAAGTTGGAGCCAGTAAGAACTGTCACCGAAAAGGGGAGCCCCTCTCTCCTCCCCACTACAGGGAACCGAAATGACTAGCTTGACAGTTCAGATAAAGTAGTGAGAACCCTATTCCTGAATTTAGCTTTCCTCCAAGTCTTTTGCCTTGATAAAATAGTTTCATCAGGGTTGAGTCTAAAGAGTCTTCTTTCTAATAGTACCATTTCAGTCTGGATCATCTCACCATTTGTTTCTTATCTTGTCTTTCTTGGTTTATGTAACACTTCTTTTGAGTTAATTCCATAGTTGTTGAACGCTCACAATCAACAGATGAATCCTATTCATAAAAAACCCGGCACTCCATAATACAGAAACTTCTTCCCATGTAGGACTGAGTCAAGCAAGCTGGAAACCAAGCATAGTACGTGAAAGATCACAAATAGCGACTGTTGCATGAGTATTGTGTGCTTGCACTGGGGCATGTGGGAAGACCATGGGGAAGAGGATAGGGGATGTTTGCAAATTGTCATCTGGTAACAGTCCTCGTATAAACTTGAAATCAGATGGGTGATGTGGGTGTATGGTGCAGTTGCAATGTAGACTAGTTTGCTTAACACTGCTGGTGGGAACAATGTACATACTCTCTCCGTGTAAACAAAGCTAAAGGCAATCGCTGTACAAGCATAAACCATGCAACACTGAGCAACACAAAACAAAAGCAAAGCAAAAATAGTGTGGAGAATGATGTTCTGGCATTTTTGAAGAAATGTTTTGAATATTGAACTCTTCTACAATACAATTGTCACAGAACTGCAATAAACAGTACCAGTACTTATGAACGTTAAGAAGTTGGAAAACTTATATTGGAAAATATCATAGTATAAATTAATCATTCTTGATGTGAATCCTTAAATGTGCTCGTGTGATCAATAATAGTACTGGTACCAAAGGGTACCAAAGGGTACCAAAGGTTCTGCAGCTTTCCTGTGCTGTTATGAATGACAATGTCTTAGCCTAACAAGCTGTATGTGAGTTTGTGAACCCGTGTGTTTTAGTTTGGTATTGGGTGAGAGTTACTAAGACTACTCTTGGATGCTCAGGCTTGCAAAAGAATGGCTTTCCAGACCATTTTCTCTCACATTTTCTCACCAGCATTCAAATGCTCTGATTACATCCCCCATTACTGTTACTACATGGACTCGTAGCAGCATACCTTGGTTTTTGAAGTTGGAGAATGCGTTTTCAGGGCAGGAGGGGTAAGTGGGGAGTAGGAGACTGAGCTTTTACAAGTGAGACTGTCTTGGTAAAAAAATGACACCACTGTACACAGCAGACTTTGCCTGTGCCACTGCATAGACTTGCTATTACATTAAAAGCCCACTTGCTGACACAAATCATTTCCATAAAATTTAAGCCAACATCTTTGGGAGAAAAGATTTAATTAACACATAAGCCCCTGAGTCACTATGACAATCTGCTTTCATAGTGATGGGTGTAATCACATTTCTACCCACTGTCAGTCCTTGAAATATAGGGATTTTATGAATAATCTATAGTACATTTTTTTCCTTACAGAAACAATCAGATTCTTTTGTTACTTTCACACAGGAACATTTCTGTCTTAGACGTCTAGAAAAACTCTAAATTTATCTGGTGCCTTGAGGGGCTACCTCTCCTTGTGTGACAGGAGGTCTCTTGAGCATTTTGGGTTAGTAGCATGAAGGGAGGCTGAGCAATTCCATCCTAACCACGATCCACATGAAACATCCCATTATTTAAATAGAGGTGCCCTTAGGGCAGTGTATGCAGAATGCACTGCACTAAATAAATAAACAAACATTGCTCATTTCAGACAATAAATAAAATCATGGCAATGATTGCTGTGATATAAAATTAGATTCAAAAACTTTCACTGTGAAAAAGTAGTAATAACCTAGGTACAGAGCTTTGAAAAAAATATTTTTTTCTCCTTAGTCCAGCTGAAAAGATCATGTGTAACAGTACATACTTTTTTTTTTTGACACCTCCTTTTCCTGCTTGTTATAAATCCTTGAAGGAAAAAATGCAGAACCTTTTTTCCCCTGGGTTCGCCTCATCAAAGTTGTTGCTGATTTAGCATGGTATAAGCCAGACAACGATCAACCTTGTACGGTTTAATTTCGTGATCGTTGAGGCTTAAACGATGTTGAGAATAATTCTATAATCACAGTTTAGACAGATAATGTTATATCTGTCATTCTCACTGGACACTGGTATATCATTTCCTTATCTTTTTACTTTCTTAATACTTTTGTATTTGGTTCCACAGTACTGAACAACTAAACAAGGTATGATCTGTATAACAGGGACAGGGTGTTCTTAATGCCTTTAGGGTTGTAACAATTCTAATGACTTGAGATTTTTGCAAATATATATTTTGCATCTAGATAAGTGCTTTTTTAAATGATAGCAGTCCTCTTGTGTCAGACTTGATTGCAACTTGTTTTCTAAATTAGAAAATGTAAATGTGGCATTGATAAAGGTTAAAAAGATTTAAAGTGAGTTCCATCAGCAGTGCATGCACACACCAAACTAAATCCTATGTATCTAATCGGTGTCCGCTGGACTGTGTGCCTTGTTCCATTGTTTACTTTCAAATCCATAATTTTGTATCCTTTCACCGGGCAAAGATTCATTTTAAAAACTAATGAATTTAAAAATATGCTTTTCCCTTGTCCATTTGATACTGTGCCTGCAATTTGACTTTCATTGCTTGTTTCCCTCCTTGTCTCGTCAATCCTTTTCTCTCTTTCTGTCCTTTTACTTTATTACATTTTTTTATTGAGGACTGAGATGAACTCGTTGCTGCATCATGGGCCCATTACACTTCCTAACAATTCCATTTACACCTTATTGTTTGTCTTATTGCTGGAAAATTCAGGTGATTCATCATGCCTGAAGAAGCACCTGATCCCAATTCCCTTGATATCACGATCACTATGTGACAGGAATACAGTTAGTGGTGGCTTTCAGACTCTAAGAGGCCAAGGTGATAACTCTTTTGGGACTTTTAGCCTCTCAAGTATTGATGAGTTCCATTTTCATAACGCTCTGTTTTCTTGCTCCCTTTCAACAGCCCCCTGAGTGTGGAAAAGGGCGTGGAGTTAATAAAGGAAGTGGCAGATCTCCTGAAGCTGCAGATGAGCGCCTTTGATGATGTCAAGTATGTACACAGATTTTACCCCTTTTTATTTTACTGGATTTTTCATTATATTTGGATGGTTTGTCTTACAAGGAAATATCTACTCTTTAATGTCAAAATTCACGAGAGTGTGTGAGAGACAAAAAATAGTGTTATGGTGATCTTTATAATGTCCTCTGCACACAGGAACAAATTATTTTGAAAAAATTACAAAGCCTGAAATTTTCCTATGCTTCCGTAGGAAAAAGTAGTCTGTTCCAAGTGCTGCAAAAATATTACCAACCTTATTTAACGATTTCTAGGTAAGGAAAGTCTTCCAAAGGGTCATTATACCCAGCGTTGCTGAAGGGGGAAAATGACATCAGAGATGGATAAGAACTTGGGTCCCTGACTTTGAGTCTGGCATGTGGCACACTAGATCATGCCGCTTGGTCAGCTACTCATTTGACAAGTCACAGGGAGTTCAGCTATGTTGAGCTGCTGTTTCTCTTCATATGATTCATACTGATGAATGCTCTGCATGTTAATGTCCTGAACTAGGAGGTTATGATTTGTCATGTCAGGTAAAAATTTTTAGATTTAACATTTTCTGAAATCATTTTGGTAGGAACATTTACTTCACAAAACTTAATTCTTCCTTTATAAAACAGAATGTAGAAATAGTTTGATAGAAAAGTCATGGAAAAGAAGGGTCAGCTGTGGGAGGTTTTTGACAGATTGCTGGAAAGAAGTTGCACAGAAAATAGTTGATGTCTTGGTAGCATCCAGTTCCTGCATGTGTTTCAGAGGGTTTGAGGCTGCTTGTTTTAGCCCTTGAAGTGCAACGTCTTTCTCAGCCTTACTTGTGTTACCATCAGGTTTTGTTTAACCTTCAGTTCCAGTGAATGTAATTAATCATTTAATACTGTGTTTTAAGCCGTACTCTGAAGATGTTTCATTTTTAGGGGAAGTGTTTATTATCTGGAAAAAAAAAAATTTCTTCCTCTTCTATTACTGCAAATGTAGGCATAAACAGACTACTGGTGAGAAAATATTTTTAGAAGTCTGACAAGTATCAGACATTGGCTTTAGTTGCTTAAAAGAAAAATATTCCCATATTTTGATTGCTAGAATAAATCTTTGTATTGCTGAAAGTCTTTGTGCTTGTATTTAATGAAATGCATTTTTTATGAAAACTGAGTTTTGAAATTTAAAAAAATCACAATATTATATGGTCTTCCTTGTAATAAGAATTTGTAACCTTGACTTTGAATACTAGCAGATAAAGTCTACTGCATATTTAAAGGGGTAATCTCATGGAATAATTTCTCTGCTGGAATGGATGGGTTCTGCTTCATTAACTAATTCATTTACAGTATAAGAGCACTTTCGCCTACCTTTCTAATTATTAACATAGATACTTTTGTGGGTTTTTTTGTCATTTGATAAATCACAACAACATTGCAATTGACAGGTTGTAGGTTCATTCTCTAAAAAAAAATATCCCTGTAGTGATACAGCTAGACATGAACAACCTTTTCTCTTTTTTAATGTGCTACATTAGGGAAGCTGTAATCAAATGACTGTACCAAAAGTGCTTGGATTTTATGGTCAGTATTTTAAGTGTGTCTTGAATGATAGTAACTCCAAACAGGACCAAGTATTTCGTCTATCAACACAAACACAGTCTTTGCCTTTTTAAAAGATCTTCAAATAAAGATTATCTCAAATCTCATGTTAGTGAAGAATCTATCCATAATAAAATTTCTTTACTTAAGAAAATGAGATGCTTTGACTCAGGTTATACCCATGAAATGCTGAAGAAATGTGGAGCAGGCCAGTAGATATAGCAGTAATAGAGGCTTTAGAAAAAGGCCTCACCAAGCAAAGAATTAATGCTTTTTGGATTCGATCTTTTATCATCATTACATAGCCACGATTGCAAAACTATGAATTTGAAGGCTCTGGTTAGCTTCTGAGTGGCATCATAGTGAAGGGTTACAGGAAAGACTTCATGATGTCATGGTTACTCCTAATCCACATTTGAATATCAAAGTGTGAAAATGAGGCCCCTCAGGAAATATGCTTTCTATTTGTCCTAAGGCATCATGGGTGATTTAAATTATTTTACTTTACTGGCATCTAAAAGTACTCTTTTACTTAGGGATTCGGTTTTTTTTTTTAAAAAAAGTCTACCTTGAATTCTGACCTGAGTATTAGCTTTGTGTAAAATCATCAGTTCTCACTTTTCCCTCTAAGAATTCTGAATGGTAGAAAGTAACAGTATAGACCTGAATTTTTTAGACTACTGCAAAGATTTCAGAGTAAAGACATGTTAATGGGAATCACAGGGCTAGTTTGAGAGTATAAACAAAGCCATCACATTCAACAGGAGTAGTGTAAGAGGAACTGAGGAGAGAGGGTGAGTCATGAGTTCTTCTAAAGTTCTGTAAATTCTCAATTAAGAGTTTCTTGTCCTTTTCTCTGGAAAAAAAATAATTTTAAAGGGACTGCTTCACAAATGCATTACTACCTTTAGTTGATTTTGTCTGCAAATATCTTTCATTCTTCACTATATTTTTAGGTTTTTTTCCTGTGCTTTGCAGTTTGGTAAGTGAACAATTGCTTTTGCCATGGTTTCCTACCGATTTCCGATTTCCATGCTCGTTCTTGATTAGTTGATGCATGGTAGCAATCAGCTTATCTTATCTTCTCCCGTTCACAATCCTGCCAACTTTAACCGATGGCCTGTAATTCACAGTATAGCCTCAGGCTTGACTCCCAGAGCGTTCAGTCCTCTTCTACAGTTGGTTTGTTGTCAAGTTTGCATTGACATAAACTTTGCTCACCCTGTGAAGCAGATGAGTGGGAATAGATTTGGGGAATTCATAATTAGAAATATTTCAGTGCTGAAGAAAAGATCCAACATGTTAGCTGTCACTTTTGGATACAGCCTGAATCTTTATGGAAGTAATAGTTATGCTTAATATGTTTTGTTAATGGTTATGTAGCTGTCAAATAAATTCCATTATTTCTTATTACATCATTAGAGATCATTAAAAGGATATTAGCATGCTGATGTAATTATGCAAGCAGACGTAAAATGGCTATAGTTATGATTTTATAATCTAATTATGGATGTCCAATGCCCCTGGTGATTGATTGTTGGACTGGTATCATAGACTGAAGTCAGATGGGTAGTAGTGTTGGGAGGATTTGTATTTATTTAAAGAAAAAATAATTTTACCACTCTGCAACATTGACCTTCTTCATGCAATTACAGTTCTTCAAACATTATAGAGTAAACTTACAAACACGAGACACTATCAAGAAACATCCAAATATAATAAAGATAATAAAATTTGTAAGCTCAACTGTAAGGGTAGTGGAAAGGACACTCAGAATCTATAGTCAAAGCCATTAAATTAGAACATACATGACTTATTTGATTTCTGATGAGAATAAGAATTATTTCTAAATTTTTATTTAATGTTCTTATACTTGGGGTATTTACTGAGAACATTGCTAAGAGGAGTTTTCAGCTCCTTTGTTTCAACTCCTTTCAGTTTCCTTTGTATGGAAAGAAAACAGACTATTCTGATTTAATAGTATTTCAGACTGCATATCCTAGCATTCTCAGTGTCCAGTTAAGAGGGAGATTTTCAGCTGAATTTTACATTCTCTGATGGCTGCTGAAGAACTGTTTTTTCTCTTTTCTTGCTTATTTCTCTCTTTGGCCCTATTACCATTGAATACCTCTCACTCTAAGTGTCTCTTTTCCCCCCGTTTTTTATCTGCTACTTTGGCTTTCTCCACCTGTTCGTTTTAATGGGCATCCTTGTCATTTTTGCCTTCTAATGTACCTAAACTCAGTCCTCAAAGAACTGTCCTTTCAGGAGACATGGTAACATGATCAACAAGTGTACTTATTTCCATATGTAATTTTTCAGTGGAAAACCTTTAGCAGAGCACCGTATATTCATCCATAAAATGAAATTAATCTCTATCTGCTGCTGGTTTTTTGAAGTTTAACAATAATTGCCTATATAAGCATATAATCTATATTTATAATGTTGGGGATGAACAGGATTCTTATGCTAAATTTCAAATGCTAATATAAATACAGTTTTCAAATTGAAAAAGCTGATTCTGATTATCTAATATAATGTCCTGGATGGCAAAGCCATAAAACTTAACCAATATTCCCTTATCCTGTACAGTTGGTTGCATCTATATTGTAAACTCAAAGCTAAGTTAAAAGACCAAATCACTGATTTTTCAGAGTCTAAAGCTCAGACTCCCAGGCCTTGGGTTGGTTGTTCATCTTTCACCTGACCGCTCTCTCTACCCACACTGAGACTAGAGGTGAATTCAGTATTTTATTTGAATAGTTTATTATATGAAAATTGAAAATTCAGATTAACTGAAGGTATGTATGGAAACTATATGAGGCTTCAGTGGAAAAATACCTTTCAAAGTTTGTAGCAGCTGCAGCAGTGTGATTTGAAAATACAATCCTATAATTTTGAAATTCAAAATAATGACTAGTTTCAAATTTAACTAAGCTTGGCTTATAAGGAAAATGCTTTTATTTTGGTGTTAAGAATAAAAAAAAATAATTTTTTATGGAACTCAAGCCATTATTTTCTTTTTTTCTTTCTTTCTTTTTTTTTTCAGATGACCAAAAGTATCAATCTTTGCATAAGGACTAATTATGATATAGTCTTGAAATATTTCATCACATTTATGAATTTTTCTACAAGGTTCTGTCTTATTCTATATTCAGGAAATAAAATGCTCAGTTAATGAGCAGCTTTTCAGTGTTTCATTTTATTTTCATTGTTCAATGTGTAGCTTCAGGATTTATTTATTGCGCATTATTCAAATCCTGTTTTGAGGTCAGAAAACCCATTTCCTCCTCTTTTGTTTTGTTTTGTTTGATTTTTTGCTATGGTGCTCTTCACTACACTTTCAAAACGTTTGACAAACATGAATTGACATACTTAACTCACGTGAGATATAAGGCATTATTAGGACCATACAGAGCTAGAGTTAGCATGAAGAGGTTAACATCAAAGCATTTGCTAATATGAGGTGTCCAGTCTGATGTTTCAGTGTGTAGTTTATTCAGCCTCTTCTGTAAGTGACTTCACTTATTGAGACAGAGATCTTGTTGGCTTCAGTTAGCATTCTGAGTGTTCAGCACTCCCAGAAATTATCTCTCAGTTTAGACAGTGCTACTTGGTCTGTAAAAAAAAATTGCCTGAAATGACTTTGCTTCAAATGAACTGAGCCTGAATCAGAGGCAGAACTGGATGGTACCAACAGAATTCAAAGTAATGGTAGGATCTTTGCATCTGTCGTCTCTCTCTCACTCCCCCCACCTTCCGAGAGAACAGGGAGAGAAAATATAAGGAAAAACGGCTAGAGGTTTGAGATAAGGACAGGGAGAAATCCTTAAAGTTACCATCACGGGCAAAACAGACTCGTCTTGGGGAAAACTATTCATTTATTTCTAAAATTAGCAGGAGAATGAGACAGGGAACAAGATAACCTCCCCCCGCCCCTCCCTCTTCCCGGGCTTAACATTATCTCTACTACCTCTCCTCCCGAGTGGCACGGGGCGGGGGAAAAGGGAATGGGGGTCGCGGTCAGTTCATCACGCATTGTTTTACGCCACTGTATCATCGTTGGGGGAAGAACTCCTCGCATTCCTCCTCTGCTCCAACGTGGGGTCCCTCCCACGGGCCGCAGTCCTTCGTGAAACTGCTCTGGCATGGGTCATCTCTTCCACGGGGCGCAGTCCCTCTAGAACAGCTGCCCCAGCAGGCCCTCCACGGGCCACAGCCTCCTTCAGGCCTCCACCTGCTCTGGCGTGGTGTCCTCCACAGGCTGCAGGTGGATCTCTGCCCCTCCGTGGACCTCCATGGGCTGCAGGGGGACAACCTGCTCCACCATGGTCTTCACCACGAGTTGCAGAGGAATTTTGGCAAGGAGCCGCGTTACTCCTCCCCCTCACTTCTTCACTGACCTTGATTTCTGCAGCCATTCCTCACAACAGGCTGGTAGATGTCTCTCAGGATCTTTTTTACATCTTATTCACTTCTCATCTCCTCTCCACTTCTTACAGCCAGGCCGGACCAAGTCGGACCCAGTCGGCTGCCTGGCGAGAGGCCAGAGGGTGAGGCCTGCAAGGCCCATGAGGCCTGCGCCTCCCCCTTTGTGCCTCTGCCCCGACTCAGCTTCTTCACATCTTCTCTCCTCCCTTTTTTTTTTCTGTTTTCCCCTTCTTAAATATGTTATTGCAGAGGCGTTATCACAGAACATTCTGCTACCAATCGGCTCGGCCTTGGCCAGCAGCAGGTCCGCCCTAGGCCCGGCCGAGTCCACTGAACAAAGGGGAGCAACTTCTAGCAGTTTCCTACAGAAGCTACCACCTTAGGCCCCCTCTCACTAACAAAACCACCACAGCATCTTTATGGTTCCATACCTCATTTGCAACATACTTCCTGAAGTCTGATAAAAATGAAGTTGAGACCCCCAAAAATATTGGTCTTCTCTACTACTTGACCACTGTTTATCCTTGGATGTCAGGGATCCTATTGAAAAAAAAACACATCTAGGTACACAGTAAGCCAAGATTGAATTTTCGTAGAATCATAGAATTGTTAGGGTTGGAAGGGGCCTTTAAAGGTCATCTAGCCCAACCTCCCTGCAAGGAGCAGGGACATCTCCAACCAGATCAGGTTGCTCAGAGCCCCATCCAGTCTGGCCTTGAATGTTTCCATGGATGGGGCATCCACCACCTCTCTGGGCAACCTGTGCCAGTGTTCTACCAGTGGTATTTTCCTACTATACTGCAGTGTGTCCTTAGTGTCAATTAGTAAACAGTGATCTAACAGAAGCTTGAATTTGGAAAGTTTATCATGAGGACAGCTGCAAGCACATTCTTGCCATACTTCAAATCTCTCTTTTCAAGTAGTGGGGTTAGAGAAACCTTCTACCGTGTTTTCAAAGAAAAGGCCTTACAGAACCAGACAATACCTATCATTATCCTTGTTCTTAGGAAGGGCTGAAACGGTTGGGCTGGAATAAATACAATTTGAAAAGCCAACCAACCATCTCACTGAAAAGAACTTTAGCTGAGGAAGATATCTGAAAATCAAACCAAGTGGTGAAAGTTTGGAGAAGCTTTGAATGCGTTCAAATCAGAAGTGTTGGGCAGGCAGACTGATGAGTGGAGCTCCGAGCCTCACCTATTATGAACACGTGCATTGACTGTACTGTCCTAATCATGCTATATAGGTTTTGTTCATTGTTTGTCATGTTATTTTTCTAACACCTGAAAAACTCAATCAGCCAGTTAATCATATTCAGTCATCCAGAACCTAAACACTGGAACAACACTTGGTATTTTCACTTCATCATGCTGATGGATTATGACATGTGGTATATGTATGCTCTAAATGTGAACATCTCAGGAAACCACTGGTAGCTTGAGAGACAGGGTAGTGTGAGGGAGGATTATTTAACCACTGGGCAGCAGTGGGACAGGTAGCAGTGTTTTGTTAGGTTTGTATCTGCAGACTTTCCTCTCCTGTACAGATTCTCTATGATTCCTTTCTCCTTGATTCAGTGTGATTAATCTTTTCTTGTGCTGTATGTTAAACATCTGTGGATTAATATTCTTGCAAAGTTTTTTCTAGATTAGCAGATTCTAGATTGTGCTATCTGTGCAATTTAGATTTATTAGGAGGAATGTTCGAATATTATGCTTGTGAAAAATATATAATCCATTCTGCTCTCCTCGAGATGCTGTAGTATGAACTAGCAATAGATCGACTTTTTATTTCCAGTCTATTTATTGTCCAGAAATTAAGCAACATTTTTATTTCAATTTGAACTGTGCCATGCTTGGTCTCAAAAAAAAAAAAAAGATATACTTTTCAAAAAAGTTGAGCAATATTTGTTATCTGTTCTTTGATTTTAAATAGCAAACCAACCGACTAAGGCGATTTGGCATAATCTTGTTTAAAATGTTGTAAAAACATAACTCAGAAATAATGGAACCACTTTTATTCAAACTTGACTTTTTCCACATACTTAATGAGTCTGGAAAACAAATTGTCTGAAAAAGTCACTGCTGTAACTCATTGCACGTAGGCTTTTATAAAAAATTACATTGTGTTTTCTGGTACGTATTGTCTTATTTGACAACTAATTTATAATATAAAGATACATCAGTTTTTAAAGGAATGAAAATAAGGAAGCAAAAATAAGGTGAAAGTTTCAACTATGCATTCCTTTACTTAACAATGAGTGATTTTTCAACCTTAGCATTGCATTAGTCTTGTGGCGTTTTCCCCTGAAGTACAATATATTTTGTGTGCTTTTCTCTAATAAATGTGCATATAACCAAGATCATTTTGCCTTCGCCACTGTAACTTTTTCTGCTAGAAAAATATAAAAATACATTAAAATAACAAGAAGGATTTTGGCCTGCAGCATTTTGTGAATTCTAGGTGACAAATCAGAAAGACCAGAAAAGTCTAGGGAGAATTACAAATAAAAATGTACGAAGTTTGGCTTTCCATTCAGCATTTTATCTCATTAAATCAGAGGATTAACACCTCTTTAATCAAAAGCAGAATGAAATTCAGCATTATAGATACATTTCCATGTACTTATAGGTCCCTACTCAAAAAAAAGGTTTATACAGATGAGTGAGCTTCTGAAGTTTATCTTTCTTTATTTAACTTCGTATTTTTCTACTACTCATCCCTCTGTGTGACTGAGAATGCCATCATATTCCTTTTAAAATAAAATTAAAGTTCATAACATTGTGGGGTAGGCAGGATATACTCCTTTGTTTCAGGCAAGTCATTGACTGTATACCATTGCATTTAATTTATATAACATTTCACAGAACTTGGCACAGATATGAGAATAGAAACAGAGAGCTGTGATTCTCACTCTTGAACTAAAACTTGGCCCACAAATAGAATAGTGGATATTAGAAATGGGAAAAGATTGTCATGTAGAGATTTCTTTAAAAGAATAGTCGCTTATAAGGAATACACAAAATTAATTGTATATCTACATCTTTCTTGATCCACCTGCTCTTTGTTACCTGATTCTCGTACGTACACAAACACACATTTTTTCCTCTCTCTTTATCACCTGGATGGATGGATAGATGGATTACGTGAATATTACAGACCTGCTGACCCAGCTGAAAAGGATAAATAATTCTTCTGCACATTTTTTTTACACCCTAGCTTGTAAATATTGCATATCCAGGCCTATAAGCTGCACCACAACCTGCTTGTGGAATGGTTTGTATTCCTTAGAAGCCATAAAGGAAGTCAGAACAAATATACACCTTGTAGGTGTGACCAATAAATTCCACTTGCAGTGCCTGCATTGCAAAGCAAAGGTCTCTGCCTCACAGTTGGCAGAGGAAGCTCCTCAAGAACAAATCTGCTAGTTGGCCTCCTCAGAGCTGAAGGAGAAGCCAACAGGTTCTTCAGAGGGCAAGCAGGAGGGCTCTGGTTGTAGCACTCAGAGTTCCATAGCTTTTTGAATTGAGGCTGTAGTAAAGTTGGGTTTTTTTGTTTGTTTGTTTTGATTGTTCTGCCTAATCCTCATCAAAGAAATTTGTGTTCTCTCTGGCTCGTATCAAAGCCATGACCATGCTGAACAAAAAGTCCTAACACATGAGTCATGCTCTTCATTAATTATCAAAAATCACTTCTGCAAACTGCATAAGGTGTCTATCATCCCAGTAGTCAGATTTTACACATCGTTTCAACAGAGTCCCTTAACAACACAGGTGTGCAGAGGGTAAGTAGACCTCAAGGCAGTAAAATGCATTGAATGCTTACTTGCTAAAAATTTAGAACTGCTGTTTATGTACCAGGCAGACCACTAAAATGTATAAAAAAGAATGGAAATATAAATAGAACACATTTTTTTAATGACATAACTTTTTTATCCTTTAGCTTAATCTTTGGGGAGTGAAAGAAACATCACTGTCACAACATTTTGAGACCATTTTCCCACTCTCTCAGGGTCCAAATACTCTTATGCTGTAAAAAATTATAGCACTTGTATGGTTTGTTCTTTTAAATACTGTAATTAGGAACCTTATTTGCATGGCAGGCAAAGCTGGCAACTTTCATGTACTCAGCGTGGTGAAAATGTCAAGTTTCATGGCTTGTGACAGATTAATAGAAATTTTTTTTTAAAACTCTGCAAATTATTCATAGATATTGAGTAATCACCAGAAGTTCCATTTTGTGAAGAATAAAAATAGGGCAAACTGAGTGTAGCATCAGTCTCCATGTAGAGTGTTGTCTGTTTTTTAACGCATTTAAATTGTAGGCTTAGCAAAATAATATTCACCTGAGATGAAGCAAGTTGTAAAATCTTTCAAATACTCTTTCATCGTCTTTTGCACTGTAAATCCATATCAGTGTACTTAGCACAATTTTAATGCATATAGATTAAATGATTAATATAAAATTAAATATTAATTTAAATTAATTAAAAGTCCATAATTTAGTATTGATTGGTGTCAGAGACCCACCAAACCTGGACTGCTGTTGTTGGAAAGCATCTGTTTCTGGACCAGTCATCCCTTTTCTGTGACTTTACTCTTGAAATTATTCTAATGACAGTAGTGTGTCAGTCAGAAGACATTTAATTATGTGGACACCTTGTGGGTCCTCTTCTCTCCCCCTGAAATGATGGTCCATGAAGTCACTCTGCAGCACTGATCGTTTCAGGGGAGGGAAGAGGACAGTACAAGGTGTTTAAATAATTAGCTGATTTATGAAGGCTGTAGATGTACCTCACAGAGGTAAGTCTGCACTGCAAATATCAAATCCAGACCTAAGTTTTGTTTCCATGTAGTTACATTTGCAAGATGTGATTGCTCTGACACTCTCAATCTATCTAATCTTTGTGGTCTAGCTGTTTCACCTCACCCAGCTGCATGGTGCAAACCACTCTAATGCAATGCAAGTGGTCACAGAAAATCAACCACTAACTAGTGAGCATTGCAATTAATGTCTTTTCCTTAGTAGGGATTTTGCTTTTTCATCTTTAGTACTTGGTCACTGTCAGACATAAGAAGTGATGTTAGTACAGCAAATCTTTATCTTTCTCTCTCCATACTAGCTATATGTGTGGTACAGGACCATATTTCTGTAGAAAATGTTGCAAACAGGTCATGCTTAGTGGATATAAAGGATATAAATATGAATAGATAATATATTTTTGGCTGTATTGTAGCATGTTGTGGAACACCGTGTGGCATTCTGCAGTTTAAGGAGCACCTTAAGAGTTTCTAGAGAAGGGCTCAAGAAGTTCAATTTGCTAAAACAGAAAAAGAATTTTTAATTGATCACTGGCTTTAAGTAACTGCATGTCAATAGAAATGTGAGAATACATACAGCTGTACATTGACATTTGTTCAGTTCAGTGCAAAATGAAGCAAATCTTTGAACACTAAAGATATTAAAGAGTGAAAGATGTGTGCCTTTCTAGTATCAAGTCTGGGTGATGATCAATATTCTCTACTCAACAATTCAGGGAAGTTATTTTGTAGTAGGTCAGCACAATACATCCTTCACAGATTTCATTAATCTTTGAAGTTTAGTCAGGTACTTGCTTCTGTAATGTATATAGAGTATGACTCAGTGCTTCACAAAATAAATTTTGTTCAGTGGTCAAAAATTTTGGTGAAACCTGAACCAAGTCCTCAATGGATTTACATCTGCTGTGAGTAACAGGAGAACAAAATAGCCAGTGTATTTTTCTTAATCCATTTATGTATTATATGAAAATGAGTGGCTGCAATTTTCTTCATTTCCTTTACTCTGTAAATCATGTTGTATAAATATACCATATTACAAAAACGTCTCTTTTAATCATGTGCTTTTTCCTATTAATTTGATTTGACATGTTTATATACCTCTATATATAATAGATAACACATTTACAGCAGTATGAGCATCTTAATTTTTCCAATATTGAGGTGAAAAGGAGGCTTCAGTGCAATATAAACAATGGACATAAGCTTCAAATTCCTAAACACAGTAAACACAGAAATGTATACACATTGCAAGTCATTAGTTCAAGCCCACCAAACATTTCCTGAGACAATTACCTTCACTGCAATAAAATTTACTTTGCGCAATCCTCTGGAGCGTTACTAATTGCTTTTCTTAACCTCCAGAGATTAAAGGATTTTGAAATGAACATATAGACAAGTAGTGACTCTAATTTCAAATCTAAGCTTTATTAAGGCAAGCTCTGTTTTACGAAATAGGGTCATTAAGAGAATGTTTAATGTTGGAAATATCCAATCCTAATCTCCTCATCTTCCTCCAGTCTTGAGAAATTGCACTCTGCTGTATTTTTTTAAATATGAGCTGCAAGCTCAACTCATTTCCATCTGGCATCAGCTCTATGTGTCATCTTCAAGAATACACATAACAGTGTTGGCACTTGTTTCTCAAATCCGTTTCCACTAGGGGGTATGGTAGACTGTGACTGTATTTCACAGTAAACCTCCTGTATGATATTGTAATACTAAAGCATACGCACATAAGGGAGAAGAACGGGCGTGCAAAGCTTGGTGCATAATTTATGGAGATTTAAATCCTGTCATTCATAAATGTAATTATAACCTACAGCTTGAAAGTGATATGGACCTTGCCATATTGATCATGCTCCAGCTCTGTTTATTCAGATCATTCATTTGTCGACAGGCAAAAGATAATAAGAATATTGTTAGTAAGTAAAACAATTAATGAAAGGAAATACTTTGATTTTACACAAAGAATATTGTTTGTTTCTGTGCATGTTGTGCACCCTCCCACCTTCAGATAGGAAATATAAACCCAAGGGGAGGGAATATTATTAAATCAGCAATCAACCTTCAAGTCATTTTGGTATAAACACTGTAATTATTTCATCTCTAGTAAACAGAATATAAGACAACAGCATAAGGGTGACAATTTGCAATATGCTTTGAATGTCTTTGCTAAAAAAAAAAAAACCCTATTATGGCTGAAGGCAACATTATTGAAAAAAAAAAAAAAAGCAGGAGTTGTGACAGCCAACAGAGGGGGTAATTAGTCAGGAAATTTCAGGTAATAAATTTAGCAGGTCATTGCAACAGACATTACATTTTGCGTGGGGAGAAGTGACTGTTTATTAGCCTTGAAGCCAGACCTGCTTACCTTCATGCAAAAAACCCTCATAACAAAGTACTAGAAAAAAAAGATAGGTGCGGTTAGTATAGTCCAGATGCCTTCTAAAACTCACAATCTTTTATTTTGGAGGGTTTAAGTTCACTTATGTCACAAGAATCAACTACAAATTTACATAGGTGTAACTATAGCAATATACAGCTTGGGGTGGGGGCAAATAGACAACAAATCTGATATAAAATATTGTCTTTCTAGATTAAAAATGCTACTACCTAACATTTTACATCTCAGTGGTAGCAGATGCACGTCTCAGAGGTAGGTTACGTTTCAGCCTGGGTGTTGTGGTTTATGTTTCTGGTTGCTTTCACCTCCACAGCCGGCTGAGTGCTGGCATGATGCAACCTGCCAGCCGGGAGGGACGGCTCTGCTAACCGGCAGCACCCTCCTCGATCTCTGGGAATGGTTTGTTTGCAATTCATCAAGTCATCAACAGTAGCACGCACTTCAGTGAGCCTCTGTATTTAGAGTGATGTAAAGACAATTGCCATTAATATTAGCTAGGCTTCAGAGGATCTGACAGCCACACGAAAAAGCGGTCTCATCCATCTAATTTAAAGTTCCTGGTTGGGAAGTATCAGGAGTGCATTTTACATGTCTTCGAACCTTTTCTCAGGCTGGTTGCCCTCTTGTTAAAAAGTCTCTTAAAAGAATATTTTGCAGTCAAATAATTACTGGTTTTGTTTAAATGTTCTCATCCAGCACATAATGAACAGTGAGGAATTCCCCAAAGGACATCTATTGTTATTGAAATGTTTATTTATTGAGTGCATTTGCCAGAAGCCCCCCATGAGAAAAATCTCATTTTATGAGCTCCTGAAGCAGTCAGTTCCCAAAACATTGAGCAGAAATGCAATTTGGACCAAGTAATCTCAAGGTCTTTTGTTTGCTTTTAAATAAACAGCAGAATGTCAATGTGCAGAAAGTTATGATGAGAGCTGCTTTATTTTCCATATTTTGTAAATATTCTTGGCAAGGCTGTGCTCACATGGTGCAGAGGTGATTCCTTATGTTCAAACATTTGATTGCTACAGTAGAGAAAAACAATATCCCATGTAGCAATATATGAGTGGGTATTTTAAATGATTCTGAGATTTCTTCTTTCCTGCTAAAGAATGGTGTTAACCCAACATCATCCCACTTGCTTAAGGAATTTTTTTTCCACACAATTTTTTCCTCTCTATTTCTCTACATTTTCTCATCAGCAGTGAGCACGTACCAGTGCTTCTGGCAACGCGTAAATGGACATGACTTGGATCCTGTTGTGTTCCCAGATTATCCAGGTGGAGTCACTAGAGAATAGTGCCATGGTCTCTGCCAGGCTTCATACTGCTGAAATCCCTGCCACTCACTGCCTGGGTTGGATCACTGCAATGATCCAGCTTTAATCTGTACAATTTTAATGATGCCATTAAGTGCATAGCTGCAGTGAGTGGGATAGTGGGACTGCTGAGGGGAGGAGTGTGGTCTGGGCCAGAGACAGGAGCAAAAAACTCGGGCAAGGGAAGGAGGGGAGGAAAATTTCTGTCTTTGCTGATAAAGTCGAAGCCTAACTGCAGTGTGCTTGAAAGTTTACATTGGCTCCAGGTTCTCAGCTATAATGGAATACATGCTGTAGATTTGAGAGGCATCTCTAAAGTTGTTTTTTTTCACCCTGTCCTTGTCACGGGACAGCTTTGGGTTGGTGCCTTTATTTAAAGGCAACTCCTAATCGTACTGTAAGTATCTGAGCAGCCAGAGAGGAATCATCATTTCCCTTAGGCTGGCAATGCAGGAAGGAGCACAGTGCAACATTAGTTGTATTCAGTGTATCGTGAAATTCCCAAGTTCCTTCTACAGTTGATTATCTCAGTATTAGTGACAGAATCGGGGAATGGCTTGAATTTTTGTAAAGCATTTATCTCAAATAAAATATACTTTGCAATTGTTCAGTATTATAATCTAAAATATTATTTAAATGATGCTGATAAATGCTTTATAATTACCTAACATTACTAAAATATATTTCTTGTGCATTGATGACTTGGCATCTGGAGCATCCTTTAGCAATAAAGTCTTGCTATTTTCTTTTTCTCCCTCCTCCAAAGAGTATTTAGAGAAAAATGATTGATTAATGACAGTTCCTATTAAATCCAAAATAAAATGTGCACAGTGCATACTTTGCTAGTGAAAGACTGAAAGGATGCTTCTTAGTCTTACTCTGATTCCCTTTGTGACCTCAAAGCAAAGTTTTATGGTTAATATTAGGTTTTTTTTTCCTGAAATGGAAAAAGTTTGAGGGTATTTCTTTTTAGGATATATGCGATGCAATTAAGCACACTTCACTAAGTGCTCTCCATTATATGAATGCAAAATATTAACATGTTAGTAAAAGAATAATTTAATATTTCATTTCAAGGTCTGCAACAAAAATATTTTTCAAGTTCTTTTGTGCAGCAATTTTTCAGACTTCTTTCTCTGTAGGAGGTCAAAGCATGTTACACATACGGTTCCAGCTTTTAAGCAAGGTTATTATTCATAGTATAAATGTAATTATTTTCACTGATTATATGAGTAATAAAAACTTAGGAACTCACATAATCCATAGTATGTAAGTAAACTTTTATAATAGCGTTAATTTTTGTCTTTGTTGAGTCTTTGTGCTCTTCTCTGTAAATTATTACATTATAGTTTCTGTAGTCTCTTGTTATCTGGAAATTTACTTCAAAAATACATTTACTATGTTTGCGTGTGTGTGTTTTTCTTATGTTTTCCATATATATGTACGTTAGTATGATTTTAGGATATAAGAACTGAAATTTCTTTATTCCTTTCATCAGATGTGCATGTAAGTTGGATATTATTGGGATGTGTGGAACATGAATGCAACCTTACATATAAGGATTTATTTTCCTTTTAAAATGCATAATGATTTTTTTTTTGTCAAACCTTGAATATTTTGCCATTCTTCATGTGGCTAATCAGTACCTTCCTGTAAATGCCTTATAGATTTTAATGCCATAAAGGACCATCGAGCTACACCCAAAAAAAAGTCACCACAGAGACAAATAATTTCCCCTCATAAGTTATTCAAGGAGGTGATTACCTCTGTTGTTAAAAGATAAATACTTTGTGGTATCTTTCTGATCAAAATCAACCGTTGGATGAGATATGTCCAAAATCTTTTCCCCCCATGTGTTCTTGCAGAACATGATAAAAATAAATCTTCTGAATTTCTTTATTGTCCCTCTGCCTTAGAGTTGTGACAAGACGACTAAGCTTGTGTTGATATTGGACATATACAATTTGAAACTACAAGTAATTTTTGGATGCTGAATTCCAGTGATGATCTATGCTGTACTTGGGTGCATAATAATTTCAGTGCCTCCATCTTGCCATCTTCATAGTAAGAATAGTATTTACAGGAGTGTTCTGAAGTTTAGTTAATGTTGTTGAAATTCTTTCAGACAGGCACAAGATACACACAAGAAACCACAAGAGGTATAAAAATGTATGCAAATGTAGCTAATGAAGCAAAAGGAAGAGGGCTAAATGGTGTCTTAATAGGTTCTCTTTAAAAACCTATTTTGATAAGGAATATTATGCCATGTCTCTTGATTATGAATCCTACATTTTTAAATAATCTCTTCCAGCGTGCTGGGACCAGCTGTGACCTTCAGAGTGCACTCAAACCTCCAAAACGTTTCAACTGCAGATGTTGCCAAAGCAGCAGGTAAGTCCTTGTCCTCCATTTCTAAACTGTGACCTCCCACGTGTCCATTTAGTGGGTAGTAGCACTACAGACAGCACAGAGACATCTCGTTCTCCCAGAAGATTGACATTTAAAGAGGGAGAGAGTCGAAAGGTGAGTGGCACATATGGGAACTGAGGTGTAACATCTCCGAGTCAATTAAAACTGCCTCAGATTCCTTCTTGTCAAGGAATGGATTAAGTAGAGACTTGTACTCAAGGCTTAGCATAGTGGAAAACTCTTCACTGTTTTCATGAACTCATAAAAACAGATTGGTTATTTGTAAATGAAGATGTAACGCCTTCACTTTTTCAGTACTTTTTTTCCAGGGAACAAACATGTTATTGCATCTTAGCCTTAATTTCTGGATCAAAAGATGGTAAAAATATGCCTTTGTCGGTGTGCTGTTTAGGCAGTTTCAATGACAAGTTAATCTTAGGAGTAAACGTTGTATTTCTGGAGCTAAACTGCTGCTGAATAAGTACCACCGTTCTAAGGACTTCTGTTTGCTTCTTGTCAACTTGGCTACTAACTGTATTATAGAGTTGTTGACTGCAAGAAATAATTTCTGCAGAGTAATTGAACTGATAACTGTTTTGCTTTCAGATTACCCAATTGATAGGTTTTAAAAATTGTGAGTAAACAAGTTACAATGTTTCTTGAAAACAAAAAGAAAAAAAAAAAGTCTGTTTAAATAAATACTAGGAACCCTAAATTTTTCATTAACTTCTCCTTTTGCTTCACCATGGATCAGTTTAGTTATAGAAAGAATTGGGGGAGTTCCCATGCCAGAACTTTCCTTTGCAGGACCCATTGGAGAACCGTCTTGTTAACTGGTGATTAGAGAGTAGATACCATTTTTCTTAAAGGAGTTTAACATGCCAAAAAGCCATAGATGTTACTGTCAAAACTAAGGAATTATAATGAAGTAATTATTAAACTAAGGGATACCTCAATGTGTATGATTTACATGGGAAAAAATAATATGGCTTTTTTATAGCAATGCCTTGCCTTGTAAACCTGTTGAATCTGTCTGAAAGGATCAATAGATATGATGCAGCTGGTAGATCCTGCCTGGATTGCTGAGGGCTTTTAACAAGGTCTTTCACTAGAAGTTTCTAAGGAAACAAATAGTTTCTTAGAATGTGGAGTGTGGAACATTAAAATAGTGGATCAGCAATTGGTTAAGAGGAAAGAAACAGAGATTACAAATAAATGATTAGTTTTCTAGAAGGCTAGAGATAGAAAAATAGAAAGATCTCTGCTGGGACTGTATCATTCAACACACAAATGAGTTGGAAAAGAAGGTGAGCAGTGTGATGATAAATCTTGCTAATAATACACAATTATTCACAGCATTAAAGGTGAAAGTTGATCTTAGAAATGTATAAAAACCTTACCAGGTGGAGTAAGTGGACTCAGAATGGCAGATGAAATTCATTGTAAATTAGTTTACAAAAATGCATATGAAGAAAAAAATAGCTTTACATATGAAGTTATAGATCTAAATAGACCACTACTGCTCTGGAGTAAGAGCTTAGTGTAGTAATATGTAATTTGAGGAAAATAACAATTCAGTTTCCATTATCAGTTGAACAAGAAAAGTGTTTTTAAGAATAATTCGGAAAGGAACAGAAATTAGAACAATGTCACTTGTTTCTGCATAAATCTATCCCTTGCCCCTATTTACGACATACAGTTCTGCTTCTCATACCTCAGAGGTGTTAGAAACTCTGGTTGAAACACAAAGATTCAGAGAAAGGTAGAAGGCGTGGCTGTAAGTACAGAATATCTTCCATATAACAAGTAGTGAAATAAGGCAGGAATCTTTATTTTGGAAAAATACGAGTATGGTATGAGAAAAGTCTGTCAAGTCCAGAGTGCCACAGTGAATGTGGACAGCATTGTGCCGTGGCTGTTACAATGCAAGAGAAGATGGAACTGGCAGAAGACAGGTTCACAGTAAATCAGAATGCAGTTTGTAGCTTTGCCTGTTGTGGATAATGTGTTCAAAAATTTGCATATAAGCAAGGAACCAGCAACATGGAATAGACATCCACTGAAATTTAGCAAGTCCATAGAATCCTTGTCAAGTTCAGGAGGTTCGTGAGGTTGGCCTGTTTCTACCAAGCTATTCTGAAATGTATAAATGTTGTGACTAGTTTATTTCAGCAAAATGCAAGAAGTAATATTAGGTTTTTTCTTACCATTGGCACCAAAGTACTTGTTTTCAGGTTCCTTAACTTAATTATTGCTGACAAAGTCGGAAGGTTCTGGGGACAAAAAAAAATGTCACCCCAGAGGAAGCTGTACAGATTCATCAACTTAAATTAATCTTCTATATTGTAATTTTATGTACTCTATATATTCCTATCCCAGGCAATTCCTAAATTCTGTTTGTTTAGTACCTTAAAATTTTCAGGTTTTGATGACTGCAGAAAAAAAGCTTGTAAAAGTCTTACATCAGCTCCTTTCAGCTCTTCTCAGTATGTCACCATGACCATATTAAACTTATAACTAAACCTTGTGTTTGCCTTTAAAAAAAAACAAACACCTCCAATTCTGTCCAGCCGTCAAATATTTTAAAAGTATCTCATTTTTCTTTTCTAACCCTTAAATAAGGCTGCAGTAGCTTGTCAATGTACTCAGTAATCAGTTCACTTATTTTAAGCATATTTCTTACTTGCAGATCTCTAAAGCCAAAAATAAATTCAGTTAAAAGATCAACAGCAGTATATACTTACATAAGAAGTTTTTTCAGGCTTTAGTTGTATTTAGAATTTTTAAAAGTCAACGCTGTCTTGAACAAATGCATTCCAGAAACTTAATTTACCGAAGGAAACCAAAGCACAATAAATCAATGCATACTCCCAGGGTAGGCACAGGTAAATGCATTACTCCATGCTGTACTGCTGTTAGGTAACTTGACATCCATCCAGGAACTCTGAAAGCAGATCCTGTCTACAGAAAACAAACAGACCAAACTGACAGAAGAATTTCACTGTCCATCACATCTTCAGAAATTAAAAGAATTTAGAAATTGAGGTAATCAGATGCCATAGTAATTATGAGAATGTAAATTGTCCAGATTTGCAAAAAGCAATCTATTAGTGCAGATGTTACGTATGTGCGCACCCCACTGATATCCACAGCAGTTTGATCTCGTTAGTCATGTAGTATATATTTTGTAACCGAAATTGTTAAACTGCACATTTTCCTTGCATTATTTGGGTTTAAATATAGGGAACTATGTTTAAAGTTTTCCATCCTCCTCTGGGGAGTTTGACAAATGTGTGGGTTAGAGCAGGCATAGGACTGTTCAGCAATTATGCAAACAGATGAATGACTTAGAATATCTACTAAAAAGTAGAGATATGGAAGTATGATAATAAAAACGGTTTCCTATGTTTTCTTGGAGTTTGAGATCCATTCTTCTTGGTGTACACAAGACCTGGCTTGAGGAGAGATAAAGCACTCTAAAATATTTCAGCCACATTCTTGCCAATAAAACTTTTTTTTTCCAGTAATCCACAGTTCCAATTCTGTGTAAATGGTTTGATTACTTTTTTTTTTTTTTTTTCAGTTTCTAGGGCTACATAATTATATGGGAAAGCTGACAACAGAGTAATTTAAAATTGTGAATAGCTTGCTTTCTCACATTAACAATACCTTGATTTGCTCTTAGACTACCCTGCAGAAGGACAGCCAGTATTTTGCCAGCGTCGCATATTTTGACGTTCATAATGTAGAAGATATTTTGCATCAATTAGCTGTTCTCTGCCCTATTTCTGTTTAATAAGTCAGACTCAATGTAATTTCATCTCAACATTTTGAAGAAATAAACTTTCTCCAGACATAGATTACCTCCTCTAGAAGTAATTACACTTGGCAGATGACATCATTTAGACAAATGAATGTGGGTTTCATTTCTCTTCAGTTTAAAGGTTAGGAGAAATCTATCAGAGAACAATTATCAGTAGATGACTCTATTTATATAAAATTTTGATATAGTCAGTATAGTAATGAGCAATGAATTTGCTCTATATGTACTCCAGAATCCCGCAAAGACATGCATAGTAACAGTAATAATTAGAAAAGATGAATCTTCTGAAGTTTCCAAGCACAGAATTTTAGCTTCAGATGGCTGTAATGATAATATACTGCACACATGAAAAAGAGATGTAGGAGAGAAGTCTTGTGCACAGACACTCAGCATTGCTGGAATGAAATAAAAACATTTGCTTATGTGTAGCTGCAACCTTTTAGTAGTTAGATGCTTACATTTTTTTTTTGTATTGTATTAAAATGCAACATTTTAGATGTTATAAAAAATGGAGACTGAAGGGTAAAGAGATGTATGCATAGTGCAGGCATATTAGTGATACGGGACGGATAGCACAGCAAAAGGCAGCGCATAACCAGATATTAGGGAATTAATAGGTCTTGTGTGCACGTGCTTGTGCCTAAGATATGTTGTGATGTACATCATTATGAAAAGTCAGAAATCTTGATTTAATGTTTAAAAATATATATATTAGAATATAAAGAATTTTTTTCAATTTTTTTTTTAATTTCCCTAACTTTTAACTAAGCTGTTGATTTGGTTTATTTTCATTTTTTGTTTTGTTTGTTTGTTTGTTGGTTTTTTTTTCACTTTTCTTTTGTCCTGCTGGTGAAGCCTACATTTTCACAACATGCATGACTTAATTAATCATGACTTATCAAGAGGGATATTGAATCATATAACCTTCTTGTCTAAACGTTATTCCTCTGCCAGCTTTCTAATTCTTAAAAAAAAAATGCATTGCAAAATTAATTCCTCTGAAAAAAAAAGAACACAAATGCAAAAATACTATATTATCATTAAAATTTAGCTGCATAACAAGCTAATTTAAATAAAGATACTGCCTCGAAAGTATTGGAATATAGTTTAAAAATACATATTGAATTCCTTAGAAGTTTTAATCAGCTACAAATAATTAAATTTGTAAATTTACAGATTTTGAGATTTGACACCTACAAATTTTGGTCATGGCCCAGCTGTGGTGAAATATCCATGGCAACAAATATTGCAATAGAACTTTTTGACATTGAAACTGAATAGTTTTGCTAAAATTGGCAGCTCTGAACAGGCAAAACATGATCCTTAACTTTTAGCATTAAGCAGTCCTTTGGAGATGAAAAGGGTACTTCAAAACCCTTAGAGTTAACTTACCCTGTCTAGTGATTTAAGCTGATGATGTCTTATTGGTTTGGAGTGGTCCAAGATGTCACATTTTTAATCTTAATTAGGATGACTAAATGGCTGCTCATATTAATGACCCTGGATTCACTTGGTGAAGGTGCTGTTTATGCCTTATTCTGACTCCAATACAGATCTGACCTGTATTTACAGATGCCAAAACTTACTCTTTTAAGTATGCAGGCCTAAGTATCTAAATCACTGGTCTTATTTCAGAGGCTTTTAGTTCTCATCACACCATACAAACTTTGAATGACATTGGATAGTTAGCAGGATTGAAATATAGAATTTTCTGATGACCAAGAAATTAAAAATGCAAAGCCATGTCAGAGAGTGAAACAACCCATCTGCATTTAAAAAAACCCAACAGATTCCATGTTCTTCTTCAACTTGAAAATACTGATGAGGAACCTACCTTACACAGTCACTGAAGAAATCTGGGTTTTACTCCTATTTCTGAAGTACATTTGGCAAAATTGCAGTTTTGTCACACATCCAATCTGGGCCTTGTTAAAAAAAAAAGACTGAGACTCTGACATAAACACAATTTGATTTCCTTATGAATTCAGTAGTACAAATATACATTATAAGTATATTTTAAAGGACTTAACTATGAAAGTACAAATGATCAGTTAAAGCCGTGATGCTTAGATGCATTTTTTTAGCCGTTAGCAGCAATTGTTTGCATTAGCCTTTAGTATAATTGAAAAATACATTTCAACTTTTAGCAATTCGGATGTAAGTCTAAATTATTACAGATTATTTCTATGACTATTCTCTTGTATTTATCCTAGTCATGAAATGTAGTCCTCCTTTTGTTGGTCAAAGGGGGTTATCTTTCCAGTTCACTTCATAATAGAAGTATAATAAAAAGCAAATTTATGGAATACCTCTGTAAAGCTTGCACACCTCTTAATTTCATAGTCTGAAATTTGACAAAACAAGGTGGAGTGGAAAGACAATTTACTCAACATTAGGGAGTCAGTTGACGAGGATCTGGTATGAAGCTTTCATTTCTAGGAACAGTGCAGAGGCTCACTGTGCTCTCTAGCCAATAAGTATTGACCATACCAGCATTGTTGACAGAAACATGATAACTCTACATTATTATCCATTCTTAGCAAGAAAAGTTTTCTGGAAGGTTCTAAGGGGAACAAAAGAAAGAGAACTGTCTTCAGATTTATCTTCATATAATAAAACTTTGGAACTTCATATAATAAAGCTACATGTAATGTGTATTGTAAAGAATGTGTAAATGTGGAGAAGGGAGACTAGGAGAAGGAAAAAAAGAACAGGAGTAAGATCATGCAAAGTTTCATTTAGCTATCCATGTATTTAGTTAAAAACATTTTTAGAATAGATATTACTGACTTATGCCTTAAAAACATCATGGTCTTGCTGTGATGAATTTGAATAAAATTTGGGAAACATCATTTGATGTAGTGCGTTCAGAATACTGTGGATTTTTCTCTCTGGTTATTTCAGCTTGTGATTAAACATTGTCTGGCCTTTGATACTTTTTAGACCATTGTTGGTTAATTGTTAGAAGTTCTTTACACAATATATTTCACTAAACTAAGTGTAATTTAGGAATTTATTATTCTTTGTACTGCATCTGTTGCAAACATAATGAAACTTGTGTTGTTTTGGTAGTGCCAACATCCATATTTTTTTGTGGTAAATGTCGGTGCAGGAGATATGAATTCTATATCATCTAAAACAGGAAACTTCAATTTCTAGATAAAAAAAATCTTCCTCTTTTCTAAGAAGCCCTTGTTCTTTTTAAATGGCTATAACTAGCCTTGGTTGTCTTGTGGATTTTTAGGGTACGATTTGTATGTCTTGTGAGAAGTCTCAGAAAGATGAACTCTGTTGCTTCAGTCACAAACACGTCAATGCTGGCATACTGTCTTGGTTTCCTTTTTCTACTCCACAACCGGCAGCAATAGTGATTTTTTTTAAAGTATTCATTGGCTAGTCATTGTCAGATTCGTAATTCAACTGTGGTGAACAGAACAAGATGAAAGTCTATAGCTGAATTCCTTCCCTCTATCTAGATTTTTGTAGACCATGCAATTAGATGTCTTGCTCTCTGAGATGGTAACAAAGACCGTGTCTATGAATAATTTGAAGTTCATTTTTGAAGTGAACTGACAGCTTCTGTGTCAGAAACTTTGAACAACGTAGCCAGGAGGCTGTGAGGTCCATGTGATTTCACTTGCCGTTGCCCTGGTTTAAGGAGGATTACAATTCTTTGGTCTATAATATGAAATGTAAAAGTTTGACAGCTCTTTTTCTGTTGCTAGCTCTCTTTAAGTCTTTTGGTGCAAATCCTGATTTCTTCTACTCAAGCCTCCTTAGTTCACACTGTCCTTTTTCACCTCTTGACCTCTCTAGTGGATCAATTACCTTTCACCTACTGTATCGTCAAATCGATCTGAAGTATTTTTCCTCAAATCCTTCCATTGCTGAATAATGGATGTCATTATATTTTTGAAGTATCATTCAGAATCTGAACTGTCTCCTGCACTGCCAAATGTCTGTACAATGATTAATGAATTTTTGAGCGGACATTTCCTTCCCATCTTGTTCTTCTGTTGAAAAATGGAATAAGTTTTAGCAGTTGTGATGGGTGCTACCATTCAGTAAATGTGTGTCAGTCCTGAAGAACAGCAAGTATCTTTGGTTATGTCTCTTCTCCAGTGATTTCCTTCTAATGATGATATGCATTGCTGTGATTAGTAAGGATGCACTTTTTTAACATACAACACCTCTCTCCTCTGGGAATAACTGTGAGATATCTAATTTTAGAAATAAATCTTTTTGCTTTAGAACCACTTTCCTTTGTAACAGAAAACTTCAGAACTTCCTTCTATTCACCTTGTAAAGTGATGTAATCTATTCCAGCATAAACCCCTAAATCAAGCTTCTTAACTACTGGGAACTCTAAAACTACTTATTTTAAAGAACTGGGGAGAAAAACAAGACCTAAGTAGCATTATGTAGCCAATGTTCTTTAATTAAAGCAATGATGGTTCATGTTGTTACATTTTGATGCGTTTTATTAAAAATTCATAGAAAAACATTGGATTGGTATTAAACAAAAATAAAGAGAAACACACCATTGGTGTAGTATATGTATGAGTATTTTAGAATATAATATTTCATACCTGAACCAGACAGTTCTATCAAAGGTTCAATGGGAAGGCCAGAATTACAGCTTAGAAAAATGTATGGCTGCAAAGGTTGATTTGGAACTACTCATGTGTTTCTGTTAGTTGCTTTTTCTGAGATCTTTAGGCAGGCCTTTGAAGACAGGTAAAAATAAGTCCTCTATTAAAGTAATTTATGTCATGGTTTAAAGGTTAATAGTGATTTTAAAGTTGACTTTTTTAAAGAGCCCTCTGGCAATGTAACTAAATGGATTGCAACAGTGAGGTTAGAATGTTAGGCATTTATTCAGAGCTAGCTGTCTAGGTTGCCTCTACGTTCAAAGAAAAAAGTGAGATTGTATGAACTGGCACTTATCATAGCTGGCTAAAGGTAGGTGAGAGGAAGCCATCATTAGTACAAAGAAATGTATAGATATTGTTGATGATAGAATTGCCGTACATAAATACTGCAGATAAGTCCCGGGAGACTGGTTGAAGTCAGGATTGTAGAACTGAGTACAGTGGAAAGCTTTCTGGATCTTCCTGTGGTCCTTGCTTGGTAACATATTCAAAAATATTTTTTTCTGTTGCTAGATCTCTTTAAATTTTTTGATGCAAATCCTGATTTCTTCTAATTAAGCCTCCTTCATTCACAGTGTCCTTTGGTAACTTAGTTAGAGCTCTTTCTGAATTCAAATCCAATTTAAGATTGAGTACATTTACAAGGATTTCAAGTTTGATAAATGTTTTCATGTGTAATATCATTAAACAACTAAATTCCTGCAGTGAGCTTGTTAACACCTTACAATTGGTAATGCATGACGAAACTGCCAGGTAGCTGAAGTGCAAAGTGGTTTTCTCTCAAGTCCAAGAAATCTCCCAATAAATTTTTAAAATGGAAGTTAAAAGTCTTTTTCCATATTAAACTTACTATTTATTTCCTTACATAGATATTTCAAACTGATCTGTACATTTTTAAAGGACTATTTTCAGCTGATGTAAATCAACAAATAGCTGCACTAAAGTCCATAGAAGTGAGAATGTGTGACTGAAACAAAATGGTGGTATTTTTTTTGCATAGCAGCAGTACTATGGGGTCCCACTGTGAACATCGTATCAAAAAGTCCCTATTCTTAAATATTCTAATTTAAAGCAAAGCAAGCAGAAGTCCCCAAACTCAAGACAACCTCTTAATGCTGTATTTCATCATATCATTTAGCAGAATTGCTTATATTTAGCATTTTTATAATAAGTAACACATCTTCCAGGAAAATGGAAATAGATATGCAATATGTCATATACAACAATAATACTTACAGTTCCAGACATCTTTAAATGTTATAGTCCCTTAATCGAGTTTCATATATTTTTGTGCAATACACTTAAGAGGCTGTTTCTGTTTAGAGCAAATCTGATGCGTACTAAAACAAATTATTTAGGAATGCTACAGTTAGAAGAAATCTGGTAAGGCAGGTACATAAAAGGCAGCTCTAATGTAAAGAATAGGTAGGCTGATCTAATATTTCTTGGTGAATCTGTAGCCTTCTAAGCAAGCATAAACAGGGGAATTGAAGAAACCCTAATTTAGGTCAGATAGTATTGTAACCTACCTTTACCTGGAAAACAATAGTCAGTACATTTTTTTTCCACCTGTTAGACAGATGTTGGAGAGACAACATGGCAGGGCACAGGCAGTCCAGGAGGTTCCTGGAATGCGTGCATGACAGCTTCCTCCTGCAGGCAACAGAGGAGCCAACAAGGAAGGGTGCCATGCTCAACCTTGTGCTCACCAACAAGGAGGGACTGGTGGGGGATGTGAAACTGAAGGACAGCCTTGGCTGCAGCAACCACGACACAGTGGAGTTCAAGATCCATGGGGCAGCAAGGAAACTACACGGCAAGCTCTCTGCCCTAGACTTCAAGAAGGCAGACTTTGGCCTCTTCAGGGACCTGATGGGCCAAGTGCCATGGGAGGTGGCCCTGGAGGGAAGAGGGGCCCAGGAAAGTTGGTCCACATTCAAGGAGCACCTCCTCCAAGCTCAGCAGAGGTGCATCCTGATGAAGAACAAGTCAGGCAAAAAGGCCAGGAGGCCTGCGTGGATGAGCAAGGAGCTCCTGGACCAACTGAAAGTGAAGAGGAAAGCCTATAGAAGGTGGAAGCGGAGACAGGTAGCCTGGGAGGACTACAGAGAAGCTGTGCGAGTGGCCAGGGATCAGGTGAGGAAGGCTAGAGCCCTGACAGAATTGAATCTGGCCAGGGATATAAAAAGCAACAAGAAAAGCTTCTATAGGTATGTAGGGGACAAAAGAAAGTCCAAGGAGAATGTAGGCCCCCTCCGGAAGGAAACCGGTGTCCTGGTTACCTGGGACATGGAGAAGGCTGAGGTACTCAATGACTTTTTTGCCTCAGTCTTCACCGACAAGGACTCTTGTCTCGCCACCCAAGCTGTGGAAGGCACAAGCAGGGACTGCAAGGATGAAGAACGGCCCACTGTACTCCAAGAGCAGGTTTGGGAACATCTGAGGAACTTGAAGGTGCACAAATCCATGGGACCTGATGAGATCCATCCGTGGGTCCTCAGGGAACTGGCAGATGAAGTTGCCAAGCTGCTGGCCATTGTATTTGAGAATTGTGGTGGTCTGGTGACATCCCCAATGACTGGAAGAGAGGGAACATAACCCTCATTTTTAAAAAGGGGAACAAGGAGGACCCGGGTAACTACAGGCCGGTCAGCCTCACCTCTGTGCCTGGCAAGGTCATGGAGCAGATTCTCCTGGAAACCATGCTAAGGCACATGGAGAGCAAGGAGGTGGTTGGTGACAGCCAGCATGGCTTCACCAAGGGCAGATCGTGCCTGACCAATTTGGTGGCCTTCTATGACGGGGTGACAGCATTGGTGGACAAGGGACGAGCAACGGATATCATCTACCTGGACTTGTGCAAAGCTTTTGACACTGTCCCGCATGACATCCTTCTCTCTAAACTGGAGAGACATGGGTTTGATGGACAGACCACTCGGTGGATAAGGAGTTGGCTGGATGGCCGAACTCACAGAGTGGTGGTCAACAGCTTGATGTCCAAGTGGAGACTGGTCACGAGTGGCGTCCCTCAGGGGTCCGTGTTGGGCCCGGCCCTGTTCAACATCTTTGTTGGCGACATGGACAGTGGGATAGAGTGCACCCTCAGCAAGTTCGCCAATGACACCAAGTTGTGTGGTGCCGTCGACACTCTAGAAGGGAGAGATGCCATCCAGAGGGACCTTGACAGGCTGGAGAAGTGGGCCTATGCCAACCTCATGAAGTTCAACCAGGCCAAGTGCAAGGTCCTGCACCTGGGTCATGGCAATCCCAGGCACAAATACAGGCTGGGCGGGGAATGGATTGAGAGCAGCCCTGAGGAGAAGGACTTGGGAGTGCTGGTGGATGAGAAGTTCAACATGAGCCAGCAATGCGCCCTTGCGGCCCAGAAGGCCAACTGCATCCTGGGCTGCATCAAGAGGAGCCTGACCAGCAGGTCGAGGGAGGTGATTCTCCCCGTCTACTCTACCCCGGTGAAACCCCACCTGGAGTACTGTGTCCAGTTCTGGAGCCCCCAACATAAGAAAGACATGGACCAGTTGGATAAGGTCCAGAGGAGGGCCATGAAGATGATAAGAGGGCTGGAGCACCTTTTCCTTGAGGACAGGCTGAGAGAGTTGGGGCTGTTCAGCCTGGAGAAGAGGAGGCTCCGGGGAGACCTGATAGCGGTCTTCCAGTACCTCAAGGGGGCCTACAAGAAAGATGGGGAGAGGCTGTTCAGTAGGGCCTGTTGTGATAGGACAAGGGGTAATGGTTTTAAAATAGAGGGAGGTAGATTTAGATTGTATATTAGGAAAAACTTTTTTACAATGCGAGTTGTAGAACACTGGCCCAGGTTGCCCAGAGAGGTGGTGGATGCCCCATCCCTGGAAACGTTCAAGGCCAGGCTGGATGAGGCTCTGAGCAACCTGATCTAGTTGGAGATGTCCCTGCTTCTTGCAGGGGGGTTGGACTAGATGACCTTTGAAGGTCCCTTCCAACTCTAACCATTCTATGATTCTATGATTATGACTTTTCAAACTGTGGTATAAGATAAACCTAACCATTTTAAACTATGTGTGCAAATAAACACTAGGCACCGTGTGGAACAGGGGATAATGTTATATTTTATTTGGTACAAACAGAAAAATGTTCCTTATCTGATGTAACTCAGTATCCTATTTTTAATATATGAAACTGGATGATTAGAAATCTTGTGATTGTCAGTGATAGCTTTCGTATCAGCCAAATAATAAAAAATTGTGAGGGAGACTGGCGCTACTTCAAGGCTCTATGAAAAACAGTTGTTATTTAAAGCACAAGAAAAAATACAAAATCAGTTGCACACAGAATCATCTTAGAATCAGTCTATCATCCCTTTTCGCTGGAGAAAAGTAATAACATGAAAAGGCACTTCTCCAGAAGCACGGTGTTTTGATAATAGTGCAGAAGGGTGGCTGACCAGAACCTGGTAGGAATCTGTTCTTTTGTTACAACACAGTTTATGGGATGACATCTTAGGAGGGAGGCACAAACACGACCTGAGATGAAAGGGCAGGTGGAAGGTTTCTGGCAGAAAAGGCTTAGTTAGGAGGTCCAGAGGATTCACGTATCATCCATCTTGAGAACAGCCACTTCCATGACCTTCTACTGCTGAAAGCTGATGGAGGAGGGTATCTGAGCTCTTGACCGTGGGACAAGGAATTATTTGAGAGCTTTGGGAGAGTTTTTGAAGATAAGTTTGTTGGCAGTACTCACAAAAGCACATTTGTCAGCAGTGTTCAGTCCTGTACCTTAACGTTGGCTTCATTTTGAGCACTTTCTCCTATGGATTGAAGGCAACTTCAGCAGCTGCTGCTGCTATTTGACAGCCTGCACAATTAGGGAATATTGTGACTACGAGGCAAGTGATTTGATTTTCATGAATTGTTTGTTTTCTGGACTATCTGTGGTCAAATAAGGTTTTTGTTTTCCCTGAGCTTTCCTGAACTCCGGATATCCATTCTGACGTGTAAGATAGGAAGGAGGCAGATTTATAGACCCTTTGATCTTGTTCCTATTTGTAGGTGATGTTTTCCATCGTCTGACAAAAATTGTATGCAGGAATTAGAGATTAATGGCTGTTGTAATAATCTGCAACTACTTAATCTTTCTAGTATTATCTAGTCTTCAGGAAAACATGTTGAATGTCTTTCTTCTCTTTAGAAAATATTTTCTCTAAATTTGAACATTCTGGATTAATAGAAATTGCATGGCTTTGTGTTGGTTGAAGTCAAAAGACATGCTAGATATAATCTAGCCATGGATTTTGAAGAAGTACCTGTAAATTCTCTGTGCCTCTATTTTCTTAATTGTAAATCTGAAATATAAATAAGAAAAAGGCTTTTCACGAAAAGAGAAAAAAAAAGATATAATGATTTTTTAAGACAATTCAGAGGATAGAGAGTATGGTTGTCTATTTGTGATTATTTGTTCCTGTGCTGCTTCTGCTGCTTTTTTATATTTTTTCATGATTTCATCAGTGCAACAAAATCAAGATGACAGCGATCATAAAATCTTTTTGGTTGAAAGATCTGTCTAGTGGGTTATTTAGCCTGTCCCCCAGAATTTTGATGGGATTGTCTGGCAGGAGATCATATAGCTAATATTTGATAGTTTGTTAAAAAAAAAAAAGACAGATGAGAAAAAAATGAGTATGCCAAAATCCAGAGGGTGCCTCTTGGCAAAGTTTTATAGACATTTTAGATCAGTAACAAGGAAAGGTAGGTAGCTACACCCCATTACTCCTTCCTAAACAGCCAGGTAATTACTTTTGGCATTTTGACAAGTGTTTGCTGGAGTGAAGGTCAAAGCTGTCAGCAGAGAAGATCTATGCTAATCTGCTCAGCTGGAGAAGACTCAGGTAGCTAATGCTTTGTAATTAGAAGTTGTGGAAAATAGTTTTCACTGTAGTTTTGTGCTGAGCTTAAGTGAATCAGTAATACAGAATAATTTCATTTATCATAGTTTACAAAATTGGCTAAATAGTTGCTTAGGAGTAAGCATACAATGTGAAATTGGAGAAATACGGGAAAACTGATATTTTGGTAGAAATGAAATATTTATGTGCACATGTATGTATGTGTGGTATTACATATACACGCATATACATTATATGTGTATGTTAAATATGTGTGTATATACATATACACAGAGAAGCATAACACTAATACTTTTAATTTACATTGAAATAATATTACTCATAGAAAGAAAATAAAAGAAAATTTTAAAAATATACATATTGTACTTGATAAGGCTGCAAAATTTTGCTGGAAATTTCACATGCAAAAATACAATGCCTGTTAAACCTCCCGTTTTTCTTGTGGGAGCTATCAATATCACTTCATCCAGCAATACCCTATGAATGGATTCCTATAATGAATTTTGAACTGATAAAGCAAAATATAAGAAAATAAGAAAAAAACCCCCACCAAATAAATATATTAAAACAATTATTAAAACAATTAAGATTTTTTTAAAGTACCATTTGTTTTGTAATGTTGACTGCCTTTTAATGGTGTTACATTCCTGTTTTTATCAGGCTAAGCTAAAATTACTTTTCTCCCTTATTGTGCTATTCTTTGTGCTACAGAAAGTATGTGTGTGTATATATATATAAAAAAAGAGGTAAACAGGGTGTTTTTCAAAGGAGCTCAGGGTGTTCAGCTATGCTCCTAAACCCCAGCTAGGACCTCAAGTGTGCAGTGATTTCACACATATTTAACCGTCCCTCTCATTTTGCTTCTTGAACAGAAATACTTAATATAGGTGTATGGTCAGTGTGAAATTCTTACCATGCATGGAGAAAGAATGCAAACCTTCAAAAAGTAATGGTTTTGGGCAGACTGGTATGTACCATGGAAATGCAGGTCAGGATTTGAGGGCCTAATCCTACACCTAAACCTAATAAGATAAAGTTGCAGCATTTCAGTGGTTGCAGTTGGAGCTGACAGGAACCTCATAGGAATAGCAGTTAAAAAGGACCATTCTTTTGCTCGGTCATCTTTAACTTTGATCAACTTAGCCAGACAAACTATTGAACTGTCACCAGCAAAGAGTCCAGATATGCAGCACTGATGAAAATACTCCTCTAATTCTTTTTTACTTTACATGTAATCCAGAGCGTGTAGATAAATAGAAAGGAAAAAAAAAGAAAAAGAGAAAGAGAGAGATAAAGCTTTAACTCTAGGTTTGAAGAGCAGTAAATCCATCTGAAACATAGACTTTAACTGAGGAAAAAAAAAATCTTTTTTCTTCTGGATTTCATGATTGGACTTTTATAGGAGACTGTTAAGCCTTTTCCAATTGTTATACCATTGCTGGGAACTCAGAACACAATGGATTTTGGAAGTAGACCAGAAAGTGCTTCCCCCCCGCCCCCCCCCCCCCCCCATCCTGTCTTCTCTGAATGGATTTTGTATGTTGTATTATTCTTTCTGACATTTCTTTCCTTGGCATTTTTCCTCTTCAGGGGAGTCACGAGATATTCATTCCCTTCTTTCATTGCCATTTAACAACTTGAGGGTATATTCTCTACCCATGCACAGCAATATAACTGTGAAACTCACATTAACATTAATGGGAAATGTGCAGCTAAAATCCACCACGCTGTGTGTAGTCACTACCCTTGGCTATAAAATGGCTTGGCGTGTTCAAACAGAAATGATTTCCACTTAAGAACTGAGAAGTCGGTTGGGTTACTACATTATTTTACATTAAATTAAAAGTATTTTAACATTATTTTTAGTGCATTTCAAATTGAGAAATCCACCTGCTGCAGAACCTATTTTTTTTATGTTACAGTATAATGTTTTCAAAGTTAGGTGACGTTTTAAGCAAGTAAGCTGTCCGTCACTTGACAGCTCCCAGTACTTTGCTTTGTGTAAGCCTTAGGAGAATATATTAACAATTATTATTTGATAGTAAGTTAACATTTTGTTAACTGTGAGGAATCAGATGCTCCTCTCAGGTTTTCTCATTTAAACATGGATGAATTTGCACATTTTCTCAGTCCTCCTGCGATTCTGATTTTCCATTCTGGTGCATTTTCCTCTCATATTCTGCCTGTATCTCTTTTTCCTACTGGCAGCAGGGCTCTCATAGGATAAATAAACATCTGAAATCAGCAGAGTGGACAAAAAAGAGATGAAAGCTGGGATATGTGGAAGGCCTAGAACACCAGAGGTACAGGTAGCTGTTTCCAGAAGTGACAGTATCGATGAGGAAGCTATTCCTCTTCTACTGTTATTAAACTGGTGATGAGGCAGAGTTTGCATATTTATCACATTTTTTTTTTCTGCATATTGCTTCAGTTTCCCTGATACTCTTTGCCAATGTGAATAAGTGCATCCATCTTTCACATGGATGCACTTGATTGCTGCTTGTAGGTAAAGAGTATCAGAGAGTTTAAGAACTCTAATTTGGTGTCTTCTGTTATACTGATATCTGTTATACTGCAAGCAATCATAAATTTTAGAATTGGCATATATTTATGTGTAGAAGCGTGTGTATCAAAATGAATTATAACTTGCCCTTAAGAGTTTTAAACAAACTTAGTGGAATATTGCCATACAGTTAAATAAATCTTTGCTTTTGACAGAAGGCAATAAGTAGCTAAGTCTTCTGATTCCAAAAGATGTTTACATCTCAGATTTCTTCACTAAGAAAAAGAGAAAAGTGTAAATGGAAACTATCAAGACAGAATAATTTGTAACACAGCAGAGAGTCACAGAATCATAGAACAGTTTGGGTTGGAAGGGACCTTTAAAGGTCATCTAGTCCAACCCCCCTGCAAGGAGCAGGGACATCTCCAACCACATCAGGTTGCTCAGAGCCCCCTCCAACCTAACCTTGAATGTTTCTGGTGGCATCTACCACCTCTCTGGGCAACCTATTCCAGTGCTTCGCCACCCTCAGTGTAAAAATTTTTTTTCCTTATATCTGTTTTAAATCTACCCTCTTTCAGTTTGAAACCATTACTCCTTGTCCTATCGCTACAGGCCCTACTAAAATGTTTGTCCCCATCTTTCTTATAGGCCCCTTTAAGTACTGGAAAGTCGCAATAAGGTCTCCCCGGAGCCTCCTCTTCTCCAGGCTGAACAATCCCAACTCTCTCAGCCTTTTGTCACAAGAGAGCTGCTCCAGCTCTCTGATCATTTTTGTTGCTCTCCTCTGGACTTGCTCCAGCAGGTCCATGTCTTTCCTGTGCTGAGGGCTCCAGAGCTGGACACAGCACTCCAGGTGAGGTCTCACCAGAGCAGAGCTATCACATGTATACTTCTAAGTTGAAATTCTTGTACCCCTAGGAATAAGTTCAGTTTGGTTCTTAGTGTGTTTCTAGTAATGGCTATCAGCTTTTCACAGAATGTACTGTTACTGCTGGCGAGCATCCTTTATCCCCTTAGTTTCTCCTCTGTATAAACACTTGCAATTCACACATGTTCATTAAAACCACTATTAGTGGTTCATATCACAAGAGGTAAATCTGAACTTGTTGTAGATCCCTGCAGAGATGTGAAAGTTGTTGCTGTTCAAGCCCTACTCTCATCCAGGCAATTAGATTGGTTGTCTATGTTGATACTTGAACATGCTAAAGTTAGATAGTACATTTATACCTTTTATATTTAAAGATACTCTGCACTTTTTAGACACCTTTATTTCACTAAAGAGGTAATACCTAGAAGGAATGTATATATTTTAAAAAGAAAAAAAAAAGTGAAAACCATTATATGTGATTTCCATAGTCTTTTTCTTTTGAACCCTGCTGGAGATACAATATGTGGCTAAAGGAACCAGATATAGAAACCAATGCTAGGAAAACAACACATTTTAAATATACTGTTTCTTTCTCTCTATTGTTCTTAACTTCTTTTTTTCATGTCTGAACTTAAGTCATAAGAAAATACAAGGAATTCCATTAGATTTCCGTTCTTCACTATTTTATTCAGAAAGAGTTACTGTACCTGATAGAAATTCAAAAAAGTCACATTGGAATAGTATGATCTTCAATGTTTTTATATTTCTAACAACTTTGTGCATTCTGCACTTTTAATGTGTCTTCTATTCATGGATCTTAAAGAGTTCTTGAACATTTTCCAAAATGTGCAGACGGGTTCTGCCCTTGAGCTAAGGAGGGTGGAAGTCATAGGTCTCCACCAATGTGCCATTGACCCCAAGCTAGTGCAGTGACTCTGTCAGCATCACAATTTAGTAGCTGATATTTATCATGATAAATCAAAATGTCTACAATTTATGGTGAAGTGTTTTTAATTCTGAAAGTTCTTTGATTTACCTAAAATATTGGCATGCAAAATCTCTAACAGTAAATGTGGTAGCATAGAGAGGTAGAATATGCCTGCTTAAAATACCTTCCATGTTTTATTTCCAAGGGTGTTTAAGCTTTTAAAATATCGTATATGTATTGGACTGACAGTTATCTTTTCTCTAGGAAGATTTCTGGGAAGATTATATGAACAAAAATTCACTTTCATATTTTAAATGTGATGATTCCTGAGTGAGCATTACCAAATTAGATACATTTATTTTGATTGTTAGCTTAATTCCTATGACAGGATTTTTGTGTATAGAAATGAAAGAGTTTCTCTACACTTGACATGTCATAAGCCAATCAAACTTTTCATAAGTACACTTGGGTAGTTCATCTTCTATTGTAACCCTGGAATACTTCTTTTGAAAACATTGCAAGTAAAAACATAATATTCCAATTTCCCTGTTTATTAATATTATTATTTTAGTTTATGAACATTCTTTGCTGCTTTCCAACATCTGCTCTATTTTTAATTTTTTAAGGCATAATTTCCCATATTTTAATGGAGAACATTTCTTTTTATCTGTAATTAAATCTGTAACTTGTTATTCTCAGAAGGTTATTATGGATTGTGACTTGACTGTTACAAAAAATTAATGACTTAAAGAGGCTCCTAATATCAATTTAGTGTAAAGATTTAATTTATTATTCATTAATTTTGTGTTCATTGTAATAGCAGTAATCGTTATGAACTCATTGGGTGGCTGTGAAAATGTCAGGCACACTATATTTCATAGGCATTCAGTTCGTTAGTCATCTTTAGCAAAACATAAAATGTCATTCATACAGTAATGCTGTCATTTGGTTCTCTTTATAATTCTATGCTTGTTATTTTGTGTAAATATCTTCATATGTATAAGCTGTACTGGAATTTAAGGTTTCAGTACGTGTTTGAACTCCCTTATCTGTCCTTACGGCAACAGAAATTTTACTGTTTTGAACCAAGGTATCTTCACTCAACTTATGACAGTATAAAGGCTAATTTCACATTTTATTTTAAACAAAATCCTTTCAAATATTGTTGATTTACATCGGCAAAATGTGTCAATTTTTTAATTAATACAGTCCTACTTTTTTTTAAAAAAGCATTCAGTTTAGGAAAGAAGAATTCTAATTTTTATTTCAACACTAATTCATGTGTTCATCAGAACATCTGTAATTTCTCAGTTTAAAATGGGAATTAATATTTTATATTAATTAGTATTGTATATTTAAAGTGTCCAGAACAGAATGGTGATTTTTTTTTCCCATAAATCCCTCAGGTGCATCTTTCTTAACTGTCCCATATTTCTGAGACTGCATCCTTTGATTGGTAAACGATTCTGCTCATTTTAAGAGTGAGTTGATTGAATGCTGTGGGAAAAAAAAGTTGTGTTTAGCATCGTGTCAACTAATTACAGTAGCTGCCTTGCAGCTCACTGTTGAATCGGAGTTGTCCTTCTGTGCACAGACCCAATCAGTCATGGTCAGTATTGTGTCAGCTAGCTCAATTCTTTGTAATCAAATTTAAACGAAAGAGTGGATTTCATCTCCTCTAACTCAGGTGTCTGTCTTCAATGTACTTTAAGTGTAAGCTAGTCAACCTCGGCTCCCTTTACAATCAATTGAATATAATAAGTGCTTCCAAAGGGTAATTTGTTTCATCCCATGAGAGGTGTCTCTCATCTGTATCTCGTGTATCTCATCTATCTCATACATGTCTATCACACTTATGATTGGTGTCTAAGACAGGTCGAGTATATATCATTCCCTTGAGGATCTTGTTATGCTCCATTAACTACAACGGGAGTCTTGCTTAAATTGAGGGCCAACCAAGATCTCCCAATGAAAGCAAATCCCTTAGGTCTCTCTCAAGCACCTTTACAGCACATTTCAGAATTACTATGGGCATCGAATTCTGTTGGTGAGGGAGAGGCAGCATTTTTTGGAGCAAGGTATTTCAACCTTCCCTTATGCAAAGAAGACAGGATGTACCTCACAAAAGAGAGTGGTCTGGTAGCAGTTTGGACATGGAGCGATACCTTGTGTGGCTGCCAAATGCTACTTCAGAAAAGTTCTGATTTCTTATGGCCCTGTGTCACCTCTGCCCATCCTATGCTGATATCTTAGGTGCTTGGATCACTTCAGACAACAGGTGCTGCTGTATTTAGTCAACAGAGTAAATAAGTTGGGGAAAAGGGGAAAGGGTAAAATTTTTTTGGCTGTGACTTTTAAAATTATACCTGCTTCACCTGTACTTTTCTCTATGCACATGTCATTAGGTCAAGGATGACTGTGAGGCAGTGAAAATCTTCTTCAGTAGCTGTGTAGCCCTATTTATGACGTCAAATTTCTTAACATATGAAAGGGCTTGATCTCAGCGTGCTTGAATCTTAGGAGACTTCCAGCCCTACATAGTTAGGCTGTAACTCTTTCCTTTCAACTAGGATGTTATTGAATTGTTAATGAGGTTCATAATTGGAAATTCCCTGGAAGACGTTGTCACCACGACTGTGACATATTTTTAGAATTTTAAACTTTTTATTTATGAAGAGCCAATACTCTTTATTAAGGAAATGTGGGATTCTTCCAATCCTTTAAAATTAAAGAAAACAGTCTGAGGGTAGAAATAACAGACAGAAGTACATACCTGGAGATGACTGTTGGTGGTTAGGTCAGTCATAATGTTCACTTGCATACATTTGCTTTTGTGTTACATGATCACAGTATTCCTTAGTTTTAATGCCTTTTGAATTCTGAGCACCCTGGAAGTTCAATATGAGATGCAAGTCATTTTGTAATGGTTTATTCTACTTCAGTGCACATCTAACTTCTGCTAAAAGCAGACTCCATTCACTTTACAGTAACTGAGTGGTATAATTTATAGCATTCTTCCTTTCAATTTCTAAGAAAAACCCAAACAAGAACTGAGCTATCTTTACAGAAATGACGGTTGCAGTTTCAGTGCTTCTGTAGCAGTCATTGGCTTTGACTCCACTTCAAGGAGGCTGCCATTTTTTGGCAAGAAGTGACAGTATGTGATGGAAGTAAAATCACCAGTTTACACATCAGTGCATGAGAACTGCAGGCCTTTTTGAAAGATACTTTCTGATAGGTTGCAATTGATATTGAAATTAATGTCTTTGCAAGGCTAGCTTGGTTCTAATATAAACTGCCACTTCTTTTTACTTTTCTTCCCCACTCTATCTTCCTCTCCACCTCTGCAGAAGCTCTTTGCGTTATTATAATCTGGAGCGTCTCTGAGTGTTCTTCCAGAAGCCACTGGTTTTACAAAATTGTCTAATATGGTTAAATATTGCTGTTTCCTATACAAATTCCACATGTATAACTAAATCTCTGTCTAACTTGCTGACAAGAACAGCACAACACAACAGTGAAACTTGAAATCCAAAACATGCACTCCTAAAACTCTTCTCTCAACCTGCTCCTGAGTGCTGGTAAAGGTTCTTGTGGTTTTCAAACAGAAACAGTCCTTATTTTTCCCTTTTCTGAAAATATTTATAGCAAAAGGCAAGGACATCCTTTCAGGGATTAACAAGACTGTAATTTGAGTCTCTGCTCATCATCCCACTGTAGCCTTCCCAGCATATTTGTTTGTCCTTTCAGGAGAAACTTTGATTTGCCTATCCCCTTTCCTGGATGTTGAAGAAAATTTGGGCACAAGGCACACTGCCAAAGAAAAACTGTTCTTACCTCATTACATGTGCCTAGGCCAGCCTGTGTTAGGGAGACCTCCTGGAGGCCTCATGGAGGCACATAATGGCTGAAAAACCCTTGGAAGTATAATAACTTCAACATTTCCTGCACACAGCCCAGTCCATATCACCTTCTATTACTAGATATATGGTCAAACCTGTTTTGGCACGAAACGAGAGGACCTGTTTGCTTAGGCAATGGGAGAAGTTCCAGATTTCCAGTCTTGCTATTGCAAGAAACGTTCAGAATGTGTAGCAGTGGAGTTTCTTGAAATGACCATCGTTATTCACTTGTATTTAATTAATTAATTTCTTCCTTGGGAGGTGTATATCCTAGAGAATTAACAACATGTTTTAGCTTTGCCTTGCCTTTTGTTGAAACCGTCACCTCACTCCAGTTTGGACTTGGTATAAAAATACAAAGAAAAAAAAAATCGTTGCATTTGGGGGATGAGGAAAAGTGATGTTCTACTTGCAAGATAATATTTCAGTATACATAATTCTGTCAACTGTTAAACTTACACCACTAGCCTCCTCAAGCATGCCATCCATGTCTGCTACTTTTCATTTGTTCCACTTCCTAATCAAATAATCAACTATGTTATTAAACAATCTTTTTCATTACTTTAAGAATAATTTCAATTTTAGTTGTGTTATGAATAAAAACTTAAAGCAATTCCATTTTGTACATATCTTAGTTAACAGCTTTAAATGTCATTGCCTTTAAAAAAAATCAGGAAAAAGCCATATGCTTTTAAATAACAGATGTGGTTTTTGTCACTTACTCAATGTGATCCTCGATTTTTCAGTGTTTTCTTGTGATTTTTCTGAGATTTAATAGGGAGAATATTATGTGCATTGTTGGCTGCATTGTAACTGAATCATTTCTCTATTACAGACAGAGTCTAAAAGTCATTGGCTGAAAAATTTATACATTCTCTGAAAAGTACACAGTATGACTTTTATGGCACTGATTGTTAAGAGCAACAAATGACACTGCTTTATTAAGAAGTGAAAGATGTTTTTCTCTAATGAAGTTTATTTTATTTTGGACATTCTCTTTTACATACAGTAAGCTAAATCTTCATTGTAGATAAACTGAAATGATGCATTTTTGAGCCACAGATTATGGAATTTCACACTGGTTTGAAAAAAAATCCCCGCTAGAAAATTATCTACGTACACTTCTTTTTCACAGCATATATATGTATTCGTTTAGTCTGAATAATAATGGATTTCTTTTTCTCTCAAGAAACCAAAGCAAAATCTTTTTTTCAAGAAGTGTAATTACTGAATTATTCCACCATTTTTATAATACCTGATGACACAATCTAAGAGAAGATAAAATACCAGCTTTCTCTCAAACAACTTGAGAGGGACAAGTAACTTCATTTTCTCAGCATTTTCCATGTAATCGCATCTTCTCTAGTTTATAATGTATGTGAATGGTCTCTGGAGCACTATTTGGCTGTCAGTAGATAAAGGAAGTGTTTCGATGTAGCCTTTTTTTTTTTTGTTGTTCTGTGATATAATCTGAATAACTAGTGATACTCCAAGCAACTGTCAACCAAAATGCTACTGATTTGAGAATATTCTCCTGTCTTTAGACTTTTGTCTCTTCTTCCTGCGGACTTGATCCTGAAGTATCTTATGGGAGGAAAGGAGGAGATGTGATTTTGAAAGCACATTTCATGTGATACTTATTAGATGTGGATGTGTACATAAAAGTACCCACATTTGACCTAAGCAGTGTGTAAGCAGTCATTATAGTGATGGTGGGATTCATTTGCCTGATGGAGACATCTGGAGCCACTGGAGGTGCTGTAGCTGTCCAAGATACCTGCCTCGTCAATCTGAAGTCAGTAGAGCCAAGGGAGCTATTCAGCTGGACAAGAGCAGGTGGCCAATTCAGGAAGATCTGAATAGCCTTCCTAACTTTCTTAGCTTTGGTTTTTATTAATTACATTGGGAGCTTACGTAACCAACTGATATGTAGGCATGTTCATGCAGGCACTTAGGGTTAGATGTCTTAATTTGAGAGCTGAATTCCACTCATAGCTTCTGCTGAATTTGATGGCCTAGCACTCTTAATACTTCTCAGTTCTAAGAGCCGGCAATGTTTATTATGTGTAGGTCTTCCATGACTTTTCTACAGAAACCATGTGAGACGCCTTTCAGATTGCAAGTTGGTCTTAAAAAAAAACTTGAGGAAAGAAAGTAATTTTTTTTTGTTAAAATAAGAAATTGTCTATAGCTTTCTATTAATAATTAAAACATCAGTAGTTGTTTGGTGTTACTGGTGATAAATTTTCACAAAGGGATATGCTTCATTTTTAGGAAGTAAAAAAGAAGTAAAAAGTTTCCTACAGGTGTTTTTTTTTAGTTCTGTGATTGTCCAGTAACAGTTTTTTATAATTTTATTAAGCATCTGTACCTGACTTCTAGCAAAGATAAAATAAATGGGTAGGCAGTTGATATAAATTCACTAAAATAACACTTTTCTCCTGTAGAATTTTCTGCTGTAGCATTTGAAAATTTTACATCACTTATTGCTGTCAGTATTATAACATCATCCCTTTGACAGCAATTAAGGCTATAACAATAAATTTCTGTTTTCAATTTCTTTTAGAACCTTCACAATTCAGATTACTATTAATATAGACTGAAGGTTGTGATGTAGATTCAAACTTGTTAAAAATGTTTCTTCACTTTTGGGGTAAAAATTAAACTGCATTTTATTCTGCCAATATGAAATCTGTCAAAGAAACATTCTAAATTGCTGATTTTAGATACTGGAAAATGAAGAAATATGTTCTAATTTTTTAATATATTAAATGAATTAACAGAACCAGTAAATGAATTTAATAGCAACCACTGATACATATCAATTATTTTAGATTAAATTAGACCTGTGCTTTCTGTAATGTCAATAACAAGATGTCATTTTATTGTCCTGATATTTCCATTATTTCACTATTTCAACATCTTAAATTTATTTTGAAATGCCCCTCAATCACGTTTCTTATTTCAGAATTACGTAGTTCTTACTTGAGTTATATAGTTCATCTTTCTGTACTACAACACACAGAAGACTGAGGCACTGCAATGGTAATAAGCATATGCAATTTGATAGATTATCTTACCCTTAGGAGACACACCATTGCTCTTCAGAAAATATCTCCATGCTATGTATTGTTTCTCCCATTGCTCTTTTGGGTTGTGTGAAGTCAGAAGCAGATGGTATAGATCCAATTAACTACATGCTTATTTACATGTGGGACATCATTAAAGTCAAGGCTGAGGTGGCCTTTTGTTTTTCTAGCATGCCCAGTGATAGCTTAGTCCAATTTTCCATTGAACTCATTCAAAAGACTTCACTTGGAATTGTTTGCAACTGTTGAATGTATCTAGTCATATGAAGGGATGTCTTCTGCTCCGTAACTACTTTCTACTTTGCTGATATGTTGATCCCTTTGACCTGTACCCAAAACTACAAAGCAAATCTGTATAATCAGTCTTCTTGATTAATTTCTTTGGCTGAAATCTCAATCTGCTCTCAGAAATGCACTTGGTCAGGATCAAGATATGAATTCACTGTTTTTCTCTGCCTTTGAGATTTTGGAACCAACTCTTTAATCACAATACTAGTAAAGTATTGAGAGGAGATTCTCAGCCTTTTCTCCAGAAGCTGTTGCACTTCACATGGAATAATTGAAACTTCACTGACCTAGAGTGCACGAGAGTAAAGGGAACATGGCACTGTAGCCTAGTATGTGGGTGCTCCTTGGGAGTTTGATGACTGATCTCCAAGTCCTTCCTTCATTGCATATTTAATGTAAAATAGTGAACTATTCATGGAAGAAGAATTGAAACTAATATCTTCCCTTTGTTGGTTAAGAATAGTAGCTAAACATCCGCTTTGTTAATCCAGTCTTTTATGACTGACTGCAATAATTTTTCCACTCTTAGGGTATTAATCTGATCTGAAGACAATGTAATTTCTTCTACTGTTTCATAATGTATGTTACCCTATATAGATCTTTAGAGGATTTGGCTGGAACCATATCATCCATGATTCACATGGGGTGCACTTCACTTGTTTGTTTCTCAGCTGCAAGGAAGGTCAAAAAGTAATGAATAAATGTCAAGAAAGATCACTTATGAGAAGTGGATGCTCTGCATAATAAACATTAGCACATGTTTAACAAAAAATTTCCTCCACTAGAAGTCATTCACATATTAATTTAATCCTGCTGTCTAAGATAATACAATCTTTTTGAAACAGTCTCGATTCTTAGTGCACAGGGACCTTTTCTGGATCAGAGGCCAAATTTCCATTACCTGATGAGCTAATCTGACGTGACAGCCTCATATGCAGATGGGGAATCTCTTGTCAATAGTTTTCTTCAGAGACAAAGAGAGACAAATGTCTATATTCATTCTCTCACTTCATGCATGAGTAACATTACCTTTCTGTCTCCCTTTCACTCTATCTTTATTCAGGTAGTCATTGAGAATTTAAATATAAGCTTTTGTGTTTCTGAGTTAGCTTATGCATGCAAAGCTGTTTACAGAAGACTGGCATCCTTGTCTGTTTGTTTAAGTACAGTATGTATTTTGACATGTAAATTTACGTGAGGCATATTTAATCAGTCACAATGATATGCTAATTGGATTCCTGTATGAACTGCATAAGAACAGCATTTGGAAAAAAAATTATGAAGGAAACTTATTACCAGCTGAGACACTTTCTAATCAGTATTATGCGTCATCAAAATGCACAAAGAGAAAAGTGATAGATTTTCAGGACTTTTGTAACCAATAAGAAAACATGAACTAAAGGAAATGTGAACTACAATAGTCTTTCAGCAAAGGCAGCCTGAAAGTTAGAAAACAGCAGCTGAAATCCATAAATTAGAATGCCAAAATTCTCTGAAATGCCTCTGCAGGTTTTGGATGTTGTTCACTGACATAATTTGTGTTCTGATAAGGTTATAGGTTGATCTTGTCTCCAGAAGAGCAGTGACATTTAGATTTCAGCTCTGCCTGCCCTGGGGATTTGCTGAAGTATTTTGAATATAGGTTTTTCTTAATATATACTTTTATAAGCAAATCTCCAACTTGTTCAGGTGCAAATGGTTCACTCTCAAGCCAAAGCAAACTGTGCCAGCATAAACAAGCTATAATATAGGCATGTGTGTAAACCTACAACACTCTCCTATTCTTTTTCTGGTCATTTACCACTGATGCCTGAATTTCCCTGGTAATGAAAGTTTTAAAGCCAATAATCTTCATCCATTTTTTAAAAAATGTACTCTGGGATCTATTCTTTGATGATCCCATTGGACTACTTCTCATTCTAATTTCTCTTCTGTGGATGGCTATACTTATGTATTTTCTAGCATATCACAACATATGAATAAGGATAGCGCACTTAGGTTCCTTGACTGGTTCACTACTCATTTCAAGGCTTTATAGTTTTTAGTATTTTACTTAGATTTTGACTGCACAGGAAACAGACAATTACATAGGTAAGGCCATAGGATCTCCAAATTAAGGATTTTACTTTTGAAGGGAAAGGTAAGCTTTTTCCCTGAATTTAGTCAAAACATGGAGTGGGGAAGCAGTGAAAATGATGCAAAACATTTAAATGATGAGTTGCAAGCCACCTATAGCTAGCCAATGGGAAAAATGGACAAATAGAATATCCCAGTTTTCTTGACCAAATAGAGTTTAGTTACCTGGATAGAGATGAAAATTAGGTTTACTGAGGATCCTGGGATCCTCAGGACTCCACACATATCATACTTCGGGAAGACTAGAAACTACAATTTTCCCAGCCTTGAAACTGACTCTGAGGAGCAGTCTACTGAGCATTTACAGGTGAAAAGAAGGGGAAAGGAAAAGATCTTTCCTACCCCTGCTGTAGAAACATGTCCCACATACGTCTGAAAGCTGAGCAGTGCTGGCTCCAGAAGTGACCAGCCTGACAGCAACAAGACACTGGCCTCATGGTTGGCACTCTGAGTGTGGAATAGGGAAGACTTCAGGAATTTGACTATTGTATATACTAATTTTGCACCTTTCCGTGATGATGGAGCATAACAATATATAGACACTCTGGGTGGAAGGAATCTTTTTCTCCACTGTTGGGTGCCCTAACTACTAAATGGAGAGGGAACGTGAGATTTGAATATGCTTATGGTTCCTCCTACATCCAATCTTACATTCATATTGAAAGTAATTATCTATATGTATGTTGAATCAGACTTTAATATATATTTCAGTTCAGGTGAACATCTATGCAGCCTTTGTCATAATGACACGGTTATAACTGGAGGGATGTTAGGAAGACTTTTTCCTTATATACTACTAAGAAAGAAGAAGGAAGAGAGTTGATACATACATACATGTATGTTGTAATTGTTCATCATAAAATTTCATTTTCTTGTTGTTGCCTTAATTTACTCTTTAGCTACACATATGTTAGGAAACTAAAACCCTGTTTGAAATATAAAATAGGGAAGTAATCAATTTAATTGGTGAAGATGAAGTATTTTAAAACATACGTAGTTGAACTGATGTGAATTTGTCTGTAGACACTATTATTTTATTTACAGTAGTTCACTTGTTTGCTTTTTTTTTTGCTGAGGCCAGACAAACTGAGAGGACAATAAACATATGTTGGTCTCCTTATAGTCCTCCACATACTGAACTCCATCAGTTTGACACACACCTTTAATTTAACCAGTGCCATTTGTATGACCTTAGCGAAGTCCCTTAGATCTTCCTTTAAGTGAGAAAAAAAAACCCAGAAGGCCTAACACAGAGAGAAAGTTTTCTGAACTTTGATAAAGTTTGCAAAGAGCTGTGCAATCCTCAGAGGAGAAGTTCTGAAGCAGAAACTGTGTGACACGTGGGGTGATGAAAAACACATCTCTGGTTGCACAGCTGCTTAACAACCAACAGTAATTGGCTTTTAGGTCATATTCCTCACTGTCTGTTAGCAACATTAATAAGTAATTACATTTCTTTACTCACAGTAGGCTGTATGGTGCTCCTGTACCCTGTGTATCAGCCTTCTTAGGAGGCAGAAAAGTATGCACTTCTGCATGCAGCAGAGCATGGGGAAGGTTTACTGCACAATGTAATATTTTGTGGTGAAGATTCTCGATCTCCTTCTGCTTAGAAGTCAGGACATGTGTGCAGTTTTCCCCTTGAAATGTGAGGATGCTTAATGTATGGAAAATTGCACATCATATGTGCATGTGTAATATATGGAAGATATATTTTATCATTTGGATCTTACTGAGATTTCCACAGTGTGGTAATAGCACAAAATTGCTCAGGCTTCTATATATTCAACACCCTTGCTTCAGCTTATGCATATTTGTTGCTTGTGTGTCGCATGCTATAGTGTTTTGAGTTGTAAATGGTATTTTACATTTACGTTGGTGGATTGTGTCTAGATAAATTGCATTGATATGTAACATAATCTTTTAATGATGTTTGATGTTCTTATTATTCTGTAAATCAATTATTATGCTATCCCTAAATGTGTCTTTGTTTAGCTATTTTACTCTACTAAGAAAAAACCTAAGCTTCGCAGTGTCCTTTTACCAAGGCTAATGGTTCGCAATAGCTACATTTCCATGCTAGGTCACAGGGTGCACACGGGCTGCTCCAAAAATGCATCACCAGTTCCCTTTCCTGCGCATGTAGGAGGTCTAGAGTTGGCTTGTGTTCAGACTGCTTGCAAATCATACTTGCCCAAATGAGAAGCTGGCCCTAGCAGGAAGGCTTTGGGTCATCTGGTCGGGGCTGTCTGCAAGAGCAGTGGGGATAGATGGAATCCAAAGACTCATCTTCAATTTAAGTACAAGCCAGAGTATCTAACAATTGACATAAGAAATATATTTCAAATTTGGAAGGAAGGCTCTATCAGGTTACAAAATGTGCAGAGGGCAGTGCGAGTCCCTCAGTGAATTTTGTGGTTTTACCTTAAAGTTTTTATGTGTTAAAGAAAGCTGAGAATCAAGTCAGATTAGCTCATCAAGCAAAGCCATATCAGTGAATTATTATTGAAATTCCAGTTCTACATAGGAAAAGGAATACAGAATATAGAATGAAAACAAAAAAAAATAATTATATAAGCAAGTAATAAAATATGCAGTACAGTAGGGGAAGTATGATAGACTTACAATGGATACAGTGACATGCTGAGTGAGATTAGAAAGGCTGTGTCCTGTCTGGATGAATTGTTGCATCTTTGGTTTTTGACCCCATTAACGACTGTTTGATTGAACCAGGCAGTCAGGGAACCTGAGGGAAGTAGCAGCTTGGTCCTGAGCACTGGTGAAAGGCTTGATTGAAAATGTTTCTCAGTGAACTTCTCTGTGACAGAAACTGTTTTACTTAGATTCAGTGTTCCAGCAAAGGCACAAAAATCCACTATTCCTGTGTTTAGTTTCAAAAACAAAAAATGCATAGAGTGCAAAGTATAGTTAAAAATACACTAAAGGGGCAGTGAAAAATGTTATGTATGTTCAAGTTCTGTGGAGCTTATTTGAAGACATCGTATTAGGAACTCAAGCCAAATTCACCCCACGAGGTAAAAAAGCTTGAGAAAGACCAAGATCAAGCCAACATGGTAAAACAGAATGAGAATGGAAATTACTAGAAGAAACATCAAGAAATCTGATATATGTTCAAGAGAGAAAAAATAGAAAGGATGGTAATGGCAAGTTACGAATAAAAATGGAGCAAAGTAGGCAAAAAAAAGATTAGACAAGCAACTAGCAAAATGTTTAAAAACTAGTAATAAAACTTCTTCAAATTGATTGGAGGCAAGAAGCCTTTCACAGAGTCCATAAGATCAAAAGTGTTGAAGAACAGTTCTGAGAAAAGGGCACTGTAAGTGAAAAAAAAAATTAATTTTATAAAACTACACCCACTATTCACGTATTTAGCAAGGTTTCTGTGAAAAAAATCCTTTACGGGAAGCTCATCAGACAATGTCTGAAATTGTATCTATGGAACAAATATACAAAATGAAGAGTAATAAGTCACGATGGCCAGATGATACTTGCACAAAACCATTCAGACAGCTCTCTGGAGTGAAATAACTCAGGCAATAGATGTGATGGGAAAGCCTCATTCTAACAGGCTGGAAGATGGCAAACATAAAGGCCACAGAGAAGACTGACAGAAACAACAACTCACTAAACCTGATGTTTGTACTGGATAAATTAGTATAAATTATTCTAAGTACTAAATTAGTGGACACACGGGTATGCATGGCATATTAGCTCAACTTTTGAAAAGGAAAGTCCTGCCTCCCAACTTCAGGCCCTTGAATTCAGTAACGAGTGTGTGTAGGAAGGAGATACCATTGATATGGTTCCCATGGAATTCCAAAAGACTTTCAACAGTATCTCTCAACAAAGCAGCTAAGTTGCTCTGGGATAATAGGGAGGTCTTCACACGGATAAATAGTCAGTAAAAAGAGAGGCAGCAGAGGGTAAGAATAAATGTTCCATTTTTACAATACAAAGATGTCACCAGCTGAATTCCACAGAGGTTTGAGCTCTTCAACAGATTCATAAATGATCTGTAAAAAGGAGAGAATAGCTTGCTGAGGGTTTTGAGATATTCAAGATATTCAAGTCAAGGACTGACTGTGTAACATTGAAGAAGGACGTATGAGTGACTGGGCAATAAATTAGCAGATGAAATTCAGTTTTTATAAATGTTATATGATACTTAGGGCTGGAAAAACCCTCAGTTCTAATATTACATGCACAGTGATGGACACTGAGCTAACTGTAAGTACTCAGGAATGACATTTGAGGTTATAATATATAGTTCTATGGAAATGGCAGTTCAGTGCTCAATAGCAGCAATGAAAGCAAACTGGACGTTAGGGAAGTGAAGAGAGAAAAAACAGAAAGCATCATTATGTCATTGTTACAAAACCATGTTGTGCCCACGTACCTAACAGAATGGAGCTCTGGTCCCTCTCTCGAGAAGGTGTATTATTATGGGCGAAAATATAGAGAGTCGTGACAAGAAAGATCAAAGGTATGGAACATCTGGTGTACAGGGAAAGATTAAATAGAATAGGAGTCTGTTTAAAGTGATATGACTGATGGAAAGATATGATAGAAGTCTGTAAAATCATGACTGGCATGGAGAAGTTGTGTAGGATTTGAGTATTTCTTCTGTTTTCCAAGCAGGAACTAGGGGTCATCAGCTTTATTATGTTTTATATAGCAAACAGTCCTTTTAGCATTGTGTATACAGTGTCCCCAGTGTTAGCTATTAGGAAACAAGCTGACAAGAAGCAGAAAAATGTGCCTTTCCAAATAATACAGTATCAAGCTGATGAAATCCTTGCCAAAGTTTGTTGTAAATACTAACATTTATGTGGATTTTAAAAACCTGATGCACAAACTAGTGTAAGAAAAAAAACATGAATCGCTAAAACACAAAACACCACCTCTGGCTCAGAAATGCTCTGGCTTATTTTACTGCACTGTTCTGGAAATACTTTTACCAGTCTCCCTTTCTGCATAGGCTTCGCTACGTATTTAGAATCAGTCGTTGTTGGAGACAGAGTTTTAGGCAAATTATTTGTGCCATCAGTTGTGTCATCAAGTGGCCAACTTACCACTTCTGCCTTTTATTAGCTTTTTACTACTGTATTATTGCATTTGGGGTTCTGTGTTTAGGGATGTCTGTATTTGCAACTTGATATAATAACAATTTAGACTAATTAGTAAGTCCTTAAGTGCTCCTAACAGAATAATGCTATCTTGAATGTTATTTGTCCAGATTTATTTCTACTTGAATTTATCTGAAATCAATGAAGTAACAATGGTAATCAAGTCTGCTTTAGGATATTTTTTTCCTCCATTGGTTTCAAAGACTAAGATGTTACAGAGATGTGAATGTCAAAGCTACATCAAACAGAGTAGCCACAAGGCAGTTATGTATTTCCAAACCTTCTAACAAGCACATGTGGCAGAGAAAATGTGCAGGGAACACAATGGAGCATGAACACCAGTAAGAATTGGAGAGGAAGGAATTTTGGAGCCTTTCAGTTTGTGTTGGCAGATGGGGCAGAACATTTGTCTTAGGAGGCTTAATTCAAAAATAGACATTAAAATTATGCTGCTTTTCCTACTTAAGATAAATCATATGCTACCTTTTTTCCAGGGAAAGTGTCATATGTCAAAGAAAAAGAAGAATAAATTAGTACTTGGATATACATTTTATATATGTGTGTTTCCTGGGTGTGAAAATTTCATTTACCTTTCTTTAAAATCATGATAAAGTTTCCTGAGTGCCAGCCCTAGTCTCCATAAATCAAAACTTCTCTTGGGCCATAAGAAGCATTTGGTTTAATGGGACAATCAACCAAGGTATTCAGAGAGAAAAGAGATGACAACTGAGAGCAATTTGATACTAGTCAAAGGGAGTAATAAAAAGCCCAAGAGTATAGCTAGGGTTCTGTGACTCCGAAACTGTGAATATTAATTGCTGAAATTTTATTTAAAATAATATTTAGATTTATAATTTATTGAGATGTAGATTATAGTTTTGTTAAGGATAACACTTGATCTAGTCTGTTGTAAAAGTGTCAAAATTCTTGTTTGATGCACATAGCTACTACAAATGAGAGTATGGGTGAAAAGCACTTTTTCAAAGATCTTTCCTGATTTAAAAAGTATGGAAAGACCTCTGAAGGTCCTTTTGCACTGGAAACAAAAGGTTTGTCCTGAAATCATTGGTGGAATACTCACTTCATCTGAACTGTGCTCTGTTATCTGAGTGGTGGACAGAGAGATCACATCTCTCCTTGACATAAGAAATTACATGTTACAAAAAAATTCTGTTCTTTGGCATTGACATAAAGGTGCAGAAAACAGTTGCCACAGGCACTGGAAAGGTTACCTTAAAGCTACTGAAGAAAAGCCACAAGAGGCTTCAGGGTAATGTGAAGTTACACGCTATTTTAACTTACCAAAAGAAGTCACAAACACACAGAAAATCCTCCATAAAATCAAGAGTGCCAGAGCTCATGTCTTGGGACTTCCCATAATGAAAACTGACTGCCTCTTTAAAGTCTAGAGATATGTGATCTGTGTATAAATGAATTAGTGTACTAGCCATAATTACTAATAATATTTAGTATTCAGGCTTGAAGTGGAGTGTACATGGATGTAAGAGAGAGTTTAATTAAGTATGATAAATATTAATTTTGGGGAGAGAAGATAACAGTGAGCATTCTTGTATAGTAAATACTTTAAGTCTTAGTTCAGTTCTGGTTTTAGATGTAGAACATTTGAGTTTTATTAACTTCCAGATAGCTGATCTTATTTTTGCTTATCTTGGGTGAAATGTGAACAAAATACTCATTTTAGGTGTTTGAAGCACACATCTGTAGAAAACATTGTTCCAGGAAAGACACCAAGGATGAGGCATAATCCCTTCTTCACAGTCACATCCATACAAGAATCAACAGCCCCTCAGTGATAACTAATGCAGAGGACCATGACAGGGTACCGTATTCTGAAAAGGGGCAAGCCAGGTCTTTCAGGTTTTGCTCTTGAGTCTTGCCGCAAGCAGAATTGTCCTGTCTAACCTGACCTTCATGTTTAATCCCTCTTTTGGTTCATTTTGTATGTTGGTTCCTGTCCAGACACGGATTAGTGGGCTCTTGGGTAAGCATTCCAGTCCCCAGAATGCAGACCACCGAGTTCGTGTGGCTAAATTAGGAGGAGAGTCTCCTGTAGATCTCAAACTGACGGAAGCTTCCCCAGAGGACAATTAGGAGCATCTAAGTTAAGATGCAGCTCTGAATCATCCCATGTAGGAGGTTTGTTCTTTCCATTCACTTACAGAGCTCTTTGGAGGATTAGCCTCTTCATGTAGGCAGTGCAAGTTAGATGCCTGATATTAACGAGTTGTCCAGCAGTGAAATGCAGATTGGTGAGACATGAGGCAGCAAATACTTTCTTCTTTTGAACCTATCTTTTTGTTAATAAACATGCAAAACTGTTGGCTAATTTTATACAAGAAAATTTGAGGTCTTCATATTATTTCCAACAGATGCATCCACATCCCTCCAAGCATTAATACAATGCTGGTACTGCCAGCAAAGTTAGAAAAGTTGACCTGATCGTGTTGTTTCTAACCCATACGTTACAGAAGCACCTCAGCAGGGCAACACAGAATTTTATGCTACCTTTGCCTGGACTTTACCTCTTCTTGGGTATTTAATTCCTAAGTCTTTGTAAAAGTGATCAATGAATAGACTTGTACAACTTTTTTTTTTTTTGCTATTTAGCATAAAGCTACTCTGACTGCATTAAAGCAGTATTTCCTGAGTGCTAAGACTGGAAAGCTGCGCATTCCCAGTGGTGTTGTGTTGTGACTGGGAACCTGACTTTCCTTCCTTTCATTTAGTTTTAAATTAGAGGCAATGTTTTGTTTATGTAAAAATGTTTTAATTAACAGGACGCAGCATCAGAAGTTCTAGTGGAATTTTAAAAAAATATACCTAGGATTTAGTCCTCTAAATAGTAGGGGGTTTAGAGCTGTCTAAATTCCTCTAGTGTAATGCAGGCTAGTCCTGTAGTTGCTGCCTTGCTGTCTTTTTTTTTTTTTCCTTTTAATAGTAAGTTATGCTAGGCCATGATAAAAGGATGCCAGAGTTTAAATTTGAAACCATGGCAACTAGAAGCGGTGATTTGCATGTTTGCATGACAATGTGATCGTGTTATCTCTGGAGATAATGCACATAATATACATAGTGGAACTGCTCTGCCTAAATCTATAAAGTGGGATGGAGAAAGGGAAGGGGGATCTCCTCTGTTGCTGCGGGAATTGTGTGCAAGAAATTAAGTTATTTATTTATTTATTTATTTGTTTGTTTGTTTACTTACTTACTTATTTATTTATTTATTTTTATTTATTTACTATTTGGGTGAATTGGAAGGTGAAGGAACCTAATTCTGCGCCTTTCAAGTTCACCTTTTGATTCAGGATTTTCAAATACTGAGCTCAACAACAGCTTCCAGGGACATCATCAGAAAGTAAAAACACTCCTCACACTCTTTCTTTTCCAGTTCTCTGGGTTCCTCTGTCCTCACACATGAAGAAGGTCCCACTTGCAAATGTTTGCTACTATTGATACAACTTTCTGCTAAAATGATTGCCAGAGGATACTTGGAGGCAAAATCAAGTAATAATGGGAAACTGAAATTTTTAGTTTCAGTTTTAAGAGCAAGTTTGAAACTGGCCTTTGCTCTAGCATTGCTACGCCTCCTCCATATTATGGCGGAAGCTGTACTAAGTGATCTATTTGATTAATTTAGGCTAAAGTCTGGCATATATTTGGCATGACTGACTGCAGAGTAACCTGCAGTAGATTAAATCAGCCTTCCCAAACAGGAACCAGAAATCTCAGAGTAGCAGTGAATCTCTCTGCCGTAAATTCTGAAGACGAATAGCAAGAGCAGGGTATGATTTTTTTTTTCCCTCTCATTAATGGAGGAACAAACAGAAAAAGGTCCCTTGAAAGTTAAAGCTTAGCTACTGCAGAGTGTCCTCATGTATTATGAGTGAGAAACAAAGGAAACTGAGAAACTTCAAAGCTTCCTGTGGCATTCAGAGCTTTCCATCTTCAAAGCACCTCTCTCTTTTGTAGTTCTGCTCTGGGTTTAATTAATACATTTTAAATATTGTTACTGTAAACAGCGTCATCTCTGTTTTCCACCCAGTTCTTTTTCAGAGTAATTTAAATTATTTTATGAAGCTATCTGTCATCTTTATTTAGTGCCTCTTAACCTCTTTTCTTTTACAAATGAGTAGTCACCTCCAGTTGAGATTAAAACAACACTGGAAAGGGGTGTATGTGCATGTGAAGCAGTCCAGAAAAAAAAAAATTGCTTTGCCTGCCTTTTATCTACATTCTCTATTAAAAATAGGCATAACCCTCTCAGTTCATATATTGGCAATATTTTAATATTTTAATATTTTAATATTTTAATATTAAAAAGAGAGATTTAGAAGTTATAATGTATCTTTTTTTTCCTTTAGAAAGCTAATTCTAGACAACCACATGAGAAAAAAAAATGTGTGAAAATTAAACATTTGCATACTTGGAGTCTTACTTTTTATTCATGCTGTCATTAAATTTTTTCACATGTATTTTGGGGATTTGGAGTTGGAGGAGAAAGAGAAGAGAGGTAGACTAGAGAAAGCACAACATTTTGCATCTTATTAAGGTATTTTTGTCAGTGGAGACTTAAGAAGATCTGCCTATTAAAATAATATATTTCTTCCCTCACTATATCTTTTTATGTCTTTCTTTAAAATATTCATTGATGGGAAAAAGTAGAATGCAATATTGAGGAAATGTCATTTCGCCAATTAGGCAAAATATCGCCTTGTATTTAAGATTACTTAGTTGTCTGAGTCTAAATGATTTTTTTTGTTTTATAGAAATATCACAATACTAGACATTTTAATACTTCTTCTGTGCTGTAGTCACTAAAAATAGAAAGAAGAGGGGAAAAGTAGCTAGTGAGGTAACTTGAGGAGAAAGAGGAAAATATTTTTCAGGTCTGCCAAGTGATGTGAATGCGATTGTGCTCTCGTGACCAGGAGTCTCAGTTTCCAGTCTTGTTCCTGGCCCCAGTCACACGATTGAGATCATGCCACACTTGAGGCAGAGAAGAGGCGTTTTTAATGCCTGTGTAGCATGATTTCAATCCCTCAGCTTTCCAAAACGTAATCCTTCCTGCCCTCCAGAAGGTAAAAGAATTCTAGTCAGTGTGCACTGGAGGTAATGAAAGCTTTCCTTTTGACATCCCTAGCCCTCAGTTCAGGCTTAAAGCAAGCCGTGATTGCTGCTACATTTAATTCCTTTTTAAGTCCTCTTTCCAAATCATGACTCATCTCTTCCCTCTCCTATCTGGATATCCACCATAATGGCTTAAGCTTGCCCCCAAAAATGTAAATGGGAGGTTCCCCAGTGCCTGGAAAGGAGCAAGATCAATTTTTAAATGCAGTTTAAGGGTCAGTAGCAGTCCCATTGCTTATACAGCCTCATTGTTGTCTTCCCACAGCAGTAATTTATATAATATTAATATCTGTAAAGGATTTTTTTTTTGTGTGTTGTGCAAAAAACCAAACATTTTTGCATCTTGACTGCTGTGTTTGTACATGTGTGTAGACAGTGAATTTTAAGTTTATGTCAATATTACTGCAAAGAGTGGAGGAAACGTATACTGAAAATGTGATGTATAAATACACAAAATCAATCATTGTTTGCCAGACTTGTGACAGGCAAGCTCTTATTAGTCCTACCTGCTCCTACAATGTTTTAGGGAAGATATAAATGGATGCTACAAACTCAACACATGTTTCTATTACTAATGGAAAATAAAATAACACAGGTCTTCTAAGCTGGCCTTGCTTTGTGAATGTCATTTATTCACCATTTGATTATTCTGTCTTTCTAGTTACACAGCCTCTGTTTTTTATTCATTTCTTGTGTCTTATTGCAAGTTCCATGCATCCCTTCCATTTTAATTCTTCTCCTAAGTCAAGGTTCTTTTTCTTTCTTTTTCCTTTCTTTTTTTTTTTTTATTTTAGTGTAGTTTGCATTTGTGATGGATGCTTTATTTTTCCTTTTCCTTTCTTTTATCTTAAAAATTTCTTTCTTATAAATCTTTTTCACCTCTTCCCTATTTTCATTTAATTTTCAGCTTCCCCAGCTCCCTGCTCTTGCTGATATTTTCTGATCCTTCCTTTTTCTTAATTCATTTTTCCTTATCTTTCTTTCTACTTCCCTGTCTTTTTACATCCCCAATCCTCACTCTTTCCTCTCTTTGGATCTTGTTCTTGTTGTTTTTGCTGGCTGACTGTCATTCAAAATACTGCAGTAACGTAATAGGAAGATCCCCTGAGAATCCATGAAAAATCCTGTGAAAGCAGCTATTCTTGTGATGTTTTCAGCAGGAAAAGGGCACAGAAAAGACCGGCTGGACCCGGGCCCCAAATTATGATGCTGATGACCTGTCCCTTGTAGTTGTTTCTCCAAAGTCTAAGGATGGAAAGGGACGTTCTTCCACTCCCCGCTTGCCCATCTCCTAACTGTTATTTACAGCTATGTTCAGGACTTTGGCTTGCCATCAGAAATATTCTCCCAGTAAATTTTTGCTAAGATCTGGTCTGGGTTTATTTGTACATGTCGTTCATTTGGTATCTTTTTAGACAAAAAATGCTTTAAATCATATTTAAATAATAAAATATAGCTTCTTTCAAATTTTAAATGCTATTTTGAAGTTTTCCTTGATATAAATTCATTAATTTAGCAGAGGCCTTCAAGAGATTGCTAAATTTAAAAATGGATAATAAAAAGAAGCCACTGTAGCAACATTTTTTGTGTGCAATTCCACAGCAAAATATATAATTTTTCTCTATTTGTACATTTTCATGTTAGGTTATAAATAACAACATCTGTAATAAAGAGAGAATCCTAACTTTAAAGAATCAAATTTAAATGTACCCAGAAGGGTATCATGTTGCTCAGGTATCATCAACATTATAAAATGCAGTGGCTAGTATTAATTATAACTGGAAAATTTTCTTTTTGGTTAAATTATGCTTATCCTTATGCCATAAGTAATTGGGGTACTGTATCCAGTAGCAAATAATATAATTCCTAGTGTTATCATGTTTGCAAATAAATAATTGTCAGTGAAAAAATCACCTGTCATATACATTTTTGGTGGAATTAGTACTGAGTGCCTTTTTTTTTTAATATTCTACTAAATATGTACAATCTTTACATTTTTATATGAATGTAGGTTATACAGTTGGTGAATAATGCTTGTGAAGTGTAATTCTGTTATTTTTCCTTAAAAGAAGAACTTACTTGTCAAGTGAACCATAAACTGACATTTTGGTGGAAAGCTACAACAGGAAGCTTTTCATTTGTTTATTTGAAAACGGCTCGTTGTTGTTGGAAGGTTTCAGCTCTCATAGGCTAGTGTGTAAGAATCATCTGCCCTGTGTGTGTTTGACTGCAAGTCGGTGTTTCTGTACTAAGTCAAATAAGTTAAGTGTTTCCATGTGAATACATTTATTTGCCAGCTTGTTATCCGAGATTTTGTGGTGTTTCAATTTGGTCTGCAAGCTCTTATTCACATAATAGTGCTTTTGACACTAATACTGTTAATTAAGAATGTTTCTGTACAAACGGCTGGTAGATCAGGATCAGAATGAACAGCTGAATATGAGGATAATGGCCATCTTCTGAAACTTCTGCATTTGTCAGTCATTTCCACATGGCCCTGTAACAGAACACAAGTTCAGTATGAATTGCAAAATATGGTCCTGTAAACAGCAAACTATTGACAATATTTTTTTTTTGTGGTGTCTGAGGGTCTCAGCTTTTTCTCGTGTTAATTTCTGCACATGTAAAGTCACTTATAAAATATTGCATAAATTATTGTGATTTCATTTTGAAGTGCAAGATCTGGCCCAAAAAAAAAAAAAAACCCATTATGATTTATGGTAGTTTTCTAAGGAAGTAGGACTATACAGAACAAATATATTCATTTCAGTTAAGTTTTGAGTCTAGTCTAGTCTACACTCTGTCTATTTCAGTTAAAAACATGTTAGGAAAATGTGGAAATAAAACTAAAACATTAGGATTTTAATCCAAACTACTAATGTAAATGTTATGATCTCTTGTGATCTTACCATTCTTTCCTGCCTTTGTTAGTTGAATACATCTTCCTTGCGTTCTTCGTTTCCCTTTGCCTCCCTTACTCTGCGAATGTTACCATCTTTCAGTATTAGAGAAATTCCCAATTAGTTGTCTCAAATCAATCATTTGACATTCCTAGGTGTTAGAATGGAGTTTGATTTCTCTAGTGCACTTGTTCGGGAACCAAGCAGGTAAGACTCTATTTTTTGTTGTTTTTCATAGTATGGTACTTTTTCCAGGTATATTTTTCAAGTAGAAAAAAAAAATAGATCATCACTAAAAGCCATTTTCTTGGTAGCTACAAGAACAAATAAGTCATATTGTCTATATCTCTTTGGTTCAGAAGTAATTTGATGTACCTCTATTGAACACAGTGATACCGATTCTATAATTTTATCTAAATAGGCACTAACTTCAGATGAAACTATGAAAGCTAAATAATGCATACGCATCAGAAAGCACACTGTGCCCTTTCTATCTTCCCCAGCCCTGTGGTTTCTATCTAAATCAATATCTGTGTACTGCTGTGATGGCTCACAGCACGACGTGCATTTGGCATACTGAAACTGTTACACGCTTTAAAGCAACATAGGATCTTTTGGAAAGGCACTTCTTCCCTCAAAATGGTCCTGTCAATGAAGCCCCATACAAATGGTCAATAACGACCAATTGCCTCCATTACAGAAGCCACTGAAATGGAAAAGTAACCCATATAACAGAAAATAAACTGAAAGGAAATTTTTATTCTGGATCCGTAGAAGGTTTTCTGTTTCACTAATTGAGAAAGCTTAACTTTGGTAATATATGCTTCTCTCTCTCTTTACTTGCATTTCTTTCTGGTCTTTATATCTATTATATGATTTTTTTTTCACAACATTTTACATCCCTTCTAGAAATAAATGGATCTGGTATGTTGAGTTATTTTAGTTCTTGGCTTGTTTTGTTTTGGTTGGGTTGGGTTGGGTTTTTTTTTTCCTTTTTTGGTAATGTACTGGAGAACTATCTGTATCCACAGTAGCGATTTGATTTTGAGCAATCATTAAAAGTATAGTTACAGATCCGTTCCTTTACCCAACAGCACTCCTGGAAATACAAGTCAGAAAATTTGAATTATTATATTCAGTGCTGGAAATGAAAACAGGGAAATAAAATGTAATGACTGATGAGATGCCTTAAAGATATTGCAACAGAATTATTAGCCCGTGTATGAAATTCAGGGATTGAAGAGGGCTTCCTAATTGATATATGGTTACGTTTATTTCAGCCAAGGATGAAAACGTATGGTAGACAGAACAAGCCTGAAAATGGCCCCTCTGGCAAAATATGATTGTTATAGCATGTCTCCAGGAGCTGAAATGCTTCCTGGGTAGCAGCCTTGTAAAAGGTAAAATAGGTTTGTTTCCTCCTTTTAAAGTCTTCCTGGAGTGGATTAACAAGCAGCTATTAAATCTTGGAGTATTTCTCAGTGACTCAGCTGTTATGATATTCTCTGCTTTTACAAGACATGTTTCTTGTATATAACTTCAGGTTCCAGGTGCAAACTTGTGATCCAGAACAACTTGTTTTCTGTGATCCACATTTTGAATAGCCTGTCCTGGCTATTAAAAAAGTATCCTGTTCTAACTAGGTCTCAAACAGGACAAGTTTCATCTTTCAACCTTGGCCACAGCTGATGTGCAGCTCCAGTTCTCTAGGAACGTGCAATTTTCTTCTGCTCTAATCCCGCTGGGGGGTGGGGCTGTGGTCCCCACTTCTGTCTGGGCTGGGATATAGTAGAACACATGAGAGGTGATAACACTTTTACCAGTATGCGTTTCTTCCCAAATTCTGGAAAGTCCTAGGAAACATCAAGCTTCAGCCAATTTGTGCTTCCACTAGTGTAGTGGAACTGTAGGTTAGTCTTTATTATAGTCTTGAAAAGAAAATTGAGGTCAATAAATACAAAGGTAGAAATGTTGCCTTAAACTTTCTTCTTGTAATTTGTGCTTACAAAGGAAGGTATTTTTTTTGTCATATACAAAGGTCAGTCAATACACTAAATGTACTGTACATCTTTTTTGTTTCTACTTTCAAAATCTCAGTACCATTGTTAGAGTATACATTTGCAACTCTTGAGCAACCACTCCAGCAATCGTGACTGTACATTGTGCTGTTATTTGAGATCTCTTTAAAAAGAATGAGAAAACCAATAGGAAATTATTAAAGGGAATTTTTTGTCCTTTTGGCTTTGTTTTTAGTTTCTACATCTGTTTTTGGTATGCTGTTTAAACATTGTGCATTTCCATTCTTTCATTCCAACTACATTACTAATCTTTCATTGATCACTTTGGGGAGGCTAGAATGAAAAAAAAAAATGTTTGTTTGTATAATTAACATTGCCGATTGCTAACTAAAGCAGTTCTGAATCTACAATAAGAATTCCTAATTTATACGTCATATATTTCACTCTTCTAAGTCCAAAAGGTGTTATGTGATGTCATATAAGATATGTGCATATTCAATAGCTACAATTATATTTAACCAATGTATTTTAACTGAATCTGTTATAAATCAGATTAAAATATCTAAAGATACCTTCTAAAATTAGGTCAGACTTTTGAATGCAAACGTAAACCTTCAGTATTAACACCTGAACAAATGAATTTCCAACTTAATTATTGAGTTTATCTGTGGTCCTTGTTGCAAAGCATCGGTTTATTTTGCCTTTTTTATCTTACCTGATTGTTTCAGCCCAGTGAATTTTTATGTTCGCAGTGAATCCATACAACCAAAGCACCAGGCTTATCACATATCCTGGCAGACCCCTGTAGTAACCCTCAAATTGGACTTGTTGTGACCTCTTCTGCTTAAAGTTGGTTTGTTCCTAAATCTTCATGTTCGTTGGGATGTCTGAGCTGGCTACCCCTCTCTAATAGTGTCACACTCTAAAACGTTTCTGCCTTTCAGTCTTTTGATATATGACATGATCTTCATCTATCATGTGCGTATCAGCTTACTTTTGACTTGGTAACCATACCATTTGGAGGAGTGAAAGGCATAACAGTAATAATGGTCTAGGAATAAAGGTCTAGGATGCAAATATCCTTGCATCCCCTCTTTTCATTTAATCCACAAGTGAAAATGTTCTTTTTCTCTCATTTCTGAGAGAAATAAAGCTTTTCTCTGCAGTGGGTGAATGTTACAAACTCTGCCTGTGGAAGCCTTGAAGGAATAAAGAAGGGCTTTATTTTCCTATATTACCTTACATTGGTGTAGAAGGTTATTTTGGAAATCTGAGGAATACTTTACTGCTTTGTTTTGTCAATTACACTGTTCAGACTCATCCTGGACTTTGATTTTACTCTCTGTAGAGGTCTCAGTGACCCATAGAGAAAGCACTGTTCCTTTTCACACTAGGATTATGAGAACTTTTGAGAGGTACAAGTAGTACACACATGTACACAATAACATGGGTCAGATTAAAAATCCGAACACTTCCTGATTCAAAAAATATTTTTCAAGGTATGCAATATTCAAGTCTTCTTCACAACTTAATGTCCAGTAGTTTTTTGAAGGAGTTACAGAACTTATCAAATTAATTAATCTGACACATATTGGACATAATCTTATAATTCAGAAAATGCAAATTTTACTCCATTTAGATCGGAATTCAGGAGAAGCAGAGGCAGAATGGCAATGGAATTCATCTTGGGCCAGCAGTGTCTAAGTATTTTACTTACCTGGTTTACCATTATTATATTGTGCTACATTTTCTAACCTTAAGAGACTACAATCCCTAGAGCTACCATAGTATCTGGACTTTTAGTCAAGAGCAATTATGTTAACTGTGTGTAGAAATCTGTTGAAATTGTCTCAGTTATTAGAAGGAGAGGTAGGATACTGCTGACTCATGCTGATGTGGCTTCAGCTCTGAGATACTTGCATTTCAAATGCTAGTTGGCAAAACAGCAGTGAGTTTTCTTTCCATATCATTTCCATCCAAATTTCAGTGATTTTATTGGCTGTGGCTTGCAGAATGCCACATTTGTATCTTCATTCATCTCTCTGTAGACAGTGATTATTTTTAGTGCTGCAGTCACCATGGTGCCTGGGAGGGAGAAAACATTTCTGTATAATAATAACTTGGAGAAGTTCCTTGTTAACATAGTAAAGAGTGTAATTTGTGATATCACATCTTAAAAGTAGCAACACTGACTAGAAAACAATAAAAAAATCAACAGTCCAGATTTCCAGTATACTTAGAATGCATTTCTACTACCAGTTGTGTATAAACCTACTTTGTTATGATGAGATTGCAAACTCTGGAGCAAGACAAAGACACATCAGAGTTCTAGCAATAGAAAATAGTAGTGTTGATTTATCCATGTACTCAATATTATTGTAGCCATGCCTTTCTCAGACTTCTTTAGGAGCAGGAGATGTCTGTTCCTAAGTGGGGTCACTAAGGTGAATTATTTTCTGGTTTTGAATCCTTTCTATGGCACCTGTGAAAGCTCAGCTAACTCCTATCAAGAATTAGGAGCAGTATATCTGTGGCCAGGTGCAAAAGTCAAGTGTGTGCAAGGATAATCAACAGTGTTATAAAACCTTGCCTAGTTATCGTTTTAATGTTGCTCATGTTTTCATTCTCACTCTCAACCTTGTTTCTTGTCTTTTTAATATCAAACAGTCTTCAAGGAAGAGATCATAGAATCACAGAATCATAGAATGGTTAGGGTTGGAAGGGACCTTCAAAGGTCATCTAGTCCAACCCCCCTGCAAGGATCCATCCTCTGTGTGTTTGTTGAGCACAAGGGTATTCTGAATGAGGTGGTAACTGTTTGTTTCTACATTATAATTTTAAACGGCTGGATTTCTGTGAGTTTTGTGTGATGGTCAAACCAGCATTTTCATATTTGCAAAAAAAAAAAAATAAGAAAAAAGCAACAAAAAAAGGTATGAAAAAAGAATCTGTTTGAAAGATTCCAGTTATAATCTCAGTGATCTTCTGGCCTAAATTGTTTACTTGAGTTTATTACCCTGAACATAACAATTCTTCCCAGCTGTCAATTGAGCCTTGGGAAATGTCCCACATCTCACTTATTATAACTGTAAACCAGTAATTTGTAATACTGTCTTCATGTTCTAACTCTCGTAGTTGCTTTCTGTTGCCAAGTAGTTTTATTCAGAAGTTATCAGTTTTGTTATACCATGATACTAGACTACTCTTCATTAAATTATTTTTAAGTGATGTTTCTTTCTCAGGAATCAGAGGATTTGTTGCTCATCCCTCTACAACTTCAGGGATACAAGGCAGATCATAATTTTGTCATTCATTGCGAAACTGTCTTTTTTCCAAATAGCCTCCACACTTCCAACAATTTCCAGCAGTCTGATAGCTTGTCTGCAGAGATAATCAGTCAGAGTTTTCAGTGCTTTATGATCTTCAGTAACAATTGTGTTTTGTTATCCTTTGATCACTCTCGATTACTTTATTTTTTTTCCTTTCTCTTTAAGCTTAAGATCTAAGATCTTCAAACATATACATTGCAACAATAGAAATCAAAATTATTTCTGGCCACTTTTGGATAGCTTCTAAGTTCTTGCAAAACAAATTTTACAAATGTGTATCTGTTAACATTACGGACAATTGAAATGTATAGATCTTAAGTAAATTCCTGATTAGAAGAAAACCCTCAGGAGAATTCAAATCTTTAGCTAGCAGAGATGTATATGCCAGTGCTACTGAATGTCTTTAGTGTCCTGTGAATCAACCCAACAATATGAAAACTCAAGTAAATAAATACACAAAAGAATGGAGAGAAGCATGTCGTTTAGATGCAGTTCATTTCTGACATGACCCATCTATCTTCCAAAGCACATAAAAACTCGTCCCTTCTAATAATCATTTTATCAAGTCTGACAGAGTTTCTCTTGCTGTCTTATGGCTGTACTGATCTGGGCTAAGCACACTCTGGCAGCAGTTGCGATTCAAATTTGTATTTTGTCTTTTGCTGGCAAATAGATGATTGATTGCCAGTGTAGATCAGAAACACATGGGCCATTCATTGCTGGCTAGTTTTCTCCATGCACTTTCTACAATTGTCACTGTTTCCCTCAGTTCTTATTATAGAGCAAATCATTCCCTTGCCCCTCATCCTGCTGTGCATTCAAGGTTCCCAGCTGTCCTCATTTTCTCTATTCTTTTAGGCAAATCTCTTCAAGAATCTGCTCTTCAATGCCTTTTCCTAATTTTCTGTGGTTTTAGGATCTCTTGTAGTGCAAACCCACATGGGATATGGTCATTTGCATTATTCAACCCTATTATCTTGTTACTTTAAGCCATGCCACTTTCAATTGAAGTTGTCTAGTGTATTACTCTAGTTGTGGTTATTCTTTGCAGCATTTACTTTGATCCTCTTCTCGAAATGCAACATTTGAAACCCCTCTCTGCCTGATGTTTTCTTCTTTTTCTAAGTGTCATGTACACGTGTGATTGCTGACCACAAGATACATTAGTTTAACAAATATTTGTGCTCCCCCAATGTTTGTCGTGCTGCATGCTTTGTCTTCTAAAAGACAAAAGTACAGGCATAGAGATAATTTTATGACAGCTTAGTTGATGACAGGAGATTTCATATCTACTTCTAATTCTACATGGTTGACACAATTAAGGAAAGAGGCACGCAAATTATCTACAGAATGGAAAGATCATACTTCTTTCTCTCATAAAGAGTCAATGAAAAATTGACTCAAGTTTCTAGAGCACGTTGGGATTCTAGGTCCCAAAAGTACTGTAGTCTTACTGACACCTGAAGAAAACTGAATCTGCTTACTCAAACGTCCTTAGGACCTGGTTTTATTTGTCATCACTGTTTAATTTAATTTGTCACAGGAAATTATTAGCTAAATATTCGCAATGTACTTCATACTTTCAAGTGGATGAGATAGTGGTAGTGTTAGTGGCAGTCTCTGTGGCTTAGTGGTAAAGTCAGTAGCAATATTTGTAGGTGTTTATATCTAAATATTCACCAGGTTTGTATCAGAAAAGTAATCTCATAGTTTTATCTAATGAATGAATGTCAATGTCTCATTTACTGGAGAAAAAAAAAAAGTAGAAAATTCATTTATTTTGTCTTTTTCCATACTGAGAAATCTTTGAGGAAAAAATAAAATTAGAATAAAATTTTACTATTTCAAGGTACTGCCATACTGTCAAAAACTTTATTGAAGGATTTCATTTTAACTATTTTTTTCTAAATATTTCTCATTAAGGGCTCCCCTAACTAAGATGAGTTTTACTCTTGGAGAAATAAGACTTAACTTATGGAGAGCTCTAGATACAAAATCCATTTGCCTGCTTTTTCCTGGACTGAATTATAATACTTGAAAATAAGTAATATTTTAATTCTTTTTTAAAAAAAGATACTAACACACTTGGAGTAGTTTGATGTAAGGTCCACTTCCTAAGCCTCTCTTCAGGCTAAAGTATCCCCAAATTCTGTCAGCAGTCTGCGGTCTTTTATATTGGACAGTCCTGTTGTTTGTAAAGTAGCTAGTAAACCTCTCCATAGATATATGTTGTCCTATTTTCTTTAGGACTTTTGATCTAAGCATTTTCTATCCTCATCCCCCATCTTCCATTGAACTGATTGATTCAGAAAACTTCCTACTCTTTTACATCTTTACTGGTCTCTTTTATCAGGAGGATTTCATTTCAGCTGAATAGATTATAGTTCTCTCTGTTTTCTATCAGACATGTATTTTCTTTTTTTTTTTAAAAAAAGGTCACTGATATTTATTAGCAATAATTTGATTGCATTCCTTGCTAACCTATGTCTAATTTCCATGGTTCCTTATGTCTCCCAAAATTCAGAAGGGTGTACTAAGGTCTGCGTTGTCTTTCGCTGTAAAAATTTATGGGCTATTTTAATACAGATTAGTGAATGTGCAATACCAAAGCACTGTAGGTGGTAAAACCCAGTTATCATTTGTATGATTAGTTTCACCTTGTAGCCGTGTCTCTGAAAAATGCAATTAACAGTTTCATATTCAGCATAGCTGGCTTTTATTCCTGCTGCATGGTGTGCAACATTTGCATCATAAAAAAACCCCTAATTGGTAAACACAGCCTTGCCAGATTCTGTGCAATTCACCCAATTCTCGTAACGTTAATTGGCTCAGCTTCAACACACATTGGATGGGTTTTCAAAGGCAGCCGCAGATTAGAGAGCTTGCAAGCACTTGTGTTTCACAGTACTGACTCCAAGGAGACTGAGGGAGGAAAAAAAAATATTTTAAATTAATGCTGAATGCAGGCGAGCTCTCTTGTCCAATGGTTGCCATGGAAACTGTTTTGTCTGCTAATCTGATAGCAGAGTGTATGTTTATTGGTACACATCTCTAATGACCTTCAGAGACTAAACTCAGCTGGAAAGTAGTATTCTACCACTGTGGTCAGAGACAGCAGCTAAGTGATTGCATCCTAAAGTCTGTTATTTTAGCTTCTACTGTTGTGGGTTTTTTCCTCTTCATTATCATTGTCCCCTGCTATGCATTGCCCCAAAAATGACAATTTGCAGTGCTTAGATGAATATCTTTGGTAACAGATACAGTGTGTCGAATACAGTATGTAAAGTTTTTGTGGTGAGGTCTTTAAACTGCAAATTCTGGTATTGCTGAGCTGAGGGAATTTGTCACTTTTCTGTCTCTCATAATGAGTTAATTCAATATAGCTGTGATCCTAAAAAAACAAGAATAAATAAAGAGAAATGGAATATGATGTGTTGTGCTGGAAAAATAGGGGGAAACCCTATATTCCTCTTCTTGATGAACAAACTCATTCAGACAAATCTTTGAAACTTGAACAATATTGTTTCTCATACCATTAAAAAAGGTAATTATGAAAATTCAGGTATTACGCCTTTAAGTCAGAAACATTGATTATAGCTGCTTTGCTGATAGTTTTTAATTTTGTAATAATAATATACAGACTTATTATTGGAACAATTTCTAGAAGCATATAAAACCAAATTGTATCCTAATTAACCAAACAATCTTTCTTTAAATCTGGGAGTGTACAAGTATTGACTCTGCCTTAATTACCAGCACTGCATGCATGGATGCCGTACGACAGCCAATTAATACAGGAACTGTCAGACTCATACGGAGAAGGATTGTGGGTTTGTTTTCAAATCCTACAGACCAAATGGCACCTCAGCCTTGTGCAGAATGTTCATATTTACCTCTACCAGGTATAATTTTGGCCTTTACAGATTAAGTGTTAGCTAGTAAAAATTCTTCACTCTGCTGTGTAGTCAATGGGAAGGTGCTGCATGGCTGTCCCAGAGGTGGTGCATCTCCAGCTCCTGGGCACGAGGGCTGCGCAATGCGGAGCATACGGGAGAGTGCGAGATGCAGGAGCGGGGCTGGCAACTGCCTCAGGCTGTTGCCAGTCCCTGAGGTTTGCTGCGTTTTGCCTACAGGAGAAGTGGGAAAGCTGCTGCTGCACTTGTCCTCCTGCCCTGCAAGCGATCTGTGGGCAGGAGCTGCTTAGAGTTGCTCCTTACCCACTCCCGACCTTCCCATGGGGGAAAACGGAGAGTTGAAAGGTAGAGAAACCCAACAGAGAAACACCTGAGGACAAAAGACAAAATAAAGAGTGAGAGTTAAGATACTGAAAAGAAGATGAAAACAGGCAAGGAAAGGAAGCTGAACTAGGAAACAAAAAATTACTCTGCAATAATTCAGAAGTGATTTAGCTATCCACATCCTCCTCCACCATTCGAGTGAGTGTGAATGGTGAAGCTCACCAAAAAGAATGAAGAAAACATCTTGAAACAGAGGAAAAAGTACACAAGAAACTAAAAGGAAATTGTTGTTGAATAAGGGAACTAACTGAATTATTTTACCTACCAGGATGTTCAGTGTTTGATTTCCTCACTTTAAAAACTTTGATTTGAGAGTTTTCATCCCTGTCTTTAATGAGGAAATAAGATAATTAGCATACTGGGGCTGTGTCCCTGCTATCATGAATCTCTCTGTTCTTGTATTATTATTGTCAGACCTTAGGACACATCAGAAACACTACAGATCTGCAGACCTTCCTAGTGGTTAGGTAGGTCTTCAAATCTTCTGCAAATCTTACCAAATTGCACCAGCCTAAACCTGTGGTCCTGCAGGCACTTGTATCCTGCTGCACCTCTCCCATGCGACACCAGCTTTCTGGGAAAAACGGATGAAACCTGTCTGCATACTAAGATATCAGGTGTTTCTTTAGCCAGGCTGCAGACATGTTTATGTCAGATCTTCAAAATAAGTTGGTGCAGAGAATCTGTTTTTAAATCTTTTCAGCAATGAGCTTTCAAGCCCTGGAGCCCTCCTTGTCATTCCCCTCCTATTCTCCCTTGCCAAAATTTGGTCAGTTGGTACGGTGTCAAATCACCTCAAAATGCTTTGTTTCTAGGTTTGACCCTCTCCCCGTTCCAAGCTTTGCTCTTTAAAATGAAATAAATTAGAGATTAATATAAACTCTTATTTTAATTTCATCTATATTAGCTGTTATTTTCTTTTGAAAATATCAATCTTTGCGTTCTATGATTTTATTTAAACTGTTGGCTGCAGCTGCTTCAGCCTAACAGAATGGTGTGCTAACTTAGCAGTGGGTGCAATTCAAAGCTGTTTATTTGTGCAAGGGCTTCAGGAAGAGACTCTACTATGTGTTATTGAAACAAAACACACATTTTCATGCAGGAGTTTGATTCTTCTCTCAATGAGATAGAAAAATGCATAAAGTAAAAACTAGACTGATTTTTTTTTATCCTTTTCAAGTTCTGCTGACCTTCTTTACAAGAGTTGACTTATGTTCACAGAAATTAAAATCTTCAAATCTCTGTCAAGTACTTCTCTTTCAACAATTAAGGTGTTTATCTTCATATATATTTCAAAAAATAATGATTATGCTTTCTGTTCTCCTGTGTGAAGAGTATCTGAGACCATTGGTTTACCAAGAAATTTATTTTCTTTTTCTCTTTTTTAATGGGAATAAAGTCAGTTAAAATTTTATTATTTCCTTTCTGTCATTATTCTTTGAATGCAGTCCTCCAGTCTGGTCCTGAAAGGTGTTTGAGAACCCTGACTTTTGCCCCTAAATTACCAGGTTATTAATGATCAGCTTTATATCTAAGTAAGGAGTGCAGATAGGGCTACTTAGTAGACTGTTCAAAGCTGATTTCTACATCCCCTTTAGGGCCCTAATCCCAATGCAAGTAAAATCAATTGAAAATTTTCCGTGAGGAAGGACAAAGTTCTAAATTGTCCCATTTCTCTTAGTTATGGTTTACACTGGAAAAGCTCCTTTTTTAAGAAAACAATCCATTGGCAGTTTTCTGCCTGAAGAACATGGTTACAGGAAATGTATTATTTGCACTTTAAAAGAGATAAGGGAGCAGAAATGGAAAGTCAAGTTTTGTCCCCTGAAATAGAAAAGGATATATGTGGGTATTAGTTTGCAAAAGTGTATGTTATGTCTCAGTAACAAAATTTTTCCTTACTATCCAATTCAAATATGTCTGTATTGCTCTACATATTTATGCTAATGTTAATTGAACAGACCACAGTTAAACAATTTTTTAAATATAAGGATTCTTGCATCAAAATGCACTGAAAACATATTAAAGTTCCAGCCTTATATTTTTATAGGAGATATAGAAAATAGATCAAAGTGAAAGTGTAATTAACTCTTTCATTTGATACAAAATATTTTATTAAAGTTGCTTTTACAGAGTATTCCAAATATTTTCAGTTTTCAGCCTGGTTAAAAAAAAAAAAAAGCCATATTTCAAATTTTTGAATTTTTTTTTTTTTTTTCATGTCTGATATACAAAAATAAAGAAATATTTCTGTGGAAGAATTTAAGTCAAATTTGTTATTTATTCTTGTGCATGTATGTGTTGATACAACTGATTTCACTCTTCCAGCAGTTCAAGTTTTTTTTTTTAAATTCTGTACTATCTAAGGGAGAAAGAAGAAAACTTTTTCCAGTTCACCTGAATAATCTGTGCTGGATATTGCCTATCATCTTAAAGATATATAAAAAAAAGAATTGATCTATTTTTGCTTATGTTTGTAGATTGATAGCCATCACTGAAACTGAGTCATCTGTTTGATTTGTCATTTGCTTTGGTTAGTGATGGTGATTATTTCTAGAAATCTAATTAGTATAACCTTTCTGTTTCTAACTTTCAACCTAGTTTATCTATAGAGACAAAAAAAAAATTATCTGTAAAAGGGCATTATGTCTTCTTTTTATATTTTGTACACTTTTTTTTTCACACAGAACACCCAAAATAACATATCTTTTTTATTTAACCCATATTGAGTGAAAAGACATTATGACTGCTTCCTTCCAGGGGTACTCAAGTAGTTTTTTTTGTCCCTCACTGCCTTGATAACTACTTCTCTGGTAGTGAATCACTGTTGAGTCATTATCATTATCAGTTATAGAGTGCTTTACTGATTTTGTCCAACTAATGCATGGGTTTTCTGCTGCCTTTCTGTGCAAGGGTGAGTTAGCTGATCGTTACAAAACCCTCAGAGTAGGTAAATACCACAGGTATCAACCTCATAATTGTTTCAGGAAGAAGTGTGATGTCCTGTAATAATTTGAGAGACATGCAGAAGGTGAACTGAAGAGAAGGTTCCTCTTTACTACAAAGGAGTAGTTAAGGCTATATCAGTGTAGGATACATCTTCCAACAATTAAACTGTATTTTCAGGACTCGAATTGATCTCTGTAGACAATTTCAAAAGGAAATAATTTCCAAATCATTCCACCTATATTTTCTTGTTTTACAAAAACTGTTGAGATGAGATAAGAAAATCTTTTTGTTTTCTTGACCTTTATCTAAACAAGGCAAAGCATTTGACATATATACTGAAATGAAAATACAGATGAAATCTGAAATTCTTTTCTTCTCACTACAGTCCATCTGAACATAACATCACGTGTGGTTTCAACATAAAATTTGCTTGAGTAGCAAATTCAGACTCAAACCTTTGCCTATATGTACATACGTACAAAAAAAGAATAAGATCAGCATGAAGAAAATGGTCCTACTGTTTAAAAATTCTGTTTAAATTTTCTTTTGTTAAATACATCATTCTCTGTAATAGAAAATGGATAAATTAGTGGTGCTTATTTCCATTGCAATGTGGGTAATTACATCCCTTAATTCTGTAATCTCTATTTTTAAAAATATGAGCAAATTACCACATTAAGTTCAGCAGCACCAGCCATTACATGGAAAACTTCCATTGCCTTATGACTTCAAAATTTCTGAAATAGATTAACCTATCCCCTAACAGTGAAAAGGCTGTTTCATGAAAATACTTACACGTTCTCCTTCATTCAAAAGTTATTCTATCAAACAGCTCAATTCGACGATGTTACTGTTTGCAGTTATCTTCAAAGCTGATCCTCCACTCGAGCAAGAAACCTATTTTGAATTTGAAGTATAAAATATTCCCATTAAAATTCATGGAATTTGGCTTATCTGTATTGTTCTGAACATTTGGCATTTTAAATAATATAGTAAGCTCCACAAAAGGCAAGATAGATGAAAAGTAATGCCAAAATGTCAAGATTATGCTGCTTCTTCCACTCTGTCATCACACTACACAAATACTGTAGGCAAGTTACTGCAGAGCTAAAGGGCCACACAACATGAGAAAAACACATAAATAGAAATATACGCAATAATTCAGAATCTATGACATGCATATTCGGAGCACATATGTATGGAAATATCTGTAGAGAAACACAATTAGTTTCTTACCATTTTTTCTTAGTAAAATTTTACCTTTTAGTCATGCTATTTCAGGTAGCCCCTGAAGTGCACCTCAGAGTGCATTTCTGGCTCTCCATCCCCAGTTCTGTGTATTGAGACGGAAACAGAAGCTTATCCTTCTCTCAGACTCTACAACTCTACAACCAGGGTTTTCCGCAGTAGATCTGACTTATTTGCAGATCCTCCACTTGCAGACTCTGGCAGCATCCCAATAATGACTTGAAAGCCTTTTATAATTTGTTTAGGACAAATGTAGGTCAGAGGAGAGAGACGTCGTTTTAAACTTAGACTGCATCTAAGTTTTCCCCAACCTGGACCCAAGAATGAGCAGTGCCTTTGGACTTTGCAGAGTCCTGGGCCCTTTGTCCCTTTGCCAGCCTGCCAATCCAGATTGCCTTCAACAGGGCTTGTCTTCTCCTCTCAAAGTTCCTTTAATTGGAAGACTTTGTTATCCAAGCTTGACAATGCAAGTTAGTGTCCTCCTTGGATATCTCTCAGTTGGTAATTTAGTGCATCATGCTAGAGTCTCTTCTTGCCATTGCATTGTGTCACCATGCTTGCTTTTTCAATCACTGCCGGTATGGGCTTGGTCTACAAAACTCAGTATACAGTAACTTCCTACACTGATCTGGACAAGAACAATTTTCGTAAAATTGTTGTGTCTAGCATTCAATAGAGAACTAGATGTCAGCTCCACTGTCACAGATGTATTCCTCAATGATGTATTATGGTGCTCCAGCCTTGTACTTTAAAAAGCTTTATTCAGTTTGTAAATATTTATTTAGTGATCAAAGTCTGAAAGTAGCTTTCCTTTCTGATTTTGGGGTTATTTTTTGTCTGTCTAAGGAAGGTTTCACAGTGAAATGCCAAATCTAATCTGATTTTCAGTGTCTAAAGTATATTTTATTAACCCTTTTTTATTTTCTTCAGTGATAGATTAGTAAATTCCAAAGTAGCTTAGAAACATTGCTTAGTGACCTTTTTGTTCTTTGCATTTTTTTAGGAGAAATCAACGAAAGACAACAATAGTAACCTTTCCATATTCATTACCATAAGCTGCACTGACCTTAAGAAGCAGTCTTATGATTCCACACTTGTATACAGGGTACGGCTGCTGTGCTGATTTCATGAAGTTGACAATTCTTCTCTTCTTAAGGCTGTGAGGGACAAAGAAATTAGATATAATACCTGTGCATTTGCACAGGATGGAATGATAGGTGAATCTCTCAAACCTTATATTGTAAGAGTAACCTTTTGTGAATATTTCCTCAAAAATGAACTTCTAGGTGATTTTAAGTATAAAAATTTAAATTTATCTTAGGAGTCTAGTAAGAACAGGATCATTTTCATTGTTGGTTTTTATTTTTTTAAAAAATAGGCTTGTTGTTATTTGTATTAATTTTTTGAGAGTACAAAAATTAATTTTTAAAAAATATCCTTCTATTTACTTTCCCTGGAGAGCAGGATAGGCCAGATGAGGAGTATTAGTGTTTGAAGGGGAAAGGAAAAATAGAAAGTATGTGTAAGCTCAGCACAGATGAACCAACGTTATTGGATTAAACTTGATTTCTGCAGTTTCTTGATATTTCATCTTGATAGCTTAATTATTGTTGCTGCTAAACTCTCCATTGTTTTCTGGGAGATTTTCTGAAAGAGAAAAGGAGAACAGAAAATTAAAAATAAAATTAATATGTGTAACTTGTAGGCTTATCCAGTGAAATCAAAATTATTTCTAGTTCATAAAGAATTAAGTGATGATAAAACTATTATATTCTGCATTAAGCAGCCTTGTGGTTTTAATTCTTTCAGTTAGTGATAACTTAAGACAAAATTATCAAGAAAAATACAAACTTATATTCTGGCAAAACTCTGCACCCACTGTCCTCTCTGCCCTGAATAACCTGAAAAATTACTATGTGCCTGTTTTGCTGCCTACCAACACACTATCCCTTTCTAGATTATTAATGAATCTATTAAATAGCCAGGGACCTAGAAAGTAACCACGAGATGCCCTGACATTAACCTTTTGCCACAATAAAAATGCACCATTTAATCATACTATTTGTTTTTACTCTTCTGGCCATTTGTTTTTCTGGGCCAGTGTTTTCCTCTTTACTTGATAACTGTTTACCTATACTCATCTCTTATAGGGGACCTTGAAAAATCATTTTGGCAATCTGAATAAAGTGTGTCAAAGATTCTTCTTTATTCACTAATTTATCAGCATATCACAAGGTTTCTAAGATAGTAGCTCTGAGACATGTTTTCTTCAGCACTGAACCAAACTTAAGGAAGATTTTGCTTGTTTCTTTCTGTTCTGCCACTATCTCTGCCTCCTCTGTAGTACAAACAACTGTTTGTGGAGCTGGGTTATATGGTTTGATTTTAAAATATATTATATAATATAATTTTTAAAGAATTATTTTACTTGTGATCTATATTAGAGAATAATTCTCAAACAATTATAGTTGCACAATTGTAAGGGCATTACAAAATACGTGAGGAGAGTGGAAACCGATGGGAGGGGCATTGAAGATAGCTTTTCTGGAAAATAAAACATAAATCTGTAGTCTAAGAGACAAGACGTGGTGTTTCTTCACAGAAACAGCACTGATTAGCCCCTTTATTGTCATCATCTTGCAAGCGTTTTGGTTTTTTTTCTGGTTCGAACTGTCATTTACATCCACTGGTCAGTAATTCCCTGGAGTGACTCCATAGCTCCGGATTGATTTTAAATATAGCAGCAGTTGTGCTGCGTGCATCAGAAGCAGCAGAGAGAGTGGATTTTATAAACATTTCAGATAGGTAGCTTGTAGATGAGCTTTTTCAGAAGCATTGGATGCTTGCTATTTGTTCCAGATTGTGTGGCACCTCTGCTTTGATAGTATTTCATCTTAATTACCAGAAAGGAGCAAGGGTCTCCTGTTCCACTGAGACAAAGGATCGTTTGGCTTCTTGGATGGATCTTTCTCTTCTTTAACTGCTTCATTAACCTTTTCTGGTCTTGAGCAAATTTTTCTCATTCCTCTCATTCTGATGTCATCAAAATATTTCTTATTTGGTTTTCATTTAAAAATAATTTTATATTCTCGGATTTTCCTCTTTCAGAGTGTTGACTGTAGCTTAAACTTCCATTGAAGCTCTACCAAACACTTTAGATCCACATTTTAATTAATTTCCATCTAACTTAACTGACCTCTTATATCTGACCGTTAAAAATTTATTCTCATTTTCCTGCTTTCTCCATTATCATTTTGATACCCTCTTAATTTTTCTCTGAGTAGCTCCAACCTTGCCCAGATATTTTATTTCATTTCTGTTTTTCAAATGCTTATTAGCCTTTGGGATATCATTCCTCAAAATTTTTTCCTTTAAAAGTTTAATGACACTTCTGGAACTCTTTTGGTAAAAATACCCTATTGACACTATCTAGAATGGGATCGTCTGTGGTTGGACCACAGGAGCAGCAACACCACTATCATTAGCAGTGCTACGTCTGTAATTTCTCAGACTTAATGAAATAAACCCTCCCTTGCTTTTTATGTTTTACGGCAGGAAAAAGGAAACAAAAATCTGTCAGAGATATAATTCTAGTTTTAGAAGATTATTTGCCATTAAGAAGCAAAAGTATAGGGAAAAAAAAAAAAAGTTAAGCCTTGGCTTTTGTTTGACTGAGGAAATCCTGTGTCCTACACCAGTTCCACTAAAGTGCAATTTCTTCTGTGTACTGGAGCAATATAAGCTGTCCCTCATCACCAGAGGGTGTAATAATAGTGTAGCCCCTTGAGGTACAGTTCATCTGAGTGAATGCTAGTTAGAAATTAGTAGTCCCTCTGTAGTCTAAAGCAATGAAAGTACCTCCAAAGAACGATTCATATATTCTGTTTTACAATTCATATATTCTTCTTTAGACATTTATTTTAAACACCACTTCTGAGCTGCCTGCCTGCCTCTGGCAACTATAGAGAGAACCTAAATAACAGACACGTAAGTGGCAAGGTTAGGTGTAGTCACGTTACTGTCATTTTGGGATTCAGTAAAACCTATGACTCCTGGTACTATCACCAGCCTCTTGGGCAGTTCCTGCTGTGTCCGTGGCTTCTGTGGCAGATTGGAAGAGGGGCAGGATTTTCCCCTTAGATGTTTTATGCTATGTATCTAAAAAGGTCGTGATGTTATATCTGTTTCTTAAATGTTTTTTTGCTAGATATCTATAAAGGTCATGTTTCACCACAGCCTGAGGTGTCTCTCCTAACCGGGGAACTGTGTTAGCCTGTTTCTATTCCCAGTCTGTCATAAAATACATGTTAAAGTGTAAGTTGTGTACTTAGTTACATAAATATAAACTCTACAGTTCTGAAAACTTTAATGCATCCAATTGTTTCCAAAATGTTGATAGGTATTCTGCATTCCTAAAGTATCGCTGATGGCTTCCACTATTTTAGGTTTTCTCTCTTGAAGTCTTGTGGTTATGTGATAATTTCAGGGTGCTTTTCAGGAAAAAAAATGTCTCCAGTTATTGAGGCTTCTTTCAAATAAACACTTGCATCGTTTTGCTTTGCATAAATTTTAGATGATGAGCCATCAGCTGCGCCAAGATCTTTTCAAGATTCTGAGTTCAGAAAGGATAAAATCAAAATCTCTAGCTGGGGACTGGGTTGTAGAATCATATAGAATCATAGAATGGTTTGAGTTGGAAGGGACCTTAAAGATCATCTAGTCCAAACCCCCTACCATAGGCACAGACACTTTCCGCTAGACCAGGTCTCTCAGAGCCCCATTCAACCTGTCCCTGAACACTTCCAGGGATGGGGGATCCACAGATTCTCTGGGCAACCTGTTCCAGTGCCTCATCACCCTCATAGCAAAGAATTTCTTCCTTATATCTGATCTAAATCTACCCTCTTTCAGTTTAAAGGCATTACCCCTTGTCATATTACTACATGACATTTTAAAAAGTCCCTCTCCAGCTTTCTTGTAGGCCCCCTTTAGGTACAAGAACACTGCTATAAGGTCTCCCTGGAGCTTTCTCTTCTCTTGGCTGAACTCCAACTCTCTCAGCCTGTCCTCATAGGAGAGGTGCTCCAGCCCTCTGGTCATCTTTGTAACCCTCCTCTGGACTCTCCAACAAGTCCGTATCCTTCTTGTGTCGGGGGCTCCAGAGCTGGACGCAGTGCTCCAGGTGGGGTCTCACCAGAGCAGAATAGAGGGACAGAATCACCTCCCTCGACCTGCTGGCCACACTCCTCTTGATGCAGCCCAGGATGTAGTTGGCTTTCTGGGCTGCAAGTGTGCATTCACAGCTCATGTTGAGCTTCTCGTCCACTACCATAACCAAGTCCTTATCTTCAGGGCTGCTCTCAATCCATTCCCCGCCCAGCCTATATTTGTGCCTGGGATTGCCCTGACCCATGTACAGGACCTTGCACTTGGCCTGGTTGAACTTCATGAGGTTTGCACAGGCCCACTTCTCAAGGACCTGTCAAGGTCCCTCTGGATGACATCCCTTCCCTCCAATGTGGTCTCATTTTTCTGCCCTTCATAAAAACTTTTAATTAATCCATGTTAATGGCACTTTTGGAAGGGTATCTGTAAGGCCTCATGACTGCTCACATTTTGGTTCTTGAGAGGTGACCTCATAATACGCCTGGAGGAGACATAAGAAATTTGCTGTTTGCTTGTTATCATTGCCATCACGGAGGATGCTAGCTTTTGCTACATCGAATTTCAATCTTTCCTTTTGTTTGGGTTTGTATGTGTGTTGGAGATGGGAATGTAACTGTAATTCTCAGATATATAACCTAGCTTCAACTTGAGAGGAAAAAAAAATCATTGTAATTATCCCCTAGTAATAATTCTTTCATATTTTGTGGCATTGAGAGTATCCTTATGAAGCCTGATGAACTCTCACTGTAAAGAGCCAGTGTTGTAGTTCCACTAGCTGAATTTTATCAAATGCAAGGAGGAGCAGCAGCAAGCTCCAAGAGAGTAATTACAAACAGTAGATCTTTCTCTTGATTTGATGGTATGGATTGGATAATTTTCCAAATCACTAATTCCTCAGTACAGCGTACGGCACTGGTGGCTGCCGATACTTTAAGCCTGCAAAGAGTCACAAAGCTGACTTGTTCCACAGCGTTGCTGCTGCTGCATATGTTGGTGTAAAATACACAACAATGCTCCTAAAGAGGAGGATGATTGAGAAAGGATAACATGAAATCAATAATATTTATTTTACTCCTTTTTTCTTTGTTCAACTCAGTAGCACAAGAGTATGAAAGCAGTGGGGTTTTTTTTGTGAGAAATTTGGATAGCAGAGAGCACTCAGGCACCATGAAAGTGATTTCACATCTGGAGATGAGCTGTGAAAGCGGCTTTTCTGTTTATTTGGGGGATAGAGCAGAGAGGCCCAATATGACCAGAAGTAGTCTGAAAAGAGCGGAAAGGGGTAGCTGCATGTTTCTCTCTAAGTGTCTTAAATCTCTTTCAGATTAGGAAACCAATCTCATGAGGAGGCATTAAATATGGCACACATCTTCAACCTGCTAAATGGTGGTAGCACTACCATCATTAGCTGTGAGTTTATTTTGGTAGCATGCAGAGATCAGATTGTATAATTACTGCACCGGCTCTTGCAATATGTTATTGGCTCAAACCTTGGCAGACACACAGTAGCTGGGCAGACTGATCAGGTTCAGCCCCAAATAGTCTGATTTTTCAGGATGTGCAAGCCATATGACACACAAAAACCGAGGGGTTTAAAACTTTTTACAAATACCAGATACAAAAGGAAAGATCTTTTTTTCGTTCTCTTCCCTGCTACAGCACCATTCTCTCCCTGTTCATTGTAGACCAAATACCTGAGTATTACTGCTTCCAGAACCAACATATTTTTTAATAGAATTTGGAGCTCACAGTCCAGCCACGTTATTAGCATTATCTCTATGGTCATTCTTAAATGGATGACAGCAGTTGATGGGCTCGATAGGGAAACATTTGCATGTGGATAAGGAATGCCTCTGGTACTTTTTGACCACTACTTAAAATCTTCCTGTCACAATATGGTCATGTAGTAGTCTAAAGGGAAGTTTAAAAGGCCAAAACAAAAATCTCTGCCAGCTGAGACTATTTAACCTACCATCTGTTTCTGAACCGCCAACTAGCCCCTAGTTACCGAGGAGATGCCATCCGATTAACCTTACTGAGCAGCATATTTCTGGACTTCAACTAATGGAGGCAGAATAGGAAGAAATGCATGGATTTTAACTTCTGTGCTTCTTTTCATTGAAAGCCTGTAATCCGAGTGCCCTTACGAAAGTAAAATCGCGGCAGCGGTACTTCTGAGGTTTTTCTCATGGTGCTGTGTCTTGTGGATTCTGTGCAGGTATTAAATGTGCCACATTATGATGTCAAACCTGTGGGAAGATTGTACATCCAAAGCTGGCTTGTTCTGAGCTGCTGAGGTTATTTCTTATAGCTGTAGTAGTAGCAGCAATTTTTTCAAACATCTCTTTTGTTTAGCAGCTTTGCTCTTCTGTTACTTCACTTTCCAGTTAATTTATTGGTTCTGAGAGCTCTGCAGCTTGGATTTGATCTCACCAGACTATGCTAACTAAACATCATCAGCGATGGTCTGCAAATAGAAAGGGGACCTAATGTGTTGTAGGAAATGTTCCTAGTAATTCTGTAGGTGGCACTCTTTGCTCTGCATCAGTCTCTACTCCAGGCCTTTATACAATGCTAGTTGTTGTCTATGCAAGATACCAGGACCGGTATCTTTGTTTACATCCAGTTTCAGTAGACAGACTTTATGCAAATGATACTTTTAGAGTCAACTATGTAATCTCTGCTTGCTGTCCTAGATTATCACGTTGTATTGCTGCGTGCTCCTAAACTCTTAAAGGCTTAATGGTGATGATATTCGTTACTGCATTATTTCTTTTGTGAAAATGGGTACGTGCCCAGTTTTACTGAACATGAAAAGTGGTGGGTTAATTATTACTGTTGTTATGATTATTAACAGGAGCTCTGGGTTGAGTTCTGCTATTTTGGCTCACACTGAGTGGTACACGTAGCTGAAATAGTCCTGTAGACGTTAGTGAGGTAATTCAGAAAGGATGGTTCAGCCTGGTGGGGAGTGGGGGTGGCTGACTCTGCTCCAGTGTTGGGAGGCTGTCAGCTCCGAGAAGTTGAATCTTGGACTGTTTTCACAGGCTTGAGCAGTTTCCTAGGCTGGACAAGGAGTGGGATGTCTTTCTTCACAACTGAGCACTGTCATACCATACAGGACAGAGTAACAGCTCATCATGCTTGGTGTTTCCAATAAAGAATAATCTTTAAAAGAAGTCTTATCTTTTCATCAACACCTTGCTCAGATTATGGGTAGAAAGAAGCTGGAGATGGCGTTCCCTTTATAAAAACAATTAAAAAAAAAATGAGTTGGGAATGAGACAATTTCCTGCTGCTAATGGTTCAGTCCTCCTTGCAACACAAAACCCCTTGTTTGTGAAGTTCCTGGAGAGCGAATTCTGACATTTCAGTCTGCTTACCACATCTGAGATACAAGATCTTAACTATCTAGCCTTAGTTGAAGGGAATGCCTGAAAGGAGAAACTGTGGGTGCGTGCCTTCTTGAACTAGTAACAATTTTATCAACTCACTGACATGAAGAGATGTGAGACGCTGATGCCGCCTCAAAGCCTTCCAGCTTGTTAGCCTTTCACGCTCCTATTAGGATGCTCCTAGTCTGGCTCATTGGATAAATTTGGTAATTGTCTTTAAGAGATGTACAGAAATCTGAAAGGTGGCTGTCAGCAGAGCATTAGAAGCTGCAAGGTGGATAGCAAAAGGAGCAGGGGAAAGCTGAACAAAGTAAAGCTTTACCTGCAGCCACAAACCTTTTTAAACTCCTTCCCTATTTTGGGAAGCTTTTAAAGCATTTGCTGCTTTAAAAACTAATGTAAAAGAGCTTTCAGAATAGCTATTTCAGCCATAGATGCAACAGAGAACTTTAGGTAAATATGATAACTAAAATTACATTGCGTATTTCTAAAGAGATAAATGGGAAAACATCTAAAGGCATGGTATGCTGGCCCAAGTGATACCTTCGTGGAATTACATTGTGGAATGAAATATCAAGGGCCTCTAACTCCTGAGGTGAATCAGATTAACAAGAAAGTAGAGAAAAAAAGAAAAAAAAAAAGCTTTTTTTTTTAAATTAAGCATCCAAATTATTAACAAATATAGAAATTCAGAATGGAAATCTAGAAGATACTTGTACAGATATAATTGGGGAAAATCTGCTTTTTTGGAAGATTTTAGAAGGTAGGAGTTTCCTCTTTATCTTGACTGAGTCGAGTTTTCCTTCTTATGTTTTCTGCAAAGATTAAAATTAATGTATTAAAGAGTCTTACTTATGTTGTATCTTCTAGTTTGCTGGTCTAAAGCTGTTCTGTAATTTGTACAGTCTTTTATTATATTTCAAATATAATAAAAGCAGAAAGCTCTGATGAAATTCACCTAACTGATTTTATCTTTCTTGAATAAAGATAATAACAAAACACCTAAAGCTCTACAATAAAACACCTGTTATTTTGTAGATTTTGCCTAATGCTACCTACTTGCGTGATTCAGCCAGTTCCTTCCACTCTTGTTCACATTATGTAGTATTTTGCTCTGTAAGAAATCAAACTGAAATAACTTCTGCTTCTAGAACTGTTCCTGGAGAGGTACATTTTGGCCCCTGGTATTCCGTCTCAGCTAACTGGGGCTGCAGACATGGATTACTGGCTATATGAGATCATTTATTCGATTGCTGATCATAGGTCCACTTGTAAAATAGAAATTCAACTTCTCAAATAAGCCTGAATAAGTGCTACTGAATGCAGGCTCCTGAGTGCACACACCAAGATCGTTGATTCTCCTGCTCCTCACAAATGTGCATCCACTTTTTGCATGGTGTAGTCTTGCCTTTAACATAACATGAGATAGTGCTAAGAAAATAATACATGAGTATGATGCTTGCTGTCTGTCTCCGCTGACCACAGAGATAATTTTAGAAAATTCCTCCTAAGGGCCTGGAGTGCCTAGCCTATCTTTTAATCACAGAATTAAGGAACAACAAGATTATAGTGAGATCAAATAAGAGCTAATGCTAAAGGTTTGGCTTGATATTGCTGGGTGATTTCCTCACCCTCCGTTCCCTCTGAACTCATGCAGAGTTTCTAAGTGGAATGTGGGTGACCTTGCCCTCATCTGTCCCCAGCCCACTTTGTGCCAGGCTTTGGAGGGGAGGTGGTCAGGATGCCTTTCTTCCAGGAGGTGATGGCTCCACATAGCCCCAGGGGAGTTACTGTCAGCCTTCCCAGCCATATCAACCACAGGCAACTTTTTTTTCTAGGAGGGGTTCTTTTCCCTTGCAAGTGCTCAAGAGCCCAGCTGTGTGCCAGCCAAGGCCCACCTGCACGGGATTTTGGCTCCACTGTAAGCTGGTTACAGTTAAAACTTACAGCAAAAATTAATGCCTTCCTCTTCATGCTGACTTCACACCATGACCAGGCATAAAAACTTCCCTTGAGTCTGCTGATACTGGATATCGCGACAGCATCACTCTTTCTGTCTCCTCAATAAATCACAATGCAATTACTAAGAACATTCTGGGATAAGTCGAGAGGCAGAAATTTGGTGGGTTGTTTTACCTTGGCCAAACAAGGAAATGGTACAACACATGCAGTTTGTTTTCAGGAGAAGTTTAAGAAACACTTCTGAACCAAAAGAAAGACCTATTAAAGCTTGGCTGACAATACTCATATCCTTACTGTATTCAAATCAATTTGCTCATCTGGAAAAAGACATCTGTTAGGACTTGTGCACTGAGAAAATCTGAACTTATCAGGCATCAAAAATAACGTATAGAAGGAAGGAGAACCAGATTTCTGAAGCTGCTTGGTTTTGTTTACCAAACTACCGTGTTATGTACAAAGAATTCTTTTTTAACTTGGTTCTGCGTGCTGTGTAATATAACGTGACATTTCTGTATATGACAGCAGAAGATTCAGCACTCAAGCTTCTCACAGCATGACTCAACCCCTCCTGACAACTCAGCAAATAAAAACAAAACAAAACAAAAAATCTTTAGTCAATTTCTTTACCCAGTAATCTCTGTTGCGATCATATAGAATTACCCATTAGTCTCAACTGGGATCACACAAAACCACACCAAGTCTTTCATGACTTCATATTCAGCATTTTCCATCAGAAAAAAAAAACATATATGCAGCTAATGAAAAGGTAAACTCCCTGTGTACACATTGACATAAATGTCAAATTTTAATGATTTCTCTCTTTGAACTTTGGACAACTCATACATACTGTGGGATCCTGCATAGGAAACAGTAAATGTCATCAAGACAGTGCATGGGATGCAATACATTAGAATAAAAGGCCAAATGACTTGAAAGTCAGGTTTTCTTGCATTTTTTATGAAAGAAAAATTGACCCATTTTTGTGAAAGATGTCACTAAGTCATAGTATAATTTTTGTTGCAAAATTGAAGTCAATGACCGAGACTTGTGTTCCTAGAGACAGCTAGACATTTTTGGAAATGCTTCTCCTAATTAAAAGATACTGGCTGATTCAACCAAAAATACTTTCATCTTTCATCCTGTAGAAATTGGTACATGGCCATGAAAACTGATTTTTTTTCCTCTTTCTCTCTGAGCTTTTGCAGACTTCAGCTGCAGTATGGAAACAGACTATATTTTTGGCTGAGCAGAGACCCTTCTGTTGAAAACAGCTTTGATGTCTAGAAAGGGATAGTGGATGCGTCTCTGCATTTGACATTTTTCTTGAAATTAAATCAAAGAAAATATTTCACTGCCTCCAATTTATATATATATATATAATGTATGTATGTATTTGGCAAAGAATGAGGAATTAAAAGACAAAGACATTCCTTTGAACTTTAACTTTTTCCTACCTTTAATGATTATCATTAACGCACTCCTGAAAATCACCTCACTCTAAGAGGTGCACCTCACATCTAAGAAAATGCATGGTAATACTTAGTGTAAGCCAAGCAGCTAATCTAACATGAGGTTTATTTTACATTACCAAAAAGATTCAAAAGTAGAAATAGGTATTAAACACAAATAAATCTAAATTCTGCGTTAGATCAGTCCCTGGACATGACTAAATACATAAATTGGTGTTTCTGTTTTAGTAGTATCAGTTTTTTTCCTCCTAAAATTATAGCAGGGTTAATTCAATTCCAAAATGCATAAGTGGTAAGATTTTGGAATTTGAAGACACCTCCCCCCTTTGTTTCCCATACAGTGAGTACATAGGCATCGGTGGGTTCAAGGGAAAAAGGAGGAGGGTTCAAATGCAATATTAATACTTTCTGAATTCCTTGTCATGAAATTCACAGCAGAACGCAGCAAATTGGCCATGAACATTGGAAAATTGTGTGCAGGATGCTCATTTTTTGAGTTTGCCCTCTGTTCTAGAATGTAATATATATGAAATTGCCGTGGAAAGGGAAGAAGAAAGAATGTGACACAGAACAGCAGGGAGCCTGTTTAAAAACACAGCTCAAGCCTCCCACGGTGGTAGAGTTTAGTTGTGCAGGGAGAGGAAGCTGTCCTGTAGCCTTTCCTCATGAATCCAAGCAACAAAAAGGGCATGACAGAACCGCAGGCTCGATTTATTTCAGTGCCAGGGGCTCAGCAGAAGCAGCTCTCTTGGCTTGGCACCCTTCTCCTTGACAGGAGAAAATCGAGTCATCCCGACTTCCCTGCGGGGGAGGCAAGCTCCAGAACTCTACAGGCTGGTCCTGCAGCAGCAGCTGAGCCCTTGGAGCAAATTAGGATGTCGGGTCGTACCAATGACTTCTTGTCATGCCACCAGCCCTCGTGGGAAGAGTGCCCAAAGGGAGGATGCTGGAAGATGGGAGGTGGGGATGGAGCTTTTGAGGACCAAGGGGGCCTGAAAGCAAAGTAGGCAAGCCAAGATCTCCTCAAGGATGTCTCTGTGTTACGATTTTCTTCACTCTCTTGCCCCTTTCCTTAAATGTAATTATTCTTCATCTGCTACTCTTTGACAGTTATTTCCCGCTATTGGTAGCATATGCGGAACCAGCAGCATATGTGGGACTGGACACACAGGCACACCAGAGATAGCTGTGCAGCATGTACAATTCTCATAGGCATATACTGATACCCTGTATCATAGGCTCTGCTAATGTGCAAGCCAAACTTCGCACTAAACAGTGGTAAATGATTTTGACAGGAGTGGGAAAACAGATGCTGGTTTCAGAACCAGCCCCTATAACTCCTTTCTTTATCATTTCACATTGCTGGAAACTTCGCCACAAAACAAACTCCTGTAGAAAGCAGTGCTTTCAAAATTAAGAGAATTATTCTCAATTTTTTTTTTCGTTCAAGTTTTCCAGTAATAATTGCCTGTCCATATTATCTGGAAGTAAATTAGCTGCCATCAGGCTTGACAAAGTGCTGTGGATTATCTGTAGGTTCATTCTGTTCATGTTTCTGTTCAGGGTCAGTTCAGTTCAGATGGTCTATACAGATGGTACTGTTTACTTTTTAAGAAACAGCCAACATAAAAGGAGAATGTTAAACAAATTTCAGAATTAAAAATCCTTGCACACATATTGTCATATGAGGCTACTCTGTTTCCATTCAGTTTGATAGTCTCACAGTTTCTTTACTGAAATTAAAAGCCTACATTTTGAATAGTTTTTATTTCAAAATATCCCTTACTGCCCAAAATATAGGAAATATAGTTAATCAGACTATATAGGCAGACAATTTGAAAGATTCTTATAGTGGAGAGTAACAGGTATTTAGGAAGATACCGTTAGCACTCCAGAGTAGTTTAGTAGTTTGGAGGAGGAATTAGGAGTGCAGAAAGTGTCTCTATACCAATGCAGTGTCTCTATACTAATGCACGCAGCATGGAAAAGAAACAGGAAGAGCTGGAGATGCATGCACACGAGCAGAGCTACGACCTTGTTGTCATCACAGAGGCGTGGTGGGACAACTTGTATGACTGGAGCGTCAACATGGAGGGGTATAGGCTTTTTAGAAAGGACAGGAAGGGAAGACGAGGAGGGGGTGTCGTTCTCTATGTCAGCAACTGGCTGGAGTGCATGGAGCTCTGCCTGGGGATGGAGGAGGAGCTGACAGAGAGCTTATGGTCCAAGATTAGAGAAGGGGGGCAGACAAGGAATGTTACAGTGAGGGTCTGTTACAGGCTGCCTGGCCAGGAAGACAGAGCGGATGAGGTGCTCTATAGCCAGATAGGAGCAGCCTCACAGTCAGAAGCCCTGGTCCTCATGGGGAACTTCAACCACCCTGACATCTGTTGGAGAGACAACATGGCAGGGCACAGGCAGTCCAAGAGGTTCCTTGAATGCGTGGATGACAACTTCCTCCTGCAGGCGATAGAGGAGCCAACAAGGAGGGGTGCCATGCTCAACCTTGTGCTCACCAACAGGGAGGGACTGGTGGGGGATGTGAAACTGAAGGACAGCCTTGGCTGCAGCAGCCACGACACAGTGGAGTTCAAGATCCATGGGGCAGCGAGGAAACTACACGGCAAGCTCTCTGCCCTAGACTTCAAGAAGGCGGACTTCGGCCTCTTCAGGGACCTGATGGGCCAGTGCCATGGGAGGCAGCCCTGGAGGGAAGAGGGGCCCAGGAAAGTTGGTCCACATTCAAGGAGCACCTCCTCCAAGCTCAGCAGAGGTGCATCCTGATGAAGAACAAGTCAGGCAAAAAGGCCAGGAGGCCTGCGTGGATGAGCAAGGAGCTCCTGGACCAACTGAAAGTGAAGAGGAAAGCCTATAGAAGGTGGAAGCGGAGACAGGTAGCCTGGGAGGACTACAGAGAAGCTGTGCGAGTGGCCAGGGATCAGGTGAGGAAGGCTAGAGCCCTGACAGAATTGAATCTGGCCAGGGATATAAAAAGCAACAAGAAAAGCTTCTATAGGTATGTAGGGGACAAAAGAAAGTCCAAGGAGAATGTAGGCCCCCTCCGGAAGGAAACCGGTGTCCTGGTTACCTGGGATATGGAGAAGGCTGAGGTACTCAATGACTTTTTTGCCTCAGGCTTCACCGACAAGGATTCTTGTCTCGCCACCCAAGCTGTGGAAGGCACAAGCAGGGACTGCAAGGATGAAGAACTGCCCACTGTACTCGAAGAGCAGGTTTGGGAACATCTGAGGAACTTGAAGGTGCACAAGTCCATGGGACCTGATGAGATCCATCCGTGGGTCCTCAGGGAACTGGCAGATGAAGTTGCCAAGCTGCTGGCCATTGTATTTGAGAATCGTGGTGGTCTGGTGACATCCCCAATGACTGGAAGAGAGGGAACATAGCCCCCATTTTTAAAAAGGGGAATAAGGAAGACCCGGGTAACTATAGGCCAGCCAGCCTCACCTCTGTGCCTGGCAAGGTCATGGAGCAGATTCTCCTGGAAACCATGCTAAGGCACATGGAGTGCAAGGAGGTGGTTGGTGACAGCCAACATGGCTTCACCAAGGGCAGATCGTGCCTGACCAATTTGGTGGCCTTCTATGACGGGGTGACAGCATTGGTGGACAAGGGACGAGCAACGGCTATCATCTCCCTGGACTTGTGCAAAGCTTTTGACACTGTCCCGCATGACATCCTTCTCTCTAAACTGGAGAGACATGGGTTTGATGGATGGACCACTTGGTGGGTAAGGAGTTGGCTGGATGGCCGAACTCACAGAGTGGTGGTCAACAGCTTGATGTCCAAGTGGAGACCAGTCACGAGTGGTGTCCCTCAGGGGTCCGTGTTGGGCCCGGCCCTGTTCATCATCTTTGTTGGCGACATGGACAGTGGGATAGAGTGCACCCTCCGCAAGTTCATTTATGACACCAAGCCATGTGGTGCCGTTGACACGCTGGAAGGGAGGAATGCCATCCAGAGGGACCTTGACAGGCTGGAGAAGTGGGCCTATGCCAACCTCATGAAGTTCGACCAGGCCAAGTGCAAGGTCCTGCACCTGGGTCGTGGCAATCCCAGGCACAAATACAGGCTGGGTGGAGAATGGATTGAGAGCAGCCCTGAGGAGAAGGACTTGGGAGTGCTGGTGGATGAGAAGCTCAACATGAGCCAGCAATGCACCCTTGTGGCCCAGAAGGCCAACCGCATCCTGGGCTGCATCAAGAGGAGCGTGGCCAGCAGGTCGAGGGAGGTGATTCTCCCCCTCTACTCTGCCCTGGTGAGACCCCACCTGGAGTACTGTGTCCAGTTCTGGAGCCCCCAGCACAAGAAGGACATGGACCAGTTGGAGAAGGTCCAGAGGAGGGCCACAAAGATGATAAGAGGGCTGGAGCACCTTTTCCTTGAGGACAGGCTGAGAGAGTTGGGGCTGTTCAGCCTGGAGAAGAGGAGGCTCCGGGGAGACCTGATAGCGGTCTTCCAGTACCTCAAGGGGGCCTACAAGAAAGATAGGGAGAGGCTGTTCAGTAGGGCCTGTTGTGATAGGACAAGGGGTAATGGTTTTAAAATAGAAGAGGGTAGATTTGAATTGGACATAAGGAAAAAAATTTTTACAATGCGAGTTGTAGAACACTGGCCCAGGTTGCCCAGAGAGGTGGTGGATGCCCCATCCCTGGAAACGTTCAAGGCCAGGCTGGATGAGGCTCTGAGCAACCTGATCTAGTCAGGGATGTCCCTGCTCCTTGCAGGGGGGTTGGACTAGATGACCTTTGAAGATCCCTTCCAACCCTAACCATTCTATGATTCTAAAGCAATTAGACCACCTTGGTTCAGCAGAAATTCGGGGGCCAAGGTCTCCAGTATTAGCAAAAAATACCCAGGGTCACTCGTGACTACACAGTGGTCAGAAGCTCTCGTACATTCTATGAAAGATGGCACTTCCATTGATGTATTCTTCATTAGCATCTTCCTGAGGCATTGACTTTAGGGACAGTTATCTGTTATTTTTGGCAACATTTTATGTTTTTCTTTAAGATACAGTAAAGTCTCACTTCAGTGCCTTCTTATCTGAGTAAATCTATTTTCAGTCTTTTCTTAGACAGAAGTAAAATGCTCACCAAGGTGTTAATTTCATAGATCTAAAAGTTATTGTACTTTTAAGATAAATTGCAAATTAAATCATTCTGCAGTTATATTAAAGTTCCATAGAAGGAATTGCTATTTTTTTCTTAGTATTTTACCACTTTAATTGCAGGTAAATAGCATGGCCCAATGCATCTCAGTAAAGTATAGACCTATTTTCAAGCTGTTTGTTTAAATATTAATGGTGAACCGTACACAAAAGCTATTACAGAACAGTGAATAAAAAATTCTTCCTTCAACTCCACTTTGTAATACTGAGCTTTCAAAATACTTCAATGCATTCACACCATCCTCCACATTAAGAATTGCTGCTTAATGTTCCTATGTAAACTTTCCACAAGAAAAAAAAAAAGGAAATCTGCTGTCATTTTGCACTGAGTATCAGCTGTAGTATTAAAAGATGTGAGGGGCTGAACTTTCTGATTGTCATGCAGGCTTAATTCGTGCATGAAATGACTGTACTTGCTCGTATTGTACGACTATATGCATACTGAGATCCCCCTAATGCTTTCTCCACCTGCACCTTGGTACACAATGCTGCTTGTTGTACTCCGTGATGGGCCCAAGAGGTGTAGGTATGTGGGATGATGGTAGTCATAGAATCATAGAATCATAGAATGGTTAGGGTTGGAAGGCACCTTCAAAGGTCATCTAGTCCAACCCCCCTGCAAGGAGCAGGGACATCCCTGACTAGATCAGGTTGCTCAGAGCCTCATCCAGCCTGGCCTTGAACGTTTCCAGGGATGGGGCATCCACCACCTCTCTGGGCAACCTGGGCCAGTGTTCTACAACTCGCATTGTAAAATTTTTTTTCTAATCTAAATCTACCCCCCTCTGTTTTAAAACCATTACTCCTTGTCCTATCGCAACAGGCCCTACTGAACAGCCTCTCCCCATCTTTCTTGTAGGCCCCCTTGAGGTACTGGAAGACCGCTATCAGGTCTCCCCGGAGCCTCCTCTTCTCCAGGCTGAACAGCCCCAACTCTCTCAGCCTGTTCTCATAAGAGAGGTGCTCCAGCCCTCTTATCATCTTTGTGGCCCTCCTCTGGACCTTCTCCAGCTGGTCCATGTCCTTCTTGTGTTGGGGGCTCCAGAACTGGACACAGTACTCCAGGTGGGGTCTCACCAGGGCAGAGTAGAGGGGGAGAATCACCTCCCTCGACCTGCTGGCCATGCTCCTCTTGATGCAGCCCAGGATGCGGTTGGCCTTCTAGGCCGCAAGGGCACATTGCTGGCTCATGTTAAGCTTCTCATCCACCAGCACTCCCAAGTCCTTCTCCTCAAGGCTGATCTCGATCCATTCTCTGCTCAACCTGTATTTGTGCCTGGGATTGCCATGAATTGTCCTTGAATTCAGCAGCTTTCATGTCTAATTAGAAAAGAGAAACAAGAAGCAAGTAAACACAAAAAAAAAATGTCCTCACTGTGCGGCTTACAGGCAGAGTTATGTGTCCATACTTCAAAGTAGTGCAGGCTACTCCCATCTCCCAGTTTTACAAATTTAAGTCATAGCCTGAATACATGATAGCTCTTTTCTGCACCAGTTTTGTGGGTTTCCTTCCCTTAGAAACCAAGGAATCCTTGTGGACTGATGAACACCCATGGCTCATTTTATCAAATGAAGTCAAATCTCCCTAGTGCAGTGTTTTCTCTTCTCTTGTATCTAGAATAATGTAATGGCTTGTATTAAGGAGCTTGGGCACTTGCACATCAAGACCTTGTGTGTTTCACTCCAGACATTTATCAGATTGTAGCAGTATTCTAGGAAACAAATCTTAAGAAATTGCTTTGCTGAAGACAAACATTAATTGCTTTACTGAGATAGGCTGATGATTTGCTGTGCTTGCGAGTACCTCTGCATGGTTTCAGAGGTCAAGAAGTTGCCTAAAGGAATGGTTCACAGTAGGTCTTTTTTTAAGACTGATATCCATATGCTGGAATTTTATATTTGCTCATTACAAATACTACCTTGTTCCTTGTTGACCGGCATGGAAGTTCCCCAAATGCTCCCTGTGCTGCTGGTGGTGAGACTGAGGCCTTCAGCCTGCTCACCTGTGAGGGAACCACAATTTCCCCACCTTACTCCGCAAGAATAAGTAGCTCCTCATAAACACGAAAGAGCAATAGCTCTCTTGAGCTGTATGGAAATACTCCATTTTAAAACTAACACTGTTCACCTTAGTTTGTTGTCATATAACCTCAGTATTAAAATGCTGTTTTGGTTGAGGCATGAACATCAGAGGGCTTTATTGGCTTGGATACACGTAGCAGAATACAGACCTGTTAAACTCTTTTTTTCTTTCCTCAATATTGAGGAAAGAAATACTGCTTTATGTAATGTCTTCCTACTAATCTATGCATGTCATGTCTATGTTTCTCACTGGTTATTTAACATATATCTTTTGGTTTGATGTGATCCAAAATAAGCAGTCATAAACTACTACACAGAGGCAAGTAATGTGGGGCTGATTATTCACATAATGTAAACTACCACAACTCAATGGATCTGTGATGATTTATGCCATCTGGAGTCTGGAATGAGCAATTTGCACCCCTGCTTGGTCCTAAGGTCCAATTACAATTTTTATTCTGCTCTAATCAGGAAAGCTTAGAATGAAGATATGAAAGATTAGGAATGTTTAATTTATTCAGCATGTAAATTTAAGGTTGGTAATTTTTATGAATAAATTCTTAGATATTTTTTCCTCTTCTGGCTAATCTTCTCTAGGCCAAACTCAGTGATTCATCAAGAGGATAGTTTTAATCTCTTGTTTGCTTTTCTTTTCTTCTCGTGCTCTAAGTAAAAGTTACTTTTATTTCCCTTAGTGATTGAAATAATTTTCTTTGCTGTACTAAATTGGTTTTGTATTTCATAATTTGCATGCAAATCTAGTGAAAATACTTTGACAAAGTATAAGCCTCATGAATGAAACTGCTTTAAGCTTTAGAAAGCAGTCATGTTGTCTTGAAATTTTGAAGTTACATATTTGTGTTCTCACAGGCTTTAAATGAAATTTAAAACATACCTTAAAGCCTCTCTTCTCTCCCAGTGTAATACCTCAACTTACTACTGAAATGGGCTGGCTCAGTTCATTACAGGAAGCTTGCATTTTAACTTGATTCTATTATTTGCTGATATATGGTCTTCCATGTGGTCTCTAATATGTTTTGGCAAAGCGAGTGTCAGCTATAGCAGGTATCAGAAAATAGAAGGCTGGAAACAAGGGTGAACAGTAAAACAAAGCATTCAGCAGTAATCTTTCCCACAACTTAATATGCAGGTTTTATAAGCAAGGTCATGACCCTGTCACAATATTGATTTATTTTGTGGCTTTCATATAATAGAGAAGTTAGTAACAAGGTAGGACTTTCCTGCATTGTGATTTCCTTATCGTAACTCCAAGCTGTAGTGAATTGCCAAAGAATCCCCAGTTACTTTCTTCCTCCGGCTGAATCTGTTTGTGTTAAAAGGAAAGAGCAGTTCTCTCCCTGGTTTTCAGTCTGTGCGTACGTGTGGGCAGCCCCAGTGCAGGTACAACACTCAGTCAGGTCATACCTCAAACTTACCTGGCCACACGTCCTGTCCCAAATTTGGCAGACATGGTAGTGGAGGTGCCCAGCTCAGATAAGCAGTGAGGTAAAAGACAAGCCCCAGGGCACACCTCAGCCTGCTCAGCCCATCTCATGGACCAGCTAAGTTTAACATCCTCTGAGCTCACGAGCTGAGAAGTGGATGTCTGCTGGTGGCCTAGGCCATTGGCTACTCAGCTGTGCTCTCCTGAATGAATGAGTGACCCAATGGGGTCCTGTCCATATACCAAGTGGGTATCTCCTACCTGCAGGAACATCTAGTTTTTGTCAAACGAGGTGCGGAAGGTCTGTTTTTGAGGACAAGCTTGGATGCAGCTTTTCCACACGGTGAAGCCACATCCATCTGGAGGTTCGTTCGAAGCCACATCTATCTAGACATTCATTCCCAAACCCAAGGCATTAAACTTCATCAGATTTCACCTCTTCTACACCTGTATGAAACATGGGTTTAGATTCAAACTCCCTTTCCCCTGTGGCCTAGGTTAGAAACAGAAGAGGTAGTAGGTGCCTGGATTCATCTCTTCTTCACACAAAACCTACAATATACATTTGAATGCTTCTTAGAAGCAGGCAACACAACTCCAAATCTATGTGAAAAGAACAAAATCAAGCCCACCCAGAAACTATGTAATGTCAGGACTAAGGTTGCTTCTGCAAAACTTAATTTGCCCCCTTTGAGTGCAGGCACTCTGACATTCTTTTAAAAATGAATACTGTTTTTTCCATATGACCCTACTTCATTGGCAGTTACCTTGTGTTTCTTTCCATCCTCTTCATGTATTATGTGGCCCAAGGGCTTTCCTTACTACATATCATTCAGAACCTGTACTGAATACAAAATTATTGGTTGCTTCATTGTTCTTGTGGCTATCATACCTGAATGCTTCACACACAGTAATGAAATTACCTGCGTAATACCCTGACCATTCATGGTTTTGTTATTCTTACTTCACAGATAATGGACAGAGGCACAGAGAGAGGAAGAACAAAATAGTTAACAATGTATCAACTGATTTCTAAATAATATTTTTTTTGTAGTCTCCATAATTTTAATCAGTCTTTGTGTGTATATAAATACAGTTTTAATCTACATCAATTGCAGCTCTAAGTGTTCAATAGCTCAGCTCAATTACAGACACTCAGCTTGGTGCAGAGGCCAGAAAATGAGGACTATCAAATTAATGGTCATATCTGGGAAATGTGAAGTGATTTGTCCAACATCACATAGGAACTCTGTGGCAGATCCAGAAATGGAATTCAGTTCTTCAGTGGCAGCTGCCTTAACCATTAAATCTTATTTTCTCGTTCTGTGGTCCCTTGCTGGTTCATTATATAACTTCTGGTTCCTGAAACAAATAAGGCAGAGAGAAATGAAAGCCTCATTCACTACATAAACCTGGTTCATTCCCAGAATACCATTTCTCAGAATACCATCCACAGTGCACACAAAAAGAGCTGCAGCTATGCCATGGAAAAATAGTCTGTGATCAGATAATTGAAGACGGTTTCATAGCAGATATGTTCAAGAGGTCCAAATTGAGTTGCATAAGCAATTTTAATCTCATATTTCCTACCTTTGAATGCTTGAATTTGAATAGAGTCCGTAGCAATTATGTCCTATACTTTGAAAAGAAATAGTAAAACAGAATTTCTGCTCCGTTGAACAATACTTACCTTAAGCTTCAATGATCAAAATTTGTATCTTCATCTTTATAGTAGAGACAACTAGCACCTGAACTCTTAAAGTAGACATTATTCATAGATGGCTACTTAACTTTTATGAGAATCAATCACTAGAATGAAAACAAAGTACACTTTACTTTCACAAAAAAAAAATGCATAAGGTACTAAATTTCTACCTTCACATAGATGTCTAGAGGGGACTTTGGTGTTTACAGGGAAGACCTATCTATTCCTGTATGTCTAGGCTCTCTTTTTCTCTTTGTGTACCTGTTTGTTCCTTCACCCTGCACATGTTCTGCCCCTTCACTGATTTTTTGCCATTGCACACTTCAGAACAGAACATTTTTCTGTTGCTGGGAGTATTTATTGGTTATCCGGTTGAAAGAACGGATAAAAGGCGAGACAATAAAAGGAGTGCCCTATCTAGAAACTATGAGTGATAACCATGTTTGGAGAATAGGAAGAGCACTGAATTGAGCTTTTAGGTTGTTGAGGACCTTCATAAGGCTGGAATGCAGTGGATAGCATCTTGAATTGGGCAATCAGGTGGCAATTATTCTTGCTAAAGGGATCCAGGGTCTCTATTTCTTGACCAGAAAATCACAGATACTCACTGGGCAAATATCCCAGGCTACCTCAGTGCATTTTGAAATTCAGTTCAATGCCATAACTCCACGTGAGGTATGCAGCAGCCCGCTGCAATCTTGTACTCCCCACTGCACCATGCTTCCTTCCAGTCTTTGACTCTTCGTTTTTTGGAGTCAGATGACCTATACAGTGACAGTGTTTTACGAGTGAGACAGAGTATATTGGTGGGTCAAATTTCTCTATGAATTTGATGTTCTTAAGTGAATCACGGCCGGGTGGCGAAGCACACCCTCTTAGATCCAGATTTGTCTGCCATTTTCTGCAGCGCTCGGAGAGCAACTCTAATGCTGCAGTGCGGAGGCTAAAAGTCAATGAGGAGTCAGGCTTGGGCATGGATAAATCTGTTACTTTCCTAAAGAATTTTGGCTTAGCTTTCTCACTTCGCTTGTTAGTACATTTTTCAGTTTCTGGTTTCTTGGTCAGGAGCCAGAATTTCCCCTCCTGTTACATGCTGCCATAGGGGAAGGGTAATCCCTGTGGCTTTGGCAGGTGCCGATAACTTCTGAAGGGAAGTAGCTTTTGCAAAGGCGTATTGTGACAGGGAGCATTGCTCTATAATTCATTCCGATCCCATTTGCCTATCATAATTCAGCTGTGCAGGACCAGCTCATTTGAAATAGCCTCTCGTTTGTTAGCTATTAGTGCATGTCAGATCGCAAAAGAAGCTATGGCTTATTTGCATATTGTATATTTTCCTTCAAACTTACCCAGATTTCTCAGCATGACTACTGCAGATGTAGCTCACATGCAAGGAGAATTTCTTTTATATTTTCTGGTAACTCTTAATAGCCTTATTGGCTTTTTTAAAAAATAGTTTCTCCTGATTTATGTTCAAACCTCATTGATCTTGATTTCTGCTGTGCTTTTGACACCTGTTTCTTTGATTGTAATCTAGCCACATAAATTTTTAGAATGTAAAATAAAATTAGGAAAAAATTATTTTAAGCCTTAGTTGAAAAAAAATACCATAGCTTCAAGCCTCTTTTAGGGCTTGGTTCTTTTCTAAGCAGAATTTTTTTTTAATTTTACTTTAGGATATGTACTATAAATTGTTTATAATTCATGAGAAAAATAAATGGTTTGCATAGGAATTAATTCTGTCCCCAGGGAAGAGGTAACACTGATGGGAGAACAAGCCCCTGGCACGGCCGCTTTTGTCCACTCAAGTCCTATTTTGAGGATGGTGTTAAAAGAGGTAGATGATCAGGTTGATTTTGCAGGAATAATATTAACCTTATCTAGGAGCAGTGTTTATCAATCTGATGTCCACAGATTGAAAAAAAAAGGAAGGAAAAGAGAGCACACATGTAAGTAAATAAAAAGTGAGAGTAACTACAGAGTAAATGTTTTGCCTAATTTTTATTTGTTTGTAAACGAAAAGCATTGTGATGATTCTCTACAGCATGAAACAAGATTCTTTCTTTAGAAATCGTTTGAATAATTTCTAAATATATTTAATTGTATTTGAATTTCAAAAGACTATGAAATACAAGGCCAGGGACAGCAGTTGGCCAGACAGGTCAGGCAGGCATGTTATCATTAGATTTGCATGAGCCCATGCAGCTGACAACAGAAGCAGTACTGTCTGTTCCCTCGAGATCAGGATGTGGCCCTGAAAGGTCAACAACAGAAATTGCATTCATCAGCTCCAAAATAATGAGTCTTCTCCTGTTTGTTTTTTTTTAATTCTACCTTTGGCTGGCTGGTATTCACGGTAAAAGCTTTCTACCTTTACAGTAATGGTTACCTCAGAGTCTGGTCCTTCCATAAACTTTGTGCTATTATTTATAAAGACTGTAAACCTTCTCGTTGGATTATTGCAGGTTCTAGTCATTGATTCTCTGGAGGTTTGGTTAGTTTAGTCTGTCAGCATGTTCAAAACTGTGGGGAGCACATTGTCGTGCAGAAGGTATGTTGCTCAAGGCCAAATGCAAATGTTCTGGTTTGCATACACTCCCAAAGGTTTTAATTGCTTGAGCAAGGCCTCACACTTAATAAACAAGCATTGGCAAAGCTCACATCTGGAATAGCTTGTTATGTTACTTTTTTGTGGGGGGGGGGAAAAAATCTAGCTTTTTGGTTTCATTTCCAAACTTTGTAAGAATTTGTTTGGTGCTTTGGAGCTATATTCCTGTTTATTCAGTCCCAAAAGTAACCATAGCTGTTCTCTGTTGTATGCCACATATCTTGAAAGATTTTACAAGATGTTTTATATGTCATTAAAAAACTGTGGGAAACATTTCTCATTAACTAAATTTTTGAAATAATTCAACATTCATAATAAGGATGAGAGTAAGAAATGTTTTAGTAAAATTAGTAATATGCTGGGCTGTCTAAGGCTCTATGCAAATCCAGGCTTGATGCCACAACCACTTTTCTTGAGCTTGTGGTCTCAAGAGGCTGAGGGTGGAAGTGATGATTATTCAACGTTACAGGCAGAGATACTGAGCTGTTAGCTCAAGGTTATCTGGTTCACCCTGGGGCAGAGCAGGGAATGAGACTCCTGAGAGCTTCTGAATCCAGGTCCACATCTTAACCACCACAGCTCCTTGATATGAAGCCAGGATTGTCTGATACATTTTGTCCTGCAATCAGAATGAAGGAATAATTACTAATTTAGGGACCGTTTCTTAGAGTGAAGAACCAAATAAAATCAAAGAGGAGACATGAAAAAATTCTTAATCCAAGCTTGGGTTTGAGGAACTCTTTATTCAAGTCATGATGAGTTATGAAAATTAATCAGAAAGCTAATGATAATTATTATTTTTATTTGAGATAAAAAGCTAGAAGTAAATTTTGAATGTTGCTTCGATGAGATATTCTGTTTATAGCCCTGGAAATTTCTTACCAATTAAAGGCAAGCCCAGGAGTGCACAGAGAAGCAAGACCTTCATTCTCAGCGTTCCATTAGGCTGTTAATTAGCCATAATGTTTATGACTTTGTAAAGCAAGTTGCTGGAACGGTCTTAAGGTAACATTTATGTTCTTTTGTGTTCTGGAAGTTTATAAATTGCAGGTTACTGTAAGGTATATCAAAGTGTAAGAATTCATGTAAAAATGTAATGGATATAATTTGTTAAGGAAAAATTCATATTATAACATATGTATTTCTTCTGTTAAATATGCATATGCCAAATACATTTTTCTGCTTGCAATTGAGTGGAAAAGGACAAATTTCTCGTTAAATCTGTGCAGGGACAGCTTCAGCTTGTTGCTTGTATTTATGAAAAGGTTTTATTTTTTATCTCAGGTAACACTGCACGCGGGCATGTATTTTTTAAATTTCTCTTGTGATCTCTCCATCTTTCTTAAATGAAATACATGTATGAAGAAGAGGGACTTTGTGACTTTTTTATGAAGAGCAAAGCAATTCTTAGTCCTAATGTGATACATTTTACACTTTATAAAGTATTTTTTTTATATTAAAGTGGCATAGATCTTTTTATTTGCAGAGATTGCTCAAAAATTCAGACTTCTAAACATTGTTAAAAGTACCTTTTTTAGCTTTTTGCAATGTAAGACTTGGAAAAAACCTTATAGCACAAATTTTATTTAATAAATAAAGCAGAGCTCCTAGAACAGCTATGTAGCTATTTTTGGTGATGTTTAGTGAAAGGGTGACAGCACTGACCTTTAGAGTGTTTGTTGAGTACGAGCGAAGTGCTTGAACCATTCACTCTACTGATGTAAAGCTGCCAAGAATATAACCTATGAGAATAGGTGCAAGTACAGTAATAATTCTTTATAGACCTAAGGTTTTGTTCTAGCATTTTTAATACTGTGAGTATTTATCCTTTCTTTTGCTATCACCTGTCTACTGATGGTAGAGTTCATATGTGAGCTGTGTTGCAGTATGCCAAAATAAGAGCCAAACTGCATGGCAGTACACTAATCTACAGCATGGAGTTGGGCTCATGTAATTTAAATTATGGCCAGAGGTAATAAAAATTTCTATTTCTAGTTTATAAGGGAACAGCATGAACCCTAACAGCTGTAGAACAGTTCACAAGAGACAGTTTACCCACAGAAGTACTGAGGCTGGTTTATAATGTATAATGAGCTGTCACAGGCCGGACTTCTCATTTTCAGATTGCCCTATTTTTTTCCTAGTAAAGTTAATAGTAGAATAGTACTGCCGCTATTCCAGATAGGACTAATAAATGTAGTAGGTACCAATCTCAAAAGGTATGGATAGAAAAGTATACATCTTGAGAAAAAAAAATAGCCTATCAATATTATAGTTGAATGAAATATATTGTTTTTTTACATTCTGCAGTACTTTTAGCACTGAAATGAATTTTAGTGAAAGGAGAAACTTCTGAACTATGAGAAACTTAAGAGAGATTGTGTTCAAATTTGACTGAAAATCAAACAGTGGTCCTTCTGAATGCAGTTATAAAAAATGTTGTCTTAGGCTTCAGAGAGAAGGGATTAACCATAAATGCATTTATGTCAAGAAGACATGCGGACAAGGCAGATCTCTGAATGGCAAAAAGGAGAGCTGAGATAATTTCAAGAGAGGATGAAGAGGCTGGGTTAAAAAAAATCACTTATAGTGATCTTGGCTTAGTCAAGTATTTTAATCACTGTAAGAAGGTAGGTAACTCAAACTCATATAGTCCTGCTTCAGCATAGAGTTAGCAAAGTACAAAGTGCATTGGAAAGAAATTCAGAATTCAACAGGACATAAATGAGCAGCATAATAGAAAATAATTAAACATAGCTTTGTGGCATGGAAGATCAAACTTTTAAAATGAGCTTTATATTTCAGTAATTGAGAAGAAAATTTTTTTTTTGTTTCCTTTTTGGTCTCATCTATGTTTTAAGCATTTCACAAAATTATTTTAAGGTCCCCTCTTCCTCCTCCCATGTCTATATCAGTGTGAAAATGAATCATTTGCAGCAGCAAATCAGCTGCAAAAGTCTGTAAAGAAGAAAGGAATAATAACGTCTTGCTTTTATGTAGCACCTTTCATCCTGTAGAGTCCCCAAGTCTTTTTATGTTAAGATAAACCATTCTGTGATTCTATGTGATTCTAAGGATATCCTTTAACTCATCAGCTCTCAGATGGAAAGCTGCAGTGTTAAAGTGCACATTAACAACTGTCCAAAACTCGAGAAACAGAAAGCAAATCCCCTTCCTTTTGCTTAGCAGTGAGAATTTTGGTAAGTAGAATGTAATTAGGAAAACTGGAATTTGGCTGTAACGTTTGGGATGATGCCCAATAATTTTACTCTTATTCTGGGCCACTGTTGCAAAAAGCATCTTGAGATCTTTGATAATGATAAATGGTGAGCACCTGGTTTTAAAGACCTTTTTCTTCAGTCAAGGTAAATCAGCTAAGCCTTAGCATCTGGCACTAAATCTCACTCAAATTATTGTGCTTCAGGAACACCGAAATTACTGAGGGACTCTGGAGACTCACAGCAGGAGAATATTTGTCAAGGATGGAAGTACGTCCTCTGGGCAGGAAGTCCCAAAGGCTGGATCTACCCAGATCTTTGACTATGAGGATGGGAAAAGCTGGGAGTGGCAACTGACAGTTGGCTGGAGAGTTTAATTCCTCTCACTAGGGTCTTTGCTAGCCATGCTTTCCTTCTGGCTAGGAAGGTGCTGTCTTCTGAATTGTTGGTATCATTCCTTGCGACTTAAAGATCAGGCCAAAACTTGGCCTTATCTAACCATAACTTACAGTTTTGAAAAATGAAGCCATGTCTACAGTTAAGCAGAGTCTGCACTGATAAACACAGAAAAAGCAATTTTCCAAGTCGACCTACTGCAACTACAGTAAATATCTTTACACAACATGAGGGCATCACTGCTAAAAATTCAGCAATATTTTAAGCAAGATAGCTGGCCAGTGAGCATCGACCTCTGCTATATTCTTCAAGTAAAGGTGTTGTCCCTTGTGAAGGAGAATTAACAAGTAGAAAAAGAATAAAGCCATAAAGGCAGTAGTGACAGATCGGTGGGGGGGGGGGACAAACGAATCTTAAACACTATACATATTTCTTTTCCACCAAGGGATTCTTATGGTGTAACAGTATTTTTCGTCTCTAATCACTGGTGCTGCGTGTCAGTATCTCTTATTCCTTTTCCTGATTTGAGTGACACAGTGTGATATGTCTAATGACAACTAGAACAAATTTCAGTAATGAGGTCACCTTGGGCCTGTATTACTGTCTGACTGCTGTTTTCCATAGAAATTATTTGTGAAAGCAGACCACATGCTCTGCATAACTTCCTCTGCTTTACTGAGAGTGACAAAAGGGAGATATGTTAAAACTTGCAAGGTGCAGATGGTTTGCATTGATCTATTCTTGATTTTGAGCTGTAAATTGATATGTAATGAGAAAGCTGCCACTTTGGTCCCTAGAAAAAAAAGTTTATGGGTTTGGTTCAATTGCTTAACTTTTCTTTATAAATGTAAAATCATGCAGATTCTAACTGACGATGAGCAAACATATGCCAGCAAGGAAAATAATAAGTGTTTGAAAGATGAGCCCAAATGAAAATCTAAAGTCAAAAATTTAACTTTGCCTCCAGCTGAAGCTGAACTGAGATTTTGGAGAATAGTACAAGAAAGTAATGATCCTGAGAGACTGGGAAATAGCAAGAATCAAGTTAGAACTTCTCTAATTATAGTAAAATTCCACTGTTTGCTACAATACAGTATGAAGCTTATTAAAAAAAAGGGAAATATTTCTGCTTCTAGTGTGTCACAGAGAAGTGGTTGTTTAGTGGTTTAGTGGTTGTTCCTGCCAACAGACAGGAATGAACTGTCAGATCCGCAGAGACTATGGTGTTCTCAGGACATCATTCGGTTGTCCACCACCATGCAGAAGTAAATCAGGAATACTTGGACAACAATGTCATTTAATTTAGACTGGATTAATTCCAAAGGCTAGAAAGGATTTGCATTGCAGTGATGTAAGGAAGGTCAGAATATGTCTACTACATATACACTAGTTGTCATCCTATAAACATCAGCTGAGTAAATTTATTCACCTAAGAACAGGATTTCTGTGGGACTACTCATAAAGATACTCTCCTATGTGCAATATCAGGCTTTAATTAAGTTTTTAAATTAGATTAACATGAATATAAGGAATCATGAGTGGATAGGAATATGGATTCAGTGCTTCAAAATAGCACTTTATTGAGGAAAGGTCCAATGAAGAGAGAATATGTATTTGAAAATATTTTTTGTGTGTGTGTGCTAATAGAGTATTTTGGTGTGTACTTAGAGTCCAGTGCAAAAGAACAATTTCAGCTCTCATTTTGGCTTTGACAGGAATCCCCTGCAACCATGTTCTCTTCCAGAAGCAGTGATAAATAGCAAACTCCTGTCCCTTGCAATGCCGCTGTTCTGTCATTGTTAAATAAGGTGGTGCTGAAGCAACAGACTATGTAATGTTTGTGCAAGAATCCCCACCAGAAAACTAGCCATTTATCTTTAAAGTCTGCACCATTTCTCATGAATTGACTGATCATTGTTTTATTAGTTAATGGATTTCATTACATATTCGTGTGCATTTCTAATTCACAATACATTTACAGAGCTGCATAAAGATGATCACCAAGCCAGGAATCAAATTATAACTACATCAATACATTGATCAGAAAGAACATTTCTAAATTAACTCAATTAAGATGTTTTTTCTAGTACATGGGCTTATAAAAATCTGTGCAAAGCTTAGACTGACTGCTCAGTGCCTTCCACAGCAAGGTAGAAAATGTTCCCTACATTGAAAGGTTTTTCCTGACAACTAATCCTGAGAGTTTTGCTGGCTCCTTGCAACACTCGTGCTCATTGAGGCTAATTGGTCTTGATTCTGTTCTCTGATTTATGGTTAGTCAGAAGGCTAAATTAATTGAAATCAATGGAGCTATACCAGTACGAGATGTTCTGATCTCATATTAAATGCTATGAAGGTAAAATCAAGTCCAGTGTTTTCTCATCTGTAATTCCATTAATTCAGAAAATTCGTGTTCTCTGAAATTTGTTACTGTTTTTACTAGTAATAAGACATTGAAGGGAAAAGAGCTGCTTTTTTACATGCCATACATTGTCACTGTACTCTCTCATTGACTATTTTCTGATTCTTGTATTTTAATGTCAGTAATTGCTATGGTGTAGAAAGGTCTGTCAGATCTGTTAATTCAGAGCTTCACCTGGTGTAAGCAATCAGTATCTTACTGACAGTTGGTACGGCCTTAGATTCCACTTGAACTATTTTATACGCTTTTTCCAAGGGATGACCCTTCAATATTTGCTGGAAAAGTTGTGACTCAATCATCATATTTAACTTACACAAACTGTGTCCCAGACCTAACTTAAGAATTGAACAACAAAACTTAAAATGTATTGAACTTCTTTCTTCTTCCTCTCTAACTGCTAGAGAGTAGACATACGTAGCTAAGGCATACTGCTGATGACAACATCTTCCCCATCAACTTAGATCTCATTTTTAGTTCTTTTCCCTTGTTCTTTTTTCATCTTTAGGCTGTGCATAAGTTTTGCTGACTCTCCAACATTTTCTCTGTGCATCTGTTCTCAGTCCTGTCCAACTCAAACAAAACTCCAACTCATACCAAGTGTAGCTGTTAGGTTTATTATTGTAGCTTGTGATTTGATTGAATCAAATCACACAAATCAAATATGTTTGTCTGTGCTGACAGGTACATATTTTTTATACAGCTGAATAAGACATGGACAGAGAGCAGTCTTGACCAGGGGATCACTGTATTGCTTGTCTGCTAACATGATCTCATCCCAACTAGGACTTTACCCAACTGCCTGAGCATTGCTCAAGGAACAGCGTACTCCAAGGACCATCACCATAGGTGACAAGACTACATCAGATTTTGCTTTCTTTATAATCTTCCAATACTATCCGTGAAGACTTTATGGCATCAAATACCCTGTATATGCTCTCATAGCGTACTCCAAGGAAATCAGCATGCAGGGTTTTCATGTGACGGAAATATTTCTCTCATGAGCTACAGCATAGCCCTTATTTCCGATGTCTTAAACCCCTCCTTGCAAACTTTAAATAATTATGCCTTATGGTCACAGAGTAGAACGAGAGCCCAGAGGAGGCCGATGGCCGAGAGTGGGCTAAAGTGGAAGGGTCCTTGACTAGACCTCAGTCACTGGCCATGTTTTATTTAACGCTACTGGAGTAGCCATAGTTACAAGAGCTGAAGGATTAGGATTCTTAGGATTTGTAAGAGTATTATTGTTTGAAAAGAGATTTTTTGGGCAAGAGATTGTAAATAGTAACTTTAAGCTATAAATAGAGCATAGATGTTAAAATGCTAGATGATACTGGATGGGGAGTTGGTAAAGTGAGCCACGTAATGTAAAAATTTGATTAAGTGTGGACTGCGGGACAAAATAAAAACAGGCAAGGGAGATTTTATTGACTGTAGAAGATTGGGATAGAAAGCTTTACTTTTTGAAGACAAAGGGAGGAAGTTATTGACAATTTTCCTGGTACAGTGAGGGAGGTTGGAACAGTGGCAAGTGTTGGCTGTGTTTATATTACAATCTTGATGGAAGTGGAAGAGTTGGGATCCCAGGAGGTCCATGTTAGTGCTGAATAGTCCCAGTAAAAATCAGAAGGCTAAAGAACATTGCTGAGTCACTAAATCCCCAAAGTTGACTTCCCTTAGTAATGTTATAATCGCACAATTGCAGTACAGAACGATTCTTATGTATTCCCCTGGTCAGTGAATGCAACCAAGGAACACAGGTGGGACAATTATCTCTGACTTTCGTTCTAAGACAGTAAAAAAAGAAAGCTTTTTATCCTATATATTAAGAAAGAAAGTAGGCAAACATAGATCACTCTGTTTGAATACAGTTCTTATTTTGAAAAGCTCATGAAAATTCAGCATCATTAGGCTATTCCTAGACTATCAAAGAAAATTATATGATACATTTGTTGAGAAATTTACTCATAGATATCAAAGCCGTGAATGATTAAAACCAAATCTGAACTAGAGGGAGCAAACAAAAGAAAAAATCTCATTTTATCCCTTAGTGAGAAATAATGTTGTAGATGGTTTGAATGGTCATGAAAGTTAAGAAATTTGAATATCCAGGGGAATTACAAACACTGATGTATAATACTGCACTGTATTCCTAATGGTCTTAAAACATACTTACTGCTCTTAGGCTCAACAGAAACAGGAGTTTTGCTTGCTGCTGTGTTCACAGGGGCTTATGTTGCTATTAAGTGATTGAATAATCTTTGCTTGAAATTCAGGATTGGTTTGAACTCTTTTTATTTTTCAGTGTGGTTCAAAACATTTCTTGAATTTCTACCTGTTCCTGCATGCAGGGAATAACTGAGGCCACAATATCTGAACCAGCAACACCCATGGTATATTTTGTTGGTTGTTTTACGATTCACTAATCAACAGTGAAAGTCTAAGCTCCTTAGCACACTGATCAGGAGCAGGGGCTGCATGACATGTCCACATCTCATATCCTTCAAACCTAAAAAGGAATGGTCAGAGAGATCTAATTATAAATGTGTCATTCTGTATTTACTTTAAAAGAAAAGCTCATTGAAGGACTCTTAATGTAGATGACAAGTGAACAAACTGAAAGGTACCCCAAGCTGATTGCTACCAGAGAGATTACAGGATTAAAGGTGCTGTGTTGCTTTTCTCATTGTCTCTTAAGAAAATTATTTAAAAAAAAAAATCCACCACATAATATATTTCTTTAGCCTTTCACATTGTATTTCTAATGATAGAAAGGTATTTAATATTTAAGGGAAGCATTATAGTTTGGGTTAATGAACACAGATAACACAAATCTTCCTCCTTTGCTTTATTATTTTGCTATTGTTGTATTGTTAGCATTATCATTTTGAGGGAAGCATAACTAGACACTAACTGCAGGATACATGTTCCCATATGCAGTGCATCTCCTCTGAATAGTTCAGTCTGGTGTGAGGAAGTAATTTTTGTCCAGCTACTCTGCAATGCAGCTCTCTTTTTATTTTCTTAACATAGATCCTGGCTTTCTCCCAGGGGGAGAATTCTGAGGTTTTTTCCCATCCTTGTTAAAGGTCTAAAAAACTACTCCTCATTTTCCCCTCTGATTTAACCCTTGCACAAAAATTAATAAGGTTTAATCAAAGGCACCATCTTCTTCTCAGCTACAGGCACTGGCTGGGATTCTCTTTGGAGCCAGGATATGCTATTTCAGATCTGGCTAAAAGAAGCACTGTGGAGGAACGTGTGGCAATTGCCCTCTACCTCAGGGCCTTGCTGCCGTTTGTGCATCACACCCCTTTTGGAGGGTTAAACACCCAGTAAGGGCCTGAGTTCCTTCACCATGGTTTCCTTCTTTCTATACAGCCCCGCAGCTGCACATAGTCCCTGTGGGAATGCTCAAGCCCTGTTTATTTGCATTTTCCTGTCCTTGAGTACCGGTCAGCAATGCAGTGTGTCACACATTGATTCTGGCTTTCATCTTTTCCAGTTTGGGTATTATTTGTTATATTTCAGGTGCCAGTATGAGTGATTGTCATCCTCAGACAGATGTGCTTTTGAGGTAGCAAAAAAAAAAAAAAAAAAAAGATTGACATGACTTTTGACATTATTTTTGTCAAGGCTTTAGCGTGCCGTTTGCTGGAATACCTAGTCTAATGAATACCTTTTACTCCTCTGAGGTATGCAATCTAATGTTATGCTATCTTTTTTCCTCTTTGATATCTAAATGTCAATCATCAGTAGGAAAATTATGTTAGTGAATAGGTAGCATGCAATTTATCCCATAGAAATTAAATATCTATCTGGGTTAGGGAAAAGAGTCTTTTCCATACCTAAATGTAATTTCTGCATATAATTTTGTGCTTGCCAAAATCTCATTTGCACATATAGAACATTGTTTTTATAAGTCATCTTGGAGTGAGTGTTTAATACATGTGGTGTTATTTTAAAAATAATTCTGTACGTGTGCTGCTAGCAAAGGGAAAGTTACTGCCAGCAGTAGAATTGAGGCTTCTTGTTTCCCCAGGGAGTGCTCTGACCATTGAGTTAAACTAGTAGCTATTGTAGCCTGAGGCAAAAAAAAAAAGAAAAGCCTTGCTGTTTCACCATAGACTTTCTTACAACAATGCAACACTTTTTTTTTTAATTCATTTGGGGGTTCTGTCTTAATGCAGATGTGAAATGCACTGTCTCACTGCTGCTAAAAAATCTGATGCTTTACAGCCACTTAATGCTGAATTATGGTGGAAATACTATGGAAGAACTGATAAGGAACTCCCTGTTTACCATAAATTATTTCATCATGACTAATATTATCATAAGATATTCCAGAGAGCTAATAATTATTTTTGTAACTTCAAAGTGCTTTAAAAAAATAAAATAAATCTTTATTCTTTACTATATATTTTTAAAAATATGAAAAAACATTTGTTCTATATTCATCAATATTTTTTCTTTTGTGCAAAAGAATTGGTGAAGCTTTTCAAGAGTTTTTAGAGCATGGATGGTCACTAACTTTATCTAAGAAGCATCAGAAAGATAAACATTTAAATTCATGGCTAGAGACATGTTAGGGCTGACCAAGCCTTCCTTTTATTTTTCTTTTTAATTTAATTCCTGAGGCTAAGCAACATTAATTTTGGCTGAATAAAGGCAGGAGAAAAATTGCCCCTCTGAAGGAAGGCAGAATTGTCTTTATATGTGTGGAGTTTTATCTTTCAAAGGCAAAGAGAAGGAGGTGACAGAGCTATATCTGGTTTTGTTGTATAAAATAAGCCAGGAGACTGGGCCACAGCATGGTCGGTGTGTGTCTGAACCTTGGCAAAAGCAGGCGTGAAATGTGTAGCTTTCTCCAAACATTATCACTGTTTGCTACCTAAGATAAACCAACAGTCAGCTGAGGGATTTAGTATTTCCAGGCAAATGGTGAGGTCTCATCCATTCATCATCTTGCCTACTCGACAACTTTTCACCTCTCCTGACCAGGGAATCAATCACGTTATAATTAGGCTATTTGATACCATTATTGCAATATAAGCAGTGCCTAAGACTACCATAAAATTGCATATTAATGCAGAAATCACAAGAGACAAACTACCTTTGTGATTTAGTAAATGCGTCTGCTTTGGCTATAGCAGATCAATAATACTGGAAGAAGCTTCAGCTTCTAAAATATCACTTAGAGAGTCAAACTGGGAGGCTTTCTATAAGGGATTTACTTAAAGATTTCTTAAGTCATCACCGTTCACAACTCATTATGTGAGGTATAAAACTGGGAGGAAACATTTACTCTAGCAGGTAAATCTACAGTGAAAATCTCTTTTAACAGTAGTGCTTGGAGTGAGTGTGAATAAATATACAGATATACACACATATGCAAATATATGTGTTATAGCTTTAAATACACTACAACTGCATACAAATAGATTTGTTAAAAATTCCTTCTTTAAGCAAGAAAACCAGTAATGTGTGTAGATTGCAGGTAATTAATATCTGAACACGTTATGTGGAAGTTTTCCATGTGTTGCATGCATTCCGGAAGACATTGAACTGCCTGTACCAACAGAGAAAAAAACCACCACCGCTATATATAAAACTGTCTACATTATCTTCCCTACTTACTAGACATTTAAGAAAAAAAAAAAAAACCTTCTTCAGAGAAATACCAATATTTTAATTTTCTTTCAATCTACATTAAATTAAAAAGTTGCAACTTAAAGAGGAAATTCCAAGAAGAAATTTTGAAGTAAATATATTTCTAAACATCTAGACCACTGTTACTGAAAATTTCATTCCAGCAATGTCAAAACAGTTCAGCCTGACAATCTCAGTGCATTAGAATATTATATTGAGTTATAGTAAACAAAATTACATTATTTAGAAATTAAGTTTTAAAACAAGATTGTACCATCAGGATGAAATCAAGTAAGAAAGCCCAATGTTCTATTTTTATTTTAAACATCTGAATTTTTCTGTCAAATACTATAAAAATCAACATGTTCACTTAAAACTTTCAATTTCAATGAAAAAGCATTTCCTGATGGAGGATGGTTCTTTGGAAAAATGTTACCAGCTCTATCAGATAAATGCTTTCAGATAGGCACTCTTCTCTGAAAAGGACCATTAATTTTGAAGGTGACAATTTGCAGTAAAGGAATAAGGTAGACAAGGATTGACGTTACTTCGTTAAGAGAGAATCCAGATAACTTCTTCCTTTTAAAAGAGAAAGAGACCATACATTTGTTTGCTTCAATAAGTTGGCTTCAGCTTCATTTTGGGCTGGAGAGAAGAGAAAATTGGACTGGGTGAATGCATGTGAGAGACGGGGGTTGTGTATGTGTGTCTCTGTGTGTATCCCTCTCAGTGGCCATAATATTGTTAGGGCAAGAGAGAGGTTGTGTGTTTTTCCACTGTCATGCTGTCGTCTTATTACCGTAGCAAAACAGGGGAGAAGGTTTTGAATAAGTCATGCATGGAGACTCAGCTGCCTGGCAAAACCAGAAGCCTAGTGACTGAGTAGTCAGTTCCTCTCTGAATGAGAGTGACCCCTTGCATATAAATTTTCTATTTCCTTTCCTATCCTGATGATGTAATTTCTTTAACTTTTCCCTGAACCTATAAAAGAAAAATGTTCACCATCCTTATCATCGACCTCAAGTTACAAGAGGCAGCAGCCGCACTCTCTCCTCCATTCATAAAAACCTGTACCCCTGTAGGTGGACAAATCTTTTCATTCATGCACACACGGAAGACGGAAAGTACTGTGAAGAGAAAAGCTAATATGCATAAAAGTGGTCTCCAGAGTGTATTTTCGAAGTGCTCAAATTCACACACAACTTTGGTTAATGGAATTTCTACACCTAAACCCCCTGGAGGGCTTTCAAAATGTACTCTGTTTATGAGCAGCTAATTAATTGAGCTTTCTGGTATGTAGGTAATTAGTTGTTTTTAACAATTATTCAGGTGCTGTAAGTAAAAGGTAACGATGAATTTTAATTTTAAAATGTTTATTCTTTTCCCACATTGAAATACGTATGCTGTGTATTAAAAGGCAGCTGCCACCGTCTTTCCAAATAAGAAAAACCCAAAATGCATCTCTTTTTTTCAGAAGTGTCAACCTTAAGGCTGTGGTCCATAATCCGGTGGATTAAGCAAATGCAGGTTTTGGATCAGAATTTGAGATATTATATTGTTAGACAATCAATTTTTAAAATACACGTATATACGTATGCATGTGTGCACACACACACACTCTCTCAGCTTGAACTTAATCAAGAAAAATGTTCTTTGGTTTATGAGGTCAGATTAGATGGTCATGGTGGTCCCATCTGGCTTTACACTCCATGAGGTTAATTTATTGATACAACTGAAAAATAATGTATAACTGTACAAAATTAAATTTGATATATGAAGACTGAAAGCTGCTAAATAGAAAAGGTAAATGAAATTTCATTAGTAGTGACAGGAAGTCAGAGTTATTTGTTCTTTTAAATTTTATTTTCCTTATCCCCAGGAAGAGTGTATTCTCATGGTAATGGTTTGAGGCTTTTTTATCCTCTCTTTACTTCATTTTCATAATGCTGTAGCTCCTGTTACTTCAGCGAAGCAAGTCTTCATATTTTTCAGCCTTTACAAGGTCAGCATGTGCTTCAGTAATTATGAGAAATTTTGAGAAATGCAGAAAAAAAATTGTTTTGCCTAATTTGTGTTGTCATTTCACTTATCTCTGAAAAAGAGTGAATGCCATCTATGCTGTGTAAATTAACATTTATATAAAATAAACATTTGTGTTTCTGTCAGGGTTGTGGCACCATATTGTTCTGGTAGCGGAATGCAAAGGCAAACTCAGTTTACCTTGTGGCTTAAGCGTGAGTGATGGACACTGTACTTCACCCTCACAGCGCAAAGGAATCAGCATTTCTTGGTGATTTCATCCTATTACTCCAATTAGTACTTTTTATCTCATAATTACTCTCTATTTAAAATAATATTATATAAACCAATCTGGGGTTGAATGCCTTTCTAATTCTCAGAGAGAAGTACAATATCTTCACATTCTGTTTCAGGCCTAGCAAATCAAAATAGCCAAGCCTAGAAGTGGCTAACACAAATGGCTCATGTATATGACTAATACCTTGTCTACAATGAAGTGACAATCCTTGAAGGCTATAAATGACTTAAAAATACATGTTTCATGCAATCCAAAACTGCATTTTGGAGAGTCATGAGGTAACATCCAAAGTTTTGCACAGCGCAGGAAAACGGAGGGTCTGTCTTCAGCAGAGGGTAGAGCCAAACACATCCCTAGCTCTTCAGAGCTGCTCTTTATCCATCAGCTGATTTTCGTTGTTGCTTTTTGCTGGCATTCTGAAATTATTATGGTGATAGTCAGTGAAGAACAAAATTTGCAATTGGCAGCAGTAGCAGCTAGTTATTTACTGTGTATCTTTCCTATGGTGGGAGCAGAAGAGAGAAAAGTATGGCTTCCTACAGATGAGGACTTCTGGTGAAGGGAAAGGAATCCTGGAGAGCTCTTTCAATATACTAGTTCTCATGTAAGGAAAAATAGAAATAGGATTTTGTGTATTTCTGTGCAATAGCATCAAACTACTGAATTATATTCCATTATTTTTTATGTATTTTTTGCTACACTGGTGCCATGAAGATGTTTGTTGCTAAGCGTGTTCTTTTTACTGGTGATACTGTACTTAAAAGTGAGAAACACATTTTTGCACATCCACAAATCTACTTATTTTGTTGAAGATAGTGAGGTTGGTCAAGCATGTTTTACCTTTGGTGAATTCATCCTGACTATTCCCAGTTACTTTCTTCTCCTTCATATCCCTAAAAATGTGTTCCAAGAGGACTATTAAAGTTACAGTGTAATACTTTTCATACTGAAGACTAACTCCTCTTTAGTTAATAGAAATATTTGGAGTATTTTTAACTTCAAAAGACCGAATAAACATTTTTACATTGTACTTAGCTGTAAGAAACACTGCCATAAACTGTAGAACATTTCCCTCTTGACATTACTGAGTCTGAACCTTTCTTTCCTATTCTCTCCCTCTTTCCCGACCTCATTCTGTTAGATCACAAACCTATTTTTTAATCGATCTGATGTAATAAGATTTAAAAAAAAAAAAAAACCCTGCTTTCCCAGTTCAGGTTCCCATGTTTGTTTATTTTCTTCTTCTTTTGCATTGATGGATGTTGCTATAATGTTTGTTACTTCTGTCTTTGTGACATACTCCGCTAAGTGAGTCCTCTGATGATCAAATATTTTAGAGAGCCACTTGCAACAGCCGGAGATTCCTAGTGTTTGGTTAACTAAACCCAAGATTTATGGGAGGAGAGCATCCCTGGGAAGGTTTTGCAGGTTATTGTAGACGTGACATATCATGTTTAATCTGTGAGGTCAGCTGAGCCTTGATGCCTCACACATTTTCAAATCGATCCTAAGCACCTGTAAGTAGATCTGTAAACGTATTCCTTTGAAGTATATTGCCATGAGAAGGAGCCGTGTTACTGTGACTTTGGGAGCGCCTTCACTCCCACTGCAGTGCAAAGGATATCCACATGAATACTTAAGTGGGAGGTTGAAATTGGAATTGTATGGTTCACAGCATTTCACTTTAGAGGGACTAAAAAGCGTCCTTCTCTCTGTACAGTTTTTTTAATTTTCTTCTGCTGAGTATCACTTGGCCTTTAGTTAACTGAAGGCTTTTTAGGCTGCTGGAAATAAAATATTAAATTAGGTTCAAATAGCTGCCTTTTTATCCTGGCAGCTGCAGCTGGCTTCCTGTCACCTGGAACCTCTTTTAAGTTGACACTAGGGGGAAAAAAACTCTTCCTCCACACCTCATAAAATAACTTTTCCTACATTTATCTACTTTTGTGTTCTGTGGGAGATGTTATCCCCAGGATGTGAGATCAGGGGGTGAAACATGAAAATGCGTACGCTGTTGGAGAGCACAGAAAGTACTGCTCCTTAGCACCACTCAGTGCAAGCTACTGAAAGACTCTTTAGCAGGACCTCTTGTCACAGGACTGGGGGTAATGGTTTCAAAATAGGGGGATGTAGATTTAGATTAGATATTAGGAAAAATTTTTTTACAGTGAGGGTGGTAGAACACTGGAACAGGTTGCCCAGAGAGGTGGTGGATGCCCCATCCTTGGAAATGTTCAACGCCAGGTTGGATGGGGCTCTGAGCAACCTGATCTGGTTGGAGATGTCCCTGCTCCTTGCAGGGGGGTTGGACTAGATGGCCTTTGAAGGTCCCTTCCAACTCTAACCATTCTATGATTCTATGAAAAAGAGGTAGACAGCAGCCAGGTGCTGGCGGTGGGGGTATCCCATGGGCCACCAGCAACTGGCAGGGCACAGCCACCACTGCTGCGTGTGGTCCCCGGAAGCGATTTTCACACCATCACTGATCACTGCACTTCCAACTTGCTGACTTTGCTTCCCATCCAGGAAATGCTGAAGAACCTTTTTTGTCTTCCTCTCCATTTTCCATGGATAGCTTTCTGTTCTCAAACAGGTTAATTTATCCTTTATCTTTTTTTTTTTCAGTTTCCACTGGGAGCCAAAAAAAAGCTCACAACCCAGTATCTTCCATTTAAAGCAGGTTCAGAGAGTTTGTTCTGAATGTCACTATTTTTGCTTTTTGTGCTCCTGTTTTTCTTACATATTAGATGTCTCACCAAAGTCCCAGCTGTTTTCTCTTGTCCTTGCTGTATGGTTTTACAATAAAGAAGCTGATGATGAAGCATGATCCTATCAGACATGTGCCAATCAGTGCACAAGAACTGAAGTGCTGGTTCTCCAGTGTGCTTTACTGGCAAAGCCATTTCTTTCTGTTTAATCAGTATTTTTATTGGCTTTTTCATCTGCACTGAAGCTTATTGGACTCTGCAGTTCTAACAAATGCAGGTTGTTACAAGGGCATGCAGAAGTGCATTGTTTTACGTGTCCCTAGGAAGAAATACAGAAGAGATCACTCGGTTGATTTCAGAGATAGGGAAGCGGTGCATGACTATTTGGAGTGGATGTTATGATTTGTCTGGTTAACTCTGATGCCAGCTGAGATTGCCATGATGACTAGAAGTCCAGCTCCCAGAAGGTCAACTTTCACTTGAGCCATTCCTGTAATGGACTTGCAGTATATTTTTGTGTTAAGACTTGGTTCGGTTTGAACTCTGCACTGATTGAATTACTTGATGAGGACCAGCAAACACAATGATTTCTCTTAGGTGTTTGTGTTTGATAGCACCCCAATCTCTAATTTACTGTGTGCGTGTACTAGAATGCAAATCATTCTCACAGAGTTGTATAATCAGTATTTATCCTGACCTGTTATTTGAATAAGTACATTATTTAATGACTTAGGTTTTATCATTTTCTTTTTTTTTTTCTGAAAATAATAGCTCTTTTCCTTAGCTAAATTGAGACCTGAGGATCCTAGAACGATTCTATTAGCCAGTATTTTCTTCTTCAAATGACTTTTTAAAACCTTTTAAAATCTTTTCCATCACACATCTTCTCTGTGTGGTAATATTGTCATTGTTATGACCCTTAAGGATGGGAGAGAAGGAAGGACTCTAATGATGAAATTATTTTCTTTGGACCCACTGTTATAGCTGGAAAAAGCAAGTAAATTGTATAATCCATTCAATAAAAGCTGGTGCCTTCTTTTACAAATCTTTTCTCGTAATACGTGTCAACATAAATCACTTACCAGTGGGCAGGTTGGGGACAGATGAATATAGATGGTGTTTACAATTCTTCTTTTATAATAATAAAAAATAATGATGTGTATATTTGATTGTACTCTGCTCCATCCTTCTAAGTCACTTTTTTCTTTCACAGTATGGAGTGCATTTATCTGGTGTAATCTAAACATCAAAAGTTAGACATGTAAGTCTGGGTTAGTCACTTTATATTCCCTTGTAGTCAGTACAGAGAGGTAGATACCTCTGTTTGCCTTATTTTCAGATAGGCATCCAGGATATAACAGACCTTTTCCTCCTACATCTACCTATGTCTTTACACAGATGATAAAGTATAGGCTTGAACATCTAACTTTTGAATTATGATTTATCGGGAATCCATGATGCAGCTTTTCTAGTTAGGGATCTTATTTTTTTTTTGTCTTTGCATCACTTAGCACAACAGGGCGTTGGTTCTGACTGCACTCGAAATAGATGGTTGTGGCAATATCTTTTCCCTAAGAAAGAAATTAAACAGTCAATAGAAGACATCCAGGTTTAAAATGTCAGCCAGGTAATTATTACTTCGAGTCAGTCTTCACACGTACTGGCTTTATATCCTGCTCCTTGGCATGGAACTTGCAATCTGCACATAAATGTGCTTGCCTTGATCACTGCTGGCTTTCTCCTTCTCCTACTCCACATATCCACTGTTCAGTGCCATGGTAGTGCCAAACCTACTTATAACTCATCCAAAAGCTTGGGTCAAAGGTAATCCATGGAAAGCAAAGACACAGAGCCCTAGGCTGTGATGATTCAAAGTTTTCTTTGCATCTTCTCCTGAGCTCAGATACATTGGTACTAATAAATGTGCATACATGCCAATACTAATAATTAAAATGTCTGCAAACTTACCATTTGAGGTGTAAAGCTTGATCTTTGGGGAAGCATTCAGAAATCCCTAGGACTTATATTATGATTCTAGAATATTCTTTGAAGCAAAGAATTAAGTACTGTGACAGATACAGATTAAATACTGTTCCAAACAGTGTTGCATTTGGAGTTGAAGTGGTACCAGTAAAATTACAAAAGCATTTAGGAAGTGTTAGATGGTCTGTGAAAGACATGTTTCATCCACATAACTGAAAAACATGGACAAGTAAGCAGACGAGTGAGATTTCTAAAGTCATGAACAGATACCAACATAACCAGTAAGAAATACGGCCAAATTTTGTCATGTGGTGAGTCATCTTGTTCTGACAAAGTGCTCAGCAATCCATTGTTTTGAGTTGATGATTTTTCTATGACTGTAAAAGTAGTTAACATTAACTTAAATCATAGCATCTTACAAGCTCCAATACTCTTTTAAATGAATAAAAAAGTTATTATGGCAAATGCAGAAGGAAAGCTAAGAATTCCTGGGCTAATGTAACATAAGGTCAGAACAGGAAAACTTTTCCATTCACAGCTATCTCCAATTCCTCATCTTTCTCTCCCAGCCGTATCAGACAGGATGCTTACAGTTTAGATGGCTGAGGTTATGTCCTAGAAACACACTTTTAGTGCTTCTTCCTTTCTTTTGTATTTGTAGAACTAGAGATATTATTTACTTTATTAACTGTATTTTTTAAGTTTAAAGTGGAATTATTCAGAGTAGAGATATCTTCTCTCTTACATATGTTCATCATTTACCTCACTGTGACTTCTAAATCATTTTCATCCAGCCTGTTCTCCTATAATACAATTAAATCATGTTGCTGGAAGGTGAATTAACTAAAAGAGATTTGAGGCTTTTATTCCATTTCTACAAAATGTTTCTCCATTTGTTGGCTAGCTTTCTCTGTAAATTTGAAAAATATAGGATCGTAAGCCAAGAAAAACTAGCAATGGCGCTAAGGCCAGAGTCATGTACCTGAAAATATATGACCTGTGGATATTTTTAAAATAGCTCTAGCAATTTTCTGGGATGAATAGTTTACATGCCCATGAAATGTATTCGTAGAACTTCTTGCACTACTTTGCCTTCATATAACCCTAATATTTGAAAACAGGTTTGTCCTCTCAAAAGGTTCATCCTAGTTATCTATTCAAAGAGAATTATATTTTTGAGAGACTAAACACAACAGAAAATTAGGTTTTTACTTCTTCTTGTGCATTCCTATTGCCCTGTCCCCTCATCTGTGTACTGATTACTTGGGATACATCACTAAGTAATATCCCATAATTGCAGCACCCTGAACAGATATCTAAGATAGCATTTAGTGAGCCAGCTCAGGTACAAGAAGGTGGTTGGTAACGTTATGGTGTTTTGAACTGTTTTACCCATCTTCTCTTCAGGGCTAATTAGCCCAGGCAAAGTGCTGGGTTAAATGGTTCTACTACCCAATGTAGCCTGTTAAAAGATACCTCACATATCTTTGCTTGCTGCTAGGTTTGCTATGAGACGGCTACCATCTGGGCTACCAGCTACCGACAGAGTCCTGCTGGGGCCTTTGAGCATCGATGGAGAGACAGGCTTGCAGAGCGAGCTGAGCTATGCCAGATACTTGGCTATAGCACACTTATGGTTGATCAAAAGCCTCTCAGCTGCACACGAGTTGCACAGTGGGTGATGTTTGGGGAAGAGTGGCTGGAAAGCTGCCCAGTGGAAAAGGACCTGGGGATATTGGTCAACAGTTGGCTGAATACAAGCCAGTAAGGTGCCCAGGTGGCCAAGAAAACCAACAGCATCCTGGCTTGTACCAGGAATAATGTGGCCAGCAGGAGTAGGGAAGTGATCATGCCCCCTGTACTCGGCACTGGTGAGGCCACACCTCAAATACTGTGTTCCGTTTTGAGCCCCTCAGTACAAGAAGGACGTTGAGTTGCTGGAGCACATCCAGAGAAGGGCAACGAAGCTGGTGAGGGGTCTGGAGCACAAGTCTTATGAGAAGCGGCTGAGGGAACTGGGGTTGTTTAGTCTGGAGAAGAGGAGGGTCTGTACAACTGTCTGAAAGGAGGCTGTGGTGAGGTGGGTGTTGGTCTCCTCTCCCGAGTAACAAGTGTTAGGACGAGAGGAAATGGCCTCAAGTTGCCCCAGAGGAGGTGTAGATTGGATATTAGGAAAAAAATCTTCACCCAAAGGCTTGTTAAGCATTGGAAAAGGCTTCCCAGGGAGGTGGTGGAGTCACTGTCCCTGGAAGTATTTAAAAGACGTGTAGATATGGAGCTTAGGGACGTTGTTTACTGGTGGACTTGGAAATGCTAGATTAATGGTTGGACTTGATGATCTTAAAATGCTTTTCCAACCTAAACAATTCTATTATTCTATGTTGCATTCCCTATTCAAACCAATAGGTGCTTTAAAACACCTGCTGATTTTCAGCCTTATTTTATACGAATTATCCTTTTGTGTATGCATATAGATGTTTTTTCCCTTAGAAATTATGCTACTAAAGGGTAGGCATTAGCATGCAACAATGATAAATATCTATGTTTCTAGATGTGTATTTTTTGTTGAATAAAAATTGTACATATGGGATATCCTTACGGTTAGTAAAGGATATGAAGTGTTTGAAATACAAGTGTAGAAAAATGGCCATATCAGAGCAAGACACAGCAGTCAGTTTCATATGGCAAATGTGTAATTTTTGTTGTTATTAGTGGCAGTTACATATCTGCCGTAAGAGGAGAATAGTCCCTTGAGAAATATGTTCCCTGCAATGTAACATTGCATATTCTGCACCAAATTACACCTTGGCACTTCAGGTGTTCTTCCATTCAGGAAAAATAAAACATTCAAATTGCTGAAGACAATTTCATTGTGATCTTTACTCTCTGACGGAGGAAAAAATCCTCCAAACCTCTGTAACATTATAAACACTATGCATTTTCCAATTCTTCTCTTGACCATCTGAACAAAAAAAAAAAAAAAAAAAAAAAAGCAATAAAACTGTTCCCACTGGTAAGCAAAATAATAACAAGAAACATAGGGTGGGTGGTAAAGCAAATATTATCTTTTGCTTTTCTAAATGTAGACTGCTTGACATGCATGTATAGCAGCAATTTTTTTTTTTAATGGAAATGCTTGCTGTTGACAGTGTAGATATACTTCCATGTGAAACATTTGAATGATATAACCCAAACCATTCTGCTCTCACAACTTCCAGCAACAGACTGTTCCACAATCTAATAGATCTCACATTTAGGAATTATTTTTTTCTTGAACTTACCTTAGTGCTTCTTATCTGAATTCCACTGCATTACTGTGTATAAATCTCTATGGAATTCCTGAGATAATTCCTCTTCTTAGTTATTTATATCCTTCAAATCACTAGCAAAGGTTCTGCTTTCCCAAACTTTCCTCGTGATACCTTCATTTGCTGCTTGAGAAGGGACCTTTTGCTTCTTCTTCCTCTGGCTTATCCATTTAGGCACAGATTTGGCAGTCAGGAGGAAGATTTGGCAGTCAGGAGGACTATGTGGTGGAGGCAACGTCTGAAGGGGACTTGTGCTTACAAAGGAAAGGCAAAGAGGCAAAGTGGAAGATCAGCATGAAACAAATTCCTTCTTGGTCCGTAAGGAGGGCTCCATATAGTTTCCTCTAGAACCAGCAATGCTGTGCATTCTGGAAATATACAGAATTCCTAACTGTTTATTTTACAGAGTTTTTAAGAAAAAAAAAAAAGTTGTTGTGTCTTACAGGTCATTTACCTGTCCTTTTTGACCAGCTCCTTACAGAACACTTCTCAAAGTGTTTAGTCCTGACTCTCTAATGAAAAGACTGTGGGAACCACTAGAACATCAGGGGTCACATGATGATAACTTTAATGAATTTCTCAGAAATGCTTTAATGACCTCTTGGCAAATTTCAAGTAAAGAAAGACCAAAGGAGTAATGCTTTTGCAGTTACTTGATGTCCTTAGAAGAAAAAATTAGTAGTTGTAATAAATAAATAAGCAGATAGAGTTATTCAAAATGAGAAACAGTCATCTCAGATTCTGACTCTGTCTGTTCTAGTAATAAGATCTATCAGCAGAGAAGGAGTTACCATATCTAAAGCCTTTAAGATTAAGGAAAGGCTTAAAGAGTTGAGATCAAAAACCCTGGAACTTTGGTTCCTGAAGACCGAAAGATTTTTTAGATGGACTGAATACTTGTTCGAAGACTTTGAAATGCTGTGAGATGAGATAATGCTGTAAGACCACAAGAGCTCTGAGACCTCAGACGTCGTTGCCTTTGCATTTTTGGGTCATTTTCCTGGATTAATTTAGAGTATGCTGCACTTAAAAAAAATCTTAAAATCCTCCAAAGAAATACCTTTATTTAGGAAGAATAAAATCCATTATGCCCAAAATATGGTGAACTACAAAAATTTATTTGAAGCTGTTCAGAAACGCAAGATGGAAAAATGCTGTGAAGCAGTGAAGCTTCGGATGCAATTCTGAGTGCACCCAGTCTCACCAGGATGAAAGAGATTTTCCAAAATTTAGACACCAGTCATGATAGCATTGTGTTTCATGGATTTGATTCTCTCCTGCCTCACATCTAATTTATAGCTGTGCAACTGGTATGATTTAGAAGCAAATACCTTGCAGAAACTGTAAATGACACCATATGGTGCCAAGGTATGGACTATTGCAATTTATGAGCCAGAATATTGAACCAAAGAGGGAGTGCAGCCTGAATTAAGGAATATGTTCACAAGGAGGGTGTTTTTATGGCAAAAGGAGACTACCCAGGCCAGTACTCTCGTACAAAATAGATAAGTTACATAGGAAACCTGTCACTACACCCTGATGGTTCTTCCTAGGCACAGGATTCTCTGCTGTCCAAACACACTTATTTTTATTTTAGAAGGAAAAGTGGAAATCCAGATAGAATTAGTTAAATCAGGTTTCTGTACTCATATCAACATATATAATTGTACTAAACGTTTGCTAACTAGTGACCATGAAATAAAGGATTTCAAGATTTTGAGGGGAATGAGGAAGATGTGTACCAGGCCCTGGACTTCAGGAGATCAGACTTTGCTTTTCAGGAAATTGGTAGGCAAGATCCTGCAAGAGGCAGCTCTGAATCAAAAAACAGCTCAGAAGAGCTGGCGGGTCTCTAGGGACAGAAAGCACAACTCTTTCCTGGTACTCAGGAAAATGAGATGTACCAGGAAACTGGCTTGATAAGTCGGAACTGATTTCTGATGCAAAAAGGGTATATACAGGAAAGACAAGCTACAGAGGAAGAATATAGAAAATATATAGAACCCAGGATGGTGCTAGGAAAGCCAATCTGCACTGGAGTTCAAACTGGTAAGGGACATCAAGGGCAACAAAAAGAGCTTCTACCACTAGAAGTAAAGCTTCTACTAGAAGTAAAAGAAAATAAAGCGGAAAACTAGAAGAAGCTTCTACTAGAAGTAAAAGAAAATAAAGCGGAAAACATGGGCCCACTACTGAATGGGGCAAGTGATTTAGTGACAGCAAATGCAGATAGGCAGAATTGTTCAGTGTTGTCTTTGTGACCTGCAGCAAAAAGGCTTCCCAAGCCTTTGTATGGAGATAGTTTTCAAGGAGAGAAACTACAGTCTATGATAGTAGAAGACAATTGAGTGAAGGATCTCTTAAGAAATCTTGATGAAGGAAAGTCAAGGATGCTCAGAAAGGCAGCTGATATCACAGAAAGGCCATTCTATCTTCTGCCAATGTTGCATCCCATCATCGGAAACAGCAAGAAGGAATGCTCCAGGAAACTAGAGGGTGGTCAGCTTCATTTTGATCCCTGTGAAAATTCTGGAGTATATTCTCTTGGAAGCTGTTACTGGGCACATGGAGGGCAAGATGATGACTGGGACTAGCCAGCATGGATTAATCAAGGGCTAATCATGCCTGACCAACCTTAGTGCTTTCTCCAATGAAATGACAAGCTCTGTGGATAAGCAGAGAACAGTGGTTGTTATCTACTTTGACCTAAACAAGACTTTTGACATGGTCTCCTGTAGCATCCATGAATTCGAGTTCAGACATTTCAGTCTCAATGAGTGGATCGATATAAGGGTGAAAAACTGCCTGAATTGGTGGAATCAAAGGGAGCTAATTAACAGTTTGTACACTGCCTGGAGGCCTGTTATGAGTGGAATAATATTGTGGAACTAGCAATATTTGCTAGAAAAGCAGAAGTGACAGCCAGACAGTGTTGGAATTCATGACCAAGATGTACCCTTGTATCAGTGCACTGCCTGGCTGTCTAAATGCTTGCTCATATTTTAGATGACAAATATGCTTCCTTTCAGAAAGAAATAGGAAATGAAGGTGGAAGACTTACTGCAATGTTGCAGCATGCAGACAGAGAAGTAAGGGATTCTTAAATCTGCAGGTGTGCCCAGAGACTCCTGGCATAGTGACTCTGACAGGAGGCTTCAAGCCTGTGCTGTGAGGATTCCTTAGGGAGCATATTAGGATGAGGATGATAAGGGAGACACATTCCAGGGACAGGAGCAAAGTATGAGGTGACGTGAGAACTCCAGGTAGTGCTCCAAGACAGAGCCATCCTGGAGGAGGCTGAGGCATAGGAAAGCCCTCAGACCACTGCAGAGTTTCCTAATATTTCTTGGTTCCTAGAGGAGTTTAAAAGGAAGAGACACAAAACCAGTGCAGCAACATCCTATTTTTTTTTCCTTTTGTCCTCAAACAAAAGTTCAATGTAATAAGGCTCACTTTAAGATGAATCTTTTAAATATGTATGAATTTCTTCTCAGAAATCTAAAAATTTTCTCTCCCACCACTCAACTCCATCATAATGACCTGTGGTATGTAGGATTTTATTGTGCCATTATAATCTTTCCTTGCTCAGCAGTGCACAATTTGAAGTCTATTATAATAGATCCTGTTTCAGACCACAGCATTCATCCAAAACCTGTCACTACTTGCTGGAACGATGTTTCTGAGTACACTGTTCCTACTGTCCAAGGGCCAGGAGTCACAATTGTAAGTCACGTTCTCAGTCCTTAGTATGTCTTCCTCAAATGTGGAAAAAAAAAAAAAATCACAGTTAAGTTTTGATCACAGTGAAGTCCTTGGCAAAGTTTCTGTTCTACGTAAGGATGGCAGGATGACACTACTGGGGGTGCTGCTAGCAGTTTCGCTGTGGCACCTTGGGCCAGTGCCTCACGTTGGCCTTCATATTGCTGTGGTGACATGGCAGAGCTGCCAGACTCCATAGGTTACGCCTGGCTTGGCCATCTTTGCATCACATTCCAGTTTTCACATTGTCTCTGAAGTAACCATGCCCATCAAGGAACATAAATATTGCACATGTAATAGAGTTTGGATTTTGCAAAAAAGTGTCAATGACAATCTGTAAAGAAAAGTAATAGAATTAAGAAAATAGACAGAAAAGGTACAGATAAAAAAAAATGAGTATGAAGTTATTTCCCTTGCTACAAGGGTCTTACTTCTGCCTGGTGCTATGGCAGGGCAGGTTGAGAACCTGTAATTGTGCTCGCTGACAGACTGTCTTGAGAAACAAGCATTTGACTGTGATCATCCTTGACAAAGATATAGGGCACAAGCACCCATGGATGCCTAATTTATGGGTTTTTATCTTGTTTCATAAACTGTCTGTAGGGTTAAATTGCGGAATAGGAAATGCGAAGTGAGCTAGAGACAAGGTATTTGAAAAGCGGAACTGGAGGAAGGCTAATAACAATGATAGACTGAGGAAGATCAGAGAGCTAAAAAGACTACTTCAGCTAAATAAACAAGGGAGCCTCTGACCTCACTGAAGTTCAGCAAGCGGGTTATCCGTCTAAGAAATAGTGTTGCTTTATCAGCTCATTTTTAAATGGGCCCAAAGTACCAAGTACAATGAATTGTTAGATGTATTTATAATAAAGGATTCTTCAGTTAATCTATTATTTTATTATTGTGCACTGATTGCTGACCTTTTCTCAAAGGTGGCTTCTTGTTTTCCAGAATTTTTGTTACTTTTCTTCAGAAAAAGGCAGTTAGCAAAAAAGAGGGTATTTAGTCCAACTGATTTCTTTAGCTCTATAATATTTTACTTTTACTTATTTCTTTTTATCCTGAACCCCCCCCATGGTAGTGTTTTGATTACAAATTCCAGGCTGGGCTGAACACATTACACTATCAGTAATCATAGAAATATTACATTTTTTTACTGCTGAACCATGGGATGTAATGTAGTGTCACCGAATTTGGCTTCAGGACAGTGAGGAATTTCCATTTCTGGCAGTAGGCTGCTGGGTGACTTTCGGCAAATCACTTATCTCACTGTTTCACAACTTTCCCATCTCGTATGGCAGGCAAAGATTTTTACTGATGCAGGTATTGCTGTATAAAGGGGATGTGTCTCTATTATGCAATCTCTTTCTAGTCACAAAACAGAAGCAGCTTGGTGTGACTTTTATGTCTAACTGAAATTGATGCATAGCGGTTGTATTTTGAGTGAATTGAGCTGAATACCTATGAAAATGTGACCCTATAAAATCAACAGCGTACGGTCCCCGTTTGACAGTGCCCATATGGAGCACGACAGTGAGATCGGTGAGGCACAAAACAGTTATGACCTCACACCAAGATTCAGCTGAATCAAATTCTGAAATATGACCTAGGAATTATGCACAGAAAACCATTCCTCAAATTAGGTCTAACAAAGCCATAACACAAAGTTGTTTGGAGAGAACTTACAAACATATGAATTGATTTTGTATACATTCATATTTATATTTGTATACTATGACTATAACTACAAATTATTCAGTCACCTTTGCTCGCATCAGCCAGGTAACCAACACTGTGCCAGGTTAGCAAGCGCTCAAACAAAACTGCAAAACAGGAAAAAATGCAGGCTCAGTAGGGAAAATATCCTGTTTTCAGCACTGAATTCTTAATAAAGTGAGATTAATTGGGCTGTGTTTAGATGCAGAGATGCATGGGGATGGCTTCAGCTGTGGGACTCAGGCAGACATGCTCTGATAGCTTTAGCTGCAAGATGTAAAGTGTTATGTATGGCTCCTACACATTTATTCTGCCAAGGGCTATCATTGCCACGGCAGATCAACAGACTGGGGCATGTGTCCAGCCATCCCCTGTCACTGCCAGGCCCAGGGAGGGCAGAGTGTGCCAAGATGCAGCGTTTCACCTTGGCAGCTCAGACACAAACACATATTCTGCTCTACAGTAGTAACTTAGGTGAAAGGAGTACCAGCTGCAACTATTATTAGCAACATCTTAGGTTCCCCCAAGTATCTGCTCTAGGCTCTGCCAAGGAGCTTGCCTGTCTGTAGATCAGACATTAATTATATGAACAGTAGCAAGAATTGTATTCATTAGTAGTATTTTAAAGTACGTTTGAAGCAAAAGCTAATAAGGGAAGCAAAAGGTAGTTGTCTACTTGGTTTGTTCCCACTTTTCGTAAAACCACATTCTCTGGTTCTGCAAAAAAAAATCGTTGAACATATGTGCAGTGTTCCCACCCGTGCTTCAGTTCATACAAAGACATTTTTTTACAGTGCCTTAATTCTAGTTAAGGACTACTCCAAACAGATTTAGTGAAATAACAAAATCAAATTTTATTTCTTTTATTATGATTTTAAACATACTTTGGACATTGGGAAATACACATTTATATGGAAAGTACTGTCCTAAAGACTACGTGTCCAGATGTGATTTGGAGGAAGAAATCCAAATACGTCATACTACGCAGAGAATATTCATGGTTTTCCTTTTCGCCATCTTCATATATGTTATTATCCAGCATCTAAGTTTAAAATGGGATGAGCATCTTGAATATTACAAGAAACTCTTGATTTTACTGTAAGTAAAATAATTAACATGGTCCTTTTGGAAGTCAATATTCATTCATTATTAAAATAAAAGGTTAATATAATTAACAGCTGTAGGTGCGAAAAAAAGACCTAATGCCGAGGTTAAATACAATAGTGAATTTAATTGCTTTGTGGTTTGTCTAAGGCTGAAGACATGTTATATAATATTAATAATTTAAGTATTTTAACTTAAATAATGCTAAAAAAGCAACCTCTGCCTACTCTATAAAAGATATTTCGAAGTAGTTTCCTTTTTGGACTCTGAGGATTGTAAATACGAGCAATATTTGTAGTTTTTATAACCTCTCTGGTCCAAAAGCCCAATGTGTCGTATATCAGTCTCTGAATTACTGCCGTGTTTGATTATAACAAGCATAATGATAGAAAAACTTGTATGTCCTTCTCAAACATTACATTTTAGTTAAAGCAGGGTTTAAACTCATTGGGGTCAGTTCAAACTTTCATTGAATCACTAAATATTCAAGGTAAAGAAAGCCTTTCCAAATATGAAATTGATACATGCATTTTGTGGCATCAGATGATTGGTCCTCCTTTGATGCTGCTCTGCTCTTCTATCCCAAGTACTTCATGTTCCACACCAAAGGCGACACTTCACTTTGAACAACTGGAGTTCAAACTGTGCATAAAAAAACATATTTAGATACTTCAAGTGCTTTTCCTTCAGATGTATTAGACTTTATAAAAACGCTATTTTCCTTTAACTCTGACACTACTGCTGCGGAAATAATAGCTTTAAAGTGTGGCATAGTGTATTTTAAGTACGTAGTAAAATTGTACAAGTAATAATATGGCAATTTAAAAGAATGATGTAGATGCAGCATGATGATCAATATGATAATGGAAATGTATTTATATGTTGTAATTACAGAATAAGTGGTATATTTTGATTCCTTTTAATGAATTGTCAACAGTGCCTGCAGTTTGATTTAGATAGGCTTATGTCCTTAAAGTGTTCTAACTGCTAATATAATTTCCACAAAGTATTGCCGTGCAATATTTAAAAGTTAATTTTATATTAATTATTATTTAAGTGTTAATATATTTGAATTTGATTTAAAGATTGTAATTGAATACAAGTTTATAATGCATTATTAATGTCTATTATTTAATGTTATTTATAATATCAAACATCTTGTTGATATTTTTAAATAAGAAAATAGATTAGTAGATCATTATACAGTGTGAAATTAGGAAAATGAAAGAGATGCATCTTCTCCCTGTTATCTCTGTTTCTGTTCCTTCTTTTATTGCATTTTGTTTCACAAGACATTGAAGATCTAATGAATATTCAAATATATGCAAATTCTATTCCAGCACCATACATCATACGCAGAAAACACATACACTTTACATATAATTACATCCTACATATATCTCTATTTTACAAGACTCTGGTGTTTTTATCCATTATAGATGAGTTTTTGTAGGAATTGCATTGACCCAAGGAATTATCCAGATACAAAATTACAGAACATCTCATTAAGCTGGCTATCAAAAACAAGAGATGCAGCAACCTGTTAATTATGTTGCGTTCATCTCCTCAGCCATCCTACACATGAAAAACAAGCCTCCTTTCTCCTTCATAGCTTCAGTTGCAAGACAGCAGAACGTTCAGATTCTCGTTCAACCTTTGGTGAAACTAATTGCTCAAAATTGCTCATTTTTTATATGTGGCACAGTGTTACCTGAAGGAGGATCAGCTCTTTCTGCTTTGTGACAATGTGATACAGAGAGCTGTGCTCCTTTGCCAGTGCCTCCATCTATATGAATTCCCACAACAACCAAATCCTTTCATGATAATCGTGGAGGCACTTGTTCTTCCTGATGGTTTGTTAACTTTGTTCAGCAAACCTTTTTGGGGGGAAGAAGTTTTTTGTAGACCTTATCCGAAATTAATCAAAACCAATTCTTACAATACACAATATTCTGCTTTTTTTTTTTAAATTAAAATATAAAAACTGTAGTATTCCATTATTTTTAAAACAAACTGCTGAGTACTGAATGAAACAATTAATCGAAGTATTTAATGTCACATAATTGCAGCACAAGAAGAGCAATTTAATGATTCAGGAAAAAAATGCTGTAGTCTGTAACTAGTAAAAACTGTCCTTGATGTTTTAAAATTCATGAAATATTTGGCAACTGTCATTTTAACTCTTGTATCTTGTGCTAGATTAAGTCAATCTTATCGCTCTATATCAGTATTACTCATTAGTACATTATATCCTACGTTATATAAAACAATGCAAATATGTGGATGGAGAAATAATGCTGATTCTTTTTTTTTTTAGGAGAAACTCCAAAATTAATTTTGAGTTTAAAACTGCACTCTCAGAATTATGGGAAAACATCACTGTAAAATTTTGCCTTTTGTGTTACAGTCTGGGTGACTAAGACTGTGGTTAGCAGAGACATCCCCTTCTTTCCATCTTGGTTTTTTTTACCCATTGATTTGGTATTCCCCTTCCTCACGAGATCACCTCTTTATTTCCCTATCACACAAATCAGTTCCTTGAATCTTTGCTGCAAAGCCCCAACTGCTTTTGCCATATCGTGGCTGCTCATGAGATGAACAGCGACATTTTACTTAGATGTGAACAATGTATTTCTGAGAGAGGATGAAGTGCTCTCTGGAAGTGCTCTGTCTCTCTGTCAGCTATAGGGAAAGTAGGCAAGAAGCTTTTACTAAATGCCTAATTTTCGGATGTCTAAAACTGCATTATGAAACCACCTTTGGAATACAGATTTTAAAATATAGGGAGAAGCCAAACCTAATCTAAGTCCTGTGTAGTTTTTCCTTTACCCTCATCTCTGTTTGTTTCCATGGGTCCTTCTTTCTTCCTCCTCTACCTTTCCATCTGCCTGGTGCTTCAGCAGTAGCAAAACTCAGTTTTGTCCTTTAGTCACCAGTCACTTACGCAGTGACATTGCACTGCTTCAGGAAGAGACCTTTCTTCATACCTGAACAGCATTGCATATTATTCCTTTTCTTCTATTTATTTTTTGCCTATTCTAATATTGTTGTTTTATCTAAAAAAAAACTTTCCTTTTATTTTTTCCTTATTCACATAATGTTCCATTTTTTAATCTGAAAATATTAACCTAGTTAAAAAAAAGATAACCTAGTTCAGCTCCATTGTGATGACCATACAGACTCGTGTACCACAAAACCTAAATGATAAAGCCCAAATGTTAGTTTGTTTTGAATTTTCTCAGATTTCTGTGTTTCTCTTCTTAACTCCACTCCAGTGCTTTTGGGCCATGATTCATCAGCTGGACATGTCTTAAAGTGCTTTGCTGCATAAGAACAAACTGAACAAGAAATAAAAATGCTTTGCTGAACCCAGGTCTGAGACATGATCGTACTCTTGAGAACAGCAGCCTTTCCTCGTAAAAACATGCAGTACCTATTTCAAGGAAGGATTTATCAGTATTTCAGAAATGTTGGGATGGAATTGTACAGTCTCTTGTAAAGAATCACTGCTGTTAAAGGTGTTATATATATTTGTAATCATAGAAAAATTTAAGTCAGAAGGGACTTCTGGAGGTCATTTGGTCCAACAACCTGTGTAAAGCAGTGCCAAATCTGAAATTTGGCTTCTTGAGGCCCAGTTCCATCTGAATTATGGAAGTCTCAAGGAATTCTACAGCCTTGCAGAGCAGCCTGTCCCAACACTTAGCCATCACTTACTCACTAAGTAAAGTTTCTTTCCTTCTTTCCAACTATAATTTCCTTTGTAGCAATTTGTGATGAGACTGTTGCCTGAAGCCCTTTTGGTATGAGCCTTTGCAAAAGTTTGGCTCCGTCTTTTTTTATAATCCTGCCCAAGTAGCAGTCGTCAGCAGTTAAATCACCGTTTATGTTTCTCTCCCCAGGCTGAACAATCCCGTTGGTCTCAGGCTCTCCTTGAATTCATGCTCTTTTGCTGGCCTTTCTCTGGTCTCTTTCCAGTTTGCTTATGTCTTTGTTGTGCTGGAGACCCAGAATTGAACATAAAGAACCTGAAACTATTATATGAGTCAGTCACCAAGTAAAAAATCAGTAGCTGCAAAATACTGCATATGGCTAAATAAAGAAAAATGCTGGTGAAGTTCTGCAAAGAGGAAGGCGAACTAGAAAGAAATGCCCTCCGTCCCCACAGTGTACAGCAAAGCAACAGAAGGGCACCAGGGAAATTCAAATTATGAAACATTCTTGATGAAATATTAATAAAACCATACTATAGTCTTAATTGCTATAATTTAACACCCTGTATGGTATAAATATTTTAGAAACATAGTCAAATGGAACATTAAGAAAGGGTCAAGGGATAATAATATACATTAATCTTGAGTGGTGGAGATGTATACCTCATACTTAATTTATGTTTATACTACTTTTCTGTATTCATTTTTGAAGAGGGGTGGGTGGAGTAAGCTATATATATGTATCCTATATTGAGACATACATATTATGTGTGTATGTGTAGGTTATTGTAGGTATTTATAAAGTAAAGGGCTCTGGTATATATTTAAAGGAATTTTAAAATGCTTTCACAAGAACATCCTCTCCTTTAGGAATCAGTCACGGATCCAGCAGTCTACGAAAGTAAGAGAGTCAGGAAATATGCAAACCACTGTCTTACAAAATTCTTTCCTGAGGAAGTCATTATCTGTACTGCCCTTGTAATAGCCACCTTTCTTTTTCAGTAACAAATATTCCTTTTAAGTCTGGTTTCCATCTATTTGCATCAAGGGGAAGCTCTGGAAACAAGCCTGTGCTGTGGCCGCTCTGGTGGGGAGGGAGGATGCTGCCAGGACGGCTTCTAGTGCAGCCTTTGGTGTTTGTTATAGCCTGTCTGGGTAGGAGAAGGTCTGCCTGCCAAACGGAGCAGTCGGGGAGAAGTCAGAAAACATTTCACCGAGCTTTTAACTCTCCTATAGATTTTCACCCCATATGGAAGCTATTGTGCTAATTTTTGCAGAAAGTAGCATGCAGAAATGGCTTGAAATTGCTGGCACTCTAACAGTGACCTATGCCCATGTATGCATAAAGCTGATAGGCTCTTCATTTACATCTATCGTAAATTGTATGCAGTAATGATTTCTATGTGTTAAATTGCATAATCCATATGAGTCTGACAATCTCATAAAGGCTGTGGGCCAATGTCCTCTTTTGAATGCATCAGTGCCAATGAAAGAGGTTATCATACCCTTGACAGGGGTTACCGCCGTCTGGTATCTGCTGGTGAGACTGCTCCTGTGATCACTCTCTAAACCATGTCAGTCAAAATTTATCAAGTAAGCTCAAATAGTTTAAGTAGCAGATTTTTTTTTTTTTTTTTGCTAATGATGCACATTTTGCTAAACAAAAAGGATAAGGGGCTACTCACAAGAGTGTGCAGCTGGCATCTTGGTGGACAGTAAACTCTTTTAGCAGCAGGGCTAGCTCCTGATACACAGCATTACTCCACAGCCTCACACTCTGTCAATTCATCTGTCTTCTTTAGTTCTAATATTTCTGCAGTTGCTTATGATTTCCTTAGAAAAACCCAGCATGACAGAAATGCTTTTCTTTCTGGATGTAGGATTCTCTCACAAAGCGTACAGAGAGCCAAGATACAGCACAGCCTTCTGCTCAATGAGAGGTTTATAATCTGATTTATAATCCACTCGGATTGAACAGGAACCACAGGGTGTGGGACAGTCCAGGTATCCTGTTTTACTGTTTGTAGAGATGTCTTTAAAAAATGTTCTCATGGCATTGTCAGAGGAGAGACAGTGCCAGCAGAAAGTTGTGCCAGTAAGTACTGGGTTAAGCCTGCTGCAAAAGAGAGACCTCTCCGTCACACCAATTACAGAAGAGGAAAGCTTTGCCTTTGCTTCCAGCACTTCTGGGAGAGCTGATCAAAGTGCCCTTTACTGCCATTTCTCCTGATTTTAAACCTGCCAATAAGTCTCTTCTGCTCCTCTAAACAGTGAAATGGTGAAAGTGCTGCAGCTTTTAAGGGATTCATAAGGCTTAGCTGATCACATCATTTCCTGTGCCAAAAAAGAAGAGAAAGGACGTTGTGTGGATGGATATTGCTTTGGTATTCTGCTGTCGTATTGCCTAGTATCAGTTCCTCATGATCTGTAGTCCTCTCTCTGTAGCCATTTACTGACCCCAGTTGTTTGGTAGATACAAGGTCTTTTGCACAGGAACAACCTTTTAGTTTTGTGTTTGCACAGTGTCTTACCTGTGAGGATCCTGGCCATGAGAAGAACTTGTAGGTGATGTAGTAATAATCACAATATTTTGAGTATGACTTCAGCAGTCCTGGCGGCCTAAAGTAAGGACTTTAGAGAGGGGAGAAGAAACATGTGGAAGCACTCACTGGGGTTTTGAATTTCTGGTAGCTACTGAACAAGCTCTGAAGAAAAGTCTTCAGAGACTGGCAATAGGGACTTTAAGATTTCCCTGTAAAGTTGTCCCTGGGATCTGCAAAGTAGCCATTCCTCACACACTTAGATCTTTCCTGTTAAATCCTTCTCCTCGTTCCCATCAACTGTGCGTACCTGCACACACGCATGCACGTGCAAACTCTGTAAATGTGTTTAGGACCCAGTTCTCTCTGTAGAGGAGCGTTTATCCTCCTTATTTTGCACTTCACCCATCCAAGGATAAACTTAATGCTTTTTATTATATGGTTAAAGTTTATATTCTTTAAAAGATATTTGGCCTATATTTCTGAATTATAAGCAGGCTTCACTGATCCTTCCCCTTTCTGCTGATTTTAAATAAATTCTTTTAAAGGTAGCAAAGTAGCCTTCAAAGTTTTCATTAAGGTAGAATTATGAAAAATTATGAGAAACATTGGGCCAGTTAACATTGTCCCTATTCCCTCTCACCTGAAAGTTTTATTGTGACTCCTGTTGCTAGTGACATCCTTGGTAATAAATATTTTCATTTTATTCTGAGGGCATAGCAAATAGATTTTGTTAGTGAATGACCTTGTGCATTAGCTGTGTTATTCTTGATTTAGTGAGCCAGTCAGTTGAAATATTGCTAATGTTTTCCCAACTCAGTCTTGTTCCATTTGTGCCACGAGGATGACATTAAGTATAGTTGTAGATGAATAACAAATAACATGGCTTGTAGTTGTGTTTTGGATCATTAAAGAAATGAACCTACAGGGTACTGTTTTATTAACTGAGGAAATGACTGAAAAAAACATGACAGTTCTTGAATGTGTATTTATTAAAAATAACAGTTTGGCATGCTGAGAATTAGTGGTAGTGTCTCTCAATTTTTTTCATATGCTGGTGCAAACACACTACAGTATCCGTCCAAAGATTTTGATAAATTTTAAATAAGAGTAAGAATAATTCATACATTTCAGGCTGTTTATATGAGAAGACTCAAAGTAGTGCAAGCAGGAGAATGCTAAAAAATGCTAAAGAAATACAAGTAACAAAGATGAGGATTAATAATTAGAGACCAATCTGTGTATTTTTAAATATCATATACTATAATATTAAAAAGGGTCAGTGTACTTTCCAGGGAGAACTTCACGAGGAGTGGAACACTTCTTTAAAAGAGCAATGACGATTCCTGATTTGAATTTCCTGAGCCCTTTGGTTTGTTTTATATTAAAAAATAGAAGTTACAGAAAAAGTAGCTGGTAGGCTCCTGGAGAGATGGTCTAGTCCTTTCCCTTGCCCCAATAACACATCATCTATACTAAAGAAACCACACAAGGTCAGTTAAATTCCAGGTAACTGGATTTGCTGAATTCCCACAAAGCTACAAACACAAGTAGCAACTTCTGGATCACTTCACTGGTTCTTTCTGCTTATAAACCATCCCAGTTAATATAGCTGCAAAAGTGAGAAGAGGAGAGTGACTTGTGTTTTAGATACTACTATTCCTGGACAGTAGGTATTTTTGAACCCATTACATGGAGGTGACCACAGAAACTTATAATTTTTCTACTTTTTCTAAAGCATTAAAATGACAAGGAACAGATCTTACATAAAAGTTTATGTTTTTGAAGAGGACAGATGATTCTTGTTTGAAAATAATAAAACACAAAAAAGAGATGTAGTGGATATCCTGAGGTATCAAAATGAAGTATATAAAAGGAGAGAATATTCAATAGAAGCAAAAAGCAGATAAAAAAAACAGAATATGAAGCTACCCGTGAAAAGCTGAGGAACTGCTGTTACCTCTTTGATTTTTTGGTACTATTTTCATCACAATAAAATAAAAGCAATCTGTTGAATTCTGAATTATAAATAAAAGAAGGCAACAAAACTGTTATTTTGTAAAGCTATTCCAAGAACCTGACTCTTTAAAATGAAAGAAAAGAATCTGTGCCTTTAGGATCGTTTTATGGAGTGTTACTTTCCACAGTGTTGTGAAGGTGAGGAGGCAAAGATTTCGCTGCTCTAAGAAGGGCTGAGAGAGATCCAGATGGTCCTTCTTACCCGCCCATCCCCTGGGACCTCGAATCTTGCCTTCTTATTTGTAAATGTTAAGGCTGAACATATTATGGTGAACTTTAATGTTAAGCTAACCAGGATCTAGACGTTAACAATCAGCCTAGAATGAAGCTTGCTGAGAAAAATTGTCTGCGCTTGCACTGACAGTCGTGCCACTTTGGTCTACTTGAATGTGTTCTGCTCTAGCTTCCGCTCAGCATACTGCAGGTTGTTTCGTCTGAATTTTCCATGCAGAGATGAAACTTGTCAAGAAATATTTATGTGATCAAATTTAGATGTGAAAGGTGGAATGACACTTCTTTTTTTCATTTTCTGCTAACATTGGCTGAATTGGTACATCTTTGGCTGTAAATAATGGATAAGTGTTTTAAGTATGCAAGCAAATTGTTACACATACATGCGCTGCACTCCATCAAGTAATGTGCAGCATTGAATTGTCACTGTTAAAATGGTCAATAGTATTAAAAAATGTCGTTGTTAAAAATGCATTGAAATATATTCTGTATTTGTAAAATATACATAGCCAAAGCATGGTTATTTTTTTAATCAGTACTCCAAAGTCCTCTATTGATGGAGATCAACTTCCTTGTATTAATTAGGATAATATTTTTGGTAATAGGTTTCTCAAGCTATGCAAGAAAGCATTTAGAATAGACAAAAGTATTCATTTCTACAGTTCTAATTCATATAAACTGATTTTGCTCACGCTTCAAGAACAGAATCGTCACATTGACACTACACCTTGAAAATTCTTCTCTGTAGCCATGGCATTGTCTGTAGGACTGTTTTACTGCTGAAGTATTTTGGAGCTTGTATACGTATGTTTCTTACAATGATTTGCCTGTAGGAAAAAAAAAAAACAAACAAACAAACTGAATTGGTTGACTCAACAGGCCTTTCAAGGCCTATATTTACATGTGATGGGGAAATGATACCTATGTAAGGATGGGACGAGTCAATCTCTAGTGATATCTATTTACTTCTTTTGACTGCTGAGGGAACCTTGACTGATTTCTTAGTTGAGATAGCAAAGTTAGTAGAGCTGAGTGCCACCATTAACATAAAAGCTCCAAAGAAATAAAAAAAATTGTTATTTCATATATCCTAGAGTCTTTTGCCACTATTCAAATATCACATTTTAGAATAGCTATGTTGTCATTTTGAAGGACAGTTAAGCAAAAACATTTAATTGAGCAGCTGTTTATTAAATAAGTAAAAATAAATCAATGCAAGCAGTCAGGCAGAAAGAATGTGTTTAAAATACATAACTAATGTGTGCAAACAGACAGCTACGTGAGGTCTTGATGTATCACATCTTTACTGCTCTATCCTTGAATATTATTTGACCATGGGACATTAGGGACATAGGCGGTTGATGCTTTAGAGAGGGGAAGCTGAAGTTGTTTTAGTGAATGAGTTTAAAAAAATATAGAGCTTTTGCCAGCTGCTCAAGGATGGGCCAATTTTTCTCTTACAGGAACATGCAGTGCTGCTGTTTGCCTGACAAATGGATTTTGTCTGTGTTTTTTGAATGGAATTAAAGACAGATGGAAAATTCCTTGTTTGTGTGCACAGAGATTTGGCTATCTTGTACCCAAAACTGTGAGAACGCAAAGGTGCAGTGGGAGTGGCGAGCATGGCCTGAATTTCCATCTGCTGGCTTTATGGGCTAGAGCAGGTTGTAAAGGATGCTGCCCTCAAAATTGCTGGAGATGCGAACAATATTTTAAATTACTCCAGGCAGCAAGGTACTGCATCTGAACAGATTGAAAGCTGAAAAGTTGATATCGGAAATTAAATTAATGCACGTGAGACTGAAACAATATCTGATTAAAATCATTTGAAAAATGACTTGAAAATTGAATATGACATAATATTTAGCAGGCTGTCACTGGTACAGCTATGTGGATTTCTGCAACCATTTTCATTCCAGGAGCCTAGCACCAGCTCTCCACTCACCAGCTTGTAGACAGACACCAAAGTCAGAGAGAGTTTGTCTTATATTCATGAAAGCCTATTCTTCTGAACACAGTCGTACCTAAGTAGCTAATTCAAAGTTCATTAAAGTACTTTTTAATTACTTCCAACAAAGGAAGGTGAGTGAGGTGGGAAAAACCTATGTAATATCAGGTTATTCTGTAGGGAAAAGAGTGCTGAACTGACAGTGTTTTTTTCCTCTGTCCCATTCTCATTTAGTGATGTGAATGCCTCAGCAGTTTCAGAAGGTGCATCCACTGTGCAAAGGCAAACTTACTCTGGGGCTGTGGTGTTCTCAAAATGGAGAGAGCCCAAAATTTATGGAAATCCATTTTCACTGAATTGCAAGGGACCAAGGTTTTAGTATCTGCTAGGTATGTGCATCTCACAGTGTGTGTGTCTGCCAAACATAAAGGCAGTCTTTCTGGTCCAGCCTATGAAGAAGCTTTCCAAATAATTGGAGGGTTCTTTGCAGGGGAGGAGAAAGCAAAGACTAACTTGATGTAAATAAATGCAACATCTACTTGTCTTAGATTTAGGAAACCTCGTAAAATTTAAAAGCTGTAATGAACACTTACTGTCTCTCTGGATTTCCCTTCCTCCTTTTCCCTTTCTTTTCCTCAAACAGGGAAAAATAAATGAAATTCTTCTGAATGTGGCCCTATGAAAGGAACTTTGCAACAAGTTGATGGGAAGAGGAAGATTGTTGTAGAATTCATCTGACAGTCCACAGTAAATCTGAATTAATTGCCCTCCATCACTTTATTGAGTGACAGTCTAGTCAATGTAGTTAGTGAGTCTAGGGCACGAATTAGCTCCTTCTACAATGGGCATGTCATTCAGGTCAGGGCAGTCATATGCCTGTAAGTACTTTTTTTTCTACATGTAATTAAATTCAACACACTCTCAAAGTCAGATTCACGGCAGAAAAATAAGGTTTTCTTGTGAGTGACACCATCTTCCCACAAATACATTTCATATTTGAGGATAAATTCTTTCCCGGAGCAGGTGAACCCTGCAGCAGCACAGGAGATAGATGGGGAAGCCTCCTGCGGAAACCCTTCCCTCGTCTCTCTGTGTGTGCCCCCATGAGTAAGCCCGTGGATGCAGTTGTACTTGGTAACCTCCTTTATAGCAAACCTTTATAAACTACTCATTTCTCAGGGCTTCCTTCTTCCAGAAGTGCTCTAATGAGACTGGAGGTCTGCTCGAAGCCCTGTGTAACTTGCTTCTCCTAATAACCAATGGACTCTGAGGTTAAACCTGCCAACTACAAAACTAGACGCTCAAATTGCTGACTATACCACTGACAGATAACTTTGCTAAAGGAAGTAAATGTTAGCCCTCGGAAAACACATCAGACCTCCCTCAGTTTAGTGAAGCCTATGAATAGTGACAATCCCTACCCTTAACCGCTCGGTAACACCCTCATCGTGCTCTCTAATAGAGCAAAGCCATTAAGTTGTCCCCATTGTAATTTAGATCACAGAAGAGACTTCCACAGATTCTTTCAGGTTAAAATAACTGGTATACAGAGAGTAGGCAAAATTATTCCACTGTAGCTACGTGCTTAATTATATGGAATACTGCATAAATTGTCAAGTGCAAAGAATTATTCTGATAAATTAAAATACTAATTAAATAGGCTATTGCAGAATTTTAAGAACATTATAGGGCTCCGCTTCTTCAGGTAATTTGCATATCCTTCATCTAGTGAATTTAATTTAAAGGCCTCCTTTTTTGTGTGTTTGGAAGCCCTTTTTGTTTCAGTGGAAGATTAAAAAAGGGATTTATATGTTGCTAACTGGGTTGGGGGGGTGGGTTTTGCTTTTTACGAATAGCTGTTTTTATTATGCCTCTTTGCTTATGAGTTTGTCAGTTCTCCATCAGTATTTCAGGACTTTAAACTGTGGCCATAAAAAATCAACTTTGATGGAACATGTAATATACCATGTAACCCAGAATTATCATTTCTGGTTCATAAAATTTGCAACAGAAACATCATCTGCTGTGTATTTGTGTTAGAATAAAAGCTAGCAGGTAGTACACTAAAATACTTCCAAAAAATTTAGGCCAGTTTTCAAAGTATTAGTAGCTTGTTCTTAATATTTGAATTTATTTTCCCACCGCTTCTTCCTCATCTATCTATAGGTTCTCTACTGTGTTTTATTGTCTTAAATGCTCAATTATGGTTACTCATAGAAAAAGTTAAGTAGTTAATTCAGTGTTCAGCAGCTTCAAGCAGCTACTTGATGTATGGTTAATGCATCAGCTTCAGCATCACTGTTTTTTGACAGAATTTCTTGACCTTCCTGGACGGCTTGTGGCGTTCAAGGTTAGCTAAAATAGGCTGCTGTACACAGCTGGAGTGAACATGCTGGAGACTGGCTGCTGTGTCTCTCTGCAATCTGACAGTGCCCAAGCCTGACCATTTTCAGGTTATGATTTAATCAATAACATGTTGTGCCTTCATGCTTCCTAATTTTGGCAGGGTTTCTGTGAGCATGGCTGTGAGAGCTGTCCTTTGTGTTTTGGCCGATATCAAGGGGGAAAGGGCAATGTTAAGTAAACTTTTATTTGTTTTTTAATATCACAGCTTCAATAATTAAAGTCTGCAGGAAACCTACAGAAAGGGGGTCAAATATATAATATTAATTATAAAATTCAGCAATACAGCAGACCAAATATTTTCTTTTAACTGTTCATGTGGTAGGAAATCACACACTGGTATTTAAGCCTTTTTGTCTATTTATACCCATTTATTTTGCAACCACTCTGCTGTGCAGTTTCCTTTATTCTAAGCTACCAAAGAATCATTTGTTGAACTCTTCTGTTTCTTCGAAGGAGGCCATGGAGCTTTCTGTTTTTATACATCTTCTAAATTTTTGCATTTGATAGAAACCTGCCTTTAATGTGTATGCCAAGTGCGAGGTGGTTAGTGTGGTAGCATGGCACACCTTTGCAATGAAATGGCACATCCGAAAGAAAGAATGTTGTTACATGACATGGCAGGTTATCAGCCATCAGTGAAGCAAAGTAGTCCAGAGTCCATGTCAAGGCTGAAAATCAAGCTTGTTAGCAGATTTACTTATTTTTTGGAAATTCATACTGTACAACATATACAGCGCAGTGAAAACGTAGCCAGAAATCACACGGTCCAGGCAACTGTCCTTTTCCTGTGGTCCCTGTGACTCTGGGGGGAATAAATATGTTTGTGAATGTGTGAAGCGTGGCATAAGTATTATGAGTATTGTATGGAGGTTTTAGGCTGTCATCCAGCAAAATATATGCTCAAACTTTCTTAGCTTGGTACTCCATGTCCCTATCTACTTCATCAGTAGCATGTTAAAGAGAAGAAAGGATAAAGCTCTGCGAGTTGAAAAGGTGGACAGAGCTTTCCTCTCCATTTAAATCACAGGCAATATTCATCCCTTGCTGAAGGCGCTCAGAAAAGTTGCTCTGTGTTAGATTTGCTTGAGGTTTTCTTTCTTAAGTCTTTGCATATATAAACTCCTACCAAAATCTTTCCATCTTTTGGATATATGAGGTGACATTAAACCCTAATGATATGACTTGCCTCTGAAATAAAAGTGAGTCATTTGTGTTGCACTTTGGACAAACTGAAGTATTACTTCACAATAATGCTGCTTTTGAGAATTGTCTGCTGCAATCTGAACTATTTTGAAAACATTTCATATGACAACAGTTAAAGAGTATTTTCACAAATAAAAGAAAATTATATTAATTTCTTTTAGTATTTTTATGTAAATTTACAGTATACAATATGTTCTAGCACACTTCTTGTCCTTTCTGGTAGGAATGTTTCCTTCAGGTAACTTAAATTGAGAAGCTGAGTCTATCCAAATTGTCTCCGTAATCAAAGGAAAGAGAGAGGTGCCTGCAGATGTGTGTAAGATATGTGGGATGACTCATCGTATTAAATGTCTGTCTCTTTGCATTGGCTGCAGAGAGAACCTCGATGACTCACTTGGATTAGATAGCAAATGACTAGATGGCTAAAGGGAGGAGAGTTTAACAAGGCTGCAAGGCTTCACTTCTACTTGTAAATAAATCAAGCCAGGTGCCCGGGTTTTGGCTGTGAGTCCAGCTGACGCAGTTTCATCTAGATGGTTAAAGTCTTCCCAACTAAAACAGGATGACCTTATCCCTACCGCCAGCTGGGAATAATCTCATCCTTGTGCTGTCTCTAGAACTGGGGCTGGACATTATTTTGTGAGAATACTAGTGGGCAAAGGCCAAAATCATGTGAAGACGACAGTAATGATTTAAAAGCACTGGCAATGGTAAGACAGTGCTCAAGTTCATGCCCTGGACATGTTTGGGTTGCAAGTGTAGATGTAGTCTTAGTGATTACTACCTCTATGTCGCATTTAGCTGTTTTATGCTAGATCACTTTTAAAAAAAATACTTTCACTGATATAGAGGCTGATAAATAGGGGGAAAAAAAATTTCTAAAAAGAAAACATGCATTTCATCCCAATGTGAAATAAACTATCTATCTTACCTGCTAGGTAAGACTTTGCATTTGTTGTGAAGTGTCCTACGCAGTGACCGTGCTGTGGTGATGGTAAGGTGCTGCCCTGCTCTTCACTGCAAGGGAGACAGTGGGAAGTTTCCACTGAAGAGACCTTTCCAAACGTATTGTGAATATGTGTGAAATGTGTGTGATACTGCATATACAAGAGAACTAGAATTAGTTTGGCTTTCTTTTTCACATAATAACAAACAATTAATGGCATACCTCTGCATACAAAAAAACTGACTAGTAGAGTTCCTTAGATGGCATAAGTAGGAACTATCACAAATTTGTTGATGGAGGAAAGAAGGTTGGTTATATTGTAAATACTGCAATATCATCCATATTCCAGCTTTCCTGAAACTCTTTCAATTTTAATTTTCCTACAGCCGTAAACAAAGAGGAGCTTGAAAAAACAACTGGACTGAAAATTCTGCAGACTGGTGTGGGGGAGGTAAGTGGCTTGGAGGCATTTTACACTCTCAAAAACATTTTAATTGTTGGATTTTTTTTTAAGAAATCCTGGAGCTCATGAAAGTTTGTGAGCTACCAGTCTGATAGTGCTAAGGGCCTTTTTATGATACAGTTGCATCTGTCAAAATACAATCTGCTGCACAAATAGCACTATATCCCACAGAGAAAAAAAAATACCATCCTTACGAGAAAAGTGAAGCCAGCTTTAAGAAATGTAGTTTTTTGCTTTGTTGTATCACAGGAACAAAATCCCCAAAGACGAGCACAGCAACTGAAGTTGTCATATTATTCCCCTTAGTTTTGATGGAGTGCTATCTCATCTAGATCAATGAAAGTTTAAATTTGGAGTAAAGAGTCTTCAGATGTTAGAGAGAATCTGACAGTGAATGACTTGCTTATTTTGGATCTAACTTGAAAAATAAATAAAACATGCGGCTGTTATTATGGTGATATCACTAAGCAAAAACTCCACTAAACAGTTCATAATTTATTAATAAAGATTATGCTGTCTGCTAAGAATCTTGTATGAACTACAGTTGATTGCTAACTCTTGTGCTAATTTTGTGTACACAGTTATCTGGTTTTTTCCCCTTTTAAGTAATTTTACTAGTGGTGAATATTCACAGGGCTAGACAAATGCCTTTTTCTTATGATTGCATTATTCGTAGTGTTAAGAATAATGAATTACTAAATTGTAATATACTGAAGGAATTTACTCTTTTTTTTCTTCCTTTACTGATTTTCAATTTTTATATTTCTAATTTTTATCAATTCACACCGAAGAACTTAACTTGCCAGGATTTCTGAGGTTCTTTGTGTAACTTTATTCACATTATTCAAAGACTTGGTCCAGAAGAGGTACCAACACTGAGACCTGCTGGAATGCTCAGAGTCAAAGCTGTAAGAATTAGAACTTGGAAACGAACATAGGTGAAGTCATCAGAAAATTAAAGCCAGCGTCAGTCCTTAACTGGAGCTGATTTAACTAATTGGGGTGCTCAAGGGTGCATAACCTCAAGAGCTGGGAAGCGTGTCCTGGCTGTGCACCTCCGCCTGTGTCCTGACTGCAAGCCAGAGTGGAGCTTGTGTTTGTGCTATCTGCAAGCCCTGGTTTCTGCTAAATAACAGGAGAATCAGGACTGTGGCACAGACTACGGAAGCTACATTCAGTAAAATTTTAGCCAACAGGACTCCTCATGCTAACGAAATACCTCCATGTATTTTGGCCAATTCCAGTCATTGAATGGATTCCAGCTGGCTTCAAAGTCAACTGGAAAATGAAAGCCCACTTCACTTCAGATGCTTACCGTTAAATGAATTGTTGTCTTATATGTGGTCAATGGAGAAAGAAGGCACTTTTGGATATTTGAAATGCAAGAAGTTGTCACCTGTTAAATGCATCATTAATCCACATTGTACTAACAGGGTTGTTGTATCCATGGTAGTCTAAGGATGTACTGGAGATACAGCTTCGAGGACTTCCTAGTTTTTTTTAAGACCAGCTAGTGGAACTGGAAAAAAAGTGGACAAGTTCTTAGGCTAGAGATCTCTCCAGTCTGGTTCTTGTTCTTGGTTTAGCAAAAGCCACTGCATAACTCACCTCCCATATATTTAGGCTATCATAGTTTGTAAAAAAAAAACCTAGTGATACTACTTGGAATAATCAAGATTTTGACAGAAGGTTGTACTTTACACTCTGCCAAATATGTATTTTTTTCAAAGGTGAAAAGTGAAAATGAATTAACCAAAGGGAAGTAGACATTTCAGCCTAAATATATTCCAGGTTACATCTGAGATACGGTGATCAGCAGTGAAAGAACCAAGTGGTTTGGAATATTAAGGTGATGGAAGAACATTTATTCAGCTACTTATATATTTTGTTGGACATGAATTCTCCCAGCTGTGTGCATTTCCCTTTCTACGTCTTATCAGATATGATTGTGTACATAATGAATACATTTCTGCAGTCTCACCCACGTGAAAAATAATGGAGTGCTGTAGCCAAGCTGTTTCTTTGTTGATAGGATATCAGATTCAGGCTATTTGAGGTTAAATATAACTATTTTAATCCAGTTTTGCAGTTTGTTTTTGATTCACTCTGGTGTTTAACAGTGCTGAAATAATAGAAAGTACATATTTTAACATAAGGAAGAAGCCTTTTGTGGAATAAGGATTTATTTTTCTTCACACTGTAGGAATGGAATTATATGTAATGGTAACAGTAAATCAAAGTCAAGATGCTCAAATCAAAAGTACTTAGAAAAAGCTCTTTAGTTTCAGAATGAGAAAAGACCTTTTTGTTTGGACAGTAGGTCAGATTCCTGACAAAGTTAATGGATGTATAATCTTCATTTGCAAGACTGTAAAATAAAAAGGATTGATGTTGCATGGCAAGTTTCATGTCTGAAATAGCTCAAGAGAAATATAGCTGAGATGCTAGTGGCAAATGGAGCAGCTGTATAAACAAATGCACTGTTCTAAGCTCAGCAATAATTCATGTACTGCTCTGGACGGTGGGATCTGGGTTAGGTGTTGATCTACGATAAGAGGATTTGTGCCTCAGTAAGAAATGTGTAGACACCCATGACTACCCAGGCCTTGGTGTGGTAGAAGAAAACTGTCTCTTTCTCTGTGAAGAGAGAAATGCTTCTCAGAGCTCCTCAATCTCTCACTTTCTCTCTCTATCTCAAGAAAAGCATTTCAAAAGCAACAACAGATTACAAAATTCACACTAAGCTTACTGAGCCGTTCAGTCAAGTCTGGGGAGAACTGATGAATTGCTTTTATGTCACTGCATAAACATGTGCTATGTAGTCATTAACAACACGGGGCTGGAGTCTACCACAGCTACAATACAGTTCATCATCTTTATGTCACGTAAAATATTTCCACAGCTTCAGTGATTATTTTTTTTGGACAGAGATGAGGTTAGCTGCATTGTGTCAACGTAGGGTAGGCTCTGCTTTAGCAGGATTAAAAATGAGTTCCTAAGCTGCAACGCCAGAAGCTGCTCATGTGTCAGGATGTTGACTTAAAAATTCTGTACATGTCGTGGGAAGTTTTGGATAATATAATGCAAAGCATTTTCTGGACTGTAGGCAAGGAGAGTTTCTTTCAGGTCATTGAGGAACAACAGACCCTTACTGGTACTCCCCCAGAGCATCCACCTCAACATTTAACATTCACTGGCAGAATATTCAATGGTCCAGGGACCTAGAGAGTTGGATTGGAGTTTGATGTGCTTGATGTGTACCATTATTAAAGTGCTAATTATTCTGTCATCTATCTTGTTTGTAAGAAGGCTGTTACACCAGAAAACCAGGAATAACTCTGCTGTAGGGAAAACCAGTGCCAACATTGAAATCCTGAAGGTGTATGCATTGCTGTAGTACTGACTACCTCTGGAATTGTATTTCCTAAGATGCTTATTTTCTATTTGGAGTTTTCCAGCAGCTATTACAGCTCTAAAACTCCTATACGGTAGCCCTCCAAGCTTTGTTTGAGTCATTGTCATGTATGATGTTTGTGCCACACAAATTCATCAGGAGCTTTTCACACCTTCTTAGTTATTCAGATACAATGAAGCTGCTGTTGTCTTTGAGGTATTTTCTTTTGATCTCCCACACGTGAAATGAATCTCTGAAGTCTGAAGGTCATCTTCAGAAGTTCAAGAACCTCCTATAGTTGACTGTGTGTGAGGGTATGAATGCAAGTGTTGTGTTATCTATGTGTATATTTGCATAATACTGTAAGAGGTACAGTACTGGTAAAAATGGTGAAGAACTAAACAGCATTTAAGTAGGATCCGTAACTCCATTCTCCTATCTCTCACCTTGATGTGGACCATTGCATTTTGCAGAAACAAGGTTTGAACTTGTTGCTCTGCACGGCTGAGCACCCCTGCGAGATCAAGCTCCAGTTTAAGAAAATTTCAAATAATGATTCAAATGCAGATACTATGGCATAGAAAAATAACTGTTTATCCAGCTTTTGGCTAAAATTTGTTTTCAACAATAACTTCAGAATAACAGGTCAGGCTCTCCAGTGGCTCAAGAAAATGTAACGATTCAAATCAGATTTTGGAAGCTAAGAGGCTGTGATTTGAATAATAAATTGTCTGAATCAAGGCCGGAAACAGACCGAGGGAATGGCATTGTTCCTATCTTGAACTGTTAAAGCAGCACCCACTCCAAGATACATTCTTTTAAATTAACTCTCAATTTCCCAGTAGGGCTGCACAAAATACACCCATCACTGGAACTGTAACTTTGTAGGATTTGAATCATGGTTCTCGTATGGCGGGCATAAGAATTAGAATAGTTCTCTAAACCAAATGAAATTAACCCAAAATATATGCAAAATGAACACTTTGCTGAACCTCTATGTGTTCTAAAATAGAGCAGTGATATTTTTATATGTTTCAGGATAGTCTCATTTATAGATATTTTGATAGGTGTAGAATTATGTTGATGTTGCGTAAAGTGATGCTACTATAATAAGGAAATCTGCATTTAAAAATTCTAGTGAAGCTAGAGGACATTATAAGACAGACTTTCCAGTGATATGCAAGCCTTTCTGAGGCAGGAGTCAGATTTCTAACTTACTGTCTACCTTAATGTTGCCAAATTTTGTCATTAATGTCTAGATTTTACCCAGAATGATATTGGAATACATTAAAAATTGGAGTGAGTGCAAAACTTGACAAATCATTTGCAGTTGCTGAAGAATAAGATGTCAGCTTTTTTTTTTTTTATCTTCTCCAACTACTAGGTAGGATGCCAAAGGTTGGCTTTTGGCTTTTAAAGACCAAGTTAGCCTGGGATCTACTCCAGCTGCCCATCTTACAGTGGAATCTTGGCAACCAGCGAATGCTGCTGGTCTGGAGCAGGTATTGTGCCCCGAGGTACTGGGATAGGAAGGGATGCTGTACCCAAGATCACTTAGATTAGGTAGCTCTGATACTGACCGTGGTGAAGGAACAGTGGCTGCACGTGCATAAATACTTGCATTTTAGCCCAAGTCACAGGTTAAGTTTTTCTACTTCTGTTGAAATCCACTCTTCTCTTACCAGGACTGATTAGGCTGAGGCTGAGCAGAGGTGCATAGGAGGACATAAACCTCTGCATTACAGTGTGAGCATTCTTAGACCAGGAGACACCAGGGAGGGCTTTTCCCGCGAGTCTGCTTTCAGCATCTTTTCCTGGCTTAGAGATCGACAAATTATTTTTTTCCTGTTACATGAGATCTGGGACTGGAGATCCTGCAGACAGCTGTTGCTGTTGGCTTTTGCTGATCACTGTGGCTGTGCTGATTAGCAGCTGAGCAGAGATTTCCAGGAGGACAGTGTTTTGGAGCAACATACATTGCTACGGGCAAGGCTTGCGTCAGGTCACAGATGGGCTCTTTGCTTTAAGGCGTGTAATTTTAAGGCTATATACATAAATAAAAAACAATAATTAAATGAAAAACTTTAAGGAGGACAATTCTAGGAATATTCTTGGTGAAGGCACAGTGAGGAAGATTTACTTTATCCTCCCCTCACAACATATAGATTCTAAAGCTATGTAACCGTTAAAAATTCATAGATTATATTTTACATAGAATGCTGCTAGTAATATAATATCTTTATGGAGTTTTACTGACAGTGAATAATATCTCACTATTACAGTTTTGTGAGCATACATGTATAGTAAAATGGTGCTAATCAGAAGTTAGTCATACAGTAGCATTTAGAAGTAATACTTTGAGAGCTTTAAGGAATAAAGCTAAACAGAACATTAAATTTCTCCAAAGAGAATGATGGATCTCTGTGGCTCATTTATTTAAGATTTTGTATGTTTCTGCAAAATTCATTTTAGCTAATATGTAGAGATAATGTTAATGTTATTTATTAACTATTCATTATGGTACATAGCCCACTAGAGGGCTGCTTTTCAAATAAATTGCATCCAGAGTGTTAATAAACAGCAAAATAAAAACAAAAAAAATATGCAACATGAATATGTATATTATTTTATCACATCATTTTGTCATATACCTTCTGTAACTGCATGTTGTATATAGAAAGTACTAAAACAATATAAATCATGGCCCCAACTCTGCAAACATTTAGAATATGCTTAGCTTTACGTACATAGTTACACTTTCCTTTTAAGCTACCGATAAGTTTAGAGTTAAAGAGATGCCTGGATGCTACTGAGGCTGTCTTCTGTCACATATCACACCGTCTCTGGTTGTGGAGGGGCAAAGTTCCAATGTTTATCCCCTATATTTGATTTGAATATTGCATAGCAGAGGTATTTTGACATCTGAATGACGGGTCACAGCTTCAATTTGGAAACCAGGTGTCAGCGTTAATTTCTTTTCTTGTGGTCTGATTGTGACAACGCCCTCCACCTTCTTTACAAATTTTTGAAGAACACGACAAGGAAATGAGGAGATTATAATGTTAAGAAAAATACAACAAGCCTGATTTTCAGAAACAACTATCAGCGTATATTGATTTATGTTTTCCTCCTGAAACAGTATAAAACCACAAGTCTTCAAGTGTCATGTTGGTTCATGAATTCCTTTACAGTAGCACTGTATGATTTAAAGGAGCAGAAGTGCCAAGTGATGTGGCAGTTGCCATGGCAACTATAGCAATTCAATTTTTATTCAGTATCATGTAAAATGAAACAAGATACGGTTTGCCTTGTGGCTTCAGGAACTTACGCATCTTACTAGTGTTGTTCCTTTTTGTCTTTTTAAACATTGATCCCTTTAAAAAGTAGCATATGTTTGTTTTAAGGATTCGTCTTGGTTTTAGGCCGTGTCACGCCATTGTTTTTAAAGCAGAGTTTCCTTTACAAACCATTATAGAGAAAAGAGATTTAGATACTAGCACTGACTACATAAAGCAAACTGCAGGGTAGTTCTGCTTAAAAATCAATGTTATTGTCTACCCTGTGATTTGGCAGCCTGCAATTGATATATTCATAAAGAAGATATGTAGGATCTTTAAATAGGAGAACGTGATTGTTTGTACTAGATATCTTACTGATTCACAAAATTCGGCATCCTCCCTCTGCCAGCAGCCAATTCATTATGACTCAAAGGAAAACAAAATCTTCAGTAGTGTAATGTGTTGGCTGGGGAAGCTTAAGATTAAATTCTGTTTAACTGTCTGAAGTTTGAGTGATGGAGCTGGTCAGAAACTGTGAGAAAGAAGGTTCTTTCACCTCCAGAGGCAAGAGCTTGATCCTGGCAGGAACACTTGGATTTTAAGCAATCTCAAAGACAGATTTAACTGTTTGAGGAAGAGGAAGAGGTGGCAGATCCCAGTCTCTCAGAACTCTCTCTAGCAGTCCCTGGGCAGCAAATGTTCCCCTCCAGGTTGACACGGAAAGCCGCTCACCAGGACCTCTGCTCTCATTCTGTAAGCGCAGGAGAGTAAGTGCCTTGGGCTAGGATTCAGGCTGTAAGACATCCACCCTTTCTGTATGAATCCCTGGCATCAAGGGCCTTACAGCTATGTCAGTGTTAGTAAAATAAACAAGAACAGGGCACGGAGCCTGTCATGGTCCCACATTCATCTGTCCTGTTAAATTGTTGGCATGGTCACTCACATTGTGTTCTGTGCCAACTGGTACTCTTCTAGGCTGTTTTTCTTGTAAGTCTAAGCAAGATCCAGGCCAGGGACCATTCATAGCAGGCAGCTTCAGTGTCATCTGCTTTGGAGCACAAACATTAAGGCATGTGTTTTTCTTAGAATAAAAGCTTCAGCTGCGGGTAGTGATTTTTTTTTTTCTATCTAGTTTCAAGAATTACTGTGCCATTTACTGTAGATTTTTTTAGTAGCAGGCTGTAAAACTTAAGATCTGACCTGCTTTCTGGGAAGGCTGAAGGTTTGGTAGCACATTCTCATTCGTTCTGCCCAGAACAGTTTTGTACCTGTACATCACTGCGTTTCCACCCTTAGAAAGGCAACATTGCTGTAGTGCTGTAGAGGCTCAGTTTTGTTCCTTTTTTCCATGACAAGATTTATCCTGATGAGTTTTAAGATTTAGTTAGGCAGATGTTTGAGTTACTTTGACTAAGCATCGTTTTAGTTTTGTTTGCACTTCGACTGGTACCAAAGGGAAACGTCGGGGTTTTTTTAATAGAATTGCAAACCTACTTAACTGGATTTGTAACTCAAAGCTTCTGTAGAAACAGCAAGGTAATGTCTCGTGAACTGCAGAATGTCAACAATAGGTCACTGTTTTCTCTTTGGTACATGTAGGTACCTCTGATTCACAGTGCTGGGCATTAGACAAGCATCGAGGAGATAACTGATCCTTTATAGGAACATACTGCAGCTCCAGCAAAGTACCTGATTCAGTGAAGAATTATATGTGTCTGTGTACTGTATGCCAAGACCTGGATAGGGAGTGAGCCGGGCACTTTGGCACGCATGAAAAAAGCTCCTGTGTCGGTGTGACTGCTTTTAACGCTGCAGATAGATCTGGCATAGAGCAACTTTTCAGTGTGATCTGAGCATGTGAAGTGTTTGAGTATCAAAACCCGTGACAAGGCAAAGGGACGTGATTCTGTGCCACAGAAAGATGACCTCATCCATTAATGCCCGAGGACCATTGCGGCTGACACCAGTTCACTGTGCACTTGCAAAGGGATGTCATTTTGCAAACTATTTATCTCTCTGGCTCTTTACCTTTAGCAGGTAGAGTAATGATTTCATTTTACAAATGTCAGTGCTGTTTTTATGATACAGATTTCACTCGATTGTTAAACTGTTAATTTACAGATCTTTACTAAGTGAATGCAAACAAATTCCAGTCCTCAAAGCTCTCCTAATGCACAATGTTCGAATTTTAATTTCCAGTCCATCTTAGATTACGGTGATGAAAAACAATATTTAATCCCTCGTTAACACATGAATAAGCGGAAACTGTCATTTCCCACCAAACAATAATGGGATTATCTCAAGAACTGTCAGTTTATGTGAAAACATTATGTTGCCCAAATTTTCATAAAAATTAGCAGTGGGTAATATTCGAGATCAGAGCAATGGAAAGAGGGAAATCTGCATTCATGCTAATAAATATTCATATTTGTCTGCTCAGGAGATGAAAATCTAATCAAGGGGCTATTGATGCGCTGGCTTTTTTTTTTTTTTTTTAAAACCAAGATGTTTCATCTAAATTGGGTTTGATATGGAAATTAGTCTCACTCCAAGTCCTCCAGGCCATGAGCATGCTGGGATAACACTGGAGGTGTCCGGTACATCAGATGTTGCTGCTGGCATCTGCTTCTGCAGACAACAAACACAATAAAATAAAATAAAAAAAAATTGACAACATCTCAAGGGCCAAGCTCCCAGTGGCTTAGGGTGTTGTGAGGGGTTTTTCCCTCTAAACATTTTAATTTTATCCCAGTTAAATCCTCAGTACTGCAGGGTTAAAATTGTCGGCATTTTTTGCTTTTGTTGACAATTACCATAAATCAGAAGACACTCTGCATGAAGCTTAATGAAATATGTATGATCTAAAAATGGGAAGAAGATAAGTGCAGTATGTTGCTTTAGGGTTTTGTGTGTGTATCTATGTATCTGTGTGTGCATGTGCACAACCTGAAGAGCTAACTTCTGTTTTGTGTGCTTTGCACTGAATGGAAGAGTCAGGCACTTACCAACTGGAGAACATATGAAACATAAAAAATGTATCATGTGAATAAAAGGTTTATCCAAAAGTGAGAACAGTATGTTTTCTATATTAGTTAATATATTCAATTAATATACTTACCTGTTCAAAAATTCAGCTAAAAATATTTTTTGATACTTTTTAAATCCACACTAGGAAGAAAATCTGGTCAATCCTAAAAGAAGTGTTGGCCTTGATATACTTTTTTTTTTTTTTGTTATTATTATTGAATTCAGTAGTTGTACATAATCTCTTGTCCTTCCTTGTACTTCCTGGGGTTTTTATGACCTTTTTTAAAAATTAAATATATTATTAAGGTCCTGATCTTACAAACAATCACACATATATATATGAGTACATCTTTTCATGGAAAGATCTTGTGTTTTCTGGGTTCTATGTGGCAGCGTTGTGAGTGCTATTGGACAGTAGACAGTTCCATCGAGCTACTGATCCCTGTCCACACACAAGCAATGTATGACTCAGTCCCTTTAAAACTCAAAATGCCATCAGTGAGTTTATTTAATTCCTGGAGAAACTGTCGGACAAAAGTTATCTTTTTATAGATTGGGAACTGGACAAAAGTCATATCAGCAGTGTTCAGCTATATTGCCTGTAGCAGGGGAGAGCAGAAAGGAAAGATAAGCAGAGGCTGCTCTGAAAGAAAGGATTTTCTTACTGACCAAGAGAAGAGAATAGCTAGAACACAAATATTTCTTGTTGAGGAGGTTGCCTCCTTTCATTATCAAATCTATACCAAATATATGGAGATATGGCTTGTACTATTTCACAATTCTAGTAATTTGTGCAATAAATCATTGAGAGACAAGTATAAGCAGCCTGCAGAGTGTGGTGCGCGTGTATTGGCAGATCTGATATCTTTTACTGTACAATCTGTGCTGGCATCTTTGTCCAAAATGTTTCTCAGAGACTTTATCTTCCTAATCAACAGATTTGCCAAGCTTAAAAAAAAAAAAAAGAAAATAAATGCATGTAGGATATATAGCAGATGGGTTTTCAGCAGCATACAGGTGTCTGGCATGCAGGTGCCAGATAATGTAAGGTAGGTAGATATTTTCTGGGAAGTCTCATTAGTTATTCCTAAAAGAAAGAGTTGCCCAGTCTTCTAGTGTTACCTGAGAGTACACCTGAGAGTATTAATGGCCCCTCTTAATTGCTACCCATTTGACCACAGTGATGCTTAGACCAGAGCTGGGAAGTTCATAATGTTCTGCAGCTGAATAGCAGCAGTCTGCGCTGAGGTTAGGCAGCACTGCTTGATCCGAGTTCTTTATTCGCTTCACCTTCTCACTTTATGCTATGAATTTTAGCATAAATAATAGCTGTTTCATCATAGAGAGAACTGGGAGTTCTTCACGTATAACAAGTGACTTTGGCTATAATAGATGAATAGTTAGGGAAAAAAAAGATTAAATCAGTTATAGTAGCTTCTACTGAAATGATTATTTGACTTTGTCTTAAGTGGAGAGATTATGGTGATAATCTATTGATTAGAGAAGCGTTAAGCCATAACGCATTGCAAGGTAGTATCTGGAGAGAAGCTGTGCAGTGCAGTGCTACTTGTAAGCAATGCATCCAGTACTGGGTGAGTACTCACACCACTAACCTCTGCAATCTGTTTTAGCTGTTTAAGGTACTTTGTATTAAGTAATGTTCTTGGGCTCTTGCCACAGGTAAGGAAGAGGTTTCAGGTGCTTCACAGCCCTCAGCTGTGGTCATGTGTCCCATTTCCCGTCACCTTGCAGGGAGCTGATACTTCCCACTACTGAAGTATCACAGGCAGCTTCAGGATGTGTGCTGTGATTTTCCCCACAAAATTACCCTGTATACACCCAGCAGTGCTCAGCAGGATACGGTTCTGTGTGCTGCAGAGCTTTTTGATATTGTGAAGCATTGCTAGTTTCCTATTTGGATGAAATAAAATCTTTTCCTAGTTTTTAATGAGAGAAGCACAACAACAGATGCCCAGAAGAGTGGAGGTGTAGGTCCTTATGCAGAAGGGGGAGACCTTGATTTTCTGTGCTGCTCTTCTGTGTGAGCAAAACCTCATCAGCTACACTGGGTATTAGCCTCCTGGAATTGTTTCATTTTATGTAGATATTTTAATATTCCAGCTAGGTTATGAGAACCCAAAACAGGTAGGTGTTCAATATAGCTTCATACCAAGATCTTTGTTCTGAGTCAAGTGGGTGAAGACTTAAACTTTGGTTTCCCATAGGAGTGCTCTGACACTAAACTGTAGATGGTGGTAAAGCTTTCTGTCACCTGAACTTTAACCAAAAGTCATGTCTTTGATGTGAAAAAAAAATTCCCTATTCAAAGTTTCCCTAAAAGTTGTGTGGATCTGTGAAAAAATTCATTCTGTATCAAATTGATAGTTCTTTGCATAAATCATTTAATTGAAAAAAAAAAAAGACTGAGTAGTTTTGATTAACAAGGGCGTTACAGTAATGCTTTCTAGACAGGATGAGGATCTCACTGGGTACCTGCCCACACAGAGAGTGATAGGAAAACTGTGCCTTTGAGTGATTATAGATAATCACTCAAAAGACAAGATTAGAAAAGAAAGGGAATAAAAATTATCATTTTTCTTATTTTACAAATAAGGATATGAGTTATAAGGATATTAAATGAAATTGTACAAGTTTGAAATAAGCCTGTGAGAAACTTGGAACTGGACCCAAAGCCCAATCCAGTGTCTGAACCGGATGCTCACCTTTCCTACCCATTAGTATGCAATTCCAGGAGCACGGGGATCAAAGCTTATCTTCAGACTTGACTTAACAAAATGTTTTAATAATCCTAGCTATGAAATGCTAGGAGCTGATCTTGGATTTCACAATAAGAGACAAAGTGGTTGTGATACAGTATGGTATGTAAATTATATGCAAAGTATATTGGCATGCAAATTTGAATGCTGAAAGGAAAAATAATTCTTTTCTGAACCAGAGAAGAGAGTTTTTCACCCATAGAAGCCAGAATCTGCCAATATTTTTAAAAATAAATTGACAGTATTTCATTATATTTTAAAACATATTTGTCTTATCATGCAAAATAATTTTATCTCTTCTAAACAAGCTCAATTTCTCTACTTTGCTGATACTACGTAGGCAAAAATACTAAAAGTCTGCCAGATAACTAAGGTTTTATGACGATGCCATAATCCTAGAATAGTTTGGCTTAGAAGGGACCTTTAAAGGCCATCTAGTCCAACTCCCTGCAAGGAGCAGGGACATCTCCAAACAGATCAGGTTGCTCAGAGCCTCATCCAACCTGGCCTTGAATGTTTCCAGGGATGGGGCATCCACCACTTCTCTGGGCAACTTGTTCCAGTGCTTCACCACTCTCAGTGTAAAAATTTTTCTCCTTATATTTAGTCTGAATCTATCTCCTTCTGTTTTAAAACCATTACCCCTCGTTCTATCACAACCGGCCCTGCTAAAGATTTTCTCCCCATATTTCAGGAATCGGTAATATTCCTAGGGCAGGAGAAGATACACCTGCTTGTCTCTCTGGCTCACCAATAACACAGTGATGCTATTAAGTGTATTTTGTTAGGTGCAACAAGAGAAAGCAGAGCAATAGTAGCTGTGTCTGCTGTCTTTTCTCTGTTTTATCTTTTTCATTTTGAGCTTGAGTTTTGTGCCAGACTAATAGCCAATGGCAGTGGGCTGGGGAAATGAAACTTTCGCTAAGATTAGGGAATGTGCAGAAAACAATGTGTGAAATCCTGATTTGACAAGGATGAACAGACTGGTGAGGGCACAGAGACATTTTGTGAAGTGAAACCATATTTGTACCCAATGTGTCTAGAAAAAACCTGTAACAACTGAGGTGGCAAAAGATCCCACCCAGGAGACAATAGAATGACATCCTCATTATACCAGTCAGAGAATAAAGGAGGTGTGGAGTTTATTCTGCCCTTTTCAATTACTGGCAGCTTATTTTAATTTATGGTAGTGGAGCAATGTGTGTAGTGTTGTGCTCTGGGGTGATTATCCTTGTAAGACTGTAAGTTCAACATTGTCATGCAATTTGGAGTTGCAGACTGGCAATTTTTGTAGTTGAAGCTCAGGAAATAAACAAAATACAGCAACTTGATATATTTCAGCAAGTAAATTTCTGCTGACATTTCTGCTTCATTTTGGGGACTCCCAAATTTGCTCAGGCAAATTCTGTCTCTGATTAGGAGTGCAAATGACCTCCAAGAAATGGAAGAAGGCAACCATCTTTATTACATACAGTGGCACAATATATTTTATTGGCATCTGCCCTTAATTTTAAACCTGGTCTAAGAAACCTGCCGTCAGACCACAAGTCAGGAGAGCAGACTTGGCAAAATTTCTGGCTCAGGAGAGCAGGAACCACAGAATGCCTCTGTGGCAAAATGACTTATTTTCAGAGTTACAAATTCAGTACTCCTACCCAGCCCCTCCAGACTGTAAAGTTTTCAGAGCAAGGTGTCTTCCTTGTTGCATTCCCAATGTCTAAGACCTTTATTAATTACCATGATGTAGCAGGTATGGGGAACCAGCAAGATGGATTCCCTCATGCTAAGTACCTGACAGATTAGCAAATATTCCAAAGTTTGCTGGATCATTTTCCTGAGAAGATGGATGATATATGCAAGTTATTTCTTTGGTGCAGTCCTGTTCGCTTAGAGAAATTGTACACCAGCTCTCTTTCATGGGTCACTGGAGGAGCAGGCAATTGCAGGCATGCAGTTTCCAGGCTCCAGTTCAGACTGGCTCTGGCTTTTTCCAGAGCCTTGAAAGACTGGCACACGGTTTCCAAAACTTCCCTGCACCCTTACCTGTTCCAGTGAGGTGTGAGTCCACTGACTGGAAAAGTCTATTGGTAATTAACATTGTCCACTGCTAACTTAGTTGTACAGACACTTAACAGAATCATCTCTGATAGAGTGTAGTCAGCTGAGCTCTATAATCAGCAGAGTCCAGCTATGGTTGGAATTGCCTTTTGTTTCCCACCACTGATTACAGGGTAAGCCAAAGGCTAGGGCTGCATAGTTAAATGGGGTTCAATTTAAAAGCTAAGATGGAATAGATTGGATCCCCACTAGATCTGAGGTGTTAAGACGATTCTGTCATATGAATAATGAAGTAAATTTGGGATATCTCAATCTGTAGCATTGGCTGAACAGGTGAATAGTACAAATAATGTTCATTGACCTCTATGTTGTTCTGATAAGCCTGTCCTAGGGATTCCCAAGTCTTCAACCATTTCTGGCCATCCTTGACTGTCTATGCACTGAGGCTGTGTTCATGGAGTACATGAGCAGTCAGATAATCAAAGCCCAGCAGGTCTCTCAGCACTTGTACACTTCTAAGAGGCCATACAAGGCCATTATTAGGGCTGTCCGCCACTCCATGTCCCCTAGACTAGGTTGAGGTGATTTCCTGAAATGGGGCTGCAAGGACTCCTCTTGTTGTAAGGATTCCGCTGGAAAGGGACTGAGTGTGAGGGGAGATGAAAGCTCATATCAGGTTGGACCACATTATTCTGTGTGTCCAGTTCTGGAGCCCCCAACACAGGAAGGACATGGATCAGTTGGAGAAGGTCCAGAGGAGGGCCACAAAGATGATAAAAGGGCTGGAGCACCTCTCTTATGAGGACAGGCTGAGAGAGTTGGGGCTGTTCAGCCTGGAGAAGAGGAGGCTCCGGGGAGACCTGATAGCGGTCTTCCAGTACCTCAAGGCGGCCTACAAGAAAGATGGGGAGAGGCTGTTTAGTGGGGCCTGTTGCGATAGGACAAGGGGTAATGGTTTTAAAATAGAGGGAGGTAGATTTAGATTGGATATTAGGAAAAAATTTTTTACAATGCGAGTTATAGAACACTGGAACAGGTTGCCCAGAAAGGTGATGGAAGCCCCATCCCTGGAAACGTTCAAGGCCAGGCTGGATGAGGCTCTGAGCAACCTGATCTAGTCGGGGGTGTCCCTGCTCCTTGCAGGGGGGTTGGACTAGATGACCTTTGAAGGTCCCTTCCAACCCTAATCATTCTGTGATTCTATGATTCTGGGCCAAGCTAGATCTTGATGTCCCAGTGGTTAGCTTACCTTCCAGGGCAGCCGTTTGAGACCCACTGGCCTATGCAGAGAACAGTCTGTAGTCTACATTAGTTTCATAGCTGATCCCACCAGAGAAGAGTCTCCTCTAGTTGCCTGAAGCCTTCTCTTTACAGGGAACAAATTCCCTAATACTAACTTCTGAACACAAAGACAATAAGGATTTCATTCTTTTCCAGCTGGTGTTGAAAAGTGGAATGAGGTCAGCACACTGACAGGGCACTTTGCAAGGGAAGAGGAAGGTGTCTGCTGTAATGAAAGGATGCTTCCTTCTTTTCTTTTCCTTTTTACTTTGTGTTAAAGATGTATGACTTCCCAGTCAGCACAGCTTGCAGTGCGCCTTTGTTTTCCAAATTAGTAAAACAAAACAAGCTGTTTCTCAATATAGTTGTCGGGCAGTTTGTTGCATCAAGCTGTGTGCAATGTATGCCATGGAAAGAGCCCTGCCTGATGCCAGCAGAGGAGATCTGTAATTGGGATACAAAAATAGTCATGCCACTTGGAGTGTATGCAAACAACTGTGCTTCTCTTCTGGTAGTGTAGAATCCCCTGGTGTGTCCCCTAACTTCAAAGCTAACTCAGAAGAAAAATATAATAATGTTGTCATCTCTTATGTTGTTCTTTCTTTCATTGCTTGCTCACCCCTTCCTAGGGGTGATAGGTTGTCTCATGGTAGAAGACAGAGTGCTTACCATGAAAAAAATACCCAGTTGCAAATCTGTACCTGTAGGTAGATGCTGCCATCTCCGTATAAACTCATACACATGAGAGAGGCTGGCTGGGCTGTACCCTCAGCAAACCTGAAGCCTCCTGTGTTTGAGCAGTTGTAGGTCGCTTGGACTGGTTGGACCAGCCAGAAGAGGGAGACAACTCAGATGTACTGTAAAAATCATGAGTTTAGAAGGGTGAAACAGCTTTGAATCTGTCTTCATTCCTTTTAGATAATTTGCTTGATAGCGCCTTATTTTCCAGGGCAAGGAGTAATATTAAGACTCATTGTTAGAGATATAGCAAGTCTTTTTGCTAAAACAGAGTATACACGCTATACTGAATGCTGCACAGTTGGGTAAAAAAAAATCAGACCTATTATTTTTTGCCAGCAGCTTCCATGTAGTTCTTCATACTGAGGATTTATTTTTCTTCTCTGTTTTGTTTTTGATCCTGTTTTTGTTTTTATTTTATTCAGAACAAGGAAGCCAGTATAATATCTCCTCAAAAACTGTTTACTGAATTGGCTTAGCATTCATTTTTGTTTAATATTAACTTGGTGAACCAAAATAAAGAAAAAATGCTCAAATAGAATTGAATTTCAGGTTTCTAACAAACACGTAACTGTGATACTGTGAAACAGAGAGTAAAAATATAAATAATTGTAAATGGGCAACACTGCGCATATATGTCAGTATGTATCTGTTCCTCATTGATTTTCAGTCAGCTTCCAGTCATCTGGCTCTTTACATCTTATGAAATATGATGCAGTATATAAAAATAAATCAGTCTGAGAACTCAGGATTCCAGCATGCAGCGTTATGATGTCAAGGGTAAATGAACCCATTGAAAAAACAACAAATGCACTTCGGTGATTGCATTTTTTTAGGCTTTATCAACTAGTGTGCAGATTTTTTCTGTCTAAACACAATGTAGTCAGCATTTATCTCCTATAAAAATCAGTCAAAACAGAAACTCCAATGTAATCAGTTTGACTCAGAGATGGTTTTGGTGGTGATGGCAAAGGGAATCACTTTTCTCTAGTAATTCCCAGGCAGTCAATGCACACATCTATTCAGGGGTTACCTAGCAACTGTATGCTGCCATTAGTTGAAGTATAGTGATTAGTTAATAGCCCATGACTTCACAGGTTACGTTTTTTTACAATTATATACAAGTATTTAGCATTTGATTTCTTCTGAAAACCCTTTCTCAAACAGAAATTTATATCAGGTCAGATCATGACTGGCACTTACCTCTCCGGTATATAGTTAGTACTAAGGTCTTCCTTTCCTCCACTTTCCCCATCGTATTTTATGTCTTCTAGGCAGTTGCTGCGACTTAAGCACGTTACCAAGAGAAAATTATGAAATGTCAAAAAGAGATTAGTGCCATTTTCTGGAACTTTGTTTATATTTTAATTTTTACCAGGGAATTGCATAAAGAACAGTCCGTTCACATCTCCCATCTCATCCCAGGCAAGAGGAAAGACTTTAGAGATGCAGCAGTGTCACAGGGGCACATTCATGACCCACTATTGCAGGTTTAACAACATGGTATAAATGGGAGATGACTGCCACATGCTTAGCTCAAGTATTCAGCAGCACTGGAGTGTTTTGATGCAACCCTACACACAGCATTTTTCCTCAGGGCTTTTTTTTTTTACCTATAACTTTGTACTAAAACTAGCATCTTTTTTTTTTGACAATAAGTGCTCCTTGAAAAGATCTGTTAGTTTTGAGCATAAAGTTTTTATCTAATAGGTAACAAATCCTCCCTCTCTTCTGTATGATGGCTTTGTGAAATTTGGAAGGGTGCACTCCCTAGCCTAGCAGGAAAAGCAGATGTTGGTACTGCCCAGGTGAACCTCTGACATCCATCAGATGTGCAGCATTTGGTTCCATATGAAGCCCATGGCCCAAAAGAGGGAGAGGAGTGAACTGCCAGCTATGCCTTATTCTTCCTGTGTCCCAGATAACTCTGACTGTAATGCTCATCCCTGGTGACCTGCAAGGCTGTTTCTGAGAAGTGTAGTCAAGTTTCCTCATATTGCTGTCATATTTCAAAGCCTGTTGGCTCCTGGAAGCATCTGGGGAACCAACCACAAAATCATTAAAATGTTGGCTGAAAGGACCCTGAAGTCACCTGGTCCCATCTCCTGCTCAAAGCACAATGGTTGCCAACACTGTATCAGGCAGATTTCCTTTCCACACTGGCAGCTCCAGCTCCAGTGTTCGAAAATAGGGAATAATTTTTGAAAGCAGAAGGAAAAGAGTGAAACTACTACCTTACCTGGAAGAAAATGTCATCCTTTGGATGCTCCCTGTGCTAACTTGTTTGTGGAATCTTACCTCATGCTTTTTCCAAGGATTTGTTTTCTATGGTCTTAAGTCTTTTGCTGACTGCTGGTGATCTTGGTGTGCCCCTAGGACAGCCATCCTAATCCTGGCATTGGTGCCATCTGGCACATGATAAATAATAATGAGTTCTCTTTGTCTTTCTTCACCTGCTCAAAGTCTATGCTCAAAGCTATACATCAAAGTCTCTGCATGTAATAAATGTATCTGCCACAGATACCTTTGGGGTGACAATCACCAGTGATCACATAGAGCATCCTTTCTCTTCCTGTCAGGCCAGGATGGTGGTGGCCTTGTACCCTGTGCAGGGTGAGGAATGCCATCATCTTCATGGCTTTCTGTATAACTTGTAGACTGGCCGTTATAAGCTAGCTTGACCAACAAATTTAAAGTTCCTTGCAACTATTTTCCCTCTGAATCACCAGGGGCTTTGGGTGAGTATGCATCAGTCTTTTTTGGCCCTAGAGAAACTTTTAGAATTGACTGGAATTGTTCTGGACGAAGTCGCTACCAGAGCTTATTCCCCTGTGCCTGCTTCCAGCTCTGAAGCAGCTCAGGATTGTGTTCCTACAGCAGTTCTGATTTAAAACACAGTGAAATCAGTGGAAGAATTGCTTTGATTTAGGTCTCACACAAATGCATTAGGATCATTAGGATGCAAGATAAAGCACAGATAGCAGAAAGTCTACTACACTCAACTGCCCCTGGATAAAGGGAAAGACAAGGAAAATGAGGAGCTTTTCTGTAGTTCCCCACTCCTTGGTTTCACCTTTCTGGTCTAATTCAAAGCAAAAAAAAAAAAACCACCACAGGGCAAATTTCCCAAAAGGAAGAGCATGCCCCTACTTGCCACCATGCTACTCAGGCAATGGTGCAGCTGTCCATTGCATTGCCATGCAGAGATCCAGGGATCCCCTTGGGATTTTTCTAGTGTGGACTCATTGAATGCAATCTTAGTCTGACTTTTAAATACCTGCCACAGAGCCTTTGCTAGTGGATGCATGGATTATGTTTCTGAAAGCTAGAACAGATTGTACTTGGTATCTTACAGACCTTCATACGCTGTTCTTACATGCACAGGGAATAGGGGGCAGAACTTTGTTCTGTTTGTATTTTTTAGTGGAACTTGCCCTGCTACTAATGGTGATGAGGCCAATGTAAATTCATAAAGAGATAAATGTACAAAATAATTTATTTCTACTGTGGACTCAGGATAAAAATATATTACAAGTTTTATATAAACTTTATGCTCAGACTGTAATTCCTATTCTGTGCACTACATATGTCTGTGCATCACACAAGCCAAGTTTCATATCAATACATGTAAGTTAGTTAAAGGACAATCCATTTCTAGTTCAGTAAAATTTGAAGTGCTTTATGGGTGCAAGGGTTGAATTTTGGTAATTGTAACAGAACAGTAGTTACCGTTGACTAGTGTCTAGTCATTTTAAGCTTTGATCTCATTAATAGGGTCAGATTTTGTTACTGTTGGGAAAGACACTTTAAAAGACAGCTGCTGTGATTTCTGAATAGAGATCATAGAGCTTGGATTAGAATGTCGCAGTGATTTATGTGACTTCCGAGATATTTTATCGTACAGTATTAAATATAAGCTGCAGGTAAAACAGATGGATTTTGTCATGCAATCCATTTGTGCTTCATTCTTCAATGTGTGGTTATCACCACGTGTATACAAGATGTTTTGTCTTGCAGAAAAAGTTTTTCTAAAGGATTGCAGCAGCATTTGTGCTGTCATTTTTTAAGCAGCAACCCCAGATCACAGAGCGGTGCTACACCATGGCTGCTGCTGTTCTTCACAAAACCAACATTTTTCATGTGCCTGACTCTTTCTCTCAGTCAGCTCCACAGCAACTTTATATCACTCATCTCTTTGTGTTTTAAGGGGGAAATGTAGCTGGAGATTGACTTAAGGATCATTTTAGCATGCTTGGATCTCTCTTAAAGAAGTACCGTGTTTCTTTGTAAAGTAGTTGATCAGTCCAGTGAAAGGAGCTGTTGCTCCGTCCCTGCCTCATTAGCTTTTTAACCGACTGTATTGGTTGTGAGCCCTGCTTGAAAGTACAGGGAGGCGGTTTGCTTCTGGTCTCATCAAAAGCAGCTTTCAAGCAGCAGCATGAAGATATGGGAAGTTATTTGTTAAATTAGCTGGTAAGAATGAAACCAAAATTGGGACCAAAGACTCCTGTCCCTCATTCCCATGTTCAGATATCCTTTTTTGTTCTTTCATAATAAAAGGGTTTCAAATCCTAGCAGGCAGATTTGGAGTTACTAATGACATTTTGAATGGAACCTCCCTGTAACCCTCAGGAGGGACCGCACAACCGTGGGCCACGGGCTGGAGGAGCACTGGCTTGTTATTTAAGCCACAACTTCACATGCATGGCTCTTTTGGCACTCATCATATTATTTTTCAATTTGATGTGAGTGTATTATTTAACACAGACTGCATTAAGGTTTTTTAGCTCCCAGAGGAGTATTTTACCACATGTTTGATTCTCTTTTATTGCCACATTTCACAGCCAACAAAAGCTTTGAACTAAGAGCCTCTGTATCCTTTGGCATTGGTTAACGGCAGGATTCATGCCCTTCTTTGAGACACCTGTTTTACCAATATGAGCACCTAAGTGGATAATTTTGAGAACTCAGCCTGTATACGCAAATCCTTCTGAAAACCAACGAGCAGTTTACCTGAAGTCTGTGTCGTGCACTGACACAAATGCTTGTCTAGCAGGTGCCCTGACATCTACATCTCACATTCACTGGTGACCTCTCTGTGGTGTCCCTCTTGAAAATTGTGTTCCCTGTGAAAGGACTTGTCTCAAGTTAAATTATCTGCGAGATCACTAACTCTGTCTCCATCCTAATGTTAAATTCCTAAAAATGTCTGTCAATCCTCAGTATCAGCAATGATGTTTAATGAAAATCTTACAGTATTAAAACTACATCGTCTTAGCATGGGTCGTGATGAGTCAGAAGGCAGTCCTGGACCATGCTGTTAACTTATCAAACAAAGGATTCCTACTGGAGACATCGTCAACTGTAGAGTTTTTCACTTTTTCTTTGTCTTCATTTTTAATCCAAAAGGGTAAACTTTGGGATTTGTCCAAACTGGTATTCCTACGTAAGTGAAAGATGAGCAAGTTTGCATCCAGGTTTAAAGCTTATTTCTTACAAGATTCTTACAGATCTTACAATAAGGCATTTTAAACCAGGCTTACATAAATAATCTTATTTTGCAGGTCATGGTACAAAGATTTTTTCCTCCTGTGGCATTTATTCTCCCTGATAGTTTCATTTGCTATTGTGTAACTAAATCCATCATTTACATACGCCTAACGTGAAAAAAAAGAGAGCTAGATGCAAACACTACCAGTATTTCGACAGAGGTTTTGTTTGACTAAAGGGAAAATGAGTGGGTACTCAAAAGTTCAAGACATACAACAGGTAATCAGGAAACTTCTGAGTTAATGGCCATTGTGATAAATTTATGGTCATAATTTATGAAGACATGACAGTGGATTCTATGTACCATCTTTTAGGCATCTGCTTTCAGCCTTGCTCTACAGTATGTATTTAAATACTACATTTTCACTGTAAAAGTGAAAAAAGGCAGTGCAGAATTGGCACACAGCCCAGCAAAAGACAGGGTCTCTCTGTTCTCAGCTCCATGAATAACAGGGTGGAAGCTCCTGGCTCATGACAGTTACTCTGCAGAAACTAAGATTGAATTCTGGTTTGTGGAGCAGGTAGGAGACAAATTTCTCAGTGTTTCTGCCTGGAAGGGATGCTGAGCATCTGGCAAACTAAGCACAGGAGCTTTGTGGTGCAGTTTCTGTGAACAGAAAAGATCAAAATAAAAGCTTTAAATGACCATTGCAAAATAGAGTTAAACAAAGCTGCCTGCAGTCCCGGCGGTGGCACCTCCTGAACTTCTAATGGCGGGGCACTTCGGTGTACACCGACTCTGTCTCAGCCCCCGTTTTCACCCAGCCTGCTAATGGAAAGAGCGTGTTTGATTACTGACTCAGGGAGTAGATATTTGCCCTGCTTCCTGCAGTTCAGTAGTTAATGTTTTAAAACACGCTATTTTAATAATAATATTTTTTTAAAAGAGTATCTACTGGGAATAAACATTATCCTTTAATTTTTAAAAATAATTATAATATGCATCTTAAAATTCAGAAGAGTGTGGCTCATGAATAGGAATGTAATTTCATTATTTAAATGCTGATGGTAGAGCTAGAAAGCAACTGAAGTACATTATACACCAACCTAAAATTCTCATATTTTTCTGTAATATCAATTCAGCATTAGCAACACTAAGCCACCTGCTCTTTCCTTAGTAGAGCATGAGTTATTAAGACCAATGTTTTAAATTATGTTTATGCTCTAATAGAAAGGATCTGGTTTCTTAATTTAAGAGCTGATTTAGTTTACCTGCTTTACTTGGCATATTAATTATTAAGTCACTGTCTGAGTGTCATTTAAGATTAAATCATGCCGAATTGCTTTGAAAAATACAAACAATCAGGAAAGATGGGCTAAGGAACAACTTAGGTGAAAGAAATTAGCATACACTAAAGCAGATCATGACTTGGGGGGATAAGAGTAGTCTTGTGGCCATGGTTGAGCCTTTGTAGTTAGGAGACTCAGAAATTCTTTTGCACTGTGCTAAAAACCTTATTTTTATCTCTTATCAAGGCTCTTATAACTAGAGTTTCAGAAGTACTTTTAAATTTAGAATTATTTAGATTTGGGGCTCAGTGTTTAGCATGTGTCACTATGATTTGATTTTCAAAGCTAGTGAACACTCAAAGCTACAATTTGAATCAAGTGAGACCCAGAATGTGAAGCATTTTTGAAAATGAGGCTTTATTTTTTGAACTTAACAGCATAAATTACTGATACAGTAAACTCTGTTTAGGGTAGAAATTTCAGTAATCTCTTCTTCTATCTCATGCATTACCCAGTCAAATTAATCAAAACATTTATTTCTGTGTTTACCATTTAAGAATTAATTCACTTAATTTAAATTTTGTTTTTAAAAAGTTACATCAGGATGAAATGGTAACTTTTCTGATTATAAAATATCAAATTGGAAATTTTGATAATTTAATCAATTTTCTGAAAAGGAAAATTAACCAATCTGATGTTTCTCAGTGTTATCAATGGTTCTGATGCTTAGAAAAGACTTGGGCTGAGAAATTTCCTTTTAGTTCTAGAAGCAGAATTTTCTTGATGTTGCATGTTTGGCAAGGCAAATTCATCATGATGAAGGAATTCATTTTTGTTGAATTTATGGATGGTCAGAGCATAGCTACCAGATTTCTTGGATAGCTTTGTGTCATGCTGCAGGGTGTGGATCAGGAGATAGACAACCACTGCAGAACTGCAAGAGCAATTGCTTTGTTGGTTTAGCCTTTCTTTACACTACTTTCCAAGTATCACCTCTGTCTATGTCCAGTAGAGACAGCAGCAATAAATCTTATTTCTGTGACCTAAATTGTGATTTCAAAGGACTGCAGAAGTCCAACTCTATGCAAAATCAGACAAGGCATGTCTTTGCTCTCAGTGAGGTGAGGTTTAGTGATGTCATTACTACGCCAAATCAAAATAGAATCCTGTCCAGCCCTCCCAGCAGACTTAGGCCACTGACTTCACTGGGCAGTTGCTGTCTCACACAGTGGGTCACAGACCTTCAGCAGGAACAGAACAGAAAATGAGTGATCTAGAAATATCCAAATTACTGTAAGACTCTCTAGCTTCCACCAAAACCAGTCCCAAACTCACTGAAGGAAGAAAATGTTCTGAAAAAAAAATCACAGTTCTTCCTCTTCTGAAAAAATTTCGGATTCTCTCTGGGGCAAGTGGCAGCCTTGGGGCCTTGACCCCTGGTTGTGATGGTCCAATTCACTCTGATGCCAATCTGTCGATACATGAGAATGAAGCTGCAGCAACCAGTGGCTGAATCAGCCTGGATTTAGGGACTCCAGAGCTTATCAGACGTAAGTGGCTATTGTTACTCAGCCTCACCCCAGTTCTTAACATACAGCTATCTGCAAACATCATTTTCACATGTGATACTAATTCTGCCTGTCTTATAGCCACCATCGCTGCCCTGGTGTGAGTGCTCCCAGCCATTAATGAAGGGATGCTGGGAACCCCTCTGAGGCGCAGCCAAGTATTATAATCACTCTTACAGCTGGGAGCTGGAGTGTAGAAATGAACCGTGAATCTATAAGCCCATGTGGAAATTCCGCAACAAACTTGAGAATTGGCTTCATTTCTTCAGTCTCATTTCCATACATTCTTTTCTCTGTTCTGCCTTTTTCCTGTTCCTCACTTTGCCCCTTTCCCCAGCTGAGAGTTTTTGCGCTGAGACCTGAACTACTCATGAGCAGCTCAAGTCCCAGAGCACCATGGCTCATAGACCTTGTAGGAACCCAGCCTCTGCCAAACTTCTCATACAAAGGGCTTACATTTCTAACAGTGGTACATTTTACAAGGATTTATTCATTTTTTATTTTAAAAATCTCTAATTTGCTAGCCATGCAATTTTTTAAACCTTCTACCTGTGCTACTCACCTGTCTGCTCTTCCGATAGCACCCAGCTACCTGGCAGTCTTGAAGGCATTTGGTTTTCTGAAAGTTCATCAATACAGGGAAGTAATGTGTATCCTTCAATTACAAATGCAAAATTGGGTCACAAAGAGGCTGAGTTAGTCCTGAGGATTAGTTTGGTATCCCAGATCTCCCCAGTCCTGAGCCAGCTCCCTCACCACTGGGCCATCTTCTCAGCCCTTCCTTGAAGGCTGTTGAATTATGGGACTCTACTGTCATAAAAAACAATCCTTTCATCCATCCTTCCATCCATTAGGCATTGCTATCACATCTAGCAGCAGATGCACACATTTGAACCATATGAGAAAAAAAAAAAGGAACAAAGACTGATGTTTACCATAGGATGGTTTGAAATCTGTGTAGTTGGCAACTAAATCAAAGGAATGCTTATGTTTTGATGTACAGCAGTCTTAAATCATTTGTAATTTTCTATCACCTCCTTTTATCAACAAATTAACATAGTGATATATAAGATCATCAGTAAATTAGCAATCAGCACCAGAACACAAATTTATTTTTTAATGTGTGTACAAAACAAAGGACAGTTGATAATATCTGGTGTAGCACTTTACATTTTAAAGAGAAAATTAAAATATTTTTATATATTAACGTATTTGTTAATTTATTGCGGCATCTGCAATTGGTGAATTTCTCTAGGCTTTGTGTCATTTTGATGTATGTGCTGTCCAAACTCTTTCCCTTGCAAAGTCTTCTGTTTTCCTGAACAAGAGGGGAGGATGGGGAGCTATATGAAGAAAAAGCAAACACATCTGCATCTCTCTCAAGGAAAAGGTTTTAAATGTAATATTAAAAACACACTAATTTCAAAGATAAATTCTATGTGTAAGGTGAGGGCATTTCCTGTAAACAAAGCAAAGTAATAGTTTAGCATGGATTTAAAGCTAGCATATTAAATTGCAGATCAAATCCTCCTCCCCCAACAATCATTAATTCATTAATCCTTGAAACCATCACTGCATTGTTTTCTGGTAATTATACACACCTCATATGCTGGCTTTTTAAGACATTAATTGCATGATTAGTTTTATGATTTCTTCTGATTACCAATTAAGTTACCTTTTTCTCTCCTTTTTGTATTTCATACATACCATTAGACTTTATAGTGCTTCTTTTTTAATTTCTCACCTAGCAGGGGTTCTCACACATTCGAAGACTGCATTATCTACTCAATAAACAGAGAGAGAGTTTAATTTTCTGTGTAAAGTATTGCTGTGGACTTGGAAGGATGATGTTCCAGATATTATGCTATCAAGAGTGACATTTAATTTTACAGGGAAAAAAAAATCTTGTTTTTCCCTGTCATAACAATGTTCACAGAGCATGATTTTAAAGATGTGCAGAGACCAAATCAAGTGATTCTGTCTGTTGGCTTAGCTGAAGTTGTCACATCTTCCTTTTTTGCCCAACATGTATTGCCAGCTGGTCCTCAATTCTATTAGTGTAATTTCATGTATAGTTCTCTGGGTCTGTGCATATATATAAAAGTAGCATCCCTTATATCATATATCAGATAAACATGCACAATGCTCATAAAGACGCAGGAATAAAAAATTGATCAGTGGGACTACAAGTCTGAGCAGAACTGAATTTCCAAATTCCCAGTATAACTGCATCCCAGTTGTTTTGTAGCCTGCGTCAGATGCTGAGAAATATCAACTTTTTTAATACACATTTGACTTTCAGCAAATGAGACTTCTATCAACAGCAATGGCAATATGCTAATGCCTGTACACATTAGGTGAAGCTCGTGTAGGTGTTCTTAGAGACTTACAGGTGAGAATATTGCACAAAACACAAAAATACAAAACTAAATGCAAAAAAAATATTGTTTTTTACTCTCTGTATTGCACACATGTGGACAATGGCTGTGGATATATTGGGACATAATCCTTTTGTGAACGTATTTGTATGTTTGGTATATTTGTGTGGGATTCATATACATATTCTGCATCATCTTTGTAGTGTAAAAGCAATTGCGTTTAATAATCAACACCAGACAAAATGCCTAAATGGAAATTAATTTAGAAAGGCCTTTATGTAAAGGAAAACATGGAACCAACTCCTAGACCTTCTTGAAGAGAATAATACCATCTATAATATATTATGTGTGTGGTTTTAAGACAATCTGGTATCGATGTGAATGAGTACGCACTTCCAATTTCCTGACAGCTATGTCAGGTCAGAGAACAGAAAGGCTCCGGGAGTTGCAGGTTAACTCTAATTGGACTACCACAGAAAATAAACTCTCAAGGTTTCTGTTGATCCTTAAAATGCTTGCTTGCCAAAGCTGTACTGTGGTTCTCTAGTAGGAAGTAAAATGTCCATGGTGTACTATATGCTGTTCTACAAGCACCCTGTGGACAGCAAGGAGAAATGTGCAAAATTGAAGGTGTTCCTGTAATAACAAGTAAGGACACCTCCAGCTCTATGAAAGCTGCACATTTTTTTATAAATTATAGTAAAAAATATCAGGTTCTCTGATTAACCTTTATTTTTCTGTTGTGATTTTCCTTTTTAAAAGATATTTAAAATGTATTTCATTCGGTCCTGCTTTGTATTGGATAATACATGAGCAGCAAAGTCTGTCAGTCCAGAAAACAGAAGACTCCAGGAGTACGGGTGCTGGTTGTCACCGGCCTGATAAGACCAGGAACGGATTTGGAGTGTCCAGAGTTTGCCATTGCCTTTAGTTACAACTGATAGTAACTTAAAAATTTCACTTCATTCAAAATGTTTGATCTCTTCAAAAGTATTTTAGACGTAATCTGCATATTTTGCTCATCTTTTATATTGAATAATCAATATGAATTGTTTGAGATGTTTTTCCAGCCCCTAAAAGATCAATTTGAATTTATGCCGCTTCTGTCTGCTTTCTAGCCTGTGTCAAACTCAATACTCTAATCAAAGCATAAATATTTCCTTCTAATAGCTGCATTTTTTTTTTAATTGTACTCTTCTTCTTTCAGCCATTCATAAAAAGTTATACATACAGGAGGTAATAAGATAAGATGAAATGTTGTAGCTAACCTGAAAAAAAAAGAGGAAGAGAAGTAGCATAGATTTTCCTGTTTCTTTCTCTTTGGCAAAGATTACTTGGCTGATGTTTTTGAAGAAAGAAAAATTGTGAGAGATTCAGAGGAAAGGCAGAAGGGAGAAAAAAGCCATAATTATGGCTAGCTCTTGTGTGAAGCTTTTATTGGAAAACAAAACAAACAGGATTCTCCTGAAAACACATTCAACATTTTCCCCAGAAGATATGGAGAACTTAATTTTTTTTAATTCTCTTTCTTCTTCACAAAAGTGTCCAAATCATCGTTTGTCTTTCCGAAGGCCGAGGCCATGACAAAGACATGTTTTCACTGTAAGGAGAGATTTCTTACAGGCTATCCCTCCTTCTCTTCTGTCACTCTGAGAAAAGCTTATGCCTTTATTCCTAAATTAAGATGTTTAGAAGCCAATAGATCTACTCTATTTATAGCATCTCATGGTTGAATCAGATATTATAGGATCAAATTATGATCCCTCTTACAATTTTACAGCACTGTGGGCAGATATGTTCCTAGGCATCAAGGACCATCTCCAAATAAATAAATAAATAAACCAGTAAAACCCAATAAATAAATCAGTACAATTAGTAAAATAAATCAGTAGACAGTTTGGTTAATGTGGAAAAAACATATATTATACATCCTCTCCTATGACAGACGTTATCCCTAGTGGTTTTAAAATCAGAGCAACAGTGTGTTTCGGAAAGAATAATTATTAAAAAGGAAATTATTCTGCATGGTACTGATGTCAGCTGGGTGATGATAGGCATCAAGGACTGCCCAAAGGCCTGTAACCTGTGAAGCATCTCTGTCTGCATCCACATATTTCCTGTTCTTATCAAGTGAGAAACAAAGTTGTTTGCAGCTCAGATTTAACAGAGAAGTGCTGCCCCACGGCATGGCTGGATGCTGTGGCAACACAGGATTCTGCGTTGTGCTGCTGCTGCTCAGAGCTGGTGCAACCCCGTCAGCCCCCGCGTGCTCCCTCACTCATTCCATTGCCCAGTTTACATGTGCCTAGAAGCCTTCCGAGCAAATTCCTCAGTCTTTACCACTGACCTGATGTGTGCCCTTGGATAGGTTGCCTCGTACCTCTTCTTCAATAAACCAGCTGTGTAAGTGGACAGTATCAGGAGGATGATACAAGCTAAGCAATAATAACAGTACTGTGCTGGAAGTGTTTAGTACTGAGAAAATTAGTTACTGCCCTCAGAGAAAGCTGAGTTTTAGAAGTTTCATTGGTATATCAGAGAAGGTCCTTTCAGAGCAATATAGCACATCCTTGAAACTAGAAAGTACAGACAAGCAGCGTGGAAATGCTGTCAACATGCTGATAGCCTCCAGCCTTATCCTAATAAAAGTATGAATAAATGAACCAGTAGCAATTCATGATATTCCTTCATCTTGCAGACTGATGTAACTCAAAACTTTAACAAAAGTTTAATAATATTCAAATAGTCATTTGAGCAATGTGTTTTCATCCTCTTGCACTTCCTGCATGTGTGGGTTTAGTTTTCACTGGACATGTGAATTGCTGAAAGCGTCACTTGAGGCTTTTCTCTTCCCAAGATCATTTTCACCTCCAAATTTTCAGTTTGCCCATCACTAGTGTTCATTCAAATCCATGTTTAAAATTGGGAACAAAACTATCTCCAGTTTACAGAAATGTAGACATCCATAGCAGCCCAAATGGATTAGGATTGCTGCATCAGAGAAGTCCATTAGTGTACGGTAAAGTACAGCTACAGTATAAGCCATTTCAAAAAGTACAGCTGCCTCTGATCAACCTAAAAAAAAATCCTCTTACTTCTGAAAACATAACGTAAAATGCACAGCAGGCTGCAGGCCAGATATGTCAAGTACGTCTTTTTTAAAAGTGGAGTTTAACCCCTAAGAGTCATCATTCGCTGTTTAATGTCTGTTATTCTGCTATTATTGATACTACTCCAATTTAAATGGGTGCTGAAGGCCACGATTAACACCTCATCCACTTCTTTCCCTTGAAGCATCCAGGGAACATGATGCATTTTTGCAGGCCTCATGTATCATGTATTGACCTCCTGTCAATGAAATGCATACAAGCATGGCACATCAACAGGCCAAGTCCAGGCATCAAATGACAGGAACCAAAGAGCAGACGATGCTGGAGTGTGTTACACAATCATTATAATGGGGGATGTCAGTATGGATAGAATACTAGTATGAAATTTCTCATTTCTTTGATCATGAGAAGGGGCAAACTAGCCAGCCTGCTTACTTGCAATGTTCTCTTTTCGCTCTTTGCTACAATGTTCTTTTGTTGCAAGGGATGGACCACTGAGGAAGCCACCCCAGCCTGAGTTGCATGACTTTGCTCTACTTGGGCATCTCATTTGAGATCCTTTGTCTCCTACTTCCATTTTCAGTAAAGTAATCTTGAAAACGTGTTTCTGAAGACAGAGTTCCTATTTATAAGGAAAGTTGTTGCTTTTTTATATTTTACAGGAGCAATCTTTCATGTGAAAATTTGTTTGATATGGAAATATTGTATACTTGCTGCTTTGAAGCCCACCTACATGCACACCAAGTTTCTGAATTACCAGTAAAAATCTATAGGCCTTTGTGCACAAACAAACTCAGCTTTTTAGTATGCACCTGCATGAGCAATTTCTTTGAAAACAGCATACTTGGATTTTTGGTTTTTTGCCTATAAATAGCCTTGCTTTGTAGACTGCAGTTTATTACAGACTCTTTTAAATACATTTCTAAGGGGAAATATGTAGTTGTCCTTATTAAAAATGAATTACATACATCAAAATTAAAGTTGTTTGCAATAACACAACATTCTTCTGCGTCCTGTGCTAACATCAGCACAATCAATTTGAAATTACAATTACAGTCTTGGGGGAGGGGATCTTTTAAGTTAGTTTTTTTTTTCCTGAGAACAAGGCTGGTTTTCTTAAGGACTTGTGCTTCCCACAGTCACCTGGCTCCAGCACACACCTCTAAATCAGCTTTGTAGCAGAAGGCTGCAGGAGGAGGAAGTCCTGCTGCACACGTTGGGAGATACCATGAGCCTACTCAAAATTACAAGATATACTACAGATTAAAAAAAAAACAAAAATCTGCTAAATAATAATTATATCTGCTAAATAATAATTATATCATCATCTTTGTATCGCTTCCGAGACACAAAATATTTTTCCTCCTGGAATTAACTTTTTTACCTTTTTTTGAAGTGTTTTGCAGGTAAAAGTAACTGCTGGGGCTGTTAAAATAACTTTGTAAATATAGTTCGAGTTTTGCTGCAGTCAATCAGGAATGCGTCTTCCAGGAGACTTTGATAGATCTGTGCTATTCTTTTTAATTTCTCACAAAAATTATTTAAAGTTACAGATTGTTGCTTGGATAAGATCTGAAAAAGTTAAGCTATATGATAATTGGTATCTTCGTAATCTAGTAATTTTCTAGTAATCTTGTAGCAATGATCCAGAATTTTTTACTATTAGTCATTCAGTTCACTTCATTTTCATGCTACAAATGGTAGCCAATAGCTGACAGACTACTTAGCAACACTGGTGTTTGAGGTTCCTCTCTGTCTTTGAATGGGTGTTTGAGTTGTACATGGGAGTATCAGAAAAAGGCTTTTATGTAATGTTATCTTATTGGGACCTTAGTATTTTTTTTTCCTTTAATGTTTTTCTCATTTCTAGACTGTCATTAAAATATTTCAGCTTCCCAGCAGTACTGGATAAGTAAGCCTATGATCTGGTGTTGATAGACACATCAAAGTTAATCACAGCCTTAATTTAAAAGAGATAACCCAGAAAGCATAACCAATAAATAGAAAGCAAGGTTTGCTCCTCTTCTGAACCAAAAATCATAAATCCATTATGATATTAATACTAAAGACCTGCCTGATATCAGGAAACTCATGAAGTTTCCTTTTTTATTTTGGGACTGACATAAGTACCAGTTGATGCTTACGCATAGTTTGTCTTCCTTGAAGCTTGCTATTTCAGCCAGCCCCAAGAACTTAGCAGAAAATTATCAAAACTGTACTTCCTAAATGAATTTGCTTTACTATGAAACAATGCAGCTCATGAGCTCAAAACATAACCCCGCGCAGTTATATTGAGTATTTACTCATTTTTTTAAGTTATTTTTTAAGTTTTTCTGCTTTTGGAAGCAGAACAGAGAATACATTTGTATGCTGTGTGTTTTCCCTTTAGAAGATAAAAGGCACTTTTGATGGAGGTTCAGAGGAGTGTCTTAATTCACAGTAACATTCAAGGTATGGTGAAAAGATGTCCCACATAGGGACTGAAATTTCTTTCTTAGGTATTTTGTTTATAGCTTATATCTAGAGGCAGGTTGGACAGCATTTCCGCCATTACGGTTTCTTGGCACTTCTTGTTAGAAATTTCAGCTGCAAACTTTAATCGTTTGTAGATTTCTAGCATCTACACTTTGCCTCTGGTTGAATTTTCTTAGCAAAATTACAACACAAACAACTCAGTCATTTCAGACACTGCACTGGGGAAAATGAAACTTAAACCAATGTCAAAGAGTTACGGTGCTTTTTTTCTTTCAACTGTCCCAGATATCCGTCCCTGCTGCCTTTGCTCAGTGCTGATGGGCTGTAGGAGCCATGTGGCAAGAATCTGCCTTTTGCTTTTTTTAATGGAAATCCAGGAAATATTTTCAAAAGTAGTTTTAAATATGTTTATATGTGTGGTTTGCACATGCTCTGAAGAAACTTAGAGCATTTTAGCATCTGAATTCACCAAGGAATTCGTCCCCATGGATGGACAGGTAGGGTCATACAGGGTGGACAAGAAGCTGGTCGAGAGCTTGTGATCATAATCCAGGGAGTTTGTTACAGATTGCACAATCAGAGTGAGAAAGGGAAGATATCTTTTCTAAATAATGTAAGAAAATGTCTGTAACACAGACCTGGTTCATAAAGGGGATTTTAACCTCCCTGACATTTGCTGCATCAGCAATGCCACAGGACACAAGCAGTCGGGAAGATTTTGTGAGGGTTTCAAGGTTGACTTCTTGGTCTAGGTACTATCTCCAGGGCTAACCAGAGGTGATATACACCTGGGTCTGCAGAAGAAGTGTCTGGGGAAGCTACGGCCAAGGCAAATATGGAGACAAACTTCCTAGCAGAGGATTCTGGGACTGGATAGGTGACGAACAAGGGGCTGGGAAAATTATTACTTCAAATCTGGAAGACAGTAGTCACAAAAGCTTTGCATAGATTACCTTTCTTCACAGCATGGTCTGAGGACACTGTTTTTGTCTCTGTGTCCTCTTACATCAGCCCAGGGACATGGAAGCAATGGTAACACTTGCCCTGCCTTTCACTACTCTGACTTTATTTCAGTAACTGAAATGGTAGAGATCTGCATTACGGATATTAAGTTCTGTGATGAGCTGTGTTGGTGTCAATATGAAAATAAATTCAAATTACAGAGAGGAGAGTTGTTTTTTTTTTAATCAAAATCTTGTTGATGTCATTTTTTATTCTGAAAAAAAATATTTTCTGTGCAAAAATTTGCAAAGTTAAGACTTCAAAATTTAATGTCTGACTTACATTGTTTGCATCCCCTTAATTTGTCCCACTTTTCCATGTGTATTAAGGTAGAATCTTTAATGACAGAATCCTGTCTGGTTCGTATGTAGAAAGGGTCAGGTCTGGCAGAACTAGGACTTCGTGGTAAAGCAAATTTTTAAGAGGCCCCTACGTTATTTGTCAAGTAAGTCAGAAAGTATAGCGTGAATAAGATAGGATAGTCACTTGGTTAAAACAGCACACTTTTTTGTTTATGCAACAAATGTATGAACTGGAGAGTGCATGTGAATATATGAAATACTACAAATACAGAAACAGCTCAGACTGGGTACCCAAAATTAATGAGTACTTTTTGACATAAATCTCTCTGTGCCTCAAATCTGCTTTTTACAGAGGGAACAATATCCACTCATGTCCTAGGCAGGATATGAAATTCATTAAAATTTTGGAGTGTTTGCATACTAGAATAATGAGTACCGAAGAAGGAAATGAAAATACTGGAAATTATTAATCTGTCCTTCCAGCTGACATTTGTCATCACAGAAGGCTTTGTGTAATGTGAGGTAAATAAGGCCAATGGCCCAATTCCAATATGGACACAAAAACCACCAACCGCTCTGTGCCCTGAGTGAAGAAGAGTCTTCTGGAAAAACACAAATGCAAAATACATGTACAGGACAAGATTGACTTGATTAGGCAACCTTAATCCTGGCTTTTCCTGACATCTGAGTGCTTGGTTTTCCAGCCTTAGTCTAATAATTAAAAAAGGCTTCCCAGGAACACTTCATTCCAGCTGAGAGCTGCAGGTAAGTCCCAGGAGACACTAAAAAATTCTTCCTTTGGGGCATACAAGTTGACTTTACCCGAACCCCAGATGCAGGATGCAAAGTCAAGTCTCTCCCCATTGCAGCACTTGACCCACGTGCTTGGCCTCTCCGGGCTGTGCACTGAACTGAATGCTATCATGTCTTTGTTTCAGTAAATACTTCATAGAAAATACTTCAACATTAATCAGAGCAGAGATGGGAATCTCTCCCCAGGGACTTCCACAACTACTAAGCTACAGTGTGACGCTCACTCTCTGGCCCAATGAATATTTAATTGGGCCGTGCAAAAAGGAAGAGTTTCAACAGAATGGACTGAGGGAAGCCTCAGTGGGAAACCTCAGCTCTGGTGGCTTCAGCTGTCTGGTGGGAGGGATGAGTCCTGCTCCCTCAGGTGGGAGCCCACATCATATAGACAACTGCTCTAATTACTGAGCTACTGAGTGAAAAGGGACACTATCATCTTGCCCTCATCCTTTGAAAAGACCAGACCTCTTTCGCTTATCTAAAGAAAGAGCTTAGCTACATGAACCCTAAATACAAATAAATGCTTCTTTGCAAGTGAGTCCTGAATGAAGCGGGGCTGAAGCCGTATCCAAGTATTTGACAACTACTTGCTAGCCTGGGCAGATCCATTGAGGCGGTTGCTGTGAACCCTTCAGTGTGGCCTTTTTCATACCCCAAAATGCCTAATGCAGAGTTGGGAAAAACCCTCAGCAGCAGCGTGCCTGAGAGGTAGTTGTTGCAGTGACCCTGCCAAACTCCTTGAGTTACTCTAGCCCAAGGGAAAAAAAGAGGGATATTCAGGGATGGCAAGATAAAGTCCACATGCTGTTAGGTAGCATCTGCAGGGAAATCTGCATAATCTCAGAGGAAAGCTTTTCATTAATGTGAAATACAAGGTTGTTCCTGAGAAACCTTTTCTGAAGTGTGTTTAAACTGTGCACTTCAAAGCATGCTGGTGCTTCTGTGAGCCCTGGCTTCACAAGAAGCTTTCCCATAGATACAAAGGAGGAGAAAAATCTCCAAAGTAATATATGGAAAAAAGAGGAAAGGCTGTTTGCTCCTTTTGCATGAATGCACCTGACTTTGACATAAGAAAGGAAACATTAAACAGAAGCTCAAAGCTCTCAGTTGCAGCCCTATTATAGCAGTAGTAAGATATGGGTTTTAGCCAAAACTAAACTTTCCCCATCAACTCAGTCTGCTGTTTTCTTGCTCATGACCTGTCCAGCTTGTATCCCAGAGCATCATACGCGTCAGCGCTTTAAAACGCCGTAGATGTACCCTTCTCAAGATAACGGAGTGCTAACAGTAGGTGGAGATACAATCCAATTGTTCTGTAGTGTTTCCAAACAATCTGAAGCCAGCCTGACTTGCTATTAATTTTAATTAAGCTTTGCAGTAAAAACCAACAGAACAGTGAAAAGCATGAGCAAAAATAAATGCATAGGTCATGCTTTTAGTTCCCTTTATGCAGTAACATGATAGCTTGTTTTGATATCACAGGTGGAATACACAGACCTAAGTTTAATCTCTGTTATTTGTTTTTCTCTCAAAAATCATGCCTTCTGCTTTTTGTTTGCCTCAGCAAAAGAAAATTAAAATAAAAGGAAGATGGTTCAGAGACAAATTCAAGCATTAGAATACAAGCTGATTTTAAACATGTATCAGCTTATTCAAGGTTCCTAGTTTGTGCATCATATTTTTTAAAGGAAAGACAATAGGAAATGCTGAAATTCTTTGAATTAAACTTTTACCATAGCTGAACTTGAAAGGACATCTCTGATCTGTGCTTGCTCAAAGTTGAAACAAAATAGTGACTGTCTTTCTTTGTGGGTCTAAATTTTGGAGAATGAAGGGCAAAACCAGTTTTTTGCTCATGCAGCTACACCCACTTTGCTCTCTGGCAGTAGGCAGTGAGTGTTGATGGGCACTGGCAAGAAATTATAATCTTGTTTTGAAAGTGCTCCCAGACATGCAAATTGGTAGAAAGGGCAAAATGTCACCTCTGGGAATGGCAGCCCTGAAGGTCTTGCGCCTGTCCATTTTGATTGTACCTGCTGCCCAGGTTTTCAGATCTTTGCAAGCTTAACGTTTTAAAATTCACCTTCAGTTTACAACTCCTTCACTCACAATCAGTCTAATCCAGCTGGATATCAAGGAACAATAGTTTTTTTCTTTTAAAATCATAATTATATCCTATTTGTACTATGGCACTGCCTCTCCTTCTGAAGGCCTCCGGAAAACACAAATAGAAGACCAGGACATCCAGCCAGCCCTAGACTGAGGGACAGTTTGCTGTACATTTTTCCTGTCCTCTTTGTCATGCTTATCAAATATCTGATAGTAAATCAGCTTGGTTTATCCCTAAATCTCCAGCAGTGTTATAAAGAAGCTGAACTAGGGGTAAAGAGGTGAAGTCACTAGGCACACAGTGGACCAGGGAATTTCTCATGGAGGTACCTGTTGGTCCTGGAAACTTTGCTCCTCTCAGTAACCTCTCCCAACTTATGATTCCTTATTTCCATGGCTAAATGGTCAGATATATCACAGAAGATTATACTAAGATGACAAAAATTATAGTTAATGGAAAGCTATTTTAAAAAGGCTCTGTCTTTCATAATGTTACTATCATTAACTTGATTTTCAGAAGAAAACACCAGAACACCATAAATTCACAGTGAATTTTAGTGAAGATGTCATTACCTCTCAAGTGAAAAGTCAGTCACATACATTTCACTGGTGTTTTTTAAATCTCGCATCAGGTAGTTACTACTGCTGGAAAATATCAGTCTTTCAGTGCTGCGTATCGTGTTCATCCTACCAATAGGATTTTTTTTCATTAATAGTTGCATTGAAATATCACTCCACTCATGTTCTGAAGTAGCATTCAAAACTTAGCAAATTCTGAATTTTTAATTATGTTTTTTTTTTTTATTTCTTCACTGTCTTTAAGTTATTTGCTTATGCCGATGAAAATTAAGAGAAAATAATTAAGCATTGAATGAAAGAACCCGTGGAGCGTGTGTGTAGGTATTTGCATGTGTTTGCCTTTCATATAACAAATTGAATTGTAAATGAAAAAGAAAATGTGAACAGACAGCCACATCTAGCCAACAGCAGGCTTCTAGAAATTTAATGGTATGGTTTGCCGTAACCCAAAATCCTAGTAAGGATGTATGTTAATTCCAGCGACTGTGTGTTGTGCATTGTGCAATGTGGTAGTAAATTTTGGTAGCAGAACCCTACACTTATTCAAGGTGCCAGAGGTCCTTAGTGCCTCCACAAAGCAAAAAGGAACCTGGTTTCAAATGAATTCAGTTGATCCTTGCTGTCTTATGTGATTACCCATGTTCTAGCACTGTGTATATTACTGCGATGTAGCAAATAATGATAATTTATAGTACTTCTCTCACATCAATACAAAGTCAGTTTACTTTAGGCTTTGTCTCTATAGGAAAGTAGTTTTATAGGCACATCTATATTTTATACCCATAAGTTTGAAACTAAACATATGAGTGTGAGCCATTTTAGGATCCTCGAGTTCATTTTTACAGGGTCTCAAGTTTGTTTCCACTTGCGTGTAGGCAAACTCAGCTAAACCAAAAAACATTTAGAAGAACGTAAGGGTGTTCAACACACAGATTTCATTAGCTTGATTCCTTCAGTCTAGATCTATTCAATAGGTCACAGAGGTTCAACTTTACTTTCTAGGTGATGTCTTATAAAGGACAGGCTGTGACTCTGCCGAGGGTCTGATCCCACAGTCACGTAAGATCCAGTGCAGAGAGCAGTGAGCACCAAACCTGTGTTTTTCACTTTGCTGAGTCTTTTTCCTTCCTTCAGTTATTTTGTTGATAGCCATCAAGAATAGTTTCCGTGTACGCTGCCACTGTGTACCTACCTGTGCCCTGGGCTGCGGATGTGTTTATAAATTGAAAGATTTCTGACGTGATAGATGGTATTTTAACAGTAATTAGAACATATGGGGATGTCAAATCTTAATAGAAACAACTCTATTGCAAGGATTTCAGGCTGCCAGTAATGGAGATCTGACATTTATGCAGGCTTTGTGTTGTTTGAAGCTACTGGCCATTATAGCTGAATTGCCGTGCGGCTCCATCCAGCCATTCTGTTTCCCAGAGGTGTTTCAAAAGCATGAAGCCGTTTCTTTTCCTCTTTTTGTTTGTTCGTTTGTAAAGAGCCTAGTGAGTTACTAGCTTTCCCTGAGAAATAAAAGGACTTGCAAACCTAACACTTATTCCTCCCTGACATTTCAAATCTGTGTGTTGGTAGTTAAACCTTTAGTTACATGGCTATTTTACCTTACTTAAAAATGAAGTCTAAAATGCCAGTCTGCCTCAACAGCTATATTATGGACAAATTCCCTGCTGAAGTGTGTGTAACTTGCTGACTTCAGTGGGAGCAACATACATCTGAGGGCAAAATTTGTCTCATGGATTGATTGATTGTCAGATGTATGGTACTGTGTGCCAGATATTCAAAGGCACTTAGCTCCCAGCAGCTCTTGTAATGAGACCTCTGGCTGAATTTTCACAGTGTTTTTGTGAATCTCACATACAATGTGTAAATAAAAAATAGGCCTGAGTCCTTACCTTCGATGAGAAGTAATTTATTCTCAGGAGCGGTCCCAATGTGTATCTAGATCCTATTGAGATTATTAAATACTTATTAACATGAGTAAGAGTTACAGATCACAGCATTCTGTTTTCTGTTGACTATTTAAAAAAAAATCACGAGGCACAATTTATATTAAAGTCAATGGGCAGAGATAAGAGGAGCAGGAAGCGTTCATTAGAGATGTGGACTGCACCAGGGTCCCCAGGAGCCTGTGTGTGTCAAGCTTGAGGTGTGATTTTTAAATTGCATCTTTGGTTTTGTGGGTGCCACTTCACATTTGCAACAAATTGTGCCCGCCATTTTGAACTGACAAGGTATCCTTTCTCTCAGCTTTTCCTTGTGGGCAGTATATCTCACTGGCAGAATTAGAAAACAATTTAAGAGTGAATTTAAGAGAGAATACTATTTTCCAAGCAGATTCTGTTGTCAAAACTTATTTTCTCTCTGGACTGCCCCACTACCAGCAAGAGATCTACATTTTCCTTCCTCAGTGTTACAGTTTGGGGAATGCACTCCAGGGTACTTGGCACTGGCTTCCAGCTGCCTTTCGGGGTCACAGTTTCTGATGCATTTCCTCAGGGGTCTGAGGGGTGAGAGAACCCGTGGCTAGAAAGCAGGGTTGTGATCCCCCCGCCAAGTGCTGGTGATACTCTACAAGACTGAGCCCCAAGTACGAGCTGTCTGCTTCAGTTTTAGCCTAAGCACAGTATTCATGCTCTGAGGTGTGAGGTGCGATTTGAAAATGTTTCCATATACATTGAACATGTTTAACAATTGCTTAGGGTAGACCTTCTAAATTACCTATCAGAGATACCACCCCAATTGACTAGCAGGGCATTTTTAACGTTTTTGGCTTGTAAATTAACTTGTTTTCTTGATGCTGAACATTTTTTTTGTTGTTGTTGATAGAAAACCAGTACACAGTGATCTTTATTTTCCTTTTGAGTCTAGCCATCATCCATTTATCAAATGAGGTGTCTCTTGTACATTGGTTGATGGACTCATGCAGATTTGTGAGCCAGACAGTTTTACACTGGAAGCAACTTACACGAGAGACTTTTTTCCACAGTAGAAGTCATTCACATGTTCTTGTGAGCAATCTCATTAATAATCTAAGAAAAACCATATGATTCCTTATCTTGAACTAGCAAGAATGTAATCAAAGCTTACTGAACATATGATCTTGGAACTCTAAATGTTTGGAATTATCTGAAGAATGTGTGTTTTTATGCACACATAATTATACAAGGGTGCATTATATCCCATGACTTTAAGATAAATTCATAGATCTACAAATCTCATGTCACACAATCACAGATCATATTATATCAGTCCCTTGTGAGTATGGCTCAGTTTACATGGGACATAAAGGCTAAGGCTTTTGAAAATCAAAAGAGCATCATGTGATTGTTAGAAGACTTAAATTAGCCCATTCTAGACAGACAGTCAGGGAGAAAGATGTGTAGATCTGGGCAACAGCTGAGCATATTATTTCAGAGTTTAAGCATAACAAAAGAGGCCGTCATGAAACCTTAGAGACCTAACTTCAAAACAAAATTATTAATAGCCAAGAGGGTAAAAGCTTTAGTGAAATTCGGAATCCAGTTCTAAATAGGATCTCCACTTCAAGAATGAATAATAGATGGAGTCCAACTGTTCTGTGGTTGAGCACAAATTAGGGATTCATTGATTGTAATCAAAAGCAGCTGCTTGTAATCAAAGCATAGGTTTTGATAGGTCATTATCAAATGATATGCTAATTTTCTATGTATATAAAGAGCAGAGATGGAGCTTGTCAAGAAAGGTCTGATGATGCAAAATACAGATTTTGTGAGAAGTTTACCTCTGTGGTTTTTTTCTTATCTGTCCTTTTTCCCAGTCAGTATTTTCTGTCTCCATAATTAGTTTGACTTTTGTGGCAGCTTATTGGAAATGTCACCAACATCTGGGCTGGTGCAGCACAGCACAATAATGCATTTGTATGAAGAAAGCAGGTCTTAGCCCTTCCTTTTAGAGTTATCGTTACTAACTCACAATGAATACTCCTTTCTATGGACATAAATTTGTGGGTCTGAATTTTGCTAAGTGCTTAGGCAAGCATTTAAAATTCACATGGTTTAAGTTAAAAGACCTAAGTAAATGTCAATAGTTAGCCAGTAATAGTGAATGAAAATTACAGCTATCCAGAAACTAAAAATCAGATCACTATTTAAGTGCTTAAATTTATACACATGTGTAAGTACCTTGCCCTTAGGTCTCATAGTCTTGAAGTTACCTGGGACAAAGTTCTATGCAAGATTAGTTCCTCTAGTGGTATCAAAGAGCCCGTATTTAATCACAAAACATCTTTAAAGTCCAAAATCTCCGTGACATAGTTGTACCTCTTGGGAAAAGAGATATTATTTTGCCTGTTGATTGCCAGGAAGGGATTGTTAGTGTTATCCCTGGGTAGGAGGTATCTGACTATCTCCTTGTAACTTTGAAGAAGCCCTGTGAGCCAGAAGGTCATTCTCTGGGTTTGAGCTTAGACTGTGGAACTGAAACAGAGAAGGTTAGAAGGCTAAAAAGGACAGTTCTGATCGCCTAGCCTGACTTCACAACATAATAGCCGATTCAGTGGAAATTAGGCCAAGCTCAATGTGTTTCAAAAGGAGACTGTAACCGTTCTTTTTCTACCATACTTTTCATTTGCCATTGATCCTGGCTTTTGCAATCTGCAGTTATTGTTCACTCCCTAGCTGCTTTTAGGTGCTTAAGAGGAGTTTTTCATATCAATACAACAAGGATTTTTCCATTTCAATATGGGCAGGAAAGTAACTTTTTTTAGCTTCAAGCCTTGCTTCTATAAACCATTCCCTAGGTCATTGCTAGACAGTCTTGCTGTGGTTGCTGTTTACATTGATTTGAAAATTAAAACTGCTACATGTCTATAACAAAACTCTTGAGCTAAGCTAATGACCACTGGATAAGTATTAGAATAATATGAATATGGTGGCAAATAGACAGCTCTTAGTCATGCTCTTGCCTCTCAGTCCGACGCATAAGTGCATTGTTTGTAGAAGCACTGGCAACTTGGCATATTAAGTTGGACTTCTACTTCTGTACCATGATTTTTAGTAAACGGCTTGATTTTTGCTTTGGGGATGCTTTCATTTAAGTGTTTCTCATATCAAGACTGTCATGGCTGCTGTGAAGAGGAAATCCCGGCATCCTTGCACTGACACATAGTTACATGCTTCACACCTCTGACCTCTGAGACTAGATTTGCAGAATAAATAATTGAAAGGCTTAAGAGGGAAGTTCTGTCCTTCTAGTTGTAGGGTTTTGCATCCAGGGTGTTGAAAGACTTGTCCCGTAGTCATGAAGGGGACCAGTGACTCAGGCATTGGTACTGTCACGTGAGGATCATACCAGCATCCCCCATTACCTACAGTAATCTACTGCCCCTTGCCAGCCCCACCGTGGCAGAATATGATCACAGCTATTCTTCAGCGTCTTCCTACTGGGTAAACACATCTCCAGTGTAAAGAGCATTACTGGCTTATCTTCAGCTTTTCCCATGGAAACGTCCCAGGTCTTGGAACCATTCTCACCCATCAATGTGTGTTTATAAAGCAAACATAGTTCAGATTATGCCATGGTTTCTGAATGGAAGAAAGACAGAAAAAGCAAACAAAAACATTGAAACCTGCTGCCATAGGCTAGATGGTATTCTTCCATCTTCTCTTTTAGAGAACAGAGGATACTTTTACTCAGTGAGGCGATTTAAGGTGACTCTGTTGCCAATTGTGAGTGTATTAAAATAATCCCTTCACTTATATCATATTTGAATTTGGTCCACTATTTATAAATGTAGATAGACAACAGCAATATCACAAAAATAAGTGAAATCTCAAAGAGGTAACTGACTTTGCTTTTTGGTGAGCATACTCTCTGTCTTCATCAGAAATATAGCATGATCTTAACACCAGCTAATTGTTTGCATTGTTTCTAAGAGCTTAGAGATATCAATATACAATTAATATTGTATTTTTAGAATGGCTGTTGTGTGAGTTTTTCATTTTTGGACAGTATGACTGAGGATAGTGATAAGTTAATTCAATATTTTATTTCCAAAATGAACCGGTGAACAAACTATTTTTTTAATGACAGTTTTTTAAAGTAGAAAAAAATTGTAATGTAGTTATTTACTCTTCTCACATTTGGCTCTCCACTAAATATTTCCCAATTTTTACTTACTTATAGCAAGTTAGGGATCTGAATGTCAAATTCTGTGAAAATTAGACAGTCTAGTTCCTTCCATTTTGTGCTTGAGAGGTTACTATGGAAAAAAAAACAGAATAATCATTCAGTCAAAACTTTAAGTGGTTCAGTCAAAACTGAAATTCTGCCCTTCCAGAGTCCATAGGACAGGCAAGGCATAGCAGAGGGATGGGGAGAGGGGATGAAGCCCTAGCTGTTGAGATGTGAGAAACAGGTATGGACACAGTGTCAAGGCTGTACACCAACCTTCACCCTAGCAGGAGTGACAACCTAAATTTTTCCATTCTGGACAGCCGTGGTGGCAACCAGCCTGGGTGGTCAGTGCTTTGGCAGGGACAAAGTGGGCAGAGAAACCAAAGGACTTTTATTACCTCTAGCAGCAGTTGACTTTGCTGGCTTTGCCTATATGTAAGACAAAAATGTATAGTCCCATCAAGAATAAATAAGAAACATAAATTTGACTTCAAAAATAACACTACCTTTCTTTCTCACAAAGGTTTGCTTTGAAAAAAAAGAGAAAAAAAAATTCTCTCTTGTTTTTCTAGTCTCTGCCTTAAGCCATTATAATTGCTTGAGCAAAGGTGAACAGCGAGCCAAACCAAGCCACACATTTTGGATTCCTGTTCTGCTGACTGATGTATTGTTATCAGAAATGTTGCATACCTCATTACATGCCGTTAATAAAGTAGTATTGTGGGCAGATGTGCAGTGCCCTCAGATCTATGGAGCAGGTTAAAAAGTGGACCAGCACTTAAAGGTTTTGAAGCAGAGAAAATTATCTGCAAAATTCAGTGAATAGCAATGCATGCCTTCCATCACTCTGTGTTGCCCCATTGTTTTCTACTCTTAACCACAGCCAAAAAAAAAAAAAAAAAAACCCACTTCATTTTTTTCTCCGTACATATTCACTTTGGTGCATTTCTTTGTCTATTTGTGGGATAGTATTCACATATAAACACTGGGACCACAAGGCTAAAATGTCATTTTCATTTTCTAGGTGAAAATGTTTTTGTAATAAACAAGGGAAATTAAAATTTATACCTGACTTCATAGACAGAGTAAAATGTTTCTTATCAAATTGGAATTTGATAAAAAGTATACTGCATTTCTAGAACATAGCATTTCTTTAGTTCTTAGAGAGGCTGAGGATGGGGAAAAAAATAGAAATTTTAACAATTTTCATACAAGACTTAAAATAGAGTGATTTCATGTAAAGGTTGCAGCAAAAAATTCAGAGCTTTCCACATCCAAAAAAGAAACGCTTTAAGAAAGGAGAACAAACAAACAAGCCCAAGAGAATTTTAGTTGACAGGATCCAACGTCTACTGCTGTTGTGGACATGCCAATTATCAGAAGATTAGTAGCACGGTCGAATGTGCTGGAAGATGTTGCTTTTGCCTCCTTGGCCATGTCAGTTATAAACTTTCCTGTCTGTATGTAATACGCTTTTACACCTTCTGCATGCACAAAGGCACAGAAGGGGACAGGGACACTCCTGCAGCAGATCTCAGAAGCCCTCAAATGCTCGCAGCCTCTCTGTCCCCGTGCACCACAGTGGCCCTTCCTGTATGCTTTGATATCCTCTGCCAGTGCAAAGCACATGCTCTTGCCAGTGCTAATAGCATGGCAGATGAGTTGGAGCTTTGTCTGTGTTTTCACTGCAGGAACATGTTTGCCCCTCCTACACATACTGGCACACTCACCAAGCGGTAAGGTCCAGCAAGTCCAGACATTTTCAGACTTTGGACCACCAAAACTCACCTAAAAGGAGCAAGTTCATACATGCCGTGAGCAATCCAAGTCTTTGAAACTTCCAAGGGTTTGTAGGTCACCAAATTTGTTTTAGCGATCCAGGTTGAAAAGTTGGAAGTCACCAGGTGGATCCAGAAACTTAAAACAGTGAAAAGGGAAGAAAAGAGGGGGATTTGTGAAACAAATATGTAAAAATGCTCTCAGCCATTCCTTTATTTACAGGAACCTTAGCTACCAACTTTACTCCTTGTTTGTCCTACAGCCCTCCTTTGTGGAGCAAAAAATGGGTAAAGCATAAGCAATCAGTTAAACAGAACTAAATTAAAGTTGTTGACAAAAAAATCATAATGTGCATTTGATTATTCAGTTTCGGTGAAACAAATATTTCGGGCAGCATTCAAGCTTTCATTGTTTTTATGACCAGTATGTTTGCTGCCATGAACTCAATCACAGCACAATAGGAGGTGAGACTAAATGGTTTGACACATAACAAGTAATCATGATAAAAGAATTGACACTCTACGCAGTGCAGAGGCTGTTAAGTTTTTAAATGCAAAATTAATTTCAAGATTGATTGAAGTCTTCTCCCTTTCTTCTAGCAATGGAATTAGCGTGTTATTGTGGGCCTTCTGCGGCTCTTTGTCTAGTGTACGGCATCCGCAGCAAATTCAGCAGTCTTTAAAAGGGCGTTTAGATTTCAGCTTTAGAGTAACCTCTGCGAGTACTTTTCCCCCTTGAAACTTCACAATGAATTTGATATGGAAGGTGGAGGAGGAAAGGAGGAGGAGTCAGCATTAGAGCTTCAGAGGATACTGAAGGATTCTGTTTATCCAGAGCCCAGGTAAATTGCTGGAGATTTAGCACTCAGCTCATGCCGTTTATCTGAACGTGACCTTGAGAGGACACCTTTTTTCTGGTTTGAGGGGGATAATTTTGTTTCATGCACTTGTCAGTCTTGTGGCTGTTTCTCCAAAAGCAAGCAAGCATGCTGAGGGAAATGTGTGACAGTGCAGACAGGTGGCCTGCAAAAGTGCAAGGCTTGATTATTAATTAATCTGAGAGAGCATCCAAAGCTGCAATACTACAGTGCAAAATTATTTCTGTTGGTTTTGGGAGAGGTTATGTTTGCTGGGCTAGCACAGTTCAGATATGACACACAGGGTTATTGGGAAAATCTATACATGGCAGTCCACAATTTTTGCAAGTCTTCTTGCTAAGGGCACTGATGAATCCGCAGTGGCTGGAGGGCTGTGTTAGAACAGATCTGTGTTAATCAAGATGATTTTTTGGCTCTTGGGTATTCCTATGGTCTTAACTAAATCAGACTTGTAGGACACTCCTAATTGCTTCTCTAGCTTCAATATGCAGGCACAAATGGAAATGGTCTGCCCTGATTCCTGTGTTGAATATCAACAAGTTGTGAAGTGTTTGTGTGAGAGAGAGCGCTGGCATTGTCTGGAAGGTCGGGGCTGGCAGGAGATTACCTTGAGGCTGCAGGGGCACCACAACAAGGGAAGTTTCCCCATCCTTGTCTTTGATATGCTAATGCTCTGCTTCGTTACATTAACTCTAGCATTGCAATTAAAAATAAGAAGAAAGACAGCAGCAATAAATAGCACAATCTTTAATATACTGAGTTATAATACATCCTAAATCTGCTAACCCTTGTCAGTGAAAACTCAGATTAGCCAAAATCTACTAATATTTACTCATGCTGGGAGAACAATTTCTCTGGATTTCAATGATTTTCCCAAATTGAATGTATTTCTTTGTACTTCAGCTGGACTGTAACAGGGCTACACAGAGAATTGAGATCTTACTGTTTCAATGATATGACCCACAGAAGTTATTCTTTAAGGTCTGTTCAGCTTAATTTTACCACAAGTCTGGAGAAAAGAGCACTGGGAAGCTGAGAACTGAGCACTGGGAAGGCATGCTCTCAGCAGCTTAGGAAACCACCAGGTCCCCATTACCTCCTGTCACAAGGTACGACCCACACAGAGGAACTGGCAGAAGGAGATGTGCACCCACGTCTCTCCAAAGCCAGAAGGTTGCTAAGAACCACAAAGATTATCAAAGGACTGGGAAGCCTGCCATATGAGGAAAGGCTGAGAGAACTGACTTTGTTCAGCCATGAGAAAAGAAGGCTTAGGGTAGACCTTCTCACCGTGTTCCAGTATTTAAAAGGTGGCTACAAAGAAGATGGATACTCCCTTTTTACAAGGCATTGCATGGAAAAGACGAGGGGTAATGAATACAAGTTTCTCCTGGGGACATCCCAATAGGACACCAGAGGAAAATTTTTCACAATGAGAACAATTAGCCATTGGAATCATCTCCCCGGGGAAGTGGTGGATTCCCCTACACTGGACACATTTAAGACTCAGCTGGACAGGGTGCTGGGTTATCTTGTCTAGACTGTGCTTTTGCCAAGAAGGGTTGGACTAGATGGTCCTTGAGGTCCCTTCTGGCCTGGTATTCTATGATTCTATGACTGATTCTATGATTCAGTGCTCCTGGGCATTAAAGTTTTGGATTTAGTACTGAAGCAGCTGAGGTGCAGACACATTTCTTTCTGCCCCATGCGTCATAGCCAGGTAATCTCAACAGGAGGACAAAAGAGGTGCCTGGCAAGAGTTACACCCTCACCCCTTCAACCAAATTTCCCTCACTTTTCATATCACTGTTTAGCAGTAAAAAAATGACTGTTGGGAGCTGTAGCCTTATTACAAGGAGTACTTCTACTGGTAATTAAGATTCTTGTAGGGGTGATGCACAGTCAGATGCGGCTTCTCCAGTTGACTTCCCATTTGCCAGGAGGCAGGATGTGGATGCAGAGATACCTACTGCAGAACAAGTGCATGGCAGCTTGTCGTGTTGGGAAGAGAGCTGAGGCCCCAGCCAGGCACTTTTGGATATTTTACCTAAAATAAGTAACAATGAAAATAAAATAAAATAAATGCAGTTATAAACTGGTCAGAAATTTACTTTCAAAGCTCTGTAAAAACCTAAAATTAATACTTAAGTTTAAGCACCACATGGGGTACATTTATAAGACTAGTAAAACATCTTTTAAAAGATGTTCTAAAAATATTTATAATGGAAGACAGTCAGCTTCAAATAATTATTTTAATTTAAGTTGGTTTTTTTTTTAAATCAACTTTGAAGTATGGAGATGCAAACTTGGGTGTGTTTTCATAACTGCACTACTATTTTTTTTCTGAAATTTTAAAAGAAGTCTATTTTAGAACTTAATAATTGCCAAAATGGCAATTTTATTAAAATTTGCTATAGGGCAAAATTCAAATTGTTGTGTTTGATCCAATGAATACAATTCAATTTTTTTAATCCCTTAATTTTTCACGAAGCAAGAAAGATTTTTTTCCAGCTCAGCTGTGCTGGTTTGTGTGTGATATAGTAAAGAATCAAGTACCGGAAAGAGTTAAAGCAATTTAGGGCACTATCTTGTTCCTTACTAATGGCATCTTCACTGCAAGTCGAGTCTGAACTCTGTGCAAGTCTCCCTACTCCTAAATTTTCTTTAGAAATTCAGTAATGCTGAAGTGAAATCTGTACGTTTCTAACCGCTTTAATGGGAGCAGTATTTTACCCTAACTAACTGGGCCAGCAAGGCATTGGCATAATCAGTAGCTTATGCTTAGTTCAGCAATAATATTTTCAATTATATATGGATAATTCTTTTGTATTTATAAAGACAGCTCTGAGCCTTCAAAATCAGACAATCTGTATTTACTAGTTGGAAGCTATTTCAATTTTATCTTTTACTTTTGAATTATTTTTATACAATTATCTCTCCCCATGAAAATTCTTTTCTGTGTTCATTGAACATTGAAGAGCAGTATCTTTCCTTTTGAAGTGTCTTAGCATTCCAGATGAAAATAGATCCATTAATTACTGTTTTTTCACCAAATTAATTTCATCTAACTGCTTCTGTATAAGTCTCTGTATTGTACCACTTGGATTTAATTGTAGGGAATAAACAAAAACAAAAAATTCAAGACATTTTATGCATAGGGAGACATGGCATCACCATCTACTATAATGGTTGCCTAAAACTCTCAGAATAAGATCATTTTTGCATTTTTATGTAAATAAACAAACATCTTCTTCAGCCTGAACTCTTCCCTACAAATAATTTTTCAGGCTGAACTTCATCAATAATTAGTGAATCTATTTGAGTGATCATTGAATCATAGAATAGCCCAGGTCAGAAGGGACCTTGAAAGACCATCTGCTCCAACATTCCATGGGAAAGGGAGCCCAGATGAGATTATGTGGCACCCTGTCCAATTACATATTGAAAATGTCCAATGATGGGGACTCCACTATGTCCCTGGGGAGATTGTTCCAGTGAATAATTGCTCTTACTGTAAAAAATTTCTTCATTATATTGAAATGAAACCTCTCCCACTGCAGCTTGGAGCCATTGCCACTTGTCTTCTCCATGTGGCTTCTCCTGAAGAAAGAGCCTCCATCTTCTTTGTAGCCACCCTTTAAGTACTGGAATACTGTGATGAGCCGCCCCCTGATCCTTCTCTTCTCCAGGGAGGAAAGACTTTATTCCTTGAGTCTTTCCTTATGGGGCAGGTTCTCCAGCTCTTTCATCATCTTTGTGGCCCTCCTTTGGACTATCTCCAGTCTATCCATGTCTTTCTTAAATTATGGGAACCACAGCTGGACACAGTACTCCAATGCTGAGTAGAGTAAGATGATTGCATCTCTATCTCTATATTTAGCAACCTGATCTAGTTGGGGATATCCCTGCTCCTTGCAGGGGGGTTGGACTAGATGACCTTTGAAGGTCCCTTCCAACTCTAACCATTCTATGATTCTATGATTCTATGATCCCTTTCAGTAGTGCCTGGGTGGATGCAGACCAGGATCTTATTTGTCTTTGTTGCTACAGTGGTGCCCTGCACAGTTTGTTCTCCACCGGGACCTCCAAGTCCCCTTCAACAAGGCTACTCCCCAGTGACACAGTTTCTAGGCCATGCTTGGCTTTTTGGCTATTTTATTCCAGGTGCAGGACTTTGCGCTTGTCCTTCTGACGTGTTCATCTCACCACCTGGTCTGGTGTCATCAGCAAACTTTGTGAGGCTGTTTTCAATCTCATCATCCAGATCATTTTGTGAAGACGTTGAACAGCATGGGTCCCAATATCAGTCCCTGGGGGATCGATATGTCCCGCTTGTGACAGGCTGATACTTTCCAAGAATTCAATTACCTGGGTAGGTTACAGAAAAGTTACCACAACTGAGCAAACCAGAAGCATATTCAGCTCCTTCATGGTGGTTGTTCCCATAAACACTCTGACTTCATGGACAGTGCAAGTTACCTTCTCTGACTTTGGCCCCAAGGCTTAGGGCAAAAACTAAATAGAGAAGATAAAAAATTTAGCAGTTGCTCGTTCAAGGGAGCACCAGCTGAGGACTTTGTGAAAAAGTGGTTTGTGATCGTGTAATTAATGACAGTAGCAAAATGCATATTCATGAGCTAGATAGATTCTGGTATTTCCTAATTTTTGAGCACTTGTCACTGTAATCTTAATATTTTAAACATTTCTTCTGTGTGTGTAGTGTGTCAGTCAGGGTGAGCAGCACGAGGCACAACTGACTCCCAAACCTGCTGCTTCTGAGAGGCCTCCCTGGCTTCTGGGCACCAAGCAACAGCCAAAAGTGCCTTTTTGTCTCTCCAACAGGGAAGTCAGTCCATGGGGACTGTCCTTCCAGATGAAAAGCAAAAGGAAAATGTTTGGGATTTTTTCCCATGATCCAATTTATAGAAAGGTTTGGGTGTCTTTCCACTTGCATGCAAGTTATCTTACAGATATAGGTGACATTAAGAATTCAGAAATTAGAGTTGAAAAGGACTATCTCGCGCATTTCCGATTTATTTTAATTAATAAACTGTATGGCTTTAAATAGCCAATAAAGGTCATCTCAGGTCTTAATCACCTCCACTGCCAGTATTGATGTTTGCGTATTGTCTCTGCAATACTTAGTTCAGTTGTAGTAAAGGCAGAGACAAAGTACTAGAAACAGAAAACATGCAAATAGAATTCCTGCATGTCCTTCTGAAACTGTCTGTGCACCCTGTAATTTCTAGGGCAAAGGTTTGATGTTTGATGCTTCAAGTGAAGTTTGAAACTGAAACAAACCCTGGCTCCTGTGGAGAAGAAAATGTGTCAAGGAAGTTTGTCCTTTTTAATCAGAGCACCTAAGAAAAGTGTTAGATCTAAAATATGTAGGTTTTGTCAGAACAGGCTTCTATAAAAACCCAAACCCGAGAAATATTTCTGTGGTTTTTTAATAAGGTTTACATTGGAAAATATGTTTTTAGAGAATTCTTTCTCAATGCTACCAACCTGGACAGAGCAGTAGATGAACCAAGAAGCCAAGATGGCTTAGGTTTGACTAAATAAAAATGTGATAGATTAATTTTTTAGCTGAAGAAAAATACAGAAACACAATATATACCAAAATAGTTATTTTTAAAGTATTCTTATAAAATATTTTGTTATTAAATAGTTTTGTTACATTTTACTTAGAAACAGGGCCTGCCCTAGGTTCTGTGATTGCTTGTTACAGCACTTTTGACATCTCCATCCCTCAGTAAGACTAGAGAGAAAAGGTTGAGGAAAAATTTTCAGTAATTCCTAGAGGTACGTCTCCAATCAGAGAACCCACCGTCAAGTTGCTGGTCTGTCATTGATTTGTTGTGTTGAAATAAACATTGTAAGGGCTTTTTCAGTGGATTAAATGTTTTTAAGCAAGGACTGTTTCAAGGCAGTATCTTGCAATATGTATTAGGGCTTTCCCATACACATGTGCTCGTGAGTGCACGTGCGTGTGTGCATATATACGTACATAAAGTCTTCTGGGAAGACGGCATCTCATTAATGGTCTAAAATCCTAGAGAGGTGAGCACATGCCAGTGTTAGAAATTTATCTAAAAGGTGAGAATTGACAGTATTGTACCAAACTCTGCAAAGAAAAGGATTTAGATCAGCGGCAGTAGCCATGGAAGTAAAGGTGAACCTTTCCATCAGATTCACTAAATGTCAGCTATGGCAGTGCCTAAGACAATGTTGTGCATTGATTGTATCATTAGTAAAAGTTTGGAACATATATGACATCATAGAGAAACATTAAAAAAAAAAAATTCTTACCAGTGTATGATTGGCGTAAGTTTTTGAGCTTCCTTAAACTCATGGCTGCTGAGAGTTAGTAATTTTGTCAGCAGTTTCACTATTTGATGCCTAAAGGTAGGCAATTACATTTTGCATTTGAGTTTCAAATATCCTCTGAAAAGCAAGTGATTTATTCAAGTGCTTCACTGTGAACTTAGCCCAATTTCTGTTGCTCATGCCGGAATATATTGGCTAGCATTCTTCAAAAGTTTGTCTCCAAATGAATGGGCATATGCAAACACGCATTTTGATCTGCTCGGTTTTTGTGTTCTTTCTTCCTTTAATAGGTGCTCAAACATCACATATAACCTTTTGTCCATTTCTTTCTCCACAGGGCTATATTTATAAATGGTTTCACCTTTAATATGGCCCTGCTTTCCTATTTTAGAGAACAGAAATGACTTATCAGCCTGGTAGCAGATCCTTATTTTGTCTGCCTCCCACAATCCATCAGGAGAGGGTTAAGAAAAGGACCGGTTATCTCATAGCAGTCAAATTCTTTGTACATCATTGAGTTTTACATTGAACATCTCTGTGTGCTGTCAGCTGCAGAGAAAGAAGATTACACTGTGTGTCTGCTACATGAATACCCTGTAAATACTGCTTCAGTGCAGAAGGCAGATTTCTAATCAGTTATAAAATAAACAGAAACTGCTAGTTATTTTAGCATTCAAATAGTCAAATTTGTTTGCTTTAAGACATAATAGAAATTAATTTGATATATTAACAGACAGCTAATAGCACAACAGCCCAAATATCCAAAGGAGTAAAACGAACCCCACAAATGAGAGAGCTTATGAAAATATTTAACAAGAGCAGTCCTACATACTGGGCTGCTCACCAACATCCACAGTGCAAACAACTCCTTTTGAATCTATAAATGATTGTGAATCACTGGTCCCCAAGTTGGTGGGGTATAAGGATAGCAGGGATGGGGAAACGAGAGATTGTTTGGGGTTTTATGTTTGGTTTTTTCCATGGCAGTTTTAAACACCATCTTTCCAGGTTCCACTGAATGCAGATGAAACAAAAGATTTTTCCTAATTTGATAGGAAACCACTATATAAGCGCAAAAGTGAAAATATAGTTTAGATTTGATATTTTTTAAGCATACATATGTTGCAGGTCAGCCGTTTTTGGAATGGCAATGGAGGGTGCAATCAGTAACCAGTCTTGAATATATCTTGTCACCTAAAGCATGTCTATATACAGGAATACATAAGGCTCTAGTACATTCTAGAGGAGAAAAAATCTGAATTAGAGCAGTGAAAGTTTCTTGTAGGATGCTTTTGTCTCTTTTGAGAAATGACAGGGATCTTTATGAAGTGATGCAACACTTGCAAAATCACAGCGAATGTGCAGATTGCTCATTCCGCTGCTAGTGGGGATCGTAATCGTGTAGCCTGCATGGGGCTTTGTTTTCACAGTTAGACACAGAAACAAATCCAAACTTCATAATTAGGGCATAACCCAAATCCCAGGCTTTTAAAAACCTCTATTTCACTCTGCTGCACATGATGTTTCCCCAAGGACTCAATACTGACCGATAGCTGAAATTTGAATGCTGGCCATGGGGGGCTTTTAAAATAATGGCGAGTGTAAAGTCCACAGTGCAATGAACAACCTTGCTACTACAGATTTACTGCTTCAGAGATTCCTACATTTAGAAGCCTCTTTCTTCTATCACTTGTAAATATTATTGTTTAAAAATTAGTGTAGACCGTTAATAAGATGCTATAAAGAGACAGTTTTAAACTTCACGGAGAAAATACCAGCTTCTAGATAAAATGATCGGGTTTTGCAAGTGATATGGTACAGCAGAGAGACAGCCATCATGACGCTCTTCTGTCATCTCAGTTTAATACAAAGAAAATTCTGCCCATCAGTAGCTATTCTTTGGCAGTTTTTTGTTATTTCTCCCATTTTCATTTCAATACGGAGGGAGTCTTCAAACTTTTTAGATATTTTGGTTGCCTCCATTTCTTATGCAACACTAGGAGCATTAAAATGATCTGCTTACAAATAGGAATGCCATCCTGCCTCGTGAATGTGATGCTCTGTTGGGGCACAAGGATTTTCGTTCACTTCCCAGCTCTGTTACTGGTCTGCTCATGACCACAGGTTTGCTGCACAGTGGCTGCATCCTTGGTGCAAACAATAGGTCTACGTCACTGTCTCTAAATGAAATGGGTGGCAAATGCATCTTAGTTATTGTAGTTTAATTTCTGATCCACATTCTTTAAAAAATACAAACTTGCAAATGCCAGGGAATCTGAAAAAAATGGTATTTTTCTTAGGTATCCAGTTTCTCCTACTGTTGCTGATTTGAATTCTACATGTATTTTTAAAACTGTACTTCAAATCTTAGGCATGGTATTTTACTCCAGCCTAGCTTATAAGGAAAAAAAAGGGCTTTGAACTCTTAACCAGGATATTTTAAGAAGGAAAGAGGGAAAAAATTCTTTTATTCTTGAAATCTAGCATCCTTTATTTTTTGTCTGAGCTTTGAATTACTGTTTTGGGGGTTTTTTATTTCTCTTTTAATGAAAGCATTGTGGGGAAAAAAAAAAAAAAGACAATCCTTTCTAGTATGTGACATAAAAGAAATAATAAGTGAAACTGAAAATAGCTGGAAGAAATAAAAACTCTTTTGGTCTTAGCTTTCTCTTGCTTCAGTTTTCCATCAGTGTACTCTCTAGCCTAGCCTGGGCAATGGCAGTCACATTAGAATTAGCTTTTCCTAAATGCATTTGTGAAAACACTTGGTTTTTCAACTAGTATAGAATTAAACTACACTATTTTGTCCTACACCTATTCATTTGTTTTCTTCTAGACCTATTTGTTACAGACTGAGGTCCTAGATTTGCTAATGAAACCTTCTCTCAGACACAGATACACACTGACAGGATCCAATAAAGGTCAGGGTGTTCATGTGAAAATAATCTACAATTTAGACACATTTACAATTATTTTTTCTTTTCAGGCTAATAAAACCCATACATTTTAAATAATATATAACTCTGATCATGCGACTGACTTTGCAATGTGTGCTGGCTCCAGGCTTGGAGTCAGTTGCAGGTCTGGAGCCTTGTTTCGTGTTTTCAGAACAGTAAGCAGCCCGTTTCCACAGTAGCATATAGGAACACTGGCTCCTCAGCTTTGGTCTGTTCAGCCACAGATAAGGAAGCGATTCCAACTTTAAACTATTAAGAACTTGAATTATTGCCAAAAGATGCGTTAAAAGTACAATAGCAAGTCTGAAAATCAAAATACATCATTCATTCCCTCTGGAATGGATTCCTGATGCTCAAAGGCTTCATTTCAATCCCAAAGTAAATATAAGCAACTTTGAATAGCTGTGTACCATCTTTTGAAGTTATTTTTATTTTTTAAAAATGAAAAATTTTCTTACTATACTGTATCCTCAAATCTTATTAATCAATAAAGCCTTAAAGTGGCAAGTCAGTCGCATCCTCCTGCTAGGGTAAATGATGGCTTAAAAACTTTCTAAAAATTGCTTCCTTTTTTCCTCTCTTCTCCATCATAACATTTGTTTTGTTACAGACTGCAAATATGCTTTTCTGACTGCACTTTGTCACCCACAGATTCCACTGCACAGTGGGTGGAGAGCTGGGGATTTGTGTTCTGTTTTCATGCAGAGCTGTGCATTAAAAAATGTGCTGCTGCTGTTGTATTGTGAGCGGAACATCTTACCAAAACAGATTAATGATAGTTTTTCCAATCTAAATAAACCTAAATAAACCTACTTGATTACTTTCTATTCAGAAAATAAGAATACAAAGAGAAAAGGGGGGGAAAAAAGGCAAAAAGCTTAAAGCTATGATGATTCCTATGCACTTATATTTGGTTGTGATTCCATTTATAATAACCTAAAGTCTAGTCCTTTAATGAGGAGACAAGAGGCATCAATGGTGCCCCTTGTTATTAGTTCAACTTTTCATTATGAGTAATTCTGACCTGTATAATGAAATCAGATTACGTGTGAAAAATGAAGCAATGCTGTACTGAAATGCAGTGTGAAGGTCAAATGTGGATTTTGTAGCTGTGGTATAGTTAGAGACAACTCATTTTTTAACAGACCAGGCGAAATATTTCTGATTCTGAAATACAATTCAAGAGGGAGAAAAAAGGAACAAGAGAAGAGAGGTGTGGCTTGAATATCCAGAAAAAAAAAAAGAATAAGGAACTGGAAAATATAATTTCCTAAGACAACTTCTGACACAGAGCTTGATTCCAGTCACTAACTTTCCTTCTTTTGTTTTGTTTTGTGTACACAGGGAATTACGATACTCATGAAGGGTCTGGGTCAGGACCCCACTGTTGTGAATGAAAACATATCCTCTGCCTGTAGTAGCAGCTCCCCATTCAGTGCTTCCAGAGATTCATGCTTATTTATAAGCAGCTTGCTCCAGGATTAATTTTTATTATTTGGAGGTGAAAAATGTCATACTGATGCTCAGAAAGTGAAATTGTATGACTACACTGGCTTTGCATTTAAATGTTTAAATTCTGTGTGGTGCACGTTAAGTGACATGTAGACATTCTAAGAATGATTATGACAGTAATTAAATATCATCAATGTGATTGGTATGGATTTAATGTATTTAAAATATAGTTTTGTGAGATTCCTTTTTCTTTCGTTCCCAAAATTTGAATTTTGCAAAAGTGCAAGAAACATTGAAAAACCTCTGATTTTAATATTGCTGAACATAGTTGAAAATTACAAAGCTGATAAAGGACAAAACCTATTTCTAAATAATTATTTCAGTATTGAAATGTTTAAAATATGCAAGTATTACCACAAATTATGTAGCTTGCTGTAGCAAATACTCAACCTCTATGAAATGGATGCTTCTATTAAAAAAAAAAAAAAAAAAAAACAAAAACCAGTCTAAATGCAGTCACAATAAAGACGGTGGATCTATTTTAATTTAGAGGGGGGAAAAAAATGATGTAGTTCAGAAATAATTCCAAAAGGACGGAACAAGCAAAATACAAACTGAAAGCCTTGGGTCTGGGAACCTGCAGCCTACAGACCGTGAGGAACAAGGTTTCAGATACAAATCTGTGTCCTAGACTGTCCTTTGTTCGTAAACCCTAGGAAAGGTCAATTCCCATTTTGATCTTTGAAAGAGAAAAATAAGCCATATCCCTCTGCCTGCTCAGGCTTTGCTTCGATTCATCCTCTCTGACCATAGCTGTTTTCACTTTGGAAAGGTATATAGGGCTGCCACTTTTCTTCCAAGTGCTACCCATTCCAGGCACATGCTGGGGTATCCCAGTCTCAGTGGAAGAATACAGCCTCCATGTACATCCCACAAAAGGCTGACATTTCATCTAAGTCAGAAGAATATGACTCTTACAAGGGGATGTAAATTCTGGTAAGGCATCAATGACTGGATTATTTTATTTTTGCTAGTATTGATGTCTCAATTTATTTCGTATTTTTCAACAGACTATTTTAAATGCTTACCTTGTGCTCTAACAAACTCATCTTTTTCTATTCATTAGTGGTTTATTACCTTTTGCAGAAGCAGATATGAGAAAACAAGATGATTTCACATTTAGTGTCGTGTGTTGTTAAACCAATGCTGACTTTCAGTGAGGAATCAGCATTTGTCTCTCTAGCTTGCATATTATTTTAAGTTTGTGAGGGATTCTGAGATCTTGTGGATGACAGAAAATATATAAAAGTGAGTTTTATTATGTAGATAAGCAGAATAGATCCTGAAAATGCTTTCACACAATCCCACACCATTTCATGTGTTAATATGAAGAACTTGTAAATTGTCAGCACTAACAAAATAATTTGCTGAGCTGCCTCTTTAGGACAGCTATGTATTACTGAGATACTCATTTTTGCTCTATAAATACAAGTCTATGTAAAGGAACATCTATGTCACTAGATATCACTGCAGAAGTGACATTCCTCTATTGAAATTCTCAGTTTAAAAAGATGTTCCAGTTTTTAATCTGAAATAAGATCCAAATAAACAAAAATGCAATAGAGAAATGACTACTACTCTTGATCATCTTTCAGTCCCCAAAGTAAATAAAAATACAGTTTACTAGGATAAGATTAATATCATGCATTTAAGGGTACTGGGAGCTACCAATTTTTTTAATTAAAGTCTGAGGAGTCTCACGTAAAGCTTCAGGAAACAGTGGGAGAAGAGGAGCATAGGCCACTCCATTTCAGGCAGCTTACACTCCTCCATGGGGGAGCATTGGTATCCAGCAAAGACTTTGTTTATGCAAAAGCTTGCCTTTCCTTGACCTTTCAGTTTGGTCTGAAATGGAAGACTTTTTATCAGAATGTCTGATTAATTGTATATCACAATGTCTGATCCAGCTGTTGACTTCATTTATCTATGACTTATTCAAGTTTATCCAAAAATGAATAACCACTTATTGGCAACTAATCCTTTGTTGTATTAGCTCAAAATGAAACACTGTCAAAGAAAGAATCTGAAGTTTGTCTCACTCTGGCAAAGTTACAATTAGCTAGTTTATTTGTTTGCAGGCTATACGTGTTGTGTTGTATGCTTCTCAAGAAAGAGACGAATTGCAAGCCAGAAGGCTTCCTTTTGGCTCAAGTCTCTCCAAGGAAGAGGGCTATTTCCCTTTCCTCTGGCAGAACTGAGGACACTAAACGTCAGAAAGCCTTTGGGTGAAGCATGCAGGAGTCCAGGACTGCAAATAGGAGCCTACACTGCAAGGACAGAGGAGGAAAGATGCTGGGGAAGAGCAGGAGGCCACAGGCGCGGACAACGTATAGAGACTTTCCCATGTGTCCAGAGATGAGTATCGGGGTTGGTTTGACCCATGTAAGGCACTGAAAGTCGCCCTTTCCAAAAATCGTAGTTTCACCACTGCTGAGTTTTCACTACATAATGAGGAGTTACTGCGTTCAGGTTTAGTATTTTGTAGCGTCGTAGAAATTAGTCTTGAAAAATGAGGACCTTTTGGTATCTCTGCTTGTCTCAATGAAAAGGTGCTCCCTTTCCTCAGAAGGCTCTAGTTGCTCAGGTGTCCCATCACATTTACCTTCAGGGTGAAGTTGTAAGTCAAAGCTACCTAGCTCAGAGGTGCAAAAGTCTTCCTTTTGCAGTGGAAGGGGCAAGCTAGCTCTGGGCAGCCTCATTGACATATTGTCTTGTTGACCTTATTTCTGGTTCCACATCCAGGTTGGGCTGGTTATGTGAATGGCTACATGAGAGAGGCTCCAGCCTGGAAGGGCACAGAGATGTCACAGGGCTTTGTCGTCCTGGAGTCTAGTTTAGGAACAGCAGATACAGCAAGTTAGAGGTTGTCTTTGAGAACCAGGTGGTCCACTGGAGCTGGCTCTGAACTTTACATTACACTAGGCTTTCTCAAGTGTGATGGAATGTGTGCATATTAGTACTGGGATTATTTCTTTTACAAGAACAGACTGAGAACCCCATGAAGACAGGTCCTGTTTGTCCAGAAGGTAGCCTATATTTCTCCATTTTATTGATTCATACTCAACAGTGCAAGACCTACAATTACCGAGTCTTGGCAGCACTGGAAAGGCTGACCCGTTTCTATGGTCATTTCCATAGCATTGGCTATCCTAATTGGAAAGGTTTATATGGTCCACATAATCCTGCAATTTTGAGATTACTTAACTTCAGGACCATAGCTCTATGAAAGCTTCTGGACTGAAAATCGCTAATCTTGCATGACATGCTAGAGTATAATAGTTCTTTGCAAAGTCTTAATCCAGTGCTTCTTGTATGATCATCATAGCAGAGAAGTGTTGGGGGAGGGAGAGGGCTCTAGAGTGAAGGCTTGGTTTTACTGAATGCAGAATCCTTATCTCTCAGAATTAATCTATTTTCCAAAGTCGGAAACCAGCAAAATGTTTCTCCAAGTTTTTTATCAGGCATCAGTTGGTGTTTAAATGATTATAAGTGTGTTATGAAAATTGATCTGTGCTTGACTTGCTTTATAGTTGGAACTAAATCACTATTGATTTTATATTTTTGTATTAAATTATGTATCACAGCTTTGAAGTGCCAAATGCATGAATAAATAGAACCCATTTTAAAGCAGGTTGTTACACGTATTCTCCCAGAAGGTGGCAGCTGGAGAGCTCGTACTACTATGTAGTACACTCAGACTACTACAGTGTGAACACTTTGTGTAGGGGAAATAAGATTATGATAGAGCAGAATACCATACCATTCACATCATTAGACTTGAACTGGGAGTTACATTGGAATGTTGTCCTGGACACTTTCAATGGTATGAACATCTTTTTCCACAGAAAACAAAAAAAAAAAAAAAATCAACATTTTAAAAATATCTATCTATTTTTATTTAATTGTATACATATATATATGCACACATATAAAATAAATATATATGAAGGAAGCAAAAATTGTCTGCAGAGGGAAGAGATGGGAAGCCAAGGCAAAGTAGAGTAGGGGTAGGTGTAGGTGGATGAAATCCAAAGAGGACATCAGTGTGGCTGTTAGGTCTGCGTTGAGAGGCTCCAGTGCAGGGTCATAGAACTTGTGTCAAAATGCAGAAAAACACTTGGTGGTCCAAAGTGATCAGAACAAACTGGGAAATAAACATGGGGAGAGCAGGCATCTGTGATGGCGGTAGATGCAAATTCTTGCAGAATTTTTAGAATTAGACAGGTTTTTTAGGCTGGTTCTTGAAACTAAAGGAAAGTTGGTTTAAAGTGATGACACGCTATGTGTGAGAAGGTGGGCAGCAGCTCCCAAAAACTGAAAAGCTGGGGCTCACTGAGGTCAGAAAGAAGAATTTTACAGCTGTTGAGACTGCAGGCAGCTTGCTGATTATATAGTGGAGTAGTCTGGCTTTTCTTTCTCCTGTGCGTATTTTGAGTCAGACGTTAAAACCTTGCAGCTGTATAGGGATGCTTGTTCTTTCCTGGAGTAACACCTGATCACATTTTCTTAAGAATGCCTTTTAAAAAATTGAAAATGCAGTATTTCATTGTGGAGAGAAAAATTCTTGAAACAGAATAAAGAGTTTTTTAAAACTAAAAATAAAAACGAGTAAGCTATATATCTAGCAATTTAGGTTAAACTTTTTATGTGTTAGATCAGTTTCTTGAACAGTTAAAACTGTGAACACTTGAAAGAGTACCTGTTTCAGAAATAATTATGAAAGGTCCAGGAGAACAGTCTGTGCTTTTCTTCAAAATGAGAAAAACACATTTCAACAACCATTTCCAGCCCCTTAATGCATGTGTTAGCTGGAGATAGGGAATACCAAGTTGTGACAGAAATTTTGTAGTAATTAGAAATGTCATGCATTTTTGTGGACTGAAAATAAAAAAATAACCTTGCTTGTGATGAGCAGTTTTGGTGTTGCTGGAATATTAGAATGAATTTTGAGAACATTTTTAATAAACAAAGCTTTATTAAAAGATCTGCTAAATCAGCAGCAATACTTTCAAATTCTAGTTTCATTTGTGCTCCCTCTTTATTAAGAACAATTATAATTAACAGTTTCTGTTGGAGACTCTCAATTTTAGCTTTAAGCCTTCACAGGAATCTCCAGAAGAGCACAACTGTTCTCTGTTCTATGAAATTTAATTGGCTTTAACACGGTTCCTGCTAATAAAATACAAAAGTAATATATCAGTAGGTGTCCTCCCTTGTTTCTTTCTCCTATCACAGCAATCCCACATCAGACTGCCAGTGCAATTTGATTCGCAAGTAAATTGGGAACAGTTTCTTAAAGCGTGATCTGTGAGGCACGCCGCTGCTACGGAAAGAAGCTTTGATTAGTGCGTAGTTGACATCCTTTCCTGGGAAACCTCATGTTACAGGGAGCATTTTGCAGTACTTCAGGTGGAGAAATTAAAAGGCTATTGATCTCTTGTTCGTTAACAATCTTATTATGCTTTTGCTAGACTGGCTGCGTAACGCCCTGTCAAAATTCACACTGCTGCCTGTCATACATCTGCATACTTTCCAGCATCAGCCTGTAGGGTAATATGACATTTTTTACTTTCTGTCTCAAACTGATGTGCAAACTTGTCCTATGATATTTACACTCATACAGAAGCAGTTGCATCTCAGCACTTAGTGAGAGACTCCCTAGACACACTTGAGTTGTACAAATGTTAAGGCCCTGCACTTACAATAAATATTCTAACACTCATACAGTATTAATAATACAAATTCATAATATTTAGAATACATCCCAGGGGAGAGGAAGGGAGATTCGCTTGACTGTATTACACATCATTTCAAAAAGATTTGGAAACAGCTGCTTTCTTTCCTAGCTCGTGGCAGCTGATGGATGCTGCTGCCATTGGAGACTGTGCTGTCTGACATCAGGTAATATATGTGCTGCCAAGGAGGTACGGCATCCCTCAGGATACAGGGCGCCTCGTGATACGGTCGTTCAGTGTGATCCAACGCAAGTGTAAGTCATTAGCCCTGTAAGAATAGCAGTTGTAGGAAAGCCAGTACACCCATTGCTGAATCTGATGATAATTCCACTTCTAAAGGTTCGCTGGAAGAAAACGGTTAGTGAGCCACACCAGTTGGAAAATACGATGTCATTCTTATTTCCCCATGGAAGACAAATTGCACTTTGATCAATGACAAATCAGAAACATCAGTCACTTTTGAGAGCAAAATCTTTGTGACCAGATGCCATATTTTTATTCTGCGTTCTATTAGATGAACCCAAACCTCAGCTTTGCTGCCTTTATATTTTAAAAATAGTAAAGATACAGTAACGAGTGAAATATCCCATCAAGCCATTAGGATTAGGATTTATGGAAAAGATCCTAAATGAAGTCAGGACTTCAATTTTTTGAAAATCCTTTCTTAAGTATACATGAGGTTTCAGCTTCTAGAGGATGACATGATCATAAGTGTTCAGAGCATCTGCTAGGTGATCCAGGAGAAGACAGTGGTCTGTATAAGCACAAGTACAGAACAAATTCACGTGTTTTACCATTTCATAATACTTGCCCCTTTCAGTTTTTAGGAAGGGATTGCAGTCAGGATAGCAATATTCATTATGGCTTTCTCTAACTTTTGACTGAACAATCTAGTTGGAATTGCTTTACCAGGTTCAAAAACTATTTTAAAATAAAACTTGTTCTCCTATGCTATCTACACTCCAATGGACACACACGAGTTCTTCTTGGGTCAAGCCATATCTCAGTGACGTCTTATTATGTCCACCTGCAGGCAGTTTTAGACCTTTTAGCTTTTCTATGTTGAGCACCTCATGTTCCTCCTAATCCCTTCATTATGCATTACTGTGTGCTTTCTAACAAGGAAGAGTTGACGTTGCATTATTTTTAGCTAAACTAACAGAGTCCAGGTTAGGGGATTTTTTCATAATGGTTAGGATGCAGTAGCTGAGTGACTTTGTCAAAGAGGTATTTTAAAAACCACCAAAATGCAGTCTATGATACTTAATTACATTAAAAAAAAAATTCTAAACTATTGGAAACCCAGAAAAAGTAGCTGTAACTCCTGACAGATCAATGAAATTGTAACCTACTTAATATATCTTTGTGTATAAGCATCATAGGTAAGAACTAAACCAATGCCTTTATCTTCTGACTATGCTCACGTAAGTTCCTCACATGAGTTGTATCACAGAGTTGCAATGGCTCAGTCTTCTCTATTAAGATTGTAGCTGCATTTTGGTAGGCCTTTAACATATATAAAATATATGTTTTTGTACAACTGGATTACATGTAACCATTTGTCAGTAACCAGCAGCTAACCATGAAGCAGAGTAGATCAATTCAGCTGTTGCTATTGAGGGGAGCCGGATTTCTTTGGGAGCCGCAGTATGCAGTGATCTTTGCAAAATGTCAATGAACTTGCACCTACCAACTACATTGATTAAAGTTGAGCAGAGGGGTCAAATTTGTTTGAATTTGGTTCCAAGGTTCTGCAAAGTTCTGTTTGCCTACCCTCCTAAAGGGTATAAACATGTATAAATATTTATAAAGTGTATATAAATCTTTTAAAAAGAGGATAAAGCATATATCTTTTTTCCATTTTGTTGTGAAGGGACAAGGGGCTGATTCACTCATCCAGTTAGTTTTTCAGAGACATTTTGGACAGGGAGAAGGAAAGGGAGAAAATAGTTTCCCCTGGTGAAGAGGAGGATGCTGATGCTTCTTTTGCTGTTTTTACTACTTTGCAGAGTGGGAATCACTTACTTTGCTGGAAATAATCAAGACACGAAGATAATATTCCTCCTGCAAAATGCATTTATAAGCCCCATTTCTGCTGTGTTTGAGGGATAGATTTCAGAGAAAAGGTCTGAGCATTCTTTTTATCCAGACCATCATGACACAGTGCTCCACCACTGTGGAGACTGGGACCCTCCCTTGCACATCCACTGCCCAAAGCCCAGGAGCAGGAGCACAGCAGATGCTCGTCCTGCAAGCAGCAACTTGGCTCTTCTTTTCCATGCTACCAGGGGATGAGAGGATAAACATGGTGAAATCATTAAAAAAAAATAGTAATTTTTTTTCAAACGAAACAAATGTAGAAAGGTGATATTATCTGTAGCACGCGTGTGTGTATGCGTGCCATCACAGGTCACCAAAAATATTACTTAATCAGATAGTTGAAAAGGGAAAACCTGTACCTGGCTTTCATCATCGTGATTGTCCTGGAAATGCCTTTATATATCCTCAGATTTATCACTGGGAAAGTCCCCTTGCTGTCATTTTGTGCTAGTCTCAGGGCTCAGTCCTTAATGCAGCCCTATAAAAACACAAACCTGTAATACATGCCTGATTTCAGCTGTAAAAGGCTTTTGTTCCTACAGCGACCTCCCTTTGCTGAAAATCTGCTCTGCGTGAGGTTTCTCAGTGTGTAATTACTTGAGGATCTATAGGTAAGACTTTTCAGTACTTAAATAACTAGTATATGAAAACTCCATGGTGAGGCCTTTCATAAATCAGAGGAGGCTTTGGTGCAATTGATTTGATGATGCAGTTCACTCTAGGGGCTGTGGACGGTGGAGTCTAATGAAGAATATTGAAAAGGTTACAGAACTTTCTCTTGCTTTATGTGCTTTTTGTCTCGAGGCTGATGCCTGAATGGTAGAAGCAGTCAAGTTATTAAACCACATATCTTTCAGTTCTATTTAAAATACAAATCTCTTTGATTTTGTCTCGAAACACGTTTGTCCACATTTTTTTCTTTTGGCAATGCAAAAATTGTTATTTCTGGCTAACCATTACCAATTTTTGTTTCTCAGACTAACCAGTGTTTTTTCTCATGCACTTACTGGAAAAAAAATGCAAAAACCCAATTTGGACCTGCAGTGTTCATGAAAGAACGTACTGATTGGAAATACTTTGGCTGCTCTTACTTATTTCTGACGTTTTCCTTCCATCTTCCCTCCCTTGCAAGGAGTTATCATGGCTTGCCTGAGTTCTGCATGGCATTGTAAGGGCAACAGTTAAGCCTTGTCAAGGGTGCATTGCAGCAAAATGGCTAACGGTAAACAATTTTCAATATGGCATTTTAGCATTGAATTTCCTGAAGGCCTCTCTTATTTCTCTGTTAAGAAAGAGGAAGCACAGTGTTATTCAGGATCAGGCCAGTGTTTCCACAAGATACCAGCAAAGCCCCTCTGTGGAGGACAGGGCATGTAATGCAGCAAGGCTGCAAGCAGCAAAGCTTTCCTCTTTTTTTTTCTGGGTGTAAGTCTTTATGGAATTATATATTTGGAATTAAGTAAAATATATAGGAAAGTTAACCCAGATTTCATAATTTAGTCAAAAAGACTCATATTTATTTCAATCTTTCCTTTGTTGTTTTTGAGGGAGGATTTTTTCAAGACAGCAGAAAAGACTAACTCTGTCTTATTCTGATTTGGTTGAAGAAATCTTCAGATAGCAGTGTTAAGCTCATGGCACAAAGGCAAATACCACTGCACTCATACTGCTTTTATATAGCAATCACGTTGTACCAGAAATAATAATCTCTTGGTAAGCTAATTTCAAAATGATGATAATGACATTGATCTCCTTTCTAAAGTGCTTTGAGATTTACTGATGAATGTCTCGATGCAAGAAATAGATACAAATTATCATCAAAAGCATTCATGTACAGAAGTTCCAAAGAAAATTATCAGAAAATTTAGGTTCCAAACTTCAGTACTGCTATGGAAATTCTCTGTTCTGCCATTGCCATCAGTAAGGAGTGAAAATGAAGACGGAAATGTGCAGGGCCCACAATAACCCTATGTGTGAGCCCCCCCTGCTGCCTGTGACTGCCATTGCCTAGCAAGCCTCTTCCCAGGATCACTGCAGAGCTTACTTGCAGGGTTCAAAGAGAAGCAAAGAAGTTGTGGGAGATGTAGGGGTTGGGATGAGCATTGAATTTGCTCAAGAGGGATGTCAAGCTGGGAAGGGATAATTTATGTTTTCACCCAAGACTCCAAAATATGTTTCTAAGAGAGGAAACATTCAACAAACTTTATTAAAGCCAATAATATTGTTTGCTTTCAAAGTTGTCACTATTATTTTAAAAATATCAGCAAATATAAAACCGTATTCAAAATATATAGAGCCCTTTGCAATTATGCAACTTCAACAGAACATTTGAATTTCTGTCTTTAAAAATAATCTCTTCTCTGCTAAGATTTTAGATGCTACATTCCTAATAGCAAAGATTTTGTAATGACAGTGCGGGTGTAGGGATTTATACTCTTCAGCCTTGCGGCTTCTTTGCTCATTTTCACCTGCTCAGCAGGAGAGGAGAGTGGGAGTGAGTGCTACATGAAGAACTGTAGCACATTATACCTTTTGTGCAGAAGTATCGATATCCAGGTAAGGCAGTGAAGGATCGAGTCCCCTGGGAGGTATCCAGGAAAACAAACATACACCAAAAGTTGTGCTCCTTCAGTTGAAGTGAGAGGTCGGTTGCTCATGAAAATTATCTTTCAGACTAGGTATAAAATTTAACGTCTGTGGCTAGAAATGAGACCTTGACATATTTTGCAGTTCTTGGATGTGCTATTTTGTAACTGATGCCAATATGAGCCACAGTACAAGCATAAATACTCTATTTTTGTAATTCTGCAGAATTGCTGTTTGTATTTTTACTTTCTTGGTTTAATTCTTAATATATGCTGAAGAAAAAGTAATTTCCCATTTTGATCAAGACATGAAGGAATCCCATATATAAGTACATCTGTATGTCTGTCTGTCTACTCTGATGTCAAACATTTGTCCTTTGATTTGGTGTGAATGAACTACTGTAGAAGAGCTACCAATGGATAGACATAGACAGGCAAAGAAATGAACACTCACTTTATTTGAGCCAATGAAGGAAGGAAAATACAGAGCTATGTTGCCCACTACTGCAACTAATGAGCTGGAGTGTTAGCAATGTAGAGATAGTGATGGCAGATTTGGGGTAGGAAGATGAAACTGGGAAGAGCATAGGAGCTGAAGCAAACAACATTGCTACATGCCAGCAGACTGAAAGCGCTGTCTTTCCTGGCAACCGAGTCCTGAACTGCCATGTTGTTCACTGAAAGCTAGAGAGCTTACCTGGAGTTTAGACACTTTGGGATGGACTGAGCAAACTGCGGGAGAGCAAGGTAAAGGCTTGTTCAGTGATCAGCTTTAAAATAAAAAAGATAGGTCACATAAGGTTACATTCTCAGAGGAACTACGTAGACATTCAAGGCAAAACATATGCTATTAAACTGTGAAAGTGATGACATTGTACCTACCTGAGACAACCCTGGAAATGTTGTTTTAAAGTAGACGTCACGTTTTCTTCCGAAGGATTGTGTAGGTTTGCTCTAAATTGTTAAATAGTTGCTCCATGTCAGTTTGAAAGCTGCTGAACTTCAACAGTGTATGAATGTGTGGAATGCTTACCTAGCGTTCAAAATGAAAAGGATATTATGGGTTTTATCTTAAAGTCAATGGTAATATTTGTCAAGACTTTTGTGGGCTTTGGCTTAGACTAAGTTGTTGTTTGTAAGCAGTCAAAATATGGAAATGAGTGCCATTGCTTGGCAAAGTTCAGCACTCCTGTGTGACTTGGGAACCCCTTCATGTCTTAACTAACATAGGTGCCAAAAATGAGGTCAGGGTTCTGTAATCTACTTCAGATGTTAGCTGAAAGCCCTCTGATTTTTATGCTGTGAAACTTGTGGCAATAAAATGTCAAACTGTCTTACATAAAACTTTCAGCACGTTGGGAATCCATCACAGCTGCTTAAGAAAACTCTTTGAAGGCCACTGTTGACCTTGGATTTATAACTGTCATGGTTTTGACATTCCCTTTCTTACTTAAGCTGTATATTCACTTTGCACTGTCTTCATCACAAATACAAGCTGAGATTGATGAGACCTATCCATTAATTCCAGCTTTTTTTCTTGACATGTCTTACACATCTCCTGTCCCATCTCCAGCCTGTGCTTTTCATATTAAGTAAGAGTCTGAACTTGAGTAAAAGCATTTGACTTGCAGAAGTGCAAGGGGAACTTGGTCTTTCTCAATAATATAGTTTAACCTCTTGATTTTTAGATGTGTTTCCTTTCAGGGATGCAAAGTGGTGATATTTCTATTTACTTGCTGAAAGTCATTGGAACTTGTCCCCATTGAAGGGCTGGGCTCAGAGTCCTCATCGCCTTGCCAGATTAAGTCTTCACTAATCTGTGACTTGATTCCCATCCTGGTTTGCACCTAGATAATGGTATTGAATTCAGCACTGTTATTCCTCTTCTTAACTTGTCTCAGGCATGTATCCTGAAGCCTCAGTAATTAGGTAAGGGAACTGAGCTGAAACAAGAGTCCTTTTTCTGTTGTACCTGCTGCAGGATGCACTGTAGTGCGTGACCATAAGGAAAACCTGGTTACTCCTAAATCTAGAAACAACACAAATAAAGGGTACGATGCAAAGACCATAAAAAAATATAGCCGTGAAAAAGGCAAAGTATCTTCTTTATTTTAACCAAATCTTGAAATAAAAAACATCATTTACTGACACCCTTATCTTAATCACACTGCAGAATCTGAAGGACACTCCTGGGATAGGTTTAGTAAAGGATTACGGGTACAGTTGCTCTAGTACAGTGAATCATCCATTTTTGCTTTCTGACCTGTCAATAAATACTTTTTTTGTAAAAGCTGATGGGAAACAACCACTGTGCTGTTACTGAGCAAGACGTGCTAATAGTGGCACAACCTGCTAGGGTGCTGGGCAAATAAAATACTGGGTTTAGGAACGCGTTCTTCACCTTTCTCTTAGGTGAAATAAAGAAATCCTGGCTGATCAGAGCACAAAGAATGTGAGGGTAGAGAAATTGCTTTTATGTCACCTCAGTTCACCTGTTTGGTATTTTTCTGCAAAGAGTTAAACAAAGCCTTTAGAGGAGGGAAAGGGGAAATGGAACAAGGGAAATCAAGCACAGCCCGTAAGGGATCACTGGTGATAACAAGAGGGTTGCTATTAATTGGGGAAGCCCTTTAGCCTGGTTCTATCTAGCCTGGCAAATTGTTATCTTCCAATCTGAACCTATAATTGCGTAAACACTAAACCTCATCAATGTCTGGGTAATGGTGTGAGGCTGGGGACTTACAGAGCTGCCAGAAGTGGCCAGTCCTTAGTGAAAGAGACCCTGAGAGCGTGCTGCAGTTTTGCATCTTGCAGATAGAAACCTATATGGAGAGTTGCGTAAGGAGAAGCATACATTTACACTCTTATTATATTTATCCTCTTGACATGCTGTACATGGCTGGTGAGTAAATACTGCTCTGTTCTCTTAAATGTGTGGGTTTATTGTTTTGGTTTTTTTTTTTACTTAACAAGGGTTTTTTAAAAATGCTAGATAGAGTGGTGATCCTTGCTAAGATAACGTGGAGAGCTGGTAGCTGCTATTCGGACACCTAATCTGACCACTGGCTGTGGAAACCAGAGGGAAATGAGGACAAACAAAAGGAGAGCTAACATGATATTAGGACAGTTTAGGTGTGGGGTTTTTCCTAGGCATATTCCTATGGACACTTAGGCTGTATTTGATTTTACAAAATCTCACAAGAACTTTTAAGATTTTTAGAGGAAAAATTGATCTTGTCCTCCCTTTGCCTCAGTTGCTTTGTAAATAAAACAAAACAAAAGACGTTTTACTCAGCAAAGGAGTGACTTTATAGGTGCAACAATTTTGTTTCTTAAAGTACATTTTCCAGAGGTTTTGGACAACCTTAGGTCGTTTAAAAGGAAGGAAAGAAGATGGGTGATGCAGTAAAGGGAGAATTAAGAGAGAAGTGTATATCCATTAAGCACATAATACCATAGCACCGATCCTGCCACTGGATATTTGTGCAGGACCCAGGGTTTGCGCCTGTTCAGAACCACAGAATAACAGTCAAAAAGTATTATATTTTGGTTTGTTTGTAGGCTGCACCTGAGATTTATTTTTTTTTCCCTTCCTCTAATTTGGACTCTTTATCTCAGGGCTACTGGCTTTGGTGAACCAGCCAAGCTCTGCCTGAGCTGAATGCTGGGTGTTGCATGTGTGCAGAAGCACGCAGCAAAAGCTTCGTTATTGTCTATATTATCTCTGTGCACTGGGCTGTGATTTTTCATTTCATAGCTCTGTCACAAATTGGTGTGCTTGAACTGGTGACACAAAGGAAAGGATTTGAACACATATTGGCATGGGTTTCATTAGCCACTGCACTGCCCTGGTCTGAGCTGCTTTTACAGATAAATCCTGTATTCTTACCCCAGAAGTAAGCAACAGAATAATTCTTCAGGGGTGTGTTTTGTGTAATCTCCATATGGGAACAGTCACATCTTATTTCATTTTACAACAGGCGCTTTGTTCTGCTAAATGCTTTCCTTTCCAGGGAGATGTAAAGGGGGAAAATAGCTTTTCTTTGGTTTTTAACCTGTGCTACATGTCTATGTCAAGTTACAGAATCACTAAATAGATTCGCAACCTGCAAACCCTGCTTTGGTTTAGCTGCAACTTCGCTGGCCATTGTTTTGATGCCCTTCAGCTTCCATAATTTCAGCGAAAGAGAAGGGGTCGTCATACCTTGTGGGATTTTTGGTGATGGGCCAAGTGAAAGGTCAATATCATGAAAGGACATTTTCCAGCATGGGGCAGGTCAGGGAAGCTGAACATCCTGCTAGAAGCAGAACGTAGAAAAGGCATCATGAAATTGAGTTGCCTGCCCAGAATCTGAAGTACTTTTGATGCTCATCACATCTCATCCCTCAGCTATTTTTATTCTCTCTGGTTGTATTTTTATTTTTTTTTTAGCACAAAGGCCATATTTACTGTGTTTGTGCCGATATTAACACACTTCCAGAGACACAACAAACTGGGAGCTCTGAGGCTGCGTTTCTGTGGACATTGCTCTTGGCATCAAAGTCAGCATGAGCCGTTCTCTTCTCCTCTTCAATTCCATCTGTTTATTCCATTTATCTCCAACTGTTCACTCCAGGAGTGGCTCCTCAGTTGCGCCATAGCCACTTTTTGCAGGACTGCAGTTGAACTGATTGACCTCAGCTGAATTAAAAATATGCTCGGTCCTTTTTTTTTAATACTCTAACAGCATTAGTTGTCAGTTGAGTTTCTGAATCGAGTTCACTACAAGGCTACAGAGAAGGACCAGCAGGACTGAGGGACGAAGGCAGGGAGAAAGAACCACATGGGCCTGTTTTACCTCCCAGAAATATGTCCTGAAACTGTGACCTGAAGCACAATCAAGTGTCAGAACCAAGAGAGTCATTACAAGCCTTGTGCCCAAGGCCTTCGCTTCCCTTATCGGGATGATTAGAGATAAATATGGGACCAAACTGTGCTTTCTGATGCTCTCTTAACACCTCAGAACTGCACAGAAGGTGAATGGGTATTTAAGGATGGAGTTTGTCTTATTGTTAGGTTCGACTTTTAAACTGCCTTCTACCCTTCTGTGCAATATATTCTAATTCCTCTTTATTTATATCCAGTACTTTGTGAGGTTGCCTTTATCATCTGATTGTTATCCCTTTCCCAGCCATGCAGGAACAAATCTTGGCTTTCTTTGCTGGCTCACCTTTTAACTTCTCTTGTTCCTGTGCTGTTTGTCTTTTTCACACTGAATGCTGATGAGGTACTATTTGGTCTGTCTTCAGCAGTCATTTTCTGGGTAATTTCTTTAAGCGGCAAACACTAATTCCTCCCACTCTTTAAAGTGCCATATGGGATCAGATTACCAGATTAAACATGAATCCATTTTTGGATGGCATTTCTGTCCCATGCTAATTCTGTTAAAATTGTTGACTATCTGGCCGAAAATACTGCCTTCTACAGACTGACATGCAGCTATTTTCAGGCCAGAACAAGGAGGGCAAAGGGCCATTTTCCGATGTTGTTTCTAACAACTTCATCTCAAAGTTTGCACTTAAGCGAACATATTGCCAACTGGATTCCAATTGTTCATGTTAACAGGCGCTGCTACAAATGCAAAAATATGTTTTTAGCAGTTATCCTCCTAAGAAGCATTTCCAGTCCCTGCTGACACGTGCGATAATTTTGAAAGATCTTGTGGGGAGCCTCAGCAAGAGAATATGGCCCTGGAGATGATTATCATCATTCAGACAGTAAAGTTGCACAAATTTTAGGAGCGGGTGATAGTTCACAGGCTGATATTTGATAGCCTTAACAGAGCTAGATGTTTGTTAAAAGAACTGGTGTGAGAAACGGGTTTAAAGGAATAACGATGTTCTGGATGAGAATTTTGGATACATCAATATGTAGTGGGTGGACTGGATTTGATGGTCAGGGAGGAGCAGCCTGGTAGCAACTGGGTACTTCGTGTTATTCTCGCTTGCCAGTTTTATGTTTATTTGGTGAGGCTGAGTAATGCTTGGCTCAGTGGCGTGGTTCCTGCTCTGGAAAGGAAGAATGTATTGTATGTAGTCTGTGGCTGAAAGGCAGCTGCCCGATTTCCATCCCTAACCCATTGGCTCTCATCTCCCCGTCCCAGTAGGTATTATGGTGCAGTGTATGGGAATTCCTTTGCACTGGAGGCTTCTGGGGGATGAAGGACTACTCCTTCAGTCAAAAAGGGTACAAACGAAATTTAAAATCATTAGCATGGCTTCTGCCATTACGCTCTCAGCAGATATTGTAAACTTGCAGGATTTGATTCATCGTTTGCACTGGTGCAAAATTGGCCGTGACTGCCAAAAAACAATTGACTGTTTCTTCACAGCTGTTTTCTAATTACATTAGAATATTGCAGTGTCTAATGCAGCCACTCAGCCATGGTGTGGACCTGCCTTCTCCCAGAGGGACCTTTCCAGAACAGCAACACTTGGTTTGAGATGAAATCTATAGGGTGGCTTGTACATGGGTAGCAATGACTCTTCAGTCATGGCAAATTCATTTCTTTTCTGGGAAGCCATCCTACAGGACAGCTGACTGCAGAGAAGTCGGAGTTTAGAAAAACAACAGTGAAAACATCAAGTAATTTCACATCACACTGGCATGCAGCCCAGAAGCTTGTAAAAATGCAACTTCATCAAATAAAAAGGAGTTACCGGAAAAGGAACAGAACAGAAAATGCCTTCCCAGCTCTAACTTGTGACGTTCCTGTGTTTTGTACGCTATGCACAGCTCTTGTTACCCTCTCGCCAGTGGGATGTGATGGAACTGGAAGAGCTGCAGAGAAGGTGACAACCTGAGCAGAGGAACTGAACAGTTTCTGTACAAGCAGAGACCGAATGCACCAAATCTCTTCACCCTGGGGTTAAAGGAGTCTCATGGTGCCTGTAATACTGTGAAAAACAAAGATGTAAAAAGGTTTACAAAATTATGAATGATACAGAGGATGCAGAGAGGAGGTGATCATCCCTTGTTACCACAGAAGTAGGGGCACCTTGAAATTGCTAGGCATCAGGAAAGCACTTTTTCTTCACAATGCAAAATAATTTGAGGATTTCATTGCTACAAGATGCTTTGGATACCACTTGCTTAAGAAGGTTTAAGAATGGATTAGACAAATTCAAGACAGAAAGATGCATCAATGGTTATTAAATGCAATGGTCTGGATACAACTTCCAGTTCAGGAAAAGACAAAGTCTGACAGAAACTAGAATTTTAAATTAGGGAAATATCATCTTATAGCTTTGGGCTAAGTGAGGACAGATTAATAAAAGGATCATTCTTCAGCTTTCTTCAGTTCTCTGGATATTTTACATGCTTTCTTTCATGAGAATGGACTACTGAGTCTCAAGCTTGGAAACCTTTATTATTATTATTGTTATTGTTATTATTATACCTTTCCCAGCTTTCTGAAGGAAAGGAGTTCCCTCCATTCACACCCCGCTTCAGTGTGCACTCCACTGGTGTGATGGTTTAGCCCAAATCACCACACAGTTTCTCGCTCACTCTCCCCCCCCCCAGGGGGATGGGGAAGAGAATTGGGAAGGAAGGAGAACTCGTGGGTTGAGATGAAGACAATTTACTAAAATAAAAGGGAAAACTACAATAATAACAGAATATAAGGATATCAAAAATATACAAAGTGAACAATATGTGTTTTCTCACCACCCGATGTCCCAATGACCGATACAGCCCGTCTCGAGCAGCGATCACGGAAACAAAACCGAGCAGCAAGCAAAGGAGCAAATGGGAGCCAGCAAGGTAGGGGGAACGATGCGAGCAAAAACAAGCAGGAAGGATGGATGCCAGGAAGGCAGATACCCACCCTCGCCTGCCCCCACTTATATACTGAGCATGACGTTTATGGCATGGAATACTCTCTTTGGCCAGTTTGGATCAATTATGCTGTCTGTCTTTCTCCCAGCTTCCTGCATCTGCAAATTAGCGAGACTTGGAAAGCAGGACGGTGTCCTTGGTCTCATTCACAACAACTGGTATCATCAGGGTGTTTATGAACATTCTTCACACACAAAATCCAAAACATACCAGCTACTGAGAGGAAAAATTAACTTCATCCCTGCCAAAACCAGGACAACTGGTAAACCTCAAGAAATGCAAATTTGTTTTCCCTCTCCCCATCTTTCTGGTTTCCCAGACAGCTGGTTTGGGTTTTCTTTCTGTCATGCTCCCTTGGACTTTTTCTGTTAAGCTGAGGCTTCTTGGAAGAAGGCTTGAGGCAGGAATAGGCATATCCTCAGGCAAAAGCTAAAAAGCAGTTAAACAGGCTCAAGTAGCAAATATCAAGGGGTACAAGAGTTGGTCACCTGTGAAGGAAAATTTACTTGTTTAGTAGCCCAGATGTCTTTGCCCCAGGGCAAAGGAGAAATGTATTTACAGTGTGGTCTGGCTTTTTTTTTTTTTTCCTTCTTTCTTTTTTTCCTGGGCAAAGACAGATTAAAAACATCTTAACCTGTAAAGATTTTTGTCTGCAGGGAGTGTTTGGTTATGTCCTGAGTTTCTATTTAAGTAACAAGTTATCATCTTTTTATGGTTGAAACGATAATAAGGAGGCAAATTAAGTGTAAACCAACAGGATTGAGGCTGTCTGAGTCAGAAGATGGTCTAAAACAAGACAGAAGCAGACTGCCTTCATCACAGTGATAAGTTACTCAATGTCCAGTTAGGATGATACAGCCTTTTTTAATGCTAACGAAGACTTCAAAAGAGAAAGGTAGATAATACTAATACATAGTATTTTATATATGTAGTGTAACATAATGTATATAACACAACTGCCTGCTGCTATTCACTGCTGTTGTTTTAGCGTAGCTGGGAAAGAGCAAAGCACAAAGATCCGTACAAGCATCATCCTCTGGCATCACTAAAGCTATTTTAAAACATACATGTGTTGCATCTCTTGCTGTTTACTGAATCATATGAAGATAGCAGACAGGTGGCCTAAAGATTGCTTGTGTATATTTCTTCTTTTTCTTGTCTGTAAATAACATATATAAGAAAAATCAGATCTCTTCTTATTTGAGTAACATGGTTAAGAAGCTTAACAACATTTAAAAAAAAAATTGACAGAGCATGATTTAAAGAATTCTAGACATGCTTGATGATGTGATGGAAGAAGTAACCTGAGTTAGTTTTTCTAAAGGCTTCCAATATCCTCTGGGTTATGTTGACAAAGATGATTCACATACCTTACTAAAAATAGTTTGAAATGGAAGGTGGGTGTTTGCTTTTCTTCCTGTCCTACAGAGATTGCTGTAGAGGATGGCACAATAGCTGTCATGCGAGAGAACTAAATACTAGGGGCAGGTAAGACGGCTTGACTTAGTCCATCATTTCCACTGAAGTGATTAAACTGTTTAGAATTAGGGATTTTTTTTTTTTCACCTTCCCATTATTTATATAAATACCCTAGAGTTCCTACTTAGAATAGTGCTTCAGTGCTTTCTTAATGGTTAGAGAGAGGGTTCCTGCTCTTTGTCATTCCCATAGCTCTCTGGCTAAACATCGCTGTCTGATGAATTTGGGGGCTGCAGGCTGGCCGACGCACCAGTGCTTATAAGAAGTAGAAGTCTTCTGCAAACTTGATTTTTTGGGACCACACAGGTAGGGACAGCTGCAGGTACTGACACCCCAAAAAGTGCTTCTGAATATTGCCACAGGGATGGGAGGAAGACTGTTGGCATCCTTTTAAGGAGTTGCTGTTTGGTACAGGAGGGTTAAAAGGGAAAAGTGCTGTGCACAAGGGCTTTGGATAATCCAAAACAGTTTGCAGCTGGGCTTGTTAGTGCTGCATTTCCAACTCTGCAGAGGTTCTGTACATCCATCTTGAGCTGTTATCGCTGCTAATGATGAAGAAAACCTCGTTTCTGTCTGGCAATGGAAAGTCCTTTGATATTTCTCCTTCTCATTGACAAAAAGCAAAGTGAGGTCCTGACTCTGGAATTTTTCCTGGTGAGGTAGAACTAGGTAACAGGCACTTACACCGGCTTTGACAGGATCCCAAGAGGATGCACAATGCAGTGTGGTATAAATATCTAAACTAGTAGGTAAAACCAGTGTCACTTAGGCATATGGGCTACTAAAATGAACTAGCCCTTTGAAGAAATAAAATTATAATTTCCACAGGCAGAAAATGGGACAGATTGGCAATCTGCCATTTTTATGCTACTTCTAAATTTTTATATGTTTTTCAGACCAATGGTTTTTTTTATCCACTGTACATATGAATTACATCTAAATTTTCCAGCCCAGACATTTTACCTACTTGAAATAAGACCTGAACCTGAGTGGTAAATTCATATTACAATTCTTGTTTATTTTTCTGTGCAAGAGAACTATGAACATGAGTAGCATCATCCTACCTTCTAGAGAAATTATTCAGTGGAAACAGCAGGTGTACATCTAACATTTTTCTAAAATTATTTAAACTGTCAAACAAGAGAAAACCATAATTCAGACATGTTGGTGGTGTTGTGTTAGAGGTAAATAGAATACTTGTTTCACTTGTAATTTCATCAGGATAAGGGAAGAGTTACAAGTAGTCTTTGTTTTTTAATTATTATTATGGCTTATTATTATTTTTACAGTTTCAAAGATACATCAGGTCTCTTGTAAGACAGCTAAAAAGCTGATCTCTTGCCAAGGTAACTGCATTTGGTACAATGCAGAAACTGGGATTCACAGATGACTTTGAGGGGAAGACACATGAGAAGGATCTATTCAGATGACCACGGCATTTTTAAACATCTTTGCTTTCTATTGTTTCTTACAGACAAGATAGATAGCGTCATCCTTTGGAAAAAAATTGTTGTAATAAGGAAAGTGTCTGGGAGTAGAAGTAGGATGTTGTGCAGATACTGCGGAAGGAACCTGTGAGAAAACGCAGCGAGGGCAAAGAGGCCGCTTTCAGCGGCTGAGTCGGGAGGATGGGAGCAGGCACAAAGTGGTCAAAGGTCCACAACAGGAGCAAGCACTGACAAAATTTGTTTCACTGTATTGTGATTCAGAGTTATCTCTTTCAGCAGCAAAATTGTGGAAGGTAGGGGGAGGGAGGTGGTTCTCTGAATTTGGAAGATTATTTGCTGAAAATCTCCTGTGTTGATGAATTCTCCCCATTATCCTGCATGCATTTCATAATTTTACAGACAGCATAAGATGTAGTAACAGCATGACCCATAGGGTCTACTGAATAGCAGCAAATAAAAGTTGAGACATTAAACTTCATACAGTACTGTAAAAAAAACAAAGCAGGAGATTAGAAAATAACTATTTTTAAGTAGTGGTGACATCATCCTAAAAATGGAACCATGTTACAAAAAATATATAAGGGTCTTTGTAATTTTTAAATCGTAGATTCAAAATGTAGATATTAAGTCTGAGAAGCAGTTATTTACAGAATTCATAGTCTGATGAATTTTAAGTGAATGATGAATGTTTTGCCCCTATATATGTTCTTGTGCATTTAAGTAACGGCTGGAATTCCCACTGATGCCCAGACCTCGCAGGCCTTTCAGGCCTCTTTGTTGTGTTTGGGAGGTATCACCCATTAAGCTGTTTTTCAGTAGTGGTGAATATGCTTAACTGCCAGGGCTGTTTCAATAGATATTTAGAATCCTGTTTACTACTAGAGATATTCAAATGTGCAAACCAATTGATCACATATCGTGATTTAAAGAGACTCCTGGTTTGGAGTACATCCGGCTTTGCACCCTCAAATGGCATACCATCAAGGGCACTTGTTTTTAGAAGATGCTTAGCCCAACATATGAAAATCAGTACCTTTTGTAGTGTATTTTCTTTTTTTTTTTTTCTTTTTGAGTACATAGAAGTAATTAATCTGAAGAACAATTTTGAAGACTAGGCTGGAAGATTATCCTTTGAATATTAAAGCAATTAAAACCCAAGAATGTGCTTGCTTTTGTATGCTGTAGTAAGTTTTCAGCTTACCAGTGGAACTGTATGAATACAGAATGCTTCAATTTATGCTCATGACTGCTGAAAGTATATATGACTCTACAGAACAATGTTTGGTATCAATATTGCATGCCTTTTCACTTTCTGTTAGAGAATGGATAATTTAGGTCTAACTTGAAAGAGCACTTGGCTCCAATGATTCCGATAATTGAAATGTATGAGAATTCTGTTTAAATACAAATCTAATCAGGATATCGCTGGTTGCCCAAGTGGAATTCAGAGCACTCTAATACTTTGATCTATGAAGGTCTTTTCTAACAGGAAGGAGAATTAGTCTTGGTTGCTAAACAAACCAAGTTTGCTTTCTTTTATTTTCCTTTGCCTCTGACGTTTGTTTCTGTTTGAAGGTCTCTCCAGTTTTATTCATTTTGGTTTTCTCTCTTTGTGTTCCCTTCAAATGCCGTCTCTTCTGATTCTTCTGTGTGATTCCTCAGATCCCTTCTTTCCACAAAAGTGACCTGCTACTGCTGTCTCACTCCTGTCTTGCAAAAAAAACTCAGCAGCAACACTATTTTAGAATAATAGAAGGCAGTTGCTTTATTATAACTTAAAAACTGAACACATTCAAACTATGCAAGAAGTGCAGTTTCAGCAGCACTGGGTCTGGCCACTTGGTACATTATTATCTGAGAAATTCCTTTTTTGCAGGAGGGTGCCAGGATGCCAGATCCACAGCTAACCAAAACTGATGAGCTCCAAATTCACAATGTCTAGAAGGAAATGAACTCTGATTTCTTGACAGTTTGTTCTTTGCTTTGCATTGCCTCCATGTGCCTAATGTGTCGTGCAGTATATTTTAGAAATCTTTGCTCATCATTCTGTTTCTTTTGTTACAGGGTCCATCACACCACACTTCACTAAAATACCCTACATTTGTTAATGACATCTCTTACTTGATGCCTGCATCACTTTAAGGTTTTACACTTGTGCTAGCATTCCCATTTATGGGAAGAGAAAGATAATTCAATGGCTGTGATATTTTCCATTATTCAGAATGATATAAAATTAGTTCCCTGCTTTATTGTGGCTTTTCAGTGCAACTTGTTCTCCTTGACCAATTTTGCCAAAGTCCCTGTGTCTGCTACTTGCTCTTGACTTAGAACTTCTTATCAACCTACACCTTCTGATGGATATTCAATAACAAGGGAGAACCAAGTCAGAACTACAACTGAGACTGGATATTTCCTTACCTTCTGGGTTGGAGTGCACCTATATGGACAACTCGCCATTATGTTAGACATAATCAGTTTAGCTGAGAATGAGATCATATAGGGGCTTAAGTGGAATTCAGGTCACTTGATTCTCACCTTATAGTTGTATGCTCTACTGATACAGTTTGCAGAGTTTTACAGTGACCCAAATCAGAGAATTTAGCCTTATGTGGAGATGTCAGTTTTATTTACAGGGCTCCAGATCTTCCCTGTAGCTATACCACATCAGTTCGGTGCACCAAATTATGTTCTTGCCATATAGATCCATTCTAAGTTAGAAGATAAGGGAATGGGAACTCTTTCATACACAGTTTGAATTTTGCAGTTCCCTGCTCTTCACATTTTTTTTTTCACTTTACACCAAGATTTCCCAATTCCTCAGCCAACTAAGGCAGATGAATATTGAGGAGCTGTATTAATGGAGACAAGCAACATCTTAAACCTAGATTTTTCTTCTTCTTTTCCTTGTTATCTCTTGTGCCTCATAGTTAAGCCGTATTGCTGTCATTACCAGCAGAGTTCTAGTTCAGTTTACCACAGCTGTTGCGGACAAGGTATTTTTGTGTAAGGTTTATGGCATAGTTTGACTAGCGCCGTTTTAATGTCTGTGTCAATAGGGTCTTAATCATACTGAAATCTCTGGATCTCTTAGATTTACCAGGAGTTCTCCAAGGAAATTAGAATTGCAAAGGCTGGTGAAAGCCCCAGAGGCTTTCCAACTTAATTAGGAGTGAACTCCTTCCCTGTAAATGAAGTGGTTCTTTAAAATGACTTGGAGTCTCCATTGGCATCTTCTGACAGTGCTATGATGAAGTACAAAATATTATTAGAATGATGTTCCCCTCTTGTGACACTCTCTTTCTCATATATTTTATGGAAATAGCCAGATTTTGTGAGTACTCATAGCATTATTTTTCTTGTACTGAGACAGAGTCAAAATAAATGGGTAAAATAGGCTTAAAACCACGGCAAAATAACAGATCTTTGTAGCATTAGAATCTAGACTTCTTTATTTTTAAATACGACATTGTGAATGTGAAACAGTCATTGATAGAACAGCACTTTAATGAATGGGTGAGATAAAATGATTTATAATAGACTTAATCCTATGAAGTGTCACTGTCTTGCTATATTACACATTTAAATGACACTGCTGTAAAAAGCAAATAGGACATTCTAATATTTACTGTTTTATTAAACACCTTTGCAAAGAAGACCTGATTTTCCATTCTGGTTAGGTACTCCTAGGTGCTACAAAATTCTTAAAAAGCTATTTTCCTTCAGGTTAACTGAGCAACACCAAATTTGAAGTAACAACAGATAAACGTGAGACAAACACAAGACAAGCAGTTCACATTCTTCAAAATTTGCTCTACAACCTCTTATTTATGGCTGATTTCTCTATCATTCTTCCTCCCGTGTCATTTAACAAGCAAAATATTGCCTAACCTTCTATTTATGTATCATAAATCACAAACAGTAGCACTGAAACACAGTTTTTCTGCTTAATTCAAAATGGGCCACAGTCTGCTTATGGCTCACCAGAGTAAACATGAAATAGCTGCGGGAAGGTTGCTGAAATATCTAGGATTCACACTGTGTCGTGGTTTTGTTAGTGAGGGGGGACCTAAGGTGGTAGCTTCTGTAGGAAACTGCTAGAAGTTGCTCCCCTTTGTTCAGTGGACTCAGCTGGGCCTAGGGCGGACCCACTGCTGGCCAAGGCCGAGCCGATTGGTAGCAGAATGTCTCGTGATAACGCCTCTGCGATAATGTATTTAAGAAGGGGAAAACAGAAAAAAAAAAGAGGAGAGAAGATGTGAAGAAGCTGAGTGGGGGCAGAGGCGCAGAGGGGGAGGCTCAGGCCTATGGGCCTTGCAGGCCTCACCCTCTGGCCTCTCGCCAGGCGGCCGACTGGGCCCAACTCGGTCCGGCCCGGCTGCAAGAAGTGGAGAGGAGATGAGAAGTGAATAAGATGTAAAAAAGATCCTGAGAGACATCTACCAGCCTGTTGTGAGGAACGGCTGCAGACGCCAAGGTCAGTTCAGAAGGAGGGGGAGGAGTAATGCGGCTCCTGGCCAAGATTCCCCTGCAGCCCGTGGTGACGACCATGGTGGAGCAGGTTGTCCCCCTGCAGCCCATAGAGGTCCACGGAGGAGCAGAGATCCACTTGGAGCCCGTGAAGGACCCCATACCGGGGGAGGTGGATGCCTGAAGGCAGCTGTGGCCCGTGGAGGGCCCGCTGGGACAGCTGTTCTAGAGGGACTGCACCCGTGGAAGAGATGACCCACGCCGGAGCAGTTCCACGAAGGACTGTGGCCCGTGGGAGGGACCCCACGATGGAGCAGGGGAGGAATGTGAGGAGTTCTTCCCCTGACGACGAAGCAGCGGTGTAAAACAACGTATGATGAACTGACTGCAACCCCCATTCCTTCTTCCCCCCCTGTGCCGCTTGTGGGGGGGAAGGTAGTAGAGATAATGTTAAGCTTGGGAAGAGGGAGGGGTGGATGGAGGTTATCTTGTTCTCTGTCTCATTATCCTGCTATTTGTAGTAATAAATGAATAGTTTTCCCCAAGTCGAGTCTGTTTTGCCTGTGACGGTAACTTTAAGGATTTCTCCCTGTCCTTATCTCAAACCTCGAGCCATTTTTCTTATATTTTCTCTCCCTGTTCTCTCGAAGGGTGGGGGGAGTGAGAGAGAGACTGCGTAGTCTGGTCCTGATCTGGGCTGAACTACGACACACTGATGTTGAGGCTCTTGCTTCTAATAAGTTGCTTTGTTTGGAGAATCATTAAAATGTAAAAGGTTTTGTACGTTAAACAAGTCATCACGGTAAAGTTTGGTAGATATTTTAAACAAAGGTTCTGCTTTGAGGAAGAAAAAGGCTAATGAAAATTTATCTGAAGGAACTCATAACTCAGCCAATGGATGTACGGAAAGGCACATAGAGAACCTGATTTTTTTTATTTTCTCAGAGTTATTCCTGGTGTATGGGCTGCTGTGATTAAGAGAAATCAGTCCTGAAGATTTTTTTCTATGCTTTTCTTAATCTATTTCAACAATAGGAGAAAAGCTCAAGAAAAGGGAGAAGGTGCAAGTCACTGCTGTTGGGTGGTATTAATTGAAGGCACTAGTCATTTTGCAGGGTAGATTGTTCTCCAGTTTTATAATTAATTCATTTTACAATAAAGCCCTTTCTGAATATTCTAAGTTCTCTTTTCCAGTGTCATCATAGATATTTTCATTCACTGGATAATTAGTTGATGCCCAGCTGCAAAAATCAAGGAGGCCTCCAGCCCAGATTTGGCCCTGGTGTGCCACCATGGATGTTCTGCAGCGGAGCTAGTGATCCGCTAATGAGTCTTTTCCAACTATTGATTCTTTTCTTGAATCAAAGCTGTTTGGAAACTAACATTAAACAGGAGCTTAAGTGCAAAATATAAAGGAATCTTAACGATCTGCTTCTGAAATAACACCAAATTGTACATGAGGCTTGTCTGTTCTCTCAATGCAGTTGTGCAGAGGAGAAATTACTTGCTTATTTCAGGGCAGGAGTGTTTTAATAAAAAGAGAAGAATGAAACAGGGCGAGTTTAGCCATTATTGCTTTGATTGCTGCTGGCTCATTAGCATTGGCCACGCTCCTTCAGATTAGCAGTAATTAAACTGTGAAATCAGACCGATTGCCTTAAGCTGAGACACCATACCAGGCTGTCAAGAGAAATCACAGGGGATAAATCAAGGGCCCTGTGCATCTCGGATCACCCTTGGCATGGGTGAGAGTGTGAGAAGCGGAATAATGAGGACATTCAGTTTTTTTGTATCTGGTGAACTCTCGGCAGACAAGCTTTGGAAGCGTTGTCATGACGATGACAACAGCAAGGATAAACTCTTACTCCCACTAGCTGTGGTTAATGAAGATGATAATGAAAAATTATGCCAACATTACTGCAATTTTTTTATTCCGACTGGCACTTGTAACCTTACGCCTAATGACACAACACAATAGTGACAGTAATTGTGCGTTGATAAATGGGGTAAAGATGCTGAAAAAATGTCTGACTCAAAGATATACAAGTTTAGTTAGCTGAGTAATTTCTTCCAATAAGCATTTGCTTTGTTCTTTGAACTCTCACTAGGTGGTTTGGGACTGTGCATGCCAAAAAACATCTCTAATCACTTTTCATTGTTTATTGAAGAATAGGCCCAGCAATTAAAGCAAAGAGCGCCTGTGTTTTATTTCTTCTAAGCAGAACAAACGCGATCAAGATAAATAACGGTAATAAAACAACAATACTTTTTACAAATTCTGAATGGGTTTACAACTTCAGTGTTTGTTTAACTGCTGGTTTCTGGGACATCCAGTTTGTCCCACTCAAAATGTAAAGCTTTGGTGGATAAATCTCCAATTACATTATGTAATGGCTGTCTCACCCCCGCATTGCCCCTGCCTAAATGCCACCGTTTATTCAGATTACATTAGCACTTACGTAAGTGTCTTTTTCAACCACAGCTCCTAAAGCACTGCACATGGGGACAGATTTATTTATAGGCAGATAAACAGATAGACAGACAGACTGAGGGTGTGATTTAACAATATAGTTAAACCACTGTAAAAACTTTCTTCTGTCCTACCCCTGCCATGTGCTTCCATTTTCTTTCTTGCATTAAGCCCATGATCAATCATGGTGAACCAGTTCAGCACACTAAATGGCAAAAATCTGTTCACTTCATATTCTTTATAGTCTTTTACCAGTTCAGCTCTCAGATCCGGAGGAGGGCTCGTGGTACAGCAAGATAAGCAGCAAGAGCACGTAGGCAGAAATGGCAGTGAAAGCCAGCCTAACCAAAAACTTAAGTCCCACCTTGGAGCGTGAAGGGCACGCGTGACTTTGGGGAGGGATCTGCACTTGAAATTCTCGCTGCCTTCCAGTTAAGCACTACGGGATCATAATCCTGAAGAGGCTTGTGGAAGCTGTTCAAAAAGTGCTCACAACAAGAACAGTGGCAGCCACCAGTGCTTTTGCAAACACATCCCACAGTGATGCCCAAAGGGCCATACGGCATGTCAGGAATCCCTCCTGCTCCCCAGGCCGCCCGCTTCCCACTGCTGAAAGGTTGATGTTGTTTCAACAAGCAAGCGTGATATGGACAATACAGAATAGCAAACTCTTTCAGTTTATGTAGTGGATTCCAACTCTGCTGAAATCCAGTATCCGCACTCCCACTTTAGAAGCCACAGCACTTGGCTTTAAAGAATGGCCCGATTGAATGTGTGAGTATGCTGCAGCACAATAACCTCTCTGGGATTAGACAAATAAATGCAAATGAATCATTTAATGCAAACAAATCACTTAAAGAAGTAAGTGTTGTTTTATTTACTCCAAAACTACCTAAAAGAATAGCTCTTTTGATAGCTTTAGTAAAGTGTTTGCGGTTTTTTCTATGTAAAGTTCTACTGTTGCTCACCAGTGGCCTCATTCCATCAAAGCTTTAGAAATCTAGATTGTTGGATGTGGGATTTTTTTTTTTTGTTCAACCAGTGTTTGTTTTGTTTTGTTTGTTTTTAAGAAAAAAAAAAGATTAATCACAGAGCATTTGGAGGTGTATCAGATATACGAGAGTTTCTCCTTGACTAAGTGGTATTTGTCTCTCCAGTTCTTGAAAGGCAGTATTAAGACAGCATGGTAGTGTTTGTGATTCATGGTTGCAATTCTCTTTTTATTGCTGAACACCAGCAGTGAATAGGAGCTGCAGAAGGACACATTTCCAATTACCCTGTCTCAGAGTTCTCCATTGCTTCTTAATAGAGACTTCTCTATCTCTGAGTGTAATGCAAAAGTTTATTTTAAAAAAAAAAAAAAAGACACACACACGCGGACACCAGAGAAAGTTTTCTTTGCTCTTTCAGCTATGTTCTATCTTAGAGTTGACTCAGTCTCTGCTGCCCTGTTGCCACTCCACTCACTAGATTAATAAAGACAGTTTAACTATTAGAGAAAGGTATTACATGAAGCAGTGTCCAAAGAATATTGAATGTTGTCTGGGAAGAGGTGACATGACTCCTGAATCCTAAGTGGTGGTCTCCTTGCACAGCATGGCAGAAATGACTTAGCAAAGCAAGATCATAATTTGCTCAGCATGCAATATGAGGGATGGGGAGGCCCAAGTAGGAACTGGAGTGATTGATTTCTGCTTCCTGAAGAGGAACTTTTTCCTGGACTACAGTGTCTAGTCCTTGGTGAGTTTGGGCCCTTATCCTCTAGTAGGATGGACCGAAGTTTGTTACCTTTGCAGGTGCAGAACTTGATGCAACTCAAATGGAATTTCTGACCCATCAACAGTTACTTAACTATTTCATATAATACATAACAGTGAGGGGGTGGAGAGGAAGAAGAAAGGCCTCAATTACATTATCCTTGAGCATCTTTAACCTTTATCTGCACTGATTTTAAGAGAGATATTTCTAAAAAGCGAGACAGGAAAAACATCAAAATACATCTAAACATTAACACAGGGCACAGCTCCCAAATTGACAGAGAAATCAGTGCTGGGGAGAAGTCTGGAATAAAGGATCAAAAGCAGACACACTCTCTGAAGAAAGGAGGATAACAGTACAGGGCACCATGCACTGAGCGATTTTGATTTAAAGCATTTTAAAAGAAATCTCCGTTTACTTTAGAGACCGACAAAAGTTTATACATTCATGAATGAGTTCTTTATGTATGTAAGAGGGATGACAACAGACAAAGGGAATATTTGATGAATGTTCAGGCAAGATTCTGAAAGTCAGAGATCATTGAGAGAGGACAGGAGGCTTGGGCTTTTTCTTACAAATAGCTGCATCTGTTTGGCACTTTGTGTTTCCATTCTGTGTGCTGGAATTGTGATAGAATCAGAAAAGGTATTTTGGAGCTGACTGAGGAACTTAAAAAATATAAAACGTTTAGGAAAGCTATGGCTCACATCCTTTCATGTCTTCCTTTTCATCTTGCCCTGTAATGGAGCATGCCGGCTAAAATTAGCAGGTAGCAGAGACAGGATAGTTGTAGAGAAACAAGACTGTGACTTGAATTCATTGATAGAACAAGTGGGAGAGAAAACCGAGGTAGTTTTGATACATTTTTGTTTTCCCATCTTTTGTTTTTAAGGCTTTTGATGGAGATATTTCTTTCATATCTGCCCTGTATCAGGATCAACAAAAAAAAAGACTGGACACCTGTATTTCAAGGGTGTAGACTTTGTAGACTGATATCTCAGCAGTTTGAAGGGGCTGTGTGAGATAAGGGCCCACATTTTAGTTTGCCCTTCTGCCCAGGGCAGTAACTTCGTCAGAACACAGTAGCTAGAGAACCAAACCTCTTGCTGGACAGTAGCAAGAGGGTTTTGGTGCCTTGCTGAAAAAGGAGCAACCAGGTGACACAAATCAGGGATTGCTCTACACCACACTGCACCAGTTCAGAATTGCTAACAAGTAAATAGAAAATATTCCTACCTGAACTGATGTCAGCAGACCTTATGCCAAATTAAGTAATATTTGCCCATGCCAGAGTTTTACTGCGTCTGCCACCATTTCCATACAGGCCTTTTCTTCTGACTCACCTTTTGTTCTCACAATGTAATCACTGGAGTCACTGCACAAGGATAATCTTTTGCCTCTTTCAATGCAAGTTCAATGCAAGTCACTTCACATAGTGCTACAGCATCCCCTGGATGTTACACTCTTTTCAGTAACCCAAATCAGTGTTTTTTCTACACAGTTCAGCAAAGCACTAGTCTTTCTTTGGCTTTTTCTGTCTTGGGCTGGCTGTGGAACAGCTCTGAAATGAGCAAGATAGGATTATCATATCTTGGAACTCTCAACATAAGAAGGACATAGACTTGTTAGAGCAAGTCCAGAGGAGGACCACAAAGATAATCAGAAGAGTGGAGCACCTCTCCTATGAGGACAGTCTGAGAGAGTTGGGGCTGTTCAGCCTGGAGAAGAGGAGGCTCCGGGGAGACCTAAAAGTGGCTTTCCAGTACCTAGAGGGGGCCTACAGGAAAGACTGAAAGAAACTCTTTAGCAGGCCCTGTTGTGCATAATGGTTTTAAAACAGAAGGAGGTAAATTCACACTGGAAATAAGGAAGAAATTTTTTACAATGAGAGTGGTGGAACACTGGAACAGGTTGTCCAGAGAGGTGGTGGATGCCCCATCCCTGGAAATATTCAAGGCCAGGTTTGACAGGGCTGTAAGCAAACATGATCTTGTTGGACATGTCCCTGCTCCTTGCAGGGGAGTTGGACTAGATGACCTTTAAAGGTCCCTTCCAACCCAAACTATTCTATTATTCTATTCTATGATTCTATCACGGCCACCTTCTGACTGTGCTTTCTGTGGTGTGAACCCATGCCTATTAACAGGGCAGCTAATCTTTGTGTCCCTTCATGAGCCAGGACAGCAGAGGGTAGGCAGAAATCCCAGTGCAGGAAAGGCACTGAGGTTGTAAAAGGCTTCACACAAGCTACATGTGGAGGAGAAGCCATATCAGCAAGCTCCTACCAGTAGACAAACTGGAAATCAGAAATACACCAATATCCTGTACTTTAGGCCTCAATTGAGAGCATGAAATAACCCTGAGACCCTCTGTGCTCCCCCAAGGCCACTGTAACCTCCCCAGCTACAAAGAGTGACTGTTGCTTTGGCAAATGAAAACTTGTCCTCCGACTGCTGCAAACGAGGTACTTTAGGGCTGCTCTGACAGTGCTGAGATGCCATTGCCAATGTGGCAGCACCTCATCTCAGACACAGCAGGCAGGAGGAGCTGGGAGCCACTCAAAACAGTACATGGCTGGCACCCAACAATCCACAGGGAGGGCAAGCGGTGGCCAAGCTGGCAGGCAGTCTAGGATGTCAGCACTCTGCCCAAGACTCATGCCGCTGTGTAAAACTCTCCTGCAGATCTGCTCGTTTGGCCATGGCCATGTGGAGTGTGACTGTGTTACCAGAGCCACGAGCTGTCTCTGGCATCGTCCCATGTCAGCCTGCTTGCCCGCTGTCAGTGCTGACTTTGGACACAGGAGAACAAACAAACCAGTAACTTTCAATGAGACTTAGCTTTGCTTACGTTTCAAAGTTTTTAATCTTAAAGTAAAAAGGCAGCTACGTAGGGCTTAGATGCATCTGTTTTGGTAGAAACGTTTGAATGTGAATAGCTTGCTCCTTCCCTTGTGATTCTAAGCTGCTTATCCTCCATTTCTTTCATCCATATCACTCACTCCTTATTATACCTATACCTTTTTCATTATATAGTAATTCTTACTATTTACAGTATATTTAATGTTCAGATTACTCTATTAATTTAACTTTCCATCCCTCTCCACCATGTGACTTACATGACCCTTGTGAACTTTTAAATCAAAACTTCTCTATCGGTGGCTATACCCAAATGAAAATGGCAAGTTCCTGTCACACCACAGAGACTGGAGAACTGTGTTACACTTCTGAAATGTAACTTTGAAGACAAACAAGAAATCATGATGAGAATTATAGTTTATTGTTTTTATGTTCATTGACACCAGTGATAATGCCTTTAAGAAAATTATTTCTTGTTTTCTCTTATCTCAAATCCCTTCCTCCTTCTTCTAGCAGAAATAGTTGTAAGGAGACATTACAAGAACATATTGTTATTTTCATATTCTGGAAATCACCTTAGATTTTTAGTTGTTATAAACGCTGAAGGATTGAGGTTATGAATCAATTTAAGTCAGTGATAGCTTTGCCGTTAACTTCACACATATCAGGATTTTGTCTAGCTGTTCCTAATGCATTTGAGTCAGATTTTCTATATTATTTATGCTGTAATGTATTTAGGAATACCATAAAAAAAAAAAAGAAAATTAAGTCATAACATAACCTTGAGAAGGAAGTATGGCAATATAAAAAGCATGTGTTGTCCTGTTTTGTTTTCTGCTGTTGAAACTGCCCCTTCCTTCAAGCAGAACTCAGTTCGTTTAGTGGAGGTTTCCAGCCAGGCCATTGTACTACAGCATACAGACCTTTGCCCACTGGTAGCCAACAACTTGTTTTAAAAGTCATCTAGATCTGCCCTGTGGATCTATTTTTATGGCTAGAATTAAACAGGTGTACAAATGCCTGGAAGGTGAGGTCTGTTGGGATGGTTTTGCTCAGTTTTAGCTGTTTTGATTGTTGTAATGTCTTTCCAGAGATCAGCCCCAGAGCTAAAGTCTCAGGCTTGGAGTTTGTTTTAGCAAGAATTTCACTACTTTCTAAAGTGAAATGTAAAGTAAAGCATGTTGCATAAAATAGCCACTTTCTAACACTAATAGTAGTTACCTATCAGTTATCAGTGAATATATATATATATATATATATTTGCAGCATTGGTCAGTTGATCCTGTTGGCAGAAAATTATCAAAACTACACGTTGCCTTGTAGCTTTTTGCCTCTAAATTAATAACTCCTGGCTTCCTTTACAGTCAGTGGAGAGAAATAGGCACTTTTCAGATGTGATTCTTCTGGCCTATTTTAGATATCTAGTTCAGGACAAGATGAACTGGAGCTTAGAAGTGTCTATTTCTCATTGCTGATTATGGAAGGAGTCTAGACGTCTCCCACAGAAGTAGGCAGCCAGATTGCAGAGGTTTTTATTTGGCATTGTGTGTCTTCATGTGGCATGGGTGACTAAAAAGGCTTCTAAGCTCTATTTTGTTAGAATTATTCCAGTACAGCAAATTTAAGCCTCACTACTGAAAATGAAAGATCTTTTTATAGGTTATTATTTTGTAGATAGCAATTAACCACTCAGAAGAGCTGCTAGTTTTGACACACACGCGCTCAGCCACTTCATGCTTTAATGTTAAATTATATTTGACATTTAATTTAAGCTCATATTGCCTTCATTCAAAAATAAACCCTACTGCATTAGTAGTGAGAAGGTGGAGGGATAATTTTTCTCCCCAAATTCACACTCAGTGAAATCTAAACTGATTCTTCATGCTTAGTTTTTCAACTATATTATGTGCATTCTTCTGAATATAAGTCAGTGCAATTGCTTCTCAGACGTGAGGGAAATAAATCAATGCATCCATCTTAGTAAGAAATTACAACATAAAAATGTGTTTTTAATAGGCACTTTGAAGGCTGCACACACTGTGAAGTGTGTTGCCCCCTTAAACCCATCGTAATGAGAAGTGTCGTATACCATTATTTGTTGGGCAAAATAGCACTGATTTTGTGGTTGTACCAGTGTGTAATGTGATCTCTTCAGCTCTTAAAATTAAGCAGGATGAAGACTTAGCTGACCGACACATATGTAATAGCAGAGTATAGAAGGATATTCTGCCTAGTGTCCTGCCAGTGACGTGTATCCTACCTGAGCAGAAACAGAGATCTGTCCCGATGGGTCTCTGCTACAAGGCTGGACCTGAAAGGAGGCTGAAGGGAGATCACATCTTCCTTGGTATGGTCTGGCTAGTGTGAGCCATAACTTAGTGCTTTACTTTCAGCCTAGGGTCCATCCCTCTTGGTCTTAAAAGAGCTTTACATCTATCTATCCGCCTTTTACTTTATAGCTACACATGCCACAAAATATGTTGCCATTCCAGGCAAAGAAGCAGAATCTCTCCCCTCTGGAGCACTGCAGGACCACTGAGTGAAGTTTGAAGTTGGTACCCTGAATGCTGGTTTCTGTGAAAGACTACGTGGGACACTTTGGAGCACGGTTTATTGAGCCAAATTAGAACTAGGCCATCTACATTCTCTTCATCGTTTAGCCCTTTAGCCCATCTTGGCTGTTTCAGGCTGTCTGTGCACACCATGACCAAGACCTTCTGGGAAAACTGAAGTCTTCAGCAATGGTGGAACTATTGCCAGCGAGGTTTGCAGGCATAGGAAGTGGATGGTGATTGAGGGAGCTGGTCATCCCTGGGTATGGCTTTACTCAAACATTTTCAATGACCATGAGCCTCTGAGTCTTCTAGATGGAAACAAAACAAAAAAAAAAAAACACCAAAATTAGAACCTCCCAACATCAAATAAGCCAGTGCAACTATAGCTCCTCTGCACATTCATCTTTGCTGTTAAATTGAGCGATTTATCCACCTTGCAAAAGACATTAGCATTAAGGGACATAGTCTTTCTCAGATGTAATTCATTATTAATCTTAATGGGATTATGCTTCAAAGACCACTAAATGCACATCTTGAAAGTACTTAAATTACTCTCTATTATTACTTCTGACAATAAAATAAATAAAGCTTAGTTAAATTCTACATACTAAACCAAAATTACTTTTTTCTTTTCACTGTGCCAACCAAAACAAAACAGATCACTCAAAAAATAAAAATAAAAAAAAAACCAAACTTTCCACTCAAAAAGTTAATATTTTAATGGTTGTGATTACAAATAATCATAAAACCAGGTTGAAGACATTTGAAAATGCTTTTTTTGTTGTTGTTGTAAATGTATGCAGCATCAAAAGTATGATTACAGTGAGAGAAGGATAAATATTTAACATCAAACAAATTTCTTTATTGGTGTAATTACATTGTGCAAAATGCATTTCCTAATATTGCTTTAAAATAAATTTTAAAAATTCATATTGCAAAGCTAGCATTATCAACAACAGAGTCTAGATAATAGGTAAATAGCTTTTTGGGTGACATTTGTTTTAAAAACAGCGGCAAAAGCCAAAATTTCCATTTATCTCTGTTTTCTAATGCAAATTCTTCATAAGCTTTGCACAGAATAAACATATTCAAGCTGTGCCCTGGCTATATGGAGTTGTGTGATGGGGAGACGTTTTCTGGTGTTTGTGCTAATTGCATTGGAGCTGGACTCTTCCTAGGGGTCCACTAGGTTACTGCATGGAGTCACGCAGAGGAAGGAAAGAGAGTATCTTGGACAAATGGTGTAGAACATTGCTGTAGATAGACTTGCCAGATGCTTGGGTTATTGCCAGACAGCTCTGGGCTGGGTACGTGCCAGTCGCCCGTGCCGTGGTGCCTCCTCACCTGCAGCAAGCACCTTCTGCCAGTGTTTCTAGGTCCCTTGGCACATTCCCTTCCTTGGTACCTAGGGCCTGATCTGAGGAGTGAGCACATTCAGGGCATAAAGGAAACACATCTGCTTTCAGAGACAACAGGATTAAGGCTCAGGGTTTGTGCTACCCCAGCTTGAATTCTGTCTGATCTTGGCCTTCTTTGCTACAAGCTGAAACAGGCTCCACCACGCCATCAGAGCACAGTCCAACTCTGTATTTCACAAGTTCAGAAGCAGACTGACCTTCTTTAGCCTTTTAGCAAGTCTCCACAACATGTTATTGAACCTTGTTGTAGTTCAGCCCCGATCGGGACCAGCCTAGGCAGTCTCTCTCTTGCTCCCCCCACCCTCCAAGAGAATAGGAGGAGATAATGTAAGAAAAACAGCTCAAGGTTTGAGATAAGGACAGGGAGAAATCCTTAAAGTTACCATCACGGGCAAAACAGACTCGACTTGGGGAAAACTATTCATTTATTTCTAAAATTAGCAGGAGAATGAGACAGGGAACAAGATAACCTCCCCCCACCCCTCCCTCTTCCCAGGCTTAAGATTATCTCTACTACCTTCCCCCCCCCGAGCGGAATGGTGGGGGCGGGGGGTGGAAAGGGAATGGGGGTCGCGGTCAGTTCATCACGCGTTATTTTATGCCGCTGTATCATTGTCAGGGGAAGAACTCCTCGCATTCCTCCTCTGCTCCAGCGTGGGGTCCCTCCCACGGGCCACAGTCCTTCGTTAAACTGCTCCGGCGTGGGTCATCTCTTCCACGGGGTGCAGTCCCTCTAGAACAGCTGCCCCAGCGGGCCCTCCACAGACCACAGCCTCCTTCAGGCCTCCACCTGCTCCGGCGTGGGGTCCTCCACGGGCTGCAGGTGGATCTCTGCCCCTCCGTGGACCTCCATGGGCTGCAGGGGGACAACCTGCTCCACCATGGTCGTCACCACGGGCTGCAGGGGAATCTTGGCCAGGAGCTGCATTACTCCTCCCCCTCCTTCTTCACTGACCTTGGCGTCTGCAGCCGTTCCTCACAACAGGCTGGCAGACGCCTTTCAGGATCCTTTTTACATCTTATTCACTTCACTTCTGATCTCCTCTCCACTTCTTGCAGCCAGGCCGGGCCGAGTTGGGCCCAGTCGGCTGCCCGGCGGGAGGCCAGAGGGTGAGGCCTGCAAGGTCCACGACACTCGCGCCTCCCCCTCTCTGCCCCTGCTCAGCTGCTTCACATCTTCTCTCTCCTCTTTTTCTGTTTTCCCCTTCTTAAATACGTTATCGCAGAGGCATTATCACGGGACATTCTGCTACCAATTGGCTCGGCCTTGGCCAGCAGCAGGTCCACCCTAGGCCCAGCCGAGTCCACTAAACAAAGGGGAGCAACTTCTAGCAGTTTCCTACAGAAGCTACCACCTTAGGCCCCCCCTCACCAAACAAAACCAGAACAAACCTGCATGACCCCTCAGAGAGGATTGAAAGAGTGACATCTCCTGACACTGGGGAGATATACCATCTATCAGGGTGTTCATTTCTGTTGGGCGTCTGTCATCCAAGCTCATGGCCCAGCTCAGGGACTGTTCTTTCAGGGCTCCTCTGCTTATGGAGGCCTTAAAAGTTCAGCTTTCCCTCCATGCCTGGGGCACTGCTTGATCTATGGCGTCTCTAACCCATACAAAAGACACATGCTGTTGGCTGGGATGGGGGGTTGTTTCACTCTGGCTGTTCCCTTTTCTCCCCTCTTCAGTTACTCCCATGGGCTCTGCGGGCCCCCTGTTGGCTTCCCTCTCACAGAGTGCTTAGGCTTACGTCCCTCCTCCCGCTGTCATCATCTTCTCTCTGACTAGGAGGCAGGTCATTTTGAAAGGGACTATCTTAAACTTTATGAGGAGACAGTCAAACAGGGATAGTGCTGTTCTGGAAGATGTCCATTGGTGCCATCAGTCAGCTCTTTGGCATTCGGGCAATTGCCAAGGTACTTGAAGCAGTGGCTCTACGAAGCAGATGGTAGGAGTCTCGCCTTTGGTTTTCCACATTCCTCCCTAGTAAATACAGTTGATTATAAATGTTGATGATGATTTTCCCCTGGCTACCTGAGAACATAAAAACATCTTTTTTGGACCGTGTAAGTCCAGGCAACAGCAGGATGGAGTAGGGCCAGTGTGTAGTGGCACTTTGCTGATGTATTTCCCCAGCTTTCAGTGATTTGCAGTCCAGAGACTTCCTGAACCACAGATGGTATCTTTGTGTTTAATAGCCTTTGATACATTTTTCTTCCTTCAACTTGCCTCCAACAGTCCCCTTGAAATTGTGGAGGAGAGCAGATGTGCCATTCCCAAAATTCGTCATATTACATTCAATAAAAAAAAAAAAAAATTACATCGAGCAGAGTGTAGAGCCTCCCAATCTCAACAGGTTTCTTTTATTATACCTTTACAGTAGTCAGGACTCTCAGACTTGGTGGAAGCAGATGCAGCAAGCTGTAGTCAGATTCTGTTTGTCATGACTGGGACACAAATGGTCCTGCCAGTTGGTTAAACTCAGTTGAATCAGAGTGAAAGAAGTTAAGACAAATCTTGACAAACAAGACCAGGAACTGGAGAAATCATGAAAGAGTCAAACCAAGAGACAAGGCAGGAGTCTGGTGTGAGATGAGGATTTCAAATACCAGCAAGATAGATGAGGCCTGGGAACAAATGCTGGCAGTGCAGGAACAAACATGAGGATGACAGCATGGAAGACACGACAAGATGTAAAATCCAAGGACAGATGAACAGGGCTACCCACAAAAGGTAATATCAGGATCTGAAGCTAGCAGTTGAGGCACCATCAGGTTTCAAAGCAGGACACAAATTCCTAGAGCGATCTTCACACAGATACTTGTTTCGTGTTTGTCTGCTAGTTTAAAATCGTGTTTGGGTGACATCCACTCTACCTAACTTGGTAGAGAGTGACTGGCCACCTGGAAAGATGTGTCAGTCTCAGCTGGGCAGTAGGCTGTTGCTCACCGTTCTTACACACAGCCTTTATGCTTGAGTAAATCCCCATTGATCTGGAGTGCAGATTTGTCTTTAGGGCTATGGCTTCAATGGGGTTTCCAGCTACACGCCCACACTTGTAACTGTTGAAATCAAGTTAGGCAGCAAGACTTGTATTTAAGTGTTAAAATAGGTATGATTCTCCAAGTACCCATCAACCCATGTCTCAAGTTAGGATGAGTTGCATGTACCTACCAACTCTTCAAATCAGGACAGCTGGGCACATTTGTGTGTTTTGCTGCTGAGATCGGAGTTTCAGTACTGAGATTGAACAGGTTAAGTATGACACATGAGGCTTCTCTCTGTTTACACAGCTTTTATCTGAACCAAGTGACTTAAAATGTTTTAGTAAATGTATTAAACCATCTATTACGAGCTCCTGTGCCAAAGCTGAGTGAAAGTATTTAAAATTTTCATGGATGCCTGTGCAGACTTCGGAACACAGTTGCAGTAGCTGAAGTCAATGTAAAACAGAGTATGTCAAAGTGTGCCCAATATAGAGGACATTTGGGTTTTTTATAAAACACCTTACATTTCTACTTTGTAAAATTTAAGATAATTTATTTTTATTGTACATTTATTTTTTATTTTGCAATGTTTTAGCTGCAGTATGAAATAAAGTATGTTAGTCTGCTGTACCAGCTTTGCTGTTAAAGAGCTTCAGTGAAAATTTTGCATTTGTTTTAGGCAAATGGAATTGTGCACAGTGACTGCATGGAGCTGAACAGCTCTTGGACACAGGATTGTTAACAAGTTTGAAAAAACTGCATCATTAGGAAGACTAAGAAAGCAGCATCTAGCTTTCTTATTTATGACTTCTATACATGTTAGAGGCCAGATAACTGACTTTTATTGGTAATAGCCTGAACTGTATTACAATGTGTATGCGTAGTTTTTGCGGCAATATGTATCAGCAAGCTGCCACACCAGGTCAGATCTGGTTGTACGGATTATAGTGGGGTAATATCCCAGCCCAGGAGTTCTCCTTGGATAGGACCCTTTGTGGCCTTTTCTTATAAGACATTTAGATATGTATAGTAACTGCTATAATGAGTAACTGTAAAAGATCTAATGGCAGCAAGACACTTAGCATCTTCAGGGCCAATGCAATCGCTATTCAACAAACAGAAATTTAAAAAGCTATTTTTCTCCTACAAAAAAATTCCGATACATGCCTCATCTAGAGCACATAATGGTGAGCCAACAATGCAAGAATTTCATGCCATGTTGCTAAATCATGCCATATTGTGGTCCATGCTGTAGTTTTCCTGTTATTTCAAGGGATAGGGCAATTAAGATTGCTTACCTCTGTTTAAAGATTGCTCCTCTCCACTGTTAAAGACAGCCTACTCCAGTAAAGCTGTCCATGTGCTGAGGTTTTGCTGTACTGATTCTTTCCATGTGAATATTTTCAGTACACACTTAAATGTTTCTGATGAGAAAGTACACTTATACTTCTTAGTCCTTCAAAACCTCTGGTTCTGGTGCAATTATTAGTGTTTTAGCACTTAGAGGTGTGAATTTAACTTCTTTGATTTGTTACTTCTAAGACCTTCCACTGCATAATGCCAGGGAGCCTCACCCGCTGAAACTTGTGGTCTTTTCTTAGAAATGCTTTAAGAAAGACAGACTCTCTTTCTGCCTTAAGTGTTTCATACTTTTAGGATATAGGAGCTGAATACTTTCATCTTAAAAATGTCTAGGTCTAAATGAGCAAGCTTTCAGATAAAATATAGAAAAGTATAGAAAGCTACATAATCAGAAATACAGTTTCTATAGTATTTACTGAAGCAAAAGAAATTCCACAGTTGTATGGGAAAAAGGGGACTGTCAGTGCATTGGACCTATGGGTACGGTCACGAGTAGCTGATGTGACCTTTGGGCTTAGAGTTCAATACCACAGGCAATGCAGGAGGGAAGACTGATAGAAAAGACTAAAGGCTATTGAAAGAGGAGAATTCCTCCATTTCTGTTTGCCTTGATATCTATAGAAGTTGAGGTTAGATCCGGCAGACCCAGTTGATGGATGATCGTACCTGAAAGAATTTGAGAAGCAAGCCATTTTATTATAAAGAAATATTTCATCTCCAGTGGTAAACCACACTCAATTAAACTGTAAGACTTAAGGAAAATTTTACAATTCCCTATCTAGAGCAATCTAGACTTCTCATTTCTAATTATATATATTCTAAGCACACTGTATCTATATGGTTTAAAATTAAGATAGATTTTAAATCTAAAAATAAAGATGAGGTTTTGAATAGTCTCAGAAAAGAACAAGTTATTTCCAGACCTCATTCAACTTTTATGATCACTTCCATGTAATAAATGAAAGTTCTCCTAAAAATACTGATGCACCATTACCTAATCAAACTATTCCATGCAGTTCAACCTCAGTCAGAAGCCTGGACGCTTCTAGATTTAATCTCTACTAAAGGTACATTTCCACAGAGAGAGCAGGGAGTTAGGAAAATACCTGATTTTTAAAAGAGCTGCAACTGAAATTATACTGTTTCTCATGCTAATACAGATCAGTCAGTATGGATGAAAATAGAAAAGGTCAACTCAAGAAAGGAGGAATTTGTCTTCTTGACACAGGCCTTCATTTGCATTCCAGTTGAACCTATTTTGAAGATATTTTTGTTGTATATCTAATGAACTCTAGTATGGACCTGTGTAGAGGTGTGAATTTCAGAAATGTCCAGGGGGGTCAGTGGAATGAGAACATCTATTCTGGGGACAGGGTCCAACCTTTCACAAGGATTAGACAGAAGAGACTCAGTATCTGGTTATGTGGCACAAGTCCCTGTGTTTGACTTGGGCTTTGAATTAGGTCCTCTCTGTGGTCCTCTCTGTGATGGGCTGTTCACAGAAAGGATGGGTATGGGGCAAAAATTCTCCCAGAAAAAAATGAGCTGCACCTTGATGTAAGGGTTACCTGGCTGATTTCTGCTCAACTTTGCTGTCTCTTAGCCACTAAATCCTGAAAGGAGGGGTGAAGGCATCTGAGGAAAGCATCACTGTTACTACCAAGCTGGCAAGATGCTCATGAGATCACTTGCAGGTGACACGGCACAGTTCTACATCCCAAGTGGGACATCACCCCAAGTGAGCTACTACGTCCAGACAGACCACATGGTCCCTCCTGCCTCTTGTGCACTGAGCATGAGAGCAGGTCTGGCCCTTGGCACCTGCACACCTGAAAGAGAGGGTGTGCCTCCTAATTGCAACCTGCAAGGATAGTACTATGGTTCTTCTAATTGTAACTTATGCTGTGTTTGTGAGTAGTCAATGGCAGGCGAGGATTAACGCTCAAAACAGCATATGCTGGTTGATTGTTGGGAATAATGCTATTAAAAAGTGACAGTGCTCAAGCTGTAAATGGATGCAATATAATGGATAGTATTAGTAGCAGAGCTGTTCAGCTGAAGCCATGGCTAACGGGACTCTGGTTTTAATAACTTTCTAATTACATCTGTATAAGCTGGGTCACTTAACAGTAAACTAACAGGTTTACATTTCCTTCTGTACTAGGTATTGCTCTGTGCATTAGCCCTACTCTAGAATTGCAAACAGAAAATAATTGGGTTGCTTTTTAACCTCCCCAAATGGCTTAAATTAATGGCAGTGCAGATCAACACAATGCCTTCATGTGTGTGATTTTAACCTTCATTGATTTTCTCCGTTCCAGGGCAGCATGACATTGGCTAGAAAACCATGCTGATGTGATGGCTGTAAAGCCGAGCGGTGAAACAAGGTTTGCGCAATCTTAGATTAGTTCCCGGTATTCAAGAGCACACATTATAGAAAACCGAAGGCTCTGTTCTCCAAATTATAAGTGTTTGGTATTATTCCTTGGGGCAGAGAAATTTAGTATCGTTCTGTTTATGAACAGCTGCCAGTGGCTTTGCTCAAAGGTTTGAAATCTCTGAAGAAAATCTAATGCCTGGCTGAGATGCATCAGGCAAGTTTTCAGACAGGATAAGGGGGAAGGCAGGAGTGGCTTAAACAAACAGGCTCGTGGAGGTTTCTACCTAGCGTCTTCCACATATAGCACACTTTAAATTTTATTAATTGCAGTCGTGCCTGTTACCATGACAGCTAGGTGCTGCAATTACCTCACACCCTGGGGAATTTCATGCTTAGAACAGCATTTGGAGGCTACTTCCTTATATTTTGTTTTTATTTTGCAACTTTTTTTGTACTTTGGGGAAGTATTATAGGAAGCTGAGATGTACCATGAAAGAAAAATGCATCTTTATAGTCCCAAGGCACCACAAGCCATATTTAACCGTGGCCTGAGGAAACAGTGAAACGTAATGATCTCTGTGAGGATCAAATGCAGCCATTGCGGCTGGTTTTTTTCTCCTTTACAACTGACCAGGATGGCCAGGACTCACCTAGAAGAACTCCTCGGTGAGAGGAACATGCTGTACCGCAAAATTACTTTGACAACAAGCTTTACCGGGCAAAAGCTACAATACCCTCATCCAGGGGAATTAGCCTGAGGTCTAGCCGTGAGCTTCTGCATAATCTAGGCGTTTCAGGTTTGGGGAAAGGCCACAGCAAAAAAAAAAAAAAAAAAACTGTATTTAGGAAGAAAGTCCTTTTCCCTTGGGAGGCCTTTGAATTGGAGAGCTGGTGGCCATAACCACATGTGCCGGGCACGGCAGGTATCGGAGCAGGGCAGGGACCGCAGTGCTGCGAATCCTGAGACAGAAGCGAAGGAGAAGGAAGGAGGCTCACACACAGTGCTTGAGAAAATATGTCTGTTAATCCCTTCTTTAAGGTGTTAAGCAGGCTCAGCTGTCATGCAAGCCTTGTGCTAGTGATCCACTACAGCATACTTTTTCTGGAAGTGGCTGATTGAAGCTCACTTAAGGCACAGTAATACTTTGAAGGGTATTGTAAACAAAGAGATATAGGCTAGGCAACATCCCCTGGGCAAACTTGAACCCTTTAGACTGAAGCTGTGTATTCAGACGTTTACACCCAACCAGTAACAGTTCATGGATCAAGTTTCCCCACTGATATAGCAGCAGTGCCATTTTATTTGAGTCTGTCAGCATTCTCACATCATAAACCTCACTGTTGCAGTATATCTCAGCTGTTTCTAATCCCAGAGAGCTGAGACCTGGCATATAAATTGCTAACCCATATATTAATTTGAATAGAAGAGGATAAAGCTATGTCTAAGTTATGCAACAAATTCTATAGATTTTTATTTCAGTTGCAGATGCATTCTCTGCCAAATTCTTGTAAAATTTGTTTTCACTACAAGGAATTGCATGTTCATTATGTTTTATATGAGTTGGTATCTTTTATACTGTTTTTAAATGCTTTTGAAATAGCTATTATGTTTACACCAAATAAACTTTAGCTAATATCATTTTTTGTACATCATTACACCCTAATATTAGAATGGCATCTTTGAACCAAATGCAAGTCTTTTGGCTTTGGTCTTGTTCTAAATTTATGTAGAGGTTTGCTAGAACTTTATTTTGAATCTTAAAGACATGTATCACAGTATTTGCTGACAAAAATGCACATCTCAGTGAGAGGCAGAAAGATTATTATTGTTCAAATGTCAGAGCATTCAAATGTTGGAGAGATTTCTGACAGCATTAATAAAAATAATTTTATTTTAATCTTGGGTATTTACAGAAGAATGTTGGTTATGTTTTTGAACTTAATCCCCTTGCTGGTACAAATTTATTTACCTGTGTGCTGGCACAGAACTCGATTGATTCTTTCTTTAAAAAGAGGGGGAAAAAAATTCCTGGCAGATAGAAAATAACCTCCAGCAAACAAAAATTATGTACCTAGGATACACAAAACAGAAGTGCACTCCATTCTCTGTGTAATACTGCACTCACGTGATAGCTTGACAAAATCAAATTTACTTCACCTGCCTTCTAATGAATTTTGAGTATTCTAAAGAAATAGTGCTGTTGGAGCTGGAGTGAGTAACGTTTGGTGTATTAGTATATACTGGTCCAGAAGTCAGTGAGTTTTCTCATGGCTAGAGAGTTCTTACTGAGATGTTAATTCAAACTTCAAATTTGTGAGACAAGTCAGATTCTCTGCTGATTTAAATCAACTCAGTGCTTTCTCTTCCCCTCTCAACCCCTACTGCCCAAACAGACTATCAAGAAATAGTGATGTTGAGCCAATAAAACACAAGTCAAAGTCTTTGGAGATGAGCTCTTGAGTAATTAGTGATCCTGAGCTCAGGGTGCTGTTACTTAGCAACTTCTGAGAATGGATTAACCTTCTGTGGGCATCCCTTGCACTGCACGTATAACAACACCTCTTCTTACGCTCATTCGTATAGTCAGGTGTAAGTCTCCTACAGATCAACCGGATATTTCCCTGAAAGAAATGTGTGCAGTGCATTGCATTGCACTGCATGTGCAGCGAGCTGGGCGCATTTGAGATAAACCGAGCAGCAGTATCAGCATTGCATGGTTGATCTGCCTATGTGCAATAACACAGATATACATCAAACAGTTTTTTTCATGGATAAATCAACTATACAGTGCGTAATGCAGGGTTTCACTAATACAGTAAAGCATAGTTCAATATGTTTTAATATATGTGGTAATATATTTGTTATAGCACATGAAACAGAATAGCCTGGCACACATGCAGTGATGTTTTTTCTGAGATTTCCAGGCAATGTTTTGGTCAATCTCTCAGCTGTTTAAAAGTCCTCAGCAGCAAGCCAAACACCCCTTTTTTCTCCTGCACAAAAGAGAGCAAACTTTGGAAAGTCTAAATACTTGGGAAAATTTGTTAGACAGCAGACTGCAATGTGGAGGCTTCTCTTGAAATGAGACTCACCTGTAGGTGAGTGTTGCCTATTATTTTGTGATCTGCGCTTCTGATGCATATATAAAATCTCCATGAATATTAATGGTAGGTTCCTGTGAATTTTCTAAACGTGAGAGAACAGACACTATAAAAAACAATTCATTTGACATGACTGGTAAAAGGCCTTATGCTGTAGTAAATTGTCAGAACCGTTCTTTATCCCTCTGAACAAAATCACTGCTTTCACAATTGCTATACTTTTTATTGTCTTTTGTGTAAATAGTTACATTCACCATGTTAACTTTCATACTGAGCATTATATAGAAATGGTGATTGGAGGGGACCTGAGCAGGTCTAGGCCAATCTCCAGCTCAAACTGCAGCTATCGCCAGCACGTGCTCAGGTCAGTCATGGTATGGTCCTCCTAAGTTTTGAAAACCACCAAGGGTGGAAATTCCACAGCCTCTTTGGTCTGTCTTGATCTCCCAGGACACAGCTGATGGCATACTCAGTATGTCGTCTAGCACTGTTGCAAAGAGTTTGGCTCTGCCACCATTGTAACTAACCCTTAGGTGTCTGTAAACTGATCTTTCAGCTCCTCTTTACTAGACGTACAATTAACTTAGAGTATGAGCGTTTGCGTAATATACTTTTTGTTCATGCGTTATTTCTAGCCTCACTGTCCAATTGCTGTGTATGCTCTCTACTCAAACCATTAAGGAGTAATTTTCTTTCAGTACAGCTTATTCCCATAGTTTCCTGTACTACATCTTTTCTGGTGCATGTGGGGAGCAGGAGGCTAAAAGAATCTGTACTATGAAAAGATTCCTCCACCCTCTGATGACTGATTTCAGTAGGTGGAGATAAACATTTCAGTGATAGCAAAGGGCAAGACTGGGCCCAGGCTGTAAATGATCTGCAAGTTAAGACAACAACCACAGTAATATTTTGCTCATCTCTTTTGGCACAGAAACAGTCAAGAAAGATTAGGCTCAAAGGCTTCATGCATTTATTTTTCCCCCCACTTTCATTAACCTGGGATGGTCAGCAGGTGATAGCAATTTATGCAAATCCTTCTCTCTATAAGACATTTTACCTTTTGACAATAGGCAACCAAGCAGATGACACAGCTACAGACAAGCGAGTTTTGAAGACCCAATTTAAAATCTGAGCGACCATATTTTTTTCAAAAGCTTTTCTAAGGATAAGATAAGAGTGTAATCTCTTAGTTTGGCACAAATGTTTTAAGACTTCATGTTTCTAAAATCCAATTTGAATTAGCCTTGAACTTTAAAGCTGTTTATGTCTACTGAACCAAAAGACACCATGTGATGCATATAACAGAAAGTATTGTATAGTCTCTCTTTTTCTCCTCCCTTCCTGACACTGGTCTATAGTATTTGCCAAGAAAATCATCCAAAGGCAAAATGTCACAACTTTAGAAAAAGAAAATGCTAGTCCCTTTTCAGGAAAGGGCTTACAAAGCCTCTTTTTCCTTAGGCATGTCTAGCCTCATAACTTACTAGGAACTCTTGCCACCAAATATGCTTAGGATTAATTCAACATTGTGTGTGAAATTATTTCCTATAGCATGTTGTATAAAATGTTTCCTGATACTTATAAGAGCTTGGACAAGTCTGCTGCATCTTTGGGAATCGGCGCTTTGGGAATCTGCATGCTGATGTGACTTGTGAGAGGAGAGTACATCAGATAATGAGATGTTGACTTGCTCTCATTTCAAATCATGCATTATTTAAGAAATGAGAGGAAGAGGTTGGGCAAATTGTCATGAATTCCTTTGCTCCTAACATCAGCCTGCCCATACTTTTACCCAAAATAGACATCTATATCAGTGGTTGCATACTTTCAGAATTTATCATCAATTCTTTTCAAAACTGCTCATACTTTGGGCCTTGGAATAGGTTACCTATTTGTGACTTAGATTATTCCTTTAGGTACAATATAAATTTAACAAGGTGTATCCTGTTTTAGCCTTAACTCACCAATGTGATTAGAGTAATGAGGACATGATTCATAAGCGCTATTTCTGAAAGTAACTTTATTCTACTCATTGCTAGTTAAAAAACTCATGTTATACCAACTAGTTTATCACCCAAGCCTATATGTGTTGGTAGGGAGTTTGCAAAGGACAAGGAAGAGTAGTCCTTTGGTTATGAGAGTAGCACGGTAGTCACGAGGCTGAGATTCAAATGTTGTTCTGATTCGGGGAAGTCAGTTAAGGCTAACCCTATACAATTACATACGCCTCCCATTCTGACAGGCTTAGGATTTGTGCTTCTGGGTGTATTGTTTGGGTGTCCACTGTCTCAGAGAAATTCACCATACAGGTTGAATTTAGTGAGTATTTAGTGAGTAGGAGAGTTTGCGTATACAATAGATCCTCCATAAAACTAGTAGGCTGAGCAGGGAACTGCCTAAGGAGGCCAAAGAGTATTAAGCCACATATCTCTTAGGAAATATAGAAATTAGGATATCTGAATGGGAATTAAAACTGAATCTTCTGCTAGCAGCATTTTACCTACCAGACAGCTTTCAAGGAAATAAAAAAAAAAAAAACCAAAAAAAACAAACACCAGCAGTTGGAGGCAATGACAATGGCATACGCCTTATTTTCTGTCCTGTAGATCACCAAGGATATGGACAACTAGATTCAATTTCCATACTTTGGGAATTATACTGATGTGCCCAATCTCCTGGTAGCAGTTGTAACTCACCAAGGCATTCCAGATGTGTTCTTTCAAGCTGTCCTATTAAAGTTGTTGCATCATACATGGAATAATTAAATATGTATCATAAAATCATAGAATTATGGAGTTGTTCTGGTTGGAAAGGACCTTTAAAGATCATATAGTTCCACTCCTACGTGCCATGGGAAGGGACGTCTTTCACTAGATCAGGTTACTCAAAGCTCCATCCAACCTGACTTTGAACACTTCCAGGGATGGGGCATCCACCACCTCTCTGAGCAACCTGTTCCAGTGCCTCACCACCCTCACAGAAAATAGCTTCTTCCTTATATCTTATCTAAATTTACCCTCTTTCAGTTTAAAACCATAACTCATTGTCCTCTCACTACTGTTCCTAGTACAAAAACTTTCTCGGTCTTTCTTAAATGCCGTTTTAAGTACTGAAATGCAGCAATAAAGTCTTCCTGAAGCTTTCTGTTCTCCAGACTAAACAACTCCAACTCTCCCAGCCTTTCTTCATAGGAGAGGTGTTCCAGTCCCTTGATCTGTGCATGTCCATTGCTAAACAAGTATACAAATGACTAGGCCAGTATAAGGTATAAGAAAACTGGCAGCAGTGCCTTTGGCAGCCTTGATAGTGGGTTCTCCCTGAGTATTTAGGTCTTTTGAAGCAAATTTAATTTATTTTAGCATTAATGACCATGTAGACCCTATCCTAGGTTGCACCGAGTCCCTTTTAAAAGGTACAAAGATCCTCACCGCGGAGTACAATGAACACAGCTGCCATCTGCTTCCTGCATCCGTAGGTGATGCTTATATTCAAGGGCTAGTACCTGTTACAGCTATTTTGGATTAAACTGCAGAGATGACCTAAAAAACGGTGGCTTAACAAAAGAGACACTTAGAGCAAATGGATAATCGACAAAGCTTTATTTACAGGGTATCAGGTCATTATATTAATGTTTTAAATATCTGGGGTTTTGTCTCATTCATCTATGCCTGAGTGGGAAAAAATCCATAATAAGTGTAGCTTGCTAATGAAAATAATATGAACAAGAAAAATCTTCCTAGCTTTAAAATTAAATGTCATGATCTATGTAAAAGTTAGTCTTTTGATACTGTTTGCGAGACCAACATCTTATTGAATTACCTTTGTGCTACTTTTCCACTCTCTAAACCCCACTCTTCAAAGCTTTATGGCTGCTCATTGCTGTGTGAATAGGCTTATGGATGCTATGAACTCTTAACAAAAAATCCATTATAATGATACTTGGCTGTTTCAGGGATATTCACTGTATAACAATCCTAATGATTCTGGTGCAGTAATAGGTATGGAAATCCTGGGTAGAAGGTAGTTCCTCCCTTCTTGAGTTGCTATAGGAAGGGTTCCGGCTCTACTTATCAGCAATCTAACCACCTGCAGCACTTAAACTTGCTTTTTATCCCCAGCAGTTGTCCCATTGCATTCAGTAGAAACGCATACATGATTAATCTGATCAAGGTCTAATTAGTGAAAGAAGTGCAGCCATCAGTGCTGTAGAAAGAAGGCTATGCCTCGAGCCTGTCTTCCAGTCTCATTTTCAACCCCTGTACCCTTACCCATGCCCCCACACAGGAATGAACTTGGATGTGTCTGCATGCAGAATGTTATTCTGAACAAGCATCTAAATCTAGATGTAAATTAGTTTCATATTTGGAGTCCTCTGGAGAACCAGACTAAAACTATCCATTTTGATTCTAGACTATTTCAGAGGCTTAATCAGGAACATTTGGTAAATGCAGAGATTCCTTTCAAGGGGGAAAGTAGCAAGGGAATATGTATTTGTCCTGCTTTTAAAACAACAGGAGCATCTTCAGTCAGCAGTTAAGGGCTTGGTTTCTCCATGAAGTGATTAAAGAGCAAAGCTGCTCTGGCCCTGCATGCAGTCATCGGCAAAAGAGTGAGATATGTCACCTCAAAACATTTCAGCCCACAGCCAGAATTGCCCCGGAGAGCAGCTTCGTTACTTTCTGCAGCCCAAATAGCCTGCAGAAAATAATTACCCAATTTAACCAGCCAAGGAAGGTGCCTCAGGTTGGATAATCTCAATCTTTCAGGTCTTTTGCTGCAAAGCTCCATTACAAATGCACACTGATGGTAATGGTTATTTGCAATATTTAGTGATGTATATTTTACTGAATAAAAAGCAGTGATTGAGCTTTGGGGTCTTTTTTTTTTTTGTTTAAGACAGCCACAGTCTGATGTGTCAAAGATGCCTTTGTTACGTTTTTTGAATATGACAGGGTCATAAAAGGCATTTTGAGTTCTTGGGAAATTATTGAGTGAATACTTTAAAGGTATATTTTTCTGTGAACACTGGTACTGTTTAAAAAATATTTCCACCCAAATTTTCATCATCAAACTCCAAATCATCATGCAGATATTAATTAATTGAAGTAGGTAAGTCAAATAGTACAAGTGTACGTAACACGACTAAACAGACTGAGATTGACTCCACAATCGTGCTGTTAATGAAAATGCTGGTGAGTCCTCAAAGCATTTTGGAATTTTGTGGGCACTGAAAAGTCATACTAAGTGAATATTCATGAATTAGTATTGACAGCAACTTTCTTTCCAATATTTGAAAAATTTCATTCATTCAGTCAGGATGAAGAAAATAATACTGTGTTAATTAAATGCCAACCCTAATAACACAAATAGTGAGTATGTAATAATTAAAAGGAAAAGTTCATGTAATAGTTTAGATAATTTTTTCAGATTCTGAATATTTGGCAAATATTTATAAATTATAAATGAACGGCTAGAAAATTAATTATTGACTTGTGAATTATTTACTAACCGGAACAGATGTTAAAGTTCTGCATTATTTATTATGATGCATTTATTTCAGTGCTGAATATAGTCTATGAAGATAATAGTGATATTATAACTGTATTATTTGAACAGGTTGATCAGTTGTAATTATTATCCCTATTTAACAGGGAAGTCAACTAAAAAAAAAACACAGGAAGGGAGACTTCCAAAGGACCCAAGGGGTGGAGTTGCACAGGTCTAACGAAAATTAATGAGACTTACATTTCTGAATCCCTCTGGTGCTTATGAAAAATCTTTCACAGGGAGGTTAAATTGCATGCTCAAGAGAAGTCAAGAGCTAGCAATAGAGCCTGGGAGTTCTGGTCCCTACTTAAATTTGCTGGTGGTTGTATGCAACGTCTCCTCTGTTTTGGGGCTGGGTTTTTTTTTCTGTGATGCTGGGATGCTAGAGTCTCACTAGATACCAGGCTTTCCTAGCTGTAGCAAGCAGTTTATCCCTCTAATCAGCCTACAGGTAACAAATTCATTGTCCAGATATTCATATATTTGAGGTTTACCAACCAGTTCATATCTCTTTATTTTTTCTTCTTTCTCTCTAAGACTGCACTGAACCAAGAGTCGTTCTCGTTCTTGTAGTTTAATGAAACTAACTCTCCTTTGGCAACCACCTCATTAAACTCTGTATTTTTTGTGTCTTATGGGTGGAGCTGAGATAGATTGTCAGATTTTGCATATCCATGGCATATTATAAGATCCTAGAAACATCATGAAATTGCAGTATTGGCACTACAATGATATGGGTGAACTTTGAGCCATTCTGAAGACCAGTTAGAATTTTTTTCCCTACAGAGAAAAAAGGATTATTTTTTGTCCGTTATCATTCTGGTTTTGGCATTTTTCACAAAGCCACCTTTGTTTATTCCTGCTTTACGGCACTTGTTACAGGAATCTGTCTGAACATCTGTCCATCAGCTGTGATGTTGAAATTAACTGCATTGTGCCCCTCTTGCTTATTTTTAAGCCAAGGTAAAAATACTTGGACAACTTTTTTTAATTCAGTTCTATTTTTTCAGTGCCTGATCTAATTTTCAACTTCTTGTTAGCAGTATTGTATCAAAGTCTTGCAGCAAGCTCAGAGATTGGACCCTATAGTCAGCAAGTTCATGCAACTTCTGTTAGATAGAAATCCACACAATCTGGAGGCAGCTCTTTTTGGTGGTCCCAAAGGGGAGTCACATCTTATTCAAAAAGGATGTGCCACTTGTGAATACTTACCTTCAACTTTTCAGCTTGGATAATAAATAAAAAGATAGAAAATGTCTATGGTAGCACGAGGAAACCTGTATACACTTTTTTTTTTTTCTCTTATGGTTTGTATTCAGCTGTGTAGGGAAACAGATGTTACAAGCTTTGCAATTTACACAGCAAGTTTTGGCTAAAAACTTGAATGCATCTTATAAATTTTAATGAATTGAACTCCACAACAGCCTTATGAGTGACTGAAGTTCTGCTATGTCGATTTTACAAATAAGAAAACTCAGGAACTGATAAATGTAATGACTGGCAAAAGATTATACCGAGCATCATGGACAGACATGGAAAGAAAACTAGAAACTTATGCCCGCTTACCACTTCACCTTCCCAAGGTCCAAAAATGTATGGAAATCTGTAGAGCGAAAGGCTTTGCTGTCATTGTTAGCTCTGGAAGGCTTTGTATGGTGCTCTGATGGGATCTGGCATGAGTCTGAAGATTGAGGTCACCCTGTCCTCTTCCCATCCGTCCTCTTAGTTCTGTCTGCTCCTTTATATATCCCCAAAAATACTATAGTTTGAAAAGTAGAATAATGTATGTTGAAAATTCATTGTTTAATTTGGGGATGGGCAGCTTGGAGGATTCAGAGACAGCTGATATACCCTGCAGGTAGCATTGGGAATCTGCTGTTAAGGAAGTTTTTGGTTGTCTCTCTCACCTGGAGTATGTACTCTGATATCAACCCCAGTTATGGATTTCTTGGTCCAGCTTGTGAGACGGTTTTATGCCAATGTGATTTTTCTTGTGCAGCCAGGCCATGAGAGGATGAACAGGGATTTCCGTGATGGTGTCTTGACCTGCCCCCAGCAGGAATCTTGATTTTTTCTTTTAGTGGCCCAATCAGCCCACAAAATTCACAATTTCTCTCCCCTTTGCCCAGATCCACCCAGCTAGGAGATCTAGCCTACACCTACCATTAAAAGGCTATGATACCAACTGTGTTAAAAAATCCTCCAGGCTTTAAAGTAAACCTTTTGTTATTGTTGTTGTGCTGATGATCTTACTAGGCTAATGTAAGGAAACAAATAAAATGTTTGCATCTTTTATTTTTCCAGAAGTATCTGTAATTCTTTTTTACTTCAGTTCTTTAAAAAAAAAAAATCCCATCTTTCCTTTAAAATCAAAGAAACCTTGAGACCTATTCTTATTGAAATGAGATGCATAAATCATTCTGCCAGGACAAGTTGTTCAGATATGATCATCACAAATAATAATAATAATAATCTGGTATATAGAAATTAGTGTGAGCACACATTTTCTACTGTAAGGGGCAAAAAGTGATCTATAACAAGAAAAAGTACTCTGCTGGGATCCTTTTTAATAAAGAAAAGCAGCAAGCCACTGGAGAGGTGTTAAAGTTGAACCACATCTTACAGAGTTTATAGCTGAATTTCAATAAAAGAGATGTTAAGGTATGCTTTGGTGCTCATGTAAGAAAGTAAAATCTGCTGCACCTCACATACTTCACAACCATTTAGGGTTTTGCTGACAAATAGATTCATATTCATATTTTAAATGAATGTGTAAGTAAGAGTGCTTGATTTTCTTCGATTATAAATAATCCAGCAGTTCTGTAGATGACGAATGTCCCTGCTCTTAGAAGCTTGAGAGCTGACACTCTGAGGAAAATGCAAAATACAGCTGCTGCCTGTCGTGGTTTTGTTTAGTGAGGGGGGGCCTAAGGTGGTAGCTTCTGTAGGAAACTGCTAGAAGTCGCTCCCCTTTGTTCAGTGGACTCGGCCAGGCCTAGGGCGGACCCGCTGCTGGCCAAGGCCGAGCCGATTGGTAGCAGAATGTCTCGTGATAACGCCTCTGCGATAACGTATTTAAGAATGGGAAAACAGAAAAAAAGAGAGAGGAGAGAAGATGTGAAGAAGCTGAGCAGGGGCAGAGGCGCAGAGGGGGAGGCGCAGGCCTCATGGGCCTTGCAGGCCTCACCCTCTGGCCTCTCGCCAGGCAGCCGACTGGGCCCGACTCGGTCCAGCCCGGCTGCAAGAAGTGGAAAGGAGATGAGAAGTGAATGAGATGTAAAAAAGATCCTGAGAGACACCTACCAGCCTGTTGTGAGGAACGGCTGCAGACACCAAGGTCAGTTCAGAAGGAGGGGGAGGAGTAATGCGGCTCCTGGCCAAGATTCCCCTGCAGCCTGTGGTGACGACCATGGTGGAGCAGGTTGTCCCCCTGCAGCCCATGGAGGTCCACGGAGGAGCAGAGATCCACTTGGAGCCCGTGAAGGACCCCGCGCCGGGGGAGGTGGATGCCTGAAGGCAGCTGTGGCCCGTGGAGGGCCTGCTGGGACAGCTGTTCTGGAGAGACTGCACCCGTGGAAGAGATGACCCACGCCGGAGCAGTTCCACAAAGGACTGTGGCCCGTGGGAGGGACCCCACGCTGGAGCAGGGGAGGAATGTGAGGAGTTCTTCCCCCGACCATGAAGCAGCGGCGTAAAACAACATATGATGAACTGACTGCAACCCCCATTCCCTCTTTCCCCCTGTGCCGCTCGGGGAGGGAAGGTAGTAGAGATAATGTTAAGCTTGGGAAGAGGGAGGGGTGGATGGAGGTTATCTTGTTCTCTGTCTCATTATCCTGCTGTTTGTAGTAATAAATGAATAGTTTTCCCCAAGTCGAGTCTGTTTTGCCCGTGACGGTAACTTTAAGGATTTCTCCCTGTCCTTATCTCAAACCTCGAGTCGTTTTTCCTTATATTTTCTCCCCCTGTTCTCTCGGAAGGTGGGGGGAGTGAGAGAGAGACTGCGTAGTCTGGTCCGATCGGGGCTGAACTACGACACTGCCCCTGAAATCTAGGGCTACATTCAGGGCAGGATTTAGGAGCCTGCAGTGAGAAGTGCCTCCATCCAAATTGCAGTCCAACTGCCCGCACTTCTCTCTCCTTCAGTTACTGCCTGTCGTTGCACACATCTCTGTGTCATTATGAAGGCCTTGTAGCACTTGGGTTTGGTTTCTTCAGTGGTCACGTGCCAACCTGGCTTGGTGTGGGCAGGCAAGAGTTGGGCTCCAGCCAGCGCCCGGGGGACCCGGACTTTGCCCCAGGACACGCTGTGCTTTGGGAACGTTTGTCTGCAGCAGCTGAGAGCACAGCACCCACTCTGAAGCTGTGCATTTTTAAGAAAATATTAACTTTTCTAACTCCGTTAGCTGCAATGATTTGTGTCTTCCACATCTCTCTGCAAGTAAGCCCAGCTGGCCTGCTTGCCCTGTGATGGTTTCTGCAAGGAGGTGTTGATGGGCTCCAGTACTCAGGCATGGCCACTTCTGTATGTGAGAGCTTGCAGATGTGCAGAGGCACAGGCTGGCTACCAGCTGGGCCCAGGCTCTCCCCACTCCACCCTTACACAGTTTTGCAAAGCATGAGCGTTAGCATGCAAGAAAAAGTCAATTCTAGGTCTGAGCATGGGATGAGAGCATCTTTTAGAGGCACAGAGGATGGCACCAAGGTGATCTTTTGCTTCTCTGCTCCAAGCGCCACGAAGTGCAGGGGGCAGGACGGGGCTGGAGACTACAGACCTTGCCTTCAGCCCTGCTGCATCTCATGTTCAGCGCCATGTTAATCTCAGGTGTGCAAGTTCCTGGAAGTCGTGATCCCCCTCCCTCCAAGCATCATCATATCTGCTTCCAGCAACCCTCTCTCTCTCTCCTGCAAAAAGGCACAGCTCGAATATCTAAGGAGCCCTCCCCCATCTGAACACTGTAAGAGAGTGGGAAGGAAGGAGTGGTCTCCAACTCTGAGCACGCAAGAGGGGAAACACAGCATCGCTCTTCAGACCTGCAAAGAGCAGTGACCTGCTGATGCAGGAGAGTGATGGCAGCTGATGTACCCACGCTGTCAGTCCAGGAACATTTCCTTAGCATGCAGCTGAGGGACACAGTCACTCAGCCTGTTTTCTCCATTCAGGGAGTTCACCCTCAAAAATTATGATTTGTAATTGTAGCCCTGAACCATGCACTGTAACTGTGAAATAGTACAGCCGTCTGATTTCTTCTGCCATTAAAAAAAAGGGCTTTGGATTTATTCCATTTCTCAGTCACTGGAAAGCAATTTATAGCATTCTTGTTCTCTAGCCCTTGATTACAATGAGGTCCAGCTCTCTGGCCAAGTGGAGAGTTTATTTTGTTTAACATCCATTTTGTTAAATGTGTTAACAAATTGCAATCAGAACTGTATTTTGTTAATACACTCTTAAGAAATTCTCCTCCCCTCCTCGCCACATGTTATCAGTGACACTTAACACAACCAGGACTAAAGCCAAACTTTTGGATCTCTTCGTTTAGTGTTGTAATAGGGTGTAAAGCAACAGAGTCTTCTTAGTCACAGGTCCATGGTCTTCTCCTTAAACTGTGTTCCGCACAGCAACAGCCCGCAAAAGTCAGGGCTGTGTAGGAAACCCACAGAAAGGAAGTAGCTTAAAAATAAATAATGATCTTGATGATCTGTTTATTATATTTTCTGCTCATTATCCTTCCGGCAGATGAATTGCCTTTTAAAATCCAAAGTGGTATGGAGAGGTTGTTTCAAAGATGTAAGTGGTGAGACAGAATGGGGACTACAAAGAGAAGTTACAAACTGGTCTGATATGAGGGCAAAAAGACAGAGCTTGTTCCTAAGTGTCTCCCCTCTACTGCTCCCTCAGCTGGAAGAACCTGGGCTATCGAGTAAACGCTCTGGCAGAACCAAAGTGCTACCAAGGAAACTGGATAATATGCTGCACAACAATTTTAGCACAACTGTGCATTTGTTGCAGGCAACCAAGTGCAATGCAGAAGTTTCTTGTAAAATAGCCCCATTTTAATGAGAAGTCCTGTTGAAAAAAGTGATAGATGAAATGGCTGGGATAAGAAGTAGTTTGCAGCCTTGTTCCATCTCTCATTTCCATGCGGATGAATGCTCAAACTTGTGAAGAGTGTGCAGGGTTCATAGGTTGTCCCACTTGGCAAGACAAGAGAGCTTTGTTCATCTTTCTGAGACATTTCCCCTTTTGAGGGACCACTCACCTACCATCACCCTAATGAAAAGTGAAAGGGGACTTTCTAAAAAGAAGCTTGATGTTCTTGTTTTAACATGCTCGTGCTATGTTCCTATCCTAAAGGAGTGGCCTTTCTATAGAGGCTGGGAGGAATCAATACATAGCCACTCTTCGACCTCTTTGACGTGGGAGCGTTCTTGGGGACCTGCCCTATTCCAGCTCCGCTGTTGCCTGAAAACTGCAGAGCATCACGAAGCAACCGGAGTGGGCCAAGATCCAACTCTCATCCCTGTATGAGATAAACTGATGTAGAAAGATATCATTTTTCTTTGTCATACATATGATAGTTGTGTTTCCAAACCCTGCAATTTCAAAATTGTTTAATTTTCATCTGATGTTAATCATAGTTATTACACTACTTTATGTTATGTCTAGGGGGAAAAACGAGTGGGAAATTTGTTCTGCATGAAACTACCAGACTGAAGTATAGAGCAGACACATGAGCTTGTGTCTACATTAATTTACCCACTGACTGCATCTTAAATTTCATATCTGTTCTATCATACTCTTAATTAAGCCCTAAGTAATTTAAAGCTTTGAAGTGGACTACTGTTTTATTTCTAGCTGTGGTGCATGGAAGTGTGATTCATACGTGTGAATAAAAATAGATGAGGACAGACCTTCCCCCGTGTAAACTGTTACAGCTCCAGTGACTTGTCTTTTGGAAAGAAGACCAGAGAAGTGGCATAGAGATTTTTGTCATGATTTTAGGGAAAGCTGTGTTACTCATGCATGGCAAAGCTACAGGACAATGAAGAAGGGGCTTCAGGGCTGAACCTCAGGCCTTTGTGTTTGTCCCATTCCATATTTGCTTCTACCCAAAGGCAGACAAATGATGAGGTGAGCATGGAGAAATTCTCACAATAGAGAAAATAAATACATCCTGCTGATGAAACAAGGTGAGGAGGTCTGCAGAAGAAACTAGCACCTCCCTTTAGCAAATCTCACACTTCACATAAAAATAGCCCACACTCGGATGTGCGGTCAGAGGGGAGCTCTCTGCCAGGGCAGCTTCAGCACATTAATCATCTACCTTTGATACCCAGATGCAAAGTCCAGCTCTCATGGGCACCATGTGATTTTATGGCATTGAGTCCATAAACCAATAAATGTGGTTTGCTGATCCAGACAGCATTGAACAAGTTCAGTTTTGAAGCAGGCAGACCCGCTTCTGTGTGAAACTCCTTCTGTGGCACTGAATATAAACATCCACAAGATTTAAAACCAACTTCCAGCTGAAAACTTGCCACAAGATGCCTGTGTTTCATCTCTAAACCTTTTCCTGCACTCCTTGCTGGCAATGGTATGCTTCATCTCTTGCTAGATGCCTGTTGAGCAAAGCCTTTTACCAGTGTGGCTGGGGCATAATTTGGGCTAAATATGGGAATATGACTCTTCATTAGACCAGTGCTGGAGAAAAATTATATTTAAATATTTCCAAAACCCACTCTTCCATTTTAGAAATAGTAAGAAATTAAATCAAAAGGAAGATGCTAAAGATACCTCAGTTACAGCTGTACTATGCACTGCCCTTCCTGACTTCAGGGGGAAAAATACTACCAGTGTTTACCTTTCTCATTGGCAAGAAATTTATAATCAAAATCTAAAAGTTAATTTAAAATGTGGTGTCACTTTCGGGATATGTTTTTCTGTTGGTGTCTTCTACGTACATCTGTCCTGATACTGTACTTCTCCTCGCCTTCACACAATCTCAATTTCATTCCTTGGGTTTATTCTTCTTTTTCACTGTCATTCAGTTGAAGTGGGAACAGAAGACACAATTCTGACAGCAAAAAACTAAAGGTATATTGTAATCATCAGAGTATGATGAATATATAGATTAATAAGTGGCTAAACATTTTATAACATTTTAATTTGCAATTTATCTTTAATATGGGAAATGTTTGCAGTGTTTTTGACAAATTTAAATATTCAGCATCTGACCACCATAAGAGAGTGGGAAGGAAGGAGTGGAAACTGAGTATTGGAAGAAATAAATATATTTTTGGCTAGATTTATTGTTCTTCTTATATCTGTCCTTCAATGTTTATTTCTCTCTCTAAGTAAGTGACAAATAGGAAGGAAAAATGGAGGAAGAAGGATAAAAAAGGAGGACATAAGAGTAAGCAGGAATGGGAGGTCTTTTACCATTAAAAATTCAGAAATGAATTTCTAAGACTCCTTGCATTAAGAAAATGAAAGAAAGAAAACATTTCTGTAAGAGCCTGCAGAACAAAAATTAGTTCAATTTTGTTGTTTTTCCTCATTTTCAGGTTGGCTCTACTACAAAGAAAATGAGAAAACTGTCTTTATTATCAATAATCTGGTTCCATTCAGCCATGCTATTTATCTACAGCAGAGCCAGTAATGCAAAGGGAAGGCACAATACCTTTATATTATTATCGCCTCTAAATATGCAAGAGTTTATGAATAAACTATTTATCGGCTTTCTTTGTGACCAATTCTGAATTTTCTTTAAATTTGCGTTATTATTACTTGTGGAGCACCTTCCGCTTTGACTCCAGCATGTTTTCTTCTGCTTCCATATGATCAAAGTGTCCTATGCAGATGGACCTTCTTCTACTCTGCCAAAAATCTGTCAGAGTTTGCCAGTGATCCCACAGAAGAAAGATGGAGTAGAAAAGTATGTGATACTAATATTGTACTACAGATTGGCACAAATAAATGGAAATTAACTGGTATAGCACAGTACCATAGCCTCGATTAGTTTAAATAAGGAAATTTCTCAATTTAAAAACTTCTTGTTTTACGATACAACATTCAAATTCTCTTTGTGTGTGAAGAATGTCTGCACTATGTCTCATTTCAGGTGTTTTTCTTTCCATTCATCTTGTCTACTACCATGCAAATCTGTATTCAAAGTTATTCTTCCTCTCTGACTAGCTTTTGCTGGTATTTCTCACATTCCATGTGTTTTGTCACTCTTGATTTTTGTTCTCTCCTTCCTCAATCAGGTGTTTGAACAAGAGATGACAGTGTTCAAGTTTTCTCTGTGGATGTAAAACAGAACAAGATAAAATCAAAAGTTGGGTCGTGTCGTGATACATATTTACTGAGACAAAAACATCTCTGTCTTTGAAAGAGTGTATGTTTATGGATATATTTTTAAACTAATGACTCACTGGATATGTTGCAGTTTTTAATGGTGCGTGAGTAATGCCTGGGAATCCATATTTAAATGTGAGGGAAATCTTGACTTTTTTAAAGGGAATTCTCTGGCGTTGTTTCTGTGGTAACTTTGCTAAAGAGATTGTATTTGTTTCAGCTGATTTTTAATAGTGATCAACAGTAGAGTAACGAATATAATGAACATAAAAGAAAATAAATTATATTTGTTATGAGCCCTTTCAGATCAGGAGAAGACCAAGGGACCGGTTGCACCTCACTTAAGCCCTTAACTAGAGGCCTAAATGACTTTCTGTGGTTCATGGACTTGACTTGGGTTTTTAGAAGCAAGAAGGCAGAGTGACAGGCACAAGCGTGTATGAGGGAACATAGTGAAGGTACAGCAAAGCAGCCCCCAGTAGTGCCAGGTCAAATGTTTGGCTGAGTGAAACAGAAGACAGGATAATCAATCTCAAGGCTTAACTTAACTGAAGGAACAAAATTATTAAAAAGAGTAAGTTAGATATAACGATGTAGGAAAATTAAGACCTTAAAGAATGCCTTCACACATAATTTTCTCAACTGCATCTTTTCCATTTGCTCCAAGACCTGAACAGCAGAATGTTTCTATTAATCACAGTTACAACTGTAAAAACTTTCCATGCATTTATGTTTTAAACAATGCAATACTTTAAGACATAGTTTCCTTTTTCCTGTGAAGTCAAGCCCTACTGTACTTTTCTCCTGCACGCAAGAGTAGGTAGTAGGAAAAGGTGTAAGCTTTGATTGTGGCACTCATTTCCTGGCCTTTGAGGTGCTTGAGGGACAGACACTTTCGTGCACAAAGCTATTGATCCAAGCACCAAACCTGCAGCTTTTCCTGGGACACGCTTAAAGTCCATCCTGAGATCTCCAGAGTGCCTTCAGGAGCTCTGAGGATAGGATCAGAGGCAGGCTGGAAGGATTTCCAGAGGAAGTTTTCCCATAAGTACTATTTCTCATTAATTTCCTTGAATTCACAAGGAAATGTAACTCATAAAACTTAGGAGCAGCTATGTTGGAGAGTATCTAATTCATTGTGGAAAACTAAATTCTATATGTAGTTTCGGGCAGCGATCCCCTCATTTTTCCTGAGGTCTGCATTTGAAAGGGCTGTGTCATTAGTATTACTGACAATTTAAAATTTGGTGTTGAATTAAGAGAAATCTTTGAGATTTACTCAGAAAACTTTTTGAACAAAGTTATCATACACAGAAGGAGTGATTAAAAGGAGGGAAAAGGCAAGAAGGTCTGTTCTTTCAAAAGCCTGAGCAAATCACCAAAATAAAGTAATAAACAGAAGATATTTTCAGAAGCTCTGATTTTCCCTCTGCAGTGAGCTTTGCATGAGAGCCTTGTCAGTGAGCCTCTCATCAGGCTCTGGCATGACTCCTTCACTCTTTGACCTTCCAAAACTCTGACAAAGTTATGGGAATCCAGTGATAGGCATGTGGACGTAGCTCTCAGTGGCACTTGTAAGACCACCATTTAGGGGTGAAAGCTTCTGTTCATATAAATCAGCACCATTTCTTGTCTTCTTCCATTTGAAAAAATGAGACTTCAGTGATAATTACTTCAAATACCAAGTATCTGACTACAGGTAAAAGCTTACAGACCATACCTACATTTAGTGTAAATTGACCTACCTGTAAAGCAGTGACTCTAAAGTCTTGCTGGTTCAAATGGAATTTTAAGTCCATAGAACTTTCTTTTGAAATTAATCGAAAAAAAAAAACCTAATGAGTGTCTATACGCATGCTTCACTACATGCAAGATGCAAAACATAGGATAAGTACTTTTTCAGCAGTCTTCCTGATTTCGTATGTAATCTGAAGGCATAAATTTAAAGCACGTGTTTTTAAAATGACTGTGTGATACATTCGTTTTTGCATGCTGTCACACATGATTATTTATCTAGGTTTTATAGCTTGTGGTTGCATAAACCAATCTAGTCACCTTCCTGTTTCCATAGCCAGAAAAGGCAAAATTTTTCAATGTTCTTCAATGCTTGTGTGACTCAGACAGGAAAAGGGACTTTCTGAAAGTTACCTAGTCTCTGTTCTCCTTCCCACATGTGTCAGGGTCTTCTTGTGCTTTTTGGTAAGTGCTGATGCTTTCAGGAATCTAGTTATATTAAAAATGGCAGCACAGCATGATGCCTACTTACTTTACCGACCAAGGGCATGCTTCCAATCAAGGGGCACTTTGTCATTTCTTCAGTAGGAGGAGAAAAAGAAGAGGAAAACCCTGGCAAATGTATTTCTAAAATAAGGAATTAAGGTGGGAGTGGGGGTGGTGTCTTTATTAGATATAGTAAAAGTGTAAGGATTTTACTGGGCGTCTGCCATCATTGCCAAATTACCAGTTAAAGCCCAGCTCCAGGACCAATATTACTGGCGATATTGCTGATGCTGTTCAGACTTCCACAGTTTCTGTGTGTCACAGCATGGGAGCAAGACCTTTATCAGAGACCCTAAAGCTGTGGTAGCACCAACTAGAAATCTTAAATAACGTGAAGTGCTACTGGTGCATGAACTTTAGGTGGTCTGACAGTGCTCTGTAATTCTGGCATTTGTTAAAACTTTGTATACCAATTTAAGTGCTGCCTTAATGTGTTTTCTTAAAAGGCATTGCTGTGTTTTCCACAAAGACAGTCTTTCTCTGCGGTCAGAAATGGAAGGTCAGTGTAAAAAGAAACTCAATGGGACTGTACAAAGCACATAAGAACTTTGTAAACCATCTGCTTTAGAACTTTAAACTATTAATAAAAGCATTTTATTATTTTAAATTTATAATGCAAAAAAATGTAACACAAATAAAAATGTTCTAACATCAGGTTCAGGTAGATTGGAAGCAAGTTTCAATCAATATAATGAAGGACAAATTTCTAACGTAATCTATGTTTATCCTGAGGCTACCAGTATTAGAAGATAAGATACAAAGAGCAGTATTTGTGTCAAAGGCAGAAAAAAAAACACCTTGATTTCAGATCTCATATGGATTTGCAGCACTGCCTGAAAATACTTCTTCACGTGCGAACTATACTACTTTGTTTTCATCTCAGGAATGAAGAAATAAATACCCTTTCCATGACAATATTAAAATAGCACTTTAACAAAACTAATCTGCTGATGTTACAGTAGAGGAAACCGATACCTAACCATTCTCTGAATTCTTGGCACGTACAGTACTGATGCGTAAAATAAGTTCAGCATTGCAATGATAGCCACGTTTTGTTATAACAAGATCACAGTGTAAAATCATGCATTTCTCATAATGTTTTACCATTAAGCAGGGTTTGGGTTGGCATTTTTATAGAAGCTTCTTAATCAGGCTTTCATAATAACAGTATTTAGTCTCATGTTAAAACTTAAATTAATATTTTCGTCTATATTCTGTGAATATAAACCTAATCACAATGCAATTAAGGTCTCAATATTGCAAGTATTTTTTTTGTGAAATATTGATTTTCATAAAGCTTGACCCTGAAAACATTTACTATTGTGTTCCGGTTGCTATTCTGATTAGTTCTGTTGATTTATAATGAATTTCTCAGATTGAGGTGGGCAGCATTGGGCCCTAAATTACAAAGGGACTCAAACTGTTCTGAACTGTATAAAAGCACATGTTTCAAAACACCTGCTGTGATTCCCGAGGTATTTTGGAACTTTTTGTTTCTTCAATATTTAGTTTTCCTTTAGCTGATGCTGCTGCTCAAATATTTGAAGGATAGAATTATTAGTGAATTAGGTAGAATGACACCTTTTTTTGACATAACTACTAACAAGACTGCCTCTGTCTCATGCTGAGGTCTGTCTCAAGAAGGAGGTTCACCTGAAAATCTAGAACATGTCAGCTTTAATTAAACTGAATATTAAAAACATAATTCATCCAGTTGTCTTGTAATATTCTGTCTGTGGATCAGTAAGCATCGCAGGCAAGTGGATCAGAGAGATCTAATAGGTTTTTTGAATTTACCTGGAAAAATGTAATAAAAGAAAATCTCCATTTGTTTAAACATGTCTATAAAGGCATCCAGTTTTGTATCACCCATTGCCTTTATAAGCAATACATTATCAGAATGCCACTTTTCAAAGGGCGGTATCAGCCTCCTAGAAAGCTGAGAGGATGTTTTCAGACAGTTGGACCTCATTTCACTAATGGGAACCCCCAAACATTTTGCATCTCTTTCCTACTTAAAAATAAACAGTCAAAAGGGCCAATGCGAACAGAGAACTGATCGATAGAAACATTTGCATTCAAGTTTGTTTGATTTGATGAAGCATGGAACTATTTTATTTATTGAAACTGTATTAATGTAATTAAAATAAATGGAAAATGCACTCTTTACTTAATTAATATTTTAAGTTGTCTCTGAAGAATAGTATGCAGCTTGAATTTAGTTATCATTTTTAAAATGCAAGACAGATTAATTAGATTCAAATCTTAGCCAGAATGAAATCATTTTCTTAATAAAGCTAAGAGCTCTAGAATTTACTTGGAAGTAGAAAGTGTCTGGTGTTGATCTTCACAGATGAGCATGAGAAGATAAGACATAAAACTCTAGTGGTTAAAATACTGCTAAGTCCATTTTCAAATCATGGCCGTAGGTGCTGGTTTCATTTATAAGAAAGGTGTCGTGGTTTCAAGACATGGGGGCTCTGTCTCTTTCTTAATACAGGTATTCCTAAAGTGAAGGTAATTTGGAAAAATGTGTATAGGAAGATAATATTTGGAAAGGAATTTTTGTTTGTAGGAGTGAAGGAAATTCAACTTTGATCTTAAGATCCTTGCAGACAGAAAATCTGTGGAAAATCCTCTGCAATATACTTGGACTTGTGTTTAAGGAGCAATGTTCCAAAGGACGTTAGAGAAAACTTTTAAACAAAACAACAAATGAGATTAAATGGAGTTTTAGCTTTATCATACATGCTTTAAAAGAATGAAAATCTATTTTGTGCCATACATTGTGCATGCATTTGCAGAACAAAGTGACTGAAATAATTATCTGTAGTCAGAACTCAAGGCAAAAAGGTCAGTGTGGTTTTCAGTGCCCAGTTATGAAGAACAGATTTTTAGGGAGTCCTGGCAAATATTGCTGGTTCTCAGGAAAAAGTTTTTCTCTATGCAAACTGGAAATATGTTTCAGCATCACTCTCATTGGAATGGCAAGATTCGGAATATTTTGAGTTTAGGCATAGTTCAAATACAGCTCTTGAATTTGTATGAATATTAGTGCGAATCTTCAAAATACTGGTATTGTAGATATGCTAAAACCAGAGAAACTGTCTCAAAGTCATTTTTGCTTTCGATTTCAGATGTTTTTTTTTAAAAAAAAAAAAAGACATGAAACTTTCTAGCAATTCTATAACAAAATGCTGTTGATGTCAGGTTTGTTTTTTTTTTTTGTTTCCCATTTACAAATGCATTAAGTCATATGAAAAAAAAAATTATTTAGATCAACTAAATGTAAGTTATTCAATTGAAAATTAGGTTTTATCAAGTACCAGTCAGTCAATTCACAAATAAGTGCTGTGAGTAACAGTGCTATGAAAACTTCAAAAACAGTTTTTAAGCTTTAATTTAGTAAACTGCTGAAAATTGTTTCTTGTATCTGGCCATGCATCCTACTTTTTTAATGAATAGCACATTAAATAAGCTGTGTTTAAATAATTTCTTCACTGTGACATAACCCTCATAGATCTTTGCCATCCCTTCAAAGGGATTTAGCACATGATGAAAGTAATGAAAATTACATTAAAATGAAAAGTATTTTAAATTTCCCTACAAATTTCTCAATATTTCACTGTTTGTTTGTTTGGGTTTTTTTTAAGCGTATTTTGAATAGTATTTTGCTGTCTCTTGACCCTCGGCCAGTCAATTTAATCTTCAACCCATTCAGCACCTGACAGTTCTGAAAAGATGCAATATTTGCCCAGCAAATTATAATTAATATATTTGTAAATAAGAAATACAAACTACAAAGCTAATGGAAGCATTTATCAGTTTCAGACAGTTCATTAGAAGGATCAATATGCAAACACACGTGTCCCTTTAATGAAATCTCTTGACGGGTTCATTTATCTTTCCACTTAAGTAACACAGGTTAGTGAGCAAATTATGTATGCCACGGCTCTTAGCGGGGCAGGATAATATTCGCCAAAGAAGCGTGCTGTCAGGCTGACAGACTGACAAAGTACTAAGTTGATACCGTGCACTAAAAATGTAGTAAAATGATTAAATGTTTGGAGAAGCCAAGTTTGTGTAAATCTGTGGGAACACGAAGGATTTCCCACAAGCAGAAGCCAGGTGGGAACATGCGGAGTATCTCTTCTGCCTCGAAACTTTGTTGTCAAAATCGGGTGTTGGTGTGAACAGCATCTTCCTCAATCTGAAACGGGAAGGGTCGGTCTGGTTGTGTGGTTGTCCGGGGTGAGGCAATGGCACAACTACTCTGCCCTTTCTGAACACCGCAGAACGGCCCAGTCCAGGGGACAGTGGTGACACTTTTGATTCTGTCCCGTAGGTTTAGTTGAAGTGTCGCTCTGAGGCGGGAGGATGCTCTGGGGATACAGGGGGAGATGCTCTGGAAATACAGGCTACCCTCACCCGCCTTTGGCTTCCCGGACAGGCTCGTGTGTTTACCAAGGCGCCTGTCGGGGAGGCAGGGAGGGGCGGAAAGAAAACAAAAACAAAAACAAAAACAACGGGATTAAAAAAGGAAAAACTACATGAGGTTACTACAGTGTCACCGGGAAAGCCGCGGGGAGCCGGAGCCGCCCGCTCCCGCAGGGAAGGCAAAGGCCACCGGGGCCGGCCGTGCCCCCGACGTCTGCCGGTGCAGCGGGGCTGTGGGGAAACGGGTCTCCCGGGCTGCCCCGTCCATCCTATCCCATCCCAGTCCAGCCCAGCGCAGCCCAGCCCAGCCCAGTCCAGCCCCACACGCCGCCCTCTCCGGCACTGCCGGGGCTGGAGAGCGGGGCGGGAGGGGTCCCCTCGGAGGGAGGAGCAGCTCCCCATCACTGATTTGTGGCTCTCTCGGCTCTGAAGGGTTTTGCCCAAGGGGAGAGCTGCTGCCCCCCGAGCTGGGGGAGGCTGGGGCACAGTGGCGGCGGCAGGGGGGCTGCGGAAGGGAAGGGGAAGGAGAAAAGGGGGCTGCCCCCACCGCGGGCAGAAGAGGGCCGGCTTTGCCCTGCCTGCCGTCCCCAGCCGTAGTGGCAATGGAAAACAATGGGGAGAGGGAGGCGGGAGGGGTCTTCAAGGGGGGGGAGGGGGTGTCAGAAGGGGCTTCCCAAGGATCTGTCACCTGCACCTGCCCCACTGCCCCCGCCCCGCTCCCTGCCCGCTGTCGTCCCGCTCTTGCAGCCGGGGCACTCGGGGGCAAATCTCTCGGCGGCGTCCTGCTGTAACTTGGGGGAGACGGGGGAGATCGCGGGGTCTCCTTCGTCTTGTAAGGGCCGGTGCTGCCCCGGGCACCTGCGCGGAAAAGCCGCTTTAAGCGGGAGCCGGAGGTGCGCAGCGCCGCGCAGGGCAGTCCATCTGAAGCGGGCTCCGCCACTGTCCCACGGCCGGTCGGATGCTTTCAATTTCGCGTGTTATTTGGAGAACTAGGGCAGGAGGGGGTAAAATTTGGACCTCCTTTGCTTGGCACTGTGTGATGGGTTGGGGTTTTTTTAACGGAGGAAAGTCTTCAGGAAGAGGCGTTGTGGGCTTCTTTGCTGTATTGTCATGCAAATGATCTTTAGGTTTTCCTTGCTGGCGTTGTTTGATTTTATTTTTTGGCTTTCCATCATTGTTCCACCCTCCGCTTCCATCTTGCAAGAGCGGCACCAGGAAAAAAAAAATATATATACCAAAAGAAAAAAAAAAAAGAAAGGGAAAAAAAAAAAGATGAGGGGAAGCGTAAAAAAAAAAAAAAAAAAACAGAAAAAAAAAAGAAAGAAAGAAAGAAAAAAAAAAACCCACACATCCAGAGCAGAAACCCAGAAACCCCAAACAGCTCTTCCAAATGAGTGACACAGCCCGTGTCCATTCACCGCCTCACTCCGGCGAAGGGTTTCTGAACAGCCCAGGCCTCCTCAGCCAATTGCTGCCAGCAACATGTGGAGGGGAGGCATCGCTATAGCAACCGGTGGATGGGCCATGTGCGGCAGCGGGCCGGGGCTGCCGGCCGCCCGATATAAGGAGGGCAGCGCCGGGCCGCGCCGGCATCCTCCACCCGCGTCCGCGCCCCGCGGGGACCCACCCGGGGACGCCGGTTCCCCCCTCTTCCCCCGCCCCGTCGCGCCGCGCCGGGAGGCGGCTGCGGGCTGCGAGGAGCTCTGGTGCCTGCCGCAGCCTTTGTCTCCACCGAGGAGGGGAGTGGGGAGCGGAGGGGGTGTGGGGGGAAAGTTTTGGCACCGAAGGAGGATTGCTAGAACCCGCCGAGGTGCGCTGAGCCCTCCCGGGGAGGAGCCCGTCCCGGCACGCCGGCTGTGCCGCCATGGCAGCAGGTAAACGCGGCGGAGGGCCGGGGTGGATGGAGGGTTGGGGGGTAGGGGAGGGAGAGCGCCGTGTTTCGAGGCTCGCGTGGGAGCCGTGTGCGTGGCGTGGGGCGGAGGAGCGGGGTAGGGGTGGTGGGCGGGACGGGGGGCAGCCGCTGCCGCCGGCCGCCCCGTCGGGCCGCGCCGGGCCGGGTCTCGGCGAAGCGGCGGGGGCGGGGGGACGCTTTGCCTCCTCCCGGCCCCAAAAGCCCCGGCTGCCCCCAGCGCCGGGAGTGCCCCTGAGCTCGGGGCCGTCACAGAGGAGAGGGGCTGAAGAGAGCGGGACGTGCCCTTCCCGCTGCCCTCGGCTCGGCGCCCCGAGGACCGGACCCCGCGGCGGGGGCGCGCGGGCGGCAGCCGGGCCCCCATCCCCGGGCGAGGGGGGATCGGACCTGGCCCGGCTTCCCCGCGGACGGGGCGGCTGCTCGGCTGACGGGGCCTGCGGCTCGGGCGGCGTGTGGCCGAGGGCCGGCTCGCTTGTCGGAAGGCGGGTTGAAGGGCGCTTTATCTAATCCCTAAATTATGTGCCTTCAGCATCAGCATTAGCTCAGCGCTGGCACGGCGGCTTGTGTTTCTCTTGCTTGCCGAAGATATTTGATTAAGCTCGGCTATCGCTGACCGTCCTCTTGGCTCGGGCTGTGACACTTTGTGACTTGGACCCGCCGAGTCCCTTCTATTTATCGGGTTCGCTCTGGCTTACGAAGCCTGGCCTGAGGAGGAACCCTGCTTCCTGATGCTTCCACTCTGCTGCTTTCCCCTAACTGCTCCTGAGTCCTCAGACGTGGGGATCGAAGTTTCTTCACCGTGGTGTCTCCGCACCCTCCTCTTCTTGCTGCCACACCAGAGGCGTGCTGCGTGGCTTGGGGCAGGACGGGCTGCGCTTCTCCTTCACCTACCTCCTCTGCGGGCACGGATGTGGGCTGTCCGGTTTCCTCAGTCGTGTGTTATCCCTACTGCATCTCAGTGATGTCACAGGCTTTTGTGCCGTACTCTTTAACTAAACGCCGACTTAAAAAAAAAAATCCTCAAGAGAATCTTGAAGCTCCCTAAATTTCCTCTTGTTCCTTCCACGCCACAAACTTCTTTAGGGTTCTTGGACATTTTGGCATTTCAGCATCACCTTGTAGTGGGATTCAGGATAATAGCTATAATTTCTTGTAACTCTAACCAGAAACTTCACTTCTGTTTGCCTTTAGGAAGCCAGAAGAAAATATCTACCATTGATCAAGGGATCTTTGAACTCACTGAATTCTTGATTGTATTCAGTCATTGTTCGTGGTATTAATCCTACTAAAAGGTATAGAGACGCTCCGGAGTGCTTTGTGGTGTTGAAGGTTGCGGAAAGATCATTGTACCCCGACAGATGAATAGATCTGTGGCTCTTGCAGTGACCTTTCTCAGTGATTTGAATAAGCTGCAGTTCCCAGAAATCCATCTGCCTTTTGTGTTTGTCGATTTGTCTAATCTTTCCGACCTCTAAAAGAAGCAAAAAGTACCTTCCCATCCGATTTCATCCTCCCGAGTAAAAGCGTTAAATTGACCTCATTTCAGGTGATGAACTGACATCTGCTGTAAGTGATCCTGGCATCAGGCGAGCTTTCGGGGGGGAGGGGGGGGGGTTGCGAAGAGCGGGGCAGAGAACAGCGGTCCCAGAAACCTCTTCCTAACTCTTAAAATACCAACAAGTAGCCCGGACTGGAGAGCGCGGTGCTGAATGCCAGGAACACTGTGTGCACTGGAGGTGAACGTTCCCAGGCCCCACTGCCCCAGTCTAACCTGACTGGGAGTGCAGAGTAGGGGAGGAGAAGCAGGAGCTGAAACTGAGGGAGATGCTGCTTTCGCTTCTCTTTGCTTTCTTGTTTTCCTGAAGGTAAAAAAATCTGTAGGTTTCCTGGGGACAGACTGAGGTAGCCAGGCTCATCCTCACGTAAGGTGTTTCTCTGGTTTTCCAGTAACCTATCAAAACTTAACCAGCACAGTGTGTCTCTACCTATGTCTCAGATAAATTCACTTCTAGTGATTTCCCTCTGTAAGGTTAAGTTTAGATTTATTTAAGCGAGCAGACATACACAGATGTGTGTATATATATATGAATACGTATTTTTATATATATATATCTCCATACACACCCACACACATCCCTTTCTTCATGCTTTCTATATTAAGGAAATAATACACCTCTCCTTTACGTTTTGTTTTAATGTCAGTGGCTGTGACTATTAGCAAAAGATCCTCTTAAAAAAAAAAAAACAAAAAACAAAACAAAACTGATGAACTCAAACTTATTTTAGTGAAGTTTATTTCTAAGAATAATGATTTTCTTGTAGAATTCTTTTCTTCTGCCTAGGCACTTTTTTCCCTCCTTGAATGGCAGATTTGCAAGTACAATTTCATCTGCACAGAGGAACAATAGCTTTCAGTTGCACAAAGGATTTCTCCCACCCTGAATCCAAACCACAATGCCTCTTGCTCTGATAATAGCTTCTGAAAAGATTCTGTAATGCACAGAATTAATACATGATTATTTCCGCCTCACTTCTCTCATTTATTAGATTCTATAGTGAATTCCAAATTAAAAATAGCACCTCTTGAGTTTTTTAACGTTCTAATATTTTGAAACAAATCATATTCTGAAGTTCCTCTTTTTTTCCCATGTTACGAAGAAATCTGCATTTTTTAATTATTGCTCAGATAAACAACTGTCTAATATAAGTGTAAAAACCAAAGCATGCAAAATTTGCAAAAAAAAAATATAATGTCAAGTTGGTTTAATATGAATCGTAGTGATTTTTCCTTTGCAACCTGGAAGAGAGGTCGGGTGCAGTAACTGGAAAACTGGGTTTTAAATCAGGAATATCTTTTTTAAATTTATGAGGCAAAACAAAACCTCGACTTCAGTTAGAGTTTTGCTTCAGCAAGGACCAGAATCTGGCCCTCTGTCCTAAAGGAAATAATGAAGTGTAATTCTGCTGAGGCATCTGGAAGGTGAGCGTTCACATCACTGCATGGGAGCTCCTCTCTGCCCTTACAAAGACTTTCTCCCACACTTCCAACATAGGTGTGAGACCTTATTTACATGAAAGCGTACATTAAATATTTACTGACATTTGCCTGGAATTCGTTTGAAATGTCGGCGGTTCTGCTGCATCATGGGATGACACCGCGGAACGGGACGCTGCTCTTTGATTAGAGCAGTGATTTGTGACTCCAGTGTTACGGCTGCTCTAGTTACTGACTCACTTTTGGGTGTATGTAAAATGCGTTCTGTCGAGGGACCGGGAAAGCCTAGATGAGATCAGATCCTAAGCGTTTTTTTCTTCCCTGTTTAAAAAAAAAAAAAAAAAAAACCAACAACAACCACAAGCCCTCAGAAGCGGTGTACTTCAAGCAAACCGTTGAGTGTAAGTGGTAGGTGTGATGTTGTTCTGAGACAGGGTAAATCTTTGCCTTCTAGCATTTAAGGTCAGGCTGGGCTGTTTCAAAGCAAGGAATGACTGGCTGAACATCTCCGAAGCCTCCGTATTTAGCGTCCCTTCCTAAGCCATCCATTTAGGAATTAGTTCTTTTTCCTTCACCGGAACTCTGTGATACTACACAATTTTCCAAGGAGAAAATCATTCCGGAGAATGTCAATATATTCTGTTATATAAAGTTTAAAAAATGCATAGTTACATGTAGCCGAGTTTAATATTTAATTATGTGTAATTTATGTGGTCTATTTATTTGTTAAGCCTTAGGGGGGAAAAAAAAAAAAAAAGAGGTGATTTGTTTTTCTTGTTATGCAACAGCTATTGTTCCCCTTCCACCCCAGGCACAGGCACCATGGCAGCCCCAACCAGCACAGGGAGAGGTGTTCTGCTTTAAAAGACATCCGACTGTAAATGTCAAATTCATAAATATTTAAACATTTTATTTTCTTTCCATTTCAAGTCAAGTCTGACAGGACGCCTCTAATTAACCCTGAGCTCCGTTTGAGGCTGGGGCCTTATTGCAGGGAAGAATCAGGGGGGTGAGGTGAGGTGGGGAAATCTGTGCTCCTGACTGGAGGTGGGGAGGGAGGGAGCTGGTAACTAACTCGTCGGATTAATTTTTTACCCGTTTCATAACTTGATGTGTGGTCAGACATCGGGCAGCGGGTTTATCCGGCTGGGTTGGGGGCAGTGGGGGCTGTTTGCTGGAGGGTCATGCCGGGGGAGGGGGTGCCCCAGCCGGGGAGAAGCCACCGGTGCGGGACCCCGAGGCGGAGCCGGGACCGGACGGCGGGGCCGCGCCGTCGGCTTCCCCAGGCGGTTTGCGCGGGGTCGCGCAGCCGGCAGCAGTCACCGGTACCGGGGCGGCGTGGGGGCTGCCTTAAAAAACAACAGCCCCCCTCTCCACTTCAGAGGCGGGGAGGGGAGAGGGGAACCCTCCGACGGCAGCGGCTCCGGAGGTGAAGCGGGAGGGAGGAAGGGGCCGGCGGCCCCACGGGCGGAGAGCGGCGGGCACCGGCCGTGCCCCTCCGGCCCTTCCTTCTCGCTGCACGGCCGCCGTCCCAGTCCGGGACGGGGAGGGGGCGGGACAGGCGTTGGAGCCGGTCTCCCCCAACGTGTAGGGGTTTTTGCAAGCCCTCGCCTGCCCGAAGCCCATCGCGAGGGACAGAGGCTACACGTGCTCCCCACGGAAGATGCTAACCGGGGTGTAAGCACTGCTGGACACCTCAGGGAAGGTTTCAAACTCTTTCCCCGTGTTTGACGTTCCCGCGTGCAGCCGTGCGCGGGGGTCTCGGCCAGCGCTTCTTTTGTGAAGGGCAGCCATCTCCGGGGACGGCAGCTGGGAAAAAAATTGCCGGGCAAAGTTGTGAGCATCACCTAAAATCACTGTAACTACAGGGGGAAGAAGGCAGGCGCGCTTTTTCACTCCCCTTGTGTTTTGGGTCATTTGACAGCTCTTCGCTCCCATCATTTTCATCGTTCCCCGGGTGCTTGCACGGCTGTTTCACACGGCAGCCGACGAAAGAAAATCGTTTAAAACCGCGGTTGCGAAAGAGAGAAAGAAGAGATTTCAGGAGCAGCCCCCACCGCTGCCCCTAAGCCTCTCCCCTCCCGGCGGGGGCGGCGATGCCGCTGCCCCCTGCCCGCGCCCGGGCTCCGGGGAGCGGGGCCGGCCCGCGGGGGGTCCCGGGTGGGGAGGGGGGGGGGGGTCGCTGCTGGGAGGCCAAACACGGGGGCGAGGCGCTCGGGGAGGGGGGCTCCGGGACTTTGGCGGGAGTTGCCTATTGAGATGCAGATTGCGACCTCCGGCCCCCGAGGGGACGGCGGCCTTTCAGGGCGATGCTAATGGCAGAGCGCAGCAGCCCTTTGCCCCCCACCCCCGGGAGCCCCCCCACCCGCCCCTCCGGGCCCGAGGTGGCGGGAACTGCGAGCAGGCGGCGGGAGCCGTCGGGGCTGCCCCGCCTGGGTCTCCTCTGCAACCCCCACCCCTCCATTCCCCCCGCCCGGTGCGGGGGGCGGGCCGAGGGTGCGCTCCCCTCGGGGCCTTCGGGGCAGGTGCCCGTTTAGGGGAGAAGGGGAGGCGGGCCCGGAGCCCCCCAGAGCCAAGGAGGGGGGGCTGCGAGGGGGGCGGGCAGCCCCGTCCTCCTGGTGGCTGTTGGGATTTGGAGGAGGGGCCGGGTGCGGTTTAGGGGAGGGGAGGCGGCGGGTCCGGCGGTGGCGGCGCGGGCGCGGGAGCCGGGTCGTGCCCCCCGCCGCCCGCGCTTTACAAACCCGGGGATCCTCCTCCGCTCGGAGCACCCAGGCCAGAAAATCCGGGAGTCCTGGAGAAACCTGCGTTTCCATTAACTCAGCCTCAGCCCCGGCTAATCCGCAGCACTGAAGGCAAGGAGGCTAATTAATGACAAGCTTTTACAGTCAAGACCAGCGATAATTGCTTTGGTGGCCTTTATGATTACAAGATAAAAATGGACCGGGCCTGACATAAGAGCCACTGTGTACACTGCAAGACAGGAGGAAATTAAGAGTTGGCTAGCTGAATACGGAGCAGAAAATTACTAATAGAGGAGAGATAATGAATAGGCCGGCTAGGCATTCATGGGGAAAAATCCATTTTGTTACCACGCGAAATTAGGTGGTGGAAAGGAGTTTGCTAATTGTTCTCATCTTGTAGCAACCAGGACTGAGGCAGGGGCGTGCTTTTCAATTCATTTCCCTGGTAATTGTGAAAGGGGGAATGCGGGCCAAATGAGTCTTGCTGCAATTTGCGCGCCTGGTCTTTTCATTTTCATGTTGCGTTTTTAATTGTTGCTAATATAGCTTATAATGAAGCTAATGAGGGGAAATTATTGTACAACTTTTTAGCACATGGAGACAAGTGAAATGCACGAGAAGGATTCTCTCCTATTGCTGCAAAAATAATAGTAATCTGGAAGGAGTTTGGAACTATCGGGCTTTTTTTTATCCTTTTCCTTCTACAACAGACAAAAGGAAGGACCGCCACCTACTTTTTTTTTTCTCTGTTGTTCCGTGTTTTATTTTTCACTTCAAGAAAAAAAAAAAAATCGGATTTTCCCTTGCTGCGCCCCCCAGCCGCCCCTAGCGCTGAACGCGGTCCGGTGGGGCGGGGTGTGGGGGGACGCGGGGCTTGCGCGCAGCCAGCGCGCCCGCCTCCGCCGCGCGGTAAACTGCGAGCCGCGGGGAGGGGAGGGGATGGGAACGGTGGGGGGGTGTCAGCGGTGTTGTCCCTGCCCGTTCCTTTGCCTCCATCCTTGGCTGAAAGTTCGCGCTGCCGGGTGTTTCCCCCCCCACCCCCCGGCGGGGTCCCCCTCCCCTCTCCGCGCTGCTCCGCGACCGCGCAACTCAGGCGTTGCTTCTCTCTCTCTCCCCCTCGCCCCCACCCCCCCTCCTTGCAGAAAAGCAGCGTCCCGCCGCTCCCGCGGCGCGGGGAAGAGGCAGAGTCCGCCAAATTCTTCCTCCTCACCCTCGTCTCCCTCGCCTGCATCGCCGGGGTGCTGGCGGCGGCGGGGGTCGCCTACTGCCTCCGCCACCGCGGCCACCACCGCCTGAAGGAGAAGCTCTCGGCCCTGGGGACCGACGCCGGCTCCGATGCCCCCGCCGCTTACCAGGTAAGGACCGAGCTCTCCGGCTCCGGGAGACCCCCACTCCCCGTGGGGACTCCCCTCGGGTTGGGAGCTCGGGGGGTGGATTTGTTTTCGTCGCTGCCCGCCCCCCTTCATATTCCCACAGATTCAGTGTAGCAGCTTCTTACTGCTGGGTATTAATCTTGGCTGTCCTGGTAGTTGCTGTAAGTTCGTGACTAATTAGAAACATTAAAAAGAAAAAAAAAAAAAGAAAAAAAAAAGTTCTCGCCATTGAAATTCTGTGAAAAATAACATTAATATCCATAATCTGTCACCTCTGCCACTATTAATAACGAAAAATCTTTAACATTTATGAGGAATGGATTGCACAGTTATCTGAAGATGTCTCTCTTTTTGAGTAATCGATTTCTTCAGGGTCTGATATGAAAAGAGCCTTTGACCTGATCTGTTGCCACCTTCTGCCATTATTCAGATAAAATGAAATCTAATGCTGATAGATGGGGAGGTAAACCGGGACTGGTTCTGGGAGAACAATGGTAGCAGATGTGTACCCGGTAATACGGGAGGGCTGCATTCAGATTTCCTGAAATAAATCAGAGAGCGCAGGCTTTCTCTTTCAGTTTCAAAAGTACTGGGTGGAGAGACACTTCGCATCTTCCTGAAGTTTGGTTTAGATCATGGCTCTTCTTTCTTGGCGTGTAATTAATGTGGGAAGGCACGTGTTATGGTCATACACCGCACAGCTCTGGGCTGCTACCCCAAAATATTTGGAGTGTGACCAGGGAAAAGAATTCCAGAATGTGTTAACATTATTGCAGTCATATCCCTGTCTGCTGCGCACCCATAGGGTCTCGCTAATGGCACTCTTCTGTCAAGTTTTATTTTACCTTCTTGTTCTGCTTAGGATCAGACATTATAGCCTTTCTGTATTCCGGAGCTGAGATAGATTCAAATTGGCAGCTGGGAGTCATACAGGAATAAACTCATATTTCCTCGCAAAGTTTGGGTCTGCCTGTACCTCTTCCATGTTAAAAATGTGATGTATCAAATATGTCTCAACAGGCTGGGTCCAGGGAGGTTTTAGTACAGAATGATAAATACAAAAGTTTTTGTAACAATTAGTGTCTTGAGGAATGGTTTTGGTTTTCAGTTTAAATTGAACGATTACTCAAAAAAAAAAATCTTTAAATTACTTTACATCTTTAAAGGTAATGACTCCAAAGGAAGAGAGAGCAAGAGCATTTCCAGGGAAAAAAAAAAAAAAAAAAAAAAAAAAAAAGAGTGTCCTCCAGGATAAAGTGTGAACAAACCAGCAGTTTTTCAGATCAGATTTGTTGGCCAGAGAGACTGTAGCTGTAAATAGTTTTGTCTGGTGTTAACAGGGATCTTACTGTTGACTTATTTAAACCACAGAAGTGATAGGTAGTCTTTTTCTTCCATCAAACGTGAATACAAAAATTCTTAATTTTTTTCTTTTTTAAAAACCCTCCAGGTTCCAAAATCATGCTTGAAACTGAATTTGTGATAATTAACAGGACAATCTTCCTACTGACAGCTCTAATTAATAGTATCTGTAATTAAAATCGTGCCCTTCCAGCAGGAAAATTGTTTGAATTTCTTGGAGTGACCTTTTTTGCCATTTCTCCTGGGACTACAGTGGTTAAGTTGATATTGATTTTATAATGAGCTCTGGTTTGTTTAATAAGAATCCGTAATCCAGACACTAAATGAAATGTGTGCTTCGTTTCCTCTTCCCAGATTTATATATATTTTAAAATCTTCCTAGTTAGATCTGAGAGTGACATTTTCTGTTTAAAAACAACAACAACGCTTCAAGGATGCTGCTCGGTTTTTCAATAGCAAGACTGTATTAATATTCTTTGCTCCTGACCTTTAGGCCCAGTCCTGACCATCTGACTTCTTAAACATTTCCATTGGTTTTTCAGGGGACCTGTAGTCATGAGTGGGAGGAAAAATGTTTTTCCTTAAATACAAAGGTTTCTAAGGGCTTGGCTCTCCTCCCATGGCAGTAAATGGGAATTTTGCCATTTGTTTCAATGGCAGCAGTAGGAGGCCGCAGTGTAGGCAGACAAAATACTCAGGCAGTTTTGATGCCACTAAGTAGCATTTTATCAAAATGAATCACTGAGCCTGGTCCTGTGTATAATAAACTATTCACGTGGATTTGAAGAGAAATAGGATTGAGCCCTACTCACATCATCAAAATCGCCTTACGTTGAGCTGTGTTAAATGTAATGGATAGCTGGTGTGATGCGTGTTTTGGATAACATCAGTTAGGTCTCAGAAAAGCATCAATTATCTTTTTCCTCATCTTCTCTGATATTCACAGGGGAATAATGTAACCCGTATTAGTACAGGGGAAGAAAAAAGCAGGTAGCTTTGAAAATTGTACCTACTTTGTTCTCTTCTATTAAATGTTTCCCAAGTATCTCCTTGGTTAACTCAGTGTATTTTTAAAATATGAAATATTTCAGCAGCTGCTGCCACTACACTTTAAAGCACCATACTGCAATATGTTGCTGCCTACAGCTTAAGTGACAATTCAGATTTTTTAAAATTTTATTTGAATGAGGAGAAATTGGTCTGTTTAAAAAGGCCTGGTGGCCCGATATGGTTTAGAGAGAACACTGAAATATCTCTTGGATTCACATGCTTCTCCAAATGTCAGTGGTTTATATCTTCACATAAACAAGACTGACCTAAATTTTCGAGATTTAACAGAAGCATTTTTCATCCTAACCCAGTTCAGCCAGGAGAGTTCATTCGGGGTTTCACTCCTTCCTTACTCACCCCGTGAACTTTGGAGAGTTTTTTTTTTCCCACAGCTGCTTTTTTTCTTTCTTTCTTTCTTTCTTTCTAGTTTGCTCAGTAAAATACCAGATTGGGAGGAGGAAAGCAGACAAACCGTACTGTCAGGGAAACAGCAGGTTGGCTGCGAAGTCTCCCCCCGCGCTGGAGGCCTAGTGCCTGTCGTGCAAGGTCACTCTCCCTCAGGCCCTCACCTGCGAGCGCCCACAGCTCGCGTGCAAGCCCCCTTACCTGCTCGCACGAGCGTTTCTTGTGACCAGTCTTAGGCAGAACAACCGGTACCATTTAAAAATTAAAGCAGGCAAATCAAATCTCTGCGGTGCCCTTGAGAAGCTGGCATACGCCCCGGTACTGCCTGAAGAGGGTTCTTTAAAGTTCTTCAGGTGTTTGGTAGGGCAAGCAGCTGGCCTTCCAAGCGTTGCAGTAGGGTTCGGGAGGGTAAACCCTGTTTAAAGACTGAGTAACGCTAGGAAGGGTAGATACACAATTGCAACTTCATTTATCTTTGCATCGCTAAACAGCAAAATTGTAGGCTGGTTTAATTAGACAGTGGGTAAGGAGCTGTTCAAAATTAATGGAAGAAGCATATCTCAGAAACAGCTGCATGTGCATGAAATGCATTTTATACATAAAGGCAGAGAATTTTTGTGTACCTTTTAAGCCCGTCTCCCGTCCTTTCCATTCGCACGTGTAATGATTAGATAAGTCAGCGTCAGCGTTCGGAGATGACTAAAAAGTGGTTCCTCCTGCCTCCGCAGTGCCCCTGCGCACGCGCACACCTGCACCCCTGTTTTTAATTGTCGCCCATGTTGCTTTGATCTTCTTTGAAAAGCAAGTCTAGCATTCTGCAAGCCCGCTCTCTGGTCCGGGAGATTAGGGCAGAAGCGTTTTAGGAATTTTCAGCAGACGCTCTTTGATTTATTTCACAACACTGAACAGATTTTCTTCACGCACTTTGAAGCCTTTAGAATGTAACCCAGAGAAAAACGGGCATGCAGGCACGGGGGGCAGGCTGCAAGCAGGGCCGCTAAGTGCACATCTTACTTGTCACTGCTCCCATTAGTGAGCAATTTATTAATGTAATGAGTGTACGTTAGTGACTGCTACTATTTAGGGATGCTCTGTTTGATTCAGGGTGATGTATTTGTGAGTCCAGCCAAACCCTGGCTTTTGACCCCCGCATGGGGAACACTGGGTTGGGTGAGATGTTAAATCATCAGTGTATTTTGTGATTTGCGCTGCAGAACTTCCCTGTGAGCATGGTCTTCTGCATTGCTGATAATGCTCCACAAAACGTTGCCTGTAATGAAATTTCAAGGCAATAGTTAACATGCACCGAAGCTGGCTTCAGAAAACCTGCCTCTTAATATTTTATGTCGATAATGTTCTTTTTAATTTTCCTTCATCTCAGCCCAAAGAACTTCCTTTAAAAAGCAAGGGGGCAAAGACCAAGCAGTTTACAATGAAGTTCCTTCCTAAACTGCCTGAAATCTTCAAAGTTACGTGCACGGCGCAGTCAGCGCAGCTGGATGACATCATCAGCTGTTTTAAAAACTTGTTCAAATAGCTTGGTTTGGCAGGCATATAATTGTAAATTACATGTTAATTTCTACATTATTACATGCATTATATTATATATAAATTATATATTCCTTTGTCAATTACAGTCTTATTAATTACATGATCCTTCTGGATTCAAAGCCACTAAGAACTTCTCTGTGCTTTTATAGATTTGATCCTGCTGGTATTTTTTTATTAGAGATGTTAAGAACACGGTATTTATGACAATTACAATAAATATTTTGCTGCAAGTATTTTAAAAGGCTCTAACAGAAAGAATTAACTGGAAACATACTCTTTACTTAATCATCGTGGCTGGTTTGTTTGTTTAAATACAGATAATTCATTGCCTCTAATATGGTTTCATATTTTACACTCTAGACTGACTGTCATGAGCAAACTTGTTATTATAGTATTAGACCTTAACATTATAGTAACACTGTATATCAGCTCCTTAGAAAATGGAATTTTGTGAGTTAAGTGAAATAGCAAAAAAAAAAAGCAGAAATTTTTACTGTTCTTATTTATCAAGTTCTCAGCAATATTCCAATTAACATCAGCACTGGGACCAAAGAAAGCTGGTAAACTGGGGGCAATCAGTACCATGAAGAATTACCTCCTATGTGTGTAAAACATCATTTTCAAGGACTGTCACCACACTGAAGCAGAAAAGATATCACTGAGGACAAAGTGTATTCAGTAGACAAGTATTTAGTAAACATTTCAGTAAGAAATACATTCAGTAAGGATTTTGGACAGATGAAAAATTTCGCCTTAAGGCTGAATGCTACAAAGGGCTTGCTTGTGTTTTCTTCTGGGAAAACAAAGAACATAAAGCGTTTTTAATCTTTTCTTTTCCTGTGTCCTTATTAACAAAGAAAAAAAAATAATCTCACGTGACTATGTAAAGCAACAGGACAAACTGTAATTGTTTGTAATAAAACATACACAGGGAGGTATATGTATTAGAAACGTTGTTCTTGTCCATTTAAGTCTGCTTTTTGTGTATTATATGAACCACTTTCTCTAACTTTAATTAGAATTCTTCTTAAAATAAATTCTCGGGAACCTGCAAATACATTGGATGTAATGTTGTTACACAAACCACTGTACTTTAAGGTGAGACAGTTTTCACAACGTACAAAATACATATTTACACAATAGCCATGCACAGCAGTAATGGGAGAGGAAAAAGAAGTAGGGAGTGGTTCAAGGTGGTTAGAAGGGAGTTTACGTTATGTTGAAACACTTCATTCGAGTCAGACAGTGGATGGCCAAAGCAGAATGAGGCAAAACAGGAGGTGTACAGATATGGATTTGACTTTTAATCTGTTTTTCATCTGATTAGTGTTCAGAACAATCCACAATTCCTGTGGTGCAGTGGACTATGTAATGCCCTAACCTTGCTTCCTGTGGTAGCCATAAAACTGAGTTAAGTGGTAGTAATGTTCAAAATAGCGTTTCAAAATACTGTATGAATCTATAAATCAGTGGAAATTTATTAAACATGCCTGTTTGATAAAATGAGGTATAAATAAATAAATATGGCTATGTTTGCTAACATACCCCTAGCATTTAAAATCAGCTTAAAATACTGCTTAATGGGAAATGCCCATCTTAAGTGTGGAAGCTCAATGGCACAGATTTCAGAGGGCACTTCAGGAAAGCTGTGTTTGGGCTCGTGGTGCCCATCTGCGAGGAGCAGTGCTCTCCCATCACCTCCTCCGCTGCTCCAGCACGCACGGCGCCCTGGCAGTGGGGCAGCCCCCAGGGAAGTGCACTGGCTGTGTGAGAGAGGTTGCTTGGGCTGGGTGCGAATAGCTCTCCTCCAAGCTTTTCTTATTTAAGAAAGTAACTTCTGTAAATTACTTAGTGTTGGAATAATGGACTTGCCCTGACCAGGGGAAGGTTTTACCTTCGAAGCCCAGGGGCTGGGCTGCTGCAGCAGTGGGAGTGCAGCAGTGGGAGTGCAGTATTTTTCTGAGAAAAATACTTGTTACATTAGAGCGGGCAGGTGCAGAGAGAGGATTTTGGAAGGCATGGAAGGAAAATGAGTGTACACGCAACTCCTCGAGTGCTTGGATGAGAAGGTGCCATGTGGGTTAAGTTTTTCAAGTAGTTGGCTGTTTATCTGTGTAGGACTAGTGCAAAGTGGTGGAGAGAAGGTGATGTCAACCCTCTCCCCTTACCTGAGTTTTTAAATTTTTCCCTGTCTAAAGAATACAGTGTTTGAGCTTGGTGTTTTGTGGAACAAGGACGAACGTGCTCCAAGCATCTTGCAGCATAATTTCTGTGTATTTAGGAGGTAAGAAAATGATAAGAAAAAAATAGGAGGGGAAATTAAGCTAGTGACTCATTTTTAATTAGTAGGAACTCCGGAGTCCTTACCCAAACAGGATTTCTTAGAAATGTGCTGGAGGTGCTCTGGATTTGCAGGCTGCATCTCGCCTGGTAAATTAAACAGGTAAATCATTAGAATGGCCATGGCACCATTTCAGGGCAAGCCACCCAACTTTCCCCCAAACAATTTCTCAGCACAATTAGCACAGGCCAAGAAAAAGACATATATTCATTCATTGGGCAGTTTTCTTAATAGTTTGTCTGTGGTCAGCCTGTTTTAGAGGGGGAGAGTCACTGTTGCCTTACCTGCCCTAACTCCCTGTCCTGGACCGCTGAGGTCCAGGCTCCCAAGCATCTCGCTCCCGAGCATCCTGCTCCAGCTTCAGAGCCCCTTCTACCCGTCCCTGCCGTGCTGCAGGCTGTTTGCCAGCTGAGCGAGGGCCGGTTCTGGATCAGTACAATGGATTGTCTCCCTCTGGCAGATTGATGATGTCCCAGTGCCTGTACGTTATAAAGAAGCCAAAGATAACCACAGCCTTGCCTAATGGGCTGGAGAGTATTTGATCTGCAGTCCCAGGCAGTACATCATCTCAAGTGTCCCGATTTCTTTCTGGAATAACTATACTGTCTTCAGTGGCATTTTTTTTCTGATGTAATGTAGAGGATAATCAGGCCTGTCTTTCCTACACACTTCTGCCCTTTTTTCTGTTTTAGGATTTTCCTTTTTCTTTTGCAGCAGCTCTGTTATCGTGTTTCAGGTTTGACACATTCTTCTATTGTGTATTCTCTGAACACTCAGCAACTGACACTGAGATCTGGCTTGCTGAGCCTTTCATATTCCCTCAGAGTGCTGCATTCGAAGAAAAAAATACTTTAAAAAAAAGTTTTTAACTGAGAATTTTTTTTTTTATTTGCAGAACAAATCTTGTATCACAGTCATGTTCCCTGGAAGAGAGTAGAAGTTAATTTTGTGTACATCAAGAACTGTTGTAGATGATGTTTGTCACTTCTTGTAGGACCATGTTGCCTGCGAGCAGGAGCAGGTTGTAGTTTATTCTCTGAAGTCTGTAGGTGCATAGAAAGCACTCTTCTCACTGCTTTCTCCTGGGTACATCTGCTCGTTCTGCACACCGATCTCAGACGGTGGGCAGTGATGGGGAAGAGGAGCAAGGAACGCGGTGTCGCTTCCTTTCTCCTTCTCCGTGCAGGCAGGGGAGACCTGCTGTGCTCAGCAGCGTGCTGGGAGAGCAGGTCCATGTGCTGCCCAAAGCCAGCGAGATCTCAGCTTCAGGGGTCTGTTCTCCTTGTGTGTTTGTGCTTAGCTGTCCTGAAGGATTTGAAGCTGACCACAGCCACCTGTGGTTTTACCCTGGTAAACCAATACCAATTTGGCTGTTTTGTGGGACAGTTGAACAAAAGTAGGTTTCAAATCCTCAACTTTCCTCTGCCCGTAGCCCTGTTGTGCCGCTCTTGCAGGGAAGCAGACACTGCAAAGTTGAATGCTTTGGGGGAACTGTGATGTTTTCGCTCGGTTTGTTGTAGTATAAACTGTAAGAGAAGTTTGAGTAGAGCAGACTGGAGCTCTTCTGAGGTCATGCTGCTCAACTGCTCCCAGCTTCCCAAAGGCAGAAGCGAGAGGCAGTGTCTCAAACGCCTCGAGAGAATGCGTGACACGTGAGGGCAGGGGGACCCATGGTTGGCTGTGTGCAGAGCTACAAAGAGCCGGACACTGAGGATGTGATTTGTGTTGACTGGACAAGAGGCCTCATTTCATTCCTCTAACAGGGACTACAGCTCCAAGGATGAAGACCTCCTGTCCAAGATCTTTTCCTTTTCATGTATTTACATGCACAACAGAGATCTAAATGCTTTCTAGCAGTTTAAAGAACTGTGATTTCATGCATGCCAGCAAGGTACAGTAAAGGACTGAGACAACTTGAATTATTTCTTTGTGTTGTGTTTTTTGCTATTGCAGGTTCTAAGCTCTCATAACACCAGTATAAGTCAGCTGGGGCATTCCTGCAGCTTTTCATCTTCCAGTTCAGGTTCTCAGCTTTCAGCATGCAGAGCCAGTTTTTGTCAGTTGTATTCTTAGAAAACAACCAAGATTGAAGAAGGGAGCTGTAAAAGAGCATTCCTAGAAGTTAAATCCTTCAAAGAACCAAAATTAATTTGGAGGGGAATGGGAAAGAATAGCTTTTGAGTTGGAGAAAATCAAATTTAGTGTAGGTGGCTTATCCGAAGGAGAAAATGCAGGAGATTTTCTGTAGGCTTTGCTGACCAGTTTCTAGACACTTTACAAAAGACAAATGAGTGACGTTTTATTGGTGGTTTTTTTGGATGACTACATTCTGAACAAGCACAAATTTTGATCAGGGAAATAGTTTGTTATATTTTTAATATCTCAGACTGATAAAGTCCTATTCATTTTTGGTGCAGGTTTTATTTTTCTGTTTTCCTGTCTAGCTAACATAGTTGCAGGCTTTTTGATGATTCCTGCTTTCTTCTTCCACAGAGGACCGCTGCAGCTTTGCAGAATTGTGTTCTGGTAGCATCTCAGAGATCTCAGAAGTGGCTGATCTTGCTCTCCAAAGTGGGAACAGCTCATGATTATTATGATAAAACTCACTTTTGGTATTGAGTTTACATGCTTACCTTGGCTGATTAAAGCCACTCCCTTTCCCCTCATCATATGTTCCCTAACTTGCAGATATATGCATTTCATGCTTTTCCTTGGTCTTGCTGTCTCACGACAGCAGAGGTATGTGGTTTGAAGTGGGCTACAGTACAGCAATAACTGCCAACCTTACCTATTTTCTAGTATTGCTGGTATGAACATCCCCCTAATCTTAAAAAATGTATTGGGCAGAATATTCACTTGTCAGAGAAATACTGATCTTTCCCACTAACTATGAATAGAAGAACGAGGGAAAGATGAAAAGGAAAAATTCAGTATGCTGCTGCTTTTCTGACAGCATGGGGAAAAGAAACTTGGATTTTACCTTTTTCCGACTTCTCAGCTGGAGTTCATCCTGGCTTCCCATGAAAGAAAAATGCCTTGTGTGGAGTGAAACGATGTGATTTGCTGGAAGAGGTTTTGCTGCAGTGGATCACAGCAGAAGTTGCCAGTAGCTGGCTATCCATGAAAGATTTCTTATCTTTGAGAAGTGTGATGGAGCTGAATATAGTTTTAGGAACAAGAACAATCTATATATGTAAATTCATGTTATATAGTGAAATTATGTCATACAGCATCTCCCTCTGGGGAAATAATATGTACAGTAAAATGGGAATGTGAGCATGTAAATTCCATATACTGTCACCCACAAGACCAAAATAAAGAGCTGCAGTTCCTAATTAACCTCAATGGAAAGCTCTTGGGTGTGAAGTTAAAACATATAGAAGGGTTGCCTAGCAAGCTGTTCCAAGTTTCAGCTTGTTTTTGAAGGTCCGGATCAACCCAGTGGCTCTCCAGGCATTGTTGACTAATAATTTTGTTTACTTATTGGAGGGCCTTAGAAGTTAATTAAGTATAAATCAATGCTTGAGGCTTCTGTGAGTGCTGGTCACTCCATTGCTGAAGGAACATTGCAGAAATGGAGAGAGTGAGGAAAAGGTGACAAGAATGATTAAGGGCATGGAAAACTCATATGAAAAGAGATTGAAAAGACAGATTATTTCTTCTGAAACAGTAACAAGTGGCAGTGTATAAAAGAAAAAAAAAGTATATAGAATGAGGAACTGAAGAAAGAGTGAAACTCTCATTCTCTCTTCTGCCTAGCACCAGGGCGAAGACATTCAGTTATATTAAATACATAAAATTAAAGACTAATAGAGGAAAAGCTATCTGCATAACACAACTGCAACATGAAACAGCATTTCTGCAGAATGTTGTTGATGCACAAGTTGTTAGCATGAATCTCAAAAATCAAAGAAGCATGTGAGAAAAAATATTCCAGGTAGTAAAATAGCTGCTGATGTTTTAGAAGATATCTATAACTTCATGTCTCAAGTCTTAAAATAATCCAATATTAAGATGTGATGGTTTTAAGAATGTGCTACCTTCTATGTGTTCTCCTGCGCTGTTCCCATGGTGCTTCTTGCAGACAAACTGGTGCCTGGTGGAGAAGTCCAAGGTGGAGTAATGGCCCGTGTACTTCCACAGGTCAGCAAAGGGAAACCCTGGAGCTTCAGGAATGGCCGAGAAAGTTCTTTTCTTTAAAAGCAGATACCTACATGAACTCCTTGCTGCTGCTGCGGGCTATTTATTGTCAGCAGTGCCATGGGGCAGGCAAGGGATGGCGGGGAGACTTGCAGCTCTCCTCAGGGCGGGCAGTGCCAGGGCGCAATCGGGACCCAGTTGGGAGCACAATTGTATGGAGAGGCAGAGGAGAGTAAAGAGAAATGCGCATTTTTTGCTGCTGTTGTTTTCTCCAAAATGTGAAGTCTCCCCGTGTCTCTGACCATCAGTACTAAGATTTGAGTAAAAAATCTCTCTCAGTTTTTTCAGTATCTCCTGTAACACTAATAAAGTGAATGTATAGAAATATTGACCAACATTTTTAGTCCTTGAAGACTTTTGTGTGTGTGTGTGCTCTCAGAAACACAATGGAACTCATAAATGCTATTTTTTCCATAGTTAGGAAAGTTTTTCTGTATTACCAAGTTTTTTTATTCTTAATAACCTCCTCTGACTTATATAAAGCTTTGTGCTTTATATATATATATATTTTTTTTTTAACCCTGTTTGCATTTGTTCTTCCTAGCAGAGTTAAGAGTGATTTCATTTTTATTTTCAGTGGGGAATGGGTGGAACGCAATGACTTTAGTTTTCAAATCAGGAGAGGGTAATGACTGGCAATTTAAACAGTCATGATTGATGATGTTATGAAAAAATTTTGTCGCTGATGACCATCTTTCATAAATATTTTCTGCTCCTAGCATCACATCTTACATGTATGGCCACCTTCTATTAAAAAAAAAAAAAAGTATTCGAGGTTTTCAGGACTTCTTTTTGTATTACTCTGCCTGATTTTAGTACCTCTGTTACCATGAATGCAGTTACACAGACTTAAGCAGAAGCAATAATACTCTTTGGAATGGGGTAAAATAACATTTTTAGACATAAACTTGTGGCTATATGTTTGTTTCTTTCCGAGGTAGAAATGCATGCTGAGTCCTGCTGGCGAGCTCGGAATTCTTATTTCTAGCAGAAATGATCTCCCATTTTCAGTCCTGCCGGGCAATAAAATAGTGGACTACACAGCCTTAATGTATTTCTTTCTTGAGAAACTACAGCTGGCTTGGGACTGCATTTTTTGCCTGCTTTGGGCCCCAGGCAACTATAAACGCTGGGACTGGAGAAAGAAACATTTGTGGCAGTTATCTTTTAGAGCGTTGGCATCTGCTGGAAGCTGGTCAGGCTTTGGGTGGGACAGAGAAGATCAAAACATGTGATGAATTTGCGCATGGTTCTGCCTGGTCTTTCAGGTTAATTCAGTTGTTCCTATGGTTTATTTGTAACCCATACTGTGCTGGGTGGCTCTCACTGTGCTAGCGGTGAATTTACTGTGCAAATTCATATGAAGAAGCAGCTGTGCCCTCATGAGCGTGTATTCAAGTTAGTTAAGATGAAAAAAATATGGAAAAGGTGAAGTTTGTTTTACACATTATTTTTCTGTAGTGAGAAAAATAGTCTAGTTACTCCTTAAGAAATCTTTCCTCTCCCAGCTTCATACTTAACCATATACTTGTAAAATGCTACATGCAACCACAGCCAAAATGTGAGAAATGCAATTTAGAAACGAACCTTGGTTGAAGCCAACAAAAAAAATATTCCTTTTTGTTTGTTTGTTTGGTTGGTTTTTTTTTCTTTTCCTTTTTTTTTTTTTTTTCCCCATGGAAGGTACATAAATCTCCTATCCTGCTGCTTCTGGAATTACAGCTGTCTGAATTGCAAGCAGTAATGCTCAGACACTGTCAGGGACACCTTGAGAGAAACCTGGGTGCTTTTGTGCCGGAAGATCTTAGGTGACTTCAGGTCTATGGTTTGCAGACCTTTCCTATTAGATACAGACCCTGGTTTCCTTGGAGGTGTCCAGGCAGTCTCTTTAAGTCCCGAGAAAAAGCATCATGATGTCATTATGACCATGATGTCATTATGTAGGGAAAATATTGGTTAAAATAATTTTAAAGAAACATGAACTTTCTTTGTGTATCTTCTGTCTTTGAAGTCCGCTGTGCTGCAGACGTGTTAAGTCAGGCATCTGTTTCATGAAACTCTTTCCCCTTTTAGAAATCAAAGATACAAACTGTCTTACTCAAATACGCAGTCCCAGCTAGAGTGGCCTCTTGTATTTTTGGGTAGGAAAAAAAATCCCCAGTACAGTAACTTAAACATCATCTTCAAATTTCATTGATCTTCTGGAAAGCAGTATTATCCCCAAAGACGCCTGTGCTTTCCTGGCGTGGATAGCAGGGAAAACAGACTGCCGTTACTTCAGGGAAATATCATTAAACCTATGCAGTCACGTCTGTCTTGGCGACATGAGCCCTGTGAAATGCCTCTCCCTCCTTCAGGAGCTTCTGGGCTGTTTAGATGTCTACCTCATGGATAAGAGGTCACTGAAGAAATGAAAGAAAAAATATTTCCTTATGCTGAATTGCATAGTCAGTGTCTTCAGTTCTGTGCAAGCCAGAAATTTTTACATCTGCTGGATTCTGGAGATGCTACAAGCCCGTGACAGCTTTTTGTTTGTTTGATTTGGTAGGATAAGACTGTGCAAATGCTTGAATTTAAAAAGAGGGAATAAAACATAAATACAAGTAAAGGAAAAGTAATTTTCCATGTAAAGATAGCTGTCTTTTTTTTGCCTTTCCCCTCCTGTGTGGCCTCTAGTTTCTTTGTGTACATGAAGAAAGGGGAATCGTAATTACATGAGTCACCACCAGAAAACACTCAGAATGCTAAGATAATTGAAATTTTTAATTTCACCGACCACAGTCAAAATTGAGGTTTTGTTAGGAAAATGACTCTCAAGCCTGTGTTTGACTACAGTCCCTTCAAAGAGGAACAGCAGCCCTGCCTTTTAGGTCATTTAAAAGCCAAACAAAGCAAAACCCCTACACCGAGCCCAAGAGACACGTCCAGAAATAGAGAGGGTGGTGCCGTACGAGAGGGTAAACCAACCTGGGCAGACTAAGGATATACTGACCATCAAATAAATACATTTTTCTTTCTTTTAAATCTAGATAAATATGAATTTTGCACAGTATGGATATGTAATGATAATAGTTTATGCTGTAGCAGAGATGAGGTCTCTCAAAATACTACTCTCAAACATTTCTCCAATATTCTTCTTTGTTCCTTTTCTGTTCTCAGTAGTTGCCTTTTCTGGCAGGCATAGAAAATATACGTACAAATATTCTACATGTGTAAACAGCTCTTTTACTCCCGGACAAAAAGTATGTTAAAATGAAACTAAAGCTTGAAAGTATCTTTCAATAACTCAAAAATAAATGGTAATAAAACTGTAATTATCCCCAAAGCTACAAACACAGTAAATAAGTTAAAGTTAAATTTATAACACCTGCAAGCATATTAAGTATACAAAAGCAAAACAAAGGCAGCCAAATGACTTTATCTTCACCCTGTAGTAACACTAAGCAAATTTAGTTAGAGAATTATGATGTTTGTAGTCCTAGATTAATTTGTTTTTAAAAAATGAGCTTACCTTGTTTTTTCATTTTTTAAATCTCACGGTGTTATGACTGCATCCGTAGCAGAATGGTTAAATCCATACTGTACGTGCAGACCTCAGCTCATCCTGTGAATAATGCCTCTTTAATTTGAAGGAAAGTGGGGCTACTATTTAATTAAATGTATTAAAGCTGAGAAGAAAAGCATTTTTAAAGCTCTTATTCTTCCATATCTAGCATATAAAAGGCTATGTGTATTCTTAGTTTTAATTGTCTATATAGTATATATTTATATATATATATAGTTATAAAGTATAGCCTTGAATTTTTTCGAATTAATAGCATTTTTAAATTAAAATTTCTACAAAACAGTTTTGGTTTGCATGTAAAATGAATACAGTGTTATTGTGATCATGCCTGCTTAAAGCAGATTTGTTTCTGATGATAGAGTTTTAAGCAGGTCAGGTTGAAAGGGCTTCGTGTTTAGTTGGCTCTCACTTTTAATAAACAGTGATTTCTTTGTCTAATGTCTTCACATTTTCTTAATAATTATACCATGGAAGGGTTTATTCTCTCTTATATTTTGTTAATTCTGAAAATAATTGTGCCACACTTGTTTCTGGACTAGCTGGGGTGATTTCTGTTTGAATTCGTTAAGTGAAAGATTTTTAGAAGTGTGGAAATGTAAGGTCTATTTCCTGGACGTTACTTTTGGAATTATGTAAATTTGGGCATCGGTTATAGATTATTTTTGTTAATATGTAGTAATGAGATTGTATTTTTCTTTCTAAATAAATTGGAAAGTTGGAATTTCCCTCAGATCTCAGGTTCCTGTTAAGCAGATTTGAGGTGAATGTGACAGGGGAGGCAGAGCAGTATTGTAGATTTGAATCTATCTTCATTTACTTCAGACTCAACAATTTCATTTACAATACATCTGGTACCAGTGAGATGAGAATGATTCATGCACTGTGGTCGGTGGCTGGACTCAGACTACCTGAAGATATTGCATAGTGCAGTCACATTAAGAAGGTATATTTTCATAAACAGCAACGTCCTCACTGGAGGCAGCTTTGAGGTGGAGTGGCTCATCTTTAAGCGTAACGAGTGTAAAGCCAAGGTGCATGTTGGCCATCTCTTAACTGGGATGCCCAGGTCAGGTCTCTTGCCTATGTCACCATAAAACAAGGGAAAAGATTCAATAATGACCATCCAGGCCCCAGTTCCAGCTCATTTTAGTTCCATGCTTGCCTGTACTTTTGCTCCTTACCAGGGTGTTTACACAGATTTCTCTCCAAAACCAAAAATTTTAGAAAACTCTTTGCTCTTAATGGATTTTCCAAATACTTACTGTATTAGTTGATCTTGATGGAAGAATAAAATTTGTCCAAATTATCATTTCCTCCCTTGCTTTTCTGTGATGGCAATGGCCGCCATGCATCACGAAGCCAAGTGGCAGCAAATGCCGCTGCTGTCACTATCTGGGGGCGTCCAGAAGAGATGACCTAACACTTTTGGTGGTAAGCAGGTTGCATCTCTAAGTCAGACCTGGACAGCTGTCTGTGGGGTTTGTTTCTGAATAGACTCAATGTCTCCTAAGTTGAGAGGAGAGTTTCTTATTCATCTCTTCAAGTTCAGAGAACCTTCTAACAAAACAGTGTGGTAAGGCTGCCTCTCCATCCATGTGATGTTGTCCATTAGGTGCAACAAGTCTCTTAGTGCCCTTCTTTACATGTGGATAAACTACATTTATGCCATGATATGGTTCATTCACATCGGGACTCTCTGGATTTGAAAATCCATTTGTTGTACCTGAGGAAATAATTATTGCTTTGTGCTTCACTCTGTCCCTGTAAGGACAACCAAGTGTTAGGAACACTTTAAAAACCTCATTGGAAGAGGTCCAGGGGTTTTCTGAGAATACTGTTTATGGTTTGTTTAAGGTTATCAATTATGTCTCAAATAAAAAGCTCTCTACTGATGATCATTGTGCTGTACTTTGAACTCATTTAACTGGACATTATTTACAGAATATTTATCTTGGTTATGGCAGTTTTTGTCACACAGCAATATTACTTTTCCATTATATATTGCATGTGACCACCACATAAGTTTGATAATAAATGTGTGGAAATAAAAAACAGAGTAAGTGCCTCAGTATGATAGCAATTCCCATGTGATGGGAAATAATGTCATAAACTTCAAATTACCTTTTAAATAAATGTTTACGTCCAACCCATCCATTAGATCGTAGCCCGAAGGGTCAGGAGGATCATTTCTTCATATTTCACTGTATGCATTATGATTGCTTTTTTAGGTGTAAACGATGTTTTTAAATGAAGAATGGCACTCAAACTACACACAAGCAACGGCTAGACATTACTGAGTCGCAGTACGGCAGAAATAGCCTCAGCCACTTGGCTAAATATAGAAGTGCAGCAGTAAATTGAATTCATTCTTAGAAAATATTTTTAATGGTGTACATGCTGAGACGATACAGAAATACAGCTTGTGTCATTCTCCCAGTTTGCAGCTTTGACATTTTAGTCAAGTTTAAATTCTAATTGTGGTTTGGTAGATGACTGATTTGCTAAATGCTTATGAGAATAAAGATTTTGGAGAGTGGGGAAGAGCATACCTGAGCGTGCAGAGAAGTGTACAGGTGGCAGATACCATATTAATGATAAAATATTGGGCTTTATGTAGTTGAGGAGTGATGCCACCTCTGTAAGTGCCCAGGGGTGATGTTTCCCTGAGAGCACCCAGAGTGAAACATCCCACACGTTGAGATATTTTCCTGCTCTGAGCTGGACCTCATTAGTCCGTGTGTTCCAGAGGAACCCATTTGGCTCCCCAAAACACCTCACACTTCAGAACTTTTATACGTGGTGGTAATTGTGTTATCCCTGCAGTGCTAAGCTAAAAACCCAACCAGGGGCTGAAATGGTTGGGCTAACAGAGAGGTGGCTTTGAAGAAGCAGAAGCTGTAGGTGTCCTGAGATGGCTGATGTGCACATGGGGTTGGGGCAGGTTCCTCAGCCTGGGCTGAGCTGGCTGGGAGTGGGGAAAGGAAGAGCTGTCAAGGGCCATTAGAGCAATCTGGAAGTAAATTCAAACAAAAACCTTCTATTTACAGGCAGGGGAAAAGCCATTGTCTTGGAGATTTAAAACACCAATCAAGAAATTCAGTGGTGTTTCTGCTGCAACTATGATTTGACCTTCCTGTTTACATTAAACATTTTTTTATGGCAGTAAGCAGTGACGTGTTTGCTTTGTTTAAGATATTTGACAGTTACAGCAGTTCTGGGAATAACTGTTTTGGTTCTATTTATGTCAGGAAAGAAATATGTTAATATTTGAGATCAGGTTAGTTTTTTTTTCAAACTTATTTATTTTTGTTGTGTTTCTCAACCTTACTTTCTTTCATGAGGACTGTGAACATGTTAAACAGTTTTAAAACAACATTTCTTAGTAACATATTAAATACTTCATGCCCAAAACATTCTTTTTAGTTGGAGGTTACTCTGCTGTAGAACCAATTGGCTATAATATTGCTTCTGTTGTCATTATCATGTGTGTAAAAATGGTATATTAATTTCTTAGAGTTCACTTGATCCCGATTCTTTTTTGTTAGCAGAGGTCTGTAATCCTTTCCACAGCAACCACTTGTAAAAGCAGAGGATTATGTCTTGAGGCAGGATATGAGCAGCAGGAACAGATCAACTTAAAAACAAAGATCCTGTTTGAGTACAAATGCTATTGTTAGCACGGAGTTGGGGTGAGTTAAGTGGCAGGATGTCTATTAGAATTTAAATTTCTATCTGTGCCACATGGCATGCTAGCCAGAAGACACATCCTTTTAGCAGTTACACGATAGACTACATATTTTTATACTTTTACTTATTAAACTTTTGCCTAGTCCAATAAACCATTCCCTCTGAGAATGGCTGATATTTAAACATGTGAACAGCCTTTTGCTTTTCTGTAGATTTATTTTTCTGTCTAAAAAGTTTCCGCACTGTTATACTTTTCCCAAAATCTGGTAAAAGCAGGGATTTGGAATTACACTACTGCAAGGTCATTTCAAGGTTAGTAATAGCCATTTTGGACTATTACTATATTTTCTTATGACTTGTATGATCCTTCAGAGAAAAGGAGAGTTTTTTTTTTCTTTGTCCTTCTATTTAAAAAGAAAAAAAGAAAAAAAGAAATACAAGAATATTTCTTCCTTTATTAAAAAGTCTTGGGTTTAATACTGATAGTTTAACTAAGCTATTGAACACTAATATGTGTGAATCCATTTCAAAGTAATTTTGAAGTTTAGTTTTTTTCTCTAAAATTTTTCCTGTAAAGGTCAATAGGAAGTAACAAAGGTACAAAGTGACAGAAAACATTCTGGTCAAGTGTGGAAAACCCCCCACTTTTTGTAAAAATTTAAAAAAATTCTTACATTACATGGATGCAATTAATAAATATACAAAATGCAGTGATGCAGTCAGGTAGCAGTTTCATTTGGGATGGTCTGCACAGTTATTCCAACAACTGACACCACATACCAGTAATCTCTGCTTCCCAAACTTCTGCTGACTGTATTTTTCTAGTAGACACAAAATGTATCCTGTTTATATATGATACAAATTTTGTCTCAGTGTATCTTAATTTGTACATGCATTTTTATATATACTATGTATTACACCATAAAATAGTAAAATTCCACAGAAGCATCTCTAATGGCAAGTCAAACAGAAGCTTTGGGAGAAGAAAAATTTTGGAGGAATCTTTAATCATTGCCGTGTGGTGGCAAGAGGAGACTCAAGATAATGGTAGCAGTGGTTTTGTTTGAATGCTTGCTACTGCATAGTTTAGGATCCCTCTTCAGTGTCCTAAAGTTTGCAAGGTTAAAAAACAAAAACAAACCATAAAGTTATGTTTCTAACTCCTGTCTGAAAATAAGATTTTATTGCAATTGATATATGGAGGTTTTCAGATCATCCTACTGATGGCACTTGAGCTGCAACTATATTATCAATGAATAAGAAAACAGAAGCCGTGGCATTTCAACAGTATGCATTCTTCAGACTGTATTATTTTGTTAGCCTGAGGCAAGAAACTGTGCTCTTAGTACTCATCTGTGCAGAATGAGTAATCTGAGACAAATGTGTAGCCACACCGGGCGTGCAATATGTCCAGATACTATGGACTAGCCAATCTTGCTGTGCGCTACAGGCAGCCAAGTATCTCTCATGGACAATAGACATATGTTAAAAAATGATAATTTTATTATCCTGTCTGGGATTTCACCACACATAACTGATTCTAAAATCATTGTAACAATGGTGATGTAACTGTGGGTCTGTTTATCCCATTAGAGTAAAAATTTTATACTGTAAGGAGTTGGTTTTACCAGCAGGATTTTCTGTTACCTAACCAGAATTCTGTATTTTTACATAAATTCTATGCATGAGAGCAGCTGAAAATATGTATTCCCAGTGCGATCTGTTTCAGTATTTTAACATGGCTTGCATTAGCGTGTGTGATAGCTTGAATTTTCTTTCTTTGCTGAAGCTGCTTAAACAATACGATGACAGATTTCTGCTTTTATTCTTCGTTAATGTCATTCTTCATCCTCTCTGCCCCACATCAGGGAGGAAGTGTTGTGAGTTTGCTATTTTAATGAAGAGAAATGAGGCATCTATCAACTAGGATTTATACCGGAGAGTACATCAATTCAGTTGCCTTGAGCTTGCTGAGTTTGCATATCCAGGGCCAAGCAGCGCTCTCAATTACTCCCGTGCAACCCCATTAACTTCAGGAGGTTGCGTAGTTCAAAAGTGGCTTCACAGAACGCAAGGCAATATTGGGGGGAAAAAAGGATATCTTATAGAGAAGTCAAGCTCCAAAATATTATTTTTGGTTATCTGAAAGGAGATGTGCGTACAGTCATAATTACACTTTTGAAAGGTTAGGGTAGTCATCGTATAGTAATTTCATTGAGTATGTCTTTGTAGATGTGCCTAACAGAACAGACAGCCTCCCAAAAATCACTGCAGTGAGGGGGAAAACACTTCCACTTCTGGAAACATATTGTAAATCATATATCTTTAGTAGACTGTATCCTGTAATTACTCTTAACCGTAGGTTGTTTCTTCCTTTTTCTCTCTCTAGGAGCTATGCCGTCAGCGCATGGCAGTGAAAACATCTGATCGCCCGGAGCCCCTTCACGCTTCTCGAATAAATAGTGTTTCTTCACAATTCAGCGATGGGCCCATTCCCAGCCCCTCGGCCCGGAGCAGCACGTCGTCCTGGTGTGAGGAGCCAGTCCAGTCCAACATGGACATCTCCACCGGTCACATGATCCTGGTAAGGCTTTTTTGTCTTCACGGCATGAGAAATGTCATCAGAATTTAAGGTACCTGCCCAGCTTCTGGAAAGAGATAACTTTTAAAGGAAGGGAAGCTGTCTTTTCACAGGAAAAAAACTATTCCTGGGCTTTGTTGGTAATCTTAGCTTTGTATAATTAAAACTAAAGGGATTTTTATTTCCATTTCTTTTTCATTATATTGGGTTTTTTTTCCTCTCTGGGGAACATCCTTTTATCTTGGACATACAAATTGTTTGCGTGCTTGCTTTAGAAGAGATAAGCCCTGTGTTGTCCTTTTGTTCTATTAATTTATGTTTACCTCAGCTTGGACAGATGAAGAAAACTGCTAAATTTCTGATCAGCTTGCTGCTTTTTCTCATGTATCTTTAGTGTACAGAGGCATCTGAGCTAGGAAGGCAACAGAATATTAGTGATATGGAGCAATTTATTTTCCATTACCCTTAGAAAAGGGATCTGGATTTTGAGCCTAGTCTGAATTTTGTTGTCCTTGGCTGTTGTCCTTTCTTCCCAGCTGGATCCCTTATGTGCTTGAGATGATCCAAATATGTTTTGTTAATGGAGTCTGCATTGGAAAACTTGAGTTACTTCCAAACACGACTTGTGACCAGTATCAGTGTAGAAGATGACACGTGAAAATCTGTGTAGGAAATGGCTTTAGCAGCCCAAGACAAACAGAGTCCAGTGGCTGGGACTGGTGACAGGTTGTTTCTATCTCTGTCTCTGGTGGTGGCATACTGGGAGAGCTGTGAAGTAATCTCCCATGTTTTTGTGCTTTATTTTCCTCCTCCTTTAAGTATTTACTGTCTTGCTAGAGTGCATTGAAATTAGCTGAGAAAAAGTTAGATGCTGGTGGAGAAGATGAGCCAGGTGTTATTTTGCTTCCTATATTTGATTTCTGCTATTTATTAGTGCAGTTGATTTAAAGTAAACACTCTTTTCAGTTGGTAGCCTTGCCATGCTTTTGGAAACTTCCCTGTTCATTTATTGATGCGCTGCTGAGAAGACTCACCAGTGGGGTCTCTCAGAAGACGACTTCTCTCCACCACGCCATACTTTTGGGTCACAGTTTTTCAACTTCTTTTTGTCTCTTATTCTGGGCTTAAATTTGAAAGTACTATCTTCTCAGATATTTTTCAAGTTCTTGTAAGGCAGCTGACCTAATGGTGAATGGAATGAAATCAGGCAAAACCCAAGGAGCTAATTTGACCTCAGCCAAGTTACTGACCTCCTTCAGCCTTGATCTGGTCAGCTATAAATCTGAGCAAAAGCAGGGCAGGTTTGTAAACCAGATGCTTCATCAGAGTATGTCATCTTGAGTAAATATTTCTTCCCTTGCCCCTGCCTTTGCCCCTCCCCAAAAGGAGGTAATTATGTTAAAATCCAGTATACAAGTGCGATTTTGAAGGGTTGCTCCCATGACAGAAAATAATTTGCGATAGTTACCTGAAATGCTTGGGCAAAAAAAAGAACAACCTCAATTGCCCATCCTCAAAATAAGTACAAACTCCTGTGGTAAGGTTCTAAAACAATATATTTGTATGGAAATAAAAGCAAAATTTTCTATATAGTTGAAAATATACATTCAATATTTGCAAACAATTTAAACTACTTTAGACTGAGCAAAACTGTTTTCAATTATATTGTTGTGAAAAAAAAAAATCACAAAATCAAGCTTAAAGGAAAGGAGTTGCATATGGGAACCACTTGTTCTGGCTCTGGGAATCTCTGCAAAATTGCAAGAAAGAATTGTCTTCATATGGTAATAAATAAACTTTTAAAAATAGTCAGATTGGTCAAGATCACTGTTACGGTGTTCAGCGTCCATAACTCAGTCAATCCTGTTTAACCCTAAGTGAACTCATCCATATGTTAGCTATCTAACAGCATGTGTTGTATCTTAGATGGTGAGGGTTCAAAGAAGGGCTTGAGAGTAGAAACCACACAGAGAGAGTAAAAATAGTTAATTTTTTGAGTCTAAACTGAACAAACAAAAATCAGTGATTCAGGGGAGTCTGTGTTATGTGCTTTGAAATACAGAATGGGGAAAAATTGTTCTTAATAGACACAGATGATACAATTAGGAAGAAAATATGGGTTAGAATCGAAAGGATGCATTTAGCCTGGATATCAGGGCAAGCCTAATAGGAGGGTCAGGCAGGCGGTGGGGCTGTTTACTTAAAGGAAGCAGTTAAACCATAAAGTCAAGATGTGCTGAAGGCAGAGCTGGGTTAGGTTTACATGGGCAGATCAGCATCACTCAGCTCCAGCGCTGAAGCAGATGATTGGACTTGATCAGAAATGCTCATATTTTGTGTCACCGTGGGTCACACTGAAACCGGAGAGGTGACCCAATTTGTGTTTTGCTTAAGAATAAATACACGTATCTGTAATACCTTATTTGCCTGAATTTCTCTCCCTCCAGAGATGTGGTGGCTTGTTGGGCTTTAGCAATAGAAAAGGCTTGCCAGAGGTGAGCTTTTGCTCCCCTTGCCCTGGAGCTACAAGTCGAGGAGAGCGAGGGGCCACTTTGCCATTTTTATACCATTGAATACAAGAAGTTTTCCATTTCTTCCTATTTCCCACTGCCACAATCCTCTTTTCTTTTAAATTTTGTAGAAATTTTCAGTGAAAAAATATCTCAGTGCTTAAAAAAGCAATGAGAAATATTAGCAAGAGGCCTAGTAAGAATGGCAAATACCATCTGCTTTGCAGGTAAATGTGCTTACAGCTCTGTAAATGTGTTTTTCAGCTCCTCAGTGTGCCGCGAAGTAGCAGTTATCTGCGCTAGGGTTCCTCAGTCTTTATTGTTCATAGGTGCCAGGACCTCCCTGGAGAAAATAAAACAATGGTTTACTGTATAAGGTGGCAGCAGGAAATATTTTATTTTTATTTATAAACAGAATAAATCTTTGGTGAAAGTAGCTTAGAAGAAATGTGTCTGTGACTGCTGAATGACTCTATATAATCTTGCTCAGAGGTAGAGTTGGTCAGAAAGGTTTCTGTAAAGCTGTTTAATTTGCTGGAAAATGCTAGCAGGTCGTACCTGAAGTGATATGCAAGCCACCTCAGCTTTGGTTTTATTAGAGTTTGTGGTTGGCCACAGGTACTGTTTTCTTGAGGACTTGCTACTTGTGGTAGCATCATTTATAGTACTCAAGGTCTGGAGAAACCAGGAATCTTCCAAACCCATGTGGCTGTGGGGCAGGCTCCTCACTTAGACTGAAACCAGTCTTTCAAAGAGAAGAATCCTGCATTTCTGACCCTTTCCTGTACAGCAAAGCCAATGTCTCTGCACTGCTGACAGTAGCATGAGGTAGTTTGTGCTGTTGGCAGGAGGACTCAGGAGGCCCAGGACAGTGATAATAACATTCAGAGCTTTTTTTTCCCCTTTTTCGCATTCTTTTTCCTCACATTTATAGCAGGAGGATGGCCCATATGGCACTTTTGATTCTGTTTTTCTAAAAGATCCAAGCACTTTGTAAAGTGTAATTAGAGGAGCATGTTTTATGCAGTCGTGTTTGTGGCACTGACTGGCTGGTTTCAGCAGAAGAAACAACAAAGTGGTGCCCTCATTTTGGTCACCGTTGGTTTTGCAAGAAAACAATTGTTTTTCAGAAGGTCACAACAAGGGAAAAAGTAGGAAGTACTTTTGTGGATGGAAGTAGATTTCCATTCACTTTATTCACATATGTACATCTAGATTTCAAGTGCCAAGAGAAGTCCTGATAAAGTGCAACATGTCCCTTTGCAGGCCAGCAAGAGAACCAGGGGAGTCTGAAGGTGCCCAGGAGAGATTTTTGTCTCCTTGACTTGGGCTCCTAACTTATACCTACATTTTAGGCACTTAATAAAGTGGTGGTGTTGACTTCGGCCCAGAAACTTCCCTTCTTGTTGATGAAGTAAGTGGGTGGCTGTGAACGTCTCCAGAGAATTCAGCAGAGAGAGGATTTCTCTTGCGAGGCCTCCTGTTGTGCCTTCACCATCCTATTGACATCTGCAGCTTAGATGGAGGAGTCTCTTTTGTTTGTGCTGAAGCACAAGTTCAGCACGTAAGTTTGGTAGATTGGATCCCACATCTGGTTCATATATTGCCACGCTTGTGTGGTTAAAATAATTACAATCTTTTATGAGTTTTTAAATGAAGAACAGTACTGCAAGAAGGGAGCGTATGCTTTTGATGATCACATTTTGAGGTTGTTATCTGAATACTGTATACGAGAGGGAATTTGAAGAAGCAGAAGTGATTTTCTGTGTTTTGCGTTTTTTTTTCCATGTAAAGATAGATGTGCAAAATTTGGAGCATTATACATAAATTAGAATTTCAGAAAGTGAGAATTTCCAAAAGGTCCTCTTCAGTACTTGTTTAAGCTGGAAGCATGAAGATTCTTCTCCTTGAGAGTATGAAACTACTGTATGTATTGGAAATAATAGTCTGTAATAGTTTGTGCATACTGTACTTTTCAGAAGAAGAAGAAAGTTTCATGACTAGGCTGGACAAGGCAGTGGGAGTGAATGAACTAGAGACTAAAATCTAGGGCCTTGCATGTAGGAGGTGTAAATCCATTTGATCCCCTTGTCCTTGGCAATTTACCTGCAAAATCCAAATAACTTTCCCCATAGAGAAGTGAAGGGTGGCCTTACATGAGAACTTTGTGTCAAAAGAAAGTTCTGGGACAGGTTGTGTCTCAGAAGGTGAGCATGTCCTAAGACACAACCTGAACTAGGGGCACATGGGATGGAGACCTGCTGCTGGGAAATCAGTCAAACCCAAGATGTTGAATTTTGCATCCAAGTTAATCAGTGGCAGGGTTGCTGTGGGGCTGAGGAGGGTTACAAGCAGGGAATAGTTTCCAAGGTTGAACCTGTTTTTTTTTTTTTTCATAGCGTTGGTATCCTGTAGTCTCTCCATAGTAACTTTTTGATGGTTTCTAAGCAATTTTCCCTCACTCTCATTTTTAAAAATAAACTCTGTTTGAAATGAACTCTGTGGGGTAGCTGCTATAGATTTTCTTTTAATTGAAAGTGGAAGAGTGGGGGATTGTGTGATAGAAGATACTTTCCAACAAGAAAAAATATTTGTTAAACCCTGCATCACATTTTGCCGAAATCCTTTGATTTTATTCTTAAAGCTGCAATAAAAGCATGAGCAAAAGCCATCTAAACACATTTTCTAAGCAAACAGAGAAACTCCAGCATGTGAGGAGCGATAACGCTGTGCTAGATGCAGGTGTACTTTCCACCTGGATCTTAATCCATATACACACAAAACATTTCCTGAGCGAAAGAGCACGATGCACTGTATGTGAGTGCAGTGCCCTGCCCGGGGACACACGCCGTGGAAGTGATTAATGCTGGCAGGGACAAAGGTGAGGACCACAGGTATGGAAAATAAGGTCTTTGTCACAATTGTGTGTGTGTGATTATTTAGTGGGTTTTAATTTTTTTTTTCTTTTTCCACCGTTTCCTTCTACCACCATTAATTTCTCTTTAGCTCTTCATGAGTTTCGAGAATAGAAATACGCTTGTTTAACAAGAAGCTTACAACTGAGGAAATGAAGAAAAAAAAATCCTCCCTCACATGGGAAGGGAAACAAGTTAGTGGCAAAGTTGAGCTAAAAGCATAAACTCCTTACACATGTACTAAGTGGATCTAAATCCCAACTTATCTTTCAGCTGCACCAGTATAAATAGTTGTAGGAGTCTCACCAAATATAAATCCCCAAAAGGCTTTGGCCCTAAAGGCCATTTCGTCGCAAACAGTCAGAGGAGGAGGGTCACAAGGGAAAAGGCTGTTGTGTATTGCTTTACTCAATGACAAGATAGCCAGTATCCCAAAAAGACGTAAATACTGTGGATGGGAAAATCTTTGCCCCTCTCTCCCTGAGTTGTCATGCTTTTAGGGACAAGTGGAGCTGGTTGCCTCCTGAAAGATCTTCTGTTGATGAAATGGTGTTTGTCCATTTTAGGGTTTTTTTCCCTCCCTAAATGTTTAAGTTATTTTGAAACATTTGCCTCTGTTTGTTTAAAGCCAGGACTTGAGATAGAGGAACAAAGAGAAGCTGCAAAGAAAAGTGCAAAAAATCTCATTGCATATGAAAACAGCTCTACTAATAGAGCCATAAATCTAATAAATGAATGTATGTACTACATAGGTTTCATCAATAAGAGTCAGAAAAAATATTCATGAACAGGTTACCCTTTGATTCTTCCATTTTTATTTGTTTCATGTTCAGTTGCTTCCCCTTTTCTATATTAATCTTGTTGAATGGGCCTTAGGAAATACTGACAATTACAGAGTCAGTATTAAATCAAGAAAAACATTCCTCTTGAACACCGTATGAAATTAATTTCAAAATATTTTTTTTTCCTGAATTCTTCCCTGTCAGTTGTTTTCCCCAAATATATTCACGATCAGAAATAACTCGCCAAATTTCTGTGACTACATCTTGGTCTGTCATTTGACTGTGAGGTGTTTATTCCAGCTTTGTTTAAGCTGCTTTGGTTGAACACTTTTAGCCACCTTATATCATTCCCTAAGGCTTTTAGTAGAAAGATGAAGAAAACATTTCTATTAATATTCTAGCGTACTAATTGTAAAAGTGTTACATTGGAAGAAATATACAACACAGAGCTAGCTTATGCAACTATGTGCAGAAAGTGAAAAGAAAAGATCATTACCATGGCTGAAACAAAACTTAGTGGCTATTTGAACTCTTTTTGTGTTTCTCCCAGTCTTTTTTCCATTTCTAGAGAACATCCAGCTAATGTCAAGACAAGACAAGTACCAGTTGTAGCAAGTAGCAAGAGATACTAGAAGGTCATTTAATGAAAAAGATCTGGTATTTGATACTTTAGTTGAAGCAAGGGATGTTACTGAGTCCTCAGCTGCTTCTGAGAGTCTCATTAGTGGCAGAAACCAGAGACGAGCACTCATCCAGAAGGCTGCTGGTCTTGTGTTTTGGCTCCAAATGCATCCTCAGTAATGAAGTGCTCTTTGCTGTAGTTGCCCTTTTGTGCATGCTCACATCATGCATTGCAGCAGATGTAGCAGTTAATCATGTTTTGGATCTAACAGGTGGCAATGCCTGTGTAGAAGGAGAAGGATACTAGAAAGAGGGTGATTCAGAAAGACTTCTCAGGCAGGAGGCCCAAGATGATAATACATGTTATAAAGTATTTCTGAGCTGGTGGCAGAATTCAGATGTGAGAAGGAGGTGAGTTTTGACTCACTATGGGATAAAGAAATGGCTTGTACAGGTTGTAAGACATGGTGCACCACTAAGATCAAATGATGTGTGGTGAATAGGACTACAGGTTCAGAGCTTCTGAAAATGTGTAACAGTTCAGGATGAAACTGAGACTTGCTTCATGGTACTTACAAAGAGGGGACATCATACTGGCACTGTCTTTTTCCACTGCTACACCAGTTGTAGTTTAAGATACTCAGGAGAACTCCAGTGGTGTTTTGGAGAGGTCCTTCCCTCCATGTGGGCTACGCCAGTAGAAGTTACTGGAAGTGCTCTGGTTAAGATGCTACTGCAACGAAGGCAGCTTAATCTCTCCATTGATTCAGCAAAGTATTTATTCTCATCTTCAGGGCAAGATAAAAAAAAAATTATACTTTGCTTTCTGCAACTCTTTCTGGGATTAGAAAGTGTTTTTAGTGGCAGTGTTTTGTGAGTAAGGTATCAGAATTTGGGTGATATTTGGAAAATTTAATGTGTAGGACACAGACAAAATGCTCCTGTGATTATCAGATTTTGCATATGCACCCACGACGCAGCTGTGGAAACATTTTTAAGTAAGAAGATAAACATTAAAATAATCTGTGAAGTTCACTTGTAGATGACATAGTATTTGCTGTTCCATGAAGAAGGACTATGTTACTTTTTGTTCAAAACTGGATAATGTCAAACTGTACTACCCCCAAATATTCCACATGTCACCCCCCACCCCCACGCAACATGCCTTTATAAAATACATACTTTTGCTATGATTTTCTCTCTTTTATAGATCTCTTCTTTTGTTTCAGGATAGAGTAATATATTTTTGGTTTTTTTCTAGTTGGTAGCTCTCCCTCAATGCTGTCGTGTCTCCCTCATCCTCTTGTCCTAAACTTGTGTACTAATGCTACTTTAGGTTGCCCAGCTGGCCAAGAAAGCCCTGGCCATAGCTGGGGAAATGACACGTTGCCTCTTGTTTCTGGCTGCTTGCTGTATCACTGCACTGAGCTAAAGATGGAAAGGAGGGGTGACAAGCTGCTCACAAGCATCACTTCCTTCAGGCATGACCTGTTACTGCTCTGGGAGTTATTCTCTGCCCTTTTCTTTTTGGAATGACTATGGGGGCTGGAGTTCAGGTCTTAAAATGTTTCTGTCCTCAGTCTGGTTAGTAGTAAATCCATTGAAGATAGTTGGTTTCTGGATTTGATGTGTCTTTAAAAAGTATTTCTCTGACTATGTATCACAACTGTGTTATTTTTAAGATGACTTATGTGAAAGTTTGCCTCCTTCTGACTGGGCTGTTTGTACTATCTAAAATATTCCCACGAACATCCAGTAACCCTACTGCACATAGCAACTCAGCTCTAGTAGCTGTCAGAGCAAAGTGAATTGAAGCTCATTTCTGTACTTATTTTATTACATATGTGGACACGCAGCACATTTCTTTAAAGAAAATAAACAAAAAATGACAATGTCCCCTTATTGGACACATTATATTTTTACTCTGAGCATTGAAGAGAGTCTGGTAATTATAAAGTTATTTAAGCATTTTTGTTTTAAAATTAAAAAGGTACTGAACTTAAGAAACAAATACAATCGGTTATTTAGCACTGACTCGTTCTTACATTTTTTTCATATTTAATTTAAGTGGACTTTAGCTCATTGCAAATAAAAATACTAAAGGACTAGCAATGCACGCCATGATTTGTGTCCTTGCTGTCATGCAAATGCACAGAAAGAGGAAAATATATTAAAGAAATTTGATAAGACCAGGTGGTCTGAGTGAATAATTTCCCTTTCATTAACATATTCCCCTTATTAACTCTGTAATTAATTGTACATAGCTAAGGAAAGCTATGGAAATTGCATTTTGAGATGTATCAAAGCTGACTTTATGCTTCAGACTTCCATGCAATTTACTATTAATGAAGCAAGAGATGGAGGCCCCAAATCTATAATTATTACTTACTATTTGAATGACAAGCAAAGAATTTTATCAGCACAGTTTCAAATGAAAGGGGATTAGCAGCTAATGTTGAAATTGTTAATCTTTCTTATTAAAATAATTTTGACGAGAGTGTTTAGCCTGAAAGAGGTTTCTGGAATGTCATTTACCATTAAAACAGTTATTTTCTGAAGCTCGCTATGAATTTGTCTAAGTTTGACAGCAGGGTGCAAATATTTTTTAAATGAATGAATATTTTATGGGAGCTAAGGCTGTTCATGTGTGAGCTGATGCCGAGCTGTTTGCTGCGTGCTTATTCCTGGAATGTGTAGCGGAATGGCAGCTCAGTATCCGTCTTTCAAAAGTGAAGATGTCTACTGAGAGCAATGGCAAAAAGCTACAGCAGAAAAATCTGAGAACTGAAATTGCACCCAAGGCTGTATCTGCACACGGCTGATTAGCAGGTGGGAGCACGGTCAGAATCGTACCCTACATCTTGGTGATATTTTAATGACACAGAAAAGGCCTATAATTATGTTTGGAGCAATGTTACTTTGTGTTTAGACAGGCCTTCTTACCACTTTAAATGGTGGTATATTTTCAATTTTAATGTATTTTTGTTAGTGTCATGTACCTTGAGATGAATATTCAGTGGTGGATTATTCGTACCCACATGTATGCTTGTTTAAAAACACCATGTACAGCAAAAATATCCTCATATAAGTATAGATAAATATTTGTGAGCAAAGATATCATATACATGGCTTGTAAGTGTTAATGAAAAACTGCTTTGCATTTTAAATTTCGAAACTTTTCCTTGCAATATTTGCAATTTTCATATCTTACGGGAGTGTACAAATGAAGCTGACAAGGCTGTTTTCACTCCTCAGGATGAGGAAATTGTGAATATATGGTGACATAAATGGTGAAAAGCAAAGCAGTGATAATTTACAAAATTTAATTTGCAGTGGTCTCAGCCACATAAGTACTGGAAGAGGTGCATGTTAAAGGACAGTGTTAATTCACCTGTGTCCCATTATAGAAAAAAGCTAATGTAAGAGATGTCATGTCTTTGCCAGTGACAAGTCTTACCAGCAGAATAGATAGAGATCATTTAAATGCTTTGATTAAGACATTATTTGCGTAAGTAGGTGGACTTTGTGTAAAGATACCATCAACACAACATGAACCTGCTCTAACATGAGATTACTCTAAGCTTTACCTCTGTGTGGGCTTGTGGGAACTTCCTTGGGTTAATTCAGGAAATTACAGATTACAGAACTACTCTTGTATCTGCAGTCCTACAAGTATTCTTTTGCAACAGTCTTGCAGGCAGAGTGGTATTGGAGCAGAAAGTACCATAGACTGTGTGTTCACCTCATTCATCAGACAAAATCAAAGGAATTTTAGCTTAAACATAGCAATAGTTAAATAGCATGCAGTAACAATTCATGAAGAAACAGTTTCATTATAAAAGCATGTTTTGTATATATTGTAATTGTGTATTAATTCAAAGACGTCACAGGTTCCTCTTAATCTGTAAGAATCATAACAAACCATGTAGACCACAGGAGTAAGAGGCAGCCACCGTGGCAGTGTAGTAGGCTGGTGTAGTTAAGAGGTGGAATTTGTCAAGGGTGAAGCTAATGCAGAATCCAAAATGAAAGCTTTTCTACATGCAGAAATATTTCTGATTCAGGTACTTATCTGCTGCTTAGTAGGAAGGCACCAAGAGGAGTTGGTTTGATTAGCCACAGCAACCACACAGAAGCGGGAACGTAAAATCCCTAAGGCAATGCTGGCTCTCGTCAGGAAGGATGGACATGTGTGATACCTGCCTGAGAAAAGTGCTCTCTTCTTTCCTCATTGCCTCCTTTCACCTATTGGTGTCTTTGCATTAGACCAGTTTGACTGAAAGCATTGTAATATTGTCTAATTACTCTTAACATAGCGAATATACTAATAGTGCCTAATATTTTATTTCTTCTGGAAATGTCATTTGAAGTTCTACTGGAGTCAAGAAAACTGCAGTATCTGAGGGTATGCAGCAGCCTTTGGCTTACCGTACATGTGTCCTCACAACTGAATTTTGAGAAGTTTTGTTCTTCAAGTAGGATTCTGGGGCCTGATATAAGAAATTTTGATTAAAGTCACTGGAAGCCTTTCAACTCACTTCAGTAACCAAAATAATAATAAGCCAACTCTTACACAGCACTTTTGATCAGTAGGTTCAAAGCTCTTTTTAAAGGTCAATATCATTATCCTGTCTTTTTAGTCCTGGAAGCTCAGGCACAGGCAAGGAACTGTCTTGACCAAGACTAACCTTAAGGTCAGAAGCAGAGCCAGGAGTAGACCTCCACTCTCTGGTGTCTCAGTGCTCTGCTCTCACAACTAATCATATTGGCTTTAATAGAAAAAGGGTCTTATTGAAGAGCAATATTTTTGCCTTTTTTGTCCCTCGTTAGTCTTTTTTAAGACATGAAAGTATAAAGACGTTCTACACCTGCATTTGTCAGATTTGATTCTATGAGTTTGGTTTTTGGCCTCATTATCTAAGAGCAAACTATTCCATATTGGAAGAGCTGGCTGAAAGATATTAAACACACGTTGGGAAAGCTTGTGAAAACCAAACTGAGGATGTGCAGTCTATAGTTAGTTACCTCTATGATGGAAAAGGATGCCATCTAATCATTTTTTTTGAGTCTCTTCTGATTTAATAACAGGTTTTCTTTTATAATATATTCCCAATCTGCTAGATCCTTAGCCATCACACACATGCACTGAATTTTAGCTTCTTTATTTTGCTTTTTCCTTCTATTTAGCAGTAAGCAGTACTTGTGCTGTCTGCTCAAAACTAATAGTGTCACTCTCTCAATGTTTTTTCCTTGGTTCAGCATGTGAAGGGAAGTGTTCCAAGGAAAAGAAACAGCACACAAGGAAATGTTGAAACTTATTAGTTATGACCAAAATTCACTTCTTTCCATAACATTTTCTTCATTTGCTGTGTACTGATTTTTGTTTTTATAATTTTATTTCTTTACAGTACAATGTCTTTTTTCGTCATTTCACTTCTTTGTTGGCCTCTGCAGTCTGTTCTTGGCTTCTTTTTCTGCCTTTTTTCACATTGTCTTTCCCTTTCTTATTTTGCCCTCTGTCACTTCAAATGTTCTTGTCTGTGGATTAGACCAGTGTTCCTCAAACTTCTTTAAAGTGTTATCCCTTACTAGCTTCCATGGAAACCTGAGTCCCAGGAGTAGGAAGGATATCTTCAGCTTATGTGTTTCTAAAGCTTTTCTACTATCACTTCACAATCCTTTTTGAATGCTTTAATGAGAAAAATAGTTGAGAATTTGAGAATCACTGAGCTAGGCCAACCTCAGCTGAAAATCCCATGGAGCATAGATTAAAGGTTACCTAAAAATGGGACAATTCCTCTAGATTTGGGAACAGGGTGGATGCCAGCTGCATCTTTCTCATAGCCAGCATTGCTCCATCTCCTGCTGCATTTGGTTCGGCTGTGGCTGTGAGTATGATGTGGAAGGGACGGGGCACAAGTCAGGCATGTCTTCTCCCAGTTATCTCCATCAAGTCCTGAAAGTACTTCTGTGGAAGTTTCTTCACTGATTACTGTCCTTACTAGCAGTTACTCTAATTGGATTGCTTCTCTGCAGTTTGCAGTGTGGAAACGTGGAACTTCCTAGGTCAGGCATGTGGTTCCAAAATGGTCTTGAGTGTGAGGATTTGACTATTGAAGATGTTTGTGGAGTTTGAAGTTTCCTATCTTTGACTTTTATGGGAGTTTTCTAAGTAAAAGCTTGATTATCTAGTCTGTGCTTTCCTTGCTTTTTCTCGTAGGTGACCATATGTTCACTTCTGCTTTATGCATACTCTGCCACTAGGCTATGGATAGAGCGTGGATTGCAAGACTTCTTGAATTTTATATTGCATATTTTCAAGTTTCACATAAACCTATGTTTGTGTTTGTGTATACAAACTCTCACTATTAATTTTGATACTCTGTTGTGGTTGAGGTGTTGGGTTTTTTTTCCCAAAAAAACCACTGAAAAGCAGAGGGAGTTTCCTTTGTAAGTCATTTGCTCCTGGAGAAGCAGCTTTTCACTTTCATTCACGTATTTAAGAAGAGTAGTAAGAGTATTACTGCTTGTCCCTTTGCTCTAGCAGGGATGTTATGTCTGTAGAAATAATATTTTCCTTTCTACCCTCAAGATGGCCACTGTCTAGCGGAGGCATAATTTGCCACACTATCTATAAATCACATCATGTGCTGTATCACTTTGATGTACTTGGTCATGGTTGCCTGGGTTTTCCTAGTCTCATTATGTCTGAAGAACCTGACCACGCTTGAAGAGAAGATTATTTTTAAACATGACATTTTCAGAATTCTATATTTATCTCTTGGTAATTTTTATATATAGTAAATGAAGATTACTGTACAAGTGCTCTGAAAAGAAACACAGACTTTAATTCATTAAAATCTAAATTTACAAATACAGTACCCAACCGGGAACCCAATTTTAGGTGCCTAATTGAGTTAGCAGGGCTTGGAGAGGAAGAAGGCAGAGAATTTAGTTTTGTTTTTCAGCTAGGTAATTAGTGTGTAGCAATATATTTTTAAAGTTTTCGTTTCAGAAATACAAAATCATTAACAGGCATATAAATTAATCACGAATATATCTTTGACTGTGGTATGATGTTCAAACCATTAGTAAAAAAATAAAGGGAGAAGAAGGGATCATCTGAAAAGCAGGTTTAATGTGTAAGAAGAAAATAGTTTCCTGTGAGAATGGAATTCACTGTCAATATTTATCACAAAGAATCAAAGGACTTGATTTGTATTTTTTTTTTTCATTTTTTATTCAGCTGTGTAGCTTGTGCTTTTGCTTTTTAACAAAGCTACTAGAAGCACTTCCCAAAATGTCTCAGTTGACAAACTCAGCTGACACTATCCTTGATGTCAGTTCCTATACTGCAGAGTTGTCTTTAGTGAGGAGGTTTGTTTTGGTTTTTTTTGGGTTTTTTTTTTTGTTGTTGTTGTTTTGGATTTATTTTTTATTTTAAGAAATGTCACAACATGTCCCATGCTATGAAATAGCAGTACTGGACTAAGACATCTAGCCACCCGTTTTTTGAAATAACATACTTCCTTTATTTAAAGCCTTTTTACTATTTAAGATTTTTATTGTGAAATCTACCATAAGAAGTATAGAAAGCCTAGAAACTGATTTTGGCTAATTCATCTTTTAAATCTTTATTGTTTAGTTTGGCATGTCTTATATAAACAGAATCTAACATGCATAAATTGAATTCCTCTACTCAACAATCACTTAAACCCTGTACTTCTAAATAAAACCCCTAAACCAAAACCTGTTTTAATTCCATTGGAGTCGGAACATTTGGTATGCTCTAATTACAAAATTGTTATTAGATATAGATTCATCAAGGTTGCATGACCTTTAGCCCTGTCTATAAACATGGTCATGGGAAAAGCAAAAAACGGCGGTCAAGAAGATGGAATTCTGAATTTCCCTGGAAAATAAGTGTTTTAGGAGCAGGTTCTGTGACCCCAGGAAATTCACTTCAGTATTTCTGCCCTTTCATTTCCCATCCATGAAACAGCAATGATACTTGCCTCCCCTGCAGAAGTAATGTGAGTACTGTAAGGGAGCAAATTATATTCCTTTTATGGCAATCATCTTCTCCTTTTTGTTGAGGTTTATTTAAAGCAAAGTAATTGCAGGGGTGAAACTTCATAGGCGTAATTTAGATTTCAAGAAAGGGGGTGAGGAGGAGGAGGTGGAGGTGGTTGTATTTTAAGACCTAGAAGACACCATTAAGTAGCTGATAATCCTTGAGAAGGGATTCTTTGTAGAGTGAATTTCTTTATCTTCTGCTATATTAAGAGAGCCAGGTAGAGTAAATATTCCATAATTAAGCATTCTAATTTTTTTTTAATGTATAATTTCTTAGCTACGTTTCCTCTCAAAAGCATACCTGCATCCATCCAATTCAAGCAAGGTTTAGCATCACATGTATTTTTCAAGATTTCCTCTAGAGATGAAAACATGCGTCAGTCCACACCAGGTTGTATCCAGCCATTTCATTGGGATTTCATTTAGCACCTTTGGCAGCTGGGAGCTGTAAGAAAAGGGATTAGCGAGTGTTTGTCTGACACACACTGATCCCAGCACCTGCTGATTGGATTGAAGTAATCCTTTTACAAGTTACAAAACTCTATTATCAGAGCATTAAGAGAGGGGGGAGGCAGTGATACACACTACATCAAGGGTATATTAATTTAGGTAAACAGAACGTAGGTTGACATTTAATGTACTTGTGAATTACAGTCATTCTCACAAAAGTTGCAGGATAGTCTAGTTTGATAGATAATGTCATACGCAGCTCATGCAAAGATGATACTTCTCTAGAAACCCAAGGACAAACATTTAAAATTATTTTACATGGCATGCTTAAAGCACAACTGTCCTCTCTGTGTTCATGCTTAGTTGTTTACAATAAACATTACATCTAAAAATATAAAATTGAAACTATGGAACGTGATTTTTTATTGTTGGCTGACATCACCATGGAGGTTAATTTATTTCCTAATAATGCAACCTATCTGAAACAGTCTAGGGATATTATTCTCAACCAGGCTGAATAGTTGCTTTGTCAGAGAATTGCCTCCCAATTTTTTTTTTTATTTTCCTTCATCAGCTCCCATATTATATATGATATTAGTAGTGTTTTATGCCAAAATACAAGTAAAGCATCATAGTAGTTGTCAATACTTAACTGAAAAGGCTTCAAAACAAATTTTTTCACTAGTGTAATCAAATGCTGAGAAATAGGAGAAAAATTAGATCAAAATAGATTATGGTAGTAATATGGCTCCAAACACTGAGGAGGAAAGATAATTTCTCAGTGTGTTTTATAAAGACAAAATACAAATTCCCAGGTTTTCATTTCCTAGATTTTTTCATTTGTGGCTACCTTAGGCAACTCCCACTGATAAGACCAGGAGATCCAGGATGGCACAAGACAAGTCAGAAAAGAGAAAGGAGCCTCCAGCCTGAGACGACTGACTAACCAGATGATGAAATCCTGGCTCCAGTAAAATCAGCAGCATTGCCATTGACAGTAGCAGATGCAGAACGCTCCCAGGACTGAAAGTGTGTGAGACCTTATAGCCCAATGTTAATTTACTGAGATTTCTTCCGCATACACATTCTGTGAGATACTGGCAATGAGTTGCCACAACAGAATTTTTATGGTTATATATATATATTTATATATATGAAAACTCAACATAAGTAACCTAGTAAAGTCACACTTCTCTATGGTTATTGTTGAGAACTTGATTTGCTGTGTTAGGAATAAAGCTAGTGCTTTTAACAACAGTTACGGAGTGACATTTCAGAGATGGAGCTGCTCTTGGTAACAACTATGTGTTCTGTGGGTTGGTCAAATTAGAGCATCAGAAACATCTATGGTGCTTCAATAGAATTATAACTATTGAGGAAAACTGATTTTCTTAATGTGTTGGTTGATTGAAAGACTTAAATTGGTTGATATAGGGCATCCTCTCTTTATTTAAGGTCTGCTTTGTTAAGGAAGAAAGGTAGGAAAAATATGGGCATAGTTTGGCTCTCCTCTCATGTTTTCTTCTACATGAGGCACCACTGACAGCGTTATTCATGAAAAAGTGTTCTTCAGCCTCTGCAAGAACACCATGGCAGCTCAGAGAGAAAGACCGACCTTCTGTGGACAAGGAAGAGCCCAAAATAACTTCAATATCACTGTGAAACTGTGTTAGGAGGTGTGAGAAATGCTTAGAAAATGTGAACAAATATTGTGGTGCCCCGCATGGTCTGAATATGGCTCAGGATTCTAATAGTGACACTTATCTCAGGGGGCTTTATTTGAGCAGATCAGGACAAGTGTGGGTGCAACAGAAGGGAAGAATAAAGTAACCATAATTTTATAAAAGAAGAGTCAGGAGAAGGAAAGAGGAGAAGAGAAATGAACCTTTCTATTGCTATTCCCTGAGTCCAGACTCCAGCCCTAGAAAATAATGGAACGCGTATTAAAAAAGAAATTGCTGATTATCTAGTGAGAGATTTTTCAAGGGCATAAAAGGGAGATCAGTGTGAGGGTCTCATTTAAGAGGATGGGGAAAGCTGGAGTCCTTCCTTTGTGCATTTGCTAATCTCCATCCTTTCTATTGGATAGCTGCACAATGAGTAAGAATGTGCATAATTTTATAAAGAATAAATCTTGACTGGACAAACTTGATTGCTTTTTATTTAACTAAAATTAGAAAACCAGTAGATGAAGTGAAAACAACAGATGTAATATATCCAAATTTTAATAAAGCCTTGAAACTGTCTCGTGAATAGTTAATTGAAAAATTAATGTCAATTTTTTAGAAGAAAATTATGTGGATTGAAATGTGGATAAAGGATGATATACAAAGAGCAGTGATCAAAAGCTATGTATGGGAGTGTCTGGCGGAGTACAGGAATTACTGTTAGATCCAATTATATCTAACTTTTAAAATAATGATCTGGAAGCGGATGCAAGTGACAATGATTTCTACAAGTGGTATCACAGCTTAAAGTTCTGCACAGAAGTGATGACAGAAGAGTAATTCAAAAGTTTGAAACCCTTAGACCTGAAAACACATACAACAAATAAAGTTGAATTATCTTTGAAGAAAAAAGTCACAAGAAGAGTTGTCTATAGTTTGCATAGATCCATTAATTCACGATCTGTGAAAACACTGAAATACATACAAGCAGAAGTTATACAGAACAGCAATATTCTGTGTAAGCAGACTGGGATTGAAACAAATGGGTTGGTGACAATGGGTAGCAAGTTAAGTTTGCAATAGAAAAGCAATACTATTGGCATTCCCATGACAAAGCCATCTCAGATGAGGACTACTATTCCTTATTGAAAATATTTGAGTATTTCCAGGAATACAATGTATAGTTCAGAACAGTCTGTGTCCCGAGGAACAGTCATGATCTGCATTTTAGTCTTCTAGTTTAGATACAGGGCACCTAAATGTTAGCAGTACAAGAAACAAGGCATTATTTGAAGGCCTGGAAATCAGCTAATCAGATAGGCTTCTTCCGTCTCTGTTTTCTATAGCACTGCAAGTAATATGAGTGGGAACGTAAAAATTTGCTGTGAAGCCACTAATGATAAGGTATTAAGCCAGAAGAAGGAAGGAGAAAATCATGTGTTGTGTTGAAAGTAAATTGGATTTACACAGAAAAGTTTTCCTCTAACATATAGTCAATGCAATATGTACTGAAGAAGACAAACTGGTTTAAGCAGAATAGCAAAAATGCCGGGGTCTCCTGTGCCAGAACAATGTAACTTACAAGTTAGCAAGGAACAAAGGCAAAAAAAGCGCCTTTACTTAAGTGGAGAGAATAACAAAACAAATTGTTTAAAGTATGGTCATTTAGTGCACAATTTCCTACAAAACAGCTAAGGCCAGTTCTGTCCTCTCCAAATTCCATCAGAGGATCCCAGTGAAGCACCATGGCACTGCCTGGCCTTCTGCATCTCTGGAAAAAGCGGCAGCGGGTTGAAGGCAGTGACTCTCACACTGTTAGGTGAAAGGTGTGGATTTGAGCACCCACCCTTCACGAGGATTAAGATAATGTCCCATCCACTTCTTCAGCTGACATTTGAGGTTTGATAAGACCTGTTGAGGTCTGTCGATTGAACAGTTGCCCATATTTTCATTAAAAGAGACATTCTCAGCCGTGGAACATGTGTCTCATCAAGTACTGTATTGGAAGTATGTTGTCAAAAATAATTGCTTTTTGTAATAGCTGAGCATCAGCTAATAAAATAGGTGTTTTTAGAATATCTTGACAGTTGCAAACCATACTGTCTCTGAGGACAGTATTTGGAGATTAACCAATATTTTGGGTTTAATTGTTGTATTTGTTAACCTTAATTTCGTCACAGAGCATGGTCTGGATGCCACCTCTTGAGTAAAGAAAAAAAAATTAAAGAAAAATAAAGCAGTTTGACACTATATTACAACATCAACCGAGTGCTCAGGAAGTTTTACCAAAGCCAAGCCAGGCCACTGTGCTCTGTATTTTTGCCCATATTCAGGCACATTGTCTCTGTCTTAGTATTTGCCACTGGCACTGGTTCTCTTGGCCAGAGATTCATTGTCCCTGGGACAGTTTTTAATCTGCTGGCTGAAAGCTCATCTTTTGCCTCATGACTGGCATGTCTCACACAATAATAACAGATTTTACAACACATCCTTCTCTCCATAATGATCCTCCTTATCCTTATAACATATTTGGTAATAAGAGTGTCTCATCTGTGCATACAAGAGAAAGTATGAGCTGGGCTACCAGTTCTCCTTGCAAGCGAGGCCATGTGGAAGGAAAATTAAGACTTAATGAAATTTAAGGTACATCAGGAGATCGGACCAAGCGGGCAGTGTTTGTTTAAATAATGTAATGTACTTGGGATTGCAGGACTTGTCTTCATGTGGACATATTGGTGAGACTAGACCTCTACCTTTTTCAGCAGGCTTTGAGGAGCATTACACTAAGAGCGGTGACAATCTCTATTTATTTTACCTGCTGCTCTGGGACAAGGAAAATCGTGTGCATGTTTGACATGTTGGTAATGAATTTCTTTTGTACCAGGCAAATGCTGCAGAATGTCTCATGGAAACATCCTAATTAAGGAATGGATTTGAAGAGACATACAATCTTTAAAATATCAGAAGTTCCACTCAATTTAATGTACATCCCTCAGCTCCCGAGAGAGTGTTTCAAAATCACTAAGCTTCTGTTTAGCAAAATGAGGATGAGCGCAGGGGCTCTGAAGGACTGTAAATGAAAGACTACTTAATTCTGAGACTATTGTCTGACTTCTGAATGTTTTAAAATAAGCTTCTTTCTTGGTAGCTTTTTTAAACGCGTGTAAAGCAGATGTTCATATTGCGCAGAGCCTTCCATGGGTCCGTTCAAATAGTCAAACGCCTTTTCAAGATCTGTCAGGAGGTGCCCTGTGAATCTGATCCATGCAATGCAGGTGTAGAGACTACATGAAAAGTGGTTGTCTGGTTGATTTCACCATGTTTTCATTTGAACATTCATTTCTCTTTACACTCAAGATTCCCTGGAAAAGGAAGGTAACAGTAAAAAGAGTATTCCTTTTTAAAGAGAGATGAGTTATTTAAAAATTCATGTGCTCTGAAAATAATCAGATTACCTTAACTGTGACACATTTGATGATTCAAAAAATTCTTTTTAAAATACAGTCCTGGAAATAATCAAATAGACAAGTTGGAGCCAACAAGAAGCTCCTTGCTACCTACAGCCCTGCCTTAGGAATCAGATGTTCATGGCCCTTTTCCTACAGCTTTGTGGATCTCACAGTATTTTGGAGAGATTCAGTGTTGGCACATCTGTATATCTGCATAAAAGGTCCCTGAAGTCTATGGGGCACTGGTGATGAGGATGTCAAAATGAATCAGATTCTAAAACTGTGGTTTAAAATGGGAAGATGCTATGGGCTGGTCCTTGACTGCCTGATCTCTGCCTGCTGCGCAATAAACAGCTCCTCTGAAGCCAGGAGTCTTGGCTCAGTGGTGACGTTAACTTTTGCTGTTTTTTTCCCTTTGCTTCAGCAAAATTCTTATATACCAACTAGACTCTGCTCAGGAGGGATTATCCTTTTTTTAAATTACATTCAGTATACATGTCTGGGCACAGATTTATTAGGAGAAAAGAATGGGATCTTTAGCCTCTATCCTTTCCCCAGTAGCAACAGCCTTCGGCAAGGACAAGCAAACTGTCAGAAGATGGTTTCCTCCCATTAATTTGCAGGTTGAGGCTGGGAACATGTTAGCTGACCTGCTCCCCTAACACATGACGGGGCCATGCGGCTCTCCCCGCTCCACATCTGTCAGGTCACAGCTCTGTCCACTGTGACGTTTTTTCCTTTGTTATAGAAAAGAAGCAATCACAAGCAAGTGTTTTGATTGTATCTAGGCCACCACTATTTTTTACCTCCTTTAGAAACCTTTTTTCCAATGCAGTGTATTTCCGTGTCCTTAAAGATATCCTTTCTGGAAGCGTCGCTTCTTGAATTGCTTCTCAGTAAAAGGTTTGGTTTGCAAATCTCGTGTAAAGATGCACACACCCAACGAACCTTGCACAAAACAAAGCTGTGTGTCAGGGGCTCTTTTGTAACCAAAAAAAATGTTGAAGCTGCAAGAGAGAGCAGTCTCCTGCCTCGCTGGTGGGATGGGAAGCACAGTGGAGCGACAGCTTTAGCAGAGCTCCTGTGTGGCGGAAGACAACCTGGTCCATGGAGTGAAGGAATAGGGTTTTAGTTCACCTTTGTCAAACCTTTGGATTGAATTTCTGATTCAGTGCTGTACTGAATCTCTAGCCGTGGGAGATCTGCAAAAACTTAGCATCTGGGCCAACATACTCTGATGGGCCATCAGCCAGTTAAATTTTCTTTGGAGATGCTTGCTGTGACACTGTTGTCTTTACTGAATACCAGGTACAGTCTTTATATATTAATATTCATTAACAGCATCTTCTCAGTTCAAGGCTCTCTCTGTGCCAGTCCACATGCAGGATGAGTTCCTGATGACCCAGTACTTGAGCTGTGACATTTCAACTGGCAATTTTTTAATGCTCCTCAACAGCTGTATCATTGTTGTGACTTGCGTATATGCTTGAACTTTAGTTTTAAAAGCCTTTGGTTTGATGTTAGCTGTTGTAGTAAGTAGTTTTTATCAATGGACTTTTGTTTCTTTTTCATTGCCTAAATAAAGAGACATTTAGGCATACATTTTCTAGGTGATGGAGAAGAAATAGTTTTCTCCTGAAGCTCAGTATCTGGGGGTTTCAAGCATTTCTTCTCTGTTAGCACTGGCACATGTTAGCGTTCTCATTTTGTAGAGCACAAATAAGCTTGAGGTTAACTCTCTTAAGTGAATGAGTTAGCCATAAGACTGAGTGTGTTTTGTCCCCAAAGCTCAGGAATTGTGTGCTCTGATTTTTCACTCTTGACCGTTCTTCCCTCCCTTTAGGATAAAGTCAAACTCTCTGAGCTTTTGGCAGTTGGGAAAGCTGGAAACAAGTTCTGAGCAAGTACTTATTTGGAAAAGCCCTGAATTATACCTCAGGTCTTCCCATTCTGCTTTCCATCCTGAGATACATCCTTTCAGCTTAGCTTTGAGCCTGGATAAGTCAATGCTTAATACAATATTCTTTTAATTCCAGTCCTACATGGAAGATCATCTGAAAAACAAGAATCGTCTGGAGAAAGAGTGGGAAGCTCTTTGTGCTTATCAGGCTGAACCCAATGCAACCACCGTTGCACAGCAGGAGGAAAATACCCAGAAGAATCGCTCACCGGCTGTAGTACCATGTATGTACACTTTAATTTGGGTGATTGTATTTTAAGTTCTTTATGCTTTTCTCAATATCCTTTGCACAGTGGTTTGAAAGCTACAGATGACAGGCAAACAGAGTAGAGAGTAGCTTATATGTGTGCTAGAAAACTCTAACTATGGGCTGGGTGCATGTGCTGCTGTGATATCAGACACTGTTTATCTCCTTATAAGTTGCATATATGTTATAAAAAATGCACAGTTATGTCACACAGCACTGCTGCTGCAGCTGCACTGTCTCATGAAATTCAATAGCCAGAACACTTTTCAATGCTGGAATATACTTTCTGTACAAGAGTGGCATCTGTAGCCATTCAACAGAAAGAAGTTTGGCTTGTGTTGAGACGAGTTGGTATCATGTCCATCCAACAGTAATACCAGCAGTCTGTAATCAGAGCTAGACAGTCTGTTTATCAGATACTCAGCTGTACTGAATGAGCTCCTTTAGGCTTCAGTGGATAAGCTTGCAAACTGGCTTCTCTCTCTGCTAGGTTTGGGCTAAAAAGAGAAAGAAAAGAAAAAAAAAAAGCAGCCAGTGTTTATATTCCTAGAATCTGCTCTTTCCTGTAAGCAGCCACCTTTCTAAGCCTGAAATAAAAGGAACATATTTTTCCTATGCAAATATATGTATCTCATAGATTGCATTGGTAATCTATGGCCACACATTTTATTAAGCAACCGATGAAACAAAACTGAAACTGAGAATATATGCAGAGTCCACAGCAACAAAAATGCTCTCAGTGTGCCCACAATCCAGCTGGGTAGCTTGGCAAACATATGTAGCTATTTTAAATTTTAAAGTGCCCTGAAAACATTAATTTTCCCTATGAGAGCCTTGAGTAAGTACTGTGCCTCCTTTAGAAATGGGGAAATGACAGGTAACAGATTAAGTAAATGTCAGAGCCGGATTTAGAGTGAAGATTCTTTGGAAGTGCTAGATAATTTAACTGAGCCCATCAATCCTTGCACATTTGCTTCAGCAGGGTTTGGGTCTCTTGCTTCTGTTCTGGTTCTTCTTGCAATCTTTTGCTGCTTAGGATAGGAGTTCAGTAGTTTGGCTGTATTAATACTCTTGAGTAAATATCATAGATTAGTTTGCGTTGGAAGGGACATTTAAAGGTCATCTAGTCCAACCCGCCTGCAAGGAGTAGGGACATCTTCAACCAGATCAGGTTGCTCAGAGCCCCGTCCAACCTGGCCTTGAATGTTTCCAGGGATGGGGCATCCCCCACCTCTCTGGGCAACCCGTGCCAGTGTCCCACCACCCTCAGTGTGAAATTTTTTTTTTTACAATATGATGCTTGTCAAAAGCTTTTTGGGGCAACAGCAATAGTTTGCTTACTGCCATGTGTTTTGGGATCAGATCTGTTGAAAAGTTCTAAAGAAGTCACCATGAAAGTTAAAGGAGTGCAAGACTTCTGTGCGCTTTTCCATCCTGAAAAAATAGCATTTAACCAACATGATAGGAAGTGAAAATTGCTCTATGATAATGTGTATTGATCCAAATTGATCCTCCTGCTTAAAGTGTTCTTTTTGATATGGACTTACAGTCAGACCGTCCTAAGGTGTTCCAAGTCTCTGCTCATAAATTAAGCCAGATTGTTTCTGGTTGCTGCCTTGGAGACAGCATGGGAGCTACAAGTGTTGCCAGAAATGGATGCTGGTTATTCAGCCAATGTAGGAAACGTGTCTGCATGATGCAATGAGCAATAAGATAGGGACCCTCAGACTAGACCGTTCTTGCTCTGAATCCAGAGGTAACATAGCTGCGGCAGTGCTAAAGAGCAGAGATTTTTAGCTTGGGTGTCATACCAAAGTAGGAAGCTGAACTATTTTCAGAGCTAAGATAGTCTGTCTCTTTTCATCACATTGTAACAAGTGGATGAATCAGCCGACATTGATCAGCCTTCAGCTGACAAGTCTCTGCCCATGGCTTCTTCCATGGCAAATTGTTATGCCCGTACTTCCCACTGCTGAGTCTAGACTGAATAAGTACTACCTGGGAAGGTGTTTGGACACTGACAGACTGGCTGCAATTTATCTGAAGCTTTAATTAGAAGTATTTTAGCACATTTAAAATCCCTTAGTACTTTTACCAGAGTAAAATGCTATTTTTTGGCTTTGTTACAACGTGGAAACTTCTATTAGAGCTGTTAATGCACTGGGAACTTTCCTTTTTGACTGAATTGCACAAAATTGCCTGCCCTCACTTTCTGAAGTTGCTGTGAACAGCTATCATGTTGTACCCTTAAAACTACTTTGATGATGGGTGGAAAGTGTGGCATAGAGTTTAAACAATATTAAATTTCAATAAGGTGATGGTTATTGTAGACTCTAAGATTAGACTTAGATGAGAAAGAGCCTAGTTTGCCCACTTTTCTTTTTTTGCCTGTGCTTGACATTAAAACTATAGCAAAAAGTCACAGATTTGCTTCATAATAAATTAAGAAGCAAAGCTGATATGCTTTTGATATGCTACAAGTTGTTATGCTACATTCAAAGTACCCTCACAGAGTAATGCCTTGTTAGCATTTCCTTACCCCTTTCATATTCATGATCACATTGACAAGGTTGGACAAGACTGCCAATTAATGTAAAAGATTTCATCCTAGGAAGGCTTCAAAGAAGCTTTAATAACATGTTGCATTTACTTTCTGTTTTCCTTTCTTAACCAGTCTTAAAATAATATGATATTATTTTTACTGATTATGTAACTGCTGTAATTTCTAGGTTAATATTATCTTTAATCTCACAATTTTATCATATTCTTATGCATATCTTGTCTGTTTACAAACAGCTTTTAAAATATTCGTTAGCAGCACACCTTGACACTACACTTAATTAATTACTAGTTAAAATATTCTAACAATTGAAGTAACTTAGACCTTCTAGATTAAGAAAACTGCATCCTTTTACCCAACAAACAAACAGGTTGCTATAATTTAGAGCAATGAGATATCTTCTTTCGTGTATGAACACATGAGCAGCTCAATTTGTTATATGCAAAAAAAAAAACCTTTCCTGACTTTATTTTCTCTTCTTGCATCCCTGCAAAATAAAGCCATCTTAATAGGGTCAATACTGTATGTTGTTATTTATGTATACTATAGATACATATAGGTATTTTAAACATTTGGCAAACAACTTCTTGCAGTGAACGTCTGTCAAAAGCTGTCTGCCATAGCTCTGTCCATGGATCATGGTGTATATTAGAGCAACGTGCTACCCCTGTGCTTTGATTTTCCTCTAAAGGAAACCAAAGCATTTGGGAACAGGGTGTGCACCCAGCTCTGAGGCTTGTGTGCAGTCAGAGCACGGCCAGAGGATGTGCACCGAGGATGGGAACACCTGAGCAGAGGGTACTTGCCCTGCGTGTGTGCATTTTCCATATCAGTAATGCATGTACAAATAGTGCTTTGGAATAAATGAGCTTGATTTCAGTTCAGATCTAAGAAGCATTCTATTTTGCGCAAATAACCTATGGGCAAAATAATGATAATCAACAAATTCTGATTCTTCACAGTCTTGAGGCTACTCCTGAAGTAGTCTGCTTTTGCTCATCAGTAGTTCTTCACTTTCTTACTTCAGTGTAGTTCTGTATAGTGCTTTGTAAAAAAATCAGTCTAAATGTAGAAGGAAGAGAATGACCATCCAGGCAGAATGTGCCTGTGTTGAGATTCACTCTGCTCTGTGATGCCTGGATTCAGACAACCCAAAGTTACCTACGCTCCTTGTGTCCACCCTTTGTTGCTTCTGTTCCTTCAAAACTGTCAGACTAAAAGGAAACAGAAGACATAGGGAATTAGGTAAGATGTGAAAGGTATTTTTTGAAGCTTTCAGTCCTCACCTGAAAAACAAAAAATGTAATAGGTCTTCATTAAGTCACAGGGCCACTGTGAGATAAACAGAAGACTATGAGATGCTATACTACTGTAGCATTGGTCACTGTTTAAATAATCCAGATAGATCTGATGTTTGGGGCTCAATGGAGTTTAAACACAGGAATTTAGTGCCGTTTGAGATGCCTAAAGTGTTCAGGGTACCCATGCAGAGCTAGTTGGTATAACATAGGCTCTGTGGGAGACCTGTGCCCTCCTAACTGCTAGCCTGGGTGTCCTTAGGGCACCTCAGATATTACTAGAGACCTACGCTGAGGCATTGAATCAGTTCTCTGGGCATGATTCTGTGAAATCGTACATGATGATGCCTAAATTTAAATGTCTCCATCTAGCTGCCTCCATGTGAGCCAGGTGTCAAAGCATCCGTTACAGCCAGTGAAGAGCTTGTCAGTGCCATGACATCAAGAAAGCTGTGCAATGGCGGAAAGTAGATTTTTGGTTTACAGTGAAATGAATAGCTGTAGGATGCCCTTGGATATCCCATGTGAGCTTCAGACACGGGGCCAATAGGATACAAGTCTTTAGGTCTTGTGTCATATCTTGTGTCATATCTTGTGTCAATCTACAGTTTCTCAAATGGTATGGTGTGTTCATGCCAACTAAATCAAGCCCCATGAACTGTAACCTCATCCACATAAAGAAGGTATCTGTGAGTAGACTCCAAACCTTAGGTTTCTCAGTATATAAATTGAGTTTTTATACACTGCACTCTCATGTGTGTTTGCTTTATAGTTTATCCTTTATCCTTCATCTTTTATACTTTATAATTTGTACTTTATATTTTACACTTTGTATTTTATATGTATATAAAAGAAAACATTGTGTTATATTTCTCCTCAGCTATAGGTTAGTACTAGCTTTCTTGTTTGGAAGCCTGTCTCTGCCACACATATTCATCTGTACATTTTACTTTCCTTTCAGCTGTGGCTTGGCTGGAGCAATAGCAGATGCAAAGTAGTTCAGCATTCAGCAGTAGCTATTGTAGATATTTGTAGATATTTGACTTGTTGTATCTTGGCCAGATTGCAGCATTTGCTTTTTCTCTCACTTCCTTATTACCATCCCTCTCCTCTCCTCTTTCTTCATTCATCTTTCCTTCTCACTTTTTAGATTGATCTTAGGTATCTTCCTTTTCTGTCGTCCCCTTCCTTCCTTTTATTTCCTGCTTCTTCTGTTTCTCTTTCCTTGCTTCTATCATAATCAATATCCAGTTTACAAAAAAAAAAAAATCTTGTACATTTGGTGTTCTCCCCATAGTTGCTTATTGTTAACATAACAAACGGGTGTGCATGGTATTCAGGTTTGTTTTTTTTTTCTTCTTTTTCTGCCTGTTTCTGAAGAGCTATTATGCTAGTTCCTAGAAGCTTTGAGGTGATAACAGGCATAGACAAGCACAATCTGTTCATTGTCAATATGAACGCTTTATGCTGCAACTGAAGCACACATGGGTGCAAACTCTTGATATATGCAGAAAACACATGTACAACCTTTTTTGCACACTTTTTTTTTTTTTTCCTGAGTGCAAATACAAAGTCTCACCACCTTTTCACTGCTAAAGACTTAACATGTCTCACCCTCTGGTAAACTGTCCGAGACAGCAGGATAATGATATGGTACACTAACTCAGAGGGTCTGGATAAAAGATTATTATGTTTTTTAAAAAAAAGGATCCTGAAGTTACTGATCTGACACTTGACTTTATTGGAGAGTCACACTGACATCTGTTTGCTAAATACTGATGAATTGCTGTCTGCTCTCTCTTCCTCATCCATTTGAACGCATTTCACACATTTTCCTTGGTGATTAGTTCAGACACTTTTGCTATCCAATGAACGGGGCTTATCCTGAGTGCTTACTTAGTTTAAGATACCTGAGAGACCACATTTAGTGCATGCAACCTCCATATCTCCTGCAAAAAGGTTTCAGAGCTGTTGTTCTTCAAGCGCTCTGTGACATGGCTCATTGTAAAGCTTTCTATATAAAATCTTGGGTAGCCTCAAGATCTCAGATGTCACAAGTTCATTTTTATGTTTTGAATTTTTTGTCCAGTGCTGCCCAAGTAAGGTGGGAGTGAATAATGTGCATGAATGTGTTCCCTTTCTCATCTTGTTCATCCTCCTATTGTGTTGAAACCTTACCAAAGAAAATAATTTTATATTAATAGTAAAGAATGGTTCCTCATTCATTTGACATGACTTGCCACCTCTAATCTTATTCTGGAGAAGGCTGCTCACATTGGTGGATACATTCTGCTGATGAGATTGAGTGACTATACACAACACTCATGCAAGCACACCTTTGTCTTGCTCACATATTGAACTGACATGACATTACTGGTGATTAAACCTAAGCAGAGTCCAGACCCTCTGTCTCTATCTTCCTGTATGGTACTTACAATGTTTGATAACTCATTTATTGTTCCTCATTATTAAAATAGTGATTGGTACTTAATAGTTTAAAAGGCCAACTTGGAATTCTGCTGTTAAGAATGGTGTCACAGGCGACTAGACAAGACACAAGGTGGGACAAGGTGTATTCATGTGCTCTTATTTTCTCTGTTGGAATAATTGGTAGAAAGATCCTCTCAAAACATCAGTATCCGTGTTCAGCTGTAGGGGGTTACAGAGAGGGCAGGTCTGCGACCTCTCACCACAATATACTGTGCAGGGTAGCTTTACTGAGAAGAATAAATTGTGCTGGTTATGTATCAGGTACAAGTTGTTTGAGATTCATATGTAAAGACTTAGACATCTCTCGCATCAATTATCTGCCTGTGGTCTGGTCTTTCTTTCTTTAGTCAATGGAAAGAAACGGGCACTTCTAGAGTGCAATTTGGCCTGTTTGAGACAGCTATATCAGGATGAGATTATTCCTGACATAGAAATATTTATTTTCTCTTAGTAGAAAGTGAGTCTAGATGATTGGAACAGATGCAGACATCTGCAATGTCACTGTCTAAATACGGACAGATCAAACGTATCCATTATATATCCTGAAGTTAAAAAAAGGGGGTAGAGTTTGGGGTGTTCCAGCTCTAAACATTATTGAGCACCAGTAAAAACACAAGTTAAAAAATGATAAAAGAATCTTGATGATGGGCAAACAACATGAGTAAGTTTATGTTCAGAGCTTACTAGTGGTGTCTGAACTAGCTACATAACCAACAGTGTAAGATGTCTATATGTGCTCCAGTTGTACTTTTAGATGCATTTTATCTGTCCCAAGATCATCTCCACAGCCACATCACTAGCGTAGCACCACACAGCACTGGTCTTTGATCAGGATAGGTTGATTTACTGTCCAGCTCGAAATAATACTTCGGTGTTCCTGCTGTTCATTTTATAGAGAAGCCAGGTGGACAAAGTCCACGATCAGCTTACTTCTTCCATGACCCTGCAAACACAACACAGGAATGTTTTCTGTAATACTGTTTTTTTTCCTAGTATTTGCCTAGTTTAAATCTTAAACTCCTTTAGCAGCTGAGATTCCCATGCTTCCTACGGGAGGTTGTAACACATCATGGGGCATCTCATGAAGACAAGCTTTCTGATACTTAGGCTCTGAAATATCTTAGTGCTTCATTCCTGAGTCAGGCTATGACGCTGCGGCTGTGTCAAGGCTATGCTAGGTTGGGAATCAAAAGGAAATAGCCTTTCCGATATTTACCGTTTGCCTGTCTTGAAACGCATGTTAATCTGACTTGGAATTGTATAACTTAAAATTGGTGGAATACTTGTACAAAAACTTTGTTCTCTTATTTTTTCCATTGCAGATGATCATTCCAGAATATGTCTGAAAGCTGAAAACAGCCACGACAATTCAGACTACATCAATGCTAGCCCAATTGTAAGTATGGTAACCTATTAGAAATAACCCAAATAGTCAGTCCTTGTCTTTCCTTATTGTTAAAATGTGGTAACTTGGGGCACCTCATTGCTTGGGTTGTGCAACCTCTAGTTGTGAGCACCTCACAACTGATGTCTCAGGCTGTCCTTTCAAATTGAAGAGGAAATGCACACAATAACCTTGAAGTTTATGTACTAAGAAAATGAAGTCACTAGATAGTCGTCGATCTAGCTTGTAATACTGTCAGGTTTTCTGTACTTTGTATTATTAACTTCCAGATTATAAAATTCAGTTATATACCCTTAGCAGAGCTGTTCCTTTTCTGAGGAGGTAAAACTTGCTTGTTCTTTTTTGCTTTGCCCTGCTAGCTAGAGTTGCAGGAGGAATGGTTTCTGTAGGCATGGAGAGCTGAGCTCTATGGGCTTCTGAACTTCTTCTGCAGCAGGAAGTGACACTTCTTCCTTTCTTCCTCTATTGCCCTGCAGATGCATAGCTTGGTGTTTCTGTAGCTGTCCCAGTTCTTCTCTGAGCTTGCTGTTTTGAAAGATCCCTTATTACTTGTGTATTAATTCAAACTGCGAAATAGGTCAATCCAATTTTTGGCTCTGAATGCTCCAGCGTGGCCCAGCTGTCCTTTTTCACCCTAGGCAAGCCGAATATGAATCCTTTCTTGTCTGTGAAAAGTGATAGAGAGAAAAGGTCTCTCTTGTTAGACACAAAACAGGTATGGTAGAGCCAGTAGCATTGCCCTGTCATAGCATCTCAATGGTAGTGTCATGATATTCATTAGAAGGAGCAAGAAGGCACTGTGTCCTTGACCTCTGCGAGACTGGTAGTATGGGAGTCACTTTTGCTCATAGTTCTTAGTCACATTAATTAGGCACTAAAAAGTTAGAGGGAAACTTTATGAGAAAGAACTTAGGATGTTGAATTAGATCTCGCTGCAGTGGGCTGTGTATGCCATTACTGGCTCGTTTTCCTGGGGAGTATCACTCCCCCCAGTTAAATCACTTTGTGTGTGCAAAGCAGCTGGCAATTTGCAACAGCATGAAATTACAGGCTGCTTCCTTCCAAGATTGTTGACAATACTTTTTTTTTCTTATAAAAACCCACAACTACATAAAGACTGTTCTCTGAACTTTTTTTTTGTTACTTTCAGCAGAGTTCAAAAGCTTCATTTCCTTAAAAAAAGTTTTATTCAAAAAGTAAAAAAATACAAAATGGTTTTTGTTGCCCAACAAACATCTTCAGGATGCTTTTGTCTTTGGCTTAGGGTGGAGGGTAAACCAAAGCAGCTGCATGCTTTAGGGATTGTCGGCTGTCATTTTAGAAGACAGAGAAGATGTGCACATATTAGGGCAGGTTTTGGACTACTTTTAAATATATCTCTGACTAGATCACCCTCTAACTGGCCCCAGGATCAGCAGAACATCAGAAATCATTGGCACTCCAAAGAATATGTATCCTGCTTATAAAATCATGCCCGATGCTCTTTTTGCCTTTCTTCAGGGCACACTCGGTGAGTTATGTTTGGTCAAGCCATAATTTGATAGTAGAAGCTGAGAGGTTTTGTCGCAAGCACAGGAGTGGGAGGTGTTAACTGGAAGTGAGATATTGTATTCTTGTAAGAGCTTGGTTGTAATTCGCATGACTACAACATGGTGTAGAAGTGGAATTACAGCATCTGTAGACCGTGCTAAGTCACGTTCAGCATTGGCAGCAGTAGATACTGTGTTTTTACCAAATAACCAAGATGGGCTCCTGCAACCTGCCCCAAAGTCTTTGTAGACACAGCTTAACTGGTTTTAGTACAGAAATTTGTTTGGGGGAGGGATAAATTCTTGCATGTGTGTATATGCCTGTTGCAATTGTAATTCTGGTAATTAATTACACTGATGAGAAAAGTATTAGATTAATTAGTGTTGGGGATGGAGAGGCAGGACCAAGATACCCCATTGGCATAACTGGGAAGAGATTTGCTTTGTCAGGATGCCCAAAGCAAATGCAGGCAGAGGGTCTCTCCTTCCACAGCTTTAACTGTCATGATTTTACAGGGGGTTTTAATCTTGCTTTCCCATCCAGCACTTAAGGGTGTTTTCTTCTGGAAAGTTAGAAGGTACTTCTTTTCTGTAGGTTTCCCAAACTCAAGAGTTTTGTCAAAAAAAAAAAAAGTCACACCTATGAAGGAAAATTCTTATCATTGTCTCTGTATCTCTTACAGAAATATTGCTATGCTCAGTGATAAGTGGGTGCACAAGTGTTTCATTGGGTTGAGACAAGCACCCAGTATCTTGCATAGCCATGAAAAACTGCCAAGATAAACTCTTCTTCATGGCAGGATAGAGATCCTGCTGTGTGGGAAGGAGTGCCTTAGCCCACATTTGTGTAGATGACCTGTTATTCCAAGGAAAGAGATGCTCCAGATGGTTTTGTGAGTTTGTTTCACTAAGTCAGTAGAACAAATTCTTTATGGTAAGGGTGGTAAGGCACTGGAACAGGTTGCACAGAGAAGTTGTGGATGCCCCAACCCTGGAAGTGTTCAAGGCCAGGTTGGGCAGGGCTTTGAGTGACCTGGTCTAGTGGAAGGTGTCCCTACCCGGGCCAGGGGAGGGGGAACTAGATGATCTTTGAAGTCCTTTCCAACCTAAACCATTCTATAATTCTATGATTTTGCTAATTGAAAGCAATAGATTAAACATGTGTTTCCTGAAGGTGATGCAGTGAGAGGTTTGTAGGAGGAAATCACCAATTTGCAAGCCCGTGCTTTGGAAAGATTCCCTGCAAACTGTTTCATGTCAAGACAAATTAAATGTCTTCAGGTTGGCGTAAACGTATTTGTTAATCTGCTATTGCTTTTATATAATGAGGTAGAATATTGTAGTGACAGAGACTTTCAGTTCTACTCCCCACCTCAGAAACCTACTGGAATATTATATTGTGCACTTGATTCTGCAATATTTACTGTGGCTGTGCAGCCATTGCAGCCTGAGCTGGACTTACGTGCTATTACTACTGCTGTTTATTTGAGATATTTTCAGTTAGCAGACACACATTTAATCAGTGTCTTTGTAAGCGTACAGTGGATGTGGAGTACCAGTAAGTCTGCCTTTATTTGCTCTTGCAAAAATCCTACCATTTCTTTCCTTCAGACTGCTGCCTTTCAACTTAAGTAACCTCAGTAATTATCATGTCAATGCAGTGATGTTTCTGGTGCTTTTGCGCCTTGCAGCGCTTGGGTTAGGAGTGAGCATTGTAGTGAGCTGCAAGATGGGCATTAATAGCAGAGGATCAGTACAATCTGAACTGACTGGAAGAGGATTTTTCCTCCCTGCGCGTGTGAGATGTCTGGTGAGGGAAGACTGTAAAATAAAGTAATTATATTTGAGCTTCAGAAGGGGAGGCTTCCAGTCATGTACATGTCGCTGGGTATCTCCAGCTTCTGGGTCAGTGGTCCAGTCTCCAGCTGGGGCTCACTCAACCTTAACTTAAGTCTAAATGAGTGCAGCAGTACACCGTAAAAAAATCCCTGCGCTAGACAATGGGCTGGCCACCTGCCCACATGTTTCTTCTTTTGAAAAAATGCTACCCCCCTCAAGACTTTCTTGCCCTACAATATGTTGTGAAAACTGGGGTTAGATTGATGGCCTCGCCGTGGCTGGGAGGGAGTAAGGAGAATTAGCAGAGATTTAATCCAAGTTCTTCCCGTAGATCTTTAATTTCACTATAGCATGAGGCCAGGCAAAATGAGTCCTTAGGAGAATTTGCAGGGTAAAAGTAGGGTAGAAATCTGTTTCCCTTCTCTCTGAAATAACATAAAGTACTATGATAATAACTCTGCTATCGGCAGCTGAATGAAAGGCTTGCAATTACAGCACAAGGAGACCCTGACTGTGCAGAATAAAACTGTGATAATTACATCTGTCATATTTGCACTTAGTCCTCATTAAATTTCGGGAAAATCATCCAGTAGTAAATAATGTGCAATCTTTGCTTTTAAATCAGAGGTCATGAAAGTAAATGGGAATTCTGTTTTTCCTCATAGGGTGTCTGAGAGAGAAAAAATCCCATCAACTACATTTAAAAACTCAGTTTGCTTGTTATTGAAGACACCAGACTGAGGAATGTCATTAGCATGGCAGTTTGTTCAAACACAGCATACAAATTTCATCACAAAGAATATACTTTGAAATTCATAATGGCATTCACAACCAAATTTACTTCTTTCATTCCATTAGGGGTTTTAAAGGAAGGATTTAAAAATTGTTTTAAATTTTAATTCAAACATGAAGATGAGGACTAGTCTACCTTTTTAATTTTAATGCTGAGGTGAATGTGATTACAAAGTTCATCTGCATTTGCTTTTTTTTTACAAAAACAAATATTTTTTTCTTATTTTACTTTTAGTGACTGTCTATACTCTGTGTAATAAATGCATTTATGAAAGTAGATTTTATTTGTATTATAAACACATAAAATCTGGAAACTACTAGTAGCTTCAATCCGTATGAATTTTTAAGGCGTTAATCAGAGTTCAACTTTCCGTCATACTTAGTCTACAGTGGAACTCATTCTGATCTCATATGATTTACGAATATTTCAGCTGGACTCAGAGGATTTAGATCAAGGTAAATATGGTGTAACTGAGACCACATCTTAACCAGCATCTGTGTGGAAAGTATGGATCTAACAAGCTGAGGGGGAAGGTAAAGGGCAGGAATGAATCGGTATATCATTTACATGAGATTTCAAAATGGTCATTGATGCCTATTGGCACTTTTACTTCAGTTTACAGTTTTAGAAGACTACTTAACAAGAATCCACATGTACCTCTCTCAAGTCCAAATACAATAAATTTGAGGATTTACTCCCAGAATGTATTGACTTTCCTGTATTTCATCAGCATTATCAGTGAAATCAAGCAGTAGAACAATCTCTATCTAAAAACCCAGCAAAATTCAGAGTTCTTCAGGGAATCCTTGCAAAGTCATAGAATCATAGAATCATAGAATAGTTAGAGTTGGAAGGGACCTTCAACGGTCATCTAGTCCAACCCCCCTGCAAGAAGCAGGGACATCCCTGACTAGATCAGATTGCTCAGAGCCTCATCCAGCCTGGCCTTGAACGATTTTCAGGGATGGGGCTTCCACCACCTCTCTGGGCAACCTGTTCCAGTGCTCTACAACTCTCATTGTAAAAAATTTTTTTCTAATATCTAATCTAAACCTACCTCCTTCTAATTTAAACCCATTACCCCTTGTTCTATCACAACAGGCCCTACTGAACAGCTTCTCCCCATCTTTCCTGTAGGCCCCCTTGAGGTATTGGAAGACCGCTATCAGGTCTCCCCGGAACCTCCTCTTCTCCAGGCTGAACAGCCCCAACTCTCTCAGCCTGTCCTCGTAGGAGAGGTGCTCCAGCCCTCTGATCATCTTTGTGGCCCTCCTCTAGACCCTTTCCAACTGGTCCATGTCCTTCTTGTGTTGGGGACTCCAGAACTGGACACAGTACTCCAGGTGGGGTCTCACCAGGGCAGAGTAGAGGGGCAGAATCACCTCCCTCGACCTGCTGGCCACGCTCCTCTTGATGCAGCCCAGGATGCGGTTGGCCTTCTGGGCCGCAAGGGCGCATTGCCCGCTCATGTTGAACCTCTCGTCTACCAACACTCCCAGGTCTTATCTCCTCAGATAAGGCAACTGAATGGTAGAACTCTTGCAGGAAAAACTAAAGAAGTAGCTTTTATTCTCTAGTAAAGCAAAAGTGGAATTGTGGTCTGATATTACTTTAACAAAGATGGAACTAACTGTGTTCTTTCTGTCTTTTCCTACTTTAATATACTGTAAGGCAACTTTCAGTACAAAGCCCTGTAGAAAACCACAAGTTGTGCCACTAACCATTCTGACATATAGGGACTTTATGGTTAAGTTTTCTGAAGTGTTTCTTTTCCAACAGTAAGTCTGAATGCTCCTCCTTTTTGTTTCCGTTTGCTTTTGACAGTGGTGGTGACGGAGATCGCCACAGTCAATTGCATGGTCTGTTACAGTAATCCTTGATCCCTTTCTTTCCCTAACACAAAATCATGGAAAAAAAATAGATTGAAACATTATCACCAGACTTGCCTTTGTTGTACTGCAGCAGAAATGAGAATTCCACCATAGCAGAACAGTTGTAATAATTGCTGCTTTTTCTTTCTCAAAAAATGGCTGTTCAATCCACTTCTGATATAAGTTTGGTGAATTTTCTGCTTTGATGGGGACATAGAGGGAAAAATTTTATTCCTTTTGAACAGTTACTATTAGAGTGATTTCAGAAGGTTGTTCCAATGTTAAATGTTAGCAAACAGTTGATTTTTGGTTTAATACTTGATGGTATGGAGCCTGCTGTTCTCTATTCTTCTCTGGAGAATACGTTTTCTGTTTTATTTTCATGAAATGAGAAATCTGAGGGATCCTTGAAAGAAGATAATGACTACTGACATAAAAAAAACCTTTTACTTGATCCTTGATTAGTTAGTTTAAAACCCATTACTGACTTTATTTCTTTATTCAAACTTTTGTTGACTTTGATAGATTAAGATGCCCTTGGTGTTCTTGGTGACCTTGAGAGAATAAAAAAGAACATAACAAAAACATTCAAGAACTGTCCCTTGCAGTCACCTACTCATGTTAAATTGAATGTGACCAGAGTAGTGATTTCTCCCATTTTTCTTGAAATATGATGTGGCCTTTAAAACAGTACACATAAAAGAAAATTGATGAAACCAGGAATTTCATTTAATTAGTTTAATCTTTGCTCTTATTTTTGTTCAGTTAAAGAACGTTTAATAGTGTGATAGGGCTTTCTGCCATCTTCTATTTGCTCCAAGCAAGAAGAGTTTCTGCTCATAATTGTTTTCTGTGCAACACAATGTGCTTGGAATGTAATAATTGTAATTGTCTTTTGAATTATTGTTAAGCTGCTGATACACTTCACTACTCTGTGCTTATTGTAATGTTTGCCACGTTCCAACAGCACCTTTGTGACAGAGGTTGATTAATGCTGAAATGCCAAGATTGGCCTATTCCTGATTTATCAGCTGAATGTTGAGAAGTATTTCCTCCATGACAACGCTGTTTGCATCGTCTTTGATTTCTTCCGCTTTTGTTTTCTGGCATGTCTACATACAAAAGAATTTTGTTGAAGAAGAAATTCAAAGTAAATTCTTATTTTTCTAAAGCTTGGTGTGTTCACTTTCGGTTACATTTCCAAGTCAGACTCTCGCCTGTTAGAGAAGTGACATCATTTTCAAGTGGATGCAGCCTACCACAGTTTCCACTGGGAGTAGCAGGTCCTCCTCAGCGCAGGTCGGTTTTTCTAAGCTAAGATTGCAGTTCCAGCACAGGAAAACATGTAAGCACACAATTAAATCCTATAGATCTCTGTGGGATTCAAAACAAAACAAGAGTGGAAATTATTTCAACCATAATGGAGCAAAAAACCCTTTAAGCCTGACTTTGCTTAATCACATTTGCTGGTTTTTTTTCAGCTGTGTTTAGTTCCATCTCTCAATTCTTACAAAAACAACAAAAAAAAATTGCCCATTTTGAAATGGTTCCTAAGGTTTTTTTGCTAGTACTGCTTTCTGAAGAAAGCTAGTTTTTCCCTGATCTCAAAACACCCACAGTAATAAATGTCTTGCTATCAGAATTGCTCTTGTCAAAAGGCAAAGAAAGCAAGGTTGAAATTTGTTGTGAGCAATTGCTTGTTGTGAAGAGTTATTTGCTGATAAGAGAGGCATCTCAATGAAGCTTAACATAAAATGATGGTATTACAGACGTCCTGGTCAAGGTTTCTTTTAACTATGGGTGGTGAATCAGAAGTAAGCTTTTGTTATAAATGGATTCAGTGACTTCATTCTACCTGTGTTGTGCTGCCACGGAGAGTTTTAATATTAAGTCCAGCTTAATTATACATCAGAAAATTAAAAACATAAAAGTGTTCTCTTCCTTTTTGCAACATTAATCATATTGTTGTTCTGTTAGAATAACTTACATCTGTTCTTTTATGGTTCTTTCCTCTTTTATGTTGCATATAATTATGAGGTGCCTTTTTTACGCTGACATGTACCATCACTTAAAATTTTGATAGGCTATGAATAAATTTAGTACATGCCTGTTAATGCAAATGTGAGTCACATTCATTCTTATCCAGATCTTTACTTATAGAACAGAACCATGTATTGAGACAAATTCTACCTTCAGCTACATGGGTAAAAGTTAACTCTCGCCGATGTTGGTGTCACTGAGTCACACTCGCACATCTCAGAGTTGAACTGGGTCTCTTTTCTTTATGTTCAAAGTTTTGTCTTGCTCAGCTCAGGGTTAGAATGACTTTGTTTGTTTTTTAATCCCATCAGCAGATCTTCTTTTTCAGCAGAATGGGTCCTAAGATTTAGAACCAAGAAAGCCACCCATCAGTTCAAAAACATTCATTGTAACACACTAATCCTATTTACTCTTGATGGCTTTGTTTCTTAGATTCTTTATTTTTTCTGCTCAGTGAATTTTCTGCTCCTTGAATTAAATGTAATAATTAAGGTCTTTAAGCAGAACTTCCTCTATTGAGGCCAAATCCATGCATTTAGATAAATCAGCTAACCAGAAAAAGCCAGAAACTGAATTTGTTCACCATTTTTGCTGGTTTTTAGTTACATGTGCCCTTGACTGGCACGGTGGAAATGGAGAACATATTTAGATGTGTGGAGCATTCTTAACTCTCGGTGTAGAAAAATGTTTCAAATGGCTCCTAGGTTGCTATGAAACCACAAGTACTGATCTCAAATAAATGCCTTTGTCAACCACCGTAAGTGATCTAACGCTGCATATTGAGGACATAGGATATTGCTCATCAAATGTGCTGATATTCATCTGGTAGCATCAGTCTTTTGTGGAAAAAGTTCTCCTCTGAGCTTACAAATAGAAATAAAATTCTTTCCTTGTCAATAAAGGACGGAGGGACATGACAGTCCTTTAGAAAGTCCGTTGTTTCTGCCCTCACATACTTTCTGTCTCTAAAACAGCAAGGGGTTTTCTTTTAAATAAAAGCAGTCTGTGTTCTCTCTCCTTATTCCAGATGGACCATGACCCCCGAAATCCGGCATATATTGCCACCCAGGGCCCTCTCCCTGCTACTGTCGCTGACTTCTGGCAGGTAAGTTAAACCTCTCTGAAAACTGCATTTATGTTACAAATCAAATGTTTTCTTGTGCTTCTAGAAATGTAAGGTGTACAAAAAACTGTTGTATTTGAGTCACAATAGGTGGAAAAACCTCAGTTCAAATGTCTTCTTAAAATCCAGCACATGGATATTAAAGACATTTATGTATATGACAAGCCCTGCGAAGAAATAGTTGATTTGGAAATTATATTGAAAACCTCAGGCCAAAGTATTAATATTTTAGAGCCAAGCTTCACGCTAGGTCTCCGTAATTAAACTGCTGCCAAGGACTGGATGATTTTCAGAGGGCTTGACCTTCTTAAGAGTCTAGCCAGAATTCATTGTCATTCTCCGGATCGAAAAGGACCTAACACTATGTGCCATGAATTTTCCCATTGAAACCTACTCGGTTCCCCAAAATGCTTAAATTCTTAGGCATTTTCCCTACCACAGGTAGCTGAGTTAAAGGCTGAGTTATGACCCTGCTGCATAAAGTTAGGCAAGTGCATGATTTTTTGCAGCAGTTACTAGTTAAAGGCAGTAGTTACTAATGCACAAATACGAGCTTACTTTCTACGCAGTTTTTTTTATGTGCTCCTGCACATATCCTGCTCTCAGATTTGGATAGACACACACCGCCTGGCTAGGTGTGTGTGATTGTGTGGCGGATATGCTGCATTAGATATTCCATTGTAAGTGCAAAAGTGTGCCTGAACACTTACTGAAGCTGTTTGGGGAGGAGGGCAGCTGGGGCTTATTATCAACATGAACATATGTTTTTATTTTTTGTTTTGCATTAATGAATTTAGAAACTTTTGTTCTGAAGATAAATATCTACATTAAAATTTCAGAAGTCCCACTGTATTTTAGGAGCATGCATCAGTTGAAATCATCTCTCTTCATGTGCATCACTTGGTCTATGATTAGAAAGTGTTAACTGATCCCTATTAAAGATACTTTCAATGTCACAATTTCCTACTGTCTCTGATGAGGAATTGAGACATTTTCAAAAATTTTGTTTGATTTTAAGTGCCTGGATTTTTAAATGCTCAGTATGAGATATTTGGGGTCTGGTTTTTGGAAGCGGAGAGCAAATTCTTTCTGCTTGAAATCAGTTCAGCTGTTGTTCTGGCTTAAATTTGCAAGTAGCTTGTGGTTTTTGTCTTTAATATTGGTAATTAGACACAGTTGAGTAGTCTCATCTTTTTTCCTTTGGCAGGTGGATTCCTTATATCAGGCATGATACTTGAAAGTGTGTTTCTTAAGTTAAACATGCAAAATCAAAGACCATGTTAGCTATTCTGTAATGATACTTTACCATTCCTAAGGCCCAGATTTTTAATTGGATATTTTTGCATATTTGTATATTTATATTTTGTATGTTTTTACCTGTAACTGCACCTTTACATGTTAAAAAATCTGTTCTCGTTTTAAAGGACATGTTTAAGAACAAACTTTGTATAAGCACTGCTGCTGATGCAGAAATCAGAATTAATCATACTGAAATAATATGAACACTGTATTTTGTTCTTCTCCCATTCTTATTTAAACAGGCAACGATTTGCACAGATACAGAGTGACTAGAACTGAAATGTTTTTTCTTTGTTCTGTGATACAATCTCCTTCATTCCAACTTTGTCCTCAAAGGGTGTCTTTCTTGACTTTCTTTCCTCATGCTATTTGTGAGTGGAGAGTCTTCACTTTCCTACAGTTTCCTTCTGCTCTTTTTAGCTATTTCTCCTCCCAATTACCCATCAGTGAAAGTTTGCTCCATTTTCCCGCTGGATTTGTTGTATACATCTCCACGGAAACCATTTGGCAACCATGGTTCAGCTTCTGCTCAAGTGTGGCTATGTGTCCATTTTTGTTGTGATATTCTTTTATTGTTTCTTCTATTAGGTTCCATAGAAAAATTTGTTTCTTACTTTTTTTTTATGATGTCTGTCACTTCAACATAACAATCTGGCCATGTCAGATTGGTCCATCACCCACTTTTCTTAAACTTCGTACAGATCATATGCCAATTTGTTCGTTCCTGTTGGGTGTAATGAACAAGCCAGGAGAGATTAACTCCTTACAGAACACTGCGTCCATAACTGCTGAAATGTAGTAGGTCCATTGTACAGGTCAAAAGCCATGGCTTGAAGTTGTTGTAGTTTGTGTCCAGATGCAGGAGCAAAGTTTACATCCATTTTTCACCTAATAGTACCTATTTTAAATTAAAGTGGGGAAACCTGAATTTGCTATGGAAAATAGCATATTAACTGGTCAGGGCAGAATCTTTTGATGTTTACAGTTTTCTCTAGTTTATACAGACCATGGTGCTGCCACCAGGGATTGTTTAAAGATTCAATTATTCATTCCTGATACATCTTCTCAGTGGTTCTCCTCCCTCTCCCTCCTCTTAATACCAGCTGTTGCTAAGCTCTGTTGCTTTTTTCCCCTTTTGTGTGCTCAGTGAAGCAGTTTTCTGACTGATAGTGAGAAAAGTGACAGACTCCAGAGAGACCTGGGACTATTCTGCTGTTCCTTGTCTAAATGCACAATGTCATGCTTTAGCAAGTCCAACAGAAACTCTTGGAGCTTGGCATCACCTTTTATGGCAATATTTACTAGATGTGTTGCTTCCTATTTTTGCAGAGAATTAGCTGCTAAGATTCCCAAAAGCCAAGTTGCGTGGTGGGCATCAGCCACTCCATTTTATCTTGGCTGAAAGGCTACCCCAGCAAGAAACTGTTATAATTGTGGGTGGGGGGTTGAGAGAGAGACTGCGTAGTTTGGTCCTGATTGGGGCTGAACTACGACACCACTCATGTAGGTATTTCAAGCTGATTTCTAGAAAACACTTGTCTACAAAGCATTTGTTTTACTTTAAAGTGTAAGACAATTTTCTTGGCATTTACAACACAGATGATACCCATAATGAAATCCAAACTGCTCCTGATTTGTCCTGACTGTCTAGATTTCGTGCTCAAATTCCAGAGACACAGTTTCTAAACCTAGTTTCCCTTAAACTTCCATTAGATTCTTCCACCTGTAAGTGACTATGTCTACATTAGCAAGCAACATGACCCACTAGGAATGGATTTGTAGATTGTCACAGTACTTAGGTTGTAGGTTTTACTTTAGACCAACTGTTCAGTGTTCCAATGGATGAAATGCCTGTTAATGAGGGGGAAAGCTACAGATACATCTGGAGAAAGCTTCTTCCAAAATTACCCAGTTCCTGAGCTCTAAAACTGCTCTGCAGTGTCTGCTGCTCTTCGTGTCTGTCATCTGCATGATCATGTGGTCACTTCCATTACCTCTATTTAAGACTAAACAGATGATTTAGTTTTGGATAATCTTTTTTCCTAGTTTTATTGACAGGCCCCTCTAAAACCTTTGTGTTGATCCAGTGCCCAGTATTCTTGTGCAAGTGCTGTTAGACACTCAGCAATCAGATTCCCACTTATTGTTTTCAAGTCGCCCAGATCTGAGCAAAGATCATGGTCAGCTCAGTGTCTTCTCGTTCTCACACTGGACAAAGCTTTTTCATAAAACATTGATGATGCTTTATCCGAGCTCATCTTGTTTAGCATTCTTACTACTGGTGAGCAGATCCATGCCTAGTACCACTATGGGACTGGAGGGGGACCAGTTTCAGTCATCTCACTAGCGACCACTTCTTGGAAGACTATGTCCTTTTTGGTAAGGTGAGGAAGAAGGGCAAGAGTTGTTCTTCAGTACCCTCTAACTTGGGCCACTAAAGCTGGCCATTAGATTCAGCATCTTCTGTACACCTTCCTATTCATTTGGGTTTTCATGTTAGCCTGAAAGATTAGCTTAATGGAAATTTTTATTTAAAAGATGCAGGTTTTGAGCTGAGGATAGTCCAAAGTCCTATATATTGGTCATTTTCAAATGGAGTTCAAACAAATGGGGTATATGTTGTAAAAATAATAATGATAAAAAAGACAAGAGTCTTACTCTGGCTTTTCTAATGGTGTAAGGCCACTTCCAGGCATCAGCCTTCCACGGTTGTCTGTGTCCCTTCCATTTACTTCTCCTGCTCCTTATATTCTTGGCACAGCTCCTATAAGTCAGCAAGTGCCAAGTTAGTTCCAACTTTCCTGGCTTACCTATTTCTTTGAAAACTTTCTAGCCCACAGGAGTTGTGTTGTCAGTCCCTTCGTTGATCTGTTTTGCTACCGGGCTTCCTAATCTGTCTGGGTACTCTGTGTTTGCAGCTCAGTCAGAGATTTCATCTCTGCCTGCGTGTCGTCTCTTAGACCGCTCTGGAAATTTTCCAGCTACTACTTTAATTAATTTTGAAAAGCCTCCAGCTGATTTAAGTCTTCTTTTAATTTCATCTCGTCTTGTTTTCATCTCTTTTTACCAATTACTATTTCTGAGAGATATCTCCTTCATTGATTCTATTTTGGTTCAGTGGGAATTCCACCTCACAATTCGCTTTCTTGAAAACTGGTTGCCTCTCCTCATCTGGTTTTAATCCATTTTTACCTGAGTGGTTAAACAATTTGCCAGGTCTGTGGGTTGTTTTCTTCTCAACTGGAAAGAGAATTCATTCTCAGAATAGAGTTTTGCTTTGATATAGTTCCATTTTATTTACAAAGAAAGTACAGAGTTTTATTTCCTTGAACAAAGACAGAATCAAATAACAAGCAACAACTTTTTTTTTTTCCAAACCTCATTCACCCAGTGTTTTACTTCCAGCCTCTCTTTCAGCTTTTCTTCTACCAGGATCACAATGCTAGTTTGTCAAGCTGTTCTAGTGATTTCTTTATTCCTTTTACATGTTTTTGCTGCTTATCTCGATTAATCATCTTGCCTTGATTAATGCCTCTCTCTTTCTGCATTAAGAATATCGGTTTCTAGAGAAACTCATGGATCCATATGCTTCACATTTCTCTTGGTTTTGATGATAACTTCTGTAATTTCAGTTATCAGGTTCCATAAAATAGTTTGCTTGTTTCTTACATTTACCTTGAATGAAGTTGTCCAGCAGCTTCAATGAGATTTCACTCAACTCCTTCACATAATGCTATTACAATTCAACATATCTTTGGACATAATTCAAGAGAAAAAGGATGTAAAACATTTTTTTATCTATAAAAATTTTTCACAGCAGGAGTTCCATGTTGTGAATAATTCTGGAGACATAAAATTTTATTATTTTCCGTATGTGCTGGGTTATAATTCCATGAAGTATTTGACATGAAGTACACGTCTTAACTTGTGAAGTATTCCAAGAAGCAAGGGATGGTAATATGCAAGAAACTATTCCCAGGAGTTAGGATATTTAGAACCAATTGTCCTTGCACAGAAAAATTGTTCTTAATTATGGCAGGTTTATAAATTGCATGTCTGCTAAGGTTTGTCCTCTCCAAATGGAGATTTCTGTAGGAGGTCATAATTTTTCCCTCTGGAAAACACCCCACATTATGCCTTGCTTTCATAAGTCTACCCACATTTGCCCTTCTTTCCTCTCCTCCTTTTTAGAGGGAAGTGCACTTTCATGTTTTTTTCTTTTACCGTTGTATGTGAAATAGAGGGAGGGATCAGGCACTTCCTGCGAAATGGCCTGAGAGAATATGCTGCTTAGTTGCTTTAGAAAATCAAATCACATGTGATACTTATTTATGTAATTATTTGCTGCCTTTCTGTGATGTCCTCTCTCCATAACCAACACAATTAAGAAGTATGTGAACGTTATATAACTTCTGTAGAAGGAGTAGAAAAAATATTATTTTCCACATTTTGCAGATAGGTTCTGCAGGTTCTGTAGGTTCAAGGCACCTACAGTAGTGAGTTATGAGATTAAATACAGTCAACACTTGTAGTTTGGACGAGAAAATTCCCTGGCTTTTGCCTGAATAAATCTGTAGGTCAGATTAGATAGCTCCCCAGATGCCTTAGTCCCTGAAAGGTTCCAGTCTGGCAGGGATGACGGAGCAGATACCACTCATGAACAGCACTGAATTGGACACAGGACCATAGAATCATAGACTCATAGAATGGTTAGAGTTGGAAGGGACCTTCAAAGGTCATCTAGTCCAACCCCCCTGCAAGGAGCAGGGACATCCCCAACTAGATCAGGTGCTCAGAGCCTCATCCAGCCTGGCCTTGAACGTTTTCAGGGATGGGGCTTCCACCACCTCTCTGGGCAATCTGTTTCAGCGTTCTACAACTCGCATCGTAAAAATTTTTTTACTAATATCCAGTCTAAATCTACCTCCCTCTATTTTAAAACCATTACTCCTCATCCTATCACAACAGGCCCTACTGAACAGCCTCTCCCCATCTTTCTTGTAGGCCCCCTTGAGGTACTGGAAGACTGCTATAAGGTCTTCCCAGAGCCTCCTCTTCTCCAGGCTGAACAGCCCCAACTCTCTCAGCCTGTCCTCATAGGAAAGATGCTCCAGCCCTCTTATCATCTTTGTGGCCCTCCTCTGGACCTTCTCCAACTGGTCCATGTCCTTCTTGTGTTGGGGGTTCCAGAACTGGACACAGTACTCCAGGTGGGGTCTCACCAGGGCAGAGTAGAGGGGGAGAATCACCTCCCTCGATCTGCTGGCCACACTCCTCTTGATGCAGCCCAGGATGCGGTTGGCCTTCTGGGCCACAAGGGCACATTGCTGGCTCATGTTGAGCTTCTCGTCCACCAGCACTCCCAAGTCCTTCTCCTCAAGGCTGCTCTCGATCCATTCTCCGCCAAGCCTGTATTTGTGCCTGGGATTGCCACGACCCAGGTGCAGGACCTTGCACTTGGCCTGCTTGAACTTCATGAGGTTGGCATAGGCCCACCTCTCCAGCCTGTCAAGGTCCCTCTGGATGGCATCCCTCGCTCCTAGCGTGTCGACGGCACCACACGGCTTGGTGTCATTGGCAAACTTGCTGAGGGTGCACTCTATCCCACTGTCCATGTCGCCGACAAAGATGTTTAACAGGGCCGGGCCCAACACGGACCCCTGAGGGACGCCACTCGTGACCGGTCTCCACTTGGACATCAAGCCATTGACCACCACTCTCTGAGTTTGCCCATCCAGCCAATTCCTTATCCACCGAGTGGTCAGGACCAGAAAAACCAGGAAGACAGACTTCAGGTGCTGCCCCTTTGTGGTGAGGGTGCTCCTCCAAGAAGCAAGAAAAAGCTTCATCCTACATGTTCTGAATCAGACTCATGCTTTTCATTAACCCATCTTTCCTCAACTATTCACCAATACATGAAATAGCCTTGGAACTGAGAATACTCTTTACCCGTCTTGTTAACATCTGTTGCTGACACACAAAAAAAAGAAAGCTCCCTGGAGCAGAAATTTACACTGTTGTGGTTGTGGCCTACAGTTAGGAGTGGGTAGACCTCATCTCTCCTTCTTAGATCTTGTTTTTTATTGCAAGACTATTAAATGTGAAGTGCAGAGAGTCCCAGGAGTAAAGACCAGAGCCCTCATCTGAGCCAGGAAGTTTGGTTGCTTTTAATTACCCTCAATCCTACATGTCTTAATCTAAAACTGTTCTTAGAACAACTTGTCTCTACCCATATTCAGGAGTGTATTATCAGAGTCAGTTAAAAAACTGACTATTGTTTTCCTCCTAGATTGCATCAGCATGTTAAGAATCCAATTCTTAAATTGCAGTCTGGAGGACATGATAAATCTTTGCATGTCTGTTTGGCAACACTTGCTTTTCTCTTCCCATTTTTTAATTCAGCAAAAGAAATACAAAATACTGTCAGCTGATTGTTTCCTGTGTAAAAGGGATTAGTCATCAGTGATCTCCAAGGGCAAATCTCAGTGGGCAGAAGACCATGTCCCTGTAGCTGAATGAGTCTCCCTGCAAAATTGGTCTTCCAAGAGCATGGGCTGAGTAGGAGCAACTGTCCCAAACCCTCTCCTGCTCTAATTGCTGGTTTCTGTGCTCCCAGTTCAGCATGTTATGTGAGTGCTGAAATTAATTTACAGACTAAATTATTTTCCTGTATTTTATTCTTCTGTGCAAAACGCAGTGCTTTGAAGCAGCCTCGATTCCCAAGTTTTATTTTCATTGCCTGGAATGGGACTTCCTGCATGTCTAATCAATCCTCACCTTCAGAAAGAGGAGCAGATGAAAAGCAACACAAAGCAATTCAGTGTGTAAAAATATGCATATTTTAATTTAATAAAAGAAAAACAGCAAGGGAGAGATAGGCACAGAACAGTAGCCCCTAGAGCTCTAGTAACTTGTCAAGCCATGTGAAACAAATATAGCATTAGGAATTCTATAGACATTCAGGAAAGTGTGCGTTTACCACACTGACTTCTAATTATGGCTCCAGTTGGAGAAGGTACTTAGAAGTGGTCCTTGTAAAATTTTTATCCCGTTATTGTTTCGGTTCCACCTTTCCAATACTAAAGTAAAAAGCGAATTACTGGCAATTTTGCTGGACTTTCCCTTCTTAATGTTGTTTTGTCAGCACTGCAATACTAAATAGAGGTTATATTAAAATTATTTAATAATAAGGCTTGAGTTAGAAGTCTACTGAGAAGAATAAGAGCAGTTTATGTCTCTCTGAGAAAGCAGAAGTTACTGCAACACATACAGTCATCTTTAGTTTGCCTTTCCCATTGATTTCCAAACAAGTGTTGCTGCAACAGCAGGGACGTAAGACATGGAGCCAGCCTGACTACCATGTATTTATATATGGTCCTCTCTGAAGCTGTCTTTTCAACTGCAAGAGACAGCTAATTTTTTCAATTAAACATACATCACTGATCCTTAATTTTTCAACCTACAGATTTGCTTAGCGGTCTGGCATAGCTATGACTTTGCAAGTGGCAGCTCTAACTTTGCCAGATTTGACCCACTTGTTATCAAAATGAGAAGTCATTTTTAACCAGAATATTTTGTAAAAAAGGTTGCTTTTGACTCGCATAGATTGTGAAGTTCTATTTGATAACAAAAATCTAAATTCTACCCAATTTTTTTTTTTTTTTTTTAGTTAAAAGCCCCCCTTTTTGTGACCCATTAAAACATTGGGTTTGGGTTTTAAAACATTCCAGAAAGTATCGTTTTCTGACTGTCTCCATTCAATACAGTTTCCTGTTTCCAACAGAGAACTTGAAAGAAGTCACAGATGACTTAATTACTTTTAAGATGTTTAATAGGATGAATATTATCTTATACAGCACATGTTAGTACCTTGCTTTGTGGTTGTTTTAGGAGTTGTCTTTATTTGTATACAGTTTTGATTATAATTAGAAATTATTTGGGTTTTGTTTGCTCGTTTGTCTGCTTTTCCAAATAGTTGTGTTTACCAACTGTTTAGGAAGCCTAAAAGACTGAAGAGGTGAATTCTTTAGTTTGCTGGAGATCTCTCCCAGAAAGCAGCTGGTGTGATTAGCCTGTTATTTTCAGTGAACAGGCTGGATTTAACTGATTATCCCATCTATTTTTTACTTTTAAATCATCACATTTTAGAAACTTCTCCACCAGTCCCAGTCAAAAGAAGAGTGTTTGGTGAGAGCACATATTATGTCATTTCCCCATCACTAAAATAAATAAGAAAATGACTGAAAAAGGAGTTTAGGGTGGATCATTCATTATAAAAAGAAGCTTCAAAATGATGAAGTGTCTGAAAAAAAAATAAAGGGATTCATATTAACCATTTTACTTACAAGCTAGTAAACAAGGACATTTTAAAATAGAAGCTTTCAAAACCAGGTATTTTATCAAATTTGTGGCAGTGTTGTGGTACTGATTCTCCTATTGTGACTCCTTGCTTGAAACACCAATTCTGTGTTCCTTCACAAGTACTTTGTCCTAAATATAATTCGTCAGAACACAGAAGCCCTTTATATGGGACTGACATGGTAGCTAACCACAGCATGAGGTCTCTACACGTGGTGGATTTCCTCAACAGGGAATCCTGCGGATATCGAACTCACTGCTCATCTTTGGATTGCAGGATTCCGTCTTTAGTTTGCAATAAATGGAAGGGGATGGTGTTTTTCTTGTCTAAGAAATGTTTTGAGAATGATGCATACAGCAGAACCTCGTTAAAGATCATTAATGTGTTACTCTCCAGGCATATAGGCTGAAGGTAGCCATGTCACACAAACTGATCCACTGCCTTCCCTTTTCAGCAAAGCTTGGGTTGAGGAGCTCTGTAGTGAGCTCCTGTACAGAACTCAGACTTTATCACTTCGATTCAGAATACTCCCTTCAACATTTCTTCTTCTCCTGGAAGTATTAACATAAATTACAAACATGAAACTGCCTGTGCTAAATAAGTTTAGTTTTATGTGGTTATTTCCATAATAGTATTAACACTTGGAGTCTAAGGCTTAATTTTGCTGGGCTCTACCTAAAAAGAAAAACCTCTGCCATGAGGACCTTATATTCTCTTTATTCTTATATCACATGCATTGAGTTACTTTCTATTGTGCAAGCACGCAAAGTTCAGAATTATGTGAATTGCTGTGAATTTGCAACTGAGCCTCCTTTATTCTCCAAGCCTAGCTGAAATGTCTCTTTGTTAACCAGAGGAGCCTCTCCAAAGACTGTACTGGGATTGTGCAGACCAGGTCTGTGCTACCTGTTCCTACAATAATTACAAAGACACACTCCTTCGGGCCACTTTCTAGCACGTGGCTGTGTCTGGACACTCTGAGCACTGCAAAGCGTTAGGTGTTAGGAGATGTGGCTTCTGAAAAACCCATCAGCAAGTTAAAGATGGGTTAATGAACAGGCAACAGTATAAAACTCTGCGAACTGCCTTTGAATCATCCCGCTTCTGTGTTATTTGGAAAGAAATCCAGATAACAGCCTGATGGTCTAATATTTAAGTTATCAAGTGAACAAAGAAAATGCTGTAGTCCTCCAGTCACAGGCTGTGAGTCTTAGTGAAAATCCCATCTCAATGGTAAGCACTGGAGATGCAGTGACAATTGCTTGTAACAGGGATGACCGCGCTAGATTGCATTGCCTTCTTGATTTAGTAGATTTGACTTCTACATTTTCACACAATGACCTAAAAGAAATATTATACCCCAGAGTAACTTTGAAATTGTTTGTTTAAATTAACTCTCATTTGGATTTATGCTTAATGAAATCTTCAGAGATGCAGACAGCCCCTCTCTAATGAAATGCTGTGTCTTCGAACCAATGAACAGGGTTGCCAAACTGTAAGGATTCCTCTCTAAACGAGTGGGCTTTTATAATGTTACACTTGGGTGGCACAAGCAGAGTGCTATATGATTAGTTTATGGTCTAGATCATTGTATTTTTATTACACTCATAAAAACTGTGTTTCTTCTCATTTTCGTAATGGCTTCAATGAGCTTCTATACCTTCTAGAGGCACATTAAATCGTTATGTGATGAAAGTACTGATTTAGTGGGGCTAGTTTCAAAGTAAGATACATGTTTTGAATTCTTATCTTAGACTGATTGCTGACTAAAAAAGGTGAAACTGCATTAGAATGAATGAAATCTGTGTCATCTTCCTTACAAAGAAGGTTGCCAGCTGGGGCCTAAAACAAATGCAATACAAAAAAAAAGATACAAATGATAAATCTACATCTGTCTATAAAATAAATTATCTATCAACTTAAATTATTTTTGCTGGTTTTGTGTCATTGTGAGTTTTTAATAGGAGAATGAGTGGATTATAGATATTTTTAGTTTAAAAATCTTTTTAAGGGAAAAAAAGAAGATGAGAAAGATTATTTTTATTCATTTCATTCAACTGTAATTTTTTCCCCACTTCTATTCAAAATTTTAAATAACCCTATTCTGTGCAAATGCTAGATTCATGTCTCTAAATAATTCTAAGCTGGTTTTTAAAGTTGTTTTAATTATGTTGCAAAATGAAAAAAAAAAAAGGATGAAAAATGTTATTTGTTTCTCTACATGCAAGCTATTCTTAAAAAGGAAGACAACATCATTATCCATGAATGGGAAACCTTTCTATTTGATATGTAATTAAAAAAATAATCCTTGAATTGAATGTATCATCTCATCTTTGCACAGATTAGACAAAGACCTTTTTTGTTTACAAAATTTACATGTCAATACAGTTGCTTATAAATATTTCTGTGAAATAAACATAACCCTTGACAAAAAGAGCAGTTTACTCTTCATTCAGTAATTTTATATGCTAGCAAAAAGACAATGAATGTTGTATGCAAATACAACATCAATGTACAGCATAATAATAACAGTTTTTAGTGATTATGCTGCTTGGTATTAATTCATAGGAGCCTTTTTGTTTAGCCATGGGCTGTGTTTGGAACAGAGATACGCCAGACCAGAGCATCTCTGCCTGTTCTGCTGTTTGTGGGAGACATACACAAATCCTTTAGTTGAGGATGCACTGGATTCCTGTATCCTACTCTGCAGCTGGTCTAAATTATTAAGCAGTCGAGCTGACAGTGAAGATACACTGTTTTCCTCTGTTCCCGCTGTACCTGTGCTCTGTGAGTGCATGGTCAGCAGCAGGAGTTGGACTTCTCCTCTACCTCCGGGGAAAAAAAAAAAAGGAAAGTAAAAGAGGGAAGAGAGCTAGGAAGGTAAGAGGGGGTGGAGGGAGACAAAGAACAAAAAAGTTAAGGGGAAAAAAAATAAAAGGACAAGGAAAAAAAAGAAAAAAAGGGAAGAGAGAAGAAAAGGAAAAGAAAAGAAAAGGGAAAAAAAAGAAAGGAAAAAAGAAAAGAGAAGAAAAGAGAAGAAAAAGAGAAGAAAAAGAGAAGAAAAGAAAAGCGAAGAAAAGAATTAGAAGAAAAGCAAAGAAAAGCAAAGCAAAGAAAAGAAAAGCAAAGAAAAGCAAAGAAAAGAAAAGAAAAAAGAGAAATAAAGGCAGAAAAATGAAATGAAAAAGAAGGAAGAAAGGAAGGAAGACGAAAGAGAAAGTAATGCACGTTTGCAACAAATCTTTTATAAATGTGCTTTTGGAAGGAGAATTTCTCCATCTGAAATGTTTCTGGAAGAACAGATTTGGTTTGGGTTTTTCCTGCCTTTTCCTCATTACTGTTGTTCAGATGCAAGTTTGTGATTGTTTCAGCAATGCAGCACTTTAGTAGCTTTTGCTACATGATAGACTGTAAAAAGAAACAGGATTGAGGACACAAACAGGTTTCAGTACTCGCAACTTTAGTAGATCCATGTTGTTCAGTATTAAATGGCAAATCCTAAATAGCTGTGTGTTCTGCAACCATTGTTCAGCATTCCCTTTGTGGATCTAAAAGTTTGACAGAAAAGCAGCTGAATGCGGTACCAGGAAGGAGGAGAGATTTTGTGGAAGACCCAAATTGAAATCATTGGAAATTCTTTAATATTTCATGGACGCCTGCAAAATATGATGCCAGTTTATTCAGGGATTTGAAAGCAGCTGCAGAGTAAAAGTGTCTAATGAAAATGAAATAAATTTCCTGTGAATGGAATAAATTTTGATTGTGTGTCTGAGTGCAGTAATTATACATGTCACGCAGTAATTAGGCAGTCACAATGTGGCCACGGTGTCTTTCTTTGTCTGCAGATGGTCTGGGAGAACGGCTGTGTCGTTATTGTCATGCTGACACCCCTCGCGGAAAACGGAGTCAAACAGTGCTACCACTACTGGCCAGACGAAGGGTCAAACCTCTACCACATCTACGAGGTACCTACAGAAAATATCTGGTTGTAAACGTGACAGTAAGTGCACGGGTTGATTTCATATTGGGCAAAACGGTATTTACGCCGATCTTACCTGGAGGTCAAGCTGAGGGCTCTTAAATACACTTGGTGTGCCTTTGAGTCATTTTAGATTTGCAAACAATTTGAGCGCAGTTTTAACAGCAAGGTAGTTTCCCCTGAATAAAATCTAGTAAATAGTGAGCCAAGTATTACAATGAAAACAGGACAACAATTTTGTTTTCCAAATGGTTTTGCAAGTGGTTGAAATGTGAAACCGTGTATTTATATTTTATAGAAAATAGTATTTTTAGAACTAGTGGATTTTGCCTTAGGAAAGCCGTATGTATATCTTTGCAGAAAAGCCTCTATATAGCTTTAGTAATTAGTGCTATCTATTTTTACCGCTTGCCTCAGTCACAACAACAAATACATGTTTTTATTTTCTGCATTACATTTCTAGCCCAAAATATATCACTAGTTTTTTTGCAATGTAACATTGACAATGGCTATCAGATTTTTCCAGTTGTCCAGCTGAGCAGAGGAAGAAAATAATACCACAATGACAAAGACAAAAAACGGGAAAATGTGAAGAAATACTGTTATTTAAACAAAAAGTGAACAAACTCATTTTCTAAACGATTAACTCTGCAAATAAGCTCCATTTTTAATGCTTATTTTTCTTCATAGCAGAAGAATCAGACATTTCACTTCTCATGTGAATTCAACTCAAATTTTTAAGACCATTGTGGGCATTTCTGAATAGAAAACGACTAGCAGTCTAACATTTTTTTCAGGCAGTGTCTTTTGTATTCACATAATGATATAAAGTTTCAATTTAGTGATTTTTCCTTTTTCATTAAAACTATCCAGATTTTTTTATTGTTTTCATTAAATAGCAGTGACAGCTAACCCCTTCCTGACAACTACACTGATTGCTAAATTAAAAAAAGTATTTTCCCAGCCCTGACCAATTTGATAATAAATATAAAAGTGTTATGCAATTCCTTCATCCCAGATATCTTACACTTGTGCTCCTGAAGATGTGGCTTGCAACCAAAATTGCTGATCTCCGTGTGTTCCTTCCTGTGGGGCGTAGGTAAACCTTGTCTCTGAGCACATCTGGTGCGAGGATTTCCTCGTGAGGAGCTTCTACCTGAAGAACCTGCAGACGAACGAGACCCGCACAGTGACACAGTTCCACTTCCTCAGCTGGAACGATCAGAGGGTTCCTGCTTCCACAAGATCGCTTCTGGATTTCCGCAGGTAAAGCACAAAGTATGACAGTTCATTTAAGACAATACAGACCTGAGGAAATAAACTAGTCCTTTTAATTGTCCTTTAAATATTTCTGGTTTGAAAGGGGTTCCTCAGCCTGTGAGGCCACAATGCTAAACTAACACAAAAATCTGCAGTAGGTTGATTTTTAGTGTTGTCTCACACGTAGATGTTGCTTGGTTTTAAGACATACTCATTTCCCATTTAGAGATTGATACCTTTTCTCTCTTTGTACAGCTCTTCAGTGCTTCTATATTTCTTTGTTTTGCAAGTATTTATCCATTCTGCAACTTCCAGGCTTTCTGTGTGGCTCCCCTATGATCCTTATTGCAGGAATCTCACAAATAAATTATGTAGTGTGAGCACGCTTGGAAAAAAAAATCACAATGGAGTCATATGGCAATAACTGCATTCCCATGGGAGTGTTTGTTCGTAAGGATCAAACAGTAGGACTCTAGACTTTCTTTGGCTGCAGGAAGATGGAAATTTGAGAAAGCAGATGCAAATGTTGACAAAGCATACCCTCTGAAATTTTAAAGAAAGTCAGTGTGGCTTTAAAATACAAATATACAGAGGCAAAACCTGTGAAAGTCCTTGCTTCTTTCTCTAATGTTTGCTGTGTCTATCTAAATTTTAATTTGAAAATTAAAGCCATGCATGATAAATACTGGAGCAAAATAATCTTCATTTGATTGCAAACCGTGCCCAGTGCATCGTGTGTAGGTGTTAGCATGTATCAGCTAATCCACAGCGATGTGCTTATGACTAATGAAAAGAATCTCCGGGAGGTTTGGAGAGTTGGTTCTCAATCCACACGTGGCCTGCGGAATCGCGTGTTTTCCTCTCTGAACTACAATATTACCTACAACTCCCCAAAGTGATTATAAGGGGCTCAGTGCTCAAAAGGTCCGAACTTGTTTCTTTCAATAAGTGCTGAGAGCTCTGACTAATGCCAGTGGAGTTACGCATCTGCACCTGAGGAGAGAAGCTGGCTTATATCCAACGGGAGCTGGTTGCACAGTTGTCTGTTGGCAAAATTTTACCCTTAAAAATAAATGCCACCCTTCATGCTTCAGTATTCTTGTACGTATTGCAAAGGTTTTCAAAGCAGAGAGTCATCTCACATGGTGCAGATCAAGTAACAGAGTACAGCTGTACCGAGTCACTAGGAGCTATGGCTGAGTAAGAATATAAGGATGTGCTATGGAGTCACAACGCAAAAGCAATAGTGGAGGAAGGAAACATGGCCATAGGCTGGAGTTGAAATTGTAATTGAATTTTTAAAGTTTTCTTCTTCAGGTTCAGACTTTAATGGGATTTTTCTAGGTTGATTTCCCTTTGCTTGTGGTACCGTGGAAGTTGCCTGTAGTGAATTTCTGTAGTGAAAATTCTGAATTGGTTCCATTGAGCCATGCAAGGCTGCAGCACAGAGCCAACACAGAGTCTGATTTTGCTCTTTTTGAAGTTAGTAGGAAACCTGCTAGCAATTCTAATTAGACTATAAATGAGCCTGTAGAGCCAGGATATCTGAAGTTGGGAGCACCTCAACTCTGACTTACTTCAGTAAGAATTGGGGTCCCTGTGTGAATGGCAGGATTAGGTCTATAGTAAGTCACAGTTCACATGGTCAAGAAAGCACTGCTCAGAGTGACATTGTGTAAAGGTTAAATAGCCATGTTGAAGAACTGTTGTGGAATACTTTGAAAAAGAAAAGTTATAACTAGATGAGAAAAGTAGTGGACCTGCCATTCTTTGTATTTAAAGCTGGTGTGGGAATGAACCTGTTAAGATTTAATTGAATTCTGAGTGTTAATTTCACATGTATTCACAGTCCAGTGTAGGGTACTGTAATCACTTGCTATGTGCAGATTTTGTACAATGAACTCATAATACTGAATGCATAGTAAAATTCTGCCTGAAAAGGAATTTTGGCATGCACAATAGCTGGTCTGTGAATCTCAGTTTTCTTGGTCATCTGATGTTGCTGGTTTTTTAACGACAAAAAAAACTAATGCACCATTACTGAAATAATGTATTTGGAATTCATTTATACAATACATGTTTTGCACCTGAAGCTTCCTGTTTTAAAGTACAAACTCCGCTGGATTATGACAGCTGAGTCATAAAGCCCTCAAAATAAACATCTGACAGCGCTACCGTACTCGTAGTAGGGTAGTGCTAGGAAGGGGCTGCTCTCATTCCTTTTAATCTATCTATGTTTTTATGTGCATTCAGTGTGTTTGTATATATATATGGATATGTGTGTATATTTATATATTCACATACATATATGAAATTAAGCATATACATAACCAACCCGCTATTTTTTATAATTCATCACCAAGAAAAATTGGATTCCCAAAATTACCTTGCCCAGAGTCTGTGGAAATATGGACCTTAAAATTTTTATTGAAGTAAATTTTGCAAGTCTCTTTGAAAACTGAAAGCTTACATTTCTCTTACTATGTATCAGACAGTGTTCTAGATGATTTTACATTTAGCAGATACATTAAACCTTGTGGAATAATCTGTCATACTTTCATAATGTAGGTATAAATTGCCAAAAAGAGATTATTCTATGTATTTTAAAAATCTGTGCAAAAGACAGTCCCTGAGAGGTGAGGCTACTACAGAAACCACTGGTCAGTTTTAAATGCTTCTGGAGTCCTAATTTCATTTTGAACAATAGACCAATCATTATTGCTCTGGACTAGCTTGTTAGTCATGCACTGATATGTGTAATTAAATATTTCTTGAGCCCAGAGGGAGCACATTTACACTTTAAAGAGGGACTGCTAAGCTAAAAGATAATTAGCATCACATGTGAGGGCTTTGCTTAAAATATATATCTATTATGCTATCACTTCTCGCTGTGTGCAATGGCATTTACTAACACTGCTCACTTTAAAAATGGACAAATTCTTATTTTGCCAGCTAATTAGCGGTTGCCAGTGTCATTTTTGTGATGTTGCAGCTAGTAATATGAGCCCAGTTGCATAGTCACAAAAGTGATCATTGGAAACTGTGACTCTGCTGCAGGGACAATGTGGGAAACCCCTTTTCTGAGCCTCTAACGACCTCTGACCTTTGCTTGCTGATGGTTTGCATGATGATTTCTTTTTCACTCAATGAGCCAAGGGTTGGTTTGTATTACTAATCATTCTTTCTAAGTTAATTCTTCCTGTATATGTATATATATATATATGAAATATATATTTTCTTCAACATTCAAGAACTTTGCTTACTGATGAATTTTCAGCTCACTCTCATTAGCCAGAACTAAGAATGAAAAGAGATGTTGCTGCACTTCTAAATATTTTCATAAACTATATATAAAGCTACGAACCAGCTGGATTGAAACCCTTTGTTTTAATGTGTTTTCTGAAATGTGTGATAATGAAGATCTTTGAAACGCCTTCAATAAAACTGACAAACATAAGGTGTCTTTCCCTAAAATGTGTTTCTGGCTGTCTGATTTACTGGGAGGTCTGATTTACTGGGAGGTTGAGATCAAATTTGCCATTGAAATTGTATTAGGACTTCAGTAAATGGCTAGTCACAACATGCAAATATCATATTTGTGGTGCCATACAAGGAACAAAGGAACCACACAAGCAGAAAAAGAAATGGTAAATACTCCTCTGTAGTTATTAGCTTGTATTTAATACTTTAAATGCAGAAATTACTCTTTACTAATGCACATGATGGGAGGAGGGGGGAGGATGACCAGCTGGCTGACTGTATCAGATGTTGTGATGTTGTTACAGACATTTCAAATATAATCTACTGTACAGTGCAAAAAATAAATACCAAACTTCATATTATATCAAAGGAGTTGATCCTCAGATATGTCCACCAATAGTTGAATGATTCATTTATGTGAAAACTCTGCTGCAGCTGAAGTGACTGAAGTTTTGCTTGGTAGTGCCACACGTATATGCATTTATGGACATATAAACGGTCCATTTAACTTCTAAGGTCAAGTGTTTCTCAGTGACTCACTTACTTCATAGAATGTTGTTCTACTGCATTAATTACTTACATCCAGGGAATATAAATAGAGGTAGAACATCTCTGCAAGTATGATTTACATCAGTAAGCAAAAGAGTAAGAATTATGAAAAATTCCTGAATTCTTATGTTTAAAGGGAATCATTACAGGAACTTAATATTGTTATCAGGTTTGGTTAGAATCTTAAATAATAAAAAGCAGAATGTGAAAACACAGTTTAATGGGACATCACCAACATCTCCGTAGCCTGTTTGGGTTGATTTCCAGGTATCCCGTCTCCCTGTCAGATTTAGAAGTTTAGGCATCTTCAGGCTATACTGTAAGCAGTGTTTAAAGATACATGCATGTTTTCACAGCACAGATGTTAGTGCATAGATGAGCAGCCAAGAGCTAAATGATTCAGTAGGCTAGTTATGCTTTAAAATTCATAATAACATCGTACCACAGTTGCCAAATTCCAGCAGCTCACTTCGGTTTAGCAGTCTGGATCCCATGTAACACTTGTGCTGAGGTGGGGACTATTAGAGTGTCTGGGCACCCCTTAGCAGCTGCCCTGTGAGATGGTTTTATAGAAGACCTTCTAGCCCCAGTAAACTCAAACATCTCATCAAGGAAATTGAACAAAAGTTTTGATTTCTTCAAGCAACGCTTTCCCATTTTAGTCTTTATCCAGCTTGCCTTGTTAGCATATGTGTGCATATTTTATGGAGTTTTTTGGGCCTGTAACACACTTGACATGCAAAATATATCGTAGAGCAGAAGAGAGGGTTTGGGATTTTTTTTTTTTTTTGTAAGGCAATTTAAATAGATTTAAGCCAATTTTGTGGGCTCTATTCTTAGACTGAGTATCTTGGTTTGCTTCAGTCGTTGAGTTTACATATCAGCAGACCTGATCTATAGCTGTACTTTTATTGATTGCCTTCACATGTATTCTGTTGCCACTGAGAATGTTTAACCAGGAATCTGGAGAAGACAATAAATGTAATATGTGTAAATATTAAATACCTAAGACTTCTGCACTAGAACTAAAGCAGTAAAACTTACTGATGGTTTTAATTATTTTTACTACAATAGATTACATTTTAGAATTTTTTGAGAAGCTTTTCAGGAGATTTGGTATTTGCCTTTCTGGAGAGAACTGGTTTTACAACTCAGCACACATTGTACAAAGTATACTGGAATAGATATTTTTTATTTTTTATTCAGTTTGATGCCCTTCAGTATTTCTTTGAGCAAGCTCATGAACTCAAAGTTAGCTTTGAGATTAAAGTATCTCATGATAATCTTAGGTTTGGAGCTAAGACATGAGACATTTGAGAAAAGAGATCATTTATTTTGCCTAGCCAACAGCAATAATGGGATGTTTTCTGAGATTTCTACAGCAGCGAAGCAGAAGCAAACTTTAAACAAGATTATGTATGTAACAACTGCTTGTTGTATTAGGGAATTATCAACCTGACTGTTTCTTTAAAGACTGCAGTATTTGCTTTTTCTTATTGCTTATTTTTGACAGTTGGCTAAAGAAACAGTATCTAATGTGCTTAATTACTTTTTTGTGTCTGTTTTATTTCAGAAAAGTAAACAAGTGCTACAGGGGTCGCTCTTGTCCAGTAGTTGTTCATTGCAGGCAAGTACCATTTCTAAAATAGCTTTAGAGAGATTTGTATGTGTAAGACTTTAATATAGATATAAACAATATGGGCAAATTAAAACTTTAGATGAATCACTAAACAGATAGTGAGGTAAGTTGAAGGTATTTAATATAACTGTTTCTTGATGCTAATTAGTACTTAGGATCTGTATTCATAATAAAATTATCCTTTCCTATGATTTGATAGATGTTGTTTCATAACGTAACAATGTATGGCCACCCTTTCCAATATAGGTAGCACTTCAATTTCATAAATCTCCCTGAAAATGATAGTGGTTCCTTGCATTACCTCCCCATTTAGTCTTCTGTATTTTATTAACACTCAGTTATGTTTTATTTCTTTTTTGCTTGCTTTTAGTGATCATGATAAGAAGAGGGCAATGCCAGGGAGTGGAAACCTACCCAGAGATTGAGTAATCTGTTAAACAGATTATCTTTAGGCCCAACAGTCTAATAGATGCACACAAAAGCTATTGGGCAGGTCAACGGAAAACTGTACCGTAATAATGTTTGGTTTTGCCATTGGAGGTTCTGTGTCATAAGGAGAATGATGCACTTTTTTATGGAGGATATTCTTGTAGATAGGAAAGATAGAAAACCAACCCTGCTAAGAAGCAGGTTGTTTGACATGTGGCACTCCACTTAGGGTGGGCGTGAGGAGGGAGGGGACGTGTTTCTCACCTTCCACTGGATACAAGGAGGCCTCTCCAAAGGTGAACTCTGGAGCAGGCTTGTTTGCATTGGCTTTGAGAAGCCTGAGAAAAGAAACATTTGATGCAGAATGAAGAGCCTTCAAGTTTCTTGCTTTTTCCTTACTGTGGTGGAGGGAAATGTCTACCATCCGCTCAGTAGTTTTTTATTTTATTGGGCCTGATTGCTGCCTTGTCTCTTGTTCAGCCTAACTAATAAGATTGTGTCTTTGTTCCCTTCCTACACATAGAAAGAAAAGAATTATTACCATTACCTCCTTTTCTTTAAGCAGTGATCTAGTCACTGAAAGAAAAAAAAAACTCTTGTCTGCAGAGACTTACAAAAATTAAGTTTCATAGCCTTGCCTGTAAACAGAATGTAATAACGTGCTTCACGCTGTTCTATTATTTTTTTCTTTCATTAATTCTTGTACACAAATTGAGCTATCAATAAAAATAATGGCTTACTTAATAAAACTACATACCAGTCTAATTGGTCACACATGCACCTTTGTAAAAATTTTGGGGAGGGAAAGAAAAAAAGCTTTTACTTAAAATCTTAATTATGTTTGCTAACAGCAGCTCTAAAAGAGCATCAGGCTGGCAATTACACGTTGCTCTCCGAAAGGGACACAAGCTGCATTCAGATTAGGGAGCTTCCCCCGCTCAAGGCTTGATCTCACATCTCTAAGGAAGAGCTGATGTTACACAAAAGTTAGAGCTCTTTCTCAAGAATGACATGATAATATTTTTTTCTGGTTGTTGCAACTAAGGAAAAATTAAAGGCAACAGTAAAAAGAGAAAAACAAATCACTTGTGAGGTATAGTGAGGAAAGATTGCAGGCCCTCAGTAATCCAATATTTTGGTTCTCAGACAGGTCTCTATGCATTCCCTCTGACCACCCTGTTTAAATGCAATCTGCAACCGTTCGGGATTGTTCTGGATAATGTTCTGGTCTAGCTTATTCTGTGGTTCCTAACCTCATATACAAGTGACTATAAGCTCATTTTATATTCACTTTTTGAATAGAAATGGTATCCTGGTTTAGAGTTACTGACTTTTCCAGTTTTTTTATAGGGCTTTTATTGCAGAAACACGACTTGGCTTAAAAAATCAAAACAAAGCTCTGTTATCCGTGCAGGTTAATGGTTAATTTTCCATTAACAGCTTGTACTAATTCAGTGCAAGCTTCCTCTCCTCTCTCAGTACCCTATTTTAGCCCCTCATTCTGTCCTCTTCCCCCTGCATGTAACAGTATAACATTGAGGGCAGGTACCTTCATGTTGAGTGTAGATGCACATTGATAGGCTTTATTTTTTCTTTCTCCCTTTCTGTTGGCAGTGATGGTGCAGGAAGAAGTGGAACCTACATTCTAATTGACATGGTTCTCAATAAAATGGCCAAAGGTGAGAATGGAAAGGCTTGTTACTTCCTCGGTACTGAAATATGTGCTTCTGTTGCCATGACAACGCGGGGAGCAATATTCACAGAAAATCTGAGAATAAATTAGAGGCAAATTGTACTCTTTCCTGAAGGTTCTTAAGTTTTACTTTCATAGCCATTTCAAACAACAAACCTGAACACAAATGCTTTGTGAACGAGCAGGTGGGTTTTGTGCTGTTGAGAAGTATTTGAATTTTTAACTTTGTCATTTAAAATAGCTGTTACAGTTTTTAGAAGAAGATATCATGGAGCTGTACAATCCTTATTTAGTGGTTACATGACTTACCTCCTTGGTCACTTCATGACTGTGCCCAGTCCCCTGTCCCCTACCCAGCCACAATGGTCAAATGTGATTACTTTTCTTTTTGTAGCTCCCCATTGCCACCGAGGCACCTGGAAGAGCTGGTACCAGGGAGGGCCCCATGTGCTGCACAAATTTGTCTCTTAGGAGGAAAAAGATTGTAGTGAAAGGACAGAGGACTGAAAATAAATCTGCTAATGCTCTGTTCCCAGCTCTGCCACTGTCTGTTCAATATTGAAAAATTTATTTAACTGTTCTGTTCCTTGGTTTCCTTATCTCTGAGATGAAATTTTATGAAATGGGAAATCATCTGTCAACATAAATATATACTATTGTTTGTTTAAAATGAAGTCTATAGATTCTCTAGAGATTGGAACTGTTCCTTTACTTTTTGTTGATCAGTAAATGGTTCATGGTGAGAAGCACTTGAGACACCCTGAAATACTCTTTGTATGTTAGAACAAAAGTGAATTTTTAACACTGATACTGTCTTCAAAAGGAAGGAGGGTAGTAGGCATGTAAACCTGACTGTTTGTTAAAAAGACGGAATAGTCAACTTTATTTATATATTATACCCTACCCTGTGCCTTTGGCCATGTTTGTATCACAGTTTCATAGAACTGCATTTTAAGAGGAAAAGAAATCTTGTGAGGGTGAGAATAAACAAAAAAAAAAGTGATTTGCTTTTCTTAAGCTGAGTACTTAAGCTACCTTGATCTGGCATTACACACATATGTGCTATTAAAGAAAAATTATTAATTGTAAAAACATATATTAATTTATGTAGAGAAACTATATTTAGTTCTTTGAACTTTGAACTTCTTTAATCATTTTACAGTTGTTGTTTAAAATCTTCTAACAGAGACATACTTTTGTACCTAGTGTAAAAATATACACCATGCTTTGCAGTTATCTATTGCATCCTGCGTATCCAAATCCTGTAGGACGTAGTGGCGTCCTGTCCTTTTAGAAAGAAAAGTTTAGCATTTTTTCCTCTCTTTATTCTGACTGTTAACATGTCTTGTCAAACATGGACTTAATTTTCTGCCCACAAGCATCCTGTGGAACTTGCTACTGAAGTTAAAAGAAGTTGTGTGTTTGCCTTCTCCTTAGCACTGTACTGAAAATAATTTTTTCAGTGGGATGGGATTAGCTTTTCATACTCATTGGAAAATAGGTTTTCACTCTGAAAGAATATGGAGATATTTCCAATGCTTGTTACATTCCACATGACAACCTAGTCTTTAAAAATAGAAGAAATGGTACGTTATAAAATTAATGTAGACCTTTTATTTGTTCAGCTCATTTCAGCCATCAGCAACGAGAAGCCGCAATGAAAACTAGATTTAAAGTATATGCAATTTACTCGCATAAAGAAGTAAATGAGAAGTATTTTCTTGCTTGGGGCTTTCAGCCACTTAAGGGAGGGTTGACTTTGTTGTAAAAGCACTGAAGAATGCCATTTATTGACTCCATTGTACCATGTAATGTCAAATTCCATTTTAAGTGTGGGCTTAGTGCTTCACAATGCCAGACAAGTCATGTGAAACTGGCCAGAGAAAGGCGTCACAGAGCTTTTTGGAGATCGGTCACCCCCATTTTGTTCTTGACCTGCTCCCCTCTGCCCATGGGGGTGTGCGATGCAAAATCCCCTGACCTGGTGCTTTGGCTGGGGTTTAAATGAAAGATCAAAGGGCAGAGCAGGCATCTCAGCCCTGCTGAGGTGGGCCTTTCCCAGGCTGTCACACTGTGCGGCCGCCAAAGGTTTTGTTCGGGCGGGAACCGAGGCCCAGCCTGTGCGGCCGGGGCCCTCTTTGTCTGGCCTGAGAAGCTGGAGGCCCAGGTTGAGGATCCAATGTTCATCAAATGATCAAAGGCCTGAAGCCCTGGACATGAAATCTTTCTTTCCATTTCCTTTTCTTAGAGAATGAATTGCACGAGTGGCAAAGAATGCCCTTTCCAAAGCTTTTATGTGGAGTGCGAGGGCTAACTTCAGAGTCCTTCAGCGCTAAACATAAAAATGTAAGTGCACTTTCAATCTGGGCCCAGCTGCAAGGCCAGCATCTAGTAACATTTCTTTCAAAAAGGCTTTTAAGGATTAAGGCCTTCAGTCTTTCAAAAAAAAAAACCAAAAAAAAAACCCCGGACTTTTAAGAATAAACTTAGAATAATTTGAGTTTCTTGTTCCACTGCCTGGTTTATTAGAAAGTAGACAATAATGCATTTTTAAATCAAAGTAAATAGAGAAGTACTTAGTTTCGGCAGTGGGAAAGTAGAAAGCAATCAATAAATGCCTTGGCTCTTTAGTGGGCTTTTTAATAGGGTAAGTTGAGAAAAGGAGCTCCTTTTTCATGTAATTATTTACTTCCCTGTGTTCTCTTAGACAGTTAACTGTAAATGCCTTTGTCATTTACAATTTCTTCTCCTACTGCTCATTGAATTAGTGCTAATACTTAGTCTATTAAACACATTGTAAATTCATATCTTCCACTGTCTTGCCTGTTGCTGTCCCTCATATTATTTTAGATGCTGAAAACCACCAGTAAGGGACCTGTTCCTAAAGCAGAGGAAAAGAGAAAAAGTTGGGGAGGATTTTCTGCTTGACACTCACCATGTCAGACTGACTGCCCCAAACAATACAAGAAGGCAGGAGTAAATTTTTTTTTAAAAGGCAAAGCACCTATGTTATTGCACTTGTAGAATGGTAGAAGTGCCCCCTATCGAGGGTAGAAGTGCCCCCTTGGTGTACCTGGAGGGGGGATGCTGAGCTGGCAGGAGGGCACGCAAGAGCTCGCATGGAGCTTGCAAGAGCCCTCCCTCGCTCAGCAAACGCCTTCCTGGCCCCCAGAGGCCTTGAGAGCCATGCAGCGCTGGCCTGCGGGACTCCCTCCGGCTCCGCACAGCGTCAGGAAGGATTTCCTCTTGGCTTGGGTTTTTAATGAATTTCACTGTCCTCTGTGCAGTAAATGTAATGACTGCATCTGTGCATTCACTCCGAACAGCCACGTGAAATAATCTTATTAGATACTGGAACAGTCAGAGAACAACAGTGTCTATTCAGTGCTGTCATTCCTGTGTGGTGTCAGCAGAAAGTTTTACATGCAAGTGTATCCTTTTGTTCAGTTGTTCCAGTAACTTAGCGCTGCTATTTATTGTGTAGTTTATTGCTATAATTATTTTTCTTGCTAGATTCATATGCAGAGCAGTTACAAGACCTTGATCCTATACCCCATCACAGTAGTAACAAAAATGAAAGTGTCGAATCTAGCCTTACAGTAACACATTAAAATGCTACTTAACTTGATTTAACTATGATAACTATTTAACTATTGTGCTATTTTTACATGGACATTGCAGTTTTAAGACAGTTACCAAATCACACCTCATTTCCCTGACTGAAAGCTTAGGACAAGCTTTAGTGAGGGAGAAGTTGAAAAGTGATTTATTTCAACTCCATGTGCGCTTGCATGATTTAAATAAATACAAAAAATGATAATGGACTGGTTTTGTAGATAACAATGCTTGCTCGATTTTTGACAGAAACTGTTTTTCTGAGGCTGATTTCTGCTGAGAATTCAATGTTCTTGATGCATTTACAAGTTTTATCCTTTGTTACTAGGGACGATAAACTGATTTAGATTAGTCTACTTGATATCCTTTCTCACCCAAACTCACAGTAACCGAGCTGATCAGCTTTTATTCTTTTTATATGATCTAGAGAAAAGTTGAGAATTTTCTCATTTCTTGTCTTTCCTGCAGGCTTATTGTAGTGACTAAAAGTTTGATATATTGCAGGACATTTTTATTGAGTGTTTCTGGCATGAAAAAGAAAAAAAAAAGAGATTATGAGTCTTCCCAGTTTCATTTTTCTGAACTGAGAGGCTTGGGTAGTGTAGATAATAGTTTGATTTTTAGATATTAATCCAGCCAGCAGCTGCTTGGGGTTTGCTGACCATCCATTTTCTTGTGTTTGAACTGGCCGGAATGAGATGAGTCAAAGGGAAGGCGAATATGAATTTTAAAATACTTTTAAAGTATTGATTTCTGAATTCTAAAACCCAGCAAAAAGATTTGATTTAGCAAAGCCGAACCAATGGTTTATTCTCTCACATTCAAAAGCTTGGATTATAATTGATGAGCACACTCGCTTTGGCCTGGGCTGGCTGCGGAGGTTATCTCCCCAAGTCCTTTCCTTGGCCCCGCTACCCTATTGTCTGAGGGTCTTGTGAGTCAGCTCCTGAGCAGATGCAGTTTATACCGTGACATTTTAAGGCAAAACAAAAGATTCCTTAATTCGCCTTCTGACTCATCGTGATCAAATGATTTTGGCTAATCTGAACCCTTGCTGAGATTTTCCTTATCTGCTGTGTGGATTTAACAATCATAATTAAGTTGTGGGGCTAGCTCCTCTCTGAAAGGATTTTCTGAAAGAAAATACTTGCCCATATTCGTGTTAAAATTGATTCAATCTGCGTATTTTTGAGTCCTTATGCAAAGTCTGAGAAAATACTATTGTTTGGTTGTGCTGATACAAATCTAGAGCAGACTACTTCTGACATGCTCTTGGTGAACAAGGGGGTATTTCTTCAGCCCAGGATCCAGCTTCTCCCATGTAAATAAAACTTCACATACTATGTGTCATACAGTGGTTGAGAGAATATATAGTATAAAAGAGAATATATAGTGTAAAAGAGATACTACTTTTTTTTTTTTAAGTGGTATTTAATGGTAAGAGGGCAAGAAGTGAGATTAGATATAGATGGTATTCTGGAGAAAAAATTATGGCAGAAAAATTTAGGACTTAAAAATGTAACTGTTTTCAGGTTCTAAGTCTGAATCAATCGCATTGCTGGTCTTTGAGATTTGTGTGAGATAGGTTATTATCTCTAGCAAAAGGAAAAAAAATGCAGACCAGTAAAGCCAAAAAATTAGGTTTTGCTTTGTACACTATTGCACAATCCACAAGGCTGCCTCGGTTCTCAGCAGCAATAGTGCTAACTGTGTAAATCTGAAATGTTGCTATTTCAGTCTCTGAAGGAAGCTCTTAATGTCCATGTAAACATCATATGTTATAAGGCTGATTTTTTCAAATGAACTGCATTTATGTATTCTAACTTTTATGCAATGAGTTGCCCTGGAAACACAATTAGGCAAATAGTGCTCATTCTTGCAGCCTTTCCCAGCAGATAATTAATCACAATGAGAGCTGGGCCCCCAGCTACACGCAAAAGTGTACAGGGAATGTATAGGACAGTTTTTTATGGTCCGGCCTGTGATGCTCAGGGAACTCTTGCTCTTTAAAACAAGCTGTTTAAAACAATCACATTTTGACGCATACAACTGTAAAGCTTTTGACACGTTATTGGCACTATAGAGTCAGTGATTAATAGTTCATAAAATGGAGATAAAAAAGTAGCATGTTCTACAAGCTTCTGTTGTGAAATGAAGTAGTGACCACGGGGAAGGTGTTGTTGGCTGATGTTTCCTAGTGTATGTCATACGGCCTGCATTTTTAGATGGTTTCCTTCATGGCATACAGAGATACCAAACAAAAAGCAAACACATTATTTATGTATTTTCTTTGGCTCTTTGGTTTTTTCTATAGTTTAGTGGTCAGGGATTACTCTAAAAAAGCCATATTTCTTGAGTTATTTGCTGTTCTAGAGATTTTATTGGAAAAAAAATATGGGACTAGGAAAGTGTGATGGAAAGCAATCCTAATTATTCAGGGTTTGGGGCAAATGCATTGGGAAGAAAAACTGATCAGACATGGACTGTTCCTTGGGAAAGGGAGCATGAAGGGGGGTCCCCATAGAGCGTTAGAAGACCCTGAAAGGAATGTATTGATGTCTGTAAGCAGCTTGAAATAATGACTAATTTGAAAACAAGAGGTCATTGACTGAAACTAAGGAGGAGACAAGCAGATAAGGAATTTAGGATGCATTTTTTCACACAATGGGTAGGTGAGAATATGCAAAAGTGGAAAAGCTGGTCATAGAAGTACTGTGCTGTCGCTTTGAGAAGCAGCTGGGCAAATGTTTGGAAAACAGAGTGAAGAACTACCCTTTTTGTAGCCGATCTCATGCAGCAGTCCACAGAAGGACTTGAAGAGAAGTGTTTAATTGACCAGATGGTAGGTAGTCTTCTGGCTGTAAAGGGTACAATGTATGTTACCGAACTAAAGGGTAATTATTCCGCAACTTCTATGGCTGGACCAGCCTAGTCACTTTTAAGGATAAACTTCATTAAAGAATTAATCCATAATAGCTGCATCTTTTATTCACGTCACTCCATGTACTGTGAAAGCGTTGCCACCTACGTGGAACATAAAATGAAAGTAACGTAAAATGTAGTTCTTACAATTTAATAGATTCATGTGGATGAGCTATTTCTGTGTCCCCTGAAAAGAAAATTCACACTTTCCAAAGGGGACTCCAGGATTTTTTAGAGTGAACTGAGGTGCATTTAAGAAATGTCATTTTTGCAATCAACATCTTAACTTTGTTCATGTTTGATTCAGCATGTGGAAGTGAACTGCCTGTCAGGTAATTTCACTGGCAATTTCTGAAGAGGTACTAAAAGGAGCAAATTGTGTGGAACTCTATGGGAGCTGATACTGGGGAACACCTATAAGTAGGCAAATTCTTGCTGTCATTATCCTTTGTATGCATGTGTGTGTGCATGTGTAAGTTAAATTTAGATGTGTGTGCTGGTGTTTTCTAGAGTGACCATAGATGATTATGGGCTATGTTACCCCATATGGAGTACAACTCATTAACTTCTATTTCTTGCATGTAGTAATTTAGGCATGTTCATTTTATTTTTAATTTCTGAGTAGGCTGGAGGAAATCTAGATGTAAAAGAGAAACAATTCCTTTATGGTATAGAATGTGATGTGACATATTCTCATGCACAGTGGAAGTGCGAAAGGATTTGGCCTCAAATTAGCATCCATTTGCATTCAGTTACAGGGAGTGGTTTCTGCATGTTTTTTCTGCATTAACAAAGGATATTAGCTTAAAAACCGACATGTCAGTACTGGATTTCTATCCCTGCAAGACTGCTAAAATCAGTGTAAGCTTAGAAGCATTATTTTCCTGTAGCAGTTTTTAAAATATTAGGCTGTTCCTACGATTTCCATCTTCTGTATCACCTTCCTTGGGATTCTGTACTGACAAAGCCATATCATTTACATTTCTACATTTATATCATGCAGTTTTCAAGTATTAATATAAAATGTGTAAACAATAACACATTACGTACTGTATACTCTATGTGACTGCCACAATAATTTTCATTACTTCACTTTTATTACTTTAAGTACTCCCTTCTCTATTTATATGCTTGCTTTGTACATTTGGGGTTTTTTTATTGTGATTTTTTTGGTTGTTTTGTTTTTTTTTTTTTAATAAATTTAGCAAAATTTTAATTCAGGTCATTTTTAGGTGTATAGAAGCACTTAATATTTTGTGTGACATTACAGACAGTTCACAGATTCAGGTTGGGTCCACCCCTAACTACATGCATGCATGTGCACAGATTTTGTTCATCTCAGAGAGAAAACAAAAACTTTTAATGAAAATGCTAGCCTGAATAGATTTCTCTTTTTTGTTATCTTTAAAAGTGTGTTCCTCAGTAGGTTTTTGCTGATGCTTTTCTCTTTCCACAAAAAGTATCAAATAATCCTCCGGGCCAATAGCAGAACTCCAGCAGCTACAGCAGCAGACATCTAGATAACTACAAATGAAAATTGCTTTTATTTTTGTAGTTTCTAGCTTTTGTTCAGCTCTTTTCTAACACTAATATTTACAAGTGTTTTTATTTAATGGGCACTCAGACAATGCAAGTTGGAGCAAGAAAGTACTCTTGTGTCTTTGCAACAGAGCACTGTACAACCAGCAGTTACTCTTACAATGCCTTTTTCACTTCCACAGCCTTCCCTCCACGCTACTGCATCTGATTTATTTTTTCATTGCGGTTCCATGTTGCTTTTCTTTTGCCGTTTCCATCAAGATTGCCAAACTTAGGAAGGAAGGAAGAGGGGAAGGCAACAGACACAAAACACAGATCTCAAACAGCATTAGGTTTGGCAGATTCTAGCATTCAGGAGCCTGAAACCGCAGAGCAGAAACTCAACTCTTTTCAACCCAGGTTCCTTTCAGCTAACTTTAAAGGATCTAGTGTTAAGCATCTCGCCTAACCTAGCTGTCTAGGTCTCCTCAGTCATCAATGAAGAACAATATACACCTCTGGAGGATAATTCTCAGGCAAATGAATTGCCCATCAGAGCTTCGCCTTTTTCTCTTAGCTGCTGGGAGAGGAGATGACTAACTCTGCTTCGAACTTCAAGGATGGCTGGAGTAGATGAGATGAGGCTGGGCCTTTGAGACTTAGCTAGTTAGTAAATATTACCGGTATGTCATTAAAACTAATGGTCAGTGAAGAAGTGGTGTTACACTCCCCCTAGTTATGACCCTTTCTTCTTTAATCAGATTGAGTTGCCCCTCATATGGTGTGATTAAATGTTTTACTGCTACATTAAGTACTCAATGGGGCAAACATTCGCTGGAGCAGCTACACAAGCTGTCCTTTAGAAGTTGTTAGTGGGAAGCTGGAAGCATCTAGGGCTTTAGGAGCATCACAGATCTATAGCATATCTGTGCTATGTCCAGGTAGCGTGGGCATTGGAAACAGCATAGCTGTGACAGTGTAGTAGTCCATGAATGCTGATTTACTCTGCTAACTCCCCAGAGAGCCCACTTCTGTTTCTGTACAGTATCACAGCCAGCAGTATAGATGGGGTCTTTTTGTGTATTAGGCTCCTGGCAGACCTGGATCCAGTTACTGTCTGTCCTTCTTCAGGAGATTGCTGTCCTCTGATCTCCACAGTTCATTGTCTGCCTCCTTGCTAAGGCAAAGCTGAATGCAGAACAGTGCCAGCAAATGTTGTACTAAACCCAAGGAAGCGTATTTGTCAGTCCTCACACAGGGAGGGAAGAAAGGCAGCGTAAAGCTACTGTGCATGAGTTTGCTTTGACCATGAAGCATCACTTTTAGGCATGAGTCATGCAGTTATCACCCAAACACAAAAACCACTTGTATTCTTCCTAAGCACAGACACGCTGTGATGAGAGAGCTGATTGTCCCTGCTGACACTGTATTTTTGCCCTTATTTTCTTTCTCACGTGTATTTTTGCTGTTTCATAACATTACAAGTGATTCTTCCACAGTGCTCCCAACTCCTTGCAAATACTGTGCCATGCCTGACTCTGAGGCTAAAAGGCTGCTGATCAGCAGCATCTTGCAAATATTAATTGGGTCTTTTTCAGCTTCTAGCAACAGCAACAGAAAGAAATGTATTAGGGACTCTTCCTTTGAGATTTTAACGAGCCAGTTTTTAATCTGACCTAACAAGTCCCTTTGCCCTTCAAGGCCTAATTCAAAATCTATAGAATATAATAAATACCAAAAGATGCATTAAGCACATAATATCTGACTAGAATGAAACTTAATACTTACGCTGCAAAAAAGGAAGGCACTTGACAGGTCATTTCGGTATTCCTCTTAATACTCCTTTTTTTTTTTTCTGTTGTGATAAATGCTTATTTCCACACAGATCATCATCATCTCCTTATGCAGAAATGGTAACAGTGCTAATAATCCCACATTTAAAACCAGTCAGCATGACTCCTACATCATATATTCAGCTTTGCAATCCCTTTATGATCAAGGGGAACAGAAAGAGGGCTGAGAAAGGTGCAAAGGGTATTTGGGAAAAAAGAATATCTATCTAGGTCCTCACCCCTCAAGTGTCCAAGTACCTTGTAATCATTTATGGATTTGCCTTCATAACAACTTATTAGGTAGGAAAAAGATGTTTCATTTTATAAATGATGCTGTGAAACAAAGGGTGAATTTAATGATTTAACCAAAGTGGTGCAGGAAGTCAGAGTCTCAGTGTGGAAGAGAATTCAAATTTATCTAAACATAGCAACCTAATGACCGAGCCATCCTTTAGGACTCACAGTAACAAATTTATAGCCATTCTGCAAAGTTATAATCATATCTTTTTGAGGATATATGCTGGTAGATCTGAAAGTTGTTCCCAGCTAGAAAAATCCTTTTTAATTTAATATTTATGAGTGATATGTATTTGTGAAACATCACAAAGAAAACTCTTCAGTTTGAGTTATTTAAAAAGAAACCCCCCACAAATAACTGCTTTGATGAAGTATTTAAGGATCATTTTATTTTTATAAATATACAAAAAATTCAGAGCATCTAGAATCTAAAATATTCCTTTTAATACAGCCCTTTAATATAAAATTCTATCAGTCTTGCAGAATCTGTGCTGCAGTTTTCATTAGTAATGAATAAAATAGAACTTGACTTTGCTTTCAGTGCAAGTATGTTCAAGCCTATTACGTAAAAATAAAATCTCAAAGCTTGCCTTAATTAAGCCAAAATTTTCATACATTTATATAACTAATGCTGATTGTTCTTATAACTGAAAAAAAAAAAAAAAGCAGGCACATTTTCAGGTGCACAAGCTCTATAGTGTGCTGAACCTGAAAAACACTTTTTAATGACATACCTTCATTTTTTCTTCCCAGCTGACATGTTAAAAGATGTTACCCCTCTCGACAAACTTTGTCTGTCATATTCCTGTACCATCACAGTGACAGCAATGCTGCTGCCGTGTGGAAGGGATTATCCTCCACGGAGCGTTTCTCATGTGTCTTGTGCTTATCAAAATGGGTCCCCTGCCATGTTTAGGGGGAGGAGAAGAGAGGGAAGATTTCATTATTAGAGTCGTAAAACTAACATTAGGTAATTCATGATGATTTTAAATATTGTGAGCTGCTGCTGGTCACCTCATGGAGCATATTGCAGCAGAATTTGGCTAGTTTGTTCTTTATGGCAGGAGGAAAAGGGAATTCAACTTTTACCCATGTTTTTATGACATACTGGATACTCCAAGTTACGCGACTATTTAAGGGCAAACACTTTAACCTCTTGAGATCTGCTAATCAGGAGCACCAGCTGTTAAGTGCCAGCATGTATCCTGCATTGGTGCCTGCGGGGAGAGAAAGGGTTGCAAAGGATATGACCCTAAACTTCAGAAACCGCGTCTCTCCTTGGGGGCAAAAGGGAATTCAGCTTGCATCTTCTCATGTTTTCTTTTGGTGTATCCGGTTAATGTTCCTGATGTGGGTTGTTGTGCACTCACTGTGAACGCTTCCAGCCTTTGGGAAGATGATAGTTAATTACTGAAGGTAAAATCTGCCTTGCACGGGTGTGGAAGTGCTTTTGGAGGTATTTACTCAGCGAGCTCACTGAGCTGCTAAGGGCAAGGGGAAGGTTAGTAGTATCTGGCTCACAGTGAATTACTGCAAATGCATGTTCTGTGGAAAAAAAAAGACAGCATTGCACATTGCACAGTCATTTTTCACAATGCTACAGGTACGACATCAGCTCAGTCTCACACTAAGTTACACTTTTACATTCATTTAAAACAAGCAATGAAATCCATTGTGAAAAATGAACCTATCACAAACACAAACAAATTTATTTCCTGCGGAGTAAAATACAGTCAAAAGGTGAAAGGCAGTTCTTTATTCTTTAAATGCTTCCTCTTTTATCCCTCCTCTTTATTTTCTGAAACCAGTAGCACTGTTAAGCAGACAGATATGTATTGGTGGGGAGAAAAGATAGAAAATATTGCCTTTTTGACACATTTTGTGTTCTCTTTTCCAATTGTCAGTGCTCTCCAGCCTAGTATTTTTAACCCTTCTTCTAGATTGTTTGTTGTATGGCAATAAATTGGCATCTCCATCTATTACTGGACTTCATAGTTTATTAGCCTGAGCAAAACACTTCCAATAATGGGATCCTTGGAATCAGAGGGTCAAGTTTTTCCAGCTTGTGCTCTAAACCTCTGCATCAAATTTAGTTTGTATGTGGGCTTTCTGGATAAGCAGTGTTTAAAATACCTTAGTAGTGTGTGGATATTTCACAGCCATCTCAGTAATAGCATGATTTGACCCTAATGTCCTCAGATGCATCGTCCCTCTCTCCCAATGTCATGTAATACAACCTGTATTTTTTGCCACCTGAAATGGCTCAAAAGCACAAATAAACTGTTACTGGCTACTATAAAATGTTATGCCATACTGTTGTACTCCTAGATTAAAGAGAAAGCCTCAGCATAGCAAAGATGTTGAATTTGTGTCAGATTTCAACAAAATAATTCCAAAGAGAGTTGCAAGCTCATGCTGCAGTTAAACACTGAGCTCGTCTCACCTGTGGATGCAGGCTGGGCTCAGTCTTCCCTTTGTGCTTTGAAAATCTCTTCCTTTTTCCTTCTCTGTCACCGAAGAACTTTCTACAGACTGTCACACACATCAGTGGAAGTGAGCTGAATTTATGTAACATAACAGCAATCTAGCATAAGTTTGAATAGAAAAAAAAAAGTCTTCATCACAAAATGAGAATGAGTAGTGGACTAGCAATAGATATTTAAACTCTTTTGTTTTAGGCACAGTAAGGGAATAGAGGCAGAACATGTAGTGGTGGATGCAGGAGAGGAAGAGAGGTTTTCTCATGTAGAGAGAAAACAAGTCATGCTGGCTTTATCCTATGCCATTAATTTCATCCTTTTTCCTGTGAATTTTCTTCAATAATTTTTTCTTCCAGAACAGCTCCCCATCTTTGCAACACTAAGTTTTGTTGATCGGTCTCTCTAGGCACATAGGTAGTTCCCATCACTGTAGTATTAGAGGCATTCAGAAATGGAAAAAGGAGGTAGCAAAGCAATCTCTACCTCTGCTTTGCCTTGCCTCTAACCCTCTGGCCTCTGAGAAGGCACATGCTTCGGGCAAAATCATGCTTTGCTCTCCTTTTCCTTTTAATTACCTATGACTGAGGACATCAGAAGTGGTTGTGGGTGATATGCTGATCACAATCTGTGGGCTGGGGGACACTGATCAGTAAAAACTGCTGTTTCAGGGAGTTCTACTGATAAAACACTTCAAAACAAGCTTCCCACTAAGCACACTGGCCCACTAGGACTATTCTTGTGTGCCAGTGCAAGCATATGCTTTGGTGTTTCACTAAATCAGGTTTTTATAATCAGGTGTTGTTCATATTATTAGGCATGTCATTCTGCTAATGATGATAAAGAAGCAAGCATCAGTTCACTAGTAAATGCCTGCAATCTGCATCACAGAAATGTAGGAATTAGCTCTTTCAAAGGTAGACTCAGAAGCCAAACTGGCCATTAAAAAGTGTTACCAGGTCTTGCCATGAACCTTTTCCCTGCACCAAATATCTTACAGTGTTGGCCTGAGGCTAGAGTGTTTTCAAATAAAGACCATCACTTACTGAAGGGGGGACATATGTTTGCAGCCATGGGGAAGCCCACGTGGCACTCGAGCCTGACAACTCCACTGGGAGCATCCCCGGGTTCATCCTTGCAGCATAACTCTGAGGCTGGCTCCGGCCTATGGTTAACCTCATCCATGGATTTCGATGTCTTAAATTTTTCTCGTATCTTAATTCCTGAAAGAGAGAATTCCTCTTATGTTGAGCTAAGATGCTGCTGGGACATTTTAATTCCTGGTAATCTAATGAGGCCACAAGTAAGGCCACAGCATGTGCAGTACTCACACAACTCTGCTCCCATGGACATCTGTGATGGAACAGGAAACTCCCACCTAATTGCACACGTATGTGTGACTAAACACTGAAATGAGCTACCGTGTTACACCAGTGCTAGGGTCTACAAAGAATGCACCTTCACTGATGCTTTCCAGATGAATTGCCACTGAGACCCCTGTGAATAGTTGGAGAGCTTTAAATGCCTCCAGAAGGAAGTCCCAAATGGACACAGGCCGGGCCAGGAGATTCGTAGGGCCAGGCAATACAAAACAGTTGTCAAATTGCACATTGAAGTGTGACAGTCTTCTTCAGAGCACACCATTGAGTATCCTTCAAAATGAAGCAGATTTCAGAACGTAGCTGATCCCTGTCCTTGATAAACCGTCTAATGATGAAAGTGTATGCACAAGACGGGCAACCTGAGATCAGCATCTTCCTCAGCTGCAGAGGCTACAGACCCACATCTGCCCTAGAAGAAAGTGTAAAAATCGGGAGCAGTAGAAGATAGGGAAGCAGAGATGGGGAAGTCACACTTGGTTCAGGGTGACCCTTTGCCCATCTGCCTGATGCTTTGTCACTGTGTGATGTTCCTACAAGATGCAGAAGGGGACAAATGCAAGAGAGACAAACTCTGTAGCTGGACTTCTCAGCTCGAGAGATTTTCAGCTGGGCTTCTGGCAGGTCCTGAACCAGGAAGCCACAGACATGTTTTCTGGATCTCAGCTCTAGGTGACAAAAGTTTCCCTAAATCTTGTTTTAACAGCATAAATCTGAGTGTGGGTTGGGCCCTTATTCAGTGCATACTCTTAGAAGTGACAAAAGGGCACTCGGTGGCATTGCTGTGACGGACCCTTAGGTTCTGCAAAACATATTCTGCTCTAGGTGCAGAGGCATTTTTAAGAATTTGTTTTTCTCTGACTTTTCTTGGATTAATGTTAATAAAAGCTGCCCCAACCTCTTATTTTTCTATATGAACACAAAAATTGCAGCTGCCTGCCAAGTCTGCTGAGAGATGGATGTAATAATTTTCAATTGGACTGTTAGCCCAAAGGGAACCCGATAGCAAGAGATTGACAGATGCAGCATGGATTATCTTGTGCTCTGAACTCAGCCCAATTTGTGGTCTGTTGCAGGTGCTAAAGAGATTGATATTGCTGCTACCCTGGAGCACTTGAGGGACCAGAGACCAGGCATGGTCCAGACAAAGGTACTGTCAATAAATCCACTGGGATTTTAAATACATTAAAGGTCTTTCACAGTAGTTGTTTTCATGACAGAAGAAAGAGGGTATGACCTAATTTAACGCAGGTCGCTTGCTGATTACTCTGTTTGGCTCCCTACCAACTGAGGTTTATTTATGCTGAAGATTTATCTAGGCTACTTTCTTTGGTGTTTACTGCTCTTTCTTGTAACATCTCCAACATCTATCTTGATTACCATATATGAAGGGCAGTGAAGACAACAGTCTGTAGCCTACTAAAGAAAATGTGCATTTGAAAGAATGTTCTTGCTTTCATCCTGAAATATGGATTATTTTCTTTGAGTAACTGTGCTTAACTGTGTGTGTAATATTTTTTAAAAGCTTCAACTCATTGCAGAGAATGTAACTGCTGCATTTGATTTTTTTCTGAAAAGTTTTTGATTTAAAGGAAATACAGTTTTGTAGGAAATCGAGTCATTTTTAGTGTCTTTGAATGGAAGAGGTTGCATTGTGCCTAATGCCATGTCCTTTATGGATGTAGCCTGGTGATAATATTTCTACCCTTTGGTGAGGGAAACATCTTACTCTGCAATTCCTGTCAGTTATAATAGTTTTGACATTTTTACACAATGTAAAATTTTTAAAGATAGCTGATGATGTGATTGTAGTGCCTTAAATTAGAAATGAAACTTTCTATTATGAACAATTTCAGTGATGTATGGGACGATATTTTGGGGTATTTGCTGCAAGAGCTGCAAATATGACAATAAAGAAGCTTGTTCATGGCATGGAGACCAAATAGATCTGTATATGACTTTGTAAAATATCGAATGAGAGTTATAGCCCCAAGCTGAGTAACAAGCGGAACGTGACAGCACTCTGTCTTGGCCAAGCAGGAACTGAAAAGAAAGTCTGCAGCATTTAGGGAGTTTAAATTGCTGAGGGACAAAGATTAAATAAATGTATTTTGCTGGAATCATTGGTTCATAACTTTTGTTGAATCTCTTCCTAATCACTTTGTCTTCCCACTAATACTAGGAGAAGTGGTGCTGGGGAACAGTTGGGGAGATGTTAATTATTATTTACCAATTAAGTAAGTGCATGAAAAATAAAGATGAGCCAGTCAAAGCTAACTAATCTTTATCTGCAAGTAAGGGATGAAATTGCACAAATCTTTCTTCTGCTTTGATTATTCAGACTGGGAAAAAAAAAAAAAAGCTTATAGCAGACAGTATCCAATGTCACATATATTTACTCTGGGGGAAGATACAAGTCCTGAGCTACATTAAACACATCCAAAGTATGTGGCAGCTCTGCAGAAATATAGAATTCAGGTTCCAGTTTCCCTCTCAGAGAATCCTTGTTGCCTTAAACAAAAGAAACAACATAGCTCCAGAATCAAAGAATGAGATTATGCGAGCAATTTAGCTCAGAAATAGTTACCCGAGTCTCATGAAAATCTCACTCAAGACATATTTTTCCTCTCCAAACATTTCTCTGGAAGAGCTCCAGAAAAGAAATGTATCCTGTGTTTTCATCCGGGATGAAAAATTTTCTCAGGATATTGCTTATCTCTCCTCTTGCTCCTTCTTCCATCATTGTCATTTTCTCAAAACCACCCAAATCACTTATTCAAGCTAATGTCTTGCAAATTATAAATATCTGGTTACATGCTAGCAATGCACGATCCCCAGAGAATTTTTCTGATGGATTTAAACAAACCCCTGTGCTTTCCCAACTGAATACAAATGAGGAATATTAGACTCCTGGAGTAATTTAAAACAATGGATTAAAAGTCAGGTTAGAAATGCCAATTACAGAATATCCCTAGGCAAAATAAACACCAACTTATTTCAGCAATGTTATTGTGTTTCCAGCAGGCAGCGCTCCACATTTTCAATAAGCGTGTGAAAGATTTGTTTGCAACATTTTTGTCTTCTGGAAGGGATCTTTAATTCAAAAGCACTGTATATAATAAATGGTAATGAAATTATCGTAACGACATTCTGCATTTCTGAGAAGCATAATAGAGGGTTTGCGGTTTTGTTATTTTTTTTGCAGGGGAATCATAAAATAGAATTGATATGCCACATGTGATAGGAAAAAGTAATGAAGGAGGAATCGTATTCTCTGTGATGGGAAAAATATATATTTCCTTTTTTTCTCTCTTCTGTATCTTTCCTCTCACAATCTGTAATACTTAGCTAACATTCTTTATTGTGTCATATATGCTACATATACTCAGTTTGTTTTCCTGCGAATTTTTATTTGTAGACTTAATGAAATATCCCTTTTTTTTTTTCTAAATATATTCATGACACCTCTGCATTATAGGTGGACTGACACCACAAGATGCCTGTCCGACTGTTTTCTAGGCAAAGTTATATGTTTAAGTTCATCTCCAGTCAATCTTGAATACACAAATAGCATATGCGAATGACAATGTAACTGTGCAAAGCAACAAACGGAGCTCCTTTAAAAATTACTGAAATAAATTTGATCTAACTGTGGTTGTTCTCATGGAAAGGTGTGGGAGGTGTGTAAAGGCTTTTCTTTGGGGGGGTGCTGATACACATCAATGGAAGCTGCACTATCTGCATTTCACCTGTGCGTATTATGCAGAAGGAAGGAGGGGGAAGAGCTCAGCCATGCCAAACCAGAAAGACCACATCCTCGCACATCTCATGTGTCTGCTCTGCTGTGTGCTTCACCGCGGTGTTTCACAGTCAGTTTTGAGCTCTGGCTGTAAAGATTATGCTTTGTTTTCCTCAGTAATTTAGGGTCACACCTAATGTTGGTTGGTGATCTCCACTGACCTTGTGTGCAAAATCCATATCTGAACTTTGGAGTTCATATTGATCGGTCCGTAGTCCTCGGGCGAGACAGACACTTTTCCTCAGGCGGTGCAGTGATGCCCTCTGCTCACTTAAGGGGTGCCCCTCCATGAAGGGTAATGGCACTTGCAGGTCAGATGGTCTCTAGCCTGACAGCTCTTCAAAATGAGGTGAACACATCTCAGACCAACAAGGTTAAAGAGAAGATTTACTCAGTGAATAACTGAGAGTTATTTTCAGGTATGGGACTAATATTAAAGTAGTCCTTGATCTTACGAGGTTTTCCGAACTGTAAAATACTCAGCTGAAGAGCACATTACCTCATTACCATGGGCAGCTTCCCTTCTTCCAAACTGACACCCACATGTTGGAAGAGTCATCTGCACATCTCTCAGACTTGGCTGCATTGCTGTGTCAACCCCATCGTGCTCAGATCAGCCTCTTCTGTTGTTGTGCTCCCTGTGCTCGGAGGACTGGCAGCGACGGGGACCAGCTGTCCCGCTAACATCTCAGCACCGGCATCCTGGGAGCACCCACGTTGCCCCTCTCCTGCCAGCCCCGGCACAAGGGCCTCCCACCCTGCCCAGGCTGCTCTGCAGGTCTGCATCGATGAGGTCCAACAACTGCTAGCTCTTCCTGCCAAGGCTTTTTCCTGGAGGCGAGCACTTCTTGTGCATCAGCCCAAATTTCCTGAAGCTTTTTGAGCCGGCACAGGCACCAGGTTTGGTCCTGGCACGGCATGTCCAGATGAATGCCCTCTCTGTCTCCGCTGCCCTCCAGCTCCTCTCACACATCCAGTGTGCTCCGGTTAAAATATAACTGCTGCTCCTGGATGGCCACCAGAGTTTCTAGTCTTTTCTTTAATTGCAGAGACTGTGGGGAATGCAGGTAGGCATATACACCATTTCCTGTGCCTAATGAGGGTGACTCCTGTTCTTTAGGGTGAATTGATGTCTGATTAAAAACTATTGGCTGCAGTCCAGTGAGTGCACAGGCAAGCCACTTCGACAGCACCAAGCAGACAGCAGAATTCTTGAATGTCAATGTCTCTGAGAAATTATTCTGAATTTTCTTCTTTTTCTGCTCAGGAACTGTGCCCATCATTGCTTCTCTCTGAGGCATCTCCACATGGGAGATGACTCTACAGTAGGGTAAGACAAGGCAAAGACTGGTACTGAATTTCAGGAATTAAAACTTAGCTGTCTTTCTGAACTACGAGTTGCACATCTTTAGTTTGTTCTTTCATCCTTCCTGCACATTTCCACAATAAAGTGAAACACTGTGGACAAATGGATACTATTAGTCCAGTAATCACCTTTCCGGGCTGCCTGTGTTCTGCAGCCATCCACCACAGCTGCATACGTACCTGCCTGCGGCCATCACGCACAGCTGCTGGCAGCGCAAATGTGGGGCTGGAGGTACCTACAAGACCAGCAGTTTCCTAATTGGAGACACTGATAGTATCCCAGCAGTGATCTCAGGATACTTTGCAGAGTCCATCTCAGACCTCCATTCTCAAAATTGCGTCTTCAACAACTCTTGACTCTGGCTGACTTCAATCACTGGAGTACTTCTAGGAAGTCCAGAAACTTCTGCACAGTCCTTGTCTGGTGTCCTTGATTTGGCTGTATTCTGAGTAAACTGCCCACATTTCTTTTCTCATCTGAAAAGCTGCAAACATAAAATCATCCTGTCAGATATTTCAGTAAGCTAAATTTCTGAGAACAATTACTTGGTTGGAAAATATAGCACCTGGTAACCTTGAGGAAGTAAAGCTCCTTTGTCCTTCTGTAGGACTACACAGTTCAGGAGTGTGTTGGGGTTACACTTACATGAGCTGTCTATTCATGGCTGTGTCCTTCACACCTCTGCCAACCCAGCACTGAAGCCTGTTAGTAATTTTGGTTTTATGCTTACAGTAAATTAATAGCAGAGAAAAGTCTTCCCAAGTATTTCTTAAATAGGAGTGATCTAAACATCATTAGGTAATTTGTGGGTGCAGAAAGGCTGTTAGAAAGGAAGACTGAAAAAGAACAATAACGGGTAAACCAAAAAGCAAGTATTGTTTTATATAAGAGATAGAAGTTGAGGAGATATTTATTCGAGCTGATCTCAACTAGAAAGAGTCCTGAGAAAAGCCAAAGGCTCTGCTCTGCAGCATCTCACCTATTTCATATCTCAGTTATGTTAACGAGTTTACACCTCTGTGTCAGAAGAAAATGACTGGTGATCAACTGGTCCCAAACCCTTCTGACCATGCAATTGCAATACATCATTGTGTCCCAATAGCTTAGTTTCTGCTACCAACATTTTTCTCTATTAAAATGACTCCAGCTTCAAGATGCTGTCAAGCATGTTATATGGCATCAATAATCCCAGAACATGTTGTTCCTTTCCGTTGCAGTATACAATTCATCCTGCATATTCATATTTTTAACAATGTCTTGAGGATGCTTGGCTGTGGAATAGTGCAGCAGGCTTTGGGAAAGTGCTTTGTTTTATTATTCAGAGTATGCGTTTGTTCTCTCCGCAGGAGCAGTTTGAGTTTGCTTTGACAGCGGTTGCAGAGGAAGTGAATGCAATACTCAAGGCACTTCCCCAGTGAGCAGCTCAGTTTCCCGAAGGTTCCCGCAGGATCCGTCTCTCGTTTTCCTCATCCTCAGTCCCTATGAATGTTCTTGGAAACCGTGACCTGACCCTAACTGTGTATCTTCTGTTGTAACCACATAGTCTTAGGGTCCTTACAAACTCATTTAGCTGGTAAAAGTTCAACAGTTAAAATGTGTATTCTGTTTTTTTGGGGTTTTAAACAAATTTTTTAAAGTACATTGAAGCCTCGGATTAAGTGACAGAACAATCCATCTAATTCCTTTCACATCCTTCAAGCCCTGAATGTCACACTTTGAAAGCACACATTCATGTTCTTAATAGCAAATATACAGTATTGTGGGTAATTAGTGCAGTCAATATAGTCTCAGAAAACAGTGTTCTGTTATATTTTGTAACTTCTCAAAGGCTGAATAAGAGTGGGGGGCCTGAAGAGGATGGGGATTGTTCCCGTACAATGCCGAGCAAGAGCATGAAGCAGTGCTGAGGGTGTGAGTAAACACAGGTCCAGGCTCTGGCAAAGAAAGCTTGCACCTTCTCGTGCTGGGCTTTGGCAGACAAATGTCTTCTTAACTGTTGCTTACTTTTCAGCTTTGTGCCATGAATGGAAGAAAATCTGAACTAGAAGTCAATAGGCCTGCACAGTGGTTGCAACTGGGGAGAACAAGTTGGTCACATTAATGGGAACCCAGGGGATAATGAGCACAACAGCTCTGACCGTGTACCTACCACTGACAGCGCGGAAAAGGAGAGCGTAGATTCACCTCAGGTGATGGGGAAAGGCCCTGTCAGCAGCCAGGTGAATGTCCTGAGCTGTTATGAAAACAGATTGTTGATTTTATGGGATTACTGAGGAAGAAAATGAGACTCTCCTCTTTATATTTTTGCATTTCCCTCTGTAAAATTGTGCTGTGCCATCCTTTTTAGCCGGGAAAATATATTTCTGTAAAAGCCTGGCTGAAGGAGAAATCTCCAATCTGCATTTTATGATCCTCATTGAGTTTGTCTGATCCAGACGTTCGTTGCACCTTTCTGCAGAGGCTCTGCTCACTCCTTGTTCTGAATGATACCTATTTTAACTACCCATTAACTGATAAAGAAGCACACGGATTGAATTTCAGAGATTCTTGTGTTCTCAAAATCCTAATGCCTACTGTTGCAAAGTAATGCTGAAATATGTCTGCCAATGATTTGAATATGCAATCTTGCTTATGTGAATTCACAGGTTTAGTTGTGATACTCTTCTAAAGGAACTGAAGTTGCTGATAGAAAGTACTCTGATATGTTTGAATGAAGGGCATGAGAGTAAAATTATCAAAGGTACCTAAGTGATCTAGGCTCTTAATTTAATTTTCAAAAGTGAATACTTGGATGCTTTTTCATTTATTATCCTACATCTCCATAATTTAAGAATTTTGTTGTGTTTTTCCCCAAAATCTTAACAGTGTTGTGTGCTTGCAACCGTTAGGCTAATCATATGACTTCAGCACTGGAAAATATATCACTGGATTTAATTTTGGAAGGGGAAGCTTTTGTAAACTTCTAATCAGTGAAATGTTAAAGATACAATATCACAGTAACAGAGGTAACAGGCATCTATCGAAATCAACCATGTTGCAATTTTGTGTTGTAGATGTGGATATTGGTGATTTCTTCTTTTTAGCAATTAAAGAGTTATTAAAAAAAAAAAAAAGCTGAAGGCTTGTTACTTTTTGCCATACATTTTTTGTATGCTTTACTTGGTATGTGCTGTTGCTTAATTTGTGCATCCCATTACTATGGCAGTACAGAGCAGTTACTGCAGATGCCATCATCCTCTTAAGTACACATACTGTACATTAAGCCACATGTTTATTTTATGGCCTAAGCATTTTAGAGCTTTCCTAGCAATAACTAAAAAAACTAATGGAGTATGAATGAGAAAATTGCCTTTTTCATTTGATAATTTAGGTTTAACAGGATTCTTTTATTACTTTAGCTAACACAAAATTGCAGATCAGGGCAGATGAGATCAGTTTGAGCAGTATCAGCAAGTGTTTTAAGTAGATTTACTGTGAGCCATGTACTGCAACTTTCTGAAAATACAGGTAGTTATATCCAAACAAACTGTCCAAAGAATCAAAATTAGGGCATCCTAAGCCAAGCCCTCCAATTACCGGGCAGAATTATTTCCCAGTGCGAGATGCTGTGCCGTTACCTACTGCCAGTGGGCTGATGGGTTTTTAGCACAGATTTCTGCCCTGGGATTCATTAGCATTCGCCTTCTGACTGTCCCCGTGCATACCACAAACATGGCTGATGAGCCTTTCGTTTGTACTTCAGGAGTATTTTTTAATTGTTCTTTTGCAAATATTTGTGTTTCATAATAGCAATTTCCGGGCAATCCCTATTAATTCACAAGGAGCTGAGCGTAGGACTTCAATATTGGTCTTCATGCTTTGGAGTTTACTTAGCGTAGATTAGAGGGCATTAATCTTCCCCAAGGCTAGTGGGGCAGGGATATATCATTTTATTCATACTTGTAGACCAGTTTACACAGCAGAAAGATGCAGTTTTACTGAGAGAGTTAGAGTATCTCCCACTGAATGTCATTGACAATCTTGTTATTTCAGACGTGTTTTGTACAGTTGTTCCACAAAGAGGTACCAGGCTTATTCTGGCAACTGAAAACTATCACGCAGAGTATTTTGTCTGTGCAGGCAGCATACTGTTCACACCTCTCAGTAAATGCCCTGCTTCTGGGGTTTATAATCTGCTGCAGGGTCTGTTAGTGAAATGCAGGTTTCAGTTGCACCAGGGTGATCCGGAGGGGTTTGACAATCCATTTCCCAGGAAAATGCCAAAGCCATGGATGAAGCCACAGATATGGATTTCTCAAGCAGGGCAAGTGTTTCTTTACCCTGTTCACTGCAGGTAACTTAATCCTTGCAATTTGGCAAAGGATGTTGTTCAGATCACCCCTGGCCACTTGCGCTGGACGTGGCACCTGCCCCATGTTCCCTGGCAGGTTGAGTAGAGCTTCTTCCTGGAAGCCAGGATTACCAGAGAGCCCAGAGTCAAATGAGACCTATGGTCCTTCCCTGTTCAATATTCTACTTGATCTTTAGTAAACTCATTGCGATTGAAGCCTGGGCTGGTGCCTGACGTGTAGCCATAAACAGCAAATGTTTGATATTGACGATCCTCATGTTCTTGATAAAGACAAATTGAATCTACAAGTGCTGTTTGTGTGGTTGAATCTTTAAATGACATTTAAGGAGGAAGCTGCAGGAGTGTGATTTAACCCCAGTGCTCACAGTTTCCACCCTCAATGGTCAAAGCCTACAGCAGAGGGAGAAAACCCTGTTCTCCCACAGGCACGGCAGCAAGCACAGTTGCTGGTCCCAAGCAGGGTGGCAGTGATCGAACCAGACTCCACACTTACATAGTCCCAGTGGGTGCAGACATGAGGGATGGAGAGGTGGTTGTCACCATTGTTGATAGTTCATAGGAGTAATAGGACAGTTGCCCTTCCCATGACATGGGCTGGGCTTTGGAGGGACAGAGGGGTAGAACAGTACAGTTCCCCAAAGCTCAGATCCTTGAGGTTCAACCCTAGCCACAGGAACAACAGGGTGGGTTTTGCTGTTGGCTTCACATATTTCAAGTGTGAGCTCTGATCATTGCTCTTGACCATCGTCTGAGGGACCTGGTGCAGCCCAGGTAACGTCCAGCAGAAGTCCCTGGCAACTGTGAAGGCCAAGAATGAATTTCAGCAGAAAATCCCATATCCAAATCTCAATCCATAGTAAAACAAGCAAGATTATTTTTATAGGCACTACTAAATGTTTAAAACACTTTAGAATATTTTTAAAATCTGCACCAATGACTAACCCTTGTTCCTGTCTCTAGCATGCATGCAGAACCAATCTCCATCCGTCCCCAGAGGAACAACAGCTATAGTACCTATAAGGAGTTCATGCTTTATTAGTCAAGTGGAACGTTAATAAAACCCAGCCCACTTCATAATTTCCAGAATAGTCATTAATTTAAAAAACTGTTTATCGGAATAGAAAACAAGTATTTGATTAGCTTTGTTACAGAACAATAGCTCTCCTAATTTTTATTCTGCATATTTTATTCTTTGTTTAGAAAATTCTCTTAAGAAGCAGTTGAGATAATTCACTTTTTAAAACTGTACAGTTTCTATGGTTTTGCTTTTTAAATAGGAGTACACTTTGTAGATTTTATTATTATATTTTTCTGTTGAGATTACATTGGGCATTACAAAAGCATTCCCCACCACAGTGAAAATAAAGCTATCCTGTTGGCTTATTGTAAAAAAAAAAAAAATAATTAAAACGAAATTGCAGAGCTGTGGCATACTCAATCCAATTAGAGCATGACTCTTTACTACTCTTCATTTACCACATTAAAAATAAAATAAAGTTACACCAGCAAGATTTCATTTGAAGCTGTTCTTGCATGCTGTTTGTACTGTATTTGATGGCATAATATTGTTTTGTTTACAACCCTTTCTTTCTTGTCATTCTATTATATTCTTTATATGTATATAGTTTAAAAAAAAAGATTATACAAAGTATTTTGTTCTACCTCTGTAAAAATCATATTTGTGAATAAAGTCACATTGTCTGTGGAGTATGGTATTGTGAATACAGCATTACCAGCTGTGCTCTGCTTTTATTTGGGGAGGGGAGCATGACCTCCATCCATTGCTGGAGAGATGGATGCTGAATAGCCGAGGTGTGCACGTGGGGCTGACAGAGAGGGGCACAAATGTCCTGTTGACGACTGGACCGCGTTTAATCTGCTCTGAGCAGCAGAGATTGCAGCCATCTGGCTTGGGTGTGTGGCCTGTAACATCGCAGCTTCCAACATTTTAAGCGAGGCAGACTCCTATGTTCAGACCAGAAAGTGATGCAGGCAAAAAAAAAAATGACCAAATTGCAACAACCCTCTGTGTACATCCAAGAAGTGAAAAAATTTGGCCTTTAATGTGTGTCATAGAGTGTACAAGTTAACAAATGGAATAAATGATAACCTCTTTCAGGAAAATTAAAAGGAAGAAAATGTTTTTGGGGAGGGAAGACTGGTGGATCAGAGCATCACGTAATGGGTGGTACGGGCTGCCCAAGGATTTGTAGTTTTAAAATTGTAGCAGAATTCACAGAAGGAGTTGAATGAGTAATGGAAAATACTCACTGTTATATTAAATAAGGTTAAGAGGAATAAAATTCTAAGGTTCCCACATAAGCACAGCATAAAATAACCAGTCTTTTCCCTGGGGAATAGGAAGTAATTTTCCCATAAGTGCTGTCCATTATATGAAGGTTTGTATCTTTGCATGAAATATCTATTGTTAGCTGTTATCAGATGCAATCTTTAGGACTAGACAGCCCTGGTATGGCAATTTTCATGATCCTGTATTGTGTCTTAAAATTTCACTTGTGTTTTGAAGAAGACTTTAAAATAGTTTGCCACTCACCTGGAAATAACTAGGAAAAACATAAGGTAGAAGCCATCCCGGTCCAGCTCACTCGCTTCTCATCAGAATAATCGCATTTTACATTTTCTAACCTTGTTTACGTAGTTGCGTGTTTTGATATCTGTGCCTTTCTCAGTGTAAGAAGGTGACTTTCATCTTGGAAGCAAAATATATGCACCATTATAGCTATTTTCCTGGTGGTGTAATTTAGGAGATCTTTCATCTCCAAGATAGCTTTCTGAAGCCTCTGGTAACATCAGATGGAGGACAAAAAGATAAACACATTTAACTATATAACTACTGGATCATTATATATCTTCTAGGCAAACAGGAAAGCCATCAGTTGTGCATACATTGATTCATGCAGCCAGCGCTTGGTTTTGCTTCGTGCTGCACAGATACAGGCAGCCTCGCCCTCCCCAGTGCTCTGACTGTAGCATGGTGTCTCAGCGGCTGCCAAGCGGCATTACTTTGTTTGTTGCTGTTATTCTTGGGTTTGTATTTATGGTTTGAGCTCATTAACAGTACGGCAGACTGGGTATTGGCTTCTGGTAGGGCTCAGGAAAGAGCTGGGTTTGAGTATCAGCCTGGAGCATCCCCAGCACACCTGAATGCTCTTTATTGCACAGCCCGTGCTGTGCTAACACACCTCCTCCGAGCCTGAGATGTTCACACTTTTGGGGAAGCAGGAGGACACAGCACTTAGCAAACTGGGGGGAGGAAGAAAGAGCTGCCCATCTGCTGTCCTGCTTGGTGCCAGCACAAAAGCGAGAGACTTGCTTCCGCTCCCAGCTGAACTACTGCAGTCCCTCATACAGGATAAAAACCAGGAACTTTTCAAGTTGACCGGAGTTTCTTGGGGTTTTATTTTTAGGACTCATTGTAAAACTTCAGTGCTGATAGGATTGTTCTTTCTGCTTTGCATGCTGAGCAAATACAAAGTACTACGCACCCGCAGGGAGGGGTAACCGGCGGGCTGTGTTTATTCTTGGTTTAGTGACAGGACCAGCACATTGTGTGCTTGAAACAACTGAATCCTTGGGGAAATTCTTCTTCCTGCAGTGGAGTTAAGTGAAAAAATTAATTTCTCCCCTTGAGAATACACCAGTTAGCCCCCACCCACAGGTAAACCAGCAATACAGAAAAAGACTTTGCATGGATGACCATCCTGGGAGATACAGACTTAGAGACTAAGTTTTGGGCTATACAACTGACATAGGGGTCCTGCACCAGATTTTTCCCAGCCGGAGCTTTGGCCACACTTTTCAAAGATACAGAATGTGTTATTCTATTTCCAGCAGAGGTTAGAGGTAAGAGTCATCTTAACCAACCTCTGAATAGCTTTTGTGTGGACTTCTACAGACGAGCAACACATCATAAACTTCCTTTGTAGTCAACAAAGGAAAATAAGCATTTTTCGGGTGTGGTTTATCTGATTGGATTTGGATGTCTACCATAAGGTGAATCATCCTATTCACCCAATACTTTGAAATAGGGAGTTCCAAAGTTTAACTATGCATTAGGTAGAAAAGCATTTCCTTTTGATACTGCAAACCTGTTCCCTCATAACTGCATTGGATCACTTGTGAGAAAAAGGGAAGTAATTTCTGATTTTGTAGATCATGAATTTATAGATGTCCTTAGCCTATTCCTCCTAGTTTTCCTCTTCCACACTGCAGAGTCATTCCTCCACGTACAGAAGTTATCCTGTGCCTTTGGTCACCTTTACTAACCCTCACCTTACCCTGTCCTGTTTCTACTAGGCTTGCTCTCAGGTGCACGGGGCCCCAGCTGCCATGTGTTGTCACCTAGTGATATTTTTCTCTTTTTTCTTTTCTTTGGTATTTCTAACACTCTGTTGCCCTCCTCCGCTGCTGAGCACTGAGCTGGTGCTCTCAGACCACCCTCGTTCACAGCAATACCAAACTTCCTTTTCTTCAGGGCAATAGCTCACCCGGAGGTCATCATTATGTCTTTATTGTTAGGGATGTATTTCATGATGTTCATTACTTCATGTTTATCATTAGTGATTCCATCTGCCGTCTTCACACAGACACGTTATCACAAGATATCTCCATGACACTTCACAGTTACCCTTGTTTTTATGACCCTAGATAATCTGTGTTCGACTTCACTATCACTATCACTTCTTCCTTTTTCACATTATTTATATTGGGGAATTACTACCACTGCAAAACCTCTCCCTTTCTTCCCAACCTGTTTCTTATCTTTTAACCACTCATTAATCCACAGAAGAACTTTGCCCTAATCCCATGGCAGCTCAGTTTCTGTAAAAACCTTTCATGAGACAGCCTTTGCCAAATGTTCTTAGGAAAGCCAAACACACGATCCCCCACGTCATCACGCTCACTGATGAGGCCTTCAAAGGCTCTTAGTAGGCTTTTGAGACACGACTTCCCCCTGCAAAGCCATGTTGCTTCCCCATCCCCTTTACGCCATCGGTTACATAGGATCTAGACACAAGAGGGTGGATGCAGCTTGTAGAGTAAGACACCTACTAAAATAGCTTTGGTATACTTTTGGAGTCAGTGAAGAGCTACTGAATTGACTTTAAAACGCAGTTCTGCAGCTCAGCTAGTGCAACACCCCACTCAAAGCAGCACTTGCAGCATATTGCTCAGGGTCATTTCCAGACGAGTTTTGAATATCTCCAGAGATGCAGATTCCTCTGGGCCCTCTTTGTGAAAAAATATATTTTCAAGACCTAATTGAAATTTCCCTTGATGCAGATTGATTGCTATTCAGCTCCCCAAAAGGAGACGCCTACACTTGGAGAGCCAAATCCCTCTCGAGGCTCCAGCAACAAGGTTGTCATTTACTGGAGTAGACACTCAAGCATGTAGCACACATGGAGGCATTTATATTTAAGTGTCTTAATCCATGAGCTGAATCCCACCCTCTGGGCAAGATTCGGTGCTTGTTTGTAAGCGTTCAGTGTCACTGCAGATGCTGTGGGTGTCCTGCCTGGCCTCCAGCTCTCCTGCCGAATGGCTGAGGGTCTGAACTCTTTTGTGTTTTGTTGGTTAGCCATGTGCTGGTGGCTTAAATCTCCTGAGGTGCTTCAGATGACATTGGATGCCTACATTCAGGGAACTGAATCCCACACCATGTGTCTACCAGCTGGATTCTGCAGCTTCTACTGAAATTCGGGGTATGGGAGGGAACTTCACAGTAGTTTCCCAGACATAACCCATCACTGTCAAACTGGCAGCACCTTTTGAAAACCCTCCCTATGACTATTTGAACATCCATCAGTACTGGATTCAAGGTAGGGCCATGACTTCTGCAGCAGAGAGCGCTGCTTGAGCATATGCCAAGCCTGGGCACGAGGTGCTGTGATGACTGAACAGGGCACAACTGGAGAGCAGCCTTTATGTTGGGTAGCGCTTAATGGCTTTGTGTACCTCACAGTCAGTGACAGTGTTGTGTGGGAGCACAGCCACTGTTGCTTTCCAGCACAAGGGAAAAAAGGGAAAAGTGGCCAAAAACATGGTGTTTAGACTTTTGAGTTCATGTAAAAAATCTAGTGAACAGCAGTGTTCTAGTAGCACTTGTTTCTAAATGTGGCATCCATTTCCTTCACACAGGAAATCTGCTCCATTTTCCAGCAGATTTCATGCGTGTTGTCCAAGTTAGAAATGTTTGTTCCTGCATACGGATATTATGATAGAGAGCGAGCATGAGCAAGACCAGTTCTTACAGTGTTAATGATGCTACACCTAATCTATTAGGCAGAAGTCAAAGTGGGCCCACAGCTTTGTGACCCTGATAAAAGCGTTGCCGAGGCTGAAAGGAAAACAGTGCTCTCATGAGTGGCTGAAAGGGAAAAACAAACCACCACTTTTTCCAGAATTACCTTTTGATTATTTATAGATTTGTTTCCGTGAGCAGGAATACACATCTCTTTCTGAAAAGGGAGATTAATTTAACATCTGGTGTGTCTAGCCATGCATGGTCGAAGGAGCTGGGTAAGTGACCTGACTCAATGATACATTCCTGACAGAACAGCTTTGACTTTTTTATCTGTTCTGCTGTTCGTTCTAAATAGAGACCAAAGTTTTGTTATATTTTTTTTAAATAAGATATTATAGAAGCTGAGGTAACAAGTTGGGATTTATTAGGATTCATCTGAAATGAATTCAAGTTCTGCCCATCCCATATACCTCCATTGCAAAGACCCACAAGACAGGCAACCGAACCAAAAACCCTGTTCCTACGCAGTTAGGTAGGACTTGGCCTTCCTTTTCATTTTAGCACTAAATGCTGAGCCTTTTGGAAGGTTATGTCTGTTATGGCAAATGACCACCTTTATTTTTCTCTGAGGCTGACAGAATAACAACATGATGAGTTAATAAGATGACTTGGGAAAGAAAACATTTTTTATGCACTTCGACTTATGTATTTTCAGGTATTTTGTTCTGAAAGGTTTTGTTGTAGTCATGTTTGCTGAACCAGACTCCACATCCTGTCTTGCCTGGAATCTCAATTGTGTCAAATTCCTGCCCTGCTCAACTTCCACCTCCCTTACCCTCCATGGCCGAGATGCCAAACGGAGATGGACATGGTGTGTAGGCTCGTGCCCCACCTAGTATGAGAGTGTAAGGCATAAGAATAGAATATCTTGAAGATAAGACTGCTGTTAATGTGCTGTCTGCAGGACAATGTGGATCCTTGTGATTTAGTAGAGAAGTTACAGCAGTAACCTCATATTGTGACATTCGCCAAGGAATGGGATGGATGGACGCCTTTGTAGTGATCTGCCAGTGTCATCTTCTCACTGCCTGGGCGTGTTCCAGTCTCTAACAGCATTGTTCTCCTCAGTAAGAAAAATAACATTTTGTCAGTGCTGTAGGTATTTACCCTGGGAGACCTTCACAGCTCTTCCTCTTCTGCATCCACCCAAACTTGCTTTTCTGTAAGGTATCTAACATGCACAAAACCACAAAAATGTCCACAAAGATCCTTTTTAGCACAATACTGGCTTGTAAAAGCTTCTGTAATTTTCCTTGGTGAATTCCAGTCCTGGAAAAGTTTGACTTATGTAAATGGCAGGCACAAACAGCCTTGCCATAAGTAACCAATGCTATTCCCCCTTCCTACAGCAGACTCCTGCCACTATATATACAAGCCTAGCTGGCTCTGACCAGCATGAGTCACTGAGATCATCACATTTTAAAGATTTGTTTTAATAGATGCCTGATGCTGCATGTGTTACACTATTTCTAATGTATGTCAATTAATTAACAATTTAATGCTGGCTGAAAATGCCATTAAAGCTTTTACTTTTGGCATCTGTGAAAGCTCATTTAATATTATTAAGTTTTTTAAGTCAGGGAAAAGTAATTTAATTAGTTGTCTGAGTTTCCCTTTAGTGTACAGTGAGATATGGAGGGCTGAGCAAGAGAGAAAGGAAGCACCAGGATCTCGATAGACTCCTCCTGCCTGTACCCAGGGTTGGGGAACGCCTGGTGCCTTGTGCAGGTCAGACCATCCAGATGACAGATAACAGCACAGCAGTGAACCACTAAGATATTTTTATAAACCCCCAAATAAGTACTCACTTACACACACACACACTTTCCTCTCCACGTTCCATCTGATCTCCCAGCCCTTCAGTCTGTAATGAAGGCATAGAGGGTGGGATTTGCTTCCCCTGATCCAAACAGCTAAAAATTAAGTGGTAGTCTCTTCTAATCCTTTTTTCATCCTCCCAAATCATCAGAGAGAGATGAGCAGTGGTGAGTTATGTAGCCCAGAATCATTTAGGGACTGAAAGTGGAAAAATACTGTTCCTGATGGAAAATACAGGCTGGACATTAGATAGACAGGACATCGCTGAAACAGCCTCTCTTACAGAAGGAAAGCATCACAAGATGTGGAAAGACTCCCACCTGGCTATGGGCTTTAGGTCTCCCTTGAAAGTTGCCATTCCCCAGTATGCCCAGAGTGTTGGTCAGGGAAACTGCATCTCTTATGGGAGTGTTGCCCTGCCAGCAGGAGAAGGCTAGACCCACCTCCCACAAATCCTCCCTGGTGCGCCAGGAGAACTACAGCACATGGCTGAGAGCTGGGATGGCCCATATATAGGCTAGGTTTGTGTTGATCATGAATAATAGACATTTTGAAGTTGTGTAGGAAAAAAAAAACATTACTTTTGGTTTGCTTTTTTAGCAAAAGACTATAAAAACAATACCAGAGACTGTTCCAACTCTTGAGGTTGTCCCATGTACTGTGACACAGGTTTGTTCTTCTGCCCTCTTCAAACTGAGGTTTGCCAGATATTCATGATGGGAGTGCAGGCAGTACCTCGGGATGCTGAACCAGAGCTGAGAAGCTGTGAAATGGCTCAGAAATAGATGGGGATGGAAGACATCTTGTCTTTAAAAAGTTCGAAGCCACCTGAGTGATGTTGCGGCTATATGGCTTAGTATGTTGTCCACACCAGAGATGCCTCCTGGCCCAGCGGTGACCAAGGTCAAGCCTTGTTTTGACTACATTTCACCAAAATTTCACCCTTGTTCGACCTTTAGGTTGCACGATCGGGCAGCCTATTCCACTCGGTTTGCTCCCAAGTTGAATCAATGAAGGAGCTTTTTGCACTGTATCGGAGTATGCAGCTCCTGAGCTGAGAAAAGACAAAGGCGTGGGGTTTTTTTTTCATCGCATGCTGTGGTCCCTCCTGATCTCAAAGGCTCTGAAATGGGGCAGCAGCCCTTCAGCAGAGCAGTGCCAGAGCCGAGCGGTGACCTGCCCTCTTACAGCACCAAGCACAGGAGGAAGGAGAGACCGGCACCAAGGAAGCCGAGCGAGGATTTCTTTCCCTGCCTCGCCTCGGTGTGAGATAGGCTGATAACAGCATCATTTTGTGAATGACAAGATCTTCTGCCCCTAGAGAGAGGGGCATAAATTCATTAGCCAAATGAAGGGCTCGGAGGTGAATCATGACAGGCCTGGTAATCTGATAAAAAGGAATGTTTCCTTATTAAAATACAAATGGAAAGCTTTATTATTGTTATTTAAAAACCCAGCCTTCCTCACTGGAAGGCCAGCAGCTAAAGGATGTGGTACAGATCACTTTTGTTGGCTCTGGGAAAAAGTAAGCTACAGAAAGGAGGGGACAAGACAGGTTTGCACTTTTCACCTGGCTGGCCTGGAAATTTTATTGCTCCTATTCCTTATGTCTTTTCTCCTTCCTGTCCACCGAGCTACCACAATCTGGTCCACTTTCCTTCTGTATTTTGACTTAACACTCAGAACACCTTCTGGCACTTGAAGGGCAACAAAATGAGTTTGTAGTGCCTTGTTACCGTTCTTCTTGATATTTTATTTTTTTAAGCCTTGCTTATTTTTGAAAATGCAATTTGTTAGACAGTTGCAACTAATAGGACTGTGCCTGTGACTTTTGACTGCAAATTTCTGTTAACTTCTCTGCTAACACAGTGGTTTTTGCCCACTACGGACCATACTTTGCCTGCAGATGTTTATCTGTGCAGCTGTCTCTGGAGCTGTGATATATATATGTCACAGATCTATATATACATAAAAAACAACAAAAAAATAAAAAAGGGGAGCACAGCTATGTGGATAGCCAACAGATGGATGTGTGCATCCAGACATTTGTGCTGGATAAAATAGCGTCACAGCACTCCTACCAGGCACATGTTCACTTACTCATGGTTGGGCATCTAAAGCTTTTGGTGTAGGAGATGTCCACCCCTTCGTGACCGTCTTGGCTCTGCTAGTTGCTGGGAGTCATTTTGCCTGTACCTGGTTTGCAGCAGTGCCTCTCCTACCAGTTCCCTCCACAGACTCCACCAACACAAAATGTTGGAACTGGTAGGAAACTGGAAACTTGATAGCCTCCCAGTAAGGTCTCTCAGCCTAGCTGTGATTTTTGAAGTGATTAGATTAGTAAAAGGGAGGTGGTTAGGGAAAAAGTTGTAAAGAGGCAGTTAGTAAATTTGGTTTCCTAATGGAACTTCAAGGATAAACAAATACATTGTGCCGCATACAAAATAGGGATGGTGATGTTCATTTTTGTTGAGTACTGGGATGTGCATGTAGATCGTGGCACAATCTGCAGTTGAGTCTTCTCACACCCTTGTGTGGCTATACAGAGTGCATCAGGGTGCAAAATACAAAGTCAAGATACCTGAGTTGCTGTAAGGATTCCTGGAGCTAATTTAAGGAATAATTGCAAGATTTTAAATTGGATTTTTTTTTAAAAAAGATGAAGATGCCACTTTCCAACTAGCTTGAAACTCAGCTGCAAAACTGATAGATTTCTATTTCAATATTTAGAGAAAAAAAAAAAGGTGAAAAAATATTCACTGAAAATTTGCTCTTCAGGACCGTCCAATTCAAAGGACCCTTTCCTGAGGCTTGGCTACTCTAGACTGAGAGTTTAGTCCAGTACCCAGAGCTTCTGATTGGAGTAAGAAATCCTTCATTTTTGTTTTTCATTGCAGGTTGAAGTCCATGCATTTGCCACCTGCTGAGTTCTGAGGGAAAAAAATTACCACCTACCATGTCCAGAAACAGTTAATGACAAAATCACCTCAGCCTTTGAGAAGTTTCGTGGCTGCAGAGATAGTAACAAATACTTTGCCCACCATTAGCATTCAAGACAAAAACTAAAAGGTAATTCAGAACCCAAATGAGTGTTCAAAAGGTTGTGATAGAAGTCATTTTAAGCATCCTTATCCTTGGGTCTAGAGTCCTAATCGTTCCATGCCTGGGAATCTTATGCCACCTGCCTTGTCCAAACAGGACAATGCAGCAGTGGGCATTAAATGCACCAACAAGTTGCTCACATCCGTAGCTGCCTAACAGGAGGACCATAGCCCAAGCAGGACCTGCATGAATTTTTTCTCATTGCATCCTCTCCAGGAAGGTCCAAGAGTTGTTGGCTCTGCCAACAGACACAACGGGGCAGACACAGTCCTGCGAGATGAGGCCATGGCTGTGCCTGTGCCTCCAGACATTCTGTTCTGAAGGCTCTTGTGCACCCCAGTGCAGCTGGTGTGCCAGTGCTTCACCATGAACACAACAGGCGCTGGGGGGTGCTCTTTACACCATCCTCCGTTTAACACATTCCCTGTCAGATGCATTTACTGCCTATTTCCTTCTTTTTCTGAATGTCTAAGAGAAGATTTAGGATTCACTACAGTACTCACTGCCTTCAGAGCAGGCAGGATGAAGAGCTTTATTACTCCACACCCAATCCCGAGACCACCCAGTCCCACAGAAGAGACATTAAGTGTCCTATTCCTACCCAGCCATACATTACCAGAGGACTGGCCTCTGCCCCCACGCAGGTTTGGGATATTGGACTCTTTTGTCTCCCCAGCCTCTGCCTGACCCAGCTGCCTGCCAAAAGCCCACGTGCTCAAGCCCTGCCTGTGCACGTAGGGTAATCCTTCCCCTCGCTCATCAGGACAGTGTGTGCTTGCACATGCTAATTCCTTTGCAGTCAATGCTTGGAAAGTCTCCTCTGCCAGCTCCGGGGACTGGAGTCCTTCATCTGCAGCAGAGGGATGGGAGCACTTTTAATAAGGCTAGAAGAGACTGCCCTGCCTCTGACGGCAATCCACCCTCCTGCAGCCCTCACCCAGGCATTGCTGATGGCTCATACTGCAGGCACTGTGGGAGGTATTAGCACCAGCCTCTTCATGACTTTAAATTACAGGCCTAAATTAGCAGCTTGAAGTTATTAGCTCATCAGTGGTTGGAGGTAAATGCTTTGGCTGGACCCTGTGGCTAAGCAGACCTGCTTCCATCGCCGCAGAGGGAGCTGAGATCTCACCTGCGGCATTTAACTGAGACGCCAAATTTCATGTGAACGCTGCTCCTCTCTCAGAGGGAGGTGAGCCTTGGCATGTCCCTGGCAGTCCCCTGACCAGGTCACATTGTCTTTGCCAGCCTCAGTCCCTCCCTGGGGAGCGCAGGGGCAGGGCAAGCTGCACCGCTCAGTTATTAGAGTAGGAGAATGAATAATTTTCACAGATTCAGTTAGGAGCTTTCAGATAAATTGCTAAGACGTATCAAATGTACATGACGGAAGACTAAAAGTGAAACTCTGAAAACATAAAATTATTCTTGCTCTCGGCTCCCCTGGGCCTTATCCAGCAAATGCTTGACTTGGCTTTTCCATATAGCACTACCAGTTTCAGGAATAATGTTCACAGCGTGTTGTATAGAATTGGGTCCTTATTTTATCCATCTGCATTTCTCCTCTAATTTATTTTCTCCAGTTCTGATGATTAGGTCAGGCAGTGTCACATGCTTCAAGTACCGAGGCCAATTAACACTCTTTCTGGGTGACCAGGATTGCTGATCGATTAAGCTGCTCTGTCCCACTGAGATTCCTTGCTGTTGCAAAGGCAGACATACAGTCATATAAAATACATTGAAATAGAATTAATGAAAAGGCAGGCCTGAATGACAGCCAAAATATTTTTTTGTTTCTGGAAGGAACCCAAGGAGGGGTTTATTGGACTCCTCTTCCCAGCACTTGGAAAGAAATAACAGCTGTTATTAAAAAGAAAGCCTTTTGGGGAGAGGGGAAGAATTCAGTTCAGCAAAATGGATAGAATCAGCTGAAATAACTTCTGAACCAAATATTCCTCTCCTCTCCAGAAAATGTTGAAAGTGCGAAATCATAGCAATAATAAAATCGAGACTTCTCCTAAAACTCATCAACATTTTACACATTCCCATCTACTCAGGAAAGACGTATTTTTAAACAATATGCCAAAGCTGTACAGCTCATGCTCCTCAAATTTTCAATGCGCAAATTAAAACGAAATTAACTGAATATAACCATGCACGTGACCCTGAAGAGTTGCACTGACAATAAAGATAACATTTCTTTCTGGAAATCCAACCTGCTTTCCAACCTGCATGATGCTACACAGGACAGGAGTCTGCTGGATACCCTTGTCATGGGTAACAGGGGCATGGAGAAATGGAGAGGGTGTTTTGTCGGCTGGAGAAAGTGACTCTCAGCCCACATGCTGCTGTCCTTTTCTGAGACTGGATCAGACCAGCCTGACCTAGCACCAGAGATGTCCCTTGGGAATCAATCCAGGTTTTCTCACTCCCAGCCAGAATAGCTAAAAAGCAATCCACATCATTGCATAAAAAGCAAACTCACTGCATTTTCCTGCGTAAATAAATCTTCAAAAGAGCACTGGGGAGTTGAAAAGTCAACAAACACTTCAACGCAAGTGAAACTTGGGTGAATAGCCCCCCTAACTTCTAGTTTGCATCAGAAACAGAGTTCATGTGTGTTGCAAGTCGCCCACGCAGAGCAGAGCCAGAGCCACAGTAGAGAGGGGAGCTGAATCACAGGATGACGGTAGCTTTTATCAGCTTTTTCAGGTAGCTGGAGCCTCAGGCCTCTCAGAGAAGCTCAGTATAGGCACTCTACCACATTTCACATTAAATAATGCTCGACTTTCCATTTTCTCTTTTGTAAACTGCCAAGAGATACTTCTCTGACATTAATGCGAGCTGAGCTGACACTGAGGTTTACAGCCTCTGAAAAAAAATAATCCGTGAGAGTGCAGTCAGAAGCAGGGCCTGGGAAAGGCAGAGCAAAGCTGGAGTGAAAGGCAGGCAGAGGGTCCTTCCTCCAGAGCAGGGGTCTGGGAGCACCAAGGTGGGTAAACACAATACAGAAGACATTTGCATTTTCCTTTCAGTTGAAAACTGTGATTTACCCAAGGGCAGCCATAATGCCTCCAGCTCAGATTAGCATCCTATGTACCAGGCACAAACTCACCACAAGGGTCTGCTCCAAAGGTTGAAGCCTACCTGCACGAGACAGATGAATGTTAAGGATGGAAGGACTCAAATGATTGATTTAGCTGAAAGTAATGTAGAAAACCTGAAGATATCCGCAGGCTGGGAACTTGCTGGGCTTGCTTGGCAGAACATCTTTCTGTGGGGCAAGGTCCTGTTCCAGGTCTTGACTCCTCATCCTGGGATTTGCACGCATGGCAAATCCAGTCTCAACCTGGCTGAAGATCTGACAGGACTCTGTATGCGAAGTATCCTGTTAGCACCACTAAAGATTTGGATATAACAGTCCCAAACAGGACATTGGGAAAACAGGATTGGGTTGTCTCCAAACTTTCTCTCGGGTATGCAGATTATTTCCCTTGTGACCTATACATTCTGACTCCTTGGCTTGAATGGTCTTTAATGCCAGTCAATTCATCAGCTTCCTGCAAAAAGAGAGTAATTTTGGAAAGCTGAAACATAGCCTTAATTAACATGCTATTGTGGTTAATCTGTTTTACCAATCCCTTAATACAGAGAATCAATACTTACAGACATCAAAGTTGATGAGTTCCCTCATAGGAACAGAAAAATCTATAAAACATAGATGGTTACACTTCTCAAAGCTGCAAATTAAAAACAATGAGTTCCACTAAACCTTAACCCAAGGTGAAAATTGCTGGTGTTTTAACCCAGCATACAGCTGGCTCCTGGGCCAAAACCGTTACACAGACCTTCCAGCAGCAGGAGGGCAGTGACAACTGCCTTCATAACCATGCTAGCTTGAATGGCACCTCAGTTCATAACCTGGTGGATTTGCAAAAGTAATAATATTTTTCTTAGTCCAGACTATCCAATTGTAGGTGGCTGTGGCAGTTATCTAAATACAATAGTAGAAACATTTAGCCTTGCAGACATGTTGAGAAAAATTACCAAGCACAGTATTAACTGGCCTTACCTGACTTTTACTGTGATTGATGAAAGTAAAATGTGAATCATAACATACTTACCTGTCAAAAAATTCTCTGCAATGAAGTATAATATTTTTCAACTTCAAGGTATGCAAGAAAGATTTATCCCCATAATAATTTGATGTCTTCTTTAAAATTCTACAGACTGAAAAAAATGAGATCTGGTCAACTTCTGCGTGTCTTGGTGGAGTGAAAACCCAGCCCCTGAGAGTAGGAGCTTAATCCATCTTTGCAGTTTGTTGTTATGGTCTAACTGAGTTAAATAGCTCTTGAGTTGGTCATCCGTATAGGAGTGAGTGTCTCCTTCCCCTCTGATAGACATATGAGAGAAAATGGACACATCACTTGGTAAAATGTTCTTGAATGTTTTATCATAGCAGATTATATGCATGGCTATTTCTGAGGTTGCTAGTGGGTAGGATAACTTCAAAAGAGCTAACACCTTACTGGTAGGATCCATAGAAATGTTAGGTACAATGGAATGGCCAACCCATATGGGAAGGTCCTTTCAGATCTGGAGCCTAAAACAAATCTCGACTGATTCCTCCTCAGATATTGGTGCAAGAGGTATACATGAGCCTCAAAATAGCATTTAGACAAAATCCATGTTTTGTCATAGCAACCAGCTGACTTCTCATCAGAGAAATGACTACCTTCTTCTTGTGTGGAGGGTACCATAATGTGACACACACATGGAGACAGGTTGTATTGCCAAAACTTGTGAGTTCAAGCTGCGAGTCCTTCAGCTCCTCCAGGGAGCAGCTGTACCACATGTGTCAGTGAGGCACACAGCTGGACACGGCCAACAGGATAGCTTTAGGGTGTAAGGGAGGAAAGGATTTCTCCCAGTCTGCAGGGAATATGCAGGAATTGAGGCTTACTCCCTGTGTCTAATCACATTTTATTTTGCACTTACGATTTATTTTATTATTCTTTTCTCTACAGGTCTGCTACAAAAGGCTAACAAAATGCTCATACTTCTAAGAAAATCTGAATATTGGAGCATTTGCTGTGGCAGAGAGCTGGATTTCTGGCTCTGGGAAGACAAGCAGCCATTGACCAACAACCTGCAGTTTCAGTGCCAAAGTCTTACTTCACTCCTTGTAGCTCCCCTATGCCATTTCCATCAGGTACTTACAGCTCCCAGAAAAGAGGAATTGATCAGGCAAGTTCATTTATGGGCCATCCAATGGGACACAAGGAATCTGATGGTACCTTTCCTTGGACATTGGCATTGGCATGATCCCTTTGGGTGTGAAAAGACCAGATCAAGAGCACGATTTACCATAAAGGTCTAGACTGTAGCAAGCACTGGTTTTCACATATGCTTGCTACTTCTCATATAGGTATATTGCAATTTTCTAGCCTTTAAGGTTTTTATATTTTCCCTGGAGAATAAACTTTACAGAGATGCCCAAAAGCCAACCAAAAATAGGGTAAGGAACATTGGGTCAGTATAGTAGTCAATCCCTACCCAGAAAAGCTTTTACAATCTCAAATATGATTGTTTAAGCCTTTATTTATAGCCATAGCTGACTGAACATGGCTTTCAGTCAGGAAGCTGAGCAAACAGATGCCTCCTCCGTCTTCTGGGTGTCAGGGCCTCTAAGCAAATAGTTGAGTTCTTGGTTTGGGATTCTTGCTGCTGCACACAGGGCATCTGAGTGATGTAGCTTTCACTGCACATCTCCCTGCCTCAGGGGGACACATGGGGTGGGTAAAGTGCACCACTGTGAATCCAGTTATCAATGTAGACCCTTCGCTGTACATCGCCTGTTATCATAACTTCTGTGTCGGTAACGTTCTCTTCCAATTTTCTGATAAATTCTGCCTGCTGTCGGCCTGAGTTACTGATGCGACTTTTCACCTTTTGAGTAAGTCCTTCCCAAAGTGGTCTGTTTTACTGGACTTGTGTGACGTTTCTGGTTTTAGTGAAACTTCAGTACTGTGTGCCTTGATCCACAATATTATTTCCTGTGCTCTTACAAAGACCGATGTCATTGTGACAGTGTCTGAACAGGGAGTCCCAAATGACCTAGCTTGTGGGACTGTTGTCACTGGGAGAATCATAAATGTCCAAAGTGAAAAGAAGAAAAAAAAAAAACTTAAGTACCATTCCTCCTGGCACTGAGCAGCCAAATTCCCAAAGGATTTTTGTAAAGCATCCACCATAATATCTGCCTTCTCCATCTGATTACAATCTCTTCTTTGTTTAAAAATAAGTTTCCCATTTTTTTCAGTTTACTAAAAATATTCACACTTCCAGCTGAGATGCCGCTAATTGGTGACATCTTTGTATTCTGAGTCTTACTCATTCCTCATCAAATAGAAGAGTCAGGCTTCACTGATTCTTTGTGTCGATGTTAAAAGCTTTACGCACTGGATGTACCTTCCCTGTCTTATGAAAAACAGACCTTGTACTTTTTTTTTTCTTTTAACATGCATGAGATTTTGAAGGTCAATTCCTGCTAGGGCTCCTGACCTGCCTTATTACTGTTTTCATATGTTTCTGTTTTCTTCCTACAGCATTCTCTTTACAACAACTGAGAGAAGCAGCTGTGTATTATAAAGGTCTGCTGGTGAAACAAAGTCACATCCATGAATAACTGGGCCCCAATCCAGTGCTATAATCTATGTGGGCAGGATGCAAATCCATTAATTCCATTAGGAGTCTTTGTAGGACAAACCTGTGAATAAACTCAGGGAAATCAATGACTTCTGGTGAGTTAAATTCATTGAAAAGAACAAGACTTGCATATGGGATGGGAGTGACAGGACACATAGGATGAAATCCTGGCCCTGTCCATGTCAGGGATGGGAGTTTTGAGTCAGTAGTTTAGATTCCACTCATGGTTTGTTGTTTTCCTCCCTCCAAGTTTTAAAGACATGCAACTATTTGCACAAGCAAAACAGGACTGGCAAATTCAATAAGGCAAGTTTTTGATAAAGGTCTTTTGCTAATTTAGTACCAGACTTGGAAAAAAAATATATATAGCCTTAGGTTGTGGAGATTAATGAAGTGTATTTTGGAAGTGTCCTGAACTGGATGCATTAGCAAATACATCCAAGCCAAGAAAGCACCAGCAGCCAGATCAAGCAAGACGCTTGACTTCGAAACTTAGGAGCACACCAAGGAGCCAGAAGTAAATAAAGTCACAGTACAATAGGGGTGCGATGGGCTGTTAGGTGATGTGGGTTGAGCAGATACAGATCACCCTACATGGAAAGAGAAAGGAAAGGGGAAATCCCTCCAGAAGGTTCCAGGCTGATATTGCCTCTGTACAACAGAGCATGGATGCACAAGCCACCTCTCATTATTGCTTCCATCTCTCATGCTGGGTTTTGCAGTGTGATAAAGAATTAGGTTTAGCAAATTAGGTAAGGGAAAGGGAATTTGGAAATGACACCCCCGATGATTTATGATACTAATAAGTGCAGTGCCAAGGAGATCCCCTTCCCCCATCAAATATGGCACATGCACGCACAACCTTGCACACTGCCTGAACATAAACATCACTGTACAACATACACAGAGGTATTTAGAGAGGGGAAATAAAAAATGCACACAACAACCTTTATTCATGCAATATCTGTACAATGCTGCTAAATATACGCACACTACTCATCCAAGTAGAAGCATGCAAAGAAATACATGATTTATATGCACAGAAATATGTATATTTTTAAAAATCCCTATGCACACGTATCTCCCTTTGCAAAAAGGTAACGGAACCGAACCACGACAGATGATTGTTAATCTTGTGCTGCAGGAAGCTCTAGCTCAGTTCCCTGGTTCTGCATCATCTAAGGCAAAATTTGAACCTTTCCCCTGAGGGGAAGGAGTTCTGCAGAGGAAATGTTTTTGATTTAGCCTGTTCATTCAGACAGGGAGAACTGGAAGTAGGGTTACAGTAGGATGTGGGAGAAGGCAGTGTACTTCTCTGCTTCAGATGATTCAGAGTAAAATTTGAACCTGTCTGTCACGCATCAGTGCTTTAACCAGCAAGCTGTATGAGGCTGGAGGATGGTAAGATTGGCAGGTGTAGAAATAACTGTATGGACAAACCTGTCCCTAGACTGTCCACTGGGTGAGACACAGCTCATTTAACCACCTTCCTGGGGTGTTTCCAAGGCACTGAAGAGTCAAGTGGGGAAATTCTCACTTTGAAAATCTGTCTTTAGGTCCTGTTTTGGCTTGAGCTGGAGCCCTTAGCAGCTTTTCAGCTGTTCATCTGTACCAGGCACCTTGGACACACACAGGAGTGTGTGGAAGCTTAATAAGATTTTTGTGACTGCAATAGCACCCAGCTGGTAGATTCGGGTGCTGAAGGATACCTACCTACCCTTTTAAGAGCTGGACCTCTGTTGCTATAGTGATGAGAACTGTATAAAAAGCTACATGGAATGGAATAAAATATTGTATTTAAATAGATCTATGGAAATCTACAAGTTTATTTCTTTTTTAGGTTTCCTATCCATGCTCATTGATGTGCACCTGCCATGGCTTCAATCTGCGTCTTTGGTTTGACACACGGGATTCGGTGAAACGGCTGTGCGCTATTTACTCTTCGTACGGCAGCCAGCCCATACAGTCAGAGACCTGTCATACAGTGAAAACTAGAAATGCTACTTTTGCCCACTTATCAGGAATGTGTTAATCACATAGGAAGCAACTGGTGAGCTCTGCTAGAAAGTATTTGAAAGCTGGTGTAGATGTGTGTGTGTGAAGGAAGACTTCTTTGTTGCAGACTAAACTGGGGGCTATTGCTATGTGGATGACTGCAAGCCTGTGACTTCAGGATTACTCACTCCCAAACCCCAGTAACAGTAAAATTAATGCTGACTTCTTTCCTCAGGGTATTTCCTTCTCTCTTCCTAACATTTTAATCCAGAGCACTGCCACACTCAAGAGCTGAATGGGGCTCCCCACACACACCACTTCCTCGTTCTCCATAAGAATCATTTTAGAGCACAAAAAACCTATGTTCTGCTGTCAGTTGAGAGACAAATTTTCACCAGTTTAGCATGCTGAGTCTCCTTCCAGCAGGTTCCCTCTGAAGTTATCCCCATCTCTTTGTACCATGACAGGAGATTCACAGTCAGTCCATTCATATGTAATGGTGAACACGCAGCTCCTCATCTTATACCAGCACATTGGTTTTTAGAGTAAAAATTTTGCTCTCAGATTTTTTTGTTATAATCTCCTGGTCTGACTCAGTCGTGTTTCAGAGGCCTGGAACTGTATTTGTGCTGCAGCTAATAGCTACAAAATTCCCAAGAATTGTCTAGATTATGGAATCACAGGAATATTGCTTGGAATGGACATCTGGAGGTCCCTAGTCTCCATCTTCCTACTCAGCTGGACTATCACCCACATGGGACCAGGTTCATGGCTTTGTGTAGCTGAGACTTGCAAACCTCAAAAGATAGAGGTTGCATGGCACGTTTGGTGAGCTCTTTCACTGCTGTGCCCTCCTGATGAAACACTTGCTTAATGTCCAAACTGAAATCCTAAATCGCATTTTGTAGACTTTGCCCTTATTATAGTGTCTGGCCCTAGCAAGAAGGATTTGAGTCTTCCATCTTTGTAGCTGCCCATCAAGCCATTTTATTTACAAGTTTGTCCCTTAGCCTTCTCTCCACAAAGGCAAAACAGGTCCAACTCGCTTAGACACTCCTTGTGAGCCATGAGCTCCCAGCCTCGTGCCATTTTGGTAGCCCTTCATTAGACTTGCTGCAGTTTCTTCCTATCCCTCTTCAGCTGAGGGCCCAAACCAGACACAATATCACAGATGTGATCTTACTAGAGTCCAGTACTCCACTCATTGCTGGCCACCAGTCAGACATGAAGCCATTGATTACTCCCCTTTGAGAAGTGTCAATAAGACTGTTTTCCTGAACTGCAACAAGGACCCTATGAAACTCTGCTGCTGTCATACCTGAGTCCTCCTACTCGACTTGAGGACAGCTTCAGGACAGAGAACATCAGCACCAGAGTCAGCTTTATCATAGAACTAATTCTTGGGTTGCATCAAAAGAAGTGTGGCCAGCAGGCCAAAGGATGTGATTCTGTCCCTCTACTCTGCTCTGGTGAGATCCCACCTGCAGTACTGTGTCCAGCTCTGGAGCCCCCAGCACAAGAAGGACATGGACAGAGGGATGGAACACCTCTCCTGTGAGGAAAAACTGAGAGGGTTGGGGTTGTTTAGCCTGGAGAAGGCTCTAGGGAGACTTTATTATGGCCTTTCAATACTTAAAGAGGGCTTATAAGAAAGATAGGGACAGACTTTTTAATAGGGCCTGTAGTGATAGGACAAGGGGCAATGGTTTTAAACTAAAAGAGAGTAGATGTAGGTTAGACCTTAAGGAAGAAATTTTTTACACTGAGGGTGATGGAACACTGGAAGAGGTTGCCCAGAGAGGTGGTGGATGCCCCACCAATGTAAACATCCACAGCCAGGTTGAATAGGGCTCTGAGAAACCTGATTTGTTTGGAGATGTCCCTGCTTCTTGAAGGAAGGTTGGACTAGATGGCCTTTAAAGGTCCTTTCCAACCCAAATTATTCTATGATTCTCTGATAGAAGAACATGAAGGAGGGACTAGGAAAAGTTTTGTATATTATTACTAGGCAAACAATGAGTATATAGGTTACTCTGGCCACTTTGGAATCACTTCTGTGCCAAACAAACGGTAATGCATTTCTGCTTTCCTTCACCGAAAAGAGGTAAAGGGCTTTCCCTCACTATGGCACTGGTGCACCCAAGCACCCTGCCACACAAAGGAATGGCCATCCCCAAGTCAGACATCTTGGTTCCCTATATAACACCTGGGAGCAGCAGGAGCCCGAATGACATATCCCTGTAACACATCATCCACCCTGACCAGAGAGCCAGCAAAACTGCAGAGCTGTCAAGGCAGAGATTATTCCCTGTGAGCTGCACAGAAATATCAAGGACTTATGGTCCCACACCACAACTAAATCTTTTTAAGGCTTAAGACCCAGAAAGGTGGTACTCCCAAAAACAATTCCTCCAAGAAACCTGGTGGCACCTAAAAATCTGTGGGCATTACATCCTTGAGCACCAGTGTTCCTGAGGCAACTAATGTATTTTCAGATCTGCCCAGAAGTTTCTCAGGTTTAACAGGTCTGAGCAGTTCAACATCTATTTTGGACATGACTCCTGTTGGTATCCACAAATTAGCCATCTGTCTTGCATGCGGGGGAGGCTAAGCTAGTAATTCGGGGGCAAAAGACCAGATGATACACAGAGAGAAAGACAGCAAATAACTGGTGAAGTCTACTGTGACAACTCATTGTCAGACCCCTGTCAGTGTCCCTGTGGATCTTCTCTTTTTCAGGATATTGGCTGCCTGTGACATTTTTTCTTCATCCAACATTCAAATTAGAGTGATCAGAGGCTGACCTGCAGAGTCTAGTTCATCATGAATTTTTTCCTACTGATTACATAAATAATCACAGGACAGAAAGTGCCTTTTACATTAATACACAATTGCACAAGCTTTCTTAAGAACATAAGGAGAAGTATGTTGAGTGATAAAGCCATGCTTGAATTGTCTTATTTATCTTGTGAGTCTAAAGGCTTGTCATCTGCAAAGTGACAGAGCTGTCTGTTTAACCTAAATCCATCTCCTTTTTTTTAACCTATTAATGCATTTGGAGTGCATGGGTAAACAACAGTATTCAGCACTGACATTCCTTGTGATACTCATTTCTCTGAGTTCTGGAAAAGTCTTGACATTTTTTTTTTTGTGAGAGATTAATGGTAGAGTCATAGGCAAAATCAAGGGATTAGGATGGGATTCTTTGTTAAGTAAAAGAAATGTGCAAAAGCAAAGGAATAAGAAACCTGCCATGTAAATCAAAACTATGGGGTCAGGTAGAAAATAGACCTGGAATTGCCTAGAGGAATATGATGAACAGAGGCCTAGATCTGTGAAAACACGGCAAGGGTAAGGTTATTGGCTTACTACATTGAAGAAAACATGGAGACTGTAGTGTAAGGTCAGAACAATTTAAGACTGAATAATCTGCCTTTTGGGCGACCCACCTCATCTGTGGCCTTCAAGGAGAGATGGGCAAATGCAGCACAGAAGTTTCTCCATCTCAGTTAGTGGAATTTCTGAAATAAGCTCTCTCAATTTCATCCTAATGAAGTGACTTTCCAACAGATGATTGAAGGTCATAGGAAAGAAGATTGGAGCTTCTGCGTTTGGTTGTGCAGTTGGGGTGGCAAATAGAGAAAATGAGTCACAAGCTCTAATATTAAACATAGATGTCTTTACATTTCCCAGAAATTAGTCTCTATACATAGGCTCTGCAGAGACTCAGCCAGCTGGCACAAGAGGCCAAGACACCTTTTGAGCACTGTTTCATGTCACTATGGCAGAAGTTTCCTCTGTTCCCTCCACTTCTGGCACAGTTACGGAGCCTGCTTGTGGCTGGCCAGAGTCTCTTCAAGCTTCAGATCTGTGTTCAGCATCACAGCTGGGTCCTGCTGCTACCAGAGCTAATTAGAGTCCTGTAGGTCGTTGCCTTCATGAAGATGTTTTTGTTGTTCTGGTACTGAGTATTCTGTTCCTTTGCTACTGGCGCTTATCCTTCTTTCAGCACAGAGCCCTAAAGCTGCAAGACACCAGTGAAGACAGACTCTCAGTACAATAATTAGGCTCAAATACAGAAGGAAAGCAGTCCATTTTCTCCTGCCACAGCTAGCATCACTTCTTAGGTCCTTTCTCTCCCCCATCCCAGAGTGCTTTGTGGTGTGTGCAATGGTAGCATGCTCCAGTTGAAGCATTTGGGTCTAGTTTTTTGCATCCATGCTAGACAGGGAGCTCTGCTGGAAGGGTTGTGGGGTGATCATACAGAGGAATAACACCTATTCACCTCTAAGGGTGAAGTTTCACAGGCAGATGGGGTAAGCTCAGAGATCACTCCTCTGGGGGAAGCCCCCATCCCTGCGCATCCCCCCACTGCTGGCAGCGCTGCCCCATCGTGTCCCTCGCATTGGCCCAGCTAGTAACACAGTGAGACAGACTGGCTCACTAATCTAAACTTTCATTTCTTCTTTTCTTTCCCGTGTTGATCTTTTGTCTCTTTAATGACACAGACTGGTTACCAAGAGGTCCGAAGAGCCAAGTGAATGCAAGGGGAACAGTTAGACCAGAGAATCCATGGTGAGGAGACTATTCCTTTGCAGACTATGGGCTATAAGGCTGAGATGTCTCACAAAACCTTATCCTAAGAAGCCCCTGGGCTGTCACTCGCGAAGGGCTCACAAAGGAAAATGGACTCTGCTCTTAAAATCTTCTTGAGAACATTTAACATTAAAAACCTGCATGCACTGAGCAAAGATCCAGCCCAAAAGGGAAATGTTGTGCCCTTCCATACAGAATTTGTGGCATTCTGTTAAGGATGTTATACTTACCTGCTGTATAATCCGCCGAGAAAATGAACACTGACTGTTGTGTCCAGGTAAAAACAACAAAAGACTATCAAGGAAAGAAAATCTCTCTATTTTCTGTGTAAATTGTGAGGCCTTTAGATATGCAGTGAATGTCCAAAATGGAAATGTTACGGCAACTGTAAAAGAGGAGAGATACTTTCTACTGCGGGCATATGGATTAGTCTGAGGACAACACTATTATCTGGTTAGGTAAAGAACAAATCTCATTCTCAAAGAGGCAAATGTGAAACACTGTTCAGTGATACTTACCTAGAATTATATCACTGCAGCATCTAGAATTAGGTCCTTTGTGCTTAATTTTCAGAGAAGGTAAAAAACTCTTTGAATAATCTAAATATGTGAATACAGATTGAATATTTTGCTGGAAGCTCTGGAACTAGATTCACTGGGGTGTTGGAGGTGTCTACCTGCTGTTCGGTGTGCTAACTTCCAAAACAGCTATCCTCCAGACCTTCTTGGTGCCCAAATTACATAGATACCAGGGCTCTCTCCTCCTCAACAGAAATCCCCATGGCACCTGATTTTCAGCTACTGCTGCTCCCTATCTCAGGCTCACAAATCAAACATTCCCCTGCTTGCCATGCTCGTGGGACCTGAGCTATTCCATGCTGCAATAAAGACATAAATATTCATTAAGTCACAGGGAACAAGAAGCCGTAAAGAGTTGATTCTCAGCCTTGGGGGTTGGATCCTCACCGGCACTCGGGGAGAGGCAGGGCTGGGTCCCTTAGTCCGTGAATACTGAATTGCAAATGCAAAGGAAATTGGAAATAACTGTTACAGGACTGGGCAAGACAACTACATCCCATCTCAGTCCAGTACCCTACTGAGTAGAAAGTCTCAGGAAAGAAAGGAGATCTGGCTGTGAGTTTCTGTCCCAAAACAGGCAGAGCAGGGACTTGATCCCAAGGGCTATCAGAAGAACCAGTGTATAGCGAGGAGGAGCATTTGGCTGCATTTTATGAAAAGCAGCAGGGAGGTGGGGGGAAAGCAGGCTCCAAGTGTGGCTGCAGGATCTCCTCCTCTGGGAAAGAGCAACAATTTGTCAGTGAAACAGATGTCAAGCCACTCAGAGTCACCAAATTGCAAGTGAAGGTCTATCTGTGCAAGCCTAGTGCTATGGCACCTGGCAAACTTTACCAGTGGAAACTTTTGTATTTAGGGAATTAAACGTTTCCTGTGAGAGAAGAGAGTCAGAAAATTTGTCTTTGGAACTAGAATATAAAATGACTGTTCGTATCCTGAGCTGTCCTTGTAAATCCAGCCCCAAGGCTGTTGCCCATTTTTTATTCTAAGTTCGTGTTTCTAACCACTTGCTCCTTCTTTCCAGGATTTTCTAATAATAGTGAGAACAATAATACAGGAGAAAAAACCCCAGCAGACCCAAACACCCTTTGGGGCAGAGTCAGCAGCACACAAATGATCACTCTCTCCCCTGACTGCAGGGCAGGCTGTTATCAATGCCAGTCTAATTCTCTGTCTCTGCTCTTGCGGTATCGGTGAAGAAAAAGGGGCCAGGCAATTCTGCCAAGGAAGCTGCTCCAGATACCTCAGGAGTGGGTTTTACTGCTAATGTGCGGGCATCTACCCAGGTGGATCTGCACCTGGTCCGTAGTCTACACCAACTGTCTGTCACTGCATTTCTCTACTTGTCTTTTGAATTCCTATGAAATATATTCTTGCCTCTTTTGTTTAACCTTTGTCTTCCAGTTTTTGTCTGCCTTATGAATTCTGCCTAATTAGGAACCTTTCAAATTCCCTTGTGGCCTTGAGTTTTCTCATGCAGAATTTGGAATTAGTGCATTTTTGTGGCTAGTTTTCAGGGCCAGGTTCATGCTTTCAAAGTGCTAAAATATGAAGTAATAATACTTTGCACTTCCATACTTCTTTTTTTCCTTTGGGGATCTCAAAGTATTTTTAAGTGGTGATTAATTAAGATTCAATATTTTGAGGGGAGGAATGTATAGGGACACATTTCTTTTCCACTGTAGGAATGCAGCCGTCTCTGGGGCAGAGAGTAATAACTGGTTTGGGAGAGTTACTACAACATATCGAATACCAGACGGCAGTTTTTAGGCTGGAAAGTAAAAACAATACAATACCCAGTTGAATGTGCAAAAGAGATTTATAGAACCAGAATGAAATTACACAAGTGAATTTTAACTACGCTGCCAAGGTCAGCCTTCCTCCCACCCCAGGCCAGAAACACAGCTTCACATCTTGCTCAGAAACAACCAGCCCCAGTAAAGGACTCAAACTGGGCACTTCTGCCTTGCAGCTCCCCATGTCCCATGCTGGGCCTTGGGTTTGATCCTAAATCAAGAGGAAATAGTGCCATCTACTGAACCACCACCCCACCAGCGACCAGTGCTCAGGGGCGATTTCCCAGCCAGACGCAGTGGTGATACCCGCGCCCAGCATGTCAAATCCAGAATGTCTTCTAAGTGAGGTATATACAACACATGCACAGAGAGACACAGACAATGGAAGAGTCGCTTTGCCAGAAAAGATGCAAACGTGGGCTTGTTTAACAATACCACTGGTTTATTATGGTGATGAGAAAAAGACCTGAGCGTGGACCGAAGCACCAGCTGGAAGCTGTGTGTTTTGAGGCCCCACAGTAGCTAGCAGTCGTGTCTTGCCTTTGCTCCCATAGTCTTCAGAATATTAATGAAGGGGAGAGTGTTTATTATTTCCAACACTCCTTCTCCCTACAAGGATGCTATTAATGATGTAAGGAAGTAAACAATTCACTGAGCCACAGAGCTCTAACAGTTATTAATTTCTGAGGAACTATCCTCACACCAATCTAGGACCTGGAACATCGCAGAAAGGTGTAAATAAATATGAACACAGACACACTCTGGTTTACAAAGATCAGACATTGGTCCAGTTCGTCAAAACAGCTCCTTTTCAAGTCACGTATTTGGACATTGACAGCTCCATGCAGGTTTACCTTGAATGTTGCCCAGGCTCTTTGCTGCAGTGGCTGGTGCAGGTGGCATTGACTCCTAAAGCAACCCAAGTGCAGGCAAAAAGGCACCTACACCCTGCTGCAGTTTCCAGGAGAGGAGTCAGGATTTCTTCAGATACCACCAAGGTGGTGCGGTCATTTCCTTCTTGCAAGCCTTTATAGCTGTTTATGCCTTTGCATTGGCCAGCAAAGAGATTTAGGTATATGTATCCCTCTCTTTTTCCTTCTCCCCAGGCCCCTAAAATTTCAGTCATGCATGGAAATCAGACCAAAGGGTTCAGGTCACTGGCAGCAGCCCTCCTTACCCCTTTGTGGTAACCCCTCATGTCTTTTTGTGCAGTGCCAGGAGCACCAGACCCCAGAGAGCTCTGCAAAACCGAGGCAGAAAACTGCATTTCGGGATCAGCTCTCAGCAGAGCTTAAAAGCACAATGCAGGTAATACAGGTAAAAATCAGTTCTGCAAGAGCAAAGAGGAGATACAGAGGAATGATGCAGGAAAAGCTGTGAAACACCAGTAGGAATGAAGATGGCTTTTCTAAGCTCCCTCTGAACTACTAGACCGTCTGCCTGAACTTCGGGGACCAGGAGATGCTGGATCAGGTGAGAGAAGGAAGGGACAGGCCTGGAAGGAGAGCTGGGCATGCTGCTTTAGTTGTTGCTGAGGAGGAGAAAAGGGGGTGCTGGCCCCTAGAAGAGTAATTGTTGTCTCCTATAGCCTCTGCCACCAGCTATGCAGAGACTGGCCAGACTGGGGACTGGGGCAGCGCTGTGTCACACGCGGTGTCCAAGCACGGCAGCCCGCTAGCGCCTGCTACTGCAGGGAACCACCAACTGTGCCTGTCTGTGAAGCTGGCCCTGGAGGAATGAAGACAGAGGGGTTGGTTTCTATTTGGAGCACAATTTTTTCCCAAAAGCTTTGTGTTGGTACAGAGATTCGTCTTGCCACAGCTTTAGAGAGGCATGGGACCTTCCTAAGGAAGCTCCACTGTGCACCGTGGCAGCTATCCTTTTCAACCACCACCATCTGAGCTTGCATTATCGACCTGTTGGGAAGGGAATTCAATTTTTCTGAAAGGGAATGGCTGGTTTCATTTTCTTATATATGAATCCACATTCGATTGCAAGTTGTTTGTACACGGTACTGAGCACAGAGGCCGTAATCCTCACCAAAGCCCCTGGGTGTGCCTTCACTACAGGAACAAATAAAAATAGTGATTGCATTAGGTATCCATTCATCAAACCTGGGTGCCATCCAAGGATGCTGTTTCTGACTGTCCCTCTGTAATGCATTATCTTCCAAAACAAAAATAATTTCAAATAATAATTTAAGTTTCAGGTTGCTCAAAGCCAGCTCGTAAGGGCAGGCTGTCAACTTTGCAGCACCAATTAATGTGTTGATAAAGCTTCCGGAGTAGTGACATTAACAGCATCTTTTTACAAAGATACCTGCAGGTAATATCAACCCAATTACTATTGAATCTAAGGTGGGGGAACTGGTGAGCTTGCCTTAATAGAATTACCAAGATACATTGAATTATTTCTACCGATATGGAAACTTATATAAGAGCGAAGCACTGGGTGAAACATATTTGTCTTTGTTGAGCAAAGCTGAAGCACAGATGTTCCCCAGGCCATTCTGGCCCATATTAGTGATATATTCAGAGCTCTGGTTGTTTCAGGTAAATACATCCTTAGCCACACTACTGATTTTCATTAAAGGAACAGACCCTTAGAGCAAAGAGAGACCCACCAACAGAAAAGCGATTTATATCTGAAACACCACAGCCAGGCAGGAGGCTTAGCACTAAGGTGGGACATCAAAAGTAGATGCTTTTACCAAGATACAGATTGGCACAAACCCTTCATCCACTCTCACTCCTGTAGCCAAACCCAGTGGCCAAACCAGTGTTTAACATCCTTTGGACTTACTCCAGTCAACTCAGAGATGTTAGCTTCAGGGTGAGGAGAGTGGGGAATGTGATCAGACAGGAACAGTCACAGGGCATGTCAGTGTAAGCAAAAGGAAAGGATGCTGGACGAGAGAAATCGGAGATGTGTCCATCTTAGCCCTATGTGGCAAATGTTTCTACTCTCAGAATTTGAATGTACCCTTTAAACAGAGCTTTTAAAATCCTAATGTGCCCCAACATACTCTGTCACTTTTTCACTTAATTCCTTTAAATATACACACACATATCTATGTATGCATGTATATACCTATATAAATACATATAATTTTTATTATTAAGTGATCCATTAAAGAAACAAAGGACCAAACAACACACAGGGTAAACAATTCTACTCAGAGACATTGCTTTCACTGTTTCACTTGCTTTGGTAAATTGTTATATTGTGCAGTGATATCTTCTCACTGTTTTCTCTTAATTATCCTTAATTCTATTAAACAGACAAACATCAACTGCAAATAATGCATGCTTAATTATGCAGTGTTGGTGGTTGATACTGTATTAGCATCAGCTTTTCTTTTAATATTTTGGCAGCACACAAATGAAATTGCTACAATATGTTTAAATAGCCTCTACCAGAGTAATGGTCATGAAACCATCACATGCACAGTCGCCTCACCTCTGCTCACAGAAGGCCAGCAGGGATGGTGTAAGGGAGCAGATCCCATCCCAAATGAGCTTCCAGATGCCCTGCTTGATATGGATCCGATGGCAGGAGGTTAGCAAATGGTTGCCAGGTGACCCCGGAGATCGACAGGAAGCGCCCTCATGCAACACAAAACAATCATTTTCAAAATAAAGCAAAAATTCTCTGGGTTTTGTCATCATTATTTGTAATCGCTTCTGAGGATGGAGAAGGCTTGTCAGACCAGATGGGACCAGCATATATAATGAATGACACAGTACATTGCACAGAAACCAGAAGTAGCTGAGAGCAACGGGGCCCCAGGACTGACACTACTGCATCAGTGACAAACAGATCCACAGGGAAGTCAGTAAAAGATGCAGCCGTTTTCACAAAGAAATTGCAAAGATGCCATATGGTGGATAGCACTTTTCACCTGTGAACACAAAAAGTCTGGTCCAGCAACACTCTTTACCTGTGCCATGACAGACTTGGTCTGGTCCTCCAAGGGTCTAAGATCTTCATTTGCCACAGAATCTGCAATTAAAACCAGAATCATATATTTTACGTTGAACATTTCCAGGAACAGATCTAGGTGTAAAAACTTTGTGAGATTACATTTATTTTGCTAGATGCTTTACTTTGCTTTATTGTTTTTATAGTCTTTTCCATCCACACACTGCCTGTGCAGAACTGGTACATTTTCCTGCCATTACGCAACAGCTAAAACAGACCCATGATCCATGTCTCCATTTCGAAGGCCACAGAACACCTCAGGATGGCCCTGTGCTTCAGCCTTTCCCTTAGCAACCTCCCATCATTTATCAGCATCCAGGCAATGAGAACATACCAAACATCACATGCCAGATGCAGTTGTCCTTCCAGACCCATCCGAAATACTTTAAATGGGTTGGACAAAATAAGTCTCAAGCTAGAGCTGGCCCTGCTTGGAGTGGGAGTTTGGACCAGGTAGTCTCCCAAGGCCTTTGCCAGTGTCAATGATGCTGGGACAGAGCAGTGATGAGGAAGAAACCTGGGCACCATGAAGCCTGTTCAGAGGTCTTGAAGAATCCTAAAGCTCAGATTGCCAGAAGTGCCAGAAGAGACACTCTTCTTCGCCGTCTTCATACAGCGGCCACTAACCAAATTGATTAAGAGCTTAAAACAGCTTCCTGGTGCAGAAGCAACTCCCTGCATTAACGTGGCTGAGTCACACAGGCCAGAGACAGCCTTCCGCTAACGCCGGCCTGGCACAAAAGCTGAATAATGAAGGGAAGCTTACACTGCTGCTGCCGCCTTTACTCTGGGACTTGTTTTATTCTTGCAAGCTCTCAGGCAGTCACCATTCATGCACAGGTGCAACGATAAAGGGGCCAAATGTGGAAGGCAGGGTGTGACTAAGCCCAAAAATGAGCGACACAAATGCATTATTCATGCAGAAATCTTACAATGCTGCGCGATTCCTTTCTTCAGAGCAGATCACTCCGCTATCAGCATCAGCTACACGATTCTTTATTTCTGACACCTGTCTTTGTTTCTTTTCTGCTTCGGAAGCGAAGTGACCTGGGGATTCGCATGAAATGTTTGCTCAGGCCAAATTTCCCAGCAATGCCGGGTAACCTCCCAGGACTGTAAGGGAGGAGCAGTGACACAAGCAGCAATGGGTTCCAGCCGTCTTACGGCGTCTGCCCCTCTGAGCACAGAAATCAGTGCGTTGTCAGGAACTTCGCTAGAGAAATGTATCAGAGGAAAAGAAAGGTAGAAAACAGAGAGGGGAAGAGGAGACCAGGGAAAGCAAAAAGGGAAGGTGAGGATGGGAAGAGAGAAGAACTTCCAATCAACATTTAAAAGCTGGAAGCTTGACTTCGTTGTTGAAAATAATAGGGTTTTTAACAGTTAAAAGGTTTTAAAAGGTCATTATGCATTTAGCAGCAAAAGAGCAATATGAATTTCTAAGCAGCAACATCTGGAAGATCAAAAGAAATCATACTTCAATCAACATGAAAATCTCTGCTCATTACACGCAATCATATTTAGTTATTAATAGACACTGGCTAGACATTGACATTTTACACATCTCATCCTATGATGCGCCAGGGACACTTCTGGCATTTAGTTTATCATTTTCATCAGTGTCATGGAAAGAGTGACCGATATGACCCCAAAAAATCTCACACTGTCAGTCATCGTAAGTGAATTTATCAACACATACAAAATCGGAATCCACATGAGAGTTTTAACTGTTTGCATACTAAATTACTTCATTCTTCATGCTTCAAAAAAAATTCAGTTTTGCATAATAAATAATGATAAGGGCCAGCGAACAATTATATAGGTGGAAACAGTATGCTAAATACTTAGAATTCAAATTTGTTGTGTGAATGTATCCAGAAGTTGCTTAAGTAATCAGCTCAGCGGCTGCATCACCCATTGTTAGAGCTTAATACAAAAGCTCTTCAGCTTATATTAAAAGCAGCCCAACCTAAACTGCAGTTGGCACATGTCCTATCAGTATTTTCCTTTTGTTAGACAGCTTCCAACTAATTCAGATGCACAGTTAGGTCAATATTAAAATTAAATGGTCTGTTGGTTGAATTCTGAAAATGAAGAGGTCTTTGGGAGGAAGGAGGCAGTCCAAAAATAACGTTGACTCCTACATGAGCACAAAAGGAGAGCGCCGTAAGCCAGCAACCTCTACGTCGTGGTGTGAGACGGCAGGCTCTCAGCTGAGAACGGTTTGCTAAACTGGCATATTCGATTTCATGACTGATTTTTGTGTGTAATAATTGCATTAAAAAAATAATGAGAGTGGGTTTCTTTCTAGTTTTACCAATCACTATGGCAAACATGCTGAGACGCTTCAGACAGAAATGTGATTTTACTTCTAATGACAATTATTTTTGGACTGAATTGTAATTTAGTCCGTTAATTAGATCTGTCACTGCATTTTCTAACTTGGTTATTGCATCCTTTGATGATTTTAGCAGAATTATACTTCTATTTGTGCCACTTTGCATTCTATGCTTTAATAATTCTTCAGACAAATATGCTAGGCAGTTGATTACATTTTGTGGCAGCAGTAATGTAAAGTCTCTCCTGTGTTACATTGATTCAAAAATCATGCTGATCACTGAACCAACAAGCTAGGCCAATGAACGACTGAACTATTCAGAGAAATTCAGCCAGGGACGGATTGTGGACATGCTTTTTTAGTTATTAAATGGATACAAACAGTTACAAGCAATTATAAATGAAAACAATAGGGTTTTTTTTTTAAAAAAAAAGCATCTTCAATGTTCTAAAATTCATTTAGTTATCAGCAAAATGAGATCTTATCTACTAAATAATTTGAAGGCAAGTTGACACGGGGTTATTACATATTAATGAGACAACAGATTTTTTAAAGATCTTACCATTTTGACAACTTTAAAAATTAGATTGCATTTATATGAATTCTGGCTTTTTGCTGACCCAGAACTGTGGGCATAGTTAGAAATTCACTCTTGGAATAAAGACAATATGATGAAAACAGTCACGTGCAAAAAATGTCCAGTGCTTCCAAGCTACCGATTCCTCCAAGCCTCGCTGTGTATCCAGACATCTGCCAGACAGGTGCTGTGTGACGTGGATTACAACACAAAATCCTGGTTCTGAAAATACCCACCACTAAACATAGCTGTTCGGCAGAGAGCAAGCCCACTAGGCTATGCTAGGTCGTAATTTTACTGTCCCTGCAGCAGGGACCAAACAGGGAACTATCACAGCTTCCCTCCTCTCTTTGCTTGCTCAAAGGAGAAATGTTTGCTTTGCTTCTTTTCTTGGAATTTAAATACTTATTTTCTCAGAATTTGAATGCTTCTTTTCTCTCTCTCCTATAAGAGAAGGATCATGGAGCTCCACAAATTACCTAATTCTGCCTGTCATCTTCTAATCCAGTTCCATCCCATCCCTAAGAAAATGTATTTGATGTAAGATTTTTATTAACCATATTCAGAGAGATTTTAATGCTAGTTTAAGAGCATTTTCATGTTTGTTGTAGCGTTGGATTTTTTCATGGTAACTGTGCAGTGTCCTAGGAAGATATTCTGTGATCCAGCATTTGGCCATTTGGCTCTGGGGATGCTATGAATTTCCTAGTAGTGCACTACAGGACTTCTATGACACAGGGACCGGCTAATCACTTCCCAATAGTTTTCCTCCTGCATTTCATTTAATTTGTCCAAGTGGGCTCAATTTTCAAACCACTAACCAACAGCACAGGGTAGAAATAATTGTAATTATAATAGTTCTACTCAGATTTGTAATTATTTCTTAACCTCCACGGATTTCCTTTCTGTAAGTAGATGCTTTTCTGAAACGTTGGAGTGCAAAACAGAAATGGATAATGCTTTAAAAGCCTCTAAAAGACTTGGAAATGGAGCAACACTGATGTACCAGAGTAGTGCTCAGAAAGGACTTGCTGGGGTGAGAAGGAAACACTGAATGAACATAGCCTCACGAGAAGGCTACATATTATTCTATAATCCAGGCACTGAAACTGACTACTAATTCACTTTGTTTAAATCCTCTCCCGTATGTTTTTCAATCATAAAAGTGGACTTGTAAAAAAAAAACAGATTTTATATTAATAGATTGAAATCTGAATTGTTAAAAATTCCAAGGATCTGACTAAAAATAGCCAAGAATTCCTTGTAATCACGCTTTCCACACTAAGGCATGCGCCCCAAGCAGAAAATACTGGTGGGGATGAGCTCATGGGCTTGGAAGTGAAGTTACAAGAGAGGGTTGTCTAGGAATTTCTGTGGTATCATCTCCACAGATTTTTGTAATGTTGTCATGCTTTAATTTTGGCAATTTACCTCGTCTACTATAAATGTAGTTAAAAATCTAGGAGAGTGTTCACTCATGGTGTTTTTGAATCAGAGTTTTTCTAGCCTGCTAAACATGGCAGGCAAAACACTGATACTTTGATGGCTACAGCACTCAGTGGAGAGGGAAGACAAGGAAAAAGCAGAAAAGTGATTAAATAGGCACAACAAAGGGAAAGCATATGGACATGTGGAAAAGGTGGGACATTTGGCCAACTAATGCAAAATTAAACTCTTCAAACAAAACAAAGCTATTAAAAGCATAAAGCTGTCAGAGCACCATACGAGCAGGGCAGGATGGGCGCGGGCTTGAAGGGAAACAGCAAAAACCAGAATCACTGATCTTATAATGACCACTATTGATACCCACTTATAATTTTGCAAAATCAGGTGCAGAACTTCAGATAGAGAGAGTAGTAAGAGAGCACCTTTGTATTGTGGTAATGTTACCCATGTTCCTTGGATGTAGTAGGGTGCTGGCCCTTGTCCCCACAATCGCTTTCCTCCTTCATGCTCTGCCCCAGCTGCTGGTAGGTCACAGCAAAGCATTAGTGAGGACTGGACATGCTCTTCTCCTGGGAGAGAAAAAAATCCTGAGAAATCCTGTGGGACGACATCCCCACCGGGTCAGGAACGGAGTGGAAGAGGGGAGGAGGGGGAAAGAAGCAAGAGGGGTGTCAGGCAAGCACAAAAGCAAATGAGCAAAAGCAATTGCCTCTCGGCACGTAAACTACCCTGTGACATCTGGTTAGGATGCTTGGAGAGCAGTAGGGTTCATGCAGGTAAAAAAATAACCAGACTGATGGAGGCCTGAAGCAAGGGAAGGTGGGCTAGCTGTGGGAGGACTGTCAGAAGGGATGTAGTCACTCTGAAATAGAGATGCCTCCGCACAAAACTTGTACCAGTGCAACTCATTCCAAAACAGTCATGCTGCTTCCAAAGTGGTTTAATTAAAGCAGAATCAAAATGTCAGCTTAAAAAAGAAAAAGAAAAAGAAAAAAGAGCTTTTGTATGAAGACACAAGGCAGCTGATGCCAAAAAACAAAAGTTACAGGGGAGGGAAAAATAAAATCCCAACATTTCCATGTTGCCAAAGACCTTTCTCACTGGAGGGAATTTCAGTTGAATAGTTGCCACTGCTGGCAGCTGGAGTTGCAAACTGAGCAGGGGAGCAGCGGGGTTCTCATTCTCTCGCCTTGCTGACCGAGGGCTCTGACAATCCAGCTCATTATTTTCAAAGGCGCAGCTCAAAGCAGTAGGCCCAGCGCTTGCTGGGCCCACATTAGTCCATTTACAGCATTTGTACCAGCCAGTGACTGTGATTCTGGCAGGGACCAAAATAAAAATCATCTTGGAAAGGAGGTTTGGCGAACAGCAGCGCTGAAAAGCACTTCTGGTTTCACCATGTGGGAGGAATCCGACAAGAAATCCAGCACAAGACTGTGCCTAGCTGCGGTTATGGGGGGCAGTCCAAAGGGTGGAAGGAGAGAGTTTTGCCCTGCAAGAAGAAGCCATAGGTGCCCTTCTTCCACTGAACGTTAGCGGCAGGCTTACGGACATCCACAGCCACTTGGAAGGGGGACTGAGGAAACTGAACGTGTGATCGCTGCTTTTGCCGCAGACTGGCTCGGGCACCTGAGCAGTTCCTTAGCTGCAAAGCAGCACCCACCTTTACTCACTCTCATGCACACCATGGATAAAAGTCCAGGCAGCAGCTCAGGAGTTGATTTTGGAAATGGCACCTCAGTGACAGACGGAGCCAAGTCAGCTTATAACAAGAAACTCAGAAAACCTTCAACAAAGGCAGTTATTTTTGCTAGACGTTGTTACAGTTTTCTAGTCTAAAAATAACCGTAAATAATATCTAGCAAAATTTCCTCTAACTGAGAAATTTCACTGTGGAGCAAATTTTCATGCCTGAGATATAAATCAAATGAATTAACAATGCTACAATGGCAATGACAGTAAAATCCCTAGTACAATAGTGCTATTGGGAATGTCTAATTCTAGTAGATGTTCCTCCCTTTGTTTTGTTACGGCTTCTTTCTTCCCAAGCTAGAAATAAACATATAAGTTAAACAGAATAAAAATGCTCACCTAATTGTGCAGATACATAGTTAATTAATCACTTAATTTAACCCACTTAACTTCAATAGGAAAGAAATATCTGACAGTCAAGGCAGCAATATTTTTCCATTCACTCTAGTGTTTGAAAACATCTTCGTTTTCTTAATAGCACCTTCATTCAAAGGATTGATGCTAATGTTTTTGCTTAATCTGGTTTTAGAAAGGTTGTGTAACATTTAATAGGTAAAGCATGCACCCTGGGTAAAAATAACAGTGCCATTATGTGTCTGGTAAATATGAACAAATTTTATTAAAAACAAATATCTATATTTGTGGATAGATAGATTAAAGAGCTACTTAGCTGAGAAAATTTGCTTTGGGCTGAAACTTGACCAAAAAAAAAAATATGTGCTTATGACTTCAGAGTACACATCCCTACAAAACATTGAATTTTGTGGTTTGTTATATTTTATATCTAAGATTCTCATGCTAATGGCTCTCCAGTATGCATTAACATATTGCAGCATTAAACAAACTATGCTACACTGACTCCGCAACGCGTTTCTGTCCATCAGTGGGGAGCTGAGCACTGGGGACCTGGTCTGTAGCTCTGCGCAGCTGAAGGCTGGTCTGCTTGTTTTCACTTGCTTTCCAGTCACCTACAGAACGAAGTGGCACCTGCGCCCGGATGGAGCATTCACGTTAAGCACCACTGAGCAGGTTGTGCTGGTCTTCATGCACCTCTTGCTCGACACATGCTATCCGTACATAAAGGCAAAGGCGGCTCAATCTGACTCAGGGGACAGGCAAAACTGAGATTTGGTCTTGAGGATGAAGGATCAGGGCCAGGTTGCTGGATCTATGCCCACCGTAGAAGGCTTGGAGCTGAATTTACCAATCCTGATGTTGCCAGGGATGGCAGCAAGCACACCATCTCCAAGCGCTGTCTCTCTCTTACCCCAACTAGCAGTTGCCCTCAACACCTTGTACACCATCGGTAGCAGTGGCAGATCTGCTCTCCAAGGCTCTGGGCTGTGACTTTTATACAGCACGCTACAGCCCTGCTTGTTTTGTCTGCTCTTAGAAGTGGCCCTGTTTAAGGGAACCAAAGAAAAGCTGGGATTCAAATACTTAGCACATACAGCTCACAAGTTTAAGCTGCATACATGTGTCGTGTTGTGGTGGTTTCCAAAACAGAAAAAAAATGAGGCATATTGGGGACTGTTAAAAAGGTTAGTAACAAAATCCCACACCATATATTCAAGGAAGACTTCTGGGAAAGACTTAAGGAAAACTTTCAAGTAAAGCTCAGTGCAATTACTGATGTACTCAAACATAAGTACGTGCTTAAATTTTGGACTGGGTCCAAAGTTGTAAAGAAATAATATCTGTAATAACACAGACTGCATGCCTCTCCTTAAGCTATATTGAGCTACTATATTTCAGGGCAAAATTGCCATGGTACAATGTATTTGTTTTTTTACAGATGTGCACTCACACATTCATATATGTGTATATATACATAAACACATGCGTACATATATATATATACTCTCTCTATATAAGTGCACTGTATCTACCATCTAAAGATCGTAAGATGCTTTCAACATAACACTCATTACTGGGAATATCTACTCTGAGCTTTACAGATAATGGATTTTTATCTCACTAGCGGCTCTGGAAAAACGTCATTGAAATAACTGCGTCTCATTCCAAACTGGTTTGCTAGTTATCAGCAAACAGAGAAATATTTTTAAAATCATTGTCTCAGATAAAACAAAATGCTTCACATACTGAAATAATTTATTTTCCTTTTGATGTTAAGAAATTAATTTTTTTTCTAAACAAACTGTCATGCCATTTCTAGCTGAAATGTACTTTCCATTTAAAAAATAGAGTATACCACCCTGACAGTATTAAAAAGAAGCATGCTTTCTATGAAATTAGAAAAAAAAAAAACCTCAGTGAGATAAAATTTGTTTTGAAGTCAATATTTGGTAGGATGGTATCTTCCTGCTTCACTAGAAATTTTGCATAAAATAGTTCATCTAGCTCTGTCTTTCGGGCCCAGCATCTGGTTCCTGTTGTAATTTTGAAGTTGTAAACAGATTGGAGGAGGTTTAAGGTATGTCCCTAGTGCCTCAATCTTTTCTCTGCAATTACATATTTTGTTCTGTTGGGGTAGGAGACAATAGGGAAGCGAATACACACACAATAAATGGTACTTGGGCTGCATTAGTACTGGGAAATGGTAAATTTACTTTGGCAATGAATGTATGAAGGATAGGAAATAAGTGAAAGGTGAGTCATTACTTGTCCTCCGCATAGCAAACTATTTTGCTGAATGTGCTTCTGACCTGCACCACAGCCAACAACTCCTTGCAGGTTTTCTCCATCCAGCTTTGCCTACGTCCAGAAGACAACTCAGCCAACCCAGGAGGTGAGCACGTCCTCCTGCCTTCATCCACAGCCGTGGCAAAGAGGCTGTTACCTGCATGCTGCCACACCAGCGCAGGGAGTGGAGGGAGAATGAGATGTGGCCCAGTTCTCTCTGGGATGCTGCCCCTGCATCTGGCTGTTCTCCACCCACCTTCACTGAGTAGCAAGGGAAAAGGGAAGGGTAGAAAAGGAAGCTCAAAACCAAGATCCACTGTTGTGGCTACTGTGACCTACAAAAAGCTGAATATTTCCTGCCTCACATATAATGATAGCATGTTTGTCAGAGGCATCCTTCTCCTAGGACAAAAATTGGGGTCTGTGGTTAGGCCTGGCACTGCAGGGGTCTCCAGCTGCCTGCAGGCGATGGAGTCTGACAGACCCATGTTCAGGGAGCTGAGTAGGAAACGAGCCTTTAGGAGCTGAAGACAGGTGGAAGAAATCAAAGAAAGCCTAAAAATTGTTATTGCCTAAACATATAGCAATAGAATTTAATGAATATCCAGCTGAAAAGATAAGCATGAGCATGTGGAAGAAACCCTGAGCAGTAAAGAACAAGAACAGGAAGGCCAGGCTGTGCTATGATTTGTTTAATCAGAAATATAATGGGTGACAGTGAAGGAAAAGGTCTTGCCAGTTACGCAGTATAGCTGGATCCTTAGTGAGGCATAAGCTTTACTCTCAGAAAGTCTTTCTTGAAAAATTAATTCATATTGGCTTGAATACGGGCATTGTCACACAGAGTGACAACTGGCTGAGTGGCTGTAAACAAAAGGTAATGATAAATGACACTGCATCAGGTCGGCGTGTCTGCGTGGAAGTGACGGCCAACGAGATACCATCGAGGAGAGGCTGGAGCTGTCACAGAGCTAGCCGGGTTTTATTTAACATCTTTGCTAATGATCTGGAAAAGGAAGGAGAAATGCACAGTATTTACTTCATTTGATTTTCAAGAAAAGAGGCAAGACTCCCACCTGCTCCTGGGAGACCCCTAATATCAAAGCACAGTTATCCTACTGTCTGCGGAGAGATGGATTGCTCTGAGGCTGCACAGGCGATTGTTTGAGAAAGCGCCCGATGGTGGAGGTGGTGGCAGCAATACAAAAGAATATGTAGCAATTATCTGCCTGGTGAGGGGGCTGTACAGGAGCGATCCAGCTCTTGACGTAAGCAAAATGCAGTAAAGCAGAGAAATAAATCTGTGTGTGTCGAGAGAGGGTGTTTTCAATAAACCTGCGGGGATTTTTGCTCCAAATTATTTTAAGTATCTGTGATATTTCCATGGGGGATTTCTTATCTCCTCCTTCCATTGTCGGCGGGTTCATTCACCTCGCAGAAATATGAGTAAAGAGAAAGAGGTGAGATGGCATTCATTACCTGGATGCTGAGGTTTTACATGACAAGAGGGGGGAAAGAGTAGCGAGAGGAGCATTTGAGTGGGCAGACCAAAGGAGGAGCAGCGGCGGAGAAAGAGAACGGTGCGAGTCAGGCAGAGATCCCACAAAATACTCTAAAGACAAAGGGAAAAGGACTGTTTTCTTTCTGCCTTTTAAATGAAAGCAGGCCTGGCTCTGCTCTCTCCTGCACACATTGCTGCCAAAAACAGAGCAACACTGTTCAAATGAGAGAGGGAAAACCTCAAGACAGTGAAACCAGAGTAAAGAGCAGACAAAAAGAAGTCACAAATAACCCTTCATGCTGGGGGAAGGGGCAATCCCTCCACACTGGGGGACTGAGATTGCTTCAGTACACTCCTGTGGCTAGAGGAAAGGGGGGAAAAAAGCCAGTTAGCTCTGTTGGATTTCTCCTATGCTGCACCTGACTTCTCCCATTCACATGGAAGATGGCTCTTAGCAGGCTCCTCAAGAAGCAGATCACCTAAGCACTCCCCTTATTTCTTAAATCATCTCTGCTGTATTGTGTAGGTGGGGCTATTGTCAGATGCTGAAAGTCATCAGGATTTGAGGAAGAGAGACAGAGCAAGGCAAGGAAAATGAAAACAAATTGTTAGCAATTTCTTCAGGAATTCAGCAAATTACTAGAAAATAGTGCAGGTCTGCACTTTTGTCCAGTGTACTGCTGCCTTTCCTTAGCTTTGTCTTTATTTTCCTAAAGGTATTTTTTAAAGTGCTTTTTCCTTTACTGCTGGAATAAAAGCCAGAGAATAATATCCCCATACACAGGGAAATCCTGTCATTTCATTGCAATGTGCAGGGGAAGGTATGTTGTTGCTGACTATCAGTATGCTTGCAATACCTTGAATACTAAAGCTGAGAGGTGGGGGGATGTTCCCAACAGCCTGAGTCACACCCTCCGCTTGTACGACTCGAGCAACACCTGAGGTGAACTGACTGTTTCATGGAAGTCAGTCTTGTTGTTCTCACATCTGTCCTGAAAGCTGGAAATGATGGACTTTCAAGTAATGTCACTCTACATGTTTGGACGAGACACATGAATTCATAGGTACTGTTGGAGCACAAATAATAAAGATGACCAAAACTGTGTCTAGTAACTGCTTCAGCCATGGAATATGCATCAGTATGCAACAGCCTTTCAACAAATCTTTTCACTTGGCCATCATAAAATAAAATTGGCCCTTGATTCTTTAAAAGGTTAGTTCCCTCAGCTCTGAGTGGTATAAATACAATATGATTTCATGGCTTTAGACATGTCATACTGTCCAAAACAAGCTGCTCTGTATCACCAAGATGCCAAAATTTGGTTAGCAGAAGTATAAACACAGCAGGTAAACTCAACATAGGCAAGCTGATGAAACTATTTTATTCTCTTCTGCGCTGTGACCCACATTACAACAGAATATCGATTGTTGTTCGCTTCTTGTGAGCCAAAAATAAGGGAGAGTTGTCATGCCTGCCTGAGACACAGTCAAGAATTACTGACATGATGGTCTAGTAAAGCTCTTCTCTTTGACTATCAGGTCACACTGGGGAACTTTCACCTCTCTTGTCATAACAGATTCAACTTTCATAATTCAATTCTATTCCTATTCAAGGGCAAAGATGCCACTGGCACTAATAGGAGCAGCACTGGTATGAAAGAGTTCAAATGTCAAGTGTTTATTTGCAGACACTGATTCCGCTGAAGACTATGCAGATATTATTATGCTGCTCTCTTCCCCATTGCTCTCCTTTTATATTATCCAAGGCAGAGTGCCCACAGAGGACACAGATGCACTCTATTAGATGTAGAGTGAGTATTGTTAAAAATATCCTCTCTAATACCAACTACATATTTACTCCTTTGTAACCTCATCAACTGTGACACTATGTAATTACAGATTGTTCAAGAGTCTTGTCTGCCCACTCAGTGCCAGAATGAAAAACAACTAAAGAAATCGTAAAAAGCAAAACAGACAACTGAGCATGAGCCCTCCACCGTGTTCCCAAGAGGCTCAGTAACCAAATACACAACTCCACATCTCAGGGGAGATAATGCCCATCTACAGCATTCTGCTCCTCAGTGAGACACTTTTGCTACACTGAAGTTGCTAACAGAAGAGAACAGCAACATGTGGGAAATCAAAGGTTAGACAGAATCAACACGGATGAGTCACTTTTAATCTCTTATTTCTGTTGCACATGCTTTCAAAAAAAATCTGGTTTTTCTGGGTAATGATCTCTTCTCTCATGTTGTGTCGGTGCACCCAGTGCTATGTCAGGGCTCCGCCTAAACGCCTCGAGAACCACGGTCCCCGTTGCACAAACCTCAGTCCTTGTCCTGCCATCAGCCCCGCATGGGCAGAGCATCAGTACACGCAGAGCTCTGCTGAGTTTTGGAGCTCAGCATGGATAAGACAATCTTCCCACACAGATCAATGAGCGAGAGTGGGGCTTAAGAGAGAAAATAACAAACAAAAGGATAAAACTCACTGTGAAATACTGGGTAATTTTTTAAAATGTAATTTAGCAGGTGTTTAGTTATTACCCTGAAAATAAGGCACAAACATTTTCATGACTCATATTTCTGCTTTAGTTAAATTCTCTCTTCTGTGCTATAGCTGTAATTTAAAATATTTTTTCCATCCTGAGAGAAAAAAAAAATGAAGACATTGGAAATAAATCACTGCTGCAGAACTTACCCCCATAGGGTACACACAGGAACTACACCACTGGTAAATGTTGAACTCTGATCATGGTTCCTCCTTGGGGAAGAGCTGTACTCACCTTCTTATTTCGGATCCCTCATTCCTTCTACACAAAATGCTTTGATCTGGTCAGCTAGTCAGCTTATGTTACAGTCCCACAAGCTTGCTGGGATGGGGACTGCATCACAGTTTTGTCTTGATCTAGTGGTGTCCTAAATTGACAGGTCTGTCTTGATGTTTTCGTAATGTAAAAGTGAAATGCTAATTAAAGACATTAATAACTGTATGGGTAGGGTGACAAAGTAGACTTCTTGACAGAAGTCAGTAGTGAAATTTTTACTGTTCCTTTATGTTTAACATGGAGTTGCTAAGTTAAGTGGCTGGGCTTTTCTATGATTTCACTGTGACTCTGCTCTGCATCGAAGGTTTGGAGGGCCCTGTATTTTTACTGATAATAGGAGAATTAAGGACACAGAGCAGGATACAGGATGCTGCAGGTTATCTCTGCTTTAGCCAATGTTCCTTATCATCCACATGCCTCTTTGTAAAGCACTTTCTACACCCTCAAATGATATAAAGCGCAATAGCTTCACTGTAGAAACTGACTTCACTGGAGCTTGACTGATTTATGTCAGATGTGGTCCAGGACAGGGCATTGCTTTGCAAATTTTTAGCATCAGTACCTAAGAAATGAGCTAACAGTCTGCTTGAGGACAGGCTGGGAATGTTTAGCAGAGATTTGCTTTTCAAGAGAAAATGTCTCTTCCAAATACAGGAACAATCATCAAGCAATTCCTTTTGAAGCTCTTCTCTTTCTTTCTTAGACAACTTCTTCTTTCCTCATCACTTGCTAGAAGACAGGGTTGGTCTCTGACCATGCAGCACACAGAAGAAAGGAAGCTCTGTCAGGGAGATGTGGGGAGAGCAAGAGTTGGGAAATGCTTTTTAGAAACAGAACTTCAAGTAAGTTCTAGAATGACTCTATCAGTTTATATAGGTATTTACTGGTGGAAAAGATAGCTAATAAAGGGCTTTCAATCTTGTTGACAAAAGCTTGAACAAGATTGAATGGCTGAAAGATGAAGTTAGACAAATTCAGCCTTGAAACAAGATGTAATTTTCTTGCAGACAGGGTAATTAAACACTAAAAGATTATCAGTGAAGGTGAGGATCTCACTACTGACTAGAGGTTTCAATACCAGCTACCTTCCTAAAAGACTGAGTTTAATACAATCTCAGAACAAGGCAGGGTAGGAAGGATTCCCTCTCCCTCTCATGCACAACTGGCCAGATGGAGACGACTTGGGGTCTGCAGATTGGGATTTTCTGTCTATTTGCATATTTGAAGGGGGTTTTTTTTTGCAAAATTACAGACTTGCCATAACACTAGATCTGTGTTCTGAACAGATAGAGACAAATGTTCCTAGATGCTACATTTGTATTTCTGGCTTACATGCACAGAATCATATTGTTTGGCAGATTTAAGATTGGAAAGAATTTCTCAGGTCAAATTGGAAAGAAATGAGTTAAAAGCAGGAGAAGGTATTACTTTCACTAATTGCATCAATTAGGCATGTCCCATTAATAAACTCTCCATCATCACTGGGGCCTCACACATACTTGCCACTATAGCTTGTTCTTTCTGTTCTATGCCTGTAGCATGCAACTGTTACCCTTGAAGACATAAATGCTTTAATGTAACTCAAATCATCACGCTGGAAATGCACCAGAATTGCACAAAACTGAATAGACTGTATTATCATACTAGATGATCTTATGGTGCTTTCTTACCTTAGAGGAAATTACTCTTAAAAAACAAGGCTCAGTGTTGTTTCCATTGATCACAATATGAGTTTTGATATCATTGCCAAAAAAAAATGCCTATAAATTCAAAGCTAGCATAGGCAGATTCAAACAGGCCAACTTTGCTAACAGCTGTGAGTTCAAGACCTTCTTGAAAAGCTCAAATAATACACAACGCAGCAGCCCACTGTGTTACACAGGGTTTGCTGAAGGGGAATTGGAGCCTTTTGCTTGCAAATAAGCTGGGTAACATCAGCTATTACACATTAACTATCCCTTGCTACTTTTATTCACACAGCCAGCTACCATATCTATGTTTCAGCATGGGCACTTACTCCTTATGAAACATCCATAATTCTGGTATCATGGTCCTTTCTCCAGAAAGATCCTACCCATCATGGGACTTTTTTTTCCCAGACCACACATAATAGAAGCTATTTGCAATCCAGTACAATTATGGCATATGGGATAAGTCCTATTATTCCTCTTATGTCATTGTTTTATCTGAATTTTGGATAAATGGCAACATTTTGACCTGTTCTATTTGGCTATAGAACATGGACAAAATAATGTGCTGGGTCACTTTGGCAATCGCCACAAATACACAGTGGTTTCTGGAGATATATTAGACATCTCACTGTCAGCTGGCTTCAGCTTCCCAAGTCAGCTGCCAACTGACTTGGAAAGCTGAAGCAGCTACCACACTGATTTTAAAGCAATTTCTGTGGCTACACTTGCAGTGATCCTATGAACAGCTGCTGCATGAGGAATGGGAATGGAAGGCCAGTCACCAGTTGCTTTGAAGTAACTGTTCTTGGCTCATTCAGGAAAAGGCTCTTTCCCGGCTCAGAAACAAGTTGTGTGTGGAAGAGGATTGTGCTCCAGACAGCAAAGGCCAACATGGCTGAGATGTTTCAACATCAAAACGAGCTTTTCTGAAGGAGACATAAAGTGAGTTTCCTGAAGAGCCTGCATCACTACAACTGGTCGTGATGGCATATTGGTTTGGGCCTTACGATCCCAATACACATACCTCCAGGACATCGGTTTGTCTCAACCTAAGGCAGACAGAACTAAATAGATCAAAGGAATTACATGCAAAAAAAGGCCAGTTTATCTCCAATGCCTGGGCTCCCTAGATCAGCTGTAGATGTCTCTTCTGTAAATGTCTAACTATGATGAGATAAATCCCATCACCATGAAGGTGAACGTTTGGATCCCTAGTAGATGGCATCATGTTGGCTATTCTTTCTTCATTTTGAAGGACAATTACTCTGCAAACGGAACCAAATCTGAAACTCTGCCTTGCTCTAAGAAGCAAAAAAATCTGTGACACCAGCAGAGTCTGAGTCACTCAGCTCTCACTTCCCAATCTATAGCTCCTAATATCCACTATTCAAACAATAAAACGGTGGCAACATTCTTGTATATTGTTAATGAGTAAGCCTCATTAGTTTGACCAATCCCTGACTGAGCTTACAGACTTTGTACTAAAGAAGTTTGTTTCCTAGTGCTGTATCATAAAAATGTAGAAGCCATATCCCACTGCGTGTTACCAGCACGCGTGTTAGGAAGCACATTGTGCAGTGTCATATTAGGGTTTTTCCTCTGGTACAAAACACAGCATTCAAGGACTAAATATGCATTTAGGGAACTCCGGAAAATTCACAGAGACGGTAAAATCATCAGTAAGGAAAGAGTCAAACCATGCTGTTAACTTGCAAAATTCTGAATAATTATTGCAAAATTCCTTGCATTCACAGCAGATTTGGTGCATGTCTGCAGGACATCCACAGGAAATTCAAGTACAGAAAGTGCCTATCATGGCTCTGACATTACAGGGCCAAGTTACCAAGTTACTGTTCATTCCAGAGTGGATGTCAACACTCTTCTAATTTTGCAGCACCTTGCTAGGGACATTAGGTCAAGCTGTATTAGCACATATCATGTTAGTTCTCCTAAACCAGATCCGCTGCTTCCTAGTCACACGAAATAGTGCCCCGTCCCCCATGAAAGGGCTACCTGTAGAAAGGTTCATCAAGGTATTAACCTGCCCACACGCTAGTACTATCTCTTCAGCAGTTTCACCTGCCAATGTAGTGTTGTACAAAGAGGTACAACTCCCTTAACTAGTGATAAACAAGGTATACTCACCATCTAAGTGCTCCAGAACAAGTTTGGTGTTCAAGCACACCAAAGTGCTTGAAGGCAAAGGTGTACAAGATGGAAATGGTACTATTAAATTCTGTGTCAGAAAAACAAGAGGTGAAGAAAGATGCTTGCTGTCATGAAAAGTAAAGAGGAGCACTTGTCCACTTTCAAGGCCTGGCACGGAGCCCACATGTCTCCTAGGAGCAGGATCTTCAGTGAAATCCCAGCCTTTAGCAAACCTGATGGGGAACATTAGGCAGACCAAAGAGGGTATGTTTGGAAAAACTCCCAGCAATCCCACAGAGGTGAGCCCAAGAGGGATGGATTTGTGTCTGGGAAGCTAGAAGGAGGCCAGGGATGGATTTAAAAGGACTCATCATATCCCTGTTCATACTAATAACAGGAGCTGCCTGTCTCAGGATTTGCTAACAGACTGTTCCCAGTGCCCTTGACCTGAAACTGACTTTACTTTTGACATTTCCTGAGCAGCTGGCATTAAACAGTGGGATTCTTTATCTGGGCTGCAAAACTCTACTTTATCCTTTGTTGATTCTCATCAGCTTCATCACACCATACAAAGTTTGTGGATTAATGTAAACTCTATGAAGATTACTGGTAGCATAAACCAGTTGAAATTACTTCAGCAGAAAATGTTTTAAATTATAGAAGGATCTTTGTGAAGAATATGCTTGTGCTAAAGCACTACTTTAAAACAATTATTGTTAAAAATAGAAAGCTTTTTTGTTTATACAGTCCTTAACAGAAAAGAAGCCTTAGAAAGTTTTCATTCTTTTTAAGTAAATTGAAGTAAGTCCTTTGTTTCTACAAGAAAGAATCTTCTACAGAAACAATAATATTGAAAATTTGAAAAAGAAATATATAACTTTGATATTTTCTGTGGAAACAGGGTTGGGTTGTTTTTTGTTTGGTTTGGGTTTTTTTCCAATTAGATGCTACAGATACAAAGACAAAAAACCAGAATTTTCTTCCTCTCCTTTTTTTTCTCATAACCACTCCTTTCTGAAGATTGCCTCCTGCTCCACCCTGGCCACATACCAACCTCCAACTCATCATGCACCAAAAACTTCCATTTCCTCATTCAGCTCTTTCCTTAAGAGCTGCTTCTTTTGTGAAAGCTTCCTGCATCATTTTTTCTCCCTGTTGATGGCTCTGGACCTTCTTGCACTTGCACTATTGTCCAGTATATATTGTATCTGTTTGAGTCAGGTTGTTATGTCCATACCATAAAGGCCTCCAGCCCCTCCTTTGCCCCTCAGCACACAAAAATAGCAAAAGGGAATTATAAAATCTTAATCAAGAAAACTCAGCAAGGTTCCCCCTGAGGAGCTGCCTACAAAATGTCCTGGGGGAGATGCAGCTCCTCATGGGAGTTGAGGTCTCTCCGCCCTGTGGGTTCAAGCACACTTTTCAGTCAAGTTAGGACCAACGCATGAAGGCAAAAACTATGCTGCAGACATCGTTACAACACTCAGCACTTCTAAGACTTTTCCACAACCTGACAGCACAGCAACAGAAAGAGTGAAGCTGCTGCTGGTTGAATTTGTTGTGCCTCCTCAATAGAAAGCATGGAGAGATACTGAGGCCATTTATAGCACTAGAAATACGTATTTGTTTAAATCGCATATGTGCTTAAGAAGTCATTTGCTGCCTCTTTGCTGACTATTTAAGCCATTCCAAATCTCACAGTGCATGCTGTATTTATATAGGTGTGGAAATAGTCATCTTCCAATGGGTTAAGCATGGAGAATTATATACAAAAATAAAGATCACTAAATGAAAAGTTAAAATCACAATTATTTGGTTCACAAAAACATGACCTACATTTCCTGCAAGTACAAACTGTTAACATATTTTAAATTTTAATATATGTTGCACAGAACCACTGTCACAAGAAAAACCCAAACCCCAAATTTAACACATCTATATACACAAATGTTGATGCTGTGTTTTCAGCAAACTGCATTTCAGACATTTCTGAGCTTTAAGCATCATTGGGTCTCTAATGACACATCTATAGCCTGTTTGTTTTTTTTTTTTTAATGGAGTTTGATGAATGCTCTGTCAGGAAAGGGTGGGATAGGCAATACAGTTTCATCTTAACCGTTTTCTTTAATAGAAAACATTTTAATAATGGAAAATAATAAAACATAACGGCCATTGCAACTGAAGCTCTTAGGGACTGCCTGATGGCCAGATTTGCGTGTAAGTGTTTTCTACTCCCGTATGCAGTGTTTCACAGAATTTCTTTTATTTTTTTTCAGTGCTTATTGGATTTTACACAATAGAACATTTTGTTTAATAATCCTAGAAATAAAGTATCATTCTACTCTAAATCACAGGAGGGTCGGATATATTTCATCTTCATCTCAGAGCTCTTGCTTAAGTCATTTACCTCTCCCTGAGGAAGGAGCCACAAACAAGTCAGGATTTGAGGTGTAAAAATACCACAAATTCTACAATACAAAATCTGTAGAAATTAATCTAATTGCTCAGTCATTTCCTTGCTGAGTAAATCGCTTAGTGTGCAGTTGCCTTAAAAACAGGGCTTTGAGGATGAGTGGGGCTGCCTCATCCCCCACATTGGTCATGAACCTTCAAGGCACCAAGAGCCCTCCGCTATGATCAATATTTGGACAGCTGAGGATGCCCCACACTTGGCTGAGTCTGGCAAAAATAAGGGTCATGCTCATTATTTTCTGTAAAATTAATAATTTTTCAGTTCACATTTGTCCACAGAGGCCTGACACAGAAAGGATTGAAATAATTTGTCACCAGTATGAAAAAAAAAAAAAAAAAAAGTAAACTCGGCATGAGCACAAGAGAAGTGTCTCTTCTGACATCAGTATTCATTAACTACAGGAAAATATTACAATTTCTATACCGTAACATCCACTGTACTTTTTTATAGATGAAGATTAGGGAAATTAAATCAATTGTAGCTAGTTATTTATTAGGTATGAAGCCTCAGAGGCTTTGTTCATGTGGGGGGTTCCAGCTGGGGAGTTGTCTGTGGGTAACAACATCCAGTTTTGCATGTGTGTGATGCGGGCACGTTACAGATGTGGCACTCACAGGGAACCTCTCTTCAGCCAAAGGCCATTGAAACCATTAATGACAGCCTGAACAGCACAAACTACGCCAACAGAAAGTTTTAGGTCATATTTGAGCAAAGATATCCTTTATGAGGCAAGAAAAGCCAGAGTGCTGGCTGGCCTGGCTGCTGGATTCCTCCAGCTCCATCGCACTCCAAGGGGACAATTTCCTCTCCAACTGTTAGAAAATACCACTTCTGGTGTTTGTATCCTATTTTGTCTCTGAACCAAAGAGGGGGGAAAAAATAATACCCTAACGGGTCACAGAGTTCAGTGAAAATCCTACAAGCTTTTCCTGAACAAATAACAGATAGTGACCTCTGGCCCTGCCTTTGCATAAGAATTAACATCAGTATTCAGGAGTCACTGCTGTGACTGGGGACGACGCAAATGCCAGATTCTGATTTAAAACTCAGATTATTTTTTTTTCTTTTTTTTAATATATATTTTTTAAGAACCCAGAAGAAAAGGGGGGCCTTGCAGCTCATCTGCATTACAGATCAGGCCTCTTTGACAAAATCAACCATCCATAATTCATTACATGTTTCCTGCAGGGCCTGGAGACGGCCGAGGCCCTAGCAACAGAGTCATAGCAACAGCAGCCGGCCCCGGCCAATCGGCGGCCACCTTTCTAACGCCGCTTAGCCAATCCGGTGGGGCGGCAGAGACGGGAGGCGCTGTCGCCCAACGGGCAGCGCTGCCCGGCGCGCAGCCGGCAGCGGCAGAGCCGGCGGCGGGAGATGGTGGTGGGCCGCGGCTGGGCGTGGGACGCGGCGGCCTCTGTTTTGGTTTTTGGTTTTTTTTTTTTTTTGTGGGAATTAGGTAATTTTAAAGGTCTGTCCAGCCGAACCTTAGCAATGCGGTTAGAAGTGTGTTGACGCCAAAAGACGCGGTGGTTTTTGATCAGCAGGAAGTGGAATAATTGGGTTTTTTTCTGAAGATGAGTATATATTTAAAACACGTCTGCCTTGAGGAGGACTTTTCTGAGAAAAAGTGCCTTCTACCTGCCTAGTGCAAAACCTACATAAATCTCTTTTTTTTTTTTTCCCCCTAATAAAGATTCTTAACTGCAAATAGCTGCATAATTCAAAAAACATGATTTTATATTCTTCTGGTCTTTATAAAGCAGGAATGTTCGGCAACAACTCACTGCACTACTCTGCAAGTGAAGGATTACTCTTGCAAGGATCAGCTTCAAAATCAGATTATTTTTTTCCTCAGTTGCACCCTACAATGATAATTACTGTTTTGTGACTTTGCCCTTCCGTGCCAATAGCTCGTCTTACCTCATACGACACAGTCATTGTTCTCAAATGACATACGGGAGAACAAAGCAAAAACGCAGGAAATGGGGAAACGGAATAGTTGAGAAAAAAACCCAAAAATCTGGTGTAGGAGAAGCTGTACTTGGAAACAAAAGTGCAGAAAGCATTGAGCCTTCTCCTATGCGATTCTTTTGTGAAATTTTGTTAACTGGTGTAAAGTCATAGTACTGCTACACGCACAAAAATGTGTAATTTCCTTTCTTTGAAGGAGAGGAAAGGTATTAGCTTTCTTTAGGTTAAATAAGAATAGTAAAGCCAGGAAAGCTCGTCGATCACTAAAGGCACATGATGATGGCTTACTGCAGCCCTCACAGGCTGTAAAATAGGAACATTTTTCTAAGAATGGCACAGGGGGATATTTGGTTTTGCAATATTTGTATTTAATGTAAATTTTAAAAGAAATACTTGATGTCCACATATATGTGGGTAGAGAGGTCTGTAAATCCTAGTATAAAACTATATCTTTTATCATTTATCTTTGGGGAAAGCGAAAAGCAATCATTTATCCAAACCTGAACATTACACTTGAAGCTGAGATACTGTAGGTTATCTAAGCAAGCGTTTCACCCCTCAACCTAAAAGCCGATCCCAAATTCCAGTTTAATGCGTATGTTGCTCAGATAGTGAAAGCAGAGATTAGAAGATTTGCTATGGATGCTTCAAAGTACATTTTGGGACCCAGTGCCCCATATTGAACTTTAACAGACGATGCATAAATTGACTAAAGCCATGAAGGCTGGCAGGGGAAGATTGAAAAATACATTCCAATCTTCCCTCATATGTTTTATAAAATGTTGCAAACGACCTGCTTTGTCAAGGCCATGCTTTCCGAGATTCCACAGATGAAAAAATACCATATCACTAACTTTCTTGATCTGACAAATGGCTGAGAACTCTGCTTTACTATTCATTTCTTTCAATAAATTAGTAGGACTGATTATTGTGGTTTTTCTTTAGAAGTGGCAGTTTTTCCCTTGTTTGAAGAAAAGCCATTTTTACAGCAGCACTTTGCCGCAAGCGTGAAATCGAAATGTTTATGTCATCTTAAAAATCAAAACAACAACAATTAGTCAAAATGAATCTGAAAACATCATTACTGACTGTAAATTAAAATTTGTATTTTTTTCTTGTCAAGAAAGATCTATTTAGCAATTTCATATTTTGCTTGCAATTAGACACAAATGAAGATTTGAACGTCAAGCTTATAACTGTTCATTAAAATTATTTCGTGAAGCCTGTGGTCTGCATAGTTAAAACTAATAAATTGCTTTCCAGGATGTTTAAGTTGTCCGATACCTTTATCCTTAACTTTGACAGATTCAGTGTAGGGCTGGAGGCATGCTCACTCTGAAAGGCACAGTGCTCTCTAATGAGCTGTTACAATCACAGAACTTAAGCTAATGAATTTCTTATCCTCTTATGCGGATAAAAGTTTCTGTTAGAAGTCAAAAGATCTCTGCTTTTTAAGTGGATTTGTACTTTGCATTTGGGGAGGGAGGGGAGCAAAGGATACTACAATGACTGAAATTCATTGTGTTCTTAACAAGCAGCACTGTGTGGCAATAACACAGTCATCACAATTAATAAAGAGTCCTCGCATGCTCAGTTTGAAGTGTGGAGCACTCTGAGGAAGAACCACGGATCCATGGGCACGGGTGGAAATCAGAGCTCACTCTCCAGTGAGTCCAGCAAGTCTTCAGGAGAGCGGATCCTGTTCACCCTCACAATGTTGAACGCGTGGGCAGAAAGGCTCAGCGCCGTGCAGAGGACCAGCGTCCCATCTGCATGCAACTGAGGACGTAGAATAATGCGTTGCTGCTGTTTGCAAAGGCTAAATCCTTCATTTGTAAGGGGAGGCATCTGAAGCACCGATGAACGGCAGCAGTCCTGAACTGCGCAGTGGTGAGGTGCAGTACAATAACAATACTGCACACTTACACGGGGATTTCTAACCATTTTGTGGCCATTTACCGCCCAAGCCTCACAGCGTCGCAGAGATGTGTTTCACCTAGGGCATAAAAACTATGTTGTTCCAGATTTAAGTGCTACTGCTTCTACAGAAGCAAAGCCTTATCTCACGAGCTGGATGGGAAAGTCCTGAATTATTTCAGTGCGCTGAGATGCGCAGACTGCAATCACAGTACAAGGGGTCAACATCTGCCTTAAGAGCAGTCATTCTGACTCTGCAGAGGAAGTGCGGAGGAGGAGAAAAGGAAGAAAGAAAGAAGTCTTGACTACAATTTGTTCTCCTGGAAACGTTCTTGGAGTGTGTCAAAAAGGAGCTTTGAATCTTGCTAAGCAGTTCATGTGGAGGTTCTGAGTGCACGTTAATTTATGCTGCCGAATTACTTTCTCTACTCAGCCAGTCTTATCAGTACGTGGAAAGTCTGCGCATGTTTTCTGAGCAGCTTGCTGTTCCTGTCATTTAAAACAGTGAAGGCTGAAATTGTAGGATGTCTTTACAATGTAAAAGTGTGGGTTTTACTTTAATCTTAGGGCCAAATTCTTGTTCCAAGATAAGCAGCTATACAATGCTTATTCGCCTTGGCTCTGCTTTGGAGGTAGCAAAGACAAACTCGTTGACTTCAACGGGAACTGCAAACCCCTATCTCTGAGCAAAATTCTGCCCCAAGACTTGAAAGAATCAGAAGATCATATGTGAAAAAGTAGCTCTTGACAAGGACTCTTAATTCCACATCAGCTTTTTAAAGATCTTCCCAGAGACTAATGTAAAGGTGGAAGCCTGGTCCTGGCCTCACCCAAAGCACAAGAAATTCAGCCAGAAAACTCGCATGCATCATTTCAAAGTATTCAGATCAGGCCCTAAGGGAGTCACCTGCAATAGTTCTAAGCCCAAACAAAAAGCAGGATAGGTGTTTTTATTTATTGTTTCCTGTTTGATAACAAAGAACCTGAATTTTACAGGGTATTTTGCATGATCCTTGCTTTCTTGCAGTGCTCCACAGGAGCTTAGTGTTTTCCCTAAATTTAGGGCCGCTGTGTACCCAGAGATCAGTAGAAGTTTTGCCATAGATTTGCAGCTGTGCTGGGCAGTGTCACCAAAACCTCCAAGTGGCTCAAAAACCTATACTTTTATTTTGCATTTCACTTTTATTTGGATTCTAAAGCTTTGCTCAGCTAATTCTACCATGCCCCAGCAGCCTGAAAAATCCTCAGAAAAAAAAACCCTAGGAACTGCCCTTTTGTTATTGTCTCTTTCCAAAAGGGGCCCAGGTAATGACTTGTGAGTTCCCTCTATACAAAGCAGAGAGAGGAAAAAAAGAACTAATCTCCCCAGCCCCCCGTGTGCGACAGAAAGCAAGCGCGCAGGAGACTGCGTCCGTCTGCAGCGAGAGCAGGGCTGGGGCAGGGGATGACCTCCAGCTGCCTATCCACCACAAAAGGGACCGTGGCATTGACACAGCCTAACTGCTCTCCTTCGGAGGGGACAGATTGAGAGGAAGTGACCCTTGGTGCCCCCCTTCTGCGGGGGACCTTGTGAAATCACTGTTGCTCTTCTCTTCCTTCCTTCCTTGGGCAGGTCAAAGAAATTAACAATGAGAAATCTCTCTCTTTTACTTTGTCATTTGGAGAGCAAGAAAAAAAGAGACTTTTTCCTTGAAAGGGATGAGGAGGAAGGGTAGATCTGCTAACCTTGACTATTTTGTCTTGGAAAACACAGAGTGGTTCCAAAACCAAACCACGGGGGCAGTGGGCAGCAGCACCAGGCTGTATGGGTCTATCTGGGTTTCTTTTCTAAGGGCACTCATGAAATTATCTCTGCAGCTCAGTTACTAAGAACCAGGAACATCAGGAGGTTCAGAACTGTTCAACAGCACATAGCTAATGGCACCTGGATAATTCCTAGATAACCCAGACCTGGGAGGAGGATCCTGGGGACTGTGGGAAGAAGGCGGCTGGTTTAGGGAATAGAAAAGGAAGCAGAAATGGTTAGGCCCACTTCTCTGCTATGTGAGCAATCAGTCTCCATCTCTGCTGAAGTTCACAAAGTGCCAAACCTTGAACCCAAGGCCAGGCCTGAGTAGATTTGAGCTTCAAGGTAAACATTTCACACACAGCCCTCGTTCACATCTCTTGGCTGTTGAGAGGCAGTAGGTAAAGCACATGGAGTCAGTCTCTCCCCTCTCTCTTCAAAGGAGTTTTATGTGTCTCTCAGATGCACTTGGGGTGAGTCGGGGAGGGAGGGAATGACCTTTGGATTCTCCCTCGAGAGGGAACCTGAGAAAATGACCTTTTGGCCCTTAGCTCCGCGGGGGCTCGGGAGAGGTCGGGAGGAATGACTCTTGGTCCAATCTTGCTCTCCACAGGGGCTAGGGGGGAGAAAAGAACTCCAGGAATATGTGATCACGGGAATTTTTGTCTTCTTCTGAAAAAGGGGCATGTTTACTTCATAGCTCCTGTAAGAAAAATAACCTGCCACTGAGAAACAAGCAAGTCCATTTAAAGCAAGAAAGAGCCTCATTCGGTGACCTAGAAATCAAGGCAGAAAGTAAAAGCTAATAAATAAATAAATAAGTAAATAAAATAATCAGGGTTGTCGCGCAAAATCAAGGGGTGCCCTCTGAAGAGGTGTAATCAAGGCCCTGAGCCATCAGTTATAATGGTTTTGATTAAAGAAAGCTGTGCAGAAGTAATCTATTTTATTTTTAAATGGCCTGATTTTCCCTCGCTGCTCTCTTGGAGGCTGAACCTAGAACGACTTGAAGGAGGACATGAAATGTTCAGTGAAAAATGGCAAGTGAAAAGGCATACATTTAATAAAAAAGAAAACCTGCATCTATTTAAGTTACCTTTGGGTTTTGATGGCACACATTTAAATTGGCTGAAAATAGCAATACTTTAGTAAAATAAAAACATGAAAGACCTTCCAAATTCTGGCTGATCCAGCCACGTGGTTCTGCACTTCTTCCACAAAACCTGCGATATAATTATAGGAGCAATTGTCGCACTGAGCTGGGAATGGGGCTCATCATATGCTGTGCACCTAGAAGCACAAGGGTTTTTATTTATTCTGTGTCTTCTTCACAGTGTAAAAAACTTAAAATAAAAACTTCCTTCCTATAAACTTCATATTTATTCACAGTTTTGAACTTCTTCACTTGTTTCCATTGTAGCTGAAAGCTTCTTTAAGTCTGAACGTCTTCTGTTCTTATATAGGGTCAAACATATTGTCTTTGCTTAATAAATAAAGACAAATAGTAGAAAAGAACCTCAAAAGAATCACAGCTGGGGTGGGAGGGGAAGGAGGTTTACATTTTCTCCCTCAAGAAGGTCAGATGTTTATTCAAGCCTGTCCAAGCCTTTTGAACAGAGCATGGGCTGTGCTGGAAATCTCATGAGAACAGCGTTTCCTGGAGAATGGAGGGGATAGCTGTCTTCAGAACAGCCGGCCGCAGAGTGCTCCGCTGGTCTTAGAGTATGACGGTGCCAAAGGTGCGCTGAAATACAAGGAGCAGAAATGTAGCCTGTCTCCAAAACGGTTATTTGAATAAAGTCAGCTGAGTTCTTGTAATAACCTGCTTTGTGGCAGCAAGAATAAATGTGCATTATTTCCTGCCCGTTATGCCCTGCCCAGCACTGAGTTCCTCCAAATGACTTACGCGTTGGAAATGGGGGGGGCTGTGCCCTTACCTAGGGTTTTACAGGTCAACATTTTTAGTCACAGTGGGTTTTAGGAGAACTTTGAAACATTATTATCAATGCTCAGCTCTTCTTCATTTAAAAAAAAATATTTAAAATAAGCTGCATAAAATACTAGACTCGTACTAAGTGCACAACTTTGGTTTGGTAAGTTACGTGTTTCAGTGGATCCAGTCACTGCTGAAAACCAGGCCTCATCTTCACTTGTGTCTGGTCAGATTTTGGGGAGGATAAAGCAACTGTTTGTGGTTAGTTTTATTTTGGCACCTCTTGATGCTTCAGGCTCATGACTGCATCATTTTCACATTCCAAACTTGACATAAAGACTAATATACACAGAAGGAAGTATGTTTATATATATATATATATTAAAAAAAAACCCAACACCGTTGTGTAATTTGTCCTGTGAAAGCATCAACAGCCCGTTTACAACATGGCAGAGCTGTTTAAAGCTGAGCATCTTAACACTGATTCATGGAGGATGGCTGTGAACGTGAGCACAGGCAAGGTGCTGATGTCCTCTTCGCAAAGGAGGGCAACAGCATTAGACAATGCCTGCAGCCACAGCTTCCTCTGCAAGGACTAGCAGCTGGAAATGCTGCTCTCCTGATAAAATACATGAAACCAAACAGACTTGTAAAGTACAATTTTTGTAAAGGCTTGGAAATTATCTTTGACCACAATGAATGGGCAAAAGCTTATTGTGTCCTCCAATCCCGGCTCATAATTAACATTTGATTTCTTAAAGCGTGGCAATCTTGTATGTTCTTTTCAGTAACAGCGTGTGTTCTCTATTCATAGGAAATCAAAGTTGTATGATGTTTACATTTCAGCAGCATGCTTCAGAGAACAAATTTAGCCATTCAAAGCAGAGCTACTTTTAAATAATATTAAGATAATAAGAAAGTCATGGAACAAAGGACCAAATGAAGTTACATTCCTCACCTGCTAAAATTACTTTCTTAATATGCCATCTGCTGCCTTAGCTTCTAAGGTCTGGAGGTAAAATAAGCAATGGTTTAAAGTAAAGCTGTTTAACCCATTTGTGAGGAATAATGTACTGGCACTCATGACCTTGCCGGTATCTGGACCATCCCTTTCCAAAGGGAAACTCACTCTCCTCAGCTATCTTCGAGCATCCTACCCAGTAGCCATATGACACTTTTTCCTGCTGGGGGAAAATTTTAAATCTTTTTAAAAAACTTTTTACAAGATACTAATGCATTGATATGTTGCCTGTTCTGAGTGCCAGTTATGGTAAAGCATCCCAGGCATCATTTATAAGACCCTAAGGTACTTTGGTTGTCTCTGCATAATGCTGAACCGGTACACCTTTGTGTTGCTTTTCAGGAGAAATTCTGCTCCTTTAACCATGAGAAGAAGCTGGACAAAATTTGATTTGTCCAGAAATAATGTCTTTTTTTTTGTCCCCTTCAGGTAGCAGTTGTTTAGGTAATAGCAAGAGACCTCTTTTGCAAGGTGTACAAAGAAGGAAAAAAACAGCCAGCTCTAAGATACACAGTCATTTTAAACAAACTGGAATTCACCACCTCATTTCTCACTTCAACATGGTGTACAAATGCACTGGACAAATCGCCGTGTTTATTAAAGATGAAGAGGTTGCTTAGTGTGTCACCTACAAAGCTAAGACCTGGCTTCAGCTGATGGTTCTTCTCTTGGTTTGTGTCCCAGCCTTGGTCAGTTTGTGTGAACTTTGCATGTTATGCAGCAATCCCTGGAGCTCACATTCCGTGTAGACGATGAAATGTAAATCCACCCAGGTTTTGCCATTGATGATTGAAAAATGTGTTTAGTACAGTATTATTAAGTGAGAAAAGGCAATGTGTGACTGAAATCCATGCCTTTGAAATCAGCAGAGTTCTTTCTGGCAATATTGGTGAGCTGTGGTTGCAAGTACGTGTACATTTGTGTGAACAAGATGGAAAATAATCGGAAAGGAATCACAGTATTGTAGAGATACAAATACAACCACAACTGTTGTACAAGGATTGGTTGCCATGCCCCTGGCATGTGGTTTTTGTCAAAATAACACTGAGCAATGCATGTTTGCTGGGTATATATTCTAGCACATCCTAACACAAACAGGGGAGGGGGCATTCAGTGACATATCCTGATTAATTGGTTAACAGAAGCTTCCTCATACTCATTACAGCTATTCAGCCATATCACTTTCTAAATCTGAATACACAATTTTATCTGAGAGTCCATATGGCTTATCAGGAAACTGTGCATATAGAAAACTACCACAATCCTGAACCAAGATAATATTTATCTAATAGACCATAACAGCTTGGAAAGAGTCAATATGGTCTCTCATTTGAGCATGCCTTTTGATATGCATTCTACCTATCCAAACACAAGTCATTTACATTGCGAGCTATCTGCCTGGTAAATCCATGTTTAGGAAATTCTTGTAACGGTGGATTTTTTTTTACAAGAGAGATTATAAAGATCACTTGAATGTATTGTAGTCCATGGACTAATTTGGAAATTACTGAGTATTTGCCTGATAAACTGTAATGGACTCTGATGGAGCTGTTGGCTTTTATCAGCTAAACACATATTTTGATATGTAAGCAAATTTGAAAAAGCAAAATCTTTGCAGAATAATCAACCAGGCTGCTCTGTCTGACTTGCAGCATCCTGTCTGCTTTGAGTAACCAGGTTGATGTCAGGAGTAGCCTATCTGCTACCAGGGCCCATATCTGGCAGAAATGAGCCAGTACCGTAAATTCTCTCTTTATTCTTTCAATGCAGAGAAGCCCTGGAGTATGAAGAGCAGATTGCTGAGGGTTAATGGCTGAGTAGAAAGCGGCAAGGTAACCCTGCTCACCTAATCCCATACAACTCTGCAGAGAATATCCTGTGGTGAAGCCGTATTCACCCCGAGAGTCCTGAGTGGGTCCCTGGCTGTGTGTTCAGACAGCCTTTGACAGTGTAGTTAAATAGGCTTAATCTTCCACTCTCTCTGTATTTCATGTTCTGTTCTGTTTTCCCTCTGTTGGAAAAGCAAAGGAAAATAAAGAGAAAAATGGAGAGAAAGCAGGGAGCATTGGAATATGGAAAAAGAAAACTAGCAACAAGACTTTGTTTAGGTTTTATTTCAGTGTTTGGATACTGTTCAAAGTGAGAGATCAGAACATTTTCAAAGAGCAGAGGTTTTCATGAAATAGACACTTAAGAGAATGTTTTTGTCAGGACTTTTCTTTTTAGGCAACATTTTTGACAAACCACATCCAAGAAAAAGTAAATCTTCCTCAGGAGGGAGTGTCCAAAATCACAGGGTGGCCCCTCAGCGTAAGTTCTGAGAGCCCACAATAAGAGAGATGGAGGTGTCTTTCCTTTTCACTGAATGCAGAGGGACCCCACGTGGCTGGTGCAGACTATGTGCCTGCTTCCTAAATGACTCCAGGGAGACAAAACCTGCTGAAATTCTGCTTTTTCACTAAATCCTCTCATTGAAGAAAAATGGAAAAGCAGCCAGGCAGTACCAGCCATTCCAGCAATTTTCTGTAAGTTATCGAAGCAAATATCCCTGTATAACAAGGTTCACAATCCTTTTAAGTAAATTTATTTCAATGATGTGTTTATGCCATCCCCAAGTCATTTGGTGACATTTCCAGAAGAGGCAGGAGATGCTAACACTGCATGGAATAGAGAGAGAGAGTTGCTCCATGTTGGAACCATGCAGAGAGCAAGTGACTTCGTGTGCTAGAGCTTTGGTAGGTCTTAATGCAGCTGTGCACTGAGTTGCAGCTATACTTATTATGAGACATTTATGAAGTCAGCCACAGAATACTAAAATTAAAATTCTGATAAATAATGCAAACTGAAGTGCAAATTTTTACCAGATCTCACTTTTCTGGAGGAGTATCAGTAAAATGACAGTTGACATAGTGCCAATAAGATAGTATAATGAAAGGGAGTATTTCATTTCCTTGAAAATACATGTAGATTTGATTATTGAGGGTCTGTCATCAGTTGTTAAGCCATTAGAACAGGCATCAAGACTTAACAGAATGACTACATTACCCAAACCTGTCCTACTAGCTAAATAAATAAACATAATCCATAGCTCATTGAAACTTGAAGAAGCAAGTTGCTGTGCGGTGGAAGTGAAGGTGGCATGAAGAAATGAGGATTCTGACCATAGAGGCTGCACAAATCACTGCAGCTTTGCCTTGGATTTTAAGAAGAGGGTTAGAAAGGAATATACAGAAAAGAAGTGGACTTATTTCTGCTCCACTATGTCTTGTCCCTCTTGCAACGTGAATGAGGGGAGAAAATGGCCCTTTCCCTAGTATCCCCCACTTGCGTTGATGTAGTATAAGGGTATCTAGGAAGACCCAAGCCTCTTACTGTGTATTCTGCATGGTAAGTAAGTGTGCTGCATTTAATTTCCATTGAAACACCAACAGGGATTCAACAGTGCATCTCTCTGAGGCTTCCTACATACCTTCATATCCTATTCATCACCTGCTAGCCTCAGTCCTTGCTCTTCCTCACTATCTACTGCTGTGAAATCGGTGACAGTTGCATCTGATTTTCTCAACAGCACTCCTATCCCAAGCCCATCTCTGTCTCGTGTTGTGGTCTTCAGCCATGTGTGCGCTTTTGTCTCAGCGAAGTATGGATATTTCTAATCATAGAATAATTCTAATCATAGCCATCACATTATCCCTGCTTTAAGGAGGAGGGATTTGAGACAGACAGTTACTAAGTTCAGGACAGTCATGTTTGCCATCGGTGAGAATGGTCTGTGCTTGAAGCATGTATTTAAGTGCTTTGCAGAATCACCTACGTGCCTCAGTTTCCCCATTATCACTGGGGGAGATGCCATTTATTCACATCCCAGTTGCGTGGTGAGCTCCCACTGACCGTATGCTCATAATGCGCTTGGAAAAACACCATTAGCTTTTCCAAAGGTCTGAATTGCCTGTCTTCTATTTTAACTGGTTTCTTTCACAACCTCCAACGTTCTTTCCCTGTAGAGTGTGTCTGCACATGATTTCTTTATCAGTAAAATCAAAATGCATCAGGAAAGTTCCTGAATAACAAAACGCAGCACTCCAGCCTCCTGGAGTTTAATTATATTTGTATGCCCACCCCGACTTCCGTGCCTCTTTCAGAGATTCCCACTCACAGCTGCAGCTAAGTGGGCACGTCTTAAGGTGACAGATGGAGAATATATGTTCAAGCACATATATAAGTGTATATATAGTTTTCTGTTCCTTCTTTGTTTCTCCCTCCCACTCACTGATGTTAAAATCACACACTTGCAATTTAAACCCCAACATACATTGTTATTTAAAAAAAAAAAAAAAAGTATTGCTCACCTTCATCCCTCACCTTTCAGAGAATTTCACACATTATTTGCCTGTTTGCCCACCCTCACTTCTGCTTTGAGAAGGGACTCTCACAAAGCTAGTGATCCTCTTCTTTGGCCATCTCCTTGTCATCCCAGCAGAAGTATTTCCCGCACCACAGCTTTCCCACAGCTTTTAGGTCTAAGCTGACAGTTGACTATGAAAGCTTCAGATCCAAATCAAACTTTGTGACACAACCGACTTGTTCCTCATAAGACTGTGGAGTCTCATGGCTTGTATCACATTATATTTACCTGAAAAAATCAGAGTCCAGTCAATACTGTACAGCTCCCGAAGTTTAATGCACTCGCACTGGCGGGGCGGGGAGAAGCCATGGTTCTGGGCTTACATTTTAAAATCTGTTTGCTTCAACCACAGTTGTGCTGCTTTTGTGTTCACTTTCTTTGAATATTCATGTGATTGAATTCTGTGTCCATTAACATTCACAGAAAGTGAACCTCAGAGCTGCACATGCACTTGCAGAAGCAGTGGTTTACACTTGCACACTTAGGTATTCATTCAGACCCAAAAGCAGTCGCTCCAGGAGCAAAATCACTGCCATCTAGCCCACCAATCCCATGCAAAACTGTTTATTATCCACAAAAAAAAAAACCCTGATTTTTGGTCCTGCTATAGAGATTTTTTTGCTTGCTCCTAGAAAAAAAAAAATGTGTATTTAAATAATCCAAGGAAATCACTACTTTCTGTAGATTTATGCAAGTAGAAGAAAAGCTTAGACAGATTATATACTATAAAGTGTTTGTTCAGAATTTGGATCCTCCTCCCACAAAAGCGTGACCTCTTGTAGATGTTAGCGGTATAGAAACTATGACACACAGCTGAGCAGATACAAGCTTTTCAGCAGAGATGTTACACATCCACCTGACACAGTTAATTAAAATGTCACTTCTATAGGAGTAAAGGGAGATGAATGTGAGCCAAACAGCTGAGCAGAGAATTTTGTTTTGCCTTTGAGCAATTCAGTGTAATTTTGTTTAAACACAGGGTGGGTTTTTTTCCCATTGTATTGATCAATATAAAGCTAGAAAATTTAGCCTGAAAAACTACTGGCATATTCAAACTATTTTCTTCACAACTTACACTTCTTGATTTTAAACTTTACAGCCTGTTTGGTGTGGTGGCCTGGCACACCAACATCAGTGCAAAGACCCCTTTTGATTTCGGTGGCAGTCAGAACAATCTTGCTGGGAGAGCTTTCGGCATCAAATGCTGTACCAAGTGATGACATGGGGTTAAGTCATCCTGCGTCAGGATATATGAAGTACCATGTGGTTTGTTGAGAACGTAGCCTAAATGCAAATACTAAATTGGCACAACTGTCAAGAGCATGTTGATAATGTATGTTGATGACACAAAGCTGGGAGGTGTTCCCAACCAGAGAAGAGCTGGTAGGTTCAGCAGAAGGAATTACATGACACTTTCGACTGGAATAATGGAAATAAGATAAAATTCATTCAAGGTGTAAAATACTAACTGATACGTCTGGAACTAACACCCAAAACATCTCCTGTAAGGTGGGAGCTCATCACTTGGAAATGACTAAAAGGTCATGAGTTGATCATAGGGCAGCTGTGAGCCACCAGCCTGGGGCACTTGTGAGAAGACTTTCTTCAGTTGTACCATGAGTAATACCTCTAGGAGAGCTAAGGATGTATGTATTAAGCTAAGTATCATGATCTGGCGGGCTGATCTAATGGCTTGCTACTGCCTTAAAAATGGAGACATGAGTCTTCTGCCCTTTCCCTGCTCTCAGCTGCATGCTCCCACTCTCTCCTGTGCACCATCTCTAGCTTTCCTCGGATCCTTCTCATGGTCTCCTGCTGTCTGTCAGTCCAATCTCCTGTAATTTTTGGTAACCAAGGAAAAAAATGTTTATGCAGAGGGATCTAGAGAGACCCAGATCCACCACATGGTAAATCACAAGAGCATGTAGGAGGGAGCAGAGGTGAGGGAAAGGGAAAGGAGTAGTCCTTCTACTGGCAAGTGGCTGTTAGGTTAGTGCATCGCATTTTGGGAAAACGGCTGCCATAGTGTCTTTGAGTAAGGCTTTGTCGGGGTAGGAGCTCATCAGAAACATTGCATGCACTGATGGTCACACAGCGATGGATCTTTTGGCAGTATCTTTGCAAGGCAGTCAGAGAAAAGGTGTTCGGATCTCCTTGCTGCCTTCCAGAGATGCTCCTGGGGAAGTCAGAGGCTGAGACTAGCTTCTCAGTTGAAAAAGGAGTACTGCCAGGTGGCAGCCTCTGTGAGAGACTTATTCCTAGATCTCTAGTGTGTGATAGCACCTCATCACCAAGAAACAGACAGTGTCCTATCTCCAGGGAAGTTTCAGACTCCTGGGAGTCTGGCACGCTAGCACACGAGTGCTTGCAAACACCATTATATGGTCCTTTTTTGTAAACTTATTAGGGGTTTTTTTTTCCCCTCTGCTGAAAACCTGGTCCAGAACCTGATTCTTCTACTTGGTAAAAATCTAACAATTTTCAGCTAAGTGTACACAGGGGATCAAGTAAACTCAATGGCAAAACAAGAGAGGAGGCAATTAGCAAGACTTATGGCCAGGCTCTTAGTTACCACATTGGAAGAAAATGGTCACAAGGAAACAAATACAAAAGGCAAATCTGCTCAGGAATGGCAACCAACCTCCAGCACCTAGACTCCCCAAGAGCCTTTTCAACTGCCAAACCTGGGAATCAAAAGCTCCTGGAGACACTCTGCCTTCCAAGTGACTCCCTCATTTCCACTTCTACTCATATTCCTGGTGCTGTACCAGCTTCAGGAGCTGGTGACCTGGTTTTCATCCAGTAACCTCTTCCTGGGCATCCCTTCAGCATCAGGATCTTTCACCCCACCTTTGTTAGGGGGGCTTTGGCAGATGTTACACAAATGTAAGTGACCTTGGTGACTCTCTCAGGACCAAAATCTGGGGTAGTGACAGGGATCTTTTCACCCTTTCCCAGGTAATCCATTTGCAATAGCCATGCCATGCAGCGCTCTCTCCCCCTGCAGAGACTCCATTGCTGCGGTGCCCAAGGCTGCAGGTCTCAGCATCCTGTAAGTGATGCCTGAAGGGATATAGCACGGTGGCGAGGAGTGCCCAGGACCAGTGCAGTGCTCAGGAGAGCAGGAGCATGAGGAGGCTGGGCAAAACGTGAAGGACCAAAGGACGAGGTATTTTCTATTTTTCAGAAAGAGAACGGGGAAATTGGTCTGGAAAACAGAGCTGGAGGTGCAAGAGCAGGGGTATGAGAACCAGATGATTTATGTGTATGTACACATGAGAGAATGAGAAATAAACTTGTAATTGGTTTGGGGGTTTTATTGACTATAAATTGAAACTCCAAGCTATAATTAATAACCTGTGCCTGGGCCGTACCTGTTATACAGAGTTGCTAACACGTGTCTATAAAACGACTTGCAAGGCAGTAGCTAGACATAAATTCTGTGAAGCTTATTATTTCCAGCATGTTACCAACTTCCTATAAAGACGGTCCATTGTTATAAAACATGGCAGCAGACATGGCCATGGAATGCTGCTTGGAGATGTCATTTCCAGCACTTTTTCTGTAAACTTTTTAAGGGTCCTGTGGTGCATTCCCTCCTCCTTCCCCTTTGTTCTTGAAGAAAATAAATGGAGTAGTCATGTGTGAAATAATGTTGGAAGACCATTAATGCTATTTTAATTTCAGTGTTTATGTCATAATTCACTCTGTTTGCTTTGAAGTCAGTGATTTATACCCATGGCTGAAAATTCAGATTTGGGCCTGGGGCTTTGTGATTTGGGCTGCATTGGCATTGCCATTGCCATGTTTTGACTTTGTGGATGGTTTTTGTTAATACAAAATTCTTTTGACCTGAAAGGCCTAGAAAGGGGGCAAAAGCACCCAAATGCTTTTTTCTCTTCTCTTACACATGACTTCAACAATAATATAATAATTTTCATTTTATAGTGCACTAATGCCATTTTAATCATTTATTGAGCAACTAACATAATACAAAGGGAAGGGTGAAATGGGATATTTCTGGCTGCAGAGACAGATATCATTATTCAAGGGTAGAAGCATGTGAAAGGGTAAAGGGGGTCTAAGGAGATACTCTTTTGTTGTACTTAACACTGATAAATGACATACAAGTCAGGATAACAGGGCAAAGCTCCTGTCAGGGAGACAATGATAAATGTGGAGCCTGGGACAGAAAGGTCCCCTGAACAGAAATCTGTATATGACACGTTGTACATTTGATAGACTTGTCTGCATGGTCTGACTGAGCCACAAAGCGTTGCTCTTGGCTCAAATTATGGCCCTCGAGCACATCTTATACAACCACTGAGCTCATGTTTGTTTTCCCATTTTCGTATGGCAGCAAAGATCAATTCCCCTTAATCAGTGCAACACACAGGGCTAAAAACAGTGAGGAAAAATGTTCTTGCACAAATATAATTGATATCTCTTTCAGGCTAATCATTGTAGAATATGAAACAGAATTATTATTGCTGTCTAAAAAAAAAAAATACTCCTTTTAAAAAAGTGCCCAGCATCAGCCTGTTAATCAAAAGATCTGTTTAAGAGAAAACAAAATCCCCAATTATTCCTTCTTTATGAATAAAACAGAATGTCTGTGATTCATACGTTAGGCTTCCTACATCCTATGTTCCCGTGCAACATGACCTGTACTTCTCAAATGTCCTTAGCATCAAAGATGAAGACGGAGGAGTGGAGACAGCCAGAAAAGGCATTCATGTCCTCAAGAAGCAATTTTAACAGTTCCCAAAGAAAAAAAATCCAAGAATGCACTCATGTAACATTCACTGTACCCTCTTAACAGATGACTAAGGCTTGTGCTTTCAATAGGAGGAACGTGCATGAAGGGATAAGTGTGATATCAGGTAAGAACACAAAGGAAGATTGAATGAAAGTAATTCAGCAAGATTGGTGGAAGATTAGAGGCTGATGGTCGGTCCCTTTTGGATTCCTTTAAGCAGATAGACATTTTTACTGGCATATACTGCCAGTCTGAATGAGAGCTGTGAGTCTGATGGCGTAGTGGAGAATTGCCAAGTCCTAGGTGGAAACACTTGCTCTGTTACAGCAGGTTATGAACACAGCGAGTATCATCTCATGCCTTAGGTGAAACTACTGTACATGTATGCCTGTGGGTGCCAATATGTGCTGACACAGTCTAACAAAGCTGAGTCACAAGGACAATGTTGAAAGCTGAATTTCAAAGCTATCCAGCTTCATATCTACAAGTGCTGGTGCCTGAGCATCAGTTCAGAGCCACCTACAGATGGACGCTGGTTGCTTTTCTCCCTTCCCATCTCTGGTACAGTCCCAGGGAGTGACATCCAAGTGCAGAGGCACATCTGTGCTCCAAGCCATGATCACCTCTTAGTGAATTTAGGACTGGGAAAGCAGATAGGGCAGAGCCTCATCCCCCTCTCCAGCACTGTGCAAAGGAGATAGACACAGCAGTACAGGAATCTGTTCACTTTTCTGCTGAAAACTCCCTTCTTCGAGAGTCTGCTGGGATTGTGGGAGTGACCAGCGATGGCACTGTCAAAAATGTTTTATAGGGAAAAATTGTTGGAGGCCTTCCACATAGGTTGCTTTGCTTTCCCAGCACTCATGAAGTTCAAGAATGGGTTCTCCAACCTGTTCTGCAGAGGAGATGGGGCAGAGACTGTCTCTACAACCACACAACTTCCCTGGGAGAAATCCCAGGGAAGGATCCCTGCGAGGGGCAGCCAACCCCACACCCTGCTTATCAGTTATCGGTGCGGGAAGTGTAAGACCCACAGATTTTAACACAGTGAGGCCAGGCAGCTGGCCAAAGAGAAGCTGCAAATTTGGGGGCAAGCTTAAAAAGAAACAAGCCCCTTAAATAAATTCTGGTGTGGTTGGGACCACTGCTTTATAGAAGCTATATTTAATATAATACACTCTCAATGCTGTGCTGGCATACTAATCCCCTCTGCTTCTTTTCGCTCATGCCCTTTGCCTCTGGATCTGGTACGTCCTCCATACAGCAGGAGCAGTGGAAGGAAAGAGCGGATTTGTTTTTAATGCTACTTTCCTTCTCACTGCAGCTCAGTAACACTAGCTCTTGCAGGGAGAAGGGCTTGTTTATCCATCCATGTTTGCACGTGTACCCAGGTGTGTTCTGCATCCTGTCAGTACCGCAAAGTCAATAAGCAATGAGGGTCCGTACATCCCCAGAATGGCCTAAAAAATACCCTGGCACATGTATGGGAGCCCCTTCAAAGCCTCCCTTTTCATAATGTGTTGCCTTGACACCGCGGTTAGAACTGGGTCAGTCTAAACAGATTGATTTGAGGAGGAAAGAGGGAGAAGGGAGGAAAACAATATGCTAGCACCTACATGCTGCTTTCTGTCTTAATTTGTACCTTTTGTAATACGGCTAACAGCATCCTGATACCCAAATCTCCCGCAAGTCCCCGGAGTCAAATAGTGCATTAAAATAACAGATCTCACATTTGTGATTTTAAAAGTACATTGCAAGAGTTTCTCCAACTAAAATGCATTTCTACTACTGAGTCTAAAAATTGATTTCAGGCTAGAAAAGTTGACACTTTAGGATATAATGAGTAAAAAATATGCTGTATTTTTCTTTTTTCCCCACTATTACAGTACCTTTTTTTGGCATTAAAATAGTAAAAAGGGAAGAATTTATTAAATGATAGCTGTTTGTTATGTTTACCTTGTTTTTTCCACTTATTCCTGTAAATTTTTGACAACAAAAGAACTGAAATAAACTCTAGGGGGATTTTTTGAAGAAGAAAAGTCTATTCAATAGCAATGTAAAATGCAAATTAAATATTTGTTCAGTGTTTAGTCATTCCACAGAGACTAGAAGAAATTCTTCATCACAACCTCTGTGCTGACCTTCACATCAAATTAGAAAGTTTTAGTGTTTATGTGGAACCATATACATTGTCCCTATAAGCGATTGTAAAGAAGAAATGAATATTTTACAGCGATTGCAATTTGTTTCAAGGATCATTTTGTGAGATATCTGTTCACTGAAGACTACAATTTACCTTTTTACAATTTCATTTACTGATCTGACATTTGAGATACTTCCTAATTAATTCTTTCTCTGCCTAAGCCAGCTGTGATAAATATAACCTGTGCATACAGGATTACATTGTCACTTTTAGAAAATACATCCAATAAGAAAAGGTGAAGCTTTTGTGATACAACGTTCATATCAACTGTATTGTAAACGATGAAACTCTCATTATTGATCTGGAGTAGCTACTGTACTAAATAGGTAGTGTGAAAGGGTGGAAGCATAGCCTGTTCACTTCTTTACAGAACAGTTTTCATGGTAAAAGTAATTTTTTTTAGCACACAAAAACAGTTGTTTCAGAGTTTGGCATTTGTAGGATACTTTTGTTTATAAAAAATTCACTAACCAAGATAGTTCCCATGTCAAGCACATCCGCGTGGCAATGGTCAACGTGAAGCAATCCGTCAGGAATTGTAATCACCTTATAAACCAGAGGGAACTGTCGCAGGCAAGGAGAGAACATGGGCTGCAGCTCAGCACTGGATCAACCAGGGGATGCTGTGATTAAAGATGTCACACTACAAAAATGGTCTCCTGCAAAACACTGATGGCTCATTTTTAAGATGACTTTATAAGTAGTAGCTGTGACAACTGTTGACATGATCTAGAGACCACTGGACCACCAGGTAGAGCCGACTCTTCAATAACTGTACAGTTAGCCATGGAGCTTGGTTGTTAAGCAACAAATGAAAAAGTATTTTTAAAAGTATTTTTAAATCTGAAAAGTACTCCAGGATACTGCCCTAAAGTTATACACTGCAAGTTCAAACTTCTTCCTTGTATTTTTACTTCCACGTAAATACTCCAAGTTCTTTCATCTTTTTGTTCAGTAAATTAAAGCAGGGATGTGAAAGGGCAGTTTTTCATGCCACAAATTTGGGGTTTTTTCCATCAAAGATCTCTTAGAATAAGATCATAACAGATCTTGAGCTGTTCATTATTTGCTATATAACAGATCATGCTGCGGAGGAAATAGTAATTGTAACAACTGGAGTAAGTCTAATACTTCTAAATTTCTGTTTCTATGGTGACTTTAATAAATATTCTTTTCAAGATAAATTTAGATACTCAGGAACATAAATATTTCCTGCCTTCTGTTCCAGACAAAAATAGAATTGTCTTTGCACGGAGATATGTTTTAGACACATTTGGCATGTCTTCACCAGATTGCTATTTTCTCTGAGACTACTATTTTTTACACAAAAAAAAAAAAAAAGTAGTGGATAGCCATAAATATTAGTTTATTTTGCTTAGAAAAAAAAATGTGGTTTGGCAAGAGTCAACTTGCAATAGCAGGAGTAGACTTGATGTGGCAAAGGGAAATTCTGCAGCTCCCAGGGACCCAGTATAAGGGAATTTCAGCTTTGCTGCGGCCATCGCTCCCGAAAACCTGCAGCAGCAAGAGGAACAGCCTGGCCATCAGAGATGTCTTGGTTATAGCTCAGTGTGGCCGGTGGCTGCAGACTGTGCTATGGGTTTTTGTGGCCCGGTCTTGCAGCCTTTGCCTGTGCGAGCTGCCCTCACTTCAGCACAGGGTGCTCTGCAAATTGGGCTGGGCAGAAGCAGGCCCTGTGCCGTCCCTCCCGTGAAGTTTGGAACTTTAATGCTAGCCCAAAGTGACCCAAAAGCATTTTTTCCTTTCTTTCTTTTCTTACTATGTCTATAGAATGAATAACTTTAGATTATGTTAGTTCTTTGATTTTTAACCAGAAATATTTTGTAGCCAGCAAAATAAGGCCTCTGTTTGGTGTCTTCCATTGAAGACGGAGCAGGAGCAGATGTGCTGGAGCAGGTTGCGGCTGGCTTTGGTTTTGTAGTGGAGGTGTCCCTCCAGTGGCTTCTCCAAAAAATGCAGCATTGGAGAAGAAACTGGTGGTTTAGACTGCAGACTGAAATGAGGTGCTCTCACGTCTCCCAAAGCTAACAACAAGTCTTATTACCTTAGAAAAAAATGGCAATGAATTAGGCAAACTGATGTCAACACCCACGGCTCCTAATGGAGTTCACAGCATCCAATCGATAGGAAATTTAGGCATGTCCTTCTCTTTAATGAAAAAGAGTTAGTGCCCTCCATATTTATCCTTTGGATGTATTTATGTCTTCATGGTTCTTGGAGTCCTAATAACACCCCCCCGAATGTAATTCTTACCCCAAAGAGTTTATAATCAAAGTGTAAGAAAAAAATGTAAAGGAAATACGGAAAATCATGAACAAATATATTATTTAGTATAATATACTCTTGTAGTCTCTGTAACATCAAAGGTGGTTGGATTTTTTTCTTAAGCCTTATGGCAAAGGAGAATTTAAATAAGAGCTTTGAAGACAGGTCATGCTGTAGCTCTGCAGCTCTTTCCAACATGTCTCTCCCAAGCCTGAGGGGCCTGATGGAAGAGAGCATAAGGGTGCTTGTTAGAAATTTTAACAAGGGGATGATGGCACCTTGGCAGGGAGCAACTGCCTTGAATGGTAATGAAAGCTCATGCAGAAGGTAAGGAACTACCCAAGCTGTGCCCTGAGAGCCAAAGCAAAAAGCTTACGTTCAATGTATTTGAGAAAAAGGTGTCAGTGTGGAAAAAGAGAGAGAGATGATCCAGGCTACAGAATAACCTTTGATAGCCCATGGGTAGGAGCAGGGTAGGACTGAATTTCTCAAGGGCAACAGAAAGGAACCTGCAAGGATCTAGGCGTGAAACACTGGGTGTGTTGAGGAGAGATTTACCTGCGTTCATTGCTAGGAAGGATTGGTTGTTAGAGAAGTCAGCAATCAAGAACCACTGAGATTTCACTGATCACAACTGGGCTAAATCTTAGCTAATATGATGGCCAGGTTGGGAGCCTGAGTGACAGGCAGAATGGGGTTATCACCTGCCATGGTTAGGAATGGATGTAGAAAGAAGGAAACATCAGAAGGAGATAATAAAAATTGAACCAAAACCAATGGCTAGGCACTCACAAAGACGTGCCAGGACTGTAGTCTGGACCGCAAAGGTAGGATTCAGCTTCTGCTTAGGACACAGAAGTCGAGGTGTCTGCCAGGGTGGCGAGTGTATAGGGCCCTGTTACAGTCAGTGTCAGTCTGACCTCTGAAGCCCAGAGGGCAAGTCAGCTGGCCAAGGGTAGGCCGGTACTTTAGGATGAGCTCAAATATTCCTGAGAGTCAACAGATTGCATTGACTGACCAGAGTAGATGCTTCTAGCATTCTTCACGGAGACATCTCCCTACGGGTGTTCACCACCCAACAAATCCAGTAATTCAGAGAGTTCTCAGCATTGAGAGAATACTGGACCTGGGGATCAAGGTCCATGATGTCCCAGAGAGGGATGGAAAGAGAGCTGAGAAAGGAGCAAATGAACATATAAGAGGAGAATCAGTAGAGGACAATGACTTGCGTGGAGCAGGACCGATTTCATATTTAAGTATTTGCTTCTAGTTCAGCAGAGCTTTAGCTGTCAGAGGTATTGGATATTTGTTTACTTTTATAATTTTATGTAGCCCGAGTGAGGATTTTTGGAGTCCTAGGTAGACTTCTTTGAAATGTAGCTTTTTTCTTTGCTTATCTATGTATTAGATTTAAAACAGACACTTTAAGCCAGAGATACTGTGTTCTTGTCACAGCATGACCCATCACTGGCCAGGTGAGTGAAATTTCATCCACAGTTTAGCAAAGCACATTGTATGTAGCTTAAGATTAGTCCCTCGTAAAGCTGCAAAACAATTCACACACTTAAATGCATGTAAACATTTAACTTGTTTTTAACCAGAATCACAGAAGATTACTCATTTAAATACTACTAGGGATCATAAGTCTCTTCCCCAGTCACTGATTTTTAAAGCACTTGATTTTATACTATTTAACATTCAAATATAAGCATTATTATCTTTATTTTTGGATGTGGTTCTGCTTTGCTATAGAGCTGCTTAATTCTCTGCCATATCTGGAATTACATTTGCCATGGATGTCAGCCAGTAAGTTTGTGAAAGTTTTGCTGGTTCCCTGGAAACCTTCCCTAACAAAGTTTAGACAAATGCCCTGCCCAAAGTTTAGGCAATGACACATCTCAGCATTACATACTTCCCATGCTTCAGTTCTGAAGGGATTTTTCCCCTCTGCATATGAAGAAGAGCTGACATAGCCTAGTTCGGCTTTTGAGACATTCTTGGAATACTCAAGATACTCCGTGTTTAAGAGAAATATTTATTTTACAGTTCACAGCCAAGGGCAGCTGGCCTGGCTCAGAACCCATTGACTCCATTGGGAATTGGCTCACGCTGATGGGAGCTGCTCTCAGCCAGCCAACACATACATGACCGACCAAAAGTGTAAACCTGAGAACTGGAGGAATGGTGCTACTGGCTAATAAGAAATAAAAAGAGTTTATATGGATAACATAAAGCGAACAAAGTTTGGCCTGCAATTTTAAGAGAATTTACCTTCATCCAAGCCTTAAACAGTTTAGAGAGTGGCTGAAATGCAGATCTGGGCCCCAGTTCAGCGCTCCCTGGGAACAGAAGAAGAGACGCGTATCAGTATCATCAAGTACCAGGCTCGAAGCTAAGAGACCCAAGCAGAGGATAAGCAGCCCCTGTCGCAACACTTCCAAAGGGAGAGCACTCAAAATGAAAGGAATTAAAATCAGAATACAAGTTGTTTTTAAATAAAAAAAAAAAACACAACCAACCAACCCACAGTATAATAATGTTCTTCAGGCTCTTTCTCCATATAGACGAGTCGTCCAGCAATTTATCAGGCTATCAGAGAGAATTCCAGCAGATTTCCTGATTTCCAGGCTTTTTGCACTGTCTCCTGTTTGCGGAGCATCTGTTTCTTCCAAAATAAGCAGGACTTACTCCTGCTGGCATTATCCCTTTTACACATAAAAATAACACAAGTAGAACAATAGCAAGCAGATGTGATATATGATATATCATAAACTATAACAGCAACAGCTCTCTTCAGCCCAGGAGGGTTATTTAATTCATCAGGTTTAACGAGTCTTCAAGCAGTTTATGGCACGTACTGATTCATGCAATCTAAATGCAGCCATGTAATTAATATCAGATAAATCTTTCTAAGCAAGAATCTATTCTTTCACTCCCCAAAAATGGTATCTGTGCTGCACCAAAGGCTCATGTTTTAGCAAATAAATTCAATTGGGATTTAGGCTACTGGTTTTAAATAGAATTATCCCACACTAGAAGCAAGTTTAATGCTTTCTAATAGTAGTTCTGCTCCTGTGCTGGGTCAGTAGGAAGGTGCTGAGATCATGCAAAGAGTAACTAGCTCCCATGAGAAACCTGGCAGACAGACTGGTGTTTGGGGGTGTCATGCTAACATGTGTGTGATTTTATTCTCAGTTTGTGAAATCTGTAACCCATATTAGTAATAAAGCCTACACAGAACACGTATTACAAGTAAGCAGAAGAAACAGCATGAGACTTGAATTAATAATACAGCAGTTTTCAGCCAAGGGTCAAGGTCAAAGAGCATTTTGATAGCAAAATCAGCAGCCATTATTTTCATGTGCCCATGCCTTGTCCGCAGCCATCCGCTATGCTGAGAGAGCCATGTATACATCACCGACAGACTGATGAGAGCTTCTGGCAACGCTCCAAACATAGGCTATAAAGAGCAAAAAACAGTTGGGAACTGGGAAATTTCTGTTTTTCTTCTAAGTTTTTAAATTATGAATGTATTTTCTGGAGGGTGAAGGAGGTACCAGAAAAATATTTCCCTGGTATCAGAATTACTAATCTGAAATCATTCAAGGAAGGCAGTATTGGCCTACAAAATCCCAGTTAGAATAATTTCTAAACCAGCAAAACTAAGCAGAGTAGGGATTATGGTCACTTTGCTTACAATATAGAACAATACATGTATGTTTATTTTGAAAGCTTGTCATTAGCACCAGTCATAATAAAATGCATGAAGCTAAATGTATAAATCTATAAAGATATGGAATGCATTTTAACCACATATTGAGGAAAGGATTCTTTACTACAGCTAGCAAAGCAATTCTTTACATACAGCCATGTGTAGATTGACAGCATCCTTGGATACTGTTTGATAATACAATGTTCATACACTGAGGCAATTGTATTTAGATGTCTGGAGGTTAAAAAGGGATGATGTGAATTCAATGTGGATTGATATCTGAGCTTCAGAATAAATTCTGTATTTTAACTTGGGTGACTTAGGATTAGATTTATAAGCAGAACTCAGGCACTCTAATACCTAAAAAATGCATTGTTTCAAGTCAGACACCTTAGGGAATGGCATCAAGGGGAAGCAGCTAAGGAAACCCACTTCCACATGAAGCTCTCCTATGGAGAGTACTCTGCTGAAGGTAGATGTTGAGGTCAAGTCTACCGTTTTTTACAAAATCTGATGTCTCAGAGGCAAGGTTACAGCTGCAGACCTATGGGGCCCATTACGTGGTGCTCACAGTGCTCGTGGGCTCTGAGAGTCTTGCTCACCAAGTCTAGCATTGGGTATGTTCTTGTGCTGGAGCTTGCCCATGCTGTATGAACTCCTTAAGTAGCTGTTGAAGTTGCCCAGTTATTCTCCTCCCTCCAAGTGCAGAGCCTTGCGGGTGGAAGATAATGCTGTGAAGCCTTCAGGCTGCTGAGAGATGTCAACCTGCAACTGCTCCATCCCAGCAGAAGGTTTTACCTGCTGAGAATAGAAAGCATTCTTAGGCACACAGCCCTGTTCAGGGTAGCTCTGAAGGTGCAGATGGGCACAGAGCACCTTGTTGGTGACTACCAGCAGGAGCATAGGCTGCTGCATGGGCGTGGTGGATGTCTGTCTCTGAATGCAGAATATGCAGGGATGTTTAGGGAAATCTCAAAGGAGAACCTGAGGAGGCTCCAGGCTTAGGACACTGTCAGGTTTAGCCAAGGAAGAGTGGTGGCTGAAGGTGGGCAGGTAGACTTTGAGCTTTGGCATTGGAATTGCTTTTTTGTCTCTTTGTGTCTTCCCCGTAAGAAGGAGATAACAGTTTTACTTCAGCTGGCAGTAGAGTGGCAAGGAAAAAAAAAATAGAAAAGAAAGGAGACAGTTATACAGTGGTAAAGGCTTTATAACTAAAAGCTAGGCAGACAGAGACAGATCACCTCAACAGCACCAGAATCTAAGGCTGAAAAAGAGAGAAAATTGTATCTGTCCTCAAATTAATAACTTTTAGAAGAGTGAGTTGAAAGCCCAGAAGGACACTCCAAATTAAACCCATATCTGTTCTCTCTTTAGGAGAAAACTGATTAAAGACACAAAGCAGATGGTGGGAGCAGGGCTGAATCACAGTGTGATAGTGAAGGACCACTCACTGAACACACAGTACACCAGCAGGTCTGAAGATGGGCAAGTGAAGATGCCCGGTTGTGCTGCCCTGGCATAGTTTACTACAAAATGACTGCAGGAGCCATATAAAAAATAAGGCAAGGGACGTATCAAATGGCGGTGAGCTTGTCTGTGCCACCCGAAAGCTGCCACCAGCCCAACCTGAGAAGCTGCAGGAATGAAGAAGAGAGGGCTGGAGCTGGACTGAGCCTAGAGGAGACAGTACCTGAAAGGACCTTGTAAAGAAGAAGAAGAGGACCAGAGCAATGAGGTGACTTGTGCCAGAGCTGAGGACTGTACAGCAGCAATGTAATCAACCCCCTCCTCATAATGCTTAGAGTCAACTACACACTTGGGCAAAGGCACAGCCTGAAAAGCTGACAGCTCAGTGAAAAAATGTTGGGTTTTAATAAGGAATCACTTATTCACACCCCAGTAATAATTTGCCCAATTTCTACTACTTGTAAATAGAGTCTCATTGTCCTGCAGCAGCAGGGAGGCAGCGCGGCGGGTGAGCACGGTGCTTGTAGCATGGAGCAAACAAGCTTGTACTGCGTTCTCATGCCAGAGGCTGTGCTAATATGAGTATGCTCAGGGCATGCCTGGTATTTTTGGAAGCCTGAGCAGATTCAAAATAGTTGAGCGCTGATGTATCTGGGATCAGGAGCCCAGGGCAGAGGGGATTAGGAGGCAGGACTCGTGGTAGCAGGCCACAGAGCAGCCAGTAGCTGCTTCCAGCTCAGTATCAAGGATGCTTCGTCACCAAACGAAGCAGCCAGGCCAGCTCACTTCCAGATTCAGTACTATGGCACATCGATCGTCGTAGTTTTAACCAAAGGTATAAATGTTTCACACTGCCTTTGAGGTCACTCTGCAAAGCAGAGCAGTTTTCTGAGTGTTAAAGCTGGTGGACCTAGGAGGAGGATGTAAGCACTGGTCCCACTGGAAAGACATTACCTTAGGGACTGTATTGAGTATATTTTTTCTTCCCGTCTTCTCCACAGCTGGAAATGGAAAAATAACAAACCCAAACCCCCACCACTTTCTGTTTAAGTTGCTGTAAAAATCCAGTCCATGCATGCTTTGATAGGAGATAGCCTAATCCTCTTCTTGCTTGAGTGGTCTCTCCAATTTCTGCTGTAGAGCTGACAAGTCCCTTCGGGTTTATGGTGAGGGAATTTTTTTTAAATCTTTTTTTTTTTTCTTTTACTCTACTGATTTTACCTCAGGGGAAATCACTGAGATTTTTTTTCCGCAAGCAATAGCTTCTTCTTTATTTAGCTAAGCTATCTCATTCCATTAAAGGTAGCTGTTTTGGGGGCCTTTTAAAATTTTCCTCCTTTTGCTCTGGATTCTTGAGAACTTACGACATTTCTTTACCACGCTAGATGGGTTGGATAGTTAGGGTTACATTAGGTTTGTCTAACAAGCAAGAAAATAGATTTAAACCCCTCACAGAGGACATTACAGGGTCTGTTCCACTCCAGTGGGACTCACGTCCAGCGTGCTGGGGGCAGAGCTGAAGGAAAACCAGAAGAGAACTGGTTACATCGCTTCTGCACTATCCTGCTTCCTGACAATGGGAGTACCTACAAAACAGCAGGTTACCAGTGCAGAAGATAAATAATTGAAGGAGTTTAATAACTTTTCCTGTGATGGATGTGCTGAATTTTTCCTCTAAATCAAGAATGTGTCTTCCTATAGCCCTGCTCAGTGTCCCATCCCGGAGTGGTGGACATCACAGCACAGGAACAGCTGGATAAAGAGTTACAGGCTGAGTTATGCCAAGGGGCAGGGATGTGGTGTTCCTCCAAATACCGTTTAAGTTGTTCAGTTTTGTTTTCTCTTGACAAACATGGGATTAACTAATTACATGATTTTGCAGATAGCTCTGGATTGAAGCGAAACAGAACCCCTTATCTCTGGGAAAGCCCTCGGATATGGTGGTGGTTGTACAAATACTTGCACTGCAAATACAATTAGGCAGAATGAGAGGGGAGGCAATGAGAGCCACCGGCAGAAGGGTGGAACAGGGCACTTAGCAGGCCTCACCCATCTCCTTTTCTGGTGTATCTAGATTTTGAGGAGAGGGAGAAATTTGTTGTCTTGGTATCGGTAATAAGGGGGAGTACTCTGTAGGGTTGAATTTCATTTTTATAAGCCACAAGACTGTTTAATCTGTATTGCTCCACATCGTTTCTCTGCTTGCCTTCTGGAACAGCATGATTGAGTTCCTGGCCTGAAGAGCTAATGAGCTAAATAGATTGAATGAAGTGCAAGAGAAAGGGATTAAATTACCTTATTTTATATACAAGGAGCAGAGAGATAGGCTGACTGGTAACCATTTTAAGATTGACTCGAGAAGGCAGGAGTGGAGTCAAGAACTGCATGCAGATCCTGTAAGTCCCAAGCTACTCTCTTAACCATGAAAATCGCCTTCTCAAGTACAGAGTTACGTTTGTAATGTGGCCATGCATCGTAATAAACTACTTTCTGCCTGCAGCCCACCCTCACTCCAGCAAGTTTCCAACTTTGAACTTCCTATCTGTAAGGGCTGATTCCTCCAGCAAAAATTGAGCTTCCAGGTTAATATACTTTGCAGTCCCAAATGCTCAGGAATTGCAGAAGACTAGAAGGACTTTAAAGAAGAAATCGTAACCAATTTTTTTACAAAGCTGATAAATATTAGGCTAATGTGCTAGGAAATTCAGCTTTGTCAAAAATGAGGATGAGGTAGCTTACAAAGTAGAAAGTTCTTGGCTGATGCCAAAAAAGCTGTTTTAGTAATGGTTTCAGTTTGAGAGAGTCAGGAACACAATCACCTCTTCATAGGGGGAAAGCAGAGCACTGCTTTATTTATGAAGTCAGGAACCTGACGGGAGTACATTAAGCTTTGTGGAGCAAAGCTCCTTCTAGGCTCATAAATGATAGCAGGATTTGGGGGTTTACTGTGTAAGTATTGGAGTTAACTCACCGCAGTAAAGGGCTCCACGTCTGGAGCAATACAAATGAGCTGGCAAAGGCTGCTTTAAGTTAATGTGGGTTGATGGGATTTATTCACCACTGCACTTGGAAGGCTGCATCGTGATTTAACTCATGGAGTATCAGTATATATTAGTGCAAATAGCACAGTAACTGGCAGGGTTAATTTAAGGAATGGTTAGTTCCACTCAGAAAAGCATTGTACACTCCACAAGGTTTAATTTAAATAGGAAGACGTTTTTAGGATCTTTTATACAGGACATGTCCTGATAATGTCATCAAATTATGACCAGATTCTGAGGTAGCAACATGGTACTTGTGTTACTTGGCTATTCTGTTTCCCGATCAAAATAAAATATCCTCTAAGAGTGAGATTCAGTGTAACAATACGCATAGCAATAGCTTATTTATGTTACCTATGTGAACCCTTAAATAAGTCTCAGACTATCTGTGTTGGTATAATTAATCTGTAACACCTCTTCAAGTTCATGTGTCATTATCCCAGTAAAGGTACTTATCACTAGAAATACAGTGCTACAAGATACGGTGCTGAATCCTGCACCAGTAGCCGGGTAGACACACACAAATACATCCTCTCCAAAGTGGGACAGCAGAAAAAGCGGCACCTGCACTAAGTAGGTGTATCCACGTGACAAAAATCCCAGACAGAAGGAAAGAGCCTGATATAGAAAGTATGGTATTTATTTTAAATTAATCTTCAAAGTACAAGAATACAGCTGTGTCCTGGGGCTCTAATTTCAGATAAGGAAACAAAACTGTGCACTGCCTTTGACAGCTCTCTATCTTTGTCCAGCTCTTGCAAGCCAAAGAAATAACCTACCCCAAAGTCCCTTTAACAACAGTGTAATTATACTTATCAAAGTCAGTGTAATTATAGCTACCCTGGCAGCTGTATTTATACTGTTTTACCCACTGAAACCCATTCCTTGTAGCTAACTCAGCACAAACCCTATGTTTATTCCTGGCCAGAGATGGTCCTCCCTGTGTAAAGACATTGCAGCCAGACAGGCAGTTGCTTGGAAGAAGCTGCTGTTTGAGGAACTGAGTAAACTGAAGTACCTGCTGTAAGGGATGATGCTTAAAAGATGTAATTATTCCAGTTGTGACTGAGTGTTTCTCTATGAGATACACTCTGGGTGTATCATGAGATCATAACTTCAATGCAGGCATCAATAACTGACATTATATGGCCTCATGCAATGTAGCAGATCAGATTTTCATAGTATTCCCCTCTTGACCATAAAACAAAGTTCCATTGAGAAGACCCAGACCAAGTTTAGATCACCCCAGTGTTTGGCACTACCTGAACATAAACTCAGAGGCCTGAAAAAATAAAGGCTCTGCATAAAGTTATTCAGGAAAATGCTAATTCCACTCTTTTAAGACTGATTAAGGCAATTCCAGTTTACTTCATCCTCCTAGCTGCTAATACAGTATCCATCCTCTTGGCCTAAGAAAAATAGTTGAAAATACCCAGAAGGGTTCTTAAGGTACATATGTATGCATGCATATTTATTTCTAAGGAGACAGAAAAAACTTTCAGGTGTTCACTTCAGCGTGACCAGACATCTGCCCCAAAGCACAGCAAGAAGGCTAACAGGAAGGGATGGTAACACATATCCAAAATAAAACTTTGCCTGGCAGAAAATTGACATTTTAAAATTAATGATCAACCTCTTCCCATCTGATGTACCTGCTTCCTAAGGGAACATTCATCTTTGTCAAAATACCTTTACGAAAATCTCTTGGTTAAGTATTTTTCTGAGCAGCCCAGTTCTTTACACAGAAATAATTTGGGTCCTACGCCTTTGGCCCTTTGTGCAGCAGTAATAGGTGTATATTCAGTGTTCATCCTTTTCTGTGCAAATGTGCAGATGTACCTTTTTGGACACAGGGCTTCATTCACCAGTGATTTTGCAAAAAGCGTTGCCCGTTAGGCAGTGCATTGTAGGACAGAAAGGTTTGCTGAAGTTAAATTCAGTTCCTAGGAGTTGAAAATTTCCACTCTGGACTGGAATCACTTGGGCAGCTCTCCAACATCTGGAGTTTGGGGCATCGCACCTCTCCCAGGGCATCCATCCTTGAAGGTGTGTGGTCCTCACACCCAGCTGAGGTGATCCGCAGCTCTGCTGCCCTGAGGGCTGTGTCTACTCTTCCTTGGGATGGGAGATTCAATTACAGGGAAGAGCTCAGGGTTTGGCTTCAGCTGTAATTGCTTGCAGAGGTGCTGATACATGCACTCAGCCGGACAACCTCTCTCTCTGTGTAAATATACCAGAACTGTAGTTTAAATCACTGTTAAGCTTGGAATAAGCCAAAGAGTTGAGGGGACTTGGAGACCGTGTCTAATTTATTTAAAAAAATAATAATAATCCAAAGTGATGAGGAGCTCCCTTAGTTCCTTTGCCCTAAGAGAGGCACAAAAAAAAAGTGTCCCCAAATAGGTAAGCTCTTTATTTACTACTTCTTCAAGAAATGCAAGACATTTTCAGCACAGGCATTAGAAGAAGAGGGCCCACACCTGCGCTGTCTGGGAGCAGAGTTGGCCCACAATAGCTCAGGTCAACTCATAGGCAGCAGAAAGGCTGCTGGAAAAGAGCAAGAATGAACAGAAAAAACAGGAACGTAGGCCTCCCCCGACATCTCTAGGTAATCTCTTGCGCAGCTATCAAGTGAAGTGGTTCTGCTTCCCCGCAGTTAAATTGGTCCATTTTTTTTGTATCAGTATTGTGGGATTTTAATAATGAATCCTCAGTGCTGACCATCATCTCTCCCGTGACTGAAGGGAAGTGATAGCAGGTGCTTGATGGTCAGCCTTCCCCTTCCTCCTCCTCCCTCCAGCATCTCCTGCATCCACAACATGTCCCTCCCTGCCAGTGCGCTTAACTTCACACCTACTCAACTGTTTTCCACATAAGCATCAAACCCTGAAAAAGACCACAGAGGTTTTCTTTATCATCACCTTTAAAAAATTCTTAATAAAAGCTGAGATTAAAAAATATATATTATAAATTGCTCTGCAGCACTAGACAAACAGCTTTCACACTCCAAAGATAAAAGCCTTATTTCAAGAAAGCAAGCACTCTGACAGCAAGACGCAGGCCACTATCGATTGTTGCTCCCATAAATCACATTTATTTTCCAAATAATAGGAAGATTCATTGTTTTCTGCCAAGCAGTGTCACCTGGTAATAGGAGTCAGTCAAAGCAGCAGTAATTTTCACACCATAAAAACAGTATCAAGCCTGTTCACTGAGTAGGATGAATACTATTGATTGGGGGGGGGGGGGGAACTCTATAAAAACTGGAGACAAAAGCAAAGAAATCAAGTAATGATGCATTGGGTGTGTAATGAAAGGTCTGTTAACATTTCCATTATTCAGCTTGCCTCCCCAGATGCCTCCTCTGAAGTATTTACAACCCTGCTAGGAAACCTTCTCAAACCAGGGCTGCAAGGGGTTAATGGTGCGAGACCCACACTTAGAGAAGGGGAGTTCAAACCAGATCCTACCCTGGTCCCTGTTCATTGACACAGCAAAAGTCCCAGAGCATTTCACTGAATTTATTTTTTCTGCTGCAGAGAGATGTAGGGCTAAAGGGACGAGGATTTTGCCAAAGAGTCGCAATCAGGAGAAGTCACAGAGCTGTGAGAGAGGAGACACAAATACCTGCCCCAAATCTGTACCCTCTGTGAGGGGCTAGAAACTACAGCCCCTCACTGGGTTCACTCACGTTCAAAATGAATAGTACAACAAGAGAAGCTGAACATATAAAACCTTATTCTCAAAATTTACCTGAATATATTTTCAAAAGCCTCACCCGCCATCACCATAGCAGATCACGTACACCAGGTACTCCCAGACTGCCCAGCTAAGTGGCTGTTTGCTTGGGCCGCCCTGGCAAGTTCATGGGCATTTCAGCAGGAGGCAAAGCAGTTGCATGAAGGTCTCACCAGACCAGTGGTGGAGAGGGACCGAGACCCATTGGCCTCCGCTAATCCTGTGACCCGTGTCCCATAGACACGATTTCATACCCAGGGCTGGTGGGACATCCTGAAGGGTCCTGTCTGCTGCATCTTAATGACCACCAGCAATGCAGCCAGTTGTAATGGGAATGAAAAGCCTACCGTGAAAACCCTTTTTCTGTCTGTGTCTGGGCATCTGTCACTCTCTGGATTAAATTGAGAAGTACAGGACCAACCTCTAACATCCTGGCTTTCCAGACCATGCCTTCGTATTCTCAGTTCTACAGCAGCAACAGGCGACAGCATCATCACCCTCTTCTAGTCAATGCCAGCAGAAAGTAGCCCTAAAATAAAGGCAATCTCACAAACTTTCTGCTCTGTCAAAAGAGACAATCTCATCCTGATGACGAGTCAAGGTTAACACTTGGTAGCAAGAGACTGATGACTTTTCTGGGTGGAAAATAGATTCTGAGGCAGCTCATTGTTAGCAACTTAAGCAAAACATTGCTAAACCACAGACCTAAACCTATCTGCTAACTAGCGAAGGAAAAACTTAGTAATCTCTGCATGAACCACCAGTTGTTTCATAATTGGGCTGGTAGAAACACCTATAGCTCTCTAGCTTTCTCAGCTGACACAACAGAATAAAACATGATATGAGGTGATTCATTACCATCGTGTTCTATCACATCCCATCTCCTAATGCAGCCTGAGACTTGCATTACACATGAGCTGAATAATATTTTCCTAAGTATTCATGTTAGAAAAATCTGTGCTTCTAAGGGAAGTCATTTTGTCCGTCAAAAAACCGCCACCACCAAACCTGAATCCTGCTGAGAAAGAAGAGGCCGTGGGCTTAGGCGTACCCAAAAAAAAGCCTTCCTGCGAACCACAGCAAGGCTGTCTGCTGCAGCAGAGGCACAGCGAGCAGAGGTTATGTGTCACCCCATCTTGTGTCTGCACTTGGATGGAAAACCTATTGGGCAAAATCGTATTTAAAGTGGAGCTGGATCTGAACCAGAACTGCAAAGCCAGACGCACTCCGAGCTTTGACAGACCCTGGCACGACATTTTAGGGAGTCAGATCAATGGGCCCATTTTTGACTTTGCACTTTAAGAATCAGTGTTTATGATGTCCTGCGCTCTCCCAGCTCTCTGGATCCTCCCTAGCATCACTGATGTTTCCTCATAACTAACTCCCCAGCAGTTTAAGATTTCCCAAATGACGTCGGTGACCCTAAAAACCAGTAAACGAACACTTGCACACAGCTGTCCCTGCACAAAAGATGCTGAGGGGAATAGGGAAAGTCACAGCCCAGGTTGCCACAGATGAGACATACCATCTGCACGTTGGACTAAAAGGGGCTGGAAGTGGTAAAGCTGTTGCATTGTCACAGGCAGCGCTGCAGAAATCCAGGATGCATGGCATCACACTGCCCACATCTCCATTTGCTGCCTGTAGGGATGTGCCATGCCAGGAGCCAGGTGTCTTCCCAAGGTTACCGGACCTGTCTCTGTGGTTGGCCAAGATCATACAGCACATGCTGGATTTCCGTGGGAGCAGGCAAACTGGCAGTGGCAACACCAGGAGCTTCTTACAATAACACACTGACTCCACAGCCCGTGTGCCGCCAGCCTGGCTGCCAAGCAGAGTTACAGCCAGTTAATTCTTGCAGCTTGAGGAATAATGAGCGGTAGCAGGAGCTCTGCCTGAGTCAGAAGGTGCTGCGCCCCATCAGCCGCCAAGGAATGCCCCGTGACGCGATTTCATCTGAGGGGTGGGAAGGAGGGTGAAGGTGTGTGGGACCACACTCTGGAGATACCATCAGTGCCATGAGCTCATGCGTTCTCATTCCAGAGCCCGTGAGATCCTGGCAAGACTGAGGGCATCAGAGCCAAGTCCCAAGAGTTGGTTTGCTCTTCCTGCGTCCCGGGTTTTGCGTGGCCTTTTTCTCTTTCTCTTAGACTGATAGCAGGGTATTAGCAAGTTGATGAAATGCTAGTCAGGCTCATCCAGGCAGTCATCACAATTTATGGAGCTCAGCAACAGCTGCTCTTTAACAAGCTTTCCTGACTGAGAGGGTGATCAAATGTGGGAAATGGTTTCTCTGCAAGGAACAGTTCAATATGCTGGATTTCTTGAGCCATAAAAGAGTTAACCAAAGGCTGGATTGAGCAAAATGTGCAAAATTCTGAGTGGCATGTGTTGTAGTTTAGCCCTGCTCGGGACCAGACTACGCAGTCTCTCTCTCACTCCCCTCACCTTCCAAGGGAATAGGGAGAGATAATATGAGAAAAAAGGCTCGAGGTTTGAGATGAGAACAAGGAGAGATCCTTAAGTTACCGTTACTGGCGAAACATACTCAACTTGGGGGAAACTATTTGTATGTTATTAAAACCAAAGCACGATAATGAGACAGAGAACAAGATAACTTCCCCTCACCCCTCCCTCCTCCCAGGCTTAACATTACCTCTACCTCCTTTCCCCCCCACAAGCAGCACAGGGGGGAAGAGGGAATGGGGGTTATGATCACTTCATCACACATCGTTTTACACCACTTCTTCCTCCTCGGGGGAAGAAGTCCTCACATCCTCCCCTGCTTCATCATGGGGTCCCTCCCACGGGCCACAGTCCTTCATGAAACTGCTCCGGCGTGGGTCATCTCTTCCACGGGGTGCAGTGCCTCCAGAACAGCTGCCGCAGCACAGGCCCTCCATGGGCCACAGCCTCCTTCAGGCATCTGCCTGCCCTGACGTGGGGATCTCCATGGGCTGCAGGTGGATCTCTGCTCCTCCATGGACCTCCATGGGCTGCAGGAGGACAACCTGCCTCACCATGGGCTGCACCACGGGCTGCAGGGAAATTCTGGCCAGGAGCTGCATTACTCCTCTCCCTCCTTCTTCACCGGCCTTGGTGTCTGCAGCCGTTCCTCTCACAAGAAAAATTCTTCACAATCAGCTCAGGCAGATGCCTCTCAGGATCTTTTCACATCGCATTCACATCTCAACTCCTCTCCACTTCTTGCAGCCGGGCTGGGCCACGTCAGGCCCAGTCAGCCACCCGGCAGGAGGCCAGAGGGTGAGGCCTGCAAGGCCCACAAGGCTCACGCCTCCCCCTCTCTGCCCCCGCTCAGCTTCTTCACATCTTCTTCCTTTTTTTTTTTTTTTTCTGTTTTCCCCTTCTTAAATACATTATCACAGAACATTCTGCTACCAATTGTCTCGGCCCTGGCCAGCAGCGAGTCTGCCCTAGGCCCAGCCAAGTGCACTAGACAAAGGGGAACAACTTCTAGCAGCTTCTTCCACTGTAGCCCCCCCCCACTAAATACAACCAGAACAGCATGGAAAAGGTGAATGAGGATGTGGTGTCCGGTGTCTCTTCCAATGTCAGGATGAAGGAGAAGAGAAAACCAAAGGAAGCTGTAGGAGAGAGGTTTAAAACACTCTTTACCCAACAATCAACCAAGGAATCCCTTGCCATGGGACACTGGGTATTGAGCAGTTTCTAGGTTAAGAGCCAATTGAACATGTCAGTGGAAAAAAATACTGGGCAACAGTAAGACCATTCTGGATCCAGGAGCCTCTGACCCACAGAACGCTGCAGCTGGGAAAACATTTTGGTGAGGTATGATTACATGCTTAGCCTATTCCTGTGCTCTTCCCAAGGCATCCACCATTAGTCACTATCAAAGACAGGACAAGTGGGCCAGGTAGCTGACAAATCATTTTTATGGGTACAAAGTGTGACTCAGCACTGGGAAGGCTCTAGGGCTGGTTACCTCCTTGTCTTGAATCCCAAAGCGGTAAAACACAACTACCAGTATGGCAGGTTGTGCTTTTCATCTGCTGCCAGGATCAAGTCATGCACCTTTGGTGAGTGTCCCTTCCAGATGCCGTGGGAAGTGTCTGCTTAGTGTTCCTTAATGTCTCCTTAGAGCTCCTTCCCTTCCTCAGCTGTGAGCAGGCAGTCTATTAAAGGAGCTTCAAGCTATCTCTTGGTCTCATGTAGCAATATGCCACCAGCACTGCTCAGCTTAACACGTTAAAGCATCCAAAGATGTCAGACATTTGGACTCCAAAAATCAGGCAGAAACATATATTTTATAAGTTTTAACCTAATACATTTAAGAGGTGTTTTTACCTACTGGCTTTGGAGTGATCTACCATTTTGCACTGTTAGCTTTCTTCTTAAAAACCTGGAAGTAACTTCTGCTTTTTAAGTTAAATAAATTTTCCCAACCATAACTCGCTAATATTGAGATAATTTAAAAATAACACCTGTCATATCATAGGATTTCATTAAACTGCAACCACTGACAGCCTAAAGAACAAGCAAGCTGCCCTACATTGAACAAAGGATGAGCACAAACAAGGGATGGGAAAAATTATGTATGCTATTTAAGTAGAAAGGTGTACACGCATGCCAATGGAAACAGACATTGAAGAGATGCAATTAAACATCCAGCCAGTGCAATGAGTGTCGAGGAGACATCCTAGAAAAATCCATGATCACTTCCAGGCAGATATGGAGGTGTTTTCCTGAAATCAAAACATTCAGAATCTTTATGAGAGTGTGTGTTTTGATCTTCCTCTCGCACTCACTTCTTGCTTTTTGGGCTGGTTTTGCAGTGGCAACATTGGGCCTTCTGGAAGAGGCAGAAGCAAAGTCTGGGATACTTGACGCAGTGCTTCAAGAAGTGCCATACAACACGAGCAGTCTCTGCTTGTTGTGATGAGAGCAGCAAGGTAACCTACCCCATGCTTGGAAATGTCATCTCAGGTCAGGTCAGACACTTTGGAAATGCTTCTCCGGCTGTCAGTCGTTAATAACTGGTGGCTAAGAGGTCATCAACAAGGTACTTAACAAACTTGACACTTTTCCACACCCCGCCTAATCCTTTCTGGCTACAAAAACTTGTGAGAAGTCAAGATGTGCTGACACAGGGCAGCTGAATCGATCATAGTTTCAAATATGAACATTAAAATTGACACACATCTGTATGTGGCCTTAATGCCCTGTTTTAACTCATCAGCGGACAGGAAAATTGCCTTGCCTTGCCTAGAGTTTTCAGTGCTACAGGTAGCAATAAGAAAAGTTTTGCAAATAGTGATAAAAAAGATTGTTAAGACCAGATTCCAACTTGCTCACTGGGAAGAGAACTAAATACACCAAATCATGGGCAATTGTACCACCACCACCCCCCATGAATATGTGAGTTACAGAGGAGTGATGTGCTCCCCAAGCAAGGTAACGTGAGAGAGGACTAAAACGTGAGCTAAGTTTGGACATAAAGGAGCAGGATTGCACATGAAGGAAGTTAACTGAGATCTGAAAAGCAGGAAGGACTAACCTATGCATTCGAGGAATAAACAGCTCTGTGCAACTGGCACACAAAAAAAAAAAAAGGGGGGGGGGGAAATGCAAATGAATACATTTCTATACAGGCAGAACAGAACAATGACATTCAATACAGAAACAAACAAATTCCACCACTTGATAGACACCAGTTTGGTGGCACATGTTTAGGAGCATTTCTGAAGAACAAGTGGGTACAAGTCACACATTTCATATGTGGTTGGGAAAACAGGCAGGTTAGTGCTTCCCTAGTGATTATTGCACATTTTCTGGGTATTTGAGTCTCTTCTTTTCAAATGAAGCATCTTTTCAGTGTGTTATTTCAACAAATGCATACAAAATATTACGAGATTGTTCTGAAATTTGGGGGGAAAAAAAAAGTAAGTCTCTGTAAAGGCAGCCAAGCTGACAGAGGAAAAGAGAGTTTTGCCTTACCTCTAGAAGTAGGATTTACAGGTCTGCAAGCTGCTCATGGAGGTGGGCAGCAGCGCAGAGCAGACTCGGCAAAAATCTGAAAAATACTTTATCATTTTGACACCAACATTCTCTGCGATTATTTATTTCGCATCAAAGTCTTGCCAAACCTTAGTTCAAAGAGCAGACTGTGCACATTTCTAAAAGGTGTGGAAAAACAACTGAATTTAAACCATTTTCACAGTAGCAGCTTCCAGGTGAGGAGCAGGAACTCTTATCTGTCTGTATTTTGCTTGGTTGTGATTGTCTCCCACTATCTTAAGATAAAATTGTTTTGTTTTCAGTGTATCATTTTAATTACACTGTTACTCAGCTGTACTCTACCCTAATAACTTAATTTTTCTCATGGGACACATTTTGGGTCTCCGAGCCCATGTATCTGCCCTGTAAAGGATCATTTTGCAATACCTTTTATAAATCACGTCAGGTCTGTGTTTAAACTAGCTCTATTTCTGTCCTCAGCTATTCCACAGAAGTGTTGTAGGATGGTCAGGAATCTTTTCCCAACTTTCACAATACATTTATTCACAGCCACTCTTGGGCCAGCATCATCTGTTATCAGTTGTGGTGTCTCACACCCACCTGCATTTTTCCTACCCCAACACGTACTTTAAGTAACAGTATCATCATGCAGCCCTCACCTTCAGCAGATGGATGCGCAGGGATACAAGACCTCGCATACGTGCTTGCTCATACATACGTGGCAGACGTGACACCACGTCCAGGCTGCAAGCAGCATAGCTGTGTGAGCACGGCACCCACACCCAGGCTGACAGCCCTGCTTCAAGGCGCTGTTAAGCCATTACCCTTCAGTTAAAATCCAGAAATAATCAGGTTGAGAAGGAAAAAAATTATGCTCAATGGCCATGGGCCCACTTTTCTTAATTTCTGGGCAAGCTTAGGCAGATTCTAGGTACTTATAGGAAAGATTATGCCCGTGGTTCCCTCCTCTGGGGACTGTGTTTCCCAGGAGTTTCTCCCCGCGGGAGGCACAGGGTGTAGGAGCACAGCTGCAAGCACACTGGCACCATTCCGGTGGTATAAGGATACCCTTGGTGAGACAGGCTTCCTAACTAATTTAGAGCCTGCCTTCAGGTCTCCTAACTAATTAATGCTCTGTCCTCCTCCTTCAAGCCTAACACAGGGATCGGTCAAGAAGATATTTATGTACCAAATCCTGATCTGCTCTAATTCTTCAAGGCACATTCCTGATCCGGAGCCACTCTCCCATGACGTGAGGCTGCTCACGGCACAGGGACAGCCCAGGGGAGACCAGCCCTACGCTGATGTCACCTCTTTCTTCCTCCACCTATCCTGCTTTTCCAAAGCATGCACCATTTTCCCAACAAATAAGGAGCATGAATAGCTTAAAATTGGCATATGTACTGGGGGGGGACTTCTCGCAGAGTACAGAAAGAGTACTAAATGGGAAGCAATTCAAAGTGTTGTGTATCATCCAGGATGAATGTTTCTTGCATGGCAAATGTGCAAGCTCTGTTTGAGGTATACGCTCCTTATAGTGATGTTTCCAGGCAGAAAGAACCCTCATTTTCCAGTATCAGCCATTTGACACAGGGACTGTATGGACTTGCTCATGGATTTAGCAAAAGGAATAACTTGGTATGCTTGTGGGCATTTTGTGAATGTGGACTCTCCCCCTCGTGCTTACAGCCTAAACTTTAATGGAAACTAAACACGAACAGCTGGTGCCAGCTGCAGTCTACAGTACAGTGCAAGAGGACAAAGTATAAAGGAGAATTTTCTTTATTTTTAAATATTAGTAACACTGCACAAAACAAAAGAAGTGGTACTTAAGTGACAGAAAACCAGTACTCAGTCTTATTTCATATTAACCAGAATTTACATACCCTAACAGAGATCATGTATGGTTATATGTTTGCGTAGGGTTACATTGGGTAATATAAGCATTTGAAGCTAACCTGTTCAGATACCAGAGACACCAGAATTTGTTATCCCAAACCATGCCAGAATGCAGACTCAATTTTTCTGTCTAGCTTCTTCCTTACACCATTATGTGCATTCCTACATCTTTCAAATGTTAGGCTGAGTGAGTTTCTCCAGGAACTGCGGCCTTTCAATATTGCCAGGTTTAAGTCTGCTACATCAACAATGTATTGGCAAGAGGAAGACAGAAAAAAAAAAACAAAGCAAAACCTTAAGCTGATAACTCCTACCTGGAGGTTAAGAAGACGAGGCAACATACTGACAAGAAACATGCAGGTGAATGCTTAAGGCAACAGAAGGGCTCTGTACAAACTAAAAGGTTAAGACAAGCAATGTGTCATGCACATGAGACAAGTATGGGAAGCAAGGAAGTAATCTTGCCAGAAAATACATTTTTCTTTTAAATTGAAGACGTCTTTTCAAGCTAAAAAAAAACAGTCCTGCAATAAAACCGATGCAAAATGCTTTAATGCATAAAGGCGTAAGGTCTTTGCAGACACAACTTGATAAAATCTGATATGGATGCTGAAAAAATGTTTGTTATCTAAACCCCACTCATCAGAAACAAAGAGCAGTTTTAAGGTAGCACTTAGATCACTTGTCTCTCGGTTCTGAAAATAAACTATTAAAATCAGGAATGATTTCACTAAATTATTAATCGGGAGTCAACTACGCTGAAGGAAACCAGTAGGAGTGCTTACAGGAGACCATCATTACACTAGGTTTCTTAAAATCAGAGGATACAACTTCATGGTACAATTTAAAATGAAGGAACATTTTAATATTAGGGACAAACCTTTACTGCCCAACTTGGGAAAAAAACCACCATAAAAGTAACTTATTAAGCTTGCATAAATTACCCTATAAGAGCTCATGTCTCAGTCCCATTCCCAGCGATATGAGTGAATAGGACTCTTCTTTCAACAGGCCTGATGTTGATGCCAGAGTGACCAAACAAACAGGCATTTGCACAACCCTTTATATCCTACAAAACAAATAAACAAACACTAGACTAGTGTCGTTTTAGTCCCAGGGAAGGAAGAGGTAAGAAATTCTGTAACGCTTTCCAATCTTCAGACATAACACGCTTCTAACCAACATCAGCCTCGTTCGAATTCCCTAACCTGACTGGCAAGAAAGCCACTCCGTGAAACTAAAAAGAATAACATAGTGCAATTTTAGTACAGTTTTAAACATGAGTCACTTCCTTGCTAGCAGTGTGAACAATCAAAAAATATACATAAAAGAGGTGTGCTCAAATGTAACATTAAATTGTCATTATTATAAAGGTATTGGCATAGCAGAGCAGTCCATTTTAGTAACTCCCTTTGGTTGACTTCTTCTTCTTCTGTTCCTCTCTCTGCTTCTGCTTCCTCCTCTTGCTGCCTTCTTTGTGTCCTGGGGAAATACGGCTTGTAAAACACTATTCACAGCATTCATGGACTTTTCCCTCCAGCAAAAGCACATATTCTCTGAATGGTTTAAGGAATCTTAAAGAAAAGGTCTGGCCTTTTTTTAAATGGCTATTTCTACTATATCCCCAGTTCTACTATATCTCTTACATAGGATAGAAAGAAAACACTATCAATCTTTGAAGTTTGAAAAGATCTGGAGAACTTTCAAAAGACTTCAAAGCCATTCAGGAAAAGCTTCAAAATTAGAGCACATGCAAAATCAGAATAATTTTCAAAATGGAAGCAATAAATAAGACTTACACAGCAGGAGCTATTTAAGTACTGGTGGTTCCTGCTCACAGTAGTCAGAGTTACCACAATATTTGCATTTCCATTTTAAGACTAGAGAATGTCAAGAATCCTGAGTAACTTAGAAGGTGCTCAGTGTTCACCAATATATATTTTATACGCAGGTCATCAGCCTGCTCATGCTTAACTATGCACCATGGGTTATATTCTATTGCAGCTCCAATGGTGCATGGAAGCATTAAGTTCAAGCAACAATTATTTGCCACAGGTTCAGTAGGCACAAGCTTCCAGCCATGTGATCATCATCCCAATGTTTTTCTTCCCCCCCAGAGATGCGTGAAAAACAGTTCTTGCTCTGCATCACATCCTTTCCTCCAAACTTGCAGTAAAATGCAACTTGCTTGCAGACTTGCACGCGCAGTGAACTGTGCAGAACCAACACCACATCTACCCAAGTGCACTTTCAAGTCTAAACTCAAAGCCAGCAAACGTTTCCCTCAGATAATCAATCTGTGATGCTTTGAGACAGCTAGAGGGATCTTTTAGCTCAGCGGTGCTCTGCCACTGGGAATCGGCACACTCCAGTGACCAGGGCCGAGCGGAGGAGCCCCTGCAAGCCAGCTCAGAGGCAGGGCTGGGAGTCAGAACAGCCCAGGAAGGGCACAGCTCCACCTCTCTGGAAATCTCTATTGCCCCCATTCTGTCTGCAGGCAGGCAAAAACAGCCCTGAGGAAGCCGTGTCACCATTGCACCCGGTTCTCCATCAATTTAGCACCAACAGCAAAATTAGGTAGGGAAAAGGGAGTGGTGGGAGGTCAGAGGAGTATGAAACCACACAGTGGCCAAAGTTTGCTCCTAATCAGAGCTCCTCCCAAGAACTGCAGTTCTTCTGTTTAAGACTTGTGGAGAACCACAAGATAGTCTTTGGGCTAAAATCACTTGGGACATTATCAAAAGCTGGTGTATTAGAGGAAATCCACTCCCTTGTAGCATGATATCCTAGGTTATCATTCTAGCTCCTACGCTGTATCAACAGCATGACTTCATCGTTTGCAATCATCTGAGTCAAGAAGCAGGATATTTGTTTAGAAATTCTGCCATGAGCGATTAGCCTGCGCAAAGTTAGAGTGGAAACCAGTTTTATTGTTTAAGGAAGAGAAAAACTGGCAGCGCTTTGCAGAACCGCAGGTGACGCTGTGTTCTCCCCGCGCCCTCCTGAGCTACAATCCTGTCCCCGGGGACACTGCGTGACCATCTCCTAGCTCAGAACTCCATCCATGATGTTTAGTTCCATGTCAGCCCCTCGGTCACCTATACATTGTCAAAAATAGGATCCCTTGGCATTTAATTCACTGCTGTAAGGCACATATCCCAGAAGGGCTCAAGCGTCCCTTTCCTTTCCCACAGAGGCCAATGGAGGGGAAAGAGACGTGCTGACTCTCGAGAATCAGTCATCCGAGGGGTGTTATTCAAAGGATTCCTCCCTTTACCAGAGGGAAAAACAGCATCATATCATCTGATCAGAACTAGCTCATGTAATAACTATGAAACATTAACACAGATATTTGGAAAAGGATCACTAAACCCTAACAGATTACTAACTTCATAATTTTCTCATTTTTCATTCTCAAAACGCTGTCAGTATTTCTAAAAGGCTTCCACATCCAGGCATGATTGCATTTGATACTGCTATTTTATATCATAATACCTTTTTTTTTCCAACAGTCCATTTTCTTCAAATGTTTGAGATTTTGAAAGCAATTCTAGCAATTCTTCCTTTAAAATACTGTGAGTCAATGTAAATTATGACTTGAAATGAATGCCACATAATTCACTGTCTTATAAATGAAATAACAACTCAAATGTTAAAATAATGTGGTATGAAGATATTTAGGCATTTGACAACATGGGTCTCCTACCAGCCTCCGGAATGATAAGGGCAAAAAGTGCAAATCTTTCAAGTGTTATCACTGACACACAGAAACAGAGTGGCCAAAGTAGGAGATAACGCACAAATACAGAGTATTCCTCAATAGAAAACTGCCAGGCCTTTTCTGTTTTGAGCCTGCTGTGATAAATGATTTCACTCTTGACCACTTCCTTTTCTACCTCCACCTAAGAGGAAAGGATAGGTCAAATTTTGCCAGACTGTTAGCTCCAGTGATGCTATGCTGGGTGATAACAGCTGAAAACCTGATCCAAACAAATGAAGCAACTCCTAACAAAAATAAAAATTTCACACTAAAGGTGTAACCCTTTGGTGCATTATTTCACTCTAATACTTCAACCAGCACTACTTAAAAAAATATTTAGCTGCCTTGCATACAAGACTAGCCCCAAAGTCATGAAAGAACAAAATCTGAATTAGAAAGCAGCACCCCCATTACTATTTGATTAATTTGCAGTGAATCTGTGTCCTGATGAGTCACCAGCATCATGAAGTGGTCATAGAAACTTCCCATAGTCAGTGCCTGGCTGAACTGGCTCCAGCCGAACAGTTCTGGCCTTGGAGAAGGGCTCAACTTTCCACCCTTAGAAGCAACTGTTTTCCATCTAAGTTCTAGAAAGGCATTACAGGGTGGAGGGAGAACAGGGTGCTGAAAGTTTCCCCAAGTTTTCACATTTGGAAAACAAGATTCACTCAAACACAGAGAGATGTTTTGGTATAACTTGGTATGTTCTTGCTTTTGGCAGCTGACAAAAGCAGCGATGGATGAAACAAGAATCCACACCATTTGGAATAACACCTGGTTTACAACCTGGATAATTCTTGTCTAAAACAAACAGCTTCTGCTGACCCACTCTTCCCATTTCATCCTCATCTCTTCTACTTCCAAAACACTGGAACAGGTTGCCCAGAGAGGTGGTGGATGCCCCATCCCTGGAAACATTCAAGGCCAGGTTGGACGGGGCTCTGAGCAACCTGATCTTGTTGAAGATGTCCCTGCTCCTTGCAGGGGGGTTGGACTAGATGACCTTTAAAGGTCCCTTCTAACCCAAACTGTTCTATGATTCTAAGAACAACAAAGAGCACAGAAGCTCTTCCAGCTTTCAAAAAGCTGCTAAAGGCTGAAGCCAGCTTCCAACAACACTTAGTAGCAACTCCCTCAACCACTCAGCAAGGACCAAAACAAATTGGGAAGCCTCTCTGCTGCATCCCAGATTGACTTTCCTTCTGGCCTTCTACTTCTCTGCCATCTGCACCTCCTTAAGTCACAAATTTGTTGTCACTATGAAACTCATCACATTCTTGGGTGGCAACTGGAAGGGAGGTGTGCACATCGAGTGATTGATCCAAAGGGACAATGTCCTAGAGAAAAAACTCCTAACCCAACCCATTTGTGGTATACTACTTCTTCCTGCCCTGCCCAGCATCTGCCTGCTCTACCGGGATGCAGAGAGCAGCCACCGGTCTGCTCCACCTTCCTTCTGCCAGCACAGGAGAGCATAGGAGTCAGCAGAAGGAAACAAGATGTTCAGTCACAACCGATGATTAACACGCAATATTTCTGCCTTCTCTGCTTTGCGACCCACATCAGTCAGTAAAAAAAGGCCATGGCCTGATTTTTATAGAAGATCTCCTGCAAAGCTGAAGACTTTGGAGGAGCCTCCTTCCGCTTTCAGGCTCCGAAGCACTGTGGTTCAGGGTGGGAGGGATTCATGCTCTCTGCTCAAGCCCCAGAGAGAATAGTTTTCAAGATCTACCAACTTTTTTATAAAATTGCAGCCACTCTTTTGCCCTCCTTCAAACTACAGAAGCAGTCATTGCTCCAACATGCACACAGAGTTTTAACAGGGCAGTGGGGCACGTGCAAGTTGGGTTCTGTAGTGCGCTTTCTAATTTTCTGCTCTTAGAAATACCTCTGTAGTCAAAACAATAAATTGCCATTTCAAAGGTAGCTAGCTTACCTCTGAGTTGCAGCCACCATCTATTATTTTAGACTGATCACGCTTGCATATGCCATTACAAAAACGCACCCCAGATCACTGCTTCCAGTAAAATTTCATGTGTGTGACTCAATCTACAATTACAGCTTTACACTACACTTTCACATTCCCTCCTTTCAGCCCGAGCCACTGCCCCACACACACCACGAGTTGCCCTAATAATTCTCTCACCGCATCCGCAGCTCCTGCCCATGCCACAGAGCATCGTGGAGAGAGAACCCGCCTTTACGTAAGGACCTGAGGTGACAAAACATCCCACCCTGTCTAGGCACGCCACTCCACTATTTAATTATCCGCACTGTTAAATCCAAGGGGCGAGTTCTCCAGTCTCACTGGCCAACCCAGTGATTTAATTCCAACTTTGATGTCTTAGGGGACTGAAAAGCTTTAGCAGCTTACTGTGGCCTTCCTTCATGCTTGCTCACCGTACTATTTTCATTACCAATTCTGCCTAGAATTGCTAAAAGAACATACCAAGCCAGATACAACCTGCTTGCCTGCTATTAATTAAGGTAATACTATTACTGAATAGAGTCCAAGGGTTTACTCCCACATGGCAAGCAAAAGCTTGCAAGGCTTTGCAGCCTTGGAAGCCCTTCCATGTGCAACCCAGCCACCTTCTATGGGAAGCAAATGGGTAATGGGGTGCTCTCACACTAACAGCCAAAAAAACCATGCGTGAAGGCAGCTCTGGCTAAGCCAGGGAGCAACCAGCCAGCCTCCAAATCCACCAGCCAATCTTCCCACCCTCTGCCCGCAGAAGAGTACGGCTGTTACCCCGTCCCGCTCACACACAGTTACAGCCACGGGACGTGGAGCACAGGGAGAGTGAACTCCCATCTCCGCACCTCCAGCATTCCTCACGTATTAGATTTCCACAGAAAATTGTGGCTTGGCTTTCCTTTCTCTTTCCATTACATGCCCAAATACAAGTATGTAAGAGAATTGTAAGGTAATTAGTTTGGATAACAAAGCACATTGATTTTACTAGTTAGTAGTGTGTAATTCAGGAAACCGTATGTGAGTTAAAAAAACAGAGACTGCGTTAAAGATGTAATGAAGTACAAAGAGGTCAACTTTCCAGCAGAGGAATCCATGGTAGGAAAGGATCCAGATTAGTTAAGCTACTTCTTTTAAAGTGGTTTCCTTTTCAGGGATGCCAGTGGGTGAAAACGGAGCGAAAATGGATTATTAATGTTGTAAGTTTTAGCTTCATGCAAGCTATTTCATTCAAAAGGAAGAACAAACCTTGCAATATTATCTTGCAAATAATGATCTTTCACATAATGTATTTTTCAGTATTTTAAAAAATTAAATGTTTCAACCATTCTTGCTAGATAAAGATCAAAATTCTCAAATCCAGAGAAGCCAATTTTTGGGGGTAGTTACCACTGCCCCTGCCATCAGTGGCTGTAACCCCCAGGTCTCTGCTGGCATTAATACCATTTTGGAACAGCTTGGGTATCACCAGTCAGCCATACATCACACAATCAGGCAGTGCATTACTTGTAGTATCTGAATTCTTCTTAAAAAAATTACTTGGGTGGAACTAGAGCATTGAGATAAGCAGTGACTTCAGAGTACGAGTTTTACTCTAAAGGCTGTTACGCAACCAGGAACAGTGTGAAACCCAGAGCAATTTCTGCTAAAACTCAAAGTGTCAACGTTAGATGGAGAACCAAATCTAACTTTTTTTTTTTTTTAAAGTTAAAAATCTACTGTAATGACTGGAAATCCTGACTAAGGAGAGGATTCATCTCACCTCTGGATATCATTTGCCAGGTCTAAACGAGTTGGCCAGCCTTTCTCCTTGGGCACTAGAGAGAGATGGTCACTTCCAGAGCCATTCCCACCACGTAGTCACGATGAAACCTGTCCCTTTTCCTTCATTTAAATTTGCTAGGAACTTACACATTAAAACTCAAACATTCCCACTCTTAGAGCTGGGAACAGCAAACCAGTTCACTGCAGGTGAATCATTAACAACTAAGGATTTGCTTGAGATGCTGTAACTGGGACAACGTCTAAAACTGCCGTGAGACAACAAGGGCCACGTGTCAGCGGTGGCAAAATTGTCTGATTCGAGATGTAATGACACCCAGTTTGAGGCCACTGAACTCAAGTATTTTCCACTGAAGTGAGCGGGCTTTGGACCAAGGCAGACAAAGATGCTGTTCTTTCCCAGCGCTGGCCCGTGTAAGCACGTGATCAATGAGAAGCCAAGCGGGAGCAAGTCAGTGGTCGATATCATTACAGAGCTGCACTGGTGAAGCCTGCTCGTTAGGCAAGGTGAACACCCATGAAGGAGAACGGCGTTACTGGCCAGGGCTCGTGCACAAACTTCCCAGGGAGGGATTAAGACACTCACGCAGGTTTTTATGACTGACTCGACCAGTCCTTCAGCAGCCCTGTCCATCAGGGGAACAGTAGGCAAAATATTTAAAGCAACAGTAAAATCTTAGTCTTACTGCAATCAAGTTTTCACCCCAAATCTTTTATGGCAACTCACAATCTACTGGTAGAAGAGAGGATTTTGTGATTGCACAGGTACTTCCAGAAATTAATTTTAATTGCCATTTTTTCCATCTTGGAGCATAAATAGATTCACAGTAAAAAGTCCTAAGCAATGTCAAAAATTGCTCCAAAAATTGCAAGGTTCATGTCAAACTCAGACACTCTTTGGAAACCATTAAAATATTGGTACGACTGCAGAGAACCTCAAGTCTCCAAATGCAGAGCCAAGGTTTTGTTTTGCCCAGTACAACACAAGATACAAAAGCTCTAACCCTTACATGGGAGATTTTAGGACATCAGCCTGGAGGTTATATTCAGGCTTCTTTAGAGAAATTTTAAACTTTTTTTTTTTTTTTTAAGAAAAAATTCAACATAGTAATCCCTAAAGAGACAAAACTTTCAGCAACTGATTAGGAGAACATTTATCTGAATGTTTCTATTATTTCAAGCTGTCATCCCATGTGATGTCTTTAGGTCTTCTATACAGAAGACAGCATTAGATTAAAGGCTCATCAACGCAGCAGCAGTTGGAATAGCACTGGGAGTACGTAAACACATGTTTTGGGGTACAGTGCATGTTTTCCATTCACTGTGTTTACCCTGAGGAGCTCACACTTCCCTCAGCACTAACGAGAAGGGCCCTTGCTGTGGGCATCCAAGTAGAAAGGCACCTTCAAATTTCAGAAAAACCTGTCCTGGCAGTCCTGGATGATCTTTGACCACAGGTTCAAATTAAATCAAGTAGTTATGAGGACTCTGTTGTCCAAGATAGCCTCTGGACTACATTGCCGAAACATTACAGACAGGAAATACATCAAAGGACTAATTGCTTCCAAAAATAACCAGGACAATCGTCGCGCTTCTGCATTCGCCTGAACGGTCTCAGTCCTCTCTATTAGGATTTAGGTGCCTAAAATTGCAGCTGTCAGAAATAATATCAAGTTGCTGAACTTCTACTTCAGCAAGGAAGCCAAGCACAATTTAAATAGATGAATGTGCAAAATATTGTGATTGGTTAATCTCTAAAAGGCCTTCATTTTTAAGAAGAAAGAGCATAGGCACTTCAGCAGCACAACAATATTTGCCCTGGATCTTTCAATATCCCAGGGCGTTGGTGGATCTAGACTAGACTAAATTGAAGAGCAGAGCTAATGCAAGATGAAGGCACACAAGCTGCCGTTTATTATTTGCCAGGGACCTAGCATTAAGTCAACACACAGCAACAACCCCTTGTTCGGCTTTTTGGTTTTTCCTTTTGACTAGCTGATGGTTCCTTTTCTGTGCATTTCTCATCAACATGCTTGTGCACACCTGATAAATAAAAAGGGGTCTCCAAGCTGCTTGTAACCCGGCTTCTATCTTGTTCTTCCACCTCATCGCTATTATAATGATAGGCGTATTTGGGGGAACTGGCAGGCTTGTGAGACTTCAGCAGGCGAGGGTTGGTCGGCTGGAAAGGCAGGGCGTGTTGTCCTCTCCGTCTGCACTCCTCAGCAAAGGCTTCTTCATCTGCCTCACCTGAAAAAGCAAAGTTCAAGGAAAGTCAGCTGCACACAAAATGTTTAAATTTAGCCTGAAAAAAGTCCTCAAAACTGTGCTGGAAATTGTATGTTACTAAACTACTGCCTTGGCTGTGGTTCGCTCACAGATACTCCTGTCTATCTACAGAGCGGGGAGTGTCCGGAGCAGAGAGCTCCACCAACAGCCTCTCACCACACTGGAACCACCCAAAAAAGTCAGCTGGATATGACAACTCTGTTCATTGTTTCCTTTTTCCCAAAAGGCAGGGTGAGTGAGCCAAGAACGTGGCCCGGGACAATATTTCTCTCCTGTGCAGAGCATGTCATCTTGTCCCACCTCGCCTGGACTGCCTGCCTAGGAAGGGTTGGCCCTGCTCAAACAAAAGTGATAGGGAAAGGAGGGAGAAATACCCAAGCTGGCTACAGGGATGGTGGGAGAGAAACAAAGCCAGCATGGGTTCAGAGGGGCTGGCTGTTGCACATCCGCAGCTGGAAGGATGGTAGAGAAGCGTGAAAGACCACATGATGGGGTTGAATACGTAAGAGGCGAGCACAGTCCAAGGGACAAGGCAGGCAACGCACGGCAAAGGCGAATGAACACAATGGAAATAAAATCCAATGTTTGCAAAAATTAATATGAAAGATGACGTATTCCAGTTATACTCATGCTATTTTGCAGAGGACACTTTCCTTTGCTGCAGAAAATTTCCAATGTTCAGTACCGATGCTGCAAAGTAGAGAAATCGGCTACCATAACACAAAAAACCACCAGTAAAACCACACGTCGAAAAGCTAACAGTAAGATAATAAATAAAAAAGCCAAAGACATTCAATGGGAAAAAAAAGAAAAAAAAAAAAAAAAAAGAGTGAGAAGGTGTGTACCACATTTGTCTCTTAAAGGCTTTTTAAAGTTTCATTAATTCAATTACTTAAGTACTTTTAATAGAGCTGATGAAATACGGCGTCATTTTATTTGCATCAAATGTGGTGTGTCACATTCTGGAAGTTTTTCCCGGGATGCGCCCAGCATCAGCTGCTTAGGGAGGGGTGTGTGCGCTCAGCTAATGCGTGTGCCCTTAGTTCATGGCTGGAAAATGCTTTGAAGATGGAAAAAGCACCACGTATGCAGTAACAAAAACAGTAATACCCAGTTCGTTGTGCGCACCAAACCACCGACACTTTCAAACAAAACAGGTTGCGTTGTCTTTACCTTGTAATCGTACATGGGGAGATGCTTCGGAGGGCATGAGGAAAAGGAGGCAAGGTATGTTTAACAAGTAATTTCACAGTGCAATGTGGCAACCCAAGGCCTTGCAGGAGAAGAGGATGCCAAGACGTGCCTCGCGTCTCCCCACCATGCGTCTGAGCACCTGCTGTGCATGGATATGATGCAGAAGACCCGTTTTCCCAGGCTGTTAGACACCCATTCCCCACAAACAATACTCAACGCTTTTCTACCCTGGAGTCTCCTGCACTTCCGAAGGCACAAGCAAACAAGACAAAACCACAAGTGATGGTAACACCAAGGATGGCTTTTTTCCCCTTGCACGGGGCACAGCGCTTCAGCTATGAGAGGCGGTGGGCAAGGAAACGCCCAATGCAGAATTGCCAGCATTTCCTTAGCTACAGGATGTTACAAGCTGTACTGACAGTACTGAAGCACGTACCAGTCTGATGATGCCAGGTCTATGAAGATTAAGCCTATAAAATGGTGGGAGTAAAAATAAAATGCCTAGGAAACCCACGTACACCAGTTGCACATATGAAAATCAGTCAAGAGAGGTCATTTCCTAAAAAATTATAGTATCCCAGAAATGGGATATCCCTTCCCTCCCATTGAAACACAAACTGCACTGCTTTCTTTTTGATGTGCAAAGTCTTGCATGATGCATGTTTAAAATTTATATTGGCAAGCAGATGCAGGAAGGAGAAATGTGTGGAGGTCGCTCTCAAAGCTGTGTGTGTGTGTGTGCATCACAGAGGCACCCTGATCAGACACACTAAGACTTAACACAGTTAAATATTAAACCAGATGCTCTACACACACCCCAATAAATTACTCTTAAGTAGGCCAGAGATCAGTCTCGACACCTTTCGTCCAATTCAGCTGGTGTGAAAGGCACAGTTTAACACTGGAAGAATTCAAAATAATCCTGCTCCTCCCTGTACTCGCAGCATCATTGAGTGCTGGCCCTCTTGCACCCTGATGTGTCCTTGATCTGCTGCTTGCAGTGAACGCTCCCGCAGAGCTCTCTTGCTCTGGGACCTGAGCTGGGCCACCAGCCCCACAACGCTGAGCGCCTAATGAAGTCACAGAAAGATCTTTCAGCAAGCACTCACTGCTTGAATCCAATTTAAAATAAAATGAATAGAATCATAGAATAGTTTGGGTTGGAAGGGACCGTTAAAGGCCATCTAGTCCAACCCCCCTGCAAGGAGCAGGGACATCTCCAACCAGATCAGGTTGCTCAGAGCCCCGTCCAACCTGGCCTTGAATGTTTCCAGGGATGGGGCATCAACCACCTCTCCGGGCAACTGCTCCAGTGTTTCACCACCTTCATCATAGAAAATTTCCTCCTTATATCTAGTTTGAATCTGCCCTTTTTTAGTTTAAAACCATTACTCCTTGTCCTTTTCGCTACAGGCCTACTAAGAAGTCCGTCTCCATCTTTTGTATAAGCTCCCTTTAAGTACTGAAAGGATTAAATCCGTCTCCATCACCCAACAGAGTCATTCAGTTTTCCATCTCCCTCAAAGTAAAGACAAGTTTTAGTTCAACAAATAGATCCCCCCAAAATATCAATTTTTTTTCCCCTTTCTGAGTTGCAGGAAAGCAGGATGGCACCATAAATCAGTTAAATGCCATACCATCACGTCAGCTGTGATTCACATATTGAACTGATTACAGTGCCATGCGTGGTATGAGCTGCCAGATCTTCCTCTGATCACCTATCTTAAGCACACCTTGCAAAGCAAAACTGAGGTGTAATTTTCTCTTGTTCTACCTATTTAAACATATTTGAAACAAGCAAGCCACACTCTGAATGAAGGTAGCTGCACCAGTTGCAAATATGAGAGGTGAAAAGAATTTACTCTGGGAAAGGTCAGCCACACAGGCCATCACCACCAAAAACTGCTTAAACATTGCTGGATTTTTGTCAACAGTGCTGTTTGCCCTGAAAAAGGCTTTTAGGAAGAGAGCTGGTATGGAGGGGGGACCACAGCCTAGTTCAGAGCTGGAATATCCACTTGAGCAGCAACTTCCAGGGTTCTCCGACTTTAAACGGCCCTCAGTTCCTCCCACAGCTCCTTCTTGCCATCTCTCATGCTTCCAAGCCAGCACCCATGTGAGAGGCTGGGCCGCCGCGCTGTGAACCCGAGCAGGGGACTGACCCAGGTTAAAAATAACGCTCTTTTGGCAGGCTTATTTTTAACCCAGCTCAGTGCCTGGATCCAGCTCATCGTGCAGCCGGCCCAGCTGGGGCAGGGAAGGGGGCAATTATCAGGGGCTGCTGGAGTCGGCATCCAGATTACAGCCTGAAGCATAAGGTCTTATTAAAGTAATGCAAATAATAATTAAAAACCTTGCAGTTATGTCACTTGCAAAACCAGTCTGGAGAAGTTACATTTCCAAGGGCTAAATCTGAAAATGAGGGATTCAGTATTACTACTAACATGTAAAAACAATAATTAGAGTTTCGTTTTCTGATGCCTTTGGGTTCTTCCAAATGAAAAGCGGCTTCTTGAGAAAAAGAAATCAAACACGAGCTGTAGCATCCTAAAAAGTTGCATCAGGACCAAAACCTGCCTTCTGCTTCAAGCAAGAAAGGCTGAAAAATAATTTCTCATAGCAAAGTGCTGCTGTATGAAAGGGGAAAATAAGGATCTTGAAGCGGTAATTAACCAGTAGAGGGCAATATTGCCTATCGCGAGGGGCAGCGTTATCAGAAAAGTCACCGCCAACTCATATTTATTCGGTAATGCATCGATTTTATGTGTCTAAGGCAAACCGTAAGTACAAATCTTGGACTAGGTGGGCTGCTAGCTACACCGAGGGCTCCATGTGCGCTCCTGGAAAATGGAGATAAGACACAGGAATAAAACCACTAAGGCAAAGGACGTTCCAGGTGAGGTGCGACGGGTAAGTCACGGAGCACTTCACACAAAAGCAGCCCTGCACAGGCCAGCATTACTATTTGTGTGCTACATTTACATCCGTGTACATCCTGGAATTGAACTGAAATCCTACCAGGAATTAGCAGTAATTAACGGCAAGGCAGTAATTAACAGAAACACGTTGAATAAACTGGGGTTAACATCCTGAGGATATCGAACCACTTATTTACATGTGCCATGTCACTTCCCGCGCAAGAGGAAGCCAAGCCTCGTGGTTCCCACATGGCAACCCTACCGCTTGCATGCTATTTTCTTAATCATATAACCAAGGGCGGGGGGGGGGGGGGGGGGGCGGGAATCAGTATTTTCCCTTGTATTAAGAAACAAAAAGTAGGTGTACCGGTTTGCTCAGTCCAGAGGAAGATTTCCCCGAGGCCGTGAACAACGTGCAGCCCTTTCTGCAACCAGCATCAGGAGAAGATGCAGCTGGTGAGGGACACCTGGCTTTATCTAATGACACAAGGTGAGCTGGTTGTGCAAGGACAGCTTGCAGGAAACTTACTCCATTCAAATCTTTCTTGAATTATGGCCAGCAAAGTGTTTTTCTCATACTTCAGAGTTAAGAGGTGGTGCATTTTCTGAAGCTCGGAGCAGGACACCGTATTGGTGCTTCTAGAGAGGACTCAACTGGAAGTCTGACGTTAGTCTGAGTTGCTACTGATGCTGACTGACAACAAAACAAGAGCGCAAAAGAAAAAATGCTTAGCTTGACTCTTTTTCCCCTCTTATTACAAGGACTTGGAATTTACCCTGCGCCTACGGAGGGCACTGGAGTTTCTGATGACTCAACTGTATCCGCTGCTGCCGGGGAGAGCTGAGCTGCAGCTGAAGAAGCAACCCAAAGGGAAAGAAAAAAACAAATCCCGATTTTAATACACTTATCTGAGGTTGATAGCGCTGTGATCTTTATAATCTGTTGATAAAATTTTTGTACTGATAAAACTTTCTGCTGTTACAGCAGCTCCAGTATTACTATTTACCTTAGCAGGTAAATACCTGGGTTCTTCTGAGACTCAAGACTGACATGTGCTTTAGAGGACCTCATTGGACTCAAGAACTTACTTAATGGAAATGACCTGTCTACAGGCTTGGATTACCCTGCGCTGAAAAATTCCTGGAGATTAACTGGTCCTTTTGTTTCTTCTTTTAAAAGCTCCACATCTAATATATCATAGCACAGAGAAAACATCAGGAGACCCAAGCAACTTTACTAAAATGTAGAAGTGGTCTGACTTGGGGGACCAAACTTGAAAGTTCTTTTCAGAAAGTTGCAAAATCATCACAGGTTCTTCTAATTTCTGTTGGGGAGCAAAGGATGCTCCTAAGATAGCAAGCCCAGGGTATTTTACAAAACTGCATGTGCGCACACACACCCTGCTCCTGAAATTGCAGGCAACACGCTCAGCCAAGAACATACTCCCTCACCATTACTGGAGGCTATGTTGAGCAAGTTCTTCTGATTAATCATTCTTAAACCTGTTTCTAAATGTCAGGAAACACTAATACTGCGATGCTTAACAGCAGGAGTTACAAAACCCACTGCCAGGCTGTGCTTTCGGGTTTGTCAGACTTGACAGAAACTAAAATTTGCATCAAGTCCTCTTTGGAAATGTCACTGTCTGAGTTTGACAGTGACAGCCTTTAAAAATCTCTTTCTATTTGATGTGGTGCTTCTGAGAAAAAGCAGCCATTTTAAAATCTGCTGATAAAAAAAAAAATGCAAGTAGTCTCGAAAGCTAAAAGAGCCTGAAATCACTCAGAAACTATCCGGGGAATGCCGGAGCAGCCACCCCATCTGCACCATCGCTGCTAGTGGCTGAGCTTTTGAAAACCGAAAAGGGAGTTTATTTCAGCACTGAAGTTTATCAGCTAAAGCACAGGATGAAGGACGACGTTTTGAGTCTTCTCACACAAATCAGTGGTTTTCACCAATTATTAGCTAGCATTATTGTTCCGGAGCAATCGCCCATTCCTCAGTGCTGGTATTACAGCTAAAGAGCACGAGGAGATTCAGGGTTTGCTGTGGTGGCAGACATCATTCCTGCACAATACTAGGAAAAGTTTAGCCGAAGCGGTGCCAGAAGTGCTCAGCTGGTTAAAAACTAAAGACGTCAGCTCTCAATCCACGTCCTCTGCAGAAACCTGCTGCCATGTCCCACCTCATCCTCTCCCCATCTCGGCCCCTGCGCTGGCTGCCACCGCACAGCTCTGGTGTCACCAACGTCACCACGCTCAGACACATGTTACATCTCCCTGCTCCTGCCCTAACTCGAAACTTCTTACTAAGTTTATAATTTGGGGCATTTGGGCCGGGCTTTTCCAGGCCAGGACCAGCACTGCTGTCTCATCTGCTGTGCATTTCCTGCGAGGAGGAAAAACAAAACAAGCCCACGAGTGGCAGGAGGCAGCGTGGGAGGTGGTGGTGAAGTTCCTGGGAAGTGATGGAAAAAAAAAAAAAAAAGGGGATGGGATTTGGGAGAGACTGATGGAGCGACTCTCGCGGTGCTATTTCTGTCCTGAGAGCCATGGCTGCAGCACGTCCAGTATCCGGGAAAGGGCAGAGCTCAATACTTTTTGCTCAACGCACATAGCAATCCTCTGCCCTTCTGGCTTTAAAAGCTGACTTGTTCCTTTTATTTTTGCCCTCGTATCCAGCTGCTCTGGTGCCAGCTCACGCTGTTCCTACCCAGCCCGAACCCCTGCGGCGCAGGGCAGGGGCAGGGAAAGCCCCACACCGGGTCCGCTCACCCTCCTCGCCCTGCAGCAGCTTCCTCAGAAAGCTTTTTTTTTTTTTTAGCCATCCAGATTTTCCATACCACCCCCCACGCACCTAAGAGCCCCATTATATCCCGTATTCAGCCCGGCGTGTACCAACACGAATCCTGCATTCCCAGCACATCAAGCCTCAAAGACAACATTTTTTTTGCCACAAAGATACCCCAATTTGCAGCAAACTGGGAAAATCAAATGAGTGTACACCACAAACTAAGGGCAGTGGTGCTGCCAACAGGTACTGTTAAAGGAGAGGTCATCGTGCTGTTCCCCTGAGCGGCTAATGGAGATCGATGGCTACGGCCACTCCGGTTTGACCGCATCGGGTGGCACCGAGCTCTGCAGCCTGAGGTAGATACAGGGGAGTTGGGAGAGCGCCTGGATTTACCTCCTCACTGCCAAAACGTACTCATCAGATCTTTTAGAGCCCAGTGAATGGTCCTACATAAAAACTGAGGCCAGAGAGAAATGCAGGCTGAGGACATCCAGGCTTTTGCAGTGATTACATCAACTTCTTTCATCTTAAAAGATTTGGGATGTGGGAAATGCGCATGGCAGGAGGCAACACAAATCCCCACGTTTCCCGCAAGCAGAGAGATGACCCCATTTGCGTGCTGCTGCTCAAAATGAATTTTATTAAATTTAAAAGGCTTTATCACACAGCGGTCTTTTATTCATTGCTGGGTGAATTTTGAAAGGAAGCAAAGCGCGAGGAATGAGCTTTGCAGCCTGACATATATAAATACAAATTAGCAAGATTTCAAGCTCAAAGTTTGAACAAAGGGACCTGATTTTTAAACAGCAATTGAGATTACTTAAAAGGTGATGCTTTCTATACTTTCCAGAGTCATGTCAGATCTCTGCTATAGTTTCCTGCAAATCATGTTATATGCCACCACATTGCAGTGCTGTCGGTCAGATCCCCTTAAAAAGTTACACCAGGGGCTCCTACTCTTGGGGCTTCTCTCCCGAACACGCTCCCTACGCAACATGAAGGTGAGATGGGGCTCAGATCACTGTGACCTTCTTCCTCTCTTAATCAGCCCCTCTTCCTCCAGAACTGGTATCACTGACATCAAAATACTTGATTAATATTCAATAGGTTTTTTTTCATCTCACCCATATTTCAACATCAGGCAAAAATCCCTGCAGGTTTCATCTCTACCATGAGGAAGCATCACAGCTCACGTTTCACTTTGAAATTGGATTTTGAACCAAAAACAAAACCATATTGAAGAAAAAAAAAAAAAAAGGACTGGCCCTTACAATGCAACTTAATACTCACTACTGGAGGAAAACAAATAAATAAACAAACAAAACATCCACAGTGCAACTCCATCCAGCCCAGTCAGGTCCTCCACTGCGAACTCAGACACAAGGTGCCTTCCACCACCATCTTCTCTCTCCTTGTGCCCGCGCAGAGCCCCACCGACCTTCGCACCTCTCGCAGTTGTGCTCCACTGGAGGTTCCCCAGTGCCAGATGCAACGGCCCCTTCCCTGCCCCGAAAGACAAAACTTTGCCTCTTCCTTCAGCCCTCCTAGAGTTACCCTGACCAAATCAAGCAAAACTGGCTTCTAATTAGAAAACTCTTCAGACAGTAAGCAGAGGAAAAGTGCTCTTCTACTTTCCCAACGAACAGATCTTTATACCTCTTAAAAAACAATGAGTTAAAGATATCATTTTATATTTCCATTAGTGGCTCTCGCTAAAAGGAGCATCTCCAGATCAGTTCTGAGACAGCCCTAATTTGCAAATTATACAGTTTTGTTACACATTTTTCCACTGATTATCAGTTTTAAACCTTTAATGTACAGCAAATCCAGATTACCATAAGAAAAATACATCAAGCAAAAAGCCACGCTGTTGAATTTAAAAAGAAAAGAATCTCATGAGTGACTTCAGAAAAATGTGATTAATTACTTGCCCAGCTGTTTTGTCAACACTTCCATAGTAATTTGGCAAAAGCACAAAATCACCAAGTTTATATTTTCATCAAATGGCTATTAGTGCTGTTGAAATCTCACAGGCACAAGCTCCATGTTTTATATTGCATCGCCTGTGCTCAGCTGGTAAGCCCTCATCTTTTCAGGTTAATTGTCTGAAAAACATTCTCCCTTCTACCCTGAGCCTTAAATATGACACCAAGGGTTTCACATATTAATTACAAAAGAAGGAAAGATACCCACCCTCTCCAATTATACTCCACAACATGTAATTCATTCCTCATCCATCCTTGCATTATACGGACTAGGGCAAGCAAATCCCAGTTCCCAATGCCCACACACATTCTGGATTTACAAAGCTCCGCATACAAAGACCAACATCTTGTAGTCGACCCTGAAAACCACATGTGCTCACAGCAGCAGGTCTCTTCTGACAGCTCAGTAGGTTTCAAAGCGTTTTATGAACCTTCACCACAAAACCCAAGCCTATTTTTTGACACCTTCCTGACAACAAGAGCACCAAGCTGTTAGTTGACATTCAGTTTAATAATATCGATATGCTAATGAGAAATCTGAATTTAAAAAAAAAAAATAGCATTTCAAGTTGCCATTCAATAGGAATTTTGACTAAATGCTGTATTTAATTAGGAACCTGTACACAGGCCTTATAGGGGCCGTAACTCCCAAGCTGCACCCCTTTTTGTTCTTTGGTGTCTCCAGTCCATCAGGGACCTCTCAAAGTTTCCAACATTACTTTCCCACCCATAGCCAAGCTCTTCAGTCTGTGCCTTAAAACCCACAACAGTTTAGGAATACAAGTCATTTTTCAAATCCAAGATCAATAACTGAGTGGTTAGACGTTCAAATGTATACACACATACATATACAAACATACATATATTTATACACACAAAAAGAAATTGCTCCATGTATACTGCTCAAACTGAAGCTTTGACCAAAATAATCAATAAGTGGAGAGCACAGAAATTAAAGTTTTCTCAGTTAAAAAAAAAAAAAAGAAAAAAATCAAACACCAAATGAAAAACATGACTACGATCCAACAATAACAGTACTTACAATTATCTTTTGTGCCTGGGAACAGTATCGCCAGTCAGTATATACACTCCTTCTGCAGAGATCCAGGGGAAACAGAAAACATTTTACCACAAGAGCTTTGTGAATTTTGGAAACTGAAGGAGAGTTTGAACAGCGACATCAGTACTGGCTTGGTGTACTCCACTCAGCCACACATCTCCTGGGAAGGCCACCCCAGAGCTGCCCATGCTTGGAGTGATGGCTGTTCCCATCCTACGCTGCTGCAGCGGCACCATCCCACCTTCTCCTCTTTTAACACACCTTTGAGACCCATGGGACGAAGCACTAAGAGCAACAACAACCGTTTCCAACCACAATCTCTGGGGCCCAAGCGAAAAAGGAGGGGACTAGTAGTTAAGAGCTACCACAAAGGCAGAGAAATTGGAGAGTGCCACACTCCAGAAGAGAACAAAGAGCACCTGAATGCCCACCGACTCTCGGGGGAGAGGTGGACACGTCCATGGAAGGAATGCACCCACTGAAACTGCACGACAGGACAACTCAACACCTGAAGTTGCCGTAACAAGCTTTTGCTCAAAATCAAATCTGTGTACAGACATACCCGCACCTCCTGTGATTTTGTAATGGCAGTGAAAGCTTTTCCAAATATTTAAGTGACTCTTTGTCAGCGGACTCATCTTACCATGGTATAAATATTTGAAAAAAAATTAAAAACAAATCATCAAAACTGCAGAGGTTTGAACTGTTTAACAACAAAGCCAATTTTGTACTCCTAGCAGCCCAAAGTGCAGGATCCAGGGAAGCTAATCCACCTCCCTCTCCAGCCTCAGCAAACTCAACACCTTCTCAGAAACACTTGCCAAGAGTTGTACTAAGTCTGAAGATGTCAAACTTCATTTACGCTACAGCATTTCTCCTCGGCTTGTAAGATCATTATTGCTCCCTCTGTGGGGTTGAAAACGTCGTGCAGCCAGCACTACGATATCGAAAGGAAACCCAGAACACAGATAGCACAACAGATAAGACTGACGTTCACCTACATTCGTTATCATGCAAGCAGCGACAGAAAAAGTCCCAGACTTGGCACTTTTGAGAACATTTCATCACTTTCCAATTAAAACTCTGACCTTGCCTGAACTATCAACACTGGATATGCCCTGGTATCTCTGCAGAAACAATCTCCTTTTACAGCAATTTTTAAAAATATTAAATAAAAGAATTAACAACTGTTTTTCTAAAGAAAAAGTTGCTTACTCAAGACTGAATAGTGGACTGGAAACAAAATCACAGCAAGCAAGGCAGTAGTTTCACCTTCCAGGAGGTGGAATCTGTTTGCAAAAGCCTTCGAAGCACTGAATTCCTATTGAGAAGATAAATCAATAAATAAAACCACGCTGTTGTAGCTCTAGTAGGCTGGACAAGTCACTGATGACATTTCAGCTAGGACTTCAGAATGTTCATCTCTATCACAGTTTCAACTGAAAATCTGGAGGGCCTGTGTTGTAAGGGAAAATTAGCCAGAACTGTCACAAAAATAGCAAACTGGAGAGGCTGTGACCTCTGTTAGCAATGTATCATCCAACCTACGCTAAAGCTGCACTTCAAGTTGCAAGCTTGGCTCTGGGCCACTTACAGGTCCATACTCAACACTGGAGACACCAATAATTTGGGGAATTTTACTGCCACACCCAGAAAACACAACAGTGAGCTGAATCTGGAACTCGGCATGAATGAAGGGCTGGCTTTTTTTTTCAGGAGAAGCTGGGAGGCATAAGACAAAATCTCCCCCTCAAACAGCTCTCGTAAAAAAAAGGCTTTCCACTGTTGGAAACTATTCTGACCGAGCACCTCCCCTGCAACAGAGCATGGGCACACACTCGGCTTCGTGATTTATTCTACGAAAAGGGTTACCAGGGATGTAGTAATCTCCTCCTATAAACATTTTGGGAGCAAAGCGCACACGTGACCTCAGAGCAAGTGCTCGAGGAGAGGGAAGAGTGGAAACCACGTAAGAGTAATCAGTTCTTCTTTGGTTCTTGATTTTGTTCATCAAAAGGAGCAGGAAGGCTTAAACAGCTGCATGTTCTCAGAAAAAAGTTTTATTTCCCTGAGTTGAGCTTCTCATTTTTAAGGAGTGATTACAAGAAGCATCTTTTCAATTATTCACTGCCCTAGAAAGCACTTAAAATCCACCTTCTGTTCCATGATGCTTTCCAAGACAGTTATATTGGTTAATAAATTATTAACGGCTACAAAACTGCTATGGGGAGGATGCAGGACAAAGTACTCAACTTTCTTTTAACCTTTCATACAGGACCATCTTCCAGTTCTTTTGGGCTAATACTCTGGATAAAAAGTAATTCCATACCAATGTTTCAGAAATACTTTGGAAATTATTTAGACAGTCCCCCATGCAATAGATACTGCAACTTCTATACCATATAGCAGCAGCTGGCATTGACGGAACCCTCAAAAATATGAATATGCATAGCAAAGGACACCTAATTTTCTTTGTACTTAACAGTGGTAAAAACTATCATCATCTTTGTCATTTTGTGCCTGATTCTCTAGAGAAACTGCTGTGTTTCACCTAAGAACACCTGGTAGTCTCTTCCAGTCACATAAACAGGGGACTTGAGTTGTACAAGAGAACAGAATTGCATTTCCGAACTCCAAAATAGGTTCCACATGGGATGCAACTCAAAAATTTTGAAGATCCTTGGAAAATATCAATAAAAAAAAAGATATAGTTCTTTTGCTTTGCCAGCTCTGATACATTTGAAAATAACTAGTTTTGAAGTGGTTTTCTGACAACAAACAGTCAACGCATGGCTAGATACTTTGCCAGCTATAGAAAGATTTCTGTCCAAGACTTCTTTGAAGCCAGCAAAGGGCAGAGCGGTACGGCACGTACACTTGTTTGCTTTTCCGTTACAAGTTTCCTTTTCACTGCAGCTGGGTCTGTACTGGTGAAGCTGTGCTGCTTCAACTGCTCTAAGGAGAAAGCCTTACCGCTTTTATTGCGTTCATCATTTGTACAGAAAGGAGTCTGCAGAAAAGCTATTTTAAGTGCTGCAAACTTAGATCTCAAAATATGCTTAAGCTGGCCATAGAAGACCTAAGACTTCGTTCTGGAGTCCCAGTCATCTCCAAGCAGCGTACCTTCCCCAGGAAACGAGGAAGGACCTAGAGACACCAGGACTTTGCCATAAAAGTTTACATTTTGGTTTTGTTCCAAGCTACATTTTCTGGTCACATGAGCAAAATGCTGCTGACTTATAATTCCAGGAATTTGCCTTTCCTGAAGCTTCTCTTATAAACACACTTAACAAATGCAGCTCCGGGTGTATACAGAACCCAAGTAAGTGTCTGCAGACAGCTTTTTCACGTACTTAAGCCCTGTAGGAGACGCTTCTCTGCCTGTTCCCTGTAGAAATATTTTTCTGACATGTTGCAGTCTTAGGCATTTAGCGTACTACCCAAGATGATCCAATTAACAATAAGCCAGCTTTTTTCATCGTAGTCACTCAAAATCCGAAGCACGCATATTGCTATCCACGTAAGATTTAACATGGACTAAAAATAAGGCGCTCTCAAGCTCTGCAGTCTGTTGTTGGTGAGAAGACAGGAGATGTACAAGGACTCAGTGTAATGCAAATTCCAAATCAAATTCCCTGGAACACTCATCACAACCCTTCCTGGTTCCTCCTCGTCACTAAACATCCAATTTTACCACAATAAAGCATCTACTTACCTTAATAGATCCATAACGTCTTCTCCCACATGAAGTCCATCCACTCGTAGCATGTACACATCCCAAACTGGATGCTTTAGAGCAACAGTCATCAGGCAGCACTATCTGTGCCCTACATGCACGCGTTGTCTCCTCTCTTCCCAGCTACTCTGCTTCCTCAGCTCCTCTTGACATGCAAGGCAGCCACTGCACGCAGTCCCAACCATCCCTCAAATTTGTTGATCACGAAAGCATCTCCCAGTCTCAAAACTACGGTAAGAGAATGTGCCAGGTGCATCAACGTTAACACATCAGGAGAGGGGGAAGAAGCTAAGACACAGACTCTGAAGAAAGGCCTGAAGGAACACCCACCCTAGATTGCATCTCGATCAGTGCCCCAGGCTCCTGGGTTTTCACTGCTTCTCTGTAAAGCCCAAACACTCACTCCTCACTAAAACATATTTTCAGAAAGCTGATCTTTTAAGTCACTGAAAGCTGGAGAAGCTACTTCTCTTGGCAGTTTCTTCGAACAGTTAATCACCCATGTGTTAAAAACGCATGTTTATCTTCTCATTTGAATTTGTCTAGTCTTATACAAATATTTATACCCTTCTTCCAAACAAGGAGACCTTTAATATGCACAGTTGTATCTTCCTGGTGCACACAATTTTTTAGAATCAAGCCGGAATTTGGAACACCATCCTTGTGCGGGAGCACCTCCCTGGCAGGGAAACAAGACTCCACAGCAGCACAGAGCTTGGGCCAGCAGAGAACAGGCAAATGCCCACCACTGCTGCATTCACTGCGATAGCCCATGATCAGGTTTTCCTGATAAGGAAGGCAAAGGTCAAATGAAGAAACAAGTCCTTGAAATTTAAGTCAACAGCACAAAACAGGCTGTGTTGGTTTCCTGCTTCTCCCTTACTGGTTTCATGCCCCGCAAGTTACACTGAGAAGCAGCATTGCGCCTATCGAGGATGTTAAGATTTGTCTGTCTTCTTGGGGCTAAAACATCCAAGCCCTAAAAAGACGGAAGTAGTACTAGAGGTATTTACTGAAAGAAACACTTTGGTGGTTGTCCTAACTCAGAAGGTTAATCTCCCCAAGAGAAAAATCTTCCACCTCTTTGCACTTACTCTGGAGCTCAAAGACTGAGGGCAGGAAGTTCATGAACAGTATTCATGCTTGCAGGCAACACCAGATGCGTCAGAATTTCTAGCTCTCTACTGCTCTCCTGAACATTCAGCTCCCAGTTTGCATGGAAGAGTTGAAGTTTTGTTACTGAAGCGCAGCACATGTGGTTATAAGGACCTGACTATTTCCTGTAAGCACCCAGTAGTAAGAAATGTACACGCGGAGATGAGCAGGCTCATTCTGAGAGGTGTCTGAGCGACTAATTAACAGGGCATGTCCTGATAAATCAAAGTGCTAAAGTGCCTTCTGATGAGAAGCAGTATTAGTAAGGAAAGCCTGGCCAAAGTCCTCTGAAGACAAAAGGCTTAGTCCTCCAACACCAGAGGAAACGCTGAGCCTTGGCCATGGGAGTTTTCTCCATCTTCCTCCAGAAACACTTTCACAGAGAAGTCCAAAGCAATTTTAAAACATCCATAGCCTAGAGCCTAGCTCCCTTTGGAAGAATGATAGAGACTGATACTACGGAACATGTCCTTTCACATGCAGTGCTCTGCTGCTGAGTAAGACAAATATCACAACAGGATGACAAATTCAGATTTAGTTTCTGTACTGGGTTTTGTGTCGATCAGAGCAAAAGGCAGCCTCCAACTGCAGGCCTAGGAAAAGACTTTGCCAGAGGTGGCAATGGTGACAGTTATGCAAGTGTGTGATAAATGAGTGAGTTAATCTTACTCTGTGTATCAGTTACAAAGATGAACACAGAAACAACGTATTTCTGGAGAGAAACTGAAAGACTGCTGGATCTGCCCAGCTTCTCCAGCAGATGTGTCAAGGCCTCTGCAGGCTTATGATTTTTTTTTTTTTTTCCCCAAGTAAGCCCCCCCTGTCCCTCCCCGACCACATTTCAATCAAGTCCATGACTACAGCCGAGACAGAAGAATCCTATTCTGGAGCTGCTGCTTTGCATCTTCAGCTGTTTTGGTAACAGCTTCAAGCAACTCCCTTACAGACACAGCCAAAATCATTCTCTCTTCTGGCCATCAGGAGTGTGTGTTCCACAATCCGAATTCTAGGACCAGTCACCCAGGGTGGATGCCCCTCCCGTAACAGGAACTCATTCAAATAAATTTACAAATAAGAAACAATGCAGGAGATTTCTTACTTGATTTTTAACCGTCAATAAAAGGAGGAATTGAAGCCTTCTCTATGTTCTATGTCGTTTGTCAAACCACGTAAAAGACTAGCATCCTTCTTGTAGTCTTTACAAATTCGGTGTTGATATTTAATCTCTCTCAGAATTAACATTCAGGTGTATGAATGGATTCAGTTTTATTTTGAGCGCTGGTAAGCTAGCAGCTACAGGGTTTTTTTCCCTCTTTTTAGCAAGCTGATTCGAAGCCGGCTGCATTGAGAAGAACAGCTGAAAGAGCTCTCATTTGTGATTCAGTATGAAGGATAAGTTATAGGGCAAAGCAAAGTTTTAAGAGTTACTACTATAAGGCTCTAAAAATCAATTTTCTTGATTGTCAATTTTCAGTCAAGCTCAAAAATTATCTATTTTTAGTGATTTTAAAATGAACCCACCATGCTGAAGAAGCTAGCATTATTTTAAAAGCCAGGGAACTAAATAGACAATTCCACTTAACAGCACCCTTTTAATGAAACTTTTTACTTATCTTCTGAATTAAATATACTTTAATCCCCACCATTACATTTTGAAGCTGACATCTCCTCAGGCAGAAGACTTCAGCTTCCTTTATCTGGAAGATAATTAGCACTCAGGCCACCAGTGCAATCTACCTCACACCAAGACTTCAGAGCTTTCAGATTCCAGTACTATCACATCCAGACTACCGCGTGTATTTTAGAGATGGTAAGCATGACGGGGATATAGTACTCCTGCGGGTTTTCAATTAACTTTCTACCAGCTGTTAGGAGTAAGATAACACCTAACCCAGCGCTAAGTCAGCCAGAACACAGTTTTTAGAGAAGTTTCCGTGAGTTCAAATCAGCAGTCATCTTGCACAGGTTCATGCTTACCGCTCAGATGGTGACAGCATTTTTTTTTTTTTTTTTTAATCTGACAGTAGCATCTCAAAAGTTTTGTGAAGGCATGACCTGTGTAGCAGAGTATAAACCAACCACCTGCTCTAACTTTTCAGTAGCGCACCTCACTCAACAACCAATCTGGTCTAGGTATGTTTTCCAAAACCAAAGCAGATCAAGCAGTAAACCTGCTATAATGCTGAATTTAAAAGGTATAGTTTGTAATGCTAACAAAGTAAATTTGCTTCATTCCAACACTACTGCAACACAAAGACCATTTCAGCATTTTGGGTGGAAAATAAAAGGCTTTTTACTTAAGACAACGACTTGAAGACAAGCAAGAACCAGGAAACCCAAACTGTCTGTGTCCAGTACTATGTAAAGCAACTCTGGGGTCACAATTCAGTCTCAAAGCAAACAAGACCAGAGGGAGCAGACAGTGCAAACAAGCTTCCTTTTCTTACGTTAAAAAAAAGTAAAGTTTCAAAGTCTGGGTTACTGCTGAATGGCAGATTGCTGATGTCAGCCGTGCAATTACTTTGTGAGAACACAACTTAAAAACAAACCTAAATACTAAGACGTGCAAAAATCACGACCAAAGAGACAGGTTTTCCAAAAGGACTTTTGAAATCCTTCACAAAAATGTTATCACAACTCTAATACTAAGTTAAAGTATTGCACTAGCACTGAAAAGTTCTCTGACTGTAAGCATCACAGACTGCAGCATTCACTTTGCAATGCAACCATCTTAGAGATAAACATTACCCTGTGACAATCAGATTACACTACGGCAAAGTAGGAAACAAGGTCACTTTTCAAACAGAACAGAAGCAAATTCAGGAACAGAACTCGGGTTTCAAAAAATAAAAAGCAAAATCTAACTTTCTGTATCGCTGGACCATCCCAGAGTTGGTCTGAAACACATAAGCACAGCTAAATACAGAAGACAAACCTCCACTTACACCTAAAGCTGAGACACTGGAGGAGGCAAGCAAACAGGACAGCCAAACACAAACACTGACGGAGAGATACTAAAAAAAAATGTATCTGAACAAGCTCAAGGGTTTTAAAGTCTTTTACAAGCCTGTTTTCAGCATTCTAAGACTCAGTCCATCACAAGCTGATATATCCATCTTCCAAATGCTATGTACACGTACTCTGAGCAGTTTTATCACCTGTACCACAAAACAATGCCCATGACTCTCAACAGAGAGGGTATTGCAAGAACTGAGAACTGCAATAACTGCAGTAATTGTAGTGTGAAGCATTCTAAAGCAAAATCCCAAATTTCTTCAGTAAAGCCAAGTGAAGGACATAGGATGCCATGCAATTTAGAAACTTGTGTTACAGCGTATCCCACTGAAATGACTGCCATGCACAAGAGACCAAAAAGAGATTGCACCCAGAAAAAGCAGGACAAAGTTACTGTTTTCTACCAATGAACTTTGAAGCAGAGCATGAAAGAGTAAATGACTCAGCAGGTTCAAAAACTCCATCTTAGTTTTTCCAAAGCACTGGAGGAGGAAGCTTAATTTAAACTGGATGGTGTCCCTAAACATTCCAAATTAATCCCTCCTGTACAAAGAAATGTTACTTTTAATAAAACAGCACCTGGTTTTGAAAGCTACCTCATCCTACTGCACATTTAATGTGTAGTATTTGCTAGAATTAAGAACCTTTTCTGTTACTGAGTATTTTGTGCTATTTTGGCCAAAATTTAAGTTTAAGGAAATTTGCTGCCCTTGATGATCCATTACTTCTAGTGAGTAGGTTTTGTACATCCATGCAAATAATTTATTAGTAAGGAATGACATAGAATTTTTCAGAGCAACCTAATAAATGAGTTTTTCCAAGAGAAATAAACTCATTTCAGCAGCACAAACAAGACAACATTCTGAATATATAATACATAGTAAACATAAAACGAGGATTCACTCTGTGTATTAAAAATGAAGTTGGATGCAAGAACTTGCATTAAAAAAAGTTGTATGCAGTGTTATTTAAAAAAAACCCCTGTGTTCTACATATGGAAACAGGTAGAGACTATCAGGCTGACGTCAGGTGGAAGAAGGTGACAACTTTTTACATCTGGAACTGGAAGTGCCAATCCAATTATATGCTTGGGCCAAGACCGTGTACCCACCCAGGTCAGCCCTCAGCGTATTCAAATGCTGGTGTATGGGTATCTGCTTACTACTGCAGAAGTCTTTACTGATGAATTCTGCCTTCTGCTGACTCAATTCTTGCCTGGTTTTGCGTTTCACCAGTTTCTCTTTCTACGAAGAAAGCGCAGCACTGCCATTTAATGCTGCATTTTGTCCAGCCCTGACAATAACCAGCTTCAGGGATGTGAAAGCAGAAAAGAGACTATCCAAAACGCTGGATCTTTAGTAAATTTACAGGGTTAAAGGGTTTCATTACAGAACCCTGGAGCTAACTGTTTGTATACAGCACTGTGAGAAGGGCCCCACTTTTCTGGGTAAGATGATCTAAGGCAAGCATGTGGGTACAGATTTGCCCCTAGCAGCTATCTTACCATAACTGTGTTCTTAACTTGAGCTAGGTAATTCAAATGGTATAGAAGATTACCTGGGATTAAAATAGAAGGTAAGGTTTGGCAGCTTAAGGTAAAAGCTATGAGTATCCACAGGAAGGAATTCAAACTCAACTCCAGATTGTCCTAATTTTATTTGAGTTGGTTAACCAATTTTGAAGCACTTTACAGTTTACATAACTTAAAGGAGCACACCGTGTCCTATAAATTAACATTTTTAATAACTCAAGACATCACAACAAAGGCAGATTTTGAAATAAATTGTCTGTTTAGTTATCTGTATCAAGAAGGAACACACACGGGGAAGGAAAAAACAGCATTAACAAGAAAACACTAGTTCTAAACTGAGTTTGTGCTTCTACACCAAAAACACAGTACTGAAGTAACAAGAACTTTGCAGAGAACTTGAAAAGGTACATAACTTCTGTAGTCCCAAAACCAAAGTACATATTTATTTCTTCTTCTACCTGTTATATGGTTTGGTTCTATGAAATCAGCATTACTGGTAGAGGGACAAATGTAAGATACACTAAATTTGCTGCAAATATGAATCCTATTGTAGCAGTTGGTGAGGCTGTTGGTTTGGGTTAAGCTGAATGGCTTTCCTGCATGATAAGCAATAGCAAATCTTTTCCATGTATTTAATAATCAACGCATTTGTTAGTACAAAGCAGATGGTGTTCAGCAAGAAGGCATTAAGTGATCATTTGAAAACACTATGCTTTTTTTTTTTTAAAAAAAAAAAAACAACACATTAAGCCATTCTAAATAATTTCGTGAAGGCCAGATGTTCAAAGCTGGTGCGCAGATAAAAACTGCACGTCCATGGTTTACGCATGAAATTACCCAGAGCCTGACAGGTGTTAGGATATGCCAATAGTTACTGGCATGCTTTCTCTACGACATGCAGAACTCAAGTCATTTTTCAGTAAACTTTGAAAATCTGGTCTTAGCTACAAATTAACACTGCTTCACTCCATTAATTTAACAAAAGGCATTAATTCACCTTTCGATTTTTGGTTGTTGACTAAAAATAAAAAAGTGAGATATTTTAATTTTAATAATTTTGTACAGATCTTCAAAGCAGTTATGTTTGTTCTCAAAATAAGCAAAAAACTTTTCAGAAAGTTTAATTATTAAATGTTATCCTGTATATTTATGCTCACTACAGATTATTTTTTGAAGCAATCTCAAAACTTAAAACTTTAGAAAACTTTTTTATTTTTAAACAGAGAAGGTTACTTTAGGCCTAGATCAAAAAAAAAAATTATGTACTAGGGTAAAAGATGGAGTTGGAGAGTCAGTCTCTGGATGCTTCTTAAAAATACGTGCTTCAAATACAGGTTTAGAAAAGAAATAAAATATCACGTTTTCAGTCACACGGAAGAAAACATCTGCAAAGAAAAAAGGCCCTCATCCTTAAGATTGAAGAAAAAGGGGAGGGGGGAGCAAGCACTGTTTTCCCAAGTTGCCCAAATCACACACAGACACAAGAAGGTTACAAATGCCATTCATGAAAGAATGCACCACAAACATCAGCATTTATTCATTTAGAATATTTTTTTTTTTTTTTAGCAAATGACAAAAGACCCCGCTCACTGGCTTCACTTTTGTTTACCTTTTGCTTACATTACACATTTAAACATTTGTCAAAACTTACTAAGTTGTCTGCATTCATGCACAACTAGAAAACATCCTCAATTTATTTAAACCAGAAATGCATTACCAGAAATGTATTAACATTTTTCACTACTAAACATTTAAAAAAAAAAAAAAAAGTTGAAATTATTAAAAAGGTTATCCTGGAAATGTTAACTTCACAGCAGACTTAAACTACTAATTGGCTCACATTTCAAATTGGAAAAAGCAAGGTTCATGCTAGTGTTAGTGTACATCTCGCCCTAGCACTACTGAAGGATCATGGTTCACCTTGATCATATATAATAAAAAGAAAAGTGCATACAGAAATTTACAACAAATTTAAGGACAAAAAATGGTCCAATTGATGTGGTCCCAACAATTAACTCAAAAGTCTATGACAAATACGAGCTTCGGTGAGCTATTTATACTACTTAAGTACGGATATACAGAAAGTTGAGTTCATTTGAAATCTTCAAAAAATGTTCCTGTCAATCCTCAAATGGTGGCTGTTATAGCTTAAAATTTCTGTTAAATGCGTGCGTTGAATTACTTGTTATCCAAGCGTAGCAGCTGCTCCTTACCATTTATTGTTAGCGACCTTAACTGGCCATCTTCTTCAACTTCTACTCTCTCTTGTCCATTCTCAACAATTCTGCAGGACAAAAAAAATGCAGTTAGCCATTTTACAGCACTGTAAGCAGTTTGAAAATACACACCAGACCTAGGTTTTTCGATAATGAATGATAACGGAGCACTGCCTGCTTCATGCAACTGTAGTTGTCAAGCTTTTGTATTTAACAGCACAGAAGCTGTAACCAGAAACCATCTGCATTCCCCCACTGATATTGCTTATTTATAGCAGGAAAATCGCTTTCTGGAAGTTTGAATCCTCCAGTTTGTAGAGTTCACAGTTACAGCTGTCACCTCATACATTGTCACAGTTGTACTGACACTACACACTATTATCTAGAACTGAATGTCTTTTGACAGATCAACTGTACAATCTGGCACAATTTAGTACTACCTCATTTGTTAAATGCATAATATTCTAGATCTAACCACAATTTTGCATGATGTAAGGCAGGCAAGCAAGACAAGTCTTTAATCCACTTTAATTTGATCAAAGCAATTAATTTGGAGACCTAATGTATACCAAGTTTATGACCAGCATGTATGTTGCAAAATTAATAATCTCTCCTTTCAATCAGGGATACTTAAGGGAGCTCTGTGGGTTCGGGCTTTGTTTGTTTGTTTTGGAAATGGGAAGACAAGGAATGCTTAAGTTATTTTTAGAACATTTAAATTACGCCTAAATTTTAAACTACCTGGGAATTTTCCCCTCATGATTCTAATGAGGAAACCACATGGATAAAACCAGATTTTTCTGGAGATCAGACTTACTGAATACACACATATTAAAAACAGAGGGAACAGCTTCTCGCCTGAAGCAAAATACTACTCAGAAGATTTTAACTGGGTATGCTGGGATATGAAACTTCTTTAGACTTAACTACCTTGTAGGCGGGTATTCTACAAAGTAATAAGACTTCTCAGAGATAGTAAACGTGTCTTCCTAGATGTGCCTAACCACATTTCTTGCTTCTCCTTTCCGTTTCTAATTACGACAACAAAAGGTATGACAGCAGCATACCTGATTTAGTCTATTTTTTTAATATTAAAACAAGCATGGTGTTGTATCCTATTTTGCAGAAACACTTTATTTGGTCTCTCTCACCTGGTACAACTCCCTCAAAAGCGAGCAGTTTTCCAATTTTTCTGGAATAAACTCACAGAAAAATATCATGACCACACCAGCAAGTGATGACAAAGGCTGCATTTAAGTGGTCAGATGACAGGATGTCTCCAGCACAAGAGGACACAGAAGAACCTTGCACTTTGAAGTATAGGACAAGTTATCAAACAAAAAAATTGGTTCTCCCTTGCTTTTCCATAGATTTTCATTAAGTACTGAAATTATATTTAACTACTTGTTCAGTACTCCCCTAGCTTACTGATCATAACATTCTGTGTAGGTTACTGTCCTGGTTTTGGCTGGGATACAGTTAATTTTCTTCCTAGTAGCTGGTATAGCGCTGTGTTTTGGATTTTGGATGAGAATAACGTCGATAACACACTGATGTTTTAGTTGTTGCTGAACAGTGCTTATACTAAGTCAAGGACTTTTCAAGGTTCTCAAGCCATGCCAGCGAGAAGCCTGGATGGAGGTGCACAAGAAGCTGGGAGGGCGCACAGCCAGGACTGCTGACCCAAGCTGGCCGAAGGGATATCCCACGCTGTACGATGTCATGCTCAGTATGTAAACCAGGAGGAGTTAGCCAGAGGGGCCTTGTGGCTCGGGGACTGGCTGGGCATCAGTCAGCAGGTGATGAGCAATCATGTTGTGCATCACCTATTTTGTATATTTTTGTCATTATTATTCCCTTCCTTTTCTGTCCTATTAAACCGTCTTTATCTCAACCCATGAGTTTTACTTTTTTCCGATTCTCTCCCCGACCCCACTGCAGAAGTAAAAATACATATATACGCATGTATCACTATATTTATGTGTGTATATAGAGTATATTTATATGCATGTATTTATAGCTACGTATGTCTCTACATACAGTTTCAGACAGATATATTTTTATCACTTACCTCTTTGTAGTAATTTTTCTGCCGTTAACTATTTTAGTTGAGGTTGATACTGATTTGAAGTTGCCCATCCCACTGCCACCAAATGACGTAGAGGAGAACGAAGTAAGGCCTCCATGCCCCAATGAACCAAACGAAGTAAAACCTATTGGGAAAGAAGGTATTTGACTAAAAATGTATTTTGCATGACGATGCTATTCAAATTTATCATCCACTCAGACTGCATCCTAGCTTCAGGATGCCCTTAGTTGGTTGCATCAACACAGCATCAGTGACTAGACAGCACTAAAATACCAGTGTGAGAATAAAAACATGGCTCCAGCCTCATCAGTTTCTCCCATATGGACCCATAGTTCAAATTCCAAATGCATAGCATTGTCCAAAGACCATTTATCACCTCCTCCCCTGAAGAAAAGGCATTCAAGCCTGTCTGCTGACCTCAACCACTACATCATTCTTTCCACTCAAGGTAAAGCTAGTAATTTTAGTGAAGCTGACTTTTTTTTCTTTAACGTAGATGTTGGGATGCCCCAAGTCAGCAGACAGAACAAGTTTTGTACCACTAACAACGAACCAATACCCAGAGTCTTAACACTTGAAAGGATGCTGACTACCAGCAGCTCTCAGCAACCTCTGAGATACAGATGTCACCATTCAAATTGACTACCCCAGAACTGATACTAAGTAGTACCATGGGTTTTAGGCACACATTTTTCCAGTGTATTTTCAGGACCTTAAATAAAAGCCATCACCCCAAACACCTAAAAGCAAACAGAACAAAAACAATTCTAAAGCTATAAAGGAACTGTAGCACCAAAATTAAGAACACAAAAAATTCTACCTCTTAGAGGTTTTTTTACTTTTCATGAACTTTCAGGTAGACCAAATATTGTAACTATAACTTTATTTACATTGTGATTTTACAGAGAGTAGCCTAGTTTAAAACTAAAAAAAAACAAAAACAAAAAAAAAACCAAACAAAAAAGCCAAACCCACAGTCTCAGACTTTCCTGAATGAAGGAGGCAACTTTTTAAAAAGTATTTATCAGTTTATTATGTTGAGATTCTTTGTAAACAAAACTGCATTCCTTGTTAAATGTTGTGATATTTACCTGTGTCAAATGAAGAAAAACCACTTCCAAAAGCAGGGAATCCACCAAAGGCAGAGAAAAATGATCCACCACCTCTGCTTCTGTTTCCCCTTGGACCCCGCCTGCCCCCAAAGAAGTCCTCAAAAGGGTCTTCTACAAAACAGAAAAGAACATTTAAAAGGTCAATATTACTGAATTATTCTGTATTTAAAGACAAACATCCTGTTACAGATAAGATTCTTTCTTTGAAAGATTAGATGCTACCGAACTCAACGATCCACCAAAAAGGCAATTCTTATGCTCCTTCTGGACTAAATTCTGTCTCATGCTTGGACCTAAAATAATTACAAAAAGTTGATTTCCTTATTTTAGCTGTTCAGTATTGAAAACCAGTAAACCTAATGTAAACAGTGCTGTAAAGTGGCAAGAGTTACAGAAATAGTATTATTTCTTCTACATGCTCATACAGCATAATACATTGGAGGTATGATAAAAAACCAAAATCAGTATTAGTTAATTCTCTGTATAATTAATTTGAAGTTAACTATGTCCAGTCAGTTAGCATTTGACACATTTAACTCTCTTCAGATGCATAATCATGATCTCTACACACCAGGTCACTATAAGGGAAACCCTTCAGCTGTTCTACAGAACTCCCTGTTGTCAGATTAAGGTTTTCCAAAGTGTAGAATAAAGAGTAGCAGTATAGACAAATTAAACTTAGTATTTTAATTTAATACTATTTCTGTACACACAGGTACCCAAACTTTTTAGCTTATTTCTATTCAAGATTTATAGTGGATCACTATGATCAGGCCTCTGAAAAGCAACTTCCAGCTAGATTATATCAATTATTGAAATATAAAAACAGCAGCCAGGGATTCATGACTCATAATCTTAAAGTGTTCAGAGTGTTTATTTTAGCACTTGCAACATCAGGTATGATGCATGTTTAGGCAAAGTATGGAGGTTTACACACAGTGTCCTCAAGGGGCATTTGGTCTCTACAAAGGAGCAGCAAGAGGGACAAATAGAGAAATAGGGTCATGGATAAAACACAATTTCAAATTCAAGTACAACTGTTATGTCATTCAGAGCAGCTATTGTTCCATCTCCATCAGGAAGACAATAGTCTCTTTCAAAAAAAAAAAAAAAAAAGAAAGAAAGAAAAAGAAAAAAGAAAAGGTGGGGGAGGAAACCAGAAACCTATACAAGCAATCCTCATCTCATTTACTTTATGACATTTTCCTAAAAAAAAGTTATAATAATAATTAGTTATTACTAGAATTAAACCAACACTTGGGCATGGAAATATGGGAACCTACCACCAAAATTACTATTTCCAAAACAAGCACTACGTCCATTTAAAAAAAGGCTATTTTTTGTCAGACTAGCATATCAGCTAGCAAGTAAAATCACTGCAGTTAATTGTTTTGTCGTCCAATTTATTCTCGCTGGAGTGACTCAGAAGTTAGTTATGAAGGTCATTCACTCACGTGTACAAACGATCTATATTATATTACTCTCACTGTTAAGCTTTCTATTTATAGTCCAATTTTTCTTGTTACCTGGAGTTCAAATAAAAACAAAACAGCCTACCATGTGAGCTTTCAGTTTTTAATCTCCTCACAGTATATCTGCGAGTGAATCTCTCCTCCTCGGCACAACAGCAGCAGAAACACAGATGTTTTTAAGGGAGGATCACAGAATCTCCCAGAGATCCTTGTTATTAACCCAGCTTCTAAATGGATTATTGCCTACTTCTAGCTATGCAAAAACCTAACCGAGCCTTGCCATGCCTTATTAGCCTTTAGCAACCCTACACACCAAAGAAAGAGGTCACCACGTTTGCAAGTGTTCTACCCTCAAGTTATTTCTGTTAGCAGCCCTGCTAATAATTCCCCAGTGCTTTTCCCAATAATTCTGTCCAGTAAATAAGATACTCAAACCAGTCTTCTGCAGTGGACTGCAGAATGCTCAGCAAGATGGATTACAGAGACAGAAAAATGGGTAGGACTTTCCTGAGGGAGTATTTCTTACTATCCTGACAGCCATCCGGGTACAGCATTCAGAAAGAAAAAAAACAACAACTCCAAAACCACTGAGTTGAGAAGGCAGCAGGAGGCTTCTGCATTATCATTTGTTGTATCCACCAACAAATACACAATAATATAGCAACCTCACAACTACTCAGACACTGTTTATGCTTTTAGTCCCTAAATCCAGATGATTAGTAGTACCACTCAGCAACATAATAAACATTTCAGCCTGGTAGGTCTATTTTTTGTAATTTAGCAGAACCATTCCATGCACGATAACCTTTTCACATAGATGGCTTTTCCTGAACAGTTAAAATGCAGCAAATATCACAGCACTGAAGTGTTGGGGTTTTTTTTAATGACTCCTCTTGTGATAGTCATTTTGCTGCAACCTACAATCTATGTAATTTTCTTATTGAATATTAGAAGCATATCAGATCAACACAACTAAGCAGTAAAAAAAACCCCACAAGTAAAGGCCTTTGTAAAACGGGAAAATACTATATAAATACTATACAACTTAAAAGCTTCAGAAAACCAAAATACTAGACCAGTGTTACCTCAGAGTATCAGTATTTATCTCCTGTTTGGAGATAAATCCACAGTTTATTCTAATCCGAGTATTACCAGAAGCTTATGGGAGGACAGAGTATCAGACTGAGTTTCAACAGAAATGCTGGAGCACACTTCGGACATGAAGCTTGTGATGCTGCCAAAACAGCAAGGATCAAGAGAGAATAAAAGGTGAGAAATTCCAAGGAAAGCAGTAAGACAGACTTCTAGTCTATCAGCAACAGGAGAGGATATGAAGCTTTTTGGGGAAAAACCAAATGCTTAGTAAGCAAAGAATGCAAGGTAACCTGTTACCAATAAAGGGCTTCAGGACTCTCACTGCTACTAGGTAGGAAGACTGCAGTCAGAGAAGTCAAAAAGTTAACATGAAGGCAGGAAGATAAAACTCCCATCAACACAAAAGATTGCACATTAACAACCCCACCTGAAAACAATGACAGTAGAGGTAATGTTTCTCTTTTAAAAAAATCTTTGCTAATTCAAATGCAGCAGCTGTCTTGTTTCTCTAAGTAAACCAGCTCACTGTGAACCATGGAACACTACCTTGCTTTTCTGTAAACGGAAAGAACTTAACCTCAAAAGTCAAATAACAACTATACTGCATCTCTCTCTCTCTCTCTGAAATTCAAAATAGGGCAGGTCATGATCCTTGCCCCCTCCGGAGTCCTCAGCTGTAAAACAGAAACAGGATTTTCTCATTTTCAGCAATATAATCCAATCGCAGAATACTACTGGAATGATGTGATCACCCTTCTTTCCTGCCTTGTGATCACAGAACCGAATGACAAGTTGTGTTAATTCACTGATCCAAAGAAAACAGAGTGTGTGTATTGTTAGCTTTCTGTTGCATCCATGAGCTAATCTGACTCAGTATTGGTAAGATTGGTTTATCTGACAGAAAAGAGGCAGGAAAGCACCATATGATAGCAGAAAGGAGGAAAGGGAGCAAAAGACAGAATTCTACATTTGAAGTAGTCCAGCATTCAGTTATTTTCATGAAATTCATTAAATCTAAGGTATTAGCTGAAGTCACCACAACATACTATAAAGTAAAAGTGCCTTGTTTCCTATGGCAGTCACGTCTACCGTGACACTTGTACGCTTGCAGTTGTTTGGGGAACCAGATCAGGAACTGATCAGCTGAAAAGAGCCTCTCCAGATGAAAGGAAGTTCAGTCACATCAGTTATTTGCTAGGGTTCACAGCGTAACCATAAAAACAACTGTGCTCGTTCCAAGGAAGATAGCAGGAAGAAGTGCCTAAGGGTCAAACGCAGCCCAGGCAGCTTTCAGCCATTGTAGTACAACGCTATCCCTGATGAAGTGTTGAGCATGTTCCAGTGCAATGCCATCATTCACCTCCAGAAAAATCAAGAGTTGAGATAAATTGCACACTGTCAGCAAATGTTCTCACATGCACTCACTGCTGCAGCCAGAGATGTTGGTAATCTTACAGGGACGGCACGCAAGGGAACACTACCCTGTAAAAACAGGATCACTGCTCAGTCATCACTCGCTGGACTGCTTTGCTAACCAGTCGACTTTCTTTCTCCTTATTCCTTGCAATCAGAGCCATGCTAATGGCTCTGCCAAAACACAACACCAAGGAAAAGCTGAACGTCCATACTGCGGATGCAAGAGGATGACAACAGGAGCTGCAGCACGCTGAGCAGAATAATACTGAAAGGCTGCTCAGCCCCTACATAAGGAGGCAGTCATACTCAACGGCATTGAGTACTACAGCCTGCAGTGTTGCAGCAAGCAAAAGCAGTATGGGGCCGCCTGTCATCCTTTCTCTGAATCAAAAACATTCTCAAGTGATCATGGCAGAAGACAGTCTGAGATGTGGGTCCGAATAATGTCTTTATGCAAAGGGCTATAGATATACGATACATACAATAAAACATAATTCTTGGAGTAGATGTTTCTATCTTGTCTCCTATTTGAAAAAAAATTTCAAAGATGCAGATTTGCAGTAAATGCACACAGAACCTCATGCTACAGCTCTGGAGAGTACTCAAGGCACAATAAAGCCTATCATCAGAACTGGACAGGCTAAAACCTATAAGCACTATGCATGGAAATATTTTCTTCCTTAACTATAAAATAAGCATACTGTTGTGCCACTTACTCAGAAGAGACACTAAGATGCTGTTGCAAGCACTGTTGATTTATCTGCCTAGAGTGTTTCAGGATGGTCTTTTATAATTGCTCACTTCCACAAATTACGTCTCAAACAGATGTTTGCCCCACTTATTTAAGGCAGTTTACCAGTAGCAGCATTTGAACATCTAATGACATATAGCAGAGATCCTGGGATTAGTAATTTCTTAGGAAAAAAAAAAAAAAAGACTTAAAACTTTACTTTTGAATGCCATCTATGCCATAATTACATAGATGCTGGAATACAGTAAATCCAAATATAAACAGCATTTCACATTTCATAGAACCATAGAACAGTTTGAATTAGAAGGGACCTTTAAAGGCCATCTAGGCCAACCCTCCTGCAAGGAGCAGGGACATCTCCAACCAGATCAGGTTGCTCAGAGCCCCGTTCAACCTGGTCTTGAATGTTTCCAGGGACGGGGCATCCACCACCTCTCTGGGCAACCTGTGCCAGTGTTTCACCATCCTCACTGTAAAAAATGTTTTCCTTATATCCAGAGTAAATCTACCTCCCTCTATTTTAAAACCATTACCCCTCATCCTATCACAACAGCCCCTGCTAAAATGTTTGTCCCCGTCTTTGAGCTTAAGCCCCCATTAGGTACCGGAAGGCCACTATGAGGTCTCGCCAGAGCCTCCTCTTCTCCAGGCTGAACAGCCCCAACTCTCAGCCTGTCCTCATAGGAGAGGTGCTCCAGCCCTCTGATCAACTTCGTGGCCTCCTCTGGACTCTCTCCAACTGGTCCACAACCTTCTTATGTTGGCGGCTCCAGAGCTTTATGCAGGTGGGGTCTCATCAGGGCAGAGCAGAGGGGGAGAATCACCTCCCTCGACCTGCTAGCCACGCTTCTTTTGATGCAGCCCGGGATGTGGTTGGTCTTCTGGATGTGAGCACACATTGCTGGCTCAGGTCCAGCTTTTCATCCACCAGTATCCCCCAAGTTCTTCTCAGCAGGGCTGCTCTCAATTCCTGGTATCTTAATTCTTACCTGTATTGATACTGGGGGTTGCCCTGACTCATGCGCAGGACCTTGGACTTGTGGAACCCCATGAGCCTCAAGTTTATCAAACTGCTGCCCAAATGGTCAGGTATACCTTAAAAAACTGAGAAATCTTCCACTACCATTATATGACCCACTCCCCTTGTCCTGTGTTCAGCATTTCTCCTCCAACCAATTTAACCAGCTAGCCATCCAAGGAAAAAAATTCAAACAAACAAAAACCAAAACCAAACAAACAAAAAACCAACCCACAAAACCAAAACACCAACAAAAACCCCCATCAGTTTTCTTGAGGAGTAGCAACCTGAACTGACTTGGGATGCCCAAGACAAACTTCCTCTTTGGTCAGTGCACTATCAAAGGGCTTCTCAACACATCTAATGGGATACAAGTCAGAGGTTAATGTTGTAACATGGACACAAGAATTTGGAGCAAGGCATCCTCCCTTTCAGCAGCAGAAGCTATATATTAGTTTAGCTACCCACAGAGCCACACCATTAGTTCCATCTATTCCTGATTACCATCTGGGTGTGACAATTTCTGTGTTTCAAAAACTTTCTTTGAATCTATCAAGTTATTTCTGAAAAATACATGGTAGTGAGATTTGGACCACTCTGGATAATTATGATCTGAAATTACTGCTCACAAAATACAGTTGTGCACATTCATACTAAAGCAATGAATGCACATGCAAATCTTTGAGCACTTCATAAACACCAAGAGCTGAAAACTTATGTCAACAAAAAGATTAATTAGAGGACAATGTTGTGCAAGACAGCTTTAATTTAAAGCCTCCTCTATTTTCAGTTTTAAGAACTTATTTGACTAACAAATACATTAGAATTTCATTAGAATACTTAAACATCATAATTATCAGAAATGGAATTACATGTGGATTAAAACCATGATCTGACTCTTATGCAAACCTTTTGCCGCAGCAAGACAACTTTCTGCCCTTGATATGAAAAGGCTGATGAAGCTATACTGTTCCTAAACAACATCCTAACACACATATTATGTAAAATAGAGTTTGTAATGATTACTGCACGTAGATTTTCCTCTTTCCTGTCAGGTGAAGACTCTTTAGCCTGGATGCTTAAAGTAAGTCACTATACTCTTCTGGAAAGCTCATGTCTCATTTTACATTATCAATATTACAGTAGTTGATCTGCAATTATTCTGTTGTTCAATAGAATCAAACTATATATCATGTATCTAGCAAGTTGACATTCTCTATGGACAAATATTTGTATCCTGCTTGTCATATAAAGATGCCAAGTTTAATTTTACCTTTGGTTTCCAACAGTACTGATTTTTAAATACCACATTAACCAGGTAAACAGAATTCTCAAGTGAAAACTACACAGAATGTATTTATATGTATCATCTGGCATTAAATTCAGATTAAAATATTTCCTGAATTCTACTTCACAAGCTAAGAAAAATATTTAAGACATTTATTAAATACCATCTCAGAAGGTACACTAGAATACTAAAGTGTTTAGGAGCTACAACAAAACTGTGAAGATTATAATCTATGTGGAAAGAGATTATGCAAACAGACTTCTCTTGGACAACGAAGTCTAGAAAGGCCATCCCTCTGGAGCAACTTACCACATCACAGTATTAACACATACTATCCCATGGAAAAGCACAGTTCCTTGAGGGATTCATTTGACTAGACATGCAGGCATCTAAAGCTGTTTGAAATGCTCCAAAACATCCTGTCTAGCTGCTGCTCCTGGAGAATACTGGGATCTACAGCAGACCAGGTTGTACCTTCCAGCCCATAGAGAAATTACTCAGATAGGCATCTCAGCTATATACTCTGATATCTCAGATACATGGTAACATCTGAGGTGGTTTAGGGCATGTATGTGAAGCTCAACACATACAAAAGATGACTTAACTACTCCAGGAGTTATTTGAGCTACTAAAGTGCCTGCTAGGTAATGTTATACTCCTGTGATATCTACTCCATCTTTCAATTAATTCCTCACCGATAATACCTTCCAACACATAACCCGTTCTTGAAGTGAGAATCTGAAAAGCCTCTAAACCAAAACTAAGTCAATTCTTTAACAGCCCAGAACCACAGCCAAGCATTTTTGCCTACACTAAAACATATCCGTTTCTGTTCCTCACAATGCTTGCAGCAGCATTCTTTAAATTAATGAATATACCTCCACTTCCAATGGCAACATTGGGATCCTTCCCTCACTACGAACTGATTCTTACCAGATCAAGTTTTTAAAAGTACTAGCCTTCACATACCTTCATTTTTACAAAGAATTTTCCTGCCAGTCAGTGAAGAGAAATTGTGACTGCCTGAGGTAGTTTCAGTGCAGCCACGCAACACATAACATTAACTTTGCTCCATTTGGAAGTGTTCAAAGCTGTCTTCAATAGTATTATAAATTTTAATTTGAGACGTCTGAATGGACTTATCAGTTAAATATCACTGCAGAAGTCTTCATACATTCTCTTCTTTTCTACAGATGAATAAAGATGCCTCTGTTTATAAAGAAAACTTTCTGTAACTGCAATAGCAGTGCAACACAGCTCAGTGGAATCTAACAGACGCAATCCACAGTACAATTTTAGAAATTCTTCACATTCATAAATTTACAGAGCTTATGCATCTGAATGCTGCTCTTTGATTGCCACTGAATATGTAAAGTCCCACCTGCATCTGTGGGCTTCACTACATGCAACTTCAAACTGTATAAAAGGTGCAAACATTTTGAAGTATTTATTAAATTTCATCTTTGATTCTACCAGTGTACCCTTCTAGAAAGCACAACTACAGTCCTTATTCAGTTGCTTATAAAACGAATTACAACCTGAGTAGCTCCTTAAACAGTCATCAGTTCTACTGAAAATCCACCAACAATTTGAAAACTCATTTTTAGAAGACAAATTCCCTTTTCCTTCAGGAAAGAAATTGTCCCACCAGTGTTTCAAGAACACAGAATATACAAGGGCTCTAGTTCACCAATGCAAATATTCATGTTATGCATACAATTCTACTGCTTACTTCTGGCATTATTAGATGTACTACATTCAATTTAAAGCACCCATATTTTCGTGTTTACTTCCTTAAACATTCGGGTAAATATTGCAGAGATTGTTTCAAACACTTTTTATAGAAAGCCTTGGAAAAACTGTTTTGAGTTACACTTTCCTGTATTAGAAAATGTCTTAAGCATCTTAATTAAAAAAAAAATAAAAATTAAAAAAAAAAAAAAAAAAAAGAGAGGTACTCACTACTTTGAATCCTTCTGACTAGAAAAGTTACAAGAGCTTTTACTCAGAATCCAAAGCTCAACACAGATTTTAGGACTCTGGCCACTGACACTGCAACTAGCAAAGTGGAGGCAGCTTTTGAAATTATCAGTTCTCATTAACTGGAGTACACACAACACTGCTGCCAGTGCCAGAACCTTACTCTGCGAGAAGTGGAGCCTGTGCCACATTATTCGTATTTTAAAGCTGACAATGATCAATACATGAAGTAGATAACCTGCCTTCAAATAAAGAAATAAATTGGAGTATTAAGCAAGAGGAGAATGTTTTTGGAAGCATGCCTCAATGTCACCAGTGCAGCGGTATGTTTAAAGTCCACTGCTTCCACAGAGCAGTGCATCATTATTCCTCTACAGGAGAGGCTAAAGTAGCTGCAATATCCCAGGAAAACTTTGGCAGTAGTGGTACCTCCATTTGATAAGCTAGATAGCTCTATGCACTATGTTGTAAAGCCTTCCTTCTAAGGAATCCAAAAGGTAAGTCCTCAAGTTCTTTTTAAGCCCATTACTATTCAGCAAGCAGAGCTTAACTTCATGGCTTTAATATTAATAATGAATGCTGACATTTTTAGAGACAGCAAGTTTTGCTGGTGCTGATGAAGTAAATTCAATCAAAATCAAATGGAGCCTGTTTCCATGTCCCAGAAGCTAGAACATGCCTTACCAATACAATTTATTCTAGTTAAAGATACTTGACTGAGAAACAACTATTTTAAGTATCTTAGATTCAAAAATAAACAAAAGAGCTGAACACCCTCTCCCAGCTCCTCCTCACCAGCTTCCTACTCAACATCTTTCTCAGATTTTTCTAGGTTTTCTAACACTCAATCACAGAATAGTTGAGGTTCATGGGAACCTTTGTAGGTCATCTAGTCCAGCCTCCCTGCTCAAGAAGGGCCACTTAGAGCAGGTTGCCCAGGACCAGATCCAGGCAGCTTTTGAGTACCTCCAAGGATGGAGACTTCACAATCTCTCCGGGTAATCTGCTCCAATGCTCAGTCACTCTCATAGCTTTCTATTTATACTAAATAATTCTAGCTCTTAGCCTTTTCCTCATGTGAGAGATGCTCCAGCCCCTTATTTGTCTTACTGGCCCTTCACTGGACTCTATCCAGTAGCTGTCTCTTCTACTGGTGAGTCCAGAACCGGACAGAGTACTCCAGACGTGATCTAACCACTGCTAAGATCACTCATCTCATCTAAACTGAAATCCTCATCAAGTATTCCTTAAGATTCTTTTGCTGCTGCAGGAACAGTGAAGGATTTGCATCTTCCTAGTTCAGCCCCCGTTTCACTCACCAGTATTTTGACAGATGCTTCCTCCAATCTGCCCTTTACTACCTCTGCTAACTTCCCACTAATCTAATTGTTCAAATTCTGCTGCTTATCCTCTACCAGATTCTTCCTCTAGCTACTCAGATAATTCGTCAACTAACCTTCTACTGAATTCAACCTGTAGCCCTTTAACCCCTCTTCTAATCCCTCATTAGTCATCTAACAACTGATGTTCCCTGAATAGCACACTGAAGAAAGATATAATTAAAATCTGAGCTGAATTAGCCCCTTAATGCTGCCAGCAAATATAAAAAATTACCTTTACAAATATTAAGACATCTACATACATTATTACAGAGATTAATCAATTTCAAGGCACTGAACAGGAAGAGAGCTTTATTTTTCATGTACATTTCTTGCCGTTTTCAACATGGGACTTTTTACTTTGTCTAAGTAAATACTGAACACAGGATCTGTTCCACTATATAGGTCAGCATTTTACGCAGTAGAACATACACAGACAGACTGAATAAGAACTCCAGCACCTCTGAAAAGGCCTTCAATGCACTACAGCAAGCAACAGCAAAAGCCAAAAGACCATCAGCCCTAAGGCAAAAAGATTACTATGACAACTTTATTACATATTGCTTCCTTCACCTAAATGAAGCACTCAGACTTCAAGAACTATTGTTATCTGAGCCTTTAGAGGCTCTATCTACCAAGCAAACATGTGACATGAATTTGGACAAGTGTGTAGATTATGTATGCAGCTGTTCTTAATTTGACAGAAGAAAGTTATTCCTGCTATGATACAAGTTCACACTGAGAGCTATGCTGTAACAGTTACAGTTAACCTGCCCAGTTCAGAAGCTCTCAAAACTACATTAAATATTTACAGATCAAGAGAGACCAAATTCAACAGATTAAATTTGCCCAGTTAAATTCTTGAGAGAGAATGCCAGTGTTCCTTCCAATCTACAAAGACATAGCAGCCATGATTTTTGAATCAGGCCTTCCAACAAAAGACGAATTGGCAAGCCCTATCTGTTCTGTACTATCACATCAACCAAGAACAAACAGGTAGTAAACAAGCATTTTAAACATAATATGAAATATCATTTACCTCCAGTTTTCAGAGATACTTCTGATAAAGATGCAGCAGCGATGTTTGATTTGGAATAGTAAAGTTTTAACCACACTTTAGATACACATAACTAAAACCAGTGGATTACTTACCAAAGAAGTCAAATGAAAAGGGGTCCCTTCCACCAAAAAACTCCCTAAAGACATCTTCGGGGTTACGGAATGTAAATCCAAATTCAAACGGATTATCATGATGATTTCCACCTGCAAAAAGAAGTTAAATTTCAATTATCCTCATGCATTCTTACTAACCACAAAGTTCAGACCTATATGGTATTTGAATCATTTAAAAATATAAACACATTTCTAAAATTTCTCTTTCCTTTTCAGGTACCACTCAAGTACACACAATACTTTTTATAATTAATTCTCTGTTTCCAGATATCAGTAATACCTTTTACAACAACTAGAAAAATTGTAAAAACAATTGTAACTTCAATTTTCAGATTACATTTTAGGCCTTAGTATAGGCTTTTTAACACAGATTCCTGTGTTAAAAAGAAAGCTGCAGAAAACGGCTTTCTACCAGAACAGAGAGAACTACTAGTTGTCAACATACCTCCGCCTCCATTTATTAAGCCTTCTTTTCCATATCTGTCATAGATGTCACGTTTTTTAGCTACAAGGAGAAGTTGTACATCATGTCAGTAAATAGGCACAATGACTTTGGGGAAAAAAAAAGAAAAAAAAACAAAAAGACTTAACTGATATTCTCAGCTAAACATCATCTTAAAGCTAGTTCTGGCACGTATCCGGTGAACCTTTTGTTGAGGATTGCCAAAGCAACTTACCTTCAGAAAGAACTGGAACTGAACTTTATACTTATTACCATTTAGTTGCAGAAGCACAGGTCCTGTTGTACCAGAAATAATCCTGGTATAAAGACAAACTCCACAAGGAAGTTTGCCTTTAAAGAGAATACTGCAGTCTTCATCTTTAGATAGGTATTATGGAAAGTTTTGGGTTGTAAAGGACCTCTGGAATTCAACCTTCTCCTCCAAACAAGTCTAATCTCATAGTTGATCAAACTTGCCTGGATAAAGCCCCAATCTCATCAATTTCCAAGAACAAAAGATTCCACAGTCTCCCTAGAGTGCTCAAGCATTCTCACTGTAAGCATTCTCTTCCTTCTATCCAACTGGAATTTCCTTTGTTGCAAGCCTTGACCATTGCCTCTTTTCCTTTCATTGCATAAGGCCGCATCCATTGTGACAGAGTAAGGAGAACAGAAGGGCAGTGCCTGTATGAGTGACTGCAAAACCTCTCAAATTAGTTATAACCACTTCTAGTTTAATAAAGGGGAATGAAGTGACATTAAAAAATGCCATGGAACAATTTGACTCAAACTGCTTGCTCTCTACTACTTCAGAAGGCACGGAATGGCTCTTTTAAAACTTCACTGCAAAGCAATCTTCCCGTATCCATGAGAAAGGGGAGAAAATTTAATTCTACATTACTACCTAAGATCAGACTGCACTGTTGGTACTGGAAGGGAACCTGAAGAGCTTAAAGAAGCAGAAAGCCAGCTTATTTTGCTTGCATTGCTGTGGAAACATCAGCCAAAAACCAGTCAGGGCATCTGATTTTAGACTCTTAATATTAACATGCTATTCCCACTGGAATATCTTCAGTGAAAGATGGTTTTGAAATTTAAATAGCATCACGAAAGAACAGGCAGTTACCTCTAATAGTTGCTGAAAAATAAAATACTTCTGACAGGAATTAAAATTTTATATATTGGTCATAACCTCCAAATAACAGAAAATTGCAGTAAGTTCCCCCTGCCCCCGGCTCCCCCAACCATCCCCCACCCTCCCCCAACACCCCCCTTCCCAGGAAAACTCAGTACATTCCCCATACTGCCTTTCCAGAAAACAATTTTTAAAGAAAGGAGGTTAACCTACCCACCAATGTAAAAAGACCAGAGCAGTAGGGTAGACAAACTGTTAGAAGGAGCAGGAAACAGCAAGGAAGACCTGAGGGCTCACAAAGCCTGAAGTTCATCTTGAAAAAACATAACGTTCTTGAAAGCCCAAGGGAACTGCGTTCTGTGATCACCCAATTTCAGCATTCTTTGCTTATGTAACCCCTTACAAAACTATTCTTCTGCCAAAAATCTCTCTTGATTCAAGTCTGTAATGGTGTCAGAAAATTTCATTAAGTCTACAGAACAGCTGACTGCCTCTCAATCATGAGCCTCAGGATTCATATATCTCTGCTGCACAAATGATTCTTAAGACACCAGTAACTTAGGATTTGGTCTAGATCCAAAAACAGGCGGCATTTTTAGAAGATGTTCTAAAATTCTAGCAGCATACTCTTTCCAAAGGACTTAAAGATGTGTACAACAACCAGACCACTATCCTATTTTTATCTTGCTCAAAAAACTTGCTTAAGAAAGTTAAATTACTCTGGAAGACAAGTATACAATGAACTGCCTATAAATTAAGGTCTGTTTCTCCTATGTCAATTAAGTATCAAAACCAACCAAAGAGTGTACAAGACTGCAGCTTGATAAACCAGGCCAAGTTCTGAAAGGTAATCTAGATGCTGCCAGTGCTTTTAAATATAGCTTTCCCATGCTCACTGGTCTCAGGTGAAATCAAGGACACTTCAGAAATAGCATATAGACAGCTGCAGTCAATTACAAGGCAAAATAATCAAAGTAGCTTAAATCACTTTGTTATGATTCAGACTGCTTTTGCCAGAACACTAGTACAAGTTAATGATACTTTTTAGGCAAGAAGATGTGGGTGAACTATAAGCCGAATTTCTGCACCACATGGGGCAGGCTAAGCAACTGTTCCAGAAGAATTCAAAATAAACACTCCGCTCAGTATCACAGCTGACTGAATTTACGGAATTCACCCTAACACAATCCAAATTTTCAGCAAGGTCTACGGTATGCTTGGGCTTTGTCAGGACTAGTTTACTGCTACAAAAACCAGAAGCAGTAGCCCAGTAGTAGATACTTCAGAGTTTGTCTAGCCTGATTTTTATTGAATAAACACAGTAATTCCCCTAAACTGATGGTAACATTGGCTTTACCTCCCAAGACAAAATGAATCTTGGTATTCACAGATATCTCTTCAGAAATTTCTGAAGAGGGCCTGGCAAACATAGGGTTTCAATTTCTAGAAACTGGTTTGGTTACTCATCTAGAGAGATTCTGAAAGTACTGTTTCAAAATTTCTGCTTATTCTGTCTTATCTGCGAGTTCCTTTTTCTCTCTTTTCTTTTGAAAATGAAGTACTTGAACTGGATGATAAACCAAAGTTACAATATCCCTTTAAATCATCATACATCAGCATTTTCACTCTGATACCCAGACTAGAGACCTGCAGTTCAAGAGTCCTTTTAAAATACCTACCATCTGACAAAACTTCGTAGGCCTCAGCTACTTGTTTAAATTGCCGTTCTGCCTCCTCCTTATTGTCTGGATTTTTATCAGGGTGCCATTTTAACGCCAATTTACGGTACCTAAATGGAAGGAAAACAAAGGATATTTTACTCTGAAATGAGGGAATATGCTATACATATAAACACAAAATGTTTCAACCAAGTTGGCAGAAATTAAAGTATTTAAAAATTCCCCGGTGCTTTGTTTCTTGCATCTAGACCAGCACCAACAAATTCTGCAGGTACACAAAGAATCATCTACTACAATTTGCTATGTAGTAGGTTTGTAGTTATTTAGTTATTTTAAGAGTATTCCTGTGTGTTTCTGACGATCAACACCTGGCAGGTCTAAGCAAAACATTCCCTAACATTTCTCCTGTGGGCTCCTCCTTAAAGCTCCATAATTATTCAACACTGCAACCAACATGGGAAGCATTAAGAGTATTTTTCTGGTACAGACAAAGACAGTAAAGCTCCAAGAGTATGCTGATACCAAACTGTGGCAGCATTCTAACATCAGTGGCTTCTTTGACTGCTACATTCGCACACAATTCCTATCCTGAGATGAAATATTTCAGGCAAAGTACTTACAGGGGCAAAGCTAAGCTTGCACTTAGCTTGATTTCGCATCTTTTACATGGGATCATACAAGATCACAGTTCAAACATTTGAGTTGACAAAGCAGTATGTGCATGAATTTGCAAAAGAACCAGGGAGGAAAAAAAACACAAACCAAACTTCCACACACTATGCAATTTGAATAACTAAGCTTAGGCACCTAGGAGAAGGCAAGAGAAAAACACAGTATTCCCAGGTCAGTGAAACTGCAATTTATTGTCAAATAGTTTCGGTATACTAGAAATGTGTACTAGAGAAACGTTTCCTCGCAATTTTTTGTTGAAAAATAAACAGTATATTTTGAAAATGTTACAAACACCCACCTTAAATCTGTATATAAACAATAAATCTAAACAAAGAACTGTATTTAATTCATTTGAACACTCCTATTTTAAACAGTGGGGTTTTTTTTAATATTAACAGATGTTCAGTCCATCAAAATCTAAGCACAGAAACCAGAACTCATGTTAAGAAAGAGCTAGTATCCAAATGCAGCATGCCAAATACTTGTTAGTAAGTTCGAAAAAGCACCTCTGCAAATGGAGGGAAAGCCTAGTTACTGCAACACAGCCACAGAGGAAGGGGGTCTCACCGCCTGTACCATGTGAAGTTTTGAAGCACACTTGTACAGAAATGTATTTAACAGTGATCAAGAACCAGTGACTGACAGCACTTTCACTTCAGCAGTACTCAGGATTCTTTTCCCAGTTTCATAAAAGAAATGAGCAAATGCTTTTTCCTGAGAACACCGAATATTTCTCTGTTACCAAAGGTATCACCTCAGATGACTACTCGTCATCCTAGCATTGACAACGAAGTAAGAATCCAGAAAACACGTGACTACATTTGTTCCTTAAAATACATAGCTTATGGTGTGTGCATATATATACACACACATACACCAGTGATACTTACGCTTTTTTAATATCTTCTGCCGAGGCATGCTTTTGCACTCCCAGAACTTCATAGTAATCCACCATGTTTCGGTAGTTGTCTTGTTAACAACAGCTGAGTCTTTCAAGTCCTGTAACAACAAGAACTTGTAAGTGAAGCTTGTCCAGGAACACTACTTCATAAAAGCCAAGTAGGAGCCTAGTATCTTCCAGTTCCAAACCTGCTGTGAGAGCTGCTTATTTCTAGAAATTTAAAATGTCCTAAACACCAAAAAATAAAACCACTTTATTTTAGGTTGACAGACCAAACAATTACTCTGATTCTGACTATGTTCTTTAATCCCACTGAAACTGTGCACAGAGACATAGGTAAACAGCAGGTTCCTGAAACAAATTAGACTAAAAAGCTAGATTTAATCAGTATATTAAGAAAAGTATGTAGAGTTTGTCATCATTTTGATATATACTTTAGTAACTCTGAATGCAAAAGAAACGATGTATCATGTTCACTTTATGTCATCTCTGATACCTCTGTCATGTCTTAAGCACACAGGAGCATAAATAGAGGGCCACAGCTTTCATATCTGCTCTTCAAAACATTACTTCCACTGAAATGCAGCCCTCAAAAAAGCAATGTATGTGCAGGTCCTAGAAATCTAAAATTTCACCCATAGTTTCCAACAAGCCTTTCTTGTACTCAAACCTTGACAGAAAATTCACGTATTGCCAAAGCTACCGAATTGCATTTAGTTCCTTTATGTTTACCAACACAAGGTACGTAGCCAGGCAGGACTGCTCAAGTTACAAGGTTAACCAACCAAATGAAGTACAGAGGCACCTTGTGTTTCTTAGTGTAAGAGAATGAAGTTTTCACAAGAATCTTAAGAAACCTACAAGTTAAAAGAAAAATCATTTGCTCTACTCAATTTAAACACTTGACAGCTTCTTGTCAGTATTAGAGAATAGTTACCAGGAACAGCTATACTAACCATTACTTCAACTAAATGACCACTAAGATTAAAGAATCTGTCTAAAAATTTCAAGAACATTTCATCTCTTCATGCAAAGGCTTCTCCCCACCACTGTAACAAGTCTCCATTCCGGCAAAACTTCCAGCCACCTTGCCATCCTATCACTGCTTCTGGTTCACTTCAAGTTTTATGAACAAGGCAACACCGACCATTTCTGTGAGTTATCAACTCATTGCATGCAAAGTCACCCAAATACACCTTGCATGTAAAAGTACAGTGATGTATTAGTCACATTTTCCTATCCTATTTCCTATCAAGAACAAAAATTTCATTGCAACCACTTCTCCCACTAGCCCCCCCCCCCCGCCCCCCCCAGACATTCAATGTTTTTCATTTCAGCCTAGGCAAGGTCTCATTTCCATGTCCTTTCACATAAATGCTGAAAGATACAGTTCACTGAAATATTCTGAAACTAATTTATTGTACTAGTATTACATGTATCTTTGAACATCCTGGGATAAAAACATTAAAGAGAGACTTGTTTTTAAAACAGATTGGTACATCTTCAAAATACACTGCTGTTGTAGGCTAAAGCTTAACTAATTTTAATTAGGGATGTGGTTACACACACATTTCCTCAGATGGCAGAACCAGTTCAAGAGATGCCCTGCCACGCTACCTCCCTCCTCCAAACTACTCACAGAAGCAAATGTATTGGAGGAGCTACATGTTTTAAAACACAGGTTATTTTAGTAATCTAGTTAACCACACAGTCCCACAAATACTAGGAAAATTAAAGTGTAGCAGGTAAACAGACCTCTAATTGACTTTGCCCTTTGAAAAAACCTACACACACACACACAAAAAAAAAAAAAAAAAAAAAGAGAAAAGGGTATAGTTAATACTATGACCAACACCAAGGGAAGTGGGGAGATATGCATTAAAATGAACATTAAGAATGCCAATACTAACATAGTAATGGTAGTAATGGCAGGGTTCAATATGTAAACATACAGATTACCAAAAATCACAGAATATTTACTGTTAACTAGACTTGCTAGTTTTGCTGTTTCCCAAACAACTATTAGAACAACAGCTCTGTGGATACACAGGTGAGGAGCAAGGTTAGCCTGGGTTAAGCATGCTATCAAACCCTGTAGCCAGTCATGATGAGTAATAGCACAAATGGAAACATACAGTTTACAGAAGGAAATTAGAAAGAGTAAAAAAATCTAGTATGAGTCAAACTTCAGGCTAGAGGTCAGAGCTTCTCCTAACAAGAGATACTATCCTAAAACCAGGGAGCTCACAGCAGTAAGCCACAACACACAAACACACATACTATACTGGTATTTTTTAGATACTCTTTTTTTTTCTCCTTAAATTCAAGACTTGCATTAGCACTTGTCTCAATTTAGGCAGATACCTCAAAGGTAAAATTCAAAACTTAAGCTTCTGGCTGGAACAAGTAGGTAGGAAAAGCAACTTGGATCTAAAAACAAATCATATCTTTTCCTAGATAATTTTGTGCACGCTGGTAGTCATACCGATTTCAACATATATTTCTTGAAACACTTCAGCTGTTTGTGTACAAACAGTGCTGCAGTGCTACAAGTTCAGACTCAATACATATGCCGATACATCCTAAATAACAGAAGCCTGAAGTTGGGACCGAAAATGAGCGCTGAGGCAACATAACCAGCTCTTAATAGATTACTCTGACCCCAAAAAGCAACTCATCCAAGAACCGAGGAATTATTTGTTTCAAAGAAATATCTGAGGCTTGCACAGTCTATTCTCTGAGTGTGTTATTCTTCAGTTTTCACTTGCCACTAACAAAGCCTGGAATTAAGACAAGCCAGCAGCTCTCTAAAGAAATCAAACTGTTTATATTCTGCTTCTCTTAATCAAACATTCGAGGGACAGGAGGAGTTCATCTCTGATTAATCATTATTTCTATCTGCTAGTTACCATAAAGCATGAACTGCACTGCTACAATTTTGCGCATCCTAGGAACTTTCTTCTTCTGCACAAAAAAAAATTTAGCAATATTTACAAGAAGAAAACTTATCTGTAGCTTTTTTAATTGTCCAGCTTAAGCAGAGCATCCAATGAAACAAAACAGCATCAGTTAATACTTAGCATCTTAAAAATACTTGGATTTTTGCCCAGCATCCAGTAAGACACACATACACAAAAAGCCAACACACACCACACTCACAAACTAGAAGAGATGTCTGCCTCCAATCTTTCCGGGGGAAAAAAAAAAAAAAAAAAATTTAAAATATTCCCTCAAGAAAACAACCACCATCAACTTATACCAAAACAGAAAATGGCTGATTACAAAAAATAAAATCTGTAGGTTTAAGGCTAGTAGGAATCTGCATGGTGAAAATGCCTAGATAATTCAAAGCAGTAAACCATACACTTTCCTGCAAACTGAAAAGCAAAAAAATTCAACTGCCCTAATGAAAATGACATGACAAAGATCTTCTTCCAACCCCAAATGTGTCAAACAATTTGTCTTCAAATACACAAGCAAGGCTTATTAACTAGCCACTCAAAAGGTTTTTTCCCAAAGCCACAAGGAAGCCAGCCGACATTAGCTAACTTCCCGCCTCCAACCACAGAAAATCTTCAAAGTCTCAGAAGAAAAACACAAGCAAAAAAAAATTTCCAGATGAAAAACAGTTGTTTCATGGCCTTCATGTCTGCTTGCAAGAGTTATTTGTGTTCATAACTGCACTATGTTTATAGGATGCTATCAGCTACTCGAACTCCTCTTTTGCATCATGAACACAAACATCCAACCGTTCACGTGAACAGCTTATAGAGCTCTCACCCACCACACGAGAAGTCAGCTTCTTTCCTGGCTTACCGAGCAGAAGCCCTGAATGCTCGTAATGATACAAGGCAAATGACAAGAGTCCAAGACCAGGTTTGAGATCTCCCTCTGACAGAATAGTCCAAAGCTAGATCAGCTTAGAGTTATCTTGAAACCCAGCTCATAAACTCGCTTTACAGTAAAGTCATCAGCTACATAAAAGACACAGGAAGAATAACTTACGTATGAAGAGAGCTATAAACTTTTAGAAGATCAGATGCACAACCCGCAGGGATAACAAAAGCAGCACTCTCCTAACTAAATACGGAAAGGAGGAAGGTATCCAAACAAGAAATTCTTAAATCAGTCAGGAGGGAATTCAGACAGCAAGGGGCACGCGACCTTTGCAGTCAGCCTAGTCAGAAAAAAAGTTATCTATTTCTGGCCACGAGGCAACAGGGCAGCACAGAGAGTCCCAAAACACGCCAGAACAGCTCAAGCTTAGTGACTAGTGCAGTCACCTGGATAGAGGGAGATGGAGTTCCAAATTCCTGATTCATGCAATTTACAGAAGCAGTCATCAACATCCTGTGCAAGCTGCACAGCCATGCAATTCCCAGTACCTGCCTGCTTTCTATGAACGTATCTAAGGGACTGCATCCCGCTGGCAACACAGGAAGAATAAATACCCTGCTCTGAATCCTAGTTCAGCTTTGAGCTTGCGCCTGACCCACTCAACAGCAACAGAGCAACTTAGAGATGTCTCTGTGATGTTAATAGATGATGTACACACTCGAGGATCTTCAGGAATTGCAATCTGTGATTAAAAAAAAAAAAAAAAAAAAAAAACAAAAACAACCCACGATTTTTCACATTCCAAGAGTTTTTACTAAAAAGCGGTATGTCAGCTGGACCTGATGAAATTTTACACTCCTTTGAAGTATGAAGAAGACTGCAGTAGCATTAATACTTCTGTGGATCCAGGACCATACAAAGAATGGCAAGCAACACACACACTTTCAAAGTTTTCTAGTATTTCTTCATTTGATTTTTATATAGCTAAGGCATTTTCACTAAGCTTTTTATTATTTACCGAACAGTAAATTCAGAGACAGGCACAAATATTTCACTCTTAAAGTACCAAACTTCAGATGAAGTTCAGTCACCCAATTTGCTCACACGCTACAGATTTGAAATGTAATCCATGAATTGTAATTACTTGCCTACATCTCTCCAAGTTACCCATCTAAAAGAAAGACAAATAAAGAACCACCATAAAGCACTGTTTGCCAAGGCTCCCAAGGAATCCCCACTGGCTTGAAGAGGTCACTGCCTTCTACACACAGATACTGGTTACAGAAATTACCTTCTGGTGTCATCCTACAGCCTAACCAAAAAAAAAAAAAGAAAAATCTCACATCACAACTCTTCAGAGCAGAGCACCACTCAGGCAACAAATGCATTTTTACCTAGTACGACTCAGCAACGCAGAAAGCTATAAGTCCCAAAACACTGGCCAAATCCCAAAGGAAATGAAAAGATCTGTCTGTTCTAGCAACAATACCTGGGATGTGCCATACGCACTGAGCTAAGACCAGCAGTCTGTTGGCTGTGCTGGCAAAGGTCCCCTGTGCTAGTGCTGTACAAGTGCTAACATAGAAACACCCACACTGAATACTAGAAAATCTTTGTAAGAGGAAGTTTAAAAATGCTAAGGAACCAGAAGAAAGTTCCCTTAATTCTGATGAGTGCAACAATATAGACCAAGAAAACCTGTACAAAGTTTGTGACTAATTAATCTGACAAATACATTTAAACAACGCACTAACATTATCTTTTTCTTCCCACTGATATATGCACAGTGTGGTACAAACTAAGGTATGTAAAAGCCTCAGTACTTATAACTTCTACTTACCTAAGCTTAGAAAGGTTGCCACAGTTTAACTTCACAAGTTCCTGAAATTTATTGTTTCATGGAAAAATGTAAATTTACATATAATTAAAGTTCATAAAATGTACTCAAATAGCAATGTTTATAGTCATTACATTAATACTACCACAGTATCCCCATAAGATGAATCTAATAAAATTAACATTCCAAAAAGCTTAGCTTAATCTCATGTTTACACCAAACATCCTGTTTCTAGGTTAGAAAACAGAGTGGATTTGAACAGAGTGATTATTTGAGAGGATGCGGTTCACACAGGGGAAGAGGTAGCTAGGCTGACTGCTTTAACTTGCAGTTCAAGTTCTATGTTAAAAAACAAAAAACCTCACCACAACCAAAAAAGAGCCACCTGTACAAGGCGCCCTCACCCCTCAAGGTAAGAAGCTGGCAAGATCCAACTGTGGCAAGAACTACAGGACCTTCCTGTCTGTATTACCGCTTGGTACATGGAAAGTCTATACAGGGCAACAAGTAAGAAACCATTAAATAGTCAACCTACCAAAAATACGAAACACAAGAAATCAAAAATCTTCATCTGTGAACGAAATGCAAAGTAGCTAACAAGAACTGGAAAAGGAAGTGGATCAGTAAACAGGCTGCACCCTTGGCTGATACTCTGCTGCTTATCCATCTGACCGATGAGCATGCCTTAAACCAACGGGTACTTAGTCACCATCTCTCCTTAAAGAAAAAGGGCACCTTTCCAAAACACGACAACTCAGGTGTCCAAATTTGGACTCGTGTCATAAAAATATCTGGAAAATTGGCACTCTCCTAAAACTAACCATAATAGGTTATTTTACACAAAGTAAAAATATTCCTAACTAATTTTTAAAAATGGATTATCTGTGTTTGATTAAGCAATTAAATCATTGAAAGACTCAACTGGCAAAGATCACATCCAGAAAGTTTCAGCCAAGTAATCACAGGTGACCAGATGACCCTTCATGGAAAAAGAAAATAGTTTAAAGTTTCTACACACTTCCCCTTTTTGGAGTCATGATAATATTATTTAAGCCAATCATCAAAAAAGTTACATTAAAGCAAACGCCACTTTCTATTTCAGAACAATGACAGGCTGTGATAGAGTCAGACCACATTTTAAGACAAAAAATAATTTATTCTAATCGAAAGGATTAACAAAGTTTTAACAAAAATTGGCTGCAATGTAGCTACAAATGGCTTCAGACTTATTACATGAGCTTTAAGATCCTTGTTAAGCGCCAGGTACTCACGAGTACCACTGGGATTTCAGCACTTATTCAGAACAAATAGAAAACATAAATGAAACCTACAACTAGTAACTGCAGGAGTGGAATTCATATGCTTGAATAATTTCTTACCTAGCAGTTAAATAAACAAAAGCAGAGTAATGCTTTTCTTAAGTCTAAACTTCAGAAAAAATCTAACATCCATTCAAATGTAGTATTTCAATCAAAAGCAAAGAAAATTTAATTTAAACCTGACATCATCAACTACAGTTTTAATTTAAATCTATCTTGAAACAAACAATCATCATATGTAAGCTCTAACAAGTTTTGACAAAGCTAAGCAACTTCTCACTAATTCTTCCATTCCTTGAGTAAATCAAGACAAAGCAAAAGACGCTGACAGAAAATATTTTCAGGACATGGCTGACGAGTTTCTTTATAAATGCTATTAGAGAAATGGAGCACTTCCTACTTAAGGAGGAAAACACTAGATTATTAAAACTCATACAAGTTGAAAGTTAAGGCAAAACATTCCCTTCAAAACATCACTATTTATATGGTAAGAAACAGGTGGTCTGCTCAAGTCTGGAAGTCCAGTGTATTGACAGGATCGCGATGCACCATCCTCTCCAGCCAGCAGCACAAGAGCAGAACTCGGCTGACACGGGCGGCTGCACTCGGTCTGTTCAACGCGGTTTGACATTTCAGTCAATTCCAGGCTAGAACATCAATGCCTCTGGACTCAACAGTAAAGCAATGTCATCACCCTCATCCCACACGACCTCAGCTCAAAGACCTAGCTGCACCAATACGTCAAGCACAGATGTATAGATGTAGGAGTCCTGAAAGTTTTACAGTTAAAAAAAAAAAAAAATCCAAACAAAACAGATATTTTATTTCTTTTCTCTGTACAGTCCAAATACTACTAGGGACTCATACATCCTTGTTATTGAGATGACGATTTAACTTGTTTCCTTTCTCCACGTACATTACAAAACTTCTAGTGTATGAAAAAAAGTATATGGTACAAAGACAAATGTATATATCTATTAAAAAACTAAACAGCAAACATTTTATTTCTTCCATTAAAAACTCCATACTACAAAAAAAAGTGGAGCCCTGCATGCTTTTCTTCAAAGTTCAGCCAAGATAAACTAGTAAACTGGAAAGACAGAAGAAAATACCAGACAGAAAAGCTGTTTTGATAAGAATGTGCTACAGTGAGAAAGTACAAGAGCTAAAAAGACAAATCTGAGTGAGAACAAGGGGAACTTTGCAGTTTACAGACAGACAATTTATTATTAACAACAGTTTAAACAGTACTGCCAGTAAAACTGACAATTCAAATTTCTCTTCCAACATCTGAGATTATTTAAGAAAATTTAATCCTAAATTAACTTGCATCTCAAATAATCTCTTGTTCTCCCTGAAAAGGCAGCATGAGAGCCAAGAGAGGGAAATAAAGTTAGACCAACATTGTGTACTAGTTAGCACTGTGGTTGTTTAAAACAAAACAAAACAAAAAAGTAGTCACAGAGACAAGATCTGTAAATATATTTACCCACTGGTCCAAATACATCTTCGACAACATAATACAGCAAACTAAACCGTACTTTAGCCACCAGGCTCTCGATCATCAGCTGAACATAAAATCCCTCCTAACTAGGATAAAGGATCTCCAAAGAGTACACAAAAGTTAAGGTCAGCAGGCAGCAGTAACTGCAACCTCAGAGGTCCAGAGAGCCTAAACCTGGTTTCACTCCAGCTGTTCCCTCTGTGTCAGCACCTTGTTCTTATCACTTTTTGACACTTTACATCCTAAAAACTCAGGGCTTGATCAGTGATTGACTATGCAATGTCACAAGCTTGACCATTTGCACATTAGCATTGTTATAAATTTAGCTTCTGTGATGTTACTGTGTCCAAATTAGAACCAAACAAGCAGTTTATTATTACTGGAATGCAAAACAAATTTGCTCAGTATTTTGAATAAGACTTTCCTAATGGCTTCATTGGAACGGCTCGAGCCTGCAGCACAGGCTTTTCAGCAGCCGAGAGCTCTGACAGCAAAACTGCGATGCAGTATAAAGCGTTGCTACAAACAGTAACGCAGGTCATAAATAACTCCACTTCCCAACTCGTCGCCCTCTCAGAAGTCCAGCAAATACTGACGACAAACTATGTTCCTTCCCTGCCAGTGTTCAACTCGGCTCGGAAACTGGCAACAACGAGTTCAGAGCACCTGAGCACCGTCACCTCCACCCACAACAAACCCCACTCCGAGTTAACAAACGCCGAACAGGATTTAACTGAACTACTTCTATCGGGGGAGAAGCAGCACGTTTAGTTTACGAGCACGTCAAAAAAGTACGCAGCGAAGAAAAGGACTTTAAGTGAAAGGCCTGTTCAGCACATTCAACAGCGAAGGGTGAACCGAGGCTCTCCCCTCCCCTTTTTTGTAACTAAAATCTCAGCAAGTAGAAATGGAAGCATGGATTTTTTTTTCCCCCTAGGCCTTTTCTGCTTGCGGCAAACGGGAGACATATCCCCTGGGGGATCGCTGGGAGCCGGGATCCCGGACTGCCTCTCCCGCGCTCCGAGCTGCGGGACAAGCCCAAGGCAGCCACTGCGCCCGGGGGCGGCTCCCCCTCCGCCCGCCGAGCCCCGCCGCCCGCTCCGCTCAAACCCCGCTCCGGCCGCCCCTTCCCAGCGGCCGGGAAGGAAACGCCGAGGCCGGCAGCACGCCGGCTCCCTGCCGGGGTCGCCCCATCGCCGCTCCTCCCAGCGCGCAGCATGGCGGCGCCGGCCCAGGCCCCGTTACCAGCCGCACTGTCGCTAACAACCGAGGCCTGGCCCAGAAACCGGCGCCCGCGCCCGCCAGGCCCCCTCCATCCCCTCGCATGGCCGAATGAAGCGAGGGCCCGTCGTCGTCCTCCCCGCCCCCGGCAACTCACCCGCTCCGGTGCCTCCGCAGCGCGGCCGCCCCCCTCCCCGCCAACAGCCCGCGACAACGGCGGCCGCTCGCCTCAGCCGCAAACAGGAAATTCCGTCGGGGAACGACGTCACTTCCGCCCGGCCGTTTCCGGAAGTTTCTCGAACGACGCGCTGCCCCCGCCCCCCCCCTTCCCGCCGGCGCGCCGCGCGCGAGCAGAGCCCGCCCCCTGCCGGCGGCCGGCGGGGCTGCGGCGGGGGGTGGGGGGAGGAGGGGGGCGGGGCTTGGCGCCTGGCGGACCGGTCGCCTCCCCCGCGCCAGCACTGAGCGGGGCGGCGAACGCGCGTCCTCCACCGGTCACCGGGCAGGGCAGCGGCCTTCCCCGGGGGAGCCTGAGCCCCCGGGGGCGGGAAAGCCCTCTGTGCTTCTCCGAGGTGGCGGGAATAAAAAAGTGGGGTCCAGGTGTGCTGCTGGGGGGAAAAGGAGAGGGAAAAAACCGAGTAATTTTAAAAATTACTCCCTTCGACTAGGCGAGTTTGGCTGCTAGAAGTGAGGAGACAAGATTTGTTCCCCCTTATTTTCATCTCAAAAATTGTAACCATCACCCCTAACTTTTGAGGCCCGGATCCGTCGTTTTCCCGCTGGCGCCTGTGCGGTTTGAACGTACTCGCGCATCCTCTGAGTATGGGTTTGCTGAGCGTCGTGGCTGAAAAGCATAAGCAGCCAAGTTATTACTCTGTTTTTAAATATTGGACGTTATCCATGATTTAAATTCCTGGGGGGGGGGGGGGAAATGTATTTCTTGCCCTTTATTTAAAAAGTTGGAGGAGGCATTGATTTATAGATCACCAAAGTTAAGTTAGAGGGTTTCCGCACCTAAAACGTGTGCTTCCCAAATAAAGTCAATGGAAAGACTACTCCTTAGTAACTGTTTGTGTGGGAGCAGGATCAGCTCAAAAAGAAAAAAAGCAAGCTTGGAACAAGACAGAGGAAAACCTGATACAAATCAGAAGAGGCACGCAGTAGGACAACCCAAACAATAGGACACCCCTAAGAAAAGTACAGGCTTGGTGCTTTGGGGGAAACGGACGCTTCAAAGGAAATAATTGTTCCATGGGATTTGATGCTGTGTTGTGGTCATGGAAAAAGTCTTTAAAATTGCATCAAAGAGACACCAAGCACCATTATTAGTTTCTCATCAGCAAGTAGCTCTGAAGTCCGTATGAAATGTCTTCAGTCTGTTTAAAATCTCCCCTGCAGTAAACACGCTGGCAGTAGCACACGAGGCAGTTACTTTGCTTTAATTGTTTACAGAGAATTTATATTCAAGTTATGCCATGATGGATGCTGACCATAAAATGTTCTATTTATTTATTTTCCTGGCTTCTGTTTGTTTTCTGATGAGAAGAATGTTGCGTGCTGGTAAGCAGTGAAGGAGATGCTGCTTTCAGGCTGCTCTGCCCAGTGCACTTGTTGCCTCAGCCCAGTACGACCGCACACCCACCTCTTACCCCTTACGATGTGTCCAGGCAAGGTCTCCGCTTCTCCCAGGTCACCCGAAGCTCAAAATAGATATGGTGGCTACGGTTGCTTTGCTTTTAAGAGTAGCACCCTGATAAACAACGTTCATAACTCCAGCCATGTACTGCTGAACTGCCTTTTCACTCCCCTTTCTCTCATTCCGGTTACATAGTTCAGGTACCACAGAACAGGACTGACGAGTTGCCAATAATTCATTAAGATTCATCTGACCCGCGGTTCGGTTTGATCTGTATATTCAGTCACGCTCATTTCAGTTAGGATTTGTCAGAATTATTTTCAAACTTCAGCGTTAATCATATTTCAATGTCTTAACAATAGCTTGAAAGCCCCTAAATGAGGACTACCCATGTCAGTGTTCTCCATGCAACAGAAGGACCTTGCAGCCTCAGTGTAAAAAGTTAACACAGATGAACAAGGGGAGCTGCAAAAGGGAAAGAGCCAAAACCGCCTTCCACCTCATCAGAGGTAATGTCATGGGAAAGATTTTAGAGGTAGGACTCATAGAAAGAGGTAGCATGTTTAATTAGATCTACTTACAGAACTAATAAAACAGAAAAGCTTTTAGATTCAGAAAATCTTCTTCAAAGGTATTTGCAGAAGTATGACATAAGAGCGTTCTGTGTTTTTATGGCTACCTGCTTGCAGCAAAAGCCTGGAGTATTGTGCGAAAGAGCATTAAATCTGATGTTGCTGGCAGAGGATCAACATTCCAATAACAAAAGCTGATAAAGTCTGGCGGGTCTGTGGAAGCTGGTATCAAAGATCCAGGCAGACCTGGGCTGGTGTCCAAGTGCTGAGTCACAAATCAGAATAAACCCTGTTATTGAAGGATCTTCATTGCCCAAGAATTGTTAGCTCTCACCTGGGAACATGGGGCAAAGGTCTGGTTTCAAGTACACTTCAAGTACCTTCAGCTGTCTAAAAGTTAAGCGTCTAGTTTAAGGCCTCCGACGACGAAGAGAGAGGAGACAGCACCTCCAAGGCCACGATCGATTCCACCCACTTTGGAGATGTATTTTAGTAAAAAAAGAACCCCCCTCTGGAGCTCTGTCTCCGAGTCACTTCTCTTTCATCGGAAGTGCCTCAACAGACACCTTGCAATGGCTGAAGTTAAGTGAGATGAAATCAGACCTAACGGGTAGCTATAACCCAATGATGGAAATAATGTGGCAGCATTCCAGGAGGTATTAGCAATTCACATAGTTCCCAGATTCTTTTTTTTAATAATTTTTTATGACTTATGGAGGTCAATGATGAAAACCCATCAGAACACAAGAAATGCTTGAAAATGCTGCATTAGAGAGATATTAATATTAATCCCTTTGATGTGGTAATGGCTGTAGCCTGCCCGGCCTGCTGCTCTGGCCTGCTGCTTAATGCATCCAGTTTTTCTATTTACAGATTCACAGACTCTATTTTTGGTATTAGCAAAGAATATGAGCATATGTATCAAAGACTGTTCTCATATCATTTAATTATAGTACTACTGGCAAAGTAATTCTGGAAAGTGCCACTTAATTAAATATAAGCATTAACTTTTTGCTGATAGCTTATCAGAAACAATTAGACTTGAAATATGGGCAATACACCTAATGTTCAAAACTCTAAGTAGAAGCATTAAAAGCACAAAATAACCAATTTTCATTAGCTTTCTCCAGAGGTTTTCTGCTGAGCGCAACCTCAATTTTCATTGGTATGGTGCTTCTTTGGTAATCAAGAGGCTGCAAGTTTACCTGGACTCCTCTCTGTAACCTAAAGCTTGAGCCGAGTGGATGCTTCTGAAAGGTAAAATACTTCAGGATAGCTGGGTTTTTTGCTAATTCCTCCTGAAGTATCAGACATTCTACTGATTATTTGGGGCTTGCAGACAACAACCTAAGAACTGTTGTGGGCAGTCAGATCTCGCAGTTACAGCAAGTGCTCATTCTTTGCAAGGACAGCTTGATCAGCATTTATGTTCATTAACTTGATCAGCGACATACTTTCTTATCCATATGCCAATGCCAAATATTAGTTAATTCTATGTCATTTTTCATCAATAGCCAGATAGATCTAATAGACAAGTAGATCTAAAATATGTCTGCAGAACTTTGAGCTCTGCTGCTGTTTGCCTGAAAGCGCAGAGGGGGAAAAGAGAAAGAGTGAGCAGAGCTGTAATGAAAATAATTATTCTTAATTAAAGATACAAGGGCTAGAAGGAACTAATTTCTTCAGAAGGTGTGTTTGACAACATACAGCAAAACTACATAGCAACTGATGAGAGATGCTTTTCCTAGATCTAACATTTGGGCAAGCAGGAGTAGCAAGATGATCTGAAATAACACCATCTGGTGAAGGCCTGTTTCCTTCTGCAGCAATCAAAAGCTATGTATAACTATAAACAGAGAATAAAACAGAAATAATGCAAAACTACTTTTCAGTCAAATGTTACACAGAATGAACGAAAAGCTGCTCTGGAAACACACATACAAAAAAAAATTATCTTAAATATAGTAGGACGTTTGAGCAAGCTGTTCCTACAAATACAGTAACAAACACTGTAAACAGAGTCTATTTTTTCTGCAGAGCAGTGGGCAGGTAAACTTAGTCCCAGACTGGAAAGCAACTATTCTGGCAATAAAATGTAGCGATTAATAACCATCAAAGTTCATCCCTTGACAGCATGAAATCAAGCCGGTAGGACATCTGTGCACGCCTTTATGTTCAAGCAGTGCCACTGGTGCCAGTCAGAATTCCATGTTTCTCCTGTTTGACTGTCTGATGTGCTTTGCTGGATTGCACCTAGCACTGGGCTACCCAGCTTGTGTAGAAGACAGCCAAATTACAGGACTTTGTCCAACAAATTACACGTTCAGAAGAACTGAATGCAGATTGCGATGATTTAACATTTAGCATTAGTCCTATGGCTTTTGTATCAATGCTTAGCGTCACATCGACAAGTTGAGAAAGCAATTGAGACACCAGTTTTTACTGAGTCTTATTTTGTAGCTGATTACGGGTTTGCAAAATCATTGAAAAGACAAAGCAGCACTGGAAGTTGAAAAAGCAAAGCCACAAAATCTTAAATTCAGTCTTCACCTTGTGATTACAGACATCTGACAAGAAAGCGAAATAGTGTAGAATACTCAGTCCCCAGTCACATCAGAGTCCACAAAAAATATTTTGAAGATGCCACTGTGTTCACTGAACAAAGTCAGAGAGAAATTAATGTTCTAGGAGTTTATATCTGATAGGAGTCAAAGGTAGCACAACAGTACAAGTCAATATCCAAGGCAAAAAAGAACTTCATTTTGAAGTCTGCAAGTCCTTAAGTCAACTTGCTCTGTCAGAAAGCTAGAAGCAACTGTCTATCTGCACAAGAAATGAGATCACACTCGATACATACTATGAGAAGTTAAATGTGGGGAAAAATCTGTAGAAACAGTTGTTGGTGCTGTGTTTACTTGGGCCTTACCAAGTCACCTATAAGGGGACAACAGAGCCCTGTCTACACAGAATGAAATTGAATGTCTTCTCTTTTTCCTTAGGGAAATTCTCTACTTCTATTCTTTATTCCAAAGACACGACAGCATTATTCTGGGAATGAATTTCCACATACCTCAGAATTCACAGCTCTTCTAAGACATATAGCCCCTGTGAGTGAACCACTGACACTGACAGTGAGCTGGAGTAAAGCTGAGCCGAGAGCTTTGTTTTCAAAAAAAGTACTGCCTCAAATAGCAAAAATGAAAAGTGAAACATCTTCTACAGCAACTTAACAACCCAGTAAAGAAGAAAGTTGTGAAATGAAGAACTATGTGTCAAGACTTCAATACTCACCTAAATCTGTCCAAAGGGCTCTGAGCAACCTGATCTGGGCTCTGAGCAACCTGATCTGGGCTCTGAGCAACCTGATCTAGTCAGGGACGTCCCTGCTTCTTGCAGGGGATTTGGACTAGATGGCCTTTAAACGACCCTTCCAACTCTAACCATTCTATGATTCTGCACCTAGAGGGAATAATATAGAACAGAGTAGAATAATTACAGTTGGAAAGACCTGTAAGATCACCAAGTCCAACCATCAACCCAACACCACCATGTCCACTAAACCATGTCCCTAAGTGCCATGAGGTTTTTTGAACACCTCCAGGGATGGTGACTCCACCACTTCCCTGGGCAGCCTGTTCCAGTGCCTGACCACTCTTTCAGTAGATAAATTTTTCCTAATATCCAATCTAAACCTCCCCTGCCTGATGCAACTTGAGGCCATTTCCTCTCATCCTGTGGCTGGTTACTTAGGAGAAGAGATCAACACCTACCTCCTTACAACCTCCTTTCAGGTAGTTGTAGGGAGCAATGAGGTCTCCCCTCAGCCTCCTCTTCTCCAGACTAAACAATCCCAGTTCCCTCAGCCATACAGGCTGGTGTCCAGTTGGATGAAAGCAGATTAGCAGAAAATGACCTGGAGTTTCTTGTATGCAAGTTGAAGACAAGCCAGCAAGGTGCCCTTGCAGCAAAGGCAGCAAACTGCATCCTGGGTTCTGTTAGGAAGAACATTGCTAGCAAGTTGAAGGAGGTGATTATTCTTCGCTCAGCACTGGTGAGGCACATCTGGAGTGCTGGGTCCAGTTCTGGGCTCTCCAGTACAAGAGAGATGCACATGCTGTACATTCCAGTGCAGGGTCACAAATGGGATTACGGTTTCAGAGCGTATGTCATGTGAGGAGAGGCTGAGAGATCTGGGGTTGTTCAGCCTGGAGAAGGCTCAGATTTCTTTTAGTACTGCCCACTGACAGGACAAGAGACAATGGGCACAAACTGGAACATAAGCGATTACGTTTAAACCTGATTTAAAATGTTTTATTGTAAAGGTAATTGAACACTGGAACAGGTTGCCCAGAGAGGTTGTGGACTCTCCATCCACAAACATTCAGAACTCCACGGGGCAAGGTCCTGAGCAACGTGCTCTAGGTGACCCTGCTTTGAGCTGGTGATCTCCAGACATTCCTGCTGAATGAAAGCAGGCAAGATATCTGGGCATTTGTGTTCTATTCATACTATGAGTTTAATTTTCTGTTTACCACATTTTTACTGACAGATAAGCTGAAGCATATATGGTGCTATTTGTAGGTATTCCAAAATAAACATGCACAATACTAACTTTATAAACACTATCGTGGAACTAAAGTGTATTTAGCAATGGAAATAATAGAAAAGCAAAGGGAAGCAGATAATTATAATTATCAAAGGAGATAAAAAATAAATTACACCTCCAGAGGTACATGTGCTAAAATTCCAGAAGCAACTGAAAGAGATGTTTTTGCATGTCTTTCTTAACAGAGTAGCATTCTTCACATGAATTACAGCTTCTCATATTTTGATCCAATGAGAATTTTGTTCTTTCCAAAGATTCTGAAGAAATTTTTCAAAGCACATCAGTGATCTTAGCTACATTGCTTGAAAGACACAGTCATACAAAGCTAAACCTTATAGTTGCAGTTTGACCGCAAGAGTGTGAACTTCAGAGCTCAAAAACTGAAGTTACAAATCATCCTGAAGCAGTGGTAACTTCAAGATCAACAAACAGTTAATATGAGCTTCCTTTTTAGAACCCATGCAGTACTATCAATCTTTAGCAAGAGAATACCAAATTTACTGGGAAAAAAAAAAAGGAGTATTTCTGCAAAGTTTCAAGAAAACTCAAATTATTTTATTCACAAAAGCAGAAGTCAATAAAAATATAGATATCCTGATCAGTTTTACAGACCATGTTCATTTCTTCTCTCCTTCACTGACAGGCAAAGCATCATGAAAAAAAAATAGTAACAAGCATTTACATCACAAACCATTATTAACACAGATTCATGTATATGAGCAAATGTTTTCAAAGTTTTTGCATATAATTATAAATACAAAAAAAAAATTACAGCTCTAAAAACACATTCCAAGTAAAACAGCTCTCTTGTTTTTTCCTCCTTGTTTCTGTGCTATACTGTTTTCCAGTGGTGAGGAGTATGTGCTGTCTCACTGGCATTTAACAAACAGGTTTTGGTTTAAACTGAAATTAAGCATGAGCTCACTGCACACCTTAAAGCATTTTCTTTGAATTCCAAACCCCTTTACAGATCAAATTTGGATGTTTGTGCTAGATTACTCAAGTGATGCCAAAAAACCTGTCCACATCGCTACTAATAGCATCAGGAAGCTTTAAAAAAAAAAAAAAAAAAAAAAAAAAAAGGAGCACCCCACACACAAATAAATATCCTTATTGTTCAAACTTCTGTCAGCTCAGTGTTTACATGTGAAGCTGGAGCCAAATCTTTCCTCTTCTGTAGACACAAATTCTCCCTAGAAATCACAAGTGAGTTTTGTGAAATTTATACAAGTCTGGCTTTCAGGACCATGATGGAAGACAACTGAGATTAAGGAACAAGGCAAATCATTTCTATTTTGTTTTGTTGTGTTCTTTTTTTTTTAATTTAGCAAGTAGGACTAAACCATTTAGCAAGTAGGACTAAACCCACATCTGCAAAAAGATCTCACCAAGATAAACAGACCAAGTGCCAATTTATTTTTTTTTAATTCTGCTTTTATGCCTTTTAACTTTGGAGAGATTAAGAATTTGTGACCTTTTCCATCATAAAGATAAACCTTGCCAAAAATGTTTTTAAACAGGTTACATAATTATAAAACAAAAATTATTTGAAAACAAAAATGAAACAGAAAATGTAATTTTTCAAAAAGCAAGTACTGAACTAGGAGAACAAAACACTGAAGTACAGAAATTTACTTTAAGGTAGGACTGTCTTGCAGGGAAAACAACTCCAAACCTGTAATTATTACTGCTGTAATTCTGATGATCAAAATCTACAATAATATTTCAGGTTACTTGCATGCAAAGTGCTTCCTGCCTCTGCCTACCTAACCTCTGGGATCATCACAACTGGGAGAGAGTTCGCTGCTCTTTTAAAAAACAGAAAGCCCATTTTCATATATAAACAATTCTTGCTACGTAAGAGCTACGAGAGATCACTTAGACCACCTAGCTCCTCAGGACATGACTAAGTATCTTATTTCTCATACCTTTATCTCCTGTTCCTTAAAATATCCAGCAATAGACCATTGAAAAGCAGGGATTAGTGCTTCATCCTGACTATTCGAAAACAGCTGCCGGTCAGAACTGAAAGCGCTTGTTGCCAGAGGAAAGCCCTACCCTCTTCTCATTGCAGCCTGGATACTGAAGGTGGCATAAGCTGTTGCAGCACAGAATTTCAACTGACCAGCTGCAGAATGAAATCTAGGCTACAGTCCCACTGACTCAAGTATGGCAGAATTGCATACCTCATGTACAGAATATACAAAACAAGATCACCGAGTACTACATACTGAAGAACTATAAGGTCAGAGTATTTTCAGCAAACTCAAATCCTCTACTGAAGTCTTCTGCAACTGTGTGATTCTTGCAGCTACATGACTACACCTATGTGCAACTCACATTTTCCCAGTCTGCCCTCTCTGTTGAATTTGCATTCACGGTCACAGACAGGAATAGTGCGCACTGTCTCCTTTTACAAAAGCAGAAAGCGTACGTTACCAGTCATGATTACTTGGCGTGACTCCAACACGATCTTCAAAATACAAATGTTCAATAGAAAATTTAAATTTAATTTTACAAAATACAAATATAATGCTACGCAATGTAGCAAAATAACGGAATTGAAAAATAATTTCAAAATATTTAAAGCATCAGGTTCTAAAATAAATAATGCTATTTAAAAGAAGTGTTCAGGTTTTGCAATTAGGAGGAGCCAGTTCCACTATTACTGATCTCTTTTTCAACTTCTTTACAAGTTTCATAATTTATGTATAAAAATATACAAGAAAAGAATTTTAGGATAAAGAATAGGTTGGGTATGTTAACATTTAACATAAATAAAAAGCCTAAAGCAAAACTAAAAAGAAAACCAATCATTTTATTTCTGTACATCAAGACTACAAATAGTATTTTAACACTTCATTTATTACCCAAATTAAGAAATTATACATTTTTATATCATTACTAGTAAACATCTTAAAATCACTCCGTTTCCTCACATTTTAAAGGATATTGCTGGTTACTGCTTATTAAATATGAAATCCAGACTTTCCAGTAACAGCAAAATATTTTTTTTTTGCATAAGAGATGAATACAAATTTGATTGTAAATTTAGATGATTTAAAATATAAAACTAAAGTTCAGAGGGATGCACTGATGAATCTTACAGTTTCAACTATACTTCTGTTTTAGAACTGACTGCAGTTTGCATACGAACACCTAACGATGTGCCTACTACTAGAGGACCAGTTCCTTCCATATGAAAGCAAATGTTTTCCCAGATATCAAATTATATTAAGCAGCATACTCCCACCTATTTTTCTTAGCAGAAATACTGCAGACAGATGGATATAAAAGCTGTTTAATCACAAAAAAAAAAGTAATGAATTTGATTAGTGTCTACGGCACAGATATGGTATTTAAGATGGACATAAATGATAGGGAAAAGGAATGTGAACACCACAGGCTTCAAATATAAAAGATAAAGCCTGATAACTTTGGTTCAAATAATTTTAATAGTTGTTACATGTATATTTTTCCAAAGTGATGACTTCTGTATGTACTGTGTATGCAACAGGAGTCTGATACAGTTAAAAATCTGTACAGGCACAAAAGACAGAAACAGAACAGAGGAAACATGGACAGTCACACCCATTCACAACAGTGTTCAAGTGATAATGATGCAGCTAAAAGCTGAACTTAAAATAATGCAAATCCAATTTCTCCCACATATTTCAGAAAGCACAAATGGAAGATTATAAACGTTTTATCTCAGTGCCTACCATCTTGAGGGAAGGTGGTATAAACAAAAATCAGTTGTGCAACAGCTATGATTTGTAAACAACTCTACAACATAAGTACAGATGTTTGGTTATCGGTAATGAGCCTTTTCAGCCTCTCAGTTCTGGGATATCTGCAAACATCTGCTTCACTTCCATCTAACAGATTAATTACAGGATATTAGCCCTGTCTCATCCCAACGCACTGCATGGTACACAACTTTATTGCCAGTTTGTGAAATTATGTTTGAACAGCACAAAGCCAAAGCTTCATCTTTGGTTAATTTCACTGAGATGTCACTGTTCTTTAAATGTGCTCTTTCTTCACATAAACACAGAAACAACCACACTGCACACAGCATTCATTGTTTTGAATCATAAAGCAGTGTCAATGTAATATTGATTAATGAAAGCTAACTAAGAAATCGTGTTTAAAAATGAAACCTATTTGAGGGCATTTGATAAGACACAAGAGCTGCAGAAATCTAGACAGAATTCCCTTAAAATTGCTTGGGTATGGGTGCTGCTTATAGAGTAGGCACTGGTTAGTTCCTCTGCAGATCATCCAAATAAGCATCAGTTTGACTCAGCTTAGTTCAAATCCAGCAGCACATTCAATGGCATAAAGCAGCTTGCTTCGCATAAGATTTTCATCATAAAACTCAGGAAGCTTCAGCAAGTTCATGCAGGTACTGGCAGTAGGTAGCCTGTCTAAATCAGATCCTCCATTGTGAATGCAAAATGCAGGATATAACTCCTGAAAATGCAACAGAAAAAAAACATATCAAATAATATGTACAAGTCAAAACCCACCCTGTAACAGCTGGCACAGATTTCTAGGAAATAAATGATCAGATTAAAAACTGTCACAGTGACAGACCCAAATGGCATTTTCTTTCATTCCTGGTGGCCCCAGAAGCACTCTTGAGTTGTATAGTGCCTCGCTCTACCTTGCCCCCACCAAGCTCCATTAATTTGCAAAACACAAAGCAATTTATTTGGTTCTAGGGTAAAAATAATAATTTTTTATTGTTCATACACTCTAATCTGCAAATTTATAATGCTACAAGACCAGTGAAACATGAAATGGACAAAGTAATACAGCAGCGTGCAAGAAATTTTTTGTAGTATTTGTGAGAAACAACTGATTCATAACTTCCAACTGCCCTTACAAAGCCTCCCAAATGCCCATGGATGCTGTTTATTCTGTAGGAACAGGAAAAGGATGAGTTCCTGCTACAGACGTTTTCTGACAGTGAAATATATGCTGAACACAGGGAACAAGAGACCACTAGCAGTAATGGAGGTAAATGGAAAAGGATGTTCTGTCGTGTTTGAATGTCATATCATAGTCACTGTATGACACAGCTTCTTCTGAGAATTATACTTTCTGCTTTTTATTTTCCAGGCAGGGAAGACATTGTTTCTGTATAAACAAAAATCTCAACAAAAGCAATTTACCTCTGGCTAATGAAGTGATGTGCTATGCTAGTTAACATTCTTCTCTTAGAGTTTAAAAGTATTACAATTTTATGCACAAGTTCTACATAAGCATTTGCTCCTCATGTTAAAGTGATGCTCTGAGGAGAAAGAAGATGAATGAGTGACCAGACGTAAGAATAAATTTGAGAAAAGTTACAGTACTACATCAATTTCTGACACCCCCCAAAAAAATCTCAAACAAATAAACAAACCATGATCAAACACACTCTTTCAATGCCTTCCTTCTAGAGCTTTAGTTTGTTAGCATACTCCAACACAGAAAATAAATTCTTCAAGTGGATGAGAATCAAGCTGTAATTTTCCTTCTACTCACTACAATATACATTGATCATTTATTTGTTAAAAATCAATTGTCTGATACAATGCCAAAGGCATTTCTTGACCTAAAGGGATTTCTATCTAAACTGATTTTTCAGCAAGCCTACAATTTATGAATTTCAAGAGGAACAGCGCTAATTACTTCAGTGGATCTGTTAACGTGTAAATATTTACACTACCATAGTCTAGAACTCTGAATCATGAGGTACTTCATATTCTCCAAATAAAGATCTAACTTTATTTAAAGCAATTATACTCAGTGTTTCTTCACAGAGTGATTAGAAAGTCACTCAGTTGTTATTGGGATGATATTGATGTGCATAGTGAGTCTGTAATGACAGAAACTTGCCAAACTCCAATTATTCTGATGTGATAACTATTGATCTGAGGAACAGACTTTTAAGATATTTTGTATGTAACATTTAATTGTTTTAATAACATCTGATATTTTTTTCTTATGAGAAAGAGTATAGTGAAAAATACATTTATTTGTTACCACTGCTTTTGCTGGCAAATGCTTGCCTGAGGTAAGAGCGAGTTCTGATTTTAGAAACTTGAAAAAAAATCCCAGTTCCAAAGGCAAAAGGTCAATGAGATTCTAAGCTAAATTATTGTTCAAATGGAGGCCTTAAAAGTATTTCATGGCTAAAATGCTGCATTTTTAGTGTTCCTTTCAAAATGCTAATTGAATTCCCCTACTTTAGCTTTAAAAATGGAAAAATGAAGTTCTAAATTGAAGTGTCATGCCAAGGGCACCATTTGTTGCATAATTAAATATTGTACAGCAGGGAACTGCAAGAGTTTGGAAGTAAAAAGTATCATCAATTTATTATGTGACCTGATTGGAACTTAACAATTTTCAACCACGCTTTAATGATTTTTTTTTTTTTTTGTCCGTAATAACCACATTTATTAAACTTACTAAACTTTAATTAGCTTTAGTAAATGTTATTCTGAATCTGAATCTGGCAGTGAGAATTTACAATTTTTAAGTGATGCAAAGCTAGACCATGCTATGTATATGCTATGGATGTCAGGATATTTCCTGATCTTAAATTAAGATGCACTGATTTTAAGAAAACATGAAGGTTCTGCAATGTAGAGCATATAGAAGATTTCAGAGTGAGAACCAGAAATTGTGCTTCTCTCAGAAAATTGTAGTACCCATATTAAAACTGTGAACAAATTTTGAAGATAGCTTGTGTTAATGTCTACCATCAACATACATATATTCAGACAGTTATTTGGCTGGTAATATTCAGCACTCCTGAGGCTTGGCACTTCTGACCTTCAAAAGCTCTGAACACCACAGTCATAGGCTACCAAGACATTGCTGACGGCAGTGCCAGTTACCCACTTCCTTTTCTGGCAAACCGCTGGTTTGTTGGTAAATCTGTGTTAACAAGATCCCACTGCAAGCACCCCGCAAGTACTGACCTAACCCCCACTCAGTGCTGCCCAGCAAAGCAGCAGTAATGCCTTTTCACTCTGCTTTCTGTTGCCAAGACTGCTGCATGAGGCTGAGCTTGCAAGTCCGTTGTACAGTGAATTAATCTTTTAACTTATTGCTATCATGCTGAAAATTTGATGACTATTTAACTTGCATTTTTCCCTAGCCAAGTATGTTTAAGTCAGGTTGTGGCCTACCTCCCAAGTATACACACGAACTTCAGCCTTCCACATTTGGCTTTGCTACATCCTGTTTCTAATGTGTCACTGTCAACCTTCATATTTTTAGACTTTTGATTCACTTCCTCCATCTCTTCAAATGTCACACCAGCTACCTCAAAGCTGGGTAGCTACATCTGCATTTCCTGCTCTCTCCTCACAATTAAAAAGGATGACAACAAATGGAGACTTCTCTTCGTTTCCACACAATTGTTTCCCAATTCTCCTCCCTTCATTACATGACTGATGCACACTGTTCTATCTTGGTCTCATCCCACAGTTTTCTAACTGTTCTTCCCACTGTCCTATAGAATCCTGTTTGCTGCTGGACTACCGTTCAGTGATATTCACACAGACTTAGAGAGTTTAAGAGAAATGCTTGCAGGGTTTTAAATAGTCAATCAATGAATACTCTGGATAGGATTCATGTGATTAAGCATCCATCTCTGCTGTCTCCATAACCAAATCCAGTCACTCCAGGCTCTCTTGACTGTTAAAGGGGATCTAGCTAGTATGTGTTGTGAAATCTAAGACATGATTCATTTCATCCTGAAGCAGACACATACAAACAGTCAGAAAAATTACCAGCTGAAAGTGCTCACTCCTCTCCTAGGTGCCTATAAGAGGAGTGTAGCTGAGCTACAGATCATAGATATTTAAGCTGGAGGATACATTGCCTATCCACATGCTAACAGCATCATGCAGCACTCGCTACAGCAGCTGAAGGGATTATGCAGAGGGTGAGACTGCACCGAGGGTTACAGAATGACTGTACCAAAGGGAGGTTTAAATGATCGCATGCTGCAATGGCAGTGCAGGATAGATAGAAGTCAAGGGCAGAGGGCCACGATTCCCTGCAGAATGTGGCACTAGAGACAACTAATTCACTTCAAAAATCACTCTGCAGCCTGGGGGAAAAAAAAAAAAAGAAAAAAAAAAGCTGTTTAAGCTACTCAGAGTATTCTTTCATGAACCCTAGCAAGTGATCCACATACTACTGTATGACAACCCACATATGCTTTTATATATTTTAAATAATTCAAGTATCAGAGGTCTGTGACTGAGATCACTGTGATTTCAATACTGGAGTGTCTTGTTTGTTTTCCAGAGGAAAAGAGTATTTTTGAGAAAAGTAAATCATTAAAAGTTTGAAAAGTCTAGAAAGATTTTTTTTTTTAATTCAATACGAGAGAAACAGTGATAAGTACTACATCTAAGTTGTATGTGTGAAGAGGAAGGTAGGGGTTTTTTTCATGTTTTGCTTCCAATATCTTTATCATGTGTGACCCCCAGAACATGTTACAGGAAAGGGCTCAGTTGCTAGACCTGAGAATAAATTCTTCTAGCATTTACCTTTCAAGTATTTTTTAAAATTCTGACAAAAAACCCAAACAACACCTTTTCCACATACACCCACCTTCGTATTAATTTTACTAAACAGTACAACAGTAAACATGCTGTCGACCACTGTACTAAATGTGATGGTGTTTGCTAAGAAGAAAATTATTCTTTCATTTTCTTACAGAGAAGCATTGAATGTTCCCACATTTTAGAGGAAACAAAGTCCATGGCCAGCTCTTAGCTAGCATTTTGCAGCCGAGATGAAACTCACAGGTTGAATATCCCCAGAATTTAGTTTCAAAATGTCTCCAATTTGCCTCGGACTCTCTTTAGTTTTATAAGCTGTAGACAAAAGTCTTCTTCATACTTAAGCTTCACTGTAAATAGCAATCTAAAGACAGCAGCAAAATATTTAGAGACAAAGGGTAATGAGCTGTGACCCTGTAAGTAGATAAATGGTAATTAGAAGGAAACACAATGCATCTCCTGCTTTAAATGTTTAATTTAAGAGGTTCAAATTTAATAGCTGCTTTTATATCCTAAGTCTGCTTTTGCCTGATTTAAAAGACGTTACTCTTAACTCAACCTGTTCCTTGAAACTGGTCGCAACACTGCTTCTGCAGTCACGTGAAACGGCAGTAAGGATCCTTCATGACAAAGAGCTTAACAGATGTGTTTGTAGGCTTATCAAATTTTGCAGTTAAAATAGAAAGCAACATAACAATGTTTCATTAAATATTTTTAAACTATATTCGTTATACACGCAAATGCAAACATTGAAGCTGTTTCTGTAGTCACAGAGGAACATTCTTCTCAAACTGTAAATTCCTACAGACAAGAAAAGCTTGTATCACAATCTGTAGTATTTACAAAAACTTGCCAGGAAGTTGGGAAGACATATACCTTAAACCCCAGAAGAGGCGGTCGAGAGCAGCTCGTTACAAACTTGAGTAGTTTGCGTTTCTCTTCGTCAGTGAAGCTTTCTACAACTCTCCAGAATATTTTAATTACGGGATGGTCCGCTGCGTAGCCACCTATAATGACATTTACATTATTTACAGGTAGAATAGTTTTATGTAAGGAGTAAATTCTTCAGAAAACCTAGTGTCAATCTTGAAATGCTTAGGCAAAAATATTTAAATGAGCAGGCTTACACTGATCTCAAAATAATCACTGCATTTTGAGTTTCTCATTCACTACTTACCTATGGCTACTATTTCCCTCAACTTCTTAACTGCACTTTTCCTCACTGAATCCTATTTGTTTATTTTAAATTAATTTTATGTAATTCAGCATTTACCTAGTAAGTTTGGATTACTGCCTTTTACTCCAAGAGTTTGCAAAATATGCAAGATTTAGGATGTTTTTTAATTAATCAACTTACCTTAAGGTAAGCTCAGATGTGAACTGATGATACAGTAGCTACTTTTTTTTTACTACATTCATTATAAATGCAGGGGAAAATTAAGTAAGACACCTTGCATTTCTCACAAGTGAAAAATATGACCTCTCTCTTCAGGCTGTATGTGAAATGGTAAGTACCTGAATGCAGTGGTAGAAACAGCCATCCCAAAGTCATTTGCAGGCTTACATTCAGGGGAACAAGACACAACCATTGACTAACATCCATTCTGATGTCCTCTAATTATTTTGCTATAAGTTTGCATTTAAGTGTGCAAATAAAATAAACTGCATACCTATATTTCTCAGCATTTATAAAAGCAGGTTGTAATTTGACCCAATCCTATGAAATTTAGGCCTGTCTAGAGAGTTTGGCCAAAGTTAACAAATAGAGTTAACAAGAATGACCCTACAACTTTTTTTTTAAAGCAAGTTTGTTTATTCCTGAGTCAGTCATAATAATTTTTTAAGTAAAATATGCTTACCTGAATAGTTTGTGAAAGATTTAAGGTCATCCAAACTAATAGGAACCTGGGCACCAGAAATCAGAACCTAATAGTGAAGGCAATTTGACAGTTACGTTACAGGCAAAAATTAGCATTTATTTCGGTTTAAAGCAATTGTTTTCTGCAGTTTTAAGGAAAGTACCTGTATTTCCTGTTGATCAAACATTCGAAGCCATTCAAGATTCACAACATTGGCCAGTCCCTGACGGAAGGCAAGGCAATGCTGCCGAATTTGTTTGTTTAACCTGTAGTCTGCCACCAGATGGATGTATGCGATTCGGTTCGCACTGGTAACAGGAATATCTTTTCCACCTGGCTTCAGCTCAACCACCTATAAACATAACAATTTTCATCATCTCGGTAAACTTTAATTCTGTGTGGTGTAACTGTAAAATTGAACTGCAAAACATCCTAGTAAGTGACGTATATATTTGAGGTTTACTAGAATATACTCAAGAATACTCACCTCAAAGTAAGAGAAAAGGTTTCAACAAGTTATAAAGGTAGGGTTTTTTCTGTTTACTCATAAGAGCACATTCTATGGCATCCAGTTTTTAGACCTAGACCTCTAGCTGCACTGCATGCTGACCACATGGCCCCTTGGTTTATTACCAGAAAGAGGATTTGGCAAAGTCAGAGCTCTTCTATAGGAGATAATCTGTAATACTAAATTCACCACTGCAAATCAGACAGAAACTGAGGTGAAAACGTTCCCCTTGGCAAGCTCACCCCTAGCTTCACTGATGCTCGTAAGTGCCCTGGAAGAGAGAACAGCCTGTATAAGCACAGAGCTCACACAGAGCACTCTCCATCGAGTTGGATTAGGAAAGCTTTGCGTGACCGGCTAGGCTCTTCTCTAACTGTCTGATGATGGTGAACTCTGCAGGATCACATTATGGTAAAAGCAATGCCCACTGAGTCAAAATTAAGATTCTAATACAAGTGTAATTTACAGAATGATAAGCATTCACAATTCCTACTGCTGAAAATCCAAGTTATACATGCTCAGTACTTTCAAGAAAAGTAAAAAAAAAAAAAAAAAACCAAACTCAACAACAACAACAAAAAAAAAACCCAAACAAAAAAAATCAAGCCTAAACCTTGTTTTTTTTCTCCTGAGAAGCTAAACTTTTATCCTCCAAGTACACCGAGATACTTCAGCATGGAAGAATTTTTAATAAAAACCCCAAAACCAAAGATACTGGAAGTGCATTGAGATATAAACGAGGATCAATGGTAGACATTATTAAAACACTGAAGACCTTTACATACTCTACCACATGAGTTAGCAGCCCAATTGGAAACTATTATTAGAGTACTAAGAGGAGGATTAAAAAAACTGAAAACTTGAGATACTGTCACCTCCTGAACCCTTTCAAAAAAAGTTTGGTTTTCTGCATTCTGGAGTCAGCAATTTTTAATTTTTTTATAATTGTGCATTTCAATCTGTGGTAATGATGACATCTTTAGAGGACTGAGAATTAAACACATGAATAGCTTCTTTTGTAACACGCTACCTAACAATGTGAGCTGTTCTAGTACTAAGCAAAATACAAAATGGTAAGATTAAAAATTCACAGTGCTTTTGAGCATTCAGATTTTAACTTGATTCATAGCTTTATAAGGCCAAAAGAGAACATTAAGATCTGTGAATGTGACCTCACAGATAACATAGGCCAGAGGATTCTGTCTAGAGATTCCTGTATTTAACTCAATAAATCCATAGATGAGTTAGAGCACATTTTTTAGAGAGACAGGCAATCCTGGTGTAAAGACTCCATGTGATGGAGTATTTACCACTTTCCTTGATAAGCTAGAACAACCTGAATTACAATAGGTGTTAAAATATGTCTTACTTCCCACTTTAATCCTTCAGCTGCAAGCTTCTTGCTTTTGTTAAGACTACAGTAAAAAAACGTCATCAATATTCCACCATGTCAGTGTGCAGGTAGTTCTGGCTATGTTTAAATCCTACTTTCTGAAGAATTAAGTAAAATGAGCATGCCAGTTTAGCAGACTGCTTCATAACCTGCACACATTAGCTTGCTTCCTTCTGAGGGAGACCCCTTCAACAAGAACCATGGAGACAGGAGGCAGGATAGCCTTTCTCTGGGGCTCACCCCTTGCAGAGCCTGGCATGCGATGCAGCTGGCCAGTCTAGGGGGTACAGGCCAGTACCTGGTGCCACTGACTGGCCTGAAGGTGAGCATAGTTTTACTGGTGAAGTCCATAAGGAGTATTAATAAAATTACGGGACATGTTCCCACACCGCAGCAGAAACATGAGAAAGAGCCCCTGCGCTGCTAAGCTTTGTCCTCTGCTACTGTGGGCAACAATGCAGTCTGGAAATGTACTGTGTTTTATCCCACTGTAGTAGTTTTACTATTGTGACTATTGTGACTATTGTTACTATTGGAAAGTTAGTCAATAATTAGATTCATCTAATGACTAGAAACATTCTATTTTCCACTTTGAGTCCAATGAGTAAAGTTTGTTCATACCCATTGTTCTTATTTCAATATTGTCCTATAGCTTAAACAGCTCTTTCTTTCCTCCTCAATTATATCCACGATGTATTACTTATGGGCAGCAACTTCATTAATCTTCCCAGGGAGTTCCTCACTGAACTCAAGTAAGTCAGGTTCCTTAGATTTCCTCCTCCTTCCTTTTAGAAAGACTGACAAGATCAGAAAGGTTTCTCTTACTTTTTATTTAAATTCCTGTCCTCTTTAGTGTTAGAGTATCAGAGCTACCAATGATGTTCTGCATGAACAGGTCATTGTTGAGACGTCAACACTACTAATACTTTACTATCTGTCCACTTACAAATTTTCTCTTATTTGTTTTGCAGAACTGCACAATTACTTGTCCTTTTGTCACTACTTCAGCAAATACAAATTCTCTCTTTGAGGTCTGGACACAATTAATTTGGCCATATTAGAGTATATTTGTATCACCTAACTCACCAAGTTTCTTTTAAGAATACAGACATCAACAATAAACAAATAGTTACTGTTCCATTTGCGTGCAATAATTTCTGTGAGCTCAGTATTTACACAAAAAGATGCTTGAACCGACTTCCTTCCTAAAACAGCAAAAAGGAATTACTGGCAGGGTGTTCTAGAAAACTGCTGTGTTTTAAGATTCATCCCAGCACTAGACAAATTAAAACGTCTAACCTTCCCTGCAGGTCCGCAAAGAGAGATCAGGACACAGATTAATTTATGCTTATGTTTGCATTACAGTAGTGTTGTCCCCACAGTGGTGTAAGGATGTCAGGAAAGCTGTATTCACTGTATAACAAAAGCTATTCTCTCTCCCTACAACGTTCTTCCTGCAAATCCAAGTGTTGTACTCCTTCTGACCATTACTTTTAGAAAATGGGAAAAAGTTGGGTTTTTTTTAATTCTTATTGCTCCTTTTGTTTTCTAAGTAGCAAACCTTCATTTCTGATCCAGCAACACTTCTGTAGCTCCCTTTCCTCCTCACAACCCTGCATTGCCACAAAGACTACAGCATTCCATTAACCGAATTTCCTGGACTTTTCCAGTGATCTAACTATCTATTTTCAGAGTTTGTCCATGTAAAATTAATTCTACCACCATTTCATCAAAGTATCATCACAGTCTGAAATAAAAAGGCGAATGCAGCAGAAATAATAAATATATTCTTTTTGCTCATTGAATGTTTTCATGGCATTTTAAAGGAACTATTGTACAATTCCCACTTAATTCAAAATGTCAAGAATGACGGTTGAAGAGTTCCTTTTCAAAAAGGTCACAAGACAATTTATTACATCTTAAAAGAGCTATCAGCTTCATTTGCATTTGCAGCTCTATCCAGTTTTCGCCACTAGACGGTGCAAGATGATAACACAGGTTACACAGGATGGGCGAGAACAGAAAACTACTCAAAACGTGCAACTTATGCCATCACCTTATGTTCTATTTTGTAAATCTAAGTTTAAACAAGCAGACAAAAAAAATAACCTGGTTCATTATCAAAATCACATATTTTAAAAGGAATAAAATCATACATATTATTTAAATAAGTATTCAGGTAATTCAGACAATACCATTGATAACTGTATTTGATTCCATATTCACACAGTATGGCTTCAAAATGAAGCAGAAATATCAAAATGGGATAGAAAAAGCCCATCTTCTTAAAAATCTGCAAGTAAAGGTGCTTTGTATTTTTTAGTACTGTGGATAAAGTGTTGGATTAGGTATCTAACTGAAGGTTAGACACACTCGGAACCACAGTTGCATGCACTTGGCTATAAATTCTAGTATGTATCTGCAAAAAAATAATTTTAAAATGTGATAAACTTACATCCGTATTCTTATTTAAGAAAATCACCACAGTTTGTAAAAAAAAAAGTAAATCTCTATTTTATGCATGGTTACAGTTCAAGTGAACAGTTCAGACAATCATGTTGAGTTATTGTATCTACTACTTTGAACATTAGTATAATAATGAAACAAATACACAGAAAAAAATCAGGAAAAAACACTGATTAACATAATATTTGTCAAGCAGAATTCAGCGGATTTATCTTCTGGCTTATTGACAATAATCTGTCACACAAAGTTGCTTTGTAATGTGATTACAGGCAGAAAATAGCAATTCTCTGTTTGTAGATAAACAATGCTAGCTGCTCCCATAGATCTGGCAGTGGAAGCTGCTTCCCAAGCTAATGGAGAAAAAGGGAATATTTAGAGGGTAAAGTGGGAAATATTTTAGGAAAGAATAAGGGACCTGTCATCTACGAATTCTCTTTCTGTGTATGAAGATCTAAGACATACATCTGCAGTGCAATTTCAGAAAGCATTCTTCTAGATAGCCAAGAACTCTTACAAACTTGGTTTTAGAACAGATAAAAATATTTTATCTTCTCTCTTGGACTCTGATCACTTTTGTTCACAACACGCCTGAAGTTTTTCCCCATTTTGAAAAAAGTCAATAAAGGTATTCTTTCTTTCCCTGTCATCTGCCTTCCAGATGTTCAAGCAGGAGTTCCAGGTAGGAGATTGCATTTGAATGCCTAAGAATGTATTTTCCCTAAGTGTTATAAAACTGCCTGAGAAGGATCAGCCTCCACTGAAATATTTTGCTTCTGAAAAACCTCCAAAAGCATTCATCTAAGTCACTGTATCCTAGTAAAGAAGTTGCTAAGTCAGAAACTTTCAGATTTATATGTAAGGCTTCCAAATTTTCTCTCAAGGAAATTTAAAGGCAAAAAATTTTCCTTTCGTAAGTCAACATATTTTCAGTAACAGAAATGGCATTCACATAGAATCATAGAATAGTTTGGGTTGGCATCTGTTTAAAAAAGCCAAAGGAAGGTTTCCTGACATCAAATTCTGTACTGTATTGATTTCATAGAAACTGCTGCCTTATATATTAAAGTGCTGTTCTGTGGATTTGTTTTTCTATCCTTTACTTATGGAGTCTTCTGATCATATTCAACTGTTCTGATCCATGTAGTCTCAAAAATCAGTGTTTGAGAAGATGCTCCGAAGTACGGAACCTAACTTTAAAAAAAAAAAAAAAAAAAAAAAAAAAAAAATCTGTATTTTAATCCTCTTCTCTTGGGCAGCCACAAAACTCAAAAAAAACCACCACCATGGAGTAAAAGAGAGACAGATAAATAGGTCTGAGAAGAGGATGTACCTTCTTGAATTTGTTAACCTTACACTTACTATAAGCATTTTATAACCATTTTATCACCATCCAATCCACAATATAAAAGGAAAAATCAAATCAAAATACACAGCTACTTGAAGGCACCCGTAACTATAGGCTGACATTCTTGTGAGAATTTTTTACTGGTCACTATTTCATGCAGCAGATCCAATGGTTGAAATCTAGGCCCGTTTCACTGCATTAGACAGTTCTTTATCAAAAGCTAAAGCTATTTGGGTTTGGAAGATAAGGTTGATGGCATAGCTCCCCTAATTAGCAGGTCTAATGTGCAAATTATTAAGTACCTTTTTCAACTTCTGGTGAATGCACTTTGACAATAGTTTAATGGGATCTAAAAGCACATTACAGGATTGGAATCAATACGCTGGTAATAGAATTTCTACCTTCTACTACTGACAGAGGCAATAGAGCCCCTTTTGAATGTGTCTTTCATTGCAGATAATGCTTCTGTGCCACAGTTGCTGGATGGACACTGTCATGAGGATAGCTATTTACAATGATAGATTTATGATGCATTTATCGGGCACTAATTTATTAGACTCTAAAGTGGTTGTTTAGCTGAAAACTAGAGATAATGTACATTCAACATAAGGAGTGCAAATTAAGCTCTTTTCCCAAAGTGAATTAGCCTTACCTTGACACAATTAATTAGTATGCAATGGTTACACAAGTCAAATACCAGCAAAATGTATTTATCCATATGAGGTTTAAGATAATGAAATGAATTATAAAAAGTAACTTGTTGCATTAAAACACAGAAGACAGTGACAAGAACCAATCAATTCTGTTGAACTACACTAACATGCAGTCTCATTAAAAGATGGTTCATAATTCACATTCTCTCTCCACATATAAACATAGCAAAACAGCATCAAAATATCCATTTTAACTTATATTTCATTTAGTTACTCAGAAGCTCACTATTCTATTTAATCTTCCTTTTAAAGTTATGACAAACAATTAAAAAAAAATCAAAAGTCGCGGTAGTACTAGCTGTAGCCCTTAGAGAATTTCAACAAACAAATTAGGCTTCTTGGCAAGAATGCACGTTTTACAAGTTTTTGTTGCAGCAGGCAGAGCTGGCAACATCTCTAACTTGGATTTCCTTGTGTGTTATTTCTGAGCTATTTCTCTCTTCTACCTTACTTGTTGAGGTAGGTTCTAACTTGTGTGGCTAATTTTTGAGGACATTGAGTAAATGTATAAAGTATGGAAACCACAGAAAACATTAGCTATTTTTCATTTTAAATTAGAGACTAAACTGTATTTGTATTAGCTGCTATCAACAAAACTATTACTTTAAGTGCACTGAAATGAATGGCTTTAGAATACAAAAAAAAAACCAGACTTCCCTCCCTCCTAGAAAATCCTAGGCTCTACTGGAAACTGTCGTCCTGTCTTTTGCAACCTAGTAACCAAACAGGTGGATACTACAGAGCTCAGTTCAGTATCAGCCATTTAATCACACACGCTGCAACAGAGCAGGCAGGCATTCTACTATGCAAGACTGTACAACAGAGTAGGTACTCTGTCACATGTCTTTATTTCAAGTTTTTGAGCATTTTTCTAAAGACAGTGCAGGTCAGAAATTTTCATATAGGGAGTGTACACTAGGGGAAAAATTATATATGGCATACGCTTAATATGAAACATTGCTTATATCAGGCAATTGTTGACTCTCCCCTTCAGTATGATTCAGGAACCCCAAATCTGAGGATACTATTTTAAAACTGTAGTGCAATCCAGGTGTTAGGATCTTCCAAAATGACAGGAAGTAGATGACAGAAGAGTAAAGCCTAATGCTGTTAAAGTAGAAGTCTTGGACATTAAACTAACGATTTCCAGGACGAGCTGCTGCATCTCAGCGGTGCTGCTGCTTCTGTGAGACGTGCAGAGTCCCAGGCTTCCCTACCCAACAGGCAAACCCAAGAGAACTGCTTTCCCCTTTCTTCCACAAGAAACAAGGCTGAATTTGGATCTGCTATGTGTCACAATGTGGTCAGTTTTTTGATCCAATTATTAATTAAATATCATAATCAAGTATGAGTAGGCCAAAAGTGCTACACAATTTTTAAATCCTCAAAAATGAAAAAGGAAGCATGACAAAAGACTTCAACTAAGGAGATAAACTGTATTAGCATATAAAGGCACACTTTTCAAGCTCTAGTGTCATTGATTTTCTACTATGACCATAAGTGATCTTTAGTACTCACAACAGAGTATATAAGCGCCATAATCAAATTATATAGTACAATTGCATTAAAAACTCATACTTAAGGACCTACTTGACTGGCCCTAACTAACAGCTTTCTACAATCCAGAAGCACTGAACACCCGTTTCTCTCCTCTGTCTCAGCCTCTCAAAAAAAAAAACCCAAAAAAAAAAAACCAAAACAACAACAACAAAAAAACAAAAAAAAAAAATTATGGTCTAACTTGAGGCCCTCTACTTTGAAAATTACAGCTAAAGACGACAATGCTTATCTCACAATAAAGGGTCATTATTATTTAAAATCATTCTGATTTCTAATTCTGATTCCAAAACAAGGCAGTATTTCTACAGTTTACATATCATATAACTTTTGCAATTATGTGAGGTGCAATCAAAGAAAACAACAAAATATTTTGTTCAAGAAACTACCTCAGGCAATAGAACTTCTCATGTATGACTGTTAGAAAATAATCACTATAGTTTACTAAAAAGATCTTCAAGTCATCATCAAAAGTTGTTGGTTCTTTTTTTAAGATTACTCATAGTCTACACCCAATATTGAGTTAGAATCCCAATGACAGGGGTAGTAATAATTAATCATTAACCCAAACTAAAGCTATTCTTACTTGTGCTTCCCCAAGGTCATTGTTTACCACAGTGAAGTTCAGTCCAAGTTCTTCCACATCCCCTTCATAGCTCTTGAGAAAAAGCAAATTTTTATACATTTCTGGATCTAATGAAGCTAAATGATGAATGTCAACATCAGCACTCGTCCCCAGTAATTTTGAGAGGAAAAAACTAGCAAATGGCAGCTCCACCAGCATATTTTCATAAAGAGCCTGAAAAACAAAACAATTAAAAGCACATTAGATTTTTTTTGTTGTACATGCAGGAATTCTGAAAGCTACTGTCTATTTCTCAGCTTTTTGGTTATTCCTTCTTAATTTGGAATTATGTGCTTGTGACCCAGAAAGCTAACTGCATCCTGGGCTGCATCAAAAGAAGTGTCGAGAGCAGGCTGAGGGAGGTGATTCCCCACTTCTGCTCTGCCCTGGTGAGACCCCAGCTGCAGCACTGCGTCCAGTTCTGGAGCCCCCAACATAAGAAGGTTGTGGACCAGTTGGAGCAGGTCCAGAGAAGGGCCACAAAGATGATCAGAGGGCTGAAGCACCTCTCCTATGAGGACAGGCTTGTGTCCAAAGACAGGGAGAAACTGCAGGGCCTGTTGCGATAGGACAAGGGGTAATGGTTTTAAAACAGAGGGAGGTAGATTCAGACTGGATACAAGGAAAACATTTTTTACAACGAGGGTGGTGGAACACTGGCACAGGTTGCCCAGAGAGGTGGTGGATGCCCCATCCCTGGAAACATTCAAGGCCAGGTTGGACGGGGCTCTGAGCAACCTGATCTGGTTGGAGATGTCCCTGCTCCTTGTCGGGGGGTTGGACTAGATGAATTTTAAAGGTCCCTTCCAACCCTAACCATTCTATGATTCTATGACCATATTTCAATGTAATGTAAAGCCACCTTGCATTTTTCATACAATAAGTAACCATTTGTTACAGATTGGAAGAAAAAGTATTTATGGAAGCTGTCAAAAGGGAGAGATGGAAACTTCAGAGCTAGAAAGAGAAAGCATGACATTATTTAGAGAAAGCCTATACGGATAAAGGAAAAATAAGAGACCATTGCCTTTAAAAAAACATCCCTGAAACATGCCGCTGTGCATAGCCTTTCCCATTGTCCCATTTGTTGGCCATATCAGCATCTCTAACAACGAGAACCAAATCTTTACAGTTTATTATTTATCATTAATATCACTGCCAGGCTGTTCAGAAAAGGTATCATCAACATAACATCACTGTTTGCTCTCTTTTCACTCTTCAAGAGCAGTGTTTTGGCATTACTGAATTCCTCCATAATCTGCTGTAAAATTAGAAAAGGAAGCAGAACGAGAAAAAAAAAAATAAATGTAGCTCTAATCACTTGATTATATTCCAACAAAGACATTAAGAAAAATATACACTATTCCTTAAACTTTTGAAAGAACATTTCTATGAGGTGAGTTAGACCTTGCAAAAAGAATTGAGAATAACGAGTTCAAAGCCAAAGGGTGCATTATGTTTAGAGCTATATGATTTATTCAAGGTGTAGAAGTCGAAATCCTCATTTGTACAGTTGACTTTAAAAGCAAACTAGAGGGATAAATCATTAATTTGCAATGTATAAGGTCAGTGTTTGCTGTTCCTGCATTAGTAACAATAAAGCCATTGTAATTCCTTAAATATATCAAAGCTACCCAAATTTAAAATGGAATTCCATCTATGACTCATAAAATGTAAATGCAGAGGTGTAATTTTTTACACAAGGCAGGTTTAAGCCTTTAGAGCATTTAATATACAAGGACTAATAAATGATAGCACTAAAAACTATGATCACATCAGCTAAATGGATTATAAATTAAATTTCCATAATGTATGCAACTGAAATACAAATGTAGACATAAATCAAGGTATTTTCTAAACACAGGTTAATTACACAAATTCAAAACCTGTCTATTTTTTATGCAAAATAATCCACTTAGCATTTTTCAAACTGGTCTTAAGTCCTAGCCATTTGCAACACTTGATCCTAGAAGCCTATCAATAATTCCTTGTCAGGAAAAAAACAGCAATAGGTATATTGAAGAAACTTGTATGTTATTTTTCAAGTGTCTGTCTTTTATGAGTGTTTATTGCTAGAAATTGTGCCAAAATGATTTGAAATAAAAAGGATTAATTATAGTAGAAGCTTTTTAATATAAGTGAGTGCAGCTGCAATGCAATTAATGCAAATTGTGACGCTATCAGGAAAATAAATGTGAACAACATCACTGGCTATTTCTGTTTGCTGCCAAGTAACTTCAGTAATTTACTACATTAAGAATCAATAAAAAAATAATGCCTTTCAAATGCATCACTATTAATCTTCAGGTAGTTCCAAAGTGAACATTTATAACTTCATCTAAAAACTATATAAAGCATTTTTAAATAAACTAAATTGTGCAACTTGAGAATAACTTTAATTACTCCTTCTCTTAGCTAAGTGATTGCAATATGAAAAACAAAGTATTTCTGGAAACAGGACAACAGCAGTGTTTTAATTAGTTTGAAAGTCAAGCTACCTTAATAAAGTTTAATTTAAAAATGCACTAAAGTTCTGGTAAGTAAAATAATTATAAACTTTGGTTTTGTTTCAAAGAGGTAAATTACACCATTACAGCTCCAGCTGTACAGAGATGCTGAGAAATCCTGCGTACAACTGAGTATGCCTAAATAAACTGAAATTTTATTTTTCAATCTAACTTCCCTGTTTTTTAGTCAGCATAAACTAATCAAACTACCTGTTGCTGACAAAAGCATGCCTGCTAGACCAATAAAATAAAAAAAAAAAAAAACCCACAAAAAAACCCAGCTTGCCGATTCAACTGGGTTTGTTTGGAAGTAGAGCAGTTGTACAGTAGAGGTTACATGAGCATTACAACATGATGAATAGTGTTCAAAGTTTTCAGATTGTGTTGTGCTTTGTTCTGGGTTTCCAGTTTGGGGGAGCTGGAGTGGGTGTTGGGGAACACAGCAGGGACAGTGTTGAGGTTGAGCTTTCTTTCAAATCAGAATCAGATCCAGCTCACAGCTATGGCTGAAATTGGATAGCAAGACCATTTGTTTCAATGGGAGCACAACCTTAGAGCAGCCAGTTCCCCATGGAAGTCCATCCTGATGGGTATTTTCCTTACTGCAGCTCATCTAATGACCAAAAGAGGAGATTCACTCCTTGCCTCTTTCCCCTTAGTGAACCATCTTGGGGAGCTACAAGTTACCTGATTTTGAGCTTAGTTTTGTGCCCATTGAACTCTCTGAACTGGCCTTCTGCAACATCAACATAAATGAGGCAGGAGCCCAGCATCAGTGACTGGCAAGGGAATGGCAACCACCTCTTACAGAGGTAACCAACTGTCAGATTAATTAGCTGCAACATGAAGCTGCACTGTTAGAATATACTTATATATGTACTTTAATACAATCTAAGGTCACACTCTCCTCACAGAAGCAGTTCTCTTTTTTCCTCCAGGAGCAAATGAGCAACAATGCTGAAGGAAGAAACTGGCTTGCTCTTGGAGGGAGGTGACGACTTCTGTTTGATTATAAGTCAGAAGTTCCTGTTCACACACTGCTTCAAAAGAACAAAGCCAGCAAGCTTAACCAATATATATACTTTTAAACTTATCTCTTCTCAAACTTCAAGTACTCTCACCCACTAGCAAGTCTCCTTTAACTCTTACAGTCATCAGTTATGGAACTGATACCATTCTATGACAAATTCTAAGAGTTCACGTTCCCAACTTTTCTAACTAACAAACCCCTTAGTTGACTTTATTGTCTCTATCCCACAGTCCCATAAACTGCAATTGGCTTACATAAAGCAAAAAATCCAGATATGAAGTCATGAAAGGAGCAATTAGTGGTGAAATGTGACGTCAGACTTCCAGTTTCCAAATAGGGGAGGCGGGAACCAAGCACCTTTACAGAGCCTACCTTCATCTGCCTCCTCGAACAGCTGGGAGTATTAGCATTCCACTTTCACCAAAGTGCAGCTTGCAGATGCAAGCTTGCAGCAAAAGGCCAGTCTGAAGCAGAGATGGGGTGTCTACGTCAAGGGCAATCACACAAGCACCATAATGCTCTTAGGGTGACACATTCCCAGTAGCTAAAAGGTTTTGTCTACTGAAAGAGCCAACCTGGATTTCCCAACACTATTTCAAATTCACGTACGTTAGGGATGCTTTTTACGCAAAACTACGACATCTTTAGATAAGCATTAAAATAATTTAAAAGCTTCTGAAACAACTAAACAAAACAAAGCAAACAAACAAATCTGGTTTTCAGTAACACTATTTTTGGTGCTCTTCACCCCACTGTTTTCCCAATTATCTCAAGATGCCTTGCTAACCTTTTCTTTCTTTTTTTTTTTTTTTTTTTTAAATAAAATAAATGGTTAAAAGAAGGTTTTTCTGCTTAAAAGGCCGAGAGCTATTATTTCACTATGGAAGTAGTATTCAGGAACTTCATACACCTCCCTCCCCCTCTGTGTGTGAATGCCTGTAGAACACACCAGATTATTAAAAACAAGCAAAATAACAGAAAGCCTATTGTGGCGAATAGGCTTTGACTTCACACACAAAGCACACAGTCTGAAGTCTATTGTTTCTCTTTTAAATAATATTAGCTAGTTGCAATTACAATATAGTTTAACTATAAATGACTGCAACATGGACAAGCTACAAAAGCCTTTGCTCAATTCAGTGACACAGATCACAACTTGGTCATCTAAAGTAAAAAAATACGTTCAGATACTTAGGAATATACCAAATGCATTCATTAAATACCTCTGATGGGGGGGACAAGGAATGGTTCTGTAAGGCAAGGAACTTCCACAATACAGGCATGCAATTAGTAGCTTTAGTGTATTATGGAAGAAAGATCTCGGCCAGAAAGACAGCTGTATACAGTACTTAGTAAGAAAGGGAGAAAAATGACAGTTCTCTGGGCAAGAAGGACTTTTCTTGTTTTCAACATAATGAGATTAATATCTGACCAAGACTACACATGGTAACTATCACAATATTATTTAAGCTCTACGTGGTTACACAAAGTACTGTTCAGGTATTACCTCAAGATTTAGGAAACTGCTCTTCAGAAAGAAAATACTTTGTGCCATGTTTTAAAACTGGACAAAATGTAAGCTGATCTAGAAAATTCAGACAAATTATCTACATATAGCAGAGGTTACATGAGAATTATGACATGCTGGATAAGGTTCAAATTGTATTAACAAATTCACAGATTAACCAACTAAACCTCCCCGAGATGCAGCTTTACACTTTCAGGTCTACAATTAATTATCTCACTTATTATTTCAACTAAAATCTTTCTTAAGAAAAATAATTAATCAGTCATTGCTCCTACTTTCCATTAATCCTTTACAACCCCAAACTGCATTTTAAAACCTAAACAATGCTGAAGTCATACCCCCAGAAAGACACACAGCTTATGGGCTGAGTCAGTAAATGACCAGGTATAAATTCAGTTATTTCCCTAATCAGCCCCCAAGACCATAAGCCTTTCTATTTCAGTCATTTTAAGCAGTTACTATTAAATAATACTTAGCACTTACAGAGTGTAATAGATCTTCAAAGCTGTACAGAATCATTAATAAAAACGACAGAAAAATAGCAAAACCATTAGAACTTCCTACTACCTTATTCTTTATATCCTGGAAATATCTCATCACACTCACAAAGCCTTTGGGGCCAGCAAAGCTTTTTCTACGTTAATGAAAAAGATAAAACTAAATACACAAGTTACATTAAAATTAACACATACTTGTATTTTTGAAGCATTTTTAAAGCTAGCATTTAGTAATTTTAAGATAAAATAAATTCTTACATAGATGCTTTATAATGTGCTTTAAAGTGAGCAAAACCAAACTGATATCATTCCTAATGCCAGTATGATAAAATAAAAAGTAATTCTATCAGGTGTGTGTCACAGTGCAATATGTCTGCTACCTAGTAGCTTTAAATCACTGTTTCTCAGTTCTCTGAGCTCTACAGTAACAGAAACCTCTAGATGCCTTTGTATCACTGTAGTAATGGAAGATCTGGTACATAATCTTCCCTATATGACTGCAAAAACTCATAGTGCAGTTTTTGTTCAAATACTGGATGCCTTCTATGTCTTTTAAAAAAGTAGAAGACCAAAATTCCATAGCTAGATATCAGTAATTAGGGTTCTGAGAGCACTTTATTAACACTCCTTGAGGCAGTGCTAGTATCCTCAGATTTAAAAATTTTTTTTTCAGAAAATCTACAGCCTTTTCTAAATTGGTTTTACTTCTGATTTCCTACTCACTGGGAATTTGAAGGTCAGTAAGCACAAGTTCATAGAAGTTCCAGAGCTTTGGGGTAGCGAGACTCCAATGCAAGAGGCCTGTCTGTCAAATTTGCTGCAGTCAGTGTAAATACCTGAAATGAACTGCAGGTGTGTGATAAGCACGAAACAAACTCATGACTGACTCATTAACACATTACCATAAAAATGTAGGGATCAATTTCCAAAGACTCCATGGGAGCATATCAAGTGTAATGACCTTGAGTTAATTTTTAATTTAAAAATGGAAAGTCATGCTAGTATTTTTATTCTAAGAACTTAGATATATTTCATTTTATTACAATAATTTTTATTATCAAAACAGAGTGCCTCAGAAATGCTGGTACTTGCAGAAAACCATCATTTCATCAGCTTCACACTTTCGTTGTTTTCATAGGAACAGTTACCTCTGTAACTTACGCCATGTATATGAGATAAATTGCCATCAATGTCATTTGGGGGTTTTGAGGGATGGAAGAGGGAAGGACTACAGGTACCTGTGGATGCACTGGATAACTGATAGTTATCATTCACTACTGAAGTTCCAGTAAAGGCTTAATAGATTTTTCCTGTCTCAAATTTAAGCATAATTTAATAAGAACTGAAGCTAAAAGGAAGACATCGCCTCCTTATTTAAGTTCTAATCTTCTGAAAACCTAAAAAATTTAGTACTATATAACTAACCTCTGGATATGCCTCTTAGATAAATCTGTATTTTAACAGCAGTGAAACTAGTCATTTTTTAAGACAGTTTAAATAGAATGAAGAATTTCCGTAAATATTCCAAACCTAATTGATTGAAATGGACATAGGTGCTCCCAACTGTGAAAAAAGATCAGGATACCATTACCACACACTCTAACTGTTTATTTATTCCCTGTCCAGGAACCTGATTTAGAGGCAATAAAATGCAATCAGTACACAAACCAGAAGCAGGAATCATCTGCTAATGGAACTTTTAATTGAGGAGTGACCACTGACATGAGGTAATTCTTTCCATGCAGAACTCCTTGTAGAGACCTCTATGCACTTTATCACGGTAAACAATCACTAACATATGCATTAAAGAAAATTTAAATACATTATGACCCAATAAATATCACAATCCATCAATACACACTTTTCCTTCCTGAAGATTTAGAGTTAAAATACCACATTTCAGTAGTCTTTTAGCGCTAGACATATATTTACAAGGTTACTACTAACGTAGCTATTTGTAATCAAAAGATAATTGGTTATGTTAAATGAACCAGTACACAAAGGAATTGTCAAGCAGAATAACCATGTCAGAAAATAGATTCAGATTAGCTTACATCTACATTCATAAATCATTTAATAACTTCCATAAGGTATCAATTTCGGTCTCTTACAATTGTGTTTCTGCACTGTAAATGTGTAATTAAAAGAGCATGCCACTTTACGTGGTAAATTCCTGTTTTGATTCCATTTCAGATGATTCAGGATTTTCTGAGACAAATGATCAGCTAACTTGCTTTTAAGCAAAATGCTGAATCTGCAAAATCATGTGCAGCATAACTGAAAATAATAAAACAAAAAGTTTATACAGATTACCTCATCTTTGTATCAGTATCACTACTTCCATACCTACCTTTCTAGGTACTAGTAGTATCAGTTGTGGCTGCAGCACAAATCAATTAAGAGTGTACTGATTTAAGACAAGACAAAGTGGATCTTAATTAAATGGACAATAAGGGAACGCCTAAAAATCAAAAGAAAAAAAACCCCAAACAAACAAAAAACCCACACACCATTCTTCAACAGTCAGAGAAACAGAGGAAGGGTAGCAGCAGAATGCTTGGCACATCATCCTATCAAATACTCAAGTATACAAAACCCAGTTTTTCTCATTGTAGAGTTTTCTTGCTTTGTTTTCTCTCTACAAGCTTTTGGCACAAAGAGGGCACAAAAATATGTTACTAGTAACATTTGCTTAAAGGTTTTAGCTCCATATGTGCAGTTTATTAATGATTTAAGAGTTTAGGATCTGATCCAGATCTTGTTGTGAAGATTTACACTGATTCAATCCATTTTAGGTTAACATCCCAGGATGATTAAGGACTATTCTAGATTTTCTGCAAAATGGACACTGTAGACACTGCTAATCTTAGAATTGTACCTTCCAACCATGAATAATATATCACTGATCTATCACAGCTCTATTCAAAGTCACAAACCAGAACCACAAGCCACGCTCTCTAAGATACAGAAAAATAATCTAATCAATAATTAATGGTTCCACTTTCACCACCAGGGTAATAAAATTCGCACTTGATCTGCCATTACCCTTCTAACTAATTTTACCAAAAGACATATTTTATAGCTTTTTTCAAGTATATATGTTTAACAACATTTAGATATCTGCACAGAATAGTCCATTATATCTTAAATCAGTACAGTAATCTATAAAGAGTCATATGAAAATAAACAACTTAAACGATCATCAATATAATATCCACCAGGCCATGCAGATTACTGACCTCCTACATAACATTAATGATCAAAGACTACACCTACACTGTCTCATCTATCCATCATGAAAATAATGCTACAATTTAAAATAAACACATTATTTTTTGCTCAGTGCTTGCTGCTTCTTCTATCAAAGTTCTTTATTCGGATTCACAAAGGAAGGAATTGGTCCAAAACAACAACAACTCAAAACATCACATTTTGTTCTTTAAACCATCTTCCCAACCATTTAAGACAAACGCTAAGTCTTGGCAAAACAAATCTAAATCTTTTCAGAAAACTCCAGTGTCTTCCAAGGACTGCAGACTATTGCTTAGCAAAAGAGTCTTAATATTGTATTTCAAAGACAGCGCACATGTTCTTCAGCAACGTGAATGCATGACTGAATGAATGCTGGAGTAAGAGAAGAGAAATGGAGATTGTTGAATTCAGTATAATGAAAATGCTGAGTGTATTAGACAACAATCTCCAGTGTCAGCAAGTCTCTTTGTTAAAGGTCCAAAGACAATCATTGCAAAAGATAACATAACCAAGAACTAGCAGGTTTATGTAAAAAAGGAAAAAGAGGAAACCATAAAAATTATCATTCTAATCTATAGGCTTCCTGCCATATTCTTAAACTAATATTGATACTTCATGAAATCTAAGTAAATTATTATAACAATTAGCTACTTGATGTCTAATAATTCCAAATGCAAAGAATGTTTTTTTCCACAACATCCGTCACATCAACATCATTGAACAAATGCAAGTGTAAGCTGGAAATGGAGAAAGACAATATTGCATACAAGACTGAGTTTAGGTCTGAACATGGCGAAGTGCAGATTTAAATTCTGTATCTGTCACTATTCTACTGATCACTGCTTCTGTTGAAATGGTTAACCAACATTTCCTTCTTTGCAGGTTTGCAGCAGACCATTAAAGAATCAGCATGGAGAAAATCCTCATTTAAGATTCTCAGGTATTGCTTCCAAACTTCCCTTCTCTGGCTATAGTTGCTCGAAGTTTTGGCAGCCTGTCAAAAGAGCAACTTTTGTGTTCTCCTGAGCCCTGTCCACCACACTGTCAAAGCTGCAGCAGGAAAGTCTGCAAGTGGAAAGGTTTTTAGCACTGCCAGAACAACTGCTGCATGTAGAAAGGAAGTTCAGCCGAATCAGGTGCCTCCCCTCAGGCCAATCCTACCGACTGTGAGAGGAAAAGGATTATAACATCCCATCCGTACTTCCAAGACACCATGTGGGACAACAAGACTTTACTTTCCAAAGAGGACAACAAAGAGAATTTGGGGCTAGAACACCTCTCTCTGAATGTCCCCAACAGTCCAGGACATCCTTAGCTCTCAAGCAAAGCACAGGGTTCAGAAAGTCACTGCTATGCTTCCAGTGGGTGAAACCAAAAGGTTCAAGTTTCAAACCCCACCAGTGGTGGGAGACTGGTACTCGAGGCGTGCATGGTAAACTGAGCTTTTCCTTTTAAGGAAGAGAAAGGAAAACACTTAAAAGGCATCAATGTTAAAATAATATTTACATTACAGAGTAAAGTCACTGAAAGTTGAGAAATGTAAACTTTGGAAGTGTTTGAGTAGCTGCTGTTTAAGCAAACTCATTTCAGCTTTTTTTTTTTTTTAAGAATGATTTCAGACAACATATGCAATTACATGATCACACGGTACTCTTTCTACAAGACCTTTTGCTCATTTAGTGATCAGTAGAAGTTGCACGGACAGCTATGCAGTTTGTACTGTATATAGATTTTTACTTCTTCACTAACTACAAAAATACACCCCAAATAGTAAATAATTTATCTAGAGTTAAAATAATTTTAAAATTTTAGATACACCATTTTTAAAGGCAAGTTTTAAATTTTCAGATGTTTCTACTTCTGAACTGGCCAATTAACACAGAAGATGTCAAGCTGTTAGAAACTTCCTGATGAGAATTAAAACTGAATTAGATGTAAGTCTATGGTACTGAAAGTTAAATGCATTTGGATAGTAGTATGAAATGGTTACCAAGAGACAGAGAATTTCTATGAATTATTATATTTTAATGTATTTGTTTTCTGATAACATTGAAACTTCTTAGGTGAGAGTTTTTGGTGGCAGTGCTCTTTACATACTGGTTTCCACAAATAAGAAATTGCTGTGGATGCCTGACTGCTCCCTTTGCATTATAGCTATTTTGTTTACAAAGGGGCTTTTAATAATCCACTATTGCTCTCAAATAACCTTGTGCAAAGCACAAAATGGACACATTTTTGAAAACAGGTGAGTGAGTATTCGATAACTTAACCAAGACCACAATACTGGCAGGTTTTGAATAGTATGGTCGTGCCTTATCTTTCTGTTTAATTCATCAGGTCTCTAAATACACTACTAAAAAGGCATCTGTGCACCTGGGTAGGGGTAATTATTAAATAACACTGTCAATTCTTACCCTATGTAAACATACTGCAAATACAAAAACAATTTATGCTTTCACAATGTTAAATAATAGATGCTATGATTTTAAAAAGTCAAAACCAAAACTATACTTGTAGCACTCTTACAGGAGATAAAACACATTTTTGCAACTTCTGTCTTTATGCTATTATCTGAAATCCAATTACAGAAGGCAATGTGTTGTTTTGACAGAGGAAATTGAAAATTCAGTATTACAATCTTTTTTTGAAAAAAATGTTTCAAACTTCCCCTCAACAACTGAGCCCTGTACCATTTCTAGATAAACACTAAATATTTTTGGAGTGAAGTAACTTTCTCATGATACCACAGCACTATTTACTTCCCCACTCCAAAAATCTATAGATGCAGAAAGAAAACACAGACCTCAATATGTAACATAGGTCATAATTACAGACTACTGTATTAGTACTGAATCCAGCTCCCATTAAGAGCAGGGACATCCTTCATGGACAGTGGGATAGAGTGCACTCTCAGCAAGTTCGCCGACGACACCAAGTTGTGTGGTGCCGTCAACACGCTAGAAGGGAGGGACGCCATGCAGAGGGACCTTGACAGGCTGGAGAGGTGGGCCCGTGCCAACCTCATGAAGTTCAACCAGGCCAAGTGCAAGGTCCTGCACGTGGGTTGGGGCAATCCCAGGCACAAATACAGGCTGGGCAGGGAATGGATTGGCAGCAGCCCTGAGGAGAAGGACTTGGGAGTGCTGGTGGATGAGGAGCTCAACATGAGCTGACAATGGGTGCTTGCAGCCCAGAAAGCCAACCACATCCTGGGCTGCATCAAAAGAAGCATGGCCAGCAGGCTGAGGGAGGCGATTCTCTCCCTCTGCTCTGCCCTGGTCAGACCCCAGCTGCAGCACTGCATCCAGTTCTGGAGCCCCCAACATAAGAAGGATATGGACCTGTTGGAGAAGGTCCAGAGGAGGGCCACAAAGATGATAAGAGGGCTGGAGCACCTTTCTTATGAAGACAGGCTGAGAGAGTTGGGGCTGTTCAGCTTGGAGAAGAGGAGGCTCCAGGGAGACCTTATAGCAGTCTTCCAGCCCCTCTTAAGGGGGCTTATGTCCAAATACAGGGAGAAACTCTTTAGCAGGGCCTGCTGTGACAGGACAAGGAGCAGTGGTTTTAAACTAGAAGGAGGTAGATTTAGACTGGATATAAGGAAAAAATCTTTTACAATGAAGATAGTGAGACACTGGAACAGGTTGCCCAGAGAGGTGGTGAATGCCCCATCCCTGGAAACATTCAAGGCCAGGTTGGATGAGGCTCTGAGCAACCTGATCTGGCTGGAGATGTCCCTGCTCCTTGCAGGGGGGTTGGACTAGATGACCTTTGAAGGTCCCTTCCAACTCAAACTAGTCTATGAATCTATTATTCCAAACTTTGTTTCACAACTATTAGCTTTACAACAATTATTTCAAGGGCTTAGAAGGAAATAGCCTCAGTTCTAAACCTGACCATAAAAGAAAAACAAATTTAATGAATGTTTTAATCAGTTCTTTGGTTTTTTTTCTTTTCCCCTTCTTCATTTTTCATCTAGCTCAAGAGTTGTGTTAGTCTTTGAACATTCACTACACCAAAATACCAAGCACTAAAATAGAAGATAGATGCAAAATGTATGAAAAACCAATCAGAATCAGAATAAATGAAAGTTAATTTGCATATGGCTCATCAGTACAGCAAATGCTCACGGTGAATTTTAAATGCTGGCAAAAATTGTACCTCATGCAATGAAAAACTGTTTGTTTCTGAAAATATTAGTTTCATATATTCCAAATGATGAAAATGTAACTGCAGCCAAATTCCAGAAAGCTCCAGGTTAAAAATCACCACAAACAGAATATTCTACTGGCTTCAACTTAACTTTAAGCAAAAGGACAAACATAGAAGCAGATACATGCACACTTTGCTGAACTGGCAGTCAAGGTATCTCAAATTTTCTGTACTTCTCCAATAGTTAATTTATTAAAATGAATGAGAAATTTGGGTGATCTATGAAAATAATGTTCAGGTCCAACATCTGAAAGCTATTTTTCCTCAACTCTAGGAAAATAATATTTTTTTCCACATTTACTCCATCTAAAAAGTAAAAAAAAAAAAAAGAAAAATTACTGACTAAATTCAGTACTGCTATAGCTTTATATCATACAACACTGTTTTTACCTTTCCAAGCATTCTTCCAAGAAAGTAGTAATGTCGGGCGTAAGAGTCTCCAACAAGCATCTGTGCAGCAGGATTGGGGTAAAGAAGTCCCTCATTGGTGGTCTTAAAAAACCCTTGGTTAGGGTTAAATCCTGATTTAAGTAGTTCATTCAGAAATTCTCTGAAAATTCCACCACCATCAATACCAGCTTCATCAAGGCCATGCGCATTAAGTAAGTGAACACGTATGCGCTTTTTTAGGTCAGGTTCTGCAGAGAAAGGAGAGACACAAACTCAAATACAACTGCTTGAACTTTATTTGGATAAAAACACAGGTAACTACACAAATGTATCTAAACTAATTTTATATTAAAAAAATGAACTGGTAAATAGTACTGTAGCAAGAAATCTACTATGGCCTTGAATTTCGGGATATTCTACACTAGTAGGGGAAGAAAAAAACCGTACAAAACGTTTTAAGAAGCCTGAGGGTAACTTGAAAATTCTATTTATATAAAATATTGCAAATGCAAGGTTCAACTTTCTCCTGTCTCAAGGAACTGTCACAGTAAGCACTGCACTCCCTTAGAGGGGTGACTGTTAAGCCACATAATTAAATAATATTCTTTGAAATGGAACAATATTTTTCATACTTCAGACTCATTATTATGTCATGTAATTCCAGTGAGCAAGGTGTGGTAAAGATGGACACGTTCTGCACGTAGCAGAAGCAGAAGGCTGCTACTTGAGAGAGCAAGCAGTAGTTAGGTCCTTGAATGACGTATACCTAACAGGGAAGGAGGGCCTTTTTGCTCAAGTCACTGAAGGCTTCCAAAGATCTAACAAATACACAGTTTTGATTTGAACCCTTGCATTGATTCCACTTGCATTCCAGCAATGCAATCAGTAATAAACCGGTAACAATAAAGCTTTCTACTGCTTCTGTGTGCTACAAACGCACACACTATGGATGGGCAGTTGATGTTCACGAACAAGTCTTCAGCAACTGTAGCAACAGAATTTCTCCTGAATCACTGAATGTTTTACTCACGCTCTCCCATTAGTGAATGCCTCTACATCTACTAGTAACTTCCCAGTTGGAAGAATGTTGGGGTGCTTTATGAAGAAAATCAATTCTCTTTCTCTATGCACCGACAACCAGATTAATAGCAAGGAGGGAAAAATTGTCCTAAAACAAATTCACATGTCAAAACAGGTGACCAGGTAGAGGTAGACTCCAAACTAGTGCAGCCTCTGAAAAAGACAGTTCAATTTTATGACTCTTATGGCTAGAATGTAACGAAAATTTTTAATGAAATCCACTAGAGGCTATTATGGAATATGCTGAAAATTCCAGTTACAGGGGAGGGAAAAAAATTGATAAATGCTTGCACATTATTAAACATATGACAACCAAATAAACCCACAAGAAGTAATCTAGTACGTTTCTGCTATTTCAAGTTTGTTTTCTTAAAGATTTCAGTTAAGGTACTACAGAAACATTAACTTTGAACAGCTCTCTTTTCACGGCCATACACAAACTGGATGCCTCTTCCAAATCAATGTTTTTCGCTCTCTCCTGATCAATGCTAGGACCTCATCTACCATCTGTTCAATCTCCCAGATTGATTTTAATCTATTCAGTCTACAGTCTTGAAATTGTATGTCTTGCCATTTTCAGGAATTTCTTATTTTCTGCTCTCCCACATGGTGCCTCACCTACTCCAGAATTAAAATTATTTTTTAAAAGTACACTATCTCAGAACACGAGCTTTTTAAAAAGGTCCAGCCTTCTAAATCAGTCTTTACTGATGCTCAATAGCACTAGTACAGTAGTAGATAGTACAGTATATGTATGTATACATGGTGTATCATGCACACATGCAGAAAAACAGATTTTCAGACTTCAGTGGCCAGCTACCACTATGGCTTATCTGTATCTGTAAACGAGACATAAATCTTCACCTAGAGATTACTCTGCTTCCAATGGCTTGCTACCAGCTTATTGGGTTCTCCCTTTTGACTGTTTTATGAGTAATCTTCTTCCTAAGGAAAGGCTGAAAATGTTATCTGGAACTATATACATGTATATGCAGGTAAATTTTCAGTAATACAAAAGCTCTTTTTTGAAAACAGAAAGCTGGACAGAATCATAGAACAGTTTAGGTTGGAAGAGACTTCATATTGTTCATAATTCCCACACTGATAGCAAGGCCAATTTACACGTTAGATCAGGATGCTCAGTGCCTTGATCCATCTGAGATCTCCAGTGATGGAGATTTCACAGCCTCTCTGGACAGCCCATTTCAGTGCTTAACAAGTTTCACTGTGAAATGATTTTTCTATACATGTCCAGTAAAAATTTCCCTTGCTGCTACAGGCTACCGCTGCACCTTAGTAAACTGGCTTCTGTAACCTTCCAGTTGCAGCAATAACAATTTTCCTTCAGTCTTTCCTGTTTGAGACTGAACAAACTCATTTCTCTCAGCTTCTTTTCATACGCCATGTACTTTTCAGTCCCCTCTATCATCTTGATGGCCTTCTGCAGGACACATTCTTGTACAGGAATGTCCTTTTTTTGTACTGATACATTCAAAGCTGGACACAGTTCATCAGAGCTGAAACTATCAGCTATCTTCTTGCCAATACAGCCCAGTACACAGTTAGCTTTCATCTCATCAAGGGGAACTGTTTTATTTGTTCCATTTGTTGACCACTAAGAACCCCAAGGTCCTTTACTGAAAACAGCTTTCTAGCCCATCAGTGCTCAGTCTGTACTGCTCCGTACTGCTACACGGTGTTATTACAGCCCAGGTACAGGATTTTGCTTTAGTCGCTCCTAAAACTCATGAGGCTTCTGTAAACCCCTTTCTTCAGTCTGCCAGGGGCTGTCCAAGTGGCAACCTGACCTTCCAGTATATTAGCTACTCCCCTCAATTTCATATTGCCTGTGACCTCACTACAGGTGGAATACATCCCAGCAACCAGATTGTCAGATTGCAGATTAAGTTTAGGAAACATGCATTCTAAAACTGCTTTCATAGTTTAATGAAACTACAGTAAGTCAAAATGTCCTCTTCACAGAAAATGTGTTTCTCTTTTAAAGCTATCTTCTTCTTAAACAAATAGGTTGAGTTGCCTGTTACTTGACATCGCGTTATTCAAAAACTTAGACTGCATTTTCTGAACTGTATTTTCATACAGTTAGGGAGGGGAGGGGAAACCACAGCAGACTCAACTTTTTCTATTTTCCAATTCCATTTCATCTTTCTCTTTTTAGGAAACCAGGAAATGATTAATACTAAAATTAGTACAATGAAACTATTCACAACCAGTAGTAAAGAGGCCTAACAGTCAATTGCACATATAATTTCCAGATGATTATACAGTGACACCTCCTGATTAGCCTTAAACTTTCCAAAACCAAGATAATTTAATTTCTACTTAATTTTTAAAAACTATAAATTAGACTACCTGTATCTCTTTTAGGTAGGTAGAGTTTTAAACACTCGTACTGAAATAAAAAATCCTATTTATAAACAGAAGAGTATATTTAATTCTACCAGAGTAAAGAAAATTAAGAAAAGGCATAATCTCCAGTAAAACCAAGAATACCAACACCTCTTCTTCCTTCTCTCTAAACTAGGCAGTTCTCCAGGAGAGAAATTACATGGTACAGCAGGTGAGAGTCAGGTGGCAAATCTCAAGTATTTGGCAAACATTCTTCTTTTACATGCAAAAATACCATGTAACTATTAAGGACTTCATTTTGGCAGACTTTATCCACATCGGAATTTTGGCTTCTAGAGAAGTTGCTCTCACACAAATTCAGACTAAGGTACAATTTAAACCAATGTGGCAAAATCTATACTACTACATACCATCGCTACAAAGTGCATTGCATTATCCTTGTCAGACACACTGTACCTAGCAAATCCTGTGCAGTCTAGATACTTTTGTTGACACAGATTACCAAGGCAGGTAATTAATCTAATTAACTACATAGGTAAATATACAAAGTACAGTTATTTGGACAAGTAAATGGGAAGAAAAGCCCTGAAAAGCAGGTCTGAACTAAGGAAGGGCGCATTACAGAGAATGAGACTGCAATAATCAGAAAGAATGTGGAGGGGAATTATTTGATGTAAAAATGATGAAATGAAACTTTATAAGGACTTTCACATCTCAGAGCTGATATACTTAAGTAAGTATACTCAAGTAAGCAAATATGTAACTACTTGAAAAGACTGGTTAAATGTTATAAACAAGCTGACAATAACTTAATTGTAAACCTACCATTTTCAGGAGAAAGTTTATCATAAGCATCTTCATAAATATAATTTCTTCTGATAGTGACATTAATTCCATCCAAAAACGGCCCACCTCCTTGAACTTCTTGTTTATCAGCATAGATCAGTCTTTGGAAAATCTGTTAAAATGAGTGAAAAGAGAAATCATATTATTGTGCATATCTAAATATTCAGAGATGGTTATTCACTACTATTACTGTCCTTTGAGTTGCTTCTGGCCACTCACTTTCAAATTATTTGTCCTCTCTCTCATCGAGCTACAGAAACATAACACAGAGCCGTGTCTCGAGGGAAGGAGGGAAAGGGGACAGACATGGAAAAAAAAAAAAAAAAAAAAAACAAAAAAAACCCCAAGTTTTTTCACACTAAGACATCATCTCCAATTCTTTCTACATAAAGAGGCATATCTACAGACATTGTGTCAGTGATTCCAGTTTCCTCTCCCTAACTTCCAGAGTTCTGAAAAACTATTGAAAAACAAAAGGAAAAAAGACTCATGAGTATTTTGTACATACAGAGGCAATCCTCAATACTGGTAAAGAATTGTCAGTTTTGTAATCCTTACAAACATTCCCAGTAACAAGAAACTAGGTATTAGTACTCTTCTCAGGAGCAGTGAGCAAATAATTCAAAGCAAAACAGTGGATAGCATTGCCATATTAAACAAAGAACCAAAGCATCATACCAATTGAAAGAAAAAAAAAAAATGCCAGCTGAATTGAACTTCACGCTGTCCCTTTGCAAGTCTTCACAACAGGAACCTGTTACAGCTCACCTGAAGGGTAACTGTAGGTAACTGTCTTTCTGTGCCAAGATGTAGCATGGGAGGGATTTGCCTAATGTATAACAATGTCCACTACACCCTCAATCCAAGGAGTGCCTGTTTACTGCATCCTCTCTTGCAGCTTTCCCATATCCAATAAATAGTCTAGTACATTTTCCAAAGGATGTAATCTCCCAGTAATATCACAGGCTGCTTTCTTAACTAAGAAGAATAAGTTAAAGTATCCAGGGATGTTTACAAACAACAAATTTACCATGAAAGGAATATTTGACAACAGCAGACAAAGGGTAAGGTCTCAAATCTACTGTTGCTATGGACAACTGTAGCTAGTGGAGAAGATGCTCTCCAACCAGGAGGATTGTAGTGTAGACAAAGCCATATTCTTCCCTAAGGTACACAGCAGGAAGACAAGAGAATACAGTCATAAGCTGCAGAAAGAGAAATGCTGGATGAATATAAAGACCAAAAAAAATTGATAATGAGAATTATTAAGTACTGGAAGAGGTTACAGGAAGGGTTTGTGAAATCTCCATCTTTGGAGACAGTCAAAACTCATCTGGACAAGACCTTGAGCATTCTGATCCAACTTTGAAGTTATTCCTGTATGAAGAAGGATGTGGACTACAGTACCTCCAGAGGTACCTTCTGACCTCAATTTTTCTATGGTTCTATGACATCAAGACACAGAAACACAGACACTTTCTTTTTATGTACAGGGCATGAGAATATGCCCACCACCATTTTCTTTCCTGAAGCACACCTAAATACAGTTTATTAACTATTGCTACACAACACTAGGTGGAAAGAAATCGCTTGGAAGCATAGGCAAGCTGATGAAAATATGGCTTAAGTAAGTGAGACCCAAGGCACTTGTTACAAATTGGATTCATTACCTTCCACAGGTAAATATTAGATTGAGAGGTGCACACCAACGTGCCTTAAAGCTAATGAAGATAATACACCCCAGGGTCAGAAGGCTGAAGAGCCTACCATGAAACCTGACTCAGTAATTGCTTGTAAGAGTACCTAATATCTGGTAATTCAAGGTAAAAATCTCATGAAGAATTCAGAAAATAAAAGGACACATGGAATAACTCATACAGGAAAACAGCATTGAGCTGTACTGCCACATTAAATTACAGTGTAATAGATGGCAACTGGAAGAAAGAAAAAAATTAAACAAAATCATGATAAAGTATCTTCTTCCCTTATTGCAAGTTGTTTTCCAGGGGCAGTGGGAGACTTCAAGAGGATGCTGACTGCAACTATTACACAAAAAAGGGCCATATTTGGTCCAAAAAGCAGTATAAGAAGATCTCATCTTCGAATTATAAAAGTTCAGTCTACAGCTCTGAACCTTCTCTCCAAGCTCTCATCCAATTGTTATGATTTCAGTTTTTGCTATAAAACCAAACAAGGTTTTATGATTTCCAGAAACTTAAAATATATGCATCTCAATATATCTTTAAGAATTCTAGAGGTTGTAGACAGTGACTAAATTGTGACATACAGACACCTGCTGAGGTCACTTCCAATTGTTTCCCTGTAATCCGAGTACGATATTGCTATACCGTATTAAGATGTTTTGTTGGAACAACTGTTTCATAGAAGCCTGAAAAAAAACATTCCTTTTCTACCAAAGCTGTCACTTTCTTTTTTGACAAATAGTGATTTACTTTCCCTATGGAACTATTCTTCATCCCCTTGATGGTGTCTTGCAATTTAATGTTTCCAGGACAATTCAGGGAGCAGTTTAAGTAATTGATACTGTTAACAACAGAAGCAGTTCAGAAAATTATGGGTAACAGAATAACAGCTTTTAAAAAAATACACAATGCAAACTGAAATAGGTAACAGAACTAACAATTACATATTTAAAATCTAGAAAACATTCAAAAGCAAATCAAATAGCACAAGAATCTTGCAAGGTTTTAAACTACATACTGGATTAAAATTTCAGCTACTCAGCTATGAATGTAGAAATTTAATCTCTAAACGTTATTTTCCCAAAATGGACATCCATCATCTCATTCTGAGTAAATCCACCCACTGCACAAAAGTCTCCAGTCTTGACCTTGCAATCTGTTTATTACAGATACACAACTAGTTAGTGTTCTGCTTACCACATGAGGGTGCAGTCATGTAGATCAATCATTGGATCAGGACTGCAGTTTATTATAAACATACAACTGCTCCCAATATATCTTGGAACATACATTTTTAATTTTAATGCAACTACTGTAAAGGATTACATAACTAGTAAAAAAAAGAGAAAAGTAATTAACTTCAAATGTTTAGTTGCCACATGAGTACGGAAGACAGTATGGCCTGTCATATCCTTCTATAGGGAAGTGATCCAGTTTCTACTTAGCTAAGTGCTCTTTTTACATTTACTGAAAAAAAAAAAAGTAAAAAAATAAATTGCATATTAAATTAGAAATTAGGTACCTTTACTCTTTCTTCAAAAGGAACTACAAAAGGTAGCTCTGTCAGAACTGCAAGCTGTCGTTCCTCAGATACAGAAAGAGGTGCTGGTTCCAAACCCACTTAAAACAAAAAAAAAAAAAATATTTTAAAAATTTTGGAAAGAACATTTTTTTTCAACAGTTTATTGTGATTCAATTTACTTGGTATAAAAATACATACATTAAAATAGTTTATTTACTGAACAGTCACACCAAGCCTTACCTTTCTTTAAATTTTAGTTTCTACAGACAAACTGAAATATAAGTAGTGAAAACACACTGAATAAAATGGGTATAAAAATAAGTACTCTTGCACTTTTTATTTTATTCAGGAGAAAGAAAAGAGTTATTTTCTTATTATTGACATTTAGTTTTTCAACCAAGAAAAAATACATGCCAAAAGATAAGTAAGAAGTTGTAAGTAATCAGAATTTTCATCGCAAGAATATGCAATATTCCCATCCAAATGATCAAAATAGTTTAAAGGTATTGTGCTTCCAACTACAACATCTACTTTTAACCAAATTATTTTAGGCATAAAATCTAAGAATTAAACTAAATCTAATGAAACCAACAGTCTTCTCTCAAGGTCACAGTGAAAACACATTAAATCCTAGTCACTGAAGAAACAGTAAAAAGAACATGAAGAAATTGTGTGATGTGCTCAAGAAAAAAAAGATCAGAAAAGAGTTACAGAAGTCATAGCAGCAGAAAGATTCAATCGCATGCAACTTTGAACCTTCTTATACCCACAGAGGATGTTTTTAGGAAAGAACTCAACTTTGAGTGATGTGCAGTAGAAGTGACAACGCTGCTCTAACTCCAGAAGAAATTCAGTTGCTGAGCACATATCTTACAGTAAATTAATTAACTGCAGCAAAAAAAAAAAAAATAATTGCTCGCTGACCAGACACTATGGTTAAACGTTCACCTAGCTTCAATTTACAGAGGAAATAAAACCCACAACTTCTTAGTTGTTTCATTTTCATGTTTAATAACCACCCTCTCGAAAAAAAGACTCCACAGTAAATGCTTTACATTACTATCCAGTCTGGAAGTTTACGACATCAGTTTCAAGTTTTTCCTTTGGCTCTTAACTGTAGTGACTAGCATCTTGCTACCCTTCTGCAACTAGACATCACGTCAATGGTTGGGGTTTTTATTCTTTCTTTCTTTCTTTTTTTTAACTCCTCAAAGCACTTTAAGTAGAGATATTTTAAGCATCAATTTACCACGACAGGACCCAAAAACATCACTATACTTAATGTATATTCATTTGGGGTAGGTTTCAACATTGCAAGCCTTTGGAATTTCTGATAAAATGCTTATCTGTGATTACCCTTAGTTTACTTAGTAAACATTTTTAATTAAAGTCAATGTATGCAGCCTATTAAGCTAAGGGTTAAAAGCATTTTAAATAAAAAGTGCATGTACAGCAAAGGTAAACTACTACACGACTTCGACAGTTCAATTATTCCAGTCAATTAGTCAATTTTATCTGCATTTCTCCATCACAGCTTCTTTCCTTAAAGAGAAATACGGGATGGAGTCATCAATACAGAGGGCATTTAGAACTCACGAGTCTGCCATTTAAGTAAATGAAAAAGCACAAATAAACATGACCATATGTGATTCAGCAGTACTTTCCTGATAATTGGCTTTAACACATATGGAGTAAAGAGGGATTAAACAAGTCGTGCACATTGTTACCTGGTTGCTGTCACATATTCGTGTTGACTGCTCTTTTTTTAGCTTGATTTTGTATGAAAATGAGGTTTACATGAACACACTGTGTCATACTTCCTCACCATCTTTTGAGCTAATCAGCTGAATTTTAACTTTGACAGAGAACAGGAGATTCAAAAATACTAAGTTTTGTGAAAATTTTCAACTCCATAGAGAAGAGAAATTCCTTTAGTTACCTGATTACAGAAACAGCAAGGAGAGCTCAGTTACCTACTTCGTTCAGTGTGTCAGCTTCTCTGACAGCCAGTCAGCAAAACGAGGGCACGCAGCTGCTCTGCACGAACCACAGCACGTGCATTCCTTATCTACCAACTGCCCAGACCAAGGCAACTAAAGAAATGGAGGGAACTGGTGCTAATATGGGAAGGTAGACAAGGGAGAGAGTTCAAGAGACTGTGTGTATGAAGGGAACAAGACTAGCAGACTAGTAGCATGGAGAGAATCTGGAAGTAATAAATGTGGGGCAGGTCTGACAGTGGAGAACTTCAAGACAGTCTAGCTGTCAAGAGCCATGTAGGTCAATGGAAGAAACGGGGATTACTGATGTAGAGTCCGTAAGGTATACAGGATTCAGGCCTGCTGAAGCCTGGTAATTTTTCCTAAAACACCTGCTTTTAAGATTGCATATTATCAATCACTTAGAACAGGCAATTTCTGAAGAAAGAAACCAAACTGAAAAATATTTGATTCAAAATTCTAAGTAGTACTTACACTGAATCAACTAGTTGTTATCTGGCAACTAGACTAATAAGGTAATCAAACTTATACCATGATAGCTATTCAAATAAAAAATACCATTGTAAGAAGACCGTAGGTTTCAACTTTGGACAAAGCCCTTAATTCTGTACAACTCTATGGCAGCATTCAAAGGCTACGGTCTTCTCAAAATTATCTACTGCGTCTGGCTAAGATATTCAAGCAGATTACATCATCTTGAAAGAGAGTATGGGCTCTCATAGATGAATCATTTTGCTGCTTAAAGGCTCCATTTTTAATTCATTATTAAATCTCAGCATAAGTGATTTAATTATTATTTTACCTGAGTATAGCAAGGTAAAATTCTAGAATAGTGAAGATATGAAGGTATGAAAAACTTAAAGAAACAGACTGTCTACATGAGAAAGTATATTGGCAGAACTAAACTGGTGTAAATTTACCCTGATTGCTAAGTTGGTCCAATTATCTAATCTTTCTTTGGAAGGTCCATAACGTCCAGATATTTTGAGTCAATCAAGGGGTTAAGTTTCTGTCTTATCTAGAGACAATATTTATAAACAGTAATGAATATTTATCATGGTAATTAAAGGTTGTTTGTTGCAGTTCAATATATAATAAAGAAGTTTCTTTCTAATATACAATAAAAGCAAAACCTCAATGCTTTATATCTTCTGCAACTGCCTTTTATACCTATCAGTACATATATTTTTAACACATATCATTTGTCCACCTCATCATTTCCCCTCATCAATGCCAGCAGAAGCTTGGGGAAAGCTGTTATACATTAAGTATCCTAAAGGCATACAGACACATTTTTTAAAATATCTGAAAAAAAAAAAATTACGAAAGATTGCCTTGCTTTTGGCTATCATTAAGATTTTTATACAAAATACTCAACTAAGCTCTATAAAAGGGCATATTTTTCTTTACCTAAGGTAAACTATTATTGTTACTTACTAAAGCAAAAATTGCACAGACAGTATCTTACCATCCAAAGTAGATTGCAACGGTCCTATCCTTCCCATTCTTCTGACTCTCCAGACATGTCTAGCGGATGGCACGTACAGCTGCGTAACCTAATAAATTAAGAGTACTTTACAGTTAAACATTATCTAATTACATATTACAACTTACTATTACATTTGAAAGTCCCTTCCAAACCTAATCATTCTATGATTCTATGATAATAAATATCTACATTTGCCACGTCCAAGAGTGTGTCTCAACATCTAAGTTTCTCCATTTCTAATCACTCCTAATACATGTCCCTTAAAGCTGAGCTGCAAAATTAACAACAATGTATTATAAAGTCCATGTACTAATTAAATATACCATGCAATGCTACATTAAATTCTGGTATTTAAGATACTAGGGAAGCTGAGTTTATCACAGTTTAAAACTACCACTACTTTCTCTCTAAGGTGTGTAGGCATTATTTTCTAAGAACTATAAATAACTGTCACACAGAGAAATGGAAATCTTGAACACAAGGCAAGCAAATGTGCAATCATCAAAAATAAACAGAAGAGTTCACTGTTAACTATTCTGTGCAAAACTTCCAACTGTTAAGACATCTAATAGTGCATGGTAGTCTATCTGAAGTGTAACTAGCTTCTTAAGACCCAAATTTTCAATGCTTCAGAGGAGGTACTTGAACATTCATATTTAGTATTTTGTTTTGCACGCACATAGACACTTTAAGCTCAATAGCATTTTTTTAAAAAGCTCTTAGAAAAAAAAAAAAAGTAATTTCTAGTGAGATAAGCACTTTTTCTTTTATTTTAGAAGAGAATCTTGAGGGGTTTTTCCCCCACTATAGAGCAGTTCTTTTACCTGGTGTTTTTATAATGAGAAGTACTTAAAATAACTAGAAAATAAAATGCAACAAAATAATAAAATGCTACCAGATTTTCAATTCTCCTCATGACTTACACTGTCACACTGTAAAGTGGGTTCTACTTTATGGATTGGAAATGCGATTTAACAGAAAAGTTTCTTAACAATGCAAGACTTCTAAATTAGAGAAAAAAGCATTACTGCAGGTTTTAAACCACACTTAAATCTGTGCAATGTCAACATCATTGATAGTCAGGAATCAAACACTTTACCATTGAAACTTTGGGACTTGTAAGGCTATGTGGAAAAAGAGTGTAACTCTTACCTTATCTGCTTTGATGTTTTCTTGTTCGGAGAGCCAATGATTTGGCGGGCAGAAATTTCTCCTTGTATCTCTAGATTTCAACATTTTCACTAAGTTTGTGATGACCTAGGTAACAGAAACACATACATTCAATATACATTTAGCACTGTGAAGGAAATAGTATAATCCACAAGCAAAAACTTAAGCTAAGAACTAGGACTACCTAGGACTAGGTAATCCTAGGACTACCCTGCACACCTAGAAAGTTGTATGCCGCTTCTGGGAAGCCTAAACAAATCATAACCAGCATTAAATTACTTAAAGAAAGTGACATCTAACCAGGTCATGTATACAATGGTCTGTTATACAGATGTTTTTTTTCTTTTTTGCTTGTATCAGTTTTCAGAAATTAAACATGTAAATAGATATATGCTTTACAAGACAGCGCTATACACCTGGTTTTTTACTACCTCTCATTCCAAAACAGATTCCAAACAATTTGGCTGATTTGTAGGTTTTATTTGTCCACAAGGAAGAAGATTCTTAAAATTCTCCGCATCATTTTTCAAGGAAAATGCTCCACAGAAGAATGGAACTTTTGCTTGCTGTCTCAAGACAAAGGTCACGTGTATCACTTCACACTAGGCAAAACTGAGAGATCCACTAATAAACACTAATAAACAGTGGGTATTTCTGCCTATAGTCAATAAACTTAACTAATTAGCCAGCACAAGATCATGTGATGTGCTTCTCAATGGTCAAACTGTACAAAAGCCAGTACCAACTTCACAGAGTACAGAAAGAGAGAGCAGAAGTATTAAATGCAGCAAAACTAACAGCTAAAGTTACGTCTCTAAAGTACGTGACGGATTGGCTATTTCTAGTTGCTGCTTTAACAAATTAAAGCATTTCTAATTAAAGGTGCCTCAGAGGAATAAGTTATCTGCTGACAATATTACTGAGGTGATTATCCATGTGAAAAAACAAACGCTGGTATTTTTAAGTGTAAGGGTCTACCTGAAAAAAGATACTACAGGCTCCTTTTATTGTCAATTAGTATCTTGTCAGCATTTTCAAAGTTGGCAAGAGAAAAAAAAGGTAATTTCATCCAGAAGTAACTACCCATTTATGAAATGGACTGTATCATCAAAGTTCTTGTCTCTATTAAAACAGATCCTAATGTGACTAGCTCAGCTGTTTATACTGTATGGTAAACACTACTGTAATGTTGTTAAAGGATCCAAATCCCAGATTCAGAAAGTAAAATCACCCCTGAGAAGGGCCTTGCCCTAACATGCCTGAAAGAAGATTACAAGATGACCATTTCCAGAAAAAGGATGTTTACCAAATATTCTTCTGGTAATCATCATAAGAAACACAAAAAGCTCCTACAGTCCTAAAAGTACATGTGGGGTGGTTGGTTGTAATTTTGATTTAATATGTACATATATACTGTAATTGTATACATTATGTTATTTACAAAGTAAAATGTGTTAGGTAAAAGCTCTTTAGCGTGTTAAGTCAGTGAGCCCTTTTCCAACAGAAAGCACAGGCATTTACCTGAAAATCACCTACTAACAGTTTAACAAATTTTTGCTTATCAGCTGAACTATAGCGGGTGATGGTGCATACACACCCATACGTCACCCAACCGCAAGCACATTAGCACTATGTTTAATTCATTTTAATTCACAAGGAATTCAAATTATGAAAGGTAATTCTGTCATTACTACAACCACACAATCAGAAAATGAGACAACCAAATAGATAACTAGTTTATGCACATCTTCATAACAGAATTGGGAGGCTGAGAAAAATTGTTGTCAAAAAAAAGAAGTAGAGATATCAAGCTAACACCTACTCCCTCTCAAGCATAATTGTCATACTTGGTTGCACGCCTTCTCTCCAGAACAGAACTAAACTTAGCCCAACACTACATAAAACATAATTAAGCGCAATCAACAGAATATTAAACTACTAGACTAAAAAGACATTATCACTGCTACAGTGAACAACCATCTGGTTTGTAACTTAGAACTACAGCACTTGAAAAATTAATAGAAAAAAAACATATACAAAGCTTTTCTGAAGTAATCCTGCTAAAAGACAGTCTTAATGGACAGGTGTCAAGAGTAACAAAGAGTTTAATGGTCCTTCTAAAGGATTCTGTGTCTACATACTATATAAAAGACCTTTTAAGATCCCGTTTGTAAAGTAACGTCTTGAATAAAGACAGAACAAAGAAGAATGCTATTAAGGGAACTGTCTGATTACACAGGAATTTTCATCACCTTGCCCTTATAAAATTCAGCGCAGGTTAGAGGAGTCACTGAAGCTGCGGTCCCATTATCACTATACTTAAGAGAAAGCGGGGTTGGGGGCGGGGGAATATATTTACATGAAAACCATGCTAATAAAATATTTTACAAGCAGTCAAAGAATGCTTAAAGGAAACCAAATCAAATTAGGTGAGACTGGTGTTCCTTCTACATAAGGAATGGGTACTGAGAACACTAGCAATCTACACCCAGGACTCCTCTGTAAAATCTGTTATATAAGGATGTATTTTATTGACAGGAAAGATCTACTTCAATAAATAATATTAAAATGGGGATTTCTTTCCAATAAAATGCCACATGCATGTAACATTCAAAACTAAAATTCAACAAAATTAGAAACTTAATTTCATAGGATTAACTCAACATAGTGAAATAATTACTTTATTTGACAAAACCCATTTCCATGTACTCATAACTTAAGTCCTTCTGTGGAATCTGTAACAGTTGACTACATTATTTAATATTATAGTAAGCCAAAAAAAGGGGAATTCTGCTCAATAAAGACATTTTCACATGTAAATTTTACAGTTTTGAAGACCTTCAATCTGCTCGCGAATAAGTAAGTCACTGTCAGCAATCCCATGGTTTTCAGATTTACCATTATCTTGCAGAAGTAAAGCTTCTATTTGCATGTGTGTGTGTATATATATATATATATATATGAGAATGTAGTGCATTGAGACACCAGTGGCATTCAAAATATGCAAAATAAATGTGAGAAAATAAAAAAAGAAAAAAGATAAATTAAAAGCAAAGATAACACGGAAGGAGGCTCCAGTTCTGGAGCCCCCAACATAAGAAGGACATGGACCAGTTGGAGAAGGTCCAGAGGAGGGCCACGAAGATGATAAGAAGAGGGCTGGAGCACCTCTCCTACGAGGACAGGCTGAGAGAGTTGGGGCTGTTCAGCCTGGAGAAGAGGAGGCTCCGGGGACACCTTATAGCGGCTTTCTAGTACCTCAAGGGGGCCTACAAGACAGATGGGGAAAGGCTGTTCAGTAGGGCCTGTTGTGATAGGACGAGGGGTAATGGTTTTAAAATAGAGGGAGGTAGATTTAGATTGGATATTAGGAACAATTTTTTTACAATGTGAGCTGTAAAACACTGGAACAGGTTGCCCAGAGAAGTGGTAGATGCCCCATTCCTGGAAACATTCAAGGCCAGGCTGAATGAGGCCCTGAGCAACCTGATCTAGTTGGGGATGTCCCTGCTTCCTGCAGGGGACTTGGACTAGATGACCTTTGAAGGTCCCTTCCAACTCTAACCATTCTATGATTCTATGAATGTGACTTCTGTGAAAGCAGCTTGAAAAAACTTTAGAAAAGCTAAATCTCTCATATTTAACATAATGTAAAAAAAAATTAAAAAAATAAAAAAATAAAAGTATTTTCTACTTCAACATCTTATATTTACAATTATCTACTTTAGCTTTGTTTTAATGTTTTGGAAGAAGATATTTTTGCCTGCTCACTAGCAGGAAGTTATTTTGAAGCTGCCCTCAGGAAAGACTCAATGCAGCATACAGTAGTCTTCTTGATGAGATTAACTTCTTGATGAGCTGTGTTGAATTATTATCTGCAACAAGTTTCTGAAGGAGTAAACAAGGGAAGCTTTGTTATTAGCTACTTTTTTGGGTAGAACCAGGGCCTTCGACATACCCTCAAGATTTACATTGGTAATTCAGCTAGTGGAAGACAACCCTGGCTCCTGAAAATAGGAAGAGTACACCAAGTTTAGACAGTTCCACTACAAGTTTAATTCCTGACTGTGAAAGTGGGAAAGAGTAACTTGGATTTTACCACTTTCTGAATGACAGCAAAATATCAATTCACCTGAAACATAAGAAGCTTATAAAAAGACTAAGTATGACAAACTAAAAGACAAGAAATAGAAGATGGCATGATGTAAACTGCATACATAAAAATACCCCTAGCATGCTGTCCTCCTTAGAAAAATAGACATATTGGGGTTTTCACTTGTGACCCTTAAATCGAAAGTTTATTTGGCAATTTAAAGACAAGTAATTAAATTAAATTGTGCAAACATATATTAGATCAATCCCTGCAAATTACAAATTCAGTGGTGCATTAGGACTGTATTCAGTGCAATCAAAACATTATCAGTTACTCTCACTGCTATTAATGCTTATGCTCATAAGTGAAATGTGTTGTAAAATCAGGCAGAATAGGCTGCATAGAGGCTATCTTAGACTTGTAGAATGAATAAGCATTCCTTAATTAGCCCATCAGGTTAAGTGCAAGCCTTAATGGGCCTTTCCTAAAGTCTAGCATGACATCTTTCTCCAAACATGGCCAAGAAGAAAGTTCCATTAGCAATATTAATACAAGCTTAGTTGATCATTTTCATTCAATTAACTTCTTTCAATTAAATAGATAGCTTGACAAAAGCAGTGATAAAAGACCTGAAGGGACAGCTGATGACTCGAACTGAACATTAGTGTGCGAGAGGTCGCCAGTATTAAACAGACTGTAAATCTAGCATTCAATTTGGAAAATGCATTTCTTCTGCTCCCACTTCTTTAATGAGCAATTTTAGCTGACTAGATGTGTTTGCTGCAGAATTTTCATGACAAGTCAAGCACTCCTTTTTTTCGGCAACAGCTATATTAGGTTTTTTCCTGCCAACATTTTCAACTTCTCTTAACTCATGTCTTCAGTAGAACACCATGGATAAAACTAGCAGAAATACATTGGTAAAAATCCAGAAAGAACACACATTTAAGTTTACATTTGCTAGGTCGGATTCACCATCCCATCAGTATTCCAGCAAACCCAAAACAAGTAGTACCAACATGTTTTAGCAGAACATCAACCAAACCAACACAGCATGGTACCAATTCAGTGAAGCCTCTAATACAGAAGTACTTGAGTAATCGTATGATTCAGTTAGAATTTCACGTCTACATAAAGTTATAATGACATGCTTAAGTACCTTGCTGAAGGGAAGTCCACGTTAAAATCTATAGTCTATATAGTAACTTTTTTTATAAACAGGATACACAGAAAAATTAAGAGTTTACAAAAGTAAAAAAAAAATTGTTACAGTTCTCAGAATTTAATTACTTAGTTCAGCATATACGCCAAAAAGCAACCTTTCCAAATCCATATTCCTTGTAATAACTGTGTTAAAAGTATAATTAGAGAAAAAAAATCAAAACCTAATCTCGTATCTTCAGCAGAAGCCCGAAAAATGTATTTAAAGATGTTCCGAAAATTGATACAATTTACCTTGAATAACTGAATCCACCTTTTTTGTTCTGTCTGTATACATTGCTGCATTTCTGTATTTTTCGTTACTCCAACACTTCTAAACGCTGCAATATACTCCTCACGAACTTCTGGTTTTGTTTCTGGGTAAGCCAACTTTATGATTCCTAAGCATGCATCTCGAAGGCAGCGTGATAATATTACAAGCTCTTCTAATGTAAAAGGCATCATTGATGATTGTCTTTGACCTACAACTATAAAAAACCCACAAGTTTAAGTTTCTTTAAATTAATTTTTCTTAATAATTTTGTTATTTAAAAAATATTATTTCACTGGAACTCTAATATTCACACACAAAATCTTAAGGCAGAGAAAAGAAACACCACCCAAAAAGAGAATCAGTATGCATTCATAAAGGCAATCAGGTCCTGTAATTGTGTGCAGTCACAATGATTTTAGTTACAATATTCTCTTATTCTCTTGTGTGATTCCTGCTATATTAAATCTTTCCATTAGACTACAGGTTCAGTCCAGAAGAACTTCACTCTCTTCACTAACTCATTAAAAATTATCATGATTAAGAACATCCATATCAGACCCTGTAAAGCTAGGGTTCTCAAGGCGCAGGCCGTCATTTTTCTTCTTTTTTCTAAATGCAATCACCATGAAATAGCCAGCTGACAGCTGAGTGCTCAGGGGACTATCAGCAAGTCAGCCCAATAGAGCCTTCCTCACAGATGTCAGGAAATTACTGCCCAGGGAACTCTGTAGCCTTACACAAAAACATTTTGCAAAGCACTGCTACTTGCTATGCTTGAAACTCACCTTCTATTGGATCACCAAAGAATTCATTATCGTGAATAGAAATAAGTGAATGGCTAAACAAAGAACTAAAAAGGTAGAAGAGAGGGATAATTCGACTAGAGTCTTCTAATGACATCGGAGAGCCTCTTGAAATCACTTGAAGGAGTGGCACCATAGACCTTAAAACATTAAATGCAAAATTAAAGAGATAGTTAATTAAATACTCTAAAAAAAGTATTAACTTCAGCATTCTAGTAAAAATATTTAGTAGTAGTTCCTGCAGCAAAATAAGGACAGTGCTTTCAGTTAAATAACTACAATTTCCCACTCTTCCAAAATAAGGTTACTCTTTGTAAGTTCTTGTCACTATAGAATACCAGTGTCTTGAACATATAAACTTTGGCTTTAACTATTACAGACTCCAGATACTTCCTGGTTTAGAACAGAGACACAAAGGTAAAAGAATAACTAATGTGCATGTTAGCACAGAACAAATCTGTAGGTTCAATGTCTCAGTTCCTGGGAACATGCTTCTGCCATCATCTATTTCACACTAGTCAAAGTATATGAGAAAATACTGGGATTAAGTACTTGGGACTCTGGCATTAATTATATTGATGCTAGTATACACTCCAAAAAACTACAGAACAACCACCGTATTTAAAATAAATATTTTATTTACCTGTAATTATTTACAACTGTCCAATTCCCAAGACTGTTCTCAGTTTTATGAAATCATAGAAGCTAAGTAACCATTACAGGTTGTTTTTTTTTTTTTTCAAATAATCTTCTACAAGCAATCTCATACCACCAATTGTCTCATTCTCTTTTCACTATATGTGCTCTATTTTAACAAAGACTTAGTTTTAGAAATCGTATAATACATACCCTGTAATCATTCGTGTAGTCATTGAAGATATCAAATACCAAAGATGCCTCAGGAATCTGGCATTAAAGGCTAAACTATAAAGAAGCCTGCAAGAGGAAGTTGAAATAAATGGTGTCTTCCAAAATACTGCATTGACAAAACACAATGCTTCTGCAAGAACTTTTCTGTCAAGCATTTCTCAAATATTAACAATTCAAATTAATTTCTTCAAGATGGAGATTCTTATTCTAATCAAATCTGGTGAAAGCCCCAAATCTGGTGAAAGCCTCAAAGCTGAAAAACAAGCATATAAATCCTTACACCTAAAATACATAGTTTTCATTAACTCAACAACAAATCACATGATGTAGATCCAAGTCTGCAGTATTCCACAGAATTAAACACACATTAAATAAAGTAGCATACACTCAAGAGTTATTTATCTGGAATTTTTAAAAAATTCTGATATAGAAAACCACACCAACTAGTTAACAGGTCACTTCTGCAATTCTTCTGACATTAACAAACATAGCCATTTTTGTGAAAAGTAGCTTAAAATATCTTATAGTTAATTTACACTAGAAGCAAATATTGTTTTTAATTTATGTAGCATTTTACTGGTACATTCTGTAGGGGAGATATAAAAATAACATAAATGGAACAATGTCTGTCAGCAGCTCCCCATACACATACACCAATCCATCTGTAGACAGAAAATGGTTTATACACCTGTGAAGATAAATGTGTACGTTCAGCAGTCAGTTATATACAAGATTGACTTTAACCATATTATTTCAGACATGATTACGGCATGATAAACTTTTTACAGAAGTGAGAAAGAAAAAGCTTCCTGGAATTAAAGCTTCCTTTTGGTCTCCCTCAGTCTATTTTTAATTCTGCAAGAAGCAATATACGTGACAAACATAATTTGAAACAATTAACATCTTCTAGAAAACCAAACAGGATTTGACTGACTAAACTGTAATTTTTCAGATATTGAAGAACTACAGTCAGTTTGCTATCACAGATGCTACTTTCCTAGGTCTCCTAATTATTATTAAAATAAATAAAGTAAAACAGATACTCAGGTCCACATCTCCTCTCAGAGGCTAATAGTTTCATAACATAAAATTCCCTGTGACCACACATACAAGACATAGGAGGCTGGGAAATGGGAGCAGGGAGGGTAGACTAGAAGTGCTACCACCTGAAGGATGAAATATTTATTTTGGACAATATGGATAAATTAAAATTAAATGGCAAAAGGAAAGGAAGCACACATTTCATTACGGGGAAAAAAAAGTAAGATGTCAGTAAACAGTTAAAAACATCTGAAAATTATTTACAGGGCAATTAATTTAAAGATATCAAAATAAAAAAAAAAAAACCACAAGAAAATCTACACGCCCACTCACAAACAAATACTACCTAGTGCCATATGCCTCTGGGTCCTCGCTTACTGGCTGCTGAAGCCCCGTGGGCTCTTTTTGTTGCCTTCACCAAACTACAGCCACTCTTACCCACCCACACAGCTAGTCCTTCTTCAAGCTCTCAATTCACACGGCTTCACAAAGCCAGCCGCACAGACATGGAACTGTGCGAGGATAAAGGAGCATTAGGAAGGACAGAACTCTCCACCAAACAGAAAGGATCAAGTTTCACAGGTGTGGGGAGTTTTGGAAATAGAATGGGGGCATGCAGAAGAAGGGCAAATGAAATACAAGCAACTTCTGGTTTGTAATGCGTCTTTGCTGAATAATCACCCTTCTTGTTTAAAAACTTTGAAATTTAAATACATAGATCAGTACCTTTAAAGAGCTGGGAGCTTCACATATTCCAGAGAAGTTGCACGTTGGTGATTACTAAGTTTGAGTCAAATTTGAAGCAACTGCAGCTATTACTAGTTTAAGATAAGTTTTATTGTAAAATTAAATTCTACTTTTTATATGTTGATTTTTTCAAAAATTCAACCTGAATTTTATACCTGGGATTTTTACTTCCTCCTAAAGTCATATTACTTTGATACTTGGGTGGAAATTAAGCGTTATGATGTAAGGAAAGAAATGTTTAAATATCCGAATGATTGCTCAGAAGTCTTGGTTTCTGAAATGAGAAATTTTCTCAGTGACCTTCAGTTTTCAGCCTCATATCTGAAATGAAAAGTAATTTGGCACAGTGCCATTAGGTCTCATAGGGCTTCCAAGTAAAAACTTGTTAATTTTACAATCATCCTTGGAAATTATGTAATAGTTTTAGCAGAAATGAACAAACATTATGGACATTGAACCTATCATAATGTAATTCATTTTTTCATTCTAGCAATATTCAGCAATAATGAAGGGAAAAAAAGGACAAACCTTAAGAGCTTATAATAATAACCTTTGTCTAAGTTCTAGCCATTTCTATTCCATATCCATGATTCAGGCAGTCAATTGTAGCAACTGCTATATTTCATGGCCCAATTCCAGAAATGCTGAAGGTATTCAACTTGCACATTTCCCTTCCCTGAAAATCTGGTTAAACACAAAAATGCAAATTTGGCAGAAGTTGTTATCACACAGCCTATTTTGTCAATACGAAATACCTACGAAAAATAAAGCAGATGAACTCATCAATTCTGAAGTTTCCATACTGTTACCAGAAAATAAACATGAAACTGCACACTAAACACAGAGAGGTCAATTAGGCTTTGTGTTACAAAAATTTTACATCATTAAATTAATCTGAAACATAATCCATTGCAAAAGGAATGATAGCAGAAACAACCTACTACGCTCCCACTCCAAGTATAGAAATTGGCTTTCAAAGTAGAATATAACAATTGTAATTAAAAAAAAATAAAAAATGCAAGGATGGACTTGGAAAGTTGTATCTCTGCAAAAGCTCAAGAACGTGGCTGTACCAAAAAGTTTCAAAATTTTTGGCTTCACATTGAGGGGAAAAAAAAAAAAAAAAAACACACAACACAAAAAAAACCACAAAAAGCATAAAAAATTTAAATTAAAAAATAAAAACTTTGAGAATTAAAATAGGCCAAAATCTACTTCATTGTGTCTTTGGCAGAGAAAAAAAATGTGCATCTGCTAAGAAGCAGCATTTCCAGATAGAACTACATTAAAATGACACCGCACAAGATAATAATTCCTGATAAACTGCAGAACATTACAGGGATAGCTTATATACTCTGAAGACAAAGCATTCTCAATCCACAAAGTTCAGAGATCAGTTAACGTTAAGCTTGAGTGTCCATACAATTTTGATCATTTTTTCCTTTAAAGAAAAAAAAAAAAAAAAAAAAACCAAAACCCACCATACTAGAAATCAAAAAGATTACACACTATTGCTTTTAATGGAAATTTTTATAATCTAACTCAAGAGTTTCATTTTCAATATTTGTCCTATTCTAAAAACAAACCAAGTGGATAAAGTTTAAACCCCGGTGTTTTACCCCTCCCATCTGGTAGTTCTGCATTTTCTTGAAAAATCTCACTGCGTACCACCAAACTTCTTTATTACGAGATCATTATACATAGTTTTATATAATGCATTCATTAATGCATCTTCTGTAAAGCTCAATATTCAGATTTAGCCCTGCAGTTTAGAAGAAGAATAATTTTCCAACCACCAGAAAGCATCAGCTCCTTTCAAGTGGAAAAACACACAATGTCTCAGCCACAGGCTATGACAGAGTTAAATCCACTCCAGTGATTTCCCTTAAGTATCTATTTTAATCATACTAAATTAAATTATCTGCTTCCAAAAGTAAGTACATAACGATCAGTTGTTTAGAACCTTGTTTCTCTCCGTAGGTAATCTAATTGTCCACAAAGGCCACATGATTTATGTGTGCTTGCCAGAATGGTATTTTGGGCACCTCTGGTTTAAAAAAAAAAAAGTGTCAAATTCCTCCTGCGCAATGGGACAGATTAAATGACCCATTAAGCTTAATTTAGCTGAGGGACCACTACAAGTTAATTAGTTAAACGCAAGATTTTCAGTCTAGGTCATAAATTGGGCCCAGTTTCCCACTGAGACCATTTAAGTTAATGAAGAGAATACACTAGAATGAGAGGAGCTCACATAGCCTCTGAAAGGTCACTGCTGCCAGGGCAGCAGATTTTGACACTTCAGAACTGCAAGGTGTCACAGGTACGAGACAGCACACAACGCCATCATTAAATGAACTACGCTGCTCTTTAGGCTGCTTTATGCCTCTGCCTCTCCTCGTATTGGACCAAGAATGCAAAGTACAGCTTAAAAAAAAATAAAGAAAAACTGCATATATAATGTTTCTGGTTTTAAGAAAAACACAGCAGTGTAAGAATATTCCCTAAGGAATTACTAAAACAGCCTCATGTAAAGCCTAAGTATCTTCAGCACACATATGAAGACAGGCTGCTCATATTACACTGGAACGTCAGATTTCCAAGCAATTTTCAACCATAGGTTAAGATTAGCAATGTTATGTTAATTAAGTAATAGTAATGTACAGTGACTATGAAACTGTTAAATCAAGATTAGCAATTACTCTGGGGCAGTCAGACAGCTGACAGCGACTGAATTCCCAATACAAGCACAGTTTCCATCGCTATTTAATATTAAGTCATAGTGATGACCTGAAGTTATGGTATTAAATTACGCCCCTAAATATTTTACAGAAATAAATTTAGTAGTTATTTAAAGTATAGTTTTGATGAACAGAAATCTTGCAAATCTCTGTATATTGAGAGCTACTCTCCAAGACTCATGTTTTCTCTTTTTTGTTTTAGTAACTGTATTCAATAGCATATCAATTTTACAGTGACAAGATGAAACCCCTGCCCCTCTGAAAACAAGTACAATTCCAAAAGACTTCACTACAATCAGGATGTTATTCTACACCTCTCCTCTGACTTACTGAACACTAGCTACAGCTACGTTTTTCCAGTCTTCTGGCCTTTTTCTTTAATTGGGCTTGCTTGTATATTTCCAGAACTCATTTATTGATAAATTCCCAAAGACTAATCCAAAGCAATGTGCTTTTCCAGTAATCCACCTCTGAATCTCACCACTATACAGAGAATCAGAAAGGAATTGTAGAGGCTTGCTCCTTCTGTTCAAAACTATATAGTACTTGCAGGCATCTTGTTCTGTTCTCTCTTGGTCTCTGTTGCAAAACCAAAGAAACTACTGAGCTAATGCAGCGACATCGATGTTCCTAACACCATATAACATCATCATCAGTCAAGCCAAAGATGTACTGAGAAGCCACAAGAAGAAAAAGCATTCAGCTTTAATAGAGTGACTAAAATCTATACTATGAGATTCTTATCTTTTTTCAAGACAGGAAAAAACCACAAAACTATTAAAACAATACAAAGCCTGTGTTAACATTGGCCTCATTTTCTTTAGTTATTGAAAAGTTATTTCAGTTATTACTCTCTTTACTTAGCATCCCACTTTGCAGATTTGTAGGCTTTATGTTTTTAGTTATCATTATTTTCTATTACAATTGTAAAAGCTGTTAAATAAGTGAAGTTCTTGTAACAACCTTTTCTATCTTTTAAACCATTCAAACCAGGATGTTTCCAAACAGAAAATAAAAGAGCATTTTTTAGCTACTAGAACACATTAAAAAAATTTAAATAAATTATTCCTGCCTAACTATTTCTACATTATTTCATTAAATAGATACACTTTACTGTGAATATTAAGTAATTTAAAAGTTAGTTTCAAAACAAGTAAAGTATCTTTCAAAAAACTACCATTAAATTACAAAAAAAAAAAAAAATCATTTTTGGAATTAAAAAAATCATCAGGCAATTTTTTTTTAAAAGTGGAAATTAATAATAAAAATATTTTCATTGTCTTTTGAAATGGCACGATGTTTACTAACTTTAAAACAACATCAAATCTCCTTTCAAAAACACCCCAAAAGAATGTTTAGAGTAGTTGCTTGGTAACTTAGGCCAGGTCTAAAACACACTCAGAATAGGACAAAAGATTGACATCTCCTGACATGATGATGCCTGGCAAGCCCAACTCTTACGACTGACTTTGAAGTAAGAGCTAGTAATTAAACGTCTACTTTCATTTACCAAATACTTGTGTCAATTAACTTCATTTTGACCATGAAAGCAATCCCATTGTTATTACTGACACAAATCTTAGTATTTCTACTACTTATCTCTAAAATTGGTAAATTCAACTATTTTGGAGCTATTCAAAAGTTAGAATTTGTAAATTGCTTTCCATTATAAGATGCTGAGTAGAGCTTTCCTAACTCCTGAATTTATCCAATGTTTAACTACCTTGTCATCACAAATAACTGCAAAGACCCAATACAGCTTCGCAAAGGAAACAGATACCATACTCATACAATTAAAGTTCTACATGGGTTCTTTACTTGTTAAACACTTTTCCACACGGTTTTTCCACCAGCAAAGCTCAAGTCAAAGCAGTGATGCATTGAAACTCAGTAATTACTATCCAAGGCAATGTACTGCTTCCAACAATAAAGCGGGCATACTAATTCAACCGCTGCTATGATCTTCAGGTCTCACATCCTGCTCTAATGCAATTAGTCTACAAAGAACTAATTACCCTAATCGAGCAATCACAGTTTCACTGACATCTTACTTCCTCTAACAGCTATAAACACCACTGGGCTAAGATAGCACCTAATTAGTTTTCTGTATCACTGTTTACAATGCAGTTTGAATTGATTATGTTTACAGCATTCCCTAAATACTTACTTTACTACCAGCAACTACGTTCTTATTCAAAACTACCTGCACCAGAACAGTGTTAATACTTATGGGTCTTAGTCTGATAATAAAAAGGTCAAAAATCCTCTTCTGTTGTACTGACATTTGAGGTTTGCAGTCTTTGTAAAAGAATGCTGTACAAATGAACAAGTCTCTTACCTTGATCTCATGTGCCAAACCTCTCCTGAACAACAGTGATTTTCAAGAGTTAAGAATCCTATTAACTTGCAGCAAGAGAGATTTTGGCTATATATTGAAGAGGGTAGAGAACAAGTTGGTTTCAGTGCTCAGCTAGCTAGAAAGACTGTGGAATCCGCATCACTGAAAGTTTTAAAAACAAGCTAGACAAACTTCTGCTAGAATGACGCTTAACACTGCTTCTCAGCATGTAGACGGACAAACTCCTTTCAAGAATCTTTGAATTTGTGTGTGATTTTTTGGTCACAAACACTACCTGTTCCATAGTCTTCAATGTGGTGATAGCATACAAACTTATTTGGAACTCACTAAACAAACCAAGAGCTTACACTTTTGGATTCCGTGATTACTCTGGAGGGAGCACAATGAACAAAAACAAGAAACAGGATGAATCCACTCTTCATTTTGCCTGGAATTATTATTTAAATGATGAAATTTATTTATTTCTTTATTTCATCTAATCATAAAAAAAAAACCATGGGGAAAAAAAACACACCAGGTATTTAAAACAAGTCTACCTAATAAAGTCAATTTTAGATGTACTACAGTTCAACATCACTATTATTTATACTTGCCTGACTTTTGGCACCATCATTCGGTGTTGTACCATTAGCGTGTGGCAGATTGATGCCATCAGGGTAAAGACCTCTTCACTAGCTGAATCTCTCCAAACCATATTCAGCAAAGTGTTTGTCTGCTGCTTTGTATCCAGCTTCTTTAGACATTCCTCTGTTATGTATTGAACTGATATTCTCCCATCACCCTACAAACATATCAAAGAAAAATTTGCTTTGAGTCTTTTCAGTGATCAAGTATCCCATTTAAAAAAAAAAAATACTTCAGAATTTTACTGGAATATAACGTTTTCTTGTATAATAATTAAAACATAAGCACATTTGTATATCCCAGTAGCATTCTTAAAAGTGTCAGATCCAAGAGCCAACTTAAATCCCTAGGTAGGTAACTGTTGGGTTGTGGTATTGATCTTTTCACTGAGAACATTGGGAAAGATTCCGTTTAATGTAAGCATGTTCTGCAACACTTCAATACAATAAACCAAGATAATTTACTGGCATAAAATACGCAAATAGTCATCTGTCCTGGTTTTGACAGGGATGGAGTTAATTTTCCTCTCAGTAGTTCGATGTGTTTTGGATTTCGGATGTGAAGAATGTTGATAAACACACTGATCTTCTGAGTTGTTGTTAATGAGACCAAGGATATTGTCTAGCATTCCAGGTCTCGCTAATGTGCAGATGCAGGAAGCTCGGAGGGATACAGCCAGAACAGTTGACTCAAAGTGGCCAAAGAGAGTATTCCATGCCATAAACGTCATGCTCAGTATAGAAGTGGGGGTTGGATGGGGCAGGGCAGGGGAGCATCTCTTTCTCTTCCTCTTGCTCCTTCACTTGCTGCTTGGTTTCATTTTGGTGATCACTGCTCAGGACAGGCTGTATTTGTCATAGGGACATCGGCTGGTGAGAAATCATGCATTGTTCATTTTGTATATTTTAGTATCCTTATATTTTGTTATTACTATAATTTTATAGAATCATAGAATGGTTAGAGTTGGAAGGGACCTTCAAAGGTCATCTAGTCCAACCCCCCTGCAGGAAGCAGGGACATCCCCAACTAGATCAGGTTGCTCAGAGCCTCATCCAACCTGGCCTTGAACGTTTCCAGGGATGGGGCATCCACCACCTCTCTGGGCAACCTGTTCCAGTGTTCTACAACCCTCATTGTAAAAAATTTTTTCCTAATATCCAATCTACCCCCCTCTATTTTAAAACCATTACCCCTCATCCTATCACAACAGGCCCTACTGAACAGCCTCTCCCCATCTGTCTTGTAGGCCCCCTTGAGGTACTGGAAGACCACTATAAGGTGTCCCCAGAGCCTCCTCTTCTCCAGGCTGAACAGCCCCAACTCTCTCAGCCTGTCCTCGTAGGAAAGGTGCTCCAGCCCTTTTATCATCTTCGTGGCCCTCCTCTGGACCTTCTCCAACTTGTACATGTCCTTCTTATGTTGGGGTACTGGACACAGTACTGTCTTCATCTCAACCTATGAGTTTTCCTTTCTTCCCAGTTCTCTCCTCTAACCCACTGGGGAAGAGGAGGGAGAGCAAGAAACTGTGTGGTGACCAGGGCTAAACCACAACATCATCTCTTCCCCACTGACATCAGTCAGCATTGAACATGAGATCCAGAAATGGATGTTTACTGTAAGTTTCTTTACAAACAGTATTTTCACATTCATAATCTATGTGTTAACAAACAACAACAAACTTCGAGGTGGCTAATACACAAGTTTGGGTAGTACCAAAAGCGTACAAAGAGGAATGCTTTCTCTTGGCATAGAACTGCTATAATACAAATTCATTCAAAAAGTTCTGTACTGCTTACTGGTGTAGTTGTCATTTTACTGATCTCTTCATCCTCATCTTCAGAATCACTGTTTGCATCTTGACAATTTGCACCAGCAGCAGACACAGGCAGCTGAGAGAGAAAAGTTTGCAGTACCCTCAAATACACAAGAAGTCCCTCCTCTGAAAGGGATCCTGTAGCACACAGATTGAAACAAAAGATCATTAGCCAGATCACACTGTAGTATAAAATGTTTTACCAGAAATACTTGACCAAAACACTTTATGACAGATCTTCCCAAATTAAGTGTATTTTTTACTGAAAAGGGTAAGAATAGCTAATAAAACAGATCTCTCCAATACTTGTATCCATGAACTGTCCTTTTTGCTTGGCAATGAATCATGTTGTGGAAAAACATAACATATTAACTCAAATGCTAACAAACAACGAATTGGCCATTCAGCTTTCTCACCCAAATACGTTTCTCCAACTGTTAACACAAAGTAAAAAAGCCATGGAGCTTGATCACTTCTTCTTGAACATCCACTTTCTGATAGTAATAGTGCATTCAGAAAGAGTTCATAGGGGAAAATGGTCTGCACATCAGCAAGCGCTGGAATGATGAAATGGAATATCTGATCTGTAAAAGGTGCTGCCAGAAACTCCTCTGTGAAGGCCGCAAAAATCTGCTGCCTGAAATCAAGAAAAATTATCTTCATAGAAAATACAGGTAATATTTCCTACAATTATAATTTTGACTAGTAGATCAATTTGCAAGTTTGAACACGTCCATCAAGACAACTGTAAAGATGTGCTCTATTAATCCTGTGCTAATAAACCAAATTTCTCAGATTTCACAAAAATGAGCTTCTTATACTACATCCTTTTCCTGTTGTAATTTCATCCTTTAAACTTTTCATGACCTCACAGAAAACTATTCTGAAGTTAAATTCATTGTTTAGAATCTTGAATTAAAAAAAGAATTAGAAAAGCACAATTAGCCTCTTCCTCCAAAATACTACTTTAACATAAAACCCTATCACATGTGACACAATCAGAGTCTGATTTTTGTTCCATCTTTCTACATAGCTGACTCTTTCTTCTTGTAAGCTATGACTTAGTTATCCCTCTCCATAAATCTCGGCTCCTCTGTCACAAAGTTCTTTTTAACTCTAAAATTCTTTTGATCTGCCCTTAGCTGCATCTCTGCTCTCATCTAAGTTTTTCCACACCTATGTTCCTACATATTATGATACCTACTATTCTCTGTGTGTTTATTGTAGTCTTCAGCATTTTATTGCCTTTTTCTTAAGCACAGCTGAAACTACATTGTTTCATCGATATACAGCATTACCAAAAAATCATTACTATTGCAAATAAATCAAATTGCACTGAAAGAACAGACACTCAACAACAAGCTGCACAGCTCTGACAATAACAAGTAAGTATACAAATATCTAATATTATTTTTATTTACCTTGCACCTTCTGGACAGGAGCTATATGTAAAGTGCAATGGCTTCAGAACATTCTCCAGAAGTATTTTTGCAATAGGGACTCGAGAAACATCAGAATACTCAATACTCGAGGGAAGCTTATTGTTAATTAACAAATAAAGCGATTTGTAGTAGCCTGCAAATAAGGAACATCACTGTTAAAATATAGTATTACTTTTCTTTTCCTTATGAAACAACTTACATACTTAATGCTTTAACTTGAAAAACACTTTACAATTCATTGTGTGAAGGTTTACTTAGGAAGGCATTTTACAGTAGTCCAAGTCACATTCACACATCTAACAGGATACACCAGCAACTTCTTTGGAAACATCACTCTATAAAATCAATGTTCAGAAAGATTAATTTTTTTTACTAAAATTCATGATCTAACATGTTGATAAGCTTTCATATATCAGTTGTCAGGACTGAATATTATACTAAAAGAATATTAAAGTATTTTGGAAGTTACATTTATTATATAGTAAGCAACGAGACAAACAAATACTTCCGTAGGTTCAGTGATGCCTAGGCAAGTAAAATAAGTGTTCTACAATAAGCCTCTTTTTTTTCTCACAGTGACTTCAACATGTAGTAAAAACCAAATCCTTAGCAATGGGATAAAACAGCCCAGTCCACTGAATGCACTTTAAAACTTACAAATAGGGAATTATGCCAACAATTAACTAACAATTGGAAGGTGCCCTTTTTATTTTTATACCAATGAAGCTGGATCCAAGATGTTTATTTCATAATATTTTTGTCTTTTCTCCCCAGCCACTAATCTTGCAAACTCAAGCTACAATATCAGAAAGTCAAATTAATTTTTTTGCACATTCCCAGAGTAAAAAAAGTTTTTTCCCAACAAAACATAATTTTGGTGATAACTACACAATTCATTAACTTTCAGTATGTTTGCACAGGTGTAACTGACTGGAGTTTAGCAAACAGTTTTGCTAATGATGGTACAAGGGAAATAAAAGCTAAGTCATCTCTTTGCTAAGGTGTCTCTAGTGTTAGCAGGACAAAAAGGTAAAGCAAATTTACGATAATAATGAACATGAGCAGTTATAGAGAACAGTACTGCAAAACAACAACTTTTACACAACTACAGCTTAGATCTGTCACCATGTATGTGCCTGTGTGTGCGTGTAAACAGCTACTAGAATAAAACTTTTGTTACGTAATATGCACTTACTCTCAAAATCATAGAATCATAAGATTCTAATAATAAAATCTGTGGTAAATGTCTGTATAGGTAACTTGATAGAATATTCAATTTATAAACAGAAGCCCAAAGAAATAAAACAAGAATTTCTCAAGTAGTGTTCTTCTTAGAAGCAAAATATCCATCTAATGTATAGGTTAGTGTGTGCAGCACTTAATTCATTGTGCCTGCGGTAAAGGCAAAATGTGATTAAACAGTATGGTCATCAGCTATTACACATTCTGTTTGATTTTTAGTATTTCCCAAAACTTTTAGTTCCTAGCTACTCACCTTTTTGAATCACGTAGTGCAAAATTTGTTCAATTAATGATGTCACATAGTTGACATCTTGTAAAACAGGCAAATATGTATTCTCAGACGAAAATACCTCAAGCATTCTCATAGGAAGTGCAACATTCAGACTGTCATCATGGTAATTTTGCAGCAGCCTATAAATGAAATTAAATCAAAATTATTTAACAAGATATTTTTCTTACTTAACCAAAAGCATATGCACAATGATTTAAAGATAAAACTACAAAAAATTTTTCACAGTCTCCTTAAAATAACTTATTTCAACTCGGTTCCCAGGTGTTCTCAGCAGTTTAGCTACATCTTTTTGTTGGCACGTTTGTAAGAATTACTCATTTTAAGGTTTCTATGAATATGGCACTCTCTCTTTAAATTCTACCTAATTCTTGCTTTCAGTAACTTGAAAGTTTGGAGGTCTACTGCATGAACTGGAAGAGAAGCAAAGAATAATACATGCTTCTCTAATATGTATTACTACTCGTATTAAAAATGAAGTTATGAAAGCCCCAGAGCAATATGGGCTGGCAACAAGCATGGAGGAACGTCATATCTATAACTAGAACAATATGTCCTTGATTACAGATCGAAACAGTAAAAATACAACCAGCCTGTCCTTTCAGCAAATTGCTTATTAAACAACTACCAGTAACCACAGAAATGGTGACGACTAAGAGCCTGTTTAGAATTAAAAGGATTTCTTAGTGTAAAAAGTATACAGGCACAGTTGCCATACCAATGTGCTTTCTTTCCCAGCCATTCAGAAAGATGGGATGTATCAGCAAAAATTGACACCATAGCTAAGACACTTCACTAAATAGGAGGGAAAAAAAAAAAAAAAAAAAAAAAAAAGATACTCTGACAACAAAACTTTTTTTGCAGATGTGCTGCGATCAAACTACCATTTTTTGCTATGATACTACATAGTCACCTTTTTTTCCATAGCATCAAAAGCTACAGCTTCTCACAAATCTGAACTTATCCCAAGGAAACACTTTTTCAGCTACCTGTCCCACTGCTCACTTTCCAGGCTTTGGCAGAAAATTAAAGGAGCTTAGAAAGTAAGTACACCCATCATCACATTGGCAAGATGAAGTTAAGAAGAGCTTCTTCCTCCATTCCCTCCATATATATAGGCAGGGACAGCTCTTCCACTCCTTTTTTTTTTCCCCACATCACCCAGCCAGGAAGGGAGAGTGGGACTACTGCAGAGCTGCATTTACAAAACCCCAATTTCAACTGTAGTGAAAATGTACAATTCAATCCAGTGACACCACAGCTGTGTTCCACTGTATGTGGACTTTGAAGACCACCACTCAAGTCATCTTCAGTATCTGGCGTCACTGTTTATTATACACGCAGTATATACAATCATAAGAACATAAGGTTCAGTGACTTGAATTTAAAAATTTTCTAAAGTCTCAACACTAATAGGAAAAAAAAATATTTTAAAGCTCTGGACAGTATAACTAGTTCCTATTATTTACAAGAGCAAACATATTGTTTTCTAAAACTAGCTTTTAGCTGCCAGCTATTCAGATCACCTTGACAGATCTACCTTCCTGTGATCCTTCCAGGGTACTCCCACTACAAATAATAAATCTACCTCTGAAGCCAGTAATGTAACTGCTTAACATGCTTTAAAATCAAAATAAAGTGTGGAGGAAAGGCACCTTAAATAACTCTAGGTTTAAAGCATATCCTTGGAACATTAATCTAACTTGGATAACTCCTTTTAATCACTATCAGTTCCTGAGAAAATCTTCTGGTTTACACAAATATTGCTAAAGATATTCCTATATGCAAACAGTTAAGAACACACTCAAGCCTATCCCTAGGTAAGGCATCCCTTAAGCACATGTTGAATTTGAAAGTCAATGGAGCTTAAGAACATTTCATTGTTATTACATAGGAACAAGTATCCTACACCACAGCCTACATATATATTTAACGTAAATAGTCGTCTCCATAAGATAAGTTTACATTTAATACTTCACCTGCTGCAAAAAGAAACAAACAAGGGCCCAATGTAATTTCTGAACACTTTTTAGACAGTAGCAGATAGAAAAAAGAATGTACCTGCAACATAGCCCCAACAGTCTTTTTATTTGGAATAAGCAAGTAAGTCTGTCTGGACCATCCAATTGCTTAACAAACTGAGAACTCTGTTTAATTAAATTCTGACACATCCACACCTGGGAAAAGATATGCACAAGTTTACTGTTTATAACAACAAGTTATTTATTGCAACACAGTAATATTTCAATTCTGGTTTTGATACCTTCGGAGGACTTACAAAATAAAGTAAGATAATCATGTTCAGCTGGAGAAAAGCAAATTGTTACACAACAAACTACATCACTGATAGAACTAAACTTTCAAAGTTGACTGAACTACACTTACAAATAACTTTAGTCTTGCAAAAAATTAATCCATTATTTTTTTTAATAGCCACAATTCTTTAATGTCCATTATTAATACCTGTTATGAATCATAGTTACTCGTACATTTGGGAAGTTTGCAGTGACTTTGCAATTGATAGGCCAGCATTATTGACCAGTGAGAGGAAAAAAAAAAAAAAAAAAAAACAAAAACAAAACACAAACACCTCAGGAGTGACTAGAAGGCTAAGTGGAAAATATTGTTTAAAAATTAAATTCTAATAGAAGTTTATTATTTTTAATAAATTACTGTGAATAATACACACAGGATTTTCCAAAGCCTCATTTCACAGATTTTTTTGTGTGTGTGCATGCAAACATATAAAATCAAATTTTAAGTTATTCTGTCAAAAGCCAACAGAGTACAGGACAGTGCAGGCCAGCAAAAGCCAAAATTCCTAGATTAATTTACTGAAATGGTCAAAGCCTTTTTTGCATCCCTTCAAAAATCTTCTATGTGAAAGAGTACTTTAAAAGTACATGACAAAAGTACTACAGATCAAAATACATAACAGTACTCACCAAACGTTTAGAATCCTCATTCTGTCTATAGAAAAAGAGTAACTGACGAACTAAAAGGGTCAAATTAGCTCCATTAGCAGTGGAAAAGGTTCCTCCAGATTGCGCCAAATTAGCACAGCGATCAAATTCACTTCTTTGGATTGAGTACTTAAAAATTAAAAATAAGACATGCACCAATATATCAATAACGACTATAAGTTAAAACAAATGCAAAATTTTTAAAACTTCATTTCAGTTTCCCATCCAAAGTGGTAGCAAAGTAGTAAAATCAGTATAACACATGTGTTAAGAGATCAAAACATACATGCATTATGATAGTTAAAGCCATATTTGTGTTTTGTTATTCAAAATGTACATACTGCAACAAGTTTGTTGCTTTTCAAGTAAGGAATATCACATCAAACACTTTCATCTAATTTACTCAATAAATATTAGTGAATTAAAACAGATACAACTCTTTCTGAGAATAATCTACCCAACAGCAGCTTAGAAAGAACATTTTTTTGACTCAAACTACCACCTTAGTCATACTGGGAAAAAAAAAAGCTCCAATGGCATGTGAAAGCTTCTGATACCTAACTGTTTTCATATGCTTTATCAGCTAAAAAAAACATTGCGTAAACCCACTGAAGTCCACTGTCAGATACATGTTTTGCAGAATAAATATCCATCTACTAAAATATTGAGGTTCAAATGAAAATTCAAGAGGGAAAAAGAACTTCCACTTTGTGGGCACACACAATACTCAAAAAGGTGAAGATTTTTGAATTTAATTATTTATTACTAGAAAGTCTCATTTTCAGCAAAATTGTTTTACATCTTTTTAAACAAACAAATAAGTACTTACTTGATGCTTTCTGTCTCTGTACCCTCTTACAAACGACTGGATTATTATTGCATTTTTCAGCCTCCGCCTTTCTTCCTGTAAAACAAAGCAAGAAAATCAGTACCAACATTGTGGAACCGACCCTAATTTCTACACTTTTATCTAATGTATTTGTATTCAAAAGGAATTTTTTAAAAGAAAATCAAGCACTCATCACTAACAAAATAAAGTGTTTGAAGATTTGCATCCAATGGATGCAAATAAATCAGGGAGAAAGCTTTCTATGTTTCTGACTGTAAATTTACCATTAAGATACTGCAAAATAATTTTTAGTACTCAATAATATTTAATATTACAGAAATTAAAATAAACACATATGTATTTTATTAGACAAAGTCTTAATACTAAAATGTTGAAGAATTCATCAAATTCAATAAAACATTTCTCTTTCTGCATAGATCAGCTAACACTGAAGACCTGCTTATTTGTTTCCATTCAAATAACACACCAATATTATGAGGCTGGTGCAGTTTAGATTGTGGGGGAAAAAAAAAATAAACACACAGTGTGTGTGTGTGTGTGCGTCTCCCCAAAAAACCCCAAACAATTATTCAGAGACAATATTGCTGTCAAAAGGCTTAATACTTTAAGCCCAGAAGTACAATATGGAAATTAAGAAAACTCTTGCTCTCTCCTTCAAACCAGACACATGAGGCGAGTCATTTTATGATGTCTTCCTCAGTAGCTAGACAAAGTAGGTAAAACCATCCCTTTACAATGTCTCACTTTCTGAGGAACTGAAAGCCAGCTTGCTTCAGGTACTACGGAAAAGAGCACTGACAACACCCCCAGCATATCCCGTCACACTAAATATCCAAGGGAAGTGGCTACTGTAATTAGATTTCTAATAGTGTCCAGATAGTTTCTTAGGAGATGAAAAAGGGAAGCAAATAAAATAATTACTCATGAACCTAGAGCTACAAAGCAGTCATTGAGGAAGGGAAAGCCAGAAGACCGAGAGTAAAAATCAGAGAAACTTGCTTTGAGAAGAGAAGTTTTAATCTAATCAATCCTTAAACTACAAAGAGCTCAACAATTCTGACGGCCACCAATCAAAACAAAACACTAAAATGTTTTTACAAATTTCATTGAAATACATTTGGGACAGTTCACAAACTTCTAACTCGCAAAAACTGATTTCTAATTTACTGTGTCATAAAGCACATTCAACTTAAGAACTTAACCTAAACCGACCAAACACCAGGTAAATTTGCTATCCATTGCCTATTTTCTTTTTTCCTTCAAAGCCTCAGTTCCTAAAGCAATTTCTCTGAATAAGCATATATTTGAAATACTCTAGAGTGTGGACTAAAATAAAAATTTTGATAGGCCAAAGGATATTTTCATCTCTTATTACCTAACAGTAAAAGTGTAAAGTATGGGGGCAAGCAGGAGAGAGTTTCAATTACAGAGAGGCACTGTCTCTACATAATCATAATGTGATGCTTGACTATAAACTAGGTACATTCTCCTTTTCTCTAGATACAGGTTTTATCCTAGAATACGTAACTGTCAATTAGCAACCCATAATTGCAAAGGTTTCAAGTCTGAGGTCACCGCTAAGATTCTGCTACAGGCATTTTTTTTTAAGGCCATAACTGATTTTATTCTCAGAGGAGTCATTAATTTTGTGAGACTCTGATATCTGCCACAGAAAATTGCTGTGCGTACGTATACAGATAGGAGTATATGACTCTCAATCAGCTTTGCAGCAGACAGAATTAAGCAACTGAATGGGTTATTTTGGTATGTGGCACAAAGTTTATGAAGTGCAAAAAAGTCTTTTACATACGTTGGTAAGAACTCATTGATCATAAATTTGATTCATAACACAGCATTCTGAACTAACTGGTGCAACCCTAGAAACTCATACTTAAACTTAGTTCATAATTATACAACCAGGTTGGAAAGAATAAAAGCAGTAACCTTCCTGAGAAACAAAGGAGCCACTGCAGGACCTGTATTAAATCTGGCACGGGTCAAACATATCTTTAAGGGTCAAACAGCTTTGTTTTCTTGATTAGCATGGAAACTACATAGTTATACTTTTAAAATCATTTTTTAAGACCAAAATTTTTTCTACTTATATCAGAGAGGGGAAAAAATGGCAAAATGAAGATACTCAATTTAATTCCATATTACTAAATTTTGTTTTCATGTTGCCTCCAATTATATTAATAAAACATTATATTAATAAATTATATTACATTATATTAATAATTATATTAATTTAATTAATTAAATTAATTATATTAATTTATATTAATAAAACATTATATTAATGTTTTAAAACCCATATTTTCTCTTTAAATGTCTGTTCCTGCTTTGAGGAGGGAATCATCCATGGCAGTAAGCTTCCATCTCAAACCACTGTTAAGATTTTGTAAAGTCTTATGCATCACCCTCACAGCTGCTTATCACTGGTCCTCAATTATCAGACGATTTCAAAGCATTTCAGGATGCATTTAAGTATGAGTTTTCTGATTTTACCTCCAGAGAACTGAGTCACGCATTGGGGAAGGGAATTCCTGAAGGTTACCTAAGAAGCCACACAGAACCAGGGGCAGAAGACAGTTTGCCAAGACCAAACCGTAGTAATAGATTACGGACAAGGCACAAAATGCAATTTACTATCCAAATACCTATCTTTTCTCAAAAAAAACTAGATCAAATGAGCACCAGAATAAAAGGAAAAATTCCCTTTGCACCCAGTACATGCTTAACTACCTTCTTTTGAGACAAAAGTCACTTCTGGAAATCATCTTAAAAGCAGTCAAACAGTTTGTCAATCCTAGTATACTGGAAGACTATGTAGAACTTGCAAAGTGAAATAAAACATTCCTGAACTAAGTACAACTGCAGCTGAATAAAGTATTTTGGACTTTAAATACATCAAAGAAAAATCCAGTGTGCATGCAAAAGCTTACAGTTCACTTTACCTCTCGTTTTCTCCTTTCTTCCTGAGTACGATGCAGGAGAGAAGCCTTTTCTTCCTATAAAGCACAAATAAAGATATAATTGCATTTTCATTCAAACACTTCATTTGGAGGATTGTTCATAATATGTAATACATAAAACACTGGAGAAAAGCAAGTATTAATCATTTTTCACTTTTAGAAATACATATAATGCAGCCCTCTCAAAAGCACAGTGACAGAGGAAGCTACGTAGACAGAAAAAGACAGGCAAACAGTAGCAAACTGTACCGATCCCTATCCAGGTTTGTGTTCTCAGCATCTCAGTAATCTAGACAAGCATCATCCATTTACAAATGGGGGAGCTGAAACATAACAGGGTCCCAATCCTACCAGGTAGTGCCAAATGTTAATCGAGTGTTTTCTTTGCTTGAAAGAAAACAAGTCATTGGCCCAGGTGCGTACACAGCAAGTTGTGGCATGTTCAAAGTAATCACATACTGTTCCAAAGCCCCCACGCTTTTCTCCAACTTGCAAAAAAGCATTAAGCTGTTATATTTACTTATGCTTTTCCTCAAAACTTGTCTGTAAAAGATGTCAAAGTAGACTTGTATAACATAAATGGCAGGGATTTTTTCTTTTAAAATTTTGAACTCTTCACCCAAATTAAGGCTACAAATGGAAACTTTCAGGACAGTAATCTCTCCAATAGAGAAAAAGTAAAGAATACTAAAGTATTCATGAGGCCTCTAAAGAACAATATCATTACAATAGAAACTTGTGCATTATCTTTTAAAGCACAATCTTAAATCAGTACACATAGATTACAAAATATAAAGTTTTATTTGCAATAATATCTTATTGCAGAGTTCTGTATGGTTTCCAAGGAAATATACATAATAATTCCTTTTTGATGCAGAGTATTCAGCTCCCATTGCAGACAGTAAGAGTTGAAAGTACCCTAGCACCTTCCTAAATCCAATCTAAAACATAGATATAAGTAAACTACTTTTTTTTTCTTCTACAACACATATAACTAGCTTTTTTTTCTCCCTATGCCCTTATTATTCTTAGAGAAGTTAAGAAATAAGACACACTCAAGTGTGTTTTCAGGACAGGTTTAGTAGGCATGGTGGTGTTAGGGTGACAGTTGGACTTGATGATCTTGGAGGTCTTTTCCAACCTTAAAGATTCTATGACTCCAAGTTGAAAATGTATTATATCTGAATACACAAAAATAAAACATCTCTTTGGCAGCTTCCATTTATGAAATATTTAACCACATCTAAAACAACTCTGCTGGAATATTTTCAGTGTCTATACACAGATACAAAAACTGAGCGCAAAACTCTTCTGCATTTCTTTTTTGATGATACAGAGGAAGCAAGGTCATGATTCTCCTAGTTCCTTTAGGACACAAAATACTTCAATGCACACAACCAAGAAAGAATGAAAAAAGAAAAACATAGATGCAAAAAAAAAAAAAAAGATATTAAAATTGACTTTGTATTTCAGATCATTTACTGGAGCAAGCAAAAAGAAAAAAAACAAACCACAAGAAGGCTAACCATCTTTTCCTCTAAAGACAGTATTTATGGCCAAAGACACCACTAACTACAGCTACTGACCTCCAAAGACAGGGTTTTTTCCATGTGTTAAACACAGGATAAACAAATCATAACAAAATCCATACATAAGGCAATGTATCTCCACTGAAGCAAGAGAAAAGTCTACAGCTTGGTAATGTGAGGCAAGAGATTTTCTCCTCACATACACAGCAGAGACAAAATAATGTACTAAATTAAGAAATAACCAACAGATGGCTTAAAGTTTCAGGACTTTTTAAAATAGGTGTCTTTTTCAACAGCTGATACCCAATGCATTAAAGAAGTTAGTAAAATGTTCCTATTTGGAAGTGATCAGAGTGACATCTCTTCTATGTGCTTGGAGAGTTTCATTCCATGCAGAGAGCATTTCTGCATAGAAGCAATGTTGCCAATTTGTCCTTACATTTCAGAGTGGATTGAAAGAAAAAGCAGAACAACATAAGAAAAGGGAAGACAAATTGCTACATGTGAGTTGAGAAAAGAATGGTACCAAAAAATACACACACAGTAAATGCAAGGGATTAGCAGATAAAGGAAAATAAGCTGCCAGAGGGCTTATCAGAAATAAATAATTTTAAGTATTTGGAGAGGGGAGGAGATATAAGAGGGCAGTGTATCCTCATTTAGTGTATCACCAGCTTTGCATTGACCAGGAATTGGGTGCCTTTGAAGCAAGCACTCTTTAAAACAATCAACTTTCTAAAAAATAACCAAACTTTTAAGTTTTCAGTCAATGTCACATACTTCCTTTGAGTATTTGTAAAGAAAAACACCAACTTGTTGAAGTATACAACAGAGGAACTGTCTTAAAATAAAGAATGAAATACTCATGTAAGTACATCTCACCTTTAAAAAAAAATACGGGTCAAATAATACTATTGTTCTTGTTCACAAGACACACATAGATCAGAAACATACAGGAATGGAATCATAAGTATGACTAAGAATATATTTAAATTAAATATTAAATGCAAGGGGGGAAAAAAAAAGTTTCTCCTTCAGAGTTATTCAACCCAACTGGATACGTTGTCTCTTCAGAAATCAAGAAGTAACAATAAGTATGCAATAGAAAATAAACCTGCTGTGGGAAAGAGTTGCAAAGAACTATGAAATAATTGTCACCTACAAAGGGTATTCTAACAAAATTATTTCTTCGAGACAGCTAATTGCACACTCATCTCCGAAATCCTTCCTGCCTTGCCTCTTAATAAACAGCACAGTGAAAAAGAGCTAAACTCAGTAGCTGCTGCTCTGTGGCTGGTTGTGAATAACAACAGCATTACGACAAATGATGTACATTTGACAACTCCCATCTATACGGCCACGTGACTCCTGACAGCTACAACCGCTGTTCCACCAGCTCTTCCTGCCTGTGTATAGCCAGAACTACTCACACTACGAGATCATCCGATAGTAACTTCCAAAGATCACACCTAGCTCATTCCTACTCCCCATCTTCCTTGCCTCACTTCTGTGATGGTCATGCTATCTTCTTTTCTCATCAGGTACCAAGTCTACCTATCAAGGTGGGCAGTCAGACATTTTAGGTGGAATGAAGCATGAGCTTGTCTTGATTCCTTCAACCCTAACTCAAAAGGAATCAAAAGCCACTTACTGAATCAAATTCCCAACACTTTCTATGATGTAGTCTTCTTTCTTCAGGAGCCTGACCTCCAGTGTGCAGAACAGGGAAAAGACTGGCTGTGTGTTTCATGCAACATTGAGTATATTACTACCAGTGCCTTTCCTGTCTGCTCCTTCCTCCAACAGAAGATATTGGTAAATACAGCCAACCTCAGGCTCTAGTACACAAGCTGCAGGACCTGAAAAGCCCGATTTGAGAAGTCTTCTTCACCAAATATGCGAGACATGACACAGAGAATCAAGAAAGCAAAGAAACAGTATGTGACAGCAAAACACAATGTGACATTATGCATGGTGACTCAAAGTAAGACAGACGAGGGAAAGAGGTGAAAACATGGAAGCAGATGGAGGACAGTATACAAAAAGGAAAGCTTGTGACTATCATCAAAGAAATGTTAAGCAATATTTTAAGTGTTAATTTATACATCAGGATAAAACTGCTAGGTAGCATATTATCCATCACAGCAAAGCTCAGTCACACCACTGCTGTAACAGACCAGTTGATGAGTCTCATCCAACAGTGTAACAATGTCAATGTCAGTGGTTCAAAAACTCCAATTAAATACATAATGAAAAAAAAAAAAAATCAATTAAAACTGTTTTCTTGTCCTCATTTTGCTGAAATACACTATTTCGTACAAATACACTGACACACAAAAATTATTAATAAATAGTTGAGATTTATTGTAAACTACAGGGGTTTATTTTCTTTCTTCAGCTGAGAATGCTGTTCTATTTAACATTACAACAGATCATGAAAAGTACAAGGCATGACTTTTAAGAAATTTTCATAGAAAAAAACAAATAAGCACTTGATCTTTTAACTTTTAGGGACAATTACAAAATCTTATATGGTTTTTATCTAGAAAACCCAAGAACTTGCATCTTTTTTTCTTCCCTTAAAGTAAGGAATATGACTTTTCAGCTGAATTTAACTTGAACCACATAAAAATCAGTAACAACTCCCAAAGCAAACAAAGTCACCTAAGCAATTTATACAATAACATTCCTTTCAACACAAGTATTAAGAAGTCCAACAAATAAAAGGAACATTTTGTAGCATTTATTTGTAGAGAACAAAGATGGACACTGGGAGAAGTCCCTCTCCAAACTAGTTCTCAACAGTGTTTCTAGTTCCCAACATTATTTTAGCCAAGATAATCTCCAATTTTCTGAATACTAAAAGAAATTAACATTTTAAAAGACTCACAATGCCTTGTTGAGGTTCAGTTCAATTTAAATTCCATTGGACACAGCTCAACCAGCCTGAGTAAAACATGTTCAGCAGCTTGAAAAATTCTGTGACTCTTCATCTCTCTGATTATCTACATCACGATTAAGTTTATACATAGAGAAGACCATCTTCCAGAAGAAGGTATTTTAAAGTACTTAAAATATGCCCAGGAAGAGGCATTTGGCCAGGGCCACTGTCACAGTGCTTGCTAGAAAAACATTTCAGCATTTTAGCTCAAATGTTACTGTAGGATGTAGGAGTATCTGGAACCACTTTTATCACAGTAGCTACAAAGCCATGCACAGTGGAAGCAGGATTTGACTGGAGGCTCTAGAGGCCAGATGAAATGCAAACAAGCTGCTCTTAAATTTACTTTATGTTTGTCTCTATTATGATTTTTAAGATGTATATCGTACACATCGTTGTGGTTGAGTGACTTTTCATTCTCTCAGAAACAAGCAGGAAAAATATATATAAAAGCAGAAATTTTTGTTTTGAATTTGAGAAAATAGCACATAACTGAAAATAATAGGGTAATCTCAGCTGTCAGCTAACAACAACTCCATCATTTGTAGCTTCCTTTCAAATGAGGAGAATTTTAAACGTCAGAGAGAAAAAAATCCACAGGAATCTAGTATACATTAATTATATAGTTTCCTACTGACAGACTGTCATTATTTTACAATACGATGGTCTCATATTTCCACACCACAAATCTGAAATTCAAAGAGTATTTCAAGACAGGCTTTGACACTTCAGTGTTCTGGACAAAACACAGTTCTGACTCAGAATGAGGTACAGGATCTGCATAAGGATCTACACCATGTGCCTTATAGGACAAAGCTCTTATGGAGCAAAGTAGTGCAATTCTTTTGCATCATTCAAAATAAATTGTAAATTTGTAATTGTAATCTAGAAATCCTGTACTATAAATCCCTAGCATAATTTCATTTTCATTGTGACCTGGTATAGCTTCAAGTAAGATATAATAAAACAGTAATTCTTCTTTCCTGAAACTATTAACAACTTCCCTCAATCAAACAGTAAGAAAAAAAAAATATTCTTAAATCTATGTCATCACTGCTTAAATCCTACAGACACTTATTGTCATAAGCGATCCCAACCTGTGCAGATCCCTCTATACACTGGCAATCTTACAGCCTACTGTTCTTAAATCATTAATTTTTATTCCATGAGAAGTTACTTCAAGCGTAGAATACAACCAACAAAGACCAGATAAGGTGCTTCTTGAATTCTACCTCTGCACTTCAGCTGAGAGCTAGGGGAATTAACTTAAGGAAGCATATCAGTAACCACTGAAATAAAATATAAACAAATGTTGTAAATTGAAGATCTTTGATTATTAAAAATGTCCATATTAAAAGAAATTAAAGATACTTTTAAAAATACAGATGGAGTCATCACTATTTGATGATTAGTAGTTTTCTATGTCTTCCACAAAAACAAAACCAAAAAGAAACTCAGTAGAGTTGGTTTCAGTTTCACTTTCACCACAGAGCTAACTCATCTGTATTACAACTTCCTGAAAAGGAAGATTTTTTAAAACCATCTTATATTGCATTATAACCCAAAAATACTCTATTTTAAATAGTCTTGGGGCTTATAAAAGCATGGTTGATACTCAAGTGATACTGTAAATTTGATCTAATATTATTCTTCTAACCATTTTTCCTGTTAAAGCCTTACAAGATGTCATTAATACATTTTATAATCTATATGAATAATGTGGAGCTACAGAGCCCTTTGTACACCTCAGTACAGGTACGGAGATCTCCTCACATGGGTGTACTAAAGGACTGGTACCTTATATTTTTCTTAACACTGGTAAAACTAATAAAGGAGTACTGGGCCTGACCTTACTGAATCAAGCTAACGTGGTTAAACAGATTCTGCACTATGCCACTAAGAGTCCAACTGCATGACAAAATCAGTGAAACTTGACAGCTGCCACCAGAAGGCACGGTGACACTTCACCCTGAAGAAATACGTTCACTATACAGGACACAAAAGACAAGGTGGACACCACCCAGGTGAAGGACCATCTGTTTCAGTCCACTGTATATTAGATTGGGCTAGCTAGTTCAACTTGAACTGCACCTCAAACCAGCTCTTCAGATACACCTCTTTTTTCCTATCTGACACACCACAGAAATTCTGCAGCCACAGCGTTTTAGGCAACAATTGCTATGCTGTACAAAAAGTCCGCAAGTAATTCAATAAGTTCCTGTATTGAACTCCAATAACAGTATTCCATATCAGAGGTTATTTTACTTCAGAAGTAAAAAAATATGCTTTGCCAGTTACAATTAAAACTAGACCTGAAAATAACTTTTGAAGAATGTCATAAATCAGGGAATAATTTTTTAAAGGTGACAAAAAGCACCTCCAAAAATAAATTAAAAAACCCCACAACTATTCACTTATCACATTGTAAATAAAACAGTATCTATATCCTCAAACAAATACACAGTCCAAATGAATCAGCAGATTTTTGAAAGCAGATATGGAGGGAAAAGGCCAAACACTGACAATACCACTTATTTTTTTCACTCATGTACAAAGTAATATTAAAATGTTAACAATAATATTCTGAAAGGATAGGTCAACAAGGATAGTCATTTCAATAACACTAATTTTGTGATCCAGGATTTTAACAAATATAAGTGATTTATTCAACAAATTTTTTTAACAATTTATTTAACAAAAATAAGTGATACTTAAAGACTACATTTTGGCAAAATGTCCACTTTTGCCAAAAAAGCAGACTGAAGTGCCTCTCCAGAGCATCTGCAACTCAGACCATCATAACACTCATGAACATAAGACGCAAACAGTGCAAAAACAAACCTGAAGGCCTCTGCTTTTATCACTCAAAAATGCCAAAAATTCAAAGTTAGAGGTGAGAAAGCACACTAGATTCAGTACCTTCCTAACTTCCACAATGCCACAAGTCCCCAACTGTATTTCTATCATTGTGCCTACACTGACAGGACCCCTCAGGAGGCCTAAGGAAACACTACAGACCTGCATGGCAGTATCAGGCAGGGTATCAACAAACACCTGTGACCCATGACCAACATGCTTACTGCCTGCAGCTGCAGTTGTAAGAGCAAAACCACACTTTTAATAGTTAGTTTTGCTGACTGTTTACTTTGGTGTAGTCGTATCCACATCAGGGAGACTCTGCTAGCACCTTTAGCACTGACTGTCTCCTTAAACCAGAGTCTCTGCTTTCATACTGGGAGCGTTTTGCTAATGTAGCTTTAAAGGTACAACATCATTTGGGAAACCTCCCCAAACTGGGTAAAGTTATTCTTAGAATTAAACAGCCCACATACAGATTCTACAAATATTTCAGCATTGTGCTTTATTCCACCCAAGGAATCAAAACAGGCAGTACTAAGCATCCAGCTAAGTAACAGAGCATCGCAGAGGTGCAGTGATGGAACTACACTGTATCTCTCTAAAATTATACACATTGAGAAGGATATTTTTTTTTTTCCATGTGCACAAAAAGCTGAAAGGAAACATTATACAACTCAGCCTTCTGTAAAACTGAAGCCTATAGGTATGAGAAACATGACCACAAGGAGTCTGTGACATGACATTATAAGCAGCTCATGGAACCCAGGTAAACACTTGCCACACCAATCTCTGTAGTAGTATGTTTACATAAAAGTTCAGGTAAACTGCATTTTGAGAAGTAATTCTTAGTACTGTTTAAATAAATTATTTGATTAGTACTGTACATAGGTTCTGAAAATAAGCAGTTATTTCAAGGGCATTCTGCGATGTCTATATAACCATGATGTCCAAAGCTGCGACTAATTGATCTGCACTGATGCAGCACAAGCACTTCAGTGTACAAGTGTAAAATCATGAAATCTGTGGACCAGTTAGTATCAATCTGATCATGAAATACAACCTCTGTATTAGACAGAGTGAAGGTTACGCATCAATTTCAGTTTCCACTTCCTTTACCTTTTAATATTTGCCCTTGGAAATTTATACCTGTATAACATCAATAAATTTGTCCTACATAATTAAAATAGATAGAATTCTGCTGAATTTTCACGAAGAAATCGGTAGATGTACAAGAAGGTAATACAACAATTGTTTACTTCTGTAGAAGGAAACAAGTTCTGCAAGTAACACTATTAGCAAGTTACTAACAAAAGTTGCAAAGCACCTAAACTGCAGAGTTGAAGAGCAGGGCAATGCTCTGCCAATTCCTGCTTCAGCTGGGGAGAATTTACAGGATTTTTGACTCATGTAATGTCATTGTATGGAGCTTAAGATAAACAGAAGATTATTCAGATGAAAAGCTGCAAAAATTAAATACAGTTCTGTTACACATTCTCTGCAATAAATTATGTAAGACACCAAAATGCAAACTTCACTGTGATTTTAATATCACATATCATACTAAATGTACTGCCAAACCTTAAAAGTTTCAGCAAATCGATCTTGCTTACAGTGCACAATAACAAAAACTTAAGACTTATTTTCACTCCTGCTAAGAATAAAAAATACTAACGAAAACACTAATTAGTTTCCCACACATCATGTCCAGTGACAACATGGGGAATCACTATCTGAGCAATGAACTAAAGTGACTCTTACGATTCTAAAAACACTCTGTCCTTTCTCTTGTTCTTGGGTAGTTCTATGCCCTTCTGTGCTTGACTAAACACTTGACTACCCTGCCCAATCAGCAAGACCTAAATAAACCGTTCCGCTTCCTTTCCATCAATAAATACAAGGCGATTCAACAGTCTGCTCCAGCCGACAATTAACTGCTGCTCACTCGGCACACGACAAATCGACTGAACGTAAACTTGACGGAGAAAAGCTAAACCTGTGACCCGACAACCCTCACTCACGTGGGTGAAGCCTGCCCCAGGAATTTGCATTCATCTCGAGTTGTGTAAGGCCGTGCCCCCCCCCTCCACCGAGGAGGGCCCACCCAAGGCTTTCCCCTTGGAGAGAGACGGCAAGAGGTCTCCGAGTCCTCCCCTGTTTCACCCCGGGAGACCTGGAGACTTCAGGAGGTGCTAGCAGCCACAACAAACCGGATTGCCTGCGAGACGGGGGGCGAGGGGGGAGGTGAGCGAAGGAGACATTTCCTCGCTTCCCACAATTCTTACTACACTACAAGCTTGGCAGGGGGTGTGTGGCCTGATTTAAAAAAAAAAAAAAAAAAAAAAAAAAGAACAAAAACCAAAACATCACAGAGCCAGGGAAATCAGAGATAAACACATGATCAGGAGGGGTGGATTTTTCTTCCTTCTATTAAACCTTAGTCATAGCTGCTCCCATTTTTGAAGGCCCAAAGGTAAAAATAACGATAATACTAGAAGGCAAGGCAGGCGGGGGGCGAGTGAAATGGACACAGACACGCACGCGGAGACAGGCGGCATTTCTTACCTTCCTACTCGCTCCTCCGAGAGACACCTTGGGCCTTGTTTTGAAATCCCCTTCAAAGCTAAACATCTTTACAGCTTATCCCATCTAGAGCCGGGTCCGGCCCCCGAGCTGACCCCGCGATGGGGGCGCCGGCCGGACGGCAGGGACGAGCGGAGGAGCCGCCGCCGGCCCCGGGAAGACACAACCCCCCCTCCCCACCCCGGGCTGGCACCCCGCGGCCCGCCCGCCGCCGGCGAGCCCCCGACACCCGCCTCCGCCGGGGCTGCTCCCCTCACGGCGGCCCGGCTTTCCCCCCTCCCCCTCAACCCCCGCGCCTTCCCCGCCCCGCAGCCTTCGCTTCCGCGGTCGCCCCCCTTTCTGACCGGCGGCGACGGCTGAGTGTAGTGGGAGGGAGGAGGAGAAGGGAGGGAGCGGAGGAGGGGGCTGGCTGGGCTGCTTCACTTGCACTGGGGGAGCAGCCGGCTCTGGAAAGAAGATGGCCGCCGCCCGCAGCCTCCCCGGCGCGCTCACGACGGCCGGGCGCGGCGGCGCGCGCGCCGCCCGCAGCTGCCGGGGCCGCACCGCCCCTCGGCCGCCGCGGAGCCGCGCCTCCGGCCGCGCCGGCCGCAGGGTTTCCCTCGCTGGTGAGGCCGCTCGGCCCGGCGGCCTCCGAGTACCCCGAGCTCTCACCCCTGCCCGGGCCTGCCTCTGCGCTTCCCGGGGCTGACCATCGGGCTGGCCCCGCGCCCCTTGGAGCCGGCTGTCTCACAGCCCTGGCCGGTGGCCGGTTTGTCCCAGCTGCGGTTGTTTCATCTCAAACTTCTTTCCCGTTGTGAATATGAGCTTCGCTTGGGTGTACTGGAGCCCTTAGAGCCGGACTCGGAGGCTTTGTACCACCAGTGGCCCGGCCGGGCAGTGCTGAGGCCGGGGCCTGAGCTGAAGGTCCCACTAGGCCTTGGCGCAGGGCTGCCCACCTCAGCGTTGCTGCGCTGTGATAACATACACTATAAAACTATATATATATAATCTGCCCTTTTTGTAGGATAAGCGTGTGATAGACATTACCCTATCATGACCAGTTCGAAGACTGGACACTGAACTCCTAAGTTCAGGCCCTTGCTTACATGGCTGTGAAAATCCACTTGAGAAAGTTCCTGGTCTCCCCAGGATCGAGGCCTCAGTGAAGAATGGAAAGAGAAAAGGGCTGCAATACAAAAACAGCAGACCTGAATCATGAAACTATGCCTGCTCCTTTATTTTATCTTTCTTAGCCTGTTCTCCATTTTTCAGTGCTGTGTTTGCATCCTTCCAGATACAGAAGTGATACGGGTGACAGCAATCACAATCAGCAGTTATTCAGTCTGCAGCTATGAGGTGCTAAATAAATATAGGCGGCCAAATCCAGCTTTCATTTCCTTCAGTGGAAATTTGATTGAGCCCTGACTCGTGAATTCTCACATCGGTGTATCACAACAAACAAATGGCAAGGATCCATGTCAGGAGACGATGTATGCTTTTCGCAGCTGTTCATACGGAGACCACAGAGCCATTTGACTATCACCAAGCTGGCTGACAAATGAAATATTTCTTGAGATTTCTTTGGATTTGGATATTCAGAAGAGTCTAAATTTTAAAATTTCAGACTTCTTAAAAGGGAACAAGTGCTTGGCAAGAGTGAACATTAGCCCTGCATTTCCTGAGATAACATAGTTTCAGTATGAGCAAGCCTGGTCTCCTATAAATACTGTTTACAAATACAGTTGAGGTTTAGGGCATTGTGAAATACCACATCAAATGTGCATTCATAGTTTCAGCACATTGCATTGCTGATGTAATATCACACTGCTCTATATGCGAGTGAGAGCAACTCTTTTCCCAAGCATGACAGCATTCTTTTCAAGTGGACTTAAGCCTTGATAAACCTTGCAAGTCTGATACAGAAAAGGACTAGTCTAAGTGACTCTAGCAGTTAATTCATTGATTTTTGAGAGCGCAGAAGTGAGTCGTGAGTTTGTGCCAAATTTTTATCAGTAGCAAAACCAACTGAGGGATTTGATCCCTCCTCATGTAAGAAGCCGAAGAAATGTGAAACTGCAGAGAGCAGGGTTTCTATGAAGTAGGTTTTGGATCAATACACATTTGACTGGTTCCAGCTCCAATGTGAGGACACAAGATCCTCTGCTGACCCTGGCTGTTACCTTCTGAAGAAGTAGTTGGTAAATGACACGGACCCAACTGATTAATGTTTGTCTGAGAAGTCTTAGTAATTTGCATGTGCCCCTAGAGGCCACTCCAGGTGTAATTTTATTAAATGAAAACTTAAGTAACAGAATGAACTGATGGTTTGTGTCTCAAATACAGTGAATTCATAGAAGCATAAAATAAACTGTGTTTTAATGTTATGTTTATTTTTTAAGACAAAATATACATTTATATCACAGTGGAGAAAATATACGAAAGTCAGAGAATTCAGTGTCGCTTAGTCAAAAAATCAGAGTGGGGATGGGTTTAATATTCTCAGGGAACAGCAAGAGCAAGGTTGCTCCGTGAAGGAAGATGACTGAGTGCCTAGCATGACCCCAGCACAGGCCATACACGCTCCAGTCAGGACATAATCCCACATGATCCAGACAGAGTGGGAAAAGTCCACCAGTGGTGACAGGGTCCACCGACAGCCTCAGGCAGGGCAGGGGCGTGAGTCTGGAGGGTCCAGCCACAAGCAGAAGACAGTGCTATGACATAGGTCTGAGATCCATCCTGAGCTGAGATGGACCGGTGAGCAGTGGAGTGAGTGGGGGTCCCTGCTGAAGCTGTTCAGGGCAATTAAGTCCTGCCAGTGCATTCAGGGCCCTGAGAAATATAGACTCAAGGATCTAGGAATATTGTTCTTTTGTGTATGCTATGTTAACACCCACCTGCCTCACCTGCTGCAATGAAGTCAGAGCCATATGCAGTTTCCCCATCTTTCTCATCTCCTTCTTATTGTACATTCCACAAGATTTTTTGTCTTCCCCTAGTCATAGTTGTCTGCCCTTTGACTGTTACTTTTCCCTCTGCAGGCATATGTACACATTGCTTCCAGGTACAGCTGGACTGCAAAAGTCCAGTTGTTCATCAGATACAGTCTCTTAAAAAGATGCATTGCTCAACGTTTTCTTCACTCCCTGTGATCAAGTTTTCCAAGGGGGTACAAATACCTTATCTTTTGTTGTAAATGCACGCCATAGAAATTAAAACAACAACACAAAGATAGTCACATTAGTCAAAAATATGGGTAAAGTGTGATTCAATCGACATTACAGAAAAACCTATCCATAGATTCTGTCCTGGACCTGTCTCTTTGTACAAAATGACCGGAAAAATTTTGTGGTGCATATCTGACTGTTTTAAGATCTTCTTTTTCCATTTTCACTAGGTATGACTTGGAGCAAAGCTATCTTCTAAATGTAGCTTATTGACACCTTGGTGCTCAGCAGAAGAAAACCAGGAATGGAGATTTGTTGAGTAGCAATAGTAACAGCAGAAAATAATTCCTTCCCAACAGTGATGAAGATCTTGAGTTTATATTGTGCTGAGTGGTAAGGATAACATTACTGAGATGACTTATGAACTTTTAAAACTATGGAGCTACTGGTACCTTAATATCAGTAATGGCACCCTCTGCCCCTGTCAGGGAGATTTTATAGTTTTTGTAAACACTCTTTCTATGTGTTAAAACAAATCAATGACATTTAAAGTTTAGAAATAAAATAGATATTATACATGCTGGTTTTACTCTTTGAATGAGCACCATTTTATATCTACAATCTTTTTTATTCTTAAACTAATCCCCAAACAATTTAGCTTCTGATGCATTGTCCTGGCTCTGTTCTGTGTGTATATTCCTGATTTAGACAGGGTAAGCAATCAAGAGTATATTTGGCAATTGCTCAGTTCTGTAGGGTGTGATGGCCAAATTGTCACCACCTTACCATTATTTTCCATTCCCTGTGCAATTACAATAAAGTGTCCTAAACTTTTATGCTGACTTGCTGAACTCAGATGAAAATCTAAGATACACTTCCCAAGATGCAGAAGCATTTTTTACAAAGGTGCATAATAAATGAACACTAAATAAGTTAGAAATACTTTAATTTACAGGAGATTAGATTTGAGATTAGTCCAAACGCTGTGATAGGCCAATATCTGATTTCTAGTAATGCTTTAGTAAGGTTTGCTATTGTATGGACTGATGGTGGGAGGTAATTTATTTTTTAAAATTTATTTACTCTGGGTAAAACACTGAAAATTAAATCTATTCTATCAGAGAAGATACTGGCAAGACTGTAAAAAGCACTTCACTTAAGCACTTCCTTTAGTTAAACCTGAGTGCCAACAGACACTGCCAAGGAATGAAGACATTTTATTTAAAATTACACTGGCAAGAGACCATCAAATTATCCTTAACATTTTCATTAAATTGAGATACAGATATAGTTAGGGTAGTAAATCTTTCCAGTACAAGGAGTTTATTCCTGAGCCAAGGCCAGATTCAGCAGTAATTGTAGGAACTATTAAGACCTAAAGCCTCATCTACATTACCAAAACAACTGTTCAAGGCTTTAGCCCAGTTTTGAAAAATGGACGGGCTCCATCCTGTGCTGTAAAGGTAATCTGATCAGCAAACTGCAGTGGTGCATTTGGATTCCAGTCTGGGTGATCATTCCATGTTCTGTTGGCTTGGTTCAAGGAGATTTTGGGGTTTTCTGTTAGGAATCAGTGAATACCTATAGATTGTCTGCAGTCCATGCTCTCAAGGCAGTAGAACAGTCAAACAAGTGGTCCCTTTCTTAATATTGACGCCTATAGGAATGTCAAGCTGAAGAGTTATATCCCTGATTTCTAAGATGAAAAAGTTATTACTCAATGGTCCCAGCCCCTTTATAAGATCTACACAGCAAAATTTCCCCCCAGAGATTCCTACATTTCATTCACAGCTTCTGATTGAACAAGATCATTTATTTTAGGCATACGGTCTTCTGAGGAGTGTGGAGGTAAGGGGTTATTGTAGTTTTATAGCTATAATTGTGAGACATTATTATGTTACTTGGCAAGCGTTAGTTAACCATAAATTTGTTGTTAGTTAACCATAGTTTGTTTTCTGGGTTAAAAGTTGTAAACATGTTTAATTTCAATACTAGTGCTGCAAAGATGTCCAGCTATATAATAAAGTAGGATGAGGAGGATGGTCTTTTCCAAGTCTGCCCGAAAAATTAAATATCAATGTATTTTAATAGAAATGGAGAGTTCAGGATCCTTACACGTCTTTGAAAGGCCAGTTGCAAAGACTAATTGCTCTCAAGTGAGGAGAAATATAACTTCATATTTACCTTTGTTTTCTTTGGCTCACCTTTAATATACCTGGAAGCTTTCCCTATATATAAGCATGATAAAAATTGCCATTCCAGGCAAATTCCAACATGCTGATTTTATGCTGACAGAAATGTATGTGCTATGGGCCAGTACACATCTAGCTGTTGTTAAAACGTGTTCCACTTCATTTCCTATTTAAATTGGTTGGGGTATTTTCAGGTTCCCTTGGTGCCCGTGTAAACAAAAGCCTTATCGAAGTCAAATCTTTCATGTGGTTTGAGGAAAACCAGACCAGATTATTTCTTTGGTTTAGGTGACCTGAACTTCCTTGTCATCCAGAAAAACATATGCACACACACATGTACATGTGTATATGTATGTATATGGATATATGGAAGTGTTTTCTTGCAGAAGTTCTCAAGAGAATTTAAAGAGATCCTTCTTAGCAAATTACTCATAATTGCAAGTGTTAAAGGTCTTGAATGTCTGAAGAAGAAGATCTCAGTACATCCCAACCTATGTTCATTAAGTATGAACACTCAGATGGGCTGTTTGGTGTATGGAGCTTTGGCTATTGTAACAGTGAAAAAAAATTAGTGAAATTGCAGGCCAATGTCATGCCTACTCAGAAGACATGTTTTCACTGACCAGCTCTTATGAGGCAGAAGTGGCCTTCAAAACCTACTGAAAAAAAAACCTGGCAATTAAAGGCAGCTGATAAGCTCATCCTGTGAAGATTCCTCAAAAAAAAAAAAAATAAGGGGCATAAATTATGATCTTGTGGAAAATAATTAAGAGAAAGCAAGGAAAAAAAATCCCAGCAATCAATTCAGGTAACTAGGAGGAAACAACAGTGTTCTGATATTTTAAATTGTTCTGGAGAGTTTACTACAGCTATGTCATGGAATCCTGGAAGATTGTTCTGACTTACATCTGTGCATCATTCAAGTTATTCAAATTAATTTTCTGCATGGGTATATTAGCTTGGTCCTAAATGAGCTGTATAGGTTATTCTATAATCTTAGATTTTGCGGGGCTCAGATCCGTTCCTTTAGCTTTGCCATTGATAAAAATCGGTATGGTTATACAGAACTCAGTAGGGGTGAAGACAGTTTATGCTGCTTTAGAATAAAGTTCCTGAATTTTACTCCTATCTACTCTTATATTTCTTTATAAGTGAGATGAGTGTAATCTAATTTCAGCTGTCTAAATATTAGGCATCTAGTCTAATGTCTCCATCTAGACCTCTCAACACAGAGAGGCATTTTCTTCTAAACTCCTCTTTTATAATGGGTTGTGTTTATTGAGTGACAGTTCGTTACGAGATTAGGCACTTGCCATGCGCATAGCTGAGGTTAGCTGGTGCGAGTTCACCCTCCATGTGACTAAAGACAAGCCATACGATAAAGAAGAAACTTATCCTTCATCCATAAAGAAGGAGCAGTGATGCTTAGGCACTTCTAAACAGACTTTAAGACCTAAATGACAAATGAGCAATGAAATTGTTCAGAATTATTATTAATGTCACAGCAGGGTGTTGAGAAAAGTGCAAAAGACTGTTGAATAATTCCCATTTTACTTTGGTAAGGCTGTAGTTAACATCTCCTGCTGTGGAAAAACATAGAAATTACATTTGTCTTTTGATCACTGCCAGTAAATTTGGATTTTCAAAATACCGCTAGGAAGAGATTAAGATGCTGCAGCCAGGATTTGAGAGTTGTAGGTCAAATGCACTTCCACTAACCTGTGCAAGTAAGCTAGCCAGAAAGCATCTTTGCAGAGAAGGACCTGAGGTCCTCATAGGCAAGAAGTTGGACATGAATCAGCAGTCTGGCCTTGCAGCAAAGCAAGCCAGTTGTGTGGTAGCCTATATTAACTAAAGCTTAGACAGCAAGTTGATGAAAGTGAGTCTTACCTTCCTTTGGCACTTAGGAGACTGCATCTGGAGTTCTGCAGGCAATTTTGGGTTCCTCAGGGAAAGAAAGTAATTGAAATACTGGAGGAAATCCATCAGAGGACCAATAGGATGATGAGGGGCTGGACCATATGATACAAAGAAAAACTGAAAGAATTTGGTTTGTTCAGCCTTGAAACAAGCAGCTGAAGGAAAGACCTTACTGCTATTTATAACTGTCTAATGAAAAGGTATAGAGAAGGTGGAACCAGACTGCTCCTGAAGTCTCTTGCATGGCGAGAAGACAATGGACACAAGTTGCAAGGAGAGAAATTAGGGTATTTTCAACTGCATATTAGGAAGAAAATTTTCATGGTGAAGGTAGTCAAACACTGGTATGGGATCCAGATAGATAGCTTGTGAAACCTCCATCCTTGGGGACATTCAAACCTGCACTGCACAGGGTGCTGAACAATCTGTTGCCCTGCTTTGCATGAAGGGTTTGGTCTAAGCCCACAAGTCCCTTCCCATCTCAACTGTTCTCTGATTCTGTGATTTGGTTCACCTAACTAATCGCTGTAATGTGGTCATTTGCATCTGGTTCGATTGCTCTGGTTCCCTTTAACACCAGTGTCATGACTCATCTGACACTGACTTTAAGATGAGACATACCAGTCCGTGCTCAGTATTGTTGCTCAATTGCTGAGAGTCCCTTCTAAGCCACAATGGCTTAGTTGTATCAGTCCCACATTCTTTACCTCTCTTTCACATTTGTAAAGCAGAGATACTCCTACATCAGTATTTTTTTGGAGGAACACAGTTGTTAATATTTGAGCCTGACTCAGAGACTGTGGTGTTGGCTGCTATATATGGAAAGAGAAAAAAAGAAATAAAGTCTTCCAGATGATGACAGCACTGTGGCTCCCTCCTCTCCTAAGCAATGCCAACAATAATTTTTAAAAAGCCTTTTATCTTCAAATGTATTTCAGAGCCACTTCAGAGTGAGAAGAGCTTCTTAACACATGAACTTTCAGATGGCTGGGTTGAAGAAAGTATGGAGCTTTCCTTTAAAAAATTAGAGCCCATTTTGCTAATCAATTTTTGTCAGGCGCCTAGAAACATTTTTCATTACCAGATTCCAAATTGTCTTGAACAGTACGAACTAATGACCTTTTATCAGTCCAGTTTGGGACACTCTGATACATCCCTGCTCAAATTAAATAAATCACAAACCTTAATTAACAAAGACTGGCATGACTGCAAAAGCAATGAATTAGTTTATACGCTATCTGAGAGATCACAAACGTACAGTAGTTACAATTAATGGATTTAATTTTAAATGCTAGGGCTCCTGCATGAAAGTGCCTGAGAAGTCCATCCTGGCATTCTTATTACTCTTTAATTATAATTGATGTACCTGGGAAAGATGTCAGCAGTGTACATTTTAGTACAGGTGCTCGTCTCCCTTAAGAGCTCATAGTCCTTGCTTGAAACAGTCAATGATATGCAACAAGGTTTTGATGAAATCCAAATTTATTAGAGTTATTAAAAGTCATTAATTATTTGGCACTGTAAAGATGTAATCTGGTACTATTTTTTTAATAGATGGCTTTATATATTTAAGTTTGAGAATTGAGAGTTTATTTTTAGTTTAAAATACTTTTGTCCCTCTTGGCCCACTCCTATCATTCCTGTTTTTTTGCAGATTTCTCTCTTTTTTCACCCTCCTTAGGCTGAGCTTTTATCTTCCAAGCAGATATTTCCAGCTATTTTCCATGCTTTTTTCCAGCCTCAAGAGAGGTCTTCACTGCTCTACTATCACTGTTCTTGTATGAAGCAGGTCCCAGGAGGTTCAACCAGCAATGAGCAGTTATAAAAGTCTAAAAGATAAAGTCGGCTAACGTCAGCAGAAGATAAATCCATCTTCTGCAAAATGACATCAAGTGTACTGGCATTGTTTGAGGTGTCAAGCTTGATCTGAACGTAAGTGGCCTGAAAACTAAATATTTCCCATGGGTCATCCTCTGCTTCCCTCCATCCCATGTGCAGCCCAGCAAGCAGAGTTCCCACCAGGCACAGATAAAGTGCCTAAGGCAGTCAGCTGCCGAGGGCAGGACAACAGCTCTGCTCTCACTGCACGCTTGCCTGTGCCATCTGGAGAACAAGGCCAGCAACTCCTGCCTCTGCAGGAGGAAACGAGCTATAAAAAGTGGCAGCAACAAAGAATAGGGTGGACAGTCCCAAAAGTAGACACCATTGCCCAACCTGTCTGTCCCCTGAGGAGCAGTGGCAAAGTCAGCTCAGCTGGGATCTGCATCCCACTCTGCCTCCCAGCTTGCTCCTTCCACCTTCTCAGAGCTGGCTGGACCGCACTCCCAGCTCTTCATCCCAAGGCTGCTCCTGCCCAATTCATCAAATCTCCCTGTGAGAAACTCTACCCTTCTGCTGCAGTATGATTTTAAAAGAAATACTTGTTCTCCAGCTGACTCTCATAATTACAGTACAAACCTTACCATAATTTGTCCTTTTCTTATTGCCTCAACTTCTGGAGTTATTAGGCTATAGGAAAACTCCATCAGTCAGTTATAGAGGAAAATTAATCTTGTGGTTACAGAGACTGGAAATGACAAGTGAGTGAGTCCTGAAGGCTCATAAAAAACAAAAGGCAATTAAAATTAGTCCCATATGGATTTTGTCATTGATTTTACAAAAGTTTTGTCATTTACTTTAATGCAGCCAGAATTTTCTTGATTCTTTTTTTAAAAAAAGTGTATTTTTCAGGGATGTATCATGATTATTGACATCTAATTAATAATTTTTAATATTTTATTTTAGGGTTGGCAGTAAAATATTTTATGGAACTGTGTAACACACTGGTATGACTGTTTGCTAAATTTTATGTATTATGCAGCTCTGGAGCACAAAACTATAATTTAAAAATTAAATAATGTAAATCAAATAACAGAAATAACATCTAAACTGTATTTTGTATTAATTATATATGAACTTTCATCAGTTCCATTTTCTATGTTTACCAATTAGTCCTTACAGCAATTGAAGTCAATAATGGTGATTAATAATAGAGAAAAAAACCCAATACTTTTAACTGAGAAATGGAAACTTACCTATGAGCTTTGCTTACTTTGCACTATTTGATACCCTTGTCTTAAGCAAATAAATATTTTGGCTAGGTAAGAATACTGGTTTGGTCTCATGTGGGGTACAGGACACCAGCTCACCTGTCGAGTTTTGCTAGGCTGAGCAAGCCTTGCTCTGCTGAGTTAGGTGAAACTAACTGAGTCAATCTATCAGCCTCTTGCCGCTGAAAGAGGTGATCTCTGATTTTGTTCTCCTCCTCCTCTCTCTCTGGTCATGCAGATGTTTCCTGTGCCACCAGTTCTGGCTCTTGTCTGACCTTTCAATTTAGCTTATTAAACCAGTAGAAAAATAACCCAGTGGTTTAGTGAGCAGGATCACTTCGGCAGGTGGCCAGAGGTAGGCTGGTTCAGGCCACTGCTGGGAACCGCACTGACTGTGTCTTCTTGTACAATCAGCTCCCCGCTCCCTTCATCATCCTCGTAGCCTTTCTTCACCCTTTTTGTCAACAGGGATGAGCAGAGCCAGGCACTGTGTTGCAGAGCAGGTCTGCAGTGAAACTTTTATTTCACTCTTTGAAGTACTTCTGTGAGTGCATGCTTTCCATTTACTTATCTCTGCATAGCGTTGTTGTCTCCTAATAGTCCTGGCGCTTGCTGATGCATCTTGATCTTCCTTTTCCTCAAGACATTTTCAGTTGGTGAGTTCAATTCACTGCAGAAGTTCTTCTGATGCTTCCCCTAGAACACGGCAGTGTTGAATGATGAAATTTGGTCTCAGATTTGGATTCCAGAACTTTTGGTTATTCAGTACTTTCTTTCTAATAGATATTCAGATCCACTTCAGTATTGGCAGTGCCTCTCAACTTTTTACTGTTGGCAAATTCCTCCTGTGTGTGTCAGAGTCACTAATAAAAATGTTGTACAAGACAGGCCCAAGGCTGGACAGGTGCTAGAGAACTTCTCTGGTGACCCTTCAGCTTAGGCAATTTCTGCTTGCCTGAGGTTTTTCTTCACTAAACGAGGATTACGGTAATTGTAAGGAAAATGCAATGTTGCAAAGGAACCAGATTACACCAGACAACTTGACCTTGATTTTTTCCCTCACCGTCCAAAGTACTGTAGAGCCTAAACAAGAGGAAAAGTAAAAAAGATAAAAAGATATACAGGTTAAATGTCATTACTTTACTGTAATTACTGTAGCCCTCTTGTTACTTTCATTTGTTCATATGAAGCTTTTAAAATAGGATTTGTTTCTAGGGTAGACTGACTTTGGAAGGCTTCCTGGAAATAGTGTATTTTAAAGTTAACTTTAAGCTAATAGAACATCATTAGTTCGTTTCAGAGAGCTGACTCGTGCATCTGATCTCCTTGTTGCTTAGAATTGGTGTTAATAATTTTCAGGTGACTATGCTAAAGGATTTTAGGAAGTTTATTGTTATTTATTTTGCAGCTGACTAAATCCCTGGCCTCCACTTTAATTATTTTTAAATTGCAATGGTGTGGCATGTGTAACATGGTTGGGAGTCACCAGGTGGTATACCACAGATAATCTTCGGGTATTTATTTACAACCAGATCTTGAATGTGAGCTTGTTGTTAGTTGTAATTAAGTTATTTTTAGAAACTGTCATGATAAAGTTTGATCTTTCTTCCTGACTCTGAACTGAACTGACATTTCCTAGTTGAGGCTCCTGTGCTCAGGAGCCACACAGGCAAACAAAACCCCCTGTGATACAAAAAAATACACAGCATGTGAAATGTATTTGCTGGCCCCATGCTGTCCACTGTCTATCGAGTTCACAAGACTGAAAAGGGAAGCAAATTGTACAGATATGTTTAACTTTTGAACTCAAGAAAAAATGTTTACTTAGTTTCAGACTGTTGCTGCTGGAATGACAGTTTTGCACAGCAGTCTCATGCTGTAGTGAACGTCTAGCAATATGTCACAACTAATCGTTAATTTACTAAATAAAGTATCTCTGGTAACGACTTCCCAAGATATGGCTTCTTTTGTAGATTGTATTTTGGTTTTAAGAACATTAATCTGAAGAAGTCCAATAACAAGGCCTGATAGAAAGTAATATTTTCCATAGTGTAACCCTGATATTGAGGAAAAAGATTATAGCTGAGTGAATACAGAGAAGGTATAATTGTATTCAAAGAGCGGTTATTGCTGTACTTGCATTAACCTTCCTAGTCTCATGCCTAAAATGTCTATATAATGTATTTAACCTTGCATTTCGTAATGAAATATGATGAACAAATCACTGTGGCAAAGCGTGGAAGGTGATCAGGAAATGCTCACCAACCAGCACTGCTAGAGCACGTGTGATCAAATGCTGCAATATGGAAACAAGAAATATGGCTGTAAAAATATACCACGTAATGGATAAGGAAAAACAAAGCAGGAGAGAAGTGTCAAGAATTCAAGTTATTTCATTCATAGTAGATCATCTAGAGACCTCCTGAAATTGGAGTTTCCTTGGTTTTGAAAATGTAGCAAAAAGTAGCCATTACTTTTGAGAGTTTGCGTCTAATAGACTCGAGCGTGAGGGAAGGCTGAAAGTATTTATCACCCTGAAGAGAAGAGGCAGAGATTGCATGGGCTGCCAAAGATCAGGTAGGAGAGCCCTAGCAGAGACCAGCAGAATTTAATGTGGATCTCTTTGTGTCCTCTTTCCTGTAAATGGGCTGGGCTTCAAAGGTTTATTTTAGCATGGAAGTTTATCCTGTAAAGTAGAAAATGCTGACAGTAGTTTTGCAGTGAAGTTTCCTGTTGTTCATGTTCAGACATGCCAAGGTTATTGAATCCCACCTTGATTCTATTTATTTAACATTTCACTTTTCATTGTTAATCCACGATCCTTCAAAAAAACTCCAATTGTTGGTGTTCAAGCAGCCAAGTGACAAATACTTTTGGAATTAGAAGAAAATAGACATTTGGCTGGTATTTACAGCAAAGTAAGCTGATGTCATAATTGAAATGTAACTCCTAGTCACAGTCAAGTCCAACACACAGGAACTTTTAATCTCAGTGGGATAATGCATTGAACTCAAGTTGGATAAACCACCAGGTTAGAGATGCCGAAGAAGCCTGGTCCACGCTCGGTACTTACACAGCCACCAGATAGTGTGAACCCAGACCAGCTCTGTTCATCCAGGGCCTTCTCACAAATCCTCTGTGAGCCCAAAAATAAAAATTCTTCCGTGTTCACTAGGAATGAAGTTGCTGAGCAGGTCAGCTTTTACCAGTGCTATGAATTATAAAACTCAGCGAACAATACAGACAGAATTTGAAAGTTAGTTCACAGTGTCATTCTATTCAAGCGAAGCTAGCTGAAAAGAAGAAACCTAAGGGAAAATAAATTGTGTTACCTCTGTAGTGATGACACTACTAAGGCTAGATTAATTCATAGCAATTGTGGACATGACCCCACCTAGTTTCAGACCATAGTTGGCAAATGGTGCAATTTTCCATCACCTGAAAAACTAGAATGTTTATGCCTAATATTTGAGCATTAAAATGGCATGAGGCCATTTAGCTATACAATTTTTGCATCATTCCTTTACAGTTAGTAGTCATTTTGCATGGAAGAAAAAAAAAATCCAAGACTTATCATGTTACTTGTCTTGTGCATTAATTTCTATTACAAGTTGACAGATACAGTTTTGGAAGCATCATTTAATACGAAATCACCAAAATGTCTTTCAATTGAAGGTGTCATTGAGATATGCCCTTAAAGCAGGAATTTAGATATTTTTGTACTACAAAAAGTTGGGATTGACTACAGCAAGTTTTCTGAAAATTTACAAAAGCATTTGTTGAATAGCTTACACAAAGTAAGAAAATTAACATAGTTCTTTTGGGGGTTGTTTTTCTGTTTATCAGTAGTAGTAATATGAGATTTTGGTCATGTTTACCCTGTACTGAGGCCTTCATATGAAAAGCAGTGTTAAAGGTAAAAAAAATTACAACATTTCAGAGATTTACTGCTGTGAAATCTGGCGACTAGACTGTAGCAAAACAAAGATAGAAGGTACATTCCAGTTGTATGAATCTGCTAATGTAGCATCTCTTATTCCTTGGATTTACTGTTCCTTTTTCTTTAATTATGTTCATGGCAATAGCACTGTACTATTTTTAAATTTTGGCAGTTTAGAAATCTTATAAATTTGGAGAAAGACTGAAAGTTGATTCAGTAATATCTTTTTGTGCCTTGCTTCTGCAATCTGCAAATCATCATGTAGATGGTGTCACTTAATGTTCTACTGATGATTATTTTAGGAGAAACATTGTCTAAATGTGACAAATGGGTCTGATCACAAATGGACTTATGGATTAATGGATTTGATGACAAATACTTAAAAGGCAGCCCAGCACTTAGGTTTGCACAGACATTTGCATTTAAAATAGGAATGAAATTATTTTCTAATATATGAATAATAAGATGTCTCTATCCCAAACTCTTAGTCATAGGAAACCAAATCCATTAAGCTGAAAATGTTGATAAAGCCATTACATTTTGTTCTAACCATTTTTAAAGCAGTTCTTTTGGAAAATTTTATTGGCAAATAAAATTCTTCTTTGGATCTGTTTAACAATAGTTTCTGAAGTCTGCAAGTTGAAAAATGACCCATTTGTAGATTATTCTAAAATCCAGGACGTGAACTATTTTAAGGTTTACTGATGTGGAAATGTTGGCTTTAATAGAGTCGCCACGGTTTTTCATTCCAGAGCTTGCCATATAACACTCATCCCAAAATGTATCATCTTTTGTAAATTACTTTCCAAATTAGATTGTCATAAAGTTTTTTTCATGGCAAATATTGCGTCATACAATTGATTTTGTATTAATTACTTCTGATGAAGATTAAGCTGTGTACTGTATTTCTGCAGGACAAGTCACACAGAGAAGAGCAGAGATAACATATTTTATCAGAGGAGTGCCAGTTGAGTGATTCAGCATTTTGCTGAGTTATAAACTCATCTCCTGCAGGGTGAGAATCTCTTGGCCAAAGAAGCCCCTTGCTAAGACCTCACGGCTACAGCCTGAGCCCCAAACTTGCCCTTTTTCTGTCTCCCTGCTGCTCTGCCAGCTCTGAGTGCAAGTGGCTCTGTGGGAGTCCCAGCTTTCAAGGTCACAGCTCCAAGGCTCTCAAGAAAAGCCTGAAATGCAAATGGACCAGGGATGATCGTAATCTGGCAATCAACTGCTTATGGAGTTTGTTATCATTTTTAAGCCATAAAAGGTCTTGCAGGAGATCTTTCAGAGTGACCCGGTTTGATGTCTTCCTCCATTCCCCTGTGCAGGGGATTCTCCCACAGCACCCAAACCCTATCAGTGCACCAACCTGATGTAGCAGCTCTGGGAATGTGGTGAACATGCTCAGCCACAGGTTTGAAGGCCAGAGCACCATGAGAAATGGATCTGACCAAGAGAGATCTGAGACCAAGGAAATCCACGAGTAATCCCACAGCAATCCCACACCTTCCCATGAAGGATTGCTTTCTCCATGATACTGGGAGGCTGGTGCCAAAAGTTCACAGAGTGGTTTCTTCCAGTTAAGCCATTTCAGATATATATGAACTCTGACTATTGTACAAATCATTCTGTGGATGCAAGCATTACAATAACGTGTATTACATGCACACATAGACAGAAAAAGAGGAAATAAGATGAGACAGCCTGGATATTGGCCAGGAATTGCCCCTTTACAGGACAAAGATAACCTGAATTTTTTTCTTTTAAACAGGGCTGGTATCCATTTATGCTTCTTAAGGACATTCGAGGGAGACCTGAAATCTGTGGCATTTATGCAGTCTGGGCTTCATTCAAAATTTTTTTAGGTTATCCTTTTTTTTGCCTTTTTTTTTTTTTTTTAACTTTTTCAGCCAGCTGAAAACAATTGGACAAGAAACCAATGCTATCTTCCAGCTGGTGAGTCAGGACATCACAAGAGACAAAAGAGTGACAGCGGCAGAGATAATAAGTCAAATAGCTTCTACAGGACTTCTGGCTGGTTTTGGTTTTAACGATTGTTTCATTTCAGTTGCTGACATTTGGGATATAAGACATCAGCTCTCTCTTTTGGAGACAGAATACTCCCACCTTGAGACCTGTCACCAGAGAAATCGCAGCACGCACTTTCCGAGTTACCTAACCCCACCTAGAAAAAACAGAAATGACCAAGATACAAAACCTTTGCTAATTTTAAGGCAATAAAGAAGTAGAAGAAACCTTTTGTTGAAGAAATGAGACAAACTCTGTAGGTGTTCTTTATAAAAGCCTATAGTGAAAGACACAACCTGTTTTATGAGTAATTTTCATGTTGCTTTTAAAGCAGATGGAGCAATTGGGTGTTCTGAAGGAAGGGAAAAACCTTAAGAAATTATGAGGTCAATTTAACAACCAGATCAGTTATGATTAATACTCCATACTTTTATACTTCCTAATCCTCATAGAGGAAACTGCAAATGACACAAATGTTGGATGAAAGATGGCCATCAGCTGGAGTTTTCTCCTCCTCACCTACAAGATTTTACATGGAGAAGATTAAATTGGCTGGCTTCACACTTATATTTCCTTTTAAGCTCATTGCTCCATTCACTCGGTCGCTGCCCACCCCTTGCTTACATTTATAGCTAGGAAGTTCCCTGGAATGACATATGAGAAATCCCACAAAACCCTTTTCTAAAAAAAAAAACCCACCTTATTAATTTTTTTTAAGTATTCCTCACTGATTGAGAAACATAAAAAAGCCAACAGTACAGTACCAATATTCATCCGTAGCCCTCTGCCACCCTGGTGCTGGCCCACAGGAGCAGATTTACACTGCACCAATGCACTTGCTTTCCAGTCAATACCGGCACCCACAACATGGACACCAAGAAGCGGCAACATGTGGGGCTTTTCCCAGTGTAAAATGTTCTGTCCCTCCAGCCCCTCAGATGTCCACGCGATGAGAAACCCTCTGTCCTTCAAAGGACATGTCTGACCCCATCACCTGTATTCTCACTCCCCGAGATGGCAACACGTGTATTTAAAAACATGTATGCCCAATCTGCACCCACAGACCTTTGCCCTCTATTTACTGAGAGAAACCTATGCGAGGAGCTGTGGCCTTCCACTCCTTATTTCCTTCTGCCTTGCCAGTACCTCTCTCTCCAAAATCCTAAATAACTCTCCTGCTCCCAGTGTTATCCTTGGGATCATAGGAAGATGTAAGGACGCCAAAGGAATGATGTTGCTCATGTTGATTTCTGATCCTTCTGATGGTTTTCTAGGTGTTTTGGATCCCTTTAACCAATTTTATGCTAACACGTAGGTTTTCAGCTTTGCAGACTTTAAGGCAATAGAGCCACTTACAGTGTAATACTGTCAAATGCAATAATGCAGGATAAGGCTTACAATATCTAAAATCATGGTTACAGTGTCATGGTGGTCTGGATTTATATTTTTCTCAGTTTCTTTCAGATCACATCTGGTACAGTTTCAACATTTTTTCATCTGCAAACTACATGTGGAATGAGAACGATAATAAAGTTGCATCTACAGAACTTGGGCTGATGATGAATAAACCAGAACAGAATCCAAGGATCCGGGATGGAAAGCATTGTGACTTTGTTAGCTGCATTTTTGTACTGACTTAGTTCCCCAAAGTTTAGAAGTTGGGCCTCAGCTTAATCCAGCAGGATTTAGGTCTTTTATTATTTTTACTTCAGTTTTTTTTAGGTTTTTACAACATGAATCTGCCACTCAAATTTCTCAGCAGTTTGGATAACTCACACAGGAAGGGTGAGTGTATTTTGTGTTTGGCTGCCAGAAAACATCCCCAATTCCCCCGACTTCAAAGAAAGCAGGGCTGGATCCTGATGGTCTGCTTTGCTTCTTTGTCAGAAAACTATTTTTCACAAGGTTAAAGTACTACTTTACAAATCCAGTTTGTACATGATGATAGTACAAGAAGGTTGGGTTCTCCAGTAGAGAAGACACGAGGAGAAAGGAAACCTGGACGCAGCCATCCTAATCCTATGACCACTAGGCTGTTCTTCATTAATCCCAGCTGCCCGCGGCCCCCAGGATTTATGGTTCACCATAATGGTGGGATTTGGGCTATATCCCTTTCCCTAGGAATGCGTACAACTGTCAGGGTAAACCTGACTTCCAGGGTCTTTGTGATGTTGAATTGCTAGACAATAGTTACATGAAGTATAAAATAAAATTAAATGTATCCCCGCCTTACAACTCCCATTTGCTTTGATGCCTGATAAAAACTCATCAATAGATCTGAAACTCTGGAGCTGGTTTCTACTGTGGTGGTTCTTTTATTTTTTTATACTTTCCTACCTGTCCCTACTCTTCTTCACCTTTCAGACTTCTAGCTGTTTTGTTTTGGGTTTATCTAACACCCAGCACATTGGGACTCAACAAGGACATAAATAGCATTGCAACAATAATTCAAATTAGAGGCCAGTGTCCAGTAGTGGCAGGGAAAAACACCAGATTTTCACATTCAAGGCATTCCTAAGAGAAAGCAAAAAACAAGTTCCCTTTCCTTTCTTGGCACTGAGTCACTGATGTGACTATCAATTAGACATTTTAGGAGCAACAAAGATTATGATATGAATGCAGTTTAATCAGTCATTTTACAGCAGCAACAGTGGCAATTAGAAGTGTTTTAGTACTTTTAGGTCAAGATTAAAAATGATAGAATTTATTGCTGCTGATTTAGAGATTAACATTGTGCCAATTAATCAATTACTCGGTATAAAGAATTGACAATTCATTGACATTCTTCTTCCAGGTTGGCAAACTACTATTTAATTGTAGAGGATTTTTTTTTAAAAAAAAAATGTGTATATGGAGCTAGAACAACAGCTATTTCAGAAGGAAGGCAGGTGGGAAGGTATAGGCAAAATAAAAATAACATTGAGAACCCTGGCATTTTTCATCAACCTCTGTAGCCACAGGGTTGTTTCAGAATGAGAAATCAGATACAGCGTTTGATTTTTTGTGCAATACATAGAAATACTCTGAAACAAGTGTCTTGGGCTGTGGTGCACATGCAGCCTAGGAATCGCCTCCCTCTCAGCCCTGGTTCTGCTGCTGCCTTTCTTAATGAGATGTCTGAAGGTGCCTGGGGAGAGTGGAATGAATGAATAACAGAACAGGCAGGTCCCCTTTAGCTTTCTCATTGGGCTTGACCGTACCTGCATTTCTTGTCTCAAAATAATCCAATCTGCATGTTAAATCTAGGCTCCAAAAATAGCCATTCCCACTTGATGCCCTGTTTTTTTGATGCCAGCAGTCAGAATTTCCTGGAGAGCTATTTCTGATTTGTGCAAAAGCAGAGTCAGGCATTGAATGGTGCCTCCAGACTGGTGCTTGCACTGGTCCTAGAAGAACTAGCTCTGAAGGAGTTACATGGCTGTGAAATTTGAGTGAGAGGAACCTGTCCTGAACCTCCAGTGTGATTCCCACCTAGCCTGGGATGTGTAGAGATTATTGTTTCCAGGATGCTGAGAAGTCATAGTGCTGTGGGCTGGGGGACTCACTCTGGTTTCTCTACGCAGAAGGTACTGTCTTGGTAGATAAATTATCTACATCAAAGTGATGTGGCTACGGTGGCTACGTAGTACTGCGCAACTCAACCAGAAGAGTATGCACCAGTATCCATAAGGTGTACTTGCATCTCTGCATATTTGCAGGAAAGAGAAAGAAAAAGAAGACGGTCAAGGGTCCAAATTAAATCCAACACGAGTATACACACACACACAGAAATTGTATAAATGCAACATGCCAACTTTTTTTTGCTGTTTGCATCAAATCTGCTAGAGGGAAATGGAAGAGTGAAAGAGGGCTTTTGCATTTAAATAACTTGTTAATGTCTGGAAACCAAAACAGTCACAGAACAGCAATAAAGAAGCTCTTCAATTGTTGCTGGAGGATGTCCATAAAGAGGATATAATGAAAAGGACTGCCCAACTGTGCAAGGATCATATAGTTAATGTATTACTTCTTTTATTATTTTATCATCTTTCATTAATTGCTGGCATCTTTCCTGCAGGAGCTGGTTCCATGAAAAGGGCTTTTAGTCAAATGTCCTAAATGAAACAACCACTTAGAACCCAAGAACAAGGTTGAAACAAGGTTCACCTGACTTCTCTAAATCACACTGGAAGGGGGAGGGTAAAATACCACATTGGTTTCATTTTGTGGCATCCTAATGTCAGGATTGAACCAGACTCCACAGAACGATGTCCCCAGGAGTACAGCTAAGTCTGTATTCTGGAGTGAAGACCAGGTCTGAGGGCACTGAAAGGTATTTCTATCCACCTTGCTGGCTGTCAGTTCACCCGGGCTTGGGCTTTAACCATCTCTACTGAATTCAGAAAGAATCAAGCCTGGGATATATGCTGGCCAAGTAGGCTGCAACATTTTTTACTCTTCGTAGCCAAATAGCCAAGACAATGCTTAGGCACCAAGCAAGCTTGGACTTTCCCCTCCAGGGAGTCTTGGGCTCAATTTTGAACAAACAAGAATGAGGCTTGGCCAGTGCAAATATTTCCCCTTGGTATTGGTTACTGAAGGTCAAACAGCTTTTCCAGAAACCCTATGAGCACTTTACCAGGACAGGAGAAGCAGCACGGAGGCAATGTCCTAAGGACAGCCATAACAACAGGTAAATGGATCTCCAGGTGAAACAACGGGGAGCAGAGGCTGGTACCCACAATAGCGTGTGTTCATCAGGATCACTCCTCTACATCTCCCATTCTCACCTAAGCCAGCAGAAGTCTACTGTATAGGAATGCCCCTAATGAGCACAGAACCTGGCTCCAGGGAGTGGGAGTGTCAGGTAACGTTTGAAAAGGCCTGTTTCAGTTCTGTGCCATGAACTTCCCGTGTATGGGCACTTCAAAAGCACAGTCCAAGCAAGGGAACATACCTCCTGCTCTGAACTCTGGTCAAGTCTAGTGAAGTTCACAGAAGTGTTCCTACTCCATCCCAGTGGGCTGTGAATCAAGTCCTTCATGTGGGAGAGCTTGAATAACTTCTTTTCAGAAGCAGCAGTGACCACAGTTACACTCTGTCCTACCACCCACTTGAGAATATCTCTCTCTTCTGTAATTTTTAGGATCCACAAATACACTCCTAAGTCCAATGGTTGCCCCCGTCTTCTTTGCTAGAGAGAGGTAATGAACTCGACTACCTCAGGGATATAGGAGTCACCCATCACATGCAGACGTCACCACTTTTGACTGACTGTTTTTTATTAAAACTCCGTGAGAGCCAGGTATGATATTTCCCAGCATTCAACACAAGTACTTCCTTCATCACGAGGCATCATTTTTATGTTCCCATCGCAATCATTTGCCATTCTTCTGTAGCGGAGACTTGCACTTGTCCCTTTCCCAGCTACCAAACATTCAGCTCACATTAAAAATGTAAAACGGCAAGGATATTCTGAAATTTATGGAGAAAACATCTAGAGAGAAGCCCATTTGCCGATACTGGAGTTGGCACCACAGAAACAACTCAGCAAATCAGAAGCAGCCAGAAACAAAGGCAGATTTTCTTTGTCAGAACAAATTTTACAAAAATCCTGTGCTTTTGACCTTTAGACCGTAACAACTGATTTTAGTGAAATTGCTCCCAGGGTGCTTGACAATAGTTGGGAGGAGAATGAATCCATATGTCTTCACCTTATATTAATTTCTGACACTGTAAGTAAGCCTAAAGGGCTGCTTTACTCTAGGCAGCCTGCGCAGAACAAAAGAACAACCCCTGCCTCTTCCACAGGGTATGTTGCTGCTTTCTCTTAATGGCTCTAATTGAGCCTTACTTAGTTAACTGGATTTAACTGTATCTAGTTAAACTAATAGAACGTGTAAGGGAAATACATGGAATTCTTGATTATATTGATTGGGACTGCACCAGTTTGTAACATTCTGGTTTGGATCTGTTTGCATCCCACCGAGCTCACTGAAAGTCTGGCGTCAGGATGCACCAGAGTTGAATAGAAACCTTTCAGCAAAATCCTTTCCAATTAACAAAGTGTTTGGCAGAAACACATTAGTTTAGAAGAAAATACTTCCTCACTCTTAGTTGTAATTTCTGGCCAGAGAGAAGAACAAAAAAAATTTATTTCAGGACTCACCTGCCTCAAGCAGAATGGGACCACGTCTCTTATACAAGCAAGTGCTGACAGCTGCCAGGTTTGGTATGGTAACAAAGTCTGTGGGGAAGACTCAGTGCTTTCCAGTCACAGAGTGCAGCCCCCTCTCTTCTGTTTATAAGCACGTGAGGACTTTCTGACAGTGCATTAAACACTGCCCAGCCCTGGCACATCCATTCCCCGTCTGGTTTTGGGACAAGAACCTGCATCCCACAGACCCAGAGCTATGGATGTGGAAAACCATCGTTGCTTGCAGCTCAGACACTGCTCTTTCCCACTCATCCTGCCCCAGAACACACCTGGGCTCTCTAAGGCCTTATATCAGAGGCAACTATTGCTCATAAATAACTGCTACGACAGTTGTGATGTCACCTGAGGTAGCATTAGGACCATCAGGTATGTTAAGTTCATGGGATCCCATCTAAATCCATTGAAACATAAGAATGTTTTGTTCGTCAAAGTAGCTTCAAAACATGAAGTTACTGTCAATCCACAGATAGGGAAGGTGAGACACAGAGGAGCCGTGAGATTTGCCCGTTGCAGACCCAGTCACTGGCTAACATCCACCATCCTCACAGAGAGTATTTCTGCACAAGGGAAATAAGAACTTGAAGGCGGTTCCTTGCTCAGCAAATTTAGCTCTTCTGTTTTATTCTTTTGTGTTCTGGTTTTGTTAGTGAGGGGGGGCCTAAGGTGGTAGCTTCTGTAGGAAACTGCTAGAAGTCTCTCCCCTTTGTTCAGTGGACTCGGCCGGGCCTAGGGCGGACCTGCTGCTGGCCAAGGCCGAGCCAATTGGTAGCAGAATGTCCCGTGATAACGCCTCTGCGATAACGTATTTAAGAAGGGGAAAACAGAAAAAAAAGTAGAGAAGATATGAAGCAGCTGAGCAGGGGGCAGAGAGGGGGAGGCGCGAGCCTCATGGGCCTTGCAGGCCTCACCCTCTGGCCTCCCGCCGGGCAGCCGACTGGGCCCAACTCGGCCCAGCCTGGCTGTAAGAAGTGGAGAGGAGATGATAAGTGAATAAGATGTAAAAAGGATCCTGAGAGGCGTCTGCCAGCCTGTTGTGAGGAACGGCTGCAGACGCCAAGGTCAGTGAAGAAGAAGGGGTAAGTAAGTAAGAGTAACGCGGTAAGAGTAACGCGGCTCCTGGCCAAGATTCCTCTGCAACTCGTGGTGAAGACCATGGTGGAGCGGGTTGTCCCCCTGCAGCCCATGGAGGTCCACGGAGGGGCAGAGATCCGCCTGCAGCCCATGGGAGGGACCCCATGCTGGAGCAGAGGAGGAATGCGAGGAGTTCTTCCCCCGACGATGATACAGCGGCGTAAAACAATGTGTGATGAACTGACCGCGACCCCCATTCCCTTTCCCCGCCCCGTGCCACTCGGGAGGGGAAGGTAGTAGAGATAATATTAAGCCCAGGAAGAGGGAGGGGTGGGGGGAGGTTATCTTGTTCCCTGTCTCATTCTCCTGCTAATTTTAGAAATAAATGAATAGTTTTCCCCAAGTCGAGTCTGTTTTGCCCGTGATGGTAACTTTAAGGATTTCTCCCCGTCCTTATCTCAAACCTTGAGCCGTTTTTCTTAGATCATCTCCTCCTATTCTCTCGGAGGGTGGGGGGAGCGAGAGAGAGACTGCGTAGTCTGGTCCCGATCGGGGCTGAACTACAACATTTTGCAAGATCATTCAGGAGTGACTGAGGAGCTGTAAGCAGTCACTAAGTGGCAGGGTGAGCAGTTGTAGCATGTGTTTACTAATTACAAAGTTATTTTTCATGGAGTATTTGCTCTCTCTGACATGTACCCCATGGTGATCTTTCAGCTGATTGATTGGCAGGGTGAAAATTTCGAGCATGAGAAATGTGATGATTCACAGTAAAGGCCATTCTCAGTAAAAAAATAAAGTTTCCCATTGCAAGGGATGGCCATCATGTGGTGACTCAGAACCAGGGCAGAAAACACACTCGCCGCACAGACACAAACCATACACCATCCTGGCCCTGAAGAGCAAATTAAAAGAGACAAGGACACGCCTGAATCAAACAGCTTCTGGAAATCAGCACGACAGTTCCCCATAGAGTGGTGTGTCCAAGCAGCTTCAAGGCTTCTGCAATGGTTTTTGGTTTTGCTTTTTAACTGGGATCAGTTGTGAAAGGAGGCTCTCTTTTTCACATAAGACTCAGAAGTCTGCATGAGCTCCTGTTAGATGGGCTGTACACACCCAAACACTGGGCATTTCTACACCACCCATTGCAGACCACCAAAGGCAGCTGTCCTGGCCAGATTCTCTCTGTATAAAGACAAGATCTTCAAGCAGTGGTTGTGTTAGGGCTCAATGGGGGCATGGGGAATCCTTCGTACCCAAGACTTGGGTCATTTAGCATCTCACAATAGGAACTCTCAACCCAGCCCAGGTAAGTTGTCCACAGGAGTCTTGCAGGTAGTCTGCGTGGGAGCCACATGGGTGGAAGGTGCAAAGGGCAGAGTGGGAGATTATGAATGAATGTGCAAGCCACAGTGTTTTGGGTTAATCCATCTAGGAGATGAAAAACTCACCCTAAAACCAAAAATGGTTGATCTGCAGACAAATCAACAACATGGATTGCAATCAGATGACTGCTAGAGGTGACACAATGCAGGAGCCCCTGGCTGAGGATGAGGAGGGACCTCTCCTTCAGTAGTAGCGTAACCTGCTGAAGTCCACCAGGAAACCACAGCTTTTTTCACTGAGTGGATTCAAGAGGGCTGTGACAGGACTGGGGGTAATGGTTTCAAAATAGAGGGAAGTAGATTCACATTAGATATTAGGAAAAAAATTTTTACAATGAGGGTGGTGGAACACTGGAGCAGGTTGCCCAGAGAGGTGGTGGATGCCCCATCCCTAGAAACATTCAAGGCCAGGTTGGATGAGGCTCTGAGCAACCTGATCTGTTTGGAGATCTCCCTGCCTCTTGCAGGGGGGTTGGTCTGGATGACCTTTAAAGGTCCCTTTCAACCCAAAACATTCTATGATTCTATGATTTGTAATCATGGTTCCATTATGGCCAGGCACAGGATTGTTGAGAGGCTCTGAGCTGGCCCTGGGACAAGATTGAAGAAACTGCATCTGTCCCTTGATGCTGTTTCTAACCCTGACTGGTTTTCAGACTTCCATAGCATTGGTTTAACCTGCATCCATGCTCCAAAACTACTTTGCATTAAGAAAACCAGTAGATTTTTTTTTCTTGGCATGTCATTCGCTTGTTGGCGGGTAATGAGTTAGGGAGGCAGCTATGAAAATGTCTGTATTTGGAAAAGAATTTCTAAACATGTAAAGAAATAAAAATTCTCATTCCAGAAAACAAACAAACAAACAAACAAACAAAAAGATTCTTTAGGTTGTTGAGGTCAGGGATCCAGAGAGATGGACTGTGGTTCCCCTTCCTCATCCACAGCAACAACTTCCATTGTTAATCAGAGTGAACTGGAGCTTTTCCACTCCATCCTTTAGACTTGGTAAGTAGGGGTGTGCAAACATTCTTCTCCGGGGATTTGATTTCAAAGCTCTTGTAATTTTTTTCTTTCATGCATACTTTCAGTCATTGCCAACTGTGTCCTTCTTTTTTTCTTTCTGCCCCTCCCATTTCAAGGTCTAGTGGGACATCAAACCTTCTTCAGCTTCTGCCTTTTTAAGGACTTGGCAGACAGTCACCATCTTGATCCCTGTGGTCCCAGACTAAGTTCAGTGATTCTCCTTCTACCACAGCTTCTCCTCGTTAGGAGAGGCTCCTTTTCACTGCAACATTTGCTGACTGTGTTGCTTTCTTTCTCAGGAGTTTAGTAGTCGTAGGCTTTGATGGTTTTTTGCCCTGCTTGCCAAAACCCAGAACTTTTAAATGTTTGCCTTGCCTCTCACAATGGAAAGAACTTAGCATGCTAAAACGTGGATTTGGGAGTTCAAAATCCAGGCAAGAGGAGAGTGCCAATGCTTTAAAGTCATTCATTTCCAAAACGGAGGGCAAAGCAATTCTGCCACGATCTGTATTTTATTATCCATCTTATGATTTGTATGCCAGGAGGACAGAAGGGACATTTTCTCTCTCTTGGATTGGCCAGAACAACTCATAGCACTTTTAAAAATCAATTATATTACATAGCAGGTTTCCAGCAGTTCAGCCTGGAACTGCTGTCAGATCTTAGAAAATAAGGTTGTCATAGACCTTGAGAAGCCCTTGATCCAGCCCCAGGGTGTGATCAAAATTATCTATGTAATCTCTGATTGATCTTTCACTAGCCTAACCTACTAAAAATGATTTTGCTGCATTAGACTTCAAGCCCCTCCTGCTTCTGTATATATCCCTTCGTGCTCTACAGGCTGCTCATGCCGGAGGCCTAACCTCCCTGATAGAACCCAACCCATGATCAGATTTTGGTTCCGTCCACCACCTTCTTAAATTCCAACTTTACTGCATACCTGGAGCAGGAGGTTTATTCTTAAGACTTTGGTTTCCTTTAGTGACAGTGAAGTACCCAAAAATATGTGTATTTGATGCTAGGTAGTTGTGTTGCCCCTGTGGTTCTGTTTTGGTACTGGAGGGTTCTGGAGGTGTAAAGACTAGAATAACTCTTAAACTTTTTTAAAACTTTTTTTTTTTTTTTTTTTTTAACAGAGCAGATGGTTTTGTAGAATCTGAAAGTCTACACAGGCAACAAATTCAGAAAGTTTTCAAAGACGTGATTTCTGAACTCCTGGTAAGCCTCCAGGTCACTGCAAAAGAGTAGCTTTTTGGGGGCTTGCTTTGCTCCCATTCTGGATGCTTAGGAGCGGATCCCCTTCCTGGGGGGCAGCTACAAAAGCTCTGACTACGGATATATGAAAAGGGCTGACCTTGGTAATTCCTACCTTTCTTGACCCCTTTTTTCTTATGGGTGGGATAGAAAGAGACTGGAGATGTGTTGGCTAGAAGAGCTGTCAGTCCCAGCTAAGTGAGGAAATTTATTGAGAGTGAACAATGTAGCCCTAGAAAGCAAGCCTAAAACCAGTTAGAAACGAGGCAGTGGGACAGGTGATCTGTAACGTCTACTCACTGACACCTACCCTACATAAAACTTCACCGGCAGCTTTGGAGGGCCGTCCTTTTTTTCTGCTCCTAGTGCAAGGTTTCAAAGTCCTGTGTTTAGTTAAACAGGTTGATTTCATTCCAGTGGTGAATGGCAGCAAAGGTGAAAATCTCAGCAGTGCCACTGGGTGAAAACCTGTCCTGCTCTAGCGATGTTGTTCTCTGCAGCAACCCCCTCTCGCACTCTCCTACAGCGGCAGCTGACAATGCGATGGGGGTTTTGTAGTAGGTGACACTTCAGCCTTACCTGCCTGCACAACAGAGAATTTGCTCAAGAGCAGACTTGGTTCACAAGCCCAAAATGCCTCCAGATAGTCATTGGTGTCTATTTGTGTATGAAATTGTCATTGCATTACAGCCAGCACTTCTGATAAAGGTTAATTACTTAGATAAATTGGAAAATCTATGTTCATTTACAAATGGACATAAAATGAAGTCTCAATTATTATAATTTATTTACACTGTCAACTAAAATGAAAGCATATTCAAAAATATTGCTGAAAGCCAGGGCCCTGGGGCCTGATTCTTCAAAGCGTTAACGGCACTGGTGGCCCTTCCCCTCCGAGTGGCGGCATCTGAGTCAAGTGGGTAAGGAGACAATAGGGCTTTTGTTTTGTGGAGAAATAAAATTGATCTTATTTAGTAATAAAGTGCTTAAAAATTTCCTTCCTTGCCCAAAAGTCATGCATATTTGATTTGGGTAGTCCAGAACATTTTTGTGCTACAGTAAATTCATAGCAAATATAAATAGACACTTCCATATATTTATTACTCCAGAGAGACTTGTGGATGGATTTCACCTCACTTACCATACCACAAGCAAATTATGTTGAAATCCTTCCAAGATCTGAAATGATATGTTTATAAATTCTCCTTATTGAACTCTTGGCCTCAAGTAACTTTATTATAATAAAACATTTAGGTGTTTATTTTAATTATTTTTTTTTAAATGCATTCTGTTTACTGTGAGAGAAGTGGCAACAGTTTGTAATTTCACATCCGTTGGCTGAATTTTATGCTGCAAAACAGTCATAAAGCACATAAATGCACCAAATAATAAAATAACATCCCAGTGTAGCGGATGCGTAACGAATTTCTGCATGTGCTGTTGTTTTCATTATGCTGATTTACAGCCACTTTAATGTACACAGTCTTCTTAAACAACTTAGAGCTGATTGTTCTGGAACTAGACCGTGATTCAAGATAACATCCTGGCTCTTTGCCATCTTTTAGGAAAGTTATCTAAATCCCTCTGGGTGCAAACAATCTTGGATTAAAGAGTTTGGGTTATTCAACATAGGAATGAGGTTCTAGCCGCTAAAACCAATTGCTCAAATGTGGTGGAAGCAAAATCAACAACATAGGAGCTGGAGACAAGGAAGCAGTGAGAAACCATGGTGTCCGTAGGCATATCGGTATTTTTGCAAATCACACATCAGTCTTGAAATATTAAGAATTTCTGGTGCACTCAAGGTAACTTTGCTTGAGGATTTGCCTTTAGTGGCGTGATGCAATTCTAGCAATACTGTGCATTGTTTGTATTCATGTGCGATAGCCTGGCAGAGTCCTTCTTGACAGCGGCACTGCAGTTGGTATGTGCAGGCAGAAAAAGATGCGGCGCGAAAGCCTTGCCACAGGAGGACAGAGCTTTCCAGCAAGGCCAGGATTTCAACCAGTGCCCCAGATCTCCAGGGGCTGGACAAAGGAGACCCTCTTTGGAATAGAGCTGATATCAATGTGCCTGCTGTGCTTCCAGGAGATATTTGCGTCCTTTGAATAGCAGAGAATAAAAGGCAAGTTTATATAGGGCCTGTTGTGACAGGACTAGGGGTAATGGTTTTAAAATAGAGGGAGGTAGATTCAGATTAGATATTAGGAATTTTTTTTTTACAATAAGCGTTGTAGAACACTGGAACAGGTTGCCCAGAGAGGTGGTGGGTGCCCCATCCCTGGAAATATTCGAGGCCAGGTTGGACAAGGCTCTGAGCAACCTGATCTGGTTGGAGATGTCCCTGCTCCTTGCAGGGGGGTTGGACTAGATGACCTTTGAAGGTCCCTTTCAACCCTAACCATTCTATGATATGTCCCAGAGACAAATATCAATGTCTCTAGAAAACCCTGAGTCCAATTAAAGAAAAGTATTACCCTGCGCTTTCACTTTCTGTTTACTGCCAGAGGTTTAGCCCAAGGATGAGGTTTAATATTAGTTTTCCAGAGCTCCCCGTTCACCACGCTGCGATGCTCTGCAATACTGGTACATCCCCAGCAGCGCTGCCCTGGGACCAGAGCACCCAGCCACGGCTCCTCACTGCCTGCCTGCGGGCACGTGCCTCGCACCATGCTCAGTGCAACGGGATGCTGGGGAGCAACACTGGTTCCTGAGTTACAGGGATGCTTCTTCAAATGTTATTTGAGGATTCCTCGCCCTGATCAGCATGAGGCTAAGCCAATAACTATTTGTTGTAATTGTGATTAAAGCAAATTTGCTGTTCTAGTGGCAAGGGCTAAGAAGCCAGGTATGAAACTCAGCTGGAAAACACCCCTCAAAAACTTATGGACCTCACAGCAGCCATGGACCATGGCAGAGATCTGCCTTTTCCTTCTCAAGCATCGCCCTGTATCACTGCCGCAGGCACGCGCTGTCGCCAGTTCCTCTCCATCTCCCCCTGTTTCATCAAGACAGCTGTGAGCGGCAGCCATGAATATGGCACTGCACAAAAAGGGGTGACAAAATCTCTCTGATTCATTCCCAAATCTGACTTTTCTTGCTCAACACCCTCCACTCCTTTTTACTGCTCTGTGCTCAGCATCCCGGCAGGAGCAACCCCCTGAAGCTATGGAGCAATAAATGCCAGCGGTGGCTGGAGCGGGAGTTAAAGCAAGTGCTGCTCTGGAGTTTGCTGCCAGAAATGTGGCTGGAATTACTACAACTGTTATCTCTTTTAATCTGATCTCTTTCACAGGCTCTCTCACCAGTTTCCCAGTCAGTATCGTAATAACATCAATTAAGTGTCCATTAGTATCGCAGATATCACTTCATGCAGCATTACGGAGATACGGATGTATAAAATGTCAATATTTTCTTTCCCTGCATTATGTTAATCATGCTGTAAGTTGCCACACTAACCGTCTTCGTGGAGGCTGTGATATTTATGCTGATTTAACATTTACAAGCCGCCAGTCTGCCTGGGCGCTGCGCTCCACACAAACACGTGTGAAAGGCTAATGGGCTGAACTGAAAAATGTGTCTGACTTAAGTGATTTTACAAACACTTTAAACACATTAGGACACTTACACTGCTTTGCAGACACAAAGCCTGGTCCTATTTGCCGTCACACTGGTGGCAAAATTCCCACTGACTTCCTTGAGACCCAACTCACTGTGCCTTAACTAAATAAATCTGCAATAAATGTAGAAAATGCAGAACTGCTTCCCGCCCACAGCAGCGAACTCCCGGAGTACAGGATACACAGGCTATGTGTTGGGAGATGGGACTGTGCCCGGGCTGGGCTGATAGCCTGTGATGTTGAGGAGGTGTTTGCAGAGCAGCAGCATTTGGAGCGGAGCTTATTCCTCCCCTCTTCTCGGGGTAGGTGCCCATGGTACCTGCACCATCTGCGAGCTGCCTCATAGATATTTAAAATGAGGTGAGGTGGGTCCTGCCGTGCAGTTATACGTGTTGTGATGCCCCTCTAGTCTTAAGGCTGAGCTACATGGGCGTCTGAGAGCACTACGCTGTGCTGCGTGTGCACTGTTGGATGGACGGGTGGATCGGGCCACAGACAAGAACATTTAATGAACCTCACGCTACAGGGAGGTGAGAGGATGGGACCTATCAACTCACCCCCCTCAAACATATTAGTTATCTTCTTAAACAAGAGGTGAATTAGAAAAGGTGTTGAGTGACGTCACCATCACCGTTGTCTTGCCAACTCCCACTCCAGTTCTCCAGTCACCCTCCCCTGCTGCTCCACGTCCCCATACAGTCCCCAGAACATCGCCCGCCTCATTCTCCACCTCTCTCCTTCACCTGCAGAAAATTCAGCAATTTCTGGGCCAGGAGAGGTTGTGTAGGTGTGTGTTTGCTCAGCACCGAACTCTGCAGGGCCTGATCCACCATGGGAGCTCCCAGGCCTGACGGAGCACAGTAGCTGCTCCTGCTGCTGATGAGTTTGTAACAGAGAAGCCTCTTGGTTTCTTATAATGGGAGAGTAATTTCTGTTGACATTGTTTGGTCTAAGTGTCAGTATCACAGTATCATCCTCATTTTGCAGCACTTATTTCACATAGTCTTGACGTGATAACAATGTCCACTTAATCTCGCATGGAAATTTCCTTTCAGAGTCCATTGGTCTCCACTGATTTATGCGGACACTGCTTTCTTGTGTCGCTGTGAACTGCTCTCCATAGATTTTCTGTGTCATTGATTTGCCATCATCTCCACAATCCAATACAATTTTCCTCGGCTTGCATTTGATATTCTCATGTTGACACCAAAGACCTGCATTGCTAATATTGTATTAACATCGTTCTGACACGGGAACAAATCCTCGCACTAATAACATTTACTGATGATAACTCACCGTAATGCAGTTACCGGTAATTTGCTTCCAGAGGATTCAGTCTTTGGCCTTGACATCCAGACATCCTCTCCGAAGCGTTTCTGTTGATCCTACCCTGCAATGCAACTTTCTATCTAAATGAGTGATAATAACTGCAAGATCAATAGTTTGAATGATTGGATCTTCAAAGACCTTTGCAAGCGAATATTTAATTCTCACGACAACCTAGGCTAGAAATAAACTTCCCATTCCATATAAGAATGAGCTGGAGAGGTTTTTTTAAGTTCACTTTATGAAAATCCAGTAGAGGATCCTTGGAGTAAGCAATAGCCCAAGGGCTATGTCAGTTATGTGGGAGACCCACAGTCCATCCGCTCCTCTACCTGACCCAGACAGGCTCCAGATGGCTGCCTTGACCTGTTGGCCATTCCCCACTCAAGGATCTCAATTTTTGTTACAGCCAGAAATTCTGACTCAGACCCTAGCAATCTCTCTCAACAAAATTTAATCAGTACTGATATGTTCCCATGAAAAGTTTCAGTTCCAATAAATCAGCATTTTCCAAGAAAAAAACCATCTGGTTGGAAAACTCCCAGCCTGCTCACATCTCTGCTATCAGCTACAGAAAGTCAATATTATTCTCCATCATCAGGACCGCCTCTGCACTCCAATTTTTTAAGAAAGAGAAACTAAGCTCCTGATAAAGGATATTATTTTTTTTTCGAAAGTGCCCAAATGATTGAAGAACCCAGCAGTTTCATAGGACGTCTGTTCCAAAGTCACTTGTAAGCTCTTGAAAATGCCACCTCAAATCTATCATTCTGAAGTCTGTTGCATTTTTAAAGTCTGGTATTAAAAAACACAGCAAAAACTAAACAAAAGCTTATTCAAGACCACACAGTAAGATCATACCGTCCACGCTGTGATGAGAAGAGAAAGTTTTGAACACACTTCTGGCCAAAGCTGGGTAGGGCAGCAAATCCCAGCCCTTTGCAAGCCGCGCTGGTGGAGGCGGCTCTTTTTTCCCCCTGTCAGCCATATATCCCCCACCACGGTTCAACTCAATTCCTAAAATAATTTGAAATGCCTGAAGCCACAGCAGGGCCCCTGCCAAAAGGAGATGTCGGGGCCATTTTAGATGCATTTTAGCAAACTTCGCTGAGAAGGTTCCTCCAAGCTCAGCCAGCAGAAGCTGTGGATGAAACCGCTCCTCTCTGTGTTGTCCTTTTGCAGAAGACTCAGGGTATCCCAGTACTGTAGCCCAGTTCCAGTAGCAACCTGATGTACTTGTAGCCAACTGAGAAGTTTTGGGGAAAACAAAAGGATTTCCTGAGTTGCCCACACCCTCTGTTCTTCTTGCTGAACTGATCTATTTAGCAGAGAGCTTTAGGAAAGCTCAGTATTAAACTGTCATTTTGTCAATAAAATGTCATTTCATCAATAGCATGTCCAGGTGGCCAAATGTTTCTGCATAATTAATTCAACTGATGCATTAAGGAATGTTATACACAGTATTAATCAAAAAGTACTGTCAATATAAGGAACATATATAAATCCAGCAAAGAAAACTACAAACCTGTTTGGAAGTTAAGCTCTTTTTTTCCAAGATGATCCTTCAATCTAGGGAGATGTGGATTCTGCTATTGAAAATGCAATTAAGAAAATAGCATGATGGTCTGTGGAAGTATATTATTTCATTCCCTGAACCATTTCTATGTCAGCAGGGCTTTGCTAGGACCTGAACTTGAATTGTGCCATTTGATACGCAGGGATGACTGAGACCAGAGCCTCAAAGGAACAAGGATTTGTCACTCTTAGGAAATTCTACAGTTTTGCTATTTGGGTTTGTTCTGAATAAAAATAAATTGCAAAATGTTATAAAACTTCCTGAGAAACTATGGCTTTCAAAATACGCCGTCAAGCCAAGTAAAAGCATTTTATTGCAATTTGGATTCAAATGCTTTACCCTCTAAAATTTTTACCAAGTCAGTTCTGCAATGAAAATGAGAGTATTTAATTGCAGGACTGTCAGAAATTCCTCTCTGAGCAATTGCTGAGCGCGGGGACAGCTGATCGCACAGTGTTGACCACTGCTGACCTCTCTCCATCACACTGGTGTCCTCTTTGCATCGCGCTCTCCAGACACTGGCTCTGGTTTCCCCGCTACCCCTCCCCATCCCCACATCTCAGACCTGGACCCCTTGCCCATCCTCACGCTCCCTATCCCTCCCCACCTCGCACCACCCCCTTTCTTCTCCCAGCTTTAGCATCTCCGGCTCTGGGGTCCCCCCACCTGCCTCCATTGTGTCCAGCTCTGAGTTTCCCTGCCAGCCCTCGTTGCAGGTGTGGTACCCACGATTCTCTGTGAGCATCACTCACCCAGCTCCGTGCCACCACCACCTCCTTCCTTGGCCCGTTTCCCTCACTACGGTCAAGTCTGACACCTCCTCCGGTACTGGCTGCTACGGCCCACGGGAGGCAGAAAAACCAATGACAAGGAGGGAAATCCTCCTCAGATCCTGACCGGGATCATCTCCAGAGCAAAGGCGGTCCCTGGGAATTGCAGCTAAGGAGGCTGTGTGGCTCACGGAGGAGCCGCTTGCGAAAGTTTTATGATTTGGCCAAAGACTGGGTTTGTGGGGTCGATGACAGGAGGTGTGCCCCATGCCAGGGGGGCCTGATCCGCACCAGCTGCAGCCGTAAATCACAGCTCAATGGGTATGCGAACGCCCTCACTGGGAAGACTTTAGGCGGGGCGAGACAATGACATTATTTCTTAACCCGGGTCGTGGAAATGGCTGAGCCATTTTTGCTGGCTTAAAAAAATAAAAAGCAGGCAGATATTTTAGCTCAAGAATTTCAGCCCACATTGATCAAATAGGGTGAAATTAGAAGCAAGTAAAAACAGGTCTTAGAAGGTGTATTTTTAGCATATTTATTTACAGATAAAATCAGCAGCTCTGAGGCAGGAGCAGTAATTCAGGCAGGAAAAATACAATATCACTCTCACTCCTTAGAGGGATACCGTAGTGCAAGGCTCAAGGGAACGATGCTGCAGCATCTGCAGGAACCGTGCTAAATTTTACATTGACAATATATCTGAATATGTTTATAAAATTTTCAGTCCTTTTATTTGCATGACTCGTTCTACCATGTAAGCATCTCCACTGTAATCAGCCGAGCTGCATGAGCAAAGCAAATCAGTTCTGCTCTTAAAATTAAGCATTTTATTCTGAAGTTAATAATATATATAGCCTTCTATAAACAAGATCATGCTCTAGAAATTTTCATCAGAGATGTTATTAATTCCATTACCTTCTTGTAATTATTTCCTATCCTTAACATCGGCAAATTGATGCTACAAAGTGTTATCTGTCCCCAGAAAATTATAGGTGCCACAACAAGTTGCCACGTTCTGCACAAATAAGCCAGTAAAGCAAAGAAACCTCTTAGATTTATCTATTTTATTTGTGTTTGATATTTTCAGTGTGTCTGCATTTTAAATGTATTTTAATGTAAAGGTTAATGGAGTTTTAATAAAGGGCAGATGGCTACTCTAATTGCAGAACACCCGGCATACTCTTTTAAAAACCTCTTTAGCTGGCTAGACAGATATTAATAATTCTGAATGCCGTTAGAAAAAAAGCAGAGGTTTGAATCAAATGATTCTTCAAAGTTAAATTTATTATTAAACCAAAACTGCAATCATTGCATACATTTTGCAAAGAAAAATTGTATTATCAATATATTTCCCATCAAGTGATCCTGTGAACTCTCTATTATCTATTATCTATGGCTAAGTTATATATACTAAAGCACCAAATGTTGAACTTCCTATTATATATTCTTTTGTATCCAGATGTCAACTTTCAGCCTTTTTTTTTTTTAATTCTCTAAAACATTTCACTAGTCACGCAGTCTCCTCCCTGCTTCGCTAACTTGATCTTTTTTTGCAAGAGCGTCATTCCTGGGTCACATAACATTATGCATGCGCATCGCAATCCCTGGTATGTGTCTTAAAAAAAAATAAAAGAAGAAAAAAAGGAAGTCAAAAGCATGAGCTGGTTTGTACCAGGCCCTGTGCCAAGCAGAGCCTCCTGCCTCCAGAAAATACAGTGGAAGCAAACTATGTCTATGAATATCTTCAGAGCAGCCAGGTCACTGGGAGTGGAAGGTGACCAAATGCTACGAGGGAACGAAGAAGCCACAGGTACAAATCGTGTGTGTTTTATCACCAAAATAATTTGATTCTTTGAGCATTTAGAGTCAGACACTTCAAAGTCCCAATTAAATCCTCAGGAGCTCTGATGTGAATCTGAAGTGACAGCAGAATAACCGAGTCACACCTGAGACAATTTAAACTGGACAGCAATTTTCTGCTTTGGAAATAATTTCTGTAACCTCTTCCTGCCCCCACTGCAGACCCCTCTGCACAAGCCCATGTACACCATCACCATCACCGTCACCCTCTGAAATTAGCAGTTACATTAACAAGGTTTTGAAATATTGGCTGGGATGCGGTTTGGGGCTCTACAATGGAAGAGAAGTAAGTTTTATATCATTTTATGAATGGACATTAATCAATGCTAAATCACAATGAGAGTCTTATGGAATCACATATTACAATCTCCTAAATCGCAGGAGGAACTTGTCGTGATTCATGTTACTACGCCAACATTTGATACAATTAATAGTGGGAGCGGTTCACGTTTGGGTTTTACCACATTAGATGGTTTTTCTGAGCCCACCATGGATGGGAGGGACCTTTGGAGCCCAGGCCAGGAAACAATAGTATTTGTCACATCATTAATCTGCCCTTATGATTGATCTTTTATCTTTCCTGACATTTATATTGTTTCTCTGACCTGCTGGAGGCCCAAACAGTCCCAGAGCCAAACAATGTGAAGGTGAAGGGAGTCTTCATGTGTCTGCTGGACAGGTGGCAGGTACCACACTCGCCATCCCTGTGAGTCTGTTATTTCTCCCAATAATTCCTCAAAAATCAGTTGCAAGAAGCCTTGCCCTGTTGGAGAGGAGTCCCATGGAGGCAGGGCTGGAAAATGAGGCTGAGACCACCTGAATCTCAAAAGCTCAAGGCAGCCGCCAAGACGTACAGACCCGAGGTCACTCCTAGAACACTCCCATTTGGAGGGACTGGTGACACGAGGTGCGCTGGAGACGGAAAAACACAACTCCACCTGCCACAGGTGTGACTCTGAGCCTAGCTTTTCTCTGCCCAAGCCCACAGTTCATCATCGCCCCGGATGTGAGTGAGAGACAATGTCTCTGCTCTGAGCGTTTAAGCCTAAGTTGGTGAAGGGCCACCCAGAAGCCCACTGGGATGAAGGATGTCCTAGGTACCTGTGTATGGACACAGTATCTGAGGCAGGCAGCCCCCGCTGTGGCCCCCAAGCCCTCACACATTTTGGGGCAGGATGAGGTCGGCTGGAGCAGGGAGGAGGCAGCAGCTGAGGGATGAAGAACCAGAAGACCTCGGGTGTTTGTGTTCATCTGCACCAAGTGGGAGCCCCAGGGAAAAGGGGGAGCAGGGAGCAGAGCGTGTCCCCCGCACCCCCACACTGTCACAGCCCAGCCACGATCACCTGTCCCCATCTGTGCTTCTGCCAGCCCCCTCCCTGGAGGCAGCCTGCTCTTGGGGTGCTGCTCCATGCCTTGGTCATGGTCAGATGTCCCCCGCTACGGACTTGTGGGGTCCCCCTCATGCCTGGCGACAGAGCTAGCCCAGCTCACAGAGAAGAGGGGATTGCAGAGAGTCTGACTGCTCTGGAAGGGGGGGCTGCACCGCGGCAGGATGGCCTTAGCGGGGCGGGGGCCATAAGCGATGTAACCCGTGCTACCCATGCTACCCACCTTGTTTTTTAGGGCAGCTCTCGGGGGTCTTCCTCACAGGGAAGAGGGGAGCAGAGAAGGTAAAGGAGCACCGCCCCCCCCCCGCTGCTGATACAGGAGGGACACGTGTGTCCCCCTCCATCCCCTGCACATCTCTGAGGGGGGGGGCAGACCACCCCAGCCAGGAGGGGGCTGGTTATTTAATACCCCGTTATAGGTATTTAATACGTATTTAATACCCCGTTATTCCCTCTCTAGTCGCCGGCACGGGCTCCTGCCCGGGACAGACAACGGAGGTGCGGGTCCCTGCGCAGCCCTTCACCCTTTCCTCTGCGGTGCTGGGTGTGCGGGGGGAACCCCACTCGGGGAAAAAAAAGAAAACAAACGAACAAACAGAAGAAAAAAACCAACCCGCAGCTTTTCCCCCAAACCACGAGGTTTGTCCTTAACCGCCCGTTTCTTTGCAGAGCCGGCGCAAGGAGTGGCGCAAGTGATTTTCAGCCACCCGCGCTGCGCGCAGCCACCGCGGCCGGGTTTGCGCGCAGGGGCAGCGGCGCGGCCGGTCCCGAGGGCGCAAAATACGCGAGATGTTTCCCACTGGTGCATTCAGCCAGATGTTTAAGACGTATGAGAACAGAGTAGTTAAAACCCACATTATATAGTCCTGCCTGGTCTAAAATTGCACGCGCTGACCCATATATTTTAAACTGTAAACGGACTCCGGTCGTTTAAAATATTGCAACGTCGATAGGACTAATTAATTGGAAATAAGAAACGAAAGAATACAATTAAACGAGGAGAGAATCATTTTCTAATTTAATAGCGGGACATTTATAAAGATCACAAGCTAAAAGGCATCCAATGATCCTATCGACGGAGCGTTAAATCAGAGCTGCGGGGTGGGGGGGGGGGGGGGGGCATGGCCCTGGTCCCCCCCTTCCCCCTCCTTGTCCTCCTCCACCTCCTCTTCCTCACCCCGCGGAGACCCGCGCTCCGGCCCGCGCCCGCGGAAGCCCCTCGCAGGGCAGCGGCAGGTCCCCGTCTGCGCGGTGCCCTCAAATATTTGCGATATTTTATTAGCCCCCATTTCCTCCTGATAATTTATTGCGATAAAACAGACACCCGAGGTCCGCTTAAATTGTCTTTTCATAATGAATAAATTTAAACGGGCTAATTAATATATAAACTAACCCAATTTGTCAGGTTGATTTGTATTTTAGTTAATTGTGAAAGTAATTACCACACGGGCAAATTAACAGCTTTCTGGAAATGACCAAGGCAGGGTTTTTATTTCCTTCCTGGGTGAAGAAAATTCATTTTTCCCAGCTCTTGATGTGATGAATAAAAGTCATAAATCTGGGTGATTGGTGCAGGCAGAGTCTAAATGGCTTCATATTTCATTTTAGGTTTAATAGAAATATTCATGCTCTGTTTTAATGAAATTAAATTGAAGGGGGGTGGACTGAGAGGCTGTCCGTCGGGGCTTAAAGGGGCAGCGCACATTTGGTGGGCTTTTTGTTGTTTTCTTGCGGATGAGCAGAAACTGTCAAGCTTTCGTTGTTCCAGCCAAGCCGCGCCCGGTGCGGGGATTGCAGCAGGAGTAGAAATAAATTTAAAATTTTTTTGCTTGACGTTATCTGAAGAGAAAGTCCAACGAGAGCCAGGCAAAACTTTGGAAGATGGTTTATAGGGGAAAAAAATAAAAAAAAAAATGTAAGGACAGCTTTTTCACCGAAATGCAGAGGTTTGGGGTAAATAAAGGTTTTGGCAATCCGTTTGCGGTCCGGCCCTTCTCCCCGGGACTGACACCTCGGGGTGCGTGAAACGCCCGGAGCCCTCCCGGCATCCCCGTCCCGGGAGAATGAAAAAAAAAAAAAAAAAACACAAACCACAACAAAATTTTGATAACGCAGAGGCGTTTTCCAAGTATCCGAGGCTGGTTCTGTCAGCTCGAAGAGCCGGAGGGGCTCGTTTTCTCCCCAAAAGAGCCGCTCCCCGCTTCTCCATGCCTGGGGCCAGGCTCTGTGACTTGTTGATTTCCCCTGAGCAAATCCGGCTTTGATGCAGTCCCGGCCAGAGCGGTTAGCTGATGAATTGACAAAAACTAATCAGCTTTATTGGGAAACAGGTTAAGGGCAGCAGAGTGTCAATAATTCTCCGCCTGACCCCCCCATCCATTAAGGGAGGCAGGCTGATTAGACCGAGAAGACCCTGTGCTTTTTGCACTGAAATTGCTTTCATAAACTCGCCATTATTAGCAGTCAATGCAAGCGGCTAATTTAGAGGAGCCATCCCGAGGATGTCACATCTATCAGGGAGGTTTATGTATCATTATCTCATTTACAGAATGTCGCAGTGTAATGCGTGGGTTTGGCAATAACGCTGGCCCCACGCCTGAGGTTTGTAACGGCGTGGGGGGAGATCGGCCGGCTTGGGGACACCGGGCTGGAGGGGTTTAATTTGGAACGACTCCCCCTCCCTGCCCCATGGCAGGGCTCCGGGCCCCCCGCATGCACCACCCCGGCTTTTCAAAAGGCGAGATAGGCATCTGTTTGCCCACGGCCGGGGGAGTGGGGGCTCTGCTGGAAAAAAGAGGCGGGGGGGACGACCACCCGGAGGTGTCGGGGGAGCGCGCTCCTTGCGCTATCTCCGCCGAGATAACCGCGCATTGTTGGCTCCCGGGCAATATACTGGATCAACACAGGTGCGGGAGCCGCGGGGAGTTCAGGCGGGCCGGATGCCCCGTGGCACCTGGGAGGGGGTAGGGGGGTCAAACACACGGAATGGAGTGGGGCAAAAAACCGAAAAACAATAATTAAAAAAGAAGGGGGGAAAAAAGAGGGGGAAAAAAGAAAAAAAAAAACAAAAAAAAAATAAAAAGGAAAAAAAATTTTAAAAAGGTAAAAAAGAACCAAAGGAAAAAAAAAAAGGAAAAAAGAAAGAAAAGAAAGAAAAGAAAATTTAAAAAGGAAAATTAAAAAAAAAAGAAAAATAAAAGAAAAATAAGAAAGAGGAAAAAAGAAGAAAGGAAAAAAAGATTTTAAAAAGGAAAAAAGAGGGGGGAAAAAGAAAAAACGGGGGCGGGGGGGGAGAAAAAGGGAAAAAAAAAGGAAAAATATTAGTACTCAATTTAAAAAAAAAAAAAGTCTGAACATCGAACTCCTCCGGCGGGAGGGCGGGCCGGGAGCGATGGCGGGAGCGATCAGGGTCGAGCGGAGCGGTCCCGCGGGCGGGGGCCGGGAGAGCCCGGTTGGGGCGCTCCCGAAAGGCTGGGGTGGGTGGAGGAGCCCGGCTGAAGCTGGGTGGGGGGGGAGTGCGGGGGCACCCTCTCAGCACGCCCATCAGCCAAACGGCGCCGGCGGGCCGCTCCGGGCCGGAGGCGCGGGGTGCCCGGACGGGGCGAACGGCGCGAGCCCGTCGCGGGAGACGGTAACGGGCCGGGGACCGGCGTCCCCACCCGTGTCCTGCGCGCAGCCGTGGGCTCACGGCTCTGCTGTTGCCCCTGCGCCTCCGCTCCGTCCCGCCCCAGGCTGCCCCGGGAAGAGGCCCACAGCCGTACCGCAAAGCGGTCTCCGCTATACGCGGAACAGCCCGCGCCCGGGACGCGCCCGCGCAGCCTCTGCACCGCCGGCCTCGGGAGCCGGCACCCGGAGCGTGGAGGGGAGGTGACCCTCATCCCTCCCGGGCTGCAGGGACGGAGGCCGCGGGGACAAGCCCGGTTCGGGACGCCCGCGTGTGGGGCCCGAAGTGGCCTTCAACGGGGAACGGTTCCAGCTGGGGACCCCCGTGGGAAGGCAGCGACCTCCCGGGCCCCTCGGAGCCCGCGGGTGGCCCCATCAAACGGGCCGTAAAAACCATCCCACGACGCGGTGCCCCCTCCTTATCCCAGAGCCCGGGGGAGAAGGGTGCGTGGGTGCGTGCGGGGTGTCCCTGAGCGGGAGCGGCTGGTTTTTGGGTGTGGGTGCAGCTGCTGTGCCCGTACCTGTGTGCCGGGGGGGGCGAGAAGGGGCACGGCTGTGTGTGGGTTGTCTGTACGCGGGTAGCTCCGCTGTGCCACGCGTGTGCGTGTGTGCAGTCGTGCCTGGGCTGCGCAGGTGCGCCTGTCTGTCTGTCCTGCCTGTGTCCGTCTGTCTGCTGTATGTGTGTGCGAGGGGGTCCGGAGGCGCCGGGCAGGGAGGTGAAGGAAAAATAAAGTCAGCGCAGGAGAGAAGGGGAAGAGCGGGACAGAGAGCAAAGGGTGCGTGTGCGTGCGTGCGTGTGCACATGCGGGCTCGCACACCCCGCCGAGGTGCTCTGGGCCTTCTGCCCACGGAGCGGCGGCGAAAAGGGGACCATGAGCAAAGTTATCAAACATTTATTTGGTTGTGTTGGGCTCCGCTTCTCTATTTTACCTCTCTCTCCCCTTCTTTTCCCCTTTTCCTCCCCCTTTTTCATTGCTTTTCGGTTTCCCACCCCCGGCGCCGGGGTGGGGGGCTGCAGAGGGAAGCGGCTCACGGCGACGGGGCCGCTTCCCGCAGCTGGGCGCCTTCCCCCGCGGGCTGGCAGAGGCCTTTTGAGGGGAGAGCGCGTTTACCTCGGGGCCGCAGCCCGGCCCCTCCACTCGCCGCGCCTTGGCGGGGGGAAGGGGGGGTCCTCGCCGCCCCCCTCAAGGGAAACGGGACCCTAGAAGGGGGAGCGACCCCGCGCCCCGCTCTTTCCCTTTTCCGTCCGGGCCTGTTTGCGCTAGATGAGCAAACGCCATCGACGGGCCCGCGGGCTGCTGGCCGGCCTGACTCCCTGACCCACGGGTGTTTGCTCTTCCCCACTCGTCAAAAAGCGGCCGGCAGGGGCGTTTGGGGAGAATATTTGCCGTGTGCGCGAACGGCGGGGAGCTGTCACCGCCCCGGGCGGGCTCTCCCCGCGCAGAGGAGCCGGTTCCCCGCCCGCGGGCAACGTTGTCCCGTCCCGCCCGTCCCCCACCTCTCCCGGAGTCCCCGGGGGCGGGAGGGAAGCAAGGGGGCGGGCCGCTCCCCCCATGACAGGTGGGCGGTGGGACCAATGGCGGGCGAGACCGCAGTGCCGCCGGGCCAATGGGAGCCGCCTGCGGTCCTTGAAGGGCCGCGCCGCCCCGCGGGCCCGCACTGCCGCCCGCCGCCGCCGGGAGACGCGGCCGGCCCGGGGCCGCCCGACCTGCCGCGGTTCGTCCGCATGCCCCAACCCGCCGGCGCTCCCATGGAAAAATCCAAAAATTTCCGCATCGACGCGCTGCTGGCTGTCGACCCCCCCAAGGCGGCGGCGGCGGCGGCGGGACAGAGCGCGCCGCTGGCCCTGGTCACCTCGCTGGGCGGGAGCGGCAGCGGCAGCCCCCCGTCCTCCTCTTCCTCATCCTCCTCTTCCTCTTCATCCTCCTCCGAGCACCCCACCGGCGGCCCCGCCGACTGCCTGCGCACCGACAGCCCCTCTCCGCCGCGTCTCCTGGCCGCCCACTGCGCTTTGGTTCCCAAACCCGGTTTTTTACCCGGTACCGGTACCCACCCGCATCACCACGCCTCGGCGGCCGGCGTGGCCCTGGGACTGCACCCGGCGGCGCCCGGCGGGCCGGGGATGCCGGCGCAGGCCGCCCTTTACGGGCATCCCGTGTACGGGTACTCGGGGCTGGGGGGGCAGCACCCGGCCCTCTCCTACTCCTACTCGCAAGTGCAGGGTGCCCACCCCTCCCACCCCGCCGCCGATCCCATCAAACTCAGCGCCGGTACCTTCCAGCTGGACCAGTGGCTGCGAGCCTCCACCGCCGGCATGATCCTGCCCAAAATGCCCGACTTCAACTGTGAGTATTTGGCCCCCTCTCCTTCCCCCATCCCGGGAGCTGCCTCCTTCCTCTACGAAAAAAAAAAAAAAAACCCCAAAAAAACCCAAAACAACGAAAACCCAAAAAACCTCTTCCTTCTCCTTCCTACATAAGACGTAAACCGGCGGTGACTTTGAATTTTTAAAAATTGCTTTTATTTTTATTACAAGGAGGAAACAGCGATCCGCAATGGGAAGCGGGTCGCCTCGCCATTCCCGGGCCCCGACAGCCCGTTTTTCTTCCACGACTGGTTAAAATGGGAAAGCGGTAAATGTCCGCCTGCCCTCGCAACCGCCCATTCCCGCCGTCTCCGGGCTGCAGAAGCCGCCGGGGATGGGTGATGGGGGCAGGAAATCCCTTGGTCTCCCCCTAAAAACCAGATCTCGATGTATCCCCCCACCAAAAGGGAGGCGGCAGATCCCATCACCCAGCCACCGTTCTTCGTTTGCTTTCTTAAATAAAGAATTTTAAAGAATTTTATTCGAATTCCAAATTTAAATTTTATATGGAAAATTGGCTTATAATAATCGCGGCAGGCTCTTCTGGGCAAACAGCCGTAGGGAAGATCTGGGCTTAGCCCAAAATTTGGGATTCCACTTTTTCTGGGGGTGATGAATAAACGTGAAATAAATACAGGGGGAAAGGCTGAGGGTTGGGAGCAGGGCAGGCTGGAAACCCCGGCGTCCCAGTTGCCGAGCGCTAGGCCTCACGGCGATGGGGACCGTGCCTGCATCTGGTTTCGGCAAAGATCATTTTCGGAGGTGTGAGCTCTCGGTGGGAATGGCCGATTTAACAATAGCGGAGGTGTAGTTTTACGAAAATCATGCCAGGAAAAGAATTGCGATTTTTTTTTTTTCCCTCTCCTTCTCATACTCTGCACGCACATAGGCAGACAAAAAAGTCCATTGTTTTCTCTCGATTTGGGATTGTTTAAACTGGAGGGGAAAAAAAAAATCATTAGGAGAGCTGTCAGAGCCCTGCCTCTCAAACAAGGTGCAGGGGAGTGGGAATAAATAACCGGAGAGAAACGAGAATGGAGCCTCGGAAAATCGCACGGCAGTGAGAAAATCTCCGCGGGGCTGCTGCGCGGACGCGGTCCTGCTCTCTCTCTGCCTGCTTCGGCCAGTGCATTCCAAATGCGGCCGCGGAGAGAGTGCCGCTCCTCCTTAGTTTTCTGTGTGTGTTTTGTTTGTTTTTTTTTTTTTTCCTAGACCTAATAAGCCAAAATGCTCTGAGAAACGAACAGTAGCGCTGCCGCGTTCCATTCCGGGGGTGTCGGGGCTCAGTCCCCCCTCAGTGCCCTTCCTTTTTAAAAATTTTTTTTAATCTCATCCTCAATTTTAATTATTATTTCTGAAGAGGGAAAACAGGCTGGTGGTTGGGGTTTTTTTTTCGTTTTTCGTTCAAATACAGTTTTCCAGCCCTCGCCGCTCCCACGGGCGGCCGGTACCCGGCGCTCCCAGCCCGCGGAGCGGCGCGGAGCGCTCCCTGGCCCCTGCCCGCCTGCAATCCCGTTAATTCACCGGCTGCGGGCGGGTTTGGGAGCACGGCAGGTTTAACTAAAACATTAAATGGAGCAAACTGCCGCTCCCCGGAGAGCCCGATGACCCACTCGCCGGCTCCGTTTTATTGTCTCGCACTTGCTAAGACTCTTGGGAAATCAAGAGATTTTTTTTTTTTTGTCTTTTATTTAAAAGATTTCAATCCCGATTCGCCTCTCCTTTCCCAGCCCAGGCGCAGTCCAACCTGCTGGGGAAATGCCGCCGGCCCCGCACTGCCTTCACCAGCCAGCAGCTTCTGGAACTGGAGCACCAGTTCAAGCTCAACAAATACCTCTCCCGGCCCAAACGCTTCGAGGTGGCCACGTCGCTGATGCTCACCGAGACGCAGGTGAGTGTCCCTGGTCCCACCCACGGGATGCTGCCGTGGGAGGCGGGAGGGCAGTGATTGAGGTGTCTGTGTGTCCCCATCCAATTCCTCCTCTCCCCAGGTGAAAATTTGGTTCCAAAACCGGCGCATGAAGTGGAAGCGCAGCAAGAAGGCAAAGGAGCAGGCTGCTCAGGAGGCCGAGAAGCAGAAAGGAGGCGGAGGGGAGGAGAAGGGAGATGAGGACCTGCTGCTGCCCGCCCCGGAGAAGAGCGGCGGGAGGAGGATGCGGGAGCTGCCCGACAGCGAGCCCGAGGAGGAGGAAGAGGAGGAGGAGGAAGAGGAGGCGGCCGGCCGATGCTGTCCTTACCATTCCTCCGACTGCTCCGAGGTGGACGAAGAGGATACGCAGTCTCGGGGCCGGCACGCAGCCCCCCCGCAGCCCCAGTGAGCCCCCACCGCACGCCCCGCGCCCTCCAGCCCCGTCTGGTCGAGGGGAGGTGGGGGGGAGCCCGGCCCCGCTCCCCCGCCCGCCTTGTTCCGATCCCTCCCTGCGCAGAGGGGGATGGAGAAGAGGATCCCCCGCGTGTCGGGCGGGGAGGAGGATTTGCGGTGAATACAGTGTTATTATTGACTGAAATTCAGACAAAACTTGAGCCCCCCCACCCCCATCCTTGCCCCCTGGAAGCGCGCTCCTTTCGCTGAATATGGGAAATGTTTTGTTCTTACCACATAGCGGGAAAACTCTTTATGTCATGAACGTTAAAACTGCTGGAAATCTCAATACTGTCTTTATTTTTGTATATTGTATTTATAAAAAAAAAAATTACATCTACTTATGCATGCTAAATTATTCCCCAGGCCCTCCCACCCGCGCGATAGGGTGGAAAATAAACGGCGTTTTGTACTGGAGATGTTCGAGCGCTCTGTGGGTGGGTGGGTGGGGGGGAATGGGGATGCTGGGCTCTCCGGGCGGGGGGGGCCGCCCCGGGAAGGAGCGGGGAACCGGTTTCTAACGGGAATTTAATTCGGTTGCCGCAGCCGTCGTGCGATATCTGATACCGGAGTGAAGGAGGAATCCAGGCTCCCCCCTCCCTGGGTTTGGTTTTGGGGAGCGGGGGAGCCACGGGTCGTGTGTGTGTCCCCCCCACGACGGCTGCCCCGGCGGCGAAGCTGGGACACGGCGGGATTTATCTCGCCAATAAATTCGCCGATCCATTCATCCTTGTCACCGCAGCCTTTCCCCGCATCAATTACAGCGAATTTAAATGCCATCACTGGCTCATCCCCACCAGCTCGGGGCCACGGCGGGCAAATTCATCCCCGCTCACGAAGGACGGCACGGCGAGGCGCTCCCGCTCCCGCGTGGGGCCGCGGAGGGGCCCGGATCCTTCTGCATCCCTCCGCATCTCCCTGCATCCCTCCGCATCCCGGGTGCCGCCGCTCCCCCGCACAGCCCCTGAGGATGAAGAGCTTCGAAATACAGTGCTCCCACTCGCGTGGGCCTTTTTTTTTTCTTTTTTTTTTTTTTTTTAATTTTAGGAAATTTTTTTTTTTTTACAAATCCGCACTAACTTTTCACATGGGGAGAGCATGCTCCCCCCTAATCGGCTTCTCCAGCACCCCGGTCCGACGGACACAGGAGATGGGGACACCCGGGGGCCAGGGTCTGTCCGTCACGGGGAGCTGGCGGGAGGTGGCGGCTGAGGACGGCGCTCGGTCCCCGCTTCAGCGGCCCGGGACACCCAGGGCCGCAAATCACGCACCTCCACGGGGTGCAGCAGAGGACTGGACGGACCCCATATGCAAAAAAAAACTTGATCGGGACAAACTTGGTTTGGGCTCGATCGATACGTCCCCCCTTGCACAAAAAAAACCCAAACAAAAATATAAACAAACAAGGAAACCCCAAACAAACAAACAAACTAAAAAGTTTGAGGCTTTGGTTTAAATTTGTAAACGATTTCCTTTCGGCCACAGGTTGTAGAGGATTTAAGGCGCTAGAAAAATAAAAGCGTTAGTGGCTCTGGGATTTTCCCTGCCGCTGGCTGCCGCTGCATCTCCGGGGATGAACCGCTGGGCAGAGCCGCGCAACACCCGCGCAACATCCGCGCGGAGCCGCGGCGGCTCCTCGCCCTAAACCGGGCGGCCCATCCGCCTTACGGATGTATCCCCTTTATAAAATTCGATTTTACCTTAAGATATCTAAAAAACACCAGTCTGGAGGACGCGCCGTTATCCTAAAAAAAAAAAAAAAAAAAAAAAAATCAAGAGCCACCTGAGATCACCCCCTCCTCAAAAGATTCTTCCTCAGCCATTAATTTCCGATTAATACCCATTAATTAAACTGGCAGACGTGCTGCTCCGGGTTAGAAATTCCATGTGCGCCCACGAGGTTTGCGCTCCAGCCCCGCGGGGTCCGGGCCGACACGCACGGGCTCTATCAAAGTCCCGCCGCTGTATTGTGTCTGTCCCAATAAAATTAATCTCTTTAAAGCCCAGCCTCTCACAAGAATACCTTCAGTGTTCCAGACTACAAGGGCAAATATGTTTTTCAGATTCTGTTTTTATGGACGGATTAAAGTTTATTTTCCATAATAGGGCACCTAATAAAACTCATAAAGCTCTGTCAGTCTTACAGCTGGTGGCCTCATTTAACACTTTCACTTCGTAAATCATTTTACAGCTTACCAGGTGTTTTCCAAACCGAAAGGAGAGGAGGGGGGAATAGAACAGAGAGGGATGGGGTGGGGGAAAAGAAATTAAAATAACTTAAAATAGAGATACGGTGCTTTGGCGGTGGATGCGCTGGCACTGTCGCTTGGAAGGGCTTCAAAGAAGGGGCCGACCCCAATGAGGGGACAAAAGCCTTTTAACCGGGATTTCCCATGCTCATTTGAAGCGAGCGGGGCGGCCCACGGCTCGGGGCGGCGAGCGGAGACCGGTAAGGGGCGCGCCCCGGGCGGGGGGTGCCGCGGGGTTTGCCCGGCCGGGCGGCACCCAAGGGACCCCGCTACCCAGGCCGGGCGGGGGGCAGAGGGGATACGCTCTGCGGGCCAGCATCGCCCCGGGGTCCCCCCCCGGACCCAGCCTCACCCTCCTGCACCCGACACCTGCACCCCTTATCCTCACCATGCTCCCCGCCTGCCTCCCACTCCAGTTTCCCTCCCTGCACCCATCCCCAGCGTGCTTCCCCAGCCCCGGCGTGCCCCAGTTTGAGGTCGCTTTGCTTTGGGACCCAGCACAGGCAGGGCTAGCAAGGCTTTAATTCACCCCCCCTCCCCGTTTGCAATTTCATTATTCCACCAGTTCCCTCCCCCATACACAGTAGGTAACAAGCCTCTTAAAATTTTCATTGCCATACTTGAGAAGTGGTAAGTATGAACATGGACCTTTGGTGGACATTTTACTTTAAAAAGCAACATGGTTTAGGCATGGATGTCATTAACTGGCAATTTCATGACCATTAAGTGCTAAAACAAAAGAACAAAAATAGGATCCATATGCGCAGGGTAAACCTGCTAAAAGTCTTTCAAATGGGAAACCATAAATATATAATCCCCCTCAAACTCTCCCTGAAACTGCTGGGAGTGAAATACTTCACTGGCAGAAAGACTATTGGTTATTCCTGAAGTCCAAACTGTTATGCTCATCCAAAACTAAGGGATTGATGGCAGCTTTTTCTCTAGTTCTTGGTGAGACCCTGTCCCACACTCCCTCCTCCTCCTCTTACGCCCCTTCCCTTCGTGCCTGCCGGGCCGTGACTGGGAGGCCTGCATGCCCGCTGCGCCCCGAGTGACTGCGAGCGGCTGCCTCGGCCCTGTGAATCCTTCGCGGCTCCCAAGTCTGTTTCTGGCTCTCATTTCCCTGCCGCAGGCTACAGTGAGAGGCACCTTGGACACCCTCAGAGATCCCTCAGGACGGTGGATCTCAGCGTAGATCCCCTTCTTCCTTTCCTAGCCTTCCCCTTGTGCGCTGTGGGTTTCAGGATAACCGCACGGTGCTTCAGCCGTGAAAGCAGAAACATTATTTTTTAATTCTTCAACCATAGGTCATTCCTGCGATGTGCAGGGTGCTCCTCGGTTGCCTGTTTGAATCCCATGAACAGCAACACAGGACATACAGCAGAAGGGATGAAGCTCCCAGGGCACCTTAGTCTCTCCTGTAGTGACCAAGTTACAGCCCTTCTGCTTCCAAAATGCTGGTGTGAATTTGGCCAGAGCTAAATGCCAATCACGTGTTACTCGGGGAGTTACTCAGCGACTGCGGTACGGCGGTTTGATTTCTTTTTCTGCGCTAACGCTCACACAATCAGGATCACACCTGTGGTGACCTGGGGTTGTTGCTGATTAATGGACGAGGTGTTTTTGTCTTTTCTGGGACTTTTGGCTTTGTTTTTCTCGCCTTGAGCAGTGAGGGGCTGTGCAGTGTCTCTGCAAGGGCAGTGGAGCGGCGGTGTTTACTGTCCTGTTCTCCCCACCCTGCGGGATGAAGAGCTTTGGTTTAACTGAAGGCCTGGGCCTCTCCCTGCGTGGAAATGGGACCACCCGTGACACGTAGGGGCTCAGAGCACTCATCCAGTGGTCTTTCTCTGACCACAGGCTGCTAACAAAATCTGGCATTCAGCTTCCTTTTGGAAAATAAACAGGTTTTGCTGGGTTAAATCTAACCGGGACTGGTCTCTAAAATCAGAAGATGAGAAGAACATGTCCTCCTCTTCTTATGAAACCCAGCAGAGCCAATGGCTTGCAGTGAACTGTGTAGCTGGACAGCTTAGCTCCGTTTTACTGCTTGCAGGACATTTGCAAGCAGACCACAATTTCCTCTAATTAATCCATTATTTGAAATTATTATTCACAGGACTTCTGTTAATGTTCTTGGCCGATGGCAGCTTTTGGCAGGTGGGGCTCGTGTCTGAAGAGGGAGGACGGATGGACAATGCAGAAGCCTCTAATTCAGCTGCCTCCCCTCTTCCCGCACAGAGGAGACGGGGACAGAGAATTCCTGTCCACATCCAGTCCTGCTGGGCTCTGCGTGTCATTTCCATAAATACAAACGAAAGGCAGCCAGCACGGATTTTAACCTGGGGATGGGGTGGGGAGGAGATTCCAGTTCAGAAGAACATCTCAAGGGATGGGGCAGATTGGCCATTGCTTGTTATCCCCGAATGCCCTTTCTGGAAAGTACGTGCAAGCCAAGCGCAAGCCGCCGAGCCGCCTCCGGTGCTAATTTCTGCAGTGTAATAGCGGCTGGCGATGGGCAGAGGTCTGCACAGACAATCTAATGATCCTTTCTGGACTTCAACATGATGAATCTATAAAGCATGTATTGCTGTAGCAGCTAGGTGCAATTTTAGAAATGTTAATGAGTAATTACATAAAGGTTGTCCACAGTCATTGATGTTAATCACTGTTCTTTTGCCAGGGATAATTAAGATGACACTTCGGCAGCATCAGCCAGTGGTTCCTGCTGTCTCTGCTGCCTCCTCCCCTGCCAGCTCCCACTGCAGCTCTCGTCCTCCTTCAGGGATCTTCCTGGCTACCTTCACCCCACCCAGGTTCTCTGCCCCCCAACTTTTATGAAGGGCCTGGTTGACCGGCCTGAGGATTTTTAAGATGTACATAAGCATTTCACACAGTCTTGTGAGGGTGAGCTGACGGTGCTGGGATGCAGTTATCTGCCCAGAGCATCACAGCACTCAGCTCTGTTCTGCAGGTAATTTGCTTGGAAAATGTGCGTGCGTCTTTCTTCGGCCTCTATCTCAGGAAACAGCTGGTCTTCCAACCTTTTTTTGCCTTTTTGTGTGCCTTGGAAACCTCTGCACAAAGTATGATGGCCAGTGTTAGTGACTACGGAGGAGCTGGAATAACAGCTGTGTAAGTATATGGTTTGTTGTAATAAAACTTATAGAATCATAGAATGGTTAGAGTTGGAAGGGACCTTCAAAGGTCATCTAGTCCAAGTCCCCTGCAAGGAGCAGGGACATCCCCGACTATGTCAGAGCCTCATCCAGCCTGGCCTTGAACGTTTCCAGGGATGGGGCATCCACCACCTCTCTGGGCAACCCGTTCCAGTGTTCTACAGCTCGTATTGTAAAAAATTTGTTCCTAATATCCAATCTAAATCTACCCGCCTCTATTTTAAAACCATTACCCCTCGTCCTATCACAACAGGCCCAACTGAACAGCCTCTCCCCGTCTTTCCTGTAGGTCTTCTTGAGGTACTGGAAGACTGACAGTACCACATCTTCACCCTTCAGCCCGTGATGAGACGCCGTTCAGCGTAACGCAGATTTCAGGTGATGGAAAGCTCATGATGGAGGTTTTAGAGGAGGAGAGGGACCCCATCTGCGCCACTGAAATGTGGGGCTGGGTGGGTTGGGGTGCGAATTCATCTCGTGCCTCTCCCGCAGACTTCCCAGGTAAATGAGTCCAACTGCCTGCGTGCTGGTTTCCTGGCTGCAGGAAGGCGAGGAGACACGTGTGTGACCTGTTCACCCGCAGGTACCACAGAGCCATGTCAAAATGGAAAGGCCAGCCTAGGTGTCTGAGGCTGGACCAGCCCTGGGGAGCAGGAGCTCCTGGCAGCATGTGGGTAGCTGGCACCTGCACCATGAAAAAGATCTGTTCTGCTGACCCTGGAGCTGCCCGGAGAGGACACCTCTCTTGCTACCACAGATCCTCATGGGTGCTCTTCGTTTTGGGGATGAGAGGAAGAAAGCTCTTTCACCAGCTAAGGACAACAAGGTACCTGAAAACCCCACTTTCAGATCTGCATCTTTAGGACTGACAAATACTTCCAGAGGTAACATTTGATTTTAGCAGCAGAGGAATGTGGGATAATGTTGAAAAAGCTGAATGTCCTCTTCTGCAAAACCTGTTAATCCTGTGCCTCCGACAGCTCCATGTCAGCCTCAGGTAGCCCTGGCTCCTCCCTGGAGGAAGCCATTTCAGGGAAAGTGTTACTCAGCATCCGTGAGGGTGTCAAAAACCTGGCCAGGAAGAAAGATTTGCTTCTCCAGCCCTTAGCAGTCTGAAGGCTCCTTTAAACTTACAAACCTGGTGTAAGGTTTCACAAGAACAGTTCAGCCCAAGAAATACTGATGGGTCGAGCACCTCCGTATCCGACTCTTGCATTGCTTTCACACCACAGATAAGAAAAACAAACTGATTCAAAACCCACAGCAGCTTCCCAGCCAACCTATTGCCTGCTGCTCTAGCTCTGAAGCACTGGTGAAGAGCTCCCTCGACAGCTTTTATCATCGTAGGAAATGTTTATGATGCCCAATTGCTGTCCCTGCCTTTCCGCACTGTTTCCTAATGTTTGCCGCGCAGTACCCGCATAATCCTTGGCGTAATAAAAAAAATCTTCAAGAGACAAGCAGGCTTAGTTCCAGCTTCATACGAACGAATTCCAGTTCAGGAATTTGGAAAGTAAACACCATCTAGTCAATGTTTTAAGGGTGACTTGAACTACAGACTAAGGAAAAAAAATCCATCCAGAATCTGCAGCTTTGGTTGAGGAGGAGATGATTTTGCGAATAAGATGCAAGCCTAGAAAATGCAATCAGGATGACTTATTTTCCCCCCAGGTGACGCTGAGCATACCTTGACTTACTGTCTCTGTACTAGAAGAATGCGTTGCTCCATTCCCTGACTGTAACCAAAGGCTGTTCCCGCAGCGGGCTTCACTGCCTCCTAACACTATTCCCTGCTATTTCACGCCAGGGCCGTGTGTGCCGGCACACCCTAGAGAGATCTGAGGGTACTCTGACCGTCTGAACGGTAAAAGGTCCATAATGGAATCTTTAATGAAAAATGTGTCATGCTTGGAAATCTTTCACTTAGGAAAATGAAGCAACCATTTCACTGTTACTGACAAAAGACGTTAAAGGAACTATTCAAAAAAGGTCTCTGTCATTTTACTCTACCTCTCATTCCAGTTCCATTACCTAGGCATTTTTAAATGTATTTTTAATGTATCACTTTGAAGTCCTCCACTCACATGAGGTGAGTTGGTTTCGGTGTGTGAACTGTTTTGTCCTAGGACGCAAGTTTAAAAGAATTTTTAGTGCCAGCTGGCTCTTCCTAAGCTTATTCTTGATAGATACTCATTTCATTTCCTCAAAGTGTTATTAGGGAAACCACACGATATCCGATTCTGAACTGTGCAGGCATCTGAATTAGCGGAAGGCTACTGTAATTAGTTTTAAAGCAAGGCTGCAGGTTACACCAGAATTTGAGGACAGCATGGCTGTTTTATAGGGGCAGCTGTGATGTCCACGCCTGGGGGCCTCACAGTAAACTAAGCTTTACTGGAGGGCGCAGGAAAGTTCCTCCAGGAGATGAAATCACAAGAAGTGGCATATGGTAAAAGAGTCATATCTCTACCTACCATTCCTGAAATCAGTCCAACCCAAAAAGTCTTGGGTAAAACTTACACTCTGCCTTTAGAAAAGCGACCCTACGGATCAAATTGTCTCCTGAAAACAAAAGTGTTTCATCTACTGCTGGAAAAAATAATGTGTTGATTCTCACACACACAGGACGTAGCCAGGCTACAACACTCAAGCCCCTATTACACTCAGTGCAACAAAAACTTGGGTATGAAGAGTTGCTACTCATGTATTTATTAAGCTGAAAGCACTGTCGCGCACATTTGGCACCGTGTTGCTCCTGGGCTGTAACTTTTCACGTGCAAAGTTCACCCGTAGAACAACGCAAACCAAACGATCCCAGATGTGCTTTAAGTACAGTATTGGGTTGCACACCTTCGCTAGCGCGAGGCAGGGCAGACCCGCTTGCGTCTGCGCTTTCGGAGCACGACTGACATCAACCCGTCATCCCCGGTGTGCAGGACAATGGAAAAACGTCAAGTTGAAAAAGCCCTGCAGATACTTGGCCCATTCAGGTGCGGTGTTAAAACCCTGCCAAAAGGACTCGCGTTATGATTTATCAGTGTAACACTCTGGCCAAAGCTAAAAACCAGACTTTACTGCCCTGTTAATTTTGATACAGAAAACAGAGAGAGTTTAAAACGTCACTGTCCAGCTTAAAAGAAAACAAAAATTGAAACCATGATAATAGCTCGGAGTGGATAGCGCTGTTTAAAGGGGGAATTGAGCTCTTCTGCTGTATAGCTAAAAATCAAACACCCGGCTTTTAACTAATGCATCTAAAGCAAATCACGCCGTATTTTCCACTGGCTTGTCAGGACTGAGGATTACGTAGCTGTTTTCCAGCATAGTGTATTTTTACCAGTTCAAAGCCCTCTTCTGCTTATAAAGTAGCAGCCTCCCCAGATCTCCTTCACGGAAGGATTTTGGACATTTTAAGTGGCAACTCTTTTACTGGAACCATCAGGGAACATTCCTCATGCAGGTTTGACTTCAGCTAACAGACAAATAACAGGAAGAAATCTCAACGTGCCGTATTTTCTGTGTGTGTTATCAAACGTATTCCGCAGCAGACAAAGAAAACGTGTCCAAGCTCGGTGTAACTTCTCCAGCAGCCTCTGCTGGCAGCCAGTGCTTAGCGTGCAGTTTTGCAGGAAGCTGCCTGCCAGCACTGGGACTTGCGGCTGTTACAGAGAGACCTTACAGCACCCACAACCCTGCTATGAGGAGGAGACACCTTGGCAGGGTGCACATTTTTCACTGGTGCACATTTTTTCTCCAAGGTTAAAAACATTTATATATATTAAAAATGGTTTTATATACACATGCATACATACAGAATACCTATAAAATATACTATGTATAAACATATAACACATATGCTAATATAAATATATATATAAATATATATAAAACAATCTTGGCCTTCCTTTTCACGTGTCTCATATCCTTGGGATGCGACTGGACCACAGAAGCGACAGTTTGCAGGCATGTACATACATCAACAGCACGCTCTGACAGGCCTTCCACCTCTGTCAAGTTGAGGCAGTTTGACCACATAGGATCACGGAAAAAATTGTCAAATGCAGCAAGAGCCAAGACTCAGGAATTCACATTTATCCTAGAATCGTTAAATTTCTGTTTGACAGTTATTCTCCCACTGAGTCACAGCAAGAGGACGGGACTTACGCAAAATCACTCACAGCAACTGTCCTCGTACCATGACTACGGCACGGTGGACTGTCAGTGTATTTTGGCTGCTTTCTTTGAAAATTCAGGTTGTTTTTTTTTTTTTTTTTTAATATTTATACATAAATGTGACCAATGTAAAAGCTGCTGGCAGGTAAAATCTGTTTTCTTCAGAAACAAATCAATGGCTCTAATAACCGTTAGTCTGAACAAGACATACTAGCTGCTTGAGATAAATAACGACTCACGCAAGTCTCGGTTTAAAAACAATAGCAACTGTAATTTTAGAGTGTGAGGTTAAAACCAACTCCTGTAATTGCATAGCAACACCTGCACCACACCGCCTCGGGCAGCTGCAGCAAGTGAATAGACTCTGAGCCATAAAATGCGAGGCAATCTTTCCACGGGCAGCAAAAGGTGGCCACTTCTGATCACCAAGTAAAGCATTCAAACAAGGAACCGGCAGCCTGTCACGTTTAATTTAAGGAAGATGTTTCAGGATTCATCTTGAAGAGCAAAGTTGCCTCAACCTTCCAGCTACAGCAATGCGTTTCCATTTATGTACTATTAAACCACAAATACGTTGAAATGCTAGATCTACCTAAACTCCTGCAAGAAAGGCAATTAATTTAGGTGGCTGCTGCAGTCTAGGGGGAGCAATTTTTACTCACCGAGGTCCTGTGCATTCCTCAGCAGCCAGTTTCTAGGGGCTTGCACGGATTCTCTCCCAAGTTCAGCCTCCGAAAGGAAAATAGTTTGTCACGGTTGTTTGCACAGGAGCTGTTTACATGCATTCTTCAAAGCTGTGACTTTTGTATCCACCAAAATACATCACCAATTCTTCTGCTGCCCATACTTCCGTTAACTGCTATGAACTTAAGAAATATTCTAACTAAATTTTTTTCCTCTTCTGCCTGTCACATTTAAGATGCAACTGAGGGGAAACGGCCAGTTTCATACACCTGAAAGCTGCCAATGGTATGAAACAGGCTGAAGACAGCATCTTGCTTTGTTCTTTTGATAGTAATGTCTCTCGTGTCACTCGTTACCATACTAGTGTAACCTCGCATTTTGAAACTGAGTCTCTCCGCTCCCAGGACACCTTGTTCCCCACAACTTGCCCTCTCCAACAGAGGAAAGGTGAGAAAACCAGCTCCCTGGCTGCTGAGGAAAGCACTCCTCTGCCTGAAAATATTACTTATACAATTGAGCAAGCAGAGTATTCTACATTCAACTCTTTGATTAAAAAAAAAAAAAAAAAAAAGTATTGTCCAGCTCTCTTGGAGCAGAACTGAAAAATTTTCTGGAGGATGCCTACTGAGAGCAAATTTTCCCAACAGGGAGAGATCCAAAGCAGCAGCATAGATCAATTGGTATCAAACGCAATTAGCAGGCACCATAAGTGAGCGCACTATTGAACACCAGAGGGCAAGCCTGGTTACAGAAATAGGGCTGGCAGCTCTAGCACAGGTAGATTATGCAGACGCAGTGCATACTGCAGACGAGAAAGTGCTTCCCCCTCCCTCCGATTTAAGGTCACTCACTTCCTGGCAAGCCAGCCAGAGTAAAGCTAATGCAAACAGCAAAGCCTTTAGAAAAATCGCAGTTTAATGTGTAGAGGTAAGGTAACAAAACCATTAACACTGAGTGGTAGAGAAAGAAGTGTACATGATTTTATTTTATTTTTTTTAAACTTCTGAATGGAAAATGCAAACGAATTCTTAAGGAAAGTATTGTCTTATTAGAAGACTGATACTGATATTATTCTTCATGCCTAGAAAAATCTGATTGTTACAAGTGTTAGAGAACTCCAATTCTGAAGCTGAGAAAAACATGTTAAAACAGCAATATGACTATGCTGTGATCTCAAACCCAATATAATTGGGCAGAATCAGATCTTCAAGCCTTTACTACAGCTTTGAATCCAACTGAAGATCTTTTCCTGACCTACAGTCAGGTAAACAATTCACAGAATTAGCTGATAACTTCAACACTTGAAGAAAAAAAGTTGATTTCTTCCCATACTGACTCACCAGTACTTTTGCCATCTAGTGGCGTGTTTCCTCAGGCAAGTACAACGGTTATTAAAAGCCTGAAGGCTGTTTCTTTAACATACAGTGGTGAGTATTCTGCAATTATTTTAAATTAAAGGTTTGAACGTGCAATGCTGAACGCTATTGTTGACTGGGAGTATAACAGAAGAGAAACTCAACCTCCGCTCCAGATACTAACCATCAACACAAAGCACGCATGCTAAAAAGGGACATGACAAAAACATCTTCTCTTTCTGTAGAAAGACCCTCAAATAAACCTGTAACTAGTGTGCAGACGAAAGTAACTGTTTATATAAAAAAATGGATCCTTTAGAGTAACATAGATCTCCTCATTTTCAATTATTTGGGTCTGAAAGACTAACAAAGCTTTGCATCTTCATGCAGACTCAAGTTTTCCATATGTTTTATTAGAAAAACATAACTATAGCTTCAATTTTGTTTCTTTTGCTTGCAAAGCCTTGGTTGCTAGCTCAACTCTTTCTTTTAATAAGCTAGCTTCTTCAGCACTTTTTTGGGCTTCTACATTTTTCAGCAAGAAGTGGTTAAGGAAGAGTTTCAAGCCTTCCCGTAGCATTCCCAGTTTGGGGTTGTCAGATACCCTGTAAAGACACAGATCAGACGTAGTATTTAGTCTTCTACAGTTCCAGAAGTTTCTTAATTTTTTCTTTATCTTCTTCAAATAGAGACATAGCAAAAAATCCAGCCCATAAAAGGAGCTTTTCTGAAGAGGCTTTCAAATTACTAGCAAGTCTATACTGGTTTGGCAAACAGCCCAAACACACTCAACATACAATTGATAATCCACAATGAAATGTAATATTGGAGCCTTAGACTTGCTTTATGTAAACAATTACATTACAGGAAAAAAAAAAAAAAAAAGGCAAATACCATGTTTGAACTTCCTTGTGGTGCAGCATTGATGGTTGAAACACCATCATCTAATTTTTTTTTTTTTTTCTAACTTTTATGTGACACTGCAAGTTTAATGCAACAAAATCTCAGAATAATTTAAGTTGGAAAGGATGTCGGCAGGTCATTTTGGCTGATCTGTTTAAAGCCGGACTACCATCCAGGTCTGGTCAGGTTGTTCAGAGTCTTATCCACTCAAGTCACAGAATCATGGAATGGTTTGGGTTGGAAGGGACTTTAAAGATCACCTCGTTGCACCCGCCCTGCCCTGGGCAGAGACAAGTTGCTTAAAGCCCCATCCAACCTGGCCTTGAACACTTCCAGGGATGGGGCATCCACAGCTTCTGTGGGCAATGTGTTCCAGTGCCTCATCACCCTCTTGGTGAAGTCCTAAGTATCTCCAAAAATGGAGATTTCCCAGTCTTTCCAGACAACCTTGTCCCAAATATAAAAAGATTTTTCCAGACAATGCCAATTTAAAAAAAAAAAAAAAAAATTAATAATCCCCCAAACCTTTCCGTCATTAGCCTTTATTTTTCCTTCTTACACTAAAGATACCTTCTAGTAAAGGCTGCCGGGAGAGTGAATCCCATTGCACACAGATGGTAAAGCAATAAAGAAAGCAGGCGACTACACGGCTCTGCTCATGAAAATCCTACGACCAAAACGATACACTGAATATCTGAAAGTTTTATTTTGTATAACACTTCTCAGAGTTGTATCTATATCACTACTAACACACAAATTACACACCCCCACTCACCCAGGAGAGCTTACTTTTTAAGGGATGGAGGGCTGATCTTTGGCAAAGGCACTGTATAACTCCAAACAAAACAAGCACACTTTTTATCTTCTTAATTACTACTCAGCAAGGGTTCCCTGGAGATCTCTGATCACTTACCTCACAAAAATGTCATTAAGCTCTTCAGCATCTGCTTTGATTAACAGCATGCTTAATACTTGTCGCAAGAAACGGACTTTGGGTTTATCTAGTTCACTGAATTCAATTACCTAGAGGAGAAAGAAGGAGAATTAGATTATTTCAAGTATTTCAAACAGCTGAATTCTCTTCTAAATGAACAGCTTTTAGCACACCAACTGGCCTCCCATAAACATACCAAGTCTTAAGTCTGGCACACAAGAATTAGCTGACAACGCTGCCTCCAAAAAACAATTAATAAGGAAAGCAGGGAAGTTTTAAGGAATAACCTGTCCACTAGTACCAGAATACCAGATATAATTTCCCAATTAGATAAATACTTCAGAAGTAGCTAGCACAATCCATATAATTGCCTGTTTAATGCATTTCAATTATTCTTCTAATAAAATTCTATGGGCTCCCCATTCCAAAATCCAAGTGCTCAGGAGATTTCCTTCTGGTCTAATAAAAATCAGCATCAGCTAAAAAGCATAGCACAGAATCCTCTCACAAAGCCTGTTAATGCAGGAGCCTCAGCTCCAACTCTGGACACTCCAAAGAAAATAATCTTACAACTGCTCTAGATATAAAATTGTAGACTTTCTGTATGCCTAGGTCACCACAGGTTCCCTTTTCCCCAATTGACAGCATTATCATAATTAATCGGATTGATCTGGTGATTTTGGAACAAGTTTTGTCTTAGCTTATGACCACGAACAGCTAAAGTACCAGCTAGGTAACAGAGAAAACATGTTTTCCATAGAACTAGAAAATGCAAGGAAAACACAGAAATATTTTGAAAAGGAAACACACCAACCTTGAGAACTGAAAGTGGCAACGATTTTGTCTTTAGTAAGTGAGCCAAAAGTGAAACCAAGTTGGAGATGGCAGCAGCTGACAGGTTTTCTAAGTCTTTGATTTTGTCCCAAATACTAAACTGAAATGTTACCTAAGTATCAAAGGAAAAAAAAAAAAGATCCTGCAAATTAAGTGACTATTTAAATTAGTAACAATGTAACAAAACCTTTCAACCTTTTATTCTTTATGACCCCTCTATTAATTAACAGCGATACTCGATCACACTGTTCAACTCTTAAAAGGCATAAAGAAAGAGGAAAGCAAACCTTCTGCAGCAGTTACTTTATTTCCTATTCAGATCTGACCATGAGTATGCCTTACTGAACGCATAGCTATACCAGCAGAATCTTTCCTCAGGATTAAGAGCTTAACAGGCAATGCATCCATTCTCGAGTATTTAATAACTGTCTTCCTAACCACAACAATGACACTAAAAAGCAAGTGAAAACAGATTTTTCTTCACCTGAAATCGTCTTTCACATTCACAAAACTTGTTAGCCAAAAATGCATAGAAGGGGTTATATGTCTTCTCCTGTAAGCAGCAGTAAACGATAATATGAACAATTTCTCTCTCCTGCTGATCTTTTAGTCCAAGCCTACAATTTAGCAAGAGAATGAGAATCGTTTAGCAACAAAAATTACTGCCACAAAGTAAAAGCTACAGACAACATCTGAGAATACTACTTACAAAAAACCTCCAAACCTGACATTACATTTTATTTGTTAGAAAGTTCTTACAAAGCCTTTAAAACACTGAATGGACTCAAACCTTCAAGACTGTGGGCTAAATCAGTATCCTGGTATGGTAATATGGAAATGGTACAGTAGTGTCCATGTTAATGGAGTGGTTGTAAAGGCAAGACCTCAACAGACAGAAGCGGAACGATACTAATGACCCCCTGGGGAAGGAAAGGTAGCCCACTCCGTGTTTGTAGCTCTCCATGAAGAAAAACAGAGGAGAGGGCCCCGTCATGGAATCTTGTGCCTTTGAGCATAGCAGTAGTACCGCAGCAAGCACCGCTGCATGGTGTACCAAAGGCTCAACAGTGAAACAAGAACTGTAGGACCCTGTTGTGGTTATTTCACTCTTGCACCTATGGTCATATGAGCCTCTGGATCAGGATAAGCCTATTTAGAGAAACATGTCCAAGGCCCTGCACTTCTGTGGTACTTACTAAGGATAAGAAAATATTTTAAGATGTTTTTCCTACTTGGCGATATGAATGTTTTCATCTCTAGGTCAACTCCATGCTACATTAATACTTGAAATTAATCATTGTTTGACAGTAACCTAAGAGATGCAGTCAGTGATTTCAAACCACCTTAAAAAAAAAACCAAAAAACAAAAGCTGAAGAAAACAGTATCAAGGAGTACTTATGTTGGCTGTATCAGCATAAAGGCCAAGGACTGAACAGCTGACCAGCCTAAAAGTGAGCTGAGACACTTTGGCAGGGAATGGTAACTAACTCGCAATGCACCTGTTCTGTGAATAATACGATTTAGCTTCCAGGGCTGTCAAATGCTTGGCAGCATTAAAACCAATTAAAATGAAAAATGCTTCGTATTATAATCTGAAAAATGTCAAACACAATTCTTTTCATTGCTTCAAGCTCAAGTTTCATCTGGCATTAGTATAACTCAAGCGTGTTTTCTAACTGACTTTTCTAACTTTGACTTCACTGGAACTTGCTCTGCAGTCTGTAGAGTGCAGTTCATCATTGCTTGAGTCTAATGTCCCTCACTCGTATACACCTCCAGACATCTGCCATTGCATTTGATCATGGCCACATACCAGATTACCAGAGAAAATACTGTCTTTCAGTCAAAACCCCCAGAATTTAAGGTTTCACAATACAAAAATCTGGGATGAGGTCTAGGCTGATTGTTAATGAGCAGTAAAAACTCTGCTTCTCCAAAAGAGACCAGCGCTATAAGTGCTGTGTCTATGATATAATTCGCTTGCTTTCCCATCAGCCAAGTTTTATCTGATTTTATTACACAGCAACAAGTTTGGTTTTTTTTTTTTCCCAAAAATATACAGGTTTTCAGTCACCCGACATGCATTTAATAGCTGACTTGTAAAGTTCCATTGCAGTCACTAATTTGGCAGACTCTCCTCCTTGTTCATCACCACTTCTATCATGACTTCCTTATTTAGAAAATATTCATGTTGCCAGATGCTTGTAACCAAATAAAACAGCACTTTGATGTTCAATTTTGTTCTGACCTCCACTTCTTCACACACCTAGCAGTATTTTCTCTTTTCAGATCTAGCATTCCTAAACACCTAAATTTAAGAGTCAGGATTCTCTTTACTGCTGAGCTTCACCATAAACCTGTACAGGTTTCATAAGCCTGATAATCTTAGATTAAGAATATGCAACCACCTCATCTATTAAATAATTAATGAGTCACAATATTCCCAGGGATTTATATTTCTTCTTCACTTCAAGAATTTCCCTCTGTATATAGGATAACTGCCTCTGAAGTAGATTACCTGCAGAAGCCTGCCTGTAAGTAGGCTAGTCATCATCAGCTGAAGCCCAAGACTATAATTGCCTTTAGATCAAAAATAGCAGTACTCAAACCCCACCTTTTAAAAGTAAATTCAAATTATTTTAGTAGATACAGTCACATACTCATTATCCATAATTACACACCACCTTACAACAAGATATCTAAGGCTTTTACAAATCTCAGTTTTTTGTGAGATGTAAAGTCTCTCAAATGCTTCATCTCTATGAAATAGCTTAAAAACTTGGCTCTTCAGCAAACTTAAGAAGCGTTCATCCCCCCTCACATGTAAAGCTGTGGTTTGTGAAGGAGGGCCTTTCAGCTGATGAAACAGATCAAGTCTCACTCTGTTCTCTTTATCTCCAGTGATGTTCCCAGTCCTTCCTTTACACTGGCACTTCCACAATCACAAGCCGAGCCACTTCAGGGAGCTGTTCCGGCTTCAAACTAATTACTTTCTTTTGATGTAAGGAGGAGAAAGACAAGTAGAACTACAGCAGCATGGGTTTAAAATGGTTTAAATTACCATTTAACCACACCTCAACTCTGCCAGAGATCCAGGAGCAGATGAATCAACCAGCAGTTAAAATGTTTCTTTATGTATTCCTCATGGGACTGACAACAAACATACGAATACAAATTCCCATACACTCTGGAACACATGTTCACGTTGGAGTGAATTCCTTCACTGAAAATTCTGTGTACTTTCCATTACACTTTGCCAGATGTGGGAAGATTTGAGAATTCTTCTCTCTCCAAGTTTGCAGTATAAAAATCAGTATCAACACATAGCAGGCAATTTGCAGACAGAGTTTTTCTGCCAAGCCTGTATGTATACAGATTTGTATACTAGTTTAAATAGCACAGATGAGAGTCAAGGATCAATTTGCAAATTGAACTACCAGGTCTTGGCAAGAACTCCAGCAGCAGCAGCTAATTTCTTTTAATTGAACAGGCCATATTAAGATATTGGAATGACTCCATCACAGCCTTAAATTCAAGCTGTGTTTTGCAGAAGTGGCATTTAATCAAATATTAGTTGACTTTATTACAAAGTCTGTTTTGGTTTGGTTAGCAAATTAAATAATTGCCTGCCATCCTGGTAAGACAATTCCCTTGAATTACAAGGCTGCAATAGAAAAGTTCAGACCTGATCTCTCTCCCTCCCAGTTCCTATAGACTTACAATTAATATTCTGACAAACACAAAGAATAGCTTAGTTTGAGCTTTTCCCTGATCACACCTTCTTCTAAAGCACTGTTTGCCAAGTCTAAGGAAACTGGTCTTAATGTGAAATATGACCCTGGAGCCAATCCAAAGCCAATAAATTCTCCAAGACAGAAGTGGAGGTGCTAGAACACTATTAGGTCATGCAAGTATAGACAGAGACCTACAAGATGGCTTAACAAAGTGGTAAGAAGTAAAGGAAGTGGAATAGTACAGAACTCCAGTGACAAAACCAAGAGACATTCTAAAGAGGCTTCTGGTCTGCCTCTGTAAGGATGTAAGTTCGCAATAGACTTCCACCCGCTAGACCAGGGTGCACATCTTCAATACAAAATGATGCAGGCTTCTTAAGACAAAAGGTGCTGTAAATCACAGTTATAGACATAAGTGACAACAACAGGGGCTACTCCTTTCCTCTGACTGCCAGTCAGTTCTGCCTGCCCCCTACTAGTCCTTACACCAGGGTTTTGGTACCCTTTTACCTTACATGGATCTCTAGCTAGGCACTTCTTTAACTGCATTATCAATTAAATGCTCTTAAGCCCAAACCAGCAACGTTATTTTTCCAATCCAGCTAATGCTATTTTTAGCTCTGGGCTGTATTCTGTGCTAGTCTGTACTTACCCGAGAAGCTTTTCAAAGGCATCCAGGAAGTCTTCACTTGTCATCAAGACACAAAAAATATTTCTCCTGATATCGGTGTTCATTCTCTGCTTACGAGCAAGCTCCATTATCTTTGAACTCACCTGAAAATAAATAAATTTTAAAAAAGCTGTTTTATTTATGCTTGCTTTAAGAAAGCTATTTCTGTGCAGCCTCTAATAAGACCATTAATTAAGATCTCCAGTAAACTATGAAGCATCAATTCAGAGGTCCTGAGCTTTGGTCCAGAGGTATAGACATCCTCAGGAGCTTTTTTTCAGCTAGGGAAATATACTTTAATGTATTTTAATTGCACCAATTATTTTTAAGATGTACTTCTCTAATGCAAGACACCACGACTATCTCATCACACTACTTTTAAAATCAGCTTAGATATATGCCACCCACAGACAACACTACCTGTCAGAATTCGTAATAGCAAACCCACTTTAGGTCAAGTCTCTTCTTCCACTTACGTAACAATTACTTTTGCAATTCCACAGGAGAAGAAAAAACAAGCTCTACCATAATATTTGTAGTAACAGCTCTTACGAAGTGTATGAGTACAGTATTTTTAAAAAAATGTAATAGAAGAATTTGCAGCTCAAAAGCTTAAGTCTTAAAATAGTCCATGAAGGTTTTTTTTTGGTGCGCTCTGAAACGAACTTATTCACTTGTATGAAGAATACTCAAAAGATCATGAATACTTAGACTTATAACTAGCACTGCTTGGACTTACTTTTCCTATACGCAGTTTTTGCTGAGTCTTGCTGTTTGTATCATTGATCATTGGTGCTCCACTCCAGGATGACCCTACGATCCACCAGCGACCAACTTGATCAGCACTGAGGAGGGATTCCAGAGACACACGGAGCTCAGTTTCTTTTCCACTGCTGTGAATCTTGAATAACAAAATAAATTGAAAAAAAAAGAAAAGAAAAAAAAAAACAACCAATACTTTAATTACTTAAAATTCTTTTAAAACAAATAACTTCATCTCCATAAAAGGTCTTCACATGCTTCCCTTCCACAATGTTAGTTTCAGTCAGCAACCTGAAAATAATTTCCAAGTTTCCTATATGCTCTAATTTGTCAAATACAAGAAGTTGCTTAAATCTACATTTAGAAGCTCTTTGGTTTTTTAATTTAAAAAAAAAAAAAAAAAAAAAAAAAAAAAAAAAGAAGAGAGATAATCAATTAAAGTAGCCATCTTCCAATCATAAAACTTGATTAGAATTCAAACTTGATGCTGAGACTGAAAATCAGATGCAGCACCTTACAATCTGGTCATGATTTTCCTTTTGAACACTTGTGATCAAATAAAATGACATGACAAACTGCCTAAGTTTTGTACAACCCAAACAACAAAAAGTTCAAACTCTTGGAAAAAAAAAAAAAAAAAAAAAAAAAGAATTTTCAACAAAAGATGCTGGAAGAGTACTAAGAGGACTGTGAAAATTTAAGGGAGGAAATACTAGAGAACTAGGTTACCTAGCTTACTTTTCCGTGGCCTGTTATCACTGATGTGCACGTTCAGCACTTAAGAGATTCCTGAAAAATAAGATGTTCTACATGTTGTAGACAAGCAGTGTAATTTTTGGGTTGGAGACAGAGGGACTCTAAAAGCAAATTCAAGTCTTGTGAAAATGAATCAGTTCTCAATCCAAAGAGACAATCACTTTCCAGCACTTTATACTGAGTTGTTCTAGACAAACCGCCCTCTCTGCCAAAAAAAAAAAAACCAAGAAAGAAAAAACATCCACGTTTTCAGAAGTGTTAGACTTCCAAAATATTTCTCGTTAAGTTAGTAGTGGGTGCCTGCATCCAAAATCCATGGAAAAAAGAACTTGTCATAATGACTCATTTCTTCTGCACCATCATTAAACATCCCACAATCTCTTTTTCAAGTACAGGACTTTGAGGCAAAGTCTTTGGCTAAGTATTATGTGCTTTCTCAAACTGTTCTGCAGAAGGCTGGTTGACTGCTGACTAAACTTGGACTCTGGAGATAATACTGAACGGTCTAAGAAGTTATTTTTGTCCATAACAGTTTCAGACTGTTAAATGAATTAAAAAAATACTATAGCCCATCACGCCAACATACCATACAAATAATTGCTTCTGGTTTAAGAACAGCTATACTACATGTGTCAAGAAAGTTCTCACCAGTGTTCTTTGCAATTTGCGGAGTTTTTCAACTGGTTCAGGATCATAACCGGGAATCTTACGCATGTCATTATTCCTCAGTGCCAACATAGTCTCTAACATAAAACGAACCTATTGGGGAAAGAATCATTTTTGTAGATTATGTGCTATGACTTTCTTTAATAGAGTGTACTTTGAAATTACTACTTCGTGACAATAAGTAGCTCAGCTGGCAATATACATCAACATCTGGATTTTACAGAGAACAATGTTTATCTACTAAACACCATGCCTCAGTGACCATTTTTTTAACTGCACAAAGTATCAAGAAACAGAAGCGCTGTTCATTGCATAAGACACTAAACAGTCCTAGTCTCAACCACTACAAGCATTTTGGTGTCTGTGTCCTAAAGACTAACGGAGAAAGACAGGCAAGAAGAATGCAAATAACTGAACGGAACAATTGAACACTAATAGTAACTTAGAATCTAAACAGAGTGTAGCAGAAAACATTTTGGTAAATTAACACATGTATCCAAGTGCTCATTAAAGTTTATTCAGAACAGGAAAATCTTCAAAATACACACACATACATACCCTAGTCTGATCCTGGAGTTTCTTCTCTGCTGTGTTTGCTTTCCTCTGGGCTTCAGTGATCAGTTCCTTCAAAGCCAAGGCATCATCTTTTCTTAAGGAAAAGCCCACGTTTTTCAGAAGAAACAAAATTAACTCAATCTCTTTTTCAGTAAAAATGCTAACAAGCTTTTTCAGAATATCAAAGATCAGCAGGGAATGAACCACATGGAAGTTATACAGATGAGCAATCAAGGCAAGCAGATTTTCACATTCTTTCCCTTCAGCATCACTTTTACAGAGTTCATCAAATTTCTTCACCACAGCTTCCAAAAAGTGAGCACCGACCTGGCAATAGTTCCATTAAGGAGTGGGAAAAAGAAAAAAATCCAGCAGTTAACCGTAAGTAGATTTTACAGACATCTGTAAAACACTCATTTGGGGCACTGCTACTACTAATTTTAAAGAAATACTGCTGTTTCTCTCAACCATATGGATATTCTATATTTACATATACAAATATCTAAGTGGTGTGACATTTTCTTAAAGTATATGTTATTTACACCTCATATATACCATCCAGTTGCCTTTTAAAGTCTGCGCAAGAAAAGCAAATGTTATGAACTTACACTATACACACATCAGAATTTATTTGTTTACACAATTTTCATGGACATGTATCAGCACCTTCCCAGCTGTCAGGCTAGCATACTGTCACTGCTAGTCATTCACTCATTAAAAGCTGCATGTCAAAAACCAAATGCATCACAGAGTTCAGCATTCCAGAACAAAACACTTAACAGGACGGTAAAAAAAAAAAAAAAACAACATTTTAGACCAACTCCCAATACATCAAGTTTTCCTAGCTGCTGAGCACGAGCTTAGGCTGATTTTGAAGTGGGGATAAGTGTTAGCCATTTGTTAGTGATACAGTTGAGAAAATAAATTTGGGAATCTCTGTACTTATGTAGAGCGAACTGATGCTAAGGCCTGGAATACAAGTAGGTAATGAACACAATACTGCTAAACAAGACCCTCACCCACTACTATGGTGCTAGTATTTGCTGATTGTTCTTACGAAAACCAAAAGTCCTAGCAGCAGTGCTGACTTGCATTAGAAGCCTTGACCAGCTTCGCTTTTAACCATCCAACGATCATATTGCACAAATGTATAAACACAGCCACCGGAATCCCAGCTTCCACACTGCTCAAACTCATCTTAAATGTAGCTGTGCCAGCACACTTTCATGTAATGCATACTCTACATTTATTTTACAGAAAAAAATAATGTGACTTTATGATACACTTGAATACTAGTCTTAGATTCAAAGATGCTGTGTAACAGAGTCAGTAGCACACAAGTCAGTCTGGATATCATCTATTTCTAATACCTATTATTAAATCTATATCTAAACCTCATTACTAGGTGTTTTGCAAAGTTTCAACTTCTAAAAAGACTGTGTTTCTCATCTTAAAATAGCATTGTAATATTACACTATATTTGCAGTCAGCATTGCCTTTCCAGCAGCAAAGAGGAACAAAAAAAAAGTTGAATGGCAAGGTTACACGGAGAAAGTTGCTGTAATTGCAGCCATCTAATATTTAATATGGCTTCAGACACAGCATTCAGGTGATTATATGATGCACCGAAGTACTTGCATCAATATATCTTTTGCATTGAGATGCAGAAAGAAAATCTGACTTGATGGAACATGGTGCTGGAACACCTCAGTTTCCTGAGAGACATTTCACTGAAATTTCCCCTTTTACATCAGTAGTTACAGTTTCCTCTTAATCGTAAGCAAGAGATACTCATCTAATAATCATCAGGCTTAAAAACACAAAAAAACCTTCCAAAAAAACTGCCATGCTTTTTGAAATTTTTGATAATCCGAAGTCATTAATATATCTAGTTAATTCCACTGATGATTTGTGTGACTGGGTTTTCAAAGGACTTTTTCCACTTTTGTAAACGGATTTCTGTAACTGCAGAACTTTCCTTATCCAGATACGCATTGTTCAAGAACAATACCCTCATATTCCCATGAGAAAAGAAATGGATTACTGTAATTAAAGAGGAGAAAGTTTGAAGCTTGAAAAAATTCAGTTTTATCAATGCAGAAAGATTTTGATGAAAAAAACCTGATGTTTTTATAAGCGACCAGTGGTAACTCACAGAGCAAGCAGACTAATCAGTTGAAGCAACTAATCAGTTGAACCTCTTTCACTCGTGGACACCCAGCTAACAGCTACAAATACGGATGAAATTCAACTAGAGATGCTTTTTAGAGTCACACAATCAAAAATCAAAAGACAATTCAAACAAAACATCAAGGAAAACACTCTACAATATGTACTACTAAACAAAATTAGTCCAACTACAAGAATTACCTCAATTCCTACATTATGATGAAGAACGCTGACCAAAAGGACATGCTCCATCATCAGTCTTGCAGGCATGGCAACTGCAGTAACACAAGCATTCATGAGAATATCTGTCAGAGTTTCATTCATGTCCTTTCTGCTGTTGGCCATGTAGAGCTCTTCTATCTGTCCACTAATAGAGGACAAATTTGGTTCACTCAGCCTATTGAGAAACAAAATCCAATGTTTGCTTTTTCTTCCCTTTACATGGTTCCAAAATTTTCAACTTACCCAACAAGCAACCTATTCTTTTTAGAGAAATTAGCTTGGCTTAAGAAGAAAGATCTAAAAGAACATAGAATCATAGAATGGTTTGAGTTGAAAGGGACCTTAAAGATCACCTAGTTCCAATCCCCCTGCCCTGGGCAGGGACACCTTCCACTAGACCAGGTCACTCAAAGCCCCATCCAACCTGGCCTTGAACACTTTCCGGGATGTGGCATCCACAACTTGCCTGGGCAACCTGTTCCAGTGCCTCATCATCCTCACAGTAAAGAATTTCTTTCTTATACTTAATTCCAACTTACCCTCTGGAAGGGAACTTTTGTATTTTGCTGTGTTCACTAAACCAAAAAAATACAACATAAGTTTAATTCTGGAGGGTTTTTTGAAAATATTTACATGTAAAAACAGATTAGTAGCAGTATTGACAAAAGTATTGTCAACGTGCTTACTGTCATACTGAACAGACATTAGCAAAACAGACTTTTTTTTCTCAGCAGTTGTAATGAGGGCACACTGAAGTCTTTGGACAAATTAAGTATGAAAATCCCTCATACTTTTCTAACATATAAGGTCTATAAAATTCTAAATGACTGAACAAACTGCATACTGTAGTCTGCATTTTACAGGTAACATAGGTAAAAGAAAATGCCAATAGATTTCTTATTTTAAAAATACTCCAAAATTAAAATGTGTGAAATTGCTAATTACTTTTTCTGTTCTTCAGTACTTTAAGCTATAATGTTCCTCCTCAGCTATAGTGTCACAGAAATTTAATTTTATTTAATATAAAAAAGAAAATAATGGTTTTTTTTTGTGAGCTGTTATAATTCACACTATGAGGTTTTTTTTTATAGGCATACTCCAACTGACAGTGAATTACACCTAACACTTGAAGACAACTGCTCTGTGGAATTCAGCCCAATCTTAAAATTTATTTTCTAGATTTTTCAACTTCTATAATGACCAACTTTGAAGAATTTATATCAACAAAGATAATTATTATTAAGGATAGCAGACACAATTGCCAACTTAAAATCAGTCTGAGAAGAGAAAAGTCACATCCTTGCCACATTTCTTTGAATGATGAGCACTGTCATATTGAACTAGAAAGATTAATGACTTTCCTTATTACATTACCTATTAATGAGACCATTCACCATTTTCTTCAGTCTTCCCAATTCTTCTCTTCTCTTGTCATCTAGTGTCTCCTGAGCTTTCCTTACTTGAGGGGGAACATACTTCGTAGCACTGTGATCATGACTCTTACCAGGGAAACAACAAAATAAGATACCAAGTGAGACTAGTTATTTTAAATATTTGAACACAAATATATACTTCAATTTAAGATTAATATACCAAACTTTCAGTTAAGCATGATTTTACCATCTAATAACTAATGCCAAAGGAACAACTTCATACAGAAAAGAAGCATGCAACAAGTTACTGCTTATGACCAACTTGACGGCAGCAAAAACTCCCTTTTCTTTACACACAATTTTCTTTAAGTTATTGTTATTAAAATCTGACACCTTATGTCTTGGTTTTAACCAGGTTTTATCAGCTGCTGATGTACTAAGAGCTTAAGTTAGTGCTATGTGGGCTACATGACCACCTGTCCTCCTCTCGTGCTACAAGACTTAAAGCAAACAGACTCTCTGGGATCATCCAGAAGTAACACTTCAGTCTGCAACATACCTTAATTTTAATATAAACTCTGGTCGCTCTTAGCAGAAGTGCTTAATCATGTTCTTAACCTCTAAAACCAGGCTAGTGCCATTGTTTCACTCCTTTTATTTGCTGATCTCACATATAGAGACAAAGCCACATGCCTTGTGCTTTAAGGTATTATCTGCCAGCATGACTTGGGACAACTCTAACACGCCTAACTGTTGTCCTTAGGCGTTGGCAGGCCTCTGAAGTCAACACCACCGCTGGGTCCAGTGCTGTTTTGACCCATAACCCCACTGTGCATGGCCTGACTAGACAGCAAACACCTGCGCTTTACAGAGGTGATGTAAACGCTGGTTTAGGCTCAGGTTGTGGCCTGTACCTTGAGAAGCAGTTTTGTGTTATCAGAGGTGAACACCCTACCTCCTCTTCTTCCTCTTCCTCCTCGCCCGGGGGCTCCCTGGCCTCAGGCACCCCGCTGTCCTCGGGGGACGAGCTCTCGCTCTCCCACTGTCCCTCCACATCTTCCCCCTCGGAGGGCTCTGAGGCGTCCGCCAGCTCCTCGTCTTCGTCCTCCAGCCCCGGCTGGCCCTCTCCCGACCCCGGCTGGCCCTCCCGCAGCTGCGGGGCTTCTTCCTCCTCGTCGCTGCTCTCGCACAGCCTGCTGAGCCCGGCCCGGGTGCCCAGGGCGCCCAGCACGTAGCCCAGCCCGTCCCGCAGGAAGCTCTGAGGCAGCTTCTCCTCCGCGGTCCCTTCTTGCTTCTTGCGGCGCTTGCCGAGCCCCAGCCGCCGCTCCAGGCGCCGGATCTCCTTCTCCTCCTCCTCGTTGGCCTCCAGCAGGGCCCGCTTCCGCGCCGAGGCGGTTGCGGCGGCGGCGGCAGCGCGGGGTCTCGGTCCCGGTCCCGGTCGCTGTTTTCCGACGGCGGCGGGCGAGGCCGGGGCTTTGGGGCGGGCGGCAGGAGCCGGCTTGGCCGGGGCCGCCTTGGCCGGGGCCGCCTTGGCCGGGGCCGCCTTGGCCGGGGCCGCCTTGGCCGGGGCGGCGGGAGCCTCCACCAGCTCCCCACGCTGGAGGCGACGGCGGCGGTTCCGCTTGAGCCTGCGCTTCTCCTTCCTCGCTTCCCGGCGGCTCCTGCGGTTCTGCCTCTCCGAGTCCTTCAGCAGAGGCAGCGGCGGCTGGTCCCCAGCTGCCTGCACGAAGTCTTGCACCGCCTGCCGTAACCTGTCCAGCTTCCCGCCGCGGCGAGCGCGGGCGCCCGCCCGTCGCTTCATCTTCCCCGCAGCCACGCCGGGCCTGGGCACCGCCATCTTGCGGAAGCGCCGAGCTTCCTCTTCCGCCGCGCCGCCGCCATTTCGGGCCGCAGCGCCCCCCGCTGGGCCTCGGGCGGCGGAGCGGCCACTCAGGCGGTCGCGGCTCTGCTGTTGGTCCGTCGCGGGCTACAGCTCGGTGGAAACTCGTACCAAAGCCGCTAAATCCGTAGAGATCCCCTCTTTTTTTTTTTTTTTTTTTTTTTTTTGTATCTATAGTTAAGAAAATGTAAGGCTTGTCCCCTCTTCTTGCAGAAGGGATTGGAACAATTCGTCCCTCATAGGCCTGGCTGTGGTTGCGAGGCCCTAATGGCCACTGGGCGCGAGGCTCTCGCTAAGGCCTTGCCATGCTGCAGGAGCCAGGGACATAAGCGTCCCTGGCGTCTCCTTCACCTGCCCCGTCCCCCATTTTAGGCCTCTCGCAACCCTGCCAAGCTCAGATGTCTCTTCCTGAGCATGCCGGAGACAATGTCCATGACTACGGCCCCTCTGCAGTGCTAGCTTCTCTTGGGGCGTTTCCATCTGCAGCAGCGTGCAGGACAAGGTGATGTGTCTGCTGAGACCGGTGACTCCTGCCACAGGGACAGGATCGTCTCCACTCTGCCTGGCCCCAGCGCGCACAGCAGGTGACAACTCGTCTGTCATTTACATGATCAGCAGGAATTAAATGTCCCATGGCAGTTTGCTGCTGTCAGCAGGGAAACCAATTGCTTGGTCTCATTTTTAGTCTATTTGCTGTACGTGAGGCTTATGCAACCTGGCTGGGTTTGTGTGCCTTGCCCTGCGTCTGTGTCTGCATCCTCTCCACCCGTCAACTTAGAAATGTATTGCCAGTTTCAGTCATGTCTGACAGATGCCTGGAGTTCCCCAAAACACTGACTTTCCCCAAGTTTCATAAAAAATGAGTAGAGGAAGAAAGAGTTTCTCAGCTGAACAAAGTGTCAGAAGATGAACTTAGACCTTAGCAGACACTAGAAAACACAAATGAAAGCCAGCACAGTTTCAGAGAAAGGGTCGGTCTTGAATCTCCTGTGGGGACCAAATCCATAGGAAGTCAGAGTTCATTATTTTGTTCTTTGGCATTGCACTCCTGACCTCTCTTGAACAATGAAGTACTGCACAGGACTTACATTTTACCTGAAAATTCAATAACGCTTTATTATTCAGAAGATTATTTTTTGACTTTCTATGCATGTTTCCATGTTCTTTCATTACATCATATGTCCTAGATGACCCATGCTTCAGAAATCTGGCTTTCTCAAGGCTGATGCATAATGAATCTTTCATCCTCAGTGACAAAATATGTTGCATTGATTTGTCAAGGCATTCCTTTTGCTACATTTTAAACTATATATTATGCTGTAATTTATTGCTGAGCTGCTCTTTATTCATGCACAGACAGCTCACATGCATTTTGCATCCTATTTATAGATTTATTGATAGCAGTAATCCAGCAGCATGCCAGAATGCTGGATAAATACAGCTGAATATAATCTGAGGAAATATTAGATGCTTTTAAAACTCCAAGATTTGCATTTTCCTTCTGTCTAATCGTGTAATTTGTCATTCAGGACAACAGAGCTTTCCAATAATGGGAAATTTCATGTACCTTCAAAGAGAGAAAATGTCAATATTTGCCTTCTTCAGTATTTCATGTCACAAAGCAAAATGTGGAAAGCATGTATTTTGCTGAACTCTGTAATCCCAAATTTGAGTGAAAATGGACATGCTACTTTTGAAAAAAAAATACAAATAGAATTATTATCACCTGTTTGTGAAGTAAAAATACTAAGAATTAAAGCATTATTTCAGACAAATATAATAATCAAGAAAATGTAATACTGAAGGAATTATTCATCTGCTTAATAGACTAACTCAGCATTCAAATCTAGTGATATCTCTAAATATATACATTACAACAGCTATTTCAGATACTATCCTAGAATGTTGTGGTTGATTATTTTACATTTACCAATTTGGCTTCAAGTACCTGATAAATACAGTCGTCTTAAAATCTAAAATGTGAATAATTAGAAACTCCTGTCAACTACTCTTCCAACATTCCTGGGTTGTCTAAATACCACAAAAAGGGAGAAATCCAGTTTCCATTTTATATATTTCATACTTAGATCTCCGCATCATATGGACGTCACTTACCAAATAGGAGTTCTGAATTGAGGGAACATTTTGTAATTGTTCTTTGTTTTGACAGTGGTCTCGCAGCAGAGAACAAGCTGCAAGGGCAGGTTTCGTATTTAGAATGAAATTGAACATAATAGCATGATTCACTGGAAATGAAAGTTCATGTAGAATTGTTGCTTCAGTAGATTTTTGCTTCCTGCTGAGATAATCTTTGTTAACAGATTTCCTTTCCTATTAAATTATATTCATGGATTTTTTTTTCCCCTTTGCAGAATGAGCAGAATACAGTTTCTTTATCTGTCTGTCTGCTATTGTCTCCTAGTTACCTCCCACATGCCATGAGAATGTGATTTAGTGACTACATAATATACATAGGTAGATTCGGTCTCTTTTGTAATGTGCAGCTATTGAGAATATTGTGCTATTTATCACCACAGGAAATAGCAAAGAGCACCAGAAAGACTTCGAGCTTGTAGGTCATGGTTTGTTCTTATCAATGGAGAAAGCAGTCTGATTCAGGTAGGAATATTGCTTTACATCCAAAGCCAGTTTTGACTATGCAGACTAAAGCTTCGTGCCAGAATGAATTTATTCTAAGCAGTGAGAGCCTCAGAACGGTGCAAGTTACTTGAAAACTCTGCTGTGAATCTCTAGCACAGCATCCGTCTACTTGGGGTATTGTTTCCTTCTGTGTCATACTGTCATCACTGGGATCAGCAGAACTGAAGTTTGGTCTTGTCTGAAAGGGAAGTGTTGCTGGGAGAGATTGTCTGTGGAAGGCATTTTCCTCTGGAAAATGTTTTCCAAAGTGTCAAGGCCCTACAAAGTTGTTGGCTCTTCATATGTGCTTTGGTTCCATCAGAAGGTCTTGGTAGTTGAGGAAAGTGATTTCCTTAGTCTTTGAAAGATACATCCCTGTTGTTTAGAATCTTCTTGTTTTGTTTTGTTTTGTTTTGTTTTGTTTTGTTTTCCAGAGGGTGTGTGCTAAGCAATTTATGAAAGCTTGGTCCTTATACAGCTTAAGCCAGGCGTGATGAAAACTGAACTACACAAACACTCCAGAAAAATCTGTGTCCTGGCACTTTCTCCCACAATTTCCACAGTCTTTATACCTGGCCTTGGGCTGGTCAGTTATCTTCTCCATGCTGCTTTTGTACAAAATGAGTTATCTTCCCTTATTCTGAGACTAAGGCCATGCAAATACATCCTCCATGTATAGGTTTACCTGCTGAAGAAGTTACCACCCACAGCACCTGCCCTTGAGAGGGCTTATTATTGCCTCTTTTGTGGGGCTGCCCAACAGATATGGTGACTGGAAGATGTTTGCTGAGTTTTTCATATAATTACTTTATTTTAGTCACTGAGATCAATGTCCTTTCAGTCAGTGCTGACTGGTGATACTCATTAAGAGAGATCTACAGTTAGTTTAAGCTAACTTAGGCTGCTCTGATTGAAACAAATCAGAAAGTAACCATATGAGTAGCTCTGTAAGGGGATATCTGTAGCTCACTCTCTCCCCCCCCAAAAAAGCATCTGCAAGTGGTAACCTCAGCTAGCAAAACTAGAGTAGGGAGATGTGTATTCACAGACTTTAATCATTAATATATTTTAGTTCATTGGAAGGAAGGAGTGGGTACTAAAGGTTATTATTTAGATAAATGGTCCAAAAGACAAGCATAAAAAAGACAGATATGCTGAGTGAAAGCAGAAACCCATTTCCCCAATCCATTAGGATTTTTAGTTTTAAACTATAAGGAGATTATCTAATACGTGACACAAGGAAGACTGAAAAAATATAATCAACTGACTTTCTTGTTATTAGAAGGAAGAGGTAGGTTGCAACTAAAATGAGCTTTTAAATTAGTGCTCTGTGCACATCACAGTTTTAAAAAAAAACAATTATAAATCAGGATAGCGTCATTGATCAAAGTCCCACATTATGGCACTTTGCATTTCCTATATGAAATCTATATAATCAAAGTTTCTGTGCCAAGAAATGTAAGTCTCTGTGGGAGGCTTAACTCTATGCTGAACACTGACCTTATCTAAAGAACATTTGTATTATATTGTCATTTATAAGGCAGTTTTCGTCAAAAAACCGTAAATATTTAGCAGGGGCATTTCCTTTTCCCTCTGTTCTTTCTTCTTTGTTGTTAATTGCTTAGCTTTAACTTAACAATTTTAAGTGAAAACACTGGCAAGAATAAGTATCGTACCGCTGATACAGGAGCAATTGCACCAGCAGTAATGTGTAGCATTACTATTCATCCCACTGCTAACACTGTCTTTTTTATACATGGTGTAAAGTAATTGTTTTCAGGGACAATTAATTTCCAGCAGCTTTTTTGAGCTCAGTGGGGTGCTTCTAGCTACTAACAAAAGTCTTGCTGTATTTTTCCTGAGGCTTTGTTAAATATGCAAAATATGATATGTATCTGAGCCAAATACAATGAAGTATTTGGATGTCTTTCCAGGATGACAGCAAACTTTGCATCTGGTAACTTGTACTGTAACAATGATATCAGTTGTTGGTCACCATTCTACTTCTTAATTTCAGTTCCTATAATGCATTATGTTATTGTTTGTAATATAGTATTTATTTAATATACAGTTCCTGTTCAGGAACTCTACTTATGTGACCATAACCAGAGTGCAGCAGTGGACTGTGCATACCACATCTCTAGTTAAAGACCATTCCCTCCAAGTACTTTGAAATAGCAACACTGATTTAACCCTGACAGACAAGACAGAGTTCTTCCTCAGTTTAGACAGGCATCTACAGCAAAGCCAGTCACCCTGCTCTCTGTTTATAGTCAAATGGAGATAAGTAGTCACTTTTAGAGAAAAACCTCATCTAATCCATTTTAGGCTTCTGGTTCAGGATGAGATGGAGACTCTATTAACCCGATGGTTAGACCTCCACTGATTTAAAAGGGAGCCTTGCAGAACTAGCTTAGATGCAGGCAACTGTATTGTGGAGACCTAGTTAGGCGACTTGTATGCAAAGGACAAGGCAGCGACACAAAACCACATGCACGTGAGCTTGAATAGCCTCATGTTTATGCAGTTTGTGTCTGGCACATATCTGACACTAGAAACCACCCTAATCTACTCCTACAGCTGCAAACATCCCTTTTGAGCAATCAGCATCCTTCAAGACTGCAGTTTTGCAGCTGCTTTAGGCAACCTCAATCTGCCAGGCCCTTGTCCAGGTATTGGCTTTCCTCATCCTTCTTCATGTTAACACCAGGACTTGTGGCATAATCCACCAAGTCCAAGATTTGGTCCAAATGAAACTAATAACTTTTCAATTGGGCTGGATTAATTTTCTGATTCGGCTGCAGACAGAGGTAGTTAGCAATGGGAAGGGGAAGAGAACTGCTCCTTCCAATGGCAGCACAGACTAAGATCACCCTAAATCAGTTATGAAACTGGACCATTAGCAGATTACAAAAATTACCATGTCAGGGTAGGACAGTTATTTCCCATGCTGCTGTAAGGGAGAATTCATTACGCTAACAACTACAGCTGGTCCTTCTGTTCTCCAATCTGGAAGCATTTGCACCTGTGCCCAATATGAAATAGGTTTTGAAACACAGGTGGAAACAGGAACAATTACAAAAGCCCTTTTTGTGTAATTATGTTGTTTATCATGAAAACCTTTGTCTATTTTGCTCTCCTTAATAATTTTGCAAAAAATATCATACTAACAAGTAAGCTAATATTAAGAACAAAGCTCTACACAACTGGATATGTATGTATATGCCTAGGGAGCTGGCTGGTTCTGTACAGCTTGAATTTTCTTTTTCTCAGTGGAAATTTCCTCCTTGTTTACTAGTGGCAAAGGTAAGATATCTGTTTTTAGGACAACCCACATTTGTCTGGATGCACTTTCAGAGTGGCAGTGTTAAGCCTACTGCAGCCCATTCCTGTATGTAATCATGGGAAAACACTCACTTAAAATGAGGTATGTGTTAGTATCGTTTAGAATATTATGATTACAGAAATCAACTGAAGAGACAGTTTTATTCTTAATCTTATAATTGCAGTTGTAAATTCTTAACAGGTGCCATATTTTCATTAAGTGTTCAAATAAATCCTCACAAGATGGGGCCCTGATCCCTGATGTGGCACTCCTGCAGCACTATAATGAAAAAGAAACAACAACAGGAATAAATAACTGTGCCCTTGCTTATAAGCCATGCCGAGATGTTTGTTTGAATTCCTAGCTCTTTAATCAGTCCTGAGTCCTGCATGTAAGTGGTTCCAGTTCCAAGACCTAATACTTATGTGGTGATATTATTGCCTAGTTTTGAGGTCTGCAGATGACAGAGTAAGCTTGAAAGGAAGAGAAGCATACCGGCCATTTGACCTCTTTTTTTTTTTTTTTTTTTAAGTAGAGAGGATAATTAAATGTATGGTAATACATGGCCATAATGATGATGTTGCCTGTCTAAAGATGAGCTGCCTATATGCAAGACTCATTTCCTTCTTTGGCATCCACAGAAGTAGAACAAGACAAGGTATGTGATCCTAATGCTGCTTTGTAAATTGATCGCAGGTTCTTTCCATTTCAATTTCAGTATTGAAAGAAACTTGATCTAGTGTATTTGAACACAGGACCAAAGACCAGATGCAACTGAGTTCCAGTCCTGATGTAGTAACATTCTCTTTGTGGCTGTGGGCAAGTCACTTAATCTTTGAATTTTAAAGCTTCAAATTTTGCTATGTAAAACAAATATGTTAATGGCGTTAACCTGAGCCACGTTAGTGTTGGGAGAACTGTTTAGATGGTATAGGTAAAAGATGGTGAAGTGGAAGGGTGCTAGGCAAGAAGTGTTATTAGGGATCCATCTGAGCAGCAAAATTTGGATACTGAACCTAACTGGGGTGTCCCTAAAGATGAAGGGCACTGGGCTTTAGGGTTCAATATGACCTTGATTATTTTTTTTATTCACAGAAGCAAGCACTTGATCTGTTTTGTTAGAGATTTGGAATTTCTTATTCTTCCATAACTTTTACATGCCCGAGTTCAATTGCTTTTTCCCATCAGCAGAAAAGGTCATTCTCATTAGGAGACAAATAACACAAATTGGATGCATCCAATTTGCATATTTGAATATGCAAAATGAGCATACGTCTCATTTTTCTTCCCAAGTACTGACCTCTGAGTCAAATGGAATTTATTCTACTCTAAGCTGAAAGTGAACTTCTATACAATAAAGATGATTGGGTGTCACAGGGCATCTGACATATTTTATCTAATTGTGATTCCAGATATTTGATGGCAGACAGAAAGCCTGTGGCTGGATTTCATAAGAATGAAAAATTAGGAGTCAGTCTAGATTCCAGCTTTTGTGTAGAAACAGAGGTGATTAAGCGAAATTATTAGACCTGTTCAAGGCCAACATCAAAAATTGTTTTAAAGACCAGTGTTTAAGATTGATGTTACCAGCAGCCCCTTGATGCAGACTGGGAATGTAGCCATGGAACAATCCCAACCGCCAGCAATAAGGAAACAGAGATTCAAGGTCACTTGCAAGCTGAGATGCTTTATATAGCACATTTCAATGCTTGCTTACATTCTGGACTGACCATAGGTTCCTATAATACCAAGGATTGTCCTTTTATTAGGTAATCACTATGAGTGATTTTCAGATGAGAAGAATATTGCCATCATTATCTGTGATAGACAATACACTATTATTCTTAATAGAATTTAAAAACATTGTTGCATTTTATTCTTTAGTAACTAGGTTGAATAAGGGTGCGATCCAGTATTGCTCTCCAGTTCCTTGAAAAATAATTACACACTAAAAATTGTAATACATCAAAAATTTAATTACATTAAAAGTGCTTACTAATGTTTTGTTATTACTCTGTTTACTCTTGGCACCTGCATGCCATCCATTAATTTATTTCAGTAAAAACTGTAGGTCACATTGTGAAGTTCTTATTATAGTTCTATGTAGTCAAAACTCCCATTTTTTTTTTTTCCAGAGCGTAGCTTCAGTGAAGACATTGATTTGGGGTACACGGCTTTCTGCATGCAGTGATGCATCTAACAGAGAAAGATAACTAAGATCAGTTTATGTATATTTCAGATTTGTATATAATTCTATTTTTTTTTGGTTTATAATACTTAAACTTATTAGTTCTTGTATTTAATTCAAGCAGCCATTTAAATATTTCATCCTGTTAAAATAAAGAATTCATTTGGGGCACAGGCTTCAATGCTCTTCTTAAGTAAATAAAATATAAACTGCATAATTAAATTATAAACTGAAGAGACACTCCAACAGTAATTAAACTATGTTTTTCTTTCTTTCATATACATACTCACACAATCTCATATGAAAGAATACTATAAGCTATGCTGTCTTCTGCACCAGCTTATTTTAATACTATGGCAGGATAACTATATTTCAGAGAAAAATATAAATAAAAATAAGTACACACATATAAATAGATACATAATGTGTGTCTGTGAATTTATATATGAGTATGCATACAATATATACATTCATATAATGATTTGAAAATGTATGATTTAAAATCTATTGTATGAGTGAATCTTTAAACAAATTATTAAAAAAAAATGCAATAAACCTGTCCTGCTGACATTGTCCATTTTTTATTCCACAACGTAAAGCAGGAAGACCTATCTGAGAACTATGGTCTATAGTTATTTCTTGACTCATGAATCCTTTATGGGGATTGTGCGTGTGCAGAGCAAAAGGATAATATAGCTTCTCACATTTTCTGTTACTCTCAGTACTAAAAATGGCATCGGCCAGACAGAAGAACATATTTGTGATTGCTTTGAGTGTACAGCGTAGCTCACAAGCATTTATCTCTGTAGCAGTGGTGGCTGGAGTAGCTCCCTCTGCTCGGTTATATCATTCCTTCTGCTGTGTTAACATAGAATGAACAGGCTCAGAGAATTCATTCTGATTGAATTTTTTATTTTTGCTAGATTATTTTCCCCGGGACCATCTGGCTGTGTATTGCTGTGTCATTGCTGCTGAAGGGGTAGTGAGAACAAATTGAACAAGAAGAAAATCAGTGCTACAGCCCGAGAGGTACTTGCTTGGGTACTTTTACAAAGTGCTAAAATGAAAACCTCACTTGGGTTTTTCAGAAGCTCTATGGAGATTATTAGCCTGCAGTAATATAAAAATCAATTAGATGTAGGGAACTTGGAATTGTGCAGTGTCTGTTGCAGGATTACTTCACAAGTGCCAAATTATGTGATAAATTTTATAACCTGAAGAGACAAAATAGTTTTTTATTCAGTTGTTCTATATGGTTCTTTAGGTCACAGAGAAGGAATTTAATATTTCCTTCAGAGCTATTTGACAGGAAAGCTGATGTTTCCTCAAACCTGTCACGAATCCAGGTATGACCAGAAAACATGAAGGGTAGTAGGATGTACCAGCAGATCTTGCTGTGTGGCGATGGCGTTGAAGATGGGAGTCAGAGGTGGGCATGTAAGAGAGAGGAAGGGAAGGAGTATAGCTGGCATTTCAGCCATTAAAAAATTGTATCTCACTAAAGTGCTGCTAGTGTTTTACTGTGGTGTGTGGGGTGAAGAGAACTTGAAAAGGTTCACTTTCTGGGTTACGAGCTCACTGCTCTGCTACCTCTACCACTACAACAGAAAGTCCAATAGTGTTACTTAGGACAACAGCAATGTTCAGTAATGATTTCCCTCACAGATTTTCTGGCAGCCTGAATACATTCAAGACTAAATGCCACTTTGGTAACAGACATGAAGTGCGGAGAAGACCCAGCTGAGAGAGACTGGTTGTTTTCTTACTTTGTTGATGATATGCAGGTGTTTATACACAATGAAACAGCAAATAGGTCTGAAATGATATTCTAATTATGCTAATTCTGGGAGCATATGACTATAAATGGACCAAAGCATGCTGTGGGCTAGGGTTTAAAAAAGGTGATGATATCAGATCAGAGTATGCCCAGGGTAGTGGCACTTGGATACTCACAGTGGTAACAGGACCGAGGGTGTTATTGGGAGGTGCCTGTCAGGCTACAGAAACAGCGTTCAGTGCAGACATGACTACATGAATAGTAAAACTCTGTCATATGCTACGCAGCATTACTGGTACTTCAAAGAAAATTACATCCTATACAATACTTCACCCGTGACCGCAAACTGCAGCGTTGTTTCCTAAGGTTTGTTTTTACTATTCAGGATGAAGTGATCCTTTTGTATCCAGGTTTCCCAGTGTGCCTTATAGTGACTTTTAATGTAGGCTTTTAATGTATGTTTAGCTTTTGGCAAATGAACTAACAATACAAAAAATAGTTTCTGTAAAAGCAAATAAGTTTTGAGATCTCAACATACAAGATGCAAAACAATATGAATGCATCCTATGAAATCTTGTTAACTTTGTACTATCTCTACAGTTTAAAAAAGTGATTACTCACAGAATGACGTGATTTAGAAACAAAAGACCATCTGTCTCAAACAGATGACATCTTTGTCACCTTATCAGTACTGAAAATAGAAAAACTAGTTTATCAGTAACCAGTTTGTAGGAAAATATGCTTCAAAGAAGAGTGAATGAACAGTGCATCTGTTCTTTACATTGAAGAAACTCCTTTGTCTCTGTGCTTCTCTAAAAACTCTGCAGCCTTCTGTCCTCCCATGTATGGTACAGAGCCAGAATGTTGTGGTGAGCTAAGCTCATCAGCAGCTCTGAACTTGTCACATGATGGGCCATAGGGAGATCTATGCTTTTTTTCCTCTATAAGGTGAGACCAGGATTTTGAGAAAGCCTGTCTGCAACAGCCATATCCATGTGGAACATGTGGAAAACAGGGGGAATTGGCTAGAGGTAATAAAGCTGAAGGACACATATAGCAAGGCCAAAGGTAAGATTATCTCCTTGTGCAGGGAGAAGATGCACTCCTGTGTTAGGTAGTAGTTATTACAGGTTGAGCCATGCGTCACCACATCTTTGATAAGAAATTGGGTCAGTGACCATTATCATACACTGATGGAGATGAAAGTGTCAATATTGGCGCTTTCAACTTTATGTGGATAAGGCTGGGAGTTGTCCCACTCCTCTCATATCAGCCATTAGCAGCATATAGGAGAGCAGGGCGCACCTGGTCAGGCAAAGGAGACATCTTATGCAGTTCAACAAGTTCAAGATGCAACTTGAAAGCCAGTAATGTAGACAGACCTTACCCTCTGCTGCTCTATGGAAAGACCAGGAGACACATGCCTTTTCTATGTAGGATTCAGCTGAGAGTGAGAGGGCTTGGGGTGACTTCATCCAGGCCATGGATGAGATTTACTGAAGGAATGGCAAACAGACAGGCCAGGGTGTAGTGGCATTGTTATGAAGAACATTTGATGTTGTCTGCACGCATAGGAAAACCTGAGACAGAGTAAGATGGTGGCATTGCATATCCATGGTGCTGTATGCTAAACCCGCATCACTGCAAGGACTTGACAGGGTCTCCTTCTGTAGTTGACCTATCCTGGATTCAGGTGCCTCCATGAATCCTCCAGTCTAGGAAGCAGCCTCAGGCTGTTAAGAGGCTTTCAAGTATCAGTGCTATTTGACTAGACAATCCAGGGAGAAGATGGGACAGCCAGCATCTGCAACATTTCTAATGGTGGCATCCTCAGCGTTATGAGATCAGGGGAAGGGGATATGCCAGGACATCGTAGCAGCTGAGTGATGCCCATACCCCACCACTCTTAAATTGTGATATTGGACTTTTTAAAAAACAAGAATGTAGACTGGCATGTCCCCCATTTAGAATTACAGTACTATAGAGATGTGCGCACAGTAACTTTCCCACAGGGTTGCCCACAGCTCCAGGTTAACTTTAGAATCCTGGTGGATCCTAAGCCCAGCCACAAAGGCAGATCACAGCCCTGAAGGCTTCTGCAACACCCCCATACCCAGAGTAATTCCTGTTCCCCAGCACCTTCAGCGGGGACCAGGCAGTGTGAGGCGTTTTTTTAGTTGAATGTGGCTAATCTCTGCACCTACCCCGAGGTCAGTGGGTAGATGTGGCACAGGTGGAGGTTCCCAGGGCAGCTGGTCAGGAGCCTGATGGGACATTTAGGCTAAGTATGGTCTCTGCTTGTACTTAGTCTGAGTGTACTTTGAGAGATTTCAGGTGTTCCAGGGAACACAGAAGATAAAACTGTGTCTTGGTGTCTGCTAAGTGTCTGCCTAGGTTGAGCTGGCTTCAGGAAGAAGGGCTAACCTTTATGAGATATTTTATCTTGTGGTTTTTTTTAGTCTACTTTTTAAGTGTGGCTTGGGATTCAGGGCATAGTCCTTGGCAACAACCTCTCTATGCAAGTCAGGTGGAAGTGAAGAAAGCAGATGACAGATGAGAAGTGTGTGGACAGAAGTCTCTACACAAACCTTGGATTTAGAGGCTTTGTAGGACAGCTGCATGCTTTACTGTATGTTATGTAGACTGACCTTTCCTCTTGCCGAGGCCGAAGGGCTGTGGCTCACTACAAAACTGAAGAAAACCTAAGCAGGTGCAGTGTGATAATGACTTTCAAAGGGATGCCTTATGGAATGTAATGAAGCTGTGTCAGGGGAAGTTCAGATTAGACATTAGGAAAAGGTTCTTCACTGAGAGGGTGGTCAATCACTGGAACAGGCTCCCCAGGGAAGCGGTCACGGCACCAAGCCTGTCAGAGTGCAAGGAGCATCTAGACAACGCTCTTAGTCATAAGGTTTAGTTTTAGGTAGTCCTGCGAGAAGCAGGGAGCTGGACTCGATCCTTATGGGTCCCTTCCAACTCAAGATATTTTATGATTCTGAGTGACACACCACATGTAAAATGTGGTCAAATATCATACATGTGCCTTGTACCGTGGATGTATATGGGACATTCAGCATGGAGTATCTCTGCAGTTGCAGTCACTGGCAGGGTGGGTATAACTTGAATCTAATGTGTGGCTTAAAGGACCTAAAATTAGGAAGGTGAAAATATTTTAAAGAGTTGGATGAATCACAGCCTATTCCTTGTTCTATCTTCCTCCCTTTGAGACAGTATTAAGTCTCTGGAGTCCTCCATTCAAATACTTAGATATATTCAAATGTTTAAAGTCACTAGAGATGGCTTTTGCTTTTATATGGGGGCCAGAGGTCTATATATCACCCCAGGGGTTGAGGATGCTGTGGTATTTTTGTTACTTGGAGGCATAATTACTGTAATGTAACATCTACTTGAGACAGGAAGTTGAACTCTCAAGAACAAATTAGCTGATTTCACATTACTGGCATGATTTTACTTAAACAGCCTGCTAGTTCTGAGTCCAGTTTCTGAAAATAAGTATTGTTTTATGTTATAAAATAATCTGTTCTCATTATGTCAGCATTTTCTGATAGACCACTGGTGCGATGGATGAGTGCTATATGTTCTGTGCATCAAATACTGATCATCGGAGCTCTACTCAAGAGTGTAGTCTTTAGTGGGATAACGGTATAAAATTCTCCTGGTCAGGAGATCTGACTTGGCAGTGGCAGTGGCCCTTTTGGCCTTCCAGCCTTTGATGCTAGCGATGAGCTTATACAGCAAAGAGAAAGCTTAGCATGCCAATCTGCAGATATTATAAAAGAGCATTTTAGATATGACTGTTGCATGAAGAAATAGCTGCTGAAATTTATTTGCAATGTCCTTGAACAACATTGAATTCTCCCGGTTAGGTGGTGCCTGTGGAGCAAACCTATTCATTTTGCTAATGAGACAGAGGAGGAAGATAAAGATTTAAAAAATGCCTGGCATCGTATTTTATTAGTCACCCAATATAATTATTGACAGGGATCGAGGATGTTAAGTTCCAGAAAAGGACTACTTATTATCTTAGCACTTCTGAGATGCATTAAACACATTTGAATTTAATTAGAAAGGAGTATCCATGATTTAAGAATAAATCTTGCCCCTATTAATTTTAGAAATTAAGATGATTTATTTCCTTTAAAATTTCTAGCATTTTGGATAAAAGTCCTTCATAAAAGGTGCACGGCTTAGTTTCAAAGACTAAATTTATACAATGTGATTTTGTCAACCAGACTGAAAAATGGTTGTAGTTTAATACTGGATAGATTTTTGAAATGTCTTCTTTATGGTATTTAACAGGACAGTCATCATAGTCATGATGAGTCAGATACTGAATTTAAGAAAGAAAAAGAAAATTATTTAACTTATACTAAAGATGGGTTTTTTTTTTTATTGTTTAAGGATTTAGCAGTGCAGCCCATCTTCTCCAAAAATTGTAAAATTTCATTTCTCAAAAATATGTCACTAACAAAAAATAATGTGAGGATAGTTTAGAATGAACACAGATGGTCCAGCAGACTATTTTTTTTTTAAAGGACAATGAGTACAGCCCTGTTAAGTAGTCAGGAACGGATCATATGGGTGGATATTTGCATTTTCATCATTTATAATACAGCTAATGCATAGTCACACGTTTTAGAATCAATAGTAAATTGGCAGACTAAGATGTCTAATGAAAGATGTGGAATGGCCCACAAATCAAAGGAGATTATTCAAAAAGGGCAAAGAAACAATGAAAGGTAAACAATCAGCAAAACTCGCAGGGAAAGCACAGACACAGTGATGGGTGAGATTCTATAGCCTGTGCAGCAGGTTGAGTAGATGTAATGCTTCCGTGCTATGTATGTAACAAACCAAAGTGGAGCAGGGGCTGGAGTCATTTTAAATGGTACCGTGTGAGCACTTCAAGAGTGGGAACTAAACAGATTGAAGAGAAAGCACAGGAGCGTGGAAAGCATCTGTTCTGTAAGAACAGAAAAAATATTTGTAACACTTTGGTTTCAGAGACATATTGGTGCTATTATTCAGCCAGTGATAAAACAACATTAGAGCTTCTAATGGTTATTTGCTAACACAAAAAATACTGGCTTTGGTCTCAAACAACTCTTTTGGATCCTGTTATGATGTTGCCATGGAACCAACCCATGATATTGGCAAGCACATATTCCATATGGGCAAACATAACACTCACAACCAGTAAAATAAGTATTATATGTACTTAGTAAGTTGGGAAGTTCCCAAAGATGAGAAAAACTATAAGAAAAATTGATTTGGATAAAAAAAAAACAGGGATGGAAATTATTGTTTTTTTTTTTTAAAAGGATGTATTTATTCTGGTTGACAAATCACTGCTAATACTATGGGCAGATGACACAAAAAAGTTGGCAAATACTGGAAATAACAGAGTAGTAAATTACAAAGATGAGCTAATCATACTGAGCAATCTGAAATGTTTGGGAAGCAGAAAACAAGAAGAGGCTTGAATTCAGTCAAATGTCCATCATGGATGCACCAGGAACAAGGAATCGAGGTCCTATCTACAGAACCAGGGCTGTATCTGGAGAACAATGATTCAGAATAGAAATTATGGACAGCTGCTGGTTGATATGAGCGAAGTTCAGAGGTAGCCACTGTTTTCTACCTCAAGGAAACAATTGCTATAGCATTTGGATTAAAACATCCCTAAAGCTGGCTTTACTATATATAAGCAAATAAGTGGATAAGGCAACGCAAACCAAAGATAAAGAGCCATTAATCTTACTTCAGGTCTGCCACAAGGAAGCCTTTTACCTACAGCCAGACTTGTGACAGCAGGAAGACAGGAGCAGACACAAGTTTCTTCAATAGCACATCCCATTTGCTTCTGGGAAATAATAATGTTTTCGCCTCTGAAGCTGTATCCTGTTTTCCTCTGTAATGACTAAAATGGGGTCTGTAATAGCATAAACTAAGGAGGTGATTTAACATCTGCTCATAGAATTGCTGAAATCGAGCCTAGAATACTGCTTTCTGTTCTTTTGCCTGTGTTTTAATAAGTATGTTAGAAGTTTGGAGTGAATTCAGGGAAGAAAGAAAAAAAAAAACCTGAGTTCATGGTTGAGAAAAATCTTTAAAGAGTAAATTTACTTAGAGTAAATCTTTTTAACTGACTGAAAAGGAGATTTTGAGGTGAATTGTTATTAGCAGGAAATAACGAGTATTAAAGTTCTTGGCTGTAGCTGGGAAAGACAGAACAAGAACCACAGTTAGAAGCTGAAGGCATTAAAATTCTAATCAGAAGGAAGGCATGATTTTTAATAGAGATGGTAATTAAATATTGTATACACCATAAAGAGAAGTAGTGAGCTTTCACTCTTTTGATCCATCTGCTCTAGCTGAACACCTCTCAGAGACTGAATGAAACACTAACTTCTGGGCTCAAAACAGACATAGAGTGGTGAAAGTGAGGGGCTCTTTTGTTGTGGTTTTTGTTGTTTGGTTTATTTTTGATTCTTCAACTCTGTAACAATATTGACCCTGGCAGGGGAAGAATCAGACAAATCAGCCATGGATAGACAGCATGGAGCAGACATCCCAGGGCTTGCTCATATCGGTGTACCAGGTGAACTCTTAAGTTTTATATGCAGCCACATATCCTTGAATATTTCCTTTTACCTCATTCCTAACAAAGTTTAAGCTGCGATGTGCTGGGTTTTTTATTGTTGTTTTGTTGTTTGTTTTGTTTTGTGGAGTTTTTAAAATCCACGCAGTGGGGCATGAAAGACACAGTAAAGGTGAACGGAAGCAAAATGAGCTTTCGTTCACTTCGTGCTGCCTAGATATGGAACTGAAAATGTTCTAGCTTTGTGACATGACTTATGCTTCCTTTGCCTAACAACACTGAACTCCTGCAGAGTTTATGCCTCTGACTATAAACTCTGCAGAGGTCTTCTGACTCTAGGTTCCTGTCAGTGAAGCAAACCTATGGACTGGAAGGGGTTTTATTCATCACTTAATCTAGTTCCTTGGTTATCGAAAGCAATCTCACTAAACTTTTTATAAATGGACCAAGCTCTAAGTTAAAAGTAACGGAGATATTTTACTCAGATATTCTTTTCAAAAGCTTGTTCAAAACTGTATGACTTTGATGATGCATTTTTTCCTTCTATTTTTAGAGGTATAGATTTATCAATATATTGATGACTATATATATAAAATCCAGCATGGACCTATGAGTCTATACTGAACTAGTTTATATTAAATTTTTGTGCCAACATTCCTCTGGGGACTCCTCTCAGGGGGAGGGGGTTCCCCGCCAGACCCTGCAGCTCACCCACTTCCTGGCCCCACTGTGGCCTCAGAGCAGCGCGGGTGCCTCCTCATCCATCCATCCATCCATCCTTCCCTGCCCCAGAACACCCTCGGGCTCTGCCCGTCCCAAACATACACAGAGCCCCCACTTTCGGGTAAAAAAACCCTCCCCTAACCTCATGCCCCGCACCTTTATCACCCTAGCGCACCCCTCTGGCCCCGCCCACACTGACCACGCCCATTTCCAGCCAAACTCCCACGCCTTTTAGCCACGCCCTGCACATCGGCTCGCCCTCCCGTCGCTTACAGGTAAACTCCGCCCCTTGCCGCTCCCCCGCCCGGGGGCGCTTTGGCCACGCCTCCTACCCGTTAGCCCCGCCTCTCCCCGGCGGGTGGGGGTGGGGCCGTGGTGTGCGCGGCGGCGCTGCGTGGTGACGCAGCAGGAGGGGTCTAGGCGGTGCTGCCGGCTCTTCCTCCTCCTCCTCCTCCTCCTCCTCCTCCGCGCCCGGCCCGAGGGTGACAGAGCGGCGGAGCCAGCCGCGAGCGCCGCCGCCGGGGCCCCTCAGCTGCCGCCGGGGCCCGGGGGAGCAGCCGGCGCTGCCGCTGGCCATGGTGGCCCGCCTGCCGCCGAGGGGGCAGGAGCAGGCGCGGCGGCGGCGGCCGCCATTGCGCGCGGGGGCCGCGGGACTATGAAGGATGGACGCGGACGAGGTGACGATCCGCGAGCAGAACTTCCACAGCCAAGTGCGGGAGTACACGGTAGGCGACACCGCCCTCCCGCCACTGAGCCCTCCCCGGCTGCGCGGTGCCCCCTCCCGCCTTCCCCCCTGACCTGTCATTGCGGTGCCCGGAGGCCGCGCTGCCGCGGGACCCCCCCGCTCCCCCCCCGCCTCAGCCCCCCTTGTCGGGCAGCCGTGGGGGTCTCCCGCTCTTTTCCGTTGCCCGCCCTTCGCTGCTTTGCCCTTTGCCCCTCGCCTGTCCCGTGTGGGCATGGCGGGGCGGCCGTCTCCCCTTCGGGGCCCGTGTGAGGGCCGGCGGGTGGGGATCCCAACTCCTGCCCCGTTGTGGGCCTTCCTCTCCCCGTGCCTTCAGCGAAAGGGGGAAATGCCGTGTGTGGGTGCAGGACACAGGTGTGCTTCTGAGGGTACTCCTGTGCGCTGTGCTGTGCGTTCAACACCCCGGGCTTCGAGTGCAGCTGTGTTGCTGCGAGGTATCCTTGGGATTCCATGTTATCTCTTGCGATACCAAGACCCTCCTGTCTTTTACTGCACAGTTTACAACGGATATGTGTAATCCTCATATTTTCCTGAACCTCTCATGTAATTCTCAGTGCTGCTGCATGCCCCGTGCTCTCTGAGCAGAGCAATACAGTGGCGTGCCTGCACCGTCCCATCTTCCTCAACCTTCTATAGTCAAGCGCAATGCTACATCTTCCGTGCAGATGGAGAGAGAGCTGTTGCAGTTTCCTCTCTGACTCTCTCTTAATTGTTTTTCAGGGCTATTAAAAGCCAAGAGAGGTGTTTTGATGGAGCTTGTCTCTCTTCTGCTTCAGTTCAAGGAAGGAAGCGTGTGCTGCACGTAGGAGACGTGCAGTGTTGTCTTCTGTGCACATGCTGTCCTAACTCAGCTGGGTAACTGCATTCTCTTTGCAGTTACTGCTGTCTTGATTTCTTGAATAAAAAATGATTTCATAATTTAGCTTTAAATATTTTTCAGCTGTATTGGGAGACAAATATCACTGTTAGCTGGTTTATGTAGGCCTATGGCTAAATTACTTGATAAAAGAGACTGCCTGGATCCCAAGTGTGTTTCTTTCCTATATTTTAAGAATCTTAAAGACCTTCTTTGTTTTGTTGGAGGGTTATATTTCTGGGGTATTTTTTTTTCTGAAGAGCACACAGCAAGTCTGTATGAAGAGAACTGTTACTTAAGGAGATTTCCCAGACCATTGCTTTTCTGTGAGGGGATGTAGCCTATGTCATCAGAGCCATGACCAGTAGAGGGATGTGAAAAGGAAAAGACTTTTTTGTAAAGAAGTCTTTAAGCATTGTCTTAATCTCCTTTGTGCTACAAAAACACAGGTGTATGCTCCAAGCATGCATCTCTTCCACATTCTAGCATCTGTTTTTCTCCTAGTGTCCATTTTCCCATTTGTATTTCTTCATGTGCTAATTATCTCCTGCTTATATCCACGAGAGTCTTATTCTGATACATTATATGCTACGTATTGTGCTTTTGTATCTAGCGGGATGCAGAAGTTTTGTGTGCAGCCTTTCCAGCTACTGTTACAAATAGAGAAAGTCTATTAAATTCTTAAAGAACCAGGTAATCTATACTACCACTACTTCTCTAAAGCTTTTTTGGTCCCTCTAGAGCAATTCCTGTTGGAGTAGTCATGTAAGAAATCATATAAGACATCAAGAACTGGTATTTTAGAGGTGCAGTGTTGCTTTCTTTGGACACTGCAGGCATAATATTCAGTGAGTGACTTCTTGCTCTTGAAACTGTGCTTTGATCTTTAATACTGATGACAAGCCATCTATGTTATCGTTTAATCAGTGGGGATAATAATAACAATTTTACCTTTTAAATAGTGTATTTGTACAGTTGTGATCTTGTCTTTAGTTTATGTTGGAAGACGACAGGGTTTTATGAGTGCATAAACTGCTGCCATCCACAGCTGAGAACACAGCCTTCTCGTGGCTCTCACATGGGTGCAGAAGCATACTGCAAGTGTGATTACACTTGTGGTTAGTTTAAGCATAATGAAGTACACAGAGTTTGTTGTTTACATGTACCATTATGTTAACATCCCTTCCTAATCATATATCATCCCAGCCCTTGCTGGTCTTGAAGTTACATGGAGAATATAATTTCTTAACATATGCAAATAGACAGTTGTTGTGTGGGTAGTGGGTATAATCATCAGCCCCTTAGCTGGAGGAGGGAGCATATTCCACTTTTTGACACATGCACAAGACTTTTATTCCAGCTGCAGGTGGGCTGTGGCCTGTGGAGCAGTTAACAGCAGGATTTGATGTTTTTTGTGTAGTATTACAGTGGAGGAAACCTCTATGTCCATGTTCATAGAAATAAGTCAAATTTATGGGATCTAGTAGTATCTTACTGTCTTTGGAGACCTAGTTGTGCAGCACAATTTTACTGGTAGCTAAAATGATCTGCTAATGAGAGAAGAGAAATCCAAGTAAGTTGACGTGGTTGAAAAGAAAACCCTTTTCATTTTTCTTTTATGAATTTCCTTCATTCTCTTTGAATACATAGAGAATTTCTAGATTGTGCTTCCTGATGGAGTCCTAAGGGCACGCTAAGCTTAACTTCAGTGTAATGCTTCATTTCTGTTTCATCTATTCTTGGAACTGGCAAGCTAAAAACTTTTCCATAAAGTTGTGTTATGTAACAAAAATCAAAAGCTTGTTTTCCTTCTGCTGATGGTTCCTGTCTCTTTCTGTAGGTGCCAACTTAGGCTAATTCCACCTTTAAAAGAAAAATGTTTCTGACACATGTTTATAGAATGAGCAAGGGTGGTAAAAGTTTACTTCTTTAAAACAAATCCTTCATCTACTTTTGAGGTGACCGTCTCTGGGATTTAATGCTTAATTTAACTCAGGCCTAGTCCCTCTTGACCTCATTTGGAGTGTCTATATGGTATCTGATTTTTTTTCAAGAGAATGGCTGTTTGCAAGAAAATAATCTGCCTTCTTTTTACTTTGTGAGAATAATCTTTTATTAACAGGAGGTTAACTCCCAGTCCAGTTTCGTCATGACTCTTCAAATGTGAATCTGCTATGCCGAGGATCTGTTGTTTGGAATAGTTATTGAAAACACCCAGACTCTTTCAGACTTGTACTAACTTTAAAATTCACATTCAGGAAAGTAAATGTGGAGATTGAGAGCTGACCCAGTGAAAAAGAAATGGCACAGCTGTGAGTTTGCTCTAAGTCAAGGAGAGCCTTGACTTTGGTAAAGCTGGAGTCATATTCAGTTCTACCTAAAAGGGACATCTTTCTGAAAAGCAACTTTAGTTGGTTACAAAATAAAGTAACCAACTGTGTTCTTTACTTGATTAGCATTCATGTGAAAGAGTTGTAAAGGTCAGACAATGTTCTGGTCTGATACTATCTGTTATTTTTGTACACTTAATTAGTTTGCCTTTCTTGGTCTTTTAGATTCACTTATAATTTGCTGAGGTCTTACACATCCGTGGAAGATATTTAAGCTTTTAGGGAACTGCTTTTCCCTTGTGTCCTGTTACTGTATCTGTTTATACAATGTAATTATGAAGTGTTCAGTTTCCTGCTGGTATTGTTGTGAACTGTTTATTTCCAGAACAAATAAAATAAGTGCAATGGCTCAGTCTTTTTGTGTTGCTCTGCATTTACTTTTTAGAATATTCTTAGACTACATTTTTCCAGTTTGTGTCTTCTGTTCTGCAATATTAGTTTGTATTTTTAACATCAAAAAGTAGATCTAATTTTTTTTCCCATTTACAAAATGTAGGATTTTGCGTTTGTAAAAATATACACAAACACTTGGTTATGAAGTTTCCTTGGCTAAATAAATACACTGTGCTTGTGTTTGTAGTGTGGGGAAAATTGCGGAAGAAAACAATTTGGTGCCCATAGAATTATTAGTTAGAAAACTTAAGAACAAACATAATATAATTAAGTCATTTCCAAATCTACTATGTATGTCATGAAAAAAGTCAGTCCTAGTAGAATAAGTTAAAATACAAAAGTGCTGTTATTGCTGTAATTGCTTCATGCAGGTCCAGGCAGATGTTGAAGCTGGTATAATATGTAGTTTCATGATTAATGTCAGATGCTTCAATTTCAAAGACTAAATGTTTTCAGGGGTGTAGGCTTCAGATGCCAGATATTCAGAGCAACTCAGTTTCTGTATTTCTTAATGCAATTCCTTCAACAAGAAGGCTTTTTTTAAAAAAAAAAAATCCCACTTTTAAATTTATTTTAACTTCAGCTATATTAAAGTTTTTTGTTGGGATTTTGTGTGGGTGTTTTTTTTTTTATGTTACAGGTGATTCGATTGTTATTTAGTGTGTGTGTGTATATGGCGGGGGGAAAAATCTCAATCTAAAAATAATTTCCAGCAGTTTAGAAAGGCCCTTTTAGGTATTTGCAGCTGTGTCATGTTTTTGATTTTTATTTTTTTTTTTTTTTTTTGTTTGTAACTTCACACTAATACCACTGGCTTTGTTTTCTTCTCTGGTTTCTTTGTGTACTGTTTGTCCTCTCGTACTATTTTGGGATAGAGAGGTGTTCAGGATTCTTCTGTATGGACCACTGCCGTGTAGTTACTGCTGGCATTTGACCTCTGTAGGGCTGTAAAATGGGAAAGCTCATTTGAGCACTGTATTCCTGTTGGTAGTGTGTTCTTGTTCCTGACCAGTTCTGTTTCCTCAAATTTATGCCCCAGACAAAAATTGTGGTCTTCACTGACCCTTTTTTTTATGCCAGAAGTGATGGTATTCTGATAGTGGGCCGGGAAGAAAATGCTGACTAGAAGCATGGGTGATTGTTCTTAAGAACAAACTGATTACAAATGCATAAACGTTCAAGCAAAAACATTTCAGTAAGTTTATTTTTTATTCAATTAAAATGATGCTTTTCAATTTTTTCTATCCATGCTCTGAAAATTTGGGGAGTGATTCATACAGTAAGTCATTTAAGATATCTCAAAAATAACTTTGCCTGGATTTCTTAGTATTGCTGCTTTAAAAAAAATGTTGTGGAAAAGAATTGTAACTGAATAAAGGAGTATTTGTGGTAGTTCCATGAGATGTAAGGCTGAAAGATTGGTGCACACTTAGCATAATTACATATATAAAATGTTGGCATCATTCTGTCATGTTAAAATATACCTTTACTTATAAACATGGGTGCTGTACTGAACTTTAAGAAGTGATGATTCATCTTCTGGCTGCTGGTCCTGAGGATCAGCACTGGTGGATCCATCTGGAATCAATAGGCATCTTCAGATACTTGGTGTAGACAAGTGGGTAGAGAGATGCTTATTCCCTTTTGGAGAGCTCCACTTTTTCGGTTTACGTAAAATAAGCATGAAAGGTTGAAGTGTAAGAAGTTGCTGTTAGTTACAGTTCAGAATAATTCCTTTCGAATACTGGTGTGTATCCTTGTGGTAGCAGTTGAACAGAAGTGCAACACATTTCATGGAAAGTACAGACTTCTGTTTAAGAAAATTTAGATTAGAGTGTAAAATAGATTTGAGAAAAATCTAATGAAAAGTTAAAGGACTGACAACAAACACACAATTACTGATTACAAGACCGCAGACAAGAATATCCATTTTGGATTTTGCTTTAATAGCTGGTCATGTAGCAGAGGGACTGGATAAGATGGCAGGAAGTAACTGGGAGATCGTAGGGTTGTAATGAATGTCTCAATCTTTGCTGTGTTGTGAGGATGCTGAGTGTGATTGAACTTATAAGCCCAAGACCCTTTGTAATGAAGTGTTTTCAGAGATGTTGAGGGGTGGGTGACGAGGAGAGCAGAGCAGCAGAGAGATGGTGGTAATATCAGAGTGTAGAGAGTCTGAAGCATGTGGCCAATGAAGTTATGATAAGAAAGTGAGAGTTAATTCTAGTGACATAGATGGGAGTTTGGGCTAGGGAAAACTATGTAAAGAAAACATTTCGTTCAGTATATGTGTACTGCTTTTATTCGAAGGTTATATAAGTTTGTTGTTTTTTTTCTCTTAAAAACCTACAATGTTTTCTCCTTTCCTGTTTTTCACCTTTCGTTCACCTATTTCGTTTGGGATTTATCCTCGTTTAGGAGGGCAGTGATAATTCTTGTTAAGAAAGTCTGAACTTCGGCAGTACTCTCTACTCTCTCCATGCCCTGCCTCTTACCTCGAAAACCACTGAAGCTTTCCTGTAAACACGTACTGTCAAATGACTGGGGACACTGACTTAATGCTAACATTCATGTGCAAGGATTTGCATAACTTAAAACACAGGAACAGGAGAAACTTTCAAAGTAATGATTGTAGTTTGTTTTTATGCATATAATAATTAAAAGCCTTGGTTGTTGCATCACTCTAAAAGGTAAGCATACAGCTAGGCAGAGGTGACCTGGAATAAATGACTGATGAAATCTCCTTATTAGTCATTCACGTGACAAGTGAAATTGCTTGATGCTTTCAGCAGCTTGGATCTGTTGATCTTTGGGGCCCAATTTGCTCTCAAGAAGATGGTGACAAAAGTCACATTAATGTTTCATCAGCTTAGTGTTGAATATGTATTGTAGTGTTGCTGAGCTGCTTCCCACACAGAGGTTTCTAGTTTCTTGATTACCTGAATGTATTAAATGTATTAATGTTTCTAACTACCGTCAACGTGGTTCCAAGAAAGACCCCAGTGCTTTGTACTGTTTTGATATATGAGCACTTTGATAATAATTTGGCTTTGAAAATCTTGATTAACTGGAAAATGTTATTCTAGAGAACTTTGTTTCAGTTCCTCTATTTCCATATCATTCGTGTTCTCCACAGCAAATAGTCTGTGTGTAGATGACATGTGAGTCTGTGTATGGCCAAGTTTAATATACAGAGGATAGAAGCAGTGTATGTGTGATATCCTCCTCCCTTTGCCTTCTTGGCTTTATAGTGGTGTGGTTATCCGTGTTAGGCTCCATGATTGTCATCGAAATGTGGAGCTTCACAGTTTGACTTTTGATTGTAAGTGCCTGTTTATGCCTTGAGTATCCCGTTTTTCATTACCTAGTTGTACTTTCAATTTTTAACTTACTTAGCTGATGGGAAGAATTGGTGCTGATGAATTGTATTGAATTTGATGGTAGCAACATGTCTAAAATATTTCTTGAGTTTGAGTGTGATAACTTACGTCTAGTAGAGAGTCTGCATTGTTGGTGAGAGTGATAAAAACATATAAGTATTGCAATTTAAATGTTTTTGTTTTGGGAGCGGAGGTGAAAAAAAGATGTGCTACTTAAAAATTCTACAGTATGTATGTGTGAGAAGGCAAGGAAGAGGATTTCTATGAATTGGGAGGAGAAAATTAATTAGCTCTGTCTTCTAAGATGCATCTTGCCCTGGAAATTAATATCAGCCAAAGAAAGTGTCTTAGCACAAATGAATTGCTTACCAAGTTTGTATTAATGAGACTTTAAAGTTTATTTTTTTTCAGAAAGAATTTTTTGATGGAATGATTATGAAGTCATGACGGTCGTCATAGCCTGGTTATAGAATGTTGAATAATACCTTCATTCAGTGTTGGAATGTTAGCGTGATCTAGCTTGGTGCTGTTGTTGTTAATTCTAGAGAGTATTTTTAAATTTTGCCCTAATGCTGAAAAATATTATTGAATCCGATTTTAATGGCATTGCTGTAGCCCATACAGGTCAAATAAAAATGACTTGCAGTCCCTTTTGAAGGGTTTGGAGCGTATTACTGGGTACAGAATACAGTACCCTGGAAAAGATATCTTGGACTTATTATTGAGGGTTGTAGAGGTGCCATAATTTTTTTTTTTCCTCCTTTACTGAGCAACATAAATACATTGCCATTAAGTATATAAAACGGAATGTAAAAGCTAACAAATTCATATATTGATTTGACTTCCTTCATTAGTTTGAGGTGGGGCTCTGCTGCTGGTGAAGCTAATGTGAAGGTAGTTTTAAGTGAATGACTTCTGAAAACTACCTTCTGAAGGGTTGTAGAGGCTGGGTTTTTTGTCTTCAGCTGGGCGGTATTTCTAGCACGTGGAATGTGGTTTTGGATTTTTTTCTACTTTCTGTTAAATCCTGGAATTTTTTTCCTAGATGAGCCAGTCTAGGCACTCAGCATCTGAAACACCTAGGATTTCTTCATGACTTAGGAACCAACGAAAAAGAGTGAGTCAAGCTCTTGCACGTGTCTGAAGCCAGGGAGGAGTCCTGAGAGGAGACCATATATGGGGTGAAAATCATAGGTGTGGAGGGTTGTGTTAATGAGTAAAACTAACCTGTAGTCATAAGGCATATTTGACATTTTCTCATAAGCTTGAACTTAGTGTGTCGTGCTAAGTCTATAAGGCTGGCTGGGTTCGAGTTAACTTAATCTGATTACAGAGTGCAGAGCTTTTAAGAATAAATAGTTAGTACCTCATTTTGAGAAAAATAAGATGTCCAAAGCAACTGATACTATGAATGCCAAGGTCAAACTTGGAGCAGAGCTAAAAATTTTAGTTTTCTTCAGTGTACGTGGTTTGTTATAGGTAACTTACTGTTGACACATCGAAAACAGGTGGAACACCTTGCTTGCTTTTTAGCTGTCAATGGGATAATGGAGTTACTGGAAATAGACCGAGGAGAACTGTTTGTCTCCACCTGTATTTTCTTGCTGTTTATTTCTACATCCTTTCCACGAGTCAACAAAAAGTAGTTGCCAAGTGGGACAGTAGGAGGAAGCTTTTTAGTTGATATGTGGTATTTTGATACACATTGAAATACTTTAGCAGCATGAGAGCAGTAAGAGGTAGGTGTATAATGCTATGTTTAGTTGTTTTCTATTATAGAAATTAAAACCCAGAAGTACATTACTACTTTTCTGTAGGTAAGAATCACAGTCAAGCAAAACACTGACAGTTCCATTTTCAACTCTTAAACATGTTCTTAGACTTCTACAGGATCATGTTACTCAGGGACACCATGGGTCCTTCTCTTTTCTCTGTGCTGTTTTTTCTGTTTAGGGAACAAACTTTATATAAAGCAACAGCAAGAAGTGTAGATATTCTTCGTTCTGTCTGTAGCTTTTTTTTTTTTTTTGCATATCCTTTGCGTAGAAATGCTGGTGGGTATAAGAGCAGTGACTTTTTTTCTTTTAATACTGATACAGCCACTACTTTATTTTAAAGTTATTTCCTTCCTTCCCTTATTCCTTTTTTGGAGCTTCTTTATCTTTAATTTCATACATAGCATAGTACAATGCTGTTCACTTCTAGTCCACTTTGCTCCTCCAGATTTACTCTCCTTATTCTAAACGCTAGTATGCAGTCCAGTGGGAGGAAATGATCACTTGTCCACTTTGATGCTTCTCAACTGGAAATCTTGAGCCTGTGTTTCATGCCTGGAAATGTGTAATATCAAAGGACATTTCTTTCTGCAGTTCTGTGATGTTTTCCTACTGCTAAAAGATGTCATTCTGTAAGTGTTCAGCTTTTTCATAGTAGGAGAATATCCCTGACACAGTCCTACAGGGGCTTGTGCTTACACTAGTACTTTTAAACACATTAATAAATGATCTGGAGAAGGGTATGAGTTATGAGGTGACAGAGTTTCTAATGGTGCTAATGTATTTAGGGTAGTAGAAAAGAAGGCTGACTGGACTTCAGCCTCCTGCTCAGAGCAGGGTCAGCTGTATGATAGGACTAGGTTACTTAGGGCTTGAAAACCCTTAAAGATCATCTACACAGACAAATTAATGTCAGCTGATCTTTAGTAACTGCCAGTGGGATAAATACAATGGAATTTGATTTAGTTCAGACCTTAATTGCCTGTGTTTAATGCTAGACTCTTCAGTGCCAGCCCCTTAGATGCACATAGTTGTGAACTGAAAGGCATGCAGTTTATGTCCAGCTCCGTTCTCAGAGGAGCTGAGAGCTGTCTGATGCAGAGCCAAAAGTATGACTTGGATCATACTTGCGTGACAAATCCAAAAGCATGATGTTATGGAAGAGTTGGATACAAGATACCTAAGAATGTAGTGCAGTGCGTCTCCAGAAGTAGCTTCTCTTGGTGTGTCTAGCGTGTGATCTAAGCAAGAGCATAAAGCACTTCCTTTCTCAAATGAAGATGAACCACTCCAGGGTAAGACGGGTTTATTTTCCTTGTCTTGCCAGAGGCTGTATTCAGTCCACGCTGAGAGATGTGAGTTGTATCCTTGAGGTTTGAATACTTCTTAATGTGCCACCTGTTAAAATGGAGCCCCTAGATGTATAGCGTAGAATTCACGCATTTTATTGTCTCTTTCTGAGTGGTATGGAGGAGGGAACACAAAAAAAAGACGGTAAAAATCATTAAGAATTACTTTGCTTGACTGTTTGACTATAACCATATAAAATTCTCAGACTCCTCTTACTTTCCTTTGTATTTGGTGCAGCTGATCAAACACGGACTGAATGTATTTCCCCTACAATGTGAGAACCATAGCTGGGTTTGAAGTAGCTTCCTAGGAGCATTCTAACTATGGCAACAGATCCAGGACTACTTTGCCCCTCCATAAAGTTGGAATGACTGTAAGAAAATAAAATTAAAAATTGAAAGCTGTTATTTATTGTTAGTTTTGGGTTTTGTTTTTTTTTTTTTTTGGTATGTTCACATGATCCAGGAATGCTGGAAATCCTTATTCATCACTGCTGGGTACATTCTCTGCGCAGTGTCTTCACGGTTTCCTCAGGTCAGATCTGGAAGAGCTTAATGTGAGCTCCAGTGAAAAATTCTTTGCAGAGACTTTGGAGTTATGTGGAATACAACTTGTCCCAGATATGCTGCATTTGCAGCGTCCTTAACTTTTGTCAGCTTTTACAGGACAGTAGAGAGGAATGATAGCATAAAACACTGCTTTTTGGCTGAACATATAGCTTGAAGTATGATTTGGATTTAACATTGTATTCCAATGTTGGCTTGTATATATTCTTGTCATGCGTAATAGTTTTCTGAAAAAAAGATAGGTTTTAAAGAATGTAGATTCTTCCTTCTCTGGACATATAAATGTAACTTTCTGTATGGTGTACTTTTTTTTTTTTTTAAATAGTGGCCTGTTTCAGTATGACGTGACTACAGTATGATGCTGTAGTGTACGTGACAATAGGTGTTGTGTTTGACGGGGAAAAAAATGTTACTATTCAGTTTCCTCAGGTATGAGTATTAAGAGCAGTCTTGCTCATGTTAGATAAAAATGAAGTAAAATATTCTGTTTAGCACACAGCTGTTCTTCAGGAGGTATGGTCAATACAAAGGAGAGTTAGAATGTGATGCAGAAAGGACTTGATTACCACAAAATAATAGATGTAGTATGAAATTAGGGTGTGGTTTTTAAAAGGGAGAAAAAAAAAAGACATGGTGATGAACCCTAAAATCAAGTTTCTACTGTACGTTGAGAGCTGCTCTGCTGGAAACAACTGGGGAGGACAGTGTGGCTGGATTCGGTGGTTGGAGGATAATGCTAAGTTACTAGCGTGATTCTCAGGTGAATGTGTTGGGAGTATTTTCAGTACAGAAAGAAAGGCTTAGTGCTGTTATATATAGCCCCTAAGACCTCACCTGGAGTGCTGCAGACAAGCCCAGTCACTTATAATTAAGAAGCATGAACAGAAGCTAGAACAAGTACAATTTGCATACACAAATACCCTGAAACAAAGAACAGTATGAGGACTAAGAACCCAGGATTGCAGCGTGACAGGACAGTGGAGTCTATTCTTTGGCTATCATGGGCAACACATTCCTTTTCCCCAACTTAACTGAGTTCTAATCTAAAAATAGTTAAGATGCTGGCTTTTGCTGCTCCATTTAGAAACCCGTTCACAGTGCTTGGTTAGAAACACTTCACGATCATAGGTTTCTGTAAGTATAAATTGAGACTGAAGAAAGATTTCTCAGTTTGCTTATTGACTTGTTTCAGTCAGTATGAAGGACTCTTAATTTATGAATTGTCTTTTGTTAAGATACTAAAGCTCTAATTAATTAAATTTACTTTTTTTTTTCTTGCAGATAATTTAAAAATTATGTAAATTTTCAGTAATAAACAACTATCAAATATTTACAAAACTGTTCTCAATTCTGACAGAAGTAGAGGGATAATAACACAAAGATATATAGTTGCACCTAGTTGCTGAGTTGCAAAGTAGCTGTCATCTAAAACTAGGAGTACAACATTTGACAGTTCATGTTACTGGACAGCTTTCATCTGCTGTGCTCTCTAAATACCTCAGTTATCTCAGTGGTACCTTGTAAGTACAGACCCCACATTTTCATTGTAGCCTTACTATCACAGATAGAATGAAGGTCATCTATTTTATTTCAAGATATAAACAAGATTGCAGTAATTTTTATTCTTGTCTTAAATAAAATTAAGCCAAAAATGAACTTAACTATATCTTTGAGTTTCTTTTACATAGGAGCAATGTTATTTGGGTCTGACAGATTTTTAAAGACTTTTACTGACCCTGTATATGTGATCCTAATTTTCAAAAGTGGATGCCTAAAATTAGATGTCTCTATCTGTAGCCTTGGTCTAGTTTTCAGAGGAACTGGAAACCTAGAGAAGAACTTTCTTTCAGCACTGGCATTATGTTTTCCAGTACTGACAGGACAAACTGAGTCAGAGTAGTCTGAAAACCCAAGGCTGTTCTCAGTTTATTTTGTTCTTCCTGATTGAAAAATATACCAGCATATTTTTTTAATTAAATCTTAATAAAATTCTTTATTAATAGAAGTCTTTATTTAAATAATCAAGTACTTTATCAAAACCCTTTCCTCTTTGAAGCCTCTTCTGGAAAGTTTGAGTAGTGAACTCTATTCAGATTAAATATTTGAATTCAGAGATTTACTTATGAAATGTGATTTTTAGCGTCTGTGTTTCAGGTATCACTGTGTGTGCTGCCTGTGCAGAGAATGAGCTCAGTTGCCACTTCCAGACCTATGGCACCGTAATACTTCTGGGGGACATCTGTAGGGCAATTGCTGGCACCCACATGTCATGCTCAGACACCTAACTATGCTTTGGGCTTTTTTTTTTTTGTCTAAAATGTCTGACTATATGAAAGAAATAATTCTCCCGGTTTGTATTTGTTAGTATTTCTTAAAAAGTCTGTTTCCTGATGAAGTGATAGATTCTTTCCCCCTCCGATTCTGCTGATTTGGATGTAATGAGTTTATGTACCTCTAAATTTTTAAGGGATATCATCACTAGCTTTGCTTTCACTTTTTTTCTTTTGCTTAGGGTAGCTTTTCTGCTCCTGATTTTTTTTTTTTTTGAGACAGTAAATTTTTAAAGGCAACAAATCTTTAAGTGGCTAATTAAAGAAGTAGTTCAGCTGTTGCCTAGTGAAGTAATTTTGCAATTTCAGATCACAGAGGAGATTAAAGCTCAGACTGAAGTAGAACACATTTAGGGTTCTACTAATATTATGAATTGCAGATCCAGTCAGGGCCAGTTAAACAAAACACCTTGTACTGGTAATAAGGAAAACTCAATTAATAGTAAAAACTGCTAAAACAGTTTTCCCTGATCCAGTGAGTTGGCTGCTGGTGTTGTGCACAAGCAAAAGAAGGTAGGTTCTCAGGCTGTGGTGGTCATCTGTTACCTGCAAGCTAATAAAAAGCAAAATACAGTGTTGGTGTACAGCACTGTTTGCTATTACTGCTCAGGCACTAGTGAAGGCTAAGGGCCACAGCATCACAGAATGGCATGCTTCATTCTTGTTTCATTTCTGAGTGACTCGTGTTTTTGATAGGTATCAACAAACAAGGTTGAGGAGGCAGTGTTGAGCCACTGGTGCCTCGTTCAAGAGCAAATAATATATATATATATATATTTGAATTTTAATTTCTCACGAAGGCTTGCAGGGTTAAAACTGTCTTGCTGTTTAATTCCTTTCCTTCCAAGATCTCCAACGTATTTGTAGATGTTTTGGTCTTATTGTATTGAAATTCTGGTGCCAAATCTTAGTAACAACTTGATGCAAGTCACGCTGCACTCAAGCTCTCTACCTTATGAGAAGGGGAATTGTGCCCTTGGGTTGTGACTGTAAAGGAAATGTTGTGTTTGACTACCTCATGCTTGAATGTTCACTGTAGGCAGATGAGTCTCTCTTGTGTGTTTTCATCTAGAATTTGTTTGGTTCCAGACATGATGGAAATAGTAAATATAACTGCTTTTTTCTTTCCACATACGCTGCTAGCTTACTCCAAAATAGATCTTTGAGAGCCTATCGTATAAAATACAGTTACCCTTAAGTTACATGTTAAGGGGATACAAAGCACGGTAACTTTTACAACTCAAGAGGATTCAAACTTTAAAAACCAACCCACCCCACCTGTCCCTCCAAACAAACAAACAAACAAAAAATCACACGTAAAGAAGGCTTTTTTCTTAATTTTAGAGTAAAACTTGCTGGCTGTGTAATTGATCCAATACCTGTTACTCTAATTAAACTGTTTGTTTTGGTTTACCTTTCTATTAATAAGATATAAAACATAAAACCACTATTGACATTTAGATAGGATATGCTTTTGTTGATCTAAATTCAATTTTAAATAGTTGATACTATATTTTTTATTTATTCTTATTATAACGCTGGCATTCCTTCACAACCTAATAAATGCAATTTTTTTTTTTTCAGATCTGTTTTCTCCTATTTGCTGTACTCTATATAGTTTCCTACTTCATAATCACAAGATACAAAAGGAAAGCGGGTAAGTGTAGACTTTTGAATATATTAAAAAATAATTTTGTTTTTCAAGTGAGTAGGTGATTCTTCTTCTGTTTGCCTGCACAAGGAATGCAGAACTGTATCTCTGATCAAAAGTGTTTCTCTGGCTGCAGGTCTATGGCAGCCTGGGCTGATCTGATTGTATATGCTGCTGTCTTGCCCTCTATCTGCTCCCCTTGTCCCTGAGCCTTGAGTTTTTCACCCCCTCCCTTGTGCCATCTCTGGCATTTCTCAGACCATTTGACGTGCCTTCTAATATCACTGACCGAGGGAGGGAGTGCACTGGTACGCCTCAGAAGAGGATCAGTGAGTGCTGTAGCTGACGCTCTGCAATTGAATGAGAATGGGTGACTGTTATGGAGGGTGTGTGGATGGCCACAAGCACTTTTTCTGTTGTGGCTCTGTGGCAGACTAAATTTTAATAGTTTTGAGGGGAGAAAGGGGAGAATTTCAAGCAGATACTTCAGCCTCCCTTGCCTTTAGATCCTGTTGCTCTCCTTTCATGTCAGCTTTTCCAGAGTAAGCATCTTCAGGCTGTGATCTAGCATGAGAATAGAGTTCAAAGCTTTAGCTGGTAAAGTGAAAAGGTTGCCAGTAATACAGAAGGGAAGTAGTAGATTTCTTCTAAAAATTCTGTGTTGCTCAGGTACAGTTATTTTAGTGTTCTTAATGTGTTCCTTATGACCTCATCACTGAAGTCTTAATCCTTGAGATAATCCTGTTTGGTTTTGGTTGTTTGTTTAGAAACATTGAAACTGTCTGAAGCTAGTCTGTAGGGACTCCTGTCATTTTCTTCTATATTTCTTCTGAAGTCAAATAGCATAAAAATCTGTATAAAGTGGCAGAATCTCTGACTCCTGACAGCCTATATGGGGCCTTTGTGCTCGGTGATACTCACTCAGTCATGCTGCAGAAGCATTCTTACGCATGATGATCTCGGCACTTTCAACTTTAATGGAAACTGTGTCTTGAGCTATAGTGACCTGTGTTTTGATAGAACTGATGTCATAAATGATTCATGTTTTGAAACATACACTTTTTTTTTGAAAAAAAAAAAAGGTATTTAATTTCTTCAAGAGTTTATCTCTTTAAACATAGAGAATAGAATAGTTGAACAAATGAGTAAGGTGGATACTGTCTTCTGATTCCGATGTGTATTTTGGATAGTACAAAGCTGCTACTATTTGGATATAGGGAAGAACAGGGAGAGGGGACTGATTTGGCAATTACTACTGGGTGTAAAGACACTCTTATTACTCTTTTGGCAGTTGATCTCATCAGCTAGTTAGAGGAGCTGCTCTGCAGCTGTCTTGACTTTGTGAAATCTTTGTGAGCATTTATTTAGGCAAACTTTGTAGCCTGCTGGATCGTTCTGATGCTAACTCTTCAGATGTGTCTCACTTCTGGAATTCTTTCAGGACAAATTATTTGTGTCTACAACAACTTCTTTAGCCAAAATGATTCATAAGAGACCTTGACTTAGTCTCTCAAAACACCATGAGATTCCCATCAAAAAACCAGAAACAATAACCCAATGTACTTTCACAGAAGAATTTCAAAAATAGCATGATGTTAGTGGCTACATGTTTATTTCAAGTGCTTGCAGGACTATTAAGAACTTGAAACACCTGGGTTTATTTATTCTTAGATTTTAAAATAAATTTGAGTTACCTCTAATGGAAAACCTGTGAGACTTAAAAGAAGAAAGCTGATTCTAAAATTATTTCAAATACAGAAATGCATACATTTGTGCACAGATGTGTCTAGAGAAGGATATGAAGAATAAATGAAGGTTAAATTAGTGAAGGTTAAATTAGTAAAGGTTATATTAGTGGTTGACCTCTTAGATAAAGGTTTATAATATTTCAAAAAGTTGGCATATTAATTGAGAAATAAGTGAACAAAAATGCTCTAAAATGTGAAATACCAGAAGGGAAGCCGTGGGATCTTAAATCCAAAACAAACAACAAGGACAACAACAACAACTCTTCTTCCCATCTCCCCCAAATCGCCAGGAGTGGGGAGCAAGGATGAGTAAGGGGAAGCAACTGAGAGGTCATCGCTACTGTTCTGTGTATGCTTTCTTCTGTTAAAAATATGTTAATACTGAAAATAAAACCTCTGTTTAGGGATTTGTAGTAGTAGTTAGTATGGATCCTAAGACTTTCCTGTAGCTTGCCTGCTCTTCATAGTTTGAGATGCCTGCAGGGACAGTTCCTAGCAGCAGCTGTGGTAGAAGTAGCTTGTTTGCTGTAGAGCCCTCTGGAAGATGTTTCCGAGAAGTTTTGATTTGCATATGTAAATGAAGTGAAATAACTTCATAGTTGCATTGATTGAAAAGAGTTTGACTAGCAAAAAAAAAAAGAAAAGAAAAAGAGGATATTAATTTTTTTGCTAGCATCAAAATATTGATGCTAATAAATTGTTTTAGTAATTTTAAATTTTAATTGTAAATTAAAATTATTCCTGTGTATATACATTTTAGCCTGAGGAAAGATGACTAAGTACTGAATATAACCTGCTATAATTTAATTTTCAGATGAGCAAGAGGATGAAGATGCCATCGTTAACAGAATATCGTATGTATAATTCGTTCTTGTGAAAGTTTTTTTCCTGAATATATTGTTAGGATAGGAGTCTTCTATGCTTCCAAATAAATAACAGTTGATTTTAAATGTGACAGCAAATGAATTGTTAGAGGGCAGACGAAAAAGATTTGGTCAAGTGGCACCTTGTATTATGAAAGGCATGATAAGAGGCAAGGCAATTCAGTCTAGGGCTTTTTTCTCCTGTGGTTTTCCTGGTAGGCATGAGGTTGGCCAGAGTATTACAAGAGGACCTGTTGCAAGAGGTGGAATTCAGTGCAAGACCTGCATATAAGTTTAGGTCTCTAACATCTCCCCAGAAGGCTCTGGGGAGACCTTACAGTGGTCTTCCAGTACCTGAAGGGGGCCTACAGGAAAGATGGAGAGAAACTCTTCAGCAGGGCCTGTTGTGATAGGATGAGGGGTAATGGTTTTAAAATAGAGGGAGGTAGATTTAGATTAGGTATGTGGAAAAAATTTTTTACAGTGAGAGTGGTGGAACACTGGCACAGGTTGCCCAGAGAGGTGGTGGATGCCCCATCCCTGGAAGCGTTCAAGGCCAGGCTGGACAGGGCTCTGAGCAACCTAATCTGGTTGGAGATGTCCCTGCTCCTTGCAGGGGGGTTGATCTAGATGGCCTTTAAAGGTCCCTTCCAACCCAAACCATTCTATGATTCTAAAACGTGTGTTTAAAATTCCCACTGCAATTGGAAGTCCTGTCAAGGGAGGAAATGGATCCTGGAAAGAAAGTTAGCTACCCTGAAGAAGACATCTGTATTTGATCATCTTAAATAAGCTTAAAAAAGAATAACAAATGGAAGACAAACACTTGCCAGACCTGCTGGTCTGCCAGCAACTGTCTTCTCTTCCTGTTCCTTTATAAAGCTAGATATTAATCTCTCCTATTTAAATATGTCTGAAGACTTACAGAACATCTATGAGCTGTTGCTGCCCTCTCAGTTACACGATTTGCTGAACTCTGTGGAGTTGCTACTTGCTTATTACAGTGTTCTTAGCTCTTCCATATTGCTACTGTCATCCTCTTGGAAGGAGAGCTCATCGAGTATTTTACTCATTTGTTTTGTACCCTGGGAAAGTGCCAAGTACATTGCAAGCTATCCACTTCTAGTTGTGCATTTGTGGCAAGCTTGAAAGATGTACAAAGACGATGTACATCTTAGGTGTGCTTCTCCCAGTAGTGTCTGATAATATTATTTATGAATTTGTAATCCTTATTTGCCACAAGGTCTACTTCAGATCTAGAGGGAGAAAAATACGTGCTTGTAAATGCTGTGAAGCTCTTAGCTCTGGAATAGAGGAGCATTTCTCCTCTGCTTTTAAGACTACAGCAAAGGCTCTCCTAACAGTGAAGGCTCTTCTAGCTTGAATGATTTTCATAACAGCTGTGGTCTTAGCCTGATTCTGAAGTTTTCAGCATTCAAAGAGTAAAATTTGTCTTGTTAACTGTTATCCCCACCCCCGCATCTATTTTCTAGTTTAGCTCTAAAATACAGCAAATATCAATTGTAAATACTGTGTTCTTCATGTGAAAACAATGTGAGACAAAATTAGCCCTTCCATCAGAGTAATAGCCTTTCATTAACAGTGTAGTTGTAAATATAAAATGCTTCTTGTTCTTTCAGCCTAAGATTTCTTGTTCCTTAAGTATGCATGTTGTTTTCCAAAAAGCAATAACTGTCAAACGTATGCAGATTGATATTTCTGTGCATAGTATGATGGTCAGGACTTAAAAGGTGGGTGGGGGGAGAAAACAAAGCCAAACTGCTGTAGCACCTTGATAGGCTGTGGTGTGTTAGGTTTCACAATTCTGGCTTAGGATACTTAAACATCCTTAAATAAAAGAAGAAAATACCTCAGAAACTAACAAAAACATAAAGAATATATATTTTAGATAACTTACAGAAGAAAGTCTGGATGAATACTTTTAAGTATTGTGTGAATGAAGAATAGATTTGTAGACTTTTAGGGAAATGTAAGATCTCTCTAAGCAACTTACTGACATTCTTGTAGGAGTGATCTGGTTATCTTTTTTGTCATGCAATTTTGAGAATTATTTCTAATTTTATTCTAGCAGGATTAGTTTTGTAAGGATGTTTTCGTTGGTCTTATTTTTTTGAAGAACACAATTCTTTTTAATGCCACAAGGTGGCATTTGATGTAAGTTGTATTTGGGATCTGAAAAGAATAAGCTTAAACGTTTTAAATAATTCTGACAATTTCTCTATATTGACTTTACAGCTGTCAGAAAACCCCAGGCTATGAGATGGTACTCAAATAACTACTTTGTTAATGAAAAGCAATATTTTTTTTTCATTTTGGTGTTAAAATATTTGTTTATGTATAACTATACTCACTTTTTAGACATTAAAAAGCTGCTCTGCTTTAAAAAAGTATAGTGAGAATATAGAAATTGAGACTTTTTTCATTGTGTATGTGGCAAGTGAAAACTAAAATAGGAGACTTATGAAAAGATATTCCACGAACTCCAATAATTTATCCTGTGTGTGACATTAGAATTGAATACATGGAAGTCACAAAAGAATAATTGTAGCAGTTGGTAAAAACTGATTGCTTTTACCGAATTCTGTAGACTGCTTGATATTTGAATTTTGATTTTGAAAGTGAAATACTGTGGAAAGCACAGTTTCTCCTGCCCCTTTACAATGTAAGAATGTGTTGCCTTTAGACACTTATTAACAGGTAGGCTAACTACTTTTTTTTTATCCCTGTTCAGAGCATTTTGGTACATGGTGGTAACAGTGGTACATTTCTTTAAATTACAGGCTGTTCTTGAGCACCTTCACTCTAGCAGTTTCAGCTGGTGCAGTCCTGCTTCTACCTTTCTCAATAATCAGCAATGAGATCCTGCTTTCTTTTCCACAAAACTACTATATTCAGTGGTTAAATGGCTCACTAATTCATGGTTAGTACTCGGCATAATGTAATTAAAATGGATGTCTTCATTATATGTGCACAGATATGTTCTTGTTTGCAAACTAGTAACTCTATTTTAATTTAAGACATTAATTGAATTCTTTGTGTTATTGGCTCATTGATTTTACTGCTGTGTGATAGATCACAAAAGTCTATTGTAACTATTCTGTTGTTTTTTTTAAAAAAGAATTATGCAGACTAGATGGAATTAAACCAAATTAGTTATTTTGGATATTAATATGGAATAAAAGCTACTAGAAACTAACTTGAAAACACAGTGTTCAAACATCTTCCTCATGTGTTAATGCAAGATTCATAAGCCTATCTGTTCATGGTGATACATATCAATTCTGAAAATACAGTTTGTTTTGAAGAAACTGGCTAGCTATGAGCAGTTGGGATTAGATAGTTAAATTAATCTAGTGGTGATTTATTTGTTAACAAGGAAAATTATAGAATGTAGTTGTACTGAGCGTGGTAAAGAGGCACAAGAAAAATGAACTATTCCAAGGAAAATAAGATGCAGGAAAATAATATTACTTACACTTTAAGTGACAATGCCTTAATATCTAGCAGAGTGAGTTTTGTGTGCTTTTCAGTATTGTTTAACATGCTTATGACTATGACGTGTGTAATGGATACTAATTTTGAAATAATTTGGACACTTTTATGTGTCTAAGGGAAATAACTGGTGGAAACGCGATGTTCTTTAGTAGATTTTACTGGAGAAAGAAGATAATACCTTTGCTATGTGAAACAGTTTATTTAACTTGTAAATTATTTGTTCCAAAATGAACTGTGCTGTCCTTTTTCTGTTCTTGTGAAGAGATAGTAATTGAGCTTTGGAGGATTTTTCTCTGAAAAATGTACTCTTTTTGCTAAATGCCTAATAATACTCACCGATAACAAATTTATGAATTCCAGATCCATTTTTAAAAAAAAATTAAGTGTGGATAGGTGAAGACGGGAAATAATGCATATTGTCTGTCATCTTTCTGAAACTAGATGAGTATTTTTTTTGTGTTATCTGGACAGTAAAAGATTCTTATTATTATTATTTTTTTAAGCCCCTGAATAAAGAGGCACTAACTGTAAGTGTGGTGGTCGATGATGATCTTGAATGTAGTGACAGAGTAGTTTAAGACATGAGAGAAGTGAGGAAGGAAAACAACAGAATGAAGACATTAGATATTAAGAGAGTAGACTTTATCCTCTTCAGGAATTGTGTAGGTGAGATCGTACTGTAGAGTGCCCTGAAGGCAAAGGAGCCAGGAGAGATGCTTTACTTTCAAGAAAAACCGTCAAGCACCATAATGCACACCTCAATGTGCAAGAAAATGAGCAGGTAAAATAGGAGGTTGACTTGGCTTAATGGAGAACTCCTGAGCTCAAAACCCGAAAGGAAGTGTACAGAAGGTAGGAATGAACTTCCCAAGAAAGATGTAGAAATATCACCTGAGTTAATATCCTGGTGTGAAATTAGGAAAGACTGGGCACAGCTGGATTTGCAACTGATGAGGGGTTTGTATAGAGCCAACTTCTTCTCTGAGGCATTCAGCAAGAGGCAGTGTTTGCAGGACATAAAGCAACGATTCTTCACAGTGGTAATGGCTGGATGCTGGAAAAGGTTGTCCAGAGAGACTGGGAGATCTGAATCCCTGGAAACTTTCCAAAACTCAACTGGCTAACGCCCTGAGCAACCCGATGGCACCTGCAACCTGGCTGTTTAAAGCAGCAGATCGGACTACATGACTTTAGAGATTCTTTCTAGTTGAGTTATTCTGTGATCTGTTCAGTCACACATCATGAGGGATTGCTAATTTAGTATGTCTCTTACTTGGAGAAAAACAAACAAACAAACAACTAATTCTAATTTTTCACATGGATTTAGCTGCTCAGACAGATTTATATTCTTTACTCCTGAACATGGGCGGGGGGGGGGGGAATTTTCCGTATTTCCATATTTATTGGAAAATAGTCCATCCTTCTGTGTCTGAATTGACTTTGGAAAAATGACACTATAATATTTGAGAGTGTGAAAATTACATAATAACAAACTCAGAAGTTTCCAGTTTGTTGGAGTTGTTAAAATACTTGAGAAAACTTGGGTTAACTGGGAATCTACTGGAAAAAGTAGCTGTCACTTAGGAACGCCTTTGAATTTTCCAGTGACCATCTTCTTTTGATTTTAATGTCAATCTTTTTAAAGTATCACTTTATGCATGCACAGTATCATTTCATAAGTTTAATAGTAATGGCTAGCAGGGAAGTAAATTCAGCATCTTGGTGTTTCCAAGTTTGACTTCGTATTGCAAAACTTATGCTAGGGATAAACATGACTGAACTAAACCGAAATTTACCGCAGTTGATGTGAAGACTTCAGAAGCATCAGCAGCTTTTGGATCTGACTGCGCACTTCAGTTAACTGCAACTTAACAAAAATCAGTGCTTTATTTAAAAGCTTGTCTTGGGGAGGGGCTCCCTCTTGTGGTGTTCACTGGGTTTGCACAGTGCGTTGCACTGCTTTGTAAAAACCTATTCCAGGTAATGCCATACATTTTGAAGTTAATTATGAAATACCTGTGGGAGTTTTGAGAGCTGATAGTGCTATCACAAGCACTTAAGTCCAGAAAAATGTTCTTATGTCCATAACACTCTGTCTAGCATGGCCTTCATGTCTGGTTTGCTTGCAGATTTGCACAGGGAAAGTTTTTATTGCTTTAAAACACTGGTTTTGCTAGATTTATCAATTACAGGTGTAGTCTGAGGGACTTGAACATAACATTAAGGATTTTTATGTTGTAGACTGTTACATTAGTTGTGGCATATAGAAAATAAAAAATAAATGCCTCTTAACTTTTGAAACTGGGCAGAAAGCCCAACCTGGATCCAGTATAAACACTCTTACCTCATGGATTAAATACTTCTGGGTGTTCACTTGTGCTGTTGTTGGATGCCACCACCAGATGGAGGTAAAACGTAATGAAACTGCCATGAATTGGAAATCAGAAAAGTGCTGAGGGTCGAATCTGTTTGCCAAAGACTGAGAGATTTTTAATTTTTATGTTTTATTAACTCATTTTATGGGGGATATTGTTAGGTCACCTACAAATGCAAAAAAATTTAAAATTCCAATAGACTGCTTAAGCTTTTATGTATGTTGATATCTGAAAGTCCCTCTCATGCAATTTTATGATGCAGTCATTGTAGTAGGATGTAATTATTTTCCTGAGTCTATTTTAATTTGATTTCTGAACTATCAAATTAGGATAAGAAATGTGATAGGGGAAGAAGAGGGCCAGTATGTTCCTCATTTTCAGGAAAGTGTATATGTATATGAGCAGTAGTACAGTGCTGTTCTTACCTCTTATAACTTTACACGTGTATTGTAGCTCTGTAGTTTTATATTCTGTAAATGTGGTTCCTATCAGCTGCTAATGTGTAAATTTTTGTATTGAAACTTAAAAATCACCCCAGATGTGCACCACTCTTCCCTCCCTTAAAATGCTCTGTGCATACTATGCATCTCCTAAGCACTGCTTAACATTGTGGATGTACATGTAATAGAGCTGCCAGAGTTAGGACAACCAGGTCTTCAGCTTTACATCAGGTAACTGAATGCACTATCTGTCTTCTGTTAGAGAAAACCACTGAAATAAAACCCCCACCCCAATATAGTAGTATTTCTACTCTAACACTGGTGTTTTCATTTTCTGGGGAAAAAAAAAACAAAACAAAACAACAAACCAAAAACCAAGAAAAAAAGGTACACAGGCTGCTTGAGTTACCTCTAGTAAGGGCTGTTAATGACATTCTTGCTGATGTTGCTATGTGTGACTGTTCCTTGAATGGTAACAAGAGCTTCCTGGCTAAGCCAATTCAAAAGGAAAAATCCCCCTCTTTGTTAACTGGAGTTTAGCCACCTTTAGGCAGTCTGTTTTCTTTAGCAATTGAGTATTATATTTCACACATCTTTCGGAATTTTCTTGGTTTGTTTTGTGTAGCTTATTTGGCAAAGTTTGGTTCTTGGTGTCCTGGTGCTATCAATTGCTGAAGACCTAGATTTATTGTCCCCCTGCCTCCCTCTTCCCACCCTGCTTTTATTTCTCTCTGAAATTTAATTTCATCTAAAGAAAAAGGAAGTATATATGGTGAATGCCTATTTTTAAGGGGGTGCAGTTGAATATAACTGGTAACTGTTTTACGTTTGGAACTAAGTACAGGAATTTTTCTCAATAATGAATTCCCCAGACATGCAGTAAATGTCTCTCTGCTTCCGTACTTTTTCTGAAATTGCAGTTTCAAAGATGAAAGCAAACAAGCCTGTATGTGAGAAGAAAGAAGTAAACAAAGCTGTTAGTTCAAATTTTCTTATCATGGGGGACTTGTAAATTTTTTTATTTTTTTTGGATTTCAGGTGATATAATATAGTCCTGCAGAATTGTGGAAATGTGTATGTTTTGGGGAAGGTGGGGGAGTAAGCCTGTTTTTTCTCAACTACAAAGTAAAAGCTGTGTTTTTAGGCTGCAGAACATGTGACACTAGTTAAACCTGTTAGCTACACTGGCACTAAATTGCAGGTAAGCTTCTGCTTTTATAAAGAAGAAACATTGCATCCTGCGCAAGTTTTGATAGGATGATGATGGGTTCATGTTTGTGCACCAGGAACTGGCTGTTCAGAAAGTATTCAGCTTAGAAAGTCTTAGTAGTGCAGATACCCTTAATGGAGATCAGTTATTGCTTCAGGTTGTTTTCCAAACCTTTTCCCTTCCTGCAGATGTCACATGTGTCTTACAGATGTCCTGATTTTAGTCAGTTGTTGATTTTTCACCTAGATGACAGAATGGTTGAAGTTGGAAGGGGACTCTGGAAATCGTCCAGTCTGACCCTCCTGCTCAAAGCAGGGTCACTTAGAGAAGGCTGCTCAAGGCAGTGCCCAGTCAGGTTTTGAATGTGTTGAAGGATGGAGATTACAAAACCTGTCTGGACAGCCTGTTGCAACGTTTGACTACGTTCAGTAGTAAAATTTTTTTTTTGTGTGTGTGGTGTTTTTTTGTTGTTGTTGTTTGTTTGGGTTTTTTTTTTTCTTCCTTAAATGTAAGTTGGTTTTTTATGTTTTCAATTTGTGCTCATTGCCTCTTCATTCACTGGATACCACTGTGAAAAGTCTGACTCTTGTTTTCCTTCCCCCTTCCCTCATCAGATATATATGTACATTGGTAAAGTAATCTCTTAAGGCCAAACGATTCCAGCTTTCATAGCCTCTGCTTGTGTGACAGATGCTCCAGTCCATTAATTATCATGGTGGTCCTTTGCTGGTCTTGCTCCAGTATGGCCATGTCTGTCTTGTATGGATGCAGTGCTCTGGATCTGTGCAGAGTGCAGAGCAAAGAGGAAGGATCACCTCCCTTGACCTGCTGGCAGCACTTCTCCAAATGCAGCCTAGGATGCTTCTGACCTCCTCTGTTGCAAGGGCGCATTGCTGGCTTGTGTTCAGCTTGGTCTTTAACAGAACATCTAAGGCCTTTTCTATAAAACCACTTTTGGGATGCTTAGTCTCCAGTGTGCTCTCTGCCCATTTTTCCAGCCTGTTGAGGTTCATCTGAGTGGCAGGCCACTGCTCCTCCCTGTTTTGTTCCATGGGCAGACTTGCTGAGGATGCACTCTCGCCCATCATCCAGATCATTCATGAAAATGTAAAACCCAATGTCAAACCCCTGGGGTGCACTACTGGTGACTGGCTTCCAGTCTGACTTTGGTTGCAACCCTTTGAGCCGAGAAGCTCAGCCGATTTTCAGTCTACCTCTGAGTCCACGTACCTAGCCCATACTTTGTTAATTAGACTGAGGAGGTTATGGGAGATAATGATGAAAGCCTTGCTGAAGTTGAGATAAACAACATCCGCTGCTCTCTTCTTGCCTGCTGATCCTGTCATCTCGTTGGGAAGGCTGCTGTTACCATAGTATCCCCATTTGATTGGGAGGTGATGATGGCGTTTCTGTACTGCTGGTGTTGCTATCCAAGTACACAGAACTGAATTTTGTGAGATTCATTGATGGTAGTAAAATACTCCTGTCCTGAAAAATTTTAAAACAATTATCTAAAGAGCCTTGAGTGGGATATTGTGGAAGTAGTCCACTTGAATTTGCAGTCTGTTGCTGTTGTTGGTATCCAATTTTTGTTTGAAGGTTGTTATGCAGAGTGGGTTTTTCTAGCAATGATGTGTAAATAACTATGTATCTGTAAAAACCTGGCTTCTGTTTGCACTTGTATGTATACTATACTGTTATATATAAGGAAGGAAAATGTAACATCTTCAACTTTTAAAGCTGAGAAACATATAATGTAAACTTTTTCTTGTTTGTTGCAGGTTTATGGAATCTTGCTTCTCTTTTTTCAAATTTATGTTTATTTGTGTTGATGCCCTTTGCCTTTTTCTTCCTGGAATCGGAAGGATTTGCTGGCTTAAAAAAGGTAGGAAAATACTGTTAATTACAGAGTAATTACAATATATATTTCATTTTCAACCCTTGTTTCTGATGAAACTGAAATTATATATTTGGATCAATTTGGTGCTGGGATGTGTATGTGACTGTTTATGTACAGATGTGGACTTTGTACAGATGTGGACTTTTGCACAAGCAAATGAGAGTGTAGTGTGTGGCTGTGAGTAAGCTTAGAGGGGAAAAAAAAAGTCCTTGAAAAGCCGTGTATGCTGAGATCAAGAAAATTACTTACCTTGTCTTTTTTTTTTTCATAACAAAATGTTTTAATTGAGATTTTATTTTTTTTGGAAAATGGTTTTGTTGGGATGCTAAAAGAGGAAGAGGTTCAATACGTACACTAGAAGTAAAGTAACAAAGGGAAGAAATACAGGCTTCTTATTAATGGGAAGAGTAATTAAATAACGGATGACCCAGAGAAAACAAGCTTGATTTGTCAATTTTAAAGATTACAAACATCCAAAAAAAAAAACGTTAAAGTGTGGTCGGTATTAACAATACTATGTTAAGAAAACTGTCTTAAATGGTTAGAGAATACCTAAAAATATTCAGCTTAGTTGCATATTCAAATTGAGAGGGCTGAATATTTCAGCGAAGCATGAAATTTGGCAAACAATTTCTGAACAATAAGATGATTACTACATTAGCATGTGAACTAAAGAAATATAAGGGAAAATTACTGGAATGAGAGGCACAGCAAAAGGAATTTCAAATCATAAATATCAAATAAATTAAACTGGAATGACTGCCTGGGGACCAATTGTAGCACGTTTTCGTTAGTCTTTATCACCCAAATGCTTGCACTTTTGTTTTTAATGATACTACACTTGAGGGAATTCCATGTCGTTTGAATGACAGTTATTAGAAAGCAAAGGATCTTGAAAAGTGGTCTGAAGTCAGGAAAATGAAATGCATTAAAGATGGATGCAAAAGCCTATGAGTCATTGGTGAATCGCTTGTAACATAAATCAACAAGGGGATGATTGTGGTGGGAAGGAAGACATAATTCCTGGTTGTGCTGAGAATAATGTAGCATGGAGATGATGAAGTTGCCGTTTCTGTTCTTGGTGGAACAGGGGAAAACCCAAGTGAAGTACTGCATCTGATTTGGTATTTCAGGGTTTGTGTAGACACTTAAGAGAGAAAACAGAGGACAGCAAAGAAAATAAAATACGTAGAAAGTACAGCATGAAGGAAAATTTTAATTCAGAGAGAATAACATTAAGAAACAGAGGGTTTTTTTTCTACAGCTGAAGCTACTGGGAGATTCCACAGACTGAGCAATATAGCTGGGTCAGAAACGACCTGCAGGACCCAGCCAAGGTAGCTTGTAAATACTTTTGTGGTGTAGCCTATTCTGGGCTCATTGATGCTACTGGAGTGTTACTTTGTATTGACTGAACTGTAGGTATATGTAAGTTACTTCGGTTATGAGTTTGGATGACCTAGCTAATGAGTTCAACTTCAAAAGAGTTTGGTGACGGGCTAAGTGTTGACCATACTACTATGTTTAACTCTACTTATGCAACTTGACTGGAAAAACTCTTCTCTTCTCTTCTTCCTTCAGGTATCTGTAGGGCTATGAAAACTTTCAGCAACTCAGTTTGTCCTTTCAGTTTTCAAGTGGAGGCCGCTCCATTTTCATTTTGATTCTACAAACCACACCTAATAAGTTAACTGATTTTAGTGGAGTTTGAGTCTCCTGCAGTCCAACCACACACAAGGATTCTCTCCATTAGCATACCGTGTATCATACTGCTGGTGTGTTCCCTTGACTTGTAGATTTCTGGTGACTCCAACTGATGCGTTATGCATCCCAACTACTTTAAACTTTCGCTTCACATAAAACTTTAATAGTTAATACTATAACTTTTAAACTTATCATACTGGCTATCAATAAATCCCATTCAGGATAAATAGGATCACCGTTGCATGTTTACATTTGGAAGCATTTGTAACTCCAGAAGAAAGAGAACCATAATCTCTCTGCAGATGTCAGGAAAAAGACCATTGTTGGTGCTTTAGAGTAGTGTTGCTTCCTCATGGGGGTAGATGAGATCGGATTTTAGTATTGTGAGAGGAGAGGAACCCAATTTTGGAGATGTTTTGTTACTTTGACTTCTCCTGGATGTTTTTGATACAACCCAGAAGCCAAATGTGATTTCTAGTACAGGTACTCAAGGCCTTTGTCGAATGTCTGTTCTCCCTGGCTACTCTGTTTAAAAGTATCCAAAATGGTTGCAGATGAATTGTTTTACCAGCTTTGAGTGAACCCTAAAGCCATTGGTGTAGATGTAGGAATAGTAGTCCATTTCTATATGACCATACCTTGTCTATGGTCACTTTTCTTACAAAGTAAGCGGCAAATGCCACTTCTGTACTAAGCTGATAGTTAAAATTGAGTGTGCTGTTCTGTTCAAATTCTGATGCACATAAATTATTCTACTTGCAGTAAGTATTTTAAAGAGTTATATCACATAATAGGATTATTAGAATCTGGGAAATTTTATGCTTAATTGAACTCAGAATTACCTGTAAGCTTTTCAGTTCTGGAATCCATGAAGGGTACTTCCTGTCTTTTTTACTTTCTTGAGATTTTGGCACATTGCTTATCTGTTTTCAGAGAAGATTTTGAGACCATGGTTACCTTGTAGAGTACTGGTACTTAAAAAAATTATTTCGGTTTTGATTATACTTGTGCAAGTTTTTGAAAAAATTGTCATATTTTGTCATTTATCACATCAGACTAATGGGCTAGAGGGGTAAAACCTCATTCTGATGCTATTACCGTTAACTGGCAAAATCAGATTTTACTGATACCAATTTAAAAGAACATTTCGTACCTTTGGCGAAACTTGCAGCGTTTAAGAGAAAAGCAATCTACTGTAAATGTGAAGACATTCAATAAGGAGGTTTGGCACAGGATATGTAATCCTTAATCTTTCAGTTGGGAGTTGGGTATGAGGAGCAGGGAAAGCGGTTAATTCTAGATACCCACCCAACTCAGCTCAAAGCTTGGATAAAAAGACTGTTCCAGTGGAAGCTTTTATGCAGATCGTCTTGAATTTGTCATAGAATTACCTTCGTTATAATGAATAGATAGTTCACTTGAGATATAGGTGTACACAGTCAAGGTACCTATTTGAACGTGTTCATGTAAGAATTACTTGTTGCATTTTAATAGAAGTTCTGAAAATGAATGATTAAAAGAGGTTCAGTTCTGAAATTGAATGGATTTTTTTCATTTTTTAAGGGATTTCTTTCTTCAGCCCAAATTCCAACAGTAATGTTGGTTGTTATCACATATGGGCCTAACCCCCAAGGTTCTAGCTATCTGTTTGACAGTTTGTCGTAGGTTATGCTATAAAATTTGGCTTTATCTGTTCACTGTAATGTGAGCTTTCTGCAAGCTGTGATATTTCAGATGGCTCATAGGTTACTATTATAAGTTTTGTATAACTTTTCTTTCCATGTTCTTGTAAGAGGTATTGCCCCCTTAACTGTTCAAGTTTCATGAATCTGAATGGGTTTGATTAACCATCTTCCAGTTTACTATGGCTTTTTTTTTTTCTTGGTTGCTAGTACACTTTCTAAATGGCACATGGCCCCTCTTGTAGACTCTTTTTGGTTCCCCAGGGCAACAGTTTAAAACAACCAAGGACTTGCATATTGTGCAGAGGAGAGAAATACGGAAATTAGGCACTCACCATGGACGGATGCAGTGTTGTACTGAAAATCAAACTGATTCTCTGCCTAGTTTTTAATTACAACCACTATGTTAATTCAAAAAGGGCATTTTGGGCCTAAGGGGGTTGACCATGCCCTCTTAAAAGCTTAAGTGCTCTTTCTTGCTGTAGTTATTTCCTTTTAATGGCAACTGCAGACTTCTCTTATTGGGAAAATAATTATAAAAGTAATATTGCTGGTGTATGATATATGTATATCTTTGTGTGTATATGCCATGTGTATTTATGCGCACATGCGTATTTTCATTCACACATGTAACTTAGGTTTTTCAAGACTATTGAAGTAGTTGGAGCTCATTGTGGTATATAACACCTTACCCAGTACTGTTCACTGAGCTATTGGAGTACCTGAAGTAGCTTCAGTCTCCTGTGTAGGAATTAAAAACTTTTTCATATCTTTCTGTCTTCCTCTGTAGAGTCTGTGCATAAGGTTACATTTCTTGTTTAGATATTCTTTCAGTTCTTTGTCACTGGCCTTCTCAAATTCTGTAGTACAGTTACGACACAAAGGTGTCAACCAAGTTTCTTAATGTCAAAATTAACCTCATTCTCTATCGTTCTTTCTAAATAAGGAAAATTATGGTATTTGCAGTTCAGCATCTGTAGTTCACAGCGCTGACGTTTTCATGGGTGGTAACAGACTACACAGAAAATTACATGTGTACTGCTGTGTGAAGGAGGCAATCATTTTTGAGGAGATAATTGCTGTGCCTTTTCTTGACCTTGAAATATGCTTTCTCTTGATGTAACTTCAACTGAAATTTGTATTTGTTTGAAGTTGACAAAGATAAAGATGTTTAGGAGTAATTTCCTTTTAAGAAAATACAAATAGTGCAATGTACTGCCGTGAGAAACTGGAATAACTAGGTATTGCGTAATCATGAGTGTAGAGTTTTAAAAAGGCTTTATGAAGTATTTTACCTTAATACTGATCTTTGAACTTGAAGTCATAGCATAAACTTTAACATGAGCGACAGCAACATCCTGACCAATTATCCAAATTATCCAGACATCCCAAAATGTTCAGAACACAACACACAGAGTCTGTGGATTAAGAGGTTAACTCCTGTAACATCAAAAGAAGTGCATGATAATAAAAACAAATAGTACAAAAATTTGAGGTAACTTCCTTGCTTAATTAATTAGGTAGACCAGGTGGAAGCGAAGAGGCCAGAGCTGGTGCTCAGAATGTCTATAAAGCTGAGCAACATGACAGCACAATGGAGGAGGAACAAAGATTTTTTTAATATACTTCTATCCTGTGTCACAGTTTGAAATTGTCCTGGTTTATGTCCCTTTTGGCAAACTTACATAAAAGTGACCCTGTACTGTATTTTATGACCAGATGACTTTTTTCCCCAGTGGCTAATTTGTATCAGACCCCCATCTTAAAGAGACACAGAAATGAGTAGGAAGTCCAAGCCGGTTTGTCTCAATGAGCTTTCATTGCATGCTTTCATTATTTTTGCTCGTTTTTGCCACTGATCATCCATAAATTGTTGGAAATGAGTGATTAAGGAAGTGCTGCTTAGTGTTAGTGGCACATGGACATTCTTGGTATGTTTTTTGTGGGTGAGAGGAAATCGCGTACTGCACAAACAAAAAGGAAAACTCCTGCTGAGAACCTTTCAAGGAAATTTAACTTGCATAATGTTTTGATCTTGGTGTTTATTACAGAAAATAAGAGTAATATTTCACCAGCTATTGTTATGTGTCAGCTAGTCTCTCCATCTGCTTGCCTTTCCTTGGTATCTCTTCCCAAATTCTCATTGAGTTTATTTTAATAAAAACATCACTTAAAAATGTAGCGGTTTATTCATACACTTAAGGCAGGTGAGATGGGCCAGTGTTCTGAACAGTTTGTTGTGTGGTATTTGCTACTGTATAAAGATTTGGCTGTCGTGACTGCAAAGTCCTGCCTGTGTCAGCAGTTGCAGCTTAGCCTGCGCAAGTAAAACGTGGCGTGTAGCTTCCCTTACAAACGGTGAAATACAGTGGTTTCTGCTGTTAGAGGCAGACTTCTTCCCTTTCCCTCTTTCATTGGAGCATGGCTTTTAAAAATGTATGTTGTAAATAAAATTACTTACTTGAAGAGGGGCTGAAATGTTGAAGCTTTCTAAAAATACAGTTACTAGCATTTTTGCATTTTTTTTGAAATGGCTTTTTTTTTTTTTCTCTTCTGTAAAGGTAAGCTATTGTTAACTTGCTGCGCAGCCACAGTGTTTGTCTTCTATCTCCTCAGCGTTTGAGTTAACTTGGTACACTCTGTATTCGTCAATAGCAATGACTTTTCCTCGTCATGTTACTATGTAATAAGACTGAACTAAACTTAAGTTTCTAACATGTTGTGTTGCAGTGCATTGTATTTGCGAACTCTAGGTAACTACTTTTCACTTATGTTTATTACTATGTCTAAACCTGCCACTTTTTCCTTTCCTGGTGGGTATGCAAAGTCTAATTTCCGTATTTTCCCACGTAGAGCAGAATAGCTGTACTCCCCAGTTTTGCTGTGTGTCCCAGTAGAACTCTGGTTTAACTGTATGTGTAGAGCACTGTAAAATACGTTTTCACTATGTGATGAAGCAGATGTAAGAACTATGTTCAAAGTTAGTTTTGAAGTATTTACTTTTAGAAACTTTTTTTGCTAATTTCAAGAAGCATTCAATAGGAAGCAATTGTTCCTGTATGCAAAATACTGAGGAAGTCGGCTTGGAAATCCATTCCAATATGAGATTATCTCTAATTAAAACCAGTCAGTTTTCTAAATTTTCTTGATTTTTTTTTTTTTTTTTTTTTTTTTTTTTCTGGAAAACTGATTTGAAGGGTCTTGAACCTTGTTTGGAAACAGCATTTGACTTTGTTTTATGCTTGCATGTACCTCCGACTGCAATACCCATGGGCCACTGTGCGTAATGGCTCATCGGATAATCTTGAGGTACCTTGTTAACAGTGAATGTTTATTTGGCATTTAATCTCATATTTATTTGTCTATAAAATCATTCAGCATGAACTGAGACTTTAGCGCTCTGATCTCCATGAAATGTTTACTAGTATGTAACTGAATTATTATGCATTATATCACAACCCATTTACTCGTTGTTAGTAATACCAGAGACAAAAGTTGTTTAATCAGTCACATCAAAGGCAACTGTTTAGTTTTGTATTTTTGACGTAAGCTAACATCTTAAGTTCAGATATGAAGTCCAGTTCTTTAAACTGGAGTCATTTAAAATGACACCACTTAAAATTTATTAGACCTTTTTTTTGTTGTTGTTTAGAAGCAGATCCTGATTATTCTGGGATTCTGATTTGGCAAGTAACTTGATCAGGGATTTTCCTCCTCCCTGTTAAAATAAAAGCATGCTTAACTGACAGTTATACAAACCCATAACATAATCTGTAAGATGTAAGGTGGATAGTTAAGGACTACATTTAATGGCAAATCCTGCGTTAAGAATGCTGCATATCTTGACTCTTTGTATGGTTCCTGCTTCTGCTGAAGTCTCAGAAATAGTAGATATACAGCTAAATGTAGAGTGTGTTTATAATTTGCCATGTAAAGGCCAGGAACATCTAACATTACATTAGAAAAGAGCTTATAAAATGGCAGGAAATGGAAGATGAGAAGGTTTAACATGTCACATTGACAAGTGTCTACACTAAGCTCTGAAAACATGTTAAAATTACAGTTTTACACTATAAGGTCCTTTATTTGCAGTTCTACAGAGGAAAAGAAAATTTCTTACTTTAAGAGTATATTTCAGTAAATTAGTCTGAAGAGTTATGTGAGTGTATGATTTTCTTCGGAGGACCTGTGATTGGAATATGTAACTATACTAGAGATTAGTATCAGATGAAAATAGCTTTGTCTGTAAAAGAATTGCAGAGACGTCTGGTTTTCTGTCCTTTCACAATGACTGCGACTAAGGCAAAGTCAAAGACAGTAAGAACATGAAAATTACTACAGGTAGGTCAAGAAGAGGTTGGGAATGTTGGTTATGTTAATTTTTGTATTACAAAGCCTAGGCTTCAGCATATATAATCTACTTGGTGTCTGTATTTGGACATTTAGGAACAAAGGCTGTGCAAGACAGCAACTTTTAGGTAAGTAACATGCATATATTCTTCAGCTTAGGGCCTTGTCATATTTCAATAAGACAAAGATAAAAATAAATTTAAGAATTGGTGGTTAGAACAGAGAAACTTGTGGCTACTGAGGAAGAATGTCTTAATGTGAATTTGCTTTTTTAGCTTTATAAAACATTTAATAAGATTTTATGAGACCTCTTGCCTAACTCAGTTGGGGACATTACATGCAAAATCTGTGCTTTTTGTTTTGCCATAAGGAGATCTAGGGTTGGTTTGAATATATGTAATAGTTCTGTATCTGGGACAGCTGAGGGGGAAATGAGTGGATGTTGGCTGTTGCACACATTGGATCAAGATGTGATGAGATGTGATCTGTGCTGTGTTTCATCGAAGTAGTTAAGTGTCAGTTGGTTGCTTCCATAAATTAGAATGTACTTCTTTTAAACAGACCTCAGTATAAGTTACAAAAAGTAGCGTAACAGGAGTTAAGCTATGCTGAGTAAACTATACCATTAGCTTTTCTGCACTACCCGCTTCACTGCGACTTCATTAGCTGAGCAGTGATTTGGGGGTTGAGATTATAATTACTTCCTTGACCAACTCTTTAATGTAGGTAGAAAGGCAAAATGTGTCAGGTTAGTTTGTGTTCTTGCAACATTTTCATGTATTTGAGCTGTTAAAATCAGTGGAAGATGAAACAAGAATTACTAGTAATATTGGGGTAAAAACACCGTGCAGAGAAAATCCCAAACATGTTTAGTGTTATTTTGAAATGTGATTTTTCTGCATTTCTAGCATACAGTGATAACGTGTATTAGATGACTCTTGCATTATGAGTAGGTAGAGTCATCTGTAAAACTAATTCCTTTTAGAAATGAGCACTGGAGCATTAGTTATTCCACCTCATCTGAGCCAGGAACGAAAAGCATTGCTGAACTCTTGTGCTTTCCCCACTCCTGCATTGTTCTGAACTTGTACATCTCTGCTGTATTTAGCATGCGTATGTTGTGTGGGTTTTCCACAGTTCTTTGCTAAAAACTTTACCATGTAGCTGGAGGCCTGCAGATGGAATAAGATGTGAATATTTTTCTTTGCTGCTCTCTTGGTGAATAAATCGAGTGAGGTTTTTTCTGTTATAGTTTTTATTTGGTTTTAGGATAACTTACGGAGTTCTGCATGAGTAAAAATAGACATGCTAAATACTTCTACTACTTGTAAAGTGTACAGATGGTACAGCTATCAATACTCAGCTTGAACCTCTTCATTTTATCATTGATGTAAACAGAAGCACTGGGTTCTAAAATACTTTCTTTTTAAAGATATGTGTGTGTGTATATATATATTTAAATTTAGGCAGAAATTAGTAGTTTTCAAAATTTGGTTGGATGGAACATTCTTACTGCCCTCTGTAGACCCTGCTGTTTGAGGTAGATGATAGCTGTGTATCTGAAAACCCTGAGATATATTTCTTCATTTTGTTTATTGCCAGTTTATAATATTCCTGTAACTATTTCATTTAAACCAGAAAACTTTGCCATCCTTTGGGAAAGAAGCAAGTATTCGCACATGCAGGGTACCTGAAATGGCTGTGATTGAGGGAATCTAGAAGCCCTCTCGTAGTTGCTGGGAAAAGGCAGATGCCTCTAAGAATTTGGCATGTCTGAGTTAGAGGCTTCAAGAAGGCAATGTGAACACATTCTATCTCGGTATTCGGGTTTGTTTTAGTAAATGGTAAGAAACATTAAACTGATCTGCTGCTGTTTTTATTTGAGCATGGTGATCGGTTTTATAAAAAAAAACTGGTTTGGTGTGAGGAATATTTTATTTATATGTATTTTGAATATTTTCACATTAGTCTGTGTTTTCATTTGAGTCTTGATTGACATCAAATAGTGATCTTTCAGGACAAGTGAAAACACTATTTTAAATCTCTGCACTTTTTGTTACTTTATATAAAAAGATTTTACAGATTTAATGGAAATATCATTTTAATTCACAGAGAGGAGAATTGCCATATAATTTTATATTGCTAGTGGCAAGTTTTACTATAAATATCTTAATCATAGAAAGTCGTGAAACAATTTTCTGATAGGCTTCCTTTATTAAATGAGCCTCTACTAGATAAACATCACTCCTGATTTCTTCTCTAAACCCAACCTTTTTTTCATTAGTACTGATAACCAGCAGTGTGGTATTTAGACCTTTAGTCTATCTTATGTATTCAGTATTACTAGAAATGCTCTGCATTAAGGATTACTCCATATTAAGAATTAATTACTCTAAATTGACAATGCAAGGAAGGAACTAATGCATCTGTAGTGAGAATTTGTAAGGCAGCCAATAACTTTCTTCATAAATGAGGGGAGGAAGGAGGACCAGTAAGTTTGTCTCCCATCCCTGGCCATTTATTAAAAAAATTATTTTTCCATTATTTTTTAAAATGTCTTTTGGTGTAGCTTTTTGAAGGATTTCCCAGCTTATTGAAAGGAACTTCCAGCAGTCTGGTGTTTTGGCCAATTCCTAGAAGTGTACTTTCTTCTTATTCACCTTTGCAGAGGGTTAGTAATAGACATTGACACAAAAAACCCCTTTAGGTGTGTTTTTTTTTTTTTAATTTTTTTTTAGAACTTCAGTAGTGACCTGTGTGACTCTATGTGTCATTGGCTTTTAGGAACTGTCTTCATGGCTTCTTTTTGCCAGAAACACAGTCACAAATTCCAAGTCTTTCTTTTTACTTTTGCGTTACTTATCTTAATCCTCTGCCAAGCTACAAAGAAGTTGGAAAATATTTATTTATCTTCCCATCACTCCAGTCTAGCAGGAAAGATTCTTTTTGATCCAAAAGTAAATGATTAGAGGGAGACTCATCATGTCAGAAATCCCACAGCTCCCATGTTGTTGTTGCAGGTGGCTTTGGAAAGTCTGGAACACTTGGTAGGTGGAGGGAGTGGAGCATCTAAGAGCTAATTAATGAGGGCTGGGCTAGAGAATGGAAAAACATGTGGGGGAAAGCGGTAGAGTTGAGACAGATTTCTTCCTTCCCTTCTCCCCAAAAGGTTTGGGTTGTATGCTTTCACTATCGTGTCAATAGATCTGCATCTGTCCATTTTAAAGTCTTGCTGTGGGATGATTTTTTTCTTTTTCCTCAGTAGTTTCTTTCTGCAAAGGAGGGAAGGGCAGGCTGCAGAAAGGTAGTCCTGTATATCTGACAACTGTAGGTTGTAGTTATTTCCTTCCAGCTAGTAGGTGTTCACAGTTTCTGTGATACTCTGTCTAGCTTTTCCTGATTTTAAGAAACTGGTATGTCTTCTCTTACAAAATTTGAGGAGAATGTTTTTCTAATATACTATATCTAGGTAGCATTATTGCATATTTAACATAATGGAAGAGCCAGGTGTGTGCTCTCTCCTTGAGTAACTTAAATCCATGTGTTTGAAACAATGCCTTAACTAGTAGGCAATAAATGAATCACGCTGTTGTTCTCACTGGAGTCCGTCTTGTCTTGGATAATTAAAAAACTGTTTTTATCTCAGTCATGAGGATGTACGTCTGTAGGGAGTCCATCTTGGTTCTTAGGTTATTTCAGTGAGTTATTTCCATTCAGTGATGTCAACAGGAAAATTTGACCAATACGGACCCCAAAATATATTATAACAGTATGGTTTGGATACTCTTCTGGGACACTGGAGAAGAAGGCTGAAGTTTTCTTTGGCAGAGGAGTCACTCCCGTGGGTGTACTGCATCCTGGGCAGATGTCATCTTCACTGGTCTACTAAATAAAAACTTTAAATTTAATTATTTATTTATTTATTTCCTTTATAGCTGAGTCACTTTGGTCCTTAATTTCTAGCTTGGCAGACATAGCTCTAATGCTTATTGGTACCTGTCTTTAGCCATACCCAAAGAATTAATTATGTGTTTTTCCATCAAGTTCCTTTAATTTTGTTTTTCTCTCTCTAGTTCTTAATTTCTTTTTGAAATTTCTGGATTTTATTACTTCTACTTTGTAAATATTAAGTTCTTTACAGTTAAATGATTTCAGCTCCCCCTCTTGCTCCATTGACAGAATAGGAACCATGGTGAAACCATTTGGGGAAAGATACTAACACAAAAATCAGCTGAAAGTTACTGGGAATGTTTTGTGACTATGCATTTTTTAAGACTTGTATTGTGTCAAAAATAAATATAAACTTTAAAATATACTCGCTGTGTTGTGATGAAGAGTGTTCATTTTAATCCTAAAATCCCCATGAGTGGTGTGGGGGAAGGCACAGTTGGCAGTGGTTACAGTCTGAAGTTTTTAGTTCTTGCATGGGCAAGGAAACTTTTTTTTTCCTGAATGCTTAAATCATAATGCCTGAATATGTTATTTCTTGATTAAATTTTTTTCGCTTGCTTTGCAAGGGTTCTGAGTCATTGGCTTTTACATTTTAAAAATGAACTCAGTTTTCCTAAAACTACAGCTTCTGTTTTTTGACTAGGTAATTTGTGGTAGTCTCATAAGGTAGTGACCCCATGACTAAATATCAGTGTGCTAAATGTAGTATGTGTTTCCATGTTACCTGATGGAAAATTAGTCTCCTTATTAAAAAAAAATGTTTCTGCAGTGTCTTGTGTAGATCCGAACAAAGATTGCTCAAAATATGCTTTCTAACCATAGAAATGATTAGAATGCTTGAAGCTGGTCTCTTCATTAGTGCTCACAAACTGAGAATGGGGGAGTGTTGCTAAAAATGAAATTGGTGTTACTGTGTAACATCCCCAACCTCATACCTGCTGTCATTCTCATTCTTTTTCAGTGCCTCCGTTTATTTTCTGCAGATGTTAGCATGCATGTTTGTTGCAGTCAGCCTCTTGCTGAACAAATCTTAAGGTTACTAAGATTGGTTTTTGTCACAGGAAAACAATGGGCTTCATGTGTACTTTAAATGTGCCGTGATGACAGAAATGTTTCCCACCAGGCTTTCCCCATGGGTCAGGGCATGGTGTAAAAAGTAATGTTTACTTACCTTGCAAGAGGTCAGGATGTCCAAGCAGAACTGTGTTCAAATATTCAGCACCATGGAAACTCTGTTAGGGCTCTGGTTTTGTATGTAACATGTTGCATTTTTTACTTCATTGTTAATATTTTTCATTAGGTTTTTCTGCACAATTTGCAAACAAAATAAAATGTAGAAGCCATACCGTGTTGTACGTTGGTGATGCAGTTCCAAAATTTTCATTATTATAAGAGCTAATAATTTGTTCATCGAAATCACTATAGCCAAATTCCAGCAAAGAAAAATGTTTTTTCTCGAGGTAGGCGTGGGGCTGTAGTTCTTCGGTTTTACCAGTTTTACCTATTACAGAAAGAGAAAATAACATGTTGCAAGTTTTTCTACCGTTTCATCAGTGTTAAAATGTAAGCGCTCTTGGTAAGTATTAGCTGTATGTATATGCTGAAATCCTTGTAGCATTAGAAAATATTTAAAAGTATGTTTCAATTGCTGGAAAATAATACTTGTGTTCCTAATCACAACTGGCAGAGCAAAAACTGGCAAAAAAAAAAAAGGCTTGATTGTTTCCATTTATGTAATCATTCTTTTCCAAAAAGTAACAGCTGAGTTTTTGGCAGAGGGTTGTGTCACTGCTTGGAAGATAACCACGTCTTCCACAGTGTTTCCTGGATATATGGTGCGTGTTTTACCTTTAGCTTTGCAAGAATAGCAGTTGTCAGAGCTTTCCTTTTAAGCCTTTCCACATTTTATATGTCCCTCTTAATGGAGAGAGGAGCGGTCAGGAGGTTTCTTGCCTATGCACTGTCCTCGTGAGTCACTGGAGTCAGGAAAGATCCCTGTGCTAATTGCAAGTTATGCAAAACTCCTGAGACCTTATGGACAACCAGTGTGCAGAGCAAGTGCTAGCTTAATGGCAAGGCGTTTTGTCATTCAAAATAGTTACAGAATTTCAAATGGGGGAAAAAACAAAAACAAAAACCCCAACAATCCTTACTGTCTCCATTATCAAGAAATCTCCCTTTTCCATATTGAAAAGTGGTAAGAAACTATCACCAAACATATGTTCTCTTATAAAGTAAAAACCAGCTTCCAGGGGTTACGTGTGAACACAAAGTGGGCAATGTCTTAATGTGTTGCAACTGGCATAATAATCATCCTGCTTAACACAAATGTACTGGGGAGGAGAAACGGTTTCCTTACTAATTATGCTTTTTGACTTTCTTATATGACATCCGTCATCCCTTCAGGACTGTTGTTGCCATTTGTACTTCACTGGCCTGTTCAGCTGAAGAATTACCATTTTTGACCATATGTTGTTTTTTAATTTATTTTGGATATTTATAATCCAGAATGATTTATTTGTATTAATCACAATAGGAAAGAAACTTGGTAAGATTTTGATGATACCTTCCAAAGTAGCAACTAAAAATTTGTCAGAACACTTCTAGAGTAATTAAAACCTTTCCTAGCAAAATTAGGCTTTTCTGGAAACATGAACCCTTAGGCCTGCTGCTCTAGGCAGTGTAAGCAGTTCAGGATTAAACAATATAAAACTTAGGAATATCTCAGCATTTGAATTTTAAAGAAGTAGAAATCTGAGAGCCTGATATCTCTAAGGCTATACAAACCACAAGATCCTTAGAATGTGTTTGTAGGAGAGAATTTGTTTATAGCCATGTCTTGGGAGCTTCAAATGCTCTGTTTATTAATCTTCTATTTTTTTGGGTTTTGGTACTAGACTTGTAGCAAGTTCCAGGATCCTGTGATTGATGTGTTAAACATCTTTCCTTAAAAAAAAAAAATCACTTAGTTAAGCACTCTAGTTAAAGAAGTAGGTGGATTTTGAAAATGTGCTCTGTGTAAAAATGTAGGTAAGCTGTTGAGTCTAGACTGTGAAACTTTGACTTTTAAAAAAAGAGGGGGTTAGAGAGTATAATCTACCAGTCTTTTTTTTCCACCAATTTTCTTGGTAAAAAGTTTAATTTTCTCTCAGGTTATAGTAACAAACTTCCAAAAGTTTTTGTTTACCACATTTTTTTTTTCATTCTCGACAAGAGATTCCTTTTACGTGTCCAGTTGGCCTGTATGATGCCTGCTTCCCTGACAATAGGGAACCACACAGGTAATTCGTGTTCAGAAATCTGTTTTGCCTTATGAATAATGTGGAACTCACTTGAGGAAGTTGCAAGCTGTTAGATGTGTTTCAGTTTCCTATTTAGCAGTTACCAAAGATCATCTTACATGCTTGTAGAAGCAATGACAGTTGATGTTTTGTTCTAGATGCCTTAATGGAAAAAGAATAAAATTGGGCTACTAAAACTAAAATCAGTGTCCAGCAAGAGAGAGGCCACCAACTGTGGTTCATCCTTCCCAAAGGATGGTCCTGAGTCCATTGTGGGAACAACATTCCTCTCATTTTCAGACCTACAGAGAAATTTATGTACAAATTGAAGACCGAAGGTCAGGTGATTCTTCCCAAGACTTCACCTTTTCTTGTAGCTCACACTGTTTCTGTCCCTTTCCCTTTTGCTCCTTCTGTTTCAGTTCATCTCTTTCTCCTTCTTCATAGTGTTTTATAGCCTTCCCTCTTCTTTGCGTATCCCTGGAGGGAGGAAGAGCAATGCCAACACCTACAAAAATGAGGATGCTTTCTGAGCCTCTTCTTGATAATAAAAAGTCTCTTCTGTTCAGGTCATGCTTGTTCTTGAGATCTTCAGGTAGCGTCTGAAGAAGTAATCATGGTCTATATTGATTTATCCATTTTCTTTTGAGGACTGTATGTCCTGGTTACAGATTCAGATTTTCTAATCTTCCTGACTGCCAAGTTATCTTTCTAATCCCAGACTTTATTCTAGACAAGTGTGTTTTTTTTAAAGGAATATATATATTTATTTTTTTTTCTAGGACCTCCTACTTCCCTTATTTCTTTCCTACTCTTCTCTCCCTTGTGCACACGAATGTGAGCTGAAGTCACAGCAATTTTCTTAGTGTATAGCAGTGAAAGTATGAAAACTTACCACCCTAACATGTATTTCCATTCTCCATATAATTTTATAACTTCAAGCTCTATTTTTCTTTTTGATATCTGGTATTTGTAGCTCTGTAAAAAAGATTTTAAAGTCTTGGTGTGTGTCTTTTGTTACCTGTCCAACTTAGCTAGCAGCCCAGCAGTAACTGGCCAAGAGAAAGTCAGGAATTTGACCTCCTTAAAATTGACATGCTAATAGAAGTACTCCAGGGGTCAGCTTGTCTTACTGAAAATAAGGCAAGTGTATTGCCTGAGCTCACTCTTCTCTTCTAGAGTTGTCTCGTCACTGTATTTATAAGGAACACAAGTTAGCCAGAGGTGGAGGGGAGTGTTTTTAATTATTTCTCAAGGCTATGGTTGTGTTAATCTCGTAAGTCTACAACATGGGAGCATTATTTAAAGCTGTGTAGTTAATGCTGTACTGAAATCTGAGTTTGATATTTTAATTCATAGTAGTTCAAGATTGTTCTCCTTCTACCCCCCCTTAATCAGCTAAATGTAGAGACGTTTATAACTTGTTTCAGTCTGCGTCTTACTGCTGAATTCTTCTTGAAATAGAAGGATGCAGGATAGATGCAAACCAGTCTTTTTTTCCCTCATTGTGTCAATACCCTGGAGGTATCCTTCTGGTGCTGTACTATGCAATCCATGCTTGATTTGGAGACAAATAAATCTCTCCTTCCTTAAAACAGGTTAAACTGCAAGTTTAATTTCACTAGGATAATTCATAAAACACTGAATTAATTGTGGTATATGCATTTTGTTTGTAATGAAGGATGTCTCAGGAATGAAGTAGTATTTGTGTTATCAAATGCACATTTCAAAGCTGTGACCTAGAACAACTTGCTGAAAAACCTGATGCAAATTGGTTGGTTGTATAGCATGTCCTTTTATTGTTCTTACCTGTCAGAACCATTAGGAAGACTAGAGGAAGACTTGGACAACTTCATTTTCCTTCTTGAATACAGTTCGGAAAACTAAAAATACCAAGTATTTTCCCATTCCTCTTTCTTGTAGTCAGTTTAGTTTCCATAGCAGTTAAGCAGTGGTCATAGGAGCTCATGAGGCAATTTCTCCTGCTTAAACAATCGAACTGGAACAACCGAACTGGAAAACTCCATCTTCCCTTACCTACTCCTGTATGTGTACATACACATGTGCATGCTCGTTCATTTTATTTGCTGTTTAGGTCACCTCCTTCGTTTGTGTGGTGATGGTTTCCTTTGTTTCCAGTTGCACGCTGACCATGAGGAATCCAAGAACTGATTCAAAGGCAATTAATTTTTTTGGATGTTAAGATGTAGTGCTATAAGACTACTTTTTCCTTGCTTAGAATGCTAATTTGAAGTAGTCCTGCGTACTTATGCTACATATTTTTTCATAGTTTGCTCTGTACTCAAGACAGCTACAATAGTGTAGACTGAACATGAACAATAAATGTACTCTTACAAGCTGGTTTGAAATCTCCGGTTTTAGATGGGATTGTTGCTGGTTTTGAAGATGTCAGACTCTAACCTTAATGCTGCTCTTCACACACAAAATTGTGAAGAGTAAATGGATTCAAAAAGTGCAACAAGTATTATGTGAAATAGAAGTGGCAATATCTTCTGTGCTGTGAAGAATGCCATGACATTGGTTCGTCTAAGATATCAGAGTAATATAATAGTACTGTGGGAGAGAAGTGAAATGACTCAAAGAAGAAATGTTAAGCCGAAACCAAAGTGTCAGTGAAGAGGTTTTTGCTCAGAAAGAAAACATACTCGGCACTGAGTTTCAAGGCTTATTTGCATAGTTTTGCTTTCATTGAAATAAAATGAAATGTTGCTTGTATTTACCTGGTTTTTCTCTCTGTTCTCAAAGTCAGGAGTATAGATTTTAACCCAACCCTTAAACTAGTGATGTTACTAATGGTAATGTTCAAGCTTTAAATTTTTCACCTGAACAAACAAAACTACCTTTAGTAAAAAAAAAAAAAAAAAAAAAATAGTAAGGATGTCTGAGGGTAGCTTTTCACTATTTTTTTTTTTTTTTTTTTTTTTTTTTTTTTTTTTTTTTTTTTTAATGTGAGGGTGACTGAGCACTGGCACAGGTTGTCCAGGAGGGTTGTGGAGCCTCCATCCTTGGAGGTACTCAAAAGCCAACTGGACACGGTCCTGGGTAACTGGCTCTAGGTGGTCCTGCTTGGGCAGGGAGGTTGGACTAGATGACCTCCAGAGATCCCTGCCAACCTCAACCATGCTGTGGTTCTCTGGAAATTGTGTCTCTGTGTATGTGGGGAAATTTCGTACCTTTCATTCCTGACAAATAGCAGCTGTTTGACAGGTACACTAATGTGTGTAAGTATGAACTAATGTGCCTGGAACATTAAAGTTTGAATAGGGTGCCATTTTGTGGATGCCTAATTGAGATTAAGTATTTACCTATATGCTTAAGTGTCTTAAAAGAAAAATAATTTTTCTAGAGTTTATGCCAATGGTACTTCTGGCCAAAATCAGTGGTTACCTCTGAGCACCTGCTGTGGTTGTCTCCCTTTTTTGAGAGAAAGAGAGAGTATTATTTGTGTTGTCCTATTCTTACCTGTCTTCAGAGAAGACTTGCAGTAAACACAAAAAAAGTTATTTACAGTTGACTGTCTCCAGCACAGTGTACCACTTGCTCCTCTCTTTTGATAATTGTGTTCCTCCATCCAAGGGAGGAGGGTTTGGTGTTTGGGTCACCATATAATATGAAATATTTTTCTAGGTTTGTCCAGAAGAGTCTGTTGCTGTGAAACTTGGAAGTCAGAGAGGCTGAGATATGTGCACAGTAGGGAAGTAAGGAGTTGACTTTCTGAGGCTAAGGCTTTCAGAAACCCAGAAGGTAGTTTTATATTTTCCTCTGCCTAGGAGAGGAGAGGAGTCTTCAAAATTTTTGGAAAGTTTGGAGCAGATCTCTGCATGCATCCTTGAATATTTTGGGTTTTCTTCTAATCCTGTGACTTTCTCCTGTTGTAAAGTGAAGGCTCAATGTCAATGCTCAGTACTTAAACTGCAATTGGTTTGTTTCCTGGTAACTTACTCCTCAAGTTCAACACTTTAATATTAAACATAAGGCTATTTAATCTTCAAATATATATATTTGCTTAGATGCTCACCTTCAAAATAACTCATGGAAGACTGAAAGCTAGTTTCTGAGCACTACAAAAATAACACTTTAATAACTCTGTACAACTTCAAAGTCTCTTTTATTATACACAAAATACATTCTAGGAGTAAATCCATATCCTATCCATACTACATTTAATTTGAAATTTGGTGTTTGAGATCCTTTATGGAGTTGGATTTAGTCCGCCCAGTTAAGCCTTAAGGGGAATTTTGTGAAGATCTTTTTGTCATTCACGCTACCTTAGCTGTTCTGCAGAGGACTGGTGGCGGAGAGGAACTGGTGTGCTAGAAGAGATGGTTAGGATCATGGTTAGGATACGTAAGGTCCTCATTTGTGGTTGGATGCAGCAGTTACATAGGGAGCATAATTTTCAGGGTAAATGTCATGTAAAGATTACCTTCTTGTGTTAAGCAGTGAGGGAAAAGGTGATAAAAGTAGACAAACATTAAAGTAAAACAAACTTTCTGCTCTTAACTATAAAGTAGACTTTTCAGTGGAATATGCCCAAGGTGGGGTGAACCTGTGTGAGAAACAAGAGATTGGATTTGCTTGTGGAGATGTATACTGGCAAATGAAGAGGGAAAAAAAAGTAAAATATTTACATGGACAGCAATCTGATGGTCCCGTAATGGCAAAGATGTCTGAAGAAAGTGTCCCAATAGCTGTTGCTTGAAATTACTAAAATTAGTGTTAAAAACACCAGTAAAAAAAAATTAAATATGGTTTTATGTGTTATTTGGTATATTTACGTTTACAAATCTAACATTCAACTGTTAGAGCATTATTACATTTTTAGAGTCAAGAGCAAAGGCTATGATATAATCTTATAGACCTGTGATTTGTGTGTGTTTTGAGCGAGATGTCTGGATTTCACTCAGCGTGGAGCGTGCAAAGATGGGAGGTGATGGATGCGGCGGCTGCAGCAGCAGCAGTGTGTGGGCAAACTCAGAGCGAGCGCTACTCCAGCCGTACGCTTGAGGGCTCTGAAGACTGTGAAGAATGGTGCAGAAGCAATTGCCGTTGAAGAATGTATTTTAACTAAATTAGTGCGTTGTACCTGCGCAGGGTTTAATGCTTGCTGGGCCATTTGGCTATTTGCCATAATTGGCTTTCCATTCCCTTGATTGGAATCATAGATAAAAATTTGCTAATCCACTTTCTTTGCTGAAAGTATTAGAAAAGTAATCCATCTTTTAAAAATGCTCGAACAAAATCATATGGTATAAAGAATACTTTATGGAATAATGAGATTAATGAGAATTGTAAGGCATATACAATTTAAAACATTTTTCTATGATTTTAAGTGGAAAAATGCAATCTGGGCACTATAAAGCCGTAAGTACTTCCTCTTTTTATGCACTGCCTTTTAAATGTGCATTACATGTTATGCTTTTGTCTACATGATAAAATGTCGATATATATTTAGGAAGAAGGAACTGCTATTTATTTGTATTTTTCTTGTGTTTGAAAAAGCCTGATTCAAAGTTCTTGGCTGTGTTCTTTTCTCCCTCTCCCCTCTTCTGCCCACAGGGCATCAGAGCACGCATTTTGGAAACCCTTGTAATGCTTATTCTTCTTGCACTGCTTATCCTTGGAATCGTATGGGTGGCTTCAGCACTCATAGACAATGATGCTGCCAGTATGGAGTCTTTGTATGGTATGGAATTTAAAAAAAACTAGCACCCTAGTTTTATTTTAATTATGGAAATGGATGTTTTCAATTAAATGCATTTCTAGTAAATGCTGTGTGAGTATTGCACAGGTTGTGAAGAAGCTGTATTAATTTAGTCAATACAATTTTTTCTGTTAAATCCGTTTTTAGCATGCTGCGAAGTTCCATGCTCATGTGGACACGAGGTATGTTAAAAACAAGTGACTTAATTGCTAAAAGCTGAAGATATTTTTCAAGCTAAAGTACTTGGGGATTTAGTTGCCTGCAGGATTATTAACTTACTAATTCTTAGCTTATACTTGAAAATACAATTGTTCAATCCTGAATGCTTAAGAAAAGAAGTGAATTCAGTTGTGTTTGTGACATAAGTAGCCTAATTGTAATACGCTAAGGCTGTGCTGAATATTTTCTTTACAGACCTCTGGGAATTCTACCTCCCATATTTATATTCCTGTATATCGCTGATGGGATGCTTGTTACTTCTGTGTAAGTATTTTCCTGATTATTCCAAAACTTCTTTTTATTTATTTATTTTTTTAAGATGAAAGGAAATGTTTTTTCATTGTGAAAGTTGAGTGTGAAAAATATGGGGTTTTGAGTTTTTGGCTTTTTGTCATTCTTAAGTTTAAGTGTAGATGTAAATTTATTAGGTTTGAGTTCTGAAGTTTGTGAACAAATGCTACTTTACACTTCCAAATTCTGAGGAACTTCACAGCTCACCAAAAATTAATTTCAATTTTTAACTTATTAAAGCAAGTATTTGGAAAAATAGGGGCTCCTTTATGTGAAGAAAAGCACAATTTTAAAACGAAATGTCTGCAGGCTGTCAGTATTACGGAGAGAAAGTTATTATGGAACACTTAGTTTGTCCTATATTCAGTAAATGATCCTTCTTCCTTTTTTAATTGAAAATGTTCTAGAAGTTGGAACACAGTGCAGTTAGCTTTCATAATCACAAAACTGGTATCTGGCCAGTCTGGAGGTCAGTTACACAATTGCATACAGAACAAATGCAGTAAAAAACCCAACCTAATACCAACTGGCCCTAGCCAGAGTTCAATCATCTGTGTTTAGTGGAACAAGAAAGATGATGGAAGGCTTCAAATCCCACTTATAATTTCAGCACCCTCCTTCCTCAGATAATTTCTAGAAGATTGCTGAGAGGAGGACAGAACATCTCCTGTTCTGAATGTCTCATGTAAGCTGTTCAAGAGTGATTCACAACGGTTGCTGAATGTTTTAATGGAGATGTTAGCTTACAGATTTCCTACATCTGTCTTGCAGTTTGTTTCAGCAGAGCTGAAAACACAGAGTATGTTCTGGGGCTACTGTAAACCAGTTCACCAAAGTAATTGGGATTAAATGCCAATTTTTGGAAGAGTTATTTGTAATTTATACAGACAAATCCTTGAAGTTATTCAAGGCCCTCCAAGCTGTTACATCTGTGTAGCTGAAAGGGCAGTGTATAGCAGTGGGAAAGTGGTAGGTGCTGGGCTAGAGCTTCATTGTATCTTTAGCTGGCTGAATTACTCAGACAGTGTATAAGTAAGGCTTATTGCAGAGGTGACTTGGAGCATCGTGGCCTTCCTCTTTTCTCCCTTTTCTGCAGGCTTCCTCTATAGCAAAGAAAAATGAGCTCAAGTTAGTCTTTTCGAATACTCTTGTTTTTTTCCTGTAATACACAGTAGTCTTAGTGAAACACTAATTAATAAAAATAACTGTAATCTTCATTATAAAATGTTGGGTGCTTCTTTTTTTTTTTTTTTTTTTTGGACAACACTTTTTTTTTTACAATAGAAACTATAAATATATGTCCTCATCTGTGCTGTTACAAATTCATTCCATCTCCTACACACTTCAGTATTTAAAGGCTGTCCTCCCTAAACTATTGATTTTTGCTAATAATTTTCTGTTATCATGGTTTGAGCCTTTCTCCCAGCAAACATATATGTACCAATTCTGGAAACCAACACAGGCTATGATCAAAAAGGGCCAATTGTTATTTCACAGAAAAGTAGCTTAAAATCTGGTAGATGACCCTACTGTCAACTGCAGTTGCAGTATAACTTTCAGAGCAAAGCAGCTTGATGATCTCTTGACAGTACAGCTAGACCTGTGCTAATAGATTAAATGTGCCTGAGATGTTCTCCAGTGCTGTGGCCAACTGGTGGTGTTCCACTCGTGATATTGCAGTTGGCAGAAGGTGGCTGTGCAGGTGGCTGTGCCTTATGATAATGGTTCCTGGACTGCACGAACTCCACAACTGCACCTGGGAATTGTTTGGGAAAGTGCTAACTGGCTGAGGGCAAATCATGCCAGGGATAGTTCTAGCAATTCACTGGTGTAGACAATCAAGTCTTAATGCCCAGAAATGTATGCTGGCACTGCTGAATTTACTAGTGTAGACATAGCCTCTGGTGCCACATGCTTTGAATAAATAATTACTTGAGCAAGTTTAAGAGATACGATCGTATGGTGTTCCTTGTTGACAGAAAATTCACAATTATGGTCTTGGAGAGGAGAGATGTCTTTGTTCAAAATTTATGTGTTAGCAATGTGCTTTAAAGTTCTCTTGGTTATATGTGGAATAGCACATTGAACATTCAAATAAAAATTGACATTTGATTTACAAATCACTGTCTTGCATAATCTTTCTTCTTCTGCAGTATGCACGCCAGTGGGACTTTCACGGATGTTTACAGTAATGGGTCAGTTGCTGGTGAAGCCAACAGTAAGTGTTACACAAATCTGTCCTTGTGTGTTATCTGTTAGAAGGCAGACTGGCATCAGAGGACTGTCTTTTAGAATGCATGCACTTCTAGGTAATTATCTCTTCAGTTCATCTGAGTTTCTATAGTCAGTATTTGTGTACTTGTTTAAAACTTTTAATCTAGCACAACAGCCTGTGTTTTTTTTTTTCCACAGAAAAAGTTTTTTTAATAATATAGACTTCCTCTGATTTTTCTAATTTATGTAACAACTACTACTAGTATTAATATTTATTGCCAGTCACCTATTATGGCTGTTTGGCAAATGCTTAAAAAGTGGGGGCTTGTTCTGAGTTAAGGAGCAAAGGATTCAAGACCGAACTAAGGCTGGATGACAAGAAGGGTACCTGGGAGTACACTTGGATGGGTGAAATGTAGGTAGTTGACACCTGTAAGAACTTCTTATACATAGATACTCCACTGTTCTTGTATGGAAAGCAGTGAGGGAATGGAGAGGTTTGTACCATGGGCAAGTGCTCTAGTGACTTTCCTGTTGTGTTTCCTAGTTTGTATTTACTAAAATTTGCATGCATGTAAGTCTTGCATTCCTTTTCATTAGTAAGTTCAACTCTGAAGATACAAAGAAAATGCATAGTGTTTTGCTATCTATACAGTTTAAACTCAAAGCACCTGATAGTAAGGTAGACAGACTTCACTTATTTGGGTTTAGCTTCCAGTAGTAATTTGTATTTGCTTGAAATACTGGCTTGTGTTAAGTCACTTTTGAATATACTTCAAAACCTGTGGTTATTTTTCACAAATTGAGCGTGAAGGTTGATACGTTGTTAATTTTTTCCCCTAGAAATTATTTGAATTATTTTGAATATGAGTCAGATGTACTGTCCCTTCCCCTGTTCCTGAAGTCTCTTTAGATTGAAACCGAACATAAGAGCTTTAACTTGAAATGAAAGCTAACAGAAAGTTTGCTTACAGTAAAGAAGCAAATCCGTAACAGAACAGAATAATCCTTTGTGGAGTTCTTATTTGTATCAGTATTGCAAAGTTGTAGACTACGTGTTTAAGGTTACTAGAACAAAACAAACCTGACTAGATCAGTGCAATCAGAAAAACAAATTACTCTGATACTCACCGAGTTCATTTTTCTGTTTACACATACAGATCCTTGAAGACCTAGATGAGCAGATGTATATCATTACTTTAGAGGAAGAAGCAATTCAGAGGAGACTTAATGGTACGGTTGTGCTGATACTGCTTCACATACAGTCTTTAGAGCAGAGTCATTCTGGTCATGACTATTGATCTCACTGTTACGCAGCCTCTTATCTCAAAATAGAAAATTGCAACATCTTAGTATGTAACAAGCATTATAGGTTTATATTTGTTGCTCACTGTCTTGTTCAAGGTTGGGGGTTATGTGTGTGGTTTGCTTTGTTTTTGTTTTTAACATGTTCATCAGCCCTAATATATGAATATTCTGAGACTGAGAAGGCAAATTGAGTAGTTGACCAGACCCACGCCCTTACTGCAAACAAGTTTGGATTGGTAAATGTCTATATTTTAGCCTTGTCTGAAGAACAATGAACTTATAATAGCAAAAGGGTCAACTTCTGGCATGATGACTTTTGGATTTTTATTTGGAGAATTCTTTCTGTTTCAGTTCATTATTATTTAGAACCTTAGGTGATGATTCATTGAACACCAAAGCAATCCTTTATATTCTAGCAGCTATTTTATTTATTAGGGGAATTTAATAATTTTAATAATTCTGTTAATGAATAATTACACAAATGTTTTGAACTTCTTGTATTTAGTATTACAATTTTACACTTGATAAGGGGTTTCTGTTTTGGAGTATTTCAAAAGCAGTATGAAGTTTTTATTTCTAAGAGAGAGTATTGCAGCATGGCAGGCACCAATTACAGAAAATACATCAATTCTATAAACTTGGAAATCATGTTGTACAAATTCTCTTCTGAAATTGCTTTTTACTGCATGGATGCACCATCCATCCACAACTGAAACAATTGCTTCAGGTTGGAAAACCAAAGAATAGTCATGTCATGACACATCCATTGTTGTGCTGTCTTCTGACTTATTTTAGCCTTAATGTTCTTCATTTCCTGCCTTTCTGTCTTACTCTTCAGTCTTCTGTCATATAATCTCAATCTTTTATTCCTTCCAGTCTCAGTAAGTCTCCTTTCAAAGTTGCTTGGTCAGGGAGAGTACCTTTGATAACAGTAGATCATGGTGGTTATCTTTATTCCAGCATTTAAAATTTGTGGAGGAGTGGTGACTTCTTTGTGTTAAAATCACCCATGGTTTCAGTTTAAAAGTAATGTTCACCTTTGCTGTTTTGGAAGCTTAGGCTTTTATAGTGATACGTGTATGTATATATGCATACACATACAAACATGCGAAAAGGTGCATGCAGTGAACGGCTTTGAAGCTGTGATGGGGTAATTATAATTGTTCTGTGTGTTTGATGTTAGCTAGCAACTGTATAATATTTGTTACTGAATATTTTATGTTGTCATGGTGATTGTGCTTATGTACAAGAAAAGCAATACAGGAAAACGACTCGATATTATTCAAGTATCTACTAGAACTAGTGTGGAGTGGTTTCCACTACTCAAGTGGAGAAGGTTATTATTTAGGCAATGATTGTCTGCTGTTTTTCTGTGTAGAAGTCTATGCAGCAGTTGTTTATATTGCAATTTAGTAATTTCACTCGTGAGGTGAACCTAGTCTCTTTGTAGGCATCTATTAATCTGGATTTAGGACGCATGCATGTGGCTCCCCTAACCACTGCCCAAAAGTCTAGATTCTCTTTCAGCAGATCTCTGTGTATCCAGTGTAAAGTGAAACTGCAACCCACCCGTGTTCCACAGAGCTCTCACCAGATGCGGGGCTTAAATGTCCCTTGACAGGAGCGGGAACCGAGTTCTTCTGTTTCACGTGCTGAGGGAGTGGTACTCACACGACCATCTGAAGGAATGCTTGAAAATCTGTAGTTTAGTGTACAGAGAAAATGAACAGATTTAAGCTAGAGTAAATAAAAATCTGAACTTGGATAGAGCATGTAGGTGGAGGCTATTATATTATATGCACAAGAAGGTACTCTGCAAGATTTTTGTGCTTTTATGTAATTATTTAAGTAATTTTAAGAATGGTTCTCATTTATGTGGCAAGCATGGAAAACTTAATCTCTACCAGAAGTCTTCCCAATACATACAAATTATGCCAGAAAATAGGTACCTTTTTTTTTTTGCCAGAACTGTGAAAACTAATGCTTATCATGTTTATTGCAATTTTTAAAAAATGTGTACAAATGGAGACGTGGTGCCAGTTACATCAGTAAATGTAGTGCTGTAATGTTAGAGGCCATAATCTGTGACTTAACACACACTTTGTGTAAGTATTTTTTTGCTGTACGGGAGCATACATAATAGGCTACACACTTCCCGTGCCGTGGCTGTTGCAATTCTTCCACCGTTGTGGTAGTGGAAATACATGTGCTTAAGTAACCCTTGAAGTTACTGGACAGTTTGTCAGTAAAGTGTTCTGGAATATATACTCCATTGATATGTATAACCAAAGAATTGAATTTTTATTAAGACTGAAGAGGACCAGAGCACAGGCTTAAGTAATACTTTTGGTGACTGTCAGTGCTGATTTTTTTTCTTTTCCTTGATGGAATAATTGCTACAACACTCCTAGCACTGCTTTACTCTGTCCTAATTAATGTTTCCTCAGACAATGCCTGGACATAGGAAGGGTGTAGCATGAATCACTGTTCCCACTTAATAGACTGGGTAAAGTCTCTGTTTTCAGACGCTTAAAACAGTTTAGCTGTGTGAGCTGGTGCCCTTCTCGATTCATACAGCTGTAACTACAGTGGCAGTGATGCAATGATAGAGTATTCTGTAATGCTTTTCATATTTGAAAATAAATCTAACTGAAACTGTGAATCTTCTTCACGGAAACTAGTTTTCCTCCTTCTCAGATGTGTAACTGAAAGTTGGAGGAGGAGGGAGGGGAAAGTTTGATTGTGTTATCTACCCTAGTATTTTTATCTATTGAACAGATACTGGGCTTTGGGAAAATGTTTGTTTCCAGTGTATTATATTTCAGTACCCACATCACTCCTACAGTCGAAGAATAAAGCTGGGACTTTTTTTTTTTTATATTAAAAGAAAAAAGTTGCCTTCAGCTATTAGTTTTCCTGAATCCAAAGAGACGGGTGGGGTAGGATCAAAAATACTTACTTGATCAAAGTTATTGGCTCTGAAGGTATCCTTACCTATGTAAGAAAGATGAAAGGTGTTGTTTTTATTGCACGCTAGTAACGGTGTAATTTTGAACTAATTGGTGTTGAACTGCCAATCACCTAGGGGGAATGCAAATAGATACTCTTACAATTTCCTTTGAGGTACTGAAATCTTATGTCGGGGCTGGAAGAAAAACAGAATAATACCGTTAAATTGACCTTAAATGAGCTGCTTTGTGGCTTTCTCGGAGAATCCCTTCTAACTTTTCATTCTAGTCCAAACAAGTCTCGTCTACCAATTTGATTTATTGGCTAGACAGCGCTGACATTGAACTTTGTGCGTGTTTGAAATAAAGCTAATGTTATAGAGCTTTTAAGAATTTACCTGCATCCTTTTCAAATACTCTTTTGACTGATCTGAAACTTTGCCTTCCCCACTCGTAAAATACGCTTTTGTATAGCAACCTGTTGTTTGCTACTATTTTTAAGGAGGAACTACAACAGCACTTGAATGTGATTCAGAACGTCTGCTGAAGTGTCTCTGAGGGACCTAGTGTGATCATGCCGACTTTTTTGGAAAGACTCCCATGAATATCAGTGTTTTGAGCTCTGGATTTTTATACTTAGGAGAGGAAACAATGTATATATTCAATAAAGGTTTTCTTCAGGGACCCCTGCATCATTTAGGAGAATGTCAGATGCTAACTTGAATTTTTTTACTCTTTCAACTGGTTCCATTAAAGTCCTTGAGACTTTTTCCACTGAGCTCTACAGCTATCCCTTTTCTCAACTTGTAGTAATTAGTCGTTCCATAAAACAGATGTGCACTTGTTTTGGAGGGAATGCATCAGCACAAAAGCTTATTTTTATAATCATAATGATATTTTTTTTTTTTAAACTCAACTTTTTCTAAAACCCCCTGCATTATGATCGCTTATTTAAAAAACACTGAGAAATTAAACTGACATTCATATTGTAGGTACTTCAAGTGAATAGAAGTTCTTACAAAACAGCATTTGTATGTCTTGCTGGTTAGTCCTGGGATTTGAGATACTGATATATTTGGAGCCACTGTAAATATTACCACGTACATGTTATATTACTGATATCACAGATAAATGGTTTAGGCATAGCACAGAAGTTGTGTTATATGTGAAAATGTGTGTTAAAGAAGCAGATAATTAGACATTTAAATATTAGTTTTTGAAACTGTTGGATGCCTCATTGATATTTGGACTGCATTGAACAGATCAGTATTAATACTCTGAAATAAAAAGAGTAAAAGTGGAGAAAAAAAAAATCTCCAAGAAGTACTCTTGTATATCTTGGTTTTCAGGGTGGACTTCACTGTGCTGGAATATGGAGAATGTGGGAGCTGGATGGAATGAGAAATTTGCCTTCTTATCTTGTACTGAGATTGCTGGATGGATGAGCAGACAACAGAAAATAAGGAAATAATGAGATTGGACTATAAAGTAGTGTTAATGTGCCAGCAACCTAAGTGCTATTTAGTTTTTGTAGGCAAATGATCAAGATGTGAGATAAAAGCCTGGGCAAGTGTATTAATCTCCTAGAAATTTATTAGAGAGCGTTAAAAACAAAAAAAAAAAGCATCTGAAACATGGTGCTGTTACAGGTTAGACTGCAATCAAAGGTGAGGCTGAGGGTAGGGAATGGCCAACAGGTGAAGGGTGTCAATGTAAATCAAGAAAGAAGATAATAGAGGAATTAGGGTTTATTAAGACTTTGAACCCTCACTGCCACAGAGTGTTTTTGCAGAGTGAGATTGGCCTGGAATAGATAGGGAAAATATGAGCCCTCCTGACTTATTTTCAGGTGAGATTTTTTCAGAAACAAAAGGGATGCAAGTGGGGCAAGGGTGAGAGTGGAGAGTGTTTCTAACTTAACCCAGAAAGAATATTTCTAGTTTGTGGTTGTGAAGAGTGGAAAGTAGAAATAATGAGATCAGAACTCAAACAGCAGCTCTCTAGTCAGCGTTGTAGAGCTGTATCATTGCTTGAACACTGTGCAGTGTTTGTAGAGGAACTGGAATGGAGGATAGAAACCACAGTGTGCTTGCACTGGAGAAAGATGGAGTCTCAAACACTTGCAGTTTAAATCCACAAGTGTTAATGTGATGCTTCCTAAATCTGAGTTGTCACAGTGTGTCTTACAGTACTATACTTAGTTTCATCCAAAAGAAAATACTGTCTTCTCTTTTAAAAGGTATGTCTTCCACGGTGGAATACCAGACAGTAGAGTTGGAACGAGAGCTTGAAAAAGTAAAAAGCAAGAAAACAAATCTAGGTAACAAACTTCTTTCTACTGTTTCATGTGGATTGCAGTTTAATAAATGACCTTACAATGCTGTGTTTAGCTTGTAACAGTCACTTGATTTGTTCCAGTTTGTTCTTAATCAAATTTGTGCATTTGCAGTCTTTTCAAATTGTCATAGTTTCTACAAATACATCACATGGAATCATCGCGCCCGTTAACAAATAAATGTACGTAGAGAGTCTGATTTGGATCTTAATTTTAACATAATTTTAGAGGAAGTGTAACACTTTTGACTTCCTTGCATGGAGCTTCATAGCACAATCTTTTAATATATAATGATATACTTGTGATTATTTGGCGTAATCGAAGACATTACTTTCCTCTCTGTTTTTGAATTATTTTTACAGAAGTCAAATTGTGTTTAAGAACAGTAAAATAATTCTTAGCAAGTTTGTGTCATTTAAAACTTAAAAGTGATACTTGTAATGGCAGCCACTCAACAGGAATCTATTTACTTATTCAAAGGCTTGCAGGATTTTTTATTTATTAGTGTGTTATGTGCAAAACTAAGACTGTGGTTAGAAAAAGTTACGAGGTTTTCTTTCAGGCATAGTAGTGATGTCCAGTGAGTTAGTCTTGTCTTTCTTGCCTTATGTGTCATAAGAGGAAAATAACTGTTGAAATATTTGAAATTCCCTTCTATCCCTTCAGGTTCTACTAAAGCACACTTGTAAACAGCACACTTTAAAATTCAGTATGTTTTAAACCTTGCAAAACTGCTGTATGCCAGGGAAAAAAATGTTATGGCGAAACGTGCCTGTAAACAAGAAAGAAAAATCTGCTTCTGTATGTGTCCCGAGCCTTTCACTAAAGAGACTTTGTGTTTTTGGCATTGCTTTGTACAGGTCTTCAGGGTGGGTATTTTTATTAACTGATTGGTGTAGGTTCAAAATAAGATTTCTTTTATTACCTATAGTTATAATAAGAGCTTACAATAGCTGAATGATTTTTACTTGTTTTATTCTAAGGTGATCTATAGTATTAAACTTCTGTTTTTTTCCTCTTCTAAACAGAACGGCGGAAAAAAGCTTCTGCTTGGGAAAGGAATTTAGTCTATCCAGCTGTTATGATATTGCTACTGACTGAGACAGTAAGAATTTTTGCTTTTTTTTTTTTTTTTTCTCCCATGAAAAGTATGGAGAATTCCTCAGTCATTTGGGGGAATAGTTTTAAAATTTTTGAGTGATATATCTTTAAGCAACAAACTCGATATTCTTTTCTTGACCATTTTAAAAGGACTTAACATTATGAAATCTGGTCAGGATAAATGTATACATTTAAAAAAATATGGAATATGTTTAAGTAAAAAGACTGTTTCTACTTCTTTACAGTCCATCTCAGTCCTTCTAGTTGCTCTCAACATTCTTTACCTGTTGGTTGATGAGACAGCAATGCCAAAGGGATCAGGGGTAAAGTAGACATCTCTTCTGATTTTTATGACTTTAGCAATGCTTTGGAGCCCTTACAAAAATGCAAGTGAGAGCTTCTGCTTTAATAATATTGGAACTAATGAGCCTCAGCTGTGTAGGGTTTTGGTCTTGTGCGCACAGAAACGTTTATTACGTGCCATGTTATAGCGAGTTCTTAATAAAAATAGTCCAGAATGTTTATGAAGATACACTGATTCAGTGAAGTAAATCAGTAATCTGGAGTTTGCATTTTACTCATGTCTCCTACTTTTATACAGTCTAGAAATGTTCAATTTAAGAAACTATGTTGAAAAGCAGCTTGAAAAGCCTGTCTTGTGTTTGTGTTCCTTTTACAAAACATGATATTTTTTTCTCCTTTATGATAAAAGTACTTCAAGATAGTAAAGAGCAGCAGATTGAGTAGTAGGGTCTTTAATCATGAGGTGTTTTTTGTTGACTTGGTGTTGCTTTCCTCAGTGTATAGCTGTATATGAGCTTGCAGAGCCATAAAAGGGGTTTAGTGGTGATGGCTGCTCTGCCTGTGGTATTGCAAACAACTGGAAGTGTCGTCTTTTGGGACCTCGTATTTTAGTTTCCAAATTTTAGTAATGGAGCATGTATAAAATGCAGCACAGTGAAGAGATGCAGTGTGTGTAAAATGTGAATCGTCCTACATTCTGTCCTAGTAATGCATTTCACTCAGGTTTGAAAGCTAGCTAATGCAATTGCATGGGATGGGACACTTGCAGGTTAGAACATCAGAATGCCCCTTAAATAGTGAATTGAGAAAAGGTTGTATTTCATGTAAGATGTTAGATTTTTTTTTTTTTTTTTTAGTCGTGGTAGAAGTTAACTTTATGAACAGTTGCATGTATCTTATTAAATTATGCAAAGTATTTTTCTCCTTGTAGGGGCCTGGAATAGGAAATGCCTCCCTATCCACCTTTGGATTTGTGGGAGCAGCACTTGAAATAATTTTGATTTTGTATCCTTTCTTTAAGAATTCTGTCTGTTAACAAGTATTCTGTCTCGTTTTCTGGGACACTTGCAATTTACTAAGCCTGGAAAGAAGAAAGAGACAGGTCATTCCTTCTCAAGTACTCGAAGTGGTGTGGTGGGTTTTTTTTTTTTTTTTTCTTTGGTTCTTAAGACTTTTAGGAGACTGAGAACTTGAGTGAAACTTGCATTCCTTGGAGCTTCCTTTTCCTTGATTCTCACAGCTATCTTATGGTATCCTCTGTCGTCGGCTTCTACAGTCTTCGTTTTTTTGAAAATTTCACTCCCAGGAAGGATGACACAACCATGACAAAGGTAAGGTAAAGTCTGTGATGGTGATGGCCCCCTCCTCCCTTTCTTACCACCCAAGACAAACCGACTCTCTTAGTTAGTAATTGCCCTGAATGGCTCATTTGCAGTGATCAGTATTTGTTTGTAAGCTGCGTAAACACAAACTGGAAGATTTTCAAAATGCTGAATGAGTGGGAAAAAGGATGTGCTCTGTTTAGTTTGGATGGCATCCATTCACTTGTAAAAAGCTGGGAATAGCAGAGCTTGTTAACTAGCTATAGAAAAGCTAGTGAAAGAACTTTTTTCAAAGGAAACGTATTGCTAATGAGTAACTTTGTGCTAACTGTACTTCAGGGAGCTTGTTTGAAATCTGAAGAACTTGGTTGCTAGAAGTAATACAGACAAAGTAATTCAAATTTGAATAATTAAACTGAGACTGAGGAGGTCTGTTCAGGAACATTTTGCAGTCTGAGGCTAATTTGACTTTCTTAAATTCAGCACTGGCTTCAGAATAACAAATGCTGTTACCTAATGCAGAGGAACATGCTTAGGTTTTTGGCAAGATATTCCCACAGCTGACAAGGGGAGGTGATCGGTAACCAGGGAACAGATGGTGAATGTAACTATTTTTTTCAGTGTATTTCACTGTTTGCTTGCCTTTATCTATTACCTAAAAATTAAATAAATAAAGAGACTTTTACCATAGAATACCATAAATTGTTGGAAGTGAGAATACACATAGACTGGTGATAGTGGATAGGTCGTAGGGAGCTGGAATGTTCTTAACGTTTTCTGTTGTTTGTTTGTAGTACACCAGGAATAGCCTAGAAATAATGAATGCCCAAATATCTACCTACGTTCAAGAAGTTTTCGGATTTTTTTTTTTTTTCCTTTTGTATTCTGGTAGAATTAGAGCGGAAGAGAGTGATCCCTTGTGAGAGAAAGTTTCAATTACTCTTTATAAAGGCTTCACAAAACCTAAGAGTAAAATCTAACAGCTGTGATTTTTTTTTGGTACTGTTTAAAGTAGTCAACAGGCATTCAATTGAAAGGAAGCTCTTTGTTGTAATTTTTTAAATAATGCTAATCCTGCAAGCAGTTACATACAAAGCTTAAGCTGATACATCAGTCATCTATTCTAAGTCTGTGGAATGGTTCTTTTATAAAAAGTTTGCAGGAATTAAATAAACAATTGATGCTTTGCAACATGATAGTTTTGAGTTATATGGAATCTAAGCATACGTAACACTTTAATTAAAAGCAAAAGATTACATATTTGACTTTTTTTTTAACTCTTCTATTGGATCATCTTCACCTTGTGTAACACCATATGGAGAAGCATGACAGAAGTAAGCAAGACTAACAATATGTTACTGTAAATTGCTTTAGGTTCAGGTTGAAGAATGTAACTTTCAGGAATTCATTTTGATCTTGACCACTGTTTTTTTTTCTTTTTATTGGTTGGTTTTTTTTTTTCCCTCTCTTCAACATTCTCGTTTATAATTGAAGTGCTGTTTGTCATTTTCAAACAGATCATTGGAAATTGTGTCTCAATCTTGGTGCTGAGCTCTGCTTTGCCAGTGATGTCCAGGACACTGGGTAAGTGAAGTGGAAGTATAAAACATTGTAATAAAGGGTGTTTAATTGAGTTTAAAAACAAAGAAACAAGAAAAAAGAACAGCCTGTAGTTGTACCTTTCATAGCACGAATTTAATTTGCCATCACTTTCAGTAGAAAGAGCACGTATGTATGTGTGGCCTTTTCTACACTAATATGAGCTGTTGAACATACACGCTCCGTACATGAGCTGCAAAAGATACATTCTGAAAAAAAAGATGCTAAGTAATTTCTAGAGAATATATTCTTTTTAAAAAGGTAAGTCAAATTTCTTAAAACCGGAGATGGTGAGAAGAACAGATATAGAGAATGCATGTTCAGGGCAGTATAAAACAGTTTCATGTTCACTGTGAAATTACAGTGCTCGGTTTTTGTGAAAAAAAAAAAACAAAAAAACCATTTGGGGATTTCAGGTATAAGATTTGAGGTGATGCTGAGTGCAAATGTCTTTTTAAAAACAGTTAATGATTTTTCATTATTAAGTTTTTTATCAGTGATGAAACCAGGCTACTTTCATTTTCCCTAAAATAATCTGCTTGCATTCTTTGTTACTTCAGTTTTCAAATACAAAAATTAGTAATTCAGCATAGTAGAACCGAAGAAGTTCTGATTTTGTTAAGAACTGGTGGTAGCATTTGAAGTGGAGAAACTATTTTAACCAGTTGGAAAGACAAGATGTTTTGTATCTTCACTTTGTTTAATTAGGTAGTCTTCAACTTGAATTCTTGAAATTAGATTGCAAGGCTGTTGTGTGTTTATGTAGTGCAGGATACTTGCAGCTAATGTGAAGTTCATTGGGAACATTAAACAGAACAAAACAAAAATCTTCACCTTGGGCTGGACAAGTCTTAAGTACAAGTTTAGGAGTTTAAGCTCAGGCCCACAGACCAGTAATGTGTACCCAAGAGTTCTGTAGCTGACTTTCTTTTTCAACCAGAATACTGTCAAATCAAGAATAGTGAATATTTTCCAGTAATTTACTAGATGACTTCTGTAACAAACAAAAAAACCCCTGTAATGCATTTTGGAGGGTTGGATCTTAAAATACATATTCTAGAGCTCATGTTTTAAAAATCTGTAGTAAAACTTCACAAAAATGCAAAAGAATAATTCAAGTATTTAAAGAAGTGCAGTTTTAAAATAGAACCAGTATGGTAAAGATCTAAGAAATAAAATGATGTTAGCACTTAAGAGCAAGATGTTGTGTTGAAAAGTTAGTGGTTTGGAACAGAATTTTAAGATTAGTATTGTCCACTAACTTATTGCATTCATTATTTGTTTAAAAAAATAAAAATCATTGTTAATGATCTATGAGATTAACAGTTGATAATAAACGGATTCTGTGGAATTAAGTGTACGTGCTGGGTGCATTGTTGTCTCATAGGAAACAGATTAATGGTAAAACTCCCTTAAAAAAAAAAAGACTAACAAATGAAATTCCTGAATAGTTTGCCATAGAGATAAATAAAAGAAGAAAAAAGATGGAACAATTAACACACAGCTAACAAATGCACAGTCACAGCTGTCCAAACAGGATTAATAGAGTGCATTAGAGTACAGTGAGTCATGTGGTGCTTTGCAAAAATATCAACATGTGTTGCACTACATGCTACCGCCCTGTGGCACTGAATAGATGAAAAGAAATAAATATGTTAAGCAGATTCATAGTCTTTTCACTTTCTAAAAAAGCGAGTTTCTAGACTATACAGAAGAGACTAGACTTAATCATTATGGGAAAAGTAAAAAAGCAAAAGTTATCTAAGACGTGTACTGACCCTTTTCAAGTTTAAAAAATGGAAATATGAGAAGTTTTTTTGTGTTTCATAGCCTTGTCATTAAGTGGTAGATGTCTCTAATCTGTCATTCTTTTAGAATTCCAGGAAGGTTTTTACTAAAATAAGTTATTCTACTAAAATAAGTTAACTCATCTTTTCCAGAACTTTTCAGCCTTTTAGTAGTCCCTGAAAAAAAGGAACCATATTGCTAACCATTGTGAAACAAATAAGGAACAGAGCACTTAATAGCCAGGAATATATAAACAAGGAATTGCAAACAAAATTGAATTTTCTAATATACAAAATGATTCCTGGAATTCTTCTTTCGATTATTATGGTTAAGTAAATGGTGATTTAAAACTTACTTGGATGTACAGTCTAAAAACATATTTCTTTATATTTTTTTTTAAACCAGAACAATTTAAAAAATTTATTTGGTAAATTGCCACCAACTTTATTGATTCAAACTCAGCTTTCTCAATTTTCTTGTAGCGCAGCAGTCTGACTAAAATACTCGGCTGCTTTGAAAATATTCTTAAGGTCACTGTCTGTTTGGCTTCAAGCATGAAAGCAGCTACGTGTTTATCCTTCACCTGTTTACCAGTTGATTCAGTCAGCCAGTTTCTTCTTGTGCTAAGACTTCCTGTGATTTTTTTGATGTTTCTCCCTGCCTCTCTAGCTATTTCGATCAACTTCTGTAATCTTTTTTTTTTTTTGCTTTATCCCGTGAAAATTCTCCTTCTTTTAATTTTCTTCATTTTTGCATGTTTTCCTTAAATACTAAACTTGATTCCCCTATTTTTTAATTTAATTGACTGATGCTGAGTACGAGAAGCGTGTGTACCTATTAACATTGTGATAGCTGGCTGTAAGTCTTGGGTATTAAGGTACAATGAGATTTGTAAATGCTAGATTTACCCTTGAAAGGGAAGTAACTGACTCTTAATTCTGTTCTACCTTAATTCTGTTCTGTCTCACTTATTATCACTGTTGAAGTCAGTTCTTAAAAGTCCCCAAACCTTTTTAAAATAAGATGATAGAAATCTTGCTTCCGGGAACTTCAAAGCCAGGGTTACTTTCTGATTGCCTAGTTTTCTGTTGCCATTTTAGTTCTGGAGCAAGGTAAGCTTCTTTCCTTTTGCACTGTTGGTCTGTACTGTGAGAGCACATGTCACTGTGACATCTATGCCAAAAGTTTTTTTTTGGGAATATAATGGCTCATCAATCCTAGACAACTGTGATCTGGGTATCATCTCAATATTCTGCCCTTTATTCAGTGCAGTCCTTGATGTAGACCAGACAAAAGAACAACCTAAGGTTCTTCCTCTTCTGCTTTCTGAGATGGACTCTTTAGCTTGTAGACATTTCTACATTTTGGAAAAATTTTGCCCACTTAGCTTTAGTGATTGACTAGCCTTTGATCAGCACAAACCCCAAGTGTTACAGGGCCCGCTGTGAAGATCACCTGTCAGCACTATCTTTCAGCCAAACTCTTTCTGTTCTGTGCAAATGCTGTGTGGCTATACTGATGGGTAGATCTGTAAAAAACTGCACGTGGAAAGATGTATTTAAACTTTGATTTCAAAAGCAGTGGCTCTGGACAAACTCTTACAAATGCTTAGTGTTTACTGTAAGATGTTGCGGCTTCTGTGGAAAGGCTTTTTGCTACCTGTATTCTTTAATAAGAAAGCCCACGGTGCATTTCTTTCTTTTTTTTTCTTTCTTTTTTTTTCCGAAATAGATAAAGGTTTCATAGAAACTGAGACTTGAAGCAGTTTTCATACTGATTTTTTTCCTGGTTATATTTATTGAAATTATAAAAGCAGAATTCTTATCTACAATAAACAATTTACTTCAACTCATATTATTCAAGCATTTTACTAAGAAACTTATGAAACATTTTGATTGATAAGTGTCTTAAGAGTTTTATAGTGGTCATTGAAGGGAAAAATGACCTTGAGAACATTGTCTTCTGTGTTTAACCATATATCTTAGAGTGTGTTGTCTGAAAGAATTTTGCTTCTTTATGTAAAAAGTAATAGAATGAAATTTTTGTTTCTTAAAATGTAATCAAGACTTTGATGTAAATCTTTAATGCGATTTTAACAGGAATCACCCGATTTGATCTGCTTGGAGACTTTGGAAGGTTTAACTGGCTGGGAAACTTCTATATTGTATTATCTTACAACTTGCTCTTTGCTATCATGACAACATTATGTCTGGTGAGAAAGTTCACTTCCGCTGTGCGAGAAGAGCTCCTGAAGGCATTAGGTAATACTGTGCTGAAAATTTAGTTTGTACTTGAATGTTTCCTTTCTCCAGCATTGATACCTTGGTGTGCTACTGTTAAAGTTCTGTTACAACTCACAGAAAACTTTTATTTATTTATCTATTTATTTTTTTTTTTTTGTGGAAGTTTCTGTAAGTTAAGGTCAGAATACATGGCTTTGTGTTATTTTTTTTGAAGAGTCGAGAGCTAAGGTGGAGTGTTGATCTTAATGACATGTCTGTGTACTTACTGATCTGCAGTTTGATTCTCAGCCTTTAGAGAGCACAGAAACATTCTTATTGCTACTGAGGAATTATTCCAAAATAGAACTTCAACCTGTGGGTTGACTTTTTTGTTTAAATCAACTTATAAATTCTCTAAAAATAGTTTAGTGGAAGTCTTAGCAGTTTTGTTGTGATGGCTTTTTTTTTTTTTTTTTTTCTTGGAGCCCTACATATTTGAAAAATCTTTGTACAGAATATGCAGAATCTTAGTAACTGGCTGAGTGACACCTGTACTTGATATAATCAAAATGATGTTCAAGTTATGCATTCATGTTTCTTGGCCATAGAAGAAGGACTTCAAAAAGATTTGATACTAAGAGGATAAAATGTACGTATTTAGTGATTGTGTTGTTACTACATTTTATCTTTGCTAATTAATGAAGCTTCCACCTCTTTAGAAACCCTGAGTAGTATTTGCTTGAATTGAGAAGACTGATGCTGAAACTTCAGTGTTTATAATTGTGGATTCAGTTTGTAGCGTTTAAAACGTCCTTATGTTAGTTTTCACTGATTACTGTGGTTTCCAGAGTTGTGGCCCTGGTAAACAAAGTCCAAGAACTTCACAGAGTACACCTCTGGTGGTGGCAGTTAGGTTAAAATCAGACCTGCTAAATAGGGAAATACAAAATGACCAATAGTGTAGGACTGAAACAAGCCATTCTGTGATTTTTGATGTTGAGTTTTGAACCTCCATGGGAACAGATTAGTGGACCAGTGGTGGGTGAATCTGTCCATTGCTTTTTATGCTGAAAATATTTTCAGTAATGGCTGTTGCAGAGCTCTGAAGGAAAGAAATTAACATCAGTCAGCATGGGCTTATAGCAACATGTCTGGTAAAACTTTAAAGTTTCTATCTTAAAGCAGTGATGTAAAATAACTCTCTTGATAATTCATGCCACTTTATTATATTAAATGTACATAATTTTTTATTAAAAACTATATGTTGAAAGCCGATTAACAGACTTCAAAATGCAGGCATAGAAGGATAATGGTCATTGGGTGGCATCATTCTAGTAGATTTTTTTAGGGATTTGTTTGGCCTCTTGCATATTGTCTTGTTTTGTGTAAATATTGTGATCAAAATAGAGAAGCAGAGTAATTGGTAAGAGAACTGCATTTGACACAAGCAGGGAGTTATAAATCCTGAACAGTGTAAGTTTCTGACACAATCTGGATTTGCTTTCAGTGCTATGTGTAACAAACAATGTCTGTTAAATACTGTCACAAGGAATTCAAAGAATGAGAACCAAAATTTATGTGCTCGTTTCCCCCATGCTGAAAACTGTGACACTGAGGACTAGAGATTGGTGGAGCATCTTGGGTAATTAGTAGAAAGTAAATTCCTGTTGCAGGCCAGTGACCAAAAGAATTCATGTTATATTGGGACTTAGAAATAATACAACATAGAGTAGATTTTGGTTATTAGTGCCGTCAGTTTTGGAATTCCAGTGATGCAAAGTAGTTTAACTTGGTACGTCATGGCCCATCAGTGAAATGTTCAATATAGTCAACACTAAATTGACTTGGTAGGAGACTTCAGAGAGGAACTGTAGCAAGCGAGGAAGGACTGACATCCTGCCTCTTGTGACTAAACTATGGTTAAACTCACCATCTTTCCCCACCTTCTCCCATAAGAGAGTAGCTTAACTACTTGCCTGGGGCAGGATGAGAGACTTTAAGTAGCACTTGTAGAAGAGAACTCTACAATAAGAAAAAATGGCTGGAAATTGAGATAAACAAATTAATAATAATGTAGGTTTAAAAATATTATTAGACATATAAACAGTTTAGAGAGGTGATGTGGTCATCACCAATGATATTAAGATCAGCAATGGATGCTATAGTTTAAAAGAAATGTCTTAGGTAATTATTTTGGTCTTTGTAGGTTGACAGAGTAAAGGATTACAAGTCTTTCTCAATTCTTAATGTCTAAGTCTGTGACTTAAGCAATGGCTTTTCTCACTTCCATGCTTTGTTAAAGCATGAGTCCGTTGTAACGGACTTTTTTCACTTTAAATGCAACTGAGGGAATTTCACAGAAGTAATTCTTAGCTGAGCTAGAATGTCAATTCTGGTCTAGCAAATGTGAAGTAGAATTTCGTCTGTATGTATTTTTTTGAATAGCTGTTTGCATGAAACATGGAAGAATCTTGATTTTTCCTTATTGTGTAATGTTTTGCAGGATTAGATAAACTTCATCTGTCAAACAATCCAAGAGACTCAGAGACAAAGCCGTCTGCAAATGGGCATCAGAAAACACTGTGATTAACAATCACCTGCAATCAACAGAGCTGAAAGCATCAACCTCATGGCATTCCTGTCATCTCATCAGCATTTTAATATTGATTTTTTTTTTTTTAATAATTTGGGTCCAACCTTGTCTCATTTTTTGATGCTGTGTGCTTCTGAGGAAGTTAAGTATGTCAGATTCTTCTCTTTCCAGTGAACTTTTGGTCTGCTTGTTTATTTCCCAGTAAGTTAATGCAGGAGGTGCCTTGAAGACTGGAAGCTGAAGAGAATAATGCATTCCTTTTTATTTGTTGACAGTCTCATATCTTTAGATATAAACCTGCTACCATTTGAATGCCCAGTACCTCCTGTGTTATACAGACATAGCTATAAAGACTAACTTTGGGACTTGGTTAAAACAAAAAAGAAGAAGAAAAAAAAAAAGATACACTTGAAGCCCTATATGACCCTTATTGGAGATGTAAAATATCTGGAGTGGGTATTCTTGACAGTAGATAAACAGTTCCACTAGGAATGTGTTAAAAATGACTAGTAGAGCAACTGGTAGAGATCACAGTCCCTTTCATGCTGGATACAGTGGGCTGTTCGTAGTCTAATGTCACGAAGCTTTCTTGGAGGGCCAGCATTTTCAGCTTTCTCTTCTTAGCTATAAAGCCAGGTTGCTTTAGTGGCAGCCAGACAATGTCTTACTGAATAGAGTGAAGTACAAGATGAAGATTAACTTCAGTGTTAAATCTGAGCCTAGTATGCTTTGTAAAAAGCTGTGTAGACCCCCTGTCACAGTTCTTACAGTTCTGTAAGCTATTGTGCCATGGAGGTCACTTACCCCACCGAGTGCATCCCTGTAAAATTCTTTATGAACTACTGTGTATAAGCAGTACTTGTAATCAATGCAAGTAGCACAGGCCTAGGAGGCTGCAATTGCAGTTTTTTACAATCTTCTTTAATTTGAAGTAAATTATTTCTCTGAATTTATACTATAGTTACCAGGATTTCTGTTCAGTGGCATAATCCAGTATCTTTCACTCGCCTGTTTTTTTAATGTACACATGAACATGTATATAGGCCTATATGTGTAGATATCGTAAATTAAACTCTAAGCTTATAGAGATGACATAGGTGACTTGGTAAGTAAAACTTGTGTGTTCAGTCTTGGTAGTATGAATTTCTGTGGTGTTACAGTTTAACTGTTCAGAGGCATGAGATTCAGGATGGCATCAGTGGGTGGTAATGTCGTTTTTCTTAGCCTTGGGAATCCTTTAGGCGGTTTACAGTAAAGAAGAGACCCACCAACCAAAACACAAGTAAGTATTCAAAATCTGGTTGCACTTTTTTTGTCCTGCTCTGCCACAAAGTAGTTGATCTTCAAACAGATTGGAATGGGACACCTTCAGTGTGTGCCTCTTATATAGGGAGTCAGATAATGTTCCTATTTATTTCCTATTTCTGTAAAACAAGTATGTCTGTAGTTTGAGGTCTCACACGGGATCAGGTGGTGACAACTGGCTCTCCAGTGTGTTTCCAAAATAAGATAAACCTTGTGTCAGAAGCACTTTGGCTGTTCTTCTGAGAGACTGCTCTGGGCTATAGACCTTATTGCTGTGTGTGTGAATTGGAGCTGCTTTTTTTTCCCCTGTAGTGCTTAAAAAAATCAAGCTCCAGTATACACGAGGATTTCTCAGTTGTTGTTTGTTTGGGGGTTTTTTATTTGTTTGTGGGGTGGTGTTTTTTTTTTTTTTTTTTTTGTTTTTTTTTTTGGCTGCCTTTTCTGACTTGAACTGGGGCATAAAGTAAATACTGCTGTAGTAAATATGATGCTAGAGAGTTACTTTTTTTTGTGTGTGATTAGTATAAATTCAAGGCTTATTAAACTGACTATTGATGTGTTGTACTGAGTCTTGAAACACTTAAAGTAAAATTGCTTTATTTCACTAAGATTTACAAGCATATTTTCTGTTGTTTGAGTTTAATGCTGACATTTTAGTGGGAAATCTTTATCCGAGTCAAAGTTCTGCAAGCAGGAACAGAGAGCTGTAATTAAAAGTTGTTTTAAAATGTGTTTACATTTAAAATATTGGGAAATTTATTATTAGAGGTGTCATTCAGGTGTTCTCAGAGCTTGTAGCCTTATGTATTAGCATTATAGTTAAAAATAACTGAAATATGCCCAGTTGTCCATGCAAGTGATTGTGTGACCAAAATTGTCCTCGTGTCTTAATGGGGCTGGTGAATTGTGATGTGTGAGGCTAGTTAGCTTTATGAAAATATTTCTATGACAACTTTAAACACACAGTTACTTAAATACACTCTGTGAAACTGAAAAAAAAGGATTTAAGGAGTAAATCTAGGGAGTGTGAACCAGCATAGGTCTTGCTCCTCATGCAGATACCCCTCCAGGAGAGGTATTTGTCCTGGCATCAGTGACCCAAGGACACAGAAAAAGATGGGATTACAACGTGTATGTGGTTTCTGAAAGTTGGTCAATTACTTAAATTAAGCAGAGACAGTTCCTGCTGATAAGCACACAAGTTTTAGACAAGACTTTAACATTTATTTTGAGAGAGTTTTACAGCTTTGCCTGTTCCCACCGATTCTGCAGTCAGAGAGATGTATGGGTTAAGGCTACATTAGTGAAGATTTTTACACTGAAATGTGGAGGATGGTTAAGATGCTGTGTGGTGTCCAGGGTGGATGAGAAATTCATAACTACTGTGTGCAGCTACTGACAGTGTTTTTGTTTTGAAACCAGCTGTTTATATTGTGACACTGTCCACATTAAAATACACCTTTGGCCTTGAAAATGACACGCTTATGCAAAACTTCTTTACAGATACAATGCTACTTTCAAATATACTATGTGTAAGATATCGGTCACTATATACTCTTCACAGAAGCATATGGCCACTTAAGTACAAGCAACTGGTAATTCATTAATGGATATTGATAATACATTCCTGGTATTTTGACTCATGTAGAGTCAGGTGGTCTATACCTTCAAGGTATATACAGCTGATCTTAGTAACATTAACATCTGCCTCACTTCTTAGGAGGCAAAAAGCACATTAAACACTTCCATCTTCAACTAGATATCACACAAGACCAAAAAATAGATGTAAACTACATGTTTTAAGTTAGCCGTTTCTTGGCTTTATTCTGTGTTGGTAGCACAATATTCGCCGGAGTGGCAGAACTGTAATACTGTGGGAGTTCTAAGTGTAAAGCACACAGACTTATCACTTTAAGCTGAAAAATAATAGTATTGGTTACTGTACAAGTAACAGTTTTTGCATTCACAGGAAGCTTTGTTTGCTGTCTGTAATGTGATGTTTATTGTTGGCCCTGTTCCTCTGATACCTTTTACCCTGTTGACTGTTTTAGTGTCATAAAAATTAAAGGATTTGACGAGTTGTTTTCCTTGACTCGTTCCGCAGTACCACCTCGAGTACCGTAAAGGCACGGCTGCCGCTGCAGTTGAGCCTGTGCCGACAGGAGCTTGTGCAGCTGTGTGCATAATGGGATGAACGCGTGAGTGGGTGCTGCAGAGTGATGCTCTCTGCAGTAGTCACTGGGAGTGACGGGTGTGAAGCGGGCTGCAGCCCTCGTCTGTCCCACCAGGTCTCTCCTGCTTGGCTGTGTATCTCTGCGGCAGCTGATGCTACTTCAGGTGGTGTGTCCACTGCTGTGTTGGAAAGACAAGATGGCCCTTTTCTTAAAGAATTTACAATCTAAAATAGAAAGGAATAAGGTGGAAACAAAGAGCAATTGGCTTCTTCATGCATCTGACTTTCCTTGAGTTTTGTAAAAATGTTCTGGGTTATTTTCCTTTCTCTTTCTTTTCCTCCTCTTCCAGAAGGGTGATGGGCTCAGGTGGTGTACATACAGTAGCCAAGCCTTATGCTTAATGGATTTAAGCAACATGTATAATTTTGTAATAGCTCATATAGGAGGATGGCTAAATCCTATTGTTCTACATATACTCTAATTTTTAAAGTAGCAATTTTAAAAACCTAGGTAAAGTCATTTAAGCAGAGATAGCACACTAAGGCCGTGTTAATAAATTCTTTAAAGAGAAATATGCTTAGTTTTATTTTTAAAAGTGTTGATGTGAACTGTGAACCTTTAAATCCTTTAAGGAACTAAGATCCCCTACCCCCAGTGTTAGTATTTTTGTTGTTATTTTAGTGCTTACTTGAGACGATATTGCGCACACTAAGTTCTCTCCCCAACTCATTTATTTCAGGAGCTGAAATTACTATTGGTAAACTGGCAGGTTATTTCAATCACATTAACAGCCTTTGAACTTTTAAAATAATGCTGCTTTTGAATTCATCCCATTCAGGGAGAGCAATCTAAGCCAACAGCCATCACCCAGTGGGTCCCCACATGGATTCCAGAACACCTTCATGCCCAAGGGCAGTCTGCGGATGATGATAAAACCTCTGTCACCTTGTTCAGCCTTGCCCAGTGCCCTTCCCTCAGCCAGTCTCTGACTATTGTAAGATACTGTGATGCTGCAGTTCTGTTCGAGGTGAGAGATCAGCCTGTGGCTTGTCCGTCTGCCACACCCCTTTCTAGGTGCCGAATTGGGTTACTTTTGATGGGGATTGCAGACTCTCAGGGTTTCCAGGCGGTAGCTGTGCATATTCTTTAACTGTAGCTTTTAACTTTTGGCTCCGTTTTGTTGGGACTAAGAAGTCATTCAGGATTTTCTGGTTGTGTGTTTCTGCGCAGGCCATTCTGTGTTTGAATGGCTTCTTGATGTCTCAAGAATGCTGCATGGTTCTGAATAGAACAGTGTTCCCCCAAACCACATCTAGAGAGATCTCCTGCAGGTTTCATTTTAACAATTAAAGCCTGGCAGTATCAGTCAGAATCTTAGTAAGCGGAATGCATCTGGTGGGGAATTAACACTAAATGTGACTTCCAGAATTCCCACTGTGCGCAGTAATTGGTAGGGGGTAATGACATGGAGCTCACCTGTGCAGACAGTCTGTTTTCCATTCTTTTTCTAGGTAATCTTTAAAATTCCATATTACTAGAAGTATATTTCAAATCCTTAAGTTAATGAAATGCAGGGGCTGATGAAACTATTTTCTGAGTCTGGCCTTAATTCTTGAAGATACTGAACATCCTGGCTTGCTTTCCTTTTTCATGTTTTCAAGTCATTATCTTATTTGCTGGTACTGATGTTAGTAACAGATACTCTTCTTGATGCAGACAAAATGTGAAATAACAGAACAAGAAAAATCTAAATAGATCTGATGTATCATCCGTAAGAATATATGCCAGAAGGAAACTTAAATGGGAATGTTTTTTTGAAATGTTTCCCAAATTCTTCTTTCAAAGAGAAAGAAGAAAAACATGTATCATTAGTATATGAATGTTAATTTAATGTTCTCCAAATATGCCAGTAATTCACTAACACTGAAAAGAACTTCATAAATTCTTAAAATCTGTTTTGTGATTCACAGTGCAACAGTGTCCTTGACTGTAGATTTATAGAAGTCTGAACATTTGAAGATAGCTGTCTTGGCAACAGAAAACCTGAGGATGCTTGCTAGTTCTGTATTAATTACCGTACTTTAAGTAACTTTTTTGGTTTCGTTTATTGCTCATAGACTTTTTTTTTAAATATACATAGCATTAAATGTTTTAACAAATACAGACAGTAACCCCAAACAGTCAAAGGGATGGTGTGAAAAATATCCTGTAAATGTTGATGTCCTAACATATCTAAGTCCAAGCTATTTAGAAGCTGTGTCTGTATGAAGGCCTCACATAAACACAGAAATTAGGAAATCCAGTTCTTAAAGGCTTCAGGTATCCAACTCTTCATCTGTACCTCTGTGAGCACTTTGGGATACTGCTTCTCAATTGCTTCCAAGTGTTTGTTGTATATTAACCTCAAGTGTGGCTGTTGCTTCCCCCCACCCACCCCTATTACATGAATTTTATAGTCGGTATCACTGGATGAAGCTCCTTTCATGAACAGTGCTGTATTTTGCGTTCCTCATGTATTCAGTGCTTGCATAGATATAAGTAGCAGGGCACTTGCTTTGATTTTAATATATTTATTTTCCCACAGTCTATACAGAGACATTCCCTAGTTAGAAATGTTCTTCCATGGAGAAAATATTAATATTTATTCATTCACTTCTACTTGATCTGTTTTTTACCACTAGATCCCATTAAAACAATCTTGTCATTAGAGTGGGTCCTCTAACAGATTACCAAGAGCTCATGTAAGTTTGAATTAGGAGTGAGGTGGAAATGGTTTAGTCAGTGCATATATTCGCGCTTTTAACTTCCAGTAGTGTGAGGCAACCAGCCCACCTCTCGGTGAGAGTCACATGCTCGTACAGCCGATTTGAGCCCATGCCGATGGCAGGTAGCTGGAGTAGCTGACGTACTGTGGGACCGCTCTTCAGTATCTTCCTTGTCATTAGTAAAGACTGCAGCTCTTGATGTGCCTTGCTGCCTTCCTTGGTTGGAGATCGAGATGCATCATTCCGGTGTGTCCGCAGTGTGTGTATCTCTCTCGAGTTTGGTCAAAGTCAAACTCCGCGTGGTGCCAAGGTAAGAATCCATGTGCGCTTCCTGTACATTTGGTGTTTCGTCTGTATGAGCAAGTTTTGGACCTTCTCTATCCATGTAAAATGATAGTTCAGATAAGTGGCATGGTGGTGGGACCTGTATTGTGAATATGATGGATGCGTTTAAATGCTTAAGGAGAAAATTAACTGTTGCATGATTTCTGTTTACCTCCTAACCGTAAGTTTTTCCAGTCTGGGCTAAAATTAGATTCACAAAATCTGCACAGGTGAACTTCTCCTCCCTGTCTTTGTATAACAGAACAAAGTTGAGCCACTTTTCGTTATTTAAAGGTAGGTTTCAAAGTATTTTTGTCTTACTTGGCCTCACTCCTGTTACTTTAATACAAACAGATAGAAAATGAAAATACATTTGGGTCAGGGATTTGAAATCTTAGTGTACTTTATAAAACACATGTACACACAAAAAAAAATATGGCTAGACTTCCTTTACTTCCTTGTGGGGTTTGGAACCCGATTCTGTGTTATCTAGACAATGCACATTCCTCTTGTCTTCATGAAGCTTTGTCTGTAAAATTCACATTGAGGAGACTGAAAATACTCTGAGAGTGCTGCTGGCCATCTTGTCACAGGGATCAGCTTCACGTGGGCTTGGGTGACGTGGCCGTAAAAATCCAGCTGAACGAGCGTTTCTGTGGATGTTGCTACTGCTGGCGCTGCAACAATGGCAGCAGATACCTTCTGTCCTGCACTTTCACGTTCTTCACTGCAGTGTTACTGGTTAAGATCTCAGTTTACAACAAGAAAAAAGAAAAATAATGCACAATCTTAACTGTGTGTGAGGCTGAGAGATGCTGAATGGAATCAGCAGTCCCCTCTTGGTCTGATTTGTGCTTAAGGCTTTGTAAACTCTGCAGTCTTAAGCAACTGATGTTTCTTTCACATGGATGTATCTTGGACCACGGTAAAATACAGCTGAAAAATTATGCTTTTGGTGTTAATCAGAACAATCTTCTGTGCACATATCTTCTCCCCACCAAAGCCTTCCTGGTTTATTTTAGGTCATCCAGAAATATGTTTTATAATGGTCTCAATTGTGGATACTCTGTTGTGTTAGAGAACTAAATGCAAATATTTGCTGCCTTAGCCAGGTTTTTTTTTTTTTTGTGAAAAGCAGTGGTAGTGCGTTTTTTGCTTTGTTTGAAATGTTACACTGAATGTTTTGTAGGAAGTTTTTTTTTTACTGTGTTATCAATAAAGTTAAAGTGTGATTCGTAGTGGGGTTTTGCTGTTTGTGGTTTTTTTTTTGTCTGTGGCATTCTAAATTATCCTGTCAGTAGTTGAATAGTTGCATTCCTCTCTCTTCTTCCTTCCTGCCCCCAGTTTAACATCCTTTTGAGATTCTCAAATGGTCAGGTTTTTGAAATATGCGATGTGTGATATGTGATGGAGATTTCTGTACATTGAGGCATTACAGCCCTGTGTTTAAGACAGATGCACAATTAATCTCATCCTCTACTTCAGGCAAGCAGGGTTTGTTTTTTAGAAGAGTATGCTGATTATGCAATGAATGTAATTTTCAGTAACTTAATAGGTTGACTGAAGGGCAATTTTTTGGATATAAAAAAACCTGACCACCATGTTTCCTGAACTATTTGAAACTTAAACAGCTTCAGGCTTTCCATTTCACAGGAGACTTCAGGCCTTTTTCAAAGTTCAAGAATCACATGGCTGGAAGGGGCCTGGAGACATCAGCTCTGTTCAGCTCAGAGGATCGAACATCCCTACGTTATTCCTGGTATTTAACCAGCCTGGCAGGACTATCTGTGATGTGATTTCTGTGCTGTCTCTAGGCAGTATGTTCCAGTATTTAATTGTCCAATGCTTCCTAAATGTCAAATGTGAACGGCCCTTGCCATGCTTTAAACTTTAATTTGGTTCTCAAACATCCATAGTAAGACAAGTCTCTGTTTGCACCAGCTTTTTCCATGCCTGAAAGGTTACATTTCCCTTTGTTTTCTGTTTAAAAAGTGACCCCCAATTCTCTCAGCTATTTTATGCAGGCCTCTCATCATCCTTTCTCCTACCTGTGGGGACCCTCGTGTGTTTCTAGAAATGCAGAGCTCAGAGCTGGACACAGAAGCCTCCAAGCTTGACACCTTACACTACCTTATGTCTTCAGTACTTTTTTGTTTGGTTGAGTTTTTGCAACATCATTCATGAGCTTGTGTTCTCACACGTGTAGCGATATAGAAACTTTCTGTAGAAGGACATAAAGAAATTTGATTTAAGATGTGAGTAACCTCATACATGAGGTTATCCTTACATTGTAAGGATAATTGTATATCTTGCATTTTTATTTTTGTGACACTGTTTTCTGCTTAATCTGCCAGACTGTATCCTGTTGCAGAAATGAACTGAATTGGCTTACTATGATTCTCTTCTTGGCAAATCCCATGTTAAATACTAGTTCTCCTTAAGTAGTTTGTACCAGTGTTTTTCTGGGAAATGAAGTGAAACTCATGTCTGCAATTCCCTGGGATTTCTTCCCTCCTCCCCAGTTTCAAGATAGGTTTATCAATTCTTGGTCCTTTGTTTTGTCACATGTTCCCCACAATTTCTTAGGGAGAACCATCTCTGAAAGCCCTGCAGACAGCTTTCTAGCTTCACAACTGCGGCGACTGATCTGTAGAATGCTTTTTATCTAATGGTTCTCTAATACAGCCTTTCCTGCTTCCAGCTTACGACTGTAACCCCACACACCTGGTATTGTGGTGACCACCTCACTTGATGAGTGACACAATGTGATGCTGTCAGCATTATTTGGAAGCTCGCTATCATTTGTTGATCAGGTGTTGCCTTTTTATACAAACCAGATTTTCTTGTTACCTTGATATATTGCTGTCTTATTTTGTTTTAGCTTCTGACTTTTGTCTTTATGTGCTCATACTTTTCTTATAAATTGTCTGTGGTGGCTTACTTAGTTTCAGCCGACTGAAAAGTCATAATCATGTTTTTATTTCTTTTGAAAGTGCTCGGTACTTACTGTGGTTCCAGGCTCTCTGGAGTTCTGAAATGATCCTGCATCTTTGAGGGCCACTTTTATCTACCTACAGCTGTTTGGAATTGGTCAGTTGTTCAAGCAGAAGCAGCAGCCAGAGTTCTAGTTAGTAAAGGTGGCTAAAGGAAGAGGGGAAAAAAGTTATTTTTGCCACTACTACCAGTTGCAGTAGTGGCAGCCCTTGTGAGTGGGGACCTGTGCTGCAACAAATCAGGTGTAAAACACAGGTGAGGGATCAGGGTATTGCTGAATGAACACAATACCTGAAACAACTGTGGCTCATCTTGGGGAAAGGGAAATGAAAATGGAGGAAGGTTGGAGTGACAGATGGAGGAAGAATAAAAATGCTGGAATACCAAAGGTGAAACAATAATAAAAGGGAAGCAACAGCACCCTTCTAACTTTTATTTCTCTAAACACAAGGCAAATATAATTTTCCATACAAAATCATTTGTTCTTGGAAGATCTGGCTCTGAAAAGGCTCCAAAGTTAGAAGTACATGTGTTATCAGCTACGATCTATGATGTAGTTAATTATAAGCGATATGTATCAACATTTGAAGATTTTCTTTTGATAATATGAACGATAGTGTCCCAAGGAAGACTCTTGAAATGCTTGAGGACAGGTATGATGAAACAAATGTGAACAAGAAAGCAGATTAGATTTGGAGTAACTTATAGGTAGTCCATATGTGGATGAATTGTGAGCAATTGAACAAGTGGGCCTGATTAGTTGCATGATCCATGGAATCTTGTTGCTGTTTGCCCCTGTCATCCAGTGCTGATTTAGAGGTTAAAAGCATCCAGTCCCCATACTCCACTGATGGACCATTATCCTTCAGAGAAAACACAGCATTTTAATCACTGAACTTTCCCAAGACAGATGTACTGTTCTTAACCTGTACGGGTGCAGCACAGGGGGTACAGCTGTGTTGCAGAAAGGAAGTACAGAACTTAGCTGAGCATTGGTTATTCGATGGGAAACCAGTGTATCTGCTGTGGGGTTAGTTAAAGGCATGATACTCAATGAGAGAAGAGGCATCTTAGATCTTGCCCTTGGTATAGACTTGTATGATCTACTACCTTAAATATGTTTCTGCATGTTGCATGTAGGCCTGAACGATCTGGTTATCATCTCTGAAGGTGCTCCCATCAGTGGTCAGCAAAACAAATCCCTAAAAGCAATGAATCCTTTTCTTAAAATTAATCATCTCCTTGAGTGCAGTCCCAACTCACTGTGGCTGCTTTCTCTCATTGCTGCCATCATATCTGAGGTTCTGTAGGGAGTCACACAAACCTTAGACTTGCTTTTTGTGACTCTGCTTGTAAATGCTTTCAGCAGTTCTAATAAACATTTCAACACCTGCACCATGACCATGCAATGTGAGCCTTCCTCTCTATGCGCTTCCTTTGAGTGAAAACGTGATGTAAGAGAGGCAGCCATCCTTTTAGGGAGGATGGGATGTGAAGTGGGAGTTGTCAAGGTCAGACAGCCTGATGGTAGCTGAACACTTTCATATTGTTTCATCTCACTTCTGTTGTAGTAGTTTTTCTCTACCAGGACATCTGCTCCCTTACAGCTGCTAAAGTGACCCTTCGCAGCATATATCAGCATCTTCAAAGTGGAGATTTTGCCAGACCCAAAGGAATCAAGAGCTGAAATGCCACAAAACCCCCACAAAACTATCTGAAAAGTTCACTTAAGATTCTAAGATTTCATTTAAGCTTTGAATTTTCTAAATTTCCTTCTAAAACTATGGAAAAAAACCTCATTAGTTCATTTTTTTTTTCTTTAAAAGTTATGTTCATATAATGTGCAAGTATGAAAGTGTTTTCCAGTGGAACACATGATGTTTCTCAATAAAGACGTTAAAGACAAACATTAAGTGTACAGGTATGAGAAATGGTGAAAACTGTCAAGTAAGACAAGTTGTTTGCTTCTTAACATGAGATTTGATCCTATGTATTAAAAGGATGTATCCATTTATCAGTACAAATCAGATTTAGTTACAGTGTTAGTTAATGCTGATGTATCAACCAAAGGAAAAAAAAAAAAAATCCCCTGAGACCTCCTGTACAGTGTATGTATTTAAATCACAACATGACAGGAAAAGCAGCAGCCCCTCCTGTACTCTGTGAGAATTCTGTATCTAGCAAAGAGCAGATGGGTAATCTTGTGCTCCCCTACTGACTGTTCACTGACAAGAAAGAAAAAAAAAAATCAGATTCTGTCCCACGCAAAAATGCACACAGACCTTCAGTGGTATGTGTAAAACAAAAACCAACCAAACAAGAATCCCACCACAGGCCTCCTTCAATATTTACGCTTTGTGGTCTCCAGACAATCCCAGATGATGACACTGTGGGCTTTCTTGATGAGACATGAAATACTAATGCACCACACTTCAATCAGGTTATGTCTTTAGTATTTTAATGTGATTATGTATTTAATTAAGCAATGACAGTCCTAGTAAGCTTTATTTGAACTGTTGTTACCTAGGTTCCAGAACTGAGTCCACTCCACACTGCAATTTTAACTGCTCTTGTTTTTGTTTTAGAATCTGACTTCAGGAAGAACAGGGTAAGATTACACCTATACCTTATAACTTGTGTTTTCTGTTCAACATCAAGTAAAGCTTGACCTATTTGAAAATACTTTTGGTCCTGATTTATGCTTGGTCTTCATTTATATTGGTATTAAACTTGAACAGACCTGAACTGTTTTCAAAAGAAAGCTAGGGCGATGTAATAGAAGGCTAAAGCAGCCATGAGCATGCTTTCTAACAGCCTCTTGGGACCCAAAATGTGAGAAAAAGCAACCATGTTTTAACTCTGCCCTTATCCAGTATCTATTTCTGTGACCAGAACAGCAACAGAGACAGAAAGTGCTCAGTTCTAGGACTTGGCCTGTCTTTGTGAGCTGTACTATGACTCGACTGAGGCTGCTGAGAAAAATTAACCAACAAGGAGAGCTGAAAGCAGGGGGTGGGGGGGGCTGGGGTTGCACTAAGCAAGCAGTGCCCCCTTTCTCTCTGTGCCTGTGCTCCTTGTTCCTTTTGCCCTCAGCAGGAAGAAGCCCTCCATTTCTTCCCTGAGCTTGCACTTGTGTTTCTCCCCCCCCATTTCACTAAGTCATCCTGAAAGTCCTCTCATGAGCCTCCTGCAGCAGAAACTGTAAAAATAAAAAGAGAGAAACTCTTCTCCTGCCTGAGATGGTGATCTATTGAATTCCCCTGCTGCTAAGATACTATCTGCTTTGAGCTACTTCTGTATTTTCTGCAGCATGACCTGACTCAACCCGTATCTATCAATCAGCAAATAAAGCCTAAGGTTGGGAAGAGGGGGAAAAAAAAAAGTAAGTGAAATTTAACCCAACATTTATGCTAAGTAGCAAATCAGTGTGAACTATCAGTAAGAACAGAAAGGAAATAAGAATTTTGTATAATTTGTTGGTGCTAACATGTTCTGGGATTTAAATACTAAATCCTGCTGTTTCAGTGCATGATACTGAATAACCTTTTTTTTCCCCCGAAACAACTGAAACTGATTAATTGAATTTATTTCTGAAAACACCATACCTCTATATTTCATGTCTGTGACTTCTGAAAACTTGAATAGAATGGTATAAACAGAGTATTTGAAATACTCTATCAGTATGCAAAACTACATCAGTCATCTCTACAGCAGCACAAGATTATGATAAAATAAAATGATGAAACAAAGCACCAGGGTGAACTTTGTCCACAGGGAAGCCTTTTTAAGTGATCCAGTGTCAGCAAATTGCTTACTAATGTGTTGACTTATGGCAGCCCTCAAAAGTAAAATGAAAAGGCTGGAATTTACAGCGTATCAATGAATCAGTTGATAAGCTTTTACTGGTTTAATATCCTCCTAGTTTTGCTGCTTGGAGCCACTTCAAGTTAGCAACAGAATGTTTACCATCTCCATGTGATAAAGGAAGTCAAATGACTAAACAAATTCCAGGACCATTATAGTGTTTGGTGAGATTTAAATTAAAATCGTTGGGAGAAATCATGTGGAGGGGGAAGGAAGAAAATCAAGTCAGCTACGTCTTTTCACAATGACTTACCTTGCTTCCTAAACAATGGCAAGATTTTTAGCAAACCTGGAGATAATGTAATGCATTTGAAAAGATTTAATTGCACCAATAAAAGACTATGCCACAATTAAACGACATACAGAAGTGACATTTATAGGTAGGATCAAAGAAGTTCACTACCTAACATGCTGAAGCAACACCCTGCTTTCTGTGTATAGTAGTGCTGAAAAGTAGCTTCCTTTGCTTTCAGTGACCTTTCTTATCTGCTTTGATCTAGATTATTAAAAATTTTAATGGTAGGTGTAGTAAGGGCTACTGCAGCAGTCTGAAACAAGTAATATGTGTTCTTCCTAGTACTAATATTTCAGACCTTGTTTTTATTTTGAGATATTTATTTAAGAGTATGAAACTTGACATTTAACCTTTGGGATCCTTCCAGAGGAGGTAAGCTATTAAAAATTTGATTTTTTTTTTTTTCCCCCATTGTAATACTGTTTGATTATGCTAATGTTTAGTGAGTGACATTTTAAAAGCACAGCACAAGTTGGAGAGGCAAAATTTATTTTATAAAAGGTTTTTAGCATCTGGAAATGAATAGCTCTCTGCAAAAAAAATTAAGTGTTTTCATTAACCAATGCTTACAAGTATAAGAGCTAGCAGTTGGAAAACTCACCTACGGGTCCCACTTGAAAGCTGCTAAGAAAAATAAGTATTTATCCTTTAATTGTAATTGGTACTGAGTTAATTTAAACCTGGCTAATCAATACGAGGAGACTTTATAAATTTATTCTTAATAGAAGGTGAAAAAGTAGGGCCCATTTTGTTCCCTGCAAAATCCTGAGGTGTTGCATATAAGAATGATTTCCTAATGCTGTGAACTATACACAGAAATTGTGTTAAATTAAGGCCTTCCCATGGCTTATAATCGTATGATGAAATGTGGGCAGTCCATTAGGCTTTCTCCCTAAAACAGGTAGCTAAGAGCAGGGCCCTAAAAGCTAGCCCGTGTAGGTAGGTTGGTAGACGCTGCTGTAGCCATCTGAAGTTTGGTGAGAGAAATTTTAATAAATGCCACTCAGCTGCAACTTTCAGCAGATTTAGTTCCCGTTACTGAGACTCCGTTTACAGCGAAGCATGGTATTTTGAGCCCACAGAAAACTGACAGCCTTACTGAGAGCAAGACATACGACTGTTTCCCCAGTCTTCCATGAAGAAACATCTAAGTGTTTCTGTTGTCTGTCCTCATCGTGCTACTTGTGGACAGTCAAAGTACACTGAAGGATTTGCTTCTTCCAAACGTTTTTGAGCACTTTCAAGTGTAACACTAGCTTTCTTCAGTTAGCTCCATATTCATTGTCTCTGTTACAGTGAAGGACTCTGCACTGATTACAGAGGTAGCATAGCAACCAGCCAGCTGTCTCAGCGCTGAGGCTGAGGACAGCATGTCCTCTCTCCCTTGCTGTTGCCACCACAGAAGCAGAACAGTTTTGTTGCAACTGCAAGATCCCCTCTAGGGTACCAGTCTCACTGTCACTCCTAGATGCGTCATATAGGGAGAGAGGGTCTTTGCCCCCAAAGCTCTCCTAACATGAGAAATAACGACAGACAGTAACAAGCCTTTTTCTGCAAGCACTTTTCTGTTTAATTAAAGCAGTGATTTAACAAAACCCAAACAACCGATTTAAGTATTGGTGTAAACCTACACTGGTTTAGCTTGTGACTTGGGTAAGAGTATTTTCCTGGTTGCCCACACGAGCTCCGTTTAAGTGGCTCTCTCGTGTGGCTTTGTTAAGCTCTGCTAACCCGGCTGTTTGGTAACCCGGAGTGGAAGATGGCTTCTCTCGCTCCCTGAGGGATGGCTGGTAATCGCTGAGGATGTGTCATTGCAGTTTTTGTTGCTGCAAAGCTGAGCTGGGCTGGCTGTTGCTGAACTGGGGGAAGACTGGAAGCTGGCAAAGGAGAACTTGAGAATTGCACAGGGACTCCGCCACAGCTGTGTGCTTAAAGGCAAGCAGGGTTCGTTGCAAAATGCTTGCACCTGCCTTGGCCTCACTTGTAGGGGGTCAGGACCCTAATTTACTACAGTCTGCCTTGCATCTGAGCAGAAGTTAGAGAAGGGCAAAGCTGTGGAGTGGAATGATCCAGTTCAGTGTCCAGTGAGGGAACAATGACAGTAAAAAGATGTTATGATTGTTTATGGATTTGTTTTTCCCTGTACAATACCCCCTTCATGTAATTCTGTAGGAAAACAGGTTACTGTGATGTATCAAAAGAGAAGGGAAATACAGAGCCTCACAAAAAGCCCCACAATTGTTGGCCTAGACAAAAGGCAGGCCTTAAAATTAAATATTTAAATTATTTTCCTTACTTCTATGTTGTGAGGAGGATGGAGTGAACAGACTAACAAAACAACCGAGTGCCTCCAGTGCTGCCTGTTTGGTATGAATGAAAAAGAATAAATGAAAAGGTAGAGAGCTGATATTCAGGAGTTTGGATTTAAGGGAGCTGAATCAGACCAAAGAAACAGACGAGGAAGCAAATGCACCATACCTTTTCGCAAATAATTGCTTTCTTAATTTGCTATCTTTAGAAGGCATTGTTTTTCTCAAGTTTTTATACCATTTTCTAGCAATATATCCCCTCCAGGAAGATAGAATTCTATAATACACAATTTTGCTTGAGAAGAGGGAACTCACATTTCTATAATTTTACTATATATATGAAACAATCGTTTGATGCTTTTTAAAAAACTTTAACTTTTGTAGTGCTTTCATTTTGTCTACTTTCTTATTAAAGTTTTAACACATTTGGAACATTATTTGGAAATAAATATTGTCCAGTGACAACACCTGTAGCAGAAGTAAGGCTTACCTAACAGAGCACTGTATTTTAAACAGGCATGCCCCATCATGTGTTACTTGGGTCTGATACTGCTCTTTTCTACACATAGGACAGGACTTTTTACCTGTAAATTTTTCAAAGGCTTTCAAGGCATGCCTGAAAAAATAATTGCAGTTACTAACAATATATTTCGTATCACTGGAACAGATGAAACAGGATAGATTACAGAATGTAAAAACAGGTTACTCATCAATCCATGAACACTCCACAAGATGCGTATTTTTATAATTAAAATGTTAAGTGAATTTTGTACATCTCAATATATTTGCATGAAATTTCATGAATTAAACTATTCCTGCTTAGTATACAAATGTATAGCTCGGTTACAAACTATGTTTTCCCATATGGTTTTTAAAAAGGCAATAAAATGGAATAAAGTGCTTCATCATAAAATAGCCTTAAATTATATTTCTAACCATTAAAATCTAGAATCAAAATTACTTTTCAAGATGATTACATTTAATTCATTAAGATATTCACTTAAGTAGTTTAATTAAAATACTCATGTATTATGTGCTTTAATAGTTACATAAAAATGTACTCACTTTATGGAATACATGCGAACATGAAAGCAGCACCTGTTTTTCAAAGGAAAAAAAAACAAAACAAGAACTCTGACTTTAAACCATTCTAAAAGCTGAAAAGTAAAAAAAGCTGACAAGAAAAATTGTGCCTGCCTAAAAGGTCATCAGTTTCTTTCTGTTACTACTGCAGTCTTTCCAGTGAAAATAAAATCAGTCTTCTATAGAAATTTCTTAATATGTTATGTCTTAAACCAATATGTGAATTTTGTGTTAACAACACATGGAGTGGCAGAAAGCAAGCAATGCCAACTGCTGCTGACTGGAGGAAAAGATTATAAAACAAGTACTTCAGCTGAAACCTGATTTATTTTTTTCTCTTTCCTGCACAGAGACGTTAAATTTTAAGAAGTGATATACATCAAATTCAGCATTTCACACATACAAAAAAACAAAAGGGAAAGCATGTTCACAGGCTACAAGAAAACTTCACCTTTATCTGACCTAAATTCCCACAAATGCTGATGATCTCCATCTTGACAAAAGATATAGAGTTGGACAAAAAAGGCAGTTGGCTCTTAGAGGAAGGAAAAACCGGGAAAGGAGTGAAAACCAGAACAAGTAGTGTGCACTATTGAGCTGGCAAACACAAAAGGATTAGTGGCTAGCAGCCAGCTGAAGGGAAAGCTTTCAGATACAGTGGCTTTTTTCCCTTGAGGGAAAAGCTAAGGAAACACTGAGGACAAAAAGAATTCCAGAGGCATTTCCCTTTTTGTGCCAAATCTGAAGTAACCTTTTAAATGAGTGCTGTCTTTTGCTCTCTCTTGTCAGGCTTTAGACTTTCAGGGTAGCCAGAAATTGGCAGAATGGTCTTTTGCCAGACCCATCCCACCTGTCTCTGGACAATTGTACACCTTCAGTTAATGCTGATGTAAAAGCAAGCAAAAGCCGTGTATCTAAGGGTATTGAAAGACCTTGGTTCACATCACAGACTTGGCTGTCAAAAGTCTTCAAGAAAAATTAAAAGGTAGAACAGACAGGAAAAAAATCACCCTAAAATGCACTGTGGAAAGAAACTTGCAAGAGTTGGGATAATTCTTCTAATGATCATCATCACCTCTCTGAAGCAGCACTCCAGTCAGTCGCTTGTCCCTTTTGCTTAATATTTTCAGGTTGATAGATGAGAGAATCTAATACAGCATGATGTATTTATGCCTATGCTACACACGTGCATTGAATAAAGCCATCAAGGTAAAATGCAGGCATTTCTTCAGGTAACCTAAGGAAGTGACGGACTGGTATGAGGAGTACACCTACTTCAATTTTCCAAACAGAAGTAACTATTGAAGTAAACTGCAATTAAGAAAAACTTGTGAAAAAAACAAAATATATCTTAAATGGTATAATTAGTGAATATTTACCATTCTGATGAATGAAGGCTAGGGTTGTATCTAACAGGAGTTGAAATGAAGCGGAAAAGAGCCAATACCTGCTTTGCAAGAGCAGATAAAAAGGCTGATTACCTTCTCCTCTACTATCATAACTTCAGAAGTGAGCAAACACCACCAACCTTTCTGTCATGTCCAACATACCTTCAGAGTTGGTCACTGATAGCTGGGTCCAGCTATGAAATGCTAAATGGTGCCTTACAGTAGAATTTTTCCTTCCTTTCTTCCTCCAGCCAATGATTTTTAGCATAACTCTGGAAAAGAAAATTAAATACAATTGTGTAGTCCACATAATGATACAGTCAGACATGTACCTGATGTTGAAGTGCAAATTCTTCCCTGCATGTTGCACAAGGCTGTGTGGAGTCTCCATGCTGTCTGGATCTCTGCTTTATTTTTACCCATTCTTCAGCAGTTAGTGGCAAGGAAGGAGGCTCAATTAGGCCTGACTTCTGAGCTGTAGACAGTAACAACAACAAATCACTGAATAAAACCCACTGGCAGATGCAGACAATGGATTTTCTTCATGTGAAATTCATCAATGATGCACTTATTTAAAAATACTTTATACAGATACTTCACGTAAGTCTATCACCAGGCAAACAACTGGCAGGCAAAGTACTTCGTACTATTAATTAGCTATTCAGTAATTGTTAGAACCTCTTTTACATACAGGATTTATATAGGAATTTTTTTTTAAATGTAAACTTTTATTTGCTGAGTAATTTGAATTTATTTTGATACTTTTTCACAGCCATTAAGATAGGGATTATTAATTAGACAATGTGACAGTGCACAGTAATGTAATTTCCAATCATCACTATAAACAAAATCTCTGTTAGAATTCATTTGTGAAGGTTTCTTCAACATTGCATTCTTGTATTCTTAAAACAACCAAAAAATGAATAAAGTTGTGTAATAAAAAATTGTTGCTAGTGCATAATACTGAAGTGTAATGAGACTGTGATGGATGCAAGAGAAATAAAGAGCATAAAGAAACAAAGAGAAGGAGACGAGACAGCAGTGATAGCATCACTGTGATAGATGAGCTTGTTGATCTCAAACGATAACTGAAGTACCTTGCTGCATGTCCACGTGAAATCCCTGCCTCTCAAAGAAAGAATCAGTGAAAATACTTAGAATATTCCCCGCTGCCCACAAATGGCAGATACAAGTGCAATGTCAGTATCTCAGTAGTAAAAAAAGATGCTAGTAGGTACAGCAAAGAATAGGTGTTTGTCATCTTTGAAGACCAGAGGAAGCAGCTTGTGTGGACTGCCCAAAGTCAATGAAAGAACGTCCAAGGTATGTGTAACAAGCCAATAACATGAGTCCGCGATGAAGCCTCAATGGTATTTGCTAAAACCAGAAAGGAAAAGGGACGTGTGATAGTTAGAATGCGAGCTGATGACAGCTAGATGAGAGTTTCAGTTCTAAATAGGAAGGAAAGGGTCAACTCTTTCATTCATACCAATATCTTTGCATAAAGCAGACAGTAGTAAGCAGCACTTATTTGTTCTGTATAAGCTTTCAAAACCCCATCAGAGAGCTTGTGTATCCAAATCCTTTATACTAGTTAGTTATGAAGAGAGAAGGAATCCTAACAAACCAAAGAATGGGGTTTTGGTGATCCACTTGCTCAAGTATCTCATTATTCTACGACAGGATTTGTTAATTTTTGAGATAAATATTCTGCTACTGAGCTCGTCCATCTACAGATGTGTATCGTTAATCATTTAAAATTTGCACAAAATTGTCTTTGATCTGTTTAAAGAACTTTTGTGAGGTACTAAAGGAATTATAAAGAATACTTTCTTCCCTTTAGTTGAACTCTCTGCCTAACCTACTTCCTTGTGAGCTCATGACATCCTTCAAACATAAATCAATTTGATTCCATATCTTAGAACAACAGGATGGCTTTGAGATTTCAAGCTGGGTCAGTTTATGCTTTTGGAACAACGTGGAAAGTGCTTTCTCTACGTATGGCTTGGTTCACATAGACTCCACCTTACTTTTGTAACCCTTGCAAACTACCAAGTCAAAGGCAAGCGATGCGTGTAAACCTAAGTAGCAAAAAAAAATGTGAATCAATGAATGCTGTAGATTACGTCGGCGGTCATACGTGAACCCTGTTTCTATTCCTGAACAACTCGGATACCCAGACACAAATACAGCTCCTCCACACGTGCGGGAGCTCACAGCTCTGCCTGCAGGCTATGGGCTAGAATTCAAACCACTCCGTTTCAAGCAGCAAAGTGCATACGTGTGTGTTTATCCTAATTTCAGAATGTAAAATATACACTGTATTAACATAAAATAGCATTATCTATTATTTTTGGTACAATAAAATGCTTTTAACTGGTACTCTTGATGGTGAAAAATAGTATGAGCTGTAAGGGAAATACGAAGGATCCCACAAACTTTTTAGTCTAAAAACTGGCAGCTGAGTGACAAGGAAGTTTTCCTAACCAGGAGTGCTTTCCTTCTTGACCATTCAACTCTTGAAGAGCATATATTGCGTAGATCAGTGTTTCTGACACAAAAGAAGAACCAAATTATAAAATACATGATAAAAGTTTCAGTAAAAACATACATGAAGTTTCATCTGACAGTAATACCTAAGACTATCAGTGAATGAGTAAGGAAATAAGATCCTCTTTTGATAGTCCAACATACAACAGCGATGGTCTTTATGATGAGAAAAAGTAGATACACAGGGAGTGAACAAGACAACAAACCAGTCACAGCATGAAAGACAGTATCCCAACATAAAAACGCCCGCCCTTGATTTTCTTCCAAGCGCTGTGGTCAGAGACTGTTTTAAGGAAGACAATAGCTTTGTGGAAAGTCTCTTGTATACCCCTAGGGTAAGAAAAAATGCTTATTTAAAACTTTCACAAACGGATGATTAAAGCTGCCAAACAGGAAGAGATTGGCGGCAAAACTTAACTTCTAAATATTATAAACCAGATGGGATATTTGTGAGGGACAGGTTATACAGGTGTTTAGGAGGAAAGCTTTTATACCACACAGTTGATGAAGGAAAACTGGCAGCAGGACACACAAAAAAGGATATGTGGTTGAAGCAAAAGGCTCTATGAAGATATTCTCAAAGCAGCACTTTGAATAAATACAAGCAATGAAAGCCTACATTTATCACAGCTCAAGACATCCAAGAGTTTTCATCCTTATGCATCAAGTTTACAAGCCCAACCCATTTACTGACGCACCCATTTACAACCAAGTGAGTTCTTTATCCTAAAATGAACATTAGAAAAGTGATTACATACGTTAACCTTTAAACTATTATTATTTTATCTTAGGACTCAAGTCCCTATTGAGAAAAATTTAATGATTGAGGCCTGTGAGATTTCGTTTGATCACCCACAAACTCAAGAAGAAAAAGCTGCATTAAATTACATTTTCAAGTTGTTTCACAGCTGTAAGGTTTAAACCACAAAATTCCTACTAAGAAAAGAAAGCTTGACACAAGCATTTTAAAATAACTTGAGACTGTAGGTGAAAATACTAATAGCCAAAACCAGAAAAAATTGCTATTTTTGTAAATCTTTCAGCATATTCTTTCGAATCACTTGCATAAGCATTCACATGGGACATTTCCATGTGATTTAAAGAGAAAATACTTTGTCTTTCTTATAATTGCAGAGAACATGCTCACACTTGGGCTGCATTTTTTCACCATAACCTTTAGCTTCCATAATAACTCATTATTTATATTTGCATTAACCCCAGTACCCCTCTGCTGATTTTTTCCCCCACTGTCCTCTCTTCTCCCAAATTCCTCTTCAAAATGAACCAAAGAAAAAATCCTCCCGTCTTTAGAACTATAACCATGTAAACATAGTAATAATCACCTTGTCTTACTACCTTTGTTCTATCACTTGTTACACTCACTTGCTGTGTATTATCTTAAGTTACCCTCTTAACCTTCAGCTGATTCCAAGAGGCAGATGCCTGTGCTTGTATGGAGCCTCACTGATTTACATGGTTCTCTTTAGAGCTGGGACTACTGTGACAGTTACTATAGCAAAGGCAACACGATCTTCAGAGAAGCCTAAGGGCATTTTTATGAAAAAGAATAAATAAAACAATTATTAGTGATGATGAAAGTTTATTACAATTTGCTTAAAACTGCCAGTTGTGGAGCCAGAAGGTCCTTTAAGAAATGCCTAATCAGGACAATCAAAAAGATGGAGACAAGAAGATGTTAATGGAAAGAATACTGTAGAAACCTTTAGAAAAGGGAATACAAGACTGAAACAGATAGGTGGGAAGCACATTTGGACTTCCAGTCTCTTAAGATGCTCCCTGGCTTTGTTTTTTTAAGCAATGTTGTCTGTCGCTGCTGCACAACTGTATTATTATAATACTATTTAAAAGTAAGTTTTCTCACCAGGCATCATTCCAAACCCTCACATCTGTGACTTTTATCTTGTTGCATGTTTGCTTCTAAATTTGAAAAAGGTATTTAACTACAGGTGTTAATTCTTCCTGGGTTTAGCCCCAGGACCATTGTAAAAACAAACCTTTTTAACTTTGAGTAAAGGTGGGTATATATTAACAAAGAATACATTTAATGCAGCACTAGTAAATGTCTTTTAACTGAATAAAGAATAAACCAAACTGTTTCAAATAGACTTAAAAAAACCCTTTATACTAAAACATTCCCTCAAATAAATACAATGTCAAAATCATTGACGTTTGCTTGAGAATATAAGGTAAAGAAATTAATGAGAGTCAATATACAAAACATTTTTTAAAAAGTGTAAAAGACTTCCCACCACCTAATGAAGAATTCTTCTTCATCAAGATGCACTAGCTTCTTCATTTTTACCTTCATTGTCACAATAATAATATTTTTTAATATGTTTCAGATATAAAAAGACACATTCAAACCACTGATTACAATTCCACTGTTTACCTAATGGCCTAAACTGCTGAATTTTGACAAACTTTAAACCAAGATTTTACATTGTTTAGCATTAAATCATCTTATTGAACAGAAAGCTTAGCTTCCTCATTTTAGTTTATTTTAAATAAAAACAAAAATTCAAAAATCAGAATATAATGGTTTACCTAATGTTAGCTGTGGAAGACTGGGATCAAGAACATACTCCTTTTCTGGATCTTCCTTGTTTTTGTGCTCTTTTTTCTTAGTCCAGTATCTACTACTGCTCTGACCATCTCTTTGTTCACGGGTTTCTAAATGTTCTTGGTATTCCTTGTCCTTGACTTAAAAGGATCTGCTAACGAAAGATCTGGGAGCTGATGACTGTATTATATGATCCTGTAAAGCAACTGCAGAAACTGCTATCATCCCTTGTTTGGAGGAGCGGCCCTAAAAAGAAAAAAAAAAACACCCTTGAAGAATTATTGTTATAAATGACTTAAAAACATATATATTATACTAAATTAAAAGAAATTCTTCTCTTAGCCAATATTTTTGACTTGTCAAAAGCTTTTATACACATGCAACTCCCGTACTTGAAGCCTAACATACAATTACCATAATATGAAATTTAAGATTGATGTTTCTGACACATCCTGTTTCAACTTATAAAAAGTCCAATGAAATATTTGATTTATTATTTATATTAAATAAAATAGCAGTAATTTTAAAGTTTTAATTACTGAACCCATAATTATTATATGGAATAAACTCATTATGGACTATAAAAGTTCAGCATGCCCAAACACATTTTTACTTTGGTATAATTAAAAACAATCCCAAAGGCTAACCTTGCCTTCCAGAACACTTAACATAAACAAGAATATATTGTTTTTATACAGGGAATGGGCTTATCTATCTGTTCCTCTATTTCTCTCCACCCTTCTTTATTTTAAAAGATGTGAAATCATACCTTGTAAAAATCATGACGCTCCATTGATAACATTTAGCTGATTTTACAAGAGTTGTGTGGCTCTACAGACATTTACAAGAACTCGAATATTTCTCAGCAGAAACAACCTCATCAATAGCAGAAAAGAAACCTATGATTTCACTCGTTTTCTCCTAGGCCTATCACGGGAGGCTGCTTAATGTGTAGTCCACGTGCAGAAGTTACCTCTGGATCCATAAACCAAGTGTGCCCCTCTCCTGTCAGCCTCCTCTCACTCCCAGTGGACAGCCCCTGACGTACACAGAATAGCTTAAAAATGGCAGTAATGGCAAATTTAATGCTGAACTGAGGGAAAAAAATCTGGCCGTAGCAACAAACTCCATCGAACTGTTCTGCCAGATTAGTTTATTTTAAGGAAGCCTGTGATACACAGAGTAAGGATGGTGCCAGCCACCCCCCTGGGGCTGAAGCTGCTCCGCTGAGACCTCAACGTCCTGGTGAGGAGGGTGGGAAAACCTGCGCCGTGCTTCGGAAGGGAGGGGAGGCTGGCAGGGGGTGAGGCGGCATCCCTTAACGCTGGCAGTGGCAAACAGCAACCGCCGTTCTGTTTCAATGCATGCCTGTGCCTCCCGCTACCACAGCTGTGTGCTCCCCTGGTTAGGGCTGGACATCGCCTTCTGCTCACCACCATCACCCTTAATGCGGGCCAGCCCTGTCCCTGGGCAGGGTGAGGCCATCACGCCCTGCCAGCCAGGCCACGCGGCCTGGCCACATCATGGCACCTCCGACCTATCTCCTGGCCTTGCACCAGCCCTGTGCCCATGGCCTTGTTGCTCTTTTTTACTCCTCGGCACCTTTTTTTTGTCCCACAGGCCTCACCGCCCTGTGCGCCAGCTGCTGCGGCCTCCACGCCAAGGGCCACATTGTCTGGTGGTGGGTGAGCAGGCGGGAAGGGGCTGCGGGGAAGGGCAATGAGGGGGAGGTGGTTTTTGCCTCTCCTGGCCCTGTCCGGTCCCAACGGCTGTTTGTTGGGACATCCCTGCGAATGACTTGTTGCTGATTTTCCCCAAACATTGATGCTTCACGCTTTCTTGTATCTCATCCTTGCTGGTCAGTGTTTTCCCCTTCAGCTCCTGTGTCTGTGTTGTAACATGGTAGCCCTCCATGTGCATTTTCCCTTGAAGACTATTTTTCACTCTGCATTTTTCAGGTTTTAATGTGTACTTTTAACTTCAGAGCTGTTTTTAACCTGGCAGGTGGTAAGATGAGAGGCAAGCCCTGCAAATACATGGAAGGACTTCCTTCAGCAATGGCCTTTGAGCAGAGCTCTCCAGGTTTTCAGAACCTCCCAGTGATGGTGGCAGGGATGCACAGTCTTAGGCCATTTGCTCCAGTAGCCTCCCTGGTTAGTGCTGAACACTGAGTCACCATTTATGCTGCATTAGCACCAGTTAGCTGTTGAGCTCTGATCCACTGGGGATCAGTTCGGTCATAGAATCATAGAATCATAGAATGGTTAGGGTTGAAAGGGACCTTCAAAGATCATCTAGTCCAACCTCCCTGCAAGGAGCAGGGACATCCCCAACTGGATCATGTTGCTCAGAGCCTCATCCAACCTGGCCTTGTATGTTTCCAGGGATGGGGCATCCACCACCTCTCTGGGCAACCTGTGCCAGTGTTCCATCACCCTCAGTGTAAAAAGTTTTTTCCTAATATCCAATTTAAATCTACCTCCCTCTATTTTGAAACCATTACCCCTAGTCCTGTCATGGGTGGCTCTGGCATAAAAAATACCTGTAGGGTGATTATTTAGGTAATTGTGACTGCACCTCTTCCAAAGCATGGCTGGCTGGGGTGGGGGTTTACATTTCCCCCTCTATTTACTAAAGTCAAGGTGGCCCATTTGAAGTTATGCACCGGTGGCTTTAAATTTTAAGGGAAGCTACATCACTGCCATTCTGGGTGAGCCGTGTTTTTGGCAATTCTGTAGAGACACCATATTTAAAATCTAATTTCTATACAAAGAGGACAGCTGAGTGGTATCCATATGGATCAAACCGAAGATCCTTGTCGCCTTGTGTCCCATCTTTGGCCACGGCAAAAAGCAGACAGCTCAGGGAGACTGTGAGACCAGGGTTAGTGTGCAGCGGCAACTCCTTCAGGGACTTTCCAGGCTTCAGAGTGTGGCTTCCTAAGCCAGAAACACTGCCGTCGTTTGTAATAATCACTGATGTGTTCATCACAGGATCCACAACTGTACGGAGGTATTTTAACCCCTTGTAGGAGTATAGGCTTCCTCTGGCCATTTTCCTGGTTATTCTCACTTGGCGGCCCCTTATATCCCACGTGGAGCGCAGGTACAGAAGCTGCCTCAAGTCCAGGTGTGCCATTTATTTAATCTTTTGAGTTTAAATTGTTGTCAGAGTCCTCAGCTGCTACTGACTTGAGAGATTAATTTTCTTGTGGAGCTGACATTTTCCGAGGAAAAGCAGTGAGTCTGTCCTGAGAGTAATCCTTCGAGCAGCATATAAATGGGGTGATTAAGCCCCTGGATGCACTTCTTCTCTGTAATTATAAGTAATTACTTTAAAGTCAAATCTGCAAATGAGAATACCTCTGTGTACTGTAGGGGAGGATGTAAAAAGCAACTGAAGTGGTTATCTTTAAAATGACATTAAATCACTGATTGTTCCTAAAGACAGGAATAAAAAGATAAAATAATCGTTTTTAAAGCAAACTTGCAAGTTAGCCCAACATCAAACCTGACTCAGTAATACCATAAAGGGATATTTTACAATATAAACTTTTAAAGATCTTTAATAATAAATTTTAATTAGCAAATAAAGAGAAAATGTGGTTTTCTGCTGTCTAAAATTTAAATGAAAGTGTAAAAGCTGTAATATTAGCAAAAATAAACCCATTGTTGTGTAGGAAAATCATTAGTATGTATTCAATTTGAACACAAAGATACTGAAAAATACCTTGCTTGTACTTATTTTGGTTTCACAGTTCTCTGCTTGAACTTGGTCCAGCATTCTTGTATCTTTTCAGTATTGCCTTACTTTTTTTTTTAGGAATCCTCGACTGAGTTTCTTAAAGTTGCTAATAAGCTTCTTTTGAAATGATGTTTGCTGTCTCTTCTATTTCTGTCATACCTCATTAAAGTGATCCTATACACATGTATGCTTGATTAAGGCTTTTCATTAAAATGAGCCTTTAATCCAAAGGTGCTGGGCCTTAATTGAAACTTAGAGAAGATTAGTGTCGTGTCTTATTCTAGTTTTCACTTTTACTGTACTTCCTACTGCTTCTAAACGAAAAGGTCTGTATTAGCCTTAGCTGATACATGGTCAGGAAGAAATTAAAATTCATACTGCAGTCTTCTGGAGAGTAACACGGCTCAGTAATTTCCATTTCTTATTAAGTGCCACCTTTTACCAAGAGCCTCCACTTCAAATGCAAAAGGTTGCTTTAAACACTCCAAGGACATTAACATAATGAACATGCTGCCTGTTTTGAAGGTGACTAATAAGTGACTAGTGATACCTGGGTTTATCCATGTGTATAATTTTAAATGTTAATTGTATGTTTAAATGCTGAGATCATGGGTCTGCCTAGAATGGTTGAGTTTTACAGAATTCTTTGTAAGAACATTTAGGAAAAATGAGAATTTTATCCACCCATTAGCAGCACTCGTCTGAAGTACTACACAGTGCAGTAAGTTCTGAAGTCTTTTTGGAGTAGGACACAGATTCAACAGCTTCTGGTCTTATAGAACAAAATGCACTAGCCAAAGAACCAATCCATTTTCTTCTTGTAGAGCTGCAGCTGGCATGGTACTGCTAATTAGCAGAGGCAGGTGGCCTGCCTCTTCTGTTAATGGCAGAAGAGTAACTTTTCAGGAAGAGCCCATAAATTGTGAGTTAAACAAATTTGATACAGAAACAGCAATGCTAGGGCAAAGGTTTGAAGTAAACTTTGTAGTATAGCAATGAGCTTCACTGAAACTGGGTCTTTATACCATGACATTGTCTGTAATATGTTTTTATACTTTACTATGTTAGAGGAGTGTAATAAAAATATTAATATATTTGAAAGGAATGTAGTACTTTTGTGGAGGTTACTTCAAATTGATCAGCATTTGAATGGTGATTTTAAAAGAACATGTTATAAAAATGTATGTTGACATGATAAGTAAAGCCTGTGTTGTAAACAGCAAGAATGGTGAGTGTTATACCTTTTGTAAGCTTAACCTTTTGTAAGCTTGTCCCTGGAAGGGTTGTTGTGTAGTATTGTTACACTGATGCTGGGTTGTGTTATTGTCTCCAAACCAAGCTCCAGGGTGTGGACAGTGAATAGGATGGGTAATGACCTTTGCATGTGTAAAGATATAGATTTTTTTTTTTCTTTTTTTTTTTTTTTTTCCTCTCTACTGGAAATAAAGACATTTATGCTGCTGAAAGTGTACAAGCCAATAATTCTTCTAAGAATCAAGTGCACTACTGTCATAAGTGATGAGAGCTGAGTCTGAATGTGTTAGAGAGGAATTCCAGCTTGAAATACTTCTGCTGGCTGAGGAAGGCAGGTTTTGGCAAATCCACACATGTGAGCCATACCTTTGACTCAGCAAGGAACACTGTGTTGCAGAGCTTTGTAGTTGCCCAGTTAAAGCGCTTTTTTTTTTTTTAAGTAAACAGATGTAGATATCCTTAATTATAAAAATACAGTGTCTGCTCTTTTTTTCTCAGAAGTTTGAAAAGGTTTTACCTTGTTTATTGCTTGTTCTTATATATATTAAGTATATATTTGTTTATATGGACATGTACGCACACACTTTATGTATTTGTCATTGTTGTGCTGTTTGTTTACTGTTTGTGTTTTCTGTCAGTTTCTGCTGACTTTCCCATGTGTGCATCCAATTTGGGAGGAAAGCTGCATAGTTTCAGTTCATAAGGGTAGTGGAGATGATACTAGGTCCCATTTAAAGCCCTTTCAAGTCAGTGAAAAGGCTGTCACTGGTTTATAGTTGAATTCAGAATCTATTCTGTTTGGTAAATGTTATTTCCCTCTCGGGGAGGAAAAGATGAATTTAAGGAGAAATGTGTATATGTAAATTTTTGGAAGAAATTAGATTCCAAGCCAAATGTGATTTCATGCATGACCATTGATTTTTACTGTGCATATGTCATAGTGAAAATTTTTTTACTCCTTTACTAATACATGTATTAGTGAGGATTTATAGATCTGAAATGCTTTATATTTGTAAAAACTTAAGAATATTTTATAAGAATGCATTGGAAATGACTTAGGTAATGTTACTGTAAAGAGAACAAAACCAAGACATCTGGTTTGCAATGTTCCTGATGCCTGTGTATTACTGTGTACGGTACTAGGTTGTGTAATGATGTAGATACAGGAGTGTTTCATTTTGGATATATCTGTGAAGTGCTGCCTGTGTTCTAATCTGTAATTTCCAGTTAGATGAGTATTTGCTTAATGGAGATATTTCCTACTTTGTGGGAAATCCATTTAATTATGTAAAGGATGAATTTTCTACAAATGTGTACTGTAGAGTACAAACCTCAAATTCATACCATTGTCAGCATTTAAGGCACTGATATTGTTTCTTCCTCTCTGTTTGTCTTTGGAGAGGTCCTCATTCCTTGAGGATGAAGTAAAGCTCTGGTTCCATCACTGCGGTCTTCAGAATTAGCACTAAAAACACAGGATTCTTTTCCTGGGTTGATGAAAGTAATTTCTTGTTTGCTGTGTCAAACAAAGCATGCTATTTGTCACATTGTGGTTTGTGTATCTTTTAAGAAGCTTTCAACTTTGATCTGAGTCAAGGTACACTCAGTAGCACAGATGACAGAAGTAACAAACCAGTGATGTGCATTGTCATTCATACAAACTCTTTAAGTCAACAAATACTGTGACTTAGATGTAGAAAACCATATTGCTTTTGAGGGGGCTTGTGCATTCTTGTGAGAAAATGCAGACCTTTGCTTTTCTTGTTTCAGACAAAGGTGTGGAACAATTTATTAGTGAAGGATTCAATTCAGTGTCTGCAATCAAAAGGTGCCTCTTCTAGTCCAGATTCTGGCTCTTGCTTATATTTTCTAGGTAAACAGTTGCATTTAAAAGACATTGTAGAGGTGGGCTCAGTAGCACATAAAAGCTGCTTTCTTCAAACTGTCATCACAGAGGTTTTCAGAGCGTGCTTTTAATACTTCCAGCACGAGCATTTGTCTCTCTCTCTCTTTTTATGTTGGATGCTATTTGAAACAGGAGCATTTTTCTAAATGCAACATTTTTACTGCTTTTTACCTGATCTGTCTGTGGGGAGATTAACCCTTTATGTAACAAGACAGAGGGTTAGAAAGCTGTTTCACAAAATTACTCTTTTAAGATAATGCAAAAAAACCCCCCCCAATTATAACAAACAAGAAATTGTTCTGAATAGTTGTGCGATTCTGAAGGTTACGTCTTGCCACATGTTAAAACTTTCAGGTTTGAAGTGCAATTTGATTATCCAGTCTGATCTTCTAAGATTGTGGAAGGAATTTTATGCAGTTAGCAAAGTTTAGAAATTAAACCATTTGGCTAAATCATATATTTCAGAAAGCCATTCAGTTTTCATCTAAAAATTTCGTAACTTGGGGGAGGTGCTTTGTTCAAGTGGTTAATCATCGTGACTGTTACTCTTTATTGTATCTAATTTGAATTTGTCTGGCATCAGCTTCTAGTCATTTGCTCTTTTTATGCCTTTCTCAGCTAGGCTAAAGAGCTCTTTATTAACTGGTATTTTTTCTTTGAAAAGATACATTAACAATGTCATCAAGTCATCCCTCAATTTTTGTTGCTAATCTGAATAGATTTGGTTTGTCAGACCACTCTTGAGACATTTGCCTAGGCCTGGAATATTTTCATGTCTTTTTTCCACCCTCTGCATTCTACAAATCTTCAATTTAAAAAAACTAATATACCTGAACAATATAATATTCTATTCTTTGTTTCATCAACAGCTTATACAAAACAAAGTATTTCTTATTCTTGCTTAGTACTATACGTTTCCTGATAGAACAGAAGTGTATACAGGAATAAACGTTCTTCACAAGAAAGTATTTTTCCATAATTTTTTTCTTCTCTTAGTATTCTCAGATGAAACTATTCAATTTTTTTACATGCTGTTCAGGTGTCTCATCTTTGCAAAATGTACCCAAGAATAGGAGATACGATAAGCAAATGCAGCTGTGGTGTAGCAAAGGTGAAAAGATACCTTTAAAGAGAAACATTTCAATTAAATAATAAAACTTGCAAATACTGATATAAGGAGCTTAAAGGAAACTCTGGGTAGGGCTTAATATCTGGCATCAAGATAATATAGATATAATTTATCACTTGTGAAATACAATGCTCATGAAAAAATCAATGAGGTACAATAATTCATTTCTGTATAGTGAGTAGGAAAGACAGATTAGGATGTGGAAGTGCGAAGTTGATTCTATAAATCCCATAATTATTTTCAGGCAAGAAAAATGAAGAGTGGATGGAACCACGTGAGAATATCAGGGCTAAATAATACCTTGCATAGCCTAAGTAAGACAGTAAAGAGCACAAAGCAGGCAGTTGTCTTCTCCAATGGAATTTTAAGGAGAACGTGAGTAGAGGTAGATGACATCATTCAATCTCATGTCAAAATGTGATGCACAACACCATGTAAACTAAACACCTTATAAACCTAAGGTTTATAAAACATCTGAAACTTGGAATGTGACTTTTGGTGTGTTTCTTAAATAATAGGTTTCTATTATTCTTTCAAATCCAAATCACTGTAATACAAGTGTAATTAATCTCAAATAAGTTAGAGGAAATCTGAAGAATGTTTAGAGTTACGGTGATAAATGTGCTGGAAATGCATGAGGAGTCACCAGGGCACAAAGAGAACAAACAGAAAGGACAAAGAGCTCCTGCAGAAACAAAGTATTTTGACTGCTTAGAACTTCAGCAGAGCAGATCCTATGAAACTACCTGGCTCAGGGTTTGCTATTTACAAACAGCAAGTGTTGCCAAAAGCAGTGATGTGTACATGGTGTTTGCAACAACCCATGGCATTAAGTGACAGTGAAAGTCAGAACATGTGGCCTTCGTCCAAGGAATCTGAAGGAGCTCAAGAATTGCTAACTGAATTCCTATTACAACTTAGGTAATTAATCAGCAAAATGTGATACAATAGAGGAAAACTGAAGGTAGACAGCTTCATACAAAACTGTTTTGGGGGAAATGGTTCTGAGAATGATTCCAGGAATTAGAATGGTGAACCTTTCTTTGGTGTCAGGAAACTTAATTGCTAAGATCGTTAAAAAAAACTATAAAGAACTTGGATAGAGTATAATTCTAAGGAGAAATAGCTGTGACTGTTGCAGCAGTATATCTTGCTACTCCAGCCTTATGGTATATTTTGAAGGTTAACAATTTAATGGAGAAGGCTGGCAATGCAAGTACATGTCTAGTTTTACCAAAAAGACCTGAATTCCACAAAAAATACTAGACAAGGTTTTTAGACAATAGCTAGTAACACAGCCAATCACACAAAAAGAACTTGATGGTAAAGGTGACACAAGTAGAGCTGAGGCAGGGAAAAACTAGGTTGGTGATAGAAAGCAAAAGATTTCGTCAGAAAAATAAATCAATCAGTGGAATGTCCAAGGATCATTGCGGGTGTGTTTAAACTGCCATCGAGATAAAGCACGTGCCACCTCTTGTTCTGATGCAGCAGAGTAAGAGGTCTTATTACCTGAGAGGCCGTGTGAGCTGCACTGTGTGCTCCCCTTCCTGCAGCATGCCAGACCACAGAGGTAGAGCAGCCTGGGACAGCACTGTTGATGAGATTTTTGTGCTGCACCCTATTGTGAGTCTGTGTTTGGAGGAGAGGCTGGAAGGGGTGACTAACGACATCCCAATTGGCTGATGAAACAAAATAAAGAATTTTATCACTACGTTTCTAAGATAAAAACCCAACCTCAAACACAGGAAGGGTCAAGGGGGAAAATAGAAATGATTAGCGGCATGTGGGGAGCTTCTTTACAAGTAAATTAACAAGAATGGTCCAGATTTGCAGCTGATGAAAATTGGCATGGTTCCACTGGAATCAATGGCACCGTGCCAGTTTACACCAGCAGAGAATCTACCCCAGTGTCTTTTTAGTATGACAACCCAGGGCGATTATAGCAGAGACCTACTGTAAAAGACCAACTTAATTACAAAAGCAAGGCTGTGAAGGTTAGGAAGTGCCAGAATTGACACTACATGTGTCTTTAGAGATGTATTTGAGTGTTGGTTAGGATCAGTTTTTACAGTCAATGCAAAGTTGCTTCGTATTTTTTGCTGTAGAATGCAGATTTCTCCTGTCTTATCCCAGTCTGCTCCGGTCTAGCCCTTTCTCTGACCTTCTCCCCATTCCTATTCTATACTCTGTTGGCATCAGGGAGGTTTTTTAACTATTCTGCCTAGGCACCACGGAGCAAAAAGGGAAGCAGTGAGAGGACAGGAGGCAGCTTGAATGCCCCTACAGCTGTCAAGAGGTGCCTGCTCATCTGCTGTCATGCCCAAATTAGCTTTAAGGTGGGGAACTCACCTCCTGCTTCTATGTCTCCGCAACATACAGTTTAGTGGGAGCTGTAAAATCTTTCTGAAAAACTGAGTTAACAGTTAGGTGGTTGGCCCACGCTGAGCTTAAGGCAGACTTGGCTGTCTTGTTAAACTGCCTGGGTTGTGTCACACAGATGTGTATCCAGAGATTTTAGGCTGCAGTGTAAGACTAGAAGCCACAGCTTTTTGGAGCTCGGTCCATGTTCTTCTTACACTGATATCCCCTGGTTGCAGAAAAAGTCCTATGTAGACATTTAGGCCAACGATAGAGAACAGTCAACTGCTGGAGTTAAAATCTGGTTGATGTGGTTTTATTTTCAGAGCTCTGGGAGGATGGAACATGTTAGCAGTAGACAGAGGCTGTAAATCTGCCAACTCTAACAAGACTCCCTTGAGCGTATTTAGAAGGATGTGCCCAAATTTTATCTCTTTTCTGCAATTGTCACACCAGCAATATGAGTGAAAAACACAAGTTTTTGAGTGTAGACAAAACAGTTTTTCCACTCACATAGAAGGTTTTTACAGAAACTTTCCAGAAAATTTTCTTTCTGAGACAGAACCCTGGCATGGAAAACAGTTGAAGTTTGGCAAGGTTGTAAGCAACTGAAAAGATGTAATAAAGTAGTGTTAAACCACTTAATTATAAACATAGTTACGAGCTAAATAATTTGCATAGTGAAGTTGTGCTTGATGCAGCTAATTGCACTTCCTGATACTACCTGAAATAAAATTGGTGAATTAATGAGAGGGAAACACAAACTTAATGAGAGGTAATAAGACACAAGAAAACGTGCATATAAGTATATCCACACAAGGGAGAGAGAGAGGGAATCCACGTTGCTTTTGTAGGGCAAGCTACTGCATACAGTAGTAATTCCTTCTGCAATTCATAGAATCCTGGAATACATTACGGTTGGAAAAGACCTCCAAGGTCATCAAGTCCAACTGTCAACACACATTACCCCCGTGCCTTCTAAACTATGTCCCGAAGTGCCACGTCTACACAATTTTTTAACACCTCCAGGGACGGTAACTCCACCTCTTCCTTGGGCATCCTGTTCCAATGCTTGAATGTTAACTTTTGCTTCATTTTTTCCCTGTAAGATTTCAATTTGTTTTACCAATCTCCATTGATTTATAAACTCTGATTGCATTTTTTGTTGCTCATCTTGTCATTTGCCCTTGCCTCCTCAACTTATTATTATTGTTTTCAGTGTTTTGGCCTGAATAGAAGGTCGTTCAAGGAGTCAATGTGGTCTTCTCAGACAGGAGAGGAGGAAAGGAATACCTTAGACCCCAGCTACACATTTGCTTGGCATTCTTTGTGGCTATCATCGCCTTGCATGTGTATCCAGCTTGACAGGGTGTAAGCCATTTTAGAGGGAAAGATGTCACTGAAAAACAATTTCAAATGAGATAATCAGTATCCAGGATTATTTGTTTCTAGTAATACTAACTACGGCTGCTATACAAGTTCAGATAAACCCAATATTTTTCTCTTAGCACTGTACTGCACAATAATAGATCTTCTTAAGGAATTGTTTCTTTTTCTAAAAGAGAATTCATTTAATATTTCAGAGACTGGTCACTGGGCTATTGATGCACTCAGATGCCCTAGTATTTCTAATTTTAAATTAATTTTTCTCCCTATGGTTTTTTAATAATTATTTTTAATTTCTATTTTAAATGCCTATTTAAATGTCTATTTAATTTCTGTTTTAATTTCTTATTAAGAGAGAGGTAAAAGATAGTAAAGCTGCATTTTCATCCTCCCTTTAAAATTTCCTGATATTTCTAATTAGAATTTATCTCAAAGGTTGAAGAACCAGTAAAAGATTTGTTGTATAGGAGACAAATGCTGTTGCTAATAATGTGTTGTAGCTATCGTGCCTGTGTGAAGCTTATATGCCTGGGAGAAAATAAATATTTATTCCAAGTATATCTGTTAATCTAACAAAGGTTTTTAAGTCTCTTTACGTATATAATCTCTCTTAAGTAGAGCTTTGCATACTTTTTTCCTAAAGGTTATACTTCAGATTTGGAAGACAGTGTAAAATCAGACATTCTGTCAAAAAAATATGCTAACATTTATGGTAGTCCATAAAATTAAAAAGGTAAATGGTAATTTAGATGTAGCCTTTATAGTGGTGGTGTCAATAGTGGTGGAAAGGTAGCTGAGTAGTTCTTGTTGATTGAGATTTTCTCTAATGTTTAAGCCACCAGTAAAACCCCCAGTTAAGCCCTTCAGAGGAAACTTAAGAACTGACTGATGGGAGTCACATGGTTAAATCAGTGCTTGTTATTCATAATTTATTCAATGGTTGATGGAAAAAAATTGTCCAATTATTTGACAAATACTGCTTGGCAAGATGATTTACAGAGAATAATGCAAGTATTTGTTGAAGAATTTAAAGTGACAAAAAATGCCAAAATTACGGCCTTTATTCTCAATGCAGTGATTAGAGCTGATTGAATGATATTCAGACAGTTTGACTAATTTTGAATAGTCCTTACACAGGCAATATTCCCATTGACTTCAGCTGGAATTTTGCCAGAGTAAGGACTACAGGATTGAGTCTTTGAGTGTAAATGTCTTGAAAGGGTCCCTTTATAAAGCAGCAGCTTAAATTCTGAACTGCAGTGAAAACCCATTTTCACTTTTCTCTGGTACTTTGCCTGTTCTGTGGAATTGCTCTGTATGAATGTTAATCCCATTCCCTCTTTATCAGTAGAGGGTGCTATGGGAGTTTTGTGCTCTCCAGTAGCCTTTTGTTTATGCACAGTTCAATCTAATTTAAGTTGAACTGACCATTTCAATGGGAGTCAAGTGTGTATTTAAATGGTGTGTGGGAGAGCCATAATTTAATGGCAAACCATTTCCTTAATTGATTCAAGTTAAAGAGGGGAGACATTTTAAAGTGGATAGTTCCAGATTCCTGGCCTCTACCCCCATACCTTCCTAAACGGATCACTGAACATGGACTTAATACCCTTACGTGATAAATGATAGCATTTTCACATATTTTTGAAAGGCAAGTTCAGTATTCCAAGTTGCCAGAAATGTTTAATGAAGTAATATTTTTGAATACAAAGTTCAGTGACTTTTAAAAGTTCCTGATTTTTTTAGTATTAGTAGGACTTTTTTACAAAAAGGTATTTACAAATCCCTGAGATGGAAATACTCAAAAGTGGAAAAATGATTTTTGGTAAGCCAGTATATCATACGCTTTGTTGCAAGAGTGTTAAGGTTGCAAAGTCAAGTGTAGAGAAAACAGAAAATACATAGGCAGTCTTAATTCTGGTAATTTTTCGGATTGTTCATCCACATCCTGACAGGGATATTAAATTACATGATTGCATAGCTACTTTTTTTCTATGAGACGTCTGCGCCTTTAACATATACAATAGGCACCACTGAATAGGAGCTTTATGAAATGTTTCTTTTTATCTGAATTGCTCAGTGTATGCCACTGAGTTATTTGCTGCACACCATTCCGTCCGGCATTGAATGCGTGATTATCGACTTCCTCAAGTACCTTCCTATAATGCTACCACGAGAGGGTAGTTTATTAATCCTTTGATTAATCACTGTTTAAGTATTTTTTTTTTGCTATTTAATGCACTAGGACAGAAAAAATGGTGAAATGCAAGGTAAAAATGATGACTAATTTTATCAATCAAATTTGAGATGCCTTAAACCTCGTACATTTCAGAATCCTTTGCATATCTTGTAGTGAAAGCAGATGTGTAGCTGACTCCTCCTGCAGTTCTGAATTCTCAGCCCTTTCATAAATCAGATCCTGTGATCTCAGAAGATCTGGATTTTCAAAAAGTAAGGGCCAGACGGTCAGAGTTCAGCAGTGAAAAGTTCAGAGTGATCTTTTCAGCATCACATAGACTGTGGTCAAAGCTGAGCAGACTCCAGTACTTGAGGATGACATTTTTTAATATCAAGACCATGTTTTCTTCTTTCCTCGTGCACTGCCTGTCTTTCAACTCCTGCTGAAAATGAGAGAGGATCTTAAAGATGGCAATCGCATTTCCTGCATAGCTGTGATGGGTTCCTAGACTCTTGGGCTGAGTCAAATGGTTTCAAAATAGAGGGAGGTAGATTCAGATTAGATATGTGGAAAAAATTTTTTACAATGAGCGTGGTAGAATACTGGAACAGGTTGCCCAGAGAGGTGGTGGATGCCCCATCCCTGGAAACATTCAAGGCCAGGTTGGACGGGGCTCTGAGCAACCTGATCTGGTTGGAGATGTCCCTGCTTCTTGCAGGGGGGTTGGACTAGATGACCTTTGAAGGTCCTTTCAAACTCTAACCATTCTATGATTCTACGATTCTATGTGGATGAACTTCAGTAGTTAAAAACTGCAGAGGTGCTGAAGTAAAGTTATGGAGGGATTCCAGAGTGTTGGGCTGGGATTTTTTTTTTTTCAGCCTTAATATTTATCATGTTGTCCTGTGGAGGGAAATAAAACTTCAACATTGTTTGAAAGGTGGTTGCAAAGCTGCACCTAGAAACATACTGGATTGCCTGAGACACTAGCAAGTCCAAAGTCCTTGGATGCACTGGACAGTCTGCTGCCGTTTGTTGTTCTTTATTATGTGGCCCAGCTTCTGCTGTACACTTTGTAATTGAGCTGCTGTATCCAATCATTCCCAAACTTTTCTATCTGATCCTCATTCCACTGTGATAACTTGCAATATTCCCTTCTAACCATGACTGAGGAGAGGAAGGATAACAGACAGAGGCAATAAAAAGCACAGGAGGGAGAAAATTTACTGCTTCCATTCCTAGGCAGTGCGCCTGGTGGCTGCACACAGTTAGAAAGGCCTGCAAAGCTCTGCCAGGGGATGGACCTGCAATTTGGGATGACGGGGCACACATGCTTGAGCTGGCCCAACAGGTTTAAGTGGGCGAAGCTTGCGTCTTGTTGTCTGCTCTACAGCCAAAATTTCCACTCAGTCTGTGTGGGCAGATTTGTAGACGCTCATAACTTGGCTGAATTTGTGGACATTTTCACAAGAACAACAGAATATTGACACTATGGCAACTGCTATGCCTTGTTTCCAAATCCTGGTCTGAGTCATGAAGGGAGCTGTAGCATCTCCACCAAACAGCTGTAAAAGATGTTTTTTATTAAAAAAAAAAGAGGAGGGATGGGGGAAGCAATCTATTCATCCTCTCATCCCAGAGAAAGAGCAGAATTGTTTTAGATCAACATTTCTCAAAAACTTCATCCTTAGTCAGAGCTGTTTTCAAAACTTTCAGCCCAAACTGTTACAGTCTGAGGAAGCTGTGAACTCCCGGAAAGATGATCTTTTAACGGGAAGTCTGCAACAGCCTTGTTTAAGAGCACTGTCCTCTGCAGACAGTGCATTCTCAGCTTTAAGCCGTAAGCTTCTGGCTGTGAAAACACTTTGTTCATTCATTTTGTAGTGCCTATGAACCCCTTAGAAATGCATATATTAATTTACTCCAGTCCTTATTTTTTCTGTTCGGCGTGCAAAGTTGGTTTCCTCTGGCATGATAAAAAACCTTTTTATGTTTGGATTTTTTTAAATAGCAGTTTGAAATCCAAAGGTGACTTCAGCATTGTTTGAGCCTGCTGCTAGAAAGGTGTAAGATTATGAGTTACCGAAAATGCTTGCAATAATAATATAAAAAAATTGGCTTTCTAAATTGAAGACTATCCATCTTTCTTGTCTGACACTCTAACTAATCCGTGTGCTTCACTTACAAATATATTTAACTGGAAATTTTGCTTATTGCTCATTTTTACGGTTGTATTCTTAGTGCTTGCAATAATAGAATCTTCTTGTAGGTCAAGTTAATATAATTCTTGCTTACTGATTTCTAGAAGGTGGTCTTCCTTTCCAGCTGCTAAGGAATAAGGATGCTATTGTTAAGGATATTATTACTGTGACATGGCTTTTAAGCACAGAAATTAAGATTTTCTATATTTAGGTATGTATTTAGGAAAAGTGATATAATACTCTTCTTAAACCTAGTACTAGAGGAAAAGATTTGACTTATTTGCTTATATTCAGTGAGTTGGAAGAGGATTTTAAGTTCTGATCTGTACAAGAGCAAAACAGTTGCAGAGAAAGTAAATGGAAGAATTGAACCTTAGAAGATTTCCTAGCAAATCTCTTTTACCTCATTAGATTGTTCATCCTGAAGGGACTAGTAAGACACAGTTAGTGACGAAGCCCATCGTTGTTTGAGTAGAATCATGTCTGTACCATACTTCAGTTGTGGAAAAGAGGGTGGTCCGATTCGGTTATGCTAAAACTCTTATTTTCTTCTGTGTTTTCAGTTTGCTTAAACCTGACATTTCCTATGTAATGAGTACATTGTCACCCAGAACCTTGTCAGAAGAAATGCTTGAGCATGTGCTTAGCTTCCAACCTGTGAGCCAGCCCGTTTAACATATACTTAAGCATCTGAACGTAGGTAAGATTCACTTCCAAGTTTGACTCTGTGGCATCAAGACAGGTTACCAACAATGAGAGTGAGTTAGGGAGGTCAGTGTCTGAGGTACATTTTTTGCATAGTCTGCTAAGAGCTTTCAATGGTGGGCTGTGACAGTTTATTCAGTGTTAAGATCTTTAGAGATGACTCAGGTGAAGCTTGTAGGCATACCAAATCAGTTTATTATTCAAATATTCTGTATGTTTTTCTGTTTTCAAAGTCTCTGAATGAAACCTCAGCTTCTCAAGCCATTTTTAAACTAGTAATTCTAAGAGGAAGTGTTATCTATAGCTATGTATTTTCAGCTATGTGCTAACTTTTTGTTGATAAGGCCCATGAATTTTTTTTTTTTTACAAATAAAGGACTAATCCTTGCATCAATGAAGGTAACATTATCTTGTAATTTGCTTTTGTATACCAAGACCATTTTGTAGACCGTTTTTCTTATACTCATTGGGAAGGTTAAGTGAAGACAGGCATTTGTCATTGCATGCGAATATTAGTATGTGCATGTGTTTTTACTACTGCTATAATTCTCTTTAAGAGTTGCTGAGCACTGAAACACAAGCAGTCGGGAGAGAATAAACTAATAAAACTGTACTTGCTCATCAGGAAGAGCTTTCTTGCGAAGTTCTGTAACATAAAGTTTTTGTTTTACTAACTTTAGTTGTTGTGAATGTCCCTTTAACCTGCATTTCTGCAGGTTGCAATAAGGAAGCCAACAATTTTCCCATATGCTTTCCTAATTTGTTCAGATCACTTGCAGAATTATTGGCACCAATCTTAATACTACTCCATCCTTTTCTTTATTTTATTGTTGCTAAGCTCTTCTGCCATGCTTTGAGTTCTTATTTTATGTTCTATCCAGCATGAGCAGAAGCTGTGCTCATATTGGTCCTTGTGGTGACCAGCTAATTACTTCCCTTTGCCCTGCACTTTTCCATTTACAAGGGCCAACTTTCTTCGATATCCTCCCAGTCTGATAAACAGCTGTTTCCCAGTGCTGGGGATGCTTAATTTTTAGATTAGGGTATCAAAAGGCCTTCTTAAATCTCAGGCAAATTATATCCAAATCTGTTTAATATCAGCATTTATCAGATCAACACTGGCTGTAGGAATCTGTTTTTCCCATTCAGCATCTCAATTATTTCTGATTGCATCTCACTGATTTTGTCTCTTTTTCAGCCCACCAGTAAATAAGATCCTCTGTTTTCAAGGGTTTGTGTTACTTTTATGGTATATCCTTGTGATGAGTTTGAGCATTCTTTCCAAGAAGGATGGGAAAAGGAGGCACTAGAGAAGGAAGAACTTACATGGATGAAGGAACTGGAAGAATGAAAGAAGAAAAGAGAAAGCAGAGAAGTCTAGTTATTGATCTCCCCCACAACTGTGGTTTATAATTACAAGTCAGAGCTCCACGTGGAAGGAATCTATTTGTTCCTTCATTACATTATAAACGCAATGTAATATCCTTTTGCTAGTGCAGTGTACAATATCTGAAGTATATCTCTAGTCTATCTACCTATTTATTAGGTATCAATGCATTCGAATTTTGTCCTGAACACCAAAGTGACCTAGAATATTTTGTTCATGATAATCCAAAACCTGTAGGGGGGTGGATCTTTCCAATCTGAGTCACTTAGATAACACAATAGAATCAAAAGGCCTGGGTGTTCAGACAGGAGAGCACTTATAGCATGAATTGGGAAAAGTGCAAAAGTGCGTGCTCACCTTCAGATAAATCTTTATAAATAAAAACTCTTCACAAATAAAACAAAATAAATAGGAAAAACAATTTGGAAAAACAAAATGGAAAAAAAATGTGTAAGGTTTTTCTTCATATGGTTTAGTGTGTTCGCTAGTTATCTTGCCAGGTTCTGTCAGGAGGAACCATGCAAAAGAGGACTTCTTTCATATATATGCTAAACATATGCTAGTATGATTGTTCCTTATTTTGCAATAAAGCCTTGTAAGGAACTGGAGCTTAAAATTCCAAATCCTACCGATCTGCTGTTTCCTTGATCCTAAAGGCAGACTGATTGGGAACTACCAAAATAAGCCCCCAATTCAGTCAACATTGTAGGAAATTCCAGTTTCTCCTGCTTATGGAAGCTTGGACTTAGTCTAAAGGCCTCCTGAGGTCATTATGTATTGCATTATCTCCCAGTGCTTTTATCCTGGGAATTCCAGGAAGCCATTTATCTCGTGATACAAGAGCCTTTGGTCAACAGCTTGTACCCTTTGTACAAAAAGTAGATAATGGCCAGTACTGACAATATTGTCCTGGGAGTATGGGTTGTAAATCCTTCCCAGAAAGTCTGGCAGATACTTGGGTATTTAGCATGAGTATTTGAGATAACTTCATTGAGGGTAGCTTGTGTATGGCTTTGTGTCATGGCAGTGACAGTGGTGTAGATACTGTGACAACGCACGTAAATTTTGAGTAGGTGTTTGCCAGCATAAACTCCACTCATTTAGTTACTGACCACATTTCTCTAATGTGGAAAAGTGTGGTGGAGAAAATTGTCCACAGTGCACTAGCAAAATTCCGTTACTATTCTTGAATGTTACTCAAGGACAGCTGACACTTTGTTATTGTAAAGAGTATTTCATAATGCTGATGCTATCAGGTTGCTGCTTAATTCCTTATCTGTCACCTTCGACCTTATTCTAGTGCTGGCTGAATAAATATGCACCCTTCCTTTGTAAGCATTTTTAGAACAGTCAAATAATTTTCTTGTGTTTCAGTTTTTCTGTCTGTAGTTACCCACTATCACTCTTCAAAGAGCCTGTTGATGTCACATTGGTATCATCCACGTAAGTGAAAGAACATAGCTGAGATTTGAAGTTCAGAAGCATGGAGTGTTTTGATGTTCACTTTTCCTTGTTCTACTGCATTTAAAAAATAAAACAATTCAGCTTCTGTTGGCTTTTTTTTTAGTGCTTAGAGAACTGTTGAGAATTAGTTTCCTGGAGGTGGATGTCTGTTGTTCAGTGTCAGCTGAACGAGTAGTGTTGGCACAGGTAGGGGAGGCCAACGCTTTGGTTACACTGTAGTGTACCTTCCATTTTCCTCCAAAACTGCATCCAGTGACCCTGGAGAGACATGATAGGGATCTGGACATAGAGATCCATGATTCACACAGCCTTATCTCCGCTTACTTAATGCTTTCTCTTGCTTGAGAATCCTTGGAAGCCTAAAGGTAACAAGCAGCAAGAGTTAGGATTCAGATGGAGTTTGGGCTGTAAGAATCTGGACCATGAGAGATTAGGAGCTGACCATTGTTGTGTTTCCTAGAGATACTGATGTGAATAATCAGAGAGGAAAGGAGCTGTTCTTTGTTAATGGCTTTAGAGATGTAAAATACTTGAACAGTAAGATAGTGACAGCACCTTGCAGAATCTTGTGACTTACTCTAGATTGGAATGGCCAACTTAGAAGTGACAGAGGTCTGTATTGCTTCAGACTTTGAGATCTCAGAGATAAATCTTATTAACACAGTCTGTTCTTTCTCAGATCTTTGCCGTTATATTCCTGTTTATCAGCCATAATGAAACTCTTAAATGAATTAAATTCTTTGGAAGCCACCTCTGAAAAACATAACAAATTTGCTTGAGTATCCAACTCTAAGACTCCAAGCCTTGCTATATTTTCACTGGAAGTGGGAAAATTTGTGCAATACAAGTGAGCTAAGGAATGGTGTTTCTAGGTAGTAAAATTCTTAAGTAAAATATAAAAATATTTTTTATGTCTTTGCATTCTGTCTAATACCTTCAGATGGACTTGACTTAGTAATGAATGGTATACTATATCCAACCTTTAAGCAATAACATGATGTTACATAATGTTACATTTTGGTGGCAGCCCTAAAACTTTTCTCTTCTGGGAAGAAATTTCCCAGACTATATTCCCACAATAAGTATGTTTTAATATGGATCTCCTGCTCCTTTTTTTTTTTTTTTTTCCTTCTGTTCAAAGAAAATGTCAGATCTCTTTACAATTGGCCAGGAAGCATTTGTAAGAGGTTAAGTGATACTACAAATATTCCTTAATTGAGTTGAGATGCATTCCATGCATTTTTACACCAGCATCAAAGAAAACATCTTTCCAAAGATAAGCAGGTTCTTCTCATATTTCAAAAAATCATCACGTATTTTCATCAAGCTTTCAGGAATGAAAGCTACTGGACTGCAGTGTTGTCATAATAAAAAAGAAAGGTGCACACAGAGGTACTGTGATCCAAAGGTGACAAGTGCTGAACAAATAGCGCGTGAAGATGTCTTCCTAGCTGACAGCGTCCGTCTCCATCAGTTATTGCTCTTGTACCGGTTCAGATATGTTTGATCAACTTTCAAATGATTATCCTGGCAGGAGCAGGTGAAAGCGGTCCTGATACTTTGATTCAGACTAAAGTACAAGGCAGTCTGAAGGAATCTTTCATTAGCAGTTGATACTCAGTTGATTGAGATTCGTATGAGGAAGTTGGGATGAAAACAGTTCTCCATTTCCCTCCTTTATAAGAGAGGTTTGGTCAGGGTAGTATGAGTGTAGTGAATTTCTATGACTTGTGTATTAACACATCAGCTATTCCGATTCACCACTGCAAGGTATGAGTATAGAAGGGAGGCCTTCTGTTCTTTTTGTACCATTTTTTTTTGTTTGCATCTGATATTTTCCATTAAGTGACATGGTTATTCTTTCACTTGGGCTTAGTTTTTAAAAGCAACTTCAAACCACACCTATTCCTGTGACAAAACCAATGCAATTGTCTGTGTGCAATTTTAAAGCACTCCAGTTTCAAGTAGCTCAAGCTAAAACCCAAACTAAACCTTCCCAACAAGAAGTTGATTGTATTGGTAGCAATAACATTGTCCAATTAAATCTGTCTTTTTTCCCTTTGTAAATAATTTGGCAGATTGATTCCAGTTCCTGTGAACGTATTTCCTTTTCATGCGTATTCACCAACTCGCTCATGGCAATTTAATTTCATTTTATGACTGCTTCTGGGCTATTTCCCTGCTGTATCTTTGTTTTTCACTGTATACTTTGGGATTGGTTACCTAGTACACATGATAATGGTTTTGCTTTCTGAATAGATTACATAGAGCTGTTGATGCACATCCCAAGGTGTTCACATCAAGTATGAGTCTTTGAAACTTTCTCCATTCATGCAAATGAAAATGAGTTCAGGTGAATATACGTGAATGATGAATAAAGAGATTAGAAACATAGTTAGTCTAAATAGCTTTTGGAATATGAATGCTTGATTTTTTTTTTCCTGTATTTAACCAGCTCTAGTGTTAAGTAATGTAATTTTATTGAAGAACAATATTTAAATTCTTGTCAGTACTGAAGCATCTTAGGTCATGCCAGTAACTCCAGTGGGGTTATGGTTTCATTGTATGTTTCATTTAAAAATTCTTGGAACATACTTTTTTTTTTTTTTCCCCCATTCAAAGACACTTTAAACAAACAGAAAGGAACAAGAGTTCCATAACACAAATAAGAATCAGGCCAGTGGTGTGTTTTCCTGTCTCTAACATCTGTGCCTCTTTTCAGCATTCATCTGATCTCTTTGTCTCATGTTATAATTTCATGCACCTTCCGTTTCTTGTACCTGACATCCTACTGTTTGTGTCTTTTGATCTGTGTCCATCTCTTCATAATCTCTAATACTCTGCAATATTATTTGACCCTAAACTTTAAGTGACATAACCTAGCTTGAACAGATAGCTTGGTTTAGCTGGCTGCTAATGTTAGCTGCTGACAGTTGTTATCCTGTACACATTTGAGAAAGACATGCCTTTTGTATTACACCCCTTTACATTTCACTTTTGCATTTTATCAAATATTCATATTTTGTCACTATTATAACCTATTAAAAATTCCCTCTTCTGCTACAAGGAAATGTGATTTTTAAAAGTAAATAGATGCTTATGAAGGCTTTAACGGTTGCAATTTTTGCAGTTCTTCCTCCCAGTTTTCTTAATGAGACAAGCTCTTTAGCTGTTCTTTGTCTTCCCTGAAGCATGAGTTGTCAAGAGTGAGGTGAGATTGAACCGCGGTGCATCGCGAGAGGTGAAGGCTGGTTGGAGAAGTTGAGCTGTGAAATAGAGAGGGTTCATATGGCAAGCAAAACCATAATTTGAGTTGTTTACTGCGCCACATTTACACAGTTACATCAAAATTGGATTAGCTCCTCACTTGAATAAAAGATAATGAATATTAAAATAAAATTCTGCATAGCTAGATTCTACAGGACCTCTTCTGCTTTTTCATGTTAAAACCAGGAACTCATACGAATAATTTACGTTTTCTGCAATACCTTCTTAGTTTTTCCTGCAATTGAACAAGACCTACCATGAATCAATGTTTAATTCCTTATAAAATTGTAAAAGAGTTCTATACCTTATTCTGGATGCCTTAGTATAATATTCTTCAATAAGCATGTGAAAGTAGAGTTCTCTTCCAGTGTCAATAAGTAGTTACAGTGAGCACAATTAACTAAAATGTGTTCCTACAAGCAACACCCTCAACGCAGTACTCCTTTAGAGACAAAATCATCAGGAGCTGAAATGCCTCAGCTGAAAGGCCTCAGCACCTTTGTGGCTGTTGTTATGGGCTTGGACACTCAGGTTTGCAGTGAATGTCTGATTGAGAGCCCCGATATCTTCAAAGTTTAGTATCTTTGTTGTCCATTTTTATGGTCTTTGTTCACTGCACTTGCAAATAACCCTCCTATGTCCTGACAAACTGCTCTAGCAAAAAAGAAGTGTAAAAGAAAAGCCTCGAGTCATTTGCTTTTTATTTGCTGTGATAATGAGCTGCATTGTTGATTTTCCGTTGTTTTTTTTGGTAAGGAAACTTTGTTCTAATATATCTTACATTGCTTGGCTGTAGTGTGATGCTCAGGTCAGCTGTTGTAGATTAAACATACAGCATTTGCCTTGTAGGGGATACCTGGTTCTTAATGTGGTATGAATAAATGAATAATCTTTCCTCTAATTCTGATCAGTGTTCTCTTGATTCTGATTTAGTTTCTGATTGCACTGGCAATGGTCTTGAAAGCAATGGAAAGCTTCTTAAAAATAGGAATAATTTGTGGGACACATTTTGTGAGGATATTTTGGATATGAAATGAATTTTGACAGAAGAAGATGCACACTGAAAGTGGAAACTTTGAAATTCCAGCCTATACTATTCTACCTAATGCCTAGTTGTCTATTACATGTCATGAGGTTTGAGTGTCTTCATTTTTTTTTGATAGTGGCATGCTAGAGAGCAACTTAGACTCTTTGATCCATAAAATGTCCATATTCACTCTCAGTGTTAAATGAAGAAAGATTATAAACCCAAAGGCAACCAAAAATACACCAATAAAACTTCTAGGCACTATAACAATTGAAGAAGTGGGGGCTTTTTCAGAGAAGCAGCATTTTTCATTCCTACAACAGATTTACTGAACATCTTGCAGATGTACCATTTCAGGTGAAACTGAAACAGCACACATCAAAATACGTCAAGGATTTGGGGCATCTTGACTGTAAGAGGGATTTTCCCTATGGTGACATTCCTTGCAGTGCAGAGGCGTGCCCAGTTTCAACTGTCTTTAAATAACAGAGAGACATCACAGTGATAGCATAGACACAGAAGATTCTTGCACTGGAAAATTTGTAGTAAAAAAGCTCTTTTTTTTTTCACGTGCATTTGCTTCTATGCCATATATTTTTGCCTGCACAACAGAAGTGATCATTGTTAATTAAAAAACAATAAGGTGTATACGTTCTGGTCAGGTTGTCCCACATCTCAGCATGACATCCAACACTTCACTGCCTCCAGGAGAGGTCACGTTTGGAAAATGCCGAGTTGCTCACATGCCTTTGGGATGATCACATCCTGTAGAATTCTTGACATTTAACCTGATTTTTTTTTCTTTATTTTACCATATCTATTCTCCTTCACTGAGATTGGACTCCAAGGAATTTTTTTTTGCCCTTCCTCTGAGAAAGGAGAACACTCAAGCCTTTTCTTACAGTTTATATGGAAATGTGAAGAGAGATCAGGCAGAAAATGTAAATGCCACCACTTGCATAGCCTAAAATTGTAAATCCCTACAAAGTGAGGCTAATTAAAGTCCCTGTCTTCACTAATCGACTACTCATACTCTGTCTTCTTCCAAAAATGCCAGGTACGTGGGGAATTAGTGAGTGCCTGCATTATCTGATACCTGGCATCAAGTAGCCAAGCAAGATGTCCAAACTTCTGTGATGCATTGGAGCTGTTTATATTTTTCCAGCTGGAGTAGGCATTCCTCAGCTCTGGGAAGGCAGGGAGGGAATTACACCACACCTCTAAATCCCATTTACTTTCTCCTTTCCCACAGGAGAGAATCCCTTTGTGGAGAGACAAGGTGGTTAGAAGTTAATTGCAATTTAATTACCCACCGTGTACACCTTTGCAACTAGAGGAAAAGACAACCTCTCAGTTACTATCTCCATGCTTTCAGAAATAGCCCAGTGAAGCTTTCAAGAGAGGTCTGTAAAATTGGGGTGCACTTTTTACACATACAGTCAAGGGGGTCCCCCAGTCTTGGGGAATCATGGATTTTTGGGGGGAAAGATGTGTCTCTGATTAAAACACTGAGATTTCTGAGACCAAGCTGGATATTTTTGTCCATCAATTGACACGATACTAATGAAAATATTACTAGTTTTAGTTATTATTCTTATGATGTTGACATGTAGAACGAGGTCTTCTTTCCTCCAGGTGCTATACAAACATGAAATAAATAGCCAGCCTCCCTCCAAAAGAAATTGCAACCTTAAATATTCTCTTAAGGGGCAAATTTTCAGATAAACATCTGAAAACCTAACATATTTTATGGTCATGGTCTGTTTTAAGAATAGTATAGGTATTAGGCTAATAAAGACTGCCATTTAGCAGGTCTTTATTGTACCATTAACTTGAAAATGCTGTTATTGTAATATTATTTTTATTATTACAATTAAAGATTAGCTTGAATTTACAGGATTGGGTATAATTTGATTTTATAGAAGCCTCTATAGTGAAGCTCAAATATTTATCTGAATTCAAAAGCACGTGTGTCAGTGTAAGATTGTGCTTTACTCAATAGTCCTGGTCCAGAGGTGGGGTGAAAGTGTGTGTCACAAGGTAAATGTTAGAACCAGCATTTTCTGGGGAAGATTGATGTGTAGTGGATACGGCAGAAAGCTGAGTTTCAGGAATCAAGTGCTGCTTTTTGTTGTTGTTGTTTTCATTGTAACATGTTTTAAATTCTTGTGTGAAAAGGCCTGTGTAAATGCTTGGTATTGGCTTGTTCCCATTTCTTCCACTAGATTCTTGTTTGACCAGGGACTAATAATCACTTAGCTTTTGTATGGCTGAGTTTGCTCTTGAGTGTGTGCACTCTGAGTATTTTGTCAGAGGTGTCTTTAAGTTCCATTTCTATTTGAATCTGAAGATAAAAGGCTTTATTTTAATAACTCTAATTCCTGAAGAAACACCGACATGTTAAGTAAAACAGGACACAATTTTTAAAGCATCTCCTATTAAAAATGATAAAATCTGAATATATTTTACAGACATGCATTTTGTCCTTCATATTTAAAGAAGAAGAAAGATACGTGCTGGTAGAATTTTTGCAATACAAGAAGAGCTGATGGTAACACAGTTGGTGCATCTACAAACAGTGTTCTGCAAGGCTCTGAAGCCTGTGGGCTACTCATTTTAAACTGCAAAACACAAAATTTAACCTTGCACACCCTACAGGATAAGCTTGGCACGACCTGAACAAAGTCCTCAGGGAAAGTGCCAGGAAGGACACTATGTCTTTACAGTGCCTTTTCACTGGAATAGCTTTCTGTAGTGCATTTTGCAGATGGGGGAATTGAAATGCAGAGGAAAGGCGAGGGTCCAATACGATGAGACACTAAAGCACATCTTTATTATGAATAATTGTTCTTTAACTTAAAATTAAGCATAGGCTCACATGTTATTGTGGCCTGGGGCTGAATTTCTTCTTTCAGGTCATACAGCAGACGGTTCCAGCATTAAGATTCTTGGAATCTGTTGATTCTGGCTATTCCACTCTTTTCCTAGATTTGGGATAACATCAACAGCAGAGATGAGAAAATGCAGTCATTAGGAAAGAATAAACCTGACCAGCAGGTGGTTAACTCTTCTGCAAAATATGATATTTTCCATCTTTACTAGCATTATACAACCAAGAGACACTGATGGTCATCGAAGAAAATATTTTATGAGGAAAAAAATGCAGTTAAGGGCATTCTATTCACAACTCAAGGCTAGATGTGAGTTGAAGAAAGGCTGTTGAACTCTCCTGAGAAGAGTAAAGTTTTTAGTAATAGTGTGACACTGAGAGATGATGAGATGGTTATGCTCTTTGACATTAATCCTCAGTAATGCTGACTAAAGTTTTGTGCATGCAGCTGTATGAAATAAGTAAGTGCATTTGCCATAGAATTCCTGCAGATCGACTTCTGTTATAAAAAGTGTGTAGTGTTCAACAGAGACTTTAGCAATATGTTATAAAATAAGCATATTTTTTTCTACTTTGATGAAGAAGATGTTAATTGTTCAGTGCAGTGTGTTTGTACAGCTAAGACATTTTATTGATATCAGGTTGCCCCAAAGTCCGGCTTTAGGCTTTGGAAGGGACCAAATGGTTTCTGGAGGGTTTTTTTTTTTTTTGACAGGATTAAAGAATGTAAAAGACTATTTGTATTAAACAGATTAAGCTGTTAGTAAACATGTCCCCTTTAAATTAAGTGGTGGTGAAGACAAAGAAAGTGCTTTGTTGTTGTCAGATGGATTTGTCTTAAGTCAAATGGGCAAACAAGTTAAACATCAGTCCTCTTTAAATCCCTAATGGCTGTGCAGATTAAATCTCAAAGGGTCTGTAAAATGAGTAAAAAAATTAAATTGCTTTACTTCTTCCCGTCATTTACTTTGGTTAAAGCATTTTTCTTCCTCCTTTTCTTTTTTTCTTCTCTTTTCTTCTCATCCAGCTTCAGAGAACTTTGTTTTCAAACTGCATTAACATACAGACAAATATTAAACAAGAATTTCACTTCTCTGCAGTCTTGTCACTTGTGATGAATACATCCTTGCTTGGTAAGTGCTGGTGACACATCATTGTGGCAGCTTCTGCCTCTCAACAGAAGGCTAATTAATCTTGCTATCAACACTCCTAAACAGAGGTAGCTAGTTCAAAGTTTTATTCTGTAGAGCTGCTTTGTGTGGGATGGGATTCCTTCATTTGAAATGGCTGCCTCTGAATCATGGCCTTCCTGTGATTAGCTTTTCTTTAATGCTGAGGGTGTTGATCTGTGTGGGAACAACAAAATGAGCAGGCTTTGTGCTCCTCTGACCTGGCAATTTTATGCCTTAATAAAATGGGTTTGTGCAGCATGCAATTCAGAAAAGATACCAAGACCCAAGGTGGCCTCGTAGGAGTGTGGACGTGAATTCAAGGTATCATTCTGCAGATTCTCCTTCCATCCAACTGACTACAGTGGGATGTTGAGTGGTTTGGTTTCCAGCAGGAAGACATCCGGGGTGAACACGTTGCTTATACGTCCCAGCTGTGAGTGTGAAAACATTTTCTGTGTGTATCCAAAAGCTGTCAGCGTCAGAAGTATTAGAAGGGGGACAGACTAGCTAAGAATTTAAGGCTGAGTATTCACAACATTTTCCCCCATGAATTTTATCATTCCAGCAGTTCTGTGATGATGAAAATCAACCAACAGAGTATTTGCTCCAACTGGATTTTCATTCAGTTTATTAACGATAAAGAAACCCAACTTCATGCATATTAAAGGAATGTTGATTGAAGGTCACAGAGGTGTTAGCTGTGGTGTCCTGGCTAAATTCCAGTTGGCTAATTACAATCTGCCTTCCTAAAACTCCCTTGTAGTTTCATTATTTAGATCATTGGCTCTTTATATTTTGTTTCAAACTCTTAGTGGCACAGCTTTATTTTTCTTAAAGAGCTTTAACTGTTGAGCATGTTGGTTCATCAGAAGGCAAATGGTGAAGCCAACTTTCGGCCTCTTTGAGTGTGTTATCAATGATATAGATATGGGAGTTAAGAAGGAATACATCTAGCTCCAGTAAAAAGCAACTGAGGCATGTTTTACAATGTCATGTCACACTCTGTGACTGTCATTTGCTGTACTAGAATCAGATGGCACACATGTGGAAAGGTGTATCTCTTTGCTATTTTCTTCCAGTTACCTGAACACGTAATTTGACATCCCCTCATTCTTTCATTTTTAAATTGCATGCTTCTTACTCCTGCTTGCCTGATACCTTCTACCCTTCTGGCAAGCAACCTTTTTTTTGTAAAGGTTTGTTGAACCAAGCAGGTCAGATGGACAATCTCTTTTTGCTGCTTGTCTTGTACCAGTTGCTTTTTCCAAAGGCATGTGAGCTCTCAGTGTCCCTTCTAAAGGTATCATGTTGGGAAACACATAGGAATATACTTTCTATTTGGTGGTGCAGAATACAATTGCCCTCCACTCCAGACAAACCTCTGTTTTGTCGGGCCTCCCAGAGCTCTCTGTAGGAGAAGGACAGGTTCTGGACTCAGTTCTGAACTCAAGCAATTGCATTGCAGCTTGCAGAGCTGATCCATAGTTCGGTGGCATTTGATATCTGCAGTGTTGTTTTCACACTTAAGAGCGGTCACATATCGATGGTGGTGTCTGCTGGTAACAGACTGAGATTAAGTTTAGCTGTGTGGCCTGTGCTGACTTTACTCTTATACTCCACTCACGATTTTTGGTTGCTGAAGCTGCAGTGAAGCAGCTATTTAGAAATGAGTTCAAATGCAGTTTAAATAATTGGATCTAGAGATTAGGTCCATGCTCTTAATAGAAAACGGGAAGGAACAGGGTTTATCAATTATTAAAAATGTTTTCTTTGTACAAAACATTCAGTTTTTTGGTAAGTATACATGTCTCAATGTAATGATTTTATTGAACTATTAAATGTGATTAGAAACCAAAGGTGAATTGTGTTTCAGTGAGTCAGGAAAGCCACAGAGGAGCCGAGTGGTGTCTGTAGCTTTCAAGCACTGTCAGTTCCCCACGAAGCCTATCTAAGGGTGATTAGCTCTTTACTCACACTTCAGCTTGTTCCTAACTAATAATGATTTACCATTTTGCTAAATGCTGAGCACCGTTTTTTTTTTGACAGAGTGCAAAATGCAGGCTTAGAGAAAACCAGGTAAAGATTCACTACAAAGAGCCTGTCAAAATACTTCTAAAATATGCTGTCGTAGTGTTAAACAATTTATTAATAAGCCTATTAATACCCAAGGATTTCTTGTGTGTGTGTGTCTTGAGGTTCTGTTAAAAACATCAGTGTTTAAGATGCTATCCACACAGGCTTAGTGCCAGGGAAAGCAATCCCATTAAATTGGACCTCATAAATATTTCATGAGGTCCAATTTAAAATTAATCTTGGCGTGGAGCCAAACCAGGCAGTATATTTACTACTGTATTAAAAAGAAGCGGCAGATGAGGTAGTTTTTCACAATAGTAATCTAACTGGATTTTTGCACAATCCTAACAATATTTTTTAATAATACAGCTGTTAGTTTTGGCAGGAAGAAATACATTTCTTTCATCACCCATTCATGCAAGAATCATACTGCAACTAGCATATTTTAAGTGTCATCATTCTAGAAGATGATTTTTTTTTTTCCTGGTGATGAAATCTCTGTTTTCTGAAAAAAAATTCACCTTGTTACTTGAAAGGAAATAAATAGTCAGATCTGTAACTTCACAGTGAGAGCGTAGGCTTCTTTGGAAAGGGGCTATGAAGTACTAAATTTTCAAAAGGGGTTTAGGAGGGTAAGAGGTTTTCAATGTGATTTCAGTCTGAAGTCCCTAAGTCAAATGGAATATAAAGTTTAGGCTTTTTAGTAATTTTGATAGGATTGTGAAATTTCCTTCTGGTCACAGCATTAGTAGGCAAATTGGAAGAACTGCGATTTGACAGCAGTTGAGACTTAGTACAAATATATCCCTAGGTATGATCAAAATCTTCTAGGAAAACCTTTATATATTTTTCAGAGACAGCGTGTCCTGATTTAATGCCTCTGAGTCAATTGAGGTTTTAATCGGTGGATACAGAATCAGAACACATAAGACACAGACAGAGAAAGGGCAACTCATTTACTTTGCTCATTTAAGAGATCGGATGATTCTGGGAGACTGTCTGATGGGAAAAGAATTCAGGCTGAAAAAAAATTATTGCAAAAGGAAAAAGTCTCCTACTCTTGGCAATAAGCATCATACGAGGTGTCTAAATAATATTAGGAGACTCTCTCTTTTCTCTCTTTCATATATTGCTTGTTTTCCTACAGTCTCAAGAATTTCCCTTACACATTTGGAAAACACTTAAAACTGTGTATGTGAGCAAAAGGAATAAATAATAAATACAATGACAAAACAAGAGCTTGAGTAACAGTTTGTGTTTTATGGCTTTAAAACTGGTTTGGGGATGAAGAAGAAAGCCTTTTATGCTGGAATAATTTCTGGGAGACACTGGTAAGGAACAAGATTACAGGGTGTTTAGAGATGTGCGTTTCAATAAGGAGCAATCACCATTCATATGCATACGTTTCATTTAAATGCATTATATACACTAGCAGATTGGGAGGCAATCCTGAGACATTGAACATAATTTATTTGGATTTGAAGAAAGCATTTGCTTTTGTGCCTTACAATGGATTTGATTTACTAAGTCAGGAGACATAGTGGAAGCAAATTCAAATGGACTCACATTTGTCTGAGGAAAGGGGAAGAGCAGTAATACCAGTGTGGAAATGGACAAAGGTAACGTGTAGGAGATGGCATGGTGGCATGGGGTTCAGCTCACCTGACTTGCTGCCTGAAATTCTTGTTTAGGAGTAACAGAGTGAAGGGGGAGGGGGAGGCTTCTTCAGATAGCAACTTGTGCCTCCTGTTTTAGAGACGAATTGCATCCTTTTGTGAAGGTGCTGCTCTACGCTATTTAATATTGATGGAGCCTAGAGACCTAGCTTGGTCTAGATGCCTCATCCGAAATTAGAAGAGGTGAATCCCAAATTTGTTATTTCCTATGTGTGTTAATTGTCTCTTCTCTTGACTGCAACCAGTGAGAGACCTAAGGGTCCATTTAATTTGTCTGGACCCTTCTCTAGTGGGTTTTGGACTGGGCCCTCTAGCCTTATTGGTGGAAGGGAAGGAAATGAAATGCTTCCTGTCAAGGAAAGGTGACCTTTATCAAACACTACATACACTGGCGATACTGTCTGCGTTACGCAGGGAAGGAGCGAACAGCTCTGGCAGCCAGCAGGGATTCACTGAGGATGGGTCACCTCCAAGCTAATAGTGAGAGCTAGTCAGAGCTCAGCGGTGAGGTATGTCAAATGCTTCAGTTACAGAAAATAGTCTTCAAGATCTGCGTTTGAAAGAGTCTGAGATACGTGAATAAAAGGGCATGTAGGAAACCAGAGGGGCTTGATTCTCCCAAAGAGAGGCTTGTCAGTATGGGGGAAGTGAAAGATGCAGACTTTTGAGAATTAGGGATTCTGTTAGTTCAAGGAACTCTAGCCATAAGATTTTTATAGTTTAGAAAAATTTGGTCAAAAGTCGAGTCTTGTTTAGCTTTCAGTTTACTTTCCAGAGTTACAGAATCATAGAAAGATTGAGGTTGGGAGGCACCTCTAGAGTTTGTCTAGTCCAGCTGCTCCTGCTCAAAGCAGGGTCAGCTAGGCAGGTTATTCAGGGCCGTGTCCAGTCGAGTTTTGAGTATCTCCAAGGATGGAGACTCCGCAACCTTTCTGGGCAACCTGTCCCAATGATCAGTCACCCTTACAATATAAAAGTTTTTTATTATGTTTAAATGGAATTCCTTGTATTTCAGTTTGTGCCTATTGTCTCCTGTTGTTTCCCTGGATACCACTGAGAAGAGTCTGGCTCTGTCTTGTGTATACCGTCTCATCAGGTATTTATACACATGGGCAAGATCCCCCTGAGCCTTCCCATCTCCAGGCCCAACAATCCCAGTTCTCTTTGTATGACAGATAGTCCAATTTCTTAATAATCTTTGTGGCCCTTTGCTGAACTTGCTACACTGAGACCAAGTCTCATAGTGGGGAGCCCAGCACTACAGCTAGCACTCCGGATCTGCCCTCACCAGTGGCTGAGTAGACGGGAAGAATCACCTCCCTTGACCTGCTAGCAGTGCTCTTCCTAGTGCAGCTCAGGATGCTGTTGGCCTTTGCTGCAAGGGTGCATTGCTGGATCATGTTAAACTTGGTGTCCACCAGGACCCCCTGCATACTTTCTGCTGCTTTCCACCTGGTCAGCCAGGTTATAATGAGGTTATTCCTCTCAAGAAGCAGGACTTTGTGTTTCCCTCTGAGGAAATCCATGAAAGTCCTCTGCCCATTTCTCCAGCATGTGTCCCTCAGAAAGACAGCACAACTGTCTGGTTTATTAAACACTCTTCCCAGTTTTGTATTACCTGTAAAGTTGTTGAGGGTGCACTGTGTCCCATCTTTCAGTTAATTAATGAAGATGATAAACAATATTGGCCCCAGTGTCCATCCCTGGGGTACACCAGTAGTGACTGGCCTCCAGCTGGACTTCATACCAGTGATTACAACAGTTTGAGCCCAGCAGTTCAGCAAGTTTTCAGTTAATCTCACATGTCTAGCATGTACTTCATCAGTTTCTCTGTGAGGATGTTGTGAGAGAGACCACTGAAAGCCATACTGAAGTCAAGCTGAATATCATCCACAGCTCTCCTTCACTACTGTCCTTTTACCCACCATGCCAGTCATGTAATGGTGGAAGGCTCTCAGGTTGGTCAGGCATTTCTTCATCAAGACTGACTAATCCAAATGGTTTCCATGGTTATTTGCTCCATCACATTCCCTGGAATTGAGATGAGGCTTCAAATTATGTAAAACAAAGCAATAGTTATTTTGAATAATTAGATTTTGACTTAAAAAATGACCTTCAGATATTAATATTGCTATATTCAGGTAAAAGATGAAATTAAACAATTGGAAGGGAAGAATAAAGGGAAAAGAAGAGTGTATAAAAGCTGCAAGGTCAGTAAGAGAGGTTAAGAACTCAAGTTCTGAGATTCTTTTGCCAAGATCTTTGGCTTTCTTGGACTTGAGGTCGTCCAGGAGCTAAACAGCAGGCAACTACTAATGCCATCTGCTGGAAAAGGGAACTTATGATACTGGGCCTACTTCCCCACAATATTTTTAATCTACTAATCTTGATGAAGATAGTAGTTTCAGAAATAATAACATTCTGAGGTAAAAGCCATGATTATGCATCAGCTCCTTGGAAAACAATAACACAAATGGAAGTTTCTTACAATGGAAGGGCAGATTATTGTATGTACCTCTGGAGTACATGCAAGGCCATGGTAATGCTGTTGTTACGAGTCTTCTTGTTTTTAGCATTGTTCCCTGCCCAGTCTGGATGCTGTTCACAACACCATTCTCTAGATAGCAGATTTAAATACCCAAGTATAACAAGCTAGATTGTCTGCAGATAATCAGCTCTTTTCCTTTTCCTCTGTTTTTTTTTTTTCCCTGCTCCTTTCTTGCTCATATCCTCCAACAGAAAGCAATGCAAACAGTAACGTCTCCAATCTTACTTAAATGTGTCAGCTTCCTGAGATGGCATTTTACGTCTTTTGTAATAGTGTTGCAGTATAAGCCCATTTTTAGGTCTTTGGTACAAATGAATGTTCGTCTTAAATTAATAAAATATAGGATAACCCCAAAGCCTATTGAAATGAATAAAATTAGTTGAATGTTGTATTGATATAATGAGATTTAGAACACGCTATGCGTATGGAAATAGGATTAATTAATTTTTATTGACTGCAACATAAATAGAGAAGAGGCAGAGGTGCTCTTAGAAGTGGGACTGGATGATATTTAGTGAAGCTCTGGAGTTGATATTAGATAAATCTGGCACTCTATGAAAGCAGATCAACATTCCATTCAAGTTGTCATGTTCCCCTTTCAAAAGCAGACTTTTATCTTTTGCCTTCAGAAGGAAAGCATGTGATTTTTGCAACCAGGTGTTTCTGACCATATGCCAATATTATTAATATCAACACATTAATAAAATTATTAGAAGATTATCCACTGTGCATAAGGACCTACATAGTATTTGCAATTTCATATGTTAATAAGCTTTGGGGATAAGATGGAGGTTGAAGTAGATTTGTATCTCTACAATAGCATGCAATGTCCTGACAGCACGTTACTGTTTCTCCATTATATTGGGTAAGATTTATACCAGACTACCAGCGCACAAAGTTGAAAGCATTATCTTTGGCTACGTATTTTATAGGAGAATTTTTTGAACAGAAGGAACTTGCTTGATAGTAGATAAGATTTTCTGTGGAAGTTACGGAGTTGCAACTCAGGTATCCCAATTGTAAGCTACACCTGGAAAAGGAGAAAACATTTGACTGAGTGGAGTGGTGACGTCTACTTACGGTAGTTCAAGAGTGTGTATGAGATACAGGTGATGCACCCTATAATATCAGAACTTTCATTTTTGTAAGAGATTTAGTTTCAGTTCTGGCAATGCTTTACTGTTGGTTCTATTCATTCTGTCTTTGGAGTTTCAGGAATGAGGCCATTGCAGGATTATGGAGGTTACGGCTCTGCTAATTCAATTCTGCACTAGTGATTTAGATATTTAATGCACTCATGGACCAAAAATATTTTAGATTTTCCATTGTACGTCTAGATTCAGCCAACATTTTAATTTTTACTCACTTTATAGTGTGGGATTTTCTCTTTGAAATCTATTTCATTTCCCTTCTATTCCTGCTTTAAAATAAACCAAAAAACCACATTGCCTTTGGACTGATTTCCTCTGCAGATATATTTTTACATTAACTGGTGTTACCCTATTATTCCTGAACTTACAGACTCCTTTGTTTCCTTTTATAGTTAGATGACCCTAATGTGTTTTGATGTATTTACATTCCCATATGCAAAATTTTTCCTTTTTTATAACAAATACTGGGGTATGTCTTAAGAGACAAAGGATGTAATTCAAATACTTACCTTCTGGAACATATTCTTAATTTAAATAAATTAATAAATAAAAATTCTCTTGTGCAAAATCCACAGTTCAGTTTAGGCTGAGTAAATATGAAATGTTAAAGCATAACAGTAGGAAAAGCAAATTTGGACTCGTGTTTTGCAGAGAGATGGAATCTACAGTGTGATTACATTTAGACTTAGTAGAAGACAAACCATTGCTTGCATAGACAGGCTTAGGTTATAGCAGAGGAGCTGTTTCTCACCGTAATTTTATGTGGGTTTTTTTATGTAGTAGAGATAAACGAGTTCCCAAGTGGAGTGAAATGGCTTTTGAACTCTCTCTGGAATCTTAAAATTGAAATTACATTGTTCTTCTGGTGTAAATGGGTATAGACAAGGCCAGGTGAATTGTGTCGAGGAGCCATTTTTTATTAATTTGGCATGCTTACAAAATGCTTTTAGTCTGGATGGCAATCAAAGCTCTAAGATTTGAACTAATGTCAAACCCTTAGGATAACTTGGTACTACCACATAGCATGATGCTTGCAGAAAGCTAAAGAAACCTAGCAAGTATCATGTGTTCAATGAGTCTGGCATACCTAAAGCATTCTTTTGGTTCTCCAAGAGTAAACTGCAAGGGAGAATTAGATGTTCGTTTTTACAAATATGAGTGGGTGAAATTCTCAGATAAAGAATTATATATGGAAGCAAATTTTAAATGTATCTGTTTTTAAATATTGGAAGGAATATGAGGGACTCCATACATGTGCTTAGAGGTAGGATTGATTACTTCTTAGACATGGTTTTATTCCAAAGGCCAAGATTTATCAAAACAGGACTTTGTGATTTACTCTGTTTAAGACCACATCATCCATGGACACTTTCCCAAACATCAATAGCATGTTATGGGTAAGACAAGAGATACCTGTGATTTTATGCACTCATGCTAAATTGAATGGCTTGTATTTCTAGTAATGGTTGAGTTTGTACTCCATAGATGAAGAAGAAGAGGGAAAGAATTTTGTAAATAATTGAGTTTGTTCCAAACAAAATGGGTGGCACAAACTAAGGAATATACATGAAAGGTGGTGAAGAGGGTAGATTTGCCAGAGCTGAGGAGTGTAGGAGGAGATGAAAGCAGAGATGTGGCTTTGAAAGAAAGCTTTGAAAGAAAGAAGAAGAAACAGGGATGTGAGAGGTTTGAGGAGACACACTGAAAGAGAGGAGTCATAGGGAGCTGAGTTTCAAGTGCAACTGAGCTGGAAGGATCTACAGTGAGAATGTGTTAGGGAAAATGGGAAGTTAAGTTGAGTCTTAGCAGTGAGGATGACAATACAGGACATAGTGGGAGATGCAGAAACTGGAGAAGCTTCAGGATCTGGATGTGAGAGCTGTACAAGGGAAAACAATGGGGATTTCAGCAGTAAAAAGGCTGGTGTCATCAAGCAAGTAACAAGGAAAAGAATTGCAATATTATTCATATTGGGTGGTTATATTCTCTTTAAGTTAAATGGCCTTTACCAAAGTGAGTTTACCTACTGAGGTGCACTACTACGTAATCTTGAGGATTAATGATATCATAAAAATATAGACATCTTAGGTATAACAGGATCTGTAGAAGATGGAGAGACAAACCTTTAGGGTATGGCAGAGGAGGTCACCTAAGAGACTGAGAGGTAATTAGCCTGGAGGAAATTGTCTAAGAAAAAATCAAATTAAGAGCTTCAGAATGCAAACTGAGAAATGTCACTGTTTTTCATCAGTTCTGCTTCTCCTAAAGATTTATAAGAGACATTTATTGCACCAAGCAGTTGCCACTGTGTTAGTGGGCTAGAGATAGAGGAGCAGAAAGACTGGTGTTTAGAACAGATGAAATTGCCTCTTGAGAAAAATGAGTGACAGACTGCACTTTGAATTTTGTTTTTAAAAAATGATTAAATCAATTTACATCTTCCATTAAAGCTGAAACAATCTGAATCCTGATCTCATTTTGTCAATGCCCTAGGATTTTAGAAAAACAATTTTATTTTGCCTCAACTCTATTTTGATGAATCTGCATACATTTTGAGAAACCTCCTATCTAGGCAGACAGGGCTGTAGTTTTGTTGTGTTTTACAAAGTGTGTTTGTTTGTGGTAGGTATGTTCAAATAGGCTTTATATTTAATCTAAACCACCACATTTCAGGAAATGATCTAGCATAAAGTCCATAGTTTCTGTTCTCCTCTGCTTTTTATAAACAGGAAATCACTGACTGTGATTTCTTGTGAAAAGAATGTATTGATTTCTTAAAAGTAGACAGCAAAGGTGCTTAAAAGAAGTCTGGGTGTTCAGCATCTTTTGGCTTCTCAAATTTTTTTAGACTCTTGCACAGGTTTCATTTATATTGCTCTTTCTTGGTAATAAAAAAAGGATTTGGAGAAAGCTGGTGACTTTTTGAGGACTTCGCCATATTACCTTGCTTCTATAATTACATTGACTTAAATCAACTGATTTACTCCACTCTGAAACTAAGTAAGCCTTGCTCAGCCTTATGGCACATATTTATCAGCACAGTTCTGTTTTAAAATGTTATTGGCTGTAGCAATTACAGTCTTCATAATTGATGATATTACAATATAAGCTCTTTTCTTTTTTTTTTGCCTGGAGCTCTATAATTTATTTATGTGTGTTTTTATTTACATAACATATTTATTACTTATGAAAGACTCTTCAGTGGTAATGCTGAAGAGGAACAGCGTGGCATGCATGCACAGAAGAGTGATTTTTAAGGTATGTGCCGTGTTCTTTGAGCTCATCTTGCGAAGCTGGTAGTTCCAAGCAGCATCCAGAAATGATCCATTCCTTTCTTCTAACTCAATCTATTCCTATTTCAGCAAACTACTACATAAGTGGCATGTTTTCAGCATGCTTTCTGTGTATATATTTAGTATTTCCACTTCTATTGATAGCAATAGAGCTATACGGCTCAATTGATGTCCATGCATTCAGAAACACTTATCCAATAAAACGGGGCCATGTAGGAATGTAAGTTTGGTATTGGTGAACAGACTCTCTAAAAGTTTCATTTGCTGCTTTATAAACATTCCAGGGCTGTGTAATATGGAGCTGTAAATCTTGAATATGCTACCCATGAGTGTCGACTCATTGCTTAATGCCTTCAGACCCCTGATTTAATTGTATATTTGTGAGGAACAGTGCACCTTCTTGCTTAACCCTTCTGAGTTACGACACCCTCAGTGTAGTGATTCCATAAGCTGTTGGTGCTCCATGAAATGTATCTTCTGTTAGCCAACTAGACAAACATTAAGTACTAGAGAAGGCCAAGAAAGGTGCTGGTCTTGGTTTGAAGAAATCAACAGCTATAAAAGTGAAAGTCAGTAACTGAATTTAGCAAAATCACTCCCAGAAACCTAGCTGGTTTCTGCAGACTTGCAGTATAAGGCTATATGTAATGTGAAATTTGTGCAAGTCTGCTCCCAGTGTTTAGGGCCTGTTCCTTGCGTGCAAGAGTGATTCAAACGTGTATGTGCAGTTCCAGGGAAATCAGCAGAAACACTAAAATGGGTAACGGTTCTCAAGTTGAGCCTCTGCTTATAATAAGAGTAGTGGGTGGATCTCAATGCAAACAAAAGCTTGTCAATACACAGATTGTGGCTTCCCTGGACACATCATCATAATGAAAATCTTACACTTACTCTGTATGTTAAATTCCAATGGAATATCAAGAGTTCTTAAAATGTGATCAATAAGTTAGCCTTAAAATATGACATATTGAAATACAACACAGTGTCTTGCTTTTAAAAATGAATGAGATCAATACATTTTGTTTAGATGTCCACAATCATAGAATTGATTAATCTTTAATTCTGAAAGGTAAGTGAAAGTGCCTGAAACATTTAATATATTAATACATTAAGACGATCACTATAAACGCAGTGAAACCTATGCCCTAGAGATGCCAGGAAGGAACGTGTTTTTCATAGGTAAAGCTTGTTGCTCTGGGCGCAGTGTTTCTTCTGCAGGTCGTACATCCAGCATGACATATTAATGTCACTGGATTTCTTTTTAGTATCCCTGATTGCATGGTATTCAAGCATGATTTTTGCTTTGGTTCAGCAAGGTGGCGTGTCATGAGCTTCCGTACTCATGCATGACTTGCAGATAAAGAACTGAAAAATAATTGAAGCTCAGAATGAAAGTGTTAGCATTGTGCTTTGGCACTATAACCAAAACTATAACCGCTATAAGGTGGTTCCTTGCTTAGACTGTGGTGGCTGGGTAGGATGGTTTGGCTAAGAAGTTGATATTGAAAAAATATGCTTGACTTAAGCAGACTACTTCAGAGGCAGCTTAATCTGTGCCGATTAATGGAACAGTTATACAGTTTTTTTACAATATTTTTTTTTTCTCAGTCATTGTGATCACAGCTGTTAGGAGACCCTACGCCAGCTCTGTCAATGTCTACTGATGTCGTAGTTCAGCCGCGATCGGGACCAGACTATGCAGTCTCTCTCTCACTCCCCCCATCCTCTGAGAGAATAGGGAGAGATAATATAAGAAAAAACGGCTCGAGGTTTGAGATAAGGACAGGGAGAAAATCCTTAAAGTTACCGTTGCGGGCAAAACAGACTCAATTTGGGGAAAACTATTCATTTATTACTAAAACTACCAGGATAATGAGATAGAGAATGAGATAACCTCCCCCACCCCTCCCTCTTCCCAAGCTTAACATTATCTCTACCACCTTCCCCCCGCAAAGCAGCACACGGAATGGGGGTTGCGGGCAGTTCATCATATGTTATTTTATGCCGCTGCTTCATGGTCAGGGGAAGAGCTCCTCACATTCCTCCCCTGCTCTGTTGGTGGGGTCCCACCCACGGGCCACAGTCCTTCATGAAACTGCTCCGGCATGGTTCATCTCTTCCATGGAGTGCAGTCCCTCCAGAATGCCTGTCCCAGTGGGCCCTCCAAGGGACCACAGCCGCCTTCAGGCATCCACCTCCCCCGGTGTAGGGTCCTTCATGGGCTCCAAGTGGATCTCTGCTCCTCTGTAGACCTCCATGGGCTGCAGGGGGACAACCTGCTCCACCATGGTCGTCACCACAGGCTGCAGGGGAATCTTGGCCAGGAGCCGCATTACTCCTCCCCCTCCTTCATCACTGACCTCATCATCTGCAACCGTTCCTCTCACAAGAAAAGTTCTTCACAACAAGCTGGAAGATGCCTCTCAGAATCTCTTCACATCATCCAGCTCATCTCCTCTCCACTTCTTGCATCCAGGCCGGGTTGAGTTGGGCCCAGTCGGCCGCCTGGCAAGAGGCCAGAGGGTGAGGCCTGCAAGGCCCATGAGGCTCGCGCCTCCCCCTCTGCGCCTCTGCCCCCGCTCAGCTTCTTCACATCTTCTCTTCTCTTTTTTTTTTTTTCTGTTTTCCCCTTCTTAAATAGGTTATCGCAGAGGCAATATCATGGAACATTCTGCTACCAATCGGCTCGGCCTTGGCCAGCAGCACGTCCGCCCTAGGCCCAGCCGAGTCCACTAAACAAAGGGGAGCGACTTCTAGCAATTTCCTACAGAAGCTACCACCTTAGGCCCCCCCTTACTAAACAAAACCACAACAACTGATAAGTTATCATTATCGAACATGGACTTCTCTGTCAGGCAGTGATGCATTATAGAATATTTCACTCATGCTACTCATATCAGAGAAGGAGATGGTCCCACTTTGCAAACAAGCTTGCCTTGACTGTAAATGTTTATGGAACACATTCTTCCTTAAGTGAGTATTATGTATTCAATTATAGGTGGTACAAGATGATTTGTACCACTCTGAAGCAAAGATGGTTAAAAACAACCAGCTAACATTAGTAATGAAAGTGATGTCCCAGCAAAGTATGTCTCTAATATAATCTTAATAGTCCTTCCATTGCCTTCTGAACAGTGTATTTGTTTTGAAAAAATGTTCTTTTGGATGAGTCAGAGCAATTTGTATATTTAGGTTAGAGTGAGTATGTTTTCCTGAAGAAACCATCACGAAAAAGAATCATGCTTCATTGTAATTACACAGCCATGCCTTATACACTTTACAGTACCCATGCCAAGATTTGAGATCTTATTTGCTAATTGCAGATGAATATGCCACTTAATTAATTAAGTGCTACACACCCTCAATTGTATGTATCTATCACACTCATTTAATTTATAGTGATACATTTGTCTGGATAATTTATTGTCCATTGAGGGAGGTAAATCACGCTGTTTATTTAAGGCATCAAATTTAGGTGTGATTTAGGACACCAGAAGTTAGGAACTTCAGTTTTCTGTGTTAGAGGAGAGCAGCAGGTACCTCCAGAGGGCAATTCAAAGCCTGTGCATCTGGACACACAGGTACACTTCTCCTTGGGAGCACTAGTGATGAAATTAAAGAGTTTATCTTATGAAACTGGATGAGTACTAATAACTAGGCATTCTCATGAGTTGCCAAAGCCCTGGATTCAATTCCTCCTCTTCCTAGTCTTTTTATGGGTCCATGGAGGTACCTAAGCTCGTCCTTTCTCTCTTTTTGCATCCAGCTCCTATTAGCAATGTGCGTGTGTAGATTCAAGGGCAGGTTGGATGGAGCTCTGAGCAACCTGATCTGGTTGGAGATGTCCCTGCTCCTTGCAGGGGGGTTGGACTAGATGGCCTTTAAAGGTCCCTTCCAACCCAAACCATTCTATGATTCTATGTCCTAAGTCCTACCAGGTGACAGTCATCTGTATCTTGAAAATCTGGTTCTTGCTTGCGGAAATTTGATTGTCATTTTGTATAGTCACAGAAAAACATGAACCCTCTGTACTTTAGGAATGACCATAACTGGAGCACAGAAATTATTTGGTGTGTATATGTATGTGTGTATGTGTATGCAACTAGGTATAAGCTTAAGTATATGGTACAGGACATTTGAAAGGCAAAGTGATGTACATAGTGTTACTGTTTTTAACACAAGTCTTTTAAGAGTTAACAATTTATCAAGGAAGCCGACAGGATCTTAACCTTTTTTTCTATGAAATGTCTATGATCATAAATATTTTTAAATTAAATTTTTTACTGATCTTTGGAGGGGAATCTCACTTACAAAGCATTCCCTCAAATAAAACTAAAACCAGACAAACAATAGCTACATATAAAGGAAAGATATTAGGATAAATTCTGGTGCTGTGACTTTGTTAAGTTTACTAAGGCTGCTGGTGTGGTTGTCAGAATATATTTGCTGCTCAGTGACATATAAATAAATAACAAATCTTGTGAATACATTTGAGAGATCTTAATATTGATAAAGAATTGATTTACTAAATACATAATTTGATGGTTTTAATTAATAATATGCTGTAGCATGGAGTTCTGTCACAGTGACCCTAAGGTCAAGACCTGTAGTTTATGGACTATTAATTAGCCATTAAGTCATTCGCTCATCTGACCTGCAAATCTATCAGATTGATGGATAGCAGAGACCTTTATGTTCCTAATAGGTATTCTATTTAACTTTCAGAATTTTCAAGCAAAGTTTGATCACTGAGTAAAATGAAGTGAGAAGAGAGCTTAACATTTTTTTAAAGGCTATTTCATCACCTTTCACTTGAAAGCAGATATTAACTTGAAGAATACCATTGCTGTCTTCACTGTTCTCCCAGGACTACTGACTGAACAGTGCAACTGGTACCTTAATTTCTTTTCTTTAAAAAGAGGAAATCAAAATCATTTTTACAGATCTTTTGAATGCATAATATCAAGCATAAATTTTAATTGCACTTCATTTACTAAGTGGTGCATTACCTCACCCTTCGGTTTTAACAATGGATTTTCTATAAATCTTCATATGGTTAAACATGATAAACTGCTCAACATATCATGGAACATGGCAGTGCTTATTAGCACTTGAGAAGTTATTGATTGCTTATCTTGATTAATCTTTTATGGGTCTCTGTAGTATTAATTCCACAGAAAAGTCTTTGGAAGTTCTGTAGCATTAGTCTCCTCATTCATACATTCGCCTTCAATTACATGGATTTCTCTGACTGCTCTTGCTAGATTAATTACAACCTCTCTGCCACCAGATCTTGCTTTCAGTTTATCAAGAATTAGAATTTTAATGAAAAATACATATTTAAAAGATTCTAAGAAAGAGTGGCATTAATGAGACGAGATGTTTCCTGCAATTTGGTAGAAGGAAGGAATTCTTAGGTTTCTGGCATAAGGAACTGCGAGCTGAGTATCAATTTTAGAGGCAGAGTTCATGATGTATGGGTTTTGCCAGATATTCAGCTGCTTCATCTTCGATACGGTCTGGGAGATTTCCTCTCATGTTTTAACTTAATGACAAAGCTTTTCTTTAACAAACAGTATCAGCTTTATCATAAAGAAGAGGAAGACTGCAGCCTGCTCACCAGGTTTGTCTTCTGGAAGGTAGGCAAAGACACAAGACCTGCTGGATAAATGCTGAGTGTGTCTTTGAGTGTAGTTTTCCTATGTCCCAGAGAAGTCTAATCAGCTATAGGCTATTTTAGAATCTCTTGCCTCTCATTTTTTTAAATGGAAATCTTGATGTGTTTGCATCTTCTTTCTGATGAAGAGTGAAAATAAATTCTCTGATTCAAAATTTTATAATGTCTTTGGTTTTGGACAGTCCTAAAGTCAAAAAGCATAACATACACAGAATTCACTTGTAAGTGTAAAGACTTGGTAAACAGAGGTCACTAACAAAAATATCCTGACTACAGATTTGACAAACTACTTCAAGCCACAAGATCTGAGAAATTGATATTCCAGTTTTAATTCGATGGAATGTCATTGTTTCATGGTCAACTACTGCTGAATACTTGGGTGCTATGCGGTTTGCCATCACCATCCCAATGTGTTCCTGGTCTCCATCTCTGGTCTCCCTCTGCTCTTATTTTGCAGTCACTCTAAATATGCATTTAATGAGCACTGGCATTCGGGGAGGCGGGGAAAAGAAGGCTGGACTGAAGTCCAGCCTGGACTGTCACGTGGCAGCATTATGGACTTTGCATTTGCTACCCTTTGTGTAAAAACATTAAAGAAATCTACATCTAGCATTTGTGTGTATTGAAACCTTAGTGAGTTGTACAGTTGTGGAGGAGTCCTAATCTGACTCTGTGAAACAACAACAGGAGGATGTGGAAGTTTCCAGTGATTTACAGCTGAGTTGATCCTGCTCTAATTCAGAAGAATGGAAAAGCTGTCACTGTCTGGAATGGACGGGGGTCAAACTGGTGTCGCTGCAGCAGCACTTGTGATGATCTCACTTTCTTACAGATCTAAACCATTGGCAAGAGCAACAGAGCTCTGAAGTAAACAAACAAAAACCCCATAGCAATAAAAGGCGAGCTTTATTCTGATGTTAACATCATGTTGAAGGAGTAATGAGTCATCTACCTTATTAATAATGGGCAGATTTTCAATACCAGCATATTTTATTGTCATCAATCCCTGTTGCATGTATAGGAGCTGGAGTACAGCCAAAAGGAGAGGAGGAGTAGAAAGGACCCTTGGTTTCATAGGTTAAAAGAAAAAAAAAAAGAAAAAGAAGGAAAGCAAATGAGCTCAATCCCTGTTTCTATTTAAGCTGAAATGAAAACATCATTTGACCTTGAAAAGGTCAATGTTTCACCCTGCACTGGGACTTTTCCCCTTTCTGTAATGTGCTTTTATATTCAGCGTCAGCTGTTGAGAGCTCTGACATCTTCCTAGATGTGCTGTGAGAGGCTTAACTGATCCTGGTAAAGGGCTTCACGTGGAAGGTGCCACAATAACGCAAATCATGGACAATATTGATGACTGACGGAGTATGCACGGACCTCTGTAAAGGAATCTCTTATGTCTGCATTGTATTCCCAGGAATATTTTGTATTACGTTGTTAGTTCTGAAAGCTGTTGAATGTTAACTATTGCACATTAACAAAGTTATTACATAGGCAGACCAAGTATCAGTTATCCTTCTGGATCCTTCTGTCCACTGAACAAAGACGTGGACCTATGATGACTTCCTGGCCCTAGGAGTTTTATCAATCACATCACGAGGACAAAAATTTCACCACACAAATCCCTCTGATTTCATGTAGTGTCAGAAAGGGCTTAAATGCTGCTATTTTATTGTATGAGAATGTACAGGCCGCACAGATAGATAGCAACCTGCTATGAAATACTCAGCAAGTTGGCATAAAATAGGATTTATACTTGGGCTGTAAACTGACTGGATACATTAACCAAAAGATCCCTATAGGGGAAGAGAAGTGGGCCATGACTCCAGTGTAGCCTGAGGGTCATGGCAGCAGCTGCAGAGCAATTGTTCTTTGTGTCATGCAAAATGTTAATCTTCTCTTGTTTACACATGGGTCTCTACAGAGGGAGAAAGATTTTATTCTCTAATAGTATAGGGGCAGTTATTCCAGTCATTTTCAAATGGTAAACCCATGGTGTTTCTTACTAAGTTATGCTGTAAATTAAAGAAAAAAAACGGTCTGAAAGAATTCTCAAGTTTATTTAACTTTATTTTGAAAAAGTAGATCAGAGAAATGTCTTTCAAATGCAAGGTGGTCATGTTATGTCTCTAAATTAGTCTCAGTATCAAGATTGTGAGTGAGGTTGCTTTTTTCAAGTTGACTTTCTGAATGTTCTGAGCAAATTTGATAAACAGGTAAGTGAAATGAAGAGCTGCAAATACTAGGGATGTCTATCTGAGCAAATGTGGAATTTGCACAGGGAAAAGTTTAATTTAAAATTTAGTGAGTCAGTTTAAAATTTTACTCTTTATCTCTACAATGTTTGCAGGTAAGAGCCTTGAGCTTCTGCTGTGGCTTACACAAAAATGTGCGCATAAAACACCAGTGCCTTTCTTGAAGGTGCTACCCCTGTGCTGGACAACACTTCTGTTCTCTCACAGCTCTTTCACATCTGCATGCTCAGAACATCTGCAGAATAAACCAGCCATCCTTTACCTTATGGTGCAAGATCCCTTTAACATCAGTTAGGGAAGGCATGTGAAATACTTCACAATTTTTGCAGTTTGACGACCTTTGCAGTTAGGTCATTTTGCTGTGCTGCACTGTGTTTTTTTTTCTTTAATGAAAGATGCTTTTACTTGAAAAAATAACCTTTGTAGGAGAGCGTTTTTGCTCAAAATCATGCTACACAACATCAGAAATGAACATGTTAAAAATTAATTTTCACTTACAATCTCTTCACTTAAAGGGTAACCCATAATTCTCATAATACTCACTTGAACTTAATGTTTTCCTGTCTTCTAATGGACAGTAATTGAGAAGGATCCATCATCTAAATTATACTCTAGTGCAGAGAATCACTTAGAAAAATGGTGCTATAAACTGGAATCTCTATGGTAAAAATCAATCCCTGGAAGCTGGTTAGTTTTAAGGCAAGATGTTACCTATATGCTAGACTTATATGCAGCTTTATTGTGTTAATATTTGTTTGCATATGAGTTTAAGTCCATCCTTTTTCTTATATGAAGCAAAATGGCCACCTTCATACTACAATTTTTTTTTTGGTTTCCACATATTTCCATGGAAGGCTTTGTCTTCTTCACTGATGTAACTGGGTACAGATTGCAAGATTTTAAGGATGTCCTTACAACGTTAACTAACAAACACATTTTTTTTTTTGTTGAGGGTTTCAAGAAGAGTTTGAGAAGTCCTTTCTTACCCAGTTTGGGTCCATAACTTATTCTATGTGACTGCCTTTTACTGAGTGTTGGGAAAATCCTAGGAAGTAAAACCTGATGTAAGAACACTATTGTTCTTCCCTGCTGCACAAGGGGATCTTCTCTGGCTTGAATCCTTCTTTTGTAGCAGAACTTGGTCCCTTTCTGGTGAGAGATCACCAAAATGACTGTGGGAAAAGCCTGCAGGACATCTGGAGGAAACCCGTAAGTCATGGGTTGTCAGATGTTTGAGGATGTATTTTTGGAGAAGGATTGTTTTCTACCAGCACAGTCCTTAGCCATCTCATCCTGACTGCTACCCTGAGCCTGATACTGGAGATATAGAGATGCCACCCTACCAGCCTGCCTATTTCCCAGTTCTAGTTTAACGAGATAGATAGATGGATGAATGGATTGGTGCGTGCGTGCATGCATGCCCAGGGCACTGCTTCCCCAAATCCAGCCTACATACTCTCCTTTTCCAGGTATTTGGTGCATTTTGTCCAGCTATTGTCAATGTCTGATAGCTTCATTTCCCAAGCGGGTGAAGCAGAGACAGCAGCAGCCAGTGGGACCTAGGGAGGTTTGCATGCCGAGAACATGTTCTCTACATACTTCTCACGTGTCTTGGCTTGTCACTTGCAGTCAAACAGGGAGCAGGACCAACCAGGAGCTCATGACCTGCATCATTATTGAGAAAGTTTAATACAAGGGCCCTAATGAGGGCCTTCAGACTGTCATAGAAACATGATCAAATATCTGTGATCCTTGTGTGTGTTTTAATGAACGTAGTGCAAAACACTTCTATTTTATTTTGCATGTTTTGCAGCTGGAACTATGAGATGTGGTAGAAAAAATTTCTCCAATGTAATTTAGGAAATCTGTGGAAGATCCAGGGATAAATGCAGTCCTGAATCCCAGTCCAGTAATTTAACCAGAAAATATTTATCTCTTGTCTTCATAGTCTCTTACAAACTCCAAGGGCCAGTAGGGCTAGGTGAAAACTTTAGCAATATGTACCGGATACCATATTTGAAAATTATTAAGAAATTCATCATAAAAGACAGAAATGAGTCTCCTCTGACCAACTGTGACCTTGAAATATCCTTCTCCCCTGACACGTCAGTTTTTGTTTTCAATAGCTGTGAGAAACATCTTCGAGAAACTGTGGATATTCCTTTTGCCAATTTGTAAGCAAAACACACTGCAATTTTAAAAGCTGTCAGCTACAATGACTTCTTCAGGTTAAAAAATACCCTTTGTTTTTCCAGTAACTACTAATGGTTTAGAGCACTTTCATAAAAATCTTCTGCACTTTGGGGAAAGGAGTAATTTTATGTATCTTTATTGGGAACAAAAAAAGAGCGCTCAAAAAATCTAGCAGCCTTGATATATGAAGAATTTCCTTCTTCCTTTATAGGAACCTGTACCATAACTTTTTTTTTTTTTTTTTCTTCACTTCCCAGATTTAGACAGAGACAGCCTGACAGTGTTTGGTGCTGTTCTTCTCCTTGCCACTTATGTATGCCTCCTCACAGACTATGATATCACAACTCATTAATCAGGCAGCAGGCTGGCTCGAGTGAGATCAGAGTGTGGGCCAATGCCAGTGCTCCTCTCCTCTGATTCATCAGGTGATTTTTTTTTTTCCTTCTTAGTGTGGTCACAGAAGTGTATAAATAGGAACAGTATTCAATATTTTATCCTCAGGCTAAATTTAAAGTTTTCACTGAGATCAAGTGTATAAGATGGGCTGAGCATCTAAAGTAAGATTTTTCAGGCAGATAAATTAGGTAGCAATTGCTAAAATACTGTGTAGCTAGAGAGGTTTTGTTTAAGGGCACGATAAGGGAGTCTGTGCCAGCTTTTATAAAGAAGTGGGAAAAGAAATAAGGAGTCTTCACTTGCTTTACGTTCTCACGTAGGGGCCGACTGACTTGCTCTTTTGTAGTGAACTACAGAAGGCACATCAGTGACCAGTGTCCAGACCTGCTAGCAGAGTTACCTGGCTGCAGAGAAAAAAGCCAAATAGTTCCAAAATCAGGCAAGATAGATATTCCCCTGAATGCATTAATTAGGAAGGTCTGGGTTTTGTTGTTAACACTACTCACATTACTATTTCGGAAGTCTTGGGGAGCATAATCCCAAGGATAACTGTTGGCATGTGAAGAAAATCAGTTGTTGCTTAAGGAAGGCAGGCAGAGCTGGCACTAAAGGAAGTTTTGGCAAAGAAACTGCTGGTTTAGCTTGCATCTTTGTGTCCCCTTGCAAGTGAGGAAAAGAAGCCTGGGAGCTAATTGAATTTGTGACCCTTTTGCAACAGTTTGTTCATCATATTGGAGTCCTTTTTTTTTTTTTTTTTTCTTTTTTTCTCTCCACGTAGAGCATCTTGGCTGTAAATGAGCACTCAGCCTCTTCCAGGGAAAACTGGTCTGTTCCAACATGACAGCGGCACTAGGACATTCCTTCTGTTTTTCAGACACTCACTTACCTTTTACCTTCCTCTGTTCCAGTTCTGAGGAGCTGCAGGGAAGGACAGTCAGTGGTTACGGACTGAACCATAGCTTCCTCCTTTGTGGAGTAAAAGCTCTCAAGGCAGGTAGGGAACACAGCAAGAGGAGCAAGGAGTAAGCTCTACTGCCGATAGTGTCTGGGACAATATGGAGAAGTGCACTGCAATTTTTTTCACTTTTCCAGTGTTAGTGTGATACACACTGGGGAGGTTGTACCTTGCCAGCAAGAGCTAAGATGAGGGCCTACAAAGTGTGGAAAAAATACTCATCATTTTGAATTAAAAGACACCTTTCCATCTTAGTGAATGCAAAAATCTTTGCTTTCCAGGAATATCTGACTGATCCAGGCTATTGAGTGTGTATATTCACAGGGTAAATCAGTATTAATTAACGGTGAGTTTCCAGGTGTTGATTCTGACGCCTGAGTTTTTGTTTTCACTTCGATGGCAATAGCGTGGCAGTTGCTTAGTGCAGCTGAATTGTGTAAGAGGGAACCCAAGTTTAATCCTGTGGCACAATGGGTTCATGAATTTGGATTTGAGGATGAGCTGTTGTCAAATCATCTACCAATCTAGTTCTCAAAAGAAATCCCCTTTCTTCCTGTGTCTTGATTACTATGAGCTTTTCTACTTGCTTTTCTAGTTATTTTTCTACTTACTGTGAGATCTTTTATTTCCTTCCTGTGCATCCCATTTCTTTGTTGCAGCCCCTACAAAAAACTTCCTTGCTTGTCTTTCCAGCTTTTTTTTTTTTTATTATTCTTCAAAGAGCTCATTCTTTCCTGCTTGAAAAAATTCAGGCTTTACATTCAACCTTTTCCACACCTCTGTCAGGACCATTCTGTGTGTTCTTGCCTCTAATTTCCCCAGTTTCCTTTGAAGCCAGTGAAGCCCATTTCCCTACGTGTCCATGTTTTTATTCTCTCTTCTCTGATGCAGATAATTCTGGTCTATATCTCTCTATTCCTTGTGACTTAATCTCTTATTTAGTATATATTTCTGATGTGCACCTTTCAGGGAACTAGCTCACAAGCCTTAAGTAGAAGGCTATAAATGCATAGCAGTGTCTATGTTAGCATAAAAAATAATTAGGTAGACTGGGTGAAAAACAAAGGTCAATTTATATGGAATCTCAGATACTAAGCTAATTAGGCAATCTAATTTAAAATATTTGTACAGCACCTTACACCAAACACAGGGTGCTATGGTCAGCCTTACCGACCAGTGGTATCAGTTGCTGTCTGCATGCCTCCAACATTCAGACTTTCTGTTCCTTTCTCCTCTATGTCAAATGGGGCTGATCTGTGTGACAATGATTTAAATCAAAGTTGATTTTGGCCCAAATTTTAGTAAAACATTCTTCCTAAAGTATCACAGTGAAGTCAATGCTCTTATTGTTTCCTGCTGTGTCTTTATTTGCATGTTAATGGCAGATTATTGTTGTCTTTTCCAGTGTACTTCCCCAGAGACTCTATGCATGTTTTTATTGATTAGTTCCTCTTCATTTAACATTTAAATGGATATTTTCAAATTGGTACAAAATTATAATAGTGTGTTTGCTCAAGGCATTTAACTGTGGTATTAGCAGAATCATCCAAGTCTGCTGATTATGCGTGTTCTGTTCAAAAGAGTTTCAGCGCAGACCTGCAATTAGGTCTGAGTTACACAGGCAAATGAATCCTGGGCCAAAAGCACCCATCATCTCATTTATCTTCCTCAAATGTTAGAGCAGGTGAAATACGAAAGCAGAAAGTACCCATTAATGTGAGAAGAAAATAAATCTGAATTTGTAGCCTTCAGAAAAGTTCTTAATCTTTTTTTCAGTTTATATAAATATTATATGCTGTTCTTATGCATTACCTAAATTATCTCTTTCTATTGTAGTAACTTGGGAGTGGAAGCTTTACAGAATTTTCAAGAGGTTTTATTAGTTAAGCATGCATACACTTACTGCATGAAGTAATGAAAATTTTGTCTGGGTGAACACACACTGTAATGACTGGTTTGCAGCTTTAACAGTATGGGCTGCAACCTCGCCAAATTACATAAAACTCATCTAGCCTCCTCAATATCTAAGTAGAAGAAGCGTAAAAGCTGAGGTTTCAGCAAGTAACACTTTAGTTATCTAATTTATTTTTGGGGAGGGTAGCATGTAGGGAGCATTCATGGGATCTACTGGCCTTGCAAATTGGCTTTCTTAATTGTTTCTACAGGGCTGGCAGAAACAATACTACTTCCCCGTTGTTTCGGAGAAACCTGAAGATATGGTCATCTTTGCCGTGTTTCTTCTGAGCTAAAATGTTGAAAACACCAGTGACACAATAGACGTTTTCACAGTAGACAAACCCAGCTCTTCTGGCTGAATTCAACTTTGTTAATTAGACTTATAGAATCATTTAGGTTGGAAAAGACCTTTAAGATCATTGAGTCCAACTGTGTCAGACCTTACAGACTCTTGTGGTCTTTTTTTTCTACATTTGTTTTCCTTTCCCTGCTCTAAGGTGCAATAAATATAACTATTCTGCTCAACAGCTTCTCAGTTTTGCACAAAATCTTCTTTCGGGCTGAGCAGGGCGTCCTGCTTGGAAAGCATCCTGGTGCTTGGGAGAGAAGGTGCTGCCTCTATCGATAACATTCTGTCGGTGTGTTTCTTACCTCACAGTATATTTTGCCATTAATGTTTAAGCATATTGTATATCTGAAACTAGGTTATGAACAATCCTAAAGTCATGACAGCATAGGGTCTTTGTGGACAATGGGGGGAAAAATATAATTCATCTGATGTGGAGGAGTTAAATGGCAAAACTGTGAATGATCTCTTGGTGGGACAAATGCACTGTGTATGAATAGCCTACACAGGTAACTGTCTGCCTCTTGGGGAAAAATGGAGGTTTTCACTCAATTCTGTGGAATTGGTGAAGCTCATACTAGAAGACATTTGTACAAAGAAAACAGCTTCAGATTTCAAATAAATGGAGTTAGCCTATGTTTGCTAAAACTGACATATTCCTTGAATGTCTAATCAAATGTTCTCTAAGACTAACATTTCGATGTACTGTGGTTATTTCACAGAGTGCATTTGTATTTGTTAGGACACTTCAAGGACTGAATCTCAGTCCTTCTTTGGTGGCTGTAAGGAAAATTATCCAAAGCTCTTCCTGGGCTGGGCTGTTTGGGAACCCACAGCAGGAGGAAGATGAGGGGTCACAGCTGCCACTCTGCAGAGCCTTGGTCAGGGAAGGAGGCAAAGGCAGAGCTGGAGTCCTTCCTGTGACGGGTGTCTGTTCTTCAAGAGGACATTATGGATCTCTTTCCTTTATGCATTCTAGAAGAATCTGTTCAAGTTGGTTTAAAACAATTAGACCAGGTATGTAGAAAATTGGGGCACTGAGATAGTGCTTTAGCTGGTTACTGTGACACAAAATCGCCCGTTGCTGACAGAATCTAAAATTACGTAAGGATTAGTTAAAGGTAGAGTTTCTGCCTTTAACTCTGCATTTCCTGGCTGGTGTCAGCTTAAAGCAAGCCCTAATGTTATTTTAATGTAGTTTGGTGTGCGGATTGCATCAAAGTACGTTATATATCGATTGGTCAAACCTCAAAGCTCTGGAGGTAAATCTCTGCTGAGAAGTGTCAGAACTTCAGTTAATACACGTATTGATAGGCACAAGATGTCACTATTGTGCTTACTGCAGAGATAACGTTTGTGCTGAAATTTTAATGCCCATAGTGTTTAGCCTTTCTAGATCATGGCAAGCTAATCAAAAGAACCTTCCCTGATATATAAATCACTGCACACTACTGAAAATTGTAGACAAGATAAATCAAGATTTTCGATCAATTCAGTCTTCAATCATTCTTTCCAGCAGCACAGAAAATATAGTCCATGTTGTACTTACAGTTTCATAGCAAGGAGATGTTTAACATCAAGGCTGGAGATTAACGGTGACAAGTTATATTGCGGAGAATGTGAAAGGGTGTTTAGACTGAAATATTAATTTCTAGATTGATGTAGAACTCCATAATTAAGGCCATAAATCAGTGCTAAAATCAACTGGATTATGCACCATCTAAGCTAATACTCTAGGTCAACATGTTCAAAAACTAGTCCACAGTTTCAAAATCTGGAAATTAATGTAGGAAGGTGACTCTGGTTTTGCACAATGTATATTATATTCTCAAATTTTGGTAGTGTTCACCACAATAGAATAGAAGGGTTTTTTTTTTCCTCTTCATTTTCACAGACTGTTTCTCTTCTTTTGAAGACTTATGAAGTGTTTTATTAAAAGATCTATATCTAATCAATAAAGGAGGTGGTTTATTTGTAATGAACACCTTAATATACGGTTCAGTCTCTTTTGCTGTTTGTGAGTTATCTGCATATAGTTTTTGACCTTCAACATTTGCTCATTATATGGAAAGATTTATTTGAATACCTTCCAGCCTGTGGGCTGCACTTACCTTGAAATCAGAGTTTATCAGTATCTGCTGTTTATTCTGCATGATTGGTCACCAAGGGTGTGTGATATGTCTTTTTTCCCCAGATTCTGTGCTGAAAACCACAGAAAGCTTTTAAACTGGAGCTACTTCAGCTTGGGAATTTAGGTCCACGATGGGTAAGGAAGTACATCATAATTATTGTATGGTTGAAGTCTTCTCTAGTATCAATAATGGAGACGTGTCCAGGATAGACATTACCTGGAAAGGAAAAGTGTAGGATTTTTTTTTTTTAAATTGTTTTCACAAAGGAATTTCTTGTGCATTTGCCAGTGGAGGGCTGCATTGGTAAGCTGTCCCACATTTAGGGTCTAACTTGTCTCACACCAATTTTTTCTCTTAAAGTAGATAGGAAATGTGTAGCTAGTTAGAACTACATTTCCCAAAATACAATTCACCAAAAAAAAAAAAAAAGGAAAACCTGCTGGCGTGAGCTACAAAGTGGCATGCTGGGAGTTGTAGTGTTGGCTGGAAAAACAGCTGTGTGAAAAGCCAAGGGTAGCTATATATCGTGTTTTATCAAGCGTGATTGCTCTAAGTTGCCCTGTGAAAGATTTTTGGCCAAGCAATCTCTATATGAAGTCAATCGGACAAAACCTCCTGCATTCAGAGATTTTGAGTGATTCATTTCCCTTCATGTTATAGGTGGCTCTGCAAAACTGATGGAGCGAAATCATTGACTGCTGTGGGTGGACAAGAGGGAGGGAAAATGCATTGTGGTTTTGGCATGATACATTTTGGACAGATTAGAAAATACTCTGCTAATTAGGGGAATTCCAGGCATGTACAGGAAGCATATTTCAATAACCCACAATTACGCTGGGTTTCATGTAAAGCTATTTGTTTGGCTGCCAAAGTGTTTTATGGTGTGATGCAAACTGTAATATATTCAGAACTCAAGCTAAAAAAAAAACCCCTCCAGACTTTGATGCTTGATGAGTTCATAGGATGGGAACACAGAGACAAAGAACTTAGAAAACCTCAACATGAATAATTAAGGTAAATAGACTGTTCTGTATTGTGATTAAAACACAAGGAACTTTTGGGCATTACCTAGCTATCTAGAAATTAAAATCTTCTTAAACCAAAAGCATGTGCTTTAGTATCTCTAATATCTAACTATTACCCTACACAAGTTACTATGAGCTGACTTTTTGCTTCTCCTTTGTGGAAGGAGCATGCTACCATTCCAGCATTATTGCCAGCCTCAGAGAATTACTGGCATCGTTTGAAAATACATTGAAATAAAAGTCACTGACATGTTAAAGTTTTAATGAGAATCCTTAATAGTTTATGGAGGAGGGGCAAATAATATAACAAATCATATTTTTGAGTATATTAGGTACACTTAGGAATACAGAGCAGAATTTTTAAAGTACCTTAACATGTAAATTCATACTTGAAGCAATAACTGGAGCTATGCCAGAGTATCCAAAACTCTTACAGAGGAGTGAGATGTTGACAAATGTTTGTAGGAAAAAAAAAGGAAGGTGAAAAAATAAGAAAAATAAGAGGAGTAATACAATAAGTCACATTGTTGCTGGATGCTGAAAAACATCAGGTACAATAATCAACATGTCTGTGACTCCCAGCAGCAGAGCTGGTGTTTCTTAAAACCGTGGGTGATGGGTAAAGGACTGACCGGAGCCTGAGTCCAGGCATCGCTATTTCAAGTCTCGGTTTTAAAACACTGAAAACCAGTTTGGGGCAAAAGCCCAGGGCTGACTGTGATCGTTATCGCTGCCTGCTGAGAGCCTTCCAGGTTGGGTGCACCTGGGTGAACACAGCTTTTCTGAGCCCCGTGCCAGGTGCTGCTCCCACCCTGCTCCGACGGGCGCGTGGGGAACCGTGGCAGCCCGGGAAGCCCAAGCATGGGATGCAGGGAGGCAACAGGACTGTGGAAAATCGATGAATTCCCGGATAGTTTCATTTTGGATGCTGGGCCAGAGATGATTGCCAGGTCTGTGTGTGTCAGGGCTGCTTATCCTGACCTTTCCCAGGGCTGGCTGAAATAGCCTTGGCCCCAGGATGGGAGCAAACCCCCGCACCAGTCAGCTGGCGTGGCAAGCCGGGCGTACGCCAGAAATAAAAGAGTGCAACAGCATCTGCACCCCTGCTCTCCCCCTGGGCCCAGTTTAATGAGTGTGGCCGGGGAAGGAGGGTGTGGTGTCAGCCAGCTGCCGAATTAATTGGGAGCTGGAAATACAGGGATTGATTCAAGGGCTGGGCTGTGCGCTGGGGAATGGGTCTGACGCTGACCAGAGCTGAGGAGCCACAGGCCAGGCTGATGGCAGCTGGGATGCCCTTCTGAGGTGACCTTCTGAGATACCACTGAGGCTCCCAAAATAGTTTTAATAGGTTGCAAATTTTGGTCTCTCTTAATTGCTTTGTTTATCATCCAAATCTGCAGGGCTGTTTTGTTTTAATGAATTCATTGCCAAACTGCAGCTAAAACATTAGACTGATGTCCCTTTGCGTTCCTCTCCCTGGGAGATGGTGTAAAAATGTAAACAGCTCTTTCCTCTCTCCAGTGCAGGAGCAGCAAGATCGTTGGAGAGCAAGGCTGTACAATAAAAGCAATACTGGGACTAAAAAAGAGAAGAGGCGTCTGCAGCACCATGTGTCCCTCCTGCCTCCGTTGTAAACTTTTTGTTTAGTCTTAGTGAAATCCTTTGAGCTTGCATAGCTCCTTTCCCCCATGTGTGCAAAGGCTGATCTCTGGGATTACAAACCGCAGAGGTATAATAAAGTGAATTCTCATGTCAGGCCCTCCAAGAGAAGGTGCTAAGGGAAATGAAAGAGATCGCTTTTATTTTATTGTGTCATTCAGCGCCTAGCATCAGAAAAATTCTGCTGCTGCAGTTTTGCTCTCTGCAGAGGTTGAATCTCTGGCACAGGGATGAAACAAATTCCTAGATAGATGCATAATCGCTCCGAGATAGGGCTCCCCGTAGCTAGAATGCGTGTTTGTTGTTTTAACCTGGAGGGCTGTGCTGGTTCACCCACGCAGCCGAGGGCTGGAGTGGGCTCTCGCACTGCATCAGCAGGGTCATTTGCATTGCAGCATCTTCAGAGATGGTGAGCAGAGGAAGATGGATAGGGAGATGTGATCTGCTTGTTCAGCTTCAGAGTCCTGGGAATACTGTGTTTGCTCTCCTTTTTAAGTGTGTGGTTTCTGACCTGATGTGTGTTGGGGGCAATGTGGTAGATGGGAACCCAGCTGGCCTGGACTGCAAGGACAAGTAGCACACTCCCTCCAGTGGCTCTGCTCCTCCCTGAGGGATTAACAGAGCAGGAGGAGAGACCCAGGCCTTCAGCTGTCCCTGCTAAAGACAGATGTTGTTTTACATGAGAAAGCTCCTGGAAGTGCTGCGAAACTAGAAAGTCACCAGTTCCTGCTGCCCACCTTTTTCCTCTTGTGGAGGTCACCCTCCTTGGATGAAGGTGGGAAAAATGCCCGCGTACCAGTTTCTCAGCAGCTGCTTCTATGGGTCGAGTGTTGCGTACCATTGATTCCAGCTGAAGCTGATGTGCCAGGGTGTAAACAGTGGCACTCACTCGTCTATAGCCACTGTGGTCTGTCATGGCAGAGGAGCCCTCTGGGCATCTCGGATTGTGCTGGTGCCACTATGTGAGATTCATAATCTGTGCAGAAATCCCAAGTATATATAAAAAAAATCCCTTATCCAGGATAATGGGGTGGGGGGAGGAAGAGAGAGGTGGTGTGGTAACCCAGATAAAGCCAGAAGACAGGCAATACAAAGCCTTTATAAATTAGGGCATGAGAACAAATTTAGTACCTCCGCTTAGGAAAAAAAACACTTCTTTTTAGAGAACAAGAGCAGCACTGATCGGAATAGTGCAAATTGTGCCAAAGTTGACAAACATGGAAAATTACTCTATTCTTTTATTTGTTCCTGAGCTTTGACAATATTTCAGTTTCTATGGCAATGCTCTCTCAGGGATGAAACCCTTCTCATCACAGGAGGGTCATTCAAGGCGGGCTTGGGAGGAGAAGAGGAGAGGTGACTGATGGGATTGCTGAGGCCAAATTCTTCCGTGAGCCACAACATGGCTGTGGGTTGGCCCAAAGCTGGAGAGGACCTGGCAGTCACATCTGTGATCTGCCCAATGACAGAGCCCATCCTTTGGTGGGTGGAGGTGGGCAAGGGTTGCAGGCAGCTGTTGCCACAGTTCCAGCCACTGACTCTGAACATCTAGGGAGCTGCCAGGAACGCGTGCTGCTGGGGCTCTTGAGTCTGAAGTTGTAGCACTTCACTTCCTAGAACATTGTGCGTGTTTGTGTACCTGCAATAGCCATTTATAAATCATTTGTAGTCCTGGCATGCTCCTCAGCCTGCAGATGAAAAGGGAATTTCAATCCAAGATGGGGTTTGCCATGATGTTGCAATGATTGTTCTTTTCTGTGCATCGTTTCTATAAGGCTCTGTCAATCAAAAAGTTCAATGTCTTCATTATTCTGTAGGCACATGTCATGCTTGAGGGGAACACTAGCAGGCTCGATGTTGGGACTTGCCCCGAAACAGCAGAAGAGGTAGCTTCACTAAGAATCAACAGGAGCTTGTCTGTACTACAGGTCTTTTCTGGAACGTCAAAGTAATATCTGAAGTTCAGAAGCCCTTAATGAACACAGCAGACCAAATTCAGCTTTGGAATATACATGTGCGGTTCCCATTGAAGTAAATGGGCACGTTGCCTGCGTCTGAGATAAGGATCTGGCTTGTAGCAAGGCTTAAAGAGCTACACACTGGCTCTTAATGGACTGTCACCTACAACAGAATTTATTTTTAAGTTATTTTCAGTTATTTCTAGTGTTGCAGTCAGTAAATGTCCCTTGTTTTGCTGCTACATCTTCTGCATACTGGTTTAGTAAGGTATAGAAATGGAAATAAAGCAATGCAACCAGATAGTTTACTGTGGTTTCTTTAAGGCAATGTCGAGATATTTTACAAGCTTGCAAAATTACATTTATTACACTCCAATCATCTGGCAGGCCATAAACACTTCTGAATATTTCTGTTGAAGGAATGGCAATTTTTTTTTAAAACCTAGATAGGGAATATGAGTTTGTTTGAAGAATGAGTGAATTTGCCTCAACATCTTTTCATTTTCCTTTAATTTGGCCTGTTTGGCCTTTAAGAGCTGTGCCACCGACATCTGTTTTTTCTTTCTGACACCATTCAGGCAAGTAATCAAGGAAAAGTCTGCCATTGCTTTGCGCTGCACTCAGTGTGTGTTTTTGCGTGTGTTTGGAAATTACAAACCTTTGCGGAGGAAGAAAATGGTGAGATGTAAGAAAGTAATGATGAAACAGGATTAACAAGGTAACAAATAAAATAAATTCCAAAGGTAATAAGTCAAAATAATAGAAGTTAAGGAAAAAAACCCCAAACAACCCCAAGTCTAAATGCTGTAATGAGGAAGTACAAGATTAAACTTAGAGGCGTGATTCGATTTCCTCTCACAAAACCTAAACACAGGACTTTTTGGGACACCATACCTGTGTTGGAAGCGTGATGTAGGGGTCCTAAGGCAGAAAGTGGAGCCTAGCCACTGGTCCCTATGATGCTGCATCATGTCTGTGGGCCTTCCCTTAACCCTTTTAATTCAGAGAATGCTAATCCTTTTCCCGCAGCAGAAGTTTGCTAATTCTGACCCAGGATCAATTTCCAGGGTTCCTGGGCACCACTGAAATATGCTGCTTACTTACTGCATATGCAGTTCATAGATAAGTGTGCTATACAAATATGCCAAATATGAACACATACACTAAACCCATGGAGAAAGCTGGAGCTAAAGCAGCCTTTTATATACTTTTGGGAACAGCCTGTGACATGAGTAATTAACAAATGAGCCCTTTGCTAAAGGGGAACTCATAGTGGGAATGTCAAGACTTTTAAAAGTTTTTTCTTTGATTCAAAGTTTAAGAGTTTAGTGTAACTGTGATGGGGTTTAATGTCACTGTCAGGCTGTAGGCATGCCAAGTGTGGACTGGTTATGTCTTCAAGACTGACTTAGAATAACTTGTGGGTTTGTGCATATAGAAGGTGCCTGTTCTACATGATATTTTCTCCAAGACTCATAGTATTTGGTGTTTCTGTCCTTCGAATTCTTAACAACATGAGACAGGCCAAGGAAAAAAAAGGGAAAAAAAGAGAGAAATTTCAGCTCAAAAGATGCAAACATTTATTATTTTTGAGGTCTTATAAGGGCATCATGCCTACTACATTGGCTTGTTGGAAATACTGTTTCTCCCAGTGAGGTTATAAATCCTGCTCCGCAGCACCAAGGGAGTATATGTATAACACCTCTCAGGAGGACCAAGACAGAGACATTTCAGTTCTTGTTGTCTGGGTATATTTGGGGAAGACAAGTGGACAATATTCCAGAAAAAGCTGTGCCAGACACATATAGAATCATAGAATCACATGGTTGGATGGGATCTATAAGATTATCTAGTCCAACCATCTTCCCACTACCATTGCTGCCACAGCTACTAAACCATATCTTGTAGCTTCTCATCAAGCCGCCTCTTGAACACTGCCAGGGACGGAGACTCCACCACCTCCCTGGGCAGGCCATTCCAGTGCCTGACCACTCTTTGGGAGAAAAAGTTTTTCCTCATGTCCAATCTAAACCTCCTCTGATACAACTTGTGGCCATTTCCTAGGGTCCTGCTTGTTGCCTGGGAGAAGAGGCCAAACCCCTGCTCATCACAACCTGCCTTCAGGAAGCTATAGAGCTTATAGCCCTATATAAATGGGTTAACGAGGAGACAGTGATGAGAAAGTAGTTCTGTCAACAGCAGAATTTATAAAGTCTAAGTTCTTTTAATTTTTTCTTTATCTTGTACAATGAACAGTGCCATCCCTCAGATCACACAAGTGGAACTGAAACTTTTTCTTCACTGGAGCATTTGAAACATCTCCCTTCTTGTGGCTTCTCCGCTGATATAATTGTGCTGTAGCCTTTCTCGCAGTGGGAGCAAAAGATCCATTCAAGTCCCTTTCCCCAGGGTGATTGCCCACTTTCATGAAGGCCTTTATGAACTTTACATTTTGGAAGCTCTGCTCCTCTTTCAGATAAGATTGACATTTCCCAGCAGCTTTAGTGGTCATGAGGAACTGGATAAACATTGTTTCCTTAATACACCAAAGTATAGGAAAAGAAGAAGAAAATCCCAAACCACAGCAGCACAAGTTGGTATGAGTTGAAGGAGATGTGAGAGAGAAAGCTTTCAAAAATGGCAGAAAAGGGAAAGATGTTTCATACACCAGGCTTACAGCTTGAAATTCTTCAAGGGAAAAAAACATATATGCAAAAGTGCTGAGAAATAATAACAATGGATGCCCTAAAATAACAGGTGAATGGTGTACAGGTTGAAGCCTGCATACCACATCATTTTAAAGAGCTTGTGCCCGAATGAAAGGCACCTAAAATCATGTCCTGTTTTGGTACGCCTTGCTGGGCAGTATCCATAATATTTTTCTTGGTAAAAAGATGGTGCATCAAACACACTATTATATTGAGAGCACCCCATGCCTATTTTGTGATCAGATGGGATGAGACTGGTGAGCTGTAACTGCAGCAGCTGTGAGAGATGATAGGTCTCTGTTTTTCACTCCAAGGAAGAGAAATCTACTTGCAAGCTTTTATGGAATTAATATTGACAGACATAAACACACTCAAGTTCTCAGAAATGTAATTGTAGCAAGTGAAAGTCTGTTTCAGAATATTTATAGCATAATTTAAATAGGAAGGTCCTGAGCAGAAGAGTTTTCCTCATAAAAGTATAATAGGGATGATTTAGAAATGTGATTATCATTAATAAAATACAGGGAAACAGAATTATACAATGAACCTAACACACAGTCAGAACTTAAAAAGTGCTCTGATTTAACAGATCAGAGAATGTGAGCAAAGGAAGATTTTTGCAAGGTGCTGGTGTATTCCAGTAAAAGACATGGAAAGGTAGAAAGGACAAACATTGGAAAAAAAATCCCTTGTCATCCAATCTCCCTGACTTCTCCCTGGCTCTGATGGATTTTTGAGAGCGATATGGGGTTTCAGTTACAGGAAGTTTTGTCCCACTGATTTTTCTGGTAATGTTTCAAAAGTAACCAGTGCAAGTTCTTGCAAGGACCCGGAGTCCTAAGCCAAGTACTGTTACCTGCTTGACGGCTTAATATTCTCAGGCCTGGGATTTCTGCCAGGAGAACATATGAGTGAAGTGTGGATGAGGATACTTGTTATTCATCCATGCAGAAAGTATTTCCATCAGAACTTCACAAACTGAAAGCAAAAATTGAAATAAAAGGAGATATTAGGGAAATAGAAAGGGCAGATGAACTAGTCAAGAGGATTTTAAGAATTATTATGTTGAGTACAGCATTTTTTTTCCCAGTTTTTCAAGGGCTGTTAGATCTGAATAGACTGGGAAATGCGTATTTCTTTTTGTCTTTTTATCAAGCACTCCCTAAAGGTGGGATTCACCTTGGCCTATCTGTTCCCAATCTTAGCTGGGTACATTGCAGCTCTAGGGGCACCATCCAGGAGCCACCCGACTTGCTGCCCATGACTTTCTGCTGATGTCTACCTCTTCCAAGCTTCATAAGCTTTTCTTCTTTTTCTTTTCTTCTTGCTCTGCTCATGGGAGGCTGACCCATGGAGAGCCTGGAGTTTCGGTAGCTACACGAAATAGCCGCACAGGGAGGCAGGGGTGGTACTTGAATATAGGGTAAAGGAATACTCAAAGAAGCATGGTTCTGGCTCCGAGAATATATACCAGCCCTAGTTTCCTCAGTTTGGAGGTTAAAAGCATCAGTATAAAATACAAGTGTTCACCCAGACTTTTTTAATAGATCTGGAGTAGGGAGCAAGGCTGTTTTCCTATATCTACTGTGTTTTTTCCTGCTGTCTCATTCTGGTTAATTGGGTAACTCTTGTTTCTTTGAAAGCACTTTGATTCGCCATATGAACACTGGAAGTATAATAAAATCAGGCTGTTTAAGAGTGTGTCTGGAAATGGCGATAAACAGTCCGTTCTCTGTTCTGTGGTTTGTTACATCTATGGATCATGGTGAGTTCCCATCCACTGCTGGAGGCCAGCTGAATACAGTGGTGTTATGGAGATGTTGATTATTTGTTATTTTCTGGGGACATTTGCAAAGTTTATTAGACTAAAGGCATTGTGCAATGTGCAATCAATAAGTGGAGAAATACAGTGACATGCCAGTCCTTCTCCTTGCGTCAGCTTCAGGTGCCCTCCCAGTACAGGCAGACTAAAGTGGGAAGCTGAGAGTGAATCTGTCATCAGAAGAGTTTTATTGTGCTCAGGATATCAAACAAAGCAACATTTGCTGATAAATTTGTAAGAAAAAGGAGAGGTGGAGCTGTGCCTGGAAGTTCACTTGCATGGAATTGTTATCCTGTGTGAGGGATGGAGTGATGCAGGTAAAGGGCGATGAGATTGTTTTGGATCATGGCTGCGTTTGGACAGGATGGTATGTAGCAGGATCTACTCTTGGTCGTAAATATCTTAGGGATGCCATTCCAGCGAAACTGGAAATAAAAACTGTTAGTGGAGCTAAAAGTGTGAAAAAGATACGGACAAGGCATTTTGGTGATGTCACCAAGGTATTGTACAAGGAAGAGCATCAAAGTGGCTGGCCTGTGCCCAGGGTCTATAACCCCTGCAGAAATGCAGGGCTGGCAAGGGCTGGGCCATATGCTTTTCACCAGGCTGCAAGGACCAGCATGGAGGAGTGTGGAGAAAAGTCTCCTTCCACAGAATAGGTGTAATGCCTCTTTGGTGAGTGTGTAAAAGGAGTATAAGCCTATGATGATTTGTGGAATCACATAATCATAGAATGCTTTGGGTTGGAAGGGATCTTCAAAGGTCATCTAGTCTGACTCCCCCGCAAGGAGCAGGGACATCTCCAACCAGATCAGGCTGCTCAGAGCCCCGTCCAACCTGGCCTTGAATGTTTCCAAGGATGGGGCATCCACCACCTCTCTGGGCAACCTGTTCCAGTGTTCCACCACCCTCAGCGTAAAAAAATGTCTTCCTTATGTCAAGTCTGAATCTGCTTCCTTCTATTTTAAAACCATTACCCTTCATCCTATTGCAATAAGCCCTGCAAAAGAGTTTCTTCCCATCTTTCCTATAAGCCCCCTTTAGGTACCTATATAAGACCTCTATAAGGTCTCACCAGAGCCTTTTCTCCAGGCTGAACAGCCCTAACTCTCTCAACCTGTCTTCATAGGAGAGGTGCTCCAGCCCTCTGATCATCTTCCTGGCCTCGTCTGGACTAGCTCCAGCAGATTCACGTCCTTCTTATGTTGGGGGCCCCAGAGCTGGATGCAGCACTCCAGGTGAGGTCTCACCAGGGCAGGCTAGAGGGGCAAAAATCCTCTTCCTCGACCTGCTGGCCGTGCTTCTTTTGATGCAGCCTAGGGTGCAGTTGACTTTCTGGGCTGCAAGTGCACAGTGCTGGTTCATGTTGAGCTTCTTGTCCATCAGCATCCCCAAGTCCTTCTCCTCAGGGCTGCTGTCAATCCATTCTTTGCCCAGCCTATATTTGTGCTTGGGATTTCCCTGACCCATGTGCAGGACCTTGCACTTGGCCTTTTTGAACTTTGTGACATTTGCACAGGCCCACTTCTCCAGCCTGTCAAGGGCGCTCTGCATGGCATCCCTCCCTTCCAGCGTGTTGACGGCACCACACAGCTTGGTGTCGTCAGCAAACTTGCTGAGGGTGCACTCTATCCCACTGTCCATGTTGCCGACAACATGGTTGGTCCCAATATCGACACCTGAGGAACACCACTCGTCACTGATCTCCACTTGGACATCAAGCCGTCGACCACATGGTAACATGTAGTCAAATCTCAGGGAAAGTTGTTGGGTACTGCATTGTCTGACAATGTCAGGGACCTTTAAAAATCCCAGCCTTTGTACCTAAATTAACAAACAATTCATTCACATTTTGCTATTTAGAGGAAAAGTGCAGAGTGGACTTGGTTATTTGATACTAACTATTTAGCCGGTAAAAAAGCGTATTCAAGTCCCTAATCTCCTTTCTGAGCAGGCAGGCATGCTCATGTTCAAATAGTTGCATAACTTGCCCATCTCCAGTTGACAAACCCTTCTAACTTTGTTTTCATATCTCATGCAACCCCACCCCCGGACAAGCTGTTTGCATAGCTGGCCCGTAGTCGATCTTGCTGTTAACCTCATCCTCTTTTCTCTGCTCTTCCTGCAGTTTGTTGCCTGCTTTCCATATGTGTTTTAAATACCAGCTGTTGAGCAAAGGGCTGCTCCAGCATTTGTACAATGCCTGGCACTTCAGGTGGCCAGGGTGATGTTCAGGGCTTTTGATAAAACAAATGAATTAAAAAATCAGGACTGAGTGTTGTACTGACTTGAGAGAAGAGAATTTCACTGCTAGATCTCTGTCTCTGTCTCTTGGTCTTTCTCCATACAGCTGTCTTTAAGGATGTCTGTATTCACCTGTTTGTATTTGTGTGTCTAAGTATGAACAGCCAGTATATGGTACCAGCACCATGAGATCCTGGATGCTGTGAGGTGAGCACAGCTTGCTGTGATATGAATTGTGAAAGGTTTCTCATTGTCAGGTCTTTTCCTTGGCTCTTCACATCTTCCATTTGATGAAAACTGACCGAAGTTAGTGGGATCACAGAGGATTCCAATAAAAATAAAACCTGGGCTGAGCCTGATACTGGGAATTTTTGCTGAATTAGGCATAAATTAGATGTTATCTCCCAGCTAGTTGCAGTGATACTGAAAGCAGATACTTCAAGCTGTTTGCAGTGTGGGAGAGTGTCTAATCTTCTTTCATATAATTTAAAAACCAACCCAGGGACAGGGTTGTGGTTTCAAGTTGTAGATGGAACAGACACTGTGTTTATCTGGGTGCTGAGGTCAAGGAAATAAAGCAATCTTCTTTCAGCTCCGTGCATTATTATCACAAACAATAGCCTCCTGGCACAAACCAAGTTTTAATTGATTGTTGTTATTGATTTTACAGGAAGCAAAGCAGAAGAAATACAACTTGATTTTTGTAAGCCAGGGTGACCTGAAAAATACAAAAGAGAAAAAGAGAATGTAATGCCCTCTCATATTTTGCCCAGTTCTGTGAGTTCGCAGCTGAGCACTCTGTAAAAGCTCTCTCCATTAATTCTCTATTTATGTATTTTGAACATATTGATTTTCTCTTTATATAATCTCTCCATCTGAAAGTTTTATTCAGATTTTCTGTATTGTGCTGTCACTGTGCAGATCAGACTCGTTCCTTATGGCCATCACACACATCTCTTCCTCCTCTCCCTTTCCACATGCCTCAAACACACGGGGGGCAAGAAAAAGCTGCGCATAAAAGTTTTAGGGCAATTGGTACCATGACTCGCTCCTTTCTACTGATTATAACTTTTTTGAGCATCTTCTGTTCAGGCTGAAACCTGTGTGTGGGATTTATTTCTGTTCATGCTGCTCTACCAGCACCTGTCTGGGAGCAGAGGTCCTGGGCTGTGAATAATTGTGGGCTCCCTAAATAATTATAGCAACCCAGCTAATTAACCCAGGTGAGCTGGCTGGTTTTCAGCAGGGGGATGTGAGTTGTAGTTAGCCTTTCTCCTGGTCAGGAAGGGAGGAGATGGTGAACTTCACGGGACACTGCTGAGATTCTTTCTTTTCCCGAGCTCCTCATGGGTGTGGATTAGGAGGCAAAGTGAGTTAAGAGAGACGATTTTATTGGTGGTGAATAATGACGTTTTTGCAAATACTGAGTTGAAAAAAGAATTTTCTCACCTTTCAGTCTTACGTGTTCATTTTATGGATTTGGGTGTAGGTGTGTGACAGGAGGAAGATGTTCATGGGACTGGCTGTGCTTGGCGCTTTTACTAGAGGAGCTAGTGATTCCTTGAATTTAAGGTAGATTCATGTATATGGAATTAATTAAGTCACATGGATAGTGTCATTCCACAAAGCTTTAAAATGATTAACAACACTGAAAATATTATAATGGATTTTACTATGATCATTATTAACCTAATTAATATTATTAGTAATAGTATTAATCGTATTATCTGCTTACCCAGTATCTGTCCTCAGGGATTGTCTAAAGTGCCATCTGCCTGCAGAACACAAAGATGGTTACAGCCACAAAGATCTGAAAATGAGTGTAAGCTGCTGTCTTGCCTTTCTGCCTTCTTAAATATAGTTGTTATGTTATTGTGACTTGGAATATTTATACACCAGTAGTAAAAAATCTGCATTCTGGTGTTTATTCCCTTCCTTACCTTTGTAAGATTTTCTTCTTGGCACCAATGGCTAAAAACATCCTCTCTTCCAAAAATAGCAATTGAAACGGTCTGACTCTAGGAGCTGGGCTTCTAAGGAAAAGGTTAAGTTTTACAGAGCTTGTTTTAAACTAAAGGTTTAATTATTTACAAATTAGTGGTTTTAATGCAATGAGGAATGATATCCCCAGATGAAATCTCCTGTGGCACTGCTTTACTCAGACAGAGCCCTGGTATTTCTGTCCATAGCAGCTTGGCCACAACATTGTTTCCAGAATGATATACAAGGAAAAAAAAAAAACAAACCAGATTTCTTTTTGCTTTTGCAGCACCCACCCAACTTTCCCACCAAGTGATCTGTTGTTAACGTGCAGGAAATCCCAATGAATGCACATCATTTGGTGAAAGAATGACAGCAGACACCACAGCTATCCTTAGCAAGCATCCACCTGCTCCCGTGGTGTCTTTTTAAAGCAAGTTCAGCTTACCTCTTCTCCTCTTAGTTTTCCTTTCCTTAATTGCAGGTGATGATTCCAAAGAAGCCTTCACCTGTTTGAGTGCGCTTTCATCTTTCTAGACAAAGCAGGCTTGGGCTTGGTGCTTGATCTGTGGCATAGTTAGGGCCTTTGGTATTAAAGGCGTTGGGATCACCCTGAGGCTTTTAAGGTTTTAGGGTTAAATTGATGAGCGTGTATAAAATGTAAGCTTTGTTGTTTGGCAGTTTTCAGCATTTGTTATTCTTTTTTTTTCTGTTGAGAAACCATGGGACTATACTGCATTCCCTAACTGCCTTTTGCCTATTAAACAGTGCTGTCAAACGGAGACCTCTTTGACTTGCGTAAAACTTCGGATTCATTGTTTTTTCTTTAGCCCTCAATAGCTATCTAACTTAGCTGAGATGTCCAGCTACGCCCCTCTACCAGATCAGGCTAGCTGTTTCTGTTTCATTTGTACTGTGCCTACTAGATGGTAAGTGTTTGGTGAACTGTAGAGCTGAGAAATCCTTCAGACCACTGAGCCTGCACTTTCAATCCTACTTTGTCTTCTCAGTTATGGCTACCAACTTTAGGAATTCAGAGCTGTTCCATGAAAAATCCATATTAAAACTCAAACAGATCACAAACACTTTTTTGTGTGTGTGTGTGTGTGTGTGTTTCTTCCTCCCTTTTTTTTTAAAGTAGGGAATACATTGACCGAAGGCCCAGTGAAAGGCAATGCCCTGACCTTGACTGCTGGTAAAAATCTTTACAGAGTGCTGCCCATTGGTGCTAAAAATGAAAGCTGTTACTTCTAGAAAGTGGCTGTGCCTGGGTTTCTGGCTGAGGTCCCAACACCTTGGCTGTATCTGCTGTGAAACCATTCCCCTCACCCTGGCACATCCTGGTGGCAGGACTGGCCCTGGTAAGGAAATTGCTGTCCGCTTGGAGAGGGGACAAGTAGCAGCTTTAGTGAAAATTATTTCAGCACAATTTACGAAGTCATAGCTGAGATTACAAGCTGGGTAAAATGGTGCTTACTTTTTTTTTCTCCCTCCTCACTCATTTGCATACGTTGCTTGGGGGAATTTACCTATTTTCTTAGATGAGGTTTAAGATAAAGTTTCTTCTGGCAATTCCCAAAGATTTTGGATGCCTTGCATAGTATAACGTGGGTGACATGCCCATCCCAAACTTTCTCCCATATCTTCATATATAATTCCTTAAGATCAAGCCCCAGGAAAGCTTTTGTGAAACATGGTTGGACAGGCAAGTTACTGCAGCTTAATGCGTTCCTGTTCTTCATCCACAGCAAATGTGAAGTAAACTGGGAGAATAAGCTACCATGTGTGTTATTTGGTCACGCAGATGGCTACTAGACATGGTTACTAGGCTAGGGCTCCTCTCTGTGCTAACTTCAGAACTGTTTCTTACAAACTACGTAAACTTAAGACCTAGGTAGTAAGTCCAGACTTTGAACTACTTTGCTTTTTGTATTAGACATTGGCGCATCTTCATGTTATGCTATTGTCTCTTGAGACAGTCTTCTCCTGGAAGGAGGCTTATAGACCTTGATTCATCTCTTAACTTTTGCTTTGCCAAGTGAAACTCTTTGGGCTTCCTGAGTCTTTTTGTTTAGGTCAGATTTCTGACCCCTTTAATTATTTTTATAGGTCTGCTCTGAACCTTCTCCCGTTGTCTGAGTGTGGACTATAGAACTGGACTCAGCATTTCAGAGTGCCCTTTCTTAATGCCATGTTCAAAGACACGTTTTCCTATAATGTTTCCAAGCCCCCTTACCTACAGTATGAAAAGGAAGGTCAAGAGATTATGTGTCTAAATCTTTTTTGGGGTTAATATTTTCTGTGATATTGTTCTTCATCCTTCATATAAACATGGGCAGTTAGATGGAAGTGTCAACGCCTGAATTTGACTGACCAACTTCAGCACCCAGAAAAGCAGAGTTCATGGGATCTGTAGGCTTCATTGACCACATTGATCAAATCTCTGTTGACTAAACTGAGAGCTGAGTCACAAAGTTTACAGGTAGGCACCAACACACAGGTACCTGGATTTGGAGCTGAGTCTCTCTCTGGGTGGTATGTAAAGGTACGCTTGGCAAAACTGTTCAATATACTTATAAATATATATAAAATTAGTAAATTCTTTTTAATGTAAAAAGTGTACTTTTAAATAATTACAAATTCCTTCTAGTTAAGACTACTGGCTGCAAATCTTTGCCATGCCTACAAACAACCTGGAAAGTTCCACGTTTTCCTGACCTTCCTTGACAAAATGATCTGGAGTCAAGTTCTCCTCACTCAAACTTATACCCTTCAACTGACTTCAAAAGAGATGAATGAGTTGCTGAGCAGGGCAGAATACAGACTTGTTATTCGTGTAACACACTCTATATGTCATTAATACCCTTTTTTCTTATCTAACTCTTCCAATAGTCGACTAAATTTTAAGTGTTTTATACAGTTGGTTCATTATGATTTTTTTTTGCATTTAACACTTTGGAAGGGTATTTTTCCCTTCCCTTCTGTTTATGTTTACATTTTCAGACAGTGCATATACAGCCTAATCATATCACTTTGAAAGTGATATAGAAAGTTGTGCTCTCTTACTCAATCAGATTTAATCAGTTTGGATGGATTCCAAGTACTAAGCATTAATCTCACTTAAACCAAACTCCTGATAGTTCATCTAGCCTGAGTATTCATGTCAAAGACATAAAACAATCTCCTTTAATGCCCACAGTACTTTTTAAATTGAGCTTTCACCGTCTGTTAATAAAACCTGCTTTGTACTGCTGGTTGTGTTCTGTGGAATGTGTCAAGGGTGAGCTTCTCTTTCCCTCCAATTCTTAAAGGCCTTCTTTTTTTTTCAAAAGTATATGAAAATTATGCAATATAGTAACAAGGAATTAGTCACACCTTGGCAGAATCTCCATTACCTTGGCTCACATCAAAGGGAAGGAGAGAAGTGTGGTCCTTACGAGCTTATAGCATTCCTTTGCCTTGGAGTCCCACTCTGCGATGACAACTAAATTGGACACTGATGCTTACTTATTTTTCAACATGTGGGTGTAAAGCATATTGACCTTGCAGTTGACTCTTTTAGAGCATCTTTCATCATGGGACCAAGCCCGCAGCATGATGTGGAGCTCTCTGTTGACTTGCAGGAATCCCTAGGGAGGATTATTCGGAGGCAGAGCTGCTGAGCTGAAGTCCCCCTTTGATGCCCTCTGTTTTTCAGCGTCTCACATTATTAATCTTGGGAATAGTACCGTGGTGCTTCCCTGACAAACTGTTAGGGAGATCGTGCTCAAAATAAATGGTGCCTTCAGATGATGTTTTGCGTGATTCAGCCCTTTAAGGTCATCATTTACAACAACAGGGGAGTGAACTACAAATTAGAAAGGGCAAGAGAGAGAATTTGTGTTTCTCTGGGACATGCTTTTCAGAGCACACAGCTGGCTTTGCCGGCCACTGCTGCTGTCAGGAGCGAGCTAGGTGAATTTGATTCCAGCTTTGCCTGGGAAAGCAGGTGAGATGTGTACATGAGATGTTTTTAAAGAAAAGCTAGGCTTGTTTTCTCTGATTTTGTGCAAAAGTAAATGAAAAGAGAAGTATTTTTCTTTATTTGAGAAAGAAGGGGTGAATTTGAAGGATGGCTCAAGCTTCATTCTTGATGAACAAGATTCTTAATTGTCAACATACTTGAGCTGTGACACTGGAGTCTAAGCAATGAACAGGCATCCAGGTATACATTTACTCTCCATGAGGAAGAGGCTCTGGGCACTGGGGTATTTTGGAAAAGTTTTCCAGCTATGGAGATAGTTGCCTGACTTCCTGACTACCCCAAGTAAAAAGGTATTTCAGAGCAGTCTCAGAGGTTTTGATGGTGACAGGACAAGTACAGGAAAAGTGTGAACTGTCAAAAGACTGCCACACTCAACCTTTCCCTGGTGTCAAGCCTTCTTTTCCCAGAAACCTGCTTCCCTGGGCTGTGGAGAAGTGGTCCCATAGCATCTGACCTCAATGCGAATGCCGTTCTGAAGGTATTAATCGTCAACCAAGGTATGAGCAGTAGATGCTGTCCCTTTGTTAATGCGGTATTTAATTTGTTGCCTGCTTTAAGAATAAGGTTGCAAAACCTCCGAGAAAGCAGTATGGCCTGCAGCCCTGTAAGTTGTGCAAATCTCCACTGTCTCCACTTTCTCCATCCCTGAGACTTACTTTCGAGGCAGATTAACTTGTACTTGAAAAGTGGATAAAGCCATGTGCACTCTCAACTCCACTTCTCACCTTGCAAGTCTTTTCTGTTCTCTTAGGACTGGGAGGAAGCCACCCTGACGGAAAAGCTGATGACGGGGTGGAGCTGACTTGTCTTCAGCCTTGCTCTTGAGATGAGGCACATGCTTAGCTGGATTAAAAAAGCTGTCATCTAGCGCAGCTCCAGTCTTCCTTCGCATCTTCTGGTATGTAGGAAGTTAAAAGAAGGGCCAATTCTGCTCTCTTTGTGCTGACTGCAAACCCAAGCCGATGCACTGAAGGCTGGGACCCTGTTTGAAAGTAACTATGGCAGAATTTAGTTGAGATGATGGTTATGATGGCGATGGTGACTTTATGAGTTTCAAAATGTGACTTGAACATGAATTTCACTTGGCAGATGTGTTAAGTAACAAAATACACCCTGGAATTCAATTTGTATTTGATTGCACAATAGCTAATTTCTTCAGCTACTTTTTCAGCTTCCTCTTAACACTTATGTTTTTGCTTGTAAGTTTTTTGTTTGGATATAATGAGGCTTTGTGTCTCCTGATTCCTTATCTTATGTGGGTGGTAGAAAAATTGCTCTACTGCTCCAATATTTGTGGTTGTGTGGGGCAGGTGGTTTCACGCAGAGCTGTGCAAAATGTCTGTAGTAAATAAGAAGGGGAAGCCTCTTTCCCTGAGATTTCTTTATACACCTGGAACTTCTGCTGCAAACCCCAGGGACCCAGCAGAAGAGCTGGTTTCAGGGATGGAGAGGGCCTTTGCCAAACTTTGCAGCTTCCAGCAACCTGGAGCTGGTTGGGTTTTTGTTGTGCACCGCAGGCCAGCATGCCCTGGAATTCCAGCTGCCTCCTGCATCGCTTGGGGGTCCCACTCCTCTCTCCTTCTGGGCTCCAGGCATCATTTTCTCCCACCCCTCCCAAAACTCATGCATGGAACAGGTCAAGACTAGCTCTTTGGGGCTTGTGTTCAAATGTGAGATGTGGCGTAAGTCTACGTGACCTGATATACTCTCCAGAAGCATCAGTTGTGCGGCTCCTTGCATAACGAGCATGCTGAGCTCTTCTTCCAGGCATGGAGGTGGATCCTGGACATTTGTCACCTGGAAAGAAGAAATTCTGTCTATATACTCTATGCGGTATTGCTCACAGCTATCTGGGGAATAGACCAGCTATAATAGCTTCAAATTAGATAATGTTTAAGATTTGATATTGCCACCTAAGGACACAAGAAATTTAAGACAAATTCACCAAAGCAAATTTCTCAGGAAAGATTTCATCCACTTGCTAATGGTAGAGCTTAATGTGGTTCTCTGCCTTAAGCCAGAGGCCCATGCACTGCCTTGGTCAAATGTGGTGAAGAGAAGGCAATGGAACTCTGAAAGTCCTACTTAGTCCAGGAGCAGCTGATTAATCCCTGTAACATTACAGCCTCTTCCTCAACCATGTGTGTCCAGTGGCACTGCATCTAGCAGGTGGATCTGGCAATGTTTCCTCTGTCCTAGTGTGCAAGCCCCATGCCTATGTGGGACTAGGAGGTTTTCTTCAAATCGTATGACAAGTTTTGTATCAGGTTGTGTGATAGCTGTGGTGGAGCAAAAGGTAGGAGCCCACCTAGTTAGCTAGATGCTCAAGGTCTGAGGTTTTACAAGTTTAGGAGCACTTTCCTTGATACTGGGTCTTGGATCTGGAATAAGGTGACAATTTGCATCAAGATCATCATGTACAGACACATCCTTGCTTTTATGGATACTTTAATGTATTTTTTTCAATTATGTACTTGATGTGTACGGGATTTATTTATTATTTAAATGATGATATTTTAAAACCAGGCAGCTAATATTTCTCATACAACAACGCAAGGGTAGGACTGTGCAGCAGTAAACTGTACTGTTACACTTGGGAAGTACAACAGCAAACTGAAAGAGAGGTGAGATTCTTGTTTCTGGACTTCAAAAGGTCAAAATCAGTGTGGGAACTTTTCCCAGTGGTGGCAGCTGCAAATGTCAGGGAGAATTGCATTTCCAGCAGCTTCCCAGGACAGATTTTCACAGTCAGAACCTTTTATTTCTTGTGTACTGTTGGAAAAACATAATAAAAGAAACCTGAGTATCAGTTTGAGGTGATTTTTTGGATGAAGACAGAGGCATATAAGCAAAGGACTGCAAAGAAAATTTTCACTCTGGTTATATTTGATGTATGGATAAAAAGAACACTCGAAGCAGGCACAGATCATATACATACATATTTTGAAAGTAGGAGACTGGAAATTTGAAATGCCTGTGTGGGATTTGTGATAATGCATGGTTCTAAATATGACTACTAATAACAAAAAAAATTATCTATGACAATGTCAAATTTAGTTTGCTATAAACCATATAACCCAGATATGTAACTACATGAGATGCACATTCCACAGCACACCACACGCAAGCTTGTATCTATCTGATAAACTGCTTAAACAGCTGATGGACTCTATTTTTTTGTGTATCTTTGAGAAGTTAAGGGACAGTCTATCCCAGATGCTTGACTGGAGACTTCTGAATTGTTTCAGATGCTTTTAAATGAAAAAAAAAACAGTGATCATCGCCACCAAACATGGGTGATAACTTGAAATCTCAAAACAGATCCAGCAGAGTTACAAATGAGACCCATAGCAAGATGTTTCAGTACCAGCAAGTCTCTGTGATCTGTGTGGGTACCCCTCCTCCCCCTCATGGCCCATCCCACCCAATAGAGATCTGCAGCATCAGCCTCCAGATAGCAGCTGGTGACACGATTCAGAATAGAAGGTTTAAAGTAGCACTGAGGATGTTTTTTTTTTCCCCCATATTTTGTTTTAGAGACACCTTACCTGGTATTTTCTCTGCTGACCTGTCGGAGAAGCTCAGGAGTGCAGATGTGTGCTTATCTGAGCAATAACACAGCCAGCTGCCTTCAAAGGGAAGGGTGGGTAAGCACCTATCTCAGCAAGAAGTAAGGGGTGGAGAAAAAGCACATTCACAAATATAGCCTATTTTTTTAATGGCCAGCACTCATTATTTCCCATTAAAAAGGACAAAAGAGGGGAATGTGACTCTCTTAGTATTTTATTATGGAACTAAAATGATAGAAGCAGGTGGCAAAATCCAGCACTGGTAATGCAGCCATCTCCGCTTTCACTGATTGTTTCCCTCTGTAATGTTTTTTTTTACTCACAGTGGAACAACTTGGACAAGTTGAATTGCCACAAGTTTTCTTCAGGGCATGACAGTCTAGTGGAAGGAGTTGGTGGCTTGTGTTTGCAAGCTCTCAGATTCCTTTGGAGTACAAGCTTTCCATGCCCTCTACAGAAGACCCAGCAGGTGAGTTTGTGGTAGCTCGTGCAAATGCTTGACTAATCCCACAAATCCTTCTCCAGTTTCCAGAAAAGATCTCCCATAGGCTGGTGAAGCTCTGTATCCCAGGGAGGATAGTAATCTCCTGAAGGCCATCAACTACAATGTCCACACAGGTACTAAAACCTCTCCTGATAATTTAACAGCACAATTGATACAAATCTGGATGCTGCCTGGAAGTTAGAACTTACATAATAACTATTAAAGAATAGACCAGTCTTAAATTTCCAAAGAGTCATTTTGCAATCTTAAACTCACACAAACTTCATTAGTGTAACAAAGCATTATCTTCAGTGAAACAAAATTTTCTATTTTTGTCAAATGCCATTAACTCACTGACATCACATTTCAGTATCTTTTACTTCGTTCAAATATACACCAAGATTTGTAGCTAAAAGACTCTACAGCTCCTCTCAAGATCTGGTCTAAGACTGCTCTGAAAATGTGGTTATAGGATCATCTTAAGAACCCAGAGTAGTACTGAAACGTCATAATGGATATTTTACATTAAATAAAAGATCTCTGGAGCTTCTGAGATGCATTGTCAGCTTGATATGTAGCTGATATTTTGGTATAATAAAAAATAATTGCTCCTAGAAAACAAAAGGAATCAGGAAATAATGGCAAATAACTTGCTGTAAACATAACAGACATTTTTCTAAGGCAAAAATAACTGCTAGATGAACTATTAATTTAGAAAATGTATTTAGATTTCTTACTAAAGATATATATATATATGATGACAATGATGTTTTGGTAACTTCCCACTATGCCTGCTTAAGCCTCCCATTCCTTGTAGCTACATGATCCGTACAAAATCCACATAGGCTTGATTTTCCTGGCTTGCTTGTCCTGCTCTTTTACCATGTACGCAGTGAGTTCGAAAAGTTGTTGGTCTGAACAGGTGCCCATAAACCCCACTTTTCTTACTCAGATGTCCCTGTCCTCAGCAGGTCAGAGGCAGCAGAGAAGCAGACCTCTTGGCTCTCACTGTCTTTTCCTACATTGGAAAATACGGATAGGCCAGGCTGTCCACCTGGGGATGCTGGGAGAATTAAACACCAGCTGGGAGCATGCCCTAACATGCTACAACTTGTACAAAGGTTGCTAAGTGACTTAAATCCATCGCACAGAATAGAACCATATAGCCTCAAAACAGCAGAACCTGACTTAGTTTCTAGTAACTCATTAAAATGACTCTACAATTCTTTTGATGTTCTGTACTAGTCTGGTCACATTCCTTTCTGTTTTATAGCACGGTAATAACAACATTCTTGTAAACAGTCATATAAACTCTAACCTTCATATTGCTCTCTTCAGACCACCTGAAAGCATTTTCACATTGGGATTGGGCTTTCTTGCCCCCATAAAGCATATCCCACCCTAACAGCCCACGCCATCAAAGGAGCAGGGGGAAAAAATAGGGATGCAAAAGTTGATGACTGCGGGGTCGCTTGGTTAGGGCAGCCGCACCATCCTGCAGAGGGAGAAAATTTTTGCAATCATTGCCTTTATAAATTCATTGTTCAGAGCTATTGGGGTTTCCGTCCTCTTTCAGAGGAAACTCTTCTGTGGACAGAGGGACTCTAGCCTGTATGTTTGTCAGTTAGCGCCTACCCTTCAGTGATTAACAGCCTGTACTCTCCCGGTTGTTATTAATACATCGCCATCCCCTGCTTGTGTGGATCTACAACCTGGGGTGATATTTTCCAGGTGCTCAAGTTCTGTATGATGTGGCTGGCAATGGAGGTTTACAGAAACACAGGAGGCCTAGGAGGCAAGAAAAGAAGCCACGCTGGTTTAGCCGTGCTGCTCTTGTCCAGTGATAGCATCAGATGAAAGAAAGATGACTGACTAGCTACAGAAGTGTGTGCTGTATGTGCTGTGAGGAGGATAGGCAGCAGTTTCCAGATGTCTCTGGCCAAAGGCTTGGCTCTTAAGCATTTGCTCAAACAAAAGGGCCAAGGATAAGGGACTGCACCCTTTGCAAACAACACAGCACATGGACATGCACTCACATGCAAAGAATTTACATTGGCTGAACAGTTTTCCAGGCAGTCAGTAAATATGACTTATGCCTTCTCTTCCTCCATCAATAGTTTAAACAATCTGGGAGCAAAACCAGAGACAATGATCTTCCTGACACCATAAAAGACAAAGAAAGATTTCACACATTTTAACATTTCCTTGGCTTGCTGCCTTTCTCTCTGTTTCTTTATTTAAAAATATGTTTAATCTTTTTCTTTATCCAAGACAACTCTCTGTGCTCCTTTGGACTGTCCAGTCGGAGCAGAGAAACAAAGTAATGTGCTGTCAACATATCACAAAGCGTAAAAAGGAAACCGTAAATACTCCACTGAACGAACTGCCAACAATCTCTAAATAAGCAATGTGTTACACAGCATATCTGGTGAAGGCTGGTACATTTATAGGAGTTGCAATCTGTGGGAGAATTATTTGCAAGTAGAAAAAGAAAAAGAAGGTAGATCTGACAGATAAATTTTTCACAGTGTTACCCTTTGTTTATAGACCTTCTCTCCTTTTAGTGTACCCTAGAGCAAATCTCTGCCTTTTCAAAGGGCTACGCCATTGTTCAACTGAAACGTTATTATTTCTTCTCTCAAGTTTGATTAAATTACTTGGCACTCAGACAGAAGTTGATAATACAAACGCAGTGATCAAGGTGGCAGATGTGCCGTTATTCTCTTAATGGCAAATAACTAGTTCTTCAAACTGTGACTACGCTGCTTTAAAGTGATAAAGGGGCTGAGTGGGTAACGTCGTTCGTAGCCTGCTTTACGTCTGTTAATTGCAAAGGGATTGAGAGTTTATTGGGGAATAATTGTTGTCCTTAGAAAATATAGTCTGGATGATGGTTTGTGGATTACGTGTGTGTAGAGATTGCAGAAATGATGGCCAGAGAGGCGGGCAGAGGCGTAAGGCTGACAGCGGCCATGCAGCTACGAGGGCTAGGCTGCCTTCCAGGAGCTTGATCCCATATCTGGGCCCTAGGATAAAAGGTGTATTTCTAAAATGTGCTAGCTAAAATGTTTTAATTAACACCTATTAAAGCCCTGGAATAAGCAGCACAGAGTATTTGCTGGTGTATCAACTGATGGAAAAGTGGCCAAATTAGGTGAAGGAGTCAAGCGAAACGTCAGGACACTCTGGTCCTCCGAGAGGGCCTAGCACTGAAAAAGGGGCTCCTGCACCCTGCCTGGGGAGATTAAAGTAGCCACGGTTTAAGTGAGGATCAGAAACCAGGGACTTTAAATATATTAGCTCAAATGCTTGAGCTAATAAGTTTTAAAATAAATCTTTTCTAGACTACACAAGCCCTGAGGGAACAGCAAAGAGATTAAGGTAAAAATAGAAAACATGAAGGGTCTAATAATGAGCCACACCTGTTTAGCAAAGTTTCCCTATCTCTGGCCTGGTCTACACCCCGGTTTTGTATCAGTATGACTGGCTTGGCCAGGAAGGTCTTTTTGTGAGGGACTGGCAGGAGGAACAGAGTTACCATGAGGAGCCACGTGACAGCAGTGAAGGTCCTGAGGGCAGCCACTGAGTTGTCTGTAGAAGATGTTTCCCTCTCGTTTACCTCAATACTGGAGGAGTTTTGGTTGTTTCATGTATAGATAAAAATAAGAACTTTTTAAGAAGATCTAAAAATGATTTAATAATTTAATTATTTAATTACTTGGAGACAAGTGGTTTTCATTTACTACAATGGATCTCAATCTTGTTGGCCTCCAGGCTTTATTATACTGTAAATATTATTACTCATAATAAAAACCAATCTAACATTTTTCCCCAAAACTCTAAGCTTTGGTCTTCAGCTGCTGATGCTGGTTCAAACTGGAAGAGGAAGTAGGTAAAAAACACTAAAGAAGACTTATTTGAGATTTCTGATGTTATTTCACAGACCACAAAGTCCATATAATTTCCAGAGAAGTACAGGTTAGCACCCTGCAACCTACCAGTCTTCTCCAATCAGTCCTTTTTGTTTGCTCTGGGAGCTGTCACAACATGTAGTGATGTCTGACTTTGCCCATGGCTGTGCTTTACATTGCTATGGGGCAGCCCACATGTAGGACGTACTGGCTACACCAGCAGGTAACTCAGAATATTACAGCCGTGTCTTTATTTTGGAGCAGTGGATTTTTTAAATTATAGACAAGAACCCATCATTCCTTCTTGAAAAATATTGAGATCATTTAAAAGTGATACTAAAGATTAGGCCAGACTAAGGGAAGCTCAGTTTTGAGACTTGAGAATGTGTTATTTGTGTAAAGCCAGATGACCTTTTTCCCCTTCTCATGGCCAATGATTTAGCTGGTAGAAACCTATATGCTTCCCTTACCCTCAGAGCAGCTACTGGAGCTTGGGCGTCCAAGTGCATAGGATGACATCCCGGTTTTACTGAAGTCAGCAGGAGTTTTGCCACTGGCATCTCTTCCTTAGAGTTTTCCCCATGCCCTTGTTGGAGCAGGCAATAATCCTGATGAAACTGTAGGACAAATGCAGTCACAGTATAAATAGAGATATAAATTATATTTGGGGTTAAGAGGCACTGATGAATAGATATTAGGTATCTTACATAATATAGGAAAGTTGCCACAGAGAGACTTTTTTTTCTTACACATTTTTATACCCTTGTCTGTGTCTCTTTGTCTTACAAACTAGCAATTCAATTCTACTAATGTGAAAGTGAAGAAGCATTTATTCACTCATGTTGATTTTTAACAGTTTATTGCAATATACGTCATAGTCTCATCTCAGCTGTCTGTCTCTCTAATCAAGATGGAAATGTAGGCTCCATCAAGAGATTGTTAGAATATACCTGAATTTAGTTACATACCATTGCAGTAATGAGGCTTAGTCTTTTATTTATAAGTGAATTTACTTACATTTACTTTACTAATCCTCATAAAAGCCCTATCGAGAGAAAAATATTATATTTTCCAGAACACTTTTCTGATATGTTTAAATCTTATACAGTGCAATTAGAAAGCAAAGGAGACAATTCAAAAGTACAGAGGAGAAGGAATCAGGAAACCTATGTATGTGATTTTTGTGTTCCTGTTTCCATATTACACAGCCATCTGATGATGGTTAAGTGTGAAAGGACAGCTTGGGCGTGGTTACCCGAGCGGCTCAGCTGAGCTGATCACTGACCAAAAGGAGAGGTAACTTCCCACCACCTTCCTTACTCCTTCTTTCCCTTCTGCCCTTTTTCCTCCCTCCTTCCCTTTCCCAGCTGCAAAGTCCCACTCCTTTGACACCGGCGTTAGTATAGTTGGATTCTGCTATAAACCAGTTAAAACTCACTAACCCAGAAGAAGTCTTTTTGTTTTTCTTGTGGAGTTTATTTTCTGCTGGGTTAGTGAGTTGAGCTGGCTCAAAGGGGTCAGTGACACTAGAAGTGGAGCCAAATGAATGACAGCAGTGAGGGAGGACAAGGAACTGACTGAGGAAGAGAAGGAACTTAGCTATTTTGGTGTCAATGAACTGTCAGTGTGGCTCATCCTGTGTCATTAAATTGTAGCTTGAATACACAAGTTCATTTCTGCTGAAAATGTCACTTCCGATTCCTTCTTCCCTCTGGACTCCTGGTGGATTTCTGCTAGTTTGGAGAGATGAAACAGCTCCCCAAAAGGTGAGAAGAGCTCCTGACACCATGCATTGAGGAGGAAAGGAGGAGGAGGTCCCCTTTGGTGGCAATGCGTTACACTGGATGAGCAAACACATCTACTTGCACCCTGAGTGTCTTGCCCAAGTTCACATGGGAAATCTGTGGCACAATAGAAAGCTGACCCGCTCTCTTGTAAGACCAAGAAAATTGCTGTACCCTCAAAATCTCAGGATCTTGCTGCTACTGGTCCAGGTGGGATTAGGTGGTTTAAAGGACAGTGATGGTTCCCCACAGATATAGGATAATCTGCTTTATCCAGCATCTCAGCCCACCCTACTTTCTATAAATCAGAGAATGTTTTAAACTTGAAAGCATTAGTCCTTTCATAGAATCATAGAATGGTTAGAGTTGGAAGCGACCTTTAAAGGTCATCTAGTCCAACCCCCCTGCAAGGAGCAGGACATCTCCAACCAGATCAGGTTGCTCAGAGCCCCATCCAGCCTGGCCTTGAATGTTTCCAGGGACGAGGCATCCACCACCTCTCTGGGCAACCTGTGCCAGGGTTCCACCACTCCCATTGTAAAAATTTTTTCCTTATGCCTGGTCTGAATCTCCTTCCTTCTATTTTAAAACCATTACCCCTCATCCTATCACAACAGCCCCTGCTAAAGATTTTCTCCTAATTTGTCAGTAAAGACGGTTGCTCTGAAAAAAATCTGACTACAGCACTGTCTGAAAATTTAGTGAATTTTACAAGTTCTCAGCCTTGAGGATGTCCTTTGGCAGTGAGTTCCACAGGCAGAATAGGTAAAAAAGTCTTTCCCTCTCAGCAGTTTTGAACTTGCCTTGTCTTAATTTCACTGAATACTCCCTATTCCTTAGGTTTGTGGCAGCGAGAACAAAATTTCCCAGCTCATGCATTAGCACCGAACCACAAGACCCATGCTAGTGCCCGCACTCCCTCTTGATGGGTGGCTCCTGGGCAGCATTATAAACCAAAGATCCTGAATCCCATCCTGACTTCCACACAGATTCCCTCTGTCATCTCGGTAACTCAGATTACCTGTTTGCCTCTGTATAGCTATTGGCAAAAGGAGATAATGATACTTGTCTAACTGACAAGGGTATTGTGGGATGATTTATCTCATGAAAGGGAGTGAAGTGCTTAATGCAACTGCTGCTTTGTAGGAATGAAACACATTTTTTAGAACTTGATCGTCCCTCCCTGTGGCAGCCTATTCTCTGCATGTGCACCAGATGGCACTGCGTTGCAGGTTCAATTATGGCACAGACAGCAGTTACCTTTTAATTTGTATTACAGGCACAATTGATAACCACTCTTTTCTATTCCCATAAGAATCGCATTAAAAAATATAACTGTGTTATACTATATTTTACGTAATTTTTTTTTTTTTTTTTTTTTTTTTAAAGAGACACTTAGCACATCTCCCTTCTCGCAAATGAGAGAAGGTCTTCAAAATCCACCAAGACACCATCAGCCACCATTTCTGACCATGGAGACTGAGAAGTACCATGCTATAAATTGCAATTTGACTTGCTTTTTTTTCTTGACCATAACTACACAATATACATAACATATTAATCTAATAATAAACCCCAGGACATTGGGATACTCAAAGTCCACTTTCACAGAGGTATTAGTAAGATTTATAGTTATTTACATATTGTCTCCGGGGAAGAATGGGAGCTGTTAACACTTTGCTCAAATACAAGCAGTACAGTTATAACATGGTAGAGAAAATAACTCCATACTCTTTAGCCTGCATTTCTTACAAGCCTGCATTGCTTCCAATATTCCCATTTCTAGTTTATATGTGAAATGATAAGAAATTGAATGCTTCAAGGGGAAGGGACTGTTGTATCCACATTGTAATTTTCATAGTCCTGCCTTAAAACACAATTTATCTTTATTGCTTGCTTAGAGGTGATATATCGCCTCACACAGTAAATAGACAAGGTGGACTTTATGGTAAAATTTAAACTTACTTTAACATTTTTTTGGGTTATAAAAATATTCCTCCCTTTGGCACCTTATGTAGAGATTAACATATATCCTTTCCACACTGTATTTTCAATGCCACAGTTCATGAACACCTGCTTTTCATGTCTCTCCTTTTAGTGTTGGAGCAGAGAAACTGTCAAAGGAATGAAGTGTGGATGTTGTATTTTTTTCAGTCCTTGTCGGTTTTGCAAGCCCTGTTATCTTATTTGAGACAGAGAATATATAAAAAGATCCACAATATTGGTATGCGCAAGCCGTGGGTCTGTGTCATTGCCTTGAACTTCATGTTGGCCTGTGAAGACGTGTAGGAAGAGTGAAACGTATCTCTGTGAACAAGGGCTTCCTCTCCCCTAATCTGACCGAATGAAGACCAGGGAGGAGGGCATGGGAATTTAGGCAACAAGTGAACCCTATGCTGCAGGAAGGGAAAAATATGTCAGCTTTCTGCGTTCATTGAAATGTCGTGACTTGGCCTCTTCTCTTTCAGTCTGGCAGCTTGTGAAGCTGGCTCTGAAGGTTCCAGGTGAGAACAAGGCTGTGTCTGGCTTCCCCTCTGTGCAGGGATGACACAGAATAAGCAATAGCCTGTCAGGAAATACAGCTGCCAGTGGAAACAGGTGGGAATTTGGACCTTCACTACTGTTTCCTGAGGATTTGCCGAATGTCACCGGGTTTGTTGCTGGAACTGAAGGTCCATAGAAGCTGGATGTTCCAGGAGCCGGTCCTGGGGCTTGCAACCTGCAAATGCTTCTCTGGAAAGCAAAGAGTTCAGGACAAAGGTCTGGAACTTGTGTAGGATGGGAGCTGAAGGTCAGGACTACGAACCCCCTTTGTGCAAGTCCCTTTGGATAAGAAGGCGAGTCGAAGCCAAGACCCCCTTCACGCAAGCTATCCCAGCTCTAGGGGGATAGGTCAGCACCACTTATTCCTTCCCACCTGGGTGAAGGGATAAGGGAATCCTGGGAAGAGCTGAGCTCCCTGGACCCTGATACTGTTAGTCAGTATTTGGGACACCTCTACTGCTAGTGTGGGCCACTGCACTGCTCAGCCCTCCAGGCATGAAGGGACGAGGAAATGGGAAATACCAACTCAGAAGGTGTTTCGCAGTCCTGAAGGTTGATTGTCAGTGCTAAAGGACACGCTGCCTTGCAATTTCTCTGCATCTGCTCCTCTTTTTTTTTCAAGGTGAGGTTTTATACCCTAGCTCATTTTACAGGTCTGTCCTTACTCCTAATGGAGATAAAGGTAAAACTTCCACTAAGAGAAGCCTGTCCTGCGTTTGGAAGCAACCAAGGACCTGCGATATTGTTTGCTATAAAAGAGAAAAATAATTTTAAAAAAGGAGAGATAAACCCACTAGCTAAGGCAGCTGTCCTTTCAAATTTGTTCTTAAATCAATATAAAAAAAATTGAAAGTTTGTTCCTGTTTCTAAATACACATCTCACATAGCAACAAAACCCACAAACATTCATATGCATTGCAATTCAAGCGCTGCTTTTGCAGAGTTTATTTAAGAAGCTCCAAAATAAACCTGAAGATAATCGCACTTATACCAAAGGCATACTTAGGATAAAATGAAAACACAGCCACAGTAGTTACAGTCTAGAAGTGACTGGGGTACAATAAAGTATAGTCACGACTAAATTATGTCTTGGACTGAAGTAGATACATACTATTAATTGGATGTAGGCCCTTTAACCTTTTTGCAGGAAGCAAACTTGAGATCTAATAATTTTTATAAAGATGAGCTTTCTGTACTTCCAGTAATATTTCTGGGCTTTGAAAGGATCCTGACTTTCTGTTCAGATTGTTTTGATGAGATTGGCTCTAATATTTCAACTATGCCAGCTGAGCAGAGGTAGGCGAGGATAAAGGAGCGTGGCAGTTTGATTGCCTTGTTCAAAGGGTACAAACACCCTGCTGGTAGTATCAGTGCTGCACTGCTGATCCTTTTAAGGCACTTTGTTGCTAGACAGTTTCACAGATGTGAAAAATTCTGGCAGAAGGGAGCGTTAGCTAATGATTCAAGTATCTCTACTTAAAAAGAAGACATAACCTGTTGGTAAGAAGACGTGAAGGCAACAGTGTTTATATCATACACAAAACTCATTAAAATTTCATTTCTCTGTCAAGTTCACTACATTTCATGACCATTGACTCTGCCCAGAATAAGGCTCTAAATTAAGATTTGTGCTTTTAAAATACACAGGACAATATAATCTCACCCTTTAATATGTCTCCTTTTTACTAAGCTGCTTTAGTTTTAACCCCAAACTAACGCTGACTTCATTAAGACAAGTGGAAATCCTAACTCCAGTTGAAAAACCCACAGCTACAGTTTAAAAAGTAATGAGTGGTTTTGTGTGCCTTGCTTTTTTTTTTTTGCAATAGATTTGTCTCAAAGGACCCAAGACCTCAAAGTGAGGCTCGTCCAACACTGGAAAGAGACATCAGGAATGGACTTCATCAGCCTTAACTCTTGCTCTGAAGAGTTTTGGAGGAACCTAAAGTGCTCCTGATGTGCGGTTTTCAACTGTCTAAAGTTACAGAAGACGCCTCCTGCTTATTCATTTCAAACCAACCATCCAATCTGTCTCACAGAAGTTGTTCAGGCGATAGTAATGGTAAGCACAGTAGGAACAAGCAGGTGAAGAGTAGTAACAGCTTATGCTGTCACCACCATTTCTTCAGCGAAGGTCTGGCCACAGTCAAAGAAGGTTAAGGTACGTCTTATAACCTAAAGCCTGAAGTGAGCTAAGGGAATATACTTACTTAATATGTGTATATTATCTGGAGAGCCAAGATTTAACAGCCACAGGCCATAAAAACTAAATTCCTTTAAGGACTGACTGCAGGCAGGAAAACCGCCACACACTCAACAGTGGCCTGGATAAACATTTGCTATTAATTTCCTCTTATTGCAGATGGAGTTTCATCGTAACAGCTGAAGTTTTATGATGGATCGGATTTTGTTTCCTTGTAAAGAGAATTAGAGAAATGCTTAAAAGCCAAAACAAATCTGAGTACTGAAGGGTGATGACATCTAACAGGTTTGCAAAAAACCACTACTGCTAGGCTCAGGCACTAACGCTCTACATATAGAAAAGGAGTTAAAATTGATAGCATATGAAATATAACTAAATATTCTTGAAGGTTACTGCAGGTGCTATGCAATCATTCAGTCTTTTACTGGCTGTCAATGGTTGTTTGTAAATGAGGTCAACAAGATGTTTACTGTATGGTTGAATGCTCTATTTGAAGTAAAGGTGTATGATATTTGAATGAAAATATTAATGATGTGACAAAAAGAAAAAAAGAAAAAATACTGCTCTCAATGGGAGCTACAGTTAAAGTCATGTACTAACAAGCTAGATGCCAAAAGTAGCTGCAAGGAATGTAATAATATAGATATTTGCTGCAAAAATAGAAAACAGGAAAAACAATAAATCTGTGAGTATACTCAAATTTTTAAACCTAGATTTGGATGTGAAGTTATAATTCTCTGTAATTACAATTCTCTGTAATTACAGCTACTGATTTTCTTAATCAAATCAAAACTTTCTTTTCTGAATTTTACACATTCTTCCTAAGAACAGACGATGTTAACTTATCAAAAACTGATTTCCACTTAAGTCCCATTCCTCAAGTGTCCCATGTGACAATGGAAGCTCCACTATTAAGAAGAATAATAAAGGAAATGTTTTAAGTACATTTGCTAGTTGAGGGCTACATTAAAAGAATTTCTATTTTTTGTATCATAATTCATGCCAACCATTCTAATGATAAATTTTAAATATTACATTCTTTAAATTATGGTTACAGATAATACACGCAGACAAACAAAAACCCAAACATCAGTCTTTATCAAAAGTGTATTACCTAATCTGTGAAGTCAAGTCATGAATGTCAAGGAACAGCAGAATTAAGGTTACCTTTGCGATCTTAAGTTGGATACTTTGGGTGTAATGAGGGGGCTGTAATTCTTTATAGCTCTACAGGTTTGTCCCCCTGCTGCTTCCCTTCCTCTTTCAGTACACAGGTTGGCCCATGTTCCTTTAACGAGTAAGTAGTATTTCATTTTCTTTTTACTACTCATCATGTGACCTCAAGTCTTCTCCTGCTCCCTCCTGCCAGTTCCTGTTCTGAATTCACCATGGTTATTTTTCTCTAGACTTTCCTCCATTTTTTAGCTCTCTACTGTCTGGGAGTTTCACAAAAAAAGGATAGATTTATTTTCACACAGATGAGATATGGCGTTAACCTGTCTCAACAGGTGGGGCATGGTGGCAGGCCAGAAATGTTTGCTGAATTTGAGTGCTCAGTTTCTGCTAGTTAGACTTTGACTTTGTGCAGCATGGAGCCATATTTTATGTGACAGTTGACTGTAAGGCTCAGCACTTCTGCAGCTCAGAGACCCCACAGTATCTAGCCGGGGACCCAGAAAATGAAGCTGTACAATTTATAACTGTGAGAGCAAGAGCTGGTTTAAATTGCTTGCTTAGCTTTGCGTAGGAGCTGAATGACAGAAATACAAGCAGCTCTCAAGGACAACGGTGAGACCATCCTCCCTCTTCTGGTAAGCCCTAGGAGCAGATTTAAGGAGAGAAGCTGTGAGCTGTAACCACCTTCTATTACCTTCCCTGATGGGATACCTGTGGTCCAGGTCATGCGTGGGGAATGGCCATGCTGCAGTGCACCACTTATTACTGTGCCTGGATCTGGTGGTTGTTTGGTTTTTTTTTTTTCTGTTATAAGGAACCTGGCTTTTGAAGTCCGTATCCTACAGACAACAGTTTCCTTTTGTTATATCCTCTGATCTGTCATTGGTGCCATCCATTTTGTGCCCAGCAGGAGGGAGAAGTATGTGATCATGCTATTAAAGATAATGCTTATGCAAAAAGGGATTGAATCAAGGCTGGAGAGGCAATTTGATTCTGGCACTTCCTCACATCTGACTGCAACTGCAAGGTTCTTTTAACACAGTTTGAGGTGTGTAATTTCCCTTTTTTTTTTTTTTTTTTTTTAAAGTAGACTACCAAAATAGGCATTTTGTTACATAGGATCACAGCGACTCCTGGGAGAGCCAGCGGGGCTGGAGTCTGTGTTGGCCACTCAAAGCTCTGTTACCTTGGTTAATAGAGGAGCAACATTAATAATCACCAGTTACCAGTGTCCTACTGAAAACACCAAGAGCCTTGTTTTATATGAGACAGGCTGGACAGTTGGTGGATCTTGCAGGTATTTCAGGGCAGCATGGAATGGGCAAAGCCCAAAAACTGTGTTTTCTGCTCCAAGTTCAGGAGAGGAATTTGATGTTGCCCATTTTTCTAGAGGCAGCCACTTTTACGGTACCTATCCAAACTAGCCTGGAACAGGAACACTCAGCTATTCCTGACCTCTTTGCCCAGCCACATCCAGTTTCCTCCAGATTTCTCTATTCCTGGGGAAGTCCCAGCCTTCTTGCTTTGTCATCTTTAGTCCTCCCTCACATCTTCTTAGTTTTAATAGTCTTTCCCAGCCATAATTCAAGATTGCCTTTCTCACTGGCTCCCCACACTGTGCTTCCTCCCACACAACTGACATTAAGCTCCAGCCTCCCCATGTTCTCCATCTCCCCAAACAAATGTCAGGCTGCCCTTAGGTTTTCAGTCTGTTTCTCAGTTTAGTTTTCTTCTTTAGCCCCTATCTTTTCCCTGTTCCTCCTGTACTTCCAACTCAGAGACCTATTTCCATAATCTCCCCCAAGGAGATTAAAAGCATGGGTAACTCTGTCCTCTTTCATCTAGAGTAACCCAAAATGACTGGAAATAGCTTGTAGTTATGCAGAGTAGCAACACAGTGTCAGATCTCTTTAGCTCCAACCTGAAATATTGGTGTTACAGATGAACCTTCAGGGAATGACTGAGGTCTCAGAGGTGTCCACTGTTCAGGTGGCTGGGGTTTTCTAATAGTTGCGATAGTTCCTTGGCTTAGATTTGTAAGTTATAAAAGTTGTGTTTCAGGGACAAGCCACATTGTAATGCCAAAATTCAAGTATCTTTTCCAAAGCATGCAGGCATTAAAGTCCTGAAAAAAGGGAGTTACCACAGGGTTTTAACATTGACAAGGCAGGTATTTTTCCATGGCGTTGTTCTTGGAAATAGCTGAACTGTTTTGGCTGAAGTTTTCCAAATAAGATTTTTCAAATTCAGACAGGTGTCTGACATGTCAGAGTTCTGCCTAGTCATCTGGAGTTTTGCAACACTTGGAGCCTAAAATAGGAAGAATCAAGTAATCTCGATAATTGTTGGTGCTACCAGTGGTGCTTATTAAACTCATATGCGTTGTGCCTAATTCAGCTTCACATTTATCCAGTTTTATGACGATCTAAATCCACAGAAATACAGGATGATGGGAACTGTGGAATATCCATGATATCTGGTAGACAGGGATATCAGCCAATGATGACAGATGATATTTATGCCAAAATGTTCGTGAATAAGAATGGTATGTCTGCTTAAAAATTCCCTATAGTTCTTTGTTTGAATCCCATAAACATTGTCAAGAGGATTTTTAAACCTAGACCTATCTTTACGGACGTAAACTCCAACGGTCATCCAGGAGCTAGGAAAATCTATTGTCATGCCTATAAATAGTATCTGCTGATGCTATTTGTTTTCTGAATAACTAGTTTGGTAAGAAAGAAAACTTCAAAGCTAGTAATGGATTTTTCTACATTTGAGTCTTAATCACACTGTAGTCAATACTGTATAAAATTGAGATGAAAATTTGCTTTACGGGTTGGAAGAGGTAAATTTTGTATAAATTGTGGATAAAAAAGCTTTTAAATTGCTCAAAATTATTAAGATAATGAAACACAGCATATCAAGATTTTTCATCTTCACTCATTGGAACATGTTCTCTATAGTGTCTTTCAGGTCAGACTTTCTGAAGGTATTTGCAGAACTTCACAGTAATCCATCTGTTGATTGCCTTTGTGTGCTGGAAGCGTTTTGCTTTACCATTCATCCAGAAATTTAATTGCCTTAGTTCATGACTTCTTAGGACTCAGAGTCACAATTAAAATATGGTAATCTAACAAATCACCGAGCATCAGTCAAGCAGCAATAATGGCTCATGTATATGACCTTAACCAGTGGCGAATACGAGGACTTTTCCCACTCAGAAAGAGTGTTACCTAAGATAATGTGCCTTGCAACAGGCTTAGGATCATGAACCTGTGGGACATTGCCAATTATTTTGACTTGGCTGATGTTAGAAGGCTTTTTAAACTGAATTACTTTGTGAATCTGAGCCCTTGCTCACTTATAGTCCTGGGTACGTGGTAGTCTCACAAGCCTTTAAAACATAGCTCCAAAAGATAGACTGTATATGATAAATTAGGTTAACATGAGAACTTTGGAAAATCCTAAATAATATCTCTGAAATTATGGGTATCATCTCATCTATCTCTCTAGATGAAACACAATCTACTAATGGCTTTGACCTTCTGCTGACAGGTTTTTCTGTTGACTTGAATATTGTGGGAGTGGCAGCATAGTTAAAGCTGGAAATTCCCACCCATTTTTCCACCATATCTCCCAGCAGACCGACAGATGTTCCTCATTAACTTTTAGTGGATAGATTTCTTGTTGATAACTCAGGCTTTTTTTTTTTTTATGGCATGGAGGTAGCTGGGAAGTGCCTTGCTATGAAGCATCGCTTTTAAAATGCATCTCCATATCCCAGGATTTTTCACGGTATTTTTGAAGAATACTGTGATTTCAAAACACAACGATAAGTTTTGTTAGGTGAGTCTTCAAGAGTGTATTGAGTCCTAAAATTAAAAGTAGAATATGGAGTAGTTTCCTGATTAACCAAATCTCCATGTGTGTGAACCTGACTTTGGTTTTATTAAGTGTAAGAGGCCCTGCAATCTCCCTTGCAAAATTATTTGAAATTTTCATGCACTGAAGACTTTGCAAAATCAAATTTACTGGCTCATGTGCTCCTGTAGTCATGTCAGGAGGGTGTTGCCACTGGAGACTTCTTTTTGCTTGAAACAGGTCCTGCACAGAGTCTTCTCAGTGTATCTCTGTTCTCAGCTGGGACTTTGCAATTTTTGGCAATTTCCTTGGCAATGAAAATATTTCTTAAGCAAAAATTGAATTTTGAAGTAAATAAATAAAAATATTTTCTCCTGAGATCTTCCATAAAAAGACACACATTTTTGTAATAAAATTTAATGTTTTCTGTCTCCATTAATGGTCACAATAAATGACTTGCCTGTAAATGAAAGGCTACTGTCATACTTGTTGCATCTATTTATCTTGCATATTGTTCAAGTCATCTATCTCATCTCTTACATATAAAGAATCCTTATGGTACTGAGGCTTCTGTGTGTTAGGAGACACATAAACTATTAATACTAATGCTTACCTTTAGCTTCCTGGTGGGGCTGTATATTTTCACTGTACCAACAGAGATGTCATCAGCTCTTAGCAGTTTAAATTACATTCAGGGTCACGGAGTCAGTACTTTGGCCAATTAATAAAATTACACTATTGACAAATGGCCAAAGAAGCTGTAATGTTTGATGCCTAATTGCTATCCAAACCACTGTAAACAAGAAATTATAGCAGATCCCCTATTAAAATATAAAACTGTGCACACACAGTGCTCAGTGTTAGGGAGGTTGAAGACATGACTGATCTTCTCCTGTGTGTAGATAACTGTCAGTGCATGTGCAAAATGAACATTACAGGTGAGTTTGAGCCCATCTGTGACCAACTGTGCACATTTCTCAGCTAGACAAGGGGCATGTCAATGGCCAATCCAGCATGTAAGCAAAGTGACAGTCACATGTAACACATGAGCTAGGTTTCTCATAACTATGTGGAAGCATCCTGTAGCCAAGAAGAAGAGTTATCTCAGCAAAAACTTGATGTGTACTCCCTCACATCAGCCTTGTCCTAGTCATACCACATTCTGCTTTGGGTATGCCTCTTTAGGTTAGATGTTCTTCATGCCCTGGACTGCCAACTGAAGGCTTGTCTGGTGTCTAGATGGTTGTATTCTCCCCTAGTCCCTAGGCGGTTGTATAGCAAGCGTAAGTAATAACAACCTGGAGCTACCACAGTTAACGGGCGTAGTCCTAATCTTTGGTCTTAGTGGAATGAAGCTCAAGTCTACTGGCATATCATATGGCTACTCCATGCCATCTACTAGATGAGGGAAACTTCCATCAAGAAACTCATAAATCCCTCCCTTTCCCCAGATTCCTCACCCCATGATAGTTCCCTGCCTTCTGAAACCAGTGAGAAAGCAATTTGCTGAAAGGCAAGTGTCTGTGGAGATGTGGGGTCGTTTAGTGCTGGTTACCACCTCGGGCGTTCTGGAAAAGCTCGGCTACACGAGGTGCATTTCAGAGATCTGAGTATGTGCAAAACCAGCCCTGCATCTCTGCCTCATAGCTCTGGGAATCTTAGGCAGGTAATTAAGAAATCACACGGCACAGGTGTGCCAGGTGAAGTTTGGTAGCTTGCTTTTGATCTAAATTGAGATGCTCTGGGGATTTAACTTAAACAAAAAGGGCATAAATAAATAGTCAGGATTTTTTTTTAAGGTTGGAACACGCAGGCTATAAAATTTTGTCTTGGATGTACACAAGTAGGCAATGCTAGAAGATTGTTTAAGGCTAGGAATTTGTTTTAAATGGGGGTGTTGTTCTCATTAACTTGGGTCTGATTAGTTTTTTCACTGGGAATTTCCCCACTGATATAAACAGGAACAGCATTTGGTTTTTGGGAGCTAACTCAGGAACAAGTTATGAAAGTGTCTTTAAAAATAGACCTCAAAAAACCTACAAACCCAACCAAAACCTGGAGTATTAATTAAACACAGGAGTCACTCAGAGCATTTCTTTTTAATATTCATAATTGAAAATGAGACGGCTTTAAAGTCTATAATGAGTCCTTCAGCAGGCTGCACTCCAGTTAGAGCATTACTTCATAGCTGGAAGCCAAGAAACAGACTGACAATCAATTTCTTAAATTATCCTAAGCCCACACAATAGCCTCTTGCCACAAAGTTTTGGCATGGTGCCTATTTTGCTACCATGTGGGTGGGGTGAGATTGGGATAAACAAGAACACAACTGCCCACTTTTGATTTTGCATCTTCACTTAAGTTCAATCTTGCACAGACAGTTTCTGTAAGTTTGAAATATTTCATTGCCTCTCTTCTCTTACATGCTTCCCTAATAAACCTGAGACCAAAAGTCATGTGAAAAGGTGTCTTCTTGTAGTTCAGATTTTGAATAAAAAATGGAAGTGCCAGGAAATAAGACTCTGAAAGGTTTAGCCTGGCTCTTTGGTCTTCTGAAGTAGGAAAACTTCCGTACACTTTCTCCAAACAAATTGGGTGGCTATCTCTGATCTATCAGGGTGCCTTTAAATTACTTCTTCTGATACCTTGGGGAAGAAAGATAGCGCAGGTGATGTCATAGGGCTCCTTCCAGCCCCACTGTGTGATGCCGGCTCCTCTCCTTTAGAAAGCTAAATGCAAGGGAGGTCATACACGGCATGGGTCTGTGGAAGGGTGCTGATACAAAGCAACAGCAAAAGCAGGAGCAGCGCTCTTGCAACGCTACACATATGCTACAGACAATCTTCAAATGTTTTGTGCTTGCTTTTAAGAAAAGCAACAGGCCAATTCATGTTATGGATTGAAACCTCTCTTCAGTGAGATTTTGACAGTGGGTGTGATTTGCAGCCTGAAGTACAGTAGTGTGGGAAAGCTGAGATTGCAGGGTGCCTGTGTAAGTACGTGGTTTTAGAGAAATGCCTAAGTGATGGAAATAGGAACGCAGGGAGGAGTTAGTCTGGAACTCTGGAATCCAGAGCTCAGTATAGACAGTGATTTTGCAAATCCAGGATTCTGGTTTGGGTCAGATAAAGAGAAAAACTGAAGTAGCAGAGATTTGCTCCAAAACCATTCTTCTTTTTTTTTTTTTGTGTAAGCTTTGGACCACTGTTTTAACACATCTCCAGCAAGAATAAAACAAAATGTGAAGTTTTATTGTGTAGTGTCTCGAGGGGACAATCCATCCCCATACAATATTGTCTTGCACTTGGTTGATTTTTTTTCTGCTGAAATGTCCTCTACTGTCACCTGTTAGGTTTATCATAAGAACAAGGTTGTTCCGTCACTTTATTTCTTAGGAAGTTTGGCGCATTAATAGGGGTTTCTTCCATCTCATTCTTTCCTCATCTTCTGAGTTTTTGTCTAAAACCTGGAGACCAAAAATCAAATATTTTTATTTAAAGACACTTTGAAAAATTACCACCTTCTGAAAGTTAAAAAAGGATTTTTTTCCCCAAAAATATTCCTTAGAGAAGAACTCTTTTTTTCCCTATCAGCTGTAGTGCAGGGAAATTCTGCTCCTTGATGCAATTCTTTCCTTTAGTCAGCAGAGTACAGAATTTGCCTTTATTCCTCTTACACTACTCACTGATATTTCCCACATCCGTTTCCCCCCAATTACGTGATGAGTAAAGTAAAAGGAAAGGGGAGCTTACTTTCAGCTAAACACCTCAAGTTTGGCTTTCTCCCCAGCTGATGTTTCACCCCACCCCGAGCTATTGGGTTTCTCACAAAAACAAAGAGGTTCTGGTGTTTTGACTTTAAGGAGACCTGCAATATTAATGATAACGCAGCAGTAATGGGGAAATCTGGACTCTGAGTAAACTCAGGTGATACTTGACTGCTGTCCCAGACATGAGTCCCTCCTGCAGTGTTGCAGGGGATTGTGCATTTACCACACTGCTTCTGGTCTCATAAGGGAATTGGTAGACAGCATTGAAGCAGATCCCTGCTATGAAGATAACACTCTTATCCTTCCAGAGCTGATGGACTGCTTTCTTTTAAGCAGACTTCAATAAAAATTTATTCTCCTATCTCAGTAACAATAAGAGGATCTGGTGAAACCGCTTAGGGCACCTCAGGAAAAATGAGTTGGGCACACTGGATATGAATTTGACACTTCAGAGAGTGTTATAAGCATATTTAGACAGGTGCTGCTGACCACTCCACCATGGCTCTTCCCATGATCCAGGTTAGTGGGATGCAAGGTAGTTTGGAACTGAAGTTGCGAGGAGGAGCTGCACTGTGGCTAATTAAGGCTCTCATCAAGTTATAGAATCATAGAATCATAGAATGGTTTGGGTTGGAAGGGACCTTTAAAGGCCATCTAGTCCAACCCCCCTGCAAGGAGCAGGGACATTGTCAACCAGATCAGGTTGCTCAGAGCCTCATCCAACCTGTCCTTGAACGTTTCCAAGGATGTGAACCAGCGATAATCTACAAAGCTTCTAGGTATGCTGAAGCCTGGACATACAGAAACAAAAGATGGCTCCAGCAAGAAGACCAATAAGGTTCTTTATTGCCTTCTTCTCTTGTTAAGGCTGGTTGAGTGTCTTCCTCTTCACAGAAAAGGTTAAAGCAGCCACTCAAACATGCTCAAGTGACGCATGTTGCAATTGGCCCTTTTGTAAAAATAGGCAACCAAAGAGTTTAGCCTTATAGCCCCTTTCAGGGAGAAATGTAGTGACAGTCAGAGCCTGCCCCATCTGTAGCATGCACAGTTTCCCAGAGCCTGTTACTTAGGGCCATGAATGATTGGCTCCTAGAAATGAGTTAGTCAATCACCTTTCACCATGTAGCCTAGAGCGTGGAGCCAGATATTGTCTTTGGATCAGACTTACACCAAGATCCTTCAGCCCATCACGCCAGCCTGTTGCTGCAGTAGCATCATATTAATTGCCAGGGAAGTTCCATTTCTTGTCCTGCTAAAACAGTGAGGGCCCAAGCCCTGCCAAACACATTGTGGACTCTCCTTGGTTTCAAGGAACTTCTGATCTCTTACATCAGTAATATGCTCAGCCGCTGGAGGTAATTAATCTCCCATGATACAGATATCAAACTGAATCTCAAAGAGCTTCTGCGACTTCATGCTTCCATTGCAGCACTCATCCAAGGCACCATTTTCCCAAACCAAAATGCTGTTTCAAGGATTGCATAGGCTGGATTTGAATTTAGAACTTATTTAGGTGTCGTAAGTCCATGAAATGAAGAGGCTGACACTAGAATCTATGGCTCCTTAACATTTGCATGCATATGTGTGTTACTGTGTTAGCACGCCATGCGTGTAAAAATGTTTGTGCAGTATAAAACATTAAAGAAAACCATATAATTGTTTTTAAAAATGCAAACAATTTATCTTTAGATATTTTAATGCATAGCTGAGTTTTTACTTTTAAGTAGGTACTATAGCTAGAGTGCTCCTTTTGTTTATTACCTGGGCAAATTTGCCATTTGATAAACCAAAAAACAAATAAACAAAAAACACCAAATGAAAAACACAAGAAGTATGTTGCTGACTTATAGCCAGATCTCCCCCAGGTAAAAGGCTTATTTTCTTCTGTTTTGAAAATGAAATCTTAATCTAATTAGATCTTGGAGAAAAATAATTGTGATATGTTTTCTGTAGGTAAAAGGACTTGCTTAATGTACTTTGTTTATGTTACTGATTTTACAGTAAGTAATAAAATTTATTAGGGGTATTATCCATTTATAGAATCTATTTGACAATGGCTTTTTAATGAAGTACAAGCTTCTCTGGACATAGGTTAATAAAACACGGTATTACGATAACACAGGCTTTGTCAATAGGTCTCTGAAACATGGGAACAGAAATGGATCTCAGTTCAGCTGTATATGGTTATTGATTTTGGTTGCAGACCAAGAATTGTGTCTTGTATTTATTTGTTTTTAAACTCTAATTTTCCTGCTCCCTCCAGCAAAACACTTATCTTGCCCACACTTTCTGGGATATGTGAGCATGCTTGGAGTTGTTCTCAAGAACGCTCTCTTCCTGGGGACTCCTGCTTCTAGTGTCCAAAGCTCAACAGCCTGGCAGCTCAGTGCTATATAAAACCTAATACACAAGACAAGTGAAGGTTTAGTTTAGAGATAAAAGTTTGTATGTGGAATTACACCCAGAAAGAGATTAAAAGCAAATGCGGGCTCCTAAGGACCAAAGCAGAGTAGACATTGGTAATCCAGATGGAAGGAGCCAAGGACACAAATGCCAGAGGAAAGGGTCTGCAACTCATGTGAGAGGTCACAGCTTCTTGGCCATTAGTGTACTGGATAGAAAGAGAGTACAAGCCTCACCATGCTTGTTTGGACATCCAGGCATTGCTGAGATTTCCATGTGATTCCAGCTTTGAAAACTTGGACTGACAAAAGAGAGACAACTGTTGGGAAAGGACATACAAAGTATATGCCATTTGATTATTTCCCTGCCCTTCAACCAAATCTTTATATAGACACTGAAGAGGGGAACACTGCTGATGCGGGGCACTATAGTCTCTTCGGATACTGAACCAGAAGTTGAAGAAAGAAGGATCTCCTCTAACCCTGCTACATCAAGAGCTGCAGGTATTCCCATATCTACTATTGTCTTTGTGGTTTGTTTGCTGAGGAGAGTCTTGCATAGACCATAAATGTCAGCACATACCATCCCCTTGAACCAGACAATGGGTTTAGATGACCTCTAGATATATTTATAAGTACTCGCAAACACTTTGGAATATACATCATTTGCTACCTTTCATAATTCTGCTATAACCTGTAATAAACCAGGGGTCTAGATTGTCTACTGAAACAATAGAAAGTGACAATCAACAGCATCATATCCTGCAGCAGGACACTCCTGCCTAGTACAGCAGGTTGGAAAAGCATTATGCATCCCTTTCCGTGGAGACTGGGGATGTGGCAAGGAGTTTTCTGCAGCTGTTAGGTGGAGTGCTATATCTTATAGAGAACTATTAGATATATATAAAAAAATGTCAGCCGCTGGGCGTTTGTTAGATTAATGTCCTCTCCTTAACACGAATGCATAGAAGGTAGACCATGTGATTATGCAGGTATGGTAATTATCCTTCAAAGAGTTGGAAGGCTTTGACGTAACCTCTGTGTCCCAAATGTGCTGGTTCTAGCACTCGCTAGAGGGAAGAATAAGGGCTTGAATATGCAAGCCTTTCCCATGTGACAATCTGGTATTGTGCCTTATAAAATCTGGCAAAATTGCAAATGACAGTAACCTTTATAAGAACTAAAATGACTTAGCAGAGTTTTTTTTTTCCTGATAAATAAATTCTCTGATGTGCTGTTCTAACATGCAGAGACATGCATGAACTATTGTAAGTACTCCAATTTATAAACGTTTTGCAACAGGCCACAACAAGCTAGCATCATCTTTTAAGTATTTTTAAATTATTTTTTTACATGTCTTTACAACTTATTATAATACATCTTATAATAAAGCAATTTCTCTTCTGCATATTAATGGTTATTCTCCAGCAGTGTGTTTGCAGTGCAGTGACACTTGACTGGGAATGTGCGGGCTGAACTGGCCTCACACCAGCTCACCATTGGAGGAGAGCCCATATTCATGCATCTCCATTCCAGAGCTCTCAGACAAAGGCAACCAACATCCAGCATCCAATAATCCTGCAATTCTTTTTGGTTATTTTGGTTTGACCATATGTCCAGTTTGCTTTTGCTACCCCATCAGCATTTTAACTTTTATCATTTTTACATTGTTTTAAGTTGAAGTAGATGTTCTCACCAAGGAAGTCACCTGAATCACAAGAGATGGTTGGAGGAACAATTTTTTTTTCTCTAAGTCCTCACATCCATCATGGAAGATAAGCTCATGGGTGATTAGTTCACACCTGGGTCTTTCAGGGGAGAATTCTCTCATGTATCAGGTTATAAAGATCTTCAAATATTTATCTATAAGGGAAGCTGTTAGGACCCTGAGTGCACTTACTGTCTCTGTCTAGCCTTCACCCCTGCCCTTGGCCCAGGAGCTCCATTTCAGCATAGCCTGGGGCTGTCGGACCATGTCCCAGCAGTGCTGTAGGAATGCGGGCCTCCAGCTCTTTCTCTGGCCCCATCTCCTTCTGCTCCTAGCTGGACCCTTTGGAGGACGCCTGGCCCTGGTCCATGGCGTGGTGTGTCGGGGGCTGCCAATGGGCAACCCCTGGTTGTGCCCACCACATCAACCCTGGTATTCCTATGCCCAATGCATAGAACTGGCACCACTGAAGAAGCCTGGGACTGCACTTGGTCCTGCTCAGCTCCCCAGCCCCAACAGTGGAGAAGCATTCAGGTTTTACGGTATTTTCTATGAACTGTCTTTCCCTGTTTCTAGAAAGAATAGCAAGCATAGTGCTGAAGCGATGTCAGTAACATCAAACTTGTTTTCCAAGCTTTGTAGGGACACAAAGCTTCTTTCCTAAACAGAGAGAGCTATCTTTTCCCCACCTCCCCAGTCTGTGCCTCCTTTGTGTACTTTTAGGTCTAGCTTGTATTACTAGTCGCTCTCACACTCATCAGATTTTGTTGTGTGATTCAAGTGGAGTTTTGCCAAGAAGAAATGGTAATTTTAGTTTCTAATCATCAATAAGAACAGGTGTGGCAGGACACCTATGAATCAGTTGATCTGGGTTCTTATCCAATAAGGATATGCTTTTAAATGAGGTCATACCACACCCAGACACTTTTTTTTTCTCTGTTCAGAAATGCTTCCCAGCTGCCAGCAGACAAAGTCCAATCCCTTTGTACAACGGAGGTGCTGTGAACTAATGCTAGTGTCAAACCTCATTGTATACATCCGAGGAGAAAAATGTTCACTTTTCAAGATCAATGAAAATCATCTACTTTCATGATGCATTGTTCTCACTAACAGTGATGTACGGGAAGCACCTGAGAGTCAATCTGGAAACTTCGTTGGCCAGGACACAACAATATCTCTTGGTTGTTGCTGCGTGGTCTGGCAGCTGTTGCTGCTAATCTGGTTATCAGGGCCTGCAGGTGTATCGGTATTTACACAACTGGCTTCTAAGGGCCTACATTTATCAAGTCGTGATTTATACTCTACAGATTGCTTGGGGTTTTTTATTTTTTTTAATTGAACACTGAGGCTAAGGCAGAATAAGGGAAGCCTGGTCTTATCTTTGTGTAGGTTCAAGGTTTATTAAATTCCCCTGCATCAGTTTACCTTCCTAGATGTTTCCCTGTCTTTCCTGAGATGACTCACTGTGGAGAGTTGGCGGCGGCGAGGTTTAGGTACCACACACAGCTGTGTGATCCATCGGAGAGAAGGGCTGCATCGGATCTGTGCCACATGTTACTGCTGGATGCTGAGCGAGAGGATTTGTTATTTGGGTGCGATAACCTACAAATATGGATCTCCTGCTTTCATGACCTGATATGGTATCTCCTCCTGGCATTGAACTGAGCCGGGAGCTGGTGTGGGGATCGCTGCTGCCAGAATAGACATGCCCACCGCAGCCCCATCAGGTTGCATCCAGATAGGTGAACTTTCTGGCTCTCAATTAGTGCTTTTCTCCCCTAGATCATAGAGAAAAGGCAAGGGTGGGTCTGGCAGACAGTGCCCTGGGCAACAGTTTGTTTGAGGAGTCTGCAGGGTATACAAATGAATGCTCACCTCTTGTGTTACACTGGGATAAGGAATAAAGTTACTGCATGCCATGTCAAACACCCATAAGTTTTCAGTAGGAAAGTGACTCTCAGGACTGTATTTTGGGTTTACCAGGTATAATTCTGTATCTATCAGCCCCGTTAATAATGGATTCTTTCTTCTCCTGCCTCTGAAGGCATCTTGCTTGAGCTGTAAGGTCAAAAGAGAGATTTTGGTTCTGGCAAAACTTCCACCAACTTCTTTAGGTACCTACTTGCTCCACAAATCACTAAGGACTAGGATTTCCAGGAGAAACGGCACTTCTTGGAATGACGTTCTATGACAGTTACATGTGTAATGTGAAATAGTTGTCCAAAGATAATATCTTTTTATTGGTGATAAGTTTTTTAAAATTATCTTTTGTTCTTTATGATGTCACCTCAATTGCCCTGTGATATGACCAAAAGTTTCTTGGCAGCTAGCTGTCTTTCGTGTAAAGAAGATAATATTTTTATTCATCTTATTTTAAGTGACCTATAGACATTTTGATGGGAGTGTATATTCACAGCCATGATTTCCGAAGGAATAAGACTGAAATTTTAGTTTTCACTAGACCTCTCAAGGCTCCTCTTTTTCTTTCCCTTTCTTAATCTGTCATTGAAGATTCTTTCCCTTTGGCAATTGAGCAGACCATTAATGGTGACTCTTCCAAAAATAAATGTTCATAAAAATAGACTAACAGTAGCCAAGCACCATCAAGCAGAAATATTGTACTGGGTGCTAGAATCCATCAAAATTCATTACTCTGCTCTTCTTGGAATTTTGTTTAAATCAGAAATGATTTAAATCAGTAATGATTCACTTCCATAATCTTCCAGTTTTTACATGGCTGCACTTTTTGGAGGTAAAGAGAATTATCGATTATTTCAGTGATAAAACAAAATGTTTTATGTTATCTTGCTTGTGGTTTCTGGTGAAGTTCCCAGGCCCAGCCCACTGGAGATCTCAGAACAACCTTATGTCTGCTCAGTAAGATGGGGAAATATGCCCTTCTCAATCTCTTTGTCACAAAGACAGCTGCCTGTAGCTTGATGCTTATGGACCGCCATATTCTGCATCCAATGAGACCACTCCTACAAGAGGGTAGTGCTCTAGTTGCTAGTTAGTATTCCTCCTGACTGCCCCTGATTAACCAGTTTTCTGCAGTGTGGAGATCAGTAATGAGGAAAGGCAGAGGATTTAGTAGTAAAAGCATTATTCTCAGAATGTCTTGCCTTTTGAGGACCACATTGATTTCTGAAGTATCAAGGATGTGGATTTTGCAAGGTAGAGGAAGCCTTGCTAGCTTTCATTTTACAGTGCTGGGAGGTACTGGCCGAGGTTGGATGACTACCTGTTTTGGAGGCTGTTGCACTGCGTCACAGTATAACAGCCTTTCAACATGGCACATCTGCAATGGCAATACACTGAGATGTATCTCTGGCCAGGGAACAGGAATAATTTGACGATGAGCTATGTGGGTTATGGTTTTGCCTAAGTCATTCCTCCCTGAGCTGTGGCTCTGTTCCAGGACGATGATAGCAGGACAATGACTGTCACTTAGCAGAAACTTATTGTGAGTCAGAGGAGTAGAAAACATGCTGGACTGTATGTGGACAGCCTTAAATCTCCTTGAATCCCTGGGCCTGAGGAATAACTGGAGCTGAAGGTCTATGAAGAGGTGACCTGGAAGACCTACTGAGAACTGAAGGAACCGCAGACGTTGGGAAGCAGTGGGTGCAGTATTTACTGAAATGAGGCTGTCTTAACGGGAGCGTAAGTAGATACTGAGTTTTACAAACCTCTACCGACTCCTGTCCATGTGTGCACAGCACATACTCTAAATTGTTGCAAAGCACTTTTTGCACTGACTCATAACCCACATTGGAAAGACAAACAGGGACAGATCAGCGCATTCATTTATGTATGTGGATAGACTGCTACTCCCTAGCACCATTGAAATGCCTGCAAAAAATATAAATCATGTACTGACAAATGTACACAAAAGAGGAGAAAACCCCAGGTAATATTTTATTGTGGTGTTGAGCCCCATTTCCGCAGCAGAGTTCCCTCTTTCAGCTGAAATGGGCCATTACTATATTACACTGCAAACTCTACAAAATTCCAAGGGAAAATAAAGGGACATTGTCATCATATTGTCCTTCACAAACAAAAGTTACCTCCACTGTTTAAATGGTCTTGGTCTTTGGCTCCATGCATTATTTAATAATCTTGGAAACTTTTGTGACCTTTAAGCAATAGTAAACCGTGATTGCTTGACAAACAGGTCAATGTTTGTATAATAGTTGTGTCTTTGGAGGTACAAAAATATTCATCAGAATGCTTTGACTGACTTCCCCCACCCTTCATTTCTTTGGCAGTTTTCCCGCAGCGTTGCCCTCTGTTAAACATTATTCCACTTCAAGGGCATTTGCAGGACTAGGAAACAGGCAGTATATTATGGTCCTTGAAAACACAGGGTGGGGGAGGTTGTACGTCTCCGAAACACACTCACACGTGCACACACATATATGCCGTGCGTAGCTGTTACCGTTGGTAGAAAGTATGTGTTAAAAAAGTTGGTATAATCATTTGGTATCTCCCGTGCTAAGCACCTTGGTGTAAATGCATTGGATTTATTCCTGGTTAACATGCACCCTGTTTTAGGGGGATGATAAACTGGTATTTGCTGTTTGAAGGGCATACTTGAAAGCAAGGAACTGAGTTTGAACTTCTGGTTTTATTGTTAGCAGTGTTGGTTGCAGGGCCAGTTAAGCAAACATGTGGGCTCCTGCATGCTCCTTAGCAATACTTAAAGGGAAAGTTGTATTGACACATTCTCTGTTACTTAAGTTTGAATTAGGGTGATCATGAAAGTCAGAAGTGGTCTCAGACAAGAATATTGAAGAATGCAATAACTTTGTTCCATGGCATTTTATAGGAAAGTGTCTGTAGTTTCACCATCGACGGCTTCACGTTAAATGCCTTGGTGATATCTGTTCCTCACTGAATGTGTGCCCCAGCATAGCTGCATAAGAATAATGAAATATCAGTTTCACTGAGAAAACCCGGATTTTTTTCCACTGCAGTGAGATATTATCACACACAAATATGAATACAAACACATAAATACATATTATCATTATATACACTGTTTTGAGGGATGCAAAACATAGAAAACAGCTCCAAGTTTTTTAACATGTAATTGTAAATATTCTGCCTCTATTTTCACTTCTCTTACAGTGCACATTTGTGTTTGTCGACATAGAGTTGTTGCACTCAAAATTTTTACCGTACCACCTGCTATCAAAATTAAAGTCCTGCTTCTTGCAGGGAAAGCATACATGAAATGTTTGCTATTTAAAAATCTCTTTAGTTGCAGCTGATATTGTACTTCAAATCCTGCCTGCTTCTTGAGCGTCAAATCAACAGGAAGGCTAAGAAAATAGTTGGTAACAGTTTTCAAGAAAACAATTAGAAAATTTTGTTTTCAAATAAAGTTCTGGACCATGTCAAGGTCTGGTTTAACAATGAGGAAATTTTTCTGGCGTGGGAGGGGTTGCATATACACTTGGCACATTTGAACTAAAGCATCTTTATCTGTTGGCTTTTTTTTGAAAGGTGGAAGCTCTCAACCCTTTCAACTTGAAACATGGTGGAAGGAGCCGTTGGCGTTTCAGTGCCATCTTTGAGCTGGATCTCAAGGACAAATTCCTGCCCTCTGCTTGGCTCGCACAGTTGTTAACGCTCTAATTGGGAAACACTCTGAGGTAGTTCTGACTCAGTAGTTGTCCATTAATTGAATAGTCATCCTCTATCTGAGAATAGTGCCAGGTTACAACAGATACTGATAACTTCTAAGTATTTATTGCATTCAATAAATAGAAGCTTCAAAGAAGCTACCTTTTAGTGAGGTATAGGCTTTTTAACGATTTCCAGTGTTAAAGCTGTGAAAGGAAAACCTAAAGATTTTCTTATATATATTTTTTCCCCTTAGAAAATGATCAGCTTTAAAAGATTTATCTTTATTTAATTTTTGATTTCTGGAAAAAAAATTTCTGTTAAGTTTATGCTTTGGCTGATAGCAGACAGGCAATTTGCCTGGCAGCAAAGCGGAGCCACCTCTTAGCTAGGGGAATATATGCAGAGGGCAAAGAAGAAGTAGTACAGTTACTTTTGAAATGAAAGGATTTACACGTACTGCTATAAAAATTAGAACCCAAGTGACACACTGCACTTCAGTGTCTGCAAGAGTCCTAATTCAGAAACAGGATCCAGGTGATATAAAGTGATCCAATGAAGGACCAACTACAAATGGACAGACACTTAATGACACAAGGACAAGCACAGTCCTTGCTTCCAGGACTTCTTTTAGTTAGTGCACCCTCTTGTCTCATGTTCCCTCATCATGCAGGGTCTGGCTGGGTATTTCTTTATCCTGTTACTTCCAGTACTTTCCTCCTGTGTCTTTACACTTTGTCATTGCTGTCATGAACATCTGCTTAATCCCTACTAATTTCTACTTGAATTCTCTCATATGCACGATGCTTAGACTCTTTAACTTTCTATTCAGCCCCACCACATCTTTCTCATTTGTTGAGCACCTTCATCTCTGATCTGATTCCCTCATGACCATGTTTTACTGTACCTCACTCTGGAGGATAATGCCCTTCCTTCCTGTCAAGACTTGTGTCTGACCAGTTTTTCAGTTTTTCTTTTTTTTTTGTTTCTTCCCCCTCCCCATTTTTTAAATTATCTTCTTTTTTCTTTTTCCTCCTTTTTTTTTTAATTTTTTTTTTTTATTTTCGGCATCCACAAATGCAAACTGTTCTTTCTTGTATCGATCAGAAACATTATGGCAAAATTTTCCAGCTTTAGACCATGTAACTTATCTTTTGCATCCTTCTACTTCCTACCTGTTCTGAATTACTTCAAATGTAATCTATGTTCATTTTAGGAGTCATTTATAACCAGTTATTGCCTACCTACTGCCCCTTTTCCCTATTAGTACACCTTCAGTTGTTCCTGGACATCAGTCTTGAGTGCCCTTCTTCAAATTTACGAATATAAAATCACTTTCCCTATGCTAATTTTAATTCTTGAGAGAAAATCCTTGTCACCTCCTACAAAAAACCCCAATCAATTATTATTTTTAGCATCTCTACTTTTAAGATCTCTTTTTCTGTGATGCTTGCAAAATAGAAGTTAGGGCACTGGTATATAGAGACTTTCTGATTGACATTTTCATTTTCTTTATGTACTTTCATCCTTACTTCTATGGAAATGATAAATTATGTATAAAAGAAGGTAAAACAATCTTTTAGTTCAGTACATACAGCACTTCCTGCAGTGGGATCCTGTTTAATGTATCATCAACATTACATTACCATTATTTTTCTTAGTAATATTTAAGTTGATTAAATTTGTAGTGAAGCAAAGTAAAATTTTCCCAACTCTCAAAAGTAATATGGCACCTAAACCAAGTGCAAAACAAGATTTCCCATCCCTCTGCATCCTACAGTTATACCAGCATCTAATGAGCTTTGTATCACCCCCAAACTCTTACGATATTAACGGAAAAGTGTATTTCATTGTAAGATAAATTTTGAGAAGACGTAAATGGCATTTTTGCCAAATTAACTAACTTTGAAACAGTGGGAGGATAGCTGGGAGAGTGTTTAAGGTGAAAGAATATGATGTCCTCCCTTCCAAGCAACTCAAGTCACAGCATGTCCTGAAGTCCGCAAACCAATTCTGCTCTGACGACATGGAGTGACCTTGGTGGAAAAACAGTGGTATGTCAAACAACGCTGTTGATTCATCATATTTAAAACCATCCTTCAGGATTCCAGGCAAATGGATACTTGGTGAAATATCAGTTACAAGTTTTATGAGTAATGTCTTTAATGTGGAAGCTATTGCTTTTTAAATTGACTGTGATTCATACTAATAAATGAACATACCTTAAGCAATTAGTATCTAGCATACAGGATTGCAGAGAACAGCTCAAAACCTACAGCAGCTGTTTGAGTTGCTCAGTGGTAAAAAAGTAAGTAGAAGGACAAGTAGATGAATTACACTGTATACTCTGTGCCTTTAGCATCTGTTGGAATTGATGGGAGCTGAAGATGTGTATAGCACCTTATGGATCAAGGTTTTGCCACCAACGGTTATGTGGTCCCTTTCCCATTACGCAAACTAAGTACCTACAAGACCAAGCTTAAACTCGTATGTGATAAAACTTAACTTACATCCCATCCAAATCTTGCTATATGTCCTGTACATGAAGTCCCTTGCAAGTGAAAACCACAGTAAAGCAGAATCTCTTTGTGTTGAGGGTGGAATTCTGTTTATTTCTTGCATGACTTGGGGAAAGACATGCTGCAGCTATCTGCAATACTTGTCTTTGGCAGTGGAGGAGACTATCCGGTGTGCCTTGATGTACGCTGTCTATGCAGAGGTGGAAAGGGCAGAATTGTGGTTCTGACTCCTTTTCACCCTGCTCTGCAAGGGCAGCCAGCATTGCACGAGTTGCATGCGTCTCATGAACCTGCTCTGGATTTCAACTATTGTAACCTGCTCTGGATTTCAACTATTGGAACGTTAATCAAATTATTTCTTCATGCACTGGAAAGAAACCTAAAAACTAGGGATCTCAATTGTTTTTAAGCAAAGAACTAATTGAAAAATCATTGCAAAGCAATAAATGTTTTGTATGTGATGTATATGCATCAAAGCAGTGAAACAGTGGAAGCAGAGAATGACATTTTTCTGACTTATCTGATACAAAAAGATGATCACAAGAAACTTTAATTTAAAGAAAATGTATTTATTTCTTTTTCCTATCTGTATTACTGTAAATTACTCTTCTCTGCTGTGAAGGAAAATCAATTGTTATGGCTATTGAGTGCTTTTTAATAACTTTCTTCTACATGGCTTTTTGGTAAATGTTATTCTAAATTCAAACATCTTTGTAAGTATCTTATGTGGACTATCTTATAACTTAGATATGATTCAAGTTATGCTTGTAAAATCTCCACTTAAAATGAATCTCCTTGTGACAGGTAATTGGCTGCAGGCCTGTTTTTTGTTATTGATTTAACTTAATGCCAATGTACACAGGTGTGTTGGCGGGTTGTTCAAGCTTCCAAGGCACCCACATTTGGCAGGACAATAAATTGTTGCATAATAAGATTATTTTCCCCTTTCAATCTTGAATCTTTTCAAAAGTTGTATTTTAAACCTTTGTAGGTATGTACGTGGGTGAGAGAAAAATACCCAACAATGTTACCATGAGGCATGTTTCGATTTATTGTTTGAGGCGCTCAAGGAAACAGCAACATGTAGATAAGATATCTGCAAATATATATATTTGCCAGTTGCAGAGAAAACCCAAAACCTTTTTATAAATTAAATTGCATCTTAGTTTGGTTTTTCATGCTATATAAAAGTCTACATTGTTGTCAGATGAAATTGGTTATTTTAGAAAGAAATACAGCACTGAAAATATCAGCTGCTCAATGTGCTTTAAATGCAGACAGCAGATGTGATTTGCCCTTGCACACAGAAATATCTACATCACAGACGTCCAACTGAGGCCTCATTTGAATACTTTGAGCAAAATCTTGGCTCTGTTGACATTGATGGGAATTTTGCCATTAACTTCAGTTGGGCTTCGGTTTATTGCTCTGGTAATGAAATATGTGGCAAGGTAGGTATCCTTGAGGAACATACAGGCAAATATGGAGAAAATGAAGAGTGCCATAGTAGGCTGCAGATAATGCAAATTCTTGGGAGAGCATTGACCTTGGAGGAAAAGAGGGGGAAGCATTGCTGTGGGAGTGCTTTGTACAAAGAGGTGGGAGGAGATTTCTTGAAAGGATGTGGAAGACTGTTCCAAGTGTAGCCGGTAGCATGATTGAACGTGTAAAATCAAGAGGAGGAGAAAACACTTCTACTTTCACAAGCCTAAAGGAAAGAATGAAGAATGAAGTGTTGTATCCAAACTTTGGAGGGGTCTGGATTGGGGGAAAAGCTTTATGATGGCTCTTCTTTCACCCAGATGTTTCTCTCGGGTCTTAGTTCAAAGGAAGAAGGATTTCTTTAGCCATCCACATTTGTCCACTAATCTGTGTTTCAGACGAAAGCTGTCCTGTCACAAGGAAAAGGACACAGCTGAGAAAGCCAACTCAGGACAGGAGTGAAATGCTTTGCCTGAATGATTCAGAGCAGCTGCGTTGCACTTGAGTAGGCAGTCCATCTCCTGGGCCAAGGGCTGTTTTTTCCATCCTGGCGCTTCATTTCATAAATAAAACACTGTCAGCAAGTTAATATAATGGCAAAGTCCCAGTGATGTCTTTGGAAATACCATAGTTCATTAGTGTTTTTCCACAGCAATTTCAAGGAGCCATCCTTCACAGCCTGTGCTAGTTTAATAGAAGTGTGTTAGATACTACTGGTAAATATATACTTGGGATGTCTAATGCGTGCATTATTGCAGATCTATTATATTTTATAATGCTAAAGCTAACCCAGTAACTTCTTGACATAAGCTGAAATTACTCCAAAGGAGCAGTTGCATACTATCATGTCACGTTGTGCTCTGAGATGTCCTAGGTTAAAAGTCATCAACAACATAGTCAAGAATTTGTCTGAGTCTGTAGTGTAAAGCAGATGATACACATTCACTAAAAATCCTTATGAAATATTTATCAAAAGCTCATTGCTCACCAGACACTATTTGAAAATTAAATAACTGTTGGTTTTTTTTCTCCTTGGATACCTGAAGACTTTATTCCAAAGTATATGGTGATGGATTCAAATATACCAAATTAAAATCTAGTCAGCATAGAGCTTTGTTTTAATGTAAAAGAGTACACAAACTGCTCAGAAATATCCTCCCTTTTTCTTTGCAAATTTTTACATCTGAAAGATGCTGATCTGGAAAACAAGACGCTGTGCATGGATAAGCATGAAAGATGAGGATGGTGGAGATTTGCACTCCTCCAAAGGGCTGTAGAACAAAATCAAAGCCAGGTCACTGTTTTCAAAAGGTTTATTAACCCTGAAAAACAACGCTGGGAGAAGCAGTATCACGCATGGAAAATGCTCCCAGATGCTGTGATCGCAGTGCAGAGGCAGGTACTGCCGTGTGTGCTATTGCAGACAGTGGGAAGCCCCCTCCCTTCCCCTACGCTTTAAAAAACAAAACAAAACTCATTTTCTTCAATGCACAAAAGAGAATGTTTGGCATCTGCTACTGAGCAGCATTCTTGCCGTGTTTCACTATCTGTCAAATGGCACGCTTGTCCTCTGCCAAGAAAAATACTTGTTCCCAATACTAATCATGCTCCCTGACTACCCTCTAGTGTATATTCTTCCCAGACTGCTATCCATCCATGCAGTCGTTTGAAAGATATTAAAACGATTACGATGGAATCTCTCACTTACTGTGCTGGCAAGAGCTGGGATGTGCTCCAGAGTCAACGTGCGTGGTTCCCAGGGAGAAGGGAGTGCCTTACATCTCTATCAACTGTCCCCTTCTAAATGAAGAGATGTTGTTGTGAGGGCTTCGTGGGGAGCCACAGGCAGGGCTCTGGTTTGGGGGGAAGATTGTCGAGGTACAAGCTGTTGGAGAAATGACAAATAAAGGGCTGAAAAATAGGAGTTGGTAGAGCCTTTTGTGACTGTAGGCTTAAAAGGAAAAGGGAAAAGATTGTTGTGAAATACCTAATGATGCTTCAAAGGGGCTAGCTGGGAACTCCGTGAGATGGGTTTTCTTTTCTGCTGTTTATGTGGGGAGATTGACTCAGTGTATCCAAACAGGTCCCAGCTCCTCAGAGAGGGGACGATACAGCTACAGAATGTATTCCTGGTTGGATCCTTTAGGTAGCTTCTAAGACTAAGACTAAGACTGTTCTTGGAAGCCTCTGGAGTTCCTGGAAGCCTCTGGAGTTCCTGGAAGTACCAGCAATTTGTTCCTCCACCTGAGAAATTGTCTTGGATTTCTCAAGAAGAAAAATTCTTATTTTCTGATCAACATATTGACATCTCTACCTGGAAATGAAATGTCCTAATTTGGTCCTGCACAGTCTAAGAATTGAATTCCTTTCAGGAATCCCTAAACCATTTGATTTTTGGGCCCCTTCCTACCAAAAGGCTGTTTATGACTGCAGCAACAGGTGCCCTGAGACACCTCTGCAAGCTGCTGATGAGCACTAGTCAGAGCAGCTAGAAACATCTCCAAGTGTTGCTGTTGTGCTTTGGAGGCCACAGCTAAACCACTGTCATTACAGCAAATTCTTCAGATGTTTGTACACACATGAGGGTGGGATTCATGTCATTTATCTTTCAACATCTACAAAGTAGATGTCTACAGCTGTGCTAATCACTCTAGGCTCCCTTTATAGTCAAGGAAGAGAAATAAGTGCTTTTAGGGTGCAATTTGCCTGACTTATTATAGACATTTACTTTAGGATGCCATGAATCACACCAAAGGTTCCTATGCACAGCCTGCCTAGGTCCTCACTGACCGAACTGACAGCCTGGGGTGACGAGCTTAAACGCACACTATACACATATTTATGTACCTCTGTTTAATTAGATGAGAACTACCCACTGCCGGTTACAGAGCTGGCTTTGAGCATCAGTGACTTAGGCAATTTCTGCAATAGTATAGGAGACTGAAGCAAGCAGTGGAGCATCCTCTTTCCACAAGGTGGAAGAAGCATCTTTGCTCACAGAAGGAGCCCTTGCACAGGGATGCATGAGGACCAGTTACAGCAGCGACAACCTATTGTTTCCCTTCTCTCTCCTTCTCCATGGAGTGGGAGCAGCAGGTCTCTTGCAGCCTATAGCTGCTGCTTATGATAGGAACAGAGCCTGACACCTGTCCCTGCATCCTTTTCATTCTCCCTTCTCTTTCCATCCCCTGTGGGAGAAGCAAATGTGAAAACAGAGGCCATTGAGGCAGGCAGTAATGTGGACTGTGGGAGGGCTTAACTGAGTCCAGAAGTAGTTTAGAGACACAGTTAAGGTGCCCTGACTCCCAAAGGACTGAAGGAGGTGGGTGTCCTGGGATGCAGGGTCAGACAGAGATCCCACCCATGCCCACTCCAGAGGCGTGAAACATCCCCATGCCCCATTGCCTGTTCCCAGCCCTTCTTTCCCTCTCAGAGGCTCCTAAACACTCCCTCTCATAGCCCCCACAGTCACTGTCCCCTCTTTCCAAAACCCGTCTTCCCCCTCTGAGCCTGCCCTCCCCAGCCTCTGAGTTACCCTCAGGTGCTTAGGTGGTCCCTTTTGGCCTCCGTGCCCCGAAGCTCTGCTCCATTTCCCACAAAGCGTGAGGGTCCTGGAATATCAGATGGTGCGTAGTGACATGTGATTGTCTGCAATGGTTTTGCCTTCTGTTTTCTCTCTCCTATGCTTGTGTTTTATACTTTTCAAAGTATACTTTCCAAAGTATAAAGCAGACACTTTGAAAGTTTGGATGACTCTCTTCTAGGGGAACACTTTATATTTATGTATACAGTTAGATATCTTAATGAATAAGAAATAGCCCTTGAAACAACACAACGACTTCAAGGGAAAGCTTAGAGATTTCCTCAGGAGCCCAAAATTATGCCTAGAAAAAGTTTCCAATTATTGCTATTATTTTTAATTTAAACTGCACCATGAAGGTTCATAATGTTTAATATAATGGTATTAATGAAGTCATGAGGGTTTAAAGATATGAGCAGGGCAAGATATGTAGGAAGGAGAAATAGATTTTATGATCCTGATTGATGTATTGGGGAAAACAGAGAAGCTTTAGGCATGAGGTCTTTGGGCAAACAGTAAGAGAAAGACTGTGACCCCAAACTAAGTTAATGGACAGTATAAACTCCGATGAGTTTGGAGCCAGAGCAGACATTTCTAGGAGATGACTAGATGGATGTCTGTCATAGGAACTTTTTAATAGGGACAATAAATTGGTTTTGGTTCACCTCTAGGTTTTTAAAGCCGTGAAATGAAATAATTTTCCTGTATCTGGAAAATATGTTGCATTTTGAAAATGTTCCTATCTGAACTGCAATAAGAAGCAGAAATTGCAGTAAGTTCCTAAGTCAATAATGAATAAATACAGTGGTTTTTTTTGACCACTATGGCATATTTCAGTGCAGTTTTTATTACTGATATTTTTGCTATGGACATACTAATTTACATTTAAAAATCAAGCTGTTTTGAAGGCAAAAGAAAAAATAATGTTAATAAAATATTAAAGCAAAAAAAAAATCAAAATAATAGTTCTATTGCAAAATGTTCAGTTTTAAAAATATTATTTTCCAAACAAAAGAGTGAAATAAAGCCATTCGTAATTAGCTTCCATAGCCACCCGCAGACCCAGCATGGACACAGGTACCACACACGACACACAGCCACCTCATTCAGCCTTGTTCTTGTTAACAGTCAGCTCCAGATTTTTAATTATGGGACAGTGCTCATGTCAGAGCTGCTACTGCAAATCGCCCATCCTCTCCCAAATGTCTCTTCTTGCAGTGCCTTACCCTGTGCAATTAAGGTATTTGAGATTTACCAGGTGTTTTCTGTGGCATAATCAAATCCAATGAACTGGGAAAGACACTTAGCCCATTGGTAATCCACAACTACAATTATGAAACCTTAGACATCTTGAAAGAATAAATAATATTTTATGTTAAGCTTGAAAATAAACATGCCTCCATTTGCACATATTGCTCATCACAGCAACTGGCGATAAAGAAAGGAAGTCATTGATCTTGACATCCCGTGAATCAGGCTACTCTATCACAAGACCCTGAAGCACTATATACACATAAAAAGAAAACTAATTGATCTGAGATCTTGTGAATAAATATGCACCTGATCCTGAATTCTGAATTCATCACACATTCCAAAAAAGAATTTTCAAAACACTTTAAGGTATTTCTGTAAGATACATGGCACGTGGCTGACCTTTTCCTAGCCTCTTCTCCTCCTCTCCCACAAATCACTTTGCTATGAGCTTTTCCACCTGCCAGAGGCAGTTACTGCTCAAACAGCAATATTCCATGAGAAAGTAGACACTGGGACCTCACAGTCCGTCCTCACCCTTGATCTCAGGACATCGGCCGTCTGACTCCTGATCCTGCCTGAGTGGGCTTGTAGATATTGTAAATGCTGCCCGGTGGTTTTGTGGGGAGAAGAGATCAACCAGCATTGAGACTTTTGGGAACTTTTCCCTCGGGAAGAGAACAGAGGAAAAAAAAAAACCAACCAAAAAGATAAATAATGAAAGTCATTCTTAGGGAGGTTTAAAATTTGAGCTGCACTTTCTGATCCAGAATTTGAACTGCACTCTCTGATCCAGACGTCCTTGGGCATGTTATTAAGCCAAGGGAGGGTGTAGTTGAAGAAAATGCTGCTAATAATCACAAGAGTTACTTTCAAAATGGTCTAAAAAGTTCTGAAATAGATAAAATAGATACATTCAACATCCATAAAAAAGAACAATATTCAAACCATTTATAAGCAAATGCTGTCCCTGCCACATTCTCCTACAACCTATCACCCGTTGGATGAGACCAATCTGAGAAAAATACATTTTGAAAGATCTGTTAAAAGGCAAACTGTTGTGCAACTTTGACTGTTGATATAGTCATAAAATGTATATTTAAACACAGTTTTATATATATGAAATGAACCTCACAGCCTACAGTATCTTACTGGAGCTCAGAAGCAGTGCATGACATATTATATTTGTGGAAATGGGATCTATAACCTAATGTATTCTTGCATCAAAGAATAATGTCTCATAAATAAATCATTACAGCCTGTCACATCTATGGTTTCACACCGTAGTGTATAAAATTTGTATTTTGAGATATGGAAGAAGGTGATTATCTAATGTTTCAACAAAAAAAAAAATTATCCTGTGCTAATGCATGTGCTGTCTTGGAGGTGTTATTGTCTTACAACTGTTCATTGTAGACTAATCCATAATATCAGATGAGTGACAGCATTTCTGTTTTCAAAAACTGGTGCAATTTGTGTGCAGCTTTTTTCTTCCAGTAATTAAGAAATCAAATAAGCCTGAGCGAAACTATTTAAGAGGTTCTAGATATAATTAGAACACCTCATTCTCTCATAACTAATTCCTAATTAAAGTAATTTGTCTTTTTGCCCTTCTTTTCAAGGGTGAAGAGCAAGTGGTGATGAATGCTCAAAATCAGGAAAAGTGAAAATTGCAGTGTGTTGATTTGCGGTGATTGAGCACGTTCCAGTTTTTAACAGCCACCTTCGACTGAAATGGTAAATGAATCTCCAGCCTCTGTTTACATTGCATATGTCTTATCTGGAGCTTGATGAATGGTAGAATTTGTTGTATAAAATAGCTACTGCAGTCCAGAAAGACTGAATATATAAAAACTGCTTTTTTAAAGAATAGCATGTTTCAAGGAGGGAAGGGGAAAAGAGATAGAGAGTGCACAGGAGAGATGAAAAGTCTGAAATCTGTTCCATAGGTTGAAAATTGTCCTTTTAAAATTTTATTTGCAGCTGTGCCCAGATGATGATGGATTTATCATATGAACCAGGGATTAGTAAACAATGTGTACCCTATAAAGAGCAAAACAAGTCCTTGCTCATCACTGCACTTAATTGCAGTGGTTATATCAAAGCCATATAAAATTTAATCATCAACCACAAGTAAGACTTTGCTTTACATGTGTGCTTGCTTCCCTGTTTTTCCACCTGTTTAAATGAAAGATTCTTGGAATATCACAATATGTAAATATTGTTTATGATGCAAAAATATGCTCTTTCATCTCCTCGCTGCTTTGATGTCGTGATATATAAAGCTTTTAGTGCCACCACCTACCTGACACACAAAGGTCTTATCTGATTCATAAACATGTGTGCCCAGTGCAAACAGACTGCATCCAATAGATGGTTTTTCTTTTCCTTGCAATGTTTTTTTAACAGACAGAAAGAGAAAGAAAGTGTAAATGGCAGAATCACTCAGGTGAAAAGAATATTTTAAGCATCAGGTAAAGATAAGCCTATTATGATAGAAGAAAAAGATGTAGGTCAAAACTAATCCTAAGAGGTTAGTCATATATATAGGCATCTAGTAAAATGTGTTTTAAACGCTGAACTTTTTTTTTAAGAGTTTTGATCCAAGTGGGAAATAAGCAGCAAGATCAGGTGCCCTCCTCAGAAATACAAATATCCCTAATTAGCAAGAGGAGAAAGAGAAACGCAGGAAGTAAGGTCAAGGCTTGAAACAGGACAGATGAAGCTAGGAAGGGAATGAGGTGTTTGTAATATTTAAAATCTGTGGTTCATCTGTAACAATTTTAAAGGAAAATGTGGTGTTTACTATATAGCATACAGTTTAATATACGACATGAATAGCTGCTTTTACATGAATCCATTTCTGATAAAGCACTGAGTTGGAGCCTCAGTCTGACAGAGCTGGAATTGTGTGAAGGTGCTGTCTCCAGCTGAAAATGTGACAGACACTTTGGGAGTGGCGCCAGCAAAGGTCCTTAGGACTTTTCAGGGCAAGTTCAGTTTCTAGATCCTCAGGAATCCCGGAGGCTGTCCTTGCTGTGCACGTGGAATGATCAGGACTAGTGATTCATGCACCCATGGCTACGGCAGACTGGTCCAGCTCAGGCCAGCCGCAACTACCTGGGCGTAGAATTTAGTCTTTTAATGTCAGATGAACTGCCACTGCTGCAAGAACTTCAAGGTGTAATGCTGCTGTTGCTTCTTTTTTTCTTTTCCTCATTTTTTTTTCAAGTTTCCAGGAGCACCCTGGGAAATCCTTTCGTGTTCTTTATTTCCACCTAAGCCCTGGGTTACTTTGAACAGCAGAGGTAATTGTATGAGTGAACTGCAAAGATTTGAAGGGATCAAACTTGAAAGCCTTTGAGTGAAAGTGCAAGCTCCAACTGGAATCCTGTCAGGTGCGGCTAGACAGGATCTGGCGGGATGCTGCAGCAGAAAGAATCCTTGCAGCAGGGACAACATGAACGTACGGCTCCCTAACACAGCCTCAGAGGCCTGAAAGAGCATCATTCTGCATTTGAAACCTCACAGTAGCACTATAAATCTTTCCAATCTGTAAATTGATACAAGTGATTATGTGACTTGTGATTATATGACTTGACTAAGGGCATCGATGGGAGCCTGTGGCAGAGAATGGAGGAACCATCCCTAAGTTTCTTTTTCAGCATGGTCTGAGAGGCTTTCTCTAAACATCAGAGCAGAGCAGTCAAAGATAAATGAGCTGCAGGCTCAAATATTTTTTGATATCTATATATTACTTTGTGCTGAAAATCCTAGGGATTCAATGAAAAAAAAGAAACAAGAAGGGACCGATTTATATATGTTATGGAAGTCTGTAGGCAATTTCAGAAACCAGGAGAATTTAAGAAAGTAAAATTTAAGAAGGGAGGTTGTTACAATGTACAAGTTTTGTATCAGTATTATACATTTTTCAAATTTTACATGACAGCCAAAACATGCCAGATGTGTTACATTCCTCTGCCAGGTTTCCTAGATCTTCCCTTCGAGCACAGGTGAAGCTCCTTATGTTTGAAGGCAGGGCTGGGTATGTTCTGTTTCCATATTCCACACCCTTGTCATGCCGTATCTGACTATCATCACTACTGCAATCCAGGAATACAGGAAATATGAAGAAACATCCAAGCTGGTTTGATTTTCCAGATTTTGAATACGTTTTTGTCACTGTTCCTTTGGAAAAAAAAAACAGGGAAAAAAAGTAATGAGAGAATTGTTTTTCCCCACTGGTTTTCAAACAACTGCAGCTCTAAAAATGAAGGAAAAATATATTTATTTTCTCTTCAATTAAAGTATTTGTCTTGGCCAAGAAAATCTGTCTCAGTAAGCACATATTGTGTCAACACCATCTGTCTTCTTGTGACAATAGATATCACAATGGATAGTCAAAGCTTATTTCCAATACTAAAAAGTCTGTGAGAAGTCTTTTTTAATTGTATTTTGTTCTGTTTTGTCATATCATAAGGCTACTTGTGTTGCCCAGAGAGGTGGTAGATGCTTCATCCCTGGAAACATTCAAAACCTGGTTGGACAGAGGACAACTACTGAGCAACCTGATCTGATTGGAGATGTCCCTGCTCCTTGCAGGGGAGTTGGATCAGATGACCTTTAAAGGTCCCTTCCAACCCAAACCATTCTATGATTCTATGATTCTACTTGTTTAAAGAATTATGTTTCATTTCAGGATTCTCCATGACTGTTCCCTCTCTTCACACTGGAGACTGTTCCAGCTTCTGAATGATGGTCTACAGATGCCTGTAGAGAGCACAACACGATAGAGATGCTCACGACCTTTTTTGGTATGCATTTTTTTGCTTCTTAACTGGCGGGTGAATATAACTTCCCTGCTCAGTTTGCCGAACCTCACCATGGTTCTTGGTGCTCTTGGTCTTTCACTTTATGCTTAAGAGGCAGAGGTGTGAATGCAAATACCCCAAACCGATTGAGACCAAATCCATGTCAGTTCTTTCACCTCCAGCCCTCCTGCATGGACAGATCCTTTAGTCCTTTCTCCCTTAATATTCAACAAGAAGTATATGGCTTTGGGGGAACCGGCTGAACACCAATGTTCTTCACTAACACTTGTGGCCATCCATCTATCTTCCAACTTACCCATTTCTGCCACTGTGTGTGACGAAGAGATGTAAAACTTTGGTTGCTACAGTGGAGTGCTTCTACTGTGGTGGGAAACATCAAAACAAACTCTTCTTTAACCATTCTGAGTGTTGGTGAGATAGGTGGAACTGCAGCCTTGGAAACAAAATGTTCAAGGATTGCAGTCTCCCAGCTTTCTCAATGCCAACCTCCTGGTGGCTAGACAGCTGGTGACAGCTGAGTCTGTGTGAGTCTGTGTTCCCTGGTAGGAGAAGGGAAAGTAGTCCAAGTACATTTCTATGGTTGGCAACTGGGGTAACTAATTTCCAGCTATGAGACAAAGCACAAGTATCCACACCATAGTCCATTTTTCAGGGGTATAGGCTGGCTGGGTTGCCATGATAATAATGAAAACATCTTCTTAATTTGGGATATTACTTACATATTTACTTTGGGAGCTATTTGCTCCCCTTTGTTTACATTCAGATCTTGTGTAGGGACAATGCCACATATTGCTTTGTGTTGTGGGTTATGAACGGTTCCTACCTGAGCATCTCCTGTGCCAGAAAAGGCAAGATCTGCAGCCTGAGAAATACTTTTCTAGCCAGGACACAATGAGACCTATTCAGACTACTTACTTTCCTGATATAATTAGCCATATAATTATGGAATTAAGACTCTTTGCAAAGTACATATTATTAGTAATGATAATTTGTACTACAGCAGTGCCTAGAGGAAGGGATGCTTCATACAAGGTACATCATAGAAAAAAAAATACACTTATCTGAAGTTCAGTTTCAGATTCAGCTACCATTTGGCTCATCCATGCAAAGGAGAAAGGAGCAGAAAGCACCAGGACAATGTGAAGTCGGGCTTTGGAAAAAAGGAATTGTTCAGGATCACAGAAGCTGATCTACAGTAGAACTAGGAGTTGTACATACATCTCCTGCATTGCACAGTGGTGCGCTAATTACAATATTCCCTTTCCTCCACTGCTATCATTTTGCTGTGTATAATAGTATTCAATTGGTGGCCACATAAACAGAGCACTGACCCTGGTGTTCTGGGGAAATTCTGCCACGCAGAAAGTAAATGTTCAGACATCTGAAGAACAGTAAAACCAAAGCCCTTATGTCCTTTTATCCTGCTGAGATTAAAACAGTAACTCATTTTCTAAATTTTTGGAATTATAGTGACATTAGCTAATGTCACCGCTAATGTCAACGTACCAAGACAGTTAGTGCCAACTGCACAGCCAGGGCTGATATTGCAAGGAAACTAATGATGTGCTGCAGTCTCAAAGGGATCAATGCTGTCAGGCACTTGTGAAGGACAAGGAATAATTTGTACTTCACATTTGAGCCTTTCATTTGCTTGTAAAAGGATGCCTAACTGGAATGAGATGCACACCATGAACTCAACACTTCCTTCAAATTCCAAACGTACTTCACTAACTCCACTTATTATGAAAATCATGATTTTTATCACTCAAGAGCACTAACAAAGCAACAGAGAAGAATGTGAGAAAGTTCTACTGCTGAGATCCTGGCCCTGTTGTTCATAGGAAGTTAAAACGAAGCTATTCTAGGCACAGCAGAGATGCTTAACAGTCCTTGTATGCTCATAAAGAAAAAAATATTTTGTTTGTCATTTAGATCAAAAGAGCAGGTCTTTGCCGTTGCACCTAACTGTTGTGACCATCGGGTGCTACATTACTAGTGGGAAACGGTAGGAATTTTACACTGTGAAATCTTTATCTTGACTCTCTCTAATATACCCATCTGTAGTGTACCACACTGTATTGCAGCTGGTGAATAAATTACAGGCACACAAACAACATGGGGAAGAGAAATTGAAGCCTTCTCCACAAGATATAAGGGAAGGACACTTGATCTGCAAAGACAGTCCTGAAATGGTTAGTCCATGGGCTTCATTTAATCGCTTATTGTGGTGGTTGAGAGTTGCATGGTGCTTGTACCTTTGCAGGTGATGGGGTCACAAAAAAAACAAATTTTTTTTTTGTTATATTAATGATCTAAGGTTGCCCTGCCACAGGAAAGTTTGAAGGCATTCAGAGACATGAATCAACTTAGTCTTTTGAAAATTACAACATTATTTTTACCCCTCACCTTACTGGGATAGCAGTGGAAGATGTGTTTTCAGGAGACATATTTGCACACCTAACTTCCATTCTCAAGTTTTCATGCCTACCAACAAGTTTACAATAACTGTGCTTGTGCATCACCAGTTAAAGGGATCATCAGTTGTTACACTCATCACAAGTGACTGCTCAGTCCTAGTCAATGTCAACGCAGGGGAGTGTATATTTTGGCACAGATAGAAGTGTATCATTTTAAAGAGGGTCATTTAACTTGGCCTATAAAGAGGATATAACTTCTACCCCTCTTTGTTGACTTTCTCTGCCCAAGAATGGCAAAGCGAAAATGAGTGTTAATTTCATTGCTAGGGCAGTGTTGGCTCTTTGGAAAATTTTGCTCCATGAGATCAGTTTGGTTCCTTTTAGAATCGTAGAATGGTTTGGGTTGGAAGGGACCTTTAAAGATCATCCAGTCCAACCACCCTGCAAGGGACATCTCCACCTGGGTCAGGTTGCTCAGAGCCCCATCCAACCTGGCCTTGAATGTTTCCAGGGATGGGGCAACTTGTTCCAGTGTTCCACCACCCTCAGGGCAAAAATTTGTTTCCTTATATCAAGTCTGAATCTACCTCCCTTTATTTTAAAACTGTTACCCTTCGTCCTATCACAACAGGCACTGCTAATATTTTTAATCCTTTTTATTTGTCTTGCAAAGTATTTGGAAAGCCTTGGCAGGTAGGCTGCATATAAATAGAACATGTTCTTATTTTAAAACTATTTGGAACAGGAGAGATTAGTTGTTGTTTGAGTATTCTTAGGGAATGGACTTATATCTTTAAAACTCTTCACTTATGGGTTACTGCATTTAACCTGCAACTCTGCCAACTTCACGGCTGCACAGGAACTGCTCAGGGTGCGTTATCGCAGCGGTGATGGGGACACGCCGGATAACGCTGCAGGTGCACGCTCTGTTTGTGGCAGCCACTCCCCCAGAACTACAGTGCTCCAGCCAGGAACACTGCTTTTAGCGAGATCAATAAATCATGTCAGCCTCCTAAATGCAGTTTTTCAAAAGAGTGAAATACTGATTTGTGTTCTGGATATTTATCTTGCTTTTCCTGATGCTTTCCCAAAACCTCTCCTTGAAGGGTAGTAGAAGGTGGCAAATGATTTTTGCCATAATTAGAACTAATTGACTGCTAAAGGAGTTTTGGACTTGTGACAGGTCCAATCCTGCACTGCTCAGAATTAGAGGGACTCAGCCTGACCTCAGCAATACCAATATAAATCAGAATAACTGTGCTGGTTTTGAGAGCTGACTCTGACCTGTGCGATGGGTGTGCCGCTGACTGGGCTGGAAAGAGAGTTAAGCCACAGTGAGCTGATGCGGCAAGTAATTAAATACCTGCAGCTCCTAATGACTGCAGCCGAGCGTGAGCTCTCAGCACCTCTGAGGATCAGGCCCTGCGGGCAGGCTGGTGATTTCCTGTCCTGAACCCTGGGGCTGGAGACGTAAAGTGAAGTGACAGAGATGGGAAGAGGATGTTGATGCCCAGGCTGTTTCCTTGGCCCTTGTGTGCGGGCGTACACCCTGGGGGTGACGAAGGCTCCTGACTCCGGTTCCTCAAGCCAGCGATACCCAGTGCTTCTTGACAAGCGGGACGGTCGCCTCTTTGTGCCCCTCTGGGATGAACAGCCGACGTGGGCCATCCCCCCGGCTGGGCTGAAAGCTCTGAAGTTTGCAGAGAAACATGCTGCGTCAGGCACAACCAGGCTGGCCCCACGTAAAGTCAATACTTGTATGAAAACAAATAAAATCTCAGAGTACGAGACAGAGGCTAAAGAATGCCTTCACCTCTTTCCTTCAAGCAACTATTTTGTTGACTTGAAAGACTGCAAGGGTGATCTTACTCCATTCTTTCTCTACAGGTCAAATACTTGTCATAGGAGACACCCTAGTTAATATTAAACTAAAAATTAATAGATTAGATAACTATTACATGCTTTTAGTGCCAATTAATTTAATAGCTGGTGGCTGCTTTTTTTTTTTTTTTTAACAAGGTAGGTGAGTATAGAAGCACAGTTTACTGTGCCTGTGTGAGCTCTCAGATAGGTCTTTTGTGTCACAATTACCACCAATTGATTGGGCTGACACATGTAATCCCCTTTGGATCGCCCGGCAATATGATGTCAGTAAGAAGTCCTTCAAACAGGGCTATTAAAAAGCACATTAAACATGTCCTTATTGTAAGCTTTACGCTAGCTTATGCTAGAATAACAGTGATACCGTGGTATTTGTTTGAAAATGAAAGGATTATATGGTCTTTGTAAAATGAGGAATTTAGTATTGGGGAGGGGCAGTGGGATGGTGATTTATTTTTTGTTTATGTTCCTCTGAATCCTTTGATATGTCAACTTCTGTCACTAACCATTAGGCCACTTGCAATTTCTTGTATCAAGGAAGATGAAATACATACTGCCTCAAATAATTTATGTCAAACATTGAAGGGCATAGATGGCAGTGCTTATTGTGAGATTATAATGAGAACTGAATTGGGGTCTTCAGAAATCCATAGGTAATTTATTGTTAAAGAGCACGCATGAATCATTCTAGCCTTTAATTGCCATGTGGATGCACTTTGCTTTCAGCTTGTGCTGGAAACATATTGCAAAAAGAGAGTGATACCTCAGAAAAGAAGTTTCACCATGACCTTTCGTACTTATTAATATTGCTTCAAGAGTGCCATGCCTTCTCTTGGGTCAGATTCCGGTGTGGAAGTGAAAGGGAAGCTTTAAAACTTGTATTGCTTTTCATGAAGATGAAGAACACAAAGAGTAGTAACAAATATATATATATATACACCTTACAAGTATGGGATGAGGGTCGATAAGATTTGTGGTATTTACAAAACTGCACAATAAAGGACGTCAGAGGGCTTTACAGCATGATTTAGCACTGCTCTGAAATGAAATTAAGCCATTCTGGAGATTTCTTTGTAATGTACCGGTGTCCTCATCATTCCTCTCCGCTCTGCTCTCTTTTACCTTGTAATGCCAAGGTAACACTCCGAAATGGTTGCCCAACTGCTGTGCATGTGTTACACAGACATGCTTTGTTAGTTCACACTGCTTCTCACAAAGAGAGAAATTTCATTGTTAGCCTGAATCTAGTTGTGGAATATGTTCTTCAGAAAATCAAAGCTACCAGAAAATTGATATAAATTATTTGCAGGGTCTGGTTTTCCTTCTGCTTTAATATCATGTAATCAAAGAACAGATTACTCAAAATTACTCATCTTGAGTACTTCAGTGTAGTCATCACAGCACTCCTCTGTGACTACTTCATAATTTCTCATAATGCAAGAATTAGGAGTTTTGCAGTGAAACTTTGAAGCAGCGAGTTTAAGACATACAAAAAGAAGGGGTTTTTTTTTTTTGTTTTTGTTTTTTTTTTTGTAGGAAGCATGATTAAATTTTCGTACACCTTGACATTGAAATTGTTGGAAGCCCAAAGTATAAATTATAAGATAATTTAATAAATTCATGAAGAATAGGTTCTCTGGTGACTATTAAGGATGTCAGCTTTGATACAATAACCATTTCAAGACACCATAACCCAGGATGACTAGGAGGATGAATTATTCTGGGGCAGAACTCTGTATTTGGTCTATCTGTACAATCTTTCCCTACTGGCCACCATCAGAGATGGGATACTGGGCTAGACTGGTTTGATACTCTATGAAACCATAGAAAACTCATAAAGATTTGTTATTATGAAGAACAAAGTGTGTCTTTCTGTGCTTACTAGTAATAATAAAATATCACATCATCATACAGTGCTTGGTATGTTACATAACACTATGTATTACCTAAATGCTGTGCTGTAGATGCTCTCTGTTCTTATGCTCCTCTGCTCTGAGAACATTCTTGCCATGAATCTAGTAAATGGGGACTGTTTGGAGATTGGCTTTGGAAGTGAAATCTGGTCTGGATTTGAGAAAAATGCTCAACATACTCATCACTGTTGGACTTGACAGAATGGTTTTGTTATGGGCCACCTAGATTCCCTTCACAGATGAACCTAAAGCTCCAACACGTGCCTCCAACATGAACCAACCTTCAACGAGGACATAAAGGTCCAAACCAAAGACTTATCTTTCACATGGCTTCAAACCATTCCTGCGGTGGAGTTCAGATTGGAGGATCTGATCTGACCTTCTTCAAGGCAGAATTCCCAGACCACATGTATGGCACAGAGGGATCCAGCCCTAACTGTTGTCATATACAGATACGTTGCTAAGAGTCCATATTAAATTATTTGCTATGTTACTCATAGCTGAACAAGCTCAGCAGTTGCCTAAATAAAAAATGTGGACCCCAGGAACATTGCACTCCTAGCATCTAAAGATGCAAGTGATTGAAAGCAGCACCTACCTGAAGTTCTTCTTCTGGGCAGATCAGAAGCACCCTGGTCCTAACTATGACATCCAGAAAGACAGCTTATTTATACATGAGCACACGTCCACCCTCATAACACAGCTCACCTCTGGAAGACGTCCTCTGAACATGCCCACTTCATGGAGACTCATGCAAAGCACACCACACCTAAAGGGAAATGTAGCACTGACCTTCTCACTCTTAAATCTCGGGGGCTGAGAGGGTGACTTAGAGTGTGAAAAAATATGAGGTGCAAATTACTCTTTTAAGGCATAAGTCCCTGCAGGGTCATAAAGGTGAAGAGTTGAAACAGAAAAGAAAAACAGTGGCTGGGAGGAAACTCTGGAGGTCTCTCATCCAGCCTGCCACGAGAAGTGGGACTGTTGCCAGCTGGGGATGAGTTCAGCCATGACTTTAATAGCTTCTTAAAAATTTCCAAGGACAGTTTCCACAACCTCTCTGGGCACCTGTTCCAGTGCTCCACCTCCCTTCAAGTGCATTTTTTTTCCTAATATCTGACCTGAATGTGCCAAGCTGTGGTCTGTGGCCATTGCTCCTTGTTACGTTGTCTAGCACCATTGAGAGGAGTCTGGCTCTGTCGTTTTTGTAACTCTGTCAAGTAGATGTTGACTGCTGTTATATTCCCCCTTATCCTCTTTGCCAGACTAAACAAACCCAGCTCCTTCAGCCTCTCCCTCTGAGTCATGGTCCTTGACCATGTTGTAAGCCCTCTGCTCGGCTTTCTCCAGGATTCCCACCTCTTTTCTGAACTGTCCGCAGGCTCCTGCTTCTACACCGGAGCGCACGTGGAATATTGCATGCTTTTTGCACAGGTCTGTGCCATGTGAGAACAACTGTTAATTGGACACCCTGTGTTTGCTAGAGATTAAAAGAGCAAAAATTAGAGCTTGAAAAAGCATCTGTCTAAATCCAAAAGGAAACCACACAGGATGCAATGTTTAAGACTGCGGACAGTGGTGAAAATAAAGCTGACTTTTACTGCCCTTGGTAAAATGTGTCGCTGTGGCGCATGATGCTAAGGAGTCACCTTTACTATCACTGGCTTTATGTCCATAATACTTTACGATTTTACTCTTTAAAACACTTACCTTTTGGCAGTGCACCTAACCTGCATAAGTAGCTGTTATTCCAAGAGCTGAGACATTTGCTGACAGAGCCAACAGTTGCATGACACTCATGAACTACAAAAAGGCAAAATAAGCACCTGTAATGACTGCTCTGTTTCAGTCTTGGCAAATCAATGCATGGGGATGCTTCGCTGGCACTTGCGTTACAAAGTTGTCCTCACGCCGTTAGACTGAAGCAGCTGACGGAGGTTTACTCACTGATGTGTTAGGGTTTGCTCTTGAACATGTGCTGCTTGTAGTAGAACCTGATGTGTTTTTTTCTGTGATTAACCAGCAGATCGGAGGAGGCATTCACTGACCTGTAGCTATTTGAAGTGGAAGTAGTCTATAAAAAGCTGCTCTGGGTCCATAAGAATCTTCACTATTGTTCCTATGTCAGCCTCACAGACACGGTAATTTACCTTATTCTAATGTAATAAAATCCCTGTTGGAAAACAATTCCCTCTTTGTAAACAGAGTGAACACAGTGATGAAGATCTTCCCTATACCACCTCTTTACTGTCGTAAAGGGGGCTTATAGGAAAGACGGGGAGAAACTCTTCAGGGAAGCCTGTTGTGATAGGACAAGGGGTAATGGTTTTAAAATAGAGGGAGGTAGATTCAGACTGGACATCAGGAACAATTTTTTTTTGCAATGAGGGTGTTGGAACACTGGCACAAGTTGCCCAGAGAGGTGGTGGATGCCCCATCCCTGGAAACATTCAAGGCCAGGTTGAACGGGGCCTATAAAATCAGAGAATAGTTTGGGTTGGAAAGGACCTTTAAAGGTCATCTAGTTCAATCCCCTCGCAAGAGCAGGGACATCTCCAACCAGATCAGGTCGCTCAGAGCCCTGTCCTGCCCTGCGTGTCAACAGCCTACATAAAGCAAAAGGTGTAATGTACCTTTCTGGGAGCAGAAGGGAAATCCCTGTGCCTGTGCTGCAATAGCAGTCAATGTTACCTAAGGGTGTATCTGTAATTAAAGGTACGATTTCCAGGAAAATGAGGTGATGGCTCAAATGCCTGCAGAGTCTTAGCCATCATCACTCTTCTTTCAAAAGGATTAAGGTCTGATAACCAATGCAAGAAAGGGACATCTTTTACAAACAGAAAGTCAGACCTGCCACCAGCAGATGCCCAAACTGCAGTTAGCACAAATGGAAATAAAATTTTGCCCCTTGAAAAAACCCCATGGCATTGAAAGCTGTGTTGTCCTGCACTGCCTGTATGTGATTCGTGTGGGAATTATTCCTCCGGGTCCGTCTGGAGACAGGCAGAGGGCTGCAGTGATGTGCCGAGCTGCCTTGGCTCCCACTGAAGCACGTGGAGCATGAGGCGGTCGGCTTCTTCCGGGCTCAGGCATTTCGGAAGGGGTGAAGTGTTGCTCCTTCCAACCCTCCGCACCGAGACAGCCCGTGCAGGAGAAGGAGTGCTCGGAGGGAGACAATTAATCTCCATGATTTAATGACAACTAGGGAAAACAACAACAACAACAAAAGGATAAATCATTAATGAAGAGAAACGGAAAGTACAGGACAGTACAGGAGTGATTCAGGTGCCAAAATATAAGCATGTAGCATCATTTTCGGTGCCTGAGGCCACCCAAGACATCCACATAGGACTGGCAGGTACGACACATGATTTATGAAAGACCTGCTCCCTTCTGGAGCAGCAGCTGGGGGCCAGATACAATTCCCTAAGGCATCAAAAATGGCACTAGACACTTAATGTTTAGGCAGCTGAATCCCACCCTGTGCTTCCAGACTTGTCATGAATAAATGTCTTTTTAACTGTCTCGGACTCAAATCCCGGGTTCTTGAGGTGCCTTCCCTAGGGCTCAGCGGTGTGCGGTAGCAGCAGGTTTCATTGGTTTAACTTGGATAGAGTTGTTACAGTCCTTTGTTATGTATTTTTAAAATTGGTTTTAGGCTATAAAATCGTGAAGCAGTTTCTGCTTTCACAGGCTGCATGCATAATCCAGGTGAGACCAAAGGTTTTTCCTCACCACAAGATGTTGATGTGATTACTCCAAATCCCGTCTCTTTTGAATACCTACGCTGTCACAGCTCCCCATTAGGGGCCTGTTGTCAAATAGCCAGATTTGCTCTGAATGATGCTGGAGAACGTATCCCTGCTGCAGTTGTTCTTTCAGATAGTTAAACAGAAGCTAAGAGCTCACAGGAATATTCTCATTTTTTGTTGAACTGCACAACTCTGTATATCCCTATTCAATTTGCTGGAGTGTTTGGTGAGGAAGAAATTTGGCTACTGCATACACCATGTGGGGAGAAAGAAGAGGAGGGAGGAACTGAATTACCAGTATGCGTTAGCCTGATGCTGTGAAGAGGGAAACATTGCTCCCGTTTGGGTTATGTGGTACATTCTTATCAAAAGGCTGTAAAGAATCCACCAGAAAATGAAAGTTTTCCAGGAAGGGCATATTTTCACCCCATACCTCTCAAGGTGGAGGTTCTGGCTGTCTTCCAACATGGCTGCATGCTGCTGACAGCTCTTGAAGAGAATACAGCTTTTGGGAATGAGACAGAGACTAAAATATTTACCTGTTTTCCTAGTCTGACACCTTAATATATATGTAGACAGATAGAAAGCGATACTATCAATTTTTTTAACTCTTCCTAGAGCACCTTCTTTAATGATAACTTAAAGAAAAGCTGAATGGGGGGTAAGTTGTGACATGGTGTTGGTTGCTATACCACACTTGGTCCTTGTCTCAGTATTGAGAAGGAAGGTCAGGAAGATAAGCTGGGACTGGAGAAGCGAGCAGGGAACAGAAATGGAAGAAGAATTAGAGACAAACATTTAGGGTTCAAAGGAGAGGTCTTAGCTGCCTACTAATGATAGGTGTGGAGAGATGGATACCTTTGTCATATGCTGTGCTGCATTGCAGGAAAAGACTAATTAACACACATGAGTTCTGGAATTTAATTTTTAGTATGCATGCACAACAGTCAAGGGGTATGAGGGAGTCAAAGTGCATACAGTGCCCTCACTGCCCACTTTTCCCTGCACCTCAATTTGCCTTTCTGATGAGCGCAGTCTGAACTGTGGGCTGTGCATGGGGTTAAATCTCAAGGTTGTTGGATGCGAAATCCCTATTAGAGCTGTTAATACCTGCTGCTGAGAGGCTTTAGAAAGAGGAGCAGGCAGCCGCTAGTGAGCAAGCATTTAAAACATCCTCAAAAAATTTGCAAGCAGTTTTGGGAATGCTTTGGATTAACTTATTAAACACATGAAAATAGAAAGCAGTAAATGTATTGATACCATTTCAAAATGTATGTTGCTGTGTGCTTTGATACACATTCCTACCTGATTTTATTGCAGAGGTTGTTCGCACATCTCACTATGTTTCTCCAGAGCCTAAGGAAAATGAAATCCAGATGCCTCCAAGCTTCCTCAAGGAAGCAGCAGCTCAGGAGCCCTTCTAGACAGCTGCAGTTGCTGAGCCCATGACTAATGACTCCTCGGTTTTAAGTGAAACAGGGAATGTGAAGTTTAAGATGGTGTTGGCACCCAGACACAGTCTTCACAGCAGACATATGTCTGATGGCTTTGTTACTTAGGCACGGAATTGAAGGACTGCCTCCAACTCCTATTTATAACCATTTCTCTGAGCGCTGCGGTGGGCTCAGCTCTTGAGGCAGGCAATGGATGGTGACTGCAAGGTTGCTTGTCCTTGTTGAGCAATGACAGTAAAACACCAGAAAGAATTACAGCGCACGTTCCCTTCACACCATACTCCTTCCTCTAGGGATCTGCAGGTCTAATGAAGAACAGGCTGTGATTTCACGACTGCTTTAAGCAAAACTCCTTACAGGCTGTTGCTGCAAGGTGCAGTTTTGTCATTTCCTTCCCCCAAACACACGTTCCTGCTGCCTCTGTTGGGCCCGTACTCATGCAAACCCCAGTAAGGGCTGAAAATCACCCTGCTCCCCTACTTGATTTTAGGGAACTCATCTATCTCATCACTTACCTGTGTGGCACTATGGGAGCCCTCAGCAGGAGGAAGATGAGAGAGGAAGGAAGGAAGCCTGGTGTGACAACAGCCTCCAACTACACCTGCTTGAAACAACCCCAACCCTCGAGCCTCAGCTGCCTTGTTCCATGTATGTGATGCACCCTCACTAAAATCTGTGTTTCTCCTCTGGTTCTTCTCACTTTCTTTGGACTTTATATATAACAATAAAATACTGCAAGAAAAACCTAAGGGCTACACATTTGAACACAAATGTGCTCTGAGTTTGTGCGTGTGCTTTTCAAAGTTCCATTTCTCAGTTTGCTTTTATGCACAGTGCTAAGGAGCTGCAGGGAAATCCTCTTGGTTGCATGACTTGGGTAAGTTATTCTGTTGCCCTCTGTGGACTTGGCACCTGCCCCTGCACGACTCTCTGATCCTGCACCCTTGCTGGCTCTGCATCTGGCACTGCACACCCAGTATTTTGCACTCGAAATTGGGAGGGTGGAACTAATCAGGCCACTCCATTCTGTGGCATATTCAACCTCACATCTTCATTTCATCCTTTGTGATGCCATTCCAGACCTGGTTGGTGGCTACAGAACACAAGTGGTCTGGATGAAATCAGCTGTTCAGGACTGGCACTGGAAGCTGGGAGGCTAAACTGAGAAAAGTTGCCTGTTCCCCAATAAGCTCTCACTATTTTCCATTATCTTTAGTGCTATTTTGGGGTTGTTGGAAGCCTGGTCTACGCAACAGAGCAGCTATGATACTTTTACGGCTTCTCACTTGCTTGAACTTTTCTTTTACCAGACCTATTAGTAGACTGGAGCTTCAGTGGTTTTAATTGCTTGACCTTTTGGCACATTATCTGCAGAGCTGATCTTTGCAATCACACAGGAAGGGAATGTCAGCTCTATGAATATTCTGAAATTACTCTGCTTTATTCTCTCTTCATTAAGATTTTACCTATTCCTGATTAACCTCCGTACAACCAAAAGAACATGAAGCTCATTATAACTGAAGAGTTTTAAGTGTGGGCTTGCTGAAGAAGTTCTTTTCATTGTTGTTTTTTCTTTAGTGATTTTTTTTTCCTCATACAAATGAGCACCTGTACAGTAATAGAGACTGCTAAGTTTCACCCTTAGTCTCTAAAATCTGCCAGCAGCAATGCCCTGTGTACACTACATATCCAAGGGGATGTTCTGCCTGCAGATTGGCTTATTGACAGCAGATCTATTAATACTCCCATGAGCACAGGGAAGGCTGGTTCAGAGCACGTGTAACTTTGAGATCAGCCATTGAGGAGAGTGATGCAAGCTGGCTTTTCTTCCTAAGATGATGAGTGTCTTAACAGCAGCCAGGAGTGCCATTGTCACACCATCCATCAACAGCCTTCCGTCCCTCTTAGCTGAACCCATGAATTAAGCAACAGTGGTTAAAAAGCAATAAAATTAAAAGTTGTAATGGGGAGGCATTGACAAAAAGGTTACAATGCGCTGGCCATATATCTTTTAACTAGCTAAATATAACCATAGGTTTCCATAAGTTCAAAGAGTGGTGGCCTGGAGATGAATGCAACTGTTCCAACTGAGTTCTGGGCTAGGAGCCAGAAGAGTGTTAAAACACCTTAGAACATGCTTATTCCCTCTTAGAACATTTTTTGGTACTTGCTCTATTAGTATGGATTTTATTTCCCCACCAAACGAGTTCTCTGCCTTTGAACCATAAACAATAATGGCACATCTGTCTCTAGGCTGCTGTACTTTGAAAACCAATGCTAAGGACACAGAGGGGTAGATTTTCAAAGCATTACGTGGGAGTTTGTACCAGGAGTCTAGCCAAATATTTTTCACTCATACTCATCCCTGAGCCTAACCTTTCCTCACTCGTTAGAATGGCTCTATTTGCTCTGCCCACATGGGGACATTTCAGAGAGCTTTTACCTCCAGGGACAGAGCTTCAGCTGGTCAGAAAAGCCTATAAATAGGGCTTTACTGATGACCTTTCAAATCTAGTGATGGATCTTTCCTCTGATCTTTTTTATTTTACGTTTCTGGCTTTGTCTCTGTTTGTACGTGATTCTCAGTTTCTGCTGAATTATTTACAATTTAGGCCATGATGCAACTAAAATCCCGTATAACACTTGGGCAGGTGGCATGAAGTCATTGCTGCCTAATACGCTGCTCAAAACTCCGTCAACCCTCCGTCAACCCTCGTTGCATCCACCTGTTCTCTGTGCTGGGGAGTTAGATGGCAGCCAGACCATTTTGTGCTGCGTTTATAAAGCAGCAAGTAAAGTAATGAATTTAAAAGGCCTCCCTATATATAACCTTAAACTTTCTATGATTCTATGTTGTGTACCACCAGCAGTGATCTCTCTGGTTCTATATATCAGCACGGCTCCATCGTGGCTTCCTGAGAGCAAGTCATCTGGCTCTGAGGTTGCTTCCTTACCCACTGGCTGAGAAGGTGAAAATATACTACTTCAACAGTATGACTAGCAATTAAATAGGGACATGGACAGCTTTCAGTTGTAAAGATTGGTCAAGCTACTGGGAATGGATTTCCTTTTAATTCTTCTCTTTCTTTTTCTTGAATTACTTTTAATAAGAGGAATATATTTTTGAATAGACTTTTGTCATTATTTCAAGTGGCTTGGCTTCCCATTCAGTAAATACATCTCCGTCCTTACCTCTCTGTTTTCTGGAAGGATTTTACACCGCCGTGGAAATTTCCCCTTTCAAAGACTATCTCACAGCGTTTCTTTGCAGATGCAGCACATGGATATTTGCTGTATCACAACAAACTCCCCTTCCAAGTACTACTGTTCCAAGGCTTATTTGATTTTGAGGCACTTCTTGCCATGGGGGTGTTATCATTTTTCACAGTTGAGAATCTCCTTTGATGAAGTCAGCTCAAAGTTCTATCTTTGGGTGGTTTCCCAGGAAAAACCTTTTGGCTACTAGCAATTTTCCATTTAAAAATATTTGCTGGTTGAATTCAATTAGTGTCCTTGGAAACATCTTGTCTTTAAAGATACCATCGTTCTAGGATTTTCACTGCTGGATCTCAGGCATCTTTTTGTGTTATCAAAGGTCGAGGCCAATAGAAACCATGTATTGAAATCCTGTTCCTTTTTCATAGAGACACCATGATACAAGGAAAGGAAAACTTGCGGATCAGCAAGTTAGCTGGGGTAGGAACGGTCAAATCCTTGCAGGGTGTTTTCATGCCAGTGGAAGTATCTGGGTTTATAAATTGTGTGGCACACCAGAGGCGTGACTTGGTAAAGCTGGATCATGCTTCCGCAAACTTCCTACTGAGGAAACAAATGCTTTTGTGAATAGTCTTTGGCATGAATAAAAAAAAATCAGAATCCAAACACTTGCAAAGTTCACTCATGAGCTCTTAGTTCCTGGATGGGAAAGGATGTGGTTGCTTTGGTTGCTGTATACTCTCTTACAACCTACACGTCATCTCCTCAAAATCAGAGAAACCGCACCTCAGCCCTGTCCCATTTAAATCTTTATGTTGCCTCCCCATGTGCTCAGAGGTTTTCATGTAACAGATTAGCGTCCTGTATGCATGGTAGATGATGTAAGATGGCTTAAGCATTGTTCCAGTCCTTTATTCGCACAACATTCCCGAATAGATCCTCTACTTTTTTCAGTAATAGACACATCTATCATTCAAATGTAAGAATGGATAATGAGCAGACCTTCAAATGGCATGAAACCCTCAATTTTCTGACGTGAGAACTCATTACCTCTGCCTGTTATTAAATAAGTCTCATAACAGTATTTTAATATGATTAAAGATGCTGTCCCTCATTTGTTAAGAACTTGGGAAATTGATCTGGGCAGGGCATTAATGTACTGGGGAAGGAAGGCATGTGAATCTTTTTTTTTTTTATTATTATTAGTTTCTTTCTTTGCTACTGGTTGTATCAGTGCCTTATCAGTTAAGTGCAGGAGCTTAACAATGGGTTCTCTCAGCAAAGCCCTCTCTTTTCGCTGGGTGAGGTTAAAGAACAAACACATTGCCGTGAGCTTTTAAAAGCTTGATTTCAATTACATGGTAGTAGGGCAAAGCTCTCAAACACACAAAACTTTGACTTTGTAAAGATTGTGACCTCCCAGGTACACGTGCTTTAAGGAGAAAAAATGTACTTGACATGTCCCACCGCTGTTTCCACGCACGGGAGCCGTGTGTGTCGGGAAGAGGGAGGGCGGGAGGGAGGCAGCGGCATTTGTGGTGGGATGGAGGAAAATCGTTCCTCTGGGAAAGCAAAGCTCTTCTGTTTGACTAGTAAGAATTTAAAAGATAAATATATCCCTTATCATGGAACGATAAACAACGAGGTCCAGGAAAGACTCTTTGAATAATTGAGTCTGATCTCCCGCATTTTGCAAGACTGTTTGCCTTCGCATTCCTATTAACATCTTATAGGACTTTGTCTTTGCTAATGTTTGTTTGTGGCAGCACCCACAATGTTATAGGCACTTTCTAGGCTTTCAGGAAGAGCTGGCGCTTTCAGTCTTTGGGTGGACAGACAGATAAACAGACAGAGGTCATGGCAGAGGAGCAACAAAAGGAGTTTTCTGCGCAAACTGAGACCTGCTGTAGCTGCTAGGGATTTCACGAAGGCAGTTTGAGGAGTTTTTTTCTTCCCTACCCCACTTTGCCCTTCACTCATGGGGAAGTGGAGCCCGTGCCTGTGACCATAGCCACACGGCTCAGCAGCTTTCACACCAGGCTGCCTCTGCTTCCAGCCAGGCAGGAATCAGGTAAAAAAGCAGAATAAAACTGAGCATAGGAGACTGTAGAGTGAGCATGGCTCCCCCACAGGTTTTCTACCTGTAGGGTGATATTTTATAAAGCTATTTGGAGAGGTAAGATGCTCACTGAAAGCCAGCAGGAGCTGGATTCCTACCCATCCTTTGAAAATCCGCCCCGTATTTTAACACATAGAAGCTGATAAGGCTACACTGCTGATATTGCCCACGGCATTGCTTAAAAAAGAAAAAAAAAAAAACCAAAACAGTGCAAGACACTGAGATGAACTGATTTTGTCCACGCTGAAATTCAGTTTTCCTTCTCAAGCCTTCTACAGGGCTCTGCCTCTGAGTCTGTTGGAGGGAAATTAGATAACATTCCTAACATAAAGGGAGATGCCTAATCCCCCGGCCTTTCATAGCTCGCCCTGTTGTCCAGCCACTCTGGAAGTTGTATCGGAGAGGTAAATGCAGTCTACACTGTTTTGGAAGTAAAATTAAACAGAAAGATGCACACAAAACAAAATCAAACTGCTTGAAAAAGTGTTTTAGCTGCTAGGAAACACAGCAGGGGTCAGATCAGCTGGAACGATAAAGAAGCTCAGAAAATATCCTGAAAATGGTGCAGGTTAATCCCCGTTCGGTTTATGGTTCTGGTCTCATGTCCAAGTGCCGGTGGTGCAATGGGCCAGACCCTTGCGCTCCCTGTTTCTTGGAGTCAGAGGATGCCTGTCACCATGCTGGGTGTCTCTCTGGGGTTTTTCACCTGCCTGCAGCAGCCCTGAAGTAAGAACTCCGTGTGGTATGTGACAGGGGAGTGGAAGGAGTTAAAAATCTTTCTCTTTTTGATGCTAGGTCCACTATTTGTGTGAGCAGGAGCTCTCTATCAGGGCTGGGCTTTGTAATGTGTTCCATCTATTGATAAGGAAGCAAAATAACATTTCTAAATTGTTCAGGGTGTTTGCAGAATGCCAAGGCACTCCAGGGGCCTTCTATACAGAGCACTGCTGATGATAAATCGTAGGAGATATTCTAGAAGTGCCTATTTGCTTGTGGAAATATCTGAAATACTGGAAAGCTCACAGATTTCCCAAGGTGGGCGAAGAGGCCGTTCAGCAAATTTTCCCTCTACTTGAAATGCAGTTTTCAAATCATTTAAAATCCAAGCACCTAATGAAAATACAGCACAGTCCCCACGGCTTCCCACAGCGATACGATCCAGTCTCATGCTCACGCAGTATAGCAAATAACCTTCCTATATTATTTTGCACTAGGTGATTTCAGCCTGCAGTATTTTTTGTTTGAACCACGCTCCCATAAATGGCTTCAAAGGAGAGCAGGAGCCTGCCCACTGAGGAATAAATGGAGGAACAGAACCTCCTGTGCAAATATTAGTGTTCAGCATCTACTGTAGCCCCAGTGAATATGTTCATAACACATGTACAATTCAAACGAAAAGGTTATGTGCAGTACATGGACGTGTACTGACATGGCCTATGTGTTTCATGTGGAAGCACATTCACTGTCCTAAAGTAAACGTTGTCATCAAAAAACCACCTCATTTTCCTAGTATTATTGATGCAAAGGACTGACAGAAAAAAAATAAATCAGGTTTATTTGGAAAATGGAGGAAGTTTCACCTAATTCTTGTGGAGCTTATTCCAAAATGTTCTCCTAAGTTTCTATGCAAAGAGGCAGCTATGTCAATAGATTTCTTGGAAACACGAGGCTGCTGCAAGGGGTCAGCACTGTGTCTTATACATCTCTGTGTAAGAGGAAGGTGGAAATCCTGCAAAAGGTACCTGTAAAATAACCTATCAGTAAGGAAAGTCTTTGCTAAGTCCAACTGCAGGCTTGCTTATGCCTTGAAGCTTAAAGGTTTATATCCCTTCCAAAGTGCTTCGAGCGAAATCTAGTTTCCAGTGATGTTAATAGCAAATTCTAGGGCCATTATTTCCAGTGGCCCCAGAATGTCATAGTTACCTCTTCCTTCCTTTTCCTTCATTACCCTATAACTGTGTTCAGTATTCAAATGCAGAGAGATTTTTAATTATTAACTGGTAGTATTTAATGTATCACTGGCACAGCAGTGACCACTATGTGCAGTATCGGGATGCTGAATAAAAGGCACCCGTGATCTCGTGAGGCTGTAGCAGCATGCTGTATGTTTACATATGAAAGCAGGTTCAATATGCATTACATTGTGGCATCCCCATGCTGCCTCTCTTCATCACTTGTTAGTCCAAAAGCCTTCTTACTTTCTCAGAGCTACTCCTTATGCATATGCATATCTCCTCATAATAATGCCATAAGGCTGCTAATCTATTCTCCTTCAAACCCCTCCTTAAAACTCACTTTTTCTGTGGTGGCTGGAAAACATCTGACAATAGCCCAGCAGCTGGTGCGCTGATACTTATTCTACTGAAGATGATAAATATGCCGTTATCCCGACTCCTTTATTTCCCTCTTCACTCTATCCACCTGTTGTTTTCATCCCATGCTAAATTGGTGGGATCTTTGGAGGAGATATTGTTGGAATTGGAAAAAAAAAACATATATGTTACATAACATGACATGGTTGTCTGAGTAGAGTCTGTCCTTACTACTACAATATGAATAATTACAGACATATTGTCGAAGCAATTTTATATTCTTTCATGAATGAAACGTCTCCTTCCAAATACCCTGCTAAGATTGCATCAGTATCTTCTCTGCCCGTTGCAAAGCAACCAAAGCAGCAGAAAATATCATTGTCTGGGAGGGAACCAGGATGTTCTTTTTGTACATGGTGAGGTACAGCGACAATTGCTGTGGATCTGGGATCAGTGGCACCTTCTCAATCCCTTCTCCACTCCCCTTTCCTTGCGACCAGCCTGAGCCTCCCTCCCTCTGCTGCCTGGTCTCTCCTGCCTCCTTGGCTGCAGGGCAGGGGGCTTGGCAGCCCCGAGGTGCCCACCACAACAAGCCTTTCCCTTCCCCAGCGTGTGGATGAGCAGCACAGGAACAGTTTCTCCAACACAGAGCCTGTTATCCTTGCCAAAAGGCCCATGGCAAATTCCGTTTCCAGCAGCATCAAGGCCCATGTTGCGTACATTGTTTTATTTGCATTGGCACTTCATGTCCTGGAGTAGATGTGGCTTTGTAGTCCCTCTTCTGCCAAGGTCCAGCCTGCATGCAGACCTGCTTCCTCTTCAGGTCTTGTCAACCTGTGTTAGACAATAATTTCTCCTTTCCTGCAGAGTGGAAAGGTATTTTACAATTGTCACCATTGCAATGTGGACCTATTTTTTGAAATTTCTAAGTGATCTTATTATGTGAGGATCTCAGCTTTCACTTTCTCACAAAATAAGTTTCTAGTTCACCTCTTTTTAGAAGAGAGATTGGAACTGCCACTTCTGAGGGGAGCCAGTAAATACAAGAAGCAGCATGCTGTTATCATGTTTGTTAAAACTGGGTTATCTTCAGCCTATTTCATATTTCATATGACAATCTAAATGTACTCTTGTGCTTGAAAATAATAAAGAGTGAAATATCTTTTATTTTCCCACTTCAATATCTTCTTTGTAAAATCAAAATTTTCATTAGGCTAATAAACACAAAATATGGTATCACTGACATTTTTTGGGTAACAGCTGTTATAACAACTTATAATCAAGCAATTTGGAAAGGAAGTTCATTTTCTGTTTGAAATGGACAATTGTCTTGTAGAAATGTTTGTGAAAAGCCAACTATAAAAGCTGTTTTAAAATTGAAGATGTGGGTGCTTTTGCACTTATCCAATCTGGAATTTGAAACTACACAGATCGTGTGACTTTTATGACTAGTCACAATGGAACAAAATAACCCAAATTTCAAATTTCGTATTGGCGAGCCATCAGAACAATACAAGAATAAATAGATATTTTTTCATCTGAAGGATGAACAATCATGGTAAAACTAAAAGTTTAGTACATCAGGCTGAAATAATTAACTGCATAAGTTATAAATTACTTACTCATCTTAGGATGGTACCTGTGAGGTTGATGATACAATCACAAAGTGTTTGGAGAAAAAAAAAGAAAAGCTCACCTTTTGCAGTCTTTTAGGTTGTTCGTTGTAAATTGCGTAAGTCTTTGGGGTGTTCTGTTAAGATCTGCTCCAATACATACTGCAGTCAAAGTAAATCCTCCCATTCAATCCAGCAGGTATAGGATTAAGGCTGTTAAGAAGTCCATTCAGACTTTAAATGCACTGACTCCACAGGGAAGATGGAGACAAATTTTATGGTTAGGACTTAGTGGATCAGCAATGCCCACTGATGACTCTGCATGTCAGGAGTGAAATAGGACCACCTTTTCTAGATGTCATTTCAGTGGCTGATCTGCTAAGGTACTGGTGCTGCTGCTGATGTACGTGGTATCCCTTAGGGTCTTCAACACAGCATCTTTGAAGCATTTTGTATTGAAGGCCACAACTCCCATGAACAGCACTCAGAGTAGAAACAAGTCCTTCTTAGCTGTGGAAATTGTTCCCTCAGACTGTCACTTTGTTAAGGGATTTGAAATGGTCATTCAGCTCAGCCATACCTTCTTCTAGGGCTTTCCCTGCATGGTGAGATGCCTACCTCTGCATCCAGCCATGTCAGTCATGGGAGAAGGACCTCTAGATCAGTGCTTTGCACTGGACAAGAATTACCACTTTCTTTTCCCATTTATAATTTTCCCACTTTTTCTACCTTGGCTCGCTTTCTACCACCCCTTAAATTCCTATATCCTTCCTGACTCCCATCCTGCTGCTTCACCTTCATAGAATCATAGAATCATAAAATCTTTAAGGTTAGAAAAGACCTCCAAGATCATCAAGTCCAACTGTCAACCTAACACCACCATGCCTACTAAACCATGTCCTGAAGTGCCATGTCTACACGTTCACTTGCCCTCTCCTTATCTTTATTTTTATCTCCCCAAAACAAGGCCAGCTCCCAAGAGCAATGGCTGTGGCACGACCTGACAGAGCTCTCTGAGTTTTTTCCGCTCCTTACCTTTCCTGTTAGGAGGAACTGCTGCTCAGGATGCGCATGGATGAGAAAGCTGACCACTCACATTTCAGTAAATGGGAGGGAACTCAAAGTGACCTGAGAGATGTTCTCTGCTTTCTTGGATAATTTGCACTACATCCATGCTTAATAGCCTGCAAAATGAGGAGTGTAACTGGAAGACTGAAGAGGGGACTTGAGTGGTTATTATGGAGTGACTGAAACCATGACATTAAAATGCAATGTATTAATAATTGTATCAAGAATAATTTGTAATAGATGTGCAAGCTAGCAAGAAAAAGCAAATAGAAGGTTGTGTGTGTGCATGCAAATGGTTTTTGTTGCTGTCAGGTGTATATATTTTGCACCAATACCCGCTAAGACAACAATTACCATTAGCGGGAAGCTCTGTGTAAGCACAGAGGCATGAAATAGCTAGTGACCAGTGTAAAAGAAACAACACTTACCAAAGCAGAAAAGTCTGTTGTCTGTTGTACGATAATGACCTCTGGGTTCTTGGAGCTTTACACAAAGTCAAAAAGGGGGTGACATGCTGGGTGCAGCTCACAAAGCCCAGGCCAGCCAAGGGGCAGAAGCCTGGTGAGAGGTGAAGGCAGTAAAAACCCATTTCTATGGTGATCAACTTGCTTCTTGGTGTGCATAATAGCTCAGTATTGAAGGGATAGATGTTTGGAATCATGCACCTGTGTTGGGAGGTTGTACCACTCAAAGCGAATAGTGTGCTTTACAAAGGAGGTCGTGGAAGACCTACCAAAACGGTATCGGTAGGGCTATTATACTATGCCAAGGCGATACAAAGGTTCAGGACTGTTAGCGGTAGTATTAATGGTTACTATTGCTTGAAGTAGGGATGGGGGATGATAAGACCTCTGTATTTCAACGAATTTATAATACAATGTCCTTTTTTTGCACTTTTCCAGAGACACTACCAGGACATCCACTTCAAAAGAAGAGTTGGTCTAGGTTTAAATTACAGTCGAGGCCAATTCCACAGCCATGGAGTGATATTAAGTAGCACAATGTCATATTATATGCAAACATTTGTGTCTTTAGAAATACAAAGGAAATTCTACGGATTAAAATCCAGCAAAACAAAAACTTATTCAATTAGTAAACAGCACTTCTTTTAGAAAGCCCCATGCTGAAACTAGAGGCACAAAAAGCCTACCTTGTACTTAGATGCTCTTCAAATCATTTACCTTGTCTCTTTTTGAAAGAACAGAGGGAGAAAAGCAAAACAAAATAATCTTGTGCCAGTTAAAAAAAAAAAAAGCTTTCTGTCAGCTGTGGCACGTTTAAACACCCTAAATATTTCATCAGACACTGCACTTACTTCAATGTTTTAAATAAGATTTAATAAATAGGTGCATGTTCAGACTTGTACAGCCCTACTTTTGTCTGTAGTTGGCAATGTGCTGCTGTATGTGTTTGAGCAGTTAAGAATTTTAATTACTTACCTGTTCTATACAGACACTCATTCTCTTTTAACTGTTTATTAAAAAATAATACCATGGCCATTGTGCAAGAAATCTTCCACATACTGTAGAGCTGCAATGTTTTCCGTACTAGGATCCTATTTTCTGAATGTACCCCCATATTCCACTTGTCCCCTTCTCCCAACCTCCAGGCTCTGGAATTCCCACAGACCTGAGATGTTCATGCAACTCTGTCACTGGGTTTTGTGACCAGTTTGTTTTGAATGTCTTTGTTGTTAATTATATGGAGACATCTGAGATTTTGCTATCTGCACACCCAAACAGATGACACAAGCAACGTCTGTCTTATTCTCAAGAAAACACAGCTGAAGCTGATGGTCTTTCTTATTCTTCCCCGCCCCCCCCCCCCCCCCCCCAATTTCTAAACTCTTTTGGTAAAAAAAAAAAAAGAGGAAAATTGAACAAACACCACAATATCTGAGTTAAGAGTCAGTGACAGTAAGTTGACTACATCGTCTTCTTCTCCTGATGGGGTCCCTGAGGGTGACATCCATTCTTTATAATTTTGCAATACCTAGAGACTAAGTGGGTTTGAGACATTGTTTTGCAGAACAAATTAATGATCATCCAGGAAAAATAATTACAACTCTGTCTAGAAATCACAAAAAAAGACAACAGGATGAAAATATTCCTTAATTTTAAACTGATGGTCAGTGAATGAGTCACAGCTGGAAGCTGGCACCTCAAAAAGTTCATTTGTTAATCACAGCTGTGTTTCTCTGCTATAGAAGCAGCCTGGCTTGAACTAGCTGCTTAATTTTTAGATACCTCAAGTTACGCGAGATGAACGTCGTCATAAGGATGCATTGAGAAAGATGGATGTAGCTAGATACCAGTTCTTATGTCTCCACTCCAAGTCTTGAGGCAGCTCTGCAATCTGTAGCACACTGGCACTTTCTGTGTTTTGCAATTTAGCAACAGAGAGTGAAGCAAAAGAGTAGGAAGGTTTCTGACCTAATTCTTGAAGATGTTGTGTCAGATAGCCAGAAACTATGGTTGTCCTAAAACAATGGATGTTTGTAAACAGCTGTATATATGTAAATATACATGTAGGCATTTATTTTTCAAATTACATCCTACTTGTGGTTTCATAGCCCAGAAAGAGTACTGAATACAACAGGAGAGAAGAGCTTAAAAGGTGATTGATGACATCATTTTAAGTTTCGAAAACTTGGGTGCAAATGGAATAGATGTAAGTATTTGAGCAAAAAAAAATTATCCTTTAAACGTGGTTTTTGATAGTAGCATACTCATTGTTGGATTTCTGAGTACATCAAATCTTTACGGACTGAAGTCCAGCAGTTTTAAGGAATACCTTTGATTCTCTGATACATCCGGACATGTTTATCTGTAGATGTGCTGCTGAAATGTCCTTTGGCCAGATGGGACCAGTGGCCAGACCTTGTACTATTCTATAGCTGAGCGTGTTCAGGCCATGTTGGAGAGCTGAAGAGTAGCATCCAGACTCAATCCATATGTCATACTTACACTTGACAATGGACACTCTGCAGAGACTAGCGTCACACAGGCTGTGATATGACACTTGGCACCTCTGTCTAGAGATACTTGATTACTGTCCAGGTGCAACAAAGTTGTATGAGTTCAGTATTGTGCTCAGGCAAATAGACCATGTCTCTTTACAAAGCTGAAAAGTGGAGGTGTTGTACAATCATAGAATCATAGAATGGTTAGGGTTGGAAGGGACCTTCAAAGGTCATCTAGTCCAACCCCCCTGCAAGGAGCAGGGACTAGACCCAATATCAATGCAACCACTTGGCCAGTGAGATCTTGGGAGACTCCATCCTTATAAGCAGCAAGGGCATGTGCTTAGATGGTAACACACAGAGTTAATATGTAAGTGGATCCCACTCTGTCTAGCTTTTTACTTTGTGTATTGTGTGAAAATGCCAAACACATGGTTTGTGATTAGCAAATTTTAAGTGGTCTTCAAATTTGTCCAGAGACCCTGCCCTTAGGATCAAATTTAGTGTGCCGGCAACCATTGTCTACTTGCATATGTGTTCATTAAAAGTCTCCAGCTGACTGTCTATAAAATGTCAATACCCACATTTTTTGGTGCTCCAGCCTTTACACTTTAGACATGTGAAGGGCAGTGGACCAGCACAAGAACATCCTATTCAGTTTTCAAAGGATGGCTTCCAATTCTTGCAACTTCCTAGTAAAAAATGAGAGACTGCTTCTCTGAAAGGGAAAGCGAGAGGGAGGATGTCCTTATTTGCATCCTTTGTTGTTTCTTTCTTTTGAGCATTTTCTTCTCCTTCCTCTTGCTTTTTTTTTTTCCCACAGTCTGCCTTTACACTTGTTCACTTGTCAGAGAAAGATATTGCTATCCTGTTGGCCTATTAGCTGTCTGCTTGATTTGCCAGACTACTTCAATATGCTTTAGCACATTTGGGAAAAATAGCCTTTTCTTTGAATTTTTTTTCAGTGCTTCTATAACATTTTTCATACTGAAGCTTTTACAGTAGAAGTAGTATAGGTAATTCAACTAATACATAGCAAATGTTACCTTTGCTCTGAAACTCCAGGAGGCTGGTGACAATTCCTGGTCTACCTTCTGCTCTACATTCTTTTCTTATGCCAGAAGGACAGAGGGAGCAGGATAAGCTCCTTGGGGAGAAACAAGAAATCTCTTATTGGTCATTCTTCTGGAGTGAGGGCAGGCACTGGGAGCATCTCTGTCCCTTCCTTCATCTTCTGTCAATTTGAATGCAATAGATGGTCACAACAAGCCATGTTGTAACAGCTGAGTATGAGCTGGTTTAGAGTAGAAGTATCAGGAAAGCTGGACATAGATTTAGTTAGTGATGAAGATGGTCTGATAAAGACAAATATTTATCATGAATGAGCTGGACAAAACGGAATATGGAAAACAAGATATGCCCTAAATTTTAGTCATTTTTCATGAGAATTATGAGAGCTTCTCTTCATTAACAAACTCTATTTTCCTTAATAGGAGATAGATTAAAAAAAGGAAAAAAAACCCAGTATTTTTGTGATAATTTTTCTAAAGCCTCCTTGCAATCTAAAGACAGTATAAAACTCAATAATGTTAACTAAAATACTTAGATTTCACTTTATCTGTCCTTGAATTAGGCACTTCAGCGAGATTGTCTGGCTGCCTCACTGACTAGTGGGAAGGGACAGGTAATCCCAGTGACTTCCACTTCCAGAACCCTCGACTAACTCAAGTAAGTGTGATTAATTGCCTCTTGGAGGATGTTTCCTTTTCCTTATGTCCTGGTTCCAGCTAGAATAGAGTTAATTTTCACCTGAGCTGGGAGAGGAAGAGGAGCTGGTGGCACCTGAGGCTGAGAGACACAGCTGGATTAGTTTACTAATTAGCCAACAGCTGGGACAGTTTCCCCAAATTAGCCAAAGGGCTATTCCATACTCTGTGATGTGATGCTCAGTATATAAAGTGGGGACTGCAGTGAGAGGCAGGTTTTGGTACTTGGGAGGGAACTGGGCATTGGGATCCACTGTAAGCTATTGCATTATAAATTATGTGCTTAAGTATATTCTGTTATTGTTTTCTTTCTCTGTTTTCTTTTCCTCATAAGCTGTTTTTATCTCAACCCATCAGTTTTGCCTTCTTTTATTTCCTGATTCTCCTTCCCATCTGACTGAGGGGGCAGTAAAGGGGGGAGTGACTGACTGACTGACTGTGTGCCATTTTAGCTGCCGAGTCGTGTTAAACCACGACACCTTGGCTATAAAAGATGTCTAAAGAGCTGTTTTATGTAATACACCTAGCTGTCATGTGCAAGCATTAGGCCTTAAGTTGAGCTGTTCACCTTGGTTCCCTCAACAGTAGAGAGGAGGAGGTCCATCCCCCTGTGTCTCACCCACTCCTGCTACAATGGGCACGCCAATGGGCATACCCATGCCTGCCTCTCTTCATCCACCATCCAGAGAAGACATTGGGCAGCAGCCTTGGGCTAGGCACTTACCTGAGGGGTGGTAATCATCTCAATTGAAGCTAAGGAGGCAGGGTAGCCCAATCTGTCCTACAGCTGAGTGAGGTCATGTCATGTTTTGCCCATATCTTGAGACAGCTTGGAGTGTCCTCAGCAACCTGCAGCCTTGAGGGAAATTCCTGTGGGCAATCTTTGCCCACTTGTATATCCCCCAGCTCAGGTATTTGAAGTGATACACAGAAGAATTACCACTGTGTGTCCAGACTAAATTTACTGAACACATATGACATACACTGCGTGTCAAAGGAGTTCTTTTCTACTCTGACCAGTGTGGCTTCATACCTATAAGTTGTTACTTAAAATATCTTTTCTTCCTCTCCTGACAGCTTGGTTGATATGACTAAAAACTACCTGCAACTACAATACAAGAAGCAAGGATCAGAAAACTGAACCAAAATGAGATATTTTGCCAGATAGCCTATTTACTTGTTTTGACATAGAAAAGTCTTTGATTTTGAACAGCACTTTCCGGAACAAAGCAATCCTTCAAAACATTTTGCCTCTTACACCTAATATTGGTGTGCTATTCCTGCAAGTGCTTTGCTAACTTAAAGTGCTAGCTAAATGCTAATTGTTGTTCATCCATGACTTGGGAAAGCAACCTTTCATCAAACAGTACATCAGGGACAGTTTATTGTCTGTAAATGCAACTTGCTTGTAACCCTGGGCTACTCACAGTACAAAAATTAAATCATGTCTAAGTCAGTTCATTCCTCTCAATCTCTGTTTTCTATGAAGTAACTGAAGGATAAATATAATTACTGGGCAACCTGTCTTCTCTGGTCTCTGCCACTTCTGCAGTCATCTTAAGCTAGAACTAGACTGGTATACAGTGGATTTTACCCTGATTTTTTTTTTCTGTGGTTTTCACAGCTCCTTTGTTTTAGCGTTTAGGTCAGTGTAAGGCATCATAACACACACAGTGATCAGTGGTTCTGGGGAGTTGGCCCCATAGGGCTCCTTCTGTGGGATGTGAGAATGGTTGTGGATCCACCTCCTGGACAGAACGTGCCTCATGAAGGAGCCTTCCTTCTCCTAGCTGCCACTGCCCAATTCAGTCTCTGTGAATGACTGATTCTTCAGCTATCAAAATCAGAAAATGTTTCAAGACGAATAAGCAAAATGGCTTCTTTAAAATATTGAAATGTAATGTTCTGACTGACCTTCTTATTGATAGAAGAATAAGGAATTTGGCTTTAACTGTCAAATTCAATCTGTCTTTACTGTTATTTTCAGATTGTTTTAAATTGTGTGGATGCTCACTATTGTATTCACCTAAAAAAGTGTGTTCCGATCTACTCCTCCCTTCCCAGTACCTTGTGAAGGACATAGGTACCCCAATCACTCGGCTAGTGTGATAGGTACCCCAATCACCCAGCGCTGACATCTGCAACTCAGCGAACTCTATCCCCATTATATCTCAGTGAAAATATTTTTCTATGAGCTTGCCATTTCATTAGTAAAAAGCGATTTTACTAAAGCCGTTGGTAACTGTTTTATAGCGGACTGTTAAAAATAGTTTATATCATAAGAAGATGTGATTTGAAATGCCGATGGACAGGATTTATTTTCAACTTCTGTTGTTTTACCATTTGCTTTAAGAAGCCTAACATTAAGGTGTCAGAGATATTTCTTTGCTTTGCTTTTCTCTTCCAAGACATTAAAGGGCACTTTCAAGTTAAACTTATCACAAGACTATGTGAAAATGAGAGTGTCTGATGTCTGGTGTAGGTGAGTTGACCAAAGAGATTGTGAGACTTCAAATTTATCTTTTTTGTTCTGAAAGAGCAGAAGTCAGATCTGGCAATTAGAGTGAATTATGGTTCCGTTCCCAAACCATCTTTTCACCAGATACACAAAAACCCCCTATGTTTATGTTTGCCACTGGTGTTTGGTGGAGACGAATGTTTCTTTAGTCTTTGTTTGCTTATGGGAAGCTTAAGGCTTATGCAAAGATTGGCACCTAAGTATAAAATAGTTTCCTGCACAGCAATAGCTCAAGGTTTTGAAGAGAGGTCAGCTTTTAGGCTTTACTTTAATTGTTGCTCTTGTAATCCCGAGATGCTGAATGTTTTTTTTAATGCAGACATGGGCTGAGTAGACAAACCTTAAAAAAACCCCAGCTAAGTACGGTGCTAAGCTTCTGAATGTTTTCACAAGACACCTCAGGGAATGTGGAACTACAGTAGCTTTTAGCCACTTTGGTTTTGTGAAAGTTTGGTATTGTAAAACCTTTCTTCTATTGAGGCTGAAGATCTCATTGTTGGGGATTAGTGTGACAATGGAGCAGGGTTACTATTGGGATCCTAAAAAGCAGTGTCTCTTCTAAGGGAAACTTATGGCAGAGTTCCTTAAACTATAGAGAGGAGTGCGGGTTTTAAATGTCAGCTCTGAAGGCAACAAAAACAATTAGATGAAAGTTCTAGTTAATGTTAACTCTTAACTAATTGATTTCTTGTTTTCCAACCTGCCTTTCCTTCTGAAACAAATGCCAGAGATACAAAGTCTTTCCTTTTCTTCTTTTTTTTTTTTTTTTGTCTAGAGCCAAATTGCTTCGGCAGTGGCTGTATTCCACTGAAAAGCTGGCTACCAGGTTGGTTGCATTTCCCACTAGCATCACTCTGCAATTTGCTGGCAGATCTCAGCACAACAATGTTCTGCACACTTTACTGCTCCGTTGTGGCAGTGAACCAAATCAGCCTGTTTATTTTTTTCTAATAAATATTCTTCCTGGCTGGTAACGTTGCTTGTCTTCTGAAACTCTGACCATCATTATTGACTTGGGCTGGATGTCAACCAATGTAATTTACTTGTTTATTTTTTATCATGCCTTCTCAAGAAGTACCAATATATGATTTTTTTACAACTTTAGGTATGAGGTCCTTATCTGGTGTTTGACTTCAGGGAAGACTCAGGGAAACTAGTCAGTGTAACTGTCTTATTTTTAACTCCTCTGCATTTTAGGAACTAGATTGTGCTCTTGTCTGTCCAAAGTGAATAAAAAAACCTTCTCAATTCACTGGTCTGAGGTTTGCATTTGGTCCCTGATCTCAGCTACTAAAATCAAGGATCAAATAGCAGAGGAGAAGGCCTCTGTCTTTATTCTCTGGCCAAGGCTGCTGTCAAGAGATGTGAGAATTAAGTGGAGCTCATTCTTCAAGGGAGACAGTCACTTCCGTCTTCAAATGAGCCCTCAGATACGACGCGTTGTGGAGCTACAGGTTATAGCTGAGCCCCTGGGGTCTAACCCTGAGCTGGCTACAGTATTTTTCTCTTTTAACTTCTGATATTTTACTCTGCTTGTGAGGGTGAACTATTGGAAGGAAGGTGGTAATGTGGGTCTGAAAATTAACAGGATACGGGCAACTAAAACCCCTGCGGTGCGCCACAGTACTTGTGCCATGAGTTCTAATGGCTGAGCTACCTGCAAAAATAAGACACTAAACACCACATTATTGCCTCAAAATGGGGAAACAGGCAGCTGAATTTCCCTGCGTGTTTGGATGCCTGACTTCAGGCATCTAGCAAGGGCTCATCTTTTAGAAAATAGGACTGTCCTGGACAGACACCTACGGTCTGCATCATCCAGTAGCCTTCTAACATTTGAGGCTATGTGCTCCTAAGTCATTGTATGACTTTTGTTACCAGCCAGGCAGGTATTGTCACACCTGTGTTGTCTTGCTGCTTCCAGGAAATGACCACATGCAGCTCCTGGATTTGACACGCTCTTCATGAGGACTCCATGCAAGCCCAGAGGTCTTTGCAAATGTACGGATTCTCCGCACGTCTCACTGCAACCTCAGGAGTGAAGCCAGCATTTCAGGGTGCAATCGTATTTGCTATCCTACTATGCAAACTACTAGAAAATTAACAGATATAAACCTAAAGAAGGGTATCTATATCAGGTTTATGCTAGAAATTGCATTTGAGACTGCCTAGAAGTAGCTCATCAGAGGTTTATGAATAATGTATGACACTTTTTCCATTGGTGAGGCAGTGCTAGCTGAATTAATCCACTCGTATTTCTTTCTATATATAAAAAGCCTTAGCTTCTTTTCAGCCTTTATTCTTGCTGTAGTGTAGCAGGTATTTGAGTAAAGTCAGTGATTTTTCTTCCTGTCTACTTTAGAAAACAATACTCGTAGGCTCTTTCTTTGACTTAAACACATTCATTCTTCCTAAAGCTTTTAAAAGAAGCAGAGCTTTCAAGATCAAAGATATTCATACAACACCTGTACTAACACTATTTTCAGTCGTTATTGACCGTTCTTTGTGATATTGTTTTATGCAGGTGCCTTTCCAGCAAGCTCTTTAGAATGTGAGGGAATACAAAAAGTAAGCATACAGAGCATCTGCGTATCTTTTTATCACACTTTAAAAAACAGAGGTTGTTGACAAATTAAAAAAAAACAAAAGCACATAAATATAATCACTTCACTCCTCTGCTCCTTGCGATCCATGGTATTAGAGAATCTTCAGATGGTTGCTCACATGATCATGAAATCACTGTGTATTCTGTAGGATTCATGGATACGAGCCAGGAATGAATATTTACAAGTGGTAGGCAAAATGTGTCACTTGATAATAATTTTTTATTACCTCTTTTTAAATAATGGAAATTTTCTTGCCAGGGAGCAGAAATAATACCACGTGTCTTAGATTACGCATCCAATCAGCCTGGAGAGTGTCTGGTGAATACTTCCAGGGAGCAAGTGAGAGAGAACTTGTAGGCTTTAAATTCTTCTCAAAAAGTACTTTGCAAGCACTTACAAATATCAAACCAGAAATAGGTGTGAGTTCTACAGTGATCAAGGAAAAAAAATATATAAAAGAGAGGCAAAAACGTATAATAACTGCTCCACACAGACAGTAGTTGAACTACTGCTATTTGCAGCTATGTTGCATTTAGAGGCTGCTCTCTAGTACTGTTAAATTTCTGGTTTTAGCATTTTCCAGACAGGAACGGGACATATTTAAAGACTCAAGTATAGAAATAAATATGCCCATTAAAAAGATGGATGTACTCTAAAGCAAAGAATAGTTGAACTCAATGACAATTATGTACTTAATCAGGAGTTGGATCAAGGCTTAAAGAACAGAATAAAACCACTTTCTTGTGCAAATGAATCTGTATTTATTTGTTCCTTAAAAAGGAGACATATATTTCCCTTCAGGACAGGATGTAAAGGTGGGCTTTTATGACTTTTATCTGAAGCAGTTGATTGTAGTGCAATGTTTGTATAAGTTTGAATGGTAAATTTCTTTATTTTTTTTTTTCTGCTACAGTAGTTATTTTAAAGGAAAAGAGAGATGACAGAGTAATCCAGTCCCAGAATGAGTGCCCAGATACCACACACTACATGTGAGAACTGAATATTCATAACCATGTGCTGGAAGGCAAACAGACTGCAGACCAGTGAGAGAGAAAACGCTCATCAGAAAATGGTATGATGCAGGTTCCTCCTTGCTGATAGGACCATGAGCAGGTACTTCGCAAACTGAAATAAACAGGATATATTTTAGCTCTTGTATAAAACGTTTGGGTTTTTTTATTTTATTTTATTTTATTTTATTTTATTTTGCCTGCTTGCAGTATGGCCCTGTGTGAAGTTGTGGCATTTCTTGGCAATTCTATATTAGTGGTAGCTGAACTCTGTGAGAAAGCCGGTGTAAGTAACACCTACTGCAGTCCCTGAAGTCAGCGATAACAGTGCTGAGGACCAAAAAGAGATGGGAGAGAGGTGTTCCCGCAGTGTCAAACCTGGGGTTCTGCTCCCAGAGCTGAGCACCTAAAGCGCTCCAGACATTGGAGATGCATGAATTCTTCCAAAAGAGGGCAGAAGCAGCATTTACAGAGTCCCCCTGACAAATATGCTACCTTTACCCAATTGCAGACTTCTGTCTCCCAGTATTTCAGAATACAAACCTCTGGCTCTGCAAAACAAACGGTAAGAACCAGCCAGGGAAATTCACAAACACTACAGCACCTACACGACACTGCAGACTGCAAAATGTATCAAAGTCCTAAGTGCAAATATTCTTCATGACAGCAAACTCCAGTAGGGAAAGTACAGGCTACAAAATGGGTGGAATGCCAGAGGTTATTTTCTGCCCCTAATATTCATATTCTTTCATTATGCTTTCAGTTTAAATGATCTAATAACAGTTTAATAAAAAGTCTGCAGAAGTGTGTGAGCTTGTGTATAGCCCCTAGACAAAAGAAAGACAGAGGAACAAAGTGGTGGCCAAAAAGGTATGATGTTATGCAGCCACATGTAACCCATGTAAAATTTTTTGGACTTCCAGGCAAAAAGATCAGACCCAATGTGTCACCTTACCCCAAGGCAGTGAAAACATTAAAAAACAGGCTGGAAGGGACCACAAGAGACAATTTAGTCCAGCTCCCAGCCCTAAGGCAGAATCATGTCTACCTGCGTCATTCCCGACAGATGTTTGTCCAACCTGCTCGAAAAAATCTCCACAGGATAATGTCTGCCAGGTACCCAGGCAGTCTTTCTTTCATGTTTGCCAATGCTTGGGTAGCCTGTCAAACCAACAGAGTTTCATTGAATTCACAGTTGAAGAAAGAGAGAAAAAGAAATATATATGTATATATATGTCCTTGCAGGACAAGATAAATTCTATTTGATTTTATGTTACTGTCTCACTGGGAAAGAATTTCTTCCAGTTGCTTGTCTTATTTTTCATGCACTTTCTAGGTAAAACACGCATAGTGTGATCTGCAGGCCATTAAAACCGGGCTAAGGCAAGTAAATTGAGAAGTTGAAGTACATACATACAGAAGAATTTTGTAAGCAGTCTTAGAAATTTTGAGCCTGATCTGAAGGACATTGCCAACATCCACATCTATATTTTTAATATTTGTTTTTATGCAGTTGAAATATTGAGAGAGCAATGCACCATGTGTTCACCAAAACGTCTGTTACACAAACTCCCTACCCAGATGCAGATCAATATACCTTTCCAAAGGGTTTTGCTAAAAATGTATAGGAACACTTAGCATTCAGCTTTGACTGTTGCCCATTAACGGTGTTAGGCTGGTTCAGTGTAGCCACTAGGAAGGACTCACTGAGCTGGTATAAGAGCTGGACCCTACACAGACCAACCTGTGTGTTGGAAAATTTGAGATGGTCAGGGAAAAATACTGACCAGTTCTGAAGCAGACCAAAAAATTTAAATTGATTTTTGAAATCAGGTTTAAATGTTTTGATTGATTTCTAGTTCTTTGATCTTGATTAATTTCTGTAAATAGAACTAAGGGGAATTAATAATTAAAACTAATTTTATTTTAAGATGCCTGGTACAATACTGTAGGATATTTTTCAGGATTGCTAGTCACAGTATTCACAAGGATTCCACTTACAGAATATAAAGTCTAAGCCTGTTTTCACACTCACCAGGATCAGACGATGTTCTGTTCTGCTTCTGTCATTGATACAAGGCAAGACATTAACTTTTCAATATTTTGCTTTAAAAACCCTCTTGCCTACTGACAGAAAAGGCAGACAATAATTTTCCTGTTGCTAGCAGTTACTGTCAAGATGACCATGGAAAAGGTAATGGCTTATTTTAAGAGAGTTTTGCTAACTTACTGTTCAGCTGGCAAGTAAACCAGGTTTTATTTATGACCTGGGCAACAGGTTGAACGTGTAAGAGATAGTGTGACAGTCTCTGCATGTGGTGGGACAGGTCTGGGATCTCCATTTTCACATGCAGGACTAAATTACCCTGTGAAAAACATATTCAGTCTCACCAAAAAGTGTTCATTGTCCAGGTAATTTTATTTTGTTTTTGATAGATTATGTCTAAAAAGACAGAGGATGCAATTTGTGAAATCTAATAAACTACCTTATGCTGATACGAGACAGAGAAGCTGAGAAGACATTGTATCTTAGCACAGGTAGGAGAAGGCGAAATAGAAGAAAAATGGCAGCACTGAAATGCACTCACGTTTTTCTCCAAGGATCCTTAATATTTTACAAATATGTGGGGGCATGACCTCAAACCTCCTAAGCAAAGACATAAATACGATTTTCTGTTGTTAACTACTGATTTTTTTATGCTTCTTACAAAAGATGCCTCACTGAAGAGTCTTGACTTTTCAGTGATGTGGAAAATACACATCTTCATCTGCAGTTCATGAAGTTGGCAGGAGTTTAACAGACCCTGGGAACTGGTCTGAACTTGAGCACCCAAAAAATGAGGTTCTGAATGCAAGTGTGCATAAAAACCAGAAAAGGTAGTCTATATAGTAAGGGCAAGGTTGTCCTAAATATTTGAAAACAGCAAAGGATACAGTTTAAATATAACTCTCCAGGTTTTATTACAAGAGCCGACACAACCCCACAGGAATTCCAGCAGAAATAGGATGGAACCTATGCTGAAAAGGACACTGGATGTCATCTTTTCTAATGTCCCTCTCACAGCAAGGCTATAATCAGAGCAAGTTGCTTAGGAACATCCCTGAACGAGTTTAATGTTCAAAGATGAAGAGACGAAAGCCTTTCTGGGCAACCTGTTCCCCATGTTCATGCAATGCTTCTCTTGCTGCATCTTGCAGTTGTTACACATCCTCATTTTGCTGTGTAGCTCTAGAAAGAGTTTGGCTGCATCTTCACTATAACACCTCATTAGGTAATTCAAGGTAACCATTCATTTCCTTCTTAGCTCTCTCTTTTTCAGGCTAAACAAGCTTCAGTATCTCTTGTCCATAAAGTGTCTCAGCCTTCTGTCCATTTTGGTGATCCTTACTCCAATTTGCCAACATCCCACTTGTATCAAGGAGTCTCAAACTGGACACAACTTTCCAGGTCTGGCCTCACCAGTACAGAACTGAGAGGAATAATCATCTTTTGCTTATGCATGCTTCACATACCAAAGTTAGACCTTGGTTTTGGAAGCTAATCTACACATCAGATTATTTCTAAGAAGGGCCCAGTGAATCACAACAGATGTGATCATGAGGATCACAAGAGATAAGAATTCACAATTTTTAAAGCATTCCTCAGGGAAAAGTTCTCGTTTTGACAGAAAGAGCACAGAAATTTGGATTATATGGGAATCAATAGCCTAAGAAATATTAAAAAAAAACCCTTAATGATTGTAAGGGTAGACCACACTTGAAAATATTTAAAAATCTCCCATCTTCACCTGCATTTCTTTTTATTTCCAATAAAAATAACTTAAAAAAAATTGTGAGTACCCGTTTCCAAAATATTACTTATTTTCATAAATGCCTGTGCTTCTGGAGCATTTTCAGGACCCTGCCTTGAAATAAGAGAATGTTTTATGTCCATGCAGGAATTACCTGGTGTCTGAGAGTGGATATGACCAAGGAATGGATGGATCAATGGACAGATGAAAATGTATTTACAGTCAGATTCAATTGTGTTGATCCTTCATTTTGGCAACCTACTGTGGTTATGTAGCCCAGTTTAGAGCAAGACCCTTTCTGAAAGAGATGTGAGAAGCAGGGTTTCTTAATGTATCCATTAAAAAAGCAAAAGCAGAGCTATGGCTTGTGGTTAAAAAGAGAGAAATGGCAGGAAACAGAAGAGCATAGAAAAGAGGAAAATGAGGAAAAGAAAAATATGGAGGATGGAAATAGAAATATGAATCCCTAAGAAAACTTCCTCTGTACAGGCTCATGTTAAAATTGCATCCTGTGAATAGCTCCTGAACGTTCAGAAAGTTACTGTTCTGGAAACAACGAACTGCTATGTTTTGTTCTGAAGTCCAAATTTTCATCTGATATCCTTGCATGATTCCTATGGTATATTTAATCTTATATGTATATGTGACAGGTTTGAAAGAAAATAGGTCAACAGTACTTAAGATAAGTAATATTTTAATCAATTTTAACGTAACTTCTGATGGATAGTGACTGAGGATAACATACTGCCTTCACTAATTCCATTTAAAGTAGCAGGTACATAAAAAAAATAATATTGTATAAATTGCTTGGGGAACACAAATTATCTGTTTTATATTCCCATAGAAGCGATAATATCCAGCAGGATACTGTTAAGGACATGCAATAATTTTAGTATCTACTATGATTATTATTGATATACAATGTACATGTAAATTCAGCCTTCTTCAGTTCTGTCTGGAGCAATCATTAACGTGTAATGGATCTGATGACACAAAAGACCTTAATGATAAGTTGTAACTGGACTTTTACTTATTTTATGCTTAATAGATTTTTACTTAAAGGAGATATCCACTCATCTACAGCCTTCAAAAGATGTTCCTATATGGTTAAGGGCAGGGCAGGCAATGTGCAGTTGTTGGAAACTGTATGTTAAAAAAAAATAAATTAGTGTCATTACAGTGTTTCAGAAATAGAAAATGCACATTACTTTTTAATGCTGATCATCCCATGCAAGACATAAGCAGTAAAAATAACCTGGAATTTTTGGTGGAAATACCAATATTCCCAGCAAGGATGTTAGAATCAAATCTCTGGCAAGTACCTCTCAGAGTAGCTCGTCTGACGTCGATAGCACTATGTCATTTTATGCAGGCTTGACATGATGGCTTGACTGCGTGTTTGAATGTAAGACCTTTCTTGGAAGAGTGAAATTCTAGGGGAAAAAAAAAAGTCATATTTTCAAGGTGATAGAAGGATATGAGTGGTACCAGGCACTGAATATCTGTCAATCAACAGAAAATGCGGGAAGAAGAGTACGAGTACAGTCCTGGATATAACTCAAGTCAAAGTACAGAGGAATTTTTAGCTCTCTGTCTAGTGTAACGTAACACACCATCTTGTAATAAAATAACAGAATCTTGTACTGTTTAGGTGAATCTATAGAGGTTGACAACATGTATGAGTTCTTACTTGTTGGTCATGCACCAGCTAGTTTTTAAATAAGGTGATAAACAATCATCAAACCCGATAGAAGGAATGATCTCAAGCTACGATGGGGAAAAAAAAGACCTTCAGGAAAGGGAGCTACACAGAGCTTCTGTGAGACATGCTGGGCAGGAAGGTCTCCTTTCCCCAGCACCTTTCTCAAAGTCCCTTGCAGCCACCACTCCCAGGGACTGGCTGGTGCAAGTGTCATGCTCAGAGCTCTCTTTGTCCTCTTTTGCTGTCCCCTCAGAAGGATCCACAATGTGAGTGTCCCTCAGGCGACTGTAGCAGCAGCTCTAGGAGAAAGCTGTTGGATTTTCCTTATCTCTTCAAGAAGTCACCCCAAGCTGTTCTGAGTTGTCTGCTCACTGTGAGGTAGGGGGCAAAAGGGAAGGCAAACCAGAACATGCAACACAGGATGTAAATGCTTTTATAAGGCATGCAAGTTTGCTTTAAGGGGTTCTTCAGTGAAGTCCTCGACATCTTATCACCACAAGGCTATTCACCATCCATTTCAGTCAGGCTGGAGCAGTACTGCTTCCCTCTGGGATCAGGACACCTTGGGAAGCCAGGTAATCCCTGAGCTGCCATTGCATGTTCATTCTTGAGGCAGTGGTATCCCACTGGACTAGAGTGCAGCTGCAGAGACTCGGACCCAGAGATGTAACAGGCTTGTGATGGGCAGTGCAGGGAGGAACAGGGTTTTGGAGATTATGGCAAAGTAGTGAGACCCCAGTGGAAACTGCCTACCTTCTTCCATTTTTCCACTTCTTTCATCACGAATGGCAGATTTGGCCTAGATCAATCCCTCTGATTTGACAAACTCTTTCCAAAGTCACTGCAAGAGGTGGTCTTTGCCCTGAGGTGGTCATGGTCCCTAACACTGCCCAAAACTGCTCTGGGGGCGGAGGGCTGAAAGGCAAGGCTCTACGCAGAGGCACAGCACTGGCACACCGTCACAGCTCCAGTTTGTCTCTGATCAAAACATTTAGGATAACAGCAACTTCAGTGATAAATCCTTCTCTTGCTGAAATAAAGGGAGGCTTTGCCATTCCGTCAGAGGAGCAAGGAGGGAAGGCAAAGCAGAGTTTTACCTCCAGCACAGACAGCGCCTGAAGTGGCTCTTGAAGGTTCATGTAACATATGCTTTAATGGGATCTTTTTAAAGAAAATGAAATAGCCAGTTCATTTTGTAGATGAGGGTGGTTACTGCAGGACGGAAGCTCTGTGGCATTTTGTTGTGATACTTTTCTCGGCCTCAGTTTCAAACAAGATATACTCTACAACAAGGTAACACACAAATTGTACATAAATTTCAGAAACTCTTTGCCCAGCTTTCTTTCCATCTACTTTTTACATTTATCAGTCAGATTTGTGTTCTCCTTTGTGCATGAGAATGATATCTGACTTTTGAAATTAAACATGGATCTTTATGGAGGGAGAACTTTTACATGGACATTCATAAATCATGATGTCTTAGAAAAAAAAAAAAGAGAATTTTTCTGGAAAGCTCAACTCATAGTTAAAAATTTGTGATCAGGGTCTGTTTCACAGAGCTGTTTAGATCCCCGTAAACAGTGTAGAAGAGCCCTGCTGTTTTTTTTTGCCTTGTGTTCCTGTTAGCAGGCAGCCCTGCACAGCAACTTTCCCTTAGCAAGGTCTTTTTCTGCACTTGACTAGCTTTAACTGACTCAGTGCAATCGCTCCGGCGCTTATAGCCACTCAGGTGCTTAAGCACTTCACTTAATCAGTGCCTCAGGCAATGGGGATGAAGAGAAATCTACTGCCTGAGAGGGACCAGTCTCTTTTCTGTGACAAAGGAAGAAAATTTCATGTAGACTGCTGAGGAAAAAAACCCCAGACATGTAAGGATCACTGTAGTCTGGATATCTTCGGAAACTTACTTTCCTGAGGCCTAGAAATGACTATAAAAGGGCCATGGATGCAGCCTGGACTTGCCGGTGCAGGGGCTGCGTGGCTGGTCCATCCAGATGGAACACATGCACAGGAGATCTCTGGTGGGAAAACAGCAGCCTCATGCAATATCCAGGAGAACATGTATCTCCCACCATCTTTCCCTTCAGTTGGACTTTGAGATTTTAAACTGTTAATCAGTTTTATAAAATGTAGAGCTCTTGTCATTTGACTTCTTCTCTTTTGACCCCTTACTTCTCTTTGTCAGGAGGGGACTGGCCTCCCCCTTTACATATCTTCTCGCCTTCCCTGCAAGAGGTTAAATGGATTTAGATGGGTACCACCAATGGTTTATTTGTGATGTAGTTCAGAGACAGCTCTGGGTAGGGCCTGTACACAGTTGGGAGCAAATGAGGTTCCTGCCCAGCAGCAATTTTGGAGCCCCACTTATTGTATCTTCTGTTCTAGAGATGTTCCAGCAACCTGAAAATTTGAGGTTGTTTTCACATGAGAGTAAATTCACATGTCACTAGATTCAGCCAAACAGAACCGCATACTGATTCCCTGTGTGTTACTACTTGGTGCAAGGCCGTATTAGGTGTTCTGTAACGAATCTGTACAACCATTTCATCTCTACACTGTTTTCAGTTTAAGGCTGATGGTGAGTGTGCATGGTGGTCTGCAAGAAATCGTAAAGACTTGTGAAACAAGGTGTGATATAAAGGTATGAGGTATGGAAAGAGAAAAGCTACTTTTCAAGATGTTCCCTTTAAATGATGTTACTAGATTAATGCTAGTGTCATCAAGAAAAGAACAATTTCCTTCTGCCAGTGAATCTGCTATTACAAATAGCATTGAAAAAAGTAATGAATGTTTATAGTATTGACTGGCAGCTCTTTAAGAGCTCAAGTAATATAATTAATGAGAAGGTGATGAATTAACCCTCTTTTAATTCAATGGAGTTATCTCAGGGATATCTTTGACTCCAGTGCCTTTTGTTCGTTTGACCTGTTAGAATTTTTTTAATTGTCAGAGAACCATGTCCTTACAGCAAGTGTTTCTTAAAAAATCAAATGCAGGAAAACTTTGGTTTAAGGTTTTTATACATAAGTTTCTTGGAGATTAAATAACCCCATTTATAATCCATTCAAAATACCAGTTGGCAATTTATGAACTTATATTTATCCATTTTACCAACTTAGGAAGTTTTTCGGTATAAATAGTGCAATGATACTGTATGGGTCCTGCTCTCCACCATCCCATCCTAACTCCCATGCTGATCTGCAAGCTTTGAGGCTGCTGTTTTAGTTTAAGGTAAGCTAAGAACCTTTTTCCATTGATCTTTTTATTCCACAGCCACAAAAGAAAATGCTAGGACGTTGCTACTGATTTTTTTCCCCCCAATATGTGGTCATTATAAGCAAAAAAAAGAAGCTCACACTTCTATCTTTTAATTGGGCATTTAGCAGGACAATGTTTGAAAGCAATTAATGGGAAAAACATTTTTGTCCTGTTTTATCAATTGGTCTCCAAGAAAAATGCTGTCCAAAGTAACTATTATGTGCAAGCCAGGAAACTGTTGTCCTTTTCAGTTTTTCCCATGTCACAATTTATTCATTTAATTCAGTTCTCCAAAATTACTGCAGTGCCAATTATCTCTCTGTGTAGAAAATGAGTTTGGCCTACTTCAGCTTTTCCTTCATTTTATGCCTGTTTTCTGCTATTCTTCAATGAGTGAGTAATGTGCGATGTGAAAAAAGGGAGGATCTTCAAAAATATGTGAAGTGGCTAGAGTGGCTTCTTGGTACCTGTGAAGAGGCCCCTTGAAGAAGCTTAAAGGACAATGGAATATTGCGGCTAGCAGTGGTTTATTTTGTCCACATGACTCATTTCACACGCACCCAGGCAACTGATGAATGGAGGATTAACACAAGTTTTCACCTTATTGAAATGAGTGATTCAAAGCAAACAAATAGGACTAACTAGTTTGGAATATGAAATTAAAGTTTCTCTGAGTCCTTTTGTTATACATCACTTTCAAACTTAATTAGAAATATGATGGCTTTGGAATTACTTTTAACCAACTTTGTTAAATAACAGTAGTTTAATGTTTGTTATTGTCACACAATCCACTTGTCTCAAATCTAAAGACTCCCAGGGACTGTTCAAACACATTAACAAAAAGTTGTTTTAAAACAAAATGAAAAAATACCACATATATACATATAACTCACTCTTTCTTTGTGCCTGTTTATATACACTTACACAAAGAAAGAGCATTAGATGCATTTTTTTATTGTTAGTTGCATTATATACATCCGTAAATATTTATGGATGGTAGGTAGGAAAACTGCTTTAGATGCTATCTTTATGTTAACTTACGCAACTCATTCAACTCCTTAAGCTTTGTAATTATATTCTAAACAGGTTGAGGTTACCCATGAACACCACGCAACCCTGTATGACTTTGTATGGTGCTAAGTTACAACACTCTGCGGTCATACAAGTCATAAGCTCCCAGTTTACAATTTTAACAACTTCCCTTGAGGAAGGATAGTTGAGCATCTTTGTATAGCGTAGTCAATGTTCAGGGCACACAGGTGCTTTCAAACAAGGATGTCTTCCTTCCATGCTTTTTAAGGATGGATGCAGCAAATTGACATTAACACTCTTTCTGTGAAGCAGATAGCCAAATACACCTAGCTGGCTGTGCAGTTAATGTGGCATATTTTCTCTGGTTTTTTTTGGATAATGCTCTCCAGTGCCTCTCTAACGTACTGGAAGCTCCTTGCAGCCGAGTAGTTCAACTTCTTCTGTGGAACAGCTCCATTAAACCCTGCATGCAGAGTTACACAAAAGCTTCAGAATGTTGTTGAATCACAACTTCTGTCCTTAAACTTTAAGATTATGAGTGTGATACTCTGTAAGGAACTTCTGCACGAGCGGACTGAATTAAATGCAAGAATTTTTGTTTAGTGAGTGGCAGTACAGGGAAGAAAAAGAGATCACCAGCTCACCCATGGGTAATCCTTTCTGAAGACTTGTATATGTGTGGAGGACAGGAGGATCAGAGGCTGAATTTTGTTTCTATTTCCCACATGATCAGGAACGTTACTGGATAGCTCTAGTGAGATTAATTTTCGTCACGGTATTGCTTTTCCTGGCTGCAGAGAGGTGGTAGGGATGTGGTGCAGTGGGCAGGGATACTGTGATTGTGGGATGACAAAAATAAGTTGGGATATGGGATGACCTCTTAGCATTTCCACTGAAATAGCAAACTTTGGCACATCCAAAATTTTATTGCTGGTTTGTGACACAAGTTTTGATTTGGGTTGATGTCTGCTCACTGCTCAGTAAGGCAGCCAGGAGCTTCGGCAAAATCAGCTGCCAAAGTTTAACAAGTGTCCATTGAACACATCCAAACTTTAATTTTTCCTTACTCAGAGTCTTTTACTTTCATTGTTTGGAGCATTTTCACAAATGTACAGGACTTTTCCATATATCAATCTATTTTCACAGTTTTAAAAGCCTCAATTGAGGCATGGAAATGTGACATCTTCTCAGTAAAATATCTACAGGTATTTTATTTGTAAAGTGGAAAGAATAATTTATAAGGTTTTATCTTAAAAAGCTCTGACATTTTTGTTTTTGTTCAAGATTTAGAAAGGATTTCAATTTGAGGCAGGCTTTTGATATGGAAAACCTTTTCGCAGCTCTCATTGTGGTAAGAGACTGAGTTTGGGTTCTGTACTGAAGCATGGAAAAATTCTGGTAAATATAATTAATTTTTTTTTTTTTTAATTTCAACCTCTCTGGAAAATGTCAATATTTTCAATTTTACTTTAGTTAAATGATTTTAAAAGTCATTTTGATTGTGGACCCCCACATACAAATTAGAAATATTTCATGGAAAATAATTTCCAAAGCTTCCTTCATTTGGAGGAATGAAATAATTTTTGACCATGTCAAAGAGATTAGCACATTTAAAATCTGATAACTGTATACACATTACACTGAAGAGTATATCAATATAATGCCAAAGCAAAACAAGAATCAAAACAGTTTTTCTCTTATCAAGACAAAAAAGCAAAATTTGTCACTGTGAAATATTCAATTTTTGAATTATTGCCCAAACTGTGTGTCTGGTCCAGTAAAAGATGTAATTATTCCAGAGGAAAGTTTCTATTTTTATGAGGGAAGAGCTGAGATTCAAGCAAGTGCTCGTGACTCCAAACCCTGTAAGCCATCTGAGAAGTGAGTGGATGCTATCAGCCTGTCCCTGGTGCTGTGGTCCTCCTGGAAGCCTGGGCTCAGCACTATCGGGGCAATGCTCAGTTTGTCCTGCTGAAATGCAGGGCTCTCCAGCCTTCCTCCGTCTTCTCTTCATGCCAATGGAAAGGCTTTGGTTTCTTCCAATGGGGATGAGCTGGATCCTGGAAATTACTGTTACTTGTCATGCGGAGAGGAAAACTACATGCCCATGAGAGCCTCCAAAACGTCTGGTCCTTCATAAAAAATAAGCTATTCCTACACATTGAGGAGCAACTCTGCCAAGTGATATGGCTAGTTTGTAATACTAAGATGTGTCATGAACACCTCAGTTTTGTCACTCCTAAAGGTCATCATCTCACCCACGAATGCCTTTTCCATACTAATCATTATCAACGTTGTACAGTGCAACATCTCTGCCCGTTTGGGCTGGATCTGGAGCAGATGTACAATTGACTCTGAGAACTCTTGATAAGGTCAGAAACTGGCATTTACCATCCTGGGAGATAATTCTATAAAAGAAGCAAATCCTTTACTGCAGATAATAATGAAATAACTATATAATTTAATACACTCTAATCACTGGACTTCTGGATAAATCCATGATGGAAATGTATGCATTTTATTCCTGAATGGTGTCATATCTAATTCATAAATGGATGGTTGTAAATCCCACTGAATCCCTAATACCAAGTGAATATTTTAGTCTTCCACAGGAAGTTTTCCAAAAGAGTAGATAGAGAAAAATCCTGTCTTAGAATGCTTTCTTCCTCAGAGGGTGAAGCATTCAAATGGGAAGTGAAGGTAGAAATAATACAATGCAGAGAAAGACATTGCAACACAGCCTACACTGAAACCATGATTGCTGGTGTCAGAGTGAAGCAAACAACGTTGCCAGTCTTTGCTGGATCAATCCTAAATGCTTCTGTGCTGTAACAATATCTCACCCAGCCAAGAGTTTGATATGCAAAGTCAGTGGTTTAATTTTCAATCAAATCTTGGACTGGAAAAGTTCTATGAAGCATTGGTATTGCATTTAGCGTCATGATGGATGTGATGAAGACAACACTACCTGGACTAGGAAGAAATGCTGCTGCTGTTCTTTTCAACACTAGAGATTTATTTCTAACAGAGCAAACATAAGAAAGGATTCCCATATTCATTCTTGTTTGCTGGAGCTGTTCCACCTGAAGAGGATCATCACATGAATGCAATCTGATAACTGCATTCCTATGTCAGGGTAATCCATGTATAAGAAATACCTAATGTAAGCTATCATGTATTTTAAGTCGGACATAAATTATTTTTACACTTCTCCCCACACGTCACACTAGGTCTTCCAGGTCTTTCTTTCATACCAATTCCATGCTATTCTGAAACCTAAGGATAACTCTTTTCTACCTTTTTCTAGGAAGGAAAGCAACTTCGCTGTTACCTGACCAATGGGAAAGGTGATTTTGCTGAAATATGCAGAGATTTGTACCATCCCCCAAAACTCTGGGCTCCCTCCCCAGGTAGGACACCTTTGCTGAGGGCAGTTATATTGCAGGCAGCCCAGCTGCATGCTGACACAGCAGTCCTCTCCAGACACAGCTTCTAGACTCCATGTTGAAACCACGTTTAGTGACAAGGCATAAATCAGTTTTTCAGACAAGCACAACTCATATTGTCACACAATATTACCTTTCTTTTGTGTTTGACTAGGAACGACCCAGGTGTATTTTGAAAAAGAGTAAAAAAAATACATGAGTGTGGCAGCTTTCAAACTTAAAGAAATTATGAGAAGGACTATGACCTGAAAGACTAGATCTCTTCAGAACTGCCATCAATGGGACTTTCATGCAGCTCTTGTCAGGGTCCACTTCACAAGCCATTTGTGCAGAGTTTCTAGCTTGTCTTCCTTTATTTGGCAGATTTGCTTTTCTTTTTATTTTTCCTTTGTCCTTTAGTTGTTTTTTTTTTTCAGCTTTCACAAGGAAAGAGCCAGTCTTAAGGTCAGAGTGATGGTGTTAAGCTTCAGGAGCAGCACTGCAAGAGAGAAACCATCTAGAAGCACACAATAAAATCAGTAGCCATTGACACCCAAAATTGTAAGTGAACTTAAAAAAATAAAATGACAATTCCCCTTGTACCACCTCAAAAGTCTTATATTATTAATCCCAGTAACCAAAGCAGAAAAAGCTCTGCACTCTACTGGTTATCAGAAGAAGATTAAAAAAACTGAAAATGAAAAACGATATTATTTTCCACTTAACAGGCTGATGTGGCAGTATTGTTAGCAAACTCATCTTTATTCATTCCTTTCCCTCATTCCATTAACTCACAAATCCCAGGGAAGTCACCACCCCATCACACTCAACCTCCTCTGAAACCTTCCCCAAACGCATGCATAAAAAGCGCTGGCCAATCCAAGGAGTCCCACCATGTGTGGTTTATTTTCTCCTGCCGTGCCCCTGCATGCAGTACGGAGTCCCGCTGCCCGGCCGGAACCGCTGGAGTGCTGCTGTAGGCTGTGAACCAGCTGCTGCATTGCAGCCCGGGAATGATGGCTTGCCGGGAGGGAGTTAACGTGACTCCTCTCTCTGTAATTCGTAAAGTGCTTTGGGGTTCCACTCGGTGAAGTCTGCTCTCTAAATGTGTTATTGCTACATCTTAAAGGTTGTGCAGTGGAGAACTGCTGGGTCCCAGTGCTGCTGATTTTTCTGATGCTTTTCAGGGAAGGACGTCTGTGAATGCCTGTCTGTGTCTAAAGCCTGAAAATGGGGGAAACAGGTCATTTGGCTGATGTGAGGGATGCCACATGCCCCACTGACAGGAGTGTACGGAAAGTCCACACAGGCTATAGGGTTACCTAAGAGAGGAAATTAAGGAGAATTTTATTTGTCTAGAGGGAGAAAGTAGACAGTTCTGGTTTATTGAAAGCTGGAGCCACGGTTCACCTAAATCTTGAATCTTCATGGATGCCATCTCCGGCTCTGCCAAGCAGCCCCGATTCATAACCATCTCCCCCCACTGCAGTCCCTGTCCCCCTCTCAGTCCAAATTGGGAAGGAGCTGAGAATTTGTCTTGCTCGAGCCCTCGCCAGGGCCACGAGTGTCAGCTGCTCTGTCTGATGACTGGCGCGCTGATTATGCACCTATCCAGACACATGGAAACTCCACAGGGGAAAGCTCCCCAATACACACACATTTGTAATCTCTTGTGAATAGAGTCCTAAGTGCCCATTAACTATTGCTCAATTACACGGGAAGTCTGCAGAAGTAAATATGGCATGCACATGAATATCAATTAAAGCCATTATGATCAGTGTGGTCGTGAGTCAGGAGGGAAATGTGCATAATCTCGACAGAATAACGAAGACATGCTTCATTTTGCTTGTGTGGATTGGAATAGTATGTTAAGCTAAGAAAAGCTTTTGCATTTTTAAAAATAGTTTAAGAAACCCAGAATAGTTTTGAATCATATCTGCCTGTGATTTCAGTTGTTAAAGTTAGCTTTGAAGTTCTTTTTTAAAAGACACAGGGAAAAACCTCCACTGCTGAGCCTGTAATTTCACAATTTCCCTTTCCTCCTTCAATTGTTAGGTGTTCATAATAGCCCAATCCTACCTAACACCACACAGGTACAACGAGCAATCAGATACTTGCACAAAAAAAAAAAACATTGACAGCTGAAAGACCAGACAGAAATGCAGAGCACCAGACTGATGAACCATTTCAGCTGAAAGCATGGGAGCTGTTACACTCTGGCAGCTGAGCATCTGCGCCAGGGGGATCTTCTCCTGAATCCTCCCACCCTCCTGTTGTCTGACCGGGAGTAAATCCCAAGCTGACATGATTAGCTCCAGTTTAAGTGCAAGGTGTAAAAGAGTGGCATCCCATGGTAATGAAGGCTTTATTAATAAGGGATGTCTTTACTGTCGTGGATTTTTTCTTCGGAAGGAGAAGAACAAATGGTCACAGAATCATAGAATCATGGAATCATTAGGGTTGGAAGGGACCTTTAAAGGTCATCTAGTCCAACCCCCCTGCAAGGAGCAGGGACATCTCCAACCAGATCAGGTTGCTCAGAACCCGGTCCAATCTGGCCTTGAATGTTTCCAGGGATGAGGCATCCACCACCTCTCTGGGCAACCTGTTCCAGTGTTCCATCATCCTCATGGTAAAAAAAAATTTCCTTATGTCCATTCTGAATCTACCTCCCTCTATTTTAAAACCATTGCACCTTGTCCTATCACAACAGGCCCTGCTAAAGAGTTTCTCTCCATCTTTCTTATAAGCCCCCTTTAGGTACTGAAATGCTGCTATAAGGTCTCCCTGGAGCCTTCTCTTCTCCAGGCTGAACAGCCCCAACTGTCTCATACGAGAGGTGCTCCAGCCCTTTGAAATTTTTCATGGCCTCCTCTGGACTCGCTCCAACTGGTCCACGTGCTTATGTTAAGAGGTACAGGTTTGCCTGGGGCAGGCTGATTTCAATAGCATTTATGGGACTACCCCAATGGCACTTTGCTTATCAATGGTTGTGGCCTCATTTCCACCCTGATGGAAACTTCAATGCAGGGTTGCAAACTTCCCATATAATTTTCTTTTGCTGAGCCAAGTTATCCTGGCATCCTCTCCCACTATTGAATTTTGCAAACTTGTTGTCTCATACAGAATGACGTAGACTCCTGAAGCCTAAATGTGGTATTCTGTCTGTCCTCTCTCTTGGGCCATTGTCCAAGGAGCCTAAATACAACTTTGGCAACACACATGTGCTTACTGCTTCAAGTGCATTCAGTCTGGCTTAAGCTCACAATAACATTTTCACTATTTTGAAATCAACTGTGTTGCCTTGTGGGCTAAAAAGACACACAGGCTGCATCTGTGGGAGTAAACCGAACATGGCCAGTAAAGGCCAGGTGCTGATCATCCACACCGTTACTTGATGTCTGGGCATCACAGGGGACTAGCGTGGGTTAGGAGCCCTTCCTGGTGGACCTGGAGGGTTTTGCTGTGGGGATGAGAGTCGCTCTCTGAACTCCAGTTTGTTTTATTTACTAAGGTGTAGCCTTAGCCCATGTCTATACTTGTACACTAAAAAGGAGCAGGGCAGGGATTCAAGCACTTTCCTGCTGTGGTCCACACCATTTAATCATTAGCAACTTCCCTGGCACATTTTTGCCCCATACCATCATGCTTCCACACGATGCCCAGACACAATGCAGGCAACAGCACTAGCCAGAGACTGTTCCCAGTAGACAGGATGGAAAAAAGAGGATGTAGCCATACGGTTACAAGCCATGCCTTGCCACTTGCCATCAGGGCAAAGAACGGGCCCTGGCCCGTTTTATGTACTAGGATAGATGTAGCCATAGAGACTGGAATGTTTGTACTGCCTTTAATTAGATGGAAATTGTATTTCATGGCAGTTCTCACAACAGTCTAAGTCTGTGGGATCAGGGTGATGTCTGACCAGTGGAGTCAGAGACTGGCATGTAGACTGAAAATACACGTTGATGCTTCTGTGTCAGGAAGGCAGGTAAGCACACTGGATGCAGGACAAGTGGGCTGATGGACAACATTGTATTGAAGAAAGCAAACAGTCTACTTTCTGAGTGTAATGCAAACTAAAGCTTGCAACAGTTTTAGAAAACAAATTGGGACAGTCCTGTGGGACTTCTTTAGAACTATTGTACTGGAAAAGTACTTAAATGTTTTAATATAATTATCTTAATTTTGATCTAGTTGAGGTAACAGCTGGAAGATTTCAGGGCTGTGGGTACATTTAGATTATCTACAAATTTGCAACAATGCATACAGTTACATCTACAGATAAAAAGAAAGTTGTATAGTTCAGCAAATACAGGCAAAAAAAAAAAAGGAAACATGAGTAAGTAAATATTATGAAATCTGAACAAATGTCAGCTGGCCAAAAGAAGAAAAGTATGGCTATATATGATTACATACTGGGGAAACAGTTGTTTCAGCCCAAACCTTAGTCTGTGTTTGCAGAAATATGTTTTTATATAAAATATCTAGAGTAGGACTCCTCCATTGCTATTCATTGCTAAGCAATATGTTTTCTGTCCTTTGTGAGGGTTGTATGCCACAGACAGTGCTGTGCGAAGCGCTAAGTCTTCAGCACGGGCTTCTCAGGATAAGTATTAACTAATTACAGTACTCTGATTTCTTTGCTGGATTTGAGCTCCATTGTCTGCAAAGCAAAGCCTCTTGGTAGCAATTTTTAACAATCTTGTATGGTCCAGTTCTTTAAGGGTCCAAGGAAGCCATTAGGGTCTATCACTAGTTACCACCTGAGGAAGGGATGGACCTGAGATACTGAGAACATCTTGCAAGGAGGAACAGAGCCTTGATTCTCGCTGGTTTTGCCTGACTTTGGGGATTAAACCTTTACTCTCATTTACCTGATCAATAAAACATTCATAATGTCCCCCTTCCAGGAACTGGTTAAATTTAATTAATTAATATTGAAAAGCACTCTGGAGATGAAAAGTAGTCTGCTGTGTAAGTGCTCACTATTAGCTGTTATTAGCTCCTTTCTTGTTTTTCATGCATTAGCCCAACTAAAAGGCAACTCAAAAACTTTTTCATTATAGGCAGGGGTCTGACAACTTTAACCAGCCAATTTAAAGTACATTTAACAAGTAGGATTGGTATATTTTTAATGACCCATAGCAGGTTTGCAGCAAAAGGGGCAGAAAGTTAATTTTTGTCTCTACTTCTTTAAATTAATAGGACGTAATTTGCGGTGAGGGACAAAGTTTCCTAAGGAAATCATTGTGTTGGCAAGGCTGGTTAAATAAAGCATCCTACAGGAGCTAGGTAATAAATAAAAACCCTGCCTTCACAAGGCTTTGTCATTGTCTGGAAATCAGAGAGAGAGAGAGAGAGTAAAATAATTAAAGGTGCTTATTCTAGTGTGGTAGCTCAGCAAATGAAGTATGCTTGGATTTTCCCTTCGCAGCAGCTAAATCTGTGACCTTCTGTACCAGAGGAAAGAGTCCTTTGTGTTCTGAGCTCTAATAGCCTTAGCACAGTTTCATTTCTACCGGGGTCCATGAAACACTTGTTATATTTATTTTCATTACTTCCATTCTTTCTCTTTTGCAATGAGACATTAGTTCAATCTTTACGGAAAGAGTAGATCCGTTTTGTTTATTTACCTTGATGGGCTGTATGCCTTTATGTCTTTGGTTTATCTCTTGTGTTTCAGAATGTTTCTTTTACCTTGTGGAATACTGTTAGAAGTCTCTGTACAAAAGCAAAAGCTGTGGTTGCTATAGCAATAGCCAATCTGATGAAGCTGTGACCTAAATCATGACTGAGAAAAATAGTACCTTTTCTATATCACTGCAGTTACTGCTTCCTTGGATTATGCTACCATTATGCAGGATTTATTACCTAAAATGAACTCTTTGGCTCCAGGATACAAGAAAAAGTAAAGTGATACTTCTATAACTATAGAATAGGGCAGGAACACGAGCGACTTAAATCTACTGAAATTTATAGATGAAAAGGAGTTCAGCTCTTGGTAGCACATGTGTAGCTAGACTTTGGTGCAGCACAATCTATTTCTTGGAAATCCAGGGAGCTTTGACTGCTGGAAGATACTTAAATCAACACAATGTACTGCTCAGATTTATTGAGCATTGTAGAGCCAGTAACTTGTCCAACTTCCTGAAGTCTTTACTTTTGCCATGACGTACAACCATTCAGTAGTAAAGGAGGGAAACATTCCCTAGGACCAGTTGCTTCCTTGTTGGCTGAATATCTGGTGAAGAAATTGGTGCAGGCATCCAAAGACCATTGCCTAAAGTACAAAATTGGTTGTTCATATTTGGCTCTGACCATCAATGCACCCCTCACCAGTAGGAGCTACATATGAGGTCATTTCTGCACTTTTACTTTCACAATCAAGAAGGGAGTGTGATATGGAAAATAATATTATGAAGGATAGGATGCAGTGGAATTTATCCTATTGCACTTCTGAAAATTAGACTTTGAATCTATGTTTATTACCTAGACTCCTTCTATAGTCAACAGAGGGGAGAGAGATATTTTTCCTCTACTAAAACAGGCATCTGGGATAGATGGGGTGAAAATTTAGAAGAATATCTCTGTCTCTCTGTGGACTACAGAGGGAGTTTGACAGCTTGCTTAGAGCAAACATCTGACTTTTAGGTGGCTGCAGTTAAAATGAGCTGAACTGTATTCGTACTAAAGATGTTACACAGCAAATCTAGTATGGATAACTACTGCCGTAACAACAACACATTGGGGAGTGAAGTGGTCCGATCTTCAACTTTAACAGCAGTAGCTTGCCCTGAGCTCCACCAGAATTGAGGACAAGAAATGACTGAGCTGCAGGAAGGTGGGAGTAGTGGCAATATTGAAATTACTCGTATTGGAGAGGATGGGGAGTGGGAAGTTGGCAGAGTTAACTAAATCAACTTCGCTGGAACAGCAGACGCAGGTTGGCAATTGTGATTGCATTTAGCCTGACAAGTAGCTAGCTAAGAGGTACTTGTGCTGTTATTACCCTCCCTGCTAGTCCCTCACCCATCCTTTTGCTCTAAACCCAAGTGGATAAATCCTAAGGATCAAGAGACAATTAAATGTGTTTCAAGATGCTCATTGAGAAATCGAAGTTGCTGTCTTTGCTGTTAGAGATTTGAACTGGAGATGCACAAGCAGTGAGGAAGCCTGGCTGCTGAACTACTTGGAGAGATCTAAAATTACCCATTTCTTATGGCCACCTGGTCTCTTCAACATCTGCTGTGTGCTTGGCTGAGAGACTGCCTGCTCTCTGAAATCACACCACACATGACATAATGTGTCAGAAGTAGTGGGACGCAGCAGTGACATTTAAAGGGACATGAACTGGGCCATCAGCTCTTCTAGAACCCATGCTCTACAGTTTTCCCTGTTTCAGTTGGTTGCAAGATACAAATGAGACCATTTGTGACCATTCACAATTGTCTTGGGGTAGATAACTATGGAGAATCCTTAGTTTCATGAGGATTCAGATAGAAAAAGGAGTAATTTGTAGTGCAAGGACTTAGGAATCCCTTTAATTTTGCAAAAGCTCTTTCACCTCCTCGGCACTCATGTCTGATTGATGGTGGTGCATTTATGAACTGGAAATTATGTGGCTATTGGCCAATGTGCGATATGATAAAATATTAGAGAGGAGACTTAATATTTCACAGTTAAAGAAGCTGAGAACTGACTCTTGCTGGAAATAACACCCACGTACAGCCCTAACTGAGAACAATCAACCAAGTGACAAAATAAAATAGATTGGACTGGAGCATCATTGAAGTTGGACTGTAGGACCAGTACTAATGTCAAAATATTCAGCTACTCCAGTAGTTGGTTGTGGCACTGCCATCTTCTGGTGTCCTTAGACCGCTTCTTCAAGAGTCCTTGTCAAGTGGATGCTCCCCATAATCCTTTGCTCAGCTCTTACTATTTTAGGCCACAGCATTTTTGTGCCTACAACCTCCTGTTTAACTTATGGCAAAGGACAAAATTCGTGCATACCGGTGCCACAGGAAAAAGACTGGAGACAGCATGGACATCAGCAGTATCTTAGGTCCCTGAAAAAACAGGGGATTTGTTAGGACGATTGTCCATTTGATCCTTGGGAGTATGTCTTTGTTAAAGCTGTATCTATTTGACAAATTCATGTGCCCCTAAAGTGTGGGATTTTCTGGTTGTAAACCTGCCCAGTAATCTTTTTAAAAACGGCTTCAAGCTCCATCTAAGACCCATGTTCACCTTAAATCAGCTAATGAGTAGCTGTTTCAAGCCACTGACTGGCCTTCCCTTCGCTTCCTTGCTGCATTTCTTCTTTCTACTCCCTTATGAAGACATTATTTTAAAAGTGTTTTGCAGTATTTTAAAGTATTAACTACTTTAAAAGTAGTTAAAGTATTCTTTACCCCCAAGTCCACTCTGATGGCATTTAGGGAGAGCCTGAGATTACAAATCCACACATCTTTTCTAAACCCATGTGCTTTGTTTCAATTGCATTCATATTCTCCCTTCCCAAACCAGCCCAAATAGGAGCAGAGATTCACCTGGTGTTGTGTTCCCAGCACCCTTTGGGGATCCTTCATAGTCAAATGTTCGTATGCATGAATATAGAAAGAGATGTCTTCTTCCAAGAACCGGGTCTTTCCGTTTTTATCCACTGTCTGTTAGAAACAGAATTTCCTTCATTGCTCAACATCTTTCTTTATATTGTGGCTGCAATACGCCATTTCAGAAGTGTCATCACCTTTATCTTTTTACATTCTGATGTAGTCTGTAATCAACACTAGCTTCAGCGACTCTCATTACTAGCTCTTGAAGTGATTCTTCAGACTCAGCAAGAACAACATCATCATCAGATTACAGCATCTGCTTCCTCCAATTTCAGCCTTGCCGCTGTAGCCAACAACAACGCTGCACATTTGCATTTCAGTGCACAGACAGAGCTGATGCTGTGCCACCCTGCAGCCCTGCTGGACTTTCTTCCTGCCCATCAACCTCTGTGCAATGTCCTCTGTTGAGTCTTTCTTTTTACTGGTGTCTGGTCACGTACAGCACAATAAATTATACACATCTATAAGAAAGCCCCCACAGATATTAAGAGAGCTGTGCTTAGCATTCAACTGCTTCTGTCTGTGCTACAGCACAGATTTTTTTTGTGATGTTGGGTTTTTTTTTTCCCCAGCACTATTCCAAAAGCTGATTTACATCATTGTCATGAGTAAACTAGCCTGTGTTTTGTTCTTTCTGTGCCCAATTTTGCTTTCATATTTTTCAGCCCCTTTCTCTAAACACTAAACCATCTTTTTTCTTCATGTGTTTGAATAGCAAGTGGAATTATTTGGCAATGTGCACATCCTCTCAGGCTCCCCTTTTCTGAGAGCAGAATGAGTTTAGTGTCTCTCGTTAAGTCCCAGAGCCGCTGCCCTGTTTTTCCACAGAAGTTTGCAGATCTTACGGGAAATCTTGATACCAATCTATCATTAGAGTGTTCTCTTCAGGTACACAAAGCAGGCAAGCATGAGAATATTTGAAGCATGTAGTAATTACTATTTGAGTTAATGACCCCTCTGTCTTCCTGAAAGAATAATTCCGATAAAGGATGAGATAAGAGGTTTTGATGCTGCAATAATATTCTGATACATGAAGAGACTTAATCTGGCCTTTTTTTTTGTTTGCTTAATAATAACATATGCGCTGACTTAAAGGAGGAGGTACGAGCCTTGAGCGCAGGGTGCAGGTGAAACTTGCAGGTCCACCGTGCAAATTTCAGCTTTGCTGAAGTTCATTTTGAAGTTCAAAACCAAAAAGGATGTAATTAGTATTATTCTTTGCAAACAGAGCTTTAGACCTGCTCCAGGGCTGCCAAAGGAATCACTACAAGCAGTTTCAGATGTAGCTAATCAGTCACTGAAGACCTCTTCTTCTAGAAATTAAATGATTAGGCCCTTCAACTTCTCAGCTGGGGAGCTCACTAGGAGCCCTAAGCCTTACTTCTTGTGCAATGCAGACTGGCGACTTTTGATCAGGGGTTCATTTTCAAATTTCTTTTATTCTTTTTAAACCACTTCATTTTCTATTGAGACACTGAAAAATTCAAATCTCATAGAATATTTCTATTAATATGCCTGGGTTTTGCCATTTTTGTTTTGCTTCAAGAGGTTACATTCACAGCTTCTATTATAGTGAAATTCTACCACATCAGTTGAGGTCTTGTAGAACCAAAATACTAAATTAAATTTTTTATGGTTACACAATGACTGATTCTGCTTTTTGCATCTTCACATACCCAACCAAATTATGAGCAAAGTTAAGCTGTCCTGCAGCTTAACTTCAAGAAAAAAAAAAAGTGAAAAAGTCAGAAGACAGGTAACTAAGCTCTAGCTTTTTATCTTTCTTATCAAATTTGTATCCTATATTATTAAAGGCTGACAGTTAATGCTTCCAAGTGCAGCCCTGGTTCATTCCCAGCAATAAACTATGCTAGAGGCACATCGGTACACGTGTTAATAAAGTATAAACAAATCCTCACTACGTGGGAGTAATATTGCAGGGTAGGCATTGATAGAGAGTGTTAGGTCACTTACAAGCACTGGCTGGGATCCATGTGTTCACCTGTTATCTCTGGATGATAGCTAAGAAATAGGTACCAAACTTTAACATAGGGGACTTTAATAATTCTCAACATACATCTTAACATAAGCACCAATTCTTTGTACATTATTTCAAATATTCTTCTAATGTAAACATCGTCACATTTCTCTCGACAACCAACTTATTTTACGGTGTTTGTAGGAAGCACACTTATTAATTAGAAAAGACAAGAGCCTGAATAAATAAATACACCACTTCCCCAAAGAAAAACAGAAAGGAGAAGTAAGACAGGCGGGTGACTGGTGCCTATTCTCATAGGCAGCAACACATAGAACAAACTTTTACTACAAGGCGAGGACACCTGAGAATTTTGGTCTCCAGTCTATCTTCTTCTGATGTTGTGTTACTCTAAGATCCATACCTAAATGCAATATCAAAAAAAATCTTAGGCTTCCATTGACTGTATTTGCCATAAAAAGAAATATTAAAGATGCTTTTGCAAGATTTCTGGCCTGATTCAGTTATTGCCAGGAGATTTGAATGAGATTTAAATAAGCAACCTGAAAGAAAGTGTAACTATAAATATATATTGTTTATCCACCTACCTAACAATGTCTGGCTTATTAGAAAATGACCTTGGGGTTTATTGCAAACTACTGCTGTTTTCTAGTCAGTCTTATGGGGTATATTACCTTCATAGGGCTAGAATCACTGTTATTGGAGGCTAAATTCCTGAAAAGCAATACAGCTACACCGAGAATAGAAGAACATAACATGTGAGCAAACTCATAAAAAAAATCTGCCTACAACAGCTTAATAGTGACAAGAACGGGGTTATGGTAGCCACATACGGAGGTAAATGATGGCACAAGCTGACAAAGAAAGATGAGTTATTTGTGTTGGATTAATAGCAGCAAATCTTCAGTGATCTCTTGTTCCCACTCAGAACCTTACAATTTCTCTCTGAAATACACTGTGCCTGCTTTTCGATGCTCTGCCTCTAGGTTCATCCCACTGCGACGAATTGGGTTATACTGGCACAGGATTAGAGGGATGAATCAGACAAAAAGCCAACTTTTATATACAGTTGCATATGAAGAATGGAGTGTCACGAAGGGAAAGAATATTCATAGTCTTAAAACAAAATGTAAAGTATAAATATGATGAATTAGAAATTCTTTTGATTTAGAGCCCAACAAGAAACGTACAGCTGTACAGTCATTGTCAGCTCGTATCAATATTTCATTTTGCTAGTTGAGGATAAATTAAATTCTATGTATTGCTAGAACTAAATGTAGTGATATAGAGTTGCGGAGAAAGTGTAAGAACGTAAATGTTGGATACTACTGTGCTAGACAGAGTTGTAGTTAAGGGCAGGGTACATGGAAGAGTGTAAAAGCAATTAAATGTGATGTTGTCAGTAGGCAGAGAATTAGAGAATTCTTTGCATGACAGGGACAAGAAGAGAATGTAATTAAAGCACATGCTATTTATTTTAATATTGTTCATGGTCTGTATTGTACTGACCTTATAAATAGGCTAAGTGTGAGTGATCCAGAACAGCTTGGCTCCTGTCCTACCTGGATTTAATCGTAGTTCCCGTTGTCCTCCTTCCTACTCATTATCTGCCTTCAGCAGTGGCACTGCCAACATCTGAGATTTCTCTCCTGAGGTTTGCTTCTAACCTTTTGCTTCAACATCTAGCATTCAGCTCCTGGAGTCACGCATTTTTCACGCTTTGTGGGGTTTTTAGGAGGTGTTTAAGTAGCACCTTGTTTTGCCAAAAGATTCTCACAGCTGTATTTCATGCCAATAGGCATATACAAAATTGTACTGGTATAACTATCCTGGGACAGTGGCTCCATTTCAAAGCAGTGTTTGGGCTGCTTTTTGGAGGTGAGTTAAATTATAACTTTGCCTAAGCTACATCAGCCATGTCCCACTGTGAGTGGCCAGCTGGAAGAAGAGGTTGTACTGATCTAACAATATCTTTTTAAATTCACATGTTAGGCTATGCCAAAAAAAAAAAAATCCCATGTAGGCAAGACCTACATTTTTAGTCCTTAGGGCTGTGGAGGAACATGACTCAAGTGTATTGAAAAGGCTTAGATACCAGAAGGCAAATAAAAATAACCCCAGTTGCAGTGTTATTATTATTTTTTTCAATTTCATTATTTTTGTGCCAATCTCAAGGTTTTGGGGGCCTGAACTCTGGAATCGTGAACCCCTGGGAATGGCAGAAATATTGACTATAATTAGATGGTATAATCTTTGGGATGGGGACTCTGCCTACTTATGTCTTCACACAGAACTCAGCACTAGGGGCTGCTAACCAAATAGAGGCTTTCTGGTCCTATCACAGTGCGAACAAAGAATTAATATTAATACAACTCATCCATCCCACTTCTAGGTGCACATCTACTACACGTCCACAATCCCTACCCATGCTCCTTATTCAGACTAAAGTTACATCCCACAGTTTGTCTTTATTTTGACAGAAGTCCTTACCTTGACTCTTTAATGACTCTGCCACCCTTAAGTCTTTGGGCCGCAGACTGCGTGTACATTTCTGTGAGCCTGAGCATCAAGGATGCTTCAACAGATGTATTTATGTGACCCACTGTGGGCTTACAAACTACAAGGAAAGATAAATCAGGCTATTTCTTCTGCAAGGAAAAGGGCAAAAAACCTAACTCGTGCTGCCTGCTTAAATTTCTCTTTTGTTATTTGCTATAGGGTGAATATTACCCCTGTGCAGATGGTTCACATCGCTGAAATCATAGATAATCAATCAGCATGTGGCTGTAGAGCTGCGTGTGTTGCAGTTAATTCCCATGTTTCTGCAGCAGCAAATTATTATATTGCTTAAATGTAAGGAGCTACCTTCTTTTGCCCAGGACTCTACAAATACACCAGAAGATACAGGCCCAGAGTTTGATCAAACTACAATGGTAGAGCCTGCTCTTTTATGGCAGATCTTGTGAAGCAGTATTTCCTACTACAATTTCCAACTGTGTTAGATGTCCCATATCTCACCATTCCTGTAATAAATGCATATGGATATTCCTAGAAGCCAGATAGTTTTGTTTCAGGACCACTTATTTAGAGAACATAGAGGACAAAGTACACAACCACCGTTGTGAGCCTGGAGAATAACCTACCACGTTGCTGAGCTAAGTTTCATCTCTGAGTGGTCTGCACTTGTACGTAAGAGTCTCCTAGAAGTAAGTACCAAAGTTGTACTCAAAAAATACTCCATCTCTAAACAGAGATGTTTCCCAGCATTTGTTAAATAAAGAAATTGCTTTTTTGAAACTATTTCAGTGTGTTTAGTAGATAGATGAGCAAAATTTTATTGCTTTTTATGAGTTAGTAGAAACAAAAGTTAAAGGTAAAACACTTATTACAGCACCTCTATTAACATATAATCTGTTTGCAATTCCATGTAATAACACTGTTCCAGCCTCTTATATTTATGATGTACTTTTTGCAACATTAAAGGGTGCAAAACTATCAATGCAGGTGTTTCTTTTAGTATCCCAATTTTATAGGACTCATCCCAGTAATTGAAGTGTGTTTAGGAAACTTCAAAAACATATATTTTGTGCCAGACTGAGTAGGCATAGTTAGTATAAAGAATATTATGAAGTGAATTAACACTTTGATGAACGCAGCACCTTTATCTCTTCCCAAACTCCCTTATTCTTCATCTGTGCTGAGAACCAGCATGGCATTTGGTTTCAAAGACCTCACTTTTAAAGTAGCCCCTCAATAAAATTTATGGAAAAGGACCAAAACACAGACCATTAGAGACCTAATGCAGACAGGGCCATATGGAGATGTTTTTCACACCATTGCATTGTCAGTAATAGTGTATTTTCTCCCTAGCAGCACCTACCAGAAATCTTATGTGTTGCACTTAATAATTGCTGTCTTTATAGCGGCTGGGGGAGGGGGAGCGTTGTGTTTTGGTGTGAATGATTTCTTCAGCAGTAATAAAAGGTGGTATTAAAATGTCACTGCCATCATTTAAATGGTTGTTTTCTGGGAAAAGAATGATTTTTGGAGTTCACAGTCCTTAGCTGTTAATAACAACTGATCTTGTTCTGTTGATGAACAAGTCAAAATGGCATTTTGACAATAAGTCTCTATTATCAACGAATATTTACCTTCTGTTCACTCTGTGTAATTATCACAGTCTTTGTATTTTCTTAATCTATTCTGGGAGCTCTGCAAAGGTGATAGCAGTAGGTTTGAAGCTTCTCAAAGACCAAAAAATAGTATTTTTTTCCTCTTCAGGAGCAGCAGCTCTTGCAGTTCAGCTAGCTCTGGCAGTACACTTTCCTTGGGATATTTTGACACTCGCATCTCGGGTGCGTGATTCCAAGCATCAGGGGCCAGATCCTGTGCTAGCAAGTGCACAAGTCCAGCAATGGAAAAGGCTACATATCATCCTCAGCCCAAGCCTTGTGCAGGGCAGCCTGTGAGCTGCAATGGTCAATAAACCTGGTGATGCACCCGCTATTTTGTTAGTTGGAGAGTGTGCGTGTGTGTGTATGTGTGTGTGACAACCAATATTATGGTAACTACAGATAGTGGCACTAATGCCAGGAAAGTAGGATGTGCTCCCAACTCCTGTGAGATGCCAACCAGCTCAAAGGAAGTGGAGATGAGAGAATCTGACCTGCAAACCAGATACTTAGGAATAGGCTGAAAGAAGGATCAGAGAGATGAGGAAGGACCAGAGACCCCAGAAAACCTGATGGTCTGTGAGAAAAGTCCTAACTCCTCATGAACATGTTTGCTCTAGCAGGAGGACCAGTGAGAAGCGCTTGCTGATGTTTACTCCAACCCGCTGAAGACCTGGAGAGGTCACTCTCCAACAGCTGCACTGCCTCCCCATGGGGAGAAGATGGCATATCTGTCTGGCCAGCTTGGACTTTAGCCCCTTCCAGCACCTCCAAGGGTGCTTTGATAGCTCTGCTTATGATGATCACCATCATGTTCTTACTGCCAGCACATGCCCTAGGGCAATGGTCCAAGTGCTGGGGTTTTGTGTGCCAAAACGAGGAAAGTTAATTCAACACCCCTGATAACAACAATAGTACTTCATGCTTTTGATCTTCAAAGCACTTTACAAACATTAGCTAATTAATTAATCCTTACAATACTCCTCTACTATTATCCCCATTTAGCAGTTGGGGAAATTGAGTCACAGAAGTTAAATGACTGGCCCAGGGCTATGTAGGAGTTGGCATCAGGGCTGTGATGGGGAATTCCTGGCTCCTGCTTTCAAATCTCCAAAACAGCTGTGGCTGCTGCTGTAGACCTGAGGCTGCCTTAACTACAGATGCCAGACTGATCAGCCGGGCTGGAGCACCGACTCTGGGGCACACCTTGCCCATCAGACATGGATGGGTCAATGTGCCACCTGTAGACTTGCATTATGGTGCCGACCCTGGAGATTGTTGGGCTTTGTGAACTTAAACATTTTCTTGCCCTCCCCTGTCTACAGAGCTTCTGGAAAGGAGCTGACTCGTGTTTGGCTGGCCTGGCCCTGAGCTTGTGTCTGTCTGGTGCAAATCCCCATACTCACCCCTCTCATGGGAGTCTCCTAAATATGCTGCTTCTACAGTAGATAACGAATAATAATCCCGCTTCATAGTCAGAGATAGTGAGATGAAAACAGAGGTGGGGAGAGATGAACATAGTCCTTTAAATCTTTGATTGACAAGGTTCCCATATGAGGAATGAACTGAGAGGTGACAAACAAATCATTAGGGGTATGGATAGCGTGCCGAGGAAATAAACAAAGCTCTTAATTTTTGCTCACCCAGGTAGTTCTGTATCTGATAGAGTACTGAGATGGTAATTTCCTTTACTGCTTAAGGATAAGGTTGCTCAAGATCTATTACAAAATCAGGATAATAACAACTTGATATCAAAGGAACCATCTTCCTATTTTGGCTCCAGGTAATCTAGCAAACCAGTCAATACTGCTAGATTGCAGGTATGCATTAGTCAAATGAAGCTTATTGAAAGTACTAGTAGTTTAAAAAATATATTCTTGTTTGCAATGCTCATTTTGCAGTGCATTACAGTGCTGGTTATCATCACATAGCTGCACAAAAATATACTGTAGAATAAAATAAAGTGAGTAAGGACAATCTTTCACTTCAACATGATTTTGAGAAATATTTTAGAGCAGGGTTATGCTAAGATGTTGTGTTAGAAGGGTACTAACTCTCCAAAACATGGAAAGAACATCTAAGTTAAAGAAGGCAGTAAAATCAAAGTGTTCTCCCAAAGTTGAGGGAAATTAGCAGAGAATCACAGAGTGGCTGAGGTTGGAAGGCACCTCTGGAGCTCATCTAGTTCAACTCCTCTACTCTGAGCAGCGTCATCTAGTGTTGCTTACTCAGAGTTGTGTTCAGTCAGGTTTTGAGTATCTCCAGGGATGGAGACTCTGCAACCTCTCTGGGCAGCCCATTCCAGTGTCTGACCACCCTCAGAGTAGAAAAAACATTCTTATGTTTCAATGAAATTTCCGGTATTTCAGTTTGTGCCCACTGTGCCCTCTTGTCCTGTCCCTCAGCAGCGTTAGGAAAAGCCTGGCTCCACTTTTTTTGCTCCCTCTGTCAGTTATTTATACACATTTGATAAGATCTCACTGAGTCTTCTCCTCCACACTGAAAAAACCCAGTTCTCACAGACTCTTATTATGCGACAGATATTCCAAAACCTCCGTCATCTTTGTGGTCCTGTGCTGGACACACTCCAATATGTTCATGTCTCTGTGTCACTGGGGAGCCCACCAATGGACCCAGCACTGCTGCATAGAAGGAAAGGATCACCTCCTTTTACTGTTTGGCAATGCTTTTCCTAGCACAGCCCCGGGTGTTGTTGGCCTCCTTTGAGGCAAGGGCATAGTGCTGGCTTATTGTCAACTTGTCCAACGGGACCCTCAGGTCCTTTCCAGCTGATCAGACCCCATGCATGGGGTGCATGGAGTTGTTCTTCCCCAGGGGCAGGATTTGGAATTTGACACTGTTAATCTTCATGATGTTCCTGTCAGCCCATTTCTCCATCCCATCCAGGTCCCTTTGAATGGTAGCACAACTACCTGGTGCATCATTCCTCTCAGTTTTGTATCATCATCTGAAAACTTGCTGAGTGTGTACTCTGGCCCACTGTCTAGGTCGTTAATGGAGATGTGAAACCATACTGGCCCCAGAATCAACTCCTGGGGCGCACATCCAGCAGCTGACTTCCAGCTGAACTTCATAACATTGATCATAGAATGATACAATCATAGAATACCAGGTTGGAAGGGACCCCAAGGACCATCTGGTCCATCCTTTCTTAGCAAAAGCACAGTCCAGACAAGATGGCCCAGCACCCTTTGAGCCCACACCCCTTTGAGCCTAGCAGGTCAGCCAGTCAGTTTTCTAGTCTTTTCAGCATAAAGAGCTATCAGATTGGTCAGATATGATTTTCGCTTCGCAAACACATAGACTACTCCCCGCTTTATTGTTTCCAGAATTATGGTTTCCAGGAGCACTGCTTTTATTGAGTTGGATGTTCTAGTGCCCACCAGACAGGAGATCAAAATGTGTCGGAGTTCAAAATGTGTCAATGAGTTCAAAATGTGCCAACCATGGAAAAAAAAAAGAAGACAAGTGTATTGCTTAAATGAAAGTAAGTAGATATATTTCTTGGGACCACACTTTTTGCTGCCATATATGTTTAAAACTGCATAGTCTACATATAGTCTATAACTTGACCTGACTGCTGAGAATCTCTCTTTTGTGGAGAGAAGGGGCATTTCCTACATTGTGTAGAATGTCCCAGCACAGCACATGAGATGTTTTGAGCAGGCTGGAACTTAACTGAGCTCTTTGCCTTCTGATGGGAACAATCATCTGTTGGCACAGGATGGAAATGCCCCCAGGCTATTCTCACTTACATGAAGACACTGCAAGACCAGAACATATAGCTAAGGAGACATGACCGTCTCCTCACTTGCAGGGTTGATCAGTGGTTATTAGCTGTGAATAACCCCAGATGTTTCTGCATGGCTATAAAGACACGTTTCTCAGAATTCAGAAAGGGAGGGAGTGAGATTCCTCTTAGGGACGCACAGCAAGGGGACAGGAGGCAATGAAGACACATTGCAATATGGGGAATTCTGATCAGATACTAGGAATAAAATAGTCACAGTGAGGGCAGTCAAACACTAGCGGAGGATCCAGGAAAGTTGTGGGATGTCCAGCTTTGGAGATATTCACGACAAGGTCCTGAGCAATGTGATCTAACTGGAGCTACCTAAGGAGGAGGTGGGAATCGATAACTTACAAAGATCCTTCAGACCTCAACTGTTCTGTGAGCCTATAGAATCCAAGTTTGCACTAGGACTCCACCAACATTGAGGTAGGAATGTAGTACAACTAGAAATGTAGGACACAGTGCTAATCTGCCAATATTTCTAAACCTGAAGGGAAGGGAAATTATACTCTATCATTTCACAGAAGATGCTCAGGAGAAATCCAGAATAAATGCGTGGAATTTGGGGCTCTTCCTTATATTACCTAACAATGGTTTGGCGGGTTTACTAATTGAACTACTTCCACCAGATAGTTACTTCTGGCATCACAGAAATGGAAGATTTACTTGATATTAAATAATTGCAACAAATTCCAATATAGAGAGAGGCATATAGTACAAGGGAAGTTAAGAGCTTTACAAGAGATATGAAGGGCGCCCATTATGAAGAGCTTTTTGTACAGAATTTGTAATGGTGTACTCATGTTAAAAGGAGTTCAGTATGTTTTTAGTGGAAAAAAATAGCTCTTAGTACAGATAAAAATAAATTGACCCGGGATTTCCCTTTGTTAGAAATTAAAGTATCTCACAAAATTATTAATAGCTATGTGTCTTCATGGTGCTAGCAAATTTTTCAGTGGAAATGTAATATGGTAGAGTGTTCTGATATTTCTTCTTTACCATTCTGACAAGAAAACAATGACTTCTTTGCTCTTTATTATTTTAGAAAGAAAGAGTAATGCTCAACCACTTAACCTCGGAGGTGTCTGATGGCACTTTCCACAATCAGCACTGACAGTTCAAGGATGAAAGGTATGGTGCATATTCTAGTTACTCAAGGGTTAAAGAAGGTCCCATAAATAAATTATGGATGCATTTTTAGAGCACTTTGCTAAGAACAAGAATGGCAGAAAATATCACAAGGCTGTCAAATCAGATTAAAGCCCATGTGCTCTGAGTAATCTGTGGGGAAAACTAACAAACTGTATGTTTGTCACGTATTAAAGATATTTTCTTAAAAAGCTGATTGGCTGAATGAACATGGAAATCCACCCTTGCTTTTTCCCCATCTCTCTCATTTTCTCTCTTATACTTAGTTTTAGGTACAACTTACAAAATAACTGCAACTAGCAACACATCCCAGGTGAGTGAAGACTTCATGAAGAATAAAGCTGTGGAATCAAGTGTACATATTGATGCATACATGTGGATGAAAATTCATAGTATACATATAAATTTTCTCAGTGAGGTATTCTAAACTCAATCTCTTGGGTGCCTTGAAAAATTAACTTTCCAACTTCTGCTGTTTCATAGCACATAGGCAGAAGGTTTATTCTTGATCTTCTCATACCAGAATTGGAGGAATTTACATACATCCCTCAGAAGGATAGAACTACTGCTACAGCAGTTTGCAAGCAGTTAATCTGTTGTCCTAATGATCTAGAATTTGACTCATGTAACCTACAAAAAAGATAAAGGTGTGATTACAGAACGTGATCCTCTCAAGCAATTGTGCCAAAAGGGATGCAAGAGTCCTGGTAGAGAGGATAGCACTAGCTCTGAATTTCTAGAGCTGTCCCAACTGGCTTTTAGCCTGGACGAGTGTCCTGGCTGCCACTCGGCTGCCTGTTGGACTAATACCCTAGCACACACCCCTGCATCCTCTCTGCCTTGTTTTCCATGGGAAGAAAGCCAGTGCATGGACTAAGAGGATCAATGGTGTGGCTTGGATGGGCTTTTTCTTTTTGGGAAACAAAGTGCTTAGGTGTACCTCAGGCTGCCTAAACCCAGCTGTGTACATGCAGACTACAGGCGTAGCAACTCGTGTGTCTTCAACCACCCAACAGAACAATGTCGGGTTTTTTTCCTGTAGCAGTTTTAGGGATAAGAGGCCTGCCCTGGGCCATAAATCCACCTTTCAGTCTCACATGCTATTGGACTCAGATGGATTCAGAAGCAACTCAAAGCAAAAGATTTCAGTTTGAGAGATGAGAAAGCTCAGCCAAGAAAGGACAAAAGGAATCATTGAAACCATCTAGTTGAATGACAGCTTATGATATGGCCCCTTGTAAGATGTGTAATGTGTTAAACACTTGAGGCACAACCTAAAGAGGTAATTAGATGTCTTGTAATTAGAGTAAGATGCCTATGATGTTCTTAGATCAAGAGTAAGAAAAGGATGTTCAAGTCAGCCTGGAATTATGTCTCTATTGGACTACATTAGAGATGTGTGTGAGATTTGGACCAGATCCCAAAGTTTTTTCATGCCCTTATCTTCTTAGGCATGTCTGGATAGGCACGTCTCTCCAGCTGACTGACAGAAGTCCAAGATACTGGTTACCAGGAAGAAAAGTCCAAGCAGAAGTGTCCCAGCAAGTACAGTAAAGCCCAGGAAGTTTTATAGCCAAGCTGGTGTGATACTGTGTCTGTATCTGTAGGAGGAGATTTGAGTCCCAGTGCTGTCTCACAGGAGTGTTTATTTTTATGTTGTTTTTGTTTGTTTGTAGATATTTTTAATATAAACTGACCATTCAATAATGTATTTCATTGTTCACTGCAGGGTGGTCCAGCTCCAAAAAACAGAATATCCTAGTGTGAATGTAGTTTGTATATCAAAAGAGAAGAAGTTTCTAAAAGTTAAGGCATTCTCTACAGCTGTATAATTGGTGTATAAAAGCTTTATGTGCTCTACATATTCTATAAATTCTATGCTATGACTTAGTATAACAACACTATTTATGTGTCTATGTGAGTCTATGTCTCTCTTTGGCCGATTAGCCTTGGCTTTTCAAAAGTCCCCAAAAATGATTAATGAACATTTTTCTCTAAATTCCAATTCACTTCAGTGGGATAAGGATTTCTCCCAGTAGTGCTTATGCATATAAACATTTGAAAGATTGAGACACGTTTATGCCTCAAAGAACTCTGAACATGTTGGACCTGAAGTCACCCATTGTGCAAAATACATCTCAGTACCCACGAGATTCCTGTTTCACTGCAGCTGAATTCAAAGCTCAGTAAAATCTATGGAACAAAATTATTTTACAAAGCCATAAATACAAGAGTTTCTACTACACATGTAATCAGATGCTTAAAGTGCCAGGAAGAAGAGTTCTAATGCAGACAAGGGGAAAGAATGTAAAGATTTTAAATAAATAAGAACAGTAATTAGCAAATGACAACCTGAAAATTCTCAGCACTACAGAAGACAAACATTAATTAACAATCTTTTTTTTTTTTAACAGAAGGAAAAATACCACTGTAAGTAAAAGATTTGATCATTTTGGTTGACAGTTTCCAGGTTATTTAAGACAAATTCACATCACAGAAATGGATTCTTTGGGTAATTTCAAGGACAAGCTTTTTAGAAATCAGTAACCATTGTCAATCTCATAATAATTGCTTGACTTTAGGAAAAAAGGAAAAATACATTGACATGTTCAGCCATACATTACTTTTAATTAGAGTAGATGGGATAAAATAATTATTCCCAGTATTTTAGATGCTTTTTGAAGAGAATACTGTGAACATTGTAAGGGGGAATGTTGCAAGTACAAAAGAGTTGCTGTTCTACCAAAAAAAAAGTGTGTATTTTTAGAGACAGAAATTACCTAGCAGGGGAATGCAGGTGCTTGTCCTGATAAAAAGGACGTGAATGCCAAGGATATTGCTTCAACTTTTGACACTGTCCTGCGTGACATCCTTGTCTGTAACCTGGACAGGCATGGATTTGATGGATGGACCACTGGGTAGATAAGGAATTGGGTGAATGGACTCAGTCAAAGAGTTGTGCTCAATGACCCGATGTCCAAGTGGAGATCAGCGATGAGTGGCATTTCTCAGGGGTCAGTATTGGGATCGGCCCTGTTTAAAATCTTTGTCAGCAACATGGACAGTGGGATAGAGTGCACACTCAGCAAGTTTGCCAATGACACCAAGATGTGTGATGTGGTCAACACGCTGGAGGGAAGGGATGCCATCCAGAGGGACCTTGACAGGCTGGAGAGGTGGGACCATGCAAACCTCATGAAATTCAACCAGGCCAAGTGCAAGATCCTGTACATGGGTCAGAGTAAACCCAAGCACAAATACAGGCTGGGCAGAGAATGGATTGAGAGCAGCCTTGAGGAGAAGGGCTTGGGGGGATACTAGTAAACAAGAAGCTCAACATGAGCCAGCAATGTGCGCTTGCAGCCTAGAAAGCCAACCACATCCTGGGCTGCATGAAAAGAAGCATGGCCAGCAGGTCGAGAGGAGTGATTCTGCACCTTTATTCTGCTCTTGAGACCCTACCTGGAATATTGTGTCCAGCTCTGGGGCCCCCAACATAAGAAGGACATGGAATTGTTGGAGCAAGTTCAGAGGAGGGCCATGAAGATGGTCAGAGGGCTGGAGCACCTCTCCTATGAGGACAGGCTGAGAGAGTTGGGATTGTTCAGCCTGGAGAAGAGAAGGCTCCAGGGAGACCTTATAGCAGCCTTCCAGTACCTAAAGGGGGCTTAAAAGAAACATGGGGAAAAACATTTTAGCAGGGCCTGTTGTGAAAGGATGAGGGGTAACGGTTTGAAATCAGAAGGAGGTAGATTTAGACTTGGTATAAGGAAGAAATCTTTTACAATGAGGGTGGTGGAACATTGAAACAGATTTCCCAGAGGTGGTAGATGTCCCACCCCTGGAAACATTCAAGGCCAGGCTGGACCGGGCTCTAAGCAACCTGATCTGGTTGAAGCTGTCCCTGCTTCTTACATGTGGGTTGGACTAGACGACCTTTAAAGGTCCCTTCCAACCCAAACTATTTTGATTCTATGATTCTAACTGCCATCCTACATAGGGTTGCACGGATAACATATCTTGCTTAACATGCTTCCAAGAGGGCAGGTTATACATAAGAAGGAGCATCTGCATGTTCCAGGAGAAATGGCACTGCGGGAGCTGCCTGCATTCCCAGTTTGGTTGCATAACTCTGCTGGTATCACTGTACCACCCTAACTAGGCCACTAAAACTCCTAGGGTATGTTTGCTCACCGCATTATGCAATTTCATGCAGTGGTACCCAAATTCAGACTAAACGATTCTCTCTACTCAAGGCAGTCAAGCCGTGCTAGCACCATCGTTCTGCCTTATCTGTTTTACTCTTTTACAAGCTTGTTGAAAGCCAGCTGGGCATTTCTACATGGTACTACACTGAACAGTATTGTAATTAACCTGGCATTATCCTGGTATATTTTGCTACCTAGAACAGTTTCTAGAAATCACCCTGATAAAGAATACAGAAAAATTTTAATGCACTCACTTTTCAAAGTGACAATTTCTAATAGCAGCAATATAAAAAAAAAAATCAGTCCTGGGGAAAATGTATCACTTTGCTGCATGAAATGAATTGCTGAATTTCTCTTCTCAAACTTTGGACTTGTTCAGATCTTAAATTTTGGCACAGCAGACTGAGGAGTTGTAGGTTTTTACTGAAATGTCACTCTTCATTCCTGTTCTCAGTTGCGTCTAATGTTTTTATTAACTACAGCTATTCAAACTTTTTCTAGTTCAAAATATTCTTTGTGGAAAATGCCATTTCTTCCCCAAAAATATTCTCAAGGAAAAATGCATTGACAGAAATCCTGCTAATGCTGAAAAGGAAAGATTTTCCCTGGGAAAAAAAAAAAAAAAAGAAAAACATGTTAAAAAAATTGCCACAAGAAATTGTGTATGTTTTTGAGTCTAAGTTAGGCTCTTTGCTATTGAAAATCATACAGAGGTTTATATATAAGTACAAAACTTCTCAGAAGTAGAAACTGCCCTTAATATATTTGAATTTCTGCTGGTAATGACAGTGTTAGGATGCCTGAAGAACAGAAACAGAGGAATACACAGACCAGGAATTACATAGACGAGCACCCTGCACACTGAATACATGCCATGATGTGGTTTGCCTGTTGGCTCTGTGTGCCTAGATACAATCACTTCTTAACCACCTAAAGCTAGTTTAAAGATTATCCATGCCACAACGATTTATGTTGTTAAGATGGATGAGAAAAAAAAACAAACTCAGAGTTTAAATCAACCTGGTGATCTGAATGACGACAGCCTACACTGGAGAGAACACTGCGAAAACTCCTAACAGTCCTTGCCAACTCTACCTGGGGACCAGAGAAATTCCGTCCCCACCCCAAATCTGGCAAGTGGTTTGACACAAGCACAGTCGCAAGAGGCACTGATGTGGTCCCACGATGAGATTCAGTCTACTTACTTTCTTTTCTCCTGTGAGAAAGACAATATATTGGATACATTATCCTATATAAGAAAGTTTTATTTTTAACTGAAGGATGATCAGAGCGACTAATAGCAGTTTCTCCATGACCATGAGAAAATTCATCCTTCCACCAACATAGAAGATTGAAAGAGATGACTGGGTGTAGTACTGCAAAGCCAGAACAGTTGTTAAGCAATATATTTTTGTAGATGGCAAATACTCAGTGTTGACAGAGTTAACAGAGATGACTTTCGTAATAATAAATTAAGTGGGTCTGACACAAACCCCCAGCATAGAGCTCAGCTGCCATGGAAGAGCCCATATTCACACTGTTTATTTCCCTCAGCCTCCAAAGTACGGTGACTGCATGCAAACCCCTTATTGGAAGCAGTTTCTGGTCCACAAGTCATACCCAGGAACTGTTTGGAAAAATGTTGATTAGCTTAGGACAAAACAATTCCTGGAGATTCAGCAAGGTAACCACAGGGGTTTCTCTCAGCCTTGATTTTTCTGTGATTTGGTGACCAATTCACAACATGGATTATCAAATTTTGGTACTTGAGCTGTTCCTTGGCACTCTTTGATATAGTAGCGTAGATGTGTCCATAGAGTCCCTCCTGGGGAAAGTTGGAGGCTGGTGACTCTCCAAGCTCTGCTGCCTTGGAGAGCACAAGGCCCACCCCTGCTTGGAGTCACAGCACCATGTAGATGAGCATGGCAATTGACTTTTGTTCATTTTCTGTTTCAATGGTCTGGAAAAATGAAAAACCAGTAAAGTGGGAGAATTACTGACAATGCAAAATCCACGAACAAGAAAACACAAGATGACTTGAAGTGACTAAAAGAGCAAGGCCAGATAGGTGCAACTGTGGAGATTTGAAGGGCAAAGACTGGGAGATAAAATTATGGAGAAGAAAGCAAGATGAAGTGTTGAGAAGGAACAATTAAGATTATTAAGGTCTTTTGATACTGTAAATGTAAACTGGTGAGCACTGGTTGTAAATACAAATCCAAACACTTATTGTGCTTCTTGTGAATTCAGAAAATAGCTTTGTCCTGAACAATTTTTGAGTTGTTTTCCAGTACATAAGATTCTCTTTTCTCAAATATTTGTTGCAAAATTAAAGAGGAGTCATGCAAAAATAATACACACAAAAATTTTTTTCTAAGCATTTAAACAATTAATACATATTTTCCTAAATTCTAGCCACAACTAATCTATATTCTGTCTGATGTAACTTTTCAATCAACTGTTTTCAATGGTTAGGTTTTTAAAAACATACATGTCTACAGCCTGTCCCATACCTCCCTTCTCTCTGTGTCTCTGTCAGTGTAAGTAAATGTCTTAACGGGACAGGGAGGTAATTGCAAAGTGTCACAGCAGTTTCCATCTGCTAAGTACTGGAGCATTTTTAAAGAATGCGGTAATGAAGCAAACATGCTTTATACTGAATTGATACTCAGTGGCTCAAGAGTAAAACTTCAACAAAGTGTCCTAACAGTAAGATTTTAATATTTGAAGTGAATTTTTTCCTCTTCTATCTTCCCCATCCAGATCCCACTGTCAGGTATTTGGCACTCAGAGTTTTTTGAGAATGAATTGATAAAACTATAGCCTGGTGACTATTTTGACCGTATCCCAGCTATATTATTCCCTTTGGTCTTCCGGACATTAAAGAGTTGTACATATCATGTTATAGAGCATCCCTTTCTTCTGGAATCTGCTTGGCTTTCATCACTTGCTGACTTTTGGATCTTTTAAGGTTTGTTTGTTTGGTTTTTTTTCATGCTATTGTCACATTCAGCCATTCCCACTGAACTGATTTTGCCAAAAGATATGACTGAAAGAAACTGGACAGAGTCAACTCCCTTTTCCCTATTGAGGCACTGAAAAATCTCTAACCACTGTGAACTACTGCTAAAATATGAGATGATGTAAAGATCTTCAGAAAAGTCCATTTATTTTAATTGTTTCAATACCTTTTTTTTTTCCCCAAAGGAAGAATACTTAAACAAATGTGAATAAATCCAAGCACCCTTTAGCTGCATTTACAAGAAATGAAAAGAAATGCTAAACTGTGGCTTGATCTGAACAATATCAAGCTGTGTATTCAAGCTGGGGCAATGTAGATAAATTTTAAACCGTTACCCATCCAGTCCTCTCTCTGTATACAACATCCAGAGACACATTTTTTATGACAGAGCCAATGCTTCTGCTTTAGAGACAGGTCTTTTTTTTCCCCTGTGCTTCTACCAAGAAAACAAACAAAAAGTGTTCTCGATGATGTCAAAGATTTTGGTAGCTACATCAAAGGACAAAGTACTTCACTGACTCACTGACACTCAAATCATTCCTTTCCACTTGTCATCTCTGAAATCCACCCCATTAACTATGAGTACCAATGGTTTATTATCCTGTAATCTAAATGATGATTTTGGGCAGAGAGGTGCCTGGTATTTGAAGCAAAAACAGGAAGAAATAATAAATACTACGTTAAAACAGGTCACCCTTGAATGGAAAGGCTGCAGTTGACCTGAGGCCTTAGGCTGACAACTCTGTATTACAGTGAAGACTGTACGTTAAACTTGTCCAAGATTTCTGTGAAAACAAAATAGGTTCTTAAATTTTTTGTGTTGAGCACTTACATCCCCAGATTTTATGGTCTCTGAAGCATCTTCACTGTTCTAGAGTGTTCTCATAGAAGGTACAAAAAAGATGCCACATTTACAGAGGTTGAAAGTATGTGCTCCAGTCAGTCTCTAGCTACCACCAGAAAGCTGCCATTCTGAATTGATTACAGAGCTACTACCTGGAGGTGACAGACTCTATAACCAAATTAGTCTTCTAGAAAGCTGGAGGAAAGGTAACTGAAAAATCCTGTTCATTACACATTTGCTGATTTTATTTTGCTTATGTCTTAGTGGCTCACCAGCATAAAGTAAATATCAGACATAACGAAATGTGATTGAGCATTGCCCCATGTTTAATGATTACCTGCAAGTGTAAAGAAAGTGCAGTAAACCTCCAAGCATGCCATATTACCAACAAATAATCTGAATAAATGAGCTGGATTATAGAAAAAATTGCTGACTGAATTCCAGAGTTATGATCCAATAATAATTACTTACAAGGAGGAGTGAGAGTTATGATGTACATGTAATACCAGTGCAGGAATATCTATCTACCTATTGCAGTCATTGACAGATAATCCAATCAGGGAAAGTAGTAAATCTACAGAATGCTTTTACTAGTTGTAGTGGAGGAATTAAAAAAGAGGGACAATTCACCCTGGTGAAAAAAAAATTTCTGCAGAGATCTTAAAACCTTAGGTTCTATCTAGAGCATCTCTTGGTGTAATTTTTAAACTCTCCTTCCCTTTCATTAAATTGGAGTTGATGGAAGTCTTGGAATTTATGCTCCATCATGCCACGGCAGTTCTTGTGTGCACTGGAGACTACAGACTGTCAAAGACACAGTTGTAACCCTGCGGTTCTTAGGCACCCTACCATGTGTTGATGCAAGACACTGGAGCAGCTTTAATTGGTACCACCACTTTGAGTCTGTCAGTGACCTACTGCCAGGGGAGCCTGGAAGAGTGGGACCTTCATCTTCTTTGGCCCCATCCATTCTTTCACTCCTTTGCTTGTATTGCCTAGTTTTTCCTTATGTGTGATACATATTTTTTTTTCCTTAAGAGAGGAAAGCCTCACAAAGGCAACTCTAAGCTCATTATACAGTCAATGAAAGGAAGAGAGACAATTCCAAAAGAAAATTCACCTATTCTGGAAACATTTCTGAGAGTGGAACAAGATATCTATCTTTGAGGACATGACTGTTTTAGACCTGCCCACCTAACTAGTTGGTTTGTATGTGTCCTTAGCATATTCTGAAACCAATATTGTTGTCTTCAAAAACTGTGTCTCTTCTTTGCACCTTTTTATGAGATAAATGGAATCTCCTTTCCCATATCCTCTCTCCTTAAAAAAGGTGATTTTTTTTTCCTATAACAGGACCAAGAGCAATAGAGCAACCACACCAAGTTACAGAAATTAATGAAGCAGTTTTCTTTAACCTTACTCACACAGATATCTCCATGTTGTACTATCTTAAATTACCAAATATATCTTCTTTGGAGTTGATTCCACAGTTTGTAAGCTCATTAGTGCAGGGGTTGTATTCACACTGAGCTTTATACAATGCTGATCATAAAGTCAGCACTTGATAAGTTAGTAATAACAATAGAATGACATATTGAGAGTCTGAAGGTTTATACTTTCAAGTTTATACTTTTTTTTCAGGAACTTTGACAAACACCTTCCACACAATATTTTTGTTTTAAGTCTTAATCCATAATTATGGAGAACTGAAGTACCAATGCCAGAGTAACAAGATTAATACCCTTTTGACAGAATTTAATAATATGGTTTTATAATATTTAATTTTGTTCATAAAATATCTCTCAGTAGGAAACTTTTTTTTTACTTACCTAAACATTATTTCTTTAAAACAATTTAATTCATATTTCCTGGCACAAAGAATTTGTTATGAAGCCTGGTTGGGGACAGGTTTTTATAGGCTCATGCAGGGATTAGCTTCAACTTAATTTGGATATTCAACCAATTTTGACAAGTATAGTCTGCTGAATATGGGCTAATAATACAGTCCTTAATTCATTTATCCTCTTTTAAATGTTCCAAGCCCTTTAAAATCATGTGACATACGTAGTCAGAATAAGAAAACTTGTGTTGGTCTTGGTTTTGATCTCTAGAGAGAGTATCCAACCACTGGTGCAGCTGATAATGCTTTTGCCTAAATGAAGTGAGAATGAGGGCAGAACATGGACTATTAGGTAGTGTCGTAGCAGAGAATGTCACTCACTAGCAAAAATTCAATCTGCAATACCAAGCTTTCCATGCAGTGTGTGGGGTAGCAGAAAGTCCTACTTCTCTGCTATGCACCAACAATAAATGCCTTCTGCTGTAAAACCAATTACCAAGCAGCAAATCTCTGTTCATGCCATGCAGGTATTTGATGAGTTTTAAAACCTTTTCCTCGAAAAAACCCCCAGAGATGTAGGTAGTTTGCCATTGCCATGCAAAGACAAGCCTATCACTCCAACACAGCCTGAATCCTACCCAGGTCCAAAGTCATGGAGGCACCAGAGAAGCCTGCAGCACCTGTGGTGCTTGTAGAACATGGGGCAGTCGCAGAGGCCAATTTTTGCCATCCTCATGAGAAGAAGAACCTGGGGAAAAAGGCCAAAGTGTCTGGCTGGTGGGAAGATGTGTCGACAATGATGAGCAACTGAGATCAACACCTCTATTCAATCTAAATATTCTGTATGTAGCTGACAGTGTACAGCTTGAACACTCTTCTGAGTGCTGTGGGTTTGGAGAACCAATGTTGAAATGAGTTTTTAGCCCTGCTCTTAGTTATCTATATACATTGCTGCAGATGCAAATAATCAAATGCAAACCAAAACCACAAATGAAACTGAGAACTGTCTCTGAACATCTCAAGTCATCACAGTTTTCTTTCCTTTACCTCAAAATAGATACTAAATTGTTTCTTGGAACAGGAAGAAATAACGAAGGAATGCAATTGTAGGAAAGAAACACCATCGTTTCCACCAGATTTGAAAGAACAAAAACATTGAACTTGCAAACCTAGCCGCTGCTTGTCTGAAAAAAATGCCATAGATTTTTCAGAGCTTTAACTTTATCTTTCTTGTAGCTGACTGCTTCTTGTCCCCTGTGGCACCATGACACAGCATCAGTGCATGGTGAGCTTCCACCTGTACAGGAGCTTGCATGGGGAAAAGGATGGCTCCAGTCATGAGGAAACTGTAGCAGGCAATGTCTGAGGAGGCTTTCATAGATCAGGTAAAGTTTCTTCTCTGTGTATCCAATAGATGCTCTTAAGATGTTGCCAGCACACATGGATCCAGTCCTATCCACATTGATCCAAAATCCATCCACCTGCAGCATCCAAGATCCTCTCCACTATAAGATTCAATTGCAAAACTGAGACCTAAAGACAGTCAAAACTGTGATGAAAGAGGAAAAAATTCTACTTTTTCAGTTTATGGGAATATGTAGCTGGTGAATACATACACAAGTCATAAAGAGAAAGGTGGAGCATGTTTAAAAACGAGTCAGGACTTTTTCCTTCAGTATTACCAGTGATCTGGAAAATATCCCTTGCAGCTACTGTGGGATAAATTGCAGCATGATCAGAGATGGCTCAGATGAGCACAGAAAGCTGCTGAGAGTATAGGTAAACTCTAGCCGCTTTGTCCTCTGACTCCAACTCCATACGTTTGTTACCTTCTTCTAAGTTATAATGGCATAATTGAAGAAAAAAAATGTTAGAATGTTTATAAACATATTTGTCCAGAAAACTCATGCCAGTAAACTTGAGCAGGAGCTTTTTTTTTTGCCTAAACTAAGAAGAAAAAAAAAAAGAAAAAGGTTCTGCAGAATCTTAGAATCTTTTTGGTTGGAAAAGACCTTTAAGATCATTGAGTCCAACTGTAAAGTTTACACATCTTTCTAAGTCTTGCATGGGAAAAGTAGATTAGAATGATTATTCCTCTTTACTAGTAAAACAGAAACCAGTGGACACTTGCACTAATCAGAAGATTCAAAGCAGGTGAAATGAAGGATTTTCTTCACTTACCAGATTGGTACACTGTGGAACACACTGCTGCGGGATTTTCTGGATGTGAAATGTATAAAGCAGCTAAAACCAGGCAATTAGTCAAGTCCATCAAACACCAAGGAACAGTTAAAGCCTCTGGCTCAGGAAGTCTCCAAACTGCAGATTAGCAGAGCTGGGAGGGCCCAGCTCAGGGAAAGGCGCTGCTTTTCTCGTTCACTTTCTGCGGGCACCTGCACCCAGCTACTGATACCAAGCACAGCTCTGGGCAAAACAGACGTTTTCGTTAACCCAGCAGAACAATTTTTATATTCTTCTTCAGTACGGTTTGATTTTCACACCACTTACAGTACTGCAATTTTTCTTCTAGCAGAAACGATACCAGCTGCCATTTGGTGTTACTGGAGTCTTTTTAGCGGTCAGGACAAGGACGGATTCTCTGCCTATAAGTGAGAAACAGCCTTGCTAGACATGCGTTGATCCCTCATAAGTTTTCAGTATTTTGTGGGTGCTCTTAGTGACACAAGGTGTTTTTGATGAGCACCTGCTGCTCTCTGCCAATATACCATAAGAATTTGGGCTACGGAAATAAGCTATTCATAAAAATGAAATAAGAAAGACAATGTAGCTGGATGCATAATGCAGGAGAAGAAGAGCAGGAGCATGTCATTTTAGCTGTCTAGAGAACTAGACCATGCATGCATGTCTGTGATTTCTTTCCGAGGGATTTAAATCTTAGTATCAGCGACAGAGTAATGTTTTCATTAAAACCGTACCCAAGCATTTCCCAAATCCAGTATATATTTTTAATTACAGTCACTTCTATTTAAGCCCTCCATTGTATTTTAACATCTTTGCTTCTTGGCTTACTACTGAGTAGCATGAAGGTCAGCGCCTAATGCAGGCTTGCAGTAAATTGCCCTTCTTTAACTGCACTCTCAATACACCTTTGTCAAAAATCTTCTAGGAAAACTACCATTCCCAGTAATGACAAATTTCATATGCTGGTTGGTCTCTGTCTCACTGCCTCTCATTCACTGCTAGCACTCAGAAAATGGCTCAATTAGTAGAGACTTTGAGAGATGTTGCTGCAGGAGATCTGCGAGAAGAGATGCCAGCAGATAAATGTGAGTCATTTTTCAGCTCAGGAGGCTTCAGCTCTGATTGCGCACACTGATTCTACTTAATTCATTTCTTTCTTTCCCTGTATGTGAGGGAGACAGCAGGTGAACAGTAAAATACAAAAACTGGAGCAAAAATGGCTGTTATTAAAGTGAATCAAAATAACAAATGGATTGGCAAGTACACAGGTAGATTATCTATGATTCATGTGCCTATATTATTTTTAAAATGCCATTAGCCAGGCAATGAGATGCTAGTAAATCCTCAAAGTTTCCTGAATTTTGTAACTTTCACTGTAAGTCCCTGATTTCTTACAGTTTTGTGGAGGTCTGAAGGCTGTGTTCACTGTTTTGAGCAGAGGGTTGGAGCAGAGACCTCTTCAGCTCCGGCCCTGCCTGAATGACTCTATGGTTTGTGTTTCCTGTTTAAAAAGCATACATTGTCTCTCCTAGGAGTGGAAAAATATGTAGTAGTAGAAAAAAAACTTTGGAGATGGGTCATACAATAAACACTGGATGTGGACACTGGAATTAAAGAGTTCCCAAGTACATTGGAGTCTGGAAAATATTGACCAAGAATACCTTTAACCGAGAGGATAAAAGTAACCAATTCACAGCCATCCAGGGCTATGGGGGAATAATTTGGTGAAGAATGAAGTTCAGACCTACTTTTCATCAAGTCAACACGGGGCCAACAACAACTACCAAACAGTACCTGACCTACCAGTCTACTGTCCAGTATTTTGAATAAGGATGATAGATTGCCAGGTCGTAAAGACTAACATGTTCCAGGTGAGTAACGCAAACCCCATTTTAGAAGCAGACTGTGAAAATGCATGACTTGTTTCTTCATAGTTCAAGGTGTGAACGGCCTTAGTTGTGCCAGCGGAGCAGGCGTGACTCCCCCTCAGCAGAGAGTGTCCCACAGGAATTCCCCAAGTGAGGAATGGAGTTGCAGCCAGAAGCTATGGGCATGGCTAGGAAGAAATTAAAAGATTCAGATGCAGATGACATGGCTTAAAGAACAAAAATAACATAGCATGCAACCCTAGTTGAACTCACACTCCTGAGCTGTGAGATTTGATCTCTACTTTACCTTTTCTTTTGCTCATTCTAGAAGGATGAGCACTGGAAAATGAATGTGTTTGACTTTCTAACAGCATCTGGTTCAGTAACAATACAAGCAACTCCGGAGTTTTGTCCAGTTTTAGATGTATTTGATATAAAGAGTGCTGCACATTCTTAGATCCCCTATGGAGTCCAAATTGTGCCAGTCTTTTTTCATAAATAATCATAAATCTCCTCTTCCTTCGGATTCCCGGTTTTAAGCTGATTTTTAGTAAGCTGATTCCTTGCAGACTTTTCGGTGAAGGATTCTAAATACCACACACCTTAGAGTCACAGAAAAAAAAAAACCTTAAAAATCTGTAGCATGAGTGTTTATAGGAAGAAGAGTGACTTCTACATATTCAGGACCTGACAGGAATTTTTGATGGAAATCAAGGGATGTTCTTCCATTGACTTCAACAGGAAAAAAAATGTTTCACCTTCAGATGGTAAAGAACCATTTGGGAAAAAAAATATTCTACCAGTGGGAAACAATGGGAAATTAAAGAGTGATTGAAGCGGAAACTTTCTTCAGAAAAGGAGTGTAATCAACAAATTTCTTAACTTCACTAAAAAAAATTTATGGTTTGTTTTTTTCCAGCTGTCTGAACAATTCAGTTTAACACAACTATGTGAGAACTGGATGTCTTCTAGGTAGAAATTACGTTTTGTTTTAAAAAGCAAAGATAGGCACGTAATGTGGTTAACATGATGTAAGTTAGAGTCTGAATTTGCAGTAATTTAGCTCATCTGTGGTAACTGCCTGTGGGGAGACTTTTACATGGTTATAAATGTGTGGTAATTTGAGGTTGCCTATCCCTCTTCTGAATTCCCCCTCTTGCAAGTAAATGATCTTACATTTACTGATGGGTAAAAAGGTGCACAGTTATTACGAAGTAGCCTAACGCTTGTGGCAACTTGTTTGCACGTCCTTAAGATCAGCTTAATTACAGTAAGAAAAAAAAGAGAAGTGATTAGAGCCATAACAAAGCACTTTGAAATTATCAAAAGAAAATTATTTTATTTATTGAAATTTAATCTTTTATAGGTTTCTATTCACGTATACATCCAAGGGTTTTTTTCTGCCATTCTTCCTAATTCACTAGGCATTATTCACAGGCATTATTCAAAAATTCTATTTTTATAATCTAGAGAATGAATTGCCACTCCAGAGTGAATATTCCCTTTTGCTTCTGCTCTTTCTCTGACTCACAGCTGATCAAAGTGAGAGAGGTTTTTTTATTTACTGTAAAAACTTTAGATGATTAATTGTGAACCCAAAGACTAACTTTATCTTCCATTTGTCTTCCACATTTGAGACCATTTACCCCTCTGCAGGACAAATGGATGTCTACTAGATCATAATGAGGTGTATCATGCTCCATTTGCAATGTATAAATGTCATCACTGGTGAAGAATTAGGTTTAGTTGTCTATTGACGAGCCTTTATCAAAAGAAGAGTTTAGGATTCCAGGTAGGAAAATGCACCACCTCTGAAGTAAGGCATCCCTACTGGAAGCTAGTAGGAACTGCGTTCGAAACAAGCTTCCAAAAAATGGTTCTCTGTGCAGCAGGTAGTGAACTTGAGACCTCCTCACTGTGGATGTTATGGCACCAAAATTTTGTGTGCATTCAAGGAAAGACCTGAAAATGACAGTGCTGACTTACAAGCCTGGGTCTGTAATATCTCTAACTCCCTTCCAGTGGGTCTAACTCTAATAACCTAGAGAGTAATGAAAAACAGAAAAATGAAGTTTGAGAACTCATATCAAATGAAAATTTCTGGATTTTATTCTTACAATAAAACATTATATGAAATTTCACACGTTTTCACAATTGTTACCAAATATTATACCATTTATTTTCACAACTGTTGTCCAAAATTTCTTTAACATTGCTCTGTAATCTCCCTCCAGTAACAAAAATTGTTGACTAACTTTGCCGGAAATCTCCTTTAATTAAAAGTGACCACAGTGTTAGCCTTTCATACAAACATTAAATTAGAAGTGTCCACAGGGTTGCATACAAATCAGAATCTATGGTTGCCAGCCAAACCACACACCGTAGATGTGGCTTTGTAGGGAGAACCCAAGAATTTTCATTCCAAAACCACAGGTACCTACTACTATCTTGTTTAGCTGTAACAGAAATAAAGCTGACAGCTTGCAAGGGAACCAGCAATTCTATGTCCACACCATGAAGACATCTAATATCCCGTTCATTGGCTGGCCTTAGTAAACAGCCAATATGCCACAACAAGATAAGTTGTCCCTTGAGGGATTTGATATTGCCAGCAATTTAAGTAATCCATGGGACTGTTCTGTCTAATTCTCTAAAAACAGTTTACATAGAGATTCCTCAGTTTTCTGTTCCATCTATGAGAAATTATAGAATCATAGAATAGCTAGGGTCGGAAGGGACCTTTAAAGGTCATCTAGTCCAACCCGCCTGCAAGGAGCAGGGACATCTCCAACTGGATCAGGTTGCTCAGAGCCCTGTCCAACCTGTCCTTGAATGTTTCCAGAGACAGGGCATCCACCACCTCTCTGGGCAACCTGTTCCAGTGTTCTACCATCCTCAGTGTAAAAATTTTTTTCCCAATGTCCATTCTGAATCTACCTCCCTCTATTTTAAAACCATTACCCCTTGTCCTATTGCAACAGGCCCTGCTGAAGAGTTTATCCTCATCTTTCCTGTAGGCCCCCTTGAGGTGCCAGAAGACCACTATAAGGTCTCCCCAGAGCCTTTTCTTCTCTAGGCTGAACATCCCCAACTGTCTCAGTCTGTCCTCATAGGAGAGGTGCTCCAGCCCTTTGATCATCCCTGTGGCCCTCCTCTGGACTCTATCCCCTCACAGAGAAGGGGAGAAAAAGTTCAAGATACGGTATTTCTTCATTACTTCATGTGCTTCTTAATTTTTTTTTACAAAAATGGAAAAGGAATAGCTGAGGTTGGAAAACAAGCAAAAGTACATCTGGCCAATTCTGTTGTGATCAGTTCATTTAATCTGAGCAAATTATTTTCACAGGCATGAGGGAAGCATCTCCAAACCTGGGAAAGAAGAGCTCCGCTTCCTGCACACCCACCAAGCATACAGGATCAATCACGGTGTGGGAACCTGCCTTGAAATTCTTGGTGTCATAAGGATCATGAACACGCACTGGTATCAGATTTTTTCGCAGTGTTTCCAAAACACCAGGAGAGACCTGATTCCTTATTCTTTTTCAAGTTGCTCCTAAAGTGGTGTAAAGCTCAGTTTGAATGCCTTGCTCCCACTAACCAAAGCATGTAAAGAAAATATCCCCCTGCTCTACATACACAGTCCTAAGGATGAGCAGTGATGTCTCCTGAACATCAGAGCTCTCAGACACCAGAAACAAAAACAGCGTGTCTTGTAGGGAAATAAACATTTCATAATTGCTAATGTTTCCTTTTGGAGAAGTAAAAAGCCTGAACACATTAGATAAAAAAAAAAAAAGAAAAAAAGATTTAATTTCTAGTTTAAATACAGCTGCAGTAATTCTTATACACCACACAGCTGTTCGGAGGCCTGGCAGCTGTCCATATCTTATGTGTCCTATCATGTGTTTTCCAGTATTGTCTTTTTGACACATAAAGACCATCTTTAACTGATGGGAAAAGATTGTGGTCCTTGTCAGGTAGCTACTGGCACATGGTTAAACACATGTGTTTACGTCTCATCACTGCTGGGTTTTGCTTATCTCCCCATGACTCTACTTTTGTTACAAAGGAGAATCTTTTGGTTTTGCCATTTCTTTCTCCGACATAATCCTACATACCGATGGCAGACCCCAACCTGTGCACTTGTTTGTTAGACACAAACCAAAATCATAGCTAACACACATTTACATTGTGCAAATAACTGGGATGACAAATGTTTCGACCAAAACACCAACAGATGTGTCAGTCCCACTGCCAGTGCAGAGAAGGAAGGGAGGCCGACAAGTTTTCCTGCCAGCACATGATGTCATTCTGAATTCATTTCTTAGAGAAAAGAATTTCAACTTTTAGAGAGAAAATGAGAATGAAGAACATCTTACCCAACATCATAAGCATTTTTGTAAATAAACTTCTCAATTTTCCCTACCAACTTTTACTCCAAGCGAAAATAGATATGGTTGCAATGTTGTTACTTGGACTGCATAGAGAACATGTATTATAACAGCTAGCTAAAGACATCATGCACCTCTGGGAAAGTTTTTCTGCACTCTGGCTTCTGACAGCTTCCAAAATACCAATTACAAAAGCCTCGCAACGTGCTTGTGCAACAGGGACAACATTTCCCTTTTGCAACTGGGGAAACTGAGGGCTTATAAAGTTCTCTGTAGCACGTGGTGCACTAATGCATGGTGGTATTCCCTCAGTACCTCTGAGGGGTCTCTTTGCAGAGAGACAAAAGCAGAGGTAAGGTGCAGTATGGCTCTGGGTAATCCCTCTGTGCCTCCTCAGCTGGGATTTGGCAGTCCTGATTCGGTTCCCTGCTGCCTGCAGGTTTAGATGGCTCCTGGGCTGGCACCGCTTGTGTCCAGCCTGCTCGGCGTACAAGCAGAGAACTGTGGCGCTTGCACCTGTCTTTGTAGGTGCTGCTTATCACCTCTGTTATTATGAAATATAAAAATGACCTTAATAGAACATTAAGCTTAAGCAATAGACAAGCAAAGCTTTGCCTCCTTCATGCATGGCACTGAAACTATTTTTCCATTGTGCTGGGTTTTTTTTCTTTTTTTTTTTTAAACCGTAGATTAACTTCTGTATCGCTTGTTAGCCCCACCTTGCCTCCTCCCATATTTATATATTTGAATTAATTTCATTGTCCTCATGTTCCAGCGTATCAAAGCAAGATGTTTTTACATGATAAGTTCTCTTCTCTGTATGCAACTTGGGTAAATAGTTTTCCCAGAAATATTTCACTCACTAGTGTGTTATGTACGTCACCTGTAGTTTGTAGTTGAAGTAGAATTTTACTAGGTAACTATCGTACAAAGGACATTCCCTGGTTCTGTTTACCCTTAATCTGGGAAACAGTAAGAACAACCACAAGTTGTTATTCCTGTGTAACTAAAGATACAGAAAAAATATTAGTTCAGAGACAATATGTTATCGTATTTTATAATGCATATACCCTTTTTGACTATTCACTCCTGGGCACAATTAAGTTCATTTTTAACCTTAATTCTGAGCCCAGTACCTTTTGGCATATGAAAATATGTAGCACTGAAGTCTGTTTACAGAGCTATTAATTTCCTGGATTATTTTGTCTTAATAAAGGAAAAGAAGAGGCTTCTCTGGAGCTCGGCAGATGAGCAGCACATCGCATATACCAGCTCTTCTTCCTTTCTCAGATGTATTTCTATATTACATATTGAACAACAAAGATATATTTTGAACAGATTCGGTACTTTGATTTTCAAATGCTAAGAAGATGGTAAATGGGAAGAATTTCTTTCCAGAAGAAGGCTGCACACCTCTCTTAGTCAAAAGCTATTTTCACACAATCTAAGCTTGAGACTTCTCAGCCTTGCTTTTTCTCAGGTCCCCTCAAGAAATAATTTTTATAGAAAGGGAATTATGAAATTCTGCAAGAGCAATGGACATAGGATTAACCTGTGGCATCTTTCAAACACAACTTTTTGTTTTCTTTTTCCTTTCTTCACAACTAGGCAGCCCTTTTTGGTCAAACTTTCAAACAAGTCCACACCAAAGATTCAAAATATTCTCTGAGAGTTTCACTGTCCCAAAATGTACTGCAGCAATGGTTTTGCAGTCTTACCTAGAGGTCACTGCTTCAGAGCTTCCCTCTTGATTTTTGCCTGATAGACACCAGTATATCCTTTGCTCCAGATTTTCCTTCATGTTCCTTCATAGGCCCACTAACCACCTCCTCTCTTCCTTGGTGCTTACACCCTCCACTTACTCATAGGCACTCAGCATGTCTCCCTTTAGCTATACATATTCAGTTCTTTTCATCTTTCATCATAAATCAATCATTCCAGTGCTTAATCATGTGCGTTCTTTTCCCTGAAACACTCTCCTGCTCCTCTCTCCCTCCTGCGAGTGCTGTGTGCTCAGATCCAAATTCATTTTTCTAATTGCGTGACCAGACAAATAGACAGCCAAAGCAGGACAGTCATCTTATGAGTACATCATGGGAGTCAACTAAACTAATAAGAATTTAAAAATACAATGTGTCTTGGTTGGTGCATCATCACTCTCTTTGGTAGCTGTCAATCAGCTGACTATTTTTATTGTGCTTCTTAAAAAAGAGGGATGTGAGAAAGCAGCCTGGATGGACACAAGAGTGGCAGATACTAGAGTTTTGTTTCAGACATGGACTGACCCATGGAGCTCAAAATCTCACAGACAGTGTGGGAATTCAGATCCAAATGTGGACTCCACCGCTCACACTATTCATTTTTACTTGAGGGATTCAGCCTTGTAGCTCTCCTGAACAAGTCAGGTTGAATTCTCCTGGAGAACTTCCCAACTCAAGCAGCTTCCCAACTCCACTAAAACTAACTGACCAATCAGGACAAAAATCATCTATAGGCATGTAAGCCACTGAGTTTTCCCTTTGAATCATAAATCAGTCACTAGAAAAGCAAACCTAAAATGAAAGCAAGGAGAGAGCAGAAGGAAGAGTCAAGGTAAATAAGACACTGGAAAAGATGTGGGTTTTTTATCTTCTGTGTTGACCTGATAGTGACAGGGACAGAGACTAAAAGAGCAGCTCAGGAGTCTCATGGAGTTGTACAAATCCAACCTCTGAAGATGCACAGAGCTGACTGTAAGTCCAGCGGCTTTCCTGGAGAGGTTGGGTGGGCTCTGGAGACAGGACGATGCTCCTTAGTGCACTGCCATTGCTAGAGGAGATGTTACCACAGGTAAGGACACGATGCTAAGAGAGACCATACAAACACAGACGAACGTGAAAAGGAGGCCACGTAGACACAGGTGAACATGAGTACAGACAAAGTCTGACAGGGGAGCTGCTTCTAATGGGTTATGTAAGCAAAACAATTTTATCCCCTTCAAAGGCAAAACAGGAGCCAGGATACTCTGTTTATAATTCGGGGGATTTTTGAAATCATAACTCTTTCATTATAAAATGCCTTAAGCCCTCAGCCACAGAAATCAAACCCTGCAATATCCGGTGCCGTGTAAAGAAGTACCTTCTGTGTTGTAACAAACATCATCAAAGGGCTGAAATCTAAATGGTGTTAGACGTAAGGGCGTACCGGTGGTATTTCTGATGAGTCCATTTCCTTATCAAAAACTGTATGACTCTTGCCTTTATAGTGATCTTCAATGGTCAAGCTGAGAAAAGCATCCCTAAATAGACACATACTCAAGTGTGTGCTTGTATTTTCAGCCTACTTTACACTCTTGGAACCAGGTGGGTCTCACCTGCATGCTGCAGTGGTGCTGGTTCTGAGATGCCCTCTTGCAGTATTGGTGACAGTCTACAAATGTTTGGCAGAATCAACTTTTTGGCAGATCCCTTTTGCAAATATATGCTAAACATTTCTAGAAGTACATGCTGGTCGACATGTTTTATGACCAAGTACCATGGGCAGAAGAACTCTGAACACATGAGGTCTTAGTCTCACAATATTAGCAGTGTTACCTTCAGTTGATTGTGCCCTCATTTGCTTGCACACACGGTGATGAGATCCAGCCTGACTGGAGGTCAGAGACAAGGTCTTAGCTCATCTTGGCCATATGAATTTGTACAAACATAACCCACCGCAGGTACACGACAATGCCTGGGAGTTTTAGGCAGCCTGCTTAAATCAGACTGTTCAGGCAGAGGAAATCTTGCACCAGAGTGAAAGTTCTGCACTGTCACAAGAGGCTTTTCATGGTAAATACTGAGCCATAACACAACAGACAGAAGCCACTGTGATGTTTTAATGCAATGCTAAAAGCCCAGTCTGCAAGGACTGCAAATTCTGACAGGTTCTCTTGCTCGTTTCAATTGTTGAAAGACCTTCAACCTGTACACTTCGCAGTCAAATCTCACCAGGCTCGACATAGTGCCGTAGCGTTGTGGTCTGTTAAACTGGTACTTTTTCACATCCTGTATTTCAGTGGTGCTGCGTTCCAGCAGGTCCATCATTCTCAGCCTGGCAAGAGGCAGCCACAGCTAATGATTGAGACTGACGCAGAAAGGTGAGAAAGCTCTATATAACAGTATAAAACAAAGCATAAATCCACAGAAGCTTGTTTGTCTCTTTATTCCTGTAAATAGCTAGGAAAAATTGGAAACTAACTTCTTGAGAGAATAAAAGCTGAATAAAGAAACAATCTCTGCCAGTGTCTATCACTTGACAGATGGCACACTGAGGAATATAACACCTACCTGTAACTTACACAGAGCTCTCTCAGGTCTGTGAGAGATCCTCAGATGGATATTTTTCTGTCTGTTGCATCGAGATTCAGAAAGTATATTTGGGTTTCCAAGTCACTCATATGCTCTGAGAATAACCTGTGCAAAGATTACGTATTTTGGAAAACATCTGGCAAACTTTCAGGCTGTTTTCAAGATCTCTTGTATATGCAAAGAGAATTTTGATTTCATGATTAAGACAGATTTATAGCAGCAGTAGCAACTATTTAAATATTATGATAAGGTGTGAAAAAATCAATTTTATATTGCATTGAACTGAAATAACATCTGTTGAATGCTGTTAAGTTCAGAGGTTATTTCTCTCTTTCGGTATTTGTGGATATTTGTGGGATTTTTTAGGCGTAACATACATTTCAAGAATGAAAAGTAAATATATCTGATCTTTTAATGAGCCTTGTATCATACAATTTCTGGAGTAATTTCATTCCTGGAAAGAAATTCTATTTCTTCACCTTCCCTTCAAAACCTGTTTGAACTTTTTGCCCATCATGTTCCTTCACAGGTAAGGACCAAAGCCCTGACTAGAGACAGGATCTTGCATTGACATGTTCAAGAATTCTCTGTAGAGCCATGCTACTGTCATCAACCTGGCAAAAGAAATGAGATCAAGCTCTAAGTAGTCATGGTCAAATGAAGCTATTTTTGAAATAAAATCTTAATTTAGCCTCAGATTAGACTTTACACTAAGTGCCTGATTCTTAGATGTTATGGTAGGTTTCCAGTCTCAGTAACCACTGGTTTTTGATGTAAAAATGTAAAGTTTAAGAGAAAATACCGACTTATCTTCATCGAGGGGAATAATAATCACTTCCTTCAATAGAAACAGGAATATTCATCGGAGATTTGTAAAAAGACAAAAGGAACTTTGTCCTGGCATTGTCTGTGAGTTTGAATTTTTTAAACTATGCCTCCAAAATTCATTGCTATGCTCAGGTGTGTTGTGTGTATGGAGATTCATGGTTGTTTTCTTTAAGCAATTGTATTTAAGTAAACAAATAAACCATGCATCCCTGTAAAGTTCAAGTAGGATGTGACACAGGGCTTCTCACATCTGTCTTCTCTCAGCCACTCAGATGTAATTTTCTAAGCCCTTTGTTTTACTGTCAGACTATGTGAAAGAATTAGGAAAATCCCATATATTTTAAAGATACTGTGCAATTAATATGTTAATTGAGAATTCATGGTGGAGTTAATTCCCAGCAAGGCTGATGAAAATCAGGTTCAGTCTGACGTTCAGATGGAGGAAAGCTTCTCATTCAATTGTAGAGGCAAATGTTTTATGCAGAGAAGGCTCAATATCACTTTTGGGTGTTCAAAGATGCATTCTCCAGCTGCAAGGAGAGTCTTTTTTAAGGCTTATTAAAATTTTGTATCAAAGCTACTTTGGAATCAAAAGTAGATTTACAACTAAATTTTTCATGCTGAATTTTTTTTTTTTTCAGAAAACATCAAGAGTAGGAGTCTTCTACCCAAACATAGATGTTACACTGTAAGCATGTACCTCTGAGCTAATCAGTTACATTATTAGAAACACATTCTTGCAGACCGTGGTCCATGTCAGTTTTGTAAATAAAGCTGATAACTGTGAAAATATCTGTTTCATTCCATGACTGTACAGACAGCTGTGAGGGCTATGTGGTGTTTGGCTATGTGATGTACATCTCCACCAGTGAGGGGACCTGCATAACACCTATTTAATGTAAAACATTTTTCCATCAAATTGGAAAGTTTCAGAAGTTTTGACTTTTCTGTTAGAAAATGAACAGACTAAAGACTTTGAATAGTTAGTTTTTCACCATAAATGAAAGCCTTTTATCTTTAGGGAATATTCATTTAAAATAAAACAGAAATAAATATTCATAATGTTTCCCAATGTAGATGAACTCTTGCATTGCCATGTTCACTACTTCATCTTTAGATGTAAAAACAAAAAAAAAACCCTCCTCTTAATTCCTGCTTTTTTTTTTTTTTTTTTGAAACATGTTCAGCCTGCTAACACTGCCAGGAAAGCAAAGTTAATAAGCCAATTTGTTTCCTTTTCAAGCAGACATCCTTGTGTTTTATCTTAAGTTGCTTTTCAAGCTAAGAAGGAAGCACCTGTAAACATGCGTTGCAGAACTACCTCATTATCCTCATTCAAACTCTGCAAGCACCATCAGTCAGGCACTGTTTTCAAGCTGAATTTCTAGTGTAAGGTGCTTCTGGCGATGACTGCTTTTTTTTTTGTGTGCATTGTTTATAGTCTTCTGTACAAGAAGGTATCTGCTATCCCTTGCATGAAGACCACAAGTCAGGTTGTCAGATGGACCATGATAGGACTACAAAAGACAGCATGAGAAGGAATGTTTTCTCTTCTAGCAGATGCAATTCTGAGCTTAATATACCTTTTCCCAGTACATGATCCACCATCTAAAGTGACTATTGTTCTGTAGCTCCTTTCTAGCCTGGTGGTCCTTTGCATGGAAAGTAGACAATGTATTTGAAGTCTTAATTAACTGGAGGACGGACAGACACACAGACTGATTACAATATTTCTTTCCAAAGCACCTGATTCCTTCACATTTCATGAATAAAAGCACTGAGTTCCATTCTGGAGGTTTTAGAAGGAACAGTGCTCAGAACACAGGAACTGTCAGGTGGCTGGCAGATTTGTTGTTCTTCTTGATTTTCTTTAATTTCATTGGGAAAAGTGGTCTTCAATTCTTGTTAACCTTGTTTTGCTCCTTCAATAGGTTTGATATTTTACCTTTGTTTCCCAGGTGATTGAAAAATTCCTATAGATTCAGATTGTGTGGGTCATTCAGATACACTTATTTTAAGGCAATATGTAGAACAGAAGAGCTTCCAGGATGCCTCACTGAGAACCCAAAAGGTATCCTGACTTCAGGGCCTGTAACATAGCCTAACCTTTATCACTCCAATCCTGAAAAACTTTATTTTCTGCTGCATGCTGAGTAAGGCTTATAGCAAATCTATACTTCCACTTAAGCTTTTAATTCCGCTTGTGATCATGTTCAGCCAGCTCTGTTCTCTTTTAGCAATGACAAAAGAAAATGACACTCAAACATGTCTCAAAAAAAAAAAATCAGAAATTAAAAATATCGACTCACCACGTCTCTCCTTGAGCACATTATTATTCCAGGTAGCAAGATGAATTTAGGCAGAGAGTAAGTTGTTTTACAATATCATTTGAAGGTCTATAAATTTACATTGAAAGGGAGTCTAAGAAAAGAATGAGAGGGAAGTCCTGTTGGGGAACAGAATATGAAGAACAGAGTATATAAAATGTATTTAAATCCCAGTAACTTCAGTGGACATGCCACATGGTGTAGAAGACACAAGAGAGACAACAACGAATTAATTGGAAGGCCATTGCTTAAGTTTGTGGCTCTTCACAGAGAAAATAGACTGATAGTTCATTGAGATCTCTGAGCTCTCACTATAGATGAGCAGTGAAAGGAATATACATCCCTGACTGACAAAGCAGTGACAAGGAGAGAAGAATGAAGGCACTGCAGATTTTATGGAGCAAGGATGTCATAGTGACAGCTGAACAATAGATTCCTCATCCTGTTGGCTGGTGACTCTCTCCCCACCTCAAAGAGGTAGAGTTATTCTGTACCAGTCAGATCCAATGCTATAGACTTTCAATCAGCTGAAAAAATATCCACTTTTAAAACATGACAATTTAACAGGCACCTCTCCTACTTGCTTTCTATTTACTGGAAGAAGACAGGCTATAAATACAGGACTTGGTACAGCTCAGGGCCAAAGTATGGGTCCATCTTGGCTCCCTGTATATAAATACAGGTGAGTCACTGGATGTGCCCGTACACACCTTGAAAGAAAAATACCTGAAGTGATCACTGACTGCCAGGAACCTGTGCCAGATTCTTTGCAATGTCCTTTGCTCCTTCTTGGCTCATCTTCATTCATGACTGCTGAGCCAAGTCAGAGTCTGCCCTTTGGCTGGTTTCATTGGCTGGCTCATTGCTACAATGCACACATTTTGAAATGAAGGATTGTTTATACCTGTGTACATACACACACACGCACATTTCCAACAGATTTTAGCATGGCTTGTCACAAGTTTAGTGGCTCTTCTTCCAGAAGTTATGCAGTGAATTATTTATGTTCATGACAGCAGGCATGGAAGTTTCTGTGCTTCCGAGGAGTTTATTTCAATGTTTGCTTACTTGCTGCATGGAAGCCTTCCTGGTATTATTTTAATTTGCTTAGATGAAAGAAGAGTCAAGCAAAGAATTTCTGTAGGTCAGTGAAGTAAATGCTCCCTTTTAGAGTTAAATTTGCGCCTCTGCATAAAAGTGATCAAATGGTCCAATTCTGATCTTACTTGATGATGTGGAAGCATTAAGTAACCCCTGTTAATTGAGTGGAGTTGGTATAGATCACCATCATAGATCACCATTATAGATTGCCATCATAGATCACCATCTTAACATAGCTAAGAACAGGATTTGGTTTGCAACCCAAAGGAAGCCTAAACTGCCCCTTTTCTCCTTGCTGCTGGTGTGCATAGCGCAAAGTATTTTTTTTTGTTGCAGTGGGATGAAAGATGTTCTCAAAGATACTCTTGTGATAATAAAGTGAGTGTGTTGTACAGCCAAGGTTTAACTGGGGAAGCACTCCACTTTTCAAAAAGGTTTTCTCCTCCTCTGTGCAAGAGCTTTGCCAAAGGGTGTACATGTTACTGTTGCAGCCAAAATTACTGTTATAGCCAAGGGATGTACACGTTTCTGTGTAAACGCCTTGCCAAAGGGTGTGCAAGCTACAGTTCAAAGTTACAGTTGAAGGGGCATTCCTAGCTTTAACGTATGTGATCTGCTTATCCAGTCAATTAAACGCGGTTTATTTTCAGATGGCTGAGGGGATTGCTCATGTGATGCAGAGCCTATTGCTGTGGGAGCCCTTAAAAACAAGTTTCCTTTTAACTTTTTACTGTTATGCAAGGTATTACAGGTACTCATGGTATTCCCCATTATTGTACAATACATGCTTCTACAAAGAACAAGTTACCTCCAATTAAAGATGGTAAAAGTGCTGCATTTTTTTCCTTTGAGGATGACAAATATACTGCGAATTTGCCCCAGGCCATGCATGGCTGTTTGGCGGGCTACTGTGTGCAGCCGTAGTCACATTTCGTGGGATTTTGAATTAGTGGCAGTCACTCAGGAAACAGATCTGGTTGGCACAATGAATTATTCAGCATAAAATATCTTCTCAGCAGACAGTGGGGACAAAAACACAGGAAATAAAATTCAAGAAAGTATAGAAAATGGCTCAAGAATACAAAAAAAAAAAAGAAAACAAAATGGGTTGAAACTGTGCGACGAATCATCCATAATTTCTGGCAAGATCATTGGAAATCTGATGGCTCTGGTCTGCCAGGTAAATGCTCTCTCTCATACCATAAATTCTTACAGTAGTCCATTCGTATTGTATCAGAGCTCCTCACCAGTGTCAACGGGTTCCTCACTGGTTGTGGGTGATCCTAAAAAGATGTGTGCATGCTAGAAGTCTGGGCATGGTTCATCCGGTCTATTTTGCTTTAGGAGGAGGAGTTGCACCAAAACTTCCACTGTCACTGGTCACTTGATCTCCTTTGACCATAGAGAGAGACCAGGGTGGCTTCTTCATCAGGAAGAAGTCTTAGGTCTGCCTTTGCCTTTAGACATTTCCAGCACTAACATTTGCCTTCAGACATGTATTCAATATATCCAAACCAATCTAATCTTTCTGAAACAGATACGAAAAAGTTGCCCTCTTGAGCTGCTTGTTTTTCTCCATAGACTAACTGGAGAATTTGCCAGGAGTAAATCAGACTACATTAGGTCTAACTTCTACATATTTAAAGTTAGATGAGATAAATCTCTTTGTCTCACAACTGATTCACAGCAGAAACAAGGCAGTTCAAAGAAAGACAAACAAGATGAGTGGGAGCAAGGAATGCTTCTGCTTGATACGTGTATGATGAGAAATTAATTTAGAGGGAAAGCAGGGAAAGAATAACACATTAGGGCTGTCCACTAGTACCTGGAAGAGTTGAAATGAATACAGCACAACTACCCTAACCTAGTCAGGAGAAAAGAAGCATCAAACAGGATGGAACAAGTCTGAATATGGAAAGGAAGACTCCTTTACTTCATACTGCACAATCATCTCATAGCCATCACATAGCAAAGATTCCAACAGTTTCAAAGGACTCAGAAAAAGATGTCAGGTATATCAAGACAAGGAGAATATCAGCGGCTGCTTTAGTTAGTGAAAAAAATGCAATTATTTTCTCACAACAAATGTAAAGGGATACACCTTTCTTTTATGATACATACAGATTAGTGCAAATTCAACTGCTGACCTTGTCATTAGTCATTACATGAGAAAGGAAAAAAAAAGTGTACATTTGCCCCAAGCCTATGTTTGGTTTCTGGATCTGTAGCCTTATTTACCTAATGCTTGTAAACAAGTCAAAACTTGTATGCATAAAATTGATATTTTTCTTTACAAATTTGTTTAGAATTTGCTCCTTATGTTGCATGTAAAAAGTAACATCCCTTTTATTTGTTGAAATGCAATCACTTCTAACTTTCTCTTTTATGTCTTCCACTTTTACAAGATGTTTCTTCTGGCAATATCAGTCAACTTTCTTTACCTCATTCTTTGTTCCCACATTGCCAATATTTCTGTGCTGCTGACTTCTGCACATATCCCCAGGAGTTTTTTCTGATGATACTGTGAACAGGAGACCCTGGATGTTTACCAACTCCTTACTTATTTATTATACCTGGCTCACTTCCTAGGACACAGTGAAAACAGTGTCTGTTCTTGTTGATTGCTAAACAAACCTTGTAAGGAAACAGTTCTCCAGTATGTCTAGGAACATCGCTTCTTCCTTTGGGACTCCATCACTGTTGTCAAGGGCAACACCTGGGAAGTACTGGCTGTCTGAGCTTTTGTACAAACCTTGCTACCTGCATATTTATCCATATTTTTCCACAATATACAAAGTGTTATCTATTCTATTTTCTTGCTGTTTTCTGTGGTATTTATTGGGTTATAATTCAAAACCTGATACTTGCATTGCCAAATGATACGTATGATTTATTGAAACATTCCCTCCTACATTTAATCAAAATCTTAAATTTAAACACACAGCTTTGACAAACTCGTCAGGATGTGGAAAGCTCCAAGGCTAGAAACAAGGTTTCTGCTCCACAAAGAAGCTCTGATTCTACTGCAGGTGAACACGCTTGCTGCTTTTCTGTGTTAGTATGTCCAGCATTATATAGGGCTGAAATTTTCAGCACTGCTTTAGGGATTTGGATACTCATGGCCCATTAAAACACCATCCTAGGCATTTCCAGAAGACTTCCAGGAGTGGTCATACAGATATGAGTCTCTTGACTCTTCTCTGACTGGCCTGCCATTTAAGTGCTTATCAAACATTAAAACTTGCATTACCCTAAATGCACCATATTTTGCCTCCATGATGGTGTTGCCTTTTATCTTGGTCATACTGAATCTCCAGTAACAAGAATTTTCTTTTTTTTTTTAACATCTGCCAGGAATCTTTTGTTTTTCTGTCTTTTTCCTTCTGCTCTGGCTCAATTTTAATGCAGTGATATTTCTACCGGAACTCCTACCTTGTAGCAACTATTTTAAAACTGAATAGTGTCTGGCAAAAAACGGTCAACGCTTCAGTTCTAAAGGGCTTTTTAAGCAACTGAAAACTCTGGCTGTCAACCTGCTACACAGAATTTTATATATGCCTCCTTCACACCACAGGTCTCTGGGGTTTGTCAGCCTAAACGTGCAACTGTCCAAACACTGGAAGTCTTTCGGTGGAAAACACTGCTGGCAAAGCAGAAGAAAGCAAAGAAAAGAGACAGCAGAGAGGAAAGATACAAAAAAAATGAAATCAACCTCTGAGCTGCTAATAGTATTTCTGAATGGTTTGGGGTTTTTTTTTATATGCTAAGTGGCATTTCTGCCTGAAGAGACTTGACTTCTCTCATTGCTTGAGTGCATGGTCCAACCAAAGGGACGACCACAGTATCAGTTCTGACTTCTTGGTGTATATCTCAAAGGGTCTCCTGCCAGAGCTGCTATTTCTGCAGTCCCCAGCAGAACCTGGTGAGCACTCCTGAGTGTATTCCTGAGTAGGAGGGCTGTTTCACCACTCTCCTGTACCCACCTCACACCACAACCAAGAAATGTTGCATTTCTCCTTGTCACGCAGGAGTCTGGAACAAAGGCAGACACAGGACCTGCTGAGCCTCCTTCAGTGATTTCACACAAACCCATTCTTTCCTCCACACCACATGCCTCTAGAAGCCCAGCCTCTATTTCTCAATTTCATACCAATTTGCTGACAAATTTCTAAGACTTTTCAGTTAACTCAGTCTAACAAGAAAAGAATAGTACTTACACTAAAATTCCCATTACACAGACAGTAATATATGTCTTACCGTTTGATTTCCAACATGAAGTGGGACTTGTGTAGCACTACAGCAAGTTTGTTCTTGCACTGACCTGCAACTGCAGGGAGAGCTGACTGTAGCACAAGAGGTTACACACAGCTTCAATAACTATAATGTTATTATTTTATCTGCCGCATTGAATTCATATAATGGCAAGTGTGGAGACTAGACAAGCATCCATGTGTGGCATAGAGGGTGAAGACAGCCCAAGTGTGAAACGGATAATCCTGCTCAGCTGTATCAGCCTTGCGGAGCATCCACATCTTGCAGCTGCCTTCTGCGTTTGCTGCCAAGAAGCAGGAGGACACCTCCAGGTTAGCCACTTCCAACCTGCTTTGCAGGTAGAGGTGTCATAACCCAACTCAAAATGCCCTTAATTAGGGTGGTAAGTAAGCAGAGGCTGGTGTTTGAAGGATGGGAGAGGGCAGGGACACAGCCAATCCAGGATGAGCCATCCACTGAGTATGTTGAAACTCAGCAAGCATCAAGGTCCTTAACAGAGATTAACTATTCATTTACTGATTAGCTTCAACTACTCAATGCACTGTGTGTTTGTCTTGCAGCTAGAGCAGCTGCTACTGGCCACAAGAACATCATCCTCAACTACATGTACATGTAATTTGAACAAATGCAGTCATTCTGATGATCTTTATGTTCTGGTTTGTCACCCTACTAGTACAACAAAGCTTACCCTGCCAGAGAGCTCAAAAGTTGGAGACCATTTTGAAACTGTTGAAAACTCTCATGTTTTGTAGGTACTCTGGGCCAAATCATCCAACCTGATCTGACTTGTGCAAGTCAGTGGTCCAATAATCAATGTTCTTGGGCCATTCCAGGCTTGTACTGGGATTTTCACAGCCCCAGATCTACCAGTGTTCAAGAGAGGACTGTGGAAAAGCAAGTTTCTGGCCTCCCTCTTTATCTTTTGCGGAAGTTAACCACAATAGAAGTTAGTTATTTATACAATACTTTGGACTGGCCTGGAGGAAAAAAAAATCAATCACACAGCTGTTTTGGGTTGTTTTTCTCTCTCTCGCTCTGATGCACAAATTAAGCCACTGATTAATCAAACAATTCATTGACAAGAACCCTGATTTATGTTGAGTTAAGTTACAGCATGCAAATATTTGCATAGTGCTGGATGTAGATTTAAACACAGGCTTCATGAGCTTTTTTTTTAACCATGAACATTTCTTGAGGATAATTCAAGTGCAAAACTCAAGCTTTTCCTCCTTCCTGGTGATTTGAATAGATGGACTATGGCAAGAGTCAAACTATTTGTTTGTTAAAATTTTAATCTGATAAATAACTCTTGAGGATGATTTTTAGAAGCACGAAGGGCAGTAATATGCCTTGCTTTCACTAACGGGTCAATAGTGATAGACATAATGCTCCAGTTTAAATTGTAAAAAAAATCTACCTTCTTTGTTCTGAAATCTGCATTGACAGCAAGCTCCGTTCAGGACATTCTTCAGAGAGAAACCAACAGGCAGGCTCAGACCTTCCTGTGGACGTGCAAAGAACAACTGAGTAACTGAAGAGCAGGGAAAGACACTGATGTGCTGTAAGAAAGGAAAAAATAAATTTCTTGAGGGAAAACAGAAAAGAGAAAATTGTCAATAGACTGCTTGTGACTCAGAATCTGAAACCTGTTTTAAAACGTAACTGCATGGTGACATATATGTAATGCTATTCAGGTAACAAAAAGCTCTGCTAGGGTTATTTTCTCTTGTGAAAAAAGAACCTGAGGACTGCTATGGTTTAAGACAGGCCTTTGGAGAGGTAAATCCAGATCTCCATCCCTTATTACCTAATCTTATTCTGCCCACTCTGTGGGACAATATCTATGAGGGTTTTTAAGTGAAATTTAATTATTTGTGTTAAAATCTATTATTTTAAGACTGTTTAACCCATGGGTTAAACACATGGATTAAACAGACATTTGAGTCTTTGCTAAAGGTTTTTTCAGGTAGTCTGGGGAGATGAGTCTAAATCCTGTTTTGCTAGCCAGTGCAAAAGCCGAAGCAATTCAACCATCCCCTGCTTCAGTTTCTTTATCCATCAGATAGGAAGGATAACAATTTTTTTTTTTTTACAGAAATAAGCCGTTTGCAACCTGGCATAGTCAGTCTGACTTTTACTAATACGTGGGAGCATGATGCATGTCCTTTCTTACCTTCTGTTAAACGCCGCACCCCTCCAGGGCTCTGCTGGGCTGATCTCTGCGCTGGGTAATTCTTAGCAGACTGGCTTTCTGGGCTGGTGCTCCTATGCAAGCAAAGCTGTCGTGACACAAGAGCGATGCCTGCAAGGTGCCCGCAAACAAAGCCATTCTTACCGAGTTTATCTGCATGAATCGGCAGAGCTTGCCCATTCCTGCCCAGTTCTTTTGGCTCAGACACCTTAATACTGACTATATCCCTTGCTATATGCTGAGTAATCTGTTGTGAAAAATGCCTCCAAAGAGGCCCCATTATGCACGCTCTCCTACCAGGCAACATAAAAATCCTGCCTAAATGGCACGCTGATTAAAGTCCCATAAGTTTTTAAATTATTACTTATGCTTCCCAACCATTATCTAGTGATTGTTGAAGCGCCTTGCCAGAAGCCTTCTTTGTGGTGAGTAATGAAATAATGCAAATTAATGGGACCTGGTGCTGATTTTTAAAGCAAAACAGGCTTCACTGGATGACAGGATCAACATAATCTGTATGAGTTACTGAAAAGATTTGTCAACGGGCATGTCAGACTCTTCATCACGACAATCCATGCAGGAGGGTGTCAGACACCGAAAACCTTCCTGACCTCTCTGGTTGGTCTACCTGGGAAGTGTTTGCATGAGTACAGAAACAGAGAGGGGAAATCCTCAGTGGACAGAAGACAGGGAGAAATCCCAGAAATATGTAAAGCTTTGGCTTCACATGGCTGCATGTGCACTGTTATGGATCATCATGTCCCACAAACTATGTATTTTGCCACCATCCCAAGATCATAGCAGAGAAGAGGGCAGCTTGCTTGGACCTCTGGCATATTCTGTGGCTAGGGCTGAGATAAGGACAGGGTAAGGTTCAGGTACACTTTAAGATTTTTTAGATAATTTAGGATTTAGCAGCTTGGCGACAGAATACACGAGAACCTACGAATCCTATATTTACCATTTTGAACAGGATTTTGGCCAGCTACAGTTGAATTCGGTGGTCTCTGCACGATGTTCCAATCTCTGGTATTCAAAGTGCACCAACAGACAAACTCGAACCTTTAGACCACCACTTTCATGAAGCAATCGTCTGGTAAAAGAGAGAACAAGCATCAAGGGAAAAGACTGACAAAGACCATGAAATTCTAACACCATTTTAATTATGATGATACTAGGATCTGGAGGTACTAGGATCAGAGTATTAAGTGGTAATGAAAACTTATGAGCAGCTCTTTCCAGGTGTATTTCTAGTATGTCCATGACTTTGGAATAACTCCTAAACATTAATGAAAATATGCATAAAGCTAAAAAGTATGTCTTTCACTTTCTTGTTTTCTCTTAGAATTGAGGGTGTTCAGTGTGTACTAAAAGGTGAGGATTTTATTGGTTTCCTTTTTTTGTTTGCTTTTAAATGGGCGTTGTTCCTATGAAAATCTTTGAAAGTTGCTTAAAGTTGCTGCACTGCAGTATGATGTGTTCAGTTACGAGGCTCAAACCCTAAATGGCAGACCAGCTGAGATTCCTCCCAGCTACATTTCATCTAAACTAAGTCTGGCAAACAGCACCACTTTATTTTGGAGACAGACCCAGAACCGAAATGTTAAAAAAATGTTTTGATTTGGGTATTATAAATATTCTTGGTGTTCAAAGCTGTAGTTCAGCCCCACTGCACTGTGGTTTTCCTGGGTTATCTTGTCCACAACATTCAGTGTGAGATCCTGAGAGCTCATTCTGGTACATAAAATTGAGCTGAGTCTGAGCCTAGCTGCCTTAGTCCAAGGTAATGACTCAGACTCCACTCCCCTTCCTACAAGAACCTCACATTTATTTGGTATCTATATGCACACTGCAGAGTGCCTGCGTCCCTGCAGTGAGGTACTCAGGCTTGTGTGGAAGTCACTCAGTCTAGAAATTTAAGCAGCTTGTTATTTTTCTAAGCTCTAGAGACCCAGCACAGCATTTACAGAATGTCTAATGTGCACAAACTTGATTTTGCCCAGCCCAAAGAAATGTAGTTGTCACCACTGCCAACTTCTGCATTGTTGTTAATTAACCACATTTGGCTTGACCGGTTTGCAAGAGGGGAATCAACGGCTCCAGAGACCAGTATTAAAGGGAGTGCCAGTGTAGGGGTGTAATAGCTGTCCACAGAGACACAGAACAGATTGCTGAATGTCCTCATTAGGAGGCACATCACGATGACACTCCAGTGATCAATATACACCATAGCTGTACAAAAATAAAAGAAAAATTAAGAATCACCAGCAGCTGTAGCCCTTACATTACAAAAAGTGCAAATACAAACACTTCTTGAGAATTTCCATAGCAAAATTAATGTCCTTGACTAGGAGGTTAGAGGCATCTGTGGATGCCTCTCAGTCTGAGGAGTTAGAGCTCACAACTACCACTTCCCAAAATAGAGCCCTAACTGCACCTTGTAGAATATTTTGGGGCCATCATTTAGCCAAACATACAAGAATTATGAGGCCACATGACACGCAAAAGGGAACCTAACTAATGTTGAGGAAGACATGGACTGCAGACTTTATTCCCAAGCTCATTGTTGTTGATTGTGCTTTTTAGCACCGATAAACAGCTCTGATGGGAGGAACCCACTGAGAACCTCTCTCTCATCTGTTTAGACTACACACACTTAGAACCTGGGAGGGGACCTCATTCAATGAGATCAGGATTCTACTTTTGGCCCCTAATTGATGAGGACAATTATGAGGCATGAAGACAGTGGTGATACTGCTGATGTCCACGTGGCTCCATCAGACGCGTCAGGCACCCAGGGTGATTTCTGTGGAATGTGACGTGCATGATACAGGTCAGCATTTCTGAGCTCTCTTGAATGTACAACAGCACTGGAGCCTTTCCCTGTTTGCAGTAATGTGACTTTGATTTGCTCTCTGGCCACACGAATCACCTCTTTGTAGCTGTACACACAGCGCTTTATCGTGTGAAAAAGTGCTCCATCCAAAGAAGCTAAATTAAAGGTAAAGAAGGTCTAGAGAATTCCTTCTTTGTAATAAGTTATCCATTAAATACCACTTAAGCTTTTCTTGTTTTAAAGCATATGTCAACATAATCTCAAATACTTTTTATAAAGTACTAGTGGTAAGTCATTAAAAATGACAAAAATGTCTTTAATCTATAAAAATATTTTAATCAACTGAGATATCTTTTTCAACATAACAAAATAAACACAACCCAGACTGGGCTATCTAATCTCCAGCTCACAATGGGATGACTTTACAGGAGAATGTCAGAATCACCGGATAAATTCATTAGGTCCTTACTGCTCTCGGGAGCTTTCAGGTATATTTTCCTCACTGCTGTGGAATATCCTAGTTTTTAAAAAATATTTACAGATGTTGAATGTTTATATGTTTGTATTTCCTCAGGGGCAAATGCTCATGCTTTCTGAAAGGTGGCATGGTTGAGAAATAGGAAATAACCTTTTGGTAGCCATTGATCAAAGGTAAGATAAAGATTCAATACCATTCCTGAGCAGCTAGCTATTCAGAATTTCCAGCCCCTTCATTTGACTAAAACGACAAAGAATCCTGGAAAAGGCAGAGGAATTAGGAAAATAGGAGAGAAAAGAAGAGGAATAAATATCTGTGAGAGGAATGAAAATCTGTGAGAACATTAGAAGTAATATTTGCCTGTCGACTATGACATAATTATTTTCTGGAGTCAATACTCTGGGACAGTTCAGTCTTGGCAGAGTTAAACACCTGCCGTGTTTAACTTCTAATTTTAGTTAAACACACTTCTAATTTGGGATCTAAACGTTACAGTCTGGGGCTGCAACAAAGTCACTGTTCTGGTCTGATCCTTGTCCAACATTACAGAAGATTATCATGAGTTCCAGGACAGTGGAAATCAGACTAATTGGCCTCTCAAATTTACCTTCTGGTTTTGCTGATTGCTGTGGTTGATCATGAAGTGGGACAAAACTTATCCCACAGAATACCTAAGACCACATCATAGGCCGCATGCTTAGTGTGTCACCAGGAGGTGTTGGTCCTTGCTAGTGGTCCCACACTGGAAAGGGACCATGACCTGCAGCCATGCTGCTTCCCTTCAGCCCCCTGTCAATGTGGCCAAACTGCAAATTGCCAGACATGCCTGTGCCGTAGGAGTCCCTCTGTCCTTCCACTTGAAAGCAGAGACCTTGTAAAGACCATGAACACCAGCTGCAGTCCCTGAGCACAATGGAGTTTCACAAAGTTTGGGCCATGCTCATCTGTGAAGGGCACAGAGGTTTCCACCAGATCGACAAATATCTTCATGTGTTAAGATCACCACAAACCTTGCCGTTCTCCACCTTGAGCACAGACCTTCCTTGACTTGATTTGCTGCTACCTATCTTGGGTATTTTAGGGACAGTCTGGGATAATCATACATACATAACATTAATATTTTAAATTTAGTATTTATCCATGTAGTACACTGCACAGTTGAGAAACTGTGTCAGAGATGACCATCTGTTTTTAGAATAACTCTAAGTGAAGCTGACCTTTATTTTATATGGTGAGGCCATAATAAAGAGCAAGACTCAGCATAAAAGTTTATGACAATAATGAGTATGGTTCACAAAGTATGCTTGGTCTCTATTAATATTCTATATTTTATTGTATGACAACTATCAAATACTTCTTTTCTGTGATCCTTGTTTCCTTTCATGCTTCTTCTAATTGAACAGAAGAGATCTCAGCAGAGGGATTTCTACCATTTTTATATATAAACAGAGCTGGAAATCTCCTCATATTGTTTCCCCAGGTAAATATTTGCTGAGATTTAGTAATCACAGCATCAAGTGATGTACAAATTTCACTTCCCTTCAGACTAGTTTTGTAAACTGAATTTCATAGATTTATCTCTTCTCCACAAATTTAAGCTATTTTGTGTTTTTAATGGATTTTCTAACGTATAGCAGGCGAGATTTACTCATCATGCTGGCATAACCAAATGGGCAAATGCCTGACTGTGGTTGTCCTGAGACCCATGGTGCATTCAACTCAAATTTATTTTGCAGGAAAACAATGGGAGACACAGAGAAGTTGTTCTCTTGGGCTGAGAGACTTCTCTGAAGCTCTCTTTTCACACCTGAAGATATGTAGGTGATACATCGTGGCTTTGGGTGATGTGATGGTTGAGATCCATGGCTCAAAGTGTTGGGAGATTTGGTCATCCCTGATTTAGGCTGACAGATTATGTTTTTAACTGTCCTTGAGGACCAGGAGGACCTATATCTGTTACAACTGCCCAGGCACTTTCAGTACAGGGAACAGCATCCTGGCTTTCACCTCCTGAGAATTTGCAGGCACGAAGAGCAGATATCCTTTTTCTGGTCATGAATGTGTGACAAGAAATTAATGTCTGTATTTGCCGACATTGCCCGGTGCCATATCCTAATTCCTCTTTATTAGAAGAGTAAGTACACTGTGTTGTGTGTGCATGTTTTACACATGCACATGAACGCACAGAGATTTCTCTCTCAGCACAGACAATCCAGAGGCCTTTTCATATCGTTCTTGTGATAAAGACAGCTGCAGTGTAAAGGTGAGTCACAGCTGGCAAGAACACATTTATTGTTTATTTCTTGTTTTCTCATACATTTTGCATGCAAGGGTAGACACAAGTCAGTCAGTATTTATTTTATTTCTGAGATATTTCTTTATAGTTTGTCTTTATTTTTTTTTCAGAAAAGGGTAACCAACAGATAAAAATCTTTGTGAATTTTTGCTAAAATTGCTTATTTGTATATGAGTTGTTAGCCATGTCAGTTCTTGGAAAGTAGCATGCCTCGTCTGAAAAACAGTATTCCAATAATGCTGGTATTTCTCACCTCTGGGCTGGAGAGACCATGAAAAGTATCTCCTTTTTTTTAACAAATCTTTCAAAACTACTCAGCCCCTTAATTTCATTATAAATTGGACTTGTACAAATCCTTACAAGTATGGTTGCCCTTTGACAGTTCTTCCTGCTTTAGTCTTAGAACAGCAATGGGAACAGGACTCTTGATCACAGCAGGAATGCGTTTATGATCATGCATTGCTCAAGTCTGTTTTTATTTCTCATTTTATGTAAAATGCTGCAGTAATCCCTTTAGAATTCCCCTCAGCTTAAATCTCAGAGACTGTTCAAGACTGCCTCTTAATGTCTCAAGAGCACTTCAGCTCACATAAGCCTCATATTCAACAGGTAAAGCCCACTTTGTTCTATAGAGATGGCTGAAGTAATGTAAAATTAAAGATTTAATCTTCTGTGGTAACTCAGACTGTCCTCAGTCCAACACAAAGACACTAAAAGTCTGTTAACTTTTAAGTAAGTAGAAAATTCTTTGATTGACAGTGGTCTGCTGTATTGATCCCAAAAACTATGCCACAACAAATTTTATTACAATTGGGTGAGAAGACTTACTGCACACTTTGGGAACGCAAGGGGATTCATTTCACTATTAACAGGTTTTCTCCATTCTAAACTTTAATTGACAGGATTTAAAAGCAATTAAAGTCGAGACCAAACATTTTGGACAAATTAAGGAAGGATTTTTTGGGGGGTTTTGTTGTTTTGGGTTTTTTAAAGCTAAATTTATACTGAAGCAGTCAAAGGAGGGACTGGACACTTGAGAGTTCAAATGATTGGTAATTATATGAAATGGAATATAGTCTGTACACTTTTATTCTCATTAGGAACTTCACACAGGAGCTTAACCCATCTTTATCTTTAACGTGTTTTCTCCCAGCTAGAGGGCGGATGCTTGCACAATGGACTCCACCAATTAATGTAGCCTAGGCTGACATTCAAAGTGGGTTAACGCAGACACAGGCAAACTTTACGCGTATTTCCTCAGCCACAGATCTATCAGGTACTTCGAAAACCACCCACTCTTCACCTCAGCAAACCAGTAGAAGATGGATGTATTAAAGTTATCTGAGTTGGTATCCCTCACTTCCACTAACAAGTTTTTCAAGAAGAACAAATGCACCTCACAAACGACTGTAGAAGCAAAACAGCTGCACATTTTGGTGTTCCTGCTCTGGAGGTAATTCTGATATTTCAAGGATGCTTTTCTACCTTGAACCAACATCAAAAGTTGAAATATAAATTTATTTGTGTACTTTAGTGTTCTGGAAAATTACAGTTTGTCAGGCATCTAAATGAAACATTTTGTTTGAGAATAATTAGTACTAACCTGTTTCACTGCTGTGTCTCTGAATCTTCATCAGAGATATAGAGGATCAAGTAGGTATCTAATAGAGACTGAGCTGAATAGCTTTTTATGCTGCGTTGACTAGACCTTACGTTAGATCTTTACTGATGACAGTGGAAGCTCAGACAGCTCGCTCATGTGAACAAATACACACAAACACATATATAGGAATCCTAATATGTGAGCTGAATCTCACCCAGACATTAATCTGCCTTAGCTCTTTATTTTAATTTGCACATGAAGACCACAGCCTTTGCAATCTATCTTCTTTAAAAATGTAGTGCTGGATCATTCCTGACCTGACATTCCTGCTGTATTTTAAATTTAATATTTAGGAACTCTATCTCTTTGGAGCAAAGTTCTGAGATTTGTAAAATGATAGAAAAAATTACAAAGAACTGAGACCTATGGATCATTCATTTTTGCCTCTCTTTTGATAGCTCACTATCTAGAAGTATTCAGAATTTTCCCTTCTCTACTTTCTTTCCTTTGCTTTCTCTTGCTCTTAGATCATGAATTGCATCCAAAACGACTGATTCAATATAAATCAGAGGAAACTAATAGCAACATTTGGAGATCATTTTCAGTGGAGTAGTTGGGTGGCCATGGACTCATTTGGTAAGCACTCCCACCCAAAGCGTGTCTGGATGTAGTGCAGTGGGCCTCAGTCTTTCCTTTACTGTTACATTTTCAGTAAAGTGCTATCTTTTCATAGAGACAAAGACCATAAGAACATCTCTGTCTTGCTTGTTTTGAGAGATGTCCCAAAACCTTGAGCATGAGCAGCTTCAGCTGCTCCTTCTTACCCAAAACTACCCTGTAGCCTGGCAGTAAGGCAGAAAACTTCTGGGGATGCTGTCATGAAAAACTGTTCCAGGCATAGGTGAGTCCTGACTACTGACCTTGCACAACAAGGTTGCGCTTTACGTTGTAAGTAGAAGAGAAGTAAGACTATTTTTACTTTATTTTCTCTTTCAGAGTCCAAAGATATTTATTTTCAGTTTTGAAGTGAATGAAAAATAGGTATTTGAGCAAATATATATTTTGCCAAACCCCTTAGCCCCTCAAAATAAAAACCCCAACATCTCACCGAGGTCTGTTCAGCAGCATCCAAAATCAGGCACTTAGCTGTCTCAGAGCGGCAGTTCTAAATGGTTTGCTGAAAGTGCACAGCCTCATAGACAATTTCATTTTGTAAATGTAGATTCTGCAGGCGGTGCCAGGATAAATATAGGCCTCTAATTACTTAAAGAAAAGGCAAGTAAGAGACCGTGAAACTTGCTCTTCCAGCATCCATCTCTCTAGCTTAGAGCTTTACACTCTTGCCCTCACCATAGCAGCGGAGTGCCTGCTCTGCGAAAGACCATAACAATATAGGAAAGAAAAGGCAACGCATCTGCAAAATGTCCCCTAGCTCAGCTATCATCTGACCACTCTGTCATGGGGTTGTTTAGTCTAAAGTAAATAGTTCAGCAAGATCTTTTGAATATACAACTAGAACATTGGTAACATTATTCTGCATAAGACCAGCAAGTGAGAAATACTGAGTCTGGGGGTCCTATTAGCTCACTATTGCCTTAAAGTAGGGTCTCAGATATGTTTTTGTAACTTTCCAGGATTTCTGATTTCTTATTCTCAAAATAAGGGCAATTCTGTAGTTTATCTAGCATCTAATACAACATATAGGAAAAGCTCCGGGACTAGGAACCAAAATTGAGATTTCTCCTTGCTTAGTTCCCCATGGCTTCATTAGACTTGCCATGTCCAGCTTATTTCTCATGTCTCTCCCTCCACCATACACACACTTCAATTTTGTTCTCCTTTCACTGGTACAAGGTCAAAAAGTAGAGGCAGGGAGTGCCCCAGTAAGACCAGCTGGCAGGTGTGAAGCCAGCCTGCTCTTTGGGATGAGATGGATTTGTTCCCCTCAGACTGAGGGAGACTGGATCTGGCTGAGCTCCCCACTGCCCAAACCCAGTTGGGACTACACCTTGGGGAGACTTTGCTTTGCCTTTCTACAAAGACCCAATCCACCGGTGTGTGGTGAACCTGTAGGTGCTAAGATGACGTCAGGTATACCTGCAGCCCAAATTCAATTCTAGATGCCTGAAGTTTTTTTTCACTGTGGCCCGTCAAAGCTGCATGTAAGTGCTGAAGTGCTTCTCTGGTTGTTACTGCTTTTGCAGGATGAGGTTCTCACCCTGTGCATATCAATGTGTGTTTTACCACTGACTTCAGTAGAGCTAGAATTTCTCCTTAATGTCTTGGAGCTAATAGCCTGTTACTTGCTACCAGCTATGACTGGGCAATTTTTGATTTAGCTGCAGGGATGAAACATTCTTGATGTACCAGCTAAAGTTTTTAATCAATCCAATGTAAAAAAAATATCTTCTTCCTACTAGAATATTCTGTTTCTCCTCCCTCCCTTGGAAATCCCATTATTTTCTGTCATGTGTCAAAACATATCTGCTGAGTATTGATATCAAGCAATTATGTGAGACAAAATAATTCATGTATGGTACGACAGCAGAGAGAAATGACTGCATTCTGGACTGCATCTCTTTGTAGCAATGTGGCAAAGGCTTCAAACCTCATATGGAAATGAGCAATCCATGTAAATTACTTTGTCTAAATAGGTTTTCATTAGAAGTGGAATCTAAGCAGTTCAAAAATCACTAATGTTCACTGGCAGGAACCAAAGGGCTGAGTCAACATCACTTTCAGTCTTTAGTGCCTCTTTTCTATAGTGCTGAACCACTGAAACAGTCTGATCAAACTTGGCATTGCAGAAAGTGCACTGTGCCAGATTAGTTAAGTCGCAGACTGACTCATCCTTGGGGTATGACAAATGCTAAATGAGCTGCTGATCCTTTGGGTAGCTGGGTACAGCTCCCTGTGAGACTGGGACACAGACATTAGGAGATATTAATAGAGGTGGCTCTGTCAATCGGTTTAATTATTCTTATTTATTCTCCATAGGTTTCTCCTATTCACCCTAGCTGCTGATTATTTTAGCTGTGGTGGAAAGCAGAGAAGTCCAACACTCAAAACTAAAAAAAAAAAATAAGAGTCATCATGGTTCTTAAAGTAATTTTGAGCAGGACTTAAAGTTTAGATCTTAAATCTTTCATCTGTACATACTACAACTTCCAGGATATGAAGAAAGAGGTATACCATAAGCTCTAAGCAGGTTTACGCATTGAAGAGGTAAGGACTGTGCTCTGCTGTGCATCCCAGAGCATCTCTGTGCTGAGAGCATGGCTAACAGAGCCGTCCCCGTTAGGCAGTCAGGCTGGAGGGAGCTGCTCCTCTGAAGGGAGATTCCTCACACAGGCACCCTGAGATTCAAAATACAGGTGCTGACTGAAAGCCAAAATTTTCAGTGCTCAGTGATGGCTTTTTGGATGTATTTATCTGAAATCTGCTTGTGTGTTGTTATAGGAAGGTATCCTGATGCGTATCTGTATGAGGTGCAGAACAAACCGCCAAGAAACATGGAGACAAGACTCTTAACAGTCTTTCCTGCTGCCTCTTTCAGGATGCACAAGTTTCCTCTGCAAGTCTTGGCCTACAACTCTGTGAAAGATCTTGCAGCTTTATGATCTTGTGCTCTGCAATTGCTTTGCTCTGAAGAACTGCTTTGGATTCAATCAGCAAGATAGGCTAAATGTTCTCCTTTTAGTGATATTTCAAGTCAATTTAGTTTGTGTTGTTGGCCACCGGGGATATTCTCATCATGCTATTTGTGTGCAGAACTGTCATAACTGACACAGGCAGGCCTGCCCCATCCTTGTTTCCCTTGAGCTTCATGGCATCCAACACTTCTGAACTATAACCGAACATAGGAATGCACAGTTCACCTTTACAGTATTAAGTGGATGGCTGCATTCAGGTGAAAAAACCCCCAAGATTTGAGAGCTGGCTCGGTTTAGCTTTTTCTTCATTGCCAGAGAGTGACACCATTCTGCCTGAATCTACCTCAGTGATGCTCATCTGGTGCTCTCCTACGTGAAATGTGTTGGGGAGATTTTTGCAATTTTTAAAATAAAACAGAAAAGAAGTTTAACAGAAAGGGATGCTCAGTTATACCTGCTCAGTAACAAAATGGAGGTCCCAGTTTGCAGCCCAGACAAAGTGAATGCTTACAAGCCAAGCAGGGGGTTACACTGAGCACACCGTCTTGTGCTAAGGTTGTCCACACTGTCCTGGCATTACATACAGATGGAAGCAAATAACTGCAGCTGGAAAGCAGTATCTGCAACAGTTTCTCAGCTGAATAAAATGTTAGCCAGGTAGAATCAAGCACTGACAGCAACCTCCCATCTACTGTTACCGGCTCTCTCCCAGCTGAGACTGAAGGCTCAGGTACAAGTTCTCCTCCTGCCCTCTGAACTGTTGTGTGGGATGGTTTAAGCTGCCCCTAAACTTGATTTTGCAACAGAATCAAACATTTGCGAAACCTGGGCCTTCCTACTGGGATGCCTGCATGATCATGCAGGCCAGGTCTTGGGCTGTGAGTCCTGGTCTGCTGGTCCTGCCCACATCACACCAGACCCCATGCCCACTGCTGAGACTGGTGCCTGCGGCTTCCCCACTGCCGAGCTGACCCATCTGTAGTTTGACTGCATGCTCATGGGGCAGATATGCTGTGTCATGGGCTGTACACCCTGGGCATTTCATTAAGGTAAGTCATTGAAACTTAGCAAATTAAGTGTTACTTATGAAAATTCCATTTGGTACAGCAAAAGTACAGCCAACGCTTATGGTATACCTCTTTCTTATATCCTGGAGGTGGTAGCAAATTGGGGTCAGTATAAGACAAGAGCCCCCAGAGTAATAACACAAGGACTGAAGTGCACTTGCAGGCTGTAGACAGAGGTTTGAATAGCACCTCCTGGTCAGCAACAGCAGTCCTTCACTACCTCAACCTTTGCCAAATTAATTCCATAAATGCTTTAATATTAAATTATTGGTAAGATGGAAAAACTAAATGCAGAGAATGAGGTATTGTCTTAGTTCAAGAAGGCGTGCAGGCCTTTAATGAAGGCAGATATGATGTCAAACTAATAATCTCACATTTAGAAACTGCTCAGTGCTATGAAAAACTGCTGACTGTCCTGGTATCTAGAGACTATGAGACAGACTCACAAAGTAAGAAACAGCTATTGCTACTGGTGGCTCAAGAAGAAATGAAATATGTTTGACGTTCACTTTCCAGGTCTGCTAGTTGCACAGAGATCACATCTTGCGTCAGCTAGCAATGAGACACACTTTATCCAATAAATTGACCAGGCGAGGCTATTCATTTGACCTTAATTACCCAAGTGTTCACCCAATACTACGCAGACAGACAACATCAGTTGACACATTGGTCCTGCTAATAGTGATACTTAGCACTCCCTACCATTTTTCATCTTCAAAGCACTTTCCAAATTTTACTTAATTAATATCTTTGAAGATGCCAAACTGTTTGCTGATATTTCACTGATAGTTTCTGCTCTTTCCAGAGCAGAGGAAAAGATGCTATTTCCTAATTAGATTTTAGTAAAGACACTGACTTCCCCTTCTCATCTGTTTTTCAGTATCCTTCAGTTTCCAGCAATCTGACCTCTTGGCAGTCAGCACCTGGGGAATTATTGCCTTACTTGCCTTTTAAATTGCAGATAACAAATTGTTGCTGAAGTAAAACATCTTCTTTTTTTTTTTCAGACAAATTTAAATGTTACAGCCTTAACTTTCAGAACTTCAGTTCCTTTACTAGGTAACAAAGTAGAAGTCAACTAGTTCCAAAAATTAAGATAGATATTATAGTTTGTCTAAATTTTTTTAAAGTCTTCTAGGTAGAGCTTCCTGACTTTGTGCTTTTGAGAGTCTTACAAACATTTATCAGACACTTGAATGATAGGCAACTGTTTCAGTGGAAGCTTTGTCAAGTTATTGAAATATGGATGAGATTCTGGATCTTTCATGTGTTCATGGAGCATCTAAATCTACACAGAGTATATTACATGTCGTCAGCACTGCTGCATCTGTCACCGGACGTGAATGGGCTATTGGCAGAGCACACTCTCTGAAGTCACAAACACTTCCACTGATGTCATGAAGCTCATAACTTTTACACAAAACAGTCTATTTGCCAGGAAAAAAAAAAAAGGGTAAAAAGGTACAAGTATCTGCAAAGGATGGCTATATCATCTATACGAAATAAGAAACAATAGAATTTCAGTAGATGGGAGGAGAGTGTGCTGCTCAGATGGTCTAACCAGTAGACAGAGTGGTGTCAGGACACTGCTGCAATGGCCCCCTTGGCCACTGGAAAATTGTACCTTACACTACAGTACAAAACTCTCCTCTACTGAATTTTAAATGACCTAGATGTTAAGGAAGATTAATTTACTTCCAGTCCTTTTCTTTTCATTTTGTTCCAGCCACTCAACTATTTCTTCTAATTCTTCTTTAGCTGTAATCATCTTTCAGATATGTATCTGTTAGACATAGTACTGTCCATCAGTTGTCACAGCTTAAATACACACACGCATGCGCACGCCGCACACACGTGTCTGTGTCTGGCTGTAGTTCTTTTATCTGCAATTCAGCAAGAATTGAGCCTGCTCGCATTCCATTCAACAAAGCACTTAAACATAAAAGTAGGGATAAGGCTGAAGCTAAGCACATTACAATTAGCAATTGGTTGTTTAATGAAAGTTTTAGATGGATGGTACGACCTGATACCTTCTAAACTGTAGGAAGAAATCTTCCACTAACTTTCTGAGATGTAAAAAAAATCTATTTCAGTCAGACAGTGGGTAATTCTGCCAGCAGAAAATCCATCTGGCCTAACTCTAATAGGATGCTAAAAACAGCAACAGTGAGAGAAACACCCAGATCAGAAATACTTGCTAAAGACGTGATCAGCAGCCAGCCTGCCCCTTGGGGACTCACTGTTTACTCATCTGGAAGTCTAGGGTGAGCTTTTCTAAAAGAATAAAATAGTGATAAAAATAGACTCACCCCACTCCGCACATACACCAAAAAAAAAAAAAAAAGGAAGTAAGAAAACGAAGAAAAAAGCAATTTGAAAGTAGGAGAAAAAAGAGGAGAGAGACCTCAGGGAGGAACAATTTTAAACCAGACTAGTTCTTCCCCCACCAGAAGCCATTCACAGAACAAAAGGCCTCTGAGAAGCTGTGGACTGAAAGAGCTCATAGAGGAGGTACAGGAGAGAATTTGTTTAAAAGAAAGAGCTGCAAAGCAAAGGTCACTTCAAAGACTACACAGAAATGGGGTATGTTGGCCTACTCCCTTTTACACTGCAGTGTTGCCACGTTAGTGGGCTCTATCCTACTTGTGAAATTATTTCTCAACAGAGATTATCTTGGTACCATTTTCTCTGCTCTCTATGCAGTTCTCAGGACCAAACTGTTCTCAAAGCTGCAGGACTGAAACACCCTCCTGTAAAATTAAATGTCTGGATTTGTTTGTTTGATTTTGCACAGTTGTATTTATAATTCTTCATATATATCTCAGCTGAGTTTTCAAAGCTTTTCGTTAATTGCACTTATGCTTCTGGAAGTGTTGAACTATATCCTGCACTGGTTGCAATTGGATGACAAAAGAAAGAGTGAAAGAAGAGCTTCACTGTCCTGTAGCTGCCAATAATGAAGCAAGTGCATACATTGTAAAGAAAAAAGCTTTGTCAAACAATTAAGAAACCAAAGACATATTGCCCTTCCTGTTTCTGAGGTATTTTTCACCATCATCGGTTTGGACACCTCTTCAAAGCTGATTTTCTATTCCTGTGCCATTCGTAATATTTCAGTTCCATTTGGCATAGCACAATACATCTCAAGGTGGGTCTCCATTTGCTCCTGCAACTGAGATGAACGTAAACATTTTGTACAAAACCAGCTTTTTTTCAAGGATGTCTTTAACAGTTTCATTTTCTGTCATTATTTTCCAAGAATGCAAGTTGATAAATGCATTGCAACCATCAACCAAAACTGTGCTGGAGGAAGATTGAAACCTAGAAGTATGTGCAAAGCCATTCTGCTTTTGTAAATCCTGTTTCTGCTGAAATTAAGGAGTCTAAAGAAGACACTACTGACTTTTACTTCTCTAAGACTACAGCAAGTCCTGCTCTCATTGGCTATGCTCTTGAGCATTGGCCTTTGGTAGCATTATAAAAACATAAAGGAAAAGAAAAATAATTATTTGGTTGCCTGCTGCTTACCAACTCTGCAAACTTATTTTTCTCCAAGTATATGTATTGTAACACTTTCAAAATGAAATCAGCATCTAATCCATCCATGAGTAATTTAACTTGTAGGAAATAGAGAACAAAAAGAGTGCTTTTAGATAAATCCTAATTAATTGTACATGCAAATGTCTTGGATGGATGTGGTCATGCAATTCAATTAGATGACTAATTATGTTGGAATTATAATACCATATTTAAATAGATAAACACACATAAAAGTGCCTGCCCAGGAGTTTGCATGCTGGAGTCTGGGAACAGGATCATTTATTGGCTCTTTAGTGCCACCTGTTGAAACCTGAAAATGCATGCAAATGAAACTGTGCGCCAATTAGACGTCCATTTAGAAGGGCAATGTCCATTTGCTTGGCAGCTGTGAAACACTCATAATCTTCATAAACTTAACAGCTGGGCTGGGAGTATTTGAAACACAGTTGTCATCCTACAAAGGAAATTGTAACATACCATTGGGGATGCTGGGAAGCAAGAGCCAAGCTCTTGGGACATGTGACATGGTCACAGTGTCACATCTGTTCAAAAAACAAACTGGCCTCCCTTCTTGCCAGTAAGCTGGCACAGGGCCTATATCAAAATAGACATCCTGGTTACAGAAGCCTCCTCTTCCATGAGCAATTCCATAGTAATACCTCTCTGCTAATTAAGAGCAAGATTACTACTGCCTTACTCACGCAGAGTTTTGCTGGAACCAGACTGACCACTTGTAGAATACTGTGCTACGCAGCACAAGGAAGGGAAAGTACCTGCTCTGTGCATGGGAAACAAGCTGGAGTCAATTCAGTATAAGTAGCTCTACCAGTTCATTGTGCCCAGCTGTGATAACATGGTCAAGTTGCTGACCTCATCACTGAGGTGAAAAGAGCAGATCAGAGTAAAAAGGGTCCTAGAAGGTCAGTTTTCAGAAATAGTATTTCTTGCCTGATTTATTATTTTACTCTCCAAAAAGGATTCTTTTTAGACTATATTTCCTTTTAGGGTTTAGTATATGATCAAGTTCAATAAGAAATGAAACAAATGGTCAGATCTCAGGCCTGGACTGTCTTCTTCATCACAGACCAAATGTCACATGGTTTTCCAAAGACAAAATAATGTAAAATTTCTTATTATAGAAAACAAATTCAAGTGCAATACCACTAATTTCATCCCATTACCTACAATGTGAAAAGATACTCTTCTAATTAAAATGGAGCAAGAAGCTTGACAACAATATGCAAGGTAGAGGTAAATCATGTGGCTGCTTCACAGACAGCCCTTTGTAAAATGTGGCATCATGGCTTGGTCAAGTGGCACTTCAGGTGAAAAAGGAACATCTTGGCATAGCAGGATAAACTAGAATGGAGATTTTAGAGTATTAAGGCCTACAGGACAGTGCGGGGAAGCTAGGACAATTTAAGCACATTCTGTATTTCTCAGTGTCTCTCCAGCTCTGGAGGAACCTCAGTCAAGGCAAGATAGTGAGGGTTTAAGGCCACTAAGTTTTCCTTTCATTGTGGACTTCAAGTAGTATTTTACAGTGATAAAGTAAAACCACCATCTCAGTCTCTGCCTCTAGCTCTGCTGTGTCTTAAAACATAATGTTCATGCACATCATTATCTAGATGTTGAAGGAACAGAACCTACTACGAAAGCTGGGCACAGAAAAGTGATCCCATATTTTTCAGATAATACGTTAGATTTGTCAAAATAGGGTCTCATTCCCTACAGAAACAAGTATCTCCAAATACTAAAAGCCACCAGGGAGAAGATGGCAGGCCCCAGCCCCACAGCTGTGCACCTATCTGCCAATGGCAGGGCCCTACATTCTTTCCCTAAGGACACTCATGAGGTGAATTAAAATCGCTGGGCAACTGACGGACAACGCTGAAATTCTGCCAATGCCAGGCTAAAATAGGACCTGTGTCATATTAATTTCCCTGCCTTATCGAATTCCCAATCACTTTCTTTGCATTTCTTTGATTCAACCTTCCCCACAACTTCAAGCTAAACATATCATTCAATCAAAGTATTACAATTGTCTACAACATTTTTGACCTTTCTGGCTGACTTTCACTACTGTTGACAGATTAGGCTGCCCAGATGTTTGTCCAGGTGTCACTTTCACAAAATTGCCAAAATATGGGGTGTGTCCACCTATTTGGCTGGGCTTTCCAACATTTCTATGTAGGCATTTGAAAGGATAAAAAGATACAGAAATCATTCCACTGAAATGAAAGTAAATCTTTGTCTGAAACATCAACTTTGAGATCACGAGCAACCTTAAGCACAATATTTTTGGCACAAAATACTTCCTGTTTCAATTTTAATCCTTTTAAAACATTATTCTTTTCCAGTTAAACACCTTTTAGCCTTACAGGAGCTGATTCTATGGAATTAAATTCAATACCTAATATTCTTCCAAGTGGGAAAGAACTTCAGAGAGAAAAGTAGAATAACTATTATGACAGTAGCACTATATTATGGAGTAGCTTTTGGAATAAAAAGGTAAGTCAGTGGCTTTGACAGATAATTATGGACTCCTATTTCACAGTAGAATATAATAAAAAAAATATGTAAAATGTCTTTCACATTTCAAATAAATGTCAGCTATATTTTCCTCTGTTAATTGACTTACTAATTTAATGAAGCAGAGTTATTTTAAAAGTAAAATACATACTCTTCAGGTTTCTTGCAATATTTATGTTAAAAATATTGCAGATATTGCTTTCATGCATTATTTGGCTCTTGAGGAGAAGTATTTTGAAATGATTCAACACACTTAATCCTGTTTGCCTTTGTCATGCAAAATGAGAAAATATTTCACAGTAAAATGCTCAACTATACCAATATTCTACTTCTCTACTAATATGTCTTGAAAATACTTGTGATTTCAGGATCAAGTATGAATATACAGCACAAATAAAAGGCACTTTGTGGTTACTTGTAGTGCATTTACATTGTGCCATCCACCTTTACTCATGAGTAAAGTCATCTGGAAAACCTTTTTGTTGGACTGACCTAAGCACTCCAAGGTGGGTGGCTTGAGCCACTTAGAAAAGGCCAAATTTGTAGGAATAGAGGGATTTCAACCAAGTACTAGGCTCTTTCAACCTAGTACTACTTTTTAAAGCATGCTACTTTTAAGGAGTTTCAAGTTGGATACCCAAAATCAATACTCACTTTTGAAATGGGAGGTCTTAGGCTCAGCTCCAAAGAGTGAAAGACCAGACAGCAACTGGCTATATTGTGCTGTGTCAACTTCTGGGCTCCCATAGAAGAAAATATCAAGCTGCTTTTGTAACCTCACAAAATGCAGACATTTATTTTTGCTAAAATGAATCCTCTTGCATGATATGTCCTATCTATGTAATCCCTGCAAACTTCTCCTGAGGAAACATAAAATAACCTATTTCAGATCTTCATCTCTATCTTAAGGGAGCTATTGGCTTTCACTGCATTGAAGAGGATTTTACCAATACATCCAAGATATACAGGGTTGTGTCAAACAAGACAAGATGACATCTCCACAGTATTGCCCTTGGCATGTGCGTTCATATTCACTTGAGGGTTTGTCAGCTGGTGCAATGCAGGGAACAGAAGAATGATAACGCTAATGGTATAAAGCAACGTAGCATGCCAAACCCCCAGGAGCTCTGCCAGATTCGGAGATGACTTGTTCCACCAAAGAACTAAAATGGAAAAACTACCATCTTTCTCTCTTTTCTGCAAACATAGCAGTTATTAAGAGGACTTACTCTGAGCTTGTTTCCGCTGCAGTAGCCCAGTAGAAGTGGCTGCTACCTATAGCAAAAGCAGGAGTATCTCCTGCAAGGCTCTGTGGGAGAAACAAAGAATTGGAGGGCGGCTGGTGAAGAGCACTTTGTAGCACCAACTCCTAGCCACTCAGTGATTTCCTACCTTTCTATTTTTTTATTCCTGAAGGACATATCCTGGGAACTGTAACTCGGAAAAACACTTTGGACATCATCTAGAGTTTTTTTTATTGCATTCTGAGGATGCTGTGATCCCTGCCTGTTATTCAACATGATAACAGTCCTGCTACATGATGCCAGCCTATTCCATTTCTCAACAGTGGGATTTCACTGATTTCAGTTAAGGGAAAAATCATTATTGAATTTCATCTATATATACTACGCACTAAAGGTATCTCAGGTGTTAATGGAGTAAGAAGCCTGGGAAAAAAAAAATAAACCTGAGCTACTGAATAACAGGAGTTCAGAGTAAGCAGGTGAAATTATTCATATTTTGTTTTGCAGGTAGTGGGTTTACCCAGTGCTAACTTGGACCACATCTACAAATGATGGTGATAAAAAAACACTCCTATGTTTCAGTTGATACACATCAGAGAATTCTACTACCAAACCAAAAACCACACTCAAACATGTTCCTGGGAGAAAAGTAGACTAAAGATACTGTCTCTCTGCTTCCAGACAGGGCCTGTTCGTTGTGGCTGGTGAAGATGATTATCTGAGATTCAAAACCAGTTGGAATAACCTTTCCAGCTGCCTGAAAGACAACTGTTCTTAAAAATATAGTTGCTATAGCCTGTACACAACTATTACCTTCAGAGAAGATTTTTTGTTGGTTTTTTTTTTTTTCTGGTGTAGTACTTAACTTTATTACAAAAAAGAAGTGTAATGGACAAGGAATAGGTTTATTCAAGAGTCGTAACCGTAATCACAGTTGCACAATGATATGCAGAGTGTCCACCTGCAACTGTACTGATAGAATTATCCTTTTCTGTATATGGAAAATAATGGCACTATGCCAAATAAGGACTGTGAATCTCTTCTTTGTCACTGGGATCCACTTTTCTACCACAGACCTTTCTTCCCAATTAGCTCTTCTCTCAAATTTCCTTATACCAAATTCTTTTCATTGTAGGTGGTAGAAACTGACTGATGTCTTTTCGATCTGCCTCCAGTCCTGTGGCAAGCTGCTAGGACAGTCCATTGATACAGAATACTATGTTCAAAAAACATTTTCTGAAGTACTTGATGTACATCTCTGCCTTCTTCTGAAGCATACAGTCCACTGACTTGTGTGAACAACAGGGACAGCAATGAAACGCTAGGATTTCAGCAACAGCTTGCTTGGAGTATTTGCTCTAGATCACATTACTGACCCTACATTCATCAAAATAAGCAACTATTTGTGTTAATACATATGTTTTTGGATTCACATACAAATGAGTTTCCCTTCTAAACAAGATGGACCACTGCAGGGATGATGACCTGAGATGGGCAGTAAGCAAACCCGACCCCGCATTCACAGGATTTTCACAGCCTTAGGGCTGTTAATAGAGTCAGGTACAACCATGACTCTGTGGTTATCTTCACCATGAACCAGAAAAGATTTAGAATAAACTCTCTTTCCACACCTACTCATTCTCTGCTTACACCTTTTTGTTACTCTATCCATTTGCAAGGTGGTTGGCTGAAATCTCACTTCTGCTCAGTGCAGAAGACTGTTCCAGACTGATGATACAGCTTGCATACTCAGGATGAGAGGAAATGGCCTCAAGTTGCCACAGGGGAGGTTTAGGTTGATATTAGGAAAAATTTATTTACTGAAAGAGTGGTCAGGCACTGGAACAGGCTTCCCAAGGAAGTGGTGGAGTCACCATCCCTCGAGGTTCAAAGAACGTGTAGATGTAGCACTTCAGGACACGGTTTAGTGGACTTGGTGGTGTTAGGTTGATGGGTAGACCTGATGATCTTACAGGTCTTTTCCAACCATGATGATTGTATGATTCTATGATTCTATGATTCTATGATGTTCCTTGAGAGGCTCAGATCAGAGTAGGGCCTTTGCCAGATACTGTGCAAATACACAGCTAGAAAATGTCTTGTAAGAGTACTTTACCCGAGGCCACAAAGAAAATCAGACAGAGCAGAAGTTAACATAGATCCCCAGAGTAGCACCTTAAACACTTAGCCCTGGATCATGATTTTGCCATGAACGTTTACTTGGCTGCTTACAGAACTGCAGGATGAAGACCTTGAATTGTTTTGTTCATGATTCCATTTGGAAGTGGCTGCCATAGAACATTCATTCCCAAATGAATTAGATGCTCAGAACAGTGAAAGATCTTGAAATTGTATCAGCACTGCCAAGCTAACCATTTTCCCAAAAAGCCAGCCATTGATTTTATACAGTCAGAACCACTAGACCATTTCCACATACCATACACGTGAAATCCCTCTTTGCAAATAGTTTCTTATTATTCCTTCTGGACCTTACACCAGGCTTATCGATAGGACTTTAACACTCAGGTGAACAGGACAGTAACTTGGCTCCTCAGTGCCAGCCAATTTGCCCAAAATGCATGAACGTATTTGCCTTAAAAGAGTTAATGGCACGACTTGCTACAGCTTTTTCATAGAAAGCTAATCTTGCAAACCTGACTTGTCAATCCGAGATGTTATTTTATCTGCAGCGGCACAGAGTGGGTGGAGTGGAGAGCACAGCTGAAACGTGAACTCTGACAAACACAGACAAGAAAGCGTTTGCAGCCGCTGTCTGTTTGGTGCAAAGTTTTGGTTCATTAGCCTTGAAATGTTTCATTAACAGAATGCTTTTGGTATGCTATAAACAAACTGTGAGTGCCCTTGCATGCAACAGCACTCTGTCAAAAATGAACGTGGTTTATTCCCTTTTGTAAAATATTTAGAAAGTGAATGACAAAGTTAAGCAATGATCATATTTGTGTGATCTAAACAAAAGAGTAACATCGTGGTAACAAGCACCTAAAAATACATTTGTTCGCTTCTAGTTCTACCAGTGCTACAGATTTGTTTGTGGCTCAGAAAGACATTTATCTCTACCTTTTGTATTCTTTTCCCAAATGTTTTAAAAATAGAAAAAATACATACATTTAAGCATTCTTAAAATTATGTAAGGTGAAAACTTCTTTTTACATTTGATCTGAACTAGTTCATGCCCATCCCCGATCTTGTATGTAAAGGTCAAACATTGCAATTTTTATTCTGGCAAAGCTTTCAGTGAAGGCAGACATTTTTTGTGGTACATAAACACAAGCTCCACTAAACCAAACTGAGGACAGATGGAGTTTTGCCAGAAAAAAAAAGGCTTTGTAAGGAGATACTATTTTGGATCAAATAAACAGAAAGAAAAAAAACATATAAACAAACAAACAAACAAAACCTGATCTGAATCAGAGCCCAGATTTAAAACTCCATCTTCTCTAAGACTAGAGAAAATTTCACTCCTTGTCCCAGGTTTTATGATATTTGCTCACATATTTTGACAACAAATTGTCCTGGTTCGAGGCAATGAAGAAGCCAAAAATGTTCTAACACAATGAAGCTCACTGTTCTCCTTCAAGTATTTGAACCCATGAAAAAAGGCAATTTTTTCTGACTCTCTTTTGTTGCGGACAGCAATTAAGTTAATAAAAAGTTAGCATACAAACAAGATCTCATAAGAAAGACTTCATAATATTTTGAAAATGTGTCCCTCTGTAATGTGACTCTCTTTTTTAATGGTTTGTGTGAAACGACAGATCCTAAATAGATAATCCTGTGTATTAAACTTAAAAGAAGTTGGAGCAGAGGGCATAAATCCCAGCTATTCCCAAATTACCTTGGATGACTCTTCTAGGCCTTTGCAAGATTTAAGGTTTTAGCTCCTTCTTCTATGCAAAACTTTGAAATAACATCAGCATTGCTATGTTAGCTAACACAAGAAAGGTCTAATATGGGTTGAGAGTAGTTGCTGAATTCACATATATTTTGAACAGATGCAAGTCTCCTTGTCCAAGTTTTGCATTGTGCCTTCTTAGTACCTTCTGAAATCTCCACTGGTGTGCCCACTTCAGAGACAGAAAAAAAAGAGTAGAAACTGCCTTTCGGGATCTGTGACTATTTATCAGCGTAGGTATATCTGTGACTCAGCGGTACATTTTCCCACCTGGAAAAGTCTACAGTACTGGAGGTCACAGCAAGTACCATGAGAAATAGGGAATAGTTCTTGAGTCTTCAATTTCAGTGATGTCAGCAATAACATTGGATACAGAACTGAGTTCTTCGCTGTGAGCAATTTTTCAAGAATTAAATTGTATTTTATCTAATCAAACCATTTTTACTGAGTGTAACTTCAGAAGAAGAAACAGGAATGAGATTGGGTGGGGGGGATAGACAGTGGGAATTGGGACTTAAGCCTTTGCTATGTAAGTCAAGGTATAACACTTTATTTGCATATCTAGCATTTAAAGGGTTACACATGTAATTATTTAACGTAACTCCGAATAAGCTGTTTGATTTTCTTTCATCATGAGCCAAACATTAGGCTTCGAAAGGAATTCCTTTAAACTTCAATAATATAAAGGCACATGGCAATGTGAAAGTTACAACTCTAGCTTAAATGAGTCAGACATAAAAGTATTTATGACTGATATTCTCTGCATATACCAACTTCAGACACTTTAAAGTCTAGTTCTGCTGTACAAGGATAGGTACATGAACATCAGCCATCGCACATCTGCAGAACTCTTACTTTCAAGCAAAGCAGAGTCCAGTCCCTAAACCTTTTTTTTCTCTGTTTTAAGAAAAAAAACCCCAACATAACAAGCCACACCAGGCCGTCAGCACCTGAAGCAAGTAAAAGCAATTCCTTTATGAACTTCCCACCAGTTATTTGCTTTGTGAGGCTCATAGAGAAAAAGAATAAAAAAGCAAGTAAAAAACCAGGGTGTCCCAGTGAAAAGCATTGAACATGAAAGAAAGAAAGAAATGAACTGAATGTTGTTTTTTCTTGATGAAACAGCAGATTGGATCTTAGGCTTCTTACAAACTCTAGCACAGGTGATCATCATTTGTTCTGTCAAAAGCATTTTCAGTGACATGACCAGAACAATGAGGCTGTGATTACAAGGATCAGCATGGATTGAAAGATACTCAGGGCATTTACCAAAGGGATATTTATAGCAGCACTAGAGACATTTGCTTTTTTAAATAGACTCACAAATTCTAGGAACAGAAGATTTGAAATCAGGGTCGCTCCTTTTGATTTTGCATTTGCCATGCTAATGAGCATAGCCATGTCCTCTCACAGATGAAGGCTGAACACGCTAGTTCAAATGTTATTGTCATGAAGTCAAATCCAAATGCCGAAGAGGAAAATTGAGATAGTTTTCATTGTGAACTTTGATGTGAAGCATCACAGCTTTTGGAGGAGAGCCATACCTTTGATCTTGCAGACATTGTGAGGAATCAACCACCTTGATTCCCAGTCGTTCAGCAGGTGATTTATAATGTTATAATATGACTTAAAGGACTTTTCCAAGAGTCATGTAACCAGCTAAGGAAAAAAAAAATGACAAAGATTTAACAGAAATTTAAGCAATTCTAGTAGCATGCAATGTGAAGTTCATAGCAGACTCTTAATTTTCTGGCAGAAACTCTGAGATGCCCAAGCTTCAAAATTAGATTTCTAACAACACTGAAGTAAAGAAACACAGGCATTTGAGTGCCGCAGCCATGCAGACAGCCACGGGGCTAGGGCTGCGTGATGCAAGGCGGAGGCAGAGCCTAAGGGAAGGAGCAGATCCTGAGGGCAGACCAGCTCCAGCAAAGCCTGTCTTCAACGGGAGGGAGTGAGGAACAGCTGCAAGGCGAAGGCTGCCAATTTTAATTCTCTCCATTAGTGGATCATTATCAAACGAGGGGGTTAACGAGAGCGGGGATTGCCTTTGCTATAAAGGGCTGTCCTGTGCATACCCAGGCCACCTTCCCTGGTGGGTTGGGATGCTCTTGCTGGTAGCAACCCCCAGGAGCTGCTGTGAAACCTGGTAACACAGCCACCACCAGGCATGTGGGGAGGTCCCTCCAGGACAGACCCTCTGGTAGCTGCCAGAGACACTTCCTCAAGCAGTTTGTGTGAGAGCAGAAAGAAGGGTCTGGGGTTTGGCATCCCCCATGGGCAGAGCCTGGTGCCCTGTGTCTCCACGCTGCTGTTGACCACAGCTGCATGCACCTCAACCAGCACATCTTTCAAATGGTCTTCACTTATAGCTTGTCATGGCCTTTCCAAATAGCTACATTTTGTTTATGTTAAATTAAATATTTCTGAGGCATATTCTATTTTCCCTGAGAAGTCCATAGTATGGGTAATCACAATACCAGAAAATACCAAACAAGGTGGATTTTATGTGCTCTCACTTAAGACTAGAAATCTTTTGCCTCTCTCAGAGACTCCTCTCATACCTCAAGTAAGTAGAAGCTTTAGATTTGAGATATCTTGTTTTAAAGATGCTCAATGAAATTAATTTTTTAATATAATTTCTACATGAGTGTCAGCAAGTACAGAGCTGGGTGAATAACTCTTTTCAGTTGTGTGGCCAATCTAGAAACATAAAAATAAAGACTGTGACATTAATCTAGAAGAGAGGAAGGACTCTGCTGTTATACTTTTCTCAAGCAATTATTTTATATTCTTTCTGCAGAGCATAAGTAGTACCCATAATTAATTTTTATTCAATGCGGAACTAAAATATGCATTTGAATTTTTTTTTTAAGTCAAAATTATTCACTTTATTTAACCTAAATCCATCAATGGTTTCAGACAACCCCAAACTCTATTTTGAAGATACAAAGCATTCAGACAAAAATTATCTAGCTCTAGTTAGAACATACTCTCCTTAAAAGGATATATGTCATTGATGATATTGTCTTTTCATAGTTTGAACTTACTTGAACACTAGATCCTGAATTTCCTCATCCTGATTATTTGTCTCTTGTACTTTCAGACTTCTGAAATTTCTTGAGGTTCTGGATCTACCTTCCCAAATAACTTTGCTAGTTTAGGTTTCAAATTTTTAAAATGGTCTCTTTGGGTAAAATTACTACCTGCAGCCTACAGCAAATGATTTTTGATGTCATGACTTTTTTCTTTTTATTTTTGGAGATTTGTAGGAGACAGATAACATTTAGCAACACAAAATTTCTCAGTGCTTTGAGATTCTCCTGCCATAACTCTTTCTGTTAAAATACGTGCTAGGCAGGCATGTCTTAAGAGAAATCATATACAAGAACATGACTTGATCAGCATCCCAGTGAGATACAGGATATTTTTCAGCTAGGGAGTTAATGGATTATGATACTATATTTGGCCAGAAAAAAATAATGACACACTTTCCCCTGGTCTACAAGAACTACTCCCACATTGATTTTAACTTAATATCTCCCTCATTAGGAACCTGCACAGAAGTTTGGCAGAAATACCCAAGACACTTATTGGATCATTCTCTGGTAATAATAGATATTGCTTTTTTTTTTTTTTCTGAGAATGTACAGGCTAATCATAAAAAGGATAGCCTTGAAACAAAAGCTTTTTACAAAATACAGATTTTTATCAACTCCATCACTGTTGAGGTTAAATATTTTATGGAGCTAAATAAAACTCAGACTTCTCCACTTTCACATTGTGGGATGCAGCAAAAGCTTAAGAGCCTGATTCGCCTTGCTGCTGAACGACATCCATTACGCATTAAATGCCCTTCACTTCACAGTGGACACTGTCTCTGATACCATCAGACTTCCAAAGCCTAGGTAACTTGATATACAATTTCAAAATGGAAAAGTCCATGCCAGTAGCTGGGAGTGGCTTTTCTAGGGACCTGCTGTGGCTGAAGAACTGGATCCACACACTCACCATCCAAAATGCCATAAAGCAGTCCTGCTTTTTCTTGAAATGAAGCAAGCACTTTAATACATTTCTACTTAATAAAGCGTCTGCTTTAGTTCCATTGAACTCTCCAGGATGTAAGAACTGGCTTAAGTGCTAAAATTGAGGCTTGGATATGTCAGGCCAAACAAGCGCTGGCACCCAAATGCTGTGAGCCCTTCTGACAGTACAACGAAGGTATCATCTGGCTCATTCCACAGCCGGAAAACCGGGAAGACACTCAGTCAATTGCTCTTGTAGCTAAGAAAGTGACCAAACTGTTTAATGGTGACACAATTGAGACTAATAACTTGACTAATAACTCATTGCCTGATTGTTTTTTTTAAGTGCACTCGTGAAAATTAAAGCTCTAGGTCTGGGGCATGAAACCATTATCTATACAACAGCTCACAGAGAGGGTTATCTAATAACATAAGAAATCTATTAGACTTGATGGAAGCAAGAACTGAAGGAAATAAATCATGCAATAATGGTAAATCAGATCTCTAATTATGGCCCCACACAGGAGGCCAGAGGAAAAATACATCCCTACGACCACTACGTGCTATTTCTCATCCTCTCTCTCCTGTTAGAAGCATTCAATCATATCCTTCTGCTTAAATTCCATCAATCCCACAGTAATTTCTGAACAAAACTGGCATGCTTGAGAAGAAGATGACTAGCAATCACCGGTAAAAGTTATTTCTTCTAAACTGCTCACAGATTAAGATCCTTACACCTTTTTCTCTGCCATTGGTGCTGGAAATCCCTGCATCGAAAGGTTGTGGTGTCAGAGGAGCTTCAAGCCCTGTGCAGCTCCTTCGTAACTGGCCAACTCTGCCTGCAATGGAGACAAGCCCGCTGCTAGTGTCTGTTCCTACACACTCTCTGGTTGCATCTGCAGGTGCCTTCTCTGCTGCCCCAGGGACTTTAGTGTTGTTTAGCACCTCTCATTTGAACACGGGGTGCAGCTCAATCCCCTGAGCAGCCAAGCCCACCACACCTCCTTCCTGCTATGCACCAGAGGCTGTGTCCATGGGCAGATGTGGAGAGGTGTGACCTCCTCAGCCTGGACATCTGGAAGGTCTATAGGTGCCCTTCTAAGGGCAGATTCATCTCACCTAACTTCAGTGTCTAGAAAGCAGGCAACACAACTTTTTCTGAAGTCTGACTTCTAGATGGAAATAGTTTAATCTGTTTTGGACCTCTATGTTAGGATGCCATCATTCTCCCTGTGAAGGTGCTTGTCCTTTGGAGACTGAGGAGAGGTGTTGTGCTTGGCTATCCCACACCTACCGCATAGCTTGAGGACACGTCCTTCTCCCACGTTTCTGACCTCAGCAGCATACACTGGATGATCAGTGAGAGACATTCTATGAGGACTACAAATCAGAACTTGATACTGCCTAGCTATCATGAGCACTGTTGATCAGCAGTACAAGCTATCTCAAAGAGCTACGCAGTCTCACAGTAACTTTTTATTATTTTATTGGGACTGGGGACGCTGCATACTTGGGAGTTGTCCTGGTTGGAAAGACTTCACACCAAGAGAAGTGCTAAAAAATGGACCTGACTCAGTAGAAATGCAGCATAAAAATCATTGAAAGCATCTAAATACAGGTAAATAAACCACAGAGTGGCATAAATAATAGTGCTGAAAACATCATCAGACTTTTAATTTTAGCTCAAAAAACTGTTGAGGACCCAGTTTATCAGGAAGCCACTGTACCCTTTGCTTTATCTTAACCACTTTTGCATGCACAAGTGTTTTCTTAGACACTCACTTTGGTCCAAGTCCTGTTCTAATTTCTTTCCATGGTAATCAGCATTTCTCGCTGACAGAAGGCATCTCTGCAGCACTGTGGTTTTCCATTTAGTGGTTATTTCAGAGGTCTGTGTGTTTTTAGAGCTGTTCTCAGATGGCTTCCTCCATTTGAGTGAAAGGAGAAGCAAGGACTCAGTGAATGCACAGCAGAGAGGGAGGACCATTCCTCCTCCTTGCCCTCATGTGGGAAGCAAGAGCTCATAAAGTTTGTCTTGTTGTGTCTAGATTGCTAAAGAAATGTTGCAATTCATGAAAAATAAAACAGACCTGAGGCCAAATGACATAGAATCACAGAATAGGATTGGAAGGCACCTTTAAAGGTCATCTAGTCAAACCCCCTGCAAGAAGCAGGGACATCTCCAACCAGATCAGGTTGCTCAGAGCCTCATCCAGCCTGGCCTTGAACGTTTCCAGGGATGGGGCACCCATCACCTCTCTAGATAACCTGTGCCAGTGTTCCATCACCCTCAGTGTTAAAAATTTTTTCCTCATGTCCAGTCTGAATCTACCTCTCTATTTTAAAACCATTACTCCTCATTCTATTGCAACAGGCCCTCCTGAAGAGTTTATCCCCGTCTTTCCTGTAGGTCCCCTTTAGGTACTGCAAGGCTGCTATAAGGTCTCCCTGAAGCCTTTTCTTCTCCAGGCTGAACAACTCCAACTCTCTCAGCCTGTCCTCATAGGAGAGGTGCTCCAGCCCTCTAATCATCTTTGTGGCCTCCTCTTGACTCTCCAACAGGTCCACATCCTTCTTATGCTGGGGGCCTCAGAGCTGGATGCAGTACTGCAGGTGGGGTCTCATGACCTGACCTGGTCATGGGGTCTAATTATACGACCTGGTCAAATCCATGTTGCACAGCACTTGGTCCTGGGTTTCTTCTGGACTGTGTGGTGCTGCCAATGGGGGTCTTAAGACATAGTGATCATCCTTTCTGTGTACTTCTGTAGCTCTGTGTTTTGAAATCATGTGAGGGCTACATTGCTGCCCATGAGGATGGTGTTTCCATAGCATGAAGCCTTTGGTAATTATTGTTTGCATTGGACAATGGCATGGCAGCATGCATTTAAGAGTACAAATCCTTCTGGGATAATGTTGGAGTACTGTGTAATACAGAGGGAGTCGGAAAGTTTGCATTCTTGCTCATACTGTCTCTTAGGAATGGCCATGGGCGCGTGCTATCCCCTGATGGGAAGTAAGAAATGTCTAATGGGTGCCAATGTGCAATGAAACAGCATGGATGATGGTAACCACTGGTCTAGTCTGAACTTGAGTCTCGGCCTTGCTTCATTTGCAAACATAGATATAGCCAGGGAGGTAAGGTTGTTGTTAAGTACAAGCTAAGGCCATTTTTTACCCACAGAAGAGATGACGTGTCACCCAACACCCCAAATGACATGTTTGGATGCATACTGACTGCTCAGAAAGCATTTACACCCCTGTTCCCAGTGAAACAGTTGTGCCTACGAGGAAATAAGAGAAAAAAAGGTGGCTCTTGAAAGATAAAGTTTATTTTATCAGACGTACATTTTTAATGAGAAAACAATATACATAGAACTTTACACTGTTTCCTTGCAGTAAGGCAAATTTAGCTAAATCTTTGCAGAGTGTATCTGAAAATTGAGAAAAAAAATACTAACCCTTCAATTGAAACCTTTTCCATTTACACAGGACCGAAACAGAATAAACTCCACATTTCCACACTCACATATTACTGTAGACATAAAAATATTCCTGTGGGATCACACAGTCAGAAATCACGTACTCAAGGGGATACAAACGATGACTTCAATAGAAGATGGACATAAATTTTAATTAGTTGGTTATTTGATCTTGTGTTGTTAGTGATGGAGGATCTCAGAAGGGAATTAAGTATGCTTAAGACTGAAATTGCTTAGAACCAAAACACACTGCAAGGTAAGTTAGATACCACTAAATTAAAAGGAACTTTGCACCAATTAGAGATACAATAAAATAAAAATGGCAATTACAATTAGCCTATCAAAAAATGCAAGTGAGATCAAACCAGCTATGGGGATAACTAAATTTATCCTTGACTTAATCAGACCTACTAAGTATTTTCAAGCAGATCTGAGAAAAAGTATTAACATTCCTGGGAACATTTTCTCCTGGAAGAGACAATTTAGGAACAGAGAAACTAGGTCCAGATTTTTTGCTTTTATGTGTTTTTAATTCCATTTCTCCTTCTATTTATATGTACTAAGCAAAGCATCTCTTGCATCATTTATACACTTTCCTTGCTCCCGCCAGTATGCCAGTTTTTCCACCTGCTATCTATTACCTTATGTCAGGAATACCTCTAAAATTGCCACAGCTTCAAAAAAGAGAGAGCAAATTATTTATTCTTTTACAGTTTTGCAATCAATAAACTTGTGCATGTGCAGCTTAATATGAGGCTGGGCACGTAGGACTGCAGCCTGCCTTGGAAGCGAAGCAGGACCAGGACAGACGCCTGCGCTCCAGCCAGCAATCACCCATGCTGGGACGTCGCTGGCTCGGCGCGTGGCACAGTTTTGACTGGTGCCAAGTGTCTTGTTTTTCCCTGACAAGGTCTGGGCACAGTTCAGGGGTTGGTGTAGACCGGGGACCACTGCCAATAAGCAGCAGGGGATGCAGCTACTCTTCTGGGGGACAGAGAAAATTAAGCCGGATGAGTTTGAGCCATGCCAAGCCATGCCAGCTGGCCTCTGGGCCAAAGAAAACTCCCATTTATTTACTACTATAGATCCAACTTCTGCACACAAGTGTTTACACTGTCTTAGCAGCTTGTCGTGAAATCAATGAGTCCTGCCTGTCGTTGGGACATATTTTCCTGTTATTTTTGGTTTTCAGCCTTTGGAAATTGCTATATTCAACATTACAAAGGAGAATTCAGCTGTCTGAAACTTCTGTAGCGTTGCACAGATACACCTCGGACTACTTCTTATTAGTTGGGTCTGTATTAGATAAACGATGTTTACAATAGAAAATTGCAAAAAGTAGTTCAGACTTTTTGCCATAAGTTTAATGACAAAAAAATTATTGACTATTTAGGTGAAAACATGTAAATTGAATCACCAGATAAAACTTACGAAGGTTCTTCAATGTCAAATAAATGAACTAATGAGCCAGAATCAGCATGGATAAACTATGTTCAAATTAACTAATGATTAGAGAATACTCATGATCACTTTCATCTTCACAGGTAGTTTTCTCTTCCCTTTTGGAGAAAAAAAAGGAATTCATTTGTCCAATCAGCTTGCTACTGACTTTGCATTTTTCATCCTTTTTGCTCCTACTTATGAAGCTCTAGCCACTCAACATGCAAGACCATCACAGTTTGTTGACATCCTTCTACCATGATCCTCTATGATCTTCTTCACTGGCAAGATGCCTGTCGGAAGCTGCCTGCCCAATTTAAATCACATTCCTATTCCATTTCTTCCTTTGAATCCTCCTTTTCTATTATAAGGACAAAAAGTGCCAGTCCTCTTTCTAATAAATATCAACAGATCCAGATGCAGAAACACAAATAATAAAAAAGATTCCTGTTAAATCTGAGTACCTAACACCTTTTCCTTTCACCAAATCTTCAACAGTGTAGTATCAATTTACATCCTGATCCTACATGTCTGTGAGCTTAAATGCATGACAATTCATAGTTAATTTAACTTTTTACCCCGATTTTCATTATTAGAATTTGCTAATATTCTGACTGCTCCATTGCCTGAGGAAGGGAGGAAGACCTGACCCCTCTTCTCTAGGGGAGAAAGGACCCACTATTGTATATTGTTATTAGAGATGCTGTTATTTTCTTTCTTTTCAAAATACAGTAAGTTTATAATGTTTGCAGAAATGGAGTTCTCTGGGCACTTGCTTTAAAGTGAAGTAGAGAAATTAGGACATTGTTGGCCCTGTATGTGTCCCTGCACGTACAAGAGCATATGTACACTGGTAATACGTATACTAGTAACAATAATAGGGAAGAAGTGTAGTAAAGTTTTCCAGTGTAGGAAAACAAAAGGTCTTACCAAGCTTTATGTTTAAAAATAGCCATAACCTCACAATTATAATTTGGTAAGAAAAATGTGAATCCCTAACAAAATAACAGAACAACTCTTAACACAAAAATATCTGAACGCATAGAGAGAATAATGAAAAGGCGACAAATGAATCAATAAATAAGCCTGAATCTATCCAAGGCTCTTTAAGAGAGCAAATGATGCCACATAAACTAGATGGCAATTTTTAGACAAACTACTCCATTAATGGATTTGAAATATCCTAAAGTTCTTTACAAATTAAAAGCTTGTAGAAGAACCTCTGATATGTATGTATACGCAGATTGAAAGCAAATGGCGAAATAGTTTCTTTGGATGTAATACAGACGTCAAAGTGAAAGGAGTTTTGGCCAAAGAACCATTAACAACTCTAATCAAAATCGCTGTGACAGCCCTAAGTTTGATTTTTAAAATGAGTACAGGCAAATGCATGCACACAGCTGTATTTAAGCTTAACTTTGAGGAATCCAGCTCTGAGGATTCATGCAGAGTAGTTAGGACATAGGTCGTTAAGGTCTTAACTAAAAGATAATCTCCCTAAAAAATGATGCAAATCTATTGCTCCAGTCACCCAGAACTGGACGAGGCATTGAAGAACATGCTTCAGGAATAATCCTCTACTGGCAGGGGAAGAGATTAGATGGCCCAATAGCTTTTTCCATCTTTAGTTGTTATGATTGCACTGTAATCCGACTAGTGGCACTTGCCTGAAGAGGGGGAGAAGACCTCAACACTGGGGGTAGGGAAGGACACAATATTTCATTGTGTACAATATTTCAGATGCTATTCTTCCCAGAGAGCTCCTCTCAGATTAGTGTTGTTGGGAAAGGTTTATCATTTGCATTCCCATTTCTGCAGTCAACCCAAGTAATATGATTGTGGCATTAAACTTATCCTACAAAAGATATTTGTTTAAGCCATTTCTTTTCCATTATTATTCACACAATGAATGTATGCACTAGGTTTCTAGAAGTCTGCACCAAAACCAACTTTTAAGCCCAGAATCACATTTCCTCCTCCATCGGCCTTAATTCCTCTATTGAAACTTTTTGCTGACTAGTTGAAAGGGGCCGTTCACTCACTTTGCAAAACCCAATATGCAATTTATTCCCACATTTCAAAGGAAGAATGGGAAGCTTTTAAATCTCTACAAAGGAACTGAGAAATACTGATCAAGCCCAGCTGACAAGGGTACAGATGTAGGGTGATGAGTGAATTCTATAAGACGCTTTAAAATTTGGATCAGTGTCTTCCAGGAGCAGCAAGTTGATTCTCCCCAGCACAGCTCATTTGACTGAGTAGAAATGCAGCCATTCCTCTTTCAGTCTTCAAGAAGCATAAACTCTGTCACAACAAGGTGGACATGTTGTGGAGGTAGAGTGTACCACAGAAGGAGGTCACCTGTGTTGTAACTTCTTAGAGCCTCTACATCCAAAAAGCCTGAACAGCAAATGAGTTTGAAACCCTTTCTCACCCAGGAATACCGCTCTTGCTGTTCCCAGCTCTAGAACTGTTTATTAGCTTCATCTACGTGTTACTCCTGTGCCCCAAACTTTCTCAAGTTCTCTCCACTGTTGTATTATACACAACATTTTTAACAATAATTTCTCAAAACCACCCCTCTCAGCTCTTCACTACATCGTGTGGTACTTCCAGCCACACAGCAGCATCATCTGCTATGGTGCTTTTAGCTCCCTGCAGAGCCATATTTTGGTTCTTCTGTTATAACTGAAGGATCTGACTTGGCACTGTTTTGACAATGAATTTTACGCAAAATTTCCTATGAGATTCATCCCATTAAAAGTGGGCAGGTTGCCATGGCCTGCTGGGTCCCTGATCTACTATCAAAGCTGGTGCATCCCTAAGCATTTCTTGTCCTTTTCTGACTTCATTAAGGCTCTGATCCCAGTAGGAATATGCCCACACAACAGAGAATGAAGATTTTGGACTGCACAGGAAAAATGTGAGACTCTGCTTTGCTGACCTTATAAATCCAGTTCATCATTACAGTTGCACCATAAATAACTCCTCTCATAGGTGCAAAAGGGGTGTAAAAAGGCAATTTGGGAGTGAGGATTATATCTTATATCAATATAAGAGTGGTCACAATGTTTTAAAGAGCAGCAAACCTCTGGAGAATTTAAGTACATAGGCAGTAAGGTACAAACTGATTTGGCAGTTATTTGTATCCAGCAGAGAAGTTCCCTGCAAGAGTAAATAAGAAACTACCTGAAGAATTTGTTTTTCACCTTCTGGCTGAGGACAGTTACCTCTTTTTCAGCAAACACATAATTTACAATGGTTCTCCTTGAGTGATAAAAATATCTGTTCTGATGTTTCTGCTACAAAAACAATTGGGAAGATATGTTGCCTTGACTGCTGGGGAAATACAGGTAATTATTGCAATAAGATTTCTGAAGAGAGTTTCTGTATATACTTTAGAACTCAGGATATTTGTAATCATTTTACTATGTAATACATTTTTACTATATTTGCCTTTTTAAAGAATGAGTCGATCTCAAAATGTCATAGCTCTCCGCTGGAAGCTGTACAATAACAGAACCTCACAGCTTTCCTTTGCACAAAAATAGACAACTTTACAACAAACAACAGCCCCTTGCTATCTTAAAAAAGTAAAGACTTTCCTTTGCTCCACATCCTCATTATTATTTCAGTTATTGTACTACAACAAGTGTGGTGAGGATTTGTAGTTTTTGGAGGGTAATGTAAACTGTACTTTCTCCATTGAACTCTGGTATCTGTGCTCAAGAAAGGAACGTAGCAAGTGATGGAGCTCATCTGGCAATGTGGGAAGCATCCTGCCCTGTCAGACCTGCCTTGCACGAAGCTGCCTCATCCTCCGAGCAGTGCAGCATGTTTTGATCTACAGCGGTAATGCAAAATGTGTAGAGTCCTAAGGGCCTCTTTCCATTTTGTCCCATTCAGCTGAGGCAACTTGAAATAAAATAGGGACCTTAACCCTGGAAACAGGAGAAATTTATAGAGTTATTTCCATAAATGGAAATGACTTCTGGAAAAACAACTATAAACATGAAGGGAAGAGGTAGTTCTTTTAGTTTTTGTTTTGTGTGCTTACCTTCCTCCAAGTGTGCTTGGGGGGAAAAAAAAAGATAGGCAGACAGAAAGATACAGACGGAGATACAGAATGTACCCATTAAGTATCTGCAAGGAATGCTTTATCAGCTTGCTCGTCGGCTGCCGAGTTGTGCATTTGAGGGCATTAGATTCCCAAGAGCAGGGATCTATAGAGGATTCCTACCTTTGGAAAAGAACAAAAACACAGAATAAAAGCCTTAATCTTATAACCCCCAATCTAGCCAACTAAATCCCCAATTAGCAATTCAAACAGATTAATATAGTCCTTCCCTCCATTAGGCATACCCGACATCATGTGGTTGTGTATTTTAAAGTTACATTTTTCTTGTGTGCAGCTCTCTTTCTCACCAAAGTTGACAATTCTTTTCAGACCATCCTACTTTCCCATTGACTGAGAATGGACTCTTTTTCATTCCATTTTCCTTTTTTTTTTTTTTTTTTTCTTTTAAGTGCAGTCAGTCTTGTTGATGCACTCTAGCAGAATGTCTTAAATTAATGCTCTCCTTTTTGTATGTGTCTCCAAACGTCTGTCCACCTTGCCATTTCCATACTGCAGATTGTTTGCAGAGCTTCCACTGAGAGAAATGCAAAAGGTGGAAATGGCACACTTCTGCTTGATGGAGAATTCGTTCTTGTTCCTGTAAAACTTATGAGTGCTGTAACGACCATTTCTTCTGTTGCCTGAGGAGAAACTGAAGCAAGGGGCTGCCCCTGCTCAGAAGAAGCACTGCTAAATCTTCCCTGAGCAAGACAGGTTGGATCTTTCCCAGATTTCAGAGAGTAAAACAGTCAGTGCCAAATGCCTTCAGACATACTGAGAGCGTGTTTCTAGAAAGTATGAATTACCTGCAACTCCCAGCAACCACTAGAGGTGGCCAGCAGGCTGTTGACTGACCCTGTAACTAGTTCTCCCATGTTGCAACCCCATTGGGCAAGGTGTAGCAGAGGACCATGTATGTCCCTGGTCCTCTCCCATGTCTCACTCCACTGCATTTAAAATGATGGGGGAAAAGTTTTCACACTTCTCTGCCCTCCCTCATTACCAGTTTCATCCTTCTCATGTGATTTTTCTTTTTAAGTAAAGGTAAGTAAAAGTTGACCATTTTTTCTCATATTTTCTTAAGCAGACAATTTTAAAATCTCCTCCTTTTCCATCAGCTGTAGTAGGTTACCAGCAGAGAGGCTTTGGGAGGAAAGTGAGTCTTGCAACAGAGCATGTCTGTGGCCTCCTGTAACCACCAGCTCTGTTAGGCAATTGGGGTTGGGAGCATTGACGTTCTTGTCCATGATACAGGATTTCCTTGCACGCAGATGCAACAATCCTCAGCAAGGGTGAAGATGCACAGGCTTTATGTCCTCTTCCACGTGTCTCTGCTTTGCTTCAGGCAGTTGACTCAGAAGAAGACTACTTGGTAAAAGTAGACTTGAAAGGTTTAAAACTCACAAAAAATACTGTTAGTGCCAATGTCTCTTTCACATCTGGTCCCGCATTCCAGCAGAAAAAGCAAATAAGACACAGTTTCGTAAATAAATGTAGGCAAACAGTTCGTATTTTCCCAGTTCTTATCTTTGTGTCTTTGGAAATGAATAGCAAAACTTGAAAGAAAGCTTAATAAAAGGAACATAGCCATGAATATATGAAGATTATTATAATGATCAACTTTCTTTATATTTCCAATCCATTCTGCATATGCCCAATCACAGGCAACATTTCACAAATACTTTGGTACACTGTCTAGCATTTTACATATACAGGTGTGCTTATACTGTATATAGACAACAATACGGCCCAGTCTGACTTGTGAAGCATAACAGGAATAACAAATACATGGCTGCTTCATTTGGCTACCAGGTGGAAGAAAGCTTCCCTAAACATTTTTGATCAAAGGCGCTTTGCATCAAACAAACTTTTTGTCTGCATTTTAAAAGTTTAACTTGACTTTTCTATATTTCAAGTTTGCTTTAGTTTTGCTTTCTTTTTTACTCAGGGTTTAAAAATCTAATTGTCAAAAGAAAGTGGTTCTACTTTAGAAAAATAATAATTTTTTAAGTATTTCTGAGAAAAAAAAAATTATCAATTTTATAAGTTCTCGTCTTAAGCTTTAAGAGATTCATCAAACAAAGAACTTTTGTTGTAGTTCAACTTGCTTTGAAGTTTTGTTACCACGTATCAGAATCCTCCGTATTTTGTATTTTGTTTCATGTCTCATAGTCACTGGTGACTTTCTTAAAGCTTACCCTGTTGGAATAAGTGGTTTGTTCCAAAATATTCATTTCCTCTTTCTACAAAAGTCTTTAGCCCTAAAGACTTAAGGATTAAGATGGGAAACATAATCAGAATGTATGTCAAACACTTTGAAACTATGCAGCAAATAAAATGACCTGAATGTATTCTTGTTATATTTAAATCTTACCATTTATTAGTAGCTTCACAGATTCTCAACATTTTACATTGGCCATACAGAAGTATCAAGGGCAAGCTTTATCAAAAGTGGGTTGTACTGGTATAACAATAACAGATGGATATGTATAAAGACTTGGAGCTCAGGGAGGGCCTCTGACCTTCTCGCCATCCAGAAGATCAAGCAGTGAACAAAACAGATGGGAGAGGACAATGGAGAATAAACAGATGTAAGGACTTCACGTCTGATGAAATCCATGTCGCTGTAGCTCCTGGCCAGTCTGGTTCAGCCATGCTCCCCTTTGCTGGATGGATCAGCACTCCACAGACACACACAGAGCAAACACACATGAGTTTGCAGTCTCAGCTGCATGGAAAGTGTGGACCACATTGAGAGCAACGTCGGGTGGAAGGTATCACCCCCGTAGATGGGCGCAGGCTGGCCCCAGGGGCATGGGCTGGGGGAGAGGGGAACTGAGTGGGGATTTCCAACTCTGAGATGGAGAAAACAAGGCGAGAAGGAGGAAATGCTGGCTGAGCCAAGCTGTGTGGCATGACTCCCAGAAAAGGAGTCAATATCGCAGGAATCTGGAGGCATCAGAGGTGGTTTTCAACATCTGGCTTTAATAGTTGAATCTACCTACTTTATTGACTGTGAGACTGCACAGTAGCAGGGGAAGGGAGCAAACAATCTCCTGGCTGTCCCGAACCCACGCAGGCTGGCCAAGGGCTGATTGCAGACAGCCAGCGCAACTGGGCAGACAGGCTGGTTTTTAAATGGAAGCTAAACACTTGCCCAGAAGTCAAGCACATGGGCTAAGCTGACTGTGGGCAGAGAACCACATGCTGTACTGATACAGCCCATGAGTCACGGGCAACATTTTCACCAATAGCAGAAAATGACTTTTTTAATGACTCCATTAATAGGCTCCCTGCAAGATCAGGCATACACCACTTCTTGCTCAGCCTATTTGCTCTTTGCAGGACTATTCTTCTTATGCCCAGTGAGCTCTTAATTTGCAGTCAAGTTAAAACCTGATCTGGTTCCTTCCACTGTCAAAAAATAGCAATGTCCTCCGAATTCCTTGTTGCACAGAAGAGCCAAACCTCACCCATATGCTGGCAGGTTGCTCATTTTTGACAGCTAGTGGCTTGCAGCAAGCATGCTTTTTTACTGTAAGGAGCCAGGGTAGGCCAAATCCTGCTAACCCTTAATTCTAGACAAAGTCCTTACTCACAGAAGTCAACAGGCACAATTCATTGCAGGAAATAGTGCGCCTGTTAGTGTTTTGCAAACCCTTTTTGCCCAGATACTGATAGAAAGTCTCAGGTAATCTTATTTCACCATATGTTTGAGGCTGTGTTTCACTCCCCTTTAGGTGCCGTGCCATATACAGATTCATTTATCAAGGTTTAACTTTTTTCTTCCAGAGTTGTTTGTAGTGTTCTAATGCCACTTTTACAACACAACTCACCATAACTGTCTTTGTGAGCACATTTTAGTAATAGAGTCAATAAAGACTTCAGTTGCAGATACCGAAAGTAACAAATGATAAAAGTCAGCAACATACACTTTGTAATGTAATGAAAAACTATTTTAATGAATGATTATATTAAGGGGGAAAGAGAGCTCTTAATCCTATCATAATACCTTTAAGTATATCTTCTAACCAGCAGATTTATGTTTTGAGAGGCTCAGATGCACAAAAGGAGGGAAAGCTACCAACATCTATCAAAAGATAAAACACAAAGAAGCTAATAAAAGAGTAAAACAGCAATGAAAACAGTAAAAATGACAACACCTTAGTGCACTAAAAGCTGTGTAAGTTACCAGAGGCTGCACTATATTATGGCAATAGTTTTATCAAAACACATGTAAACGTTTTGTACAAATTAACGTCATCTGCAATTTTTCCTCTTCTCATTTTTCTCCACCCTCTCCTACTATGATGGGTTTTATGTCTTAGCTATTTCCAGTTCTTTCCAAAGCAGGACTCATCACTCAAGGACACACACATATAAATATAGAGATAAAACCTTAGAAGTCTGCCTGTTTCCAGAGGGCACTCACAGGGGTAATTTTGCAGATAGGAGGAGGACACAGAGGCTTTGCTCGCAGTCACCAATCCAACGGAGACCAAGAGTCTGGTAAATACAGAATATGGCTAGGCATAAACAGCAAAGAGATACAAAGCTTAATGGAGCTAATTTGCACCTTCTGTTATGGGTTTGTGTCCACTGGCGCCATGTCCACTGGCCTTGTTTTGGGGAATCTTTATCGCCCTTTTTTGTACTCCGGGGTTCTCATGCCCCCCACTATCATGACTACGGGTATATGCACCTTAGCTCTGCACTGGCTGGTAGTTTCTTTGTCAGGCAAGCCCCAGTACAGATGGATTATTCATGTCAGGGTATTCTCCTGGCACATGGCATGGATATAAACCTACCTACCGATTCAGCCTCTGGAATGTTGGCCACTCTCTGACATGGGTAATGAGAACAAGTATGATATGGAAAACCTGCCCTAAAAGCGTAATGCTGGGGTGGCAGAGTTAGAGCTTCAGCCCAGGACTCCCAGCCCTGAACAAACTGGGGAAGCTTTTCCTAGACTGGTATTTGCATGCCTTGGCTAAGAGTAACCACAAATCCTTTGTCCAGCTCTAACCGTAGTTTTTGTAGGGTGACTGGGCCCATTCACTCAGGCAGAGGCTCCTGGGCATTGCTTTTTGTGATCCACTTTTTTCAGAAAGAGTTGGCCTTTCAGGTTGGAGAAATCTGCTTTCCCTGGAAGCTCCCATCCTTGTAGCAGTTTCTTTTCTCTAGCCTGAGCACGTGCCCTTGCTGCTGGGGCTGATATTCCTGGAGGGCTGGTGATACCCAGCTCCTCCTTGGGCATCACCTCCAGCTTCTTTTTCAGCCCTCGCGATGGCACCTGCCGCGGATGTCCCTGATGGTACGGAGCAGGCCTGCCTGCGTTCATCCTGGGGCGAGGGTGGCTCTCCTGAGACTCGCGGTATACCTGGTTGTGCTCCCTCAAAGGACAGGACCTGGGTGAGCAATGCCTGTAGCTTTCCCCCACAGCGGGAGAGGAACGCACAGGCAGCCAGCCTCACATGTTTTCTAGTTGTAAAAGTCACAAGCCTTTTTATTAGGCATTTTCTTCCTATTTTCTCACCCTGTGGTTACAGCAGCTGTGGATAAGACAGGACATTTAGGTATCAAGGTTACCATCCCTCCCATATCCACTGCGAAACCTCCCACCTCTGCCAAGGCACGCTTTCTGACATCTCAGAGCCCAGTATCCTCTTGATCCTTTGGCTGAACAACAGACCTTCACTATCACTCAGGAAGCTGAGCCTTTGAACTCAAACCATGTATGTTTAAGGTGGGGAAAACCATATCTCTGTGTACGGAAAAAGAACGAGGGCTGTTTTTTTTTTTCTCAGTAGCAGTTTTAAGGTTTGATTAAAATAGGAGGAAACAGAAAATCCTGGAATATTTCAGGTTGGATTACTTCTCTGCAGTAAGAGGAAGAATCCTACAACAGAAAGGACACCCGAATCTCATCAAATATTCTATAGTTTTGGCTCAGAGCACCAGCAGTCACAGAGCCAATAACTTGGCTCTCCACACTGTTACTTTTTAACTCCTGCACATGCAACCACTGAAGTAAAAACCATGGGTATGCACACACACAAAACAACAGTGACCTGATATCATCACCTTCATGAAATTATGTACTTCATGTAAACATTTTTGAACTTATTTTATTGTATTACCTGCGTTGTTTTTTTTCCTAGCAGCAGACAATTTAGTTTAAGAAGGATCCCTTTAAATGTACTGAAGCACATTCAAAAGGCTGACAAGTTGTGTTTGTGGTTTTCAAAGAAATAATTTTTGAGTAGAGCTACCTTTTTTTTTGGCATAAAGTAATTGGAAAGTACCATAGATATCTCAATAAAACACATCAAAAGTAAATTTCTATAGCTTGTTTTGACATGTCCACTTGTGGGTTGTATCAACTTTAACTAAACATCAGTTTTTTCCTCCGTTAGTACAAACCATTAAAAATATTCAACAGAAAAAGCAAATAGAAATAACTCAGTACTGTGTTTGCCTATTTTCAAATAAAAGGAGATACAGAAAGGAGTGGTCACTGCAGTTGAAAGTGCATTTTTCTGATTCATGTATTTGCTGTAACTATTTGCATAGGATTTAAATGTCTAAGAAAAATGCCCAACAATTTTAAAGAGAATACTGCATTTGAAAAACCTGAAAATACTAATCTGGTTTCATATTTACAAAGGTTTGTTTACTGTACGTGTGATCAATTCACCAAATGACAGAAAACTTTGGTAAATACAGTTTTGATGCCGAGACTCTTTGACCTGTTTATGGAGGGATAGAAACCTTATCTGCTCTAGAACCAGTCCTAAAGGGCACATTGTGCTGATTTCATTTGAGATCTTATCCCTTGTCTCTCCTTCCTTCTCTCTCTCCCACCCTCCCTTCTTATGAACACTGAACGCTAAGTTATTTCCTCGTCGAGGTTGCATATCAGGACTAGATTTACACTTGATATCAGTTTGTAAACAGGTAGCAAATGGTTTATACATTAAGAGAAAAAGGGAGCAGACAGTGTTTTCATGTGAAGAGGAAACGAATCTCCAGAAAATATACGGTTGTTAATTAATAGTCTAATAAATAATAAATAAATAATCGTTCTATCACAGAACAAGCCTAGGAAACAGGCAACCAAATTAAAACTAAAAATGAGTCTGCACAGTCTTTATTTATCCTGCACACTCAGAGGCACTTTCTGTTCAGTGATGCCATGCAGGTAAGCTAAATGTATTATGGAGGATCTTTTTCCTCAGGGAAAAAAAAAAAATGTCTCAAATGTTTCAGTGCATCAGCATCCTGCCACTGCTGCAGCAATGTTTAAAATGGCAATGCTGGTCTTAAAAGAGAAAAATCTGTCTAAGGCTTCCCTATACCTAATCCAAGGTAACCGCATCATTTGCAAAGTCAGTAGGCAATCAGGTTAGGAGTTAGTGAGAAAGATGGAGAGATAATCTATACTGACTGGCCTTGCTTGCTGCCTATGATCCTTGTCAAGCAATGTGTGCATAGACACACAGATTGTCCCAGTGACCTCAGTGCTTAAAGTCTGAGTGCTTAAGGACTCCTGGATCTTAAGTGCTTTTGCTGGAGAGAGATCCCTGAGAGCCCAGAGCTTATTTCAGGAAAGCAGAAGTCTAAGCTTGGGCCACCACCTACTATAAAGGAAGCAATAACATCTGCTCTAGTGCCTGAAAACGAGAACCACAGCTGTTTTCTGCAGACTTAGATAATCCCCAAATAAAGAATTCCAAACAGTGTGTTACAAAGAGATGAATTACACCTATGTATCCCACATAACCTGTAAAAAGTTATTACTGAATAAAACCAGCTATAATGTTTTTTCATTACTAAATCCTAAAATGCATAATACACGTTGTGTACGGCCATCACAAAGATATAGGAATGTACTATATTGGATTAAGCTAAGTGGTAAATATATAGCACATTAGGTCCTCTGTCTCAAATTCCCATATTCTTGCTTTTCTTCTACGGTTCACATACAGTAACACCAGGCAGCCAGCTCCTCAACAGGCAGGAAACCATTTATACATGCCCATCTTTGGGGACAACATACTTGGAAGTAATACTCTCCTGTCCTCTCTGCTTAACCCCGGTAATTAGCTCATGGGGTCAGATTGTCTGAAGCCGTTCAGGGCACCAGATCCCCTGCCGTTGTCCTTCATGGACAGTGATCTCACCTTGCCTGTCAGTTGTGACTGCCAATGGACGAGAGGGATCTAGGGCCACTTGAGCCAATTCCTGCAGCTTTGGGGAAGAGATCTTTGCTGTACAACATGAAATCCTAATTCTTCCTAGATAATGTGCTACAGACTTCCATAAAGGGAAAAGTAGATCTACTCTTCACTTCTCTTTTCTTTTCTGATCTGTCTTGCTCTTCTTTCAACCTGCTCACCATTTTCTCTCCTGCAACCTGCATTATTTCCTGATTCTTATCATTACATCTCCGCTCTCTACTGATGTATTTCTATCTTTGTCCATTTTCTTCTGCCTTTTTCTCCTTTTTCCTTCTCTTTCCAGCGCCATTCTTTCAGCCAAGCCTCATCCTTTGCTCCCTGTTGTGGAGTGACCAATGGGAACCTGAGGATGAAATTCCCTCCCAGGGAAGGTGCAAAAACCCAGAGATCTCACAATCTGTTAAAAAGAAGTTGCAGCGATGCAAGATTTCCAGTGTCTTCTCCATTAAAGCTCCCAAGGCAATTCTACGAGTGAGGCGGAAGGAAGGTAGCCATGACAACTGAAGGCTTAATAGTATCTGGTGCCTTTTGCTGATGAGCCTCTTATGAACCCCAGAGTGGAAACTAATGATGCCATCTCCAGGGTGATGCATATCCTCCACTATGACCTAATGGACTAGAACAGAGAAGGGGCAAATCTGGCATCGAGAGCATTATTTTGAATGTAAGCCAGAAAGTTAAGATACACCATTAATCATAAACTGAAAAGGAGATATCATGCCCTATTCAGCTCCCAGAGAGAAGCAGAGGTTGCAACCAGACCACCTAGGCTAAATACATAACTCAGAATTTGTGTCTATCTCTATGAGTTGTTTAGACGAGGATTCAGACTGGCAGATTGCAAGGTAGGCTGCCTCATCAGTCTCTTGAGTGTAGATGATGCTGAAGGTACCAATGCCAATGCAAAGGTGCCATTGCATGTGATCTAAACATACCCCTCCACGGCCCTTCATAAAGAGTGAATGAGATGTTGCAGAACATGATCTATCGTGTGGTCACCTTAGAAGAAAAGCAGTATGAAAATTGAAGGATTAAAATGAGTCAAACAACAGAGCCCACTGGTGGGACATTGCTTGCTTCACACAGACTGTGAAAGACTTCTTTCTGACAGTGTCATTGCGGATTCTCAGCCACTACCCTCTTCCTTGCCAAACTCTGCCTTTGTGAGCCTGTAGTAACATTGTAGCGGGAAAGGTCCCAGGTATGATCCTAGGAATTCAAGTGATGCTTCTAGACTGTCGCTGCAACCCAGTCTGGCTGATCAGACCCTCAGGAAGCACACACAAAGAAGGTGGGCTATGGTTCCATGAGGCAAACCAAGGCAAGAAGCCAATCACTCCTTAATATGATTGACTCCTAATAGTGGACCTTAGTCATTGAGCATGGAAAATAGACTAAGCAAGAGAAGAAACTTTATTTTTTAATAACTCAATTAAGTTGTGCATGATTTAAGATGTTTCTGACAAGAAATGCACTTAGGAGCTCTACTATTACATCACACAGCAGCAATGGGATAAAGGTTAAAGTACTTAGCTTCCAAAATAGCACAGAGCCAAGATCAATCAAGTGGGAACAAGTCCTGTCTAACATGTCTGCCCATATTCTTAATAGTACAGTGGTACATAATGCAAAATCAGATTCCCCTGGTTAATTCCAAGGGTGGCACAGGCACTGTGCCATATACTGCTCTTGGTAATTTCTGAGACTTATACCAGTGAGCCAGATGAATCCACAGTCAATCAGTTGTGATGTTAATTGTGATTTCAAACTGATTCAGGTAAGAACTTAGAAGATGTGTTCAGGACTCATCTAGTTTCCTACTCTTCATGAAAAATGTGGAGCAAGTTCTAAATAGCTTTTTGCTGCCTGCTTCTTCATGAGGCACTCATATTTCATTGATTTTACCTCCTCATATCTGGCCATATCTTAGGGACATAGCTGAAAAGAATCTTAGGGATTCTTTTTGGTGACATCTTCCAATTACCATTGACACTCAGCTTTATGAAAGAAACCTTCAGAAGGTCACATTCAGAGTCTTCCTTTGCACTGTTTTACAGATTCTTCTATTGCGGTTAGTCATGTAAGGACAACCATACCGTCTACACTTACACTAGCAGATTAGGCTGGATAGGGACCATTTCTGGGCCCTGAGACCAACCAACACTACCCAGCTTGCTTTACATGAAGGCAGAGTCTTACCTTCAAAGCAGGTGACCACGTTGAATCTGCTCACTGTGAATAACTACTGGGCTGTACAACCCAAACTATTCCTGTGCATTTTCTTGGTAAGAAAATTTTCTCACAGTTAGCACAGGTCAAACCCATACCAGAGACTAAACAGTAAATTAAATGTGACAGCCTTCCTGCCCATGGCCTAGTCTTTCTAGTTTACTAGCGTAGGCATAACCAGAGTCAGAAAGGTGTCCTGCTACTTCCCGCAGCACTCATGAGTAGATATTCAGGAAAGTGCTTAAGAAACAAAGTACGTCATAATGCTACCATGTGATCTGATTGCCAGTTCTGGCAATCGGTAGATAAAGGTCTCCATAAGCCATATTTGCACATGGATCATAATGTTTAATAGCCATCAATCCCAATTTCGTCTTATTCTGGAATTTTTTGAACCCACTGCATTTCCACACTTTGCCACATCCTGTAGGAACAGGTTAGTGCTTTCACATTGTGCAAAAAAAATCTTTCTTTTTAAATTTTGAACCTGCTGCCATTATGAAAGTAGTGAATCATCATAATTTCCTCTTTATGTTCTTCATAGCATTCATGGATGTTTAGATCTCTTATCATATCCTCTCTTTATCTTCTCTTGTCCAAATTAAAGGAGCCATGTCTATTCAGTCTCTGCTTGGATGCAAGTTGTTTCATTCCTACAGTAATTCTTACTCCTCTTCTTATTACCTTAGATAAGTAATTACCAGAACTTCATGCAGTACAGAAGACATGCAAGTGCCATGGATTTACAGAGTGACAGAAAGATGGTCTTATTTTTCTGTGATTTGTTCTGTTCTCTATATTTTTGGCTTGTCAACATTAATAAAGGTTGTTAAAAACATCATAATTTAAAACAGAGTTTTCAGATATGTTGAAGTGATTTGTGAACACAGCCTTTATGAACATTCAGTGAGAGCTGCGCTCCTAAGATGCTCTTAAAAAAATTGCATTATTATGCACAATCACACATCTATTAAAAGTTTTCAGCCCTTGCTTTATTCTCTCAGCCAGTCAGATGCTATTAGATGTTACAAGAAGATCCGTCTCCTAAAGAAGAAAAGAGAAAACTCTTACAGACTTCATTAACAGACAAACAAACCTACTTGACCTATTTTCACTGTTTTCAGATAAAAACATAGTGAGCTCTTCGCCCATATCTCTACTCCCATCTCCATGCTTTCTATTATCTTGGGATGACTCCGAAACCATGGGAGCATGGAGTGAATCTTGTCCAGCTGGCCCCAGTACCTACTTTGGCTCAGAGAGACCCAGAAAGATAACAATGTCTTTAGCAAGTGTAAAAAGACTTCACCCTTACAAAGAATTTAGTACATTTTCGCACCCTGTTAATTAATTCAAGGAGAAAGTATTAGGCAGACTTGTGTAATTGTGCTGGTCCACTAATCTAAGGAATAGTATTTGTTTTGACTTGCGAGTAATATATGATACATTTTTTCATAATTATGAACTTCATCATAAGGATAGGCAAAGAGATTTTAATCTCAAGTTGATAAATTTTGCAGGGCTGGGTAACAGGTGGAGCCATTTATCTCTGTACTAACTTGATCATGTTTATGAACCAATTGACGAATCCCTCAGAGGAGTTCCAGGCCCGCCTTGTTACTTATTTATTAACCACAAGGAACCACGGGAATCCAAACTGGCTTTACAGTGCGACTTGATTATCCAAAGCCGTAGCTGGCCACAATTCTATCTTCCTCAAAACAGAGATTTATCCCTGCATGTCTATTAGTTACAATGAACATTGTCTCAATGGTCAGAAGTCTCAATTATCCAAACAAATCCCTTCTGACATCGGGATAATTGAGCTCAGCTACTCTTGTGGATTGTTGAAATACCAACATTCCCATGTAATTTCTCATTAGGATTTAAGTGAGCTTAGATTATATCTTAGAAGTCCGTCTTTGATCATAGAACTATAATACAAACATACAGATGACATTATTCCAACACAATTAGTCATTCATCTTCAAGTATGTTTTAAATATTAAGGATGATATGTCTTCTTGTAAACTCTCCCCAGTTTACCCAGAGAGCCTAACTATTAAATCAGTACAGCAGAAGACCGGGACAGTGACAATCCATTTTTTTTTTTGTCAGAAAAATTAGATATCCTAAGACAGTGTAATTTACAGCAAGCAGCAGCTGCTGTCAGTGGAAACAGGAGCTTCCAAACAAATCATACAATTGTATTCCTGAAATTAATAGAGAAAATAAATTTAAGATAATAAAACATCAAGCTCGATGTGGCTAGAAGATAAGATTTTCCTCAGTGAACATAAATAGATAGTACGATTACACTGGGAAAAGGCCACCAAGGAAAAGAAAACATTTCACGAGGAAGCGGACTGTCACTGAGAGCTGATGGGATAGGGCCACAGGCACAAGGTGTGGTGTCAGGAGGGGAAGTTGCCCTTTGTCAAACACAGACAAAATGTCTAATCTGCACCTAAACCTGCTCTCTGGGTGGGTGCACACCTTGGCCTGCGGTGCAGTGAGCAGCACAAGCAGAGAGAGTCTGTGGACAGGGCAAGAGTGGGGTTTTTTCGTGGAGTCCTAGATGAGGAAGGAACAGAGCAGATGGTATGGCATGGGGCATGGGCACTGGTAAAAGATACACTCGTGGCTTTGGCCTCATTTGGTAGCAACACTAGAGGTGGTTGGCCATACAGGATGGGGCACAGTTCTGCGCTTAGGCCAGGGATCTCAGCTTGGGAGCAAGAAGGAACAGGGGTGGATGGTGAGAGAAGAGGGGAGAATGGGTGGGAAGACTAGAGACAGGAGCAAGGGCAGGTCAAGAACATCGGAAGACATCACTTGGAGCATCAGAAAAGCAAGCCCCGCATAACCTCTCCATTCATGACTCTTCCTTCCTTACTTTCCCCACAAGCTTTCCACCTGACTGCTATCTCCTTAGACTTTTGCAACACTTTTGCAGCTAGACTGGGATAAGCTTGTAAAAAACTTTGCTATAACCCACAACATAGGAACAACCCTGAAAATGCTCTGATCACTGGTTATTTTCAGTGTGTGGCCAGTCATCTGGCATCAGCCAGTCCCTGAACTCTCTGCACACACATTCCAAACATTTAAAAACTTCTTATGGACCTGATGTCCTGAACCACACAGTCACAGAGAGAGCTGAATTCCCAGGGCCCTTGGGAAAGTGTTGGTGTGTATTTCAACTTGCAGAAGCTCCCCATGGCAATGCCGTCACACAAATCTCCCCGCAGCAGACCCATGTACGCACACGTTAACCAGCTGTGGTGACTGCTCCCAGTTCACAGACACGTACAAAAGGTTCCTGGGGTCTGTCCATTTTGCAAACACAGGAACGGACTGGAAGATCGCTAGTGGTCTAAAGGGGTAGAGGCAGAATTCTTAAGCTCAATTCCCACCCACCTTGCTGCTCGAGCAGGGTGTGCCCCAACCGTGCTATTTCCTGAGGCTACCGAGCAGGCTGAAGGAGTACTTATTTTGCTCCTACCACCACTCAACTTGCTCAGCCGTCTCCTTTAGCTGTTAGTGAAGCAATGGGTAGGCATAAGCCTCTTCCCACAACAAGGAATATAAAATACCACTGGAGCCAGTGTGTCTTGGTGAGAGTAGGCAGCCATGATAACAGCACAGAGGCTGGTGAGCAGGCCCTGGATAAGGGTTTGAGCTCTCACCATCCTGCTTTTGAAGGGCCTAAGATGGTGATTGCAAAAGGGATTGCTCCTGCTGTCAGCTGTCCCTGCTTCAATGATTGCTCTATGGAGCCCTTCCTTCACCCTCATCAGTGGAAGTTGTTATTTCAGAGGCTGGTGAATGACAATACAGACTGGAGAGACCTGGGCCACATGGCAAATATTCTCCTAGAAGCAAGAGAGAGAATAGCCACTGTTATTTTTCTCTTGTACAGATGCTTTCCATATGAAGAACCTATAACACTTTCCCCTTGGAGCTGGTCAGATTATCCTATAGGACATTCCTGGGAGGATGGCTGCTAGAAGAACCTAATCTTTTGGAGGTAAACTACACAGGACAATGGAAGTTGCAAGCAAGGAGATAAACGATCCACCTTACACTGTAATCCCAAAACAGAATTTGGGAAAAAAACACGCAGGAGGAGTCTGGGCTGAGGAAACCAGTGACTGTGAGGCTCAGCATGGATGAAGAGCTCTTACCTTCAGTGGCTGATTACAATTTGTCTTTTAAGGAAAACAATTATATGGACTTGATGTCTCTTTGGAGGCCTTAAGCAGCACCAGCCTCTTCCCACTGGCTTTATGGGGACATACATCTGAAGAAAGCAATTTTAACCACCTTTCTCTCACTGATGTCGTAAGGTGACCTGCTTAGACTGGGTACCTTTTAGGCAGCTGAATCTCATCCCAGGAGCCTCAACGTTAGGCACGGCTCTAGATGAAGTGGCTACACTCAGGTGAATATGACTCTGACTTTGCGTCTTTTTACAGAGCAAAGGTCCAATCAAGAGGTGAGTGAGGCGATTAAGGCAGTGCGAGATTCTGCATCTCTTCTCAGCTGTTTCTGTTCACTGAGCTCCTGGAGAGCCCCCACAGAAAATGAAAGCTGCCTTTGCTCCTGCACAGTATCCTCCAGAGAGGGCAGGAAAACACCTACTCTTCTTCACAGCAAATGGCCCCTCGGGCACAAGGCCTGGCTGTCACCGAGCGACGTGATTCACCTGCCTTCTCAGCACTTAAGATGCCTCTATATTTTTGAATCGTCCAATTCTATCAAAGTTGTGGGGAGAAACGAGAGAGGCTTAAAATAGCTAAAGCAGAAAATTCCCCAACTGTCAGTTTTATAATTCTTAAATCCATTCCAGGAGAGCTAGCTTTAGCCCTATTTCCTGATCACTCAGAAAAACTGAGACGATCAATTAAAGTTTTCCCAGGCACCCTCTTGGACAGATGGTTGAACCATTTTAATTAAGTGTATGTATTGGACTGACAGAGTTGATGTATTTGATGTGACAGACATTTTCTGTGTTCATTTAGGTTTTTAATCTTTCACTCGCTTTAGTAGGCCCAGAATTGTGCTATTTGCACTGTGCTCTCAGAAGAATTATTCAATACACAGTCGATTGCTTGGATTATTAGATTTTTATTGCTTGTTATTGTTGGTTTTGGCCACAGTGAAAAGCTCCTCAGTAGCAATTAGCTACCACTCTGGCTCTAATAAGGAAAGGATTTCATTTCAGAAGTCTCTGTTTGAAAAGGAGAGAATGGGCCAGATTTTTAAAGATATTTAGATGTCGAGGAGGGCAAATAGAGGCATATTTCAAAAGCATCTAGGTGCCCAATATGTCAGATTTCAATGGAACTAAAATGGTGTTGAGCTGGTTTTCTGCAGCTCTAGACATCTAACCACCTTGCAAACCTGCCTCACTGCGGTACTATGTGGTGGATGGTCTCTTGGGTTCCCATTTAAAATAAAATTAAATTAGCATGATGATCTTTCTCCAAGGAGTTTTAAAATGAGACACACACTTCTCTTTTCTTATATCCCTTTACATTTGGTCGCCTTGCATGAGGTGGAAGTTACAGCACATGGCACTAGTCGCCCTCAAATTAAGGACAGGATCCATCCCGTGGAGTATAGGGCTATCCCTTACGTGACTTGAATGGTGAGATCTGGGTAAGAGCATGTTCCCGACACACAAAAATAGTTTCACAGCTAGAGCTCTCTTTCTCAAGTGTATTAGTCCATAAGTTTGTTATAATATAACTGGTCCATAATAATGTTACAATGCACATATGGAAGTGGAAAATTGTCAGCATTTTTTCTTCCCTTCTTGTTCAATAGATATTTCTATAAATGTTAGACATTAGTACAATATGTCCAAGTCCTCTGACTTTGATAGGCTTCTCCACATGATTTTTTCAGTCCTGTTTTAATATTAATAGATTTTAATAGGTAGATTTTGTATTAATAGAACCTACTCTCTCTAGGTTTCAGTGAATATCAATCAATAGCTGCAAAGGTACCATATACTGGTATATTGTAGTAGCGACAAATCCTTTTCTTATTTCCAGTGCCTTTACTGGCCAACATGAATGATTTTTTTCACCTAAGATAAACTTCTATACTTTTACATGTTTCATGGCAGAAAAAGCAGTGTCTCCTCCTGGTGGGAAAACCACATTGGAAAAGTACTTCTGCAGTGACCTGGCTGGCATGTTTATTATAGAAAAGAAAAGTCGTGTCTTTATCCTCAAGACTTTCCAATGTCACATGGCCAGGATTCCTCATTTCCAGGAATTTAGATTGCCTGAATGATCTTTGAGGAAAAGTAAGAGGAAATAGTAAAAAGCATGAATGCAGTCATATGCCTGACAGTTCGGGAAGAGGTTATATTTGTGACATAGCAGACCACTAGAAAGAAAATAGTAAGGAAGAAGTCAGGTTGTTCTGTTCAGGGAATGCAAGAAGACTTGAGGTTTAAAAATAGATATATCCTCTCCTGGATAGGCAGAGTGAGTGAGAGAAAGCCCTAGGTATATTCAGCTTTTAATAACATGTATGTATAGTCCAACCAGTGCATGTACAAACCCTGCACTCCTTCACACACTTCAAATACCTGCAGGCATAGATAAATACTTGGATAAGCACATACCTCTTTGCTTGCTTACATGGGAGATTTTGTTCATGCAATAAAGGCTGAGCACTTTTTTTTGCAAAACCTCATGCTACGTCTGCATATGTGAGTGTTCTGGGAAATTCAAACTAGTCACACGTTAAATGTCCCAATAACGTGCGCTGAGACCTTTTGGAAAGTGGGCTAATGAACTTATGAAATCACTAACAACCGTTTCTGAGAGGTGGGGTAGAGAGGTAGTGAGTGATGGGGGAAGGGAAGGAGAGGAGGAAGGAATATCACACTGCTCTGCAAAAAATGGTGATAAGCATGATCTTGGCAAACACTGATTGAGAAGCAGTGCTGAGCAATCTGCAGCTCTTTTCTAGCAACAAATCAGAAATATTAATATTCCATGCAGTATTACAGTGGGTGTGATGCATTGCACTGTCAGATCCACACACAAGGGTTCGGTAAACAGATTCACTCCTTCTGACCAGAATCAGCAATAACACATTTGATTTTCAAGAGGAGCATATGATCTGATCTAAGAATATCAAAAGGAGCCAGTAGCTCAGACTGACATTATTACACAAGCAGCCACATTTTGATATTTAAGCCTGCACATTCCTCAAGCCTCAGTTGAATTTCTTGGCATTGTCAAAAAAAAAAAAAAAAAAAAGAGAGAGAGAGAGAAAGAAAGAAAAAACAAGCCATGCTCCTGATGAAAGCAGCTGTCATTCAGCACTAGGACTTGCCCTTCGAACAGCTGTACTTGATCTCAAAACTCTCACCTGCACAGCATGGTAGGCTGAATCAACTCCACTCTTTGTCTCACTACCTCAGATAAGCCTGTCATCAAAGTGAAGAGATAAAAAAGAGACAATCATAACTCTAATGTCATATTTGACAGAGGAAGCTGTTAGTCAAGTAGCTTTAAACTGTTTCTCCTCTACACGTATCGAGTGACGTCCTGGCACAGCGACAAGAACTTATCACGGTACTTTTTCATATGAGAAAGAAGAAAAAAAAAATACCAGAACAGATGTGTCATCATAGACACACCTTTTAGTGGACCTTCAAAGCGAAGAACTGGAGAGGCTCTTTCATGAGACAAGTGTCACAACAACTCCGTCTTCATAAAGGTTCCTGCACAGGCCACTGCAGACTGCATAGAGCAGATTACTAGAGGTAACTACACTAATAAGGAATGGGCTCAAAGTGCCAAGAAAACAGGTTTCCTAGGGCCAGATCCTGAATTTGCTACTCAGGCAAAATGCTAAGCACTGTAGGAACTAGTCCAAAGGTAGCTTCCTAATAAGAAACTGAAAATAGCTTGTTCATCATAGCTGGCATTCCAGGAAAGGTGAGGAGGAGAGCTAGCCCAAAATGTATGGACTGGGGTGTAGCAAATTTAGGCTGTTGACTACTCGCAAGACAATTGTTACCCAATCCACCATATGAAATAATTATCAAACCTATATTTGTGTATCATTGAAGTTCCACTTTTAGTAGTGCAGCAGCTTAAATAGTACCATCTGCATTTATGCACTACATTTAACCCAGGGATCTCACAAAGCTTTGGAAATTCATAACATTCTGGTCAGACGGAGCTTTTGCGTAGAGAAAAACACTTATACTGGAAAAGCATAAGCACAGCCCTGGGCCTATGGGGCCCAGTGTTGATATAAAAAGAAGATGAGTTGGACCTAATTCAAGAGATCCACAGTAATTTTACACACCTAAGCTGCCTTGTGACTTGTTTACCTCCCTGAAGCTCCCATAGCGATCTTACGCAAAACCTCCAGCATCTAGAAGTTTGTCTTGACTTGGAGTTTTTGGTTTTAGCACCCTGTATCTCTTCTGCAGTCTTCAGCTGGATCAAGGCCAAGGAGAAGAGTAAAAGTCAGTGAATTTTACTCTTAACTCATTAAGTTTTGACTTTAAAAGTGCCTAAAATATGGATGCAGGCAGTGCTAGCTACTAGCTACCTGGGCCTATAACAGAATTGTACGGATAACTACAGTACCATACCTCACCCTAGTGTTGGATTAATCTCCCATAAATTAGGTCTCTAAAAGTTAAGCATCTCATCTAAGCAGTGGATCTCATCTGCCCCTGGGGTCAGTGGAAAGAGTCAGAAACCTCCACAAAGTGAAAGACCATGTCCTGAGGTGGGTGCCTTTCGTGGGGAGATCACCTTGCCCTCTGACAGGGCTGAGCTCCCCTTTCGGACGTGGACACAATGGTTTGCTTAGGTTAGACATGTGTCTTTTTGGTGGTTAGTGTTAGATGTGATGAATCCAATCCTTAGAGCCATATCTTTAAATGTCTCAAGGTCCTTCCAGTGTAAACAGGCAGAGGGATTGTCAGAGGTTTCTAGACACGAAACTCCCACACAACTTGTCAGGAACAAGGCACCTGAGGAGTTTTTAAAGAAGTCCTACAGACACCCATCTGCATGGTTAAGGGCATGTAACGCTAAATATCCACAGAAAACCAGGAATGACAATCAATTCAAAACTACAGCTACATCACAGAGGCACTGGGGGAATAAATAATTGTACTGGTTGAAGTTGACAGTCCAGCTTGAAATTAATTTTAGGTTTTTGAAAGATACTCCCTTTCTCTGAAGGAAAAATGTGATCAGATAACTTGAAATGATGTAATGAAACTAACATATTTAGGTGCTACCAACAAAAAAAAAAATCCAAATTATAAGTAATATTATTTAAAAAAAAAAAATTATGTTGTTTTTCCAAATGCCAGAAGGGATCCTGGCAAATCCTTCAATTCTGCAGTAGTTTTCTTCTGAATCTTCAGTTAAATAATTCCACTTTCTCCATGTGTTCCAGTGTTTGTAGAATTACAGCTACCATTTCTTAGGCCATTTGCGAGTTACATTCAAGAAAAACACCATGTGATCTCTGTGTTAAAGCTGTTGTGTTGCTAGTAAGTGTGTGTGTGTGTGCAACTATGTGGTTAACGATACACAGTTGTAAGGACAAGTCCTGAACCCGAAAGTCGGTAAAGCTCTCGCTATGTGGTTTTACACTGACACCAGAATAGGAAATGTCCGACTTGTAACCTGTGTTCTCATGGTTGCTGCTGAATTCCAAGAAAGAACCTTGGGCAATGTGCAAAATTGTCTAAATACTTTACTGCTATTTCTCAACTTATTTTAAAGGATTTCTTTTAATTTTAAAACTTTACATATTATAATTATGTATAAGCTACCATGTTATTATGTCCCTATAAAAATTAATTATGCATCTGAGAATAAGGAAGGATTGGAACAGAAGTATTATTCCACCATCAGAGTATTTACAAATTGGAAATTATGTAGCACACCATAACAGAAGTATTAGCTGAGCACAGTACCGGTAAGAAACACTCTATGAAGCACCATCACTTGTCATTGTGACGGAGTCACGGTGCTGGACAGGCGACTGTCACAACCAGCCCAGAATGGCAGTTCAATGACTTTGTTTTACATGAGGCCTTAACAGACACAACACAAACACAGAAAAATTTGATGCTGAAGTTAATGCTGATTTTTCACAGCCTCCGGTTAATAGAAGGCCTTGAGCTTTTCTAGGCATGGCCATCCCCAACAATCGCTGCCCTTGCTGGCACGGTCTGATAGACACAAGGAAGAGCAAGAGTTGCTATTAGGAATTGAGCCATTTTCTACCCCACAGTATGGCCTGTGCCCCGGGTCACGGATGCAGTGGGAGGTCTGGACAGCTCGCTCCCTGCACTGCCCTCTGTTTGCAGGGTGGAGGGAGAACCCTCCCTCCCTCAGGCTGACCTGAGGAGAAAGGAAGATATCCCCTTTCTGAAGGTATTGGATTTGGCTGTCATCTTGGCCAGTGATCAGACACACAGGGATGGGGACAGCCCTATGAACAAGGAAGGCTGAACAAACATGGAGTGCCAGGTAAGCCCTGTGCCAGCCACGCTTTCTAATGAACCCTCAACATGCTGAAGGGCAAGAGAATTGAGTCTTGGATAATTTTTACATCTGACCTGTGAAATGCAGGTCGCTCAGCAAGGATGAAACATAATACTTCCTAAGACCCAGACAGAAGAAAGGTTATTCCTACTGTGTCATAGCAGCTAAGCCACAGGAAGCTATTGAAACACTCTGCCAGCTTTCCTGAAATAAAAGAGTTTTAGTTTCACGCGTGTAGTGAATTTTTACCTTACACTTCTAAATTTGAGCCACAATTATCTTATCTGCAGGATGATTAAACAGCCTATTCCCCTCCCTCCTTTTCTACTCCTTAGCCCATGAGGGCTCTCGATACCCGGGAGCATCCTGCCTTTCCTTACCACTGGTGGCTTTGCATATGCATGATGGACTGGAGCACATTTTGGAGAGTTTGCTGTTTGGGCAGGGACCCCGTCCAGGTGCTGAGTTTTCATTGATAGCATCATCACCCAAACTTGCTGCTTTACACCCTAGGTTATGTTCTTCTGCAGATTTACTTCCTCCACATTTATACTAACTTTACTTCATGATGCTATTTTTGAAATCACACTAGATCAAATTCTCCAGTCAGTTCCTCTTGCATAATCACTGCGGGGCAGCGTGCATATAAATGAGGGCACGATTTAGTCCACTGTGTATAAATTAATGTGAACTTAGATATTAAGCACAGGTGACTTACAGTTTGCTTCTCATATAAGCAGAGTCTGCTCTGAAATGACAATGAAATAATTGCTTTTACGGTATTTAGCTTTCCCACCTGCTAGTGTAAGCGAGTAACTGCTTTTTATGTTATCTTTACTGTTGCCATCAACAGTCAACACAGCAGAAGACAGTGATGATGTGGACACAGGGTTCACTCACTTGCTAAAAGAAAGACCTTTCCTGTGTATATAGGAAAAGTGCTGCAATTACTGTATTTTAGCAAGATTTTTTTTCAGCCATGCCTTTCTGACACACCTTTATGGTGGGTTGTTGGGCTGGAAAGAGTAAACCAGAGCCAGCTAACTCCGAGTGTATACACATGCATTCCCTGTGTGATTAATATCTGTGTGTAACCAGTTTGGGTCTCGGGTAAACAGGGACCACTGGCAAGAAGGACTGCACCAAAGGAGCTGTCAATCCATCACAGGTTTAGTTGCTTCCTTGCTTTCCGGTTATTCTCCTGTCAGGCTGTTGCTTCATCTGTTATGATGCAGCTAAGGGATCCTTTCTAGATCCATTTTTCTTCCTTAAGCCTTGAAGTCATCAAAACATGTATTACGTGGGGAGTGTTTTATCCTGTATTTCCAAAACATGGCAGAAGCATGGCTACTTTCTCATCCTCGCTGTTTAAAAGCTGTGGGTGACTCTGCCAGCTCACAGATTGCTGTAGCTTGCTTTGTAACTTCAGAAAGAACATGAGAGTGTGGCATCCCCTTACTGCTCCCTGAAATACAAAACTCATCTGATGTTTGAACTTTAAACTTGCTAGCCCAGAAATAACACACATAATGTAAAACATAGCTTGCGGCTCAAGGCCTGGGCATATTAACATTGTGAAGACTGACAGCCCTGTGGCTGCTGCTTCTTACAACCAGATCAACGGGTGAGAAATAACCTGTAGCTCCTTTGGCCCCATCAGAAGCTTCATTAACAGAGCTTCATGTCTCTGAAAAAGCCAGTGTGATTGTACATCAATACCCATACCTAATACAAACTATGCGTGAGCGACACTATCTCGGCTGTCTGGTATATCTGCCGTGACCAGATCCTCCTACAGCACCAGAACTATATGAAGATTTTGGAAGGTATATACCTGATCACTAAATATTACCCCAAGACTACATGGACCTAAATCTACCTTTGATGACAAGCAAATTGCTCTACAGCTACATTAGCTAGACACTGAGGGGACCCCTCTATTTTGAATTATTTAAGCCCTTGCAACGTAGCATAAAATGCCACCTCTCTGCTCTGAGAGCAATCCAAACCCACTTGCACTATCCAAGATGTGGTCCAGTGATGAATCAGATCAACATTCCTCCACTCAGATGTATGAGATAGATACACAAGGAAAATTCTGCCTGTGAAAACTTTAAATGCTAGCTATTTAGCTGGTAGAGCTAAAGAAGTCAGAACATCAAGAAATCAGAACCACAAATTCAAGCTCTCTGGCATTTGGAACTACTTCACACAAAGCTACATTCTCACCGCCCACTCTCCAAACACACTCAGGTGCTGGCATTTTCACCCAGACTAATTAACACATAGTGTGGCAATTAAATCACATGGCCTCACCATTGAGTTCAGAAAACTCCCTTACATTGCCGCAGAGTATAGCAACATAACTCATAAAATTATTTTATAACAACAATTTAAGTGAAGCAAATATCATGAAAATACAACACAAATGTGATAATTATTCTAATTTATGTGATAACAATGTTACGTGTAAACTAAATTGTCTTCCCAAGTCCATCCAACTTCAAACAGCTTCCCGGCTCCACAAATGTTCCTCGAGTATCCAGCAGTGTCTGTGGAGTGGCATGGAGTGACTTTTTAAAAATCTGACTTCACAAAGCCTCCCACAGCAGTCTGTGTGGAAACAGCTTCCTTAGAAGATCTTCCAAGAAAGAAAGATTTACCTATCAAAAGGGGTGTTCCGTCTCCCCAAAGAGCTAGGAAATGTGAGAGCAAGGTGGTCCTTGAAAAATACTATTTTTCCTTTCCCGTCTGGTCCAGATGTCCCCGTAATTTCGGCACCACCAGACTTCATGGTCTGCTGCCCCATATTGTGTTGATTGGTAAGATCCAGGAGGGACAGATCAACACTAGAATGTTGTCAAGAGCAGCCCCCATGTGGTTCACAACCCCAGAGGCCTGAATGTAAGGGGTGTCTGCTATATTTGGTCAATGAGACGTCTGCCTTCCTGTTCCTCAGATCTTTACTCTTGGACAGCTGCAACGAAGATAAGAAAAGCCTCAGGAAACTAGAAGATGCTCATTTGGAGAAGGTATCTAGAGGGGGAGGTTAATACACAAACAGAGGGAAAGCAGTAGAGTAAATGAGAAAGGCTTGGGGTCATTTTTTTTTCTTATTTTTAAAATGGAGTTAGTTACTGGTGGAGAGATATCATTTCTATGAAGGGAAAATGAAAAAGTCCACTAATTACATACTATATGAACATGAGTAAGCCCAGCATTTTCTGAGTCACAACAAGCAGTTATAGAGTGACAGGGAAATCTTTTAAAGTGATGATTCAAAAATAAAAAAGGCATTTGGAGTCATTGAGCGTGCAGAGTTAGCCCAGGTAACCACATGATCTTATCATTACTACCCTTCATCTGTCTGCCGCCCTCTTCCCACCTAGTGTTTGATACACTCACTTGTTGCATCTTGTCTTGCAAGTGGCATGACTTCAATTGCACTAATTGTGTGCATAAAGTTAACCATGCATGTAAATGTTTGCAAGATTGGAACCTCAGATTATAGACACTGGGAGAGGGCTCATCTCTTCCAGTGTAATCATGGAGTGCTAGATGCAAGAGGGACCCAGACATAAGAAGAATTTTTGTGTATTATAGAAGAGAAATTACGTAATTATTATACTTTAGGATTTATTTCTATTCCATTTGTCTTTATTTTTTAATCTCACATCCTTGCTTCCTTCGGTGTTCCTTCTTTTCTTTAAAAAACATGGTGGCAGAAAAGGAGCTGTAGGCATTTAAACAATTCCATTTGATTTCAGATGGAAGGATTATTATTGTGTATTCTCTTATCTGAACAGAGTTCTCCCAAGGTAGCTACTGTGCTAATATTATACCAAATTACGTAGGTGTTGCATGAGGCTGTAATTTGCACTAGAGGTTTAAAGGTTGTTATTATTTATTACCTGCGTTACAGCAGTATCTCAGAGTCTGGTGGGGAACCAGTGTGCTGCATTCTGCACAAACACCGAGCAGGAGGAAAGTCCCTGACCTAATACCAACCGTGAGCTCCACAAGCAGATCAGAGAGCATCCAGGTGGGGCCCAGGGCAGAGAGCCAGAGAGGATTGGGATGCCCGTTTGTGGGAGATTGGGGACGTCAGGGTCCGAGTCTGTTCAGGCAGAGGAGAGGTAGCCACCTGCCAAAACAGGCTTGGATGGCAAACTTCCTAGGAAAGGGGGGCAGCGATGGCAAGGAGTGGAGCTTGCTAAAAGCAATGTTTAGCAGCAGATTCTCCCTGCCCAAAGCAAATCTGCCCCTAGAACAGCCCAATCCCTGACGCACAGATCGCACACCAGAGGACTATAGGCAGCACACGAATGCAGGCAGAAGGAAGGGTCCAGGAGGCGACAGGACAAGACCAGCCAGCCGTACAGACACGGTGAAGGCCATGCTGTAAGAAGCTGTAAAAGAGACCCCTCTGCCTTAAATTTACAAAATGACTCACTAACCTATAATAACATTACCTAAAACTCATAGTGAGCTCTTCATCTTCAAAGCACTTTACAAAGATTAACTAATTAATTTCACTGTCAAATCTTTTGCAGATCTAGTAATGGTATTTGGCTCTACCTCAGAGAGCAATTTTTTCCAGGTACTGGCAGGGTAAACATTCATAATGATATAACCAGTGGGAAGAACGTTTTTAGCACTTGAACGATATTTTAATGAGAGACAAAGGTTAGAGATTGACCCTAGACCAAAGGGCTTCACTGGGCCATTCACTTTGAAATCAGGGCTCCCTCTTGTTCCTCGACTGGTGCCAGTGTTCCAACCCATGTGGTACGTGCCTACTGTATTTTAGGAAAACTTAACTAAAATGCCAGCTATTTACAGATATATACATGGGTATGACTGTATTTCTCAGGTTTCTGCCGTGTGTTATTACATATTTTCCTCCCTGAGGACTCACTGCCTCTGTCTGTCACTGCTCTGCCCACCATGGGTCTAGCCTGGACCCTCTGCCAGCCCCACACTGTGCCACAGGGAACAAAAACATGGTGAGAGTCTGGCTTCCATGGATGAGTTTCACTTTCAGTCTCCTGGTTGCCTTGCAAAGAGGCAGAGCAACTCCCAAAGACATCTCCTGCCTCCCCATCCAGATGCTCAGCTAACGTGGGCTCGGCACACTCTGATTTGTGGAGGCTGGGCCTGGCTAGCAATGTTCTTCCAGAACAGCTATACTGGCTTCAGTATGAAAAATTCACATCATCAGCAGCAAAAATTAGGCTGAAAAAAATCTTCCATGTGGACACTGACAGGAGAAAGATTTAATCAGCGTCAATTATGTTGCCCAAAGAGGTTGTATCTACAATAGCAGAAAGTCTCCTTCTGCTACATGCCGCATCAGTATTGTGAGGACCTGCTGGCACTGCTGTGGGGACAGACACCTTCCTCTAGAAAACAGGATAGGCACAAGTATAAAAACTGGCGACTTTTGGTGTGTTAAACCAGATTGTCAGTTTACCACATACTGAAAGCTACTGTTCTAAACCAACAGTTTTTTTCTTGTCTTCCTTTGTTTAAAATTAATACTTGGAAAATCACAAAAATTAAGAAATGTTGATGCCAGATCATGCATTTCCAGTCTTTATTTAACAAAATGTTAGGTGCGTACAAGATGTCTCTGATTGTTTCTTCTAGAGTAGCATTTCTCCTAAAGTAACAACTAACAGAGAAAATAAAAAAGTTACTGGTGCAAAAAACTATACAGCAATAGGTCTGGAAAGAACTGGAAAATTATCTATCACATTTCTCTGCAGGGAAGCAAGAACAGAATATAGCTATGAATAACTTGGAAATGAGATCTTTGATTTCTAGTGGTGGAAATGGGTAAGGAAAGATGTCACCACTGTCATGGTCAGTCCATCTGAGATGACTGTGTTCATTTGTATGCTGGGACTGAAGAGGAGCTTCACAGGCTGCTTGTAGAAGTTCAACACTTGGGGAAAAAAAAGCCTGAAAATTGATGACAACTCCTCAGACCAAGTGTGTATCAACTATTTGCACTTCACATCTCAGACTTAAAAAGATAAAAATATTACAGGAGATAAAATATCTTGTCAAAACACCTTTATCTCTCATTTTGTACCTGTATATCATTATTGTCTATATTATTCATGGCCAAGTACAGACTTCAGTTACAACTGTGAATGTTATCCAGTGGGTTGATATAAACAAAATCCAGGGCAGAATTTCACACAGCTGAAGGTGTATATTGCTAAAAGTTCTTGCCTTCGTTTTTGCAGTTGCTCCAAAGGGTAAGGTGTTTCAGGAACAATTTAGTGCAAATGCCGTTGCATACTGTACTTTAAGCTTGCTGTCAGCTTTTTCTTAGTCTAGCAATGGCACAAAGATGCCATTACCAGTCACAAAATCAAAGGTACCCAGTATGAGTTCAAGACCCCAAGTGAGCTCAGTGAGAGTTTTCAGTGCCAGGAAGGAACAAGTTTGGGTGCAGAATGTTTGACGACAGCTGCCTGTGTCCCTGGGTTGCCTGGGAACAAGGAGCAAATGACAACCATTTTGGGCCACAGAAAGTAAAACTCTCTAGGGCATTTCCAAATTCTTAAAACCTCTTCGCTGCAATGAATGAGGTTGTGCTGCTGGCCGAGGAGCTGTTGACCCTTGTGTGTCCTCTGTTACCGGTGCTATCTTGGAATGCAGGGAGACTCCGAAATAAGAGTGTAGTGTTTCTCGGTGGCCACGAGAACAAAACTTTCAGCTTCAGGAATGTGAAGTGCGGTTGCAGAAAGCCATCAAGTAGCAATAGTAACAAAAACACCAATGGCATCTGTTATGGATTGTAGCAAAGAAGATCCAGCTAAAACACACAAAATCATTCTTTCAGTCAAGACAGCCAAGACACAACTGCACATGCCACTGAAAGCTAAATGAAAAAGCAGTGCTAGTGTTATACAGGGAGCTACAGCAGGGAATCTGCAAACATACCCTTGTTCTAGTCTGCATAATGTCTATGTGGTGATTCACATCTAAAGCATAGTCTCTGCACCACTAAACTCACCTGCCAAATCCCTCAAAGGAGCAAAATCTCAAGTGGAGGCATCAACTATTAGTTTTCATAAGAATTAGCAGCCAGTGCATACAAATGTTGTTGAGTGTTCAGCCCCTGAGGCCCGCTCCTTTCTCTTGCCTTTCCATATGCATTCTGCACTTGCCTGCTTCAAAAGGACTTCAGTTCTGTGCTGTTTGATGTCCAGACTGTCAGCCTTGGTGTCACTGCCAAAAATTGTCAGACAGATGAAGAGAACCGTAAACCCTGGGAGAAAAGTCATTGCTGTCTCTGTGTTCTCACAGTCCTAGTTCAGCAAGCCATGTAAGTACAGGCATCATCTGTATGGGCATCCTATCTGCTTCCCTGGGATGGTTTGTGCACTGGAAGTTGTGAAAGTGCTTATGCCCATTGCTGAATCAGGCCCTAATTCACCTGAATGACACATCAGTCCAAAATTATGGATCAAGAATGAAAAAACCTGAAGTCTCCTTGACTTCGATGGCCCCGGGACTTCACGTAGTATTCTGCTGCCTTAAAATGCACCCCTCCCTTAAGTTTATCATGGCAGGATGGTGTTGTCTTGGAGTGGGTAGCTATGGGTGCACCCTTCAAATCGCCTACTGCAATATGGGGCTATGGCATGCGAGAGGCTAAAGATCAAGTCTCCCCCAAGCCTTCTTCTCCCTCTTGTTCCCAGCCCTGAGCTCACTGAGCTGCTCAGTCCAGTAGAAACTGGGCTCAGGCATTGCCTCATGTCATAGTTCAAGAGACTGTTTCACCCATTGCCCCCGTTCCAGAGAAAGCAAAGCAAAGTGCATTATGAGGTGGTTTAAAGAGAGCAGGGAAAAGAAATAGAGACAAACTACATATTTTCATAAGATTTTTTCAGTATGTTTCTTCAAAAAATGTGCTGATTAAGTAATTTACCTCCAGTCTCAGAACTACGAGTTTTAATGAAGCTGACATTTCTTCCCCTCCAATGTTATGTCAGACTAAAAACCTTTTCAACTTATAATAGATACGTATGGTAATAGATATCTGAATGACAGATCAAACAGACATTAAGTACTGCAGAAATAGCCTGCTAAAAAGATGAAGTCACCCTCTAATGACATTATTATGACATACAGATTAAAAGAAGAACCAGTAAAAAAGAAGGATGATAATGCTATTGTGTTACTCTACTAAGGTATTTTACCAGTAAAATGAAGTTACTTGCTTTCTGTATCTATCCACTCAACTGACTGATGTTTTCAGGAAAAAAAAAAAATGTACAAGAGAAAAAAAACTGTTCCTGAAGAAGAAAAAAGCCCACCAAGCAAACCCTACCTGTATTTGGGGTTGGTACGTAGTATCAGATGAACACTGCATTTCAAGCGTTTGATCCTGTGCCTCCAAAACTACAAACACCATAAACCAAAATTAAAAACTTTGCCAGCAGTCTAGTACACATAGTAGGTTCAAACTGAACCCCCTTGAGGAAAGGATAATTACTACCTTCTTGTAAAGCAGATGCATTTTTGGAAGCAGATGCGTGCAAGGTGACCCTACTTTGGGAAACCACATTTGAAGCAAATATTTATTTGTATAACAAATGGAATACTTTCTACCAGCCCATTATGCAGCTAAGATTAGCTCAGACCTTTATAGTGACACTACATAGATAATAAACTGAAAGCAAATTTCAGCTGGTGCAGTTTCGCTAGTTCTTCAGCTGTCCAACCATACGTGGGTCAAATGGGTGGAGAGCCATGTCGCAGTCCGCCAGCAGTAAAGCCTCCAAGACAAGGGGCCAGAGGGGCAATTCCACAGCACAGGATCAGCAGGATAACTCCTCATCACAAGGGAAACATCTTGGAAGCTTTCCCTGAGTAAACTCAGGCTTCCCCGCTTTTGTGCACGTAGATAAGACAGTTCCCTGAGGAGAGGAGCAGTTGTGGACACAGCCCACCTCTACTGCAGCCTATTTCTGTCTGCCATACACACAGAGGACCACATGATCCCGATGTTAATCAGTTCCTGGCAATATTACATAGCCTCCTTGAGTAAAAACCAATACAGCTCTGCAGATGAGGCAGAAGCACACGGGGCTTCATTGGACCCTTCTACTAGAAGTGCCTAATATAGGCACAGTGACTTATTTTATCCACTGTCTGCACAGGGAGCCAAAATCTAGCAGACCTGGAGAGTAGGCGTCTAGTGCGCTCAGTGCTTTATTGAATTAAGTTGCCATAACAGTCATGACAACTCGGCAAGGCACATATTGTAGGTGGTCTGAACACAACCCATGTTGCCGGAGTGCTGTTCTCTGCCTTCATCTACTCCTCCCCAAGCCATGAAACCAAAACACCATCAATTTGCTACAGGCTGCTGAGAAATGAGAAGCTGTTTCCCCTCTGCTTGCCTCAACATGGACTTTAAATGCAACTCCTCTCTTAGAAGTACCTGCAAAAATGGCATTGCAGGGTACTCTGTCACAACAGAGTTCTGTTGCATGGACTCTGTCACAAAGACCGCGGGTTGCATGTGCTCACTTTGTGTGGAAATGGTTATTTTTTTTCTAATTGTCCATGCTGTCCAGCCAGTCTGAAGACAATGTATGAAGGTGGGTTCTCTTAATGCCTCTTGCCATTGCAGAGGGGGTTCTGCAGACCAAAGTACCTCCTAAACTCCAGGTCTCGAGGACTTCAGGGATCCTATGCAATCCTGCTTCCCTGAAGTAACTGATGCCTTGGGAGGAACAGAAACTGTCAATACATCCAGTCCTAGGTGCCTAGCACTCAAAAGGCAATTTCTACACTCTGCCCTTTTACAGCCACATTTGTGTGTACCTGGGAGTGCAAGGAGGTGTCATCTTTTGCAATGATTTTTCTGAACAAAGCAACACCACAGATGTACAGGTAGGCAGCAGTAAGTCAGGTTCCCAAAGTGTTTCTTCCTGTACTGTATGAGCGGCACATTAATGAAACAGTCAATACTTGGCTGCTTTTTTCTCTGCCCTTATCTGCTACCAAAGGGTGAACTGGCTGAGTGAACTGCCTCTCCACAGCTCCTTTGGAAACCAGTATCCTCAGGTTCACTCTGAAGATGTTCATGTCTGTGATACAGAAGCACTGTTACATCCACAGGACAGCAGGTGTTGGTTTTCTTGATGTAGTCCTGCTATGCCTACTTACTGCTACTGGGCTTTACTTATCTCTCTTTGTATTTGCTTAAATAAAATGTAATCATAAAAAACCACCATATAGTTGACATGACAGAAACACTACATTTTAAACTCAAAATGGAACTCTGGTTACCATTATGCTATTTTATAAAAAGGGGACAGGGATTATTGAATAAAAAGCAGATTGACCTGAAAACCAAGCAGCAAGGCCTAGCTTCATCAGTGCAATTGCCTCGGGGTCTCCTTTGGGTTCCATGTGCTGTCTCCGTGGCCCTGGACAGTGTCATCAGTTGCAAGTGTTTGACATCATGCGATGGCTGTGCTACAGCCTATCAGACTGATGTTTTCAAAGCATGAAACAGAGATTGTACATATCCCGCATGCCAATAACGGAGAGCTGTGCAGTAGTGAACCAAATCTGGTGCAGCCCTTATGGGCTACCTTATGGGTCGTCTTTCCCCAGAAACACACCCAAGCAAGGGGAGTGCTGTTTGGCACATATACAACCCCTTTCAGGGAACAGACCAACAATTTGAACACCTGGATGATCAGCAGCCCTGTGCCTGGGCTCACTCCTTGGGGATGCCTGACCTATCTTAAATGTCCAGCTTGACGTGGTTAATTATTCTTTCTTGGTACCTACTTTTCATCATTGACTGTAAGGAGTTTGAAAAGTGACTTGCTTAGATTTAAACTCTTTAAATTTCAGATGGCTAAGGACGAAGAATGGTTTTTACTGCTTCATTGATACCAAATAGTTGATGTCAGGTAAAAAACCATAATGCTCATGGAATCTGGCATTACAAATTACCTGTGTCACAGTAGGTGTTGTAGAGGATTACAAGGCAAAGATGTATGATCCTTACCCTGAAGAGCTTAGGATCTAAGTGAACAGCTTATATGCATATTCCAGTATGCATTTTATGAACATAAATTAGTATACAATTGTCTGAATGAACATTTTTTAAAGAAAAGTGTTAAATTGATATATATAAATCAACATATTTCATTTCCCTATAAGAAACGACTAAAACTGTAAGCAATACATTGTTCAGGAAATGCTGATTTTTGCAATTATCACAAGCCTTTCAGTGGGCCAAATTTGTCAACGTAGCAATAAAATTTACGTTAGCATCAGCAAAGAAGAACAGGAATCTGGTGCAACCACTTTCTGATGCAGCAATCTGTGGGCCCAACTCCCTCTGGAGCCTTGGCCATTGCATCCTCATTTATATGAGTGTATATTGATTGTAGAATGGCACAAAATGGAAAAGTGGTGATTCATATGAGACCTTCATCCATTTGACAAACTGGAGGGCACTAGCAGACTGTGATCCATAGATCTCTGGCAGAATTTAAATATTCTGTAGTGTCCAGGGAAGGTTGCTAAGAAAAATGAGACTGTCCTGCAGGCTTACCTTGCACTTTGAAAGCAAACTGAGAGAAGTCTACACTTTCATTAGGAGAAATAATGAACTTGAGAAGTCAAAAAAAGTCCAGACACCACCGCAGTAGAAGTTCAGGACATCTAAGTCTATGTTGCTGGAGATCCGATGCCCCTGCTCATTGCAGCAGTGGAAAAAAGAAGCCGCTCCACAGCAGGCAGACAGCTTATGCCAATTCACAGATACTCAATTGCCCCAAACCCTAATCCTTGATCAGTACCCCTGGATCTACCAGGTGTTTTTCTAGCCACTGGAGGGCTTACATTTTTTGTTTTAAACTCAAAAGTAATATTAGGGGGAGAGGGGGAAGATGAAAAATTGCATCCGTTTTTGAGGATAAGGGCAGAAAGTAGTATCTTAAAGCGTGTTCACATCTGGACTGATCTGCATAGAGGACTCCATGATAGGCAGTCCTGATTACTGTTTGATCAGTTTCTTCACTATTTGATTGTGCTGAAATGCCCCAATCACTGAGCATGAGATCAGCAATTAAAGACCAACGGACCTTCAACCACAATAAAAACTGTGTTGTTTAAGTTGTCTAGGTAAATTCAGGGTGTTTTGTGTAACAGAGGTAATGACATACAGGGTATGTACAAATGTACATGGACAGAAGAGGAGGAAGACGTGATCAAACATACTAACAATGCAACTCCAACAGAATTTGACCTTATTACTAGATCATGCAGAGGTGGTTAAGGCTGAGTGAGATTTACAGATATTATTTTGGCCACCAGAGGGTTCCCATATTTTTCCATTTGTGCAACTGAAGCAGTAAGAGAGGAAAGAGTGTAGAAAAGATACTTTTTAAAATGTGCAAAAGTAATAAGGATCAAACAAAATGCATCCCCAAAGTAATGCAGATAATCTAACTGCAGGTCCAGTATCATTACTGTAAAATTCAGTGATTGCATTATGCAGAAAAAACAGACATTTTATGCACTCATTGCAGCACTCTCATTCTTATTTGCACCATTGCACATGAGATCAGGATTCAAGCAGCTGACGATAAATTCCGTGTATGTAGGACACCTATTAAAGGTTTCATGTGATGTTAGAGTGAGTAGGTTAGTACAAAAGAAACCCCACAAAGTAAATAAGATTTCAAATGTTGTGGTATTGTCAGGGCAAAACCCCAGATTCCAAGTCAAGTTCAATCCTGCAAAGCTAGTAATGGCAGCGCTATTTTCCTAACTTGGCTTCAGTCACTACCGTGACTCTCGATTCTCAAATAATAGGTGATTCATCTTAATGTTATTTAGGGAAGGAGTCACAATGGCTTTGATAAGTCAAATGATGGTCAGATATTTTTCTTACAGCTCATTAATTTTCCTAGCAAACAATGGGCCAAATCTTGCTGTCAGTTATACTACTGAAGTCCATGTACTGGGGATGCTGTTTAGTCCGTGCTAGATCTAGATCCCCCTCTGAAGCGTATAGGATGAGCTCTTGGGTTTATGTTTCTGATATGCTTCATTAGACCTCTTGACGGTCTCCTGAAAATGCCAACCAGAAATAAGTTTGTTGCAGCAACCTGATAAAATCTGTCTGGAGAGTGTGATCAGGGACAGCCCCTGGTCTGAACAGGATCCTTATAAAGTTTATTCAAGGTTTCATGGTTCCAGCACAAGACTCAGAGCCCTGGAGGGGGGAAAAAGCTCCTTGTTGCCTGAAACACTGATGTTAGAGCTCATAGGGCTGTGATGTCTTTCCTTTTGGGTACAGACATAAGGGTGCTCACTCTTCCCATTATTGGGAAGTATGATGATCAGAGGAGGCAGCCCATGAAGGTGTGCTTGTGGCTCCCCTTTGGTTTGCCTCCAGCAGGAGACAGTTGAATGGGCTGTGCGACCCAAAGAACAGCTCTCGAAAGGGACTGGTCACTCTACTGCTTCCTGAGATAACTCAGCAGTCTTCGCTGTTGTGCAGATTTCTCCTTTGTCGGCATACCAGGAAATCCACCAGCTTGTGTAATATGGTCCAAAGGTTCAGGAAAATCAAAATCTCTTTCCTTGTTTGAGGTCAGAGCCTGGTGCCTTCAATCACAGCAAAGGAAGACTTACTGCACAGTCCACTGATTTCAAGGAAGCTTCTCATGAATAAATCTATTTATTCAGCTTGAATAATGGGCACAAGAGTCTGGCTTTTGATAACACAGACATGGCAGTTTCACAGGTGCTACAGTGTTCAGTATTATTCCAAAGTTTCAATTTTTATTTCTAATAAGATGCTGACCTTCTAGACTTCATATGATGCATTATAATTAGAAGACTTATTGAGAAGCCTAATATAATATTATACCCACTGGGGAGTCAAAAGTGCAAACAGTAAAAATATCAAATCTCAATATTTAATTAATTGAAACAAATTAAATTTCAGCCTATTTCTCATTTCTGTCAGCTACTTAAAGTTGCACATGAACTTTAGAATTTACGCAGATTTCCCCACAGAGGTCCCAAGTGGGAATTTCAAACAACTAATGTCTATGTTTATAGCCACACTTTCTAGCTTTTCAAAGGCGTTCTCAACCAAGAGCTTCCAGGACTCTGTGTGGGAGCAATTTGTTGAATATGACTGCTCTAGTCGGGTTCCTAAATGCGACTCAGACACTTGAAAAAACTTGGCCTTTCTTCTTGATGCAGAAGACTTCTGGAACCCTGTCTTTTAAAGCTCCCCAATCAAGTTATTCTCAAAGAGCATCTTTGTCCCAAAATATAGGCAGAAGACAGAAGGTATAAAACTCAAACTGTTTCAGCGAGACAGTGAAGAGTGAAAGGCAGATAGAAGCAGCTTTTACAAGAGATGGAGTGACTTCCATTTTTGTGTAATTTCTGACCTTTACCCAGCGTACGCAAGGCCTTCCTTGTAGACAAATGGAAGCATGCAAAAATAACTGAAGAGCTATTGCAGGTGTATTATCAAATCACAACAGTCTACTTGTCCTAATTCCTTGCAATGATATCACTACTGGGACTGCATTCATTTGACTCATTGCAGGGTGGTGATCTGTTGTTAAAAATATATAAGTAAATGAAAACAGGCACTTGGTAAATGAATCACCAGTGATGAACATGAAGTTCCAACGAGAAGTTTATTATGGCTAGACAGTCAGCACAGCTGCCATTTGTCTGTGGAACTGCTGTTCTGCAGTTGCATTTCTCCATAGTAAAGAAAATTTACAGTACTCAATCATATGCCACGGGTCCTTTGATTAAATGTGGATTTACAGTACATGATAGCCCACAGCAGCTTAAGTACCGTGCAATCTGTTACATAAATGCATGTTCAGGATTATTACACATACCAAAATAGACGGGTACTTGATAGAGATTGTTATGGTTTACAATTCCCTTTTCACTTTCCCTCTCTGTGGTAATAACTATACATGTATTGGCCTTAAACACCTACATGTTTTAAGCACAGGTTAAATTATAAAAGAGATTGCAACATCTTCTTTGTCCATCATCATCTAATAAATCAACAGGTCCATTTCTGTGGATTGATGTAATGGCATTTATGAGCATTGGCAAAGTCATATCCACTTAACTGATGCAATTAAGTAGTGCCGTGCTCTTATTATAATAATAATGGATTGACTGATGAGTAATTTATTTCTTTCCAATGTAACTGACAAAAATAGATTATATTCATAGACAACGCAATGTATTTGGATCATAAAACTGCTGTCTTCTCAAATCCACCATTAGCTTAGATTTATTCTCACCAGAGAGTAGTGGAAAACACTTTAAAGCAAGTACCACGCTTAATGAGGAATCCTAGCCCCGACACCAGCAGCTTAAGTGTTAAGTCCCACAGAGAAGGTATTTCACTAGCTATTTCTCATAAGAGAAGTGCTGCTAAACACTGTCATAAAGAACCAAGTCCTAGAGCAGCCAGCTGAGCTTTCTCGTTTGGGGAAGGAAATGGTTGTGTTTGGTTCTATTTTATTTGGGTTTCCAGGAATAATATTTCCTTATTGCCACTTGTTACTCTGTGCATTCTCCTTGACACTCCTTTCCTATCAATATTGCCTGGAGACCTGTGCAAGTCAGTGCTTTCATCACTCTTAATGTGACCTTTCAGAATATCTTGTTATTTCCCGTGTTTATGACTGTCATTTACACATGTGAAGATTAAGGGCCAAATTATCTGCTGGTTGGAAACTGGCACAGTTTTGCTGACTGCAGCAGAGCTGCTCCGATTTACAGACTGCAGAGAGTCTGGAGATGGGCAAGAGCAAACACCCTACCTCCAGACACTCCAGAATTTCTGCACTGCAGCCTGTGTCTGCTCATCGCCCTCACTCTATTTTCTGTTTTGGATATAAAGTTTCAGGGTTCTTGAAGGCATATTACCTCTGTTTCCATCATAACTCCCTTTAAATTATGGCAGCAACAACTCTATCTTCCACTGAGTACAAGCCAAATGTTCTAAATTCTTACTTCACAGTTTTGCAAGGTTCAAGGACAAAAGAAACCACCAACTTATCTCATTTGACCTTCTGTATAACACTTAAAGAACAGAAAATATAGCCCGAGATTCTTACTTTAACAGGGGATTTATTAATTAGGATGAGCCCAAATGATCCCAGCAAGATTTCCACTTTCTGGGGAACAATGGAAGAGGAAGGATCCCGCCTTTTGCGATCTGACCTTATGGATGATACCTGCCAAGCCCCAAGATATGGAAATCAGCATGATCTGAGCCCATGAACAAGGCATGCCAGTCAAGGCTTACGCAAAGATGATTCAATGTACCACCTGGGAACACTATACTGTCCCATCTGGGGTCATTTCTTTACCTGTGGGGCATTATTTATGTTCCAGTATGTGTGTGTGTGTGTGTGTGAGAGCATGCACACACAATTCTCCACAATTCCTTCCTTCATCCCTGAAGCCTGAGGTCCAATGTTTTTTGTTGTTTGAAAGCAGTTGCATTAGTCAGAAAGAACACTGGGGACAATCCAGAGCTTCCTGTCCTCTGCATGGATTATGAGTGGAAACCAGGAGATTTCACAAACTCAAGACTAGCAGAGATCACCACAACCACCCCATACTTCTGACCAAGGTGTCTGTGACACCCTGCTGAGAGCAGAACAGCTCTGTTGATGGGGGCAAAGACCTTTCCTGCTAAAAAAAAAGAGATGAGATCTCTATTTCTTCTCATCGAATGATGGCAAATGCTGTAAATTTCCCATCACTGACAGGCTCATCTTAAGTGTTAAACCAGGAAGCTAAAGAGATCTTTCAAATGCACAGCATGATCACTAACATAGAAGTAGAAGATGTGGTTAATAGTATTGGCTGGCCTAAGAGGGAGAAAGAAAGATCTACAGAGGTTTATTTACTGCTATAAGTGTTAATAAAGTTTGAAATCAAGGTGTTTATGATTAAAGACAACAAATATGCTAGTTTATACTCACTGTATCAAAATTTCTAATGCACAGTTAACTCATTGCCCTTACCCCTAAAGCATTATGTATTTAATTTTGACGGCACAATTGCATGTTACATGATGACCAATAAGATCATCAATGCTGGCTTTTATTTCTGCTCTGAAACCTCTAAAAGAAGAGAAACGTCTGATCTCTGAGAAGGTGTGATCTATGCCTGCACTCACGCACTCATATATTATTTATCTTCGTCTACAAGTGATGTCTTATAAAGGGGCCCATGGAGGAAAATAAGAGCTATTTGTGCTATCTTTCATCAGAAATGTTTATATAGAGTCTTCTCTCTCTCTGACCACAGAGCAGACATCTCATTCCTGAAACTGCACCTCCTCACAGGAAGAAATGCTAATCGTTCTCACCGCTGCAGAATGTCTGATTCTCGCTGTGACCTAAACGCGCTGCTTTAAATGCTCAGTCCTCCTCACAGATGATGTAGCCAATAGCCTTGTCAGACTACTCATGTTAGCTCTTGAAGCACAAGCCTCCTAAGTCCCTTCTCTGGACTGATCCACATGAACAGAACACAGGATCTTTGTCATTGAATAGCAGTTAAAACCGGTTACATTTCTTTGACAAAGCACTTTGGCACAGGAAGAAAACAAATAACATTGTCGTGTCAAAGGTACAGTGTTAAATGCTGAATCATGAGAAATTCCTGCATAACCAATACTCAAGCATGCCTCTTCTAGGTGCAGTGCCAAGACTGGCCTCTGAAAATTCAACAGAATGGATTCACTGTACTGGTGACCGACATGAAGCAGGAAAAAGTTAAGAAAGCCAAGAATGGTGATGCTGATGGACAGGCATGTGATCCAATGAAGAGAAGGTTACAGCTTCTGGATTATTTACAGGCCAACACTTTTCACTGTGCTGCCTGGAAGTTGAAGAGCTGTTGTGACACCACAGTCACCATACAGTTAAGGTCCGGAATGTGATGTGCTGGTGAGTTAAGAAAAACTTCTTGATTACCCATGCTTTGCACCTGTAATTTAAACCAAGGACTGGCTATGAAATGGTTCTGGATGTGCTTAGGAGATAAGAACTCACTCACCATGCTAATAGGGTTCTTTTTTGTTCTTTTTGTTTCGTTACTTTATTTGTCTTGTGGCATATATTCCAATTCAATTAAAATAATTGAAGTTAATTTTAAAGACATATTTAGCTTACTGAAATTTGAGAGACATAAAGATAATTGGCAATGTGTTTCAGACTTTTCTGAAAGAAGGATCATCAGTCAATTTGCAGTAATGAAGCACTTTCTTACTACGTGGTCAAAGGGAAGACAAAAATGATCATGCCTGAGGAAGAAAGGGACAGTTCTATTTTGGTGAAAAAAAGTGAGGACGAGATGGAGAAATGCAGAACTGTTTTCATGATCAGTCAATAGTGTCACAGGAGAAATGTATTCCTAGCCTGTGAAAATGTGCAGCATGAAAGACTGATGTTTTTCTCAGCTGGATAGACTACTGGGTCCCAGCAAACTTCATAATCTAGAGATACAAGAAGAAACCTTGGGGGAAAAAATGAGAACATTCCTGATTCTCTGACTACTTCTAGAATTCTGTCCTTGCTCTTTTCTCTTAGCCAGCATCTTTAAGAAGGCCTCAGGGATCAAAAATCAAGACAGCTGTTGCCAAGAACTGTGTGCAGAAACAAGTCAGGCTTGAAGAATCAGTAGATACTGAGTCTGCCAGAAGATGTGTACTGCTGCAAGATGCTACGCCTGTGCCTATGGGTCCCGGAAATGAAAGCAAGCCAGACAAGCCTGAATAAATTGTAGGGCACAGAAGAAGGCAAGGAATTTAGAGGGATTTTGTTCTTCGTGTTTGGTGGTGAAGGAACTGCGTTGAGATAGGATGTGCAGCTTTTGTCTATTATGTGTGTAAGTGGAGCATGTTGACATGGGAGATACAGACTAGATCTGCATTGCCTTTTGCAGCCATGCCCAAAAGGGCCTCTATATTTTCCAGGTCAAGTAGTGTTTGTTGGTTCTCTCCTGTTCTGTCCCAGGTCAGAGTCTTTTAGAGTGGCCATGTCACATCCACCAAGTAGCATGTACCATGGCAGAGTGCTACACAGATTCATGGATCTATATTCACAGTTTGTTCTTGTTCACATCACTATTATGGTAATATACTCAAAAGCAGGTATATGGCCCAACCTCTCTTCTCCTTTTTGCTGCCTAAGCAGTCCTTGTGCTTCTGCTGTTGATTCTGCTGCTGTGACTGGTCCCTCTTGGAAGTGTCAGAACACCAAAGACGTATGGAATAAGCATCTCTGTAAGACAAAGCAAATCTGTCCTGTGGTGGAAATCACAGGCCTCTCCTATGATTAAGGGCAAGCGGAAGGTTGCTCTTTACCTCCCCTGGTGTAGATATGGGCTGCGGACAATCCAACTTCCTTGTTCTCAGCATTTGCTAGTTTTGGCAAAAAGAGACAAGCACCTACTTTTTGGATTACCTGGTCCTGAAGAGGAAGGTCCAAGAGCAGCAGGGAAAGCTTTCCCATGAAGAAGCCTCACTTCACAGTCTTTTGTGAAGAGGTGATATCCTACTGCCAGCATCCACTCATCACCTCAAGAACACAGGTGCAAGAGAGAAAGGGACATTTAATGAATGCCTTCACATGGCATCAGCCAGAGAGGGCCTACTGTAGTATCATTTATAGAATCATAGAATCATAAAATCATTATGGTTGGAAAAGACCTCTAAGATCATCAAGTTCAATCATCAACCCAACACCACCATGCCTACTAAAACATGTCCCGAAGTGCCACATCTACATGTTTTTTGAACACCTCCAGGGATAGTGATTCCACCATTTCCCTGGGCAGCCTGTTTCAGTGCCTGACCACTCTCTCAGTAAAGAAATTTTTCCTAATATCCAATCTAAACCTCCCCTGATGCAACTTAAGGCCTTTTCCTCCGATCTATCACTAGTTACTTGGGAGAAGAGATCAACATCCACCTCCCTACAACCTCCTTTCAGGTAGTTGTAGAGAGCAATGAGGTCTCCCCTCAGCCTCCTCTTCTCGAGACTAAACAGTCCCAGTTCCCTCAGCCGCTCCTCATGAGACTTATTCTCCAGAAGTATTAGTTGCTGGTACCTGTAAGCCCCAGCCAATCACTAGGTATGATTTCTGCATTAGTGATCTCCATGGACCAAGAACTGACATCTGTGTGCAGCTGGAAGACTCAGGAAAATGCTAAACACTAATGTCTTCATCACTGCAGCTGACTGAATCTGCCACAGCTTGTGGAGTCTGTCTGGAAGAAGCACATGTGGCAGGACCCAGTCCCACAGGCCACTTACAGGTAGCCTGGCACAGCCAGTCTTGATTCCCAGTATGCAAGAGAAATCCAGGAAGCCATTTCCCCTTACACATGAAGAGAAGTAAGTGTTACACACACACACAGAACCCAATGCTTGAGTCCATGTTTTCTCTGCGGTACTCCTCTCCCTTGTTCTCTGAAGCACTCTCTTTCCTCCTCTCCTGACCCATACCTCACTCTCTTCTTCTCCCACTTGAATATTTTTCTGCACCATCCCAAAGTCTGTGAGGAACGGGCAGTGTACTGTCTAGCATGCTTTTTAGAAAGCCCCTTTCAACTCTACTATCTTCTCTTTGTCAGGAAGACACAGAGTATCTGGCAAGAATCCATTTTCATGACCATGGCATTTTCAGAGAAGTTTCTCTGTATATCCAGACACTAGACAGGCTAGAGCTGGGAACGCTTTCTGTAGAAGGCCAAAATCTATTGGGAGATGAGGGAGAGTGCACAGCTTTGATTATAAAATGCATATTTCATTAGAAAGTGAGAACTAAACAGGCTTTACCAGGTCAGCAAATCAGAAATTCTAACCAAGAACATAATATGAATATAGTAAAAAGGAACAAGACTAGCCCAAAGGCATACTGTCCAGCAAGAATACCTTCAGAGTGGGACAAGGAATCTGACATCCCACAGGTCTTTACCTCTTTGCACCTCACTACTGATGCTATCATCCATAAATGATGACTCAAAATATAAGGCATTGGAGCATCTGTAGGCAGCAGCCTGTGCTGCAAGAGAACCTGGCTCATACCAGTGGGGCAGCTGCTGTGTGGATAAGAGCTGACTGACACAAAGTGTGAGAACAGTGTTTGTGCCCTTGGGAGAGTCTTATCTGTTTCTCAGGGTCTTTCTCCTTCAAGAAACTGAAATTAATATTGTCCATGATATCACACTGCATGAGATACAAGCTCGGTGGACTGGACATGCCCATCTGACCAGTAATGCAAACCACACTGAGATGGAGCTAGAGTTATTTTCAGGTCTTTCCAAGTTACTCTGAAGGACTTGCTGGGCACCCTGCTTTTGTTTGAATGTGAAGATTGGTGGTAGCTTGGGAGTATGCAAATCTGAGGTGTCCCTATCAAGCATGCCTGAGTTTGCCGCTGCCTCTTGCTTCCCAAGGTCAAACTTTGCATGTGGATGGCCAAGTTAGACCCAAGATGTGGACTGACTTGCCTGAAGTGTGGATTGTCAAGGGACCAAAAGGAAGAGAGAGCACTGCAACATGAGAATATGACTATTCCCATATTGCACTCAGATCTCTAATGTTTTCTACAAGGTTCTTTATTGACACTGTTTAGGGAAACTGAGCACTTGTAGGTAAAGAAATTCTTGTGTGGACCAGTAACTAGATAAAAGATGGGAAAACAAGAGTAGGAAGGTCAGGCTTTACCATGGTGGGGATTATCAATGGAGTTTCAGAGATCTGTCCTGGGACATACGCTATTCAAAATATTCATAAACACACTGGAAAAGGAGCTGAGCAGCAAGATGACAAATTTTTTGCAACACAAAATTGATCAAAAAAGCAATGGAAAGAAAAAAAAAACAACACCAAAAGCAAAAGTAAAAGCAAAAGAGGATTGTGACATGCTGCTGAAGGATTTCATGTTAGTGACCAGCTGATAAAAACTGTCAGTTGAGATTTAGTCTTGGCAAATGTAGGATAGTACATATGCAAAGAAAGTATCCAAAATATAAGAAAGGGATGATATGTTCTAAATTAGTTATTACCACTCAAGAAAGGAGGTATCAAGGAAGGGTATAGAATAAAATTACTAAGCAGCATATTTAAAACAAAAAAAAAAAGGATTTTTTTTTTCACATGACGCATAATTAAACTGCGGAACTCACTGCCACAGGATGTTGTAGAGGCCAAGAGTATAAATGGGCTCAAAAAGCAATTAGACAAATTCCTGGCTGAAAAATTCATCGACCGTTTCAAAACGCAAAGATGCAGATACAATCTCTGGCTCACGATGCCCCTAAGGCACAGACTGCTGGGAGGGTGTGCCAGAATAAAGTATCACTGTATGGTTGCTCTGCTTTTACCCTCTTTCCCTAAATACCTGCTACAGGCCATTGTCAGAGACCCAATACTGAGCCGAGGAAGGGTTTCTGCAGCCACTGTTATGGGAATAGGTAGTTAGGCACAAAGTTAAGGAAACAAGATAAAAGTAGGAACTGAATCCATGTAGGTGCTGCAACGTTTGTGATGGCTGAAAAAAAAAAAAGGAGTTAGAGAGGATTTGACAGTTGTGAAGTGAAAAGAGACTGCAATAGAAGGAGAAGATCAGTTTTAGCGTATGGGCTGATCAATGTAAAGTAAACGGGTATCAGGCTTGTACTGCTGGGTAGAGAGGAGGCTGTCCACTGAGTGTCTTGCAAGGATTATGGAGCCATAAACCATGGTAACAAATGAAGTCCACACAGAAATGCTTTCAACGATGTCGTTTAGTAAAAGACATCAAACCAATCTGTGGAGTTATAAATGTCACTGATATATTTCTTGAAGCTTACCTTGTTTTTTACTAGAACCAATGAAAAGCAATTTGTATTTAAATGACTGTAGAAATGGTGGATTGTTTCATTGGGGAGTTTAATAAATGGTTTGCCCTAGTTTGTCAGAGTTTTCCGTAATTTTACGTGACTGGCCACGTAAATTTGCTGGAAATGATCAGATAGCAGGCAATTGGCACAGCAGAGGAATTCCAACAGAAGCACAGAGTTAATGAACCTCCACCCGTGTCCAGACACGTGGATGGGGAGAAGTCCAGCCAGCAGCACCCAGCTGGGTCCTCCAAGCCAAGCACATCAACTGCACAACAAATCGTCTTTGCACTGGTGATTGCACCCACGGGAGGTGGCAGAGACTGGTGAGAAACAAGCTGTATCCAGCTCCCTGTGAACATGGCTCTGAAGAGTTTTCAGGACATGTCCCAAGGAAAATTATTATGACGCTGAAAATCATTTGTGTAGTGGATACAGACTGCTCCGTTGTATCTCCTAGTGTCAAAAGTCAAGTTCATTCTGGCAACTCACATCCACCAAGACACTGCAGCAGATCCTACGTGTTTCAAAGGGGCCCAGCTCCTGCTGAAAACTCAAGTGCATCTTCAGCTGTGTTGGGGACCGTGGTGCTGGGTCAAGTGGGTGTCCTGGCCTCCACACAGCCCTCGCCCCACGTGCTGGGACTGAGCAAGGTGTGCTTCAGCTCTCCATGGGCCATGGCTTGGAGTGGTGTGACATTGCGTCTTCCTGTTACAATCAATCCAAATCGAAAGCCTATGCTCAGTTCCTGGGTTTTAAAGCATCTCATTAACAGTCTCAGCAACGAGGTAACTTCTTTTTAAGTTCATAAGTCTGTTATTCCCCTTAAGTTATCAGCGTAGAAACTCTTCCTAAAGTTAATGGATTTAAAGGGAAAAATATGCCCTGAAGTGCCTATGATTTCTGGTTATCCAGGTTGTATGTCCTCTGCAATTCAATGCACTTGAATCTGGTCAAATCTGTAGCTAGACAGGCTGAGAAAAAATAAATCCAGCAGAGGTTTGAACTTCTTTCATACATCTTAATTGGGATATTATGCCTAAATCCCTTTGTGACCACTTAAGTGATAAGACTATTAAAACCAGTGGCAAAAACAGCCCTCATCAAGAAAATGCATTTTAAGTGTCAGGTGGATAGAGTGTTAATCTTAACTATGAGCACCCTTGCACAAAAATTCACAAAATCGGGAAAAATGCATTGCTGGTCCCAGATGACTATCTGGGAACTATTTATGGGTTTTTCCTAGTTAGTTTTTATGAAATGCAAAAGCTTCTACAAGGACAAAAATCTTATGTTTACAGAGAAATGGAATATAACAGATTATTTTTTTTTTCCTTTTTTTCCTCCTGCATATTTGGATTTCTCCTGCTCACAGTCTATGACTTTCAGCTACAGGCTATGACTGATCCCTTGACAACTCTAGTCTCTGCGATAAATTGTTCAAAGTCAGACCTGGGGCTGTGTCAGTTCCTAGAATATCTGGGTTTTATATCTTCTCTAGCCTCATTTTAAATTTAAATGATAACAAATGCAATCTGACCCCAGATGGAACAGAACATATTTCTACATCAGACTGGTGTTTTTGCTAATACAACTTTGGTAAGCATCTCAAACCCCACAATCATTTATTCTGAACCCCTACATGGTTTCTAAGAGGAAGATGGGCCATGTGCCACTGTGGAAATGGTGCAAAATGCCAATGAGAGGCTGGGATTGCCTTGCAGGGAAAGAGTGCCATGGTCTTCTGGGCACATCTGTTCCCACCTATGTCCTCAATTCCTCTGTTTCTTTCTGGGTTGGTTTTAGTAAGTGATTTATTTGTTTCTTTAGTGTGTTGGCAGGGGGATTTAAATTGATTTTTTTAAAATGTTTTCTTTTATTTGCAGATGTATCTATTGTATCTATTGCTTTTGAAAACATACTGTATAACCTATGCTGAATTCCTCTCTGACAGGATTTGGACCCAAAAGGATTCCCTTTTTGTTCCCCTGCACTTCTTTTCTTTTTAAAAAAAAAATTAAATAAATCTGTAAAATACTTTATAACATGCTAACCCCACACCTCTGTTTTTTGGGAGAGGAGGTCAAGGAGAGTCTGAGGTTGGAGAGGACAAGCCACGCACAGAGGGGAGATCAAACCTGCCCATGAAGTTGCATGGCAAAAGGCTTCTCTGTTTTTCTGGGCGCAGGGAAGCAGCGTGTGGCTTGGGCTTTCTGGTGACAGAGCGAATGGTCCCAACTGGCAAGGCACTTATTCTTTCAAGTACTGGTTGTATTCACAAACCTTTTGCTCTGGTATTTAGACCTAGTTCTCACCTGTCAGTAATCCCTTTCCTGTTTTCAACCAAAGGAAAGACTTGTGCCATGAACAAAGGGGAAAGAGACGCCACATATTAGTAGTCAAGATAAGGTACCAGTATTTAAACAACGCCAAATGCTTAGTTCAGACAAAGAGGGATATCTCTGAGTCCAGTGCAAACACCCTCACATCAACTGTGGTCATCTCCAGTACCCATTTTGGTTGGGTTTTTTCCCCTCCATGACCCCTCATCACCTCTTTATTCAGCCTCCCCCAAGCAGAGCACGATGTCTGAGTCAAGCTTTTGAACTCTCTGCGTGTAAGGAGGTTTCAAAGTAAGCAAACAAGCTCCTACATCCCTTGCCTGTGTAGGTGTCTTCATATATTTTTATTTATTAAAAACAAAATAAAAACATAATCTGATACAATTAAAGATGTATTTCAGAGAGTAGTCTGTGCTGAGAAATGCTTGCACCTGGTATCGTAATTTATAATGTTTAAGAAACAAGTTGGCATTAAAAAGAATCGAATGACAATGCAGACAATAGGATCCAAAAGTCCCTCCCACATTACCAAACAGTAGAGAATTGGATAAGATCACTCTGGCTGTGTTTCTAATATTTTAGAGTAGTGATTGTCTGCTCTGCTCAAGCCTTTGATCTCATAACTTTGGAAGCTGACAATGAGATAATAAGTGCTAAGGACAATATAGCAAGAATAAAAATCAGTGCGTTTTCTAGGAAGGCACCAAGATGTGACGTGATCAGAGAAACAAAGTGTATATGAAGGGCAAATTTTACTCTCTATTGTCTAATGCACATGCAGATTTCTAAATATGTCCCGTTGCAGGAGGATCAGTTCAAAATATTAATTCATCAGATAAAGGAAAAAGCAGTTATTCAATTTTTTTTTAAATTCCCTGAGCTGATGGGACATTCACTATACCCAGCTCTCATTGCATCTCTTTGTTAATCACATAATACAGCTAATACTGCCAAAGGAGGACAGCGACTGTACAGCAAAGCAACTGAAACACTATCCTCACCTAGAAAAAACAGACAGAAAATCAGACTCCAATTTTAAATCTGTTTTCTGGATTGAGTGAAACAAAAGCTTATCAGGCCTGTAAGATGCCGTCTCAGAGTTTGGGCAGAACTCTGTGAGCCACTGAGCCTGGAGAAGGCTTGGGGGTCCTGGACCCTGGTGAGATAGTCACATTTGAGCCTAAAGTGGCCATGGAGGCTGAAGGTGCATGTGTTTCACCATTCATTTCAGCATCCTTTTCAGAAATACTAAGCAGCCACAGATGAAGCAGATGGGAGGTGGTTTGTAGGAGGCCACAGAGAACAACTGGGTAGTTTGCGTCCAGGGAGCCCTTTGCAGCAGCCAGTGGAACAGGGATGGTCCCAATCATGGGGAGGGAAAGCTCCTGTGTGGTTGCATAGGCAGCATGTGTGGTCCCTGCCTGCATCTGCCCTCAGCGTCTGTGTGTAATTCAGAGGAGAACCTGGAGCACAAACTGCATATAGGTCGGAGTGGTGCAGAAATGCCAGTGGTCAGGGGCCACCACTGCCTCTGCCTGGCTGTGCCTCCATCTCAAACGCTACGATGCAGATGTGACTGCTCATCCTACGGAGGAGCCACCTCATCCACCTGCTGCTCCTTTCCTGGGGCTGTAAGTCTGCCCGTGTACTCCCAAATCCAACAGATTTTTGTAGTGAAAAGAGGGACGGGAATCAGCAAGAGAACAGCTGATAAAACCAACTCTGCTCTCCTGCTTCACTGGCTGGTACTGCAGGCACTGGCTAAAATAAACAGACATTACTGGCCCTATGGCTTGGTCAGTAGAGGAACACATCCTCCTTCTGACTGACCTGCTCAAACACAGTCTTCTGTAGGTAGTACTGTATCTATATAATGAATTAGACTAGACTGAAAAGAATTCACACAGATATATTTAGTGGTATTGTAGAAAAACAAACTTTCCTTTTTCTCACACCAAATAAACACCAATGGCACTCAAAGACAATATTCAACAAAGGCAGAATGAGCTCCAAATACCAAAGTCCTAAGACCCCAATTTGCCGCCCCTATGGGATCTTCCAATGACGTGCGACCAAAGTTCAGCCTAGAACTTGGCTCTGAACCAAACCCTAGGCCAGCAGAGCCTGAGTTTGTAGTTTTTTTAAGAGATCCAATGCTGCCATATGTTTACCAGCGATATCATAATTGTCTGTGCAATACTCAGTCTGCTATGGATTTTGCAGCAGCTGTCAATAGCACTCATTCATCACGGGCCCAAGATAATTGAAGCGCTCCATCTGCTGCAGGGCCACTATTATCAACAGTGATACTTGTGTCACTAACTTACTGAAGAAGGGCCTGAACTTGCTTCTAGTGAAAAATCAATGGGAGGATTCCTGTTGACAGCAGTGGAGGCAGCCCTAACCCTTTCAGTACCAAAACTCTGAGCGGCTGCTCAGCATCCGACGGCACGGCACCCATCCGCGTTCCGCCCCAAGGTTGCTGGGAGGATGCAAACGCAGGCAAAGCTCTGCCGTGATCACACAGCCTTTGCAAACTAGTCCTGCAAAGCACGCTGGAGAGCAAATCCCCGCTGAGGGAAAGGGCAGGCAAAGTAGAAAAATCAGAAATGGGCTGAAGAAACAGGTGACGTCAGCTCACATGGACAAGAGAGGCAGAATTCAAGTTATGTATTCAGTTTAAAGCCCCTGACTGTATAAACAGTCGGGCATGTTTACAAGAAAGTACTAAAGGATTTAATCTGTTACTCAGCAACACTAATCAAGACTCCTACCACATGCAGTTCATAAAGTCCTACATCCATGCATACCTTTATAGTCATGTTCACAGTCAGCCCCATTCCATCTTCTGTCTGCTGTACAAAGAGAAGGAAAAAAAACAAGGTCTGTGTAATAAAACAAATTGTTTAATAAGAATTATTTTCTCTCAGATGAAATAATTATTTTCTATCATTTGTAGTTCTCTTTTCTCCTGTTCTTCTCTACTTGTAAAAAAAAAAAAAAATCCTTTTTTTCTTCTTGCATTTTCTTCCAAGAAAAGAACAAACTTTTGAAAACCAAAGAAGTTTTGACCTCTTTAACAAAGAGGGGAAAACAGAAGTTGTTGTCCTGCTGTTGCGAGTGCATATGAGATCAAACTAGAACTTTAAATCAGAACACCCTTGAACTTTCAAGGTCAAGTTCACGTCTAAACTTTACTGCTAAGGCGAGTCAAAGCCTGTGCTCAGATGGATGTGGATAGCTCCCACTGAGTTCAGTCAGCATTCGTTGATTGTAACGGTAATATTTTTGTTGCGTTTGTTTACTCCAGTGCAGATTCTCAAGGATCTGACTTCATTTTCATTCTTTCTTGTTCGTACCCTGTATAAGAAAGGCCACTTGCTTGAATATATTTAGGTGCTCTTTATGCACAGAATGGTGTAATATTAGGAAAATAAGAACTGAAAGTGAGGACAGCTGTCCTTGCAGTGTCACTTCGGTGGTGAAAAACAAAGAGTGCCGAAGGTTCAAAGAAGATAAGGCTGCAAGGTCTCAAAATACAAAGCAAAACCATGATTTCATTTTTCATCAGAGGGGCACAGAAAGTAAGGCACTCTTCTGCTGGGCAGTAATGCAGATGGTTTTTTGAAATATTTTGTTGTTTGGTACATTCTAGACCTGTACGTTTTTAAGGAACATGTAACGATTTTTTATTGGAGCAATGGGAATAGCTGGAAAGGGCAGTGCATGTTTGAATTCCCTGGCAAAGGGACTGAGTCCCCCGGATTATCTTACAGCACCACAAGATGGAGGAAGGTCCTACAAGATCTCTGTATTGGAGTGACTGGGAAAACTATAAAGGAAGTTTCCCATGTTGTCTTTGCCTTCTGTGGCTGTGTCTTTACTTCCTACAGTACACAAAGAGTCCAGGTAGCTTTTTTTTTTAAGCAAAATGGGTAGAGGGAAAGGAGAGAAGAAAAAGCATCAATGAGGAGTAGTTTGATGAGTGGTTGAAGTCAAAATGGAGATGATCCCAAGAAACACCGACGTGTTGTGAGAAAGAATCATTTCATACCAAAAGGGAGAGATTATTTTTTAATAAACTGTGATTTTTAGAAGATATGCAAATATTCTCTCTAAAAAAAAAAGATAACCTTTCTCTTCAATATTTAATGAGCTTTTATTTTTGCTCATTTATTTTCAGTCCATGAAGACAAGCTTCTAGCGCAGGAACACACTCTCCAGCTGCAGTGTAACAGATGTGCAGACCATTAGTATCTGCTACCCATTCCAAGTCATTAAATCCAAAACCCGGCAGGAGGAGGCAAAGGTACCATCAGGGGACCTGTGGCAGTTATGGTGTTTCTACTTAGCTGATTTCACTGGAAGGACCAGTATTTTACCTTGAGGCACAGAGGGGAGTAAGGAACTGGATGAACTGCCGACAAAATTACTACAAAAATGTACAGCTTGAGGCGCAAGATCGATTTCCTGAGCTTTTCACCACAGTGAAGGGGAAGTGAATGGTGGCTCACCGACAAGGGAAGGTGTAAATAGAATCCAATGAACTTAAAAACAGAGTGAAAACAGATAAGACCTTAAGCTAAAATGCTCCAGTGTTTGAGGAAAAGGGCAGTGCCAGGATTTTGATTCAAGAGAGATCAGTTCCAAGAGTGAAGGGGATAGTTCAGGTTGCACAATCCAACAGGGCAGCAAGGAAAACCAGTAGAGAAAGTGGTTAACGTCTAGGCAGGGTCTTCATCCACAGGGTGATAGCTATGAAGATCCAGGATTTGGGAACTACCTTGTCGTTTGCATTCAGTGCTCCCGAAACAACCACCTCATAGCAAGCTAACGAGCGCTGCAAAGGGACAGTCCAAGGACTGAACGGAAAGATACATCTGCCCATGATGCCAAAGAAAAAGTAGGCTGGGGAGTTGAGGTGTCTTCTTCAGAAATCCTCCTGGCCTCTGCCCACTGGGAACACAGACAGCCCTGGTGAGTGTTGAAACTAGACCTTGGCAGAACCTGAGTGGTCAAATATGAGCAAAAACATCTAGAAATCCAGGTATCTCAGTGTGCCTCGGCATCCAAATCCCATTCCCCGTTCAGAAGATGCTGCTCCTCCTGGGACAGAATTTCTTGGCCTTAGAATGCCCCAAATTCACAGCATTTTTGTAGACTGCGTGGCATTCCGGCAGCCGGCTGACTTTCCGATGTTGCACGTGGGTGAGCTTTTGCTCACTCTCTTGCCATCTCTCCACAAGCAGTGGGAGCCGGAGTGGGGCAAGTGTCACGGGCAATATTCAGAAGCAATTCCGGAAACTTTATTGCTCAGAAGTGGCACTCGGCCAGCTGAGGAGAAAGAGAAGAGCTCATAGTTGTGAGCTTGCACACACTGACAAAACTGCTACTGATGAATCAGAGAGAGAAATCTGAAGAGGTGACCTTGGGAGGTCACAGAAGACTCGTTTTTGCCAACAAATATGAACATTTGCAATCAGACTGTGGCCTGGCTTCAGTCACTGTTTTATGTGCTATCTCATCAAAACATATGAATTTTCAATAGCTGGTTTAGAGGCCTACTTGCTGCAGTATTATATCTCTCCAACTCCTACAGGTTTTGAATTGTACAGATACAAAAGCAGGGTATTGAGGAAAGCTGGCACTTGGATTTGCATTGTTCTCGACGAACATTTTCCTGCATTCTGTAAATCGCCAACTGGTCAAGTGCCGGAAGGTCACTAAGCAACGTGGCAAAACTGATGACAGAAGGGAGGCAAAAAATCTCCGGAAAACTAAACTCCTCCATTCTCTGGCCCTGGAAGGTCAAAAATTGCCATTTTTAAGATTGCTTGTGCTAACAGAGGCTCACCCACCCTAGGTGTCAGCCCTTCAGAGAGATCTACTGTAAATATCGCCATCTGTGATACTCCTGGTGAAGGACTCTGCTGCTGTAAAGGTTATTACTCATTTATAAACATATGGCTGTTGTCATCATTTGGTCCTCTGTTCATAGTGGGATTTGTGTCTTGATAGAGCTCAGTTTCAAAACAAAGACGTTTTTTCACTGCTCAGCACCAAGGGAGCATTATCAATGTAATTGATATTAATAAAAACAACAGCAACCCACTGTGGCAAATTCTTATACCAATAGATATGATTTGACATTAAAAAAAAAATCCCACTGGAAGCAGTCGGTCTGAATGAGCACCAGTCAGTGCAGTCTGAAGTCCAGTCTACAGTGACTGTGAAAAAGACTGCGAACAAAAAGGCAAAGGACTCTGCTGTTCATCATTGTCCCAACTAAACAAAGTAATAAAAGCTAACATAAAATACATGCCTTTTTGACATTATTTCCATTTTGAAAACCTAGAGAGATAAAATATTGAGGTTTACAGTACTTGAGCTGACAGCATCTTTTCAGTGATACTGTGGTAGCTGAAGGCTCTGGAAGTGTGTTCTCAGACTATGGATTTTATTGCCCGTGTGTGTGATGTGTGAATATTTGAGCATGTGCGTTTGTGCATATACATGCCTTTCAAATGAGCCCTTTAGATCTAAGATCCCATTTCCTCCGTATAGTCAACAAAGACCATAAAGCAATTTCTGGAGGAGCAAGAGTTCACGTAGAAGACCTGAAAACTGAAAATTCCCACCAAACCAGTTCAGACACAATGTGTAGCTTACCTGTTGTCTGTCTGCTTCCAGAAGCAAAGGGACCGGCTCATCTGACTTATTGTAAATGTCTAACTCCAGCTGAGATGAATTGCTTCCTAAATTCCATTGACTTTGCGGAGAGTTTTTATTAGGCCTTGATTAAGGGTTCTGATGACAATAAAGCTTGTGTTTGCACGGCTGTCCCTAATATTATGCAAACTCTGAAAAAAAAAAAAAAGTATTTTATTCAATGCTCTATTGAGATATCTTGCAGTAAACCACACTCCCATCCACAAATAGGCATGGCTGGATTCCACATACCGAGACATCTCTCTCCATACTTTTCACCAGCAGATCATCTAAGGTAAGAATTACCAATATGTGATCCTGTCTCCTGAGAGCCATTTTCCTGATGGGACACTCATCTGTCATATTTCAGATAACATCTAAAAAACCTCGTCACTGATATTGCCTTGGGTTACTCTGACATAATACGTTAACACCCAGCCCACATTTCATTACTAGCGGTACTTATATAATGCAACTACAAGGCTAAGCAGCGTGTTACGTCATCTCAGCTGAACGAAGAGCAAGTTGCCCTTTCTAGATCACAGCACTGTGATGTTTGCATTGCGTATCTTGAAATTCAATAATGAAATTACAAAAATAATGGAAGCAGCTATGCTGGCTTTGGGATTTTTAAAATTAAGCTTAGGGAATGAAGGTGAAGATGTACTTCAGCATCAGGGGTTTTTTAACTGTTTTGTGTTTAGTCAACTTAAAAATAATTTTGTTTTTTGGAATGATGAGGTAATTATTTTTATGTGCCGTCTTAGGTTAGGACTAATACTTGAGCCCCTGAAATACAGTGAAAATTCCCTGGAATCCATTGGGGAATCCTCATATCCATAAGAACACTTCAAATACAGAGTTCTGGATTTTTTTAATATGAAAGTATGTGAATATCCCTGATTTATGGCATCTGAACACCAAACTGCCACAGTTCTTCCTGGAGAGCTGTGAGACAACTTTTGCACTACAACAGAACTCCCTGCACTTTCTTATAGCAGAACTGAATGTATAAATGCAGTTAGAAACTTCAGCATCTAACAAAGTGTGTAAAATTTCCAGGATTTTGAATTTTTCAACACTAACAGCTAGTATGTTGAAAAACTTCACCTATACATGTTTATGCTTTTCCTCTAACACACATTATTTAGTGTTTTAGTAAATAAGATTTCACCCTTGCTACATGATGGCAGAGATACATTAATTAAGATGATTTGAACAGTAAGGAATAGAAGCACAGAGGGGATAAATGACTAGGCAGAGCCAGAAATAGAATCAAGATTTCCTAAAACCCATTCCACTGCCTCAATCACAAACCTATTCCCGGGAAAAGATTAGGAAGTTTACCATACTTTTTTTCCCCCCCCCAATTTATTCCATTAAATCACTGCAAAAGATCTGTGGACATTCCTGCTACAGTTTAAATAGTAGCTCAATTCAGTTTATCTTGAACCTGTTCCCAATAGGCTTGAGATAAATCAAAACATCTCTGCAATGCAGGTATAAGTTTTATTTTTAAGCCCACTGTTTAACTGTTGATGATTTCTCGTAGCCCTGAGACATGGATCGGGAGAATTCATACCTGCTTCTCACACTTTGCAAAATTCAGAGGTACTCAGATTTAGGAACTTCTGTTCAATTAACAATTATAAGCAGACCACTTGTTGCAGATCTGCTTCTTTCTGAATTTTAACATTAAGCTTTTAGTCACAGCCACTCTCAAAAAAAATTGTTTAAACTCGTTGTTTAAGAACTTTTACAAAACAGCTCCAGAGGCAGCTTCATCATGCCAAGGCAGCGTGACTGGGGAAAATACCTGCAGTACTTCTTTTACTTTTCTCCTGAAAAATTCCATAATAAACACTAGAAGTGAGTTTGCCCAGTCTGTACTTACAGACGTAATCTCCTATTGACACATGTATAAATTACAAGGGGAGAAGCCCTATCCAGTCACAGCGTAACGCTCTATCAGTGAGATTTCTGGGATTTTTGAGCAGTGTACTCTGTATATGGCAACTGCTGGCTAGTGTTTGCCTATTCTTCACTTGCTTAAAGCCTCTGGTTTTGTCTTGAGGGTCCACGTAAGGTCAACTTCCCACCCCCCAACAGTGGCATAGAAAACTGCACTGAAGGTGGAGGAAAATGCCTCTCCTTACTGAGCAGCCAGTGTTGATAAAACAGCTCTCTGTTAGAATAGCTTTAAGGGCAAACAGTGAGGAGATTTACCCATTCAAACAAAGTTAAGAGTGAGCAAATTCTCTTAAAGATGTACCTATGTCTGAGATCTTTGTTTCGTTTTCAGTTACTTGATAGAAAATAAAGATAAAGCCAAGAGTAGGCTGCACTGAAAAAATCCTCTGTGCTCCTGAAAATGTTTCCTTTGTGTTCAAGAGAGAAACATATGAGAAGGCCACTTTAGCCAAACTGGTATTAATATTTTTTTTAAATAAATAACAAACTCTTACATAATTACCTTTTTTTTTTTGAGCCCTTTTTAACCTTTGCTTTCTCATTATTTCTGGAGAAGAACAAGCATGATGAATGCATACATTTTGCCATGTCTAATTTACTCACTTTTATGTGCTCAGGGCTTAAGAGAAAGCGCTCAAAGGTGAGGCTGTGTGGTTTGTAAACACGAGACTGTTGTTGTATGGTGAAATTTGCATATAATTCTGTCACCCGCTTCCATTTGCTCATCCTCTCGTGGAGCTTCAGATGGCATCTCAACGAAGACTTCCCTAAAACGTATCCATTAATAAAGTAGGACTATGGGGTTTTCTTAGGGGTTGTCTGGCTTGAGGATGGGATTTGACTGGTTGGTCCGGTTTCAAATTTAGACAAGGGCCAAACTGGAAATTCAAGATGCCATTAGGAGAGGACCACAAACGAGGAAGGAGTTGAGCCCAAAACATGGAGGCAGCCCAGAACCGCCTTTGCCACGCTCACCAAGATCAAATAATGACTCAGAGGTCCCTGAAAGAGATGGAAGTCAGGAGCCTGCCCCATAAAAAACACATCTCCTCCCACTTCCAGGGGTGCGTCCTTTGAAGCAGATGTCCTGAAATCCATGCATATGTCACCAAGGATGTAGACGATGGCTTCACATGCAGTTCCTGTTTAAAGAGGAGAAAGATAAATTCCCTGTGTCTTCTCCAGCCTTAGCTTCAGTTGGTTTTACGTTTTTTACTCCTTGGAGGTGGAGGGCTCATCTCTGCCCACCTATATTATCTCTTCCATAAGGCTGGTCTTGCAACGAGGCTCTGCTTTTCTCCCAGTACGGAGCTTACTCTAGGCTAACTCAACAGGGAAGTGATACCCAGCAGAACCATGCTGTAGACTACTTGTCCTGCTGTGTGTGGGCCAAATCTTAAAATGCATGGAAAGGCATAAGTAAATAGACTTGCATGAAGGGTTTTGGGGTGATCTTGGGGCTGGTAGGACAGCATCCTACTCCGTGCTGTACCCTGACAGCTGCCCAGCCACGAGGAGGGAATGGCCTCTGCTACCTTTGGCCAAATGCCAGCGAACCTATGGTGGTAGCCACTGTCTCAAAAATGTGCTCTGTGTTGTGTGCCTGGGCTCACTCCAACCCTGCAGCCACCCTGAATGCATTTCCATTGACATCAGCAGCATCGTGTGCTGCTCCACTTGGATGAAGATCTCTTCAATGAGGCCCTTCCACAGTGTTACTTGTGCTCCACTGGCCCAACTGACCCACGACAAAGAAAGCACACTACTGTCCTCCCGGTGTATATTCTCAATTTAATGGGTTGTTATGGGGCATGCCTGTTTCTTTGATTCCCTCCTAGGTGGTATTTTCCATGGCAATGAGCTCAGATCTATTCAATGAGAGAAGGGCCGCGTCAGAAGAGGCAGTGCAGATGGAGAACTTCACCTTCTTGAGAGCTATGAGCTCATTCGCAGAGATAGAGCACTTAAAATGAATTAGTGTATTCCAACACAGCAAAAGCTATAAATAGAGTGCTTATAAATAAACTAGTTTTGTCCCTCGCTCAGGCATCAATTCAGCAGTCTCTCCCTCCCTGTCTCACATAGGCGGGTACTTACATCCCACTGATTGCAATGGGATAAGGCACTTGCTTTCAATTAGGCATGTTTTACTTAATTTAAGCCACAATGCTAAATCTATCCAGGTACCAATCCCTCTTTCCTGTTAAATCAATAGTGCTTAGAAGCCTAACCCCCCCCCGGTGAATGCAGATCTTACATTTTAGGACAACTTCAATGTTTTATGAATGAGAGGTAGATATTTCCTCTTTCAAACGCTTCTGTTCACTGTTCCTAAGTGACTACTCCTCCTTGCATAAGGGAGCTACTATTTGCATAGGACATCTTTCTTATTCCAACACATAAGCAGCCTCCTTATGTTGTGAAAGAAAAAACATCACAACTGTTACAAATCTTCTCAAACAGGGCTTAATTTGAAAGCAAACACGTGCGGTTATCACATGTAAGCAACTCTAAACAGCCAGCACTGTCATATCCAACACATTTTGATAGACCAAGTTAAAAAAACCCTGAACCTTTCAGAGATGTGCATTTCTGGATTGGCAAGAAGAGCCAGAATGCATGGTTCAAACATGTCTACTTGGTCAAACATCCTGAGGACAGTGGTGGCACATTCAAGGAAGTGGTCAAACCTTGGATATTATCACATGCAAACTTGGATACAGGTTCATGCTGCCACTTCACACCACGTGTGCGCAGACTGAAAATAGCCACCAGCCATGATTATGCAGAGATGTTTAAGATGCCCAAATCGATCTCTCTGAGCCTATAAGCAGCTTTTCATACAGCTGACAAGAAGACCGCAGTGACTCAGGCAGGGAGCCTGGCGTAAGTGGACAGGATTTGCATGACCATTTCTGTTGTAACATATCAGCTCTGCTAGCAGGATCTGATTTTGCAGTTTAAGCCTAGCTTGAAGGCTTATACTGACACACAGAAATACCTTAGGTAATAAATTAGCTTAAATACAGCTGTTATTTACCTGCAAATTGCAACCATGGTTTTGCCCTTGCCGTGTTTGCTAGCTCAAGAAATGTGATGTGGAGATGTGAGATGCCGCTGAGCGCCTGCTGTCAGGTCACTGGCCTCTCCGATGAGACTCGCTGCCTCTTTAACCATTTTCTCCTTGGCTGATCTTTACATCACAGTGCAAAGCTTTCTCCGTGCAGAAGTGAGGCGTGTTCCTGCTTACTACCCTGTATGTTTTTCAGTTTCTTTAAATTTAGCTGCAAGTTCATTTTCTTTGCTTATTTTCACATATTTTCTGTACATGCACCAAAAATACAGTCATCAGTGCTTTTTTTTTTTTTTAAACACAGTAGCTAATTTCAGTATAAGCTGGCACAAGCAAGTGAAAAATCTACCACGTTTACATCAGCTAAGCAGTGGGCCCAGAGGCTGAAGGCAAAGCCGTGCCCAGTACCATTGGGTTTGGAAATGGTCTTTTTACCCAGCCTTGAAAGCTAGCTCTTCTAATTGAGCCATAGCGCTGGGAAGAACTTTGTTGCTTTAAAGAATTCTGACATAATTAATGCCATATATTAAGCTTAATGGTGGAGCTGACTTTATATACTATGAAGTCATGCATTTAAAAAGAATTCACTTCCCCTACTGAGATGCCAGAATACATTGAACTTCAGGTTGCAGAGTAAGACTTTTGTCAGAGCAAGAGAAGCAAATTCTGTATTATTAATCATTTCAGTCTCTAAACAACAAAGTTCCATGTATGTGTTGGTACACAGGGTAGAAATGATTGCTGTATCACATGGACCGCCAAATGGCCGCTATTGGACTCTTCCAGCCTGTCTGTGAAACTTTCTGAGGTTGCCACCAAACCTCTAAGCACAGAAGTTTCGGTGAAGCCCTATTATCTTCTGTAGGGTTCGAGGTAGCCATTAAGTTCAACTGTGCATCCCACCATGCAAAATCAAGCCCATTTCTCGCAGGGCATGCTGAAGGTGGCTCCTGTCTCTTGTTAAGAAGCAGGGCAGAAAGCACTTTTGGGTTGTTCACATCTGTGAGTCATTTCAGAGAAATCCAGTCTGCCACAATGGCAGAAAGTGTTTCACACACTTAGAGTCCATGCTGATGGTGCCCCAGGATCTTGTTCCGCACTCATGTTCTCTTTAAGAACACACAGTCTTCTCATTTCTCCTCAAAAGAGAAATAATTTCTTTGTGTAACTTACTTTTTTTTTTTTTAAGGAAAATGGTAGGAACATTGAAAATAGTAGAACACTTAATTTTGTCTTGGTCAAGGCTAAAAAAATCTTATGCTTTAAAACAAATTTATAGTGTCTTCCAGCCATAGTGTCTGGAGCTGCTAAAAGAATCTGCCAATGTCACCTGGACCTTAAGAACAAACACATTCATCTTGAAAGAAGACAGATTAAAATAAAGGGCCGAACTCTACTCCCACAGAAATTTACCCAGCAGAAACATTTCTAAGGCACCGAACAAACCCTGCAGTGGCTGAGTCCTCAAATATTCTGTATTAAGTATTGTCTCCGGAGAGGTGCTTAAAAATTCATAATACAGTGTATCTATTGATGTATTTAACGGAACTCTGGAGCAAGGAGTAGAACTCTCCACCACTGTCATGAAAACACTGCCAAATTTTCCTTTGGATCTGTACATCTCCAGATGAAAACCTGAGTTCCCTTGGGGCCCAGATATTATAGATGGAGCTGACAGCTTGGATCTCTATCGTGAGAAATTATTCATGATATTAGCAGCTCTTTCCTCTTAAGGTAAGCATGTGAAATATTACATCTTCACTCAGATTTCCTGCAATAACCTGATACATAACTCAATATTAGGAGACGTTCATCAGCAAGAACAAACCCGTAAGCGCTAGCGCGGCAGTATAATATAACAAAACTCGATACCAGGATGTAGCTGTTGAAGTGAACTTGCAAAGAATAGCAACTATATAGACATTACATCAAGTCAGGAGCCTTTTAGGGAAGGCAGCTAGATACATCCACTGTTGAGGCTTTCTCACTGTATATCAAGTCTCTCCTCTGCGTGAGAGGAGTTCAGCTTCACAAAAGAGCTGCACTCTCTATTGCACTGTGAAAGTATTTGCCCTTTTTTATCTGTTACCCTGGTTTAACACTGTCAATAACCTGTTTGTTGAATATATGGGAGTAAGCTGTGTGCTGCTATTGAAATGCTCCCTCTGAAAACTCTGATATCAAACACGCGAGAAAGAAGAGGGAGGTTAAGCCTTGCTTTGGAACAGGGCAAAGCTTTCCATTGAGTGTGGCTCCTGGGTTCGTGGTTTTCTGCTTATGTGACTCCCAGTTCATAATTATACCGTTCAAGAGTAGTGAGGCACAGGGAGAAGAGACGTGCACACAACATGCACTGCACAGGTCTAAATGAAAGCAAATTTAAGTGGTAAGGGAATCTCAACTTGAATAAAGGGCAAATTAAATCAACTAGCATTATTCTCTCCATTTGACCAAAAACTGAGCACGTGTAAAATGCTCTGAATCCTGTGGTTTTTTGACAGCTCTACATTCATGATGTTAAACCTCGCTTTCTCCTGAGCAAATAGACAAGGACACAGTTAATTATTTGTTTTAAAATCTTTTTTCTCGGATCTCATTGTGTAATCATCTTGCAGAGAGTGGGCTCTCTGCTCAGGCCCAAGTTATGCAGACTTTAAAATACAAACAGCAGTAAAGACTGAGTGCAAATCTTTCTAATTTCAACATCTGAGTGACCATGTTCTCCTTCTGAAAAGGAGATTGGTAGTCTATATGATTTTAAGTAATCACAGGCACATATAATGAGCGGCTGGAAAATCCTAGCATATGAAGCATCTTTTCCCACCCAAAGCTGAACAGTTCTACAGTGTTATTTAATTTATACTTTTCCAGATATGCTTGATATGAGAGGTATAGTCCATAGCTCATATCTGCACTGGACAGCTTTATACCACATCTGTTTTTCCAAAACACAGCAATCCCTGAAGTGCCCAAACAAGTCTAAGGTCTCAAGAGGTCACACATGCAAAAGAGTTTGATCTGAATTATCCCAAGGCTTCTCATCACCATCAAATACTGCTGGACCAAGGATGGAGGGCAACAGCATGAGGTAGGCAGGGAAATGTGTGGGAAATAATGGTAGAGAAGCGGTGGATGTCCAGGGATGGGAGAAGATCTGGACTTGTTCATCTGCAATGGTGGAAGGAGTTGGGGCAGTTGTGTCTGCTGCTTCCTGAGAGGGATTTCCCCTTTTCCCAGCAGGAAAGCTGCTGTAGACCAAACTCCCATCCCGCCATTAGCAGTAGTAGCCAGGCCAGCTCTATGGGATACTGGCGTAAGCAAAGTGGGCAGCCCTGCCATAGATAAATGGGTGCTTTGCTGGCCCCAGATGAATTCACAATACTGCTCTGAAGGAAGTAACATTTTTTCCTCTCTTTTTCACAAAATTATGAATGGAAAGATTAAAGAAATTCCTTATGACTTATCTTGTGGCAAGTGGCAAGAATAAAATGTGCACTTCCTGCCTGAAAGCCATGCCTTTACCCATAAGGCCACCCTTGCGTCCCACTGACATAGCTGAAGAATTACATTGAATGAGTCACCAGTAACTATTTATATTTGAGGGCTTAGAGCACTTGCTGTTAACTAGAACACAGAAGTTAACGCTGGGCTGCTGCAAAGAACAACTTGTGGATGCCCAGGGAAGGTCTCACTTGCATTTCCAATCCGTCCTCCCACACTGTCTTTGTCATAGGGCAACAAGTAGCACAGTGGCATTTTTATGTGTTGGTTTTTTCCTCACCCACTCTGATTTCCGCCTCCAATTTGACCTTTTGTCTGCCACAGATGTCCACTGGAAAGCCAACTGGGTCGCCACATCGCATAAGACCAACCCCTCCCCATTTTGATGGGCAGAAGTTTAGTGGTCTCCAAGAGGCTTTTCTATGTCTTTTCTACTACAGATCAAAGATGCAAAGAGGAGAGCTGAAAGGTTTGCCTGGTCCATTCTATACAAAATCCCATGGATTCATGCAACATTATAGTCTACATTTAATGGATCTGGAAAAATACATTTCTTTTTTTCGTACAACATACAACCTCATTAAGAGGTTTAAGCAAGAACACAAGCATGTATATATGTATATATACACACGCACTGTATATATTTGCATGGACTAGACCTTTGGGTGGTCTAAACCTGCATAATGCTTGGTAATTCACATCCACTGGCAATGCAGCCTTCTCCCAGTGTGGAATTTACTGTGGTCTATGCATATGAGGTTAAAAAGTCCAGATTCGAATGGAAGAATAAATAATTGAGCATAATGTTAAAAGCTATAATAAGGCTATGATTGATTATTAAGGTAGATTTAATAAATGATGATTCAGTTGTTAGAGTCCAACAGGTTTCATGTAACCAGAGCTTACAAACATCTATTACATTTCCTTTTGATGTGCTTATAACCATCTATAATAATTATGTATGTAACACACTCATAAATCCACTGGCTCTATATTAAACCTCTCTGAACCTTTCCTAAATGGAATCTTAATACAAAGAGTGAAAAAGGTACTCCATTATGGAAATAGATCCAGAAAGCAAGAAACATCCAATGTTAACAGTCTCACATGTGTGTAAGGGAACTACAGTATTTTGCCAGTTGCATGCAACTATGTGCACAAAACATATTCTAACCAAAACTAGAAAAGAAAAAACAATAAATATTTCCTGAGAACTGTGCATTGTAGGGTAGTAGATGTCTAAATGCTGCTCTGTTCATAAGTACCTCTCTGTGTATGCCCAGTAATAGATAGCTTATAATTGTTCTTTCAAAGAAATTATATTTTCTAGAAATATTTTTTTACTTCAAAACCAATAAGGAAAACTTAAACACAAATGTGTATTTCTAAATGTAAGTCAAGAATTAGGCCAAATCTTGCTCTTCACTGCAGCCGTTATCCTGACAGTGAAATGTGAGCACTTTGTAGAAAAAGCACTGTACTATCTTGGAGAGAAGTTTGCATGACAGTAGCCATACCACTTTAATAAAATGCAAGTTTTGTCTCTCCCATATGCAAATTTGTTCCCATAGACTTCAGTGGCCAGAAGCTCTAACACAATTTGAGTATTTTAAAAAGAAACCAATGTATGGATTAATGCAAAAGCGAAGTGCTTAGACACTTTTGCGCAGGTTTGCATACTGGTTCGTCTGCAGAAGCATTTCACAACCTTTCTTAGCCTCTGACTAAGAAAAAGAAGGAGGCATTTTCATTTTTCAGAGATGCATTTATACTGTGTAATCCTGTCTAAGGATCACCTAAGCTCGATTGTTTAATCATTTCTTTAAAACAATGCAAATGGAAGGCAAAGTTATTTTGATCCACCACCACAGGCTGAAAGGCCTTGGCTGAGATTTCATACCAGACAATAGAAGAAAGACTGCAAAGAGATAACAAGGAAAACATGATTAAATCACAGAAGTGACATAAAATCAATAGAAGCAGGCAAGGATCAATAATTCTTTGCTCTGAGTAACAGTCAGTAGCGCTTGCACTCATTTTCAGATTTTTCCAAGATTATTTCCTATTTGATTTGTGTAGACAGAGATTTTCTTTACAATATTGCTCCTTTAGCATTTTTATTAAGATTATTTTTTTGGTAGGTATTTATTGCCTAATTCATTAGCTACACTGGCTTCATTTGCGCTAGCTGATACAGGAGCCTATGACTAATCACAAAATAGCAGCGTACAGAAATTATTTAAGAAAAGTTGATGTGAATTTATAGCCATGGTAAAGAAGGGTTTTCAGCTTTTTGTACCTGTATAGCAGGTTTCATCTAGTTCTTCATTCAGTGTGTATGTTCACAGTATTTGTTACTGAAAATCCAGAAGGTAGTGACAATTCATTAAATCAAGATGTTCTAAAACAGAGCATTTGAAGCAGAGAGATTCACTGCCATGGAGTCAGAAGGATCTATTGCATATATGCTGGGGTGAAAGAGGAAGAGCACCAGACAAATTGCATTTTGCAAATTTCCTGAGTTGTACAAACATCGCAAATAAATGTTGAAGCCTATTTCTCAAGCTTTCCTAAAAATGCCTGTTATAAGGCAGACCAAGCCCGTACGATACTCCATCAGAAACAACAGTACAGATGCAGACCCGTAACACCACTGATTCATCCTATGGAGGATCAAGAAGAGAATATATATGGTCCTAGTCCTGGGCTAATGATTAACACAAGGCTAACCCTCAGTCACTGAGAACTATTCATGTACCTGAGTGGCACTGGGTCTAAGGGTGTAACTGTCCCAGATCTTATGCCCTGCCCAGTGACTTTGGAGTCACTACAAAGTCTTAAGGTGGTTGCTCAACATTCACAGACCCCAAGCTGGGGTAGCTCGCCCCTTGATGTTAGTAGTCATAACTATCCTCTGTGGAGCTATCCCACTGTATCAGCAGCTATGGGTGTTTAAAAATCGCCAGTCAGGCTACAGAAAATAGAAATCTGGCTTGCAAACCTCAGGAGGTTAAGAAAAAGTTATTTTTCTTTGCAATCTGATGCTTGTACTGGTAGGCTTCATCCCAGTTTAGTTTCCCTTTGCATCACCACTGTTTATTTCTTCCTTATGAAGGATGGAAAAGACAAAGTTCTTACCCAGATTACTCTCATAGCTGACACTTGAAACACCATTAAACCCCACTGCAGCTGACCTATGTGTCAACATTTTGATTCCAGTGGGGCCAGGATTTTGTCCCAAAGACCTGGTAAAAATCATGACATTTGGTAACATCAAGCTGCTTTGTGTCCTAGGAGGACTTTAGCTCTTACATTTAAAAACTGCAAAGAGCCCCCTCAGTTCATTTTGATGGCTCTCTTCCATCACAGCAGAGTAATTGAAAGGGCTTCACTTCAGTTACAGCAGTAAGAAGTGGAAATAGCACTTGCTATTTCCCTTTGCCTTTCCCTTTGCCCTTTTTGGGCAAAAACTGCCCAAAAAGGAGTGAGGGCTACAGAGGTATTACCTCCAATTATATCCTACTGTAATAATCTGCTAACTCTTGGTGTTCTTTCCCTCAGGTACCTTGATTTTAACTACTTTCAAATACACCTGATAGTTTAACAATAAACTTACTTAAATTGGAATGTAATCGAGCTCTTCACAATCTGACCTTGACCATCCGGCCAGATGAAAGAGAAGGTCACTCAAAAAAACCCACTCTGAATTTTTTTTTGAGATGGCAGGAATTTAGAAAGAAAGACTTTGGAAGGACGAACAGAAAATAAAAACCCCCAGAACTCTGCAGATGTTGCCAAGGTACAGAGGAGCTAAGTAGACATCAACTTAATATATCCTTCCTATTCAAGCCTATTCAAGAGATTAAAAAGGTCTTTGAGAATGGATGATATAAATCTGCTACAGGGAAGACTTGATGCCAGACCTATATTAGAGTCAGGGATGCACCTTTAAAAGCACAATTTCTTGCCTTTCATTTGCTCACACAGCAAATAAAGTGGAAGAAGTATGTATGTATGTATTTTGGGGGCATATGCAACTTCTTCTAGTGGTCTTCTAAAAACAGAAAGAGGAAAGTGATGCAGCTCCAGCATATCCACTGCTTAGACAGGACATTAATATTTGGCAAGGATATACCAAATTACACCAACATGTGTGAAATCCCCATTGCAAGAGAAAATGTAGGAGAATTAAGAGACTTAAGCAGTAGACAGTTCATGGAAAAGCTTGGCCTCTTTGTGCCTTTTTGGTTTGTTTTCAGATCAGAAATGCCCATGTGCCCTAGCAAAAGCATTTCGCAAACAGCTGTAACTACCAGGGCTAAGACTTTAGCCCTGTAGGCACCAAGGCTAGAATGATGCTGGGTGAAAAATATGGGACTGGATAGTAACAGTGCTCCTATCAAAACAGCAAAATTTTAAGCAAAATTCAAATTCAACCTGCCTAACCACGCCTCTCAACTCTAGCCCTAGTGATTGGTGGCAAGAGTCTTTGGTGGCCAACAGAGCTGGACCCATGAGACAAAAGAGAGAAGGAAAAGTGATGGGCGAGATAATGGATTTTCTAAAGACTCAGACAGTTCTAAAATAGTTCACTGGTGAAGTATGTAACAAACAGCGTACAATTAATTATATGATAAGCTGTATAGCAGCTTCTTTTCACTGACAGTGAAACCACTCTTGAACAGCATAGATTCATCACCCTCATATAAACCGCAGTGGTATGATGACGTCACACAGACGTACACCTATACCTATACGTCCATATACAAACACACAAGTTTAAATGGCATTTCTGGACTGTCTGCACCTGTTTGCACTGCTTACGCTTTCCAAACTCAACCCAAAGTTGTTTATATATTAGCCAATATAATCACATAACAACATACTCAGGAGCATTTTGGAGGTAATACTTTTCATATGTACACAGTAGCATCTCAGGCTAATGCCATACTGGGAAATACTACCAGCTGATAGAAATGGAAATACAATGCTTGCAGAAACACTTGGAGAACCTCAAAAAGGAAGAAGACTCTTTCATTGTGATATCTAACAAAGTTATTTTCCTCTTCATGAGGACCTACAGGATTTACATTACTTCTTCGGCAAGGAGCACTCAGAAGCACGCCAGGTTGTTTTGTTTGTCCACAGTTCTGACACAACATGAGAAGAAGGTCCCTTTCTCTGGGCTGAGCACACGCTGGGCATATAAATAATGAAAAAAAGCAATCTGTAGCTGTTCAAGAGTGGTTGGGTGTCATCTTTCTAAAATACTCCTGGAAAATCTGCAGAAAATATGCATTTCTAGAAGTTTCCTTTGCCTTGTAGTATGAAAACAGAAAAATAAAACCAACAATGTATTGACTTTTTTTCAAAATACCACATTTTAGTCCTTTATATCTTGCTGTGATAAACAGACACTGCCTTCAAGCTGAAAGTTTTCACTTAACTAGCTTTTAATTGCAATCAGAAGTTTATAGTCTAACTATATATAAACCTGTAAATCATCATTAAAATGCCTCCAGTCACGAAACAATGACCAGAACAATAATCACTGTGTGTATATCAAAAGTGAGAGATTTACACTCCAACCGAGACAATAGCACAACAAAGCAAATGTTTGCAGTCTTCAAGAATACCAATGTCATTTATAAAGTATGAGTAATAAAATCAATACTGTTGATATTATTCAGTATCTGGGTGGACCTTGTTCTTGGACTTAAGACAGGCTTTCTGATAAGATAGTTAGCTATACTTATCCCTTTTTAGTAAATAAAAATATATTTCCTTGAAGATATAATTTTCCAGCTGTAATAAAGTGCCAGCATGCCGAAGATTTATAAACACATTATAAAACACAGCAGTGCAACAGCTGTGGAAATAAAATAATCAGCCTTCCACCTCTCTGTTACATTAGGTCAAATCTCTTATTTGCCTGTAATGATAATAAGTAATAAATAAATACCCCGGTACCTGATGAGGGGGGTGAGGCTGGCTGTTCTCGAGTATGTGCTTTGCATCGCAATCGGCGACGTGCACTGAGGGAGCCAAATGACACATTTAACCGCTCACTATTTATAGGACGTGTAGAGGATGTCTGTTTCAGAGCCTCTTACCTAGGCTGAACTAGAAAGGCACTTATAAAATTGAATCTGCAGCTCAGAGCTTGGGCGCTGCTGTAAATTACAACCCGTAGCTCTGCCTGACTGCTGAGCCACGATGAGCTCACCGAGCCGCTCGAGTCCACACCAAGGCTGTGGTTTCAGTTTGCATTTTATGCAACTATCCTTCTGTGTCAGACGCACACGCAGGCACACAAGAAATAATAATTGGGAGGCAGAGAAATGTGTCACCAGGAAAAGAGCATTTTGCAAGAGCGACTTCTGAAAGAATGTATTGCTCGGTCTTTATAACACAGCCCTGGCTCAGCAGTCCTGCTGCAACCTCGTAGTGATGTTGGTAGGATTAATCCAAATCTGTACCAGCATTGTGAAGAAACTGGTCCTTTGCAGGTCACAGTCTCTCTCTCTCTTTTCCCTCTCATTTGTCCCTCTTTTATGGCGCTCCGTCACACTGTGGCATTCGCAGGTCACAGTAGCATTCACTGGGTGTAACACTTATTTAAGCTTATCTGCAGAAAAGAACCTGGCAATGATCTACCTGGAGCTCTTTTACTGCTGGAGATGATCCAGGTTTTCCTTTCCTTCTTTCCTCCCCGCCTCCCCATCACACGAAGCAAATACTAAACCTACCTCATTGAGCCTGTATGTTGCAGGAAGGGAACTGAAGGTCCAAGGTCAAGAAAACATAACTTGCTTCAAAACAATGGAATTATTTGGGCTTTTACATTGAATTACAGAAAGCAGGTTTCGACCCACAACCAGCACTGGAAATAAATCAGAATCCTTCAGCTGTTCGGTGAGATACACAGCACACCAGGTAATTCATCTGGCCAACAAGCTGCAGCAAATAATACAAGTTTGCACGCAAAATTAAATTTGCATCTTTTACTGTTAAAATCAATCAGAGAATGGTTTATTCCTTTCAATTCAGCTGAAAGTCTCACAGTAGTGCTTGCCTGCTTCCTACCTTTTGATTAAAGTTGCTAAGAATTATCCCCGTTGTGCGGAGACTAGCAAAGTAAAACTGAAATATTAAAAACTGTTTTGTCTGCCAAGCACAAATAAGCATTAAGCTGGCAGAGCTTGGAGCCTGCCAGAACCTCATGATTTCAGTACTTGTGTTTGTCCAATAAAAATAATTCTGAACATCTTAGATCTCAACACAGCAACTCGCAGCATAAAAATAGAATGCTTTGGGATATCAATTTTGCAGGCGGACATGCACTTTCATAGAAACCAGATAGATCCAGCAGAGCTGGGACTGCTCCTGTAAGAAGTTCACGCTCGTCTGAGTTCAGCAATCCAGAACACAGGCTGCTAAAGCAGTCGTCCCAGTAGCAAGGTTTTTGTCTCATCCCACCCCACCAAAATGGAAAATACTGTCAATCTGGAGAACCACTGATTTGAAGTATGAGTTGGCCTGGATGATTTAGAAAGAAATGAGACAGGTCACCTTTTTTTATTGATGCACCCTCAGAAATATAAATCTTGATACTATGCATGTGTGTGTCTATATACATACGTGTACATGCATGCGAAGTACGTCTTTAGAAGTACTTCAGTGGTCATGTGTCCAAAGTCCATATGAGACAAAATGTAGTCTTACAACCAATTAAATTTATAGTTGTCATTGTTGTTGCTGTTTCTCTAAAGACAAATACATGCTTATCTTGTACCACATTTTCCTCTATACGCAAGTCAAATCTTATCCAAGAAAGGTGATCAAAAAACGGCTTCAGATCAAAAAGACAAGAAGTTATAATCCATCTGGAAAATTAGCTATGACAAATCCAGCACTATGTCCGTGAGCTGGTGGGGAAGAGACCTGGAAGGACTCTCCACCACAATTACATTCTCTTGAGTAATTCTGCAGCAGAACTCCATTATCACTGTGAGACCAACAGGTTTCTTCCTAGCTCCCCCTAGTGAACCCAGTGACTAGCTCCTGCTTCATCCCACTGAGATACCCTCAGCCTGGGCCAGGATTTACAACAAATTGATATTTTCCTTTAATGTAGACACTCCTTACATGTAGACATGGATGCTGTTTTTTTCCTGAGTCACTCATGGAAGAAGATGAGGCCTTTGGAAATTATGGGTGAGATCCACTTATCTCATCTCTAACTATAGCCCATGAGAAGTTAGACATTTACTCTAAATTAGCTGTCTGGGGTCCAAATAGTCGGTGTGGAGAGACATAAATACCTCCAGAAGGCTGTTAACTGCACTTTATCTCTTTTCACTGACAATAGGGAGACTCTAGACAACCCATTTAGATTAGATAACTAAGTGTCAAGGGGATACATTTAGGTGAGATGAATCCTTTGTGATCTGATTTCTCAGTCTTGACAGTATCTTCAAGACCTCACCATACCTGCCCCTTTGAAAATTTGTATATTTGATTTGGCATGTCAAAACCTGGTCCTTCTATTACTCTTCTTGTTAAAGTATGTTCTTCTTAACAAAGTTTGTTCCCAGCTTCGGTCCAGAATCGTGAATGATTTGATTGAACAAAGCAGAAGTAGAGAAGCCTTCCAAGAATGACAAGGCTAGCACCATCACAAAGAAGGCAGTAGGGTACCCACATCTCTCTCTGATGGAAAATAACTTTCGGATGAAAATGTAGAGCATTTGTGTCCACTACAAGTTCAGACAACCTTAGAACCATTGGCATCGAACCATGAATCTCCAAGAACTAACCAAATAGTTGCTGGGATGAGTTCATGCTTTCTTCTTCTGTGAAGTACTCGTAGGAAAACGTTTTCTTGAATATCTTCTCACTTTCACAGATTAGGTTTCTACATGTACCTAATAGACTGTTCATAAAAATTTCACTCTGAGAATAGAAACAAACTGATTATTAAAGGCTGCAATGCAGCAGCACCCAAAGGCACTGACCGAAACCAAGGTGCCACTGAGCAAGGGGGTGTGTAAGTGCCTTGGGGCCAGACTCATGTACGTTTACTCCCATTGGATAGTCCCAAATAGTCTCACAAGAGCCAATGGGATTGCTCAAGGAGTATGTTGCTCAATGGGAATAGATGTACCAAGATTTGGTTTACCCTGAGGATCTTGCAAGACTAAAGAATATGGGTGAAATATTTGGTCCCATTAAAGACAGCGGCAAAGAAAACAAAACAAAACAATTAATTTCAAAGAGCAATATTTCACCCAAAGAATAGGCAAAGAGAGGAGGACACATCATCTGCACAATGCAGTCAGAATGGCAGCAAGCACTGCTTAGCTACCTGTTTTTCATTCTCAAGGAATAAACACAGAAACATATAGAAAATTTGTGGAGAAACAAGCAATAAAAATGTCTATAAATGTTATTATTAGTATAACATATATATGCATGCTTGTATCTCCATTGTGCAGTTCTCTTTTTGTTATTTGCTTTCTAGTTTGAAGATATGAATTACATTGGTTGGTTAGATCATGCAACATGGTATTACTCCTGTTTTCTGACAGCATAAACCTACCCATTGTAAGAAATCATTTTGATCAAAATATTTTTCTGTTGGAAACCTCCAGTTAGGTCTGAACTGTGCTTTTTTTTTAAAAAAAAAACAAAAACAAACAAACAAACCCAAAAAAACCCACCTTCCTTTAATGACTACACAAGTCAGGAGCAGAGGTTCTGATCAAAATAAAACGTTCATGCATATATGAGAAAGGGAAAGTAAAAGTCTTAATAACCTTATGACTAGGATGTAATGAGGGATTATTAAAAAAAAAAAAGTGAAACACTGTCCCTATGGTGATGAATTATTTATACAAATGATCAAGTTCTCACAAGAAAGACTGAGAAAATTCGCTCCCTAAACAGCTCAGTGGTTAAGCCATGCACTGGAAATATGGGAAACCCAATCCTTGGTCTCTGCTCTCCAGCAGGGAAAGCAAGGCCTTCCTGTGCTCTTCTGCATCCCAGGTGCAAATGGAGACTGCTGTCATGTATGCTTTTCTGGTTTGACTTTTTTTTTCCCTGTGAAGTCTGATTGCTGATGTGGAAAGGGGTTGAAGTTCTCATTACGCTTTATCTGGTTGGAGATGTCCCTGCTCCTTGCAGGGTGGTTGGTCTAGATGACCTTTGAAGGTCCCTTCCAACCCTAATCATTCTATGATTCTATGATTCTATGGTGGGAAAAATTCACACCAAGCTCCGGCACTGAGGACTCACATCATTCAGACAGTTGGGCTGATGTCTGTTAAGGGACCCAGCAGAAAAGCAAAGTTATTTAATTCTGGGAGGAAATTGTGCCACTTTTAGTATCATCCCTTTTAGAAAAACCAGCTCTAAACTCAACTACGTAATGGCAATTTCCTAATTTAAACCTTCAGCAGGGCAGGTAGGAGCAGGGCCCAGGAGTGAGCAATACTCACTCTGGGTCATGGGGTGGGGAAAGGACAGAAGTGCACTACTCCAGGAAATACCTGGAAATGCTGGGGCTCCTTTGAATACGAGCACTGTCTGATTGCACCATCGCACCTGCCAAAAACCGCTCTGGCTCTCAAAGAGAATGATGCAATTTTCTGTGTGAATGCTACAAAGGTACCCTCTAATCCTTGCCTGGGTTAAGTGCTGTCATGTCAGGATTCTTAGAAGTTTGCTGAATACCATAATTCTAACAACCTCCTGTCCCATATGAAATACACCACTCACAGTGGGAGTAATCAGATGTGGAGAAAACACAGCTTTCCACAGGATTTCTCTATGAAATCCCCTTCACTGAAAATCAACCAAATATTTGTGGATAAACAAAAAGGGGACACATAGCATATGCTATACATAGCTCTTCTTCTGTTTGGAGTCTTCCTGGGTTTTGTAGCATTCACCCAATGTTCTGCAGGTCATTAAGAAGATAAAGGTACGTGACCTCTCTTTGCCAAGCAGCTGGGAACAAGTTGGGAGTGAGTTGTAGATTTTAACCCTGTGTTTGTGCATGTATGCACCTGGATACATGTTACACAGCAAAATCTTCTACAGTTCACAAAGGTCAGCTTTATCACAGAAAAATAGAATTTCAGTCTATGGTAGTATAAAAATGACAACAGGTTGCAGATTTTTATTCATAAACTGGGAAGTTACTGGAAACATTAATCAGGAACACAGTAGGGGAACACCTATAAAGCTATTGTTTGATTAAAGATAGTTGACATAACTACAGAGAAATCATGTGTAAGCAAATCAGAATTCCTGACTTTTGGATACAGCGCGGTGCAAAAGCATAACCCACCATATGTAAGTATTAGTTGAAGGGCAAGTCACTTTGTTGATAAAGAACTGGCCTATAGATTAAGTCTATGCAAAATCAGGTCAAGATAGGAGGGTAAAACTCAAAAGGATTAGCATGTGGATGATTGCTGCTCATATAGGTATGCCAATGACCTTAAAGAATCAATGAACCAGGTGATTAAATTAGACAGACTGTACCTGCTTGGAAAGATGATTGTTGAAGAGTGCACCAAACCTGAGGTTGACTTCTTGAATTAAGAACGTGAAATGAATGAAACTGAATGCTATAGAGGATATATGTTACATAACAAAAGCTGATACTAAGAACAAGAAAGAGGTTTTAAACAGAAGAAAATGTGTGAGGGGGGTTGCGTTGGTCTAACTCTTCCTTTTCAATCTGGGGTGTATTTTAGCACTGCCCTTAGTGGCAGCAGCTGTTGGGGCAATGACATGTTAGACAAAGAAGGACCAGGTTGCTGTAGCAATTTGTGGCTCCAGAGTGAAGTTTGAAGACTGAATTCTGTTGGGAACTGGACAATACTAAAATTAAAAACAGGGAATAAAAAAATCTACATAGCTCCAAGACTGCACACCAAAGGAGCCAGGTTTCAGACAGGACAAATCATCTACAGCAGAGGTTGTAGAGCTATAGAGATATATACAGGCCATAGAGGTCTATCAACCTGAGAGACAGACACAGTAGCGGCCGCTAAAGCGGATGACAAAGTACCAAATCAAAGGGAACATTATCACCTCTACCACTGTGCAAATCACTTCTGCACTTCAGTTACAGTAACACTCTTTCCCTGTTTTATTTGTTTAAATAACAAGGTAGAGAGTTGTTTGTGATTCCACCTTTAAACGTGGCTCAAAAAAAGGGACCATGATTTCATTGATGGCTAAACCATCACAGTGGTTGTCATTATAATAGAAAGAATAATAATAATAAAAAGTGTGAATTTAGTTTTAAAAGGATGCAGCAGAAAGAGAAGCAATCAAGGGCACTCACAGCAATACTTAGATTCAGGAAGTTCATCTATATCAACATGTTTGGAGAGGATCATTCACATTCATTATAAAGGAAAGTACACATATGGCACACGAGGGGCCTGATTCTGTTTCTCTTATACTGGCATATTTTTTCTGACATTTTTATTGTGAGGTTTAGGTGATGAGAGAAAGTGTTAAAAAAAGTCTAAGCATACTAGGGACGACAGATGCCAAGAGTTGGTCTCCATTATAGATAGACCTTTCCTGAACACAAAAAAACTTGAGAAGACAAGGCTGAAGATGACTACTGAAAGCATCCTCACCTCGGCTTCTTTTTGCAGAGCAGTTGTAAACAGGAGCTATAACTCACGGCTCAGACAGGACAGTTCCAGATGGGCCCTTTGGCTTCCTTCCATAATAAAATCTTTAATTTTCCTAAAGAAAATAGCACCTTCGTGCACATGCTGCTTACTTCAGAGCAAAACTTGGTTTACAAACTCAAGTAGTTTAAGGATTAAAAAGTTTAGTCTATCTCTGCAAATGAACTTTATCAAAGTGCAGGTAAAATCGAGCCTTCAGGTAAACAGGAGCATTTGCCAAGTGGAAATCCCAGCTCTTTGTATATTTAGTAATGAGTGAAGATAAGATTTCTTTTTTTGACAGCATGATGGATATAATCATAAAAGGAATCATGCTGCTGTAACAGAGTATACTTGAAGAGTGAATTTGATGGCCACGGCTTTATTCCCAAACATGTCTTATTATCTTTTATTTAAAGTACATGAAAGCTAGTTTTTCTGGCATGTGAAAATGTTAAAGTTTTGTTGTTTTTTTTTTTTCTTTACTTCCCCCCACCCCAATATGGATGTGTTACGTTTCATTGTCAAACTCAGATCTGCTTCCCAGTTCAATAATCACTGACTCATTTAAGCATATTTATTTAATTTTTTTTTTAATATAGATAAAAAGTACAGTAAGCAAAGAAACATAAGCTCTTGGGAGAACACAAGCTCATAAATTGTTATATGTGATTCTGCTACTGTGGGTTAAAGGGGGTAGCAGCACCAAGAATGTGGTGAAACCAGCTGCTTTGAACCCTGGTATTTCAATATAAAAGCCATATTAAAATCTACCATAGATTAAAAACAAAATTAGTTTATTGGTCTCAGCCTGTTACTTTTTGGATGTTTATCCACATAAAAAAAAAAATAATAATAAAATCTGGCCAAATTGACAGTCTCTGCTCAGAGAAAGACCTTGTAGCTGCTAGCCATTCATGACTGAAATCTAATGACCCAGTTCTACTGGGAAGCTCACGCAAAGATCAGTTCTGCTGTACCTCACTCAAAAGATATGGCACCGAGATAACTGTATTTGATTAGTCTTAGCATTCTCCTGAAATTTGAAGGTACTTGAAGTGCTTGCTCAGAGGATGTAACTCAGCGTAGGTTCCAAAAACATGGTGGGCATTCATCATAACGTATGCTTTACTGATTTGTGTAAGATTCTGTTTTCCCTCAAAAATCTGCTGAAGAAAGCCCAGGGCACCTCACTTTGTAACACTAAGCTCACAAATTGCACAAGTAACAGAGATATCTTCCAGCACACCTCCTTGGATCCTGAATGCATCAAGAAGTCCCAGCAGAAAGAAGATAAAAGCATGAAAACAAGTTACCCACAACACATTCTCAGTGATAGTCTCTTATTCCATGGTTGGCCTCAAAATTAGGCTGTGAAGATGAAATTAAAATTCTAGCTGATGTCAGCAGGCCAAGAGAGTCCACTTTACCTACCTTGGAAAAGATCCCACAAGTCAGTGCTGACTGTGTCTTGTTCTCTGTCCACGGAGAGAAGGGGGCCTCATCTGAGCCAAGCCACATTCTTCCACAGCACTTTGATCATGCAACAGATATTTGCAAAGTTGAACTTCTCTGTGTTTAATATCTGGTCAAAAGTATATACAGAACCCAAATACAAAATACGATCTACAACTTCGTACCAAACACAGTCCCAGCTGAGGTCCTTTGCAGTCTTTTAGTTAATTGATGGTTTACAAACAAAGAAAAGGTTCTTATAGAGCAGGGAAAATTTCCCCTTTTCACTCTTTGACTGAGAGTCAGCAAAGATTACCATTCTGCAAGGAAAAACTAGACATGATGTTTTTTATCATATTGAAGTTCAAATCCTGTGCATTTCTCAGCAAGGAGGAATGTAACAGAGTGCTCAGAAAAAAATTAAGTTGAAAATGTAGATTTTCATTCGTGAATACATGACAAATAATCCTAAAAAGGTATTTGTTGCAAAAGTTGTTACCTTCAGGCCTCTGTTGCTCCAGGAAAGATGGTGAAGGAGAGAAACCTGGTGATGATCACAGCTGGGAGCACTGGTAGCAGCACCCCAAGCATTGGGGAGAGTTTGGCACCTAATGGGTGCAAATTGTCTTGTCTAAAATGCAATGGATTGGGAGATCTAAGCCACTCCAATTACAAATTGAGAGAGGATGGATCGGAGATGAAGGCATTAATTTATTTTTTTTCCCTCATAATAATTTTAAACATTTCTTAAAAAAAAAAAAGATCAGGGAAAAACTGTTGGGTTTCTATGCCAAGAAAAAGATTTGCAGATTTTGATCAAAAATGTCTATGGCTTTGCTGCTGAGAAACAGGTCTTTTGAGTTGAGGTTTGCATTTTAAAAGAATTATGTATTTATTTCTTCTGCAAATTATTTATCAAATGCAAAATTAAATCAAGTTGATTGAGAGGAAATATTTATGATCTCTTATAAACAGTATTAGGCTCCAATAACTCTCATGGGGGCATTCTGCGGTTGTGCACATACAGAAAACCTGGTCTAACAGAGTCCTAATCAAACAGGTTTGTACAGAGAAGTGTCCGTAAGTTCAGTAGATGTCCTTTCCACAGAGTGCTCCCCTCACGATACAGTGAGTGGCGTGAAGAAAAAACTGTTTTCTCTCCAATCTAGAGAGAAATAAGTTCCCTGGCACATTTTCTTTCATCCCCCTTGATGTCAATCCCTAACACTTTTTTGTTTTGTAGCTATTCTATAGAAAATCAAGACTAGGCATAACTTAATTCGTCTTAAATACTGCAGCATAGATCTTTGACACTATCCGTTGTTTTAAGAGGGCCTCTCCAAAGTCACTGTGATATTTTATGGAAATATACAGTATAGGTTTGTCAAGAAGAGCTCTGCCTTCCTGCCTTGCACTAACATAATCAGAGGTAAACCTTTGAAATTATGTTATTTGTTATTTGAAAGTATGTGAATATGCCAGGCTAGAATATTACTTTCATAATTATTGACAGTATATGAACCAAACATAACTTCTGTGGCATCACTCCAATGGATTCTGACAATGCAGATCAGGAACAGTGTTCACAATACTTTCTTTTGAAAAATATATGAGTGTACAATCCTCAACAGGAAGTTACAGATTCTCCTTAGGGAAAAAAAAAGATTGCATAAAAGGTCAAAGAATTTGAGGCTGATACAAAAGAACACTTCAGCCCTCTTCTAAGAGTGCATGGTCAGCAGTTACCTATTAAGCACCTACTGGGGAACCTGCAAAGGACTGAAGCTCCATGCACAGCGTTGTATCCGATGCCTCTAACATGTGCTTGTAACAAAATCTGCATCTTTAGTAGTGAATCCTTCTATATGTGTACATAGGTAATCCTGATTCGGCAGAAGAAGTGAAGCTAGATAAATTTCTTTGGATTCTTTCCAATTCTACCTCAGAATTGCGCTGATCAGAATCTAGGGGTTTTTTTTAACCAGTAAATTTGAGGACTCTTATGTTTTTTAACTTTGGGGGGGGGGGGGGGGAAGAAAGAAAAAAGTACTCTGTCATTAAATTTAGGGTGTGAGAGTCATTTAATATATTAAAAGCACTATGGTTAGAAGTAGCAACACAGGGCTTTCCAGCATCCCAGCCAGCTGGACATTGCTTTACAAGTCTCAGACTGCATGGATCCCAACAGAAGCAGGTAGGTATAAACAAAGGCAGAATTTAATTACAAGTGCACATTTTGTTGCACAATGCTCTCTCAAAAATGCCTCCATGAAGTAGAACTTGACACTTAGTTTGATCATTTGCTCGAGTCTCTTTGTTAAACAGAATGAGTGCAGTGTAATACACGAATACGCTGACATCTTCTTATGGATCTGACATTTACTAAGGTAATAAATTAAAGTAATTATGTTAATGTATAATAAATGTATTCAGCATTACAGGAAATAAAAAGGTACAGTGCAAGAACAAGAAAAAAATGTTTTTCTAAGTGACTGTCATGTACAGGAGACTAAGATCTCGGCACGGATTTTTTGGAGGCTGATAATATCTTATAAACATAGCTTGAAATAAACCTTATTTCTAGTGAATATATAATTTAACGTAACAAACTCCAAGACATCAGATTGGAAAATGTCAATAAAAATTAGAGATATCTGTTCTCCGTGTGATGTTACTGGTTTGAAGAAAGGTAGAGGTAGGGTTCTTATTATTATTAGAGATGGGGTTATTATCCAGAGGGACCTTGACAGGCTGGAGAGGTGGACCCATGCCAACCTCATGAAGTTCAACCAGGCAAAGTGCAAGGTCCTATCCCTGGGTCATGGCAATCCCAGGCATAAATACAGGCTGGGCGGAGAATGGATCAAGACCAGCCTTGAGGAGAAGGACTTGGGAGTGCTGGTGAACGAGAAGCTCAACATGAGCCGGCAATGCGCCCTTGCAGCCCAGAAGGCCAACCGCATCCTGGGTTGCATCAAGAGGAACATGGCCAGCAGGTCGAGGGTGGTGATTCTCCCCCTCTACTCTGCCCTGGTGAGAACCTACCTGGAGTACTGTGTCCGGTTCTGGAGCCCCCAACATAAGAAGGACATGGGCCAGCTAGAGAGGGTCCAGAGGAGGGCCATGAAGATGATAAGAGGGTTGGAGCAGCTTTCCTATAAGGACAGGCTGAGAGAGTTGGGGCTGTTCAGCCTGGAGAAGAGGAGGCTCCGAGGAGACCTGATAGTGGTCTTCCAGTACCTCAAGGGGGCCTACAGGAAAGAAGGGGAGAGGCTGTTTAGTAGGGCCTGTTGTGATAGGACAAGGAGTAATGGTTTTAAAATAGAGGGAGGTAGATTAGATTAGATATTAGGAAAAAATTTTTTACACCAAGGGTGGTAGAACACTGGAACAGGTTGCCCAGAGAGGTGGTGGATGCCCCATCCCTGGAAACATTCAAGGCCAGGTTGGATGAGGCTCTGAGCAACCTGATCTAGTCAGGGATGTCCCTGCTCCTTGCAGAGGAGTTTGACTAGATGACCTTCAAAGGTCCCTTTCCAACCCTAACCATTCTATGATTCTGTGATGATTCCGCTTTTTTCTTCTGTTGAAGACTTGCCATTCACAGTCAGATTCTCAGTTCACTGAACAACATTTTCATACCTAAGTGACATATTCAAAAGCCACTAAGACACTTAGAGATCTGTAGATTCAAAGAAGTATTCAGGTGGCAAAGCTAAATTAGTTACCATAACGAGCCACGCGTGTTCTCCTAGCTTGCTGCATCTACCAAGAAACATGATCTTGCTCAGGCTGTCCCATCAACCTCTTCTCATCCATTCACCACGAGTGAGGATGCCCCCTTGGACAGGCATGATGAAACAACTTGTGAATGTGTTGCAATTCGCTCTTGTGCTGGAGCTTGCAAATGCACAAGTCACTCCTTAAAAACGACCTCTATGCTACCAAACCACCAGGGGTCTTTAAAATCTTTCCTCCCTTGGCTCCAGCCAGGCCCAGTGACTACTGTTGGCTGGCCCTCAAAACGGGTATTTACATGACAAAGTGTTTAAAGGAAGAGTTTCCTCCGAGCTCCAGCTGATTAATGGAAATTTCTGTCAAAAATTACTAAAGCTCGCACATCATTTAAAACTGTCTACTCAGCATAGAGTAAGTATCCAGTCCTTTCTGAAACACCCCGAATATAATTGCCTCAGCAATATCTAGAGATGAGGTTGGCCAGAAAGCTTTAAAATGTGTGGATGAGACTTTCAGCCAAGGCGAGTGAGGATTTTATTAAGTTTCATTTTGCTACGTCAGATCGGAAATCTTAATATGCCTCATTCTGTAAATTGTTCCACTTACTTCAATGGGTCTTCAGGCAGACAAGGTGAAGTACAAACAGTACAAATGAAAGGGTAAGCTCTTTGAGGAAGAGACTTTGGGTTTGTTGGGGTAGGGCCTGGTAAAATGGTGCTTGATTTTTTCTTGGCTTCTAAGCTTTGCCACAACAAACAGAAATGAGTAAAAATAGCAATATCAAGCTGCACTGAAGTCTGCAGCGTACTCGACCGGCCCCAGGAAACAACTGGATACTAATAGCAAAAAATACTGATTAAAGCTGAGTAATTTTGCCCCAAATTGAATTCGTTTTAAGAGCGTAGAGGAAGGGGAAATATTATCCTGCTCTTTGCTCAGCGTATTTAGATATAATGACATAATATGAATGCATTCCAAAAATTGTCTGTCTTCAGGTAGTGCATTTTGGAGTGATTTCAAAATTCCCTTAGGTTATATCAGTGAAATGTTTTCCCCTGTCTTAAAAACCCAATTGTCTGTGTCACTTACATTGTTTACATGGTGGGTTATTTTCTAGCCTTATTTTGTCAGGCTGCCCTTGTGCTACTTTGTGACTATTTTGATTTTCAAGCCTCCATGCATAAATTATGATTTATTTTGCTTTCCAAAAAGAAGGCAGAGTGAAGTAACAGAGTGTAGGGGTTTTGGTTTGTTTTTTATTATAAATATTTCAAGAGTGTGGTTTTTTTTCTTATGAATAAATCTCTGCACTTCCAGCAATTTTTTTTTCTTCTGTATAGAAAAATATACACAGAGAAGAGCTAAAATAAAAAGAAAAACATTATCCTTTGTTGGAACCAGGACTGATGCTAAATTCTCATAATGCCAGCATTGGAGGGAGAGATGCATCATATTCCTCAGAAGTGCCCTTCTTTGGTCATTAGCGTTATTTTACTGTGCACTACAGTGTCTCCATGCACGGAGAGAAGCCAAGTGCGGGCACCACGATTATATGAGTCAAATAAGCGTCAGCATCCACACTGCCTGATTTTGAGCACTAAAGTAGTGAGGCATATTACTCTTCAAAACTTACTGAGCTGTTTTTACGAGAGCAAGAGCCAAAAGATGAAGGCATAATTGAACTATTGCCCAAAGGCAATTACTGATTGAAATTGATTAATTCTACAAACAAATTTGACCAATAGATTAGTTGTCACATTATGGCAGATTTGGGCAGTACTGCCGCAGTTGTGGAGGAGACATAACCATCTAGCATAAATAGTTAATACAGTTTGTTACCCTGTAGAGTTGCTTGTTGAGTTACCCAAAGAAATCCCACCGGGGAACTGAGCAGGGCATGCTACTTTGATGCTATAAAACCATTGTGTTACCTCTCTGCTTTTATGTATGAATCTGAGGAATTGTTAACAGCACCAAGAGCAGTTTGCTCTGAGCCACACAAATGTAATGGACTTGACATCAAAGTGATGCAAAATCCACTGAAAACAACAAAAAGGCTCTGGCTGAATCCAGAGGACTTTGAATCAAGGCCTACCAGGGTCAAGTCTGGTGTCCTAATGGGTTTTCTAAGGGGATCCCATGGGAAATTGGAAAAAGGATTCCAGTCTCTTGAATCCAGGGATTACTGAGGTTTCAAGCTACTGCTTTTGCAAAATCATTGGTTCAGCTTCAGCTTCTGTCCCCTTCCAGCCCTTCATCCAATGGCACAAGAGCACAGAGCTTCGTGGTTGCACAAGGACCCATTGCACCCAAGAACTCTCCCTCCCTCTGTCCCCCCAGGAAAGATACTCCAGAAAGCCATTTGAGGTAAAAATGATCGATGCTGCAGCTGCCTGCCCAGAAAGAAGCTGCACTAAAGAGTTCCTTACATCATCACCTGAGGGAGGACAGCTGGGTTTAGACGCAAATCTTTCTGCAGGTACCCAGTCCTTCTATGCTTGGAGATTAAGCTGCTGAATTGGGCATTTTTTTCACTTTATTTCTGAAAACAACCCAGAGACTGAAGGTGATGCTGAGTGTGGCAGTCTGCTTCTAGTTCTGGCTTCACGCTGGTTTCACAACTGTTGTTGGTGACTTAGTTTGAATGGGTTTCTACACAAAATGTAAAGCTTTGGTTTTGGCTTAGAAAGCCCCACAAGGCTTGAGATGAGTGTCCAGAAGACTTCCTGGGCTGTCACACAATCCAGCTGCAGATGTGCTGGATGAAAGACGTCCTTCTGAGGTTTTCTGATGTTAATTTAAGCAACTTCATTAGTTGACTGTGCAGAGGATCAGGCCCTTCTCCGTTCTCATGGACGTATTAGCTGATTAAGCATCCCACAAGCAATTTCCTGAGCTCTCATCTCTGCTTCTTCACTTGGAAAGGGCAGGGTTTTGTTAAGCTTTCAGGAACATTTCAGAGGCCTTTTTTCCACTATCAAGGTGTTTTAGAGGGAAAGGACATCAACGAGCAATATGATAGATACAGGGAGCTCTTATTTTGGTTGGGCAACAGATGAGGCATATGGGTAATTTATTGCACTATAATTGTGTTATGTGATATCGATGCTGCAGTATTAATGACTGCAAAGTGCCCAGATTGATTCAGATGGCCATTTACTGTCATTATTACAAATCTAAATAAATAAATAAGAGCAACTGAATTGACGTATCTAAGAAGTGTTTCAAAGTCACCCGGTGACATATATGTAGGCGCTTGGGAACAGAGAGCGACTCAAACAATATCAGGGACATCTTTTATTGGGGTCAGAAAGAAATAGAACAATTAAGTCATTTTCAGTCATATACAATATATTAGGAACTGTTTTAACAAGCGTATTGCTAAACTGACTGGCATGAACAAAGTGTTTTAAAAAGCTGGGGTGTAAATATGCCAGGAAAAAAGAAAGAAAACATGTAAACTATGCTCAAAAATAGTCTGCAAATGTAAGGAAACAAGAAAAACTGAGACAATCATGCACATACCTCTCCCGCTACCATGGCCCACTGAATACAGTGGTTACCATGGCTGGATCTGGCTATGAGGTGGACTTTAGAGGGCAAGCTTTGTTTCTGATCTCTGCCCAAACACAGAGCCTTGATCCAGTCTGTTGGTTTGTGTACTTTGGGCAAGCCAACCTCACACTGCAAGAGCCAGCAAGTTAAGTTTGAATTTATCTCATGCCTTCAGGTTTCTCTTAGCATCCTCTGTCTGGCTGCCATATCACACAGACCGGGAGATGTGTTATCACTTGATATTCCAAAATATGACTCTGCACTTTTTCCCTAAAATGCAAGAACAGCAGAAGTCAGAGAGCTAGCATTACTTGCATTTTGCAATGCTATTTATATATCCGTCTTTTTTTTTTTCTTGAACAGAAAATAGTACCTTAAAATGCAGATCTTGCTAAAAGATAATGCTTCCATTAACCATTTGTTGAGAGAATTTATATGTATCAAGCATAGGCTCTTTTTTTTTTCTGTTAAACACTTCTATTACCTTCGATAATCATTGGTACTGAAAGCTATGAGAGCAAGCCTGTTAAAATAAATAGCTTCTTCATACTCAGAGGTACATTTGAGAATAGGTGGGACCCCAAGACAGCCAAGTAAGAACCTGGTAGTATTGATCTGCATGGGAAAAAATCTCTTTTGTATCTTCATACACCCACAGCCTCTAATAATCATTGACTCAGTTGTCCAGATAAATTCCTTAGATAAACAACCAAAACCCAAACTAACATACTAACCATTAATAATCCAGTTAACATTTTTCATAACAACAATAAGAAGAAAATTATATGATTTCTTTTGAAGGTTTGTTTTTAGCAATGTTTTTGTGATGCAAAGACTGGATCTAAGTCACCTGCCACGGACCAGGAAAGCAAGTCAACATCACAACCAGGACTAAATGTTGGATATTCTCACACTCACGGCTGGTGCTTCAGCAGCTACATTTCAATCTCTCAATTTTATGGGTCATTAGAAACTTGAGAAATATGTGTCATGATTACTTCTCACCTCCGTGCACACGGATAAGCTCACACACGCATATATACACACACATCACTATTAAATGTACAGAGGGACAATAAAATAACTTTCAAATACTCAGTCATAAAATTACCTGCTGCAAAAAAAAAAAATAATAAAGCTCCAAAATGTGCCCATTTGGTTTGTTGCTGTTTTTTTTAAAAAAAAAAATTAACAACCGCTTTCAAGCTTCCACTCCTGGGGACTGCAGGAAGCTGTGTAAGCTGTGAGGAGGATGCTCGGAGGTTACTCCCAACACTGAGCTCCCCAGCAGCTGCTTCCCTCCCGCCTTCCCTGCACGGACAGAAACGCCTCAGCTGGGATTTTCCCCACTCATAACCAGAAGGAAGTGGCTGAAAAGGGATGTGGATCACAGTCCAGGAAGGAAAAAAAAAAGTTATATTCATTCCTACCTAGGGTTTTTGATATGGGAAAATGTTGGGTTATTCAAGGAGAAGTGAAAAGACCTAGAAGAGAAATGTAAGGGCTTCTCTATAAATCTATAATCAGACACTATGACTTGCCCTGCTAAGAATATAAGGAAAGTTTGCATTAACAGCAAATATACACACAAAACGTAGATAATGGTGTCTTATGACCAGTGCTGCCTATATTATTTTTTGTGCGTACGATGGAAGGCTTTATTGACCATATTCAATCCAATGATTAGCATTAATCTACAAGCAGATGGATATGAAAACTGCAAAATCAATTCACCTAGACAACGTTATTCTAGAAAACAATAATTTTCTGCCTCCCCATACACACTGAATATTTTTTTCCTATAGCAGAAAGGCTTATATACTCTTGCCAGACTAAGGGCATATCAAAGTAGATAGTGGGCTTCAGCTGCATGACTTCCTGCATTTCGCTGACAGACAAAAATGGGTGGAAAACTATGAGCTTAATTTTTTTTTGTTGATGCCAGGGCTTTGTTTTTTTTGGAAGGAAATTCCAAGGAATAAGACATTTCCTGCTTGTCGCTGTAAAGGTATGGTTGCCAGCCATATAATTCTGAACTGAAATTTCTAAGTTCATTTTCAAGAGAGATATTGCAATACCACCAGGACAGGTGACAAGGGATGTGTAACAATGCCTTTAAACAAAGTAGTTTTACATCTTCATGGAGGAGGGTGGTGTACATAAAAGAAATGAACAAAGCTTCAGATGAAAAGCTTGCCTGGATCTCCTTCCATTGACACCAGTTTTGCTCTGGCATAACCTCTGATTTCACTGAAGTTGTTCATGACTTACTTCTTTGTCAGTGATCACTTCAGTCCCAAATTTCTTGGTAAACATCACAGGTGCAAAGAGGCTATGAGAATGAAGCTTTAACACTCTAAAAATTAATAATTTATTAAAAACTCGTATATTAAGAATGAGCACAAAGAGTGGCTGTTAAGGGTGATAAGTAATTAAGACCCAGTTAAAAGCTACACAAACATCTGCCTCTCCAGTTTTCTGAGGGAAATATCCTCTATTTTGGGATTCATGAACAAAAATACATCAGTGCAAGAAAACTCAGGGAGCTTAAAATGGCCAACGAGCAACCTCGCTTGTTTAGTCTGAACCCTTCCCTGGCTTTATGCAGAGCAAACAGCCAGCAGCAAGTCCAGATTTAAAAAAAAAAAAAAAAAAAAAAAAAAAAAGACAAATAATAACTGAGGTTCTCAAACGGCTTGGCCTGGGCCTGGGTGCACCCACTGCTGCCCATCCTCAGCCTGGGCCCCGTGGGCATGGCCCAGGACAGTGTGGCCCCTTGGGCCCATGCATGGCCCCGCAGGGTGGGGGAGGCCTTGGAGCTGCCACGGGGTTTGGCAGAGCCGCTGGAAGAGCCCACACGTCAGTGAGGAAAGCTGGGCCATGGGGCTGTGAGAGGTGCTTGGACAAAACCAAAAAAAATAGGACTCTCTGGGGTCAGTGGTAGATCCTCCTGGGACCATGGTGCTCGCTGTACCCAGGAGAAGCAGGGCTCCAGATGACCCAAGGGGGTCCCCGCCACCCCGTCAAGGTTTTGGGGCCTGACAGGGAGCCCAGTGGCAGCTCCAAGAAGAAGCCAGCTGTACGGGCAGGGACGGTGGAGCAAATGAGTCTGCATGCAGGGACCCTTACCCTGGGCAGCCCTGAAGGGACCCTGGGGGCTGCTCCCTGTGGGAAGCAACAGTGGCTTTGGTTTGTGGTGGCACACAGGCAGAGGGGTGCAGAGCATCTCCCCCATTCCTCCTGGAAGACCGGGACAGCCCCAGCCCTCCTCCCCAGGGAGCAAAAGAGTGGCCTGCAGGTTTGGGGGATGAGTGGACACAACGTTGATTTTTACAATCCATGACCAAGGGATTTAATCCTTCTGCAGAAGATCTTCGTGCCTGACTGGTGGCTGCTGTTGTCACGGGGTTTGGGGTTTTTGCTGTTTTAAAAAGTGGGTGCGGGTCAGGTGCTGATGCTGGGGCAGTGCAGGGCCACCGGGTGCGTGGGGCTGGCGGTGGCAAGGAGGGAGGGGAACCTGCTCCAGTGCCTTCACCCGCTGCTGTGAGTTTAGGGGGGGTACTTGTGAGTTATTTTTCCCCAAAAGTTGTGGCAATTAAAGAAAAAAAAAAAACCACAAGCTCAACGTGGGTAGGAGAGGCAGGCGCATCCCCTCGGCTTTTCCAACCCCCCTCCCGGTTCCCCTGCCCCCCCCCCCCCCGCCCCATCTCTCCCCGATCCCCCTGACCCCCCCTGCCCAGTTCCCGGCGGGGCCGCGGCCAACTCCAGCCTGGGCTGAAGCTGAGCAGAGCCTCCCCGCACCCCCAGCTCTGCTTTCTTTCACATCTAATTTGATAGGAGGGTGATTTCAAGCTTCCCACAGTTACAACTTTTCTTGATTTCTCCCTTTGCCCCCCCACCCACCCCCTCCCTGCGCATTTATTACTTGCATTTAATTAATTCCTTCTTTGCGTTTCCTTTCCTGTTAATCTTTGGGTAACTGCTTGGTACATATGGCAATCTGATAATGAGGGAGTTTATCCTTATTCCTTAAACTTCTTCATTGTGATGTTCCCCCCTTCCAGTGCCTGGGATATCGATCATCTTTCCCCGGGGAGGGGGACAAGGTAAGAGGGGTGATAAAAGATTTGCAGGATCCCACACCATTAAGAACAGCTTTTATTCCTTGGCACTGTTTAATCAACTGTTATATCAAGTCATGCTGTTTAAGCAACCACATCAAAAGAACTTACCCTCTTTTGTATAAATTATATATTCCTTGTATCTGTCTTCTCGCATGCACGCAGACGGGGAGATAAAACTTAACTTTGTTTTTTAATAGCATGAAGCAGGTATTTAGCTGTTATACAACTTGTTTCTGCAACTAAGTTGGCTGATAAAAACTTAGAAGCCAGGCTGCTGACTTTCTAACTTTCTACCCATTCCCAAGTCAAAACTCCTAAAGTGGGGAAAGAGAAATCAATGATTCACTGAAACTCTTTTTAAAAATGTTAAGTACCAGAAGAAAAGTATAGGCTTAAAAAGAGGGAAGAGCAGCGGTTAGAGTCGGTGTGAGACCTTCGGATCACTTCTTTCGGCTTTTTTCTAAAGTTTACGTAAAAAGATCACTTTGTCCCTTGAAAGTCCGTGCTGCCCTGCTTGTTGCAGTTTACGGATATACAGCTTTTTAGCACTTAGAAACTAATTTTAAAGTCAGTTTTCACAGATTTTAACTTGATTACGACTCAGCTCGATGTCGCAGACCGGAAAACTCCCATATAATTGTTCACCCCAAAGAGGTTTTTACAAAAAAAAAAACCAAAAAAAAAAAACAACCAACTTAAATAAAGTTGGGGTCTTTGGGGTTTTGTTTTTGGTTGTGGTTTTGTTGTGGGGTTTTGTTTTTTTTTTTTTTTCTGAGAGTGTGGACTTTGAGTTACTTCAGTATGCCGTCCCGGTATTTTAAAGACTTATTAAAAGACTCCTGAAAGTTTCTAGCTCCTAGGACAAATTGTATTTTCTTAGGAGAAAAAGCAAATGAGCTTTTTGCAGGCAGAAAAGTGTTTGTTCATATGGGACTCTGCTTTTCTGTCTAACCTGCTCTATCAGCCACATCTCTGCAGTTTTGCTCGTCTCTCAACACCTTTGTCTGATCAGTCGCTTTTGGAGATCGGGATAAAGACATCACTTGCCACGCTGCGTGAGATAACAATTAATTTAACATTAAACTTCTCCCCTTTCCATTCACTTTGCTTGGATCGATCGCTGTTAATTGTGTTTGCGGATGCTTCCGACACGATGCTTTTCTTAAAAACTTAATGACACCCCGCGAGGAGGTGTAAGAGCCTGAATCGGCCGAAGAAACAAAGGGTAGAGCCCCAGCGCGCTCAGGAGACCATCTATTTTTAATCAGATGACTTTTCACGCACTTCTGAAGACGTAATATTATTTCAGGCTCGGTGATAGCCCGGGTTTTATTTTTCGAAAAGTGCCATTTCGACCTCTCCCCAGCGCTGCGCGAGCCGCGAGGCAGACACGCTGACTTCATCCAAGTGCCGCCTCGCATCAGCCCGGCTCGCCCCTGCCTTTAACGCGGGCGTTTGTCAGCTAAAAGGCGAGTGTCTTTAAAAATGTATGTCTTGACGAGGGAGAGCAGTCTCCCTTTTCGGGGTGGGGGAAGAAACCTGTTACAAAGCCACTTAGGTGGGTGAGTTCTTAAATGGCATTATTCCCCCCCTCGTCGTCGTCGTCGCCCCCCCCCCCCTCCCCGCCACCCCGGGCGTTCATATTTCCCCAATACGTTTCTATTTGCGCTGCTCCCCGATAATTCGGCGTTTTATTTAGCCGCGGCTGCCCTTAGAAACTTGACTTGCACTCAGGCAGCCTGCTAATCTTATTTTTTTTTTTTGCCTCTTTCACAGAGGCATCTGTTCCTCTTGCTGACAAATGTACCATTCTGCCAAGAAAGTTTTTGAAAAAAAAAAAAATTAAAAAAAAAATAATGAAACAACCCAGCGTGTAATTGATGTTATCCCAAGAAAGCGCGATCTCCACCCCTCTCAGCTCCAAGCCCTTCAGGTAAAAGGAAAAAAAAAAATCTTTCAAGAATTTGTTGCCTTTTTGAGGGTTAAAACATCAGAAGACAAGCTTGTCTCGCCTTGGCCAATCAGCTCTCGGCCCTGGCAGCTATAATATAGAACTAAAGGCAGACTCCTCTCACAAGCGTCTTGCTTTGCTACCATTAAAATCAGACCCTTTTTTTTGTCTCTCGCTCGCTGTCTCCCGACCAAACTCCGATGTGTTCCGTTATCAGCGACCTAAAGCCTGCCATTCCAGCACCTGTCTCGCTAGGGATCGGTGGATAGCGTACGATTCAGAAAGCAGACAAGGACATAGGAGGAGAGAGAGAGCTCTAGAGAGACAGCCAGGGATAGGCACAGAGAGCTTTGAAGTAATTGGATTCAATGGACGAAATGCTGCTGTTGACAAGAATTCTCTTGGTGGGCTTCATCTGCGCTCTTTTAGTCTCCTCTGGGCTGACTTGTGGACCAGGCAGGGGCATTGGAAAAAGGAGACACCCCAAAAAGCTGACCCCTTTAGCCTATAAGCAGTTTATTCCCAATGTGGCAGAGAAGACCCTAGGGGCCAGTGGAAGATATGAAGGGAAGATCACAAGAAACTCCGAGAGATTTAAAGAACTAACCCCAAATTACAACCCTGACATTATTTTTAAGGATGAAGAGAACACGGGAGCTGACAGACTGATGACTCAGGTAGAGCCACAGAGATACCTGTATTTGTGTTTGTTAACCTCTCTGAGCAATCCTAAAGGACGCATCTGTCTTAGTATTTTTGAAAGCCCCCCCCCCTCTTCCCCTCTCCCTCTCCTCCCCCCGCCCCTCCAAACTCGGCTAGTTTCCCCCATTGAATGTAAATACCATCTCCCCAGACAAGTTAGCAGGGGCTGGAGCTGGCGAGATGTTTGGTGGGGGAAATCTGTGTGATACTTACAGTCGTTACCGTGCCATGGCGTTCCCTGTAACTTGGTTAGCGATTGCTGTTTGCATTTGTCCCCAAGGATGCACTTTGATCAAACGAATCGCATACAGCTCAGAGGACCCCAAGTGTATAGTGACCGCCGGGCCACTCACTCATTATTACAAACGCAGTCCTCGGTTGCTACGCCTGCTGACTTGATTTTTTAATATATATTTTATCTCATTTCTTTTTTTTTTCCGCTTCATTTCATTTTAGCCTTCAGCACTATTATTATTTTTTTTCCCCTCGCGAGCGTATTCTAAATTTAGTAGGCATGCAGTCGTGCACTCACAAAAGGCAGCTGAAGCCGGATCGACCATTCCTCTCCTGATTCCGTATTATATAGCTCGTATTGCAATACCATCATTTGCGATTGTGCCCATCAGAGCGTAAATATATTGATATTTCTTTAAGGATGCTCGCCGCCAATGCTCTGGTACTTCCATAGGGGAGGGACTTGCAACTTATCGGCATTGCATCACCTTCTGTCTTAAAAAATCTGATGGCACAAGGTTTACAACTGGGTAAATATTGGATCTCGGGTGGAATCAGATTGCGGAACCATTTTATGAAAAAAAAAAAAAAAAAAAAAAAGGAGAGCTAGAGAGAGAACCTCTCCGAGTCACCTCGTAATTATTATTATTCATGCTCGACAGAGAGCTCGGTGAAGTCAATTGCTCTGCCAATCCCGGAGTTTCTGAAACTACATGCAATCTAGGCACTGGAAATGGGTTTCCTCCAAATATAGGTCAACAGCGCTTTTTTAATATTAATACGTTTAAGCCCCACCTTCAGCGCTAGACCAGGACTGGCCTGGAAGGACCAGGCGGGGAGCGGACGCGGGGAAAGGGGGGTGTGTGAGGGGGGTGGGGGGTGGAATTTCCCAAACTCTCCCCGTTCCTTGCCCTGATTTTCCGCACGTTTGCCGGGTCTCGCGGGGCGGGGGACCGGCTGCCTTCACCATCTCCTCCCGACCACCTTAAATCGCACCGCACCTCCCAGCGCGGCCGCCCGCCTCTGCCCGCCCGCCGCTGCCCCGCGCAGGGGTGCGGAGCGGCGCGGTGCGGGTGTCGCTCCCCCCGCGTCCCCGCTGCGCACCCGCGCTCCTCCGCCCTCCCCACCCGCGGTGCGAGGCGGCCGCATCCCCCTCCTCTCCCCTTCGCCCCCCCCCCAACCCGCCCGCATTTTCAGCTCCACTTCACTCCCCTCGTATCGATCGTGGCGGCTCGGGTTTCGCCCCTTCCCTCCGCGGGGGCCGGGCTCGCTCTCCCGCCGGGGCACCGCGCATCCCCAGCCCCGCGCGGCCGCGGCCCCGTGTGGGGAGCGGGGCGGCCGAGGGGAGCCGGGAGAGGCGGGCCGGCAGCCTCTGAACTCCTGACCTGCTGTCAACTTCCCTCAGACGAACGAAACGAAAACAAATACTTTTTGGGGTTGGGCTTGGGTTTGGTTCCCCCCCCTCTTTTTTCTTTTTTTTTTTTTTTTTTGAAGGGGGGTTTCAGTGCTTAGACACAAAGCGGGGGAGAGGGGGGGTTGGGGGAGGGTGAGCTGAGCCGGGTACCCGGTGGCAAAGAGGGGAGCGAGGTGAGGAGGCGGACCGGGACCCTTCGGTTGGGCTGGGGAGGGGGCACGGCCGGGTCCGCAGTGCCCGGAGGTGTCGTCCCGCCGCCGGCCTCCTTGCTTTGCTTTTCTCTTCCTCCCTCCCTCCCTCGGCCAGCAACCTCTCCTTAAATCCCGGCCTTTAAACGCCTGCTTCGCCAGCCCCTCAACCATGGAGAGATCTTCCCTGAACAGAATCGTTAAACTTGCAGAATAGTTGCTGAATGCATTAGCCGGTAGTTAATATTAACTCCAGAAAGGGAAGGGGGGAAAAAAAAGGGAAAAAAAAAAACCCGACCGCAAACAGAGGTAGGTAAGGCAGGTTCTCAACTTCGCAGGTGACAACAGCAGTTTGCTGAAGGCTCTCCCCTTCCTCCTCTCCATACCCCCCCCCCCCCCACCCCAGCCATTGGCTGGATCCAGGGAAGAGATAAGGAGGCCAGGTCACTATGATAAAGCTGGAATTTGTATGAAATAAAATAGCAATCTCGTCTAACGCAGACACAACCGGTGCGTGATGTGAGGAATTTAGAGATCAACTTGGCATTTAGGAAGCCCACCAGGTTGTTTACACTGACAGGTACCTGTTAAGTGTTTCCTTCAAGCAATTCATTTGTGAAGAGATTAGGAGCTGGCAGGAGAGGGCTTGTTGAACAACTTCGCCTCCACACAAAGCGTTGGTGGAGGCAGCCCTGCTGAGCTTCACGGTGGCTGAACAGAATTGGGCTTGATTTGTGGCACACGACCCAATGAATTAATAAATAGTCTGGGCTTCACGGCTTTTGACTCTGACAATCCAGCTCAGGCAGCATAAAAGGGAGGAAAGTCCTTTAGGAGGTCGTTTCTCCTCCTTTATTTCGCCGGGAACTGGTGCTGGCAGGGCCGGAGGGGCTGGAGCCCCGCACCCCGGCCCCGCACCCGTGTCCCGCAGGGCTGTGGCCTTAGCAATAGCTGAGATGATTGATCCTTTCTCCTACCTTCCCCTCTGTGAGTCAGTGCAGGAGCTTATCCATCCTCTCAGGTGTGAGGGAAAAGGAGGGAAAAAAACAAAAATCAAACTCAACTTCCTTGTGCTGTGCTTTGCTGTCGGGAGCGGTGCCGAACCCCAAACAGCCGGCCCTTTCCATAAAAAGGGAGGCCAGAGAGTCCAAAGTGAGCTCACAATTGCGTTTTATATCTCTCGGGGACCTGCGTGTCCCTGGGATTGTGTTTTATGGCTGCTGATAGATAGGCTGGAACTTTCTTGTTGAGCAACCTTGTCACGTCCCTAAAAGTAGCGTCGTGGGGATCATGGAGGAGTTTTGCCTTTCTGGGAGTCGCCAAGGCCTCTGCGGTGTGTTACTGGGCGTGCTGGGAGCACACTGAGGAGAAGGGTGCTGCAGAAGGCCGAGCATCCCAGCCAGGCCAGGAAAAGCGAGGGCCGGGCGGTTCACTGCATCCCGTCAGGGCTTTAACCCGCAGCGATATTCGCACCGAAAGAGCCACGTCGGGTATACCCATGCCTTGTTTTCCTCGCGAACAGGGGGAAAAAAGTTGGCGAGGCGTGTTTGTAACTCGGTACCTTTAGCTTTACAACGCTTTGTGTGCTCATTTCCTAATTGGTTTTTTTTTTTGGGGGGGGGGGGGGGTTGGGCGGGCTGCGAGTCCTTTTGCCCCGCCACCGGCGTGTCTATTCCCCCCCTGGGCTGAGATAGGAATCGCCCCTCTCCAAACTTCAAGGCTTTCATTTAGAGCTCACCTCCCCACACGGCTGCAACCTCCCCATGCCCTCGCCCCCCATATTTCGCCGGGTTCCGGCTCAGCCCCGGGGATGCCAGTGGCTCCGGGGGGGGCGGTGGAAAACCCTTCTCCACGGGGCTTGGAAAACGTTTCACTCCACATAAAGGGTCTCCCAGGTCGCAGAGCATCCCTGGCTTGGCTGAACTTCCCTCCTTGGCCCTCCCTCGCTTTTCGCCTTCCCACCAAGAGCTGTGTTGTTGCGTGGATTTGCTCGGCTTTGCAGGCTAGCGCGGGGGCACGGCTGGCGTGGGGTGAATGCTGCCAGCCCGCGCTACTTTCAGGGCTCTCGTGAGTGATGGGCCAAGGGAGATTAAAAAAAAAAAAAAAAAAAAAAGAGAAAAAACTTAGAAAAACCCACTCCTCCCTCCAGCTCATAAAGGCTGTTAACATGTATTGAGACCCCTTTCAACACAGAATTAAGCTGAAAAGAGACATTCCGGGGGTGGGAGGGTGGCGTGGAATCCGTGACTCTGAGATATATGGCAAGTGTTTGTTCTCGGCAGAAACTTCGCTCTTGGGAAGGGGACGGGGCACTTAGCTGCAGGAATTTGCCGGGTGCAAGTGGCTTAGGACCCACACGCTCGCACCCCACGGCCGGTGATGGGGCCCGAGGGGTCTCCCTGCCCCTGCGGCGGGTGCCGGGGGAGGAGGCGGCTCCCTCCCGGTGGATCTGTCTGGTGTTTCACCCCTAATTCTTCCCCTCTCCCCAAGTTTCACCTTCCTCCTCACCTGCTTCCCCATCCTTCCCTGGCAGCGGGGATGAAGATGCTCAGCCGTGGCTCGGGCCGTCCTGCGGCGCGGTTTGGGGAGGGGGGGGGGGAGGGGGGAAGGAAATGTCGACAGTTTGGCTAGGGAGGAAGGGCAGGATGCGGCCTTAGGGAGGGCGGATGGTGAAGTGGGGGCTCTGCCTCTGCCTGCAGCACCCCTCTCAACGCTCCCTTCCCCGTGTGCCCGTCTCCCCGCAGCGCTGCAAGGACAAACTGAACGCCCTGGCCATCTCGGTGATGAACCAGTGGCCCGGGGTGAAGCTGCGGGTGACCGAGGGCTGGGACGAGGACGGCCACCACTCCGAGGAATCCCTACACTACGAGGGTCGTGCCGTGGACATCACCACCTCGGACCGGGACCGCAGCAAGTACGGCATGCTGGCCCGCCTGGCCGTCGAGGCCGGCTTCGACTGGGTCTACTACGAGTCCAAGGCGCACATCCACTGCTCCGTCAAAGCAGGTAAGGTGGGGATGGGGTTGGGGGGGGACACGTCACGGCTCAGCTCCCCGGAGCCTCCCCCTACCCTGCCCGCTGCCTCCCGGGCTCCTCCTCCCTGGCCCCACATCAGCCCTGCCTGTCCCGTCGGGGATCCTCCGGGGATGGGGAGCGGAGGCCCCGACGGCGCAGCCTGCCTCCCCCTTGCCTCTTAGTGATCTCGCCGGCCCAGGGGTGCGGGAAGGAAGGAGAGAGGGGAGGATAAAAAAGGTGGGAGAAAAAAAAAAAAAAAAAGCCCAGCCAGCTGCAGCACTTTTCGACGGCATCTTTTTTTTGGGTGATTGCCTGCCCAATCTTCCCAGGAGGGCTAAGCCGCAGCCACACGCCCTTCTCCCCCGCCCCCCCCCCCCCCACCACCTCGTGGGGATTGCCGCTCTCCCCATCCATGTTCAACACAAACACTCGTGGCCGTCTCCAGCCGCCCCGCTGGCTGCACGCCTTACTCGCGATCACTAATCTCCGAGTGGGAGCCGGCCAGGAAAATAAATAACGAACGTGGTCCCCTGCCTCCTTCAGCGGTAGCCACTAGGAAATTCCCAGATAGGGATACACACACATATAATTTTTTTCTTTCCCCTCCCCTGTGCTTACAACGCCACACGCTGTCTCAACCCGGGAACAGCTCGCAAGAAATCCCCGACTCGCCGAGTTCATTTTCTTGACACTTTTTTTTTGGGGGGGGAGCAAAATGGTTGGCAAATGCTAGCCCCCTCCATTGCCTCCCTCCACCCTTCTGCGTGGCAGCTAAAGCGCCTTTTAACGGCATCCTCCAGCCCAGCAGCCGGCTGGAAGTGTCAAGAAACACTTGGTTGCAAAAAGAAAATAATGGGCTTTCTTTAAATATAGCTGTTTGCTTCAAAACCAGCAGCCTCACGGCAGAGAAACTGGCCTGGCCTTGCCATGCCTGTTTGCAACCGGGGTTCATGCCCCCATCCCGCTCCAGCCCGAAGCTCCCCATGGAGTGAGCCGGGATAGCACATCTCCGGGCCCACTCAGGCTTTGTCCTGAGAGCCTGCTTCCACTTTTGTTCGGCTCCCCGGTCTTTTCTAGCACAAAAAGAAAAAAAAAAAATACGCCTTGCAAAGCTATCAGCCCTGAGCTGCTACGAAACATCCCTTTCAATAGCGAAGACGGGCTTTATAGCGCAAGGTGTCCAATTGTGGCAGGAGATGACCTTAGCCCAAGCGCACCCCCTAATCCACCCCCACGGGTATTTCATAGGAGGGGAAGTAACCCCCAAGCTGCTCATTGAGATGCGGCACACAGGGGCGTGGGGGGCAACATTTAGAGGGTGTCAGGCAGGGTCGTGTGACTGTACCAGGAGGGCTGCAAGGCAGCAGGCTTGAATTCCACCCGCTCAGCCTGATTTCAAACCGTCCAAACCTCGTTTAATGACAGAGCATCTTATGAGAAGATTAAACTCCATAATGCCAGGCAGGAAGATTCTTTATCTAGATCTCTGTTTGCAAAAAGTATGATCCCAGAGACTGGAATGCAAAGAAGAGTTCCCCCAAGGCCTGAATTATTGTCACCAGGACAGAGGAGGGAGAGGCAGGGGTGGTAAAAGGGACATTGATAATGCGCTCCAGCAAGTATTTAGAGCAAGCTTCTCCATTTAAAATTCAAATACACATCTTGAGTGCCTTGGAAAAGTGGCTCTGCTGTGCAAATAGTGCTTGGAAGGTCCTGGGTTTTTTGGAGAGTATGTGTGTGAATTGGCACATAGGGTTTCTGCACCTGAACAAATAGGGAGGGGGAGAAAAGGGGGGGGAAGAAGCTGGGAAAAAAATGGAAGTGTCCTCTCTTCCAAGAGTGTCTGCATTTATTACATGAATCAGAATGACAATGCTGATCCTTTATTGGATTTTAATTAGAGAACCCAAACAAACGCTGCTCAAAGAAGCAGATTTTCACACCTCTGCCAATTCACTAGCGTGTTTGTAGAGCTGCTGCACTACTAGATCTATTCATCAAGTCCCTGAATATGCAAACAAAGCTCAAGGCAGACCTTTGCTGCCGCCTTGTAGGAAGGTGTAGTTTGCTAGCGGAGGGCTCTACATAAAGCACATAGCTTGTTTGTTGCCGTGTCCTCCCTGAAGAGGCCTTGGAGATCTCACTGCTTCATTGCTGAAGGAGAAGTGATAAAGTCGTTAGCAAATCAATAACAGTCTAATTTTTGCCCTTCCTGTCTTCCCTGAGAAAGTCATTAGGAGACACTCCAAGGGTTTATTTAAATCATAGGAGCTTCAGCACCAGCTGCAGAGGCAAAATATTAAATCTGCTCATCTTTAGGAACTAAATCACCAGGACCTTTAACTGGTATAGGGAAGGGCAGAAGAAAGAAGAAGAAGAGGGTAGAAAGGGAGGGAAGAAATCAGAGGAGGGCAAGGGAGGGATGAGGAATGTCAACAGCTGTAGCAAAGACACTTGCTTTCGTGACATATCATGGGCTACAACACAATATATAGAAAATCAGAGCTTTTAGGAGCAGCCTGGAGTCTCTTGGTTAAGTTGAAGACCTGCCTGGAACAGGGCAGAGGTTCTCTGCCACGACCCCGCATGTGGCTGAGCTTCCAGAAAGGGATTTGCAAGAGAAGTAAAGTCTCACTGCCATTTCTGCTTCCTTTAAACCTGAGATTATGTCTCTTGGGAGCACTGGAAAGCGGCATTCAGTAGCTAAACTCTGAGTATCTCTGAAAGTGGGAGGAAGTGAAAGAGGGATGTGATTGGGTCTGGAACAGGTGTGGGGCTGCTCCAGGACCGTGCACCCCAGGACAGGGAACAGCATCTATCTTTTTTGGAAAAAGGAGTGAACCAGACAAGTGGAGGTACCGGACAGGGATATTACGGGGAATGCCACATGCCTGAGCAGCCACCATGCCAAGCAGGAGGGCAGCGAGGGCTGGGGGACAGGACAGGGTCACATATGGGCTGGTGGAAGGGGGCTCAGGAAATTCAGGCTGTTGCTTTCCAGTGGGGCGATGGGCAAATCCATGTGCTCCTGGAGGCAAGGTCTCCTCCTGCTCTCTGCTGCTTGCTGCCCTAGATGGGCTCCTTGAGTGAGAGCTGCGGGGGAAGCTCCTCGCCTAGAGGAGGAGAAATCTTATTCCAGCAAAAGCACTTGGCTTTGAAAGCCTGCAAGTTATCTGACATTGGGCACAGGGCAAACAGTATCCAAGTGGGAAGCTCTTCCAGAAGAGAATTGGAACAGCTTTTTCAGGGGAAATATTTTGGCCTATTTCCTCAGTAAGATAAAGGGCTCCTGTAACTCCTGACCAGGGAGACGCATCAGCTCAAATCTGGCAGGAAGGGGGCTCTTACTTGACCCACTGAGCACAAAAAGGGCAAGGTGGTAGATGAGGATGGAGGAATTTTGGTGGGGATGTGCCCCATGGTGGGGATGTCTTGCACCCATGCCTCTCGGGTGGGTTGGGGTGTCTGGGGAAGCAGCGTCTCCCTTCATGTCCCCATGCCCTGGCCTGGCGAGTACCCCCTCTAACCCTGCTGTGCCTCTTTCATTGCACAGAAAACTCGGTGGCTGCCAAATCAGGGGGCTGCTTCCCTGGCTCGGCCACAGTGCACCTGGAGCAAGGCGGCACCAAGATGGTGAAGGACCTGAGCCCTGGGGACCGGGTGCTGGTAGCTGACGCGGAGGGCCAGCTGCTCTACAGCGACTTCCTCACCTTCCTCGACTGGGAGGACAGCTCCCACAAGCTCTTCTATGTCATCGAGACGCGGCAGCCCCGGGCCCGGCTTTTGCTGACGGCCGCCCATCTCCTCTTCGTGGCCCCCCAACACAACCAGTCACAGGAGGGGACCCTCAGCAGCAGGGCGCTCTTTGCTAGCCGCGTACGGCCGGGCCAACAGGTCTACGTGTTGGGCGAGGGCGGGCGGCAGCTCCTGCCGGCAGCTGTGCACAGCGTCTCGCTGCGGGAGGAGGCTTCGGGAGCCTACGCTCCACTCACTGCCCAGGGCACCATCCTCATCAACCAAGTGCTGGCCTCCTGCTACGCTGTTATTGAGGAGCACAGCTGGGCACACTGGGCGTTCGCTCCCTTCCGCCTGCTCCAGGGAATGCTGGCCACCCTTTGCCCCTCCGGCAGTTGGGTCTCCGTGGGTGCCCCCACCACCCCCGGCATCCACTGGTACTCTCGCCTTCTCTACCGCATCGGCAGTTGGGTGCTGGATAGTGACTCTCTGCACCCGCTGGGCATGGTGGTGCCGTCCAGCTGAGAGCATCCCGTGCCACCCTGGCCACCCGCCAACCTCCGAGGGAGAGACAGAGACACAGAGAGAGAGAGAAAGGAGAAAGGAGAAAAAAAGGAAAAAAAAAAAAAGGAAAAGAAAAACCTAAAAGAAAAAAAAAAGGAAAAAAAATACCTATTTTTAAAAGAGAGTACGGATTAAGACTTAAAAAATAATAATAATAAAATAATAATAATTAAGTAGGACAGTCCAAAGTAGACTTTAAGGGAAACAAAGACCCCGGGAAGTTCTGTTCTGTTTAGTTTATAAATATATATATATTTTTATTTGTTCTTTTGTTTTGTTGTTTTATTTGTTGTTGGTTTTTTTTTTCCTCCTCTCCTGGATATTTATTTCTTTGGTATTTTGAATAGATGTTTTAAATGATATGAACCGGACCTTCAAGAGCCTTAAATAGTTTCTTTGATAATTTATTATCATGTGAACTGTTCTCACAGGGGAAAAAATTATTTTGTGAGGCCAAGCAAAACTGCGCAGAGTCTATTTTTCTACATGTCATGTGTGTCCTGACTTTCAGAAAGAAATTCTGTACTTTCCCATCTCTCCATTGTGTTGCTCCTTCATTTCAGCAAGTCTAAAAAACAAGCGAACACACAAAAAAAGACAAACTTCGTGGGGGTCCGTAAATTATATTTTTATACACAGAATTGTAAATTAGATTTTTTTGAGAGATCAATACTTAACTGAATCACATTTCGTTTTTTGAAATAGTGTAAAATATGAGAATATATTATTTTAATTTAAATAGTTTCAAATGTAACGTCATTTCCTGTATTGTTTTCCATGTTTTGCTTTGTAAAGACACCATTTGGCCACGTTCATGGAAGTCAAGACTGTTACACAAACTTTTTATTTGCAAAAACCGTAAGAAACCTTGTTATTTTTAACTTCAAAAAAATTTATTAGAAAATAATATTTTTTAAAAAGCGCACGTGGCGGCAATTCTGTGACGATGGAGACAGTAGTTTGTACAGAGGGGAGAAAAGGATGTTTTGCATTAATAAATTGAGAAATAACTGCTGTAAATTTACTAAAATGTATTTTTGAATATTTTGTAATAGTTTTAATAGTTTTATAGAAATAAAATGTGCCATGCACAGTCTGGTTAGTATATAATAACTAAGAGTTCCTGGTGCATCCCATTTTTTTTTTCCTTTTTGCTTATTGGTTTAGGAAACATGATGCTTAAAGGAATGCCCATTATTTTATTTAGATGTGTTGCTTATAACTTTTAATTTTGGTACTTTAATTAAGGAAATGAATCCATCACATCCACACGTAACCTGGAATCTCTTGTACTAACAGTAGAACCTCACTTATTCGCACAAGTGACAGGGAGATGCAGTTTCCCTTCGCTGGAGCCCCGTCTCCCCGTCCGCGCTCAGACGATGTTCCCCTCTTCCAGCTCCAGCCCCGGCTTCCTGTTCATCTCCTGGTCTGGTCCAGAGACTGCAGATATCTCTTAAAATTGATTTCTGAAGGCATTAAATGTAGTTTGCCCTTTGAAGCATGTTAATCTGAAGACAGGCAGGTGCCTTCACCTTGTGGGAGCAACACTAACTTTGGTGAATTAACTGAGATTCATTTGGCTGAAGCTGGAAGAAGGACATGACCATCAGATTTCACTGGCCACCTCGCCGGAGTAACAATGTGGGGCATGGGGCCACTGAGAAAAGAACAAAACACCCTTTGCCAAAAAAAAAAAAAAAAAGGGATAAAAATTTGTTCTTTTATTCTGAGAGACGTTCCTTAGCTGTAACGCATTAGAGCCCATCCGGAGACACTGACGGGTGAACATATTGGAGATGTGTTTTAGAAGATGGATGGTGGGACCAGTGCTGCGTCCTCTGCCTGGTCCCAGCTCCAAGCCCCATTGAGGGGCTCGTCCTCACCGGGTGCTGATGAGTGAGGTTCTGCTGCACCGTGTGCTCCTCCCCGGAGGGTTTCCAGGATCCCTTTAAAAATTTTGCAAAACATTGTGTGTGCGTGTGTGTGCACGTCTGTGACAGGATCGTGCCGGAAGGGAGCTTTCCTTGAATGTCTTCTCATCTTTTCTTCGGTTTTCATTACTCGCTGGTCTAGGATGTTCATCCATCGGGCAGCCTTTTGCTCCAGAGATGCAGCCGCTTCCTCCATTGGGATAGACAGCAGCTCCAGGTCTCCTTCTGGGATGTTCCTGCCTGGGACCACCACTGGAGAGTGCAGACCATGCCCTTCCACACTCAAAGCCTGGGACCTTCCAGAGCAGTGCCAGCAGTTGGTGACTGAGTCCTGGAAGCGGGTACCCCCGTGTCAAACCCTAACGGATGGATGTGATCTCTCCTTCACAGCAGCTTCTAGTCCAGGGCCACCTCCACCCTATGAAGTTTGGTCATGGCTGGGATGGTGAGACTTCAGTGTCACAGCTGGCATGCTGCAGCATTGGTGTGGACCGCCAGGATGGGAACTGAGTCACCCTACTGCCCACCTGGTGTGGCGCATTACGAGGGACTGTGAACTGCCTGGTGGGTGCCGGGGACCCACCATCCGCCCCGGCTCGGACTCCGCCATCTCTGTCTCTAGGGTCTGCTGGTGCATTGGGCTGTCAATGTAGTTGGTTTGAGGCATGCGAAAACATGATTGAGGAACAAAAGAGTTTCTATTGTAAGAGTTTGATATTTGTATGGTGGTGTCTGAGCACCTGAGCTCTCTTACCCCTGTCTCTGAACAACAGCTGGCATTTTGTAAAGCCTTTATACTCAAAAACCAACCGTATTGGAGCCTACCTTCTCCAGAGGTCAGGCAATGGAGGTCTTTAGGGATGCCAGTGATCAAACTTAAAGCTGTTGGCTTGGGGGCTTTGGTCTAAATCATAACTGAGATGAAAAAGAGCCCAAGTTTGTGTCAGGGTAGGGTACGTGTCCTGGTAAGGGACCATATATCAGACATTGCCATGTTTAATCTTCACTAAAAGGCCGAGACGACCTCAGAGATTGGTGGCGTGAGAAAAGTTAAGATGCTGTCTTATAGTAGGATCGACCTGTTTTGCCAAGTAAACAAACGCCATGCTGTGCTCTCCATCGCACGTGTTTCGAGTGACTATATGCCTCCCTCACCGTACATTTATTACATCTCTTTCTTGGGCGCCTCATGTCTGTGTCACCCCTCTGTGGTATGCATTTGTTAGATGGACCCATCCAACCTATAGCTACAGCTCTCGTATGAAGGATTTACTGTCATACCATTGTGCAAAACTTCTAGAAGTTGTCACCATCCATTTTCAGGGTCCAAGTACGGCAATAGTTTGTATAAAATGTACACATAGCGGTGGCTACAGAATAGTTTATGACTAAATATCTATTACTGTTAAAATAATGTATAAGAATGTACTTGAAACTATTATACTTGTGCTCTGTTGTCTGAATAATTAAAGAAATTACAGAGACTTCCTGAAATGTCTGTTATGTGATGGCATTCTTATCGCACATTCTCAGCTCTGCGGTTTTTCCCACTTTTGAACGGGATGTGGAAAGCCCAGCACTGAGTCCCATGAGATATGGCACGGGATCCTTCAAGCATGGCAGGAATTGTGCCCATGCTGCTTCACGTGATGGTGGCAAGCTCACTTTTTCCTGCCTAGAGCCATATAGACCATCTAGCATTCACCTGCCAAATACAGCGTGGCTCTGCAAGCCAACTCATTTGGCAGGGTTTTGTGGGGAGACAGAAATGCCCTGAAGGTCAGCCCATCTGTCCTCCCCGCCTTCCCCATCCAAGCCAACGTGAGAAGTGACCCTAATGAGACTGGGGCTACTTCATATTTATCTGACCGATCTTTCACACAGTGCCCTGGTGCTCAGACACCAGGTAAACCCACCAAAGGGAAGCATGGGTACCCCAGTAAAAAGGGGACCATGTCCACTGTGCAATGAAAATCCAAGCCGATCTCTGAAGTAAGCCAGGTCTTTCACATCCAGGTAGCCATGCTGTGCCACAGCCAGCAGCTCTTTCTGCCCTCACATAGGAAAGTTTTCTTAGCTGTATCTTTTTACATATACACGCACATACATGTGTACATATATCATATTATTATCCCTATATTAAGAGCTCTGCATATCCTACTGGGCTATAAATATGTTTACATTGGCCCTCCCAAGTATTTCACATCAAGATGAGGTTGAGCCGGTGATGTAAATCAGCCCAGTTGGGTGATAATTGGGCAGCAGTTTGGCAGCTCCAGTATAACATCTATTTCAATTACAGGGGGAAGGCAATCAGCAAGAGCGTTTTATTTTACTCATTACCCCAAGCCATAAGGGACCACTAGATTTCCTAAGCTTTTGAAATTCTCTCTTCAGCAGTTTCTGCCTTAAAACTAGTGCAAACTTTACCAGAAACAAAGGTCAATTTTCCATCTGTAGAACATTTCAGAGCTTTCAGTGGAGCAGTGTTAATGTGATCCTTGGCCTACACAGGCTGAAAGGGAAAAAATAATCTTTAAAAAGTGCATCTTTACAAGTGATGTGATTGTCTCAGATTTTGATGGGAGCAGGATGAGGCCTGTAGGCACTGTTTATGCTGAGACTGTTAAATATAATTTTTAACACTTTGCATTTGGGTTGTTTAGGCTTACATATTTAAATAATTTCGGGGTTTAGGACCAAAAAGAAGAGAGCAAACCCAGGATATATGAGTTTAATAATCCTGTCCTGCTTCCAGTAAAATCAAAAGGGGCATCCAGAACCGATCTGGGTGCACAGGGAGTTGTGCTGTCACCTTAAAGCCCAGTGCAGGACCCTATATAACTTCTTTTCCTTCTATTTTTAAGTGAGAGCAAGCCAGATCTTCAGGCAAATATTTCTGCAAATCAGGAGTGAAACCACAAGGTCGGAAATCTGTTTGGGGTAAAAATATTTGTTTTGATGTCCTGTGACCTAAATGTGAAATAAATATTAGATTTGCTCAGTTTAGTGTAAACAAATGTCTGTTCGTATTACCAAGGAGGAGAGGTGACAAGGGATGCTCTGCGTGGTGTGACTGCAGAGGGTCCCTTGGCCACCAAACTCGCATCCGGCTGCTGCCCAGGGGCAGAAGGGCTCGGACATGGGTAGGGGAGCAGGGATGCTGCAGGAGCACCGTGCGCTTTGTGCGGCTCTGTCCAGCTCGCTCGGCTCCAGGGACGGCATGGAGATCCCATCCTCTCCCAGCTCATCCCATCGCTGGGGCGATGCTTGCCTGGACCATCTCCCTGGGACACCATGATGTGTCCCTTGAACAGCAGATGTTCTCACAGGAACAATATACTTGGGAACACCGTATCATTCCAAGCCTTGAGTCTTTGGATGGCATTTGCTACAAGGGAACGGATGATAAATCTGTGTGCAATTACAGCAACATCCTTTTGGTATCATCACACACAGGCACTATGTCGCAGGCCTTTCACAGGGTTTCGCTGGGTGGAGGGAGTTTATTTTACACACAGGGTACAGCTCAGGCTTTGACTACTTTGGAGCACTAAAATATTTCATGCGTTTTTTTTCCAACAGTTCAGGTTGGAAGGGGTCTCTGGTGGTCCTGGGCCCCATATGGGGTTGGCTTAGAGCAGGCTCCTGGAGGCCCTCTCCTGTCTGGTCCCATGCATCTCCAAGGATGGAGAGCTACCACCCCTCTGGGTAACTGGTGTTGTTAAGTATGCTAACATTTTGCCTAAATATTGCAGTATGACATTCTATCTACTGAGAATCTCCCTTTATATTCTCTTTGTATTTCTTCTGAGGGGAAAGAAACCCAAGGGTTAAAACAAGAATAGTTTTAAGAAACCCCAGGTTCAGAATCTGGGACATTCAGAGGTCTGCTGAGCTCTGCTGCTGCTCCTGCAGCCTGCCCCAAGCAGAGGCAGCCAAAACACTGCGCCCAGCTAACCTCTGCTCTGTAAGTCAGCCCCATCCTTTTCTCTACAGCAGTAAGCACTGTTTTTAATTATTAGACTGTGATGAGTGCAAATAAATACTAGTCTCAGGATTGCTCATGAACAATTCCCTTGGAATAGTCACCGGTTTGGTGTAAGCTTTGTTGGCTTTGCCAGGTGATGCCCTGTCTACTCCACAGAGGTTTTCTAGAGAAGCAGGAGCCTCATAAATGTACAGTATCAAACAAGTCTGTTCTGGCACAGTATTTGTATGAATAACCATTTTGTGCTAAAACCGGTGGAAGCTACGGGGTTCACAGGCATCAGAAAGTCCAACTGCCATTCAAATATTTGCAAATAATGAATCATGTGATCCCACAAATAACAACAAACCAACCTGGTTGCTTTCATTGAGGAAAATGATTATGAATCACTGTGTACTGTGGGCTCAATCCAACAACCACCAGCGTCAAAAGGAGTCTTTCCACAACTTCAGACAGGCAGGGAGCTGAGCTGTGTTTGCTCAGCTTTGCTCGGTGTACCCCTCGCTTTCATATTGCACGACTAAATAATAGAATTTATCAGGCAAGCAGGAATTCCCTAGAGCAGCCAAGAGTGGGCAAATGTCATCTCCTGCCTGCATGTGTGCAGCTCCCACTGATGTCAGCAGGGTTATGTATGGGCAAAATGAGGTCAGGCTGTGTTGTCCTACTTTACGTGCCCTGTGGTATTACACTCAATTAAGTTTTGTCTCCCAGGACGCAGCCTCCCTCCCACTTAAGTCACCAGGAACTTTGTCACTACACAACAGTGCAGGAGGAGGCATGAAATACTGGTCTTTGACCTGAAGAGCAGTAAGGTTTAACTCATGCCTTTAGGAGCATGCAGCTGCTCTTTGAAAAGAGGGGCTAAATTCAGTAGGGAAAAAAAAGAAAAAGATAATCCATGAAACCCTATGTGGGACATCTTCAGGAGAAGATAACAGCTCTGTAAGCTCACACACAGACTTGCAGAGCACGGTGGCTTCAGCAAGACCTTCTTCCCAAGGCAGCGGGGCATCTTTCCTCTGCCAACAGCTCCCTGCAGTCCCTTGCAAAAAGATCCTGAGTATTTTGGGCAACACTTCTTCAGCAGCGCAGGAGAATCAGCCACATCTTCTGTGTGGGTGACCACAGGCTAAGGCTACTTTGAAAATATTAACCACTGGTTATGAAGTGAAACTATAAATAGCCGTAGGAATGGCAGCTGAAGGAGAAAGCAGTAAAAATTCCCTCATTACAGACAAACAAGTTGCCAGGATGATACTGTGCTTTGAGTGAATTGGGTTTGGTCTTCGCTCCTTTGATGGGGTTTCTTCTGATTTTGAGCAAGTAGCTTGTTGTCTCTCTGCCTTCATCAGAGAAGTGCAGAAAAACATCTCTGAGGGTAGTCTTTTGTGGTCTATGTGGTCTGCATGATGAGAAACACCGTGACTCAGATACCATCTACTGCTTGCTTGTCACTCTGAGGGATCTCCTCTCTGTGTACATGGTGAAACCCAAGGATGATGCTTTACATGGTGGCTTATTTGAAAACCCTCTTATTTAAATATTTGTTAATAAATTGCCTTTAATTTTTAAATCTCTCACAACTGCCAGTACTAGGCATCTTTAGATATAAAATAAGCATGTTTCCTGAGGGATTTTTAAGTCCATTCTAAATACCTTTGGAAAAGAGGCCAGCTGGTTCTTACACGGTGTTAAGCTCTGCACCACACACAGAAGTCACAAGAAGGATCCACAAGGCAGTAGTCAGCTCAAGGCTAAGACACAAGTTTGGCTTCTGATTGTGTTTCCATGTGTCTCGTAGTGCAGTCAGTGGGGCACGGAGGGCAGTTGGGGTCCCCCTGAAGTAGGTACCCACTGGTTGGCTGGAGAGGTTTCAGAGGTCAAGATCTCCATGGACTGATGAGAGAGCTGAGACACCAAGAGCTCACATAAACACCTGCCACTGTGTGTTTGGATGTAGGTGTCCTAACGTAGAACTGAATCCAAAATGTCACTTCAGCCCTCTATTTTCTGCAGATGGTCCCCATGGGGTGCTGGGTTACATTTAGGGCCTCCTTGACTCATCCAGCGGTTCTGTTGTGGGGCACCTGTTGACTTCCCCCAGCTCTGCAGAGTGACAGAGCTCTGGGTGTCGACATATTCACTCCCCCTCTGTGTCCATGCTGGGGTAAGCCCAGTGCAGTCCAAAGCCAGAGCTTTCTCTGGGGCTGGTCCTCCACTGTGGGACGAGCTCAGGACTTCAGAGCAGCCGCAAACCTCATCGTCTCTCTTTCCAAGAGCGAAGTACACTTGTTCAGCCTTGCCTGTGTTGGTATAAACACCGTGCACGTACTGTGCAGTTAATTAAAACTATTCCCACTCAATTTTCCCCTGGGGGAAGGAAAGGAGAAGAGATAGATGCTCATGGGAGAGGTGCTCATCACATTGCTTAATGTAATCTGGAGGGGGGATAGGCAGCGCTGTGGGGATAAAAAAACCATGGAGGCCTGAGGCAGCACCATGGAGTGCATGGGGAGCTGTCCCTGGAAAGACATTTCCCTTAATGCAGCTACTGTTGAAAGGAAGCAGTGGTGTGTTTCTTGGAGAGAAAACAAAAGACTAAGACCACTCGCTTTCCAAGGCGAGGAGGTGTGAATGGAGGCTTGCCTGACACCCACCCAACACTGACTTTTTGCTCAGGACCTTTGGGATGTCAGGAACCTCCCATGGTCCAAAGCCCAGTTTTTGGCCAACTCGTGGAAAGGACAGGAGAAGGCACCAGCGGCTGGGCGTGGGCATGACACAGCTGGATCTGCGCACCGGTGCTCTGTCTCGGTGACTCACCCCGATGCCCCAGGAGCCGTCCAAGGCGTCTGACACAGAACAAGAACAGCCTACAGCTCTCCTGCCTGCTGCCCCCTGGCCTACTCATGGAGACACCAGGGAGTCTCTTGGAACTCTATTTTGTGGTCTGTGGATGCAAAAGGGCTCGTTCAGGGAAAGTGAGCGCGTTAGCCCGTGCAACCAATGCCATGACACACAGAGCTGTTCTCCACCTCTGGGAGAGGCTTGATTCCCAAGCACAAAGACAGGCATCCTCTGCCCTGAGCACAGGACATGGGATGAGCCCTTCTGAAGCATTTTCATTTTGAATCAGCTCCAGTGTCTTGCTTTTGTCAGTGCTTGTGGCACTGAGCTGGTGGTGCTGCCGTGGGAGGAATGTAGCTGGTACCCACGAGCATGTGGGGCTGTTCTGTTTCATCAGGTCCCCCAGTTCCTTCCAGTAGCTGTTGAACACTACTGGGTGCAGAAGAAAAGGTGAAGTTTTGCGGGATCTTGCTGGTGGGCCCTGGCTAACGCTGCAGCAGAAGCTGATATATGCACAGCAAGAAGGACCTAGGCACCACCAAGGGATTTCCACCTCCCTGGCTCAGATCCCAGAGGTGCAGGGAGGACTTAGTTTTTCCAAAACAGGAATAAACCAACTACACTTAGCGATAGGCAGGATGCTGCCACTCATCAAGGCAGGGGGGTGTTTCTTTGCAGTCCCTTGTCCCATCAGGGGCTGAATGGGCGGGTGGTTGGGGTCAGCAATGCCAATTCGGAGGGAGTTGTGGCACGGCATCCTCATCTGGGCCTCAAGCGCTTGTGACTCCACAACAAGAGGAGCCAGCAGGGTAGGGCGCTATAAAACCCAGATGTCCAAAATGAAAGAAAAGTCAGATTTCATGCTATAGGTTCCCAAGGAGGCAAATTGTCACTTTACAAATTTAAAAGAAGTCCAGTTTGGGCTCCCCTTGGAGTTGCTGTTTGCAGCAGAAAAATGTTTCAAGTGAGCGTAAAGCGTTCGGTTTTAGGGTTGGTTTTTTTTTCTCTCATTGAGGAAATGTCTGCGCTTTGGTTATGAATTGAAGCTGAGAATGAAACACAAGCAAATATTATTTCACCTTTGGGTATAACAGAATAAGCAGCAATATTAGAACATCTTCTTGCAGATTTATAAATCAGAGCTACTCTTTTCCTGTTTATAGAGATCCTGACAGGACAGAAGTATTTATTGAGAGTTAAATGATAACATCTGTTATTGAGAATATCAAATTCAATGGAAGATGTTTCATATTAAAAAGAAACTCAGGGCCAACTTTCCTCTTGATGAGCCCAGCTTTATAAACTTTTTTAAAGTTTCACTCTTTACATCAGAATAAAATTAAGCCCAAGAAGCTTCCATAAACAAGTATTACACACATGTGCAAAAAGAGTTTTCTTTTAAAGAATGTCTCAGTGAAAAAGAAGAAGAAGAAAGCAGAAACCAAACCCCAGACCTTTTAGGATTTGTTCCTTTAGGTGGAATCAAAGTGACCTCTAGTGATTCCCTGTTAACCATGCAGCTCGGCAGCCGCTGGCTCAGAGCACGAGCGGTGCAATGGTGCGATGCTCTCTCATCTGCTATAAATGCAGTCGATACCCAATTAAAGCTAAATTATAGCAATTAATGACTGTTACAATGACCATTCCAACAACTCAAGCAGAAAATATTTTCCCAAACTCTACCGTTTCTTCATCTGCAAGTCGTGCACTGTTAAAAGAAGAGGATTGTTTTTATTAGCCCATTAAAAATAAGCCACATGATGAATTTGTTAGTAACTGATCATCCATGTGTCTTGTGGCACTGCTGACGTGCTGTTCTTTGGGAATAGGCAGGGTAGGGTGCGCTAGATTTGCGATTTGGTTCGTTTGTTCCTACTTTTTGGAACAGACACAGGCTGATTGCAAAATGATTACCAGTTGTGCAGCCAGGATGGGGTGCTCCTGCAGGGTGAGGCCATACCCATCCCTGGGTTCAACCAGGCTGGACAAGAGGAGAGAGAGTTTCACCTCTCCAATGTCATCCTTTCTCTCCCAAACTATCAAGTTTTGTTGTTTTTTTTTTTTTTAAAGAGCTCAGAGAGATGATGTTACGGTAGGGGAAATTAAAAATATGTATCAGCCAAATTATGTTGGTTTACCATGAAAATCAATAAAAAACTGGGTTAGAAATGGGGGGTGATGCAGGGGAAGCTCAGCCAGGAGCAAGACTGTTGCATGCTCTGGCCTAATATCCCCCAGGGTTATTTCAGGGTTGAGGAAGGCAGCAAAAATCATTGATTCTTTTGGCACAGGAGATGGAGACAGGCACAAAGGAGATGTTGAGCTCTGCTGAGACTCAAAACACATATTTTTTTAAAAAAATATATCTTCCTTAGGTTAGATGTGTCAATCTCTGAACTGGACCTGAGTGAAAAACAGAAGACTATTCCTGTCAGAAAAAAAATCACCCAACTGCTTTAGTTTAATATGTATTTTGAAGAAGTTAATCTCCAACCTTCTCTTTGATTCTTTCCCTCCCTATCTCCATTAAAGACCACGAGATTTGGCATTTGCTGGAAGAAGGACAAGAATGTTGCTTCCCTCTTGCTCTCTTTCCCTGTTACCGGCTCTCTGCGATGGTCACGCTGAGAACAAATTGCTGTTTGAATCCTTTCCAGGGCTGCTTTAGCATTCCCTGTAATTTTCGCGGAGGCTCTGCTGCGGCCGCCGTAATGAAACGTGCTCCCTTGTTGTGGTCAGTGCTATTTTCGTCACCCATTTGCAATAAAGCTTGATTTTTTTTTTTGCACAGATTTGTCAGCACTTTCCTCTCCCACCAGCAAGTATTATTTAGGACATTCCTAAGACACTTTTCAGAAGGACTTCTCATGGAGATGAGAAATTTTGCAGCTGGTGTCATTTGACTTGCCGGCTCGACCCAACACTCTGCCTGGCTCACCAGCCCTGCGAGGGATGCCGGGGGACCCTCCTGCCTCTCTGGGGGGTGTCCATGGTGTAAAACTGGGCTGTATTCCTGATAATTACTACTCTTCGCCCCCCAAAATGCCCAGGTTGGACCCAGATGCTGGGCTGTTACTAATCGTCAACCGATGGTTTCACCTGCTGCTGCTCAGGAGCATCTTCTGGATTCAGCCTCCTCCATCCCAGGGCATGAAGAAACTTGAATGAGTGAAATTATACACATGTTTGTGCAGGGCTTAAAAACTAGCCAGAGAAGATGGATTTGTCATCAAACAATGAATGCAGCTCCCAGAGAGACCTACTCCAGGCTCTCTGCTCTGCCTGGATAAGCCTTCTTCAGAGCCACGGCTGGGGGTCCAAGTAACAGGTCCTTTTCACGTGTCCCTGTTAAGTCAAATATGACTTGACCTGTGTTTGCTTTTAAGACTTAGAGACTGAAGGAAAACATTTTTATTTGTTGCGAGAAGCAAAGCAAATAAAAGCAGGTAGGTAAGAAGAAGCAGGGTGCTCAACGCAGGGTGATCTGGCACTAACTCTGAATTTTCTTTTAGACCTAGATATCTTTATTGATGTTAAACCAAACCAACCTCTTTCTGTATTTTGGTTCATTTCTTTCCAAAAAAAAAAACAAACCTTGCACATTTTATTAAGATCCTTATTAATTTTATTTTCATTTTGGATAAAAAGATACAATTTTAATGAAACGCGAAAGCTAGAAAAAAGCATTTTATCTTGAAAGAGCCACTTTTTGGTAAAGAACCATTTCCTTATTTTTAAAACCAGGGTTGTGAGAATCCAAAATACTTGCACAGCTTTTGAGTCCCAAACCTGAAAGATGTAAAAATATAATTTATTTTATAGATGCATGCTGTGAGTTTGTTTTTCCAGCTAAGGAATGAGAATACAGAAGCTGGTTTCACTTTTGTGGTCTAATAGGTCAGTGCAGATTTACTGTTTTGAACATCTGCAGCCATAAATACACAACAAAACAAATTGTTGCTGCTGCTGTGATCCAAACCCCAAATTAAAAACAAATACAAATTAGAAATCCCCTTTAGAAATCCCATCTGTCTAGAGCTGCTGAAATATCATCGTGATGACAGAACTTCTCAGATAACAACAGTGAATAATAGTTGGACTTTTAAGAGTATTTTTACCAAACCTCTTTTTTGTTTGTTTTGAACAACTGAACACTTAGAAACATTTTTAAATTTCTGACTCTGAACCGTGTGATTGTATGTGAATTTCTGATTATGTTGGGTTTTTTTTCAGGTTAGCTTCCAGCCTTCATGTTAAGAAGGTGAACCTGAAATTTTGGTGACCTGGAGGAAAAAAAAAAAAAAAAAAAGGAAATTAAAATAAAACTTGAGTTTAAAATGATCTTGTATTTGTATCACGGTAAAGTTTGCACAGTTGACGTTGACATCGGGAGATGAGTTAAAAGTAGCACAGTGGAATATTTAAACACTTCTTTGATGCTGGAAGCTACAGAAAAGTATAAACCAGCCAGCTGGAAACCAGCCCTCCCAGCTCAGCCTGTCTACAGGAGCATAGGTCACCCTGGTCCTCCACGGGCACTCGTTGGAAGGAAGTGAAACATGATGGTATTGCATGTTTTATAAAAGGTTCACCACTGTTTGAAGGAAAGTTTTCTTAAGGAAAGTAAGTTTGACAATCTGTTCCTTAGAAAAGGTCCCATTGGATTTGTTGGAAACTAAAGCAATGGTGGAGTACAGAAACTAGTCAAACAAAATAACAGTGCATAACGTGCTCCTGCAGACCTTTCACAGCTATCTGTGGAGTTTTGTTTTTACGGCCCTGGCACCCAAGAGTGGACTTACTTAGAAACGCCGGAGGAGGCAGTGAGTGGGAGGAAGGGCTAACACTGGGGCTGGGGAGGCCCCTCTGCTCCCACTTCCCCACCATCTCCCGACATGGGTTTCCAAACGGAGCCAGTCTCCCTGACTTCTCTTGTACCAGAGGAGAATGAGTCAGATGGAACCCTGGCTCCAGATGGGGCTGCCCAAGCTGCCAAGCACATTTCGGGGCCAAAAGCAAAAAAAAAAAAAAAAGTTTGCCAACAAAATCTTGTGTTAACTGAAGAGACAATGTCCTGACGTGTTGCCTGAACATATCATGAAGCCTTTGGATGTGTTGAAAGTAATGACTGTTCTCCCTGCATCTTCCTGGGCTCTTGTCTGTGTTTTAACCAATTTTGTGATGCCAATGAAGTGTTGAAAATGCATTTCTAGTCCTATTTAGGTGTTATTGCACAAAGCAGAACCAGACACTAACGTAACTGCAGGCAGATCACACTCCCGGAAACAAGCTGGCAAGTCACTGCCCAGCAAAGAAACCCATCTTTCTGAAGGTTTACAGGGAAAAATTGCCAAAAGTCAGGTTCTGTAGCTTGGCTTTGCATAGGAAAAAGCTAAAGGTTCTTGAAATATCCAGATAAAGATGAAGCTGAGCAAGGATAACTTTGTTCACCCTGCAGAGAGGAAGAAATCAAAGTAACTGAGGTATGAGTATGGCTTGAAAAGTTCCTTGCCATGGTTTGCAGGAGAATGCTGATGTTGAACACGAGAGCAACAGAAAAACGGCTAATGATAATGAGGGTATGTATGGAAAACGGCTGCATCCACCATGGAAATGACTTGTTCTTTGATACCCTTAAAACAAGAAGTCTTGCTGCTCTCCATCCAAGAGCAGGAGGGAACCAACATGTGAGATGGTGCACCCAGGAATGACAATGTTAAATAAATCCATCAGGCTGTCTGTGTTGGCAGGTGACTGGACAACTGTGAAAGTAAAAACTCTAATTTGTGGTAGGGACAAAGGGGCCTGAGTAATCACAAAGCAAATATCTTGACCCTAGCATTGCACAAGAAACAGAACAGGTTTTAGACTAAAGAAGGATCAAAGATAGAGAGCCAAACAGAAAATGGGATACATAGTAATGGATTGATTGGGTCAGTTAATGTAGAATGGTTCTTTGATAAAGTCAGCATTTTTATTTTATTTTTAGACAGAACAATTGATCTAAGAAGAATTCGCAATGATGTTACGTTAGTGCATGCTACCTAAGCCTGGGAAGATAAAAACAAGTATGCAAGCTGAAGGGTTGGCATTGAGGGGCTGTGGAGGGTTCACTGCGAAAATGGAAGGAGTAGATAAATGGATTTCCTCAAGCATTGATTATTTCACTCATCTATTCTAATACCCATGGCAGAAATTTAGGAGTGCGCTGTGGTGGGTGACAAGACAAGAGATACGATGGTCAATAAAGTGACCAAAATGCTTGTCAGGAAGCATGAGATGACCTTGACTAGAAAATAGAAATGGCGTGAAAATGAATAATCAAAAGTGCTCCTTCTGCTCATAAGGAGTAAAACCAGTCATTTCTATTAGAAACTGGAGGTAAGGGAGGAGAAATGGGTCCTACAGGCGTTAGCCACCTCTGTGTAACTACCATGAATGTGGCACACCCATGCAAAAAGCTAAGACAATGCTAGAAGTTATCAGGTAAGTTATTTCTGCCAGTTAGGGGAAAAGCTTTGGGAACCAGCACATACACATAGGAAGGAAGAGTTTTTGAAGCTGAAGTTTTTGCTCTGGATTAGAGTGAGTTTGATGATGGCAGAAATGTAGGAAGAAACCCAGGGGGTAGTGAACTCTGAAAGATGAAGTCTTAGAGATGAGTCCTCTGCTGAAAGGTCGTCCATCCTTCATGTATGGGTGCAGGGCCCCAGTGCAGGGTCCAATTTTGGGCTGTTCCCACGTGAGGAAACAGAGTATACCGGTCAGAGCAAAGACTGGTTTCTCTCCAGTATGGTGAAGGGACCTTTGCCTGGCCAAACCTTCAAGTGCAAAAAAACCATCCCAAATATCTGCCCCCAGCCCTGCGGGCCTGACCCGTGGGCCTGCCCAAGCCGCGGCCTGCTGCAGGACCCACCAAGCCTAGGCAATGCTCCGAAGTGGCTGACAGAGAGAGCTGAGATTGCAAACCTGTAATTATTTAAGATGAACTTGCATGCCATGTTGGCGCTTCATTTTCCGTTAGATTTGCTGGCTTCGTGCTTTGATCAATGGGCAGGGTGCTTCCAGGGCAAGCGCAGGCCCTGTATTTGAGCTCTGTATTCTTTAATATACCCACAGTTGTTATTGAACCAAAACCTTCCCATTTTCAGCTTCACACTGGGTAAAGAAAATGACAATTAACCTGATTTAGTTGTGAGTTAATTCATTTAATCTCCAGGTGACCCCAGTCTTGAAATTAATACCTCTAAAACACCGCTAAATAGCATTCAAATCTCTTCCTTTAATTACGTGTATAATGAAGCTCATTTAGAAAACAGCCAGAAGGATGGAGACCACACTGCAGGCTTTACGCCTCTTTCCCACTACCATGCCAGTCACTTTTTTCCAGGTTAAATTGACACTCAAGACTTTGCTCTCCTGCCCTGGATGCGGCTGTGCTGGCAGCCCAGGGATGCTCTGCCACCCTGCACAGCCTCCCAGCACCATCTGGTCCTAAAACCAGCCTTGTACAGCAGCAGGGCCTGGGAATTTTCATCTCTGCCAAATAAGGATAAGAAATGGCCTCGGTGGACTCAGTTTGTGGTCTGTTGTGGTTTTCCTTGCCATCCACCAGCAGGTAAAGATATTTCACTGGCAGCAACAGCTTCTCATCCCTCCCACCCCTCCCAGCATCAACTTCCTCTCTGCCACACATCAGCCAGACTCCTGCATCCCGCAAACACTGTAACTCAGCAACAAAACTGAGATAAACTATTGTTTTCCATATGATCTCTGTAACTCTGGAGAAAAGGAAGCTGAGGGGAAACCTCATCACTCTCTACAACTACCTGAGAGTAGGTTGTAGGGAGGTGGGTGTTGGTCTCTTCTCCCAAGTAACCAGTGATAGGACAAGAGGAAATGGCCTCAAGCTGCAGCAGGGGAGGTTTAGTTTGGATATTAGGAAAAAATTCTTTACTGAAAGAGGGGTCAAGCATTAGAACAGGCTGCCCAGGGAGGTGGTGGAGTCACCATCCTTGGAGGCATTTGAAAAACATGTAGAGGTGGCACTTAGGGAACTGGTTTAGTGGTGGACTTGGCAGGATTAGTTTTATGGTTGGACTCGATGTTCTTAAAGGTTTTTTTTCCAACCTAAATGATTCTATGATACTTTGGCTTCCTTCCCGGAGGGGGGCTGTGAGCTGGATGGTGTTTCCATCAGCAAGGATGACACTACAGCTTGGGGAACCTTCTCCCCTGAGGCTAAAACCCAAGAAAAGGACTGAGGACACACAAATCTTGCTATGGCCTCCTTTGGCCACAACAGTGATGGTGACAGAGGAGGCTGAACACCCAGAATGGGCTGCAGCCCCACAGTGGTGGGCAGTGAAGACAGCATGGGGGGGAGCAAGGCTGAGTCTGGACGTCCCAGTGCTGGGGGGTTTGAGCTCTTCTGCCATCGTGGGGTGGCATGCATGGGGCACCTGGGCTCACATGTCCTTGTGTAATACGTAGCTTTTTACTCATTCGGGGTTTTGGCAAGATTAATGTTTTCTTCCCGGATTACTTTGGATGAGCATCTCAAGCTGGCCAGCTCTCATGCACAGGTCACCAGGTGCCAGCTGGCTGCCATCTCCAGCACCAGGAGCCGAGTAACCGGCTTCCCTGGGTGTTTTGCTTGGTCACAGGTCACAGCTTTCTGGGTCCTGGCATGGGGCATGAGTGTGGCTGGCTCGTGGCCACCCCACAGCATGGAGATGTGTCCTGCAAGGAGCATCCTCGCTGCACTCCATGCTGCAGTGGGCTGTGTTTCCAGAGCTGGTTGCCTCCTCACCTGTTTGTTACACTTCTGTCTGAAGACTGCTGAGGATGACGGGGGTGGGTGGGGGGAAGAACAACACCTAAACCCCTTGTAATTAGTTCCTGAAAACGAGTTTCAAGCCTGGTTACATCTCTGGCTCAGTCTGACCTAAGGTTTTTTTCACACCCTTTCCAAAATCACGTGTTAAAACTGGTTCTCAGAGAATATTCTGGGGTGTTTGGTGTAAACAATGCTGGTTTAAAACTGCAACAAGGGGTTCTTTGGGTTTTGTTTTCTTTTTTCTGTATTTCCCTGGGGTGTTTCTAATAATGGCATAAGGACCATATTCCTGTGGGAAATGTGGTCTCGCTTTCCCTGCCAGCCCCCAGCAAGCTTGGCAGTGTCCGGCTGGGCAGTGCATCCACCCACCGCCCACCTCTCAGCACACCAGCCCCTGCCCAGACCCCTCTCCCAGCACCTCTGGGCTTGGCACGAGCACGCAGAACTCCAGCAAGACCAATACCACATTCAGCATCGCTCCTCCCTGGAGGCCTAGCATGACTTCTGCCCACCCCATTGCTCCGTGTGGGTCCATGTCCCTCCAACATGAAACCTTATTGTTGAGACAGGAGGAGGAAGGAGAAGGTGAGCACTTAAAATGCAAGATGGATTAGAGATGGTTCTTCCAAGAACCTTCTCCCAAGGTTCTTCCTGGGATGGTGGACTCCTTTCCAGGTGGGCTTGGTCTCCCTCCATCCCACCACCCATGCTGGGAGAAGCAGCACGAAGAGGGCAGAGGGTTTGGGAGGGGAGTAGGGAGGTGCCGTCCTGGAGGCAGAATTTCTCCCCACGCCTATGGGAATTGCATCAGGAATTGCTGGCCTGGGGATGGGCGAAGGTGTGGTCGAAGGACATACACCAGACTTAAATAATTAACTTTACAAGGTTGAGGAAGAAGAAAAGCCCTTGTACCATCATGCCCAGCATGAGTCCTTGCAACCAGGGCCAAAAATCACCTTTCTTAAGACTTTCCAGACAGTTGGCAGCAGCCATTCGCTCTGTCTCTCACACTGGCACATCATCCCTTAAGATACACTCACCAACATACGGCAACCTAAAAAAAACCCGACGACTTTTGTGAAGCTTGGTTTTCATGTTTCTTGTCACGGGCAACTTCACATCTTCACTCAGGAAGCAACCCCAAATAGCTTGGAACTAAATATCAAGGTTCCCTTTCCTTCTGTCACCCACTCCACACTTGCAAAACCCCAGGGGATTTGAATAGAGCATGCCGGGATTTTTTAATTTCCTGCCAGGTTTTAGATGCTTGAAAACACTTGCCTTCAAGACCTTGACGCCAGGGAGGGGAGCTGGTAAGGAGGTGGGTGCTGAAGGCTCCTGGAGATAGGGATTTAAGGACATTTTGGAATGCGGTGAGAACGGGACCCACGTTTCCCCACGGGCGGAGCCTCTACGGTGTGGCGCAGCCCAAACCTTGACCGGGGCCGTGTGCTGGGGGTCCTATCACCCCAACCACTTCTGCTGTGCAAAGAGATTTTTAGAAAGAGCAGAAGCAGCCAAGTACACAGGAAAAAGCCTGAAGGGAAATAAACCCTGAACTACTCACTTTTTCCAGGAGGGAGGAAAACTCATTTCTTTCTGGTTGTCTCTGCACCAGAGTGTTTTGTCACTTGAATCATGCTCCAGCATTGAAGGCTCCTCCTCACCTTCCCTCAGGTCTCCTCCTGATCCCTGGCTTGAGGGACACCTTCACCTGACTCCTCACCCTTGGCTGGCAGTCCTGGGTCTGAGCCATCTCAATGCTCATTTTTCAGCAGACATGTGAGGCTGGGAGAGCCACAGGGCAACCACTGGTGACCAGGACCACGTGCTTGAAGGGCACTGGTCGTGGACAGAAGGACAGAAGACCCTTCCTGGTTAGGTTTTTTAATTTGGTGGGATGGCTGGTTTTGCAGATGGGATTTTTGGGGTTCTTTGGGAGTATTTTAGGCTTTGGGAGGTATTTATTTATGCTCTTTGGATAAACCAAGTATTTCTCTGCTCAGTAAATCATCCTGTTTTGTTTAATCATTCCGACAGAAGGAGAGAGAAAAGCGATGATGCAGCAGCTCCCAGGTACATTTTTTAACCCATCTCTTTCCCAGCAAAGAAAAATGAGTGGCTCCTTTCCTGCTGTGAAAGAGAGACACCGCCACCACAGCAAGGAGAGGATGCTGCAGCTGCTTCCCTCCAGCTCAGTGGAGATGCACCCTCTCTCATGAAGACCACCAGTGTTGGTCAGGGGCTGTCACTGGGGTGGCCATGAGGCTCGGTGGTCTCTAACACGCTGCCTTGTCTCCCGTGCCCACCTCATCTCCTTCCGAAAAAGCTAAGGAGGCACCTCAGGAGGGAGCTAAAACGGTGACACGTTGCATGTGCACTAAATGGCTTGTTACAACCCAGGGGACCTCAGCCATTTCATTGGTGAAATTCTTGTCTCAAAATGCAGAGTCTCATCAGAAACAGCAGCTTGAGAGAGGAGTAATAGAAAGGAGATTGATGCAGAGCCTCCCTGAGTTGATCCTCCTCTGCTGAGGCTTCTCCAAGCCCTGTTTGCACCATGGTGTGTCATGGCAGCTATCTGGTGACCACAGCTGTCATCTTTTAAATAAACTAGATGAGTGATGGTGACAGTGTTGCCAGGCTGTGGCCAGAGCATCCTCCCACCCTCCTGAGCTGACCTGTGATGGTACCTGCTTTTGCTTGGGCAGTACACAGCACAACCCTGGATGGGCTCTTGCTCAATAACAATTAATTTCGTCACTTGTTTCATTGCATCCAAAGTGTTTGCACCCTCATCGGTGCAGTAACATAATAAAGCCAGAGAAACATGGTGGGATTCAAATCACCACCATCATGCTTATTTTTGTGTCTCATTCCATATTTTTTGCATTATCAAAATGTTCAGGGTTTGATTTTTGTTTTAAAAAAAATAATAATATGATTTTGCTTCAGTGTGATCTGCGAGGATGCGGGTTTTGCACCGGAGCACTGCAAGTCTTCTCCTTCCCAGACCTAAGTCAAAGCATTCACCCTCTCCAGCCTGCAAACAAATGCACGCATCATATTTGTTCCCTGCAATTGATCAGAAAAGAAGAAAAAAAAAAAAAGGTGCTTTTAGATCCTAATGCACATCTTGGCAATAAGAAATACAAGAGCTTTTGCTTTGAAATAAAAAGGGCTAAGAGACACCCACCAGTTTTAATCAATAATGCAGGGAATATTTCGGCTCTCGGGTCATCCCTGCAAGAAGATGTTGTGTCAAGGTTTTGAACATCCCTGGGAGCAGAAAGATGGGGGAGATGCCCCAAATCACCAAAGGGCATCACCATATACAAGAAAAACCTTAGCGCAAGATGCTCACGAGGGGTTTAAGCAACCAACATGTAGGCACAGAAGCTGTCGGAAAGGATCCTGCCTTCTCCCAGGCCAGCCCCTTCATCAGCAGCATTCAGTGTGAGGAGCCATTTCACCTCTCTGAGAGGGGGTAATTATTTCTTGTCAGTTAGACTCAATCACTGAACTCTAAACAGCTGGCGGTAGAGAACCATTTAGCCTCATTTACCACCCTGATAGCCTTTTAGCTCTTCCACATTTCACACCGTCCCTGCCATTTTGCCTGTAAATTCTCCCTTTAAAAAAAAAAAAAAAATCATAAAAATTTATGAGGGGGAAAAAAAAAAAAGGGATAAAATGAAGGCGGCTAAAAGAAAAGGTACTAAAATTTTCAAATGAAGATGAGGTTACGTACCCCCCGCTGTTTGAAGTGCAGTGATTGAGGGTCTCACTGATGAGGGATGATTACATTCCTCCTGCTCCTCACCCCCATTAGATGCGACGTGCGTCCTCCCTCTGGATATGGCTGATTAGCTGGAACGCAGGGAAGACCTAGGAACAACTGCATCTTCCCTGTTTTGATGCGATCCATGAATTTTCCTGACCTTAATGAGTGAAGACAAGCCCTTTCCAATAAGCTGGCACCTTCTAACAGGTTTAGAGCAGTAGGAACTGGGGAGGTATCACTTTGCAGAGAGGTCAGTCTGTGGCAGTCTTTAAGATGGAGAATATAGAAAGAAATGATCTCTTCATTAAATTAAACAGGGTTTGGCTTCCAGGACTGGTTTTGTTACTCAAAAAATCCAGGCTAGAAATAGAAAAGGACATATTTGCAGCACAGGGGTTCTCAAACAGCACTCTGGGCTCCACTGACCAAATCCCAGTTATCTCCCTGGGACCCAGATTTCGCCATTGTTTGCAGAAGCCCCGGTTTCAATAAGGTTAATAACGATAATAATAAAAAAAGAAAAGCAAATGGTAGGAAGCGACAAAGAATAGAGAGATATCAGGGCCACTGAATATCTGCAGAGAAATTTGAAATCCACCCTGGAGCAGCCCCTCTGTTCTATTAAAGACCTACCTAAGCACAAATTGTAAGGATTCAGATGGCAAGCGTTCAAAGTGTTATTTGTAATTTAATTTTCTACCAGCTCTCCTTAAGGTGTTAGATTCCAGAAAGATATCACGCACCTTTAACAATTAGATCACCCTTGTGAACTATGTTTTGCCTGTGTGCAAAATACTTGATGCCGGTCAACTCTGCTAACGCAGCTATTACGTGGAGAGCATCATACGCTCTTGAGTATCCCGCGCAGGACTGCTTTGCTCTGCGCAGCGCTAAACAGACACTCCATACCTGAGAAGGTGCCCAAACTCCCTGTGATGTATCTTGGAAAAAACAGCTTGAAGACCCAAGCCTCCTCTGTGATGAGGGCTGCAAGCAGCCAGCCCCCTGAATACCTTTTTACCACCATCAAAACAAATGTAATGTCTCCCTTTGACCTTTTTCTTCGACGCCGTTAGGTATTTCCATAGCCCTCAAGCCCCACCAAGTGGGATCCACATTAACTGAGGCCGTGGAAAGCACACACCTGACCCTCTGCATAGATGCACAGAGGAAAAATCCTGCAAAAACACTCTCCCGCCACTCTTAGCGGCTTTGCTGCAAGTGCGATTGTGTGATGCTGTACAGGAATACCCAAGTTTCAGAAGACACAGCCCAATTTGTTAGCGACCCAAGAAAATAAGATTAGAAAAGGCGGGTGGACTATTCATTTCACTGTTGTGAAAAAAAATCCTTCTCATGGAAGTAGAACCCTCTCATCAGTAGTTTAATGAAAAGTGGTCGTTAACTAGCTAGCAATTAGTGAAATACAGGACTAGTGGAAATGCTCAGCTCCCAAGTCCTCTCCAAAGCACCTCGAACGCTGACTGCATCTCCACAGAACCAATTTCCTGGGTCAGCATCTTTAATTTTTCACCAGTTGAAGGTATCTCTTCCCCTGGGATCTCTTCAAAACAGCACGGATGGGTGAAAATATTTAATGTACATTCAGCAGTTACCAGAATTGACATTTGAAACCAAGGAGCAGTGGCACCGTGTGACCAGTCAATTCTCATTGAACCTGTCCAAGGATGTTTTCTGTAGCTTAAGCCCTGGTCTTTGAAAGGCTGAATGTGTAGAGCAAAAGCAGAGAAAAATCTTTGATAGCTGAAACATTCAAAAACCCTCCCTGAAATAAATACTCACAAGGGGGTTTTGACTTAGTGCAGTAGGGATGTGGTGGATTGGGCTGCTATTTTGAAGTCTAGCACTAAATCTGCATACTGCACATGCTAACAGTTCAATTCCTTAAGTGCCTGACCCATCCCTCCTAAAAGGCAGTCGTATCCAGCTGTCTGCAATTAATTCACTGCTCTCTTTTCTCACCAATTTTTATAGCAAAAATCCGTATTTATTAATACCACAGTGCATGCTCTTGCACTTTGCAAGATTAAATTTAATCTCACCTCTATTCTAATTCTGTAGCTCATCTCTAAGATGCTCCAATCCTCCTGCTCACCCAAGCTCTCCCTCATGCATTTTCCAGCACGCTTGGTGAGCACACTCCAACTCTTCCTGCCCAAATCATTACAAACTAATTAAGGTCAATCAAGACCAATTTTGAAGCACTTCATTAGCATTCTAACATTTGATTTTAAAGGTTGATTTGTACCTTCCTTGGTCACTCCCTTTCCATCCCTCCAATAACTAGTTTTTAGCCCCACTGATTTCCTCCATCACTTTGCAGTTGTCAGCCTTCTAATTCTCAAAACACACCCCGGTGTGAATCCTGCACACAGCGTCTCACAGAACATCAAGAGCATCAGCAGGATGCTTTAGCTTCTGAAGACCACACAGACTCATACTCCCCATCCCGATCTGTGCTCTCAAAAAGAGCTTGTTTTTCCCCCGTGCTGTGCAATGGTTAACATTGCAATAGTGCACCCATGAGTCGGTGCTCGGCAGTGTACCAGCTTCACTGAAACACAATTTGTGCCCCAAGACTGCAGACCAGCAGAGGCAGGGGAAGAAGGTACAAACAAGCAAGGAGATGTAACTCATGAGGCTTGAATTGTGAAGGTTTTTGGCGAGGTTTACATTTGCTTTGAGCTTTCTGTAGAGGAAGAGATGCGGAAGAGGCAATGCTGCAGTCAGATGGATATTTACAGTGTGCTCATACTGTTAATTCAAAATAAACACACACGCTGAAAACTCAGTTGGAACTTTGTAAGCAAAGATGACTATTCTTACATTGCTCACTACTAAAATTGCTGCATCAGAGGTATTTTTTTTACCTCAATGAGTGTCACCACATCGTAGGTCACTAGTATGTCCTCTGTGTAGGTACTCACAGAAACAACCAACTTGGAGTGTCCTCAGTCTGCCCCCAGATAATGATGTTCTCTTGAGATCTACCCCCAGCAGTGACGTGACACTTCAGCAGTGCTTCACTGATAACAGACCTGCTGGATCACAGCCAGCCACTCCCAGAGACAGCAGGGCAGTAGTGGGATTTCTTAATTCAATTTTATGAATAACTTTAACAAACTACTAAAAAAAACCCTATGAAGTGCAAGGCAGTCGATTCCGACCTCTTTTCTTGATACACAATACGTCGGTGGAATTAGCTTTCATTTATGTTGACATAATTGTGTTCAGAGTATAATTGATGGTGACCACACTGAGCTTGCTGAGAGCTCCTCCTTACGTCATAAACTAAGATGGGCAATATCTGAATGTAGAGATCTTTTATTAGACATGTCAGTATGGCTGAAGAGAAGCAGAAAAGCTTCTACACTCACAAGCTTTCCTCCTATATCCATGTTACGAGATCCTTCTTAGCCTCCGAACCCTTGGAGTACTCACAGAAGCACAAGCCTCCTTTACCACCCCTCGGTCACTTGTTTCTCCACCTTTGCACAGCTCTGAAAGCACGCCACGCTACAATGTTGATGTAAAAGTAGGGGCTCAGAGATGCTACCATAATAAAAATGGTAAAATAATACGGTATGTGAAGCTTCTTCTGATAAGCTGAAGTTCAAGTTGTACATCAAGCGACAACAGAGGAAACAGGATAAAAATCAAGTTTTATTGACATATTTTAGGTACAATAAATATATTTACATGTTGACATTTTAAACATAGAATTACATGTAAAAAGCTTGTACATGAGATCATCTTTGTGTTTCCATTTTTACATTCACTTAAATAGGTACGACAAAGATCTCGTATGCAAGCAGAGGATTTGGCATAGTTCAGTACTACATTTAGGAAATTAGTAGTAAACACCTTGTGCAGATGATGTTGTAGAAAACATGAGGCAGACGAACCCCCAGTGGAGTCAGTATGATACAGTCGGCTGCTGAATTTATATCCTGAACTGCTAATAAACAAACTCTGTAATCCAGATTAGAGCAACACATTTGAAGTGATTCTCAAAACTCCTACACATACACAGTGTTTCACACTTTACAGGTTAGGAAGGATCACATTCAGTAATAGTAATAGGAGGTAGAATTGTGTCGACAGTGTTCATATTTCTACGTGGCAATAAAAAAAAAAAAAGTGCTATTACTATCACTGAATTCAAGAACAGAACTCCTGGAAAAGTGAAAAGGATAAAAGAGTTGTTAATCCTGTTCACTTGGCTTGCTGCAAATGCTAGAGCATGCACACAAAATGTTTTAACTCTCCAACACGGGTACAACTGCAAAGCAAAAGGGTTAAGGGTTAAGCGACGCTCCTCCAGGGCTTTGGGATGGGCAGCATCTCCTAAGGTGTGACGCCTGTAAAAGCAACCTGAACTTTATGTATCAAAGTCTGCAAAGAGGAGTACAGTACGATGTGCTGTCAGGGTGGGAGGCAGAGGCTTCGGGCATCCTCAAAAGAGCCAAAAGATCAGAAAATAGGGCAGAAGACTGAATGTTATGCATTCAGATAGGAAAAGCTACAGAGAGATGCATAGATAGTCAAAAGAGTAGGAAAGTAACAAGGATACAAATATCCTTGTGGGAATGGAAAAATGAGGGCAGATGAGATGGAAGTGAGGTAAAGCACAGGGTAGAGGCAAAGGGTACCACAGGAAAAAAACAAGCTGACTTATTCTAAGGGCACTTTGTATCAGCAAAAATTGTATGCAGCGGTACAGAAGATCAGCTGTGAATAAATGAGCGTTACCATCTTGTCTCTGCTGTATCTGTAAGTGAAAATGTGTATTAATTAGAGATTAAACCATTGAAAGATGTTTCACCGCCTGCAAAATAAATCCTGAAAAAAAAAAAAAGTTTTTTTATTATAAAAAAAAAAAAGACCTGTAAGGTTCCAAAGCCAGCCCGAGAGACACTAGGAAAAAATACAATGCATATTAAAAAAATCATTAGGTGCACACAAAGCAAATCCTGAATCACTGAACAACCATAACATTAATACAGCAGTGTTCGTTTTAAATTATGATCTTCCAGCTGACTACACACAACATTGCAACACAGCCACGTTTAACTGTACACAGCTTCTTCTACAAAACTATTCTTAAACTGTAGTACCGTTTAAAATTTTTTAAATGGTAAAAATCACTTAACCCAAGTGCTGTTACATTAAATAAAAGCAGTGTAACCTGTTGAAAACCAGTGTATATACAAAGCCCATTTCCAGTTAGTTAGAAAAAATCAGTGCATCCAACCAAGAAGTGAGAAAGCAACACAGGTACCTAAAAGACCCAGTGAGATTAACTTTCCCCATGAGGTTTTTTTTTTAGTGCAGTAAGGACCATACTTCCCACCAAAATAAGCACAGAAGTAGAAAATTGAGGTGTGCTTTAATAAAAAGCCCAACCTTGCAAAAAGTAGCATTATAAAGAACAAAATGATCCTTCCCAACCATGTTATACCAGAAGATGGTATACGTGAGGATCCAATATGAATCAGTGTTTTTGTACACACGACCCTGTGCTTATGTAAATAAGTCATCTGTATGATTAAAAATCAGGTTATAAAAAACCTTACATAAAATCCTTAGGATTTGATACTCATTGTAGATAAAATACTTTCAAGCATTATCTTTATAAATTAATTAGAGGTTAAGGCATGATTTAAGGTAACACTGAAACAAAAGCCCTATGTTACCCTAAATGACCTTTTCTGCAATCTGCTCAGTATTGGTTTCCTTCACATTCAATTTCTCAATCAACATGCTGCTAAAAAAGAAAAAATAAAAAAAAATAAAAAGCACAGAAAAATAATTTTTAAAAAGGTTTGTATCCCTCTGAACAAAAATGCCTTTTTGACAGCGAACAGGTGAAGCCAGATTTCTGCCTTCAAGTATCACGACCCACATTACAAACAGTGCTACGCAAAGGACAAGAACGACACAATACTACACTAGAGAACAAATCCAGATATGCCTCAAGAAAGACAAAAAACAAGTGAAAAAAATCCCCAATAAATGAAACCCTGCACCCCCCTGCCCACCCCCTCATCCCAGCTACACGGGCACCACACCCACACACACACAGACACGCAGTTACTGTGCGCAACAACAGGAACTGCCTACAGCAGCTTCTGGGAAAAGTGCACAATTTCAAGCTAAACAGAGAAAAAATACTATGTTCAAAAAATATATTAAAAATTCAGCACCAAGTAAAAGGATTTTTTCTCATTCCAAGTAGCTACATAACGTTAAGAGAAAATAATGAAGACCCTCAAGGTTATTCTGAAATAACCTACAGTTTTATAAAAAACATCTCTCATCTATATCCTTGCAGTGGAAACCTAACATCAAAGAAGTAAAATGCTCAGTCTGCTTGGCATATTAATGGTTGGAAAGATTTTTTTTTTTTTTTTTAACAGAAATTTGGACATCTGAAGTGAATTTTCAGAATTAATCTGGGGAATAAAGAAGGTATCTGAAGATACTTTACAGAGGGGGTGCCAGTATTTACTTTTCTTTCCCAAAGTCCCATTAGAGATGTATGTGGGCCAAGAACAATATCCCTGTCTAAATTTATTCTCTGCCACTGCTTAAACATTTGCATGGCAGCTCCTTCAGCTATGAAGATGCTACAGACCCATCCTCCTCCTGCCTAGCACCAGTTACACCCAGCTATTCAAACGCTGCCCAGTGTTCCATCATACAGCATACGTGCCACATCAGTTGCTAATATTCTGATGAACCAACGTGTTACATGACCAACTCGAATCACGTGTAAAACCAAAATATCCCAAACTTTTGAGAACAATATTACACGACAGACCTAATTCGTACTTGTACAGCACAATGGAACAAACCCATAAACCCCATGCCTTGGTCTGACAGTGCACTGTATTTCCCCTCAAAAGTTAAAGGACATAGATTTTTTTTTTTTTATTAAAAAAAGTAAAACATTTTACTAAAATACCACAGATCATAGGGTCAATCCAATTTTTTTTTAGTCAAGGCAAAATATGACTAGTTATAAAGTGAATTTTTCAATGCTACAAGATGAAAACAAAATAATTTGAAAAAAGCTGACTCCATATAATCACCTACTGGAGTTGCCTATTAAAATAATTCTAAAATTAGGCTAATAAAAGCTGTGAACAAATAATACACAGATCAGGATATACGTATTGACTTACTAGCATCTTTATAAAAATTTGAAGATATACACAAAAACACATCAACATTTATGGAACTGTATCCATTAAACTTAGATTTAGAGTTTAAGACAACACAAAAAACTAACAAGGAGCTAGGATGTGGTTGACTGTAAGCACTTTGAATAACATTTTAATTTTCAAAGGTCAATATTTACATACTACATTAAACTTCTTTTTTTTTTTGCATTTTGCATCGTATTTTGAATGCACGATACAGAAAGAACAAGATAATGGTTGCAACAGATCTTCCAAGTTAACTTAAGATGCTCAGATTTAACTATGTGCTGAAAGAGAACACGGCAAGAACACATCCATCTGGCTTTACCTCTACTTCCTTTGGGGTTTTTGGGAGGAGACAAGTGGATCTGAAAGAGCTGTATTGTCCAAGCTGATAATTGCCAAAAGACTCACTTTTAAGTTAGGATTTGAGAACTAATGGAACACAAACACTGTAAGAAATGACTCACCTAACTGCTACTTTTGCTACTGAGTTTAAGATATTAGAACGAGATGGTGACACACAGGGTGTACGTATGTATGTATGTGTATAATAAAATGCATACAGACATACATACATAGTGTGTTTACATACAGTAAGATACCCAGGTACCACAGTAAGCAGCTAAAATTACCAGTGATCCGCCAGTACTCTCTGCCTACGCACAAGCAATAATCTACCGCAACCGCCTTCAAAGAGGATGCAGCTAGTCATTAAACAGGCATTGCTTACGTTGCCTCCTACATTTACGCAGAGCTGAGGCAACTTCACGTCTTTATTCTAAAGCCACATATTTGTTAAAAAAAATTTAAAAAAAAACCCAACTGAATAAAAATTCTTAAAACTTAAGTTGGCTGAACTTCAGCCTCTTTGGGATGGATCCAAAACCCAAAGCAGGAGCATTTCTACAAACTACTTTGACTTTTGAATCAAACCCATATTGTTAGGCTCCAAGAAACCCTCTATCCCCAATAGCATTTGCTTCTGACAGGACAGCTGATCAACTGCAGATGTTCCTACTGCTGAACTCAGCTGCTGGCCTGTCTGGCGTTTGCCTCTAACTCAGATTTCCAGACACGCACTATTATTGCTCCACTCCGAGATGTCTTCCCATCCTTCTCATTACAGAGAAGTTGGTCCCTAACAGTGGGATGAATAACTGTTTAATGACTCATTTTAAAGATAAGCATTTATTTCTTAAAAATAAAAATTACATAACCTGAGGAGGCAGCGCAGGGCTCCTAGTGCTCATGGTGTGAGGAGATGAACAGCACAGGGTAGATCACCTCGTGTGAGTCTTCAGGGTCAGCTCCCACCAGCCGCTTCCTACCTGCAGCTCATTCTCTGTCCTGGGCTTGGGTCTGCCCTGAAGCACTAACAGCACTTACGTGCAGTAATTGTGCTGGATGTCATCAAGTATTATGCATAAATGGGGAACTATATAGATGTATATAAAACTCACTTCCACGCAAAAGTTCATGATGTTATTGTGTCTTGTCACTAAGTTGTAAATGGGCTTAGAGTATTCTTTCCATTTTTTCCCTAGTGCAATTATTTACAAAGCACCACGTTATTCTGTATTATTTCAGTGAACAAAGAGCAGTTTTACCTACATGACTTTTGACAGTACTTATTATTCAATCATTCTTTTTAGTAACTTCTACCTAATTGAAAATCTGGACCAAAACTGTAAGAAAGTCAATTAAGTCTTTGCAATTTGGCTACCACTAAATCTTAAAAAAAAAAAAAAAAAAAAAAAAAAAGTGCTACTATAAATGTGCTTATTTCATCCTTCCATGCTTGGCATGCCTGCTTTGGACCCCCTTCACAGCTGCTGCATTACATACCAATAGTGTTCTTCTGCAGTCACTCAGGTAACAAACCTATAAGGTTTCTGTAAGTCCCCCCGTTCAAATCGTAGGTGGAGTACTTAAGAGCACTCCTAAAATAAAAGATGAAGCAAAAGCTCACAGTCTAAAAGCTAAGGAAATGTTCATAAAAACTGGAATCCAATATAAAGATGGCATTTTAATCAGTTTATTCAGAAGTAACGGAAAAAAAAATTGTTCCTTTGGCAACACCATCTAGATGGTTCTAACCAAAAGGAAATATTATGGATTTTACTTAGATTAAAACAAGCTCCTTAATGATTGCACGTAATTTTGGGGAACTGCCACGTTCATCAGTGGATTCACAATGTCCTTATAGTCCTGTATTTATTGGGAACAACACATCAAACCAAGTCCTTTTAGTTACGGGTTTCTTATGGTTCAGCATTAATCACAAAATAAATCTCAAAGGAAAAAAATACTAATCAAAATAAAGCATAAGGCAATCATGAAACACTAGCCCAAAAGAACTAGGAATGCACCACTCTTCCTGCGTAACATTTTTGAAGTGAGCCACTAAATATTTCTTTTTCCTTGTATCTGGCAACATCATTTAAAATAACCTAGTTACAACTTGGGAGTTCACTACCCCACAATGCTACTGAAGGGCAAAGATACTTGTTTTTAAAAAACAAGGGAAAATACAGCAATGTTATTCCTACACAGGGTTTTATGGAATAAGTGGAGTTGGAAGGAGAAGATGGAGGTCTGTGTTCGAATAGAAAAATGCAAAGATAGACTTAACATATTTACAAAGATCAAAACCACAATTTTCCAGTGTCACCTCCAAAGCTTCTCAGCATACTGCTATTCACTGAAGTAGACCACGTTTAAATCTACACAAGAATACCTTCTGTGCTCTCAGATACACAACATAGGTAATGTGTTTTGTTTAGAAAAGTGAGTTTTCATTCCAATACCTTGCACTGAAGATAAGAGCAACCATTATCAAATATTCTTTGCTATGAAGAAAGTTTTTAAATCTTTCGATGTAAACGTTCTCTCTCAAGTCACTGTGGCCACACAGTAGGATCTTGAAGAACAGTGTCTACATGCACTGAAAGCATTTTGAGAAAAAATATCTGTAGTTCCACGTGGTTACAACAGAACGTGAACAAACCGAACAGAAATTCCACCTTTGCAGACCCTCTCAAGTTCAGCTCTTCTGGAGGACATCTTGCTGCTTTCTGTAGTTCAGCACAGCAATGAAAGATTAAGTGGAAAGGTTTCACAACCTGATGGTTTTGCCACTGTGCCTCGTGTAGCTCCACAGTATGCTTCTGTTAGTGTCGGGATTTCTCTCAGTAGGCATCACTCAACTATCAGTGCCACATTTATGTGGGACAGATCTATCATGTGCCTGTTAAAAGAAATTTAAACCTGGTAGTCAAACTGATTCTAGGAGTGGAGAACAGACAAGGAGGTTCTATGAAGGTCACTAAAAACAGATGTGTGATTAGATTAAGAGGAACATTGAGCAGAGGAGAATGATTTAATTTTTCAAAGGGAGGGAAGGAACCGAGGCGGCAGCAGTGCTTAATTATTTACCTGTGGAATTTCTGTTGAAAGGCTAAAGCATGTGCTGGCTCCTTGAATTTTGCTATGGCTTTCCGCTGTTGAGGAAGCATCTGTAAACTCTGCAGAGACAAAAAGCCAAAATATATTTTTAATATTCATTTAAAGTTCCATTTAAAAACAAACTCAGTTTGCACCAAACTGATTTAAGCTTTGCCATATTTATTTTCACAGAAATATATTCCGTTATTGGTGTCCAGGGAATGGGAAGAGACTTCTAAGACTGCAGTCAGGGACCCAGCTGAAGGTGTTTAAGCTGGAGCATTAAGCAACTGCACCAACTGGAAAACCCAGACCATCAGTCATTAAGGAAAGGTCACAGTTCTTCAATTCAATCCATACAGATGAACCAAACCCTGCAGCCAAACTCCCACCAAATGAATGAGAAACATTCAACTGGGCAGGGCTCAGCTTCCCACACAAACAACTGGGGTCATTCACCTGTTGTACATTAAGGATCAGGGCTTTCCACAGGGTTAATAGGACAGAAACAGGAAAAAAGTGGTAGGTTTTGATCTCCAGACTGCATATCCTCACACTGTTAACAAAAACAACTGGCTAGCTTTTGGCAGACACTAACCACCACACAATCCTCATAAGATGGCTTAGGTCACCACTTCCAAGTCCTCCTAGCAATGGAAAACCACATAACACATCTACCCAGACAAGTCCATCCAATATGTGCTTCCCATACCATGAGAGCAGCATTTCACAATGCTGTAACTATCAAAAAAAACCCCTATGTAGTATTGAGGTCTCCCAAAACTATAGCATGCCTCAGCCACTACTTCGGAGAACTCACGTCCTTGCTCCCTGCTGCAATGAGGAAAGGAAATGCAAAAAGGAAGTCCAGGCAATGCCAAGATGATCCCAGAGAATAGTCCTGTGACCTTGGTAACAACAAGTTATCAGACTTCCCAAGACTGAAGTTGATGCTTTGAGTTAGCACTTTAGTTATTATAACATATTTTTCAAAAAGACATCTGAGAAATTTGAGATAATGAAGTTTTACACGTTGAATAGACACACACCCAACAATCAATGACAACATGCAACAAGTATTCACCATCACAGAATATTCAGGGTGGAAAGATTACGATCCTGTCATCCCACTGCCTGTGAATGCAGGCCACAGAGATTTCACAGGAATGAGGTTAAAACAGATCATCTGAATGTTTCCATTGTAATTTTAAAGCTCAATGATTTGAGTATCTCACAACAAGTTTTGGATGCTTAGCAGCCTATGCTGCAGTAAAGCAGAATTGCTCTGATTCAGCTTCCAGTTTCCAATTGTTCTTACGGCATTGGATGCAGAATTAAAGAATTACTAACATTCTTTTCTGTCATAAGTTACTACATAAAGGCAATCCTGTCTTATACTAAGCTTTATATATTTTAATATATATACAAACATAAATATACACAACCATATGTACGTACACACGCACCTTAAAATTTCTCTAAATTTCATTATAACCTGCTGAAGTACAAACATAATTCCCTGCTCCTGCATCTTGCCTGGAACTCAGCAGCCTCCCCCCATATTTGGGTCATTCCAGCACTTTGATGGTTAGTCTCCAGGATTTTAAACTTCACCTGCAAAAACTCTGTAACGTCACCTAGACTATCAAAAAAATACCACATATCTTTAGACAAACTATTCCTTGAGAAACCACATACAACCTCACTCATTGATACATTTTAAGGGTGATATACTTTGAGATCTCTCGGTGAAAGAATTTTTAATCAACTAATGTGTTGCCTGTTCATTCAGCATTTTAAGCAAGATGTCAAATGCCTAGATGAAATTTGCTACTAAATCTTGACAAGAGAGATATTTCTTTGTATCTAAGCCTGAAATTCAGCTCTAGGCTCTTTCTTTAACTTATCTATCTGTGATTTCGAAGTAATTAATTTTGTCAGCAGCTACCTTGCACCTTCTTGTAATTGACAGGAAACTTCCCTCTCACCAGGAAAAAATCGCAGAAGCTGTGATTCACTTCAGTCACTCCTGGGATTTCAAAGCGAAAGCTGAGGAAAAGGTAAAAGCTTCGGCAAACCTGATAAACATCGGTGGGTTAATTTGCACTGTATAGTTTTTGGAAAGCTGCTACAATGGAAAGATTTAGCTAACTCACTGCAACTTCTTAGTTTCTGAGCTGGTAAGAATAGCATTTAGCTTTAAAAAAATAAAACAAAATAAAGCAAATGATTTTTGGTTTTTAATCAGAAAGCTCTTGACAAGCTTAAGCACATTTTACCAATGAGAATACAGTCTGCAGAAAGTGCCAACAAAAGACCTTTGACAAAGCTCAGTTCTCCTGGAGGTTTTATCTGCTGGAGTGGGTGAGGAGGTGCTGAAGTTTATGTTCTCCTCCTTGACTGATGCCACTTCTATTATCATTTATAGAACTGTATCTATACATTCTCCTGACACCACTTTTCTGGCTAGAAAAGAACTGAGGACTAAGCAAGTCCTATCACTAAGGACCTAAGTTTGAAAACTAAGAATTAATCACAGACTTTAAATAAGATTTAGAAACAAGAGACTTGTAAAAGTTGAAAAAAAAAATCTCTGAATTGCAATTAAAAAAAGAGAAGTAAATCTCTTCCTTTCAAAGAACTTGACACTTTCAATATGACAAAATCTTCTCTGAATCACTGAAAGGACTAATATTTCAGAGAGTAGTCAAAGAGGAGCTGGGAAAGAACCCAAGGATGCATCTCTTCAGTTGTACCCTGCATGTCCTGCTGTCACCTGCTTCTCTCTCCTCTCCTGAACCACCTCCAGCTCTCGTGCTGACAAACAATCCTCACAATGTCAGGTTTCACTCAACTACCACAGGAGATTCTCCCGTTATGCTCCAGACCCCTGGTGTGATCAACTGAACAAGAGAAGCTGCTGTGACTTTTTACACAAGAATTGAGCTATTATTGCATTAATACTCTAAAGATGCACAAAAGCAAAATGTGATTTTGCAGTTTATACACCCATAACGATAAATTATTAAGAAGTTACTCAGTAATTAGTATATAAAAAATTGATTAAAGGAAGACATTCTGGTATAGTGCAGACTTATTAGCGAAATTAAGCAAAGTATCTAAATCTTACTAAAGACAACTTATTTGTAGTTTCATATGAATTAATAAAGTTTATTGACTGAGTAGTTGGGTATTATGTCACACACTTTTTCTGTTGTACTACTGTGTTGTTTTCCATAGAAAAAAGTCCCAAACAATTAAAACACTAAATATGTTTTAATACTCAATTGCTTTGGTAACAGGGCATCAGTTCTTGGACATGTCTATTGAAAAGCACCTTTACTAGATTTAATTTCATTTTTCAATACAGCTAACTGTGGAAACAAAAAGTCAGTCCATCTGATTCTTCGCTGAACTGCCTAAACACCACCCAGGGTAAAGGCAGTAAGCCTATGCTTTAACAAGAGAGAGAACAAAGGACTAAAATAAACAAACAAACAAACTAATGCTACACAAACAGTACTTCTCCAGTTGGAAACTGTCCAAAAATCTTTAATTCAAATAGTTTTAACACAAATTCTCAGCCCTCTCTGTGCTCAAACTATGGTAGTGAAAATTATGCAGAATCACGTCATGTTTGTTTAGGTGTATTAGGTATATACACCTTACTAAGGTATTTTAAAAGTTCTGGTTTTGTTTTAACAATAAATAAATAAGGCAATTACTAAGTAAGTTACTTTGATGAGATGAACACCACAGCCTGAAATACTGGAGCTTGGAATACCATAAATCTTTGCTGGCAAACACTTAACATCTCAACATGAATCATGATCTACATTGTGTTTTCAAACAAATCCTCATCTACCATAACGTGCAAATATTAACATGATTCATCCTACTGATCTCTTGAAAATTTCTGTTCTGATTGTGGGATAGTATCTACTTACTTGCACTACTATTTAAACTGAGTTTTACACTTAACAATACAGATTGGCAGGCACAGAACAGGTAGGTACAACTGTGCTGGAGCACATAGATCCTGAGCTGCTGCTCTCCCACTGTGAGCAGACGGGTTATCAGCTGGGAATACAAACTAGTGTTCCACTGCAGTGGAAACCTTCAGGAAAATAACTGCATACTCATCCTACTGGATTATTTCTGTCGTCTTGAATTCGGGATGATGCACAGTTTAGAGCTGATTCTGCATTTAGATGATGTTAACAGCGACAGTCATAGAATCATAGTCTGAAGAAAACACATTTTTTTTAGTGTAACTTGTAGAATTTTATTAGCTGAAAACGTGGTTCAAAGCATTAAAGACATCACCAGCTTCTGATTTTTTTTTTATTTCAAATGCACCTCCTAAGAAAATACATATGAAATTAATTGGTTCTGCGTATCATTCTGCTACTTCATTACTTTAACACTCTTCGTTTTTTTCCATTTTTTAGAATAATTTGGCAGTCATTATTTTCAGTGCTAAAATTCAGTATTTCTAGCATCCATAACACTCTCAGGATATCTTGGGTGCTCACATGTTCATTACAAGGTGATCTTGAAATAACCTCCTAGAAAGCTGTTATTTTTAATCATACTTTTTCATCAGACTATCCACTGTATTAGCCAGCAAATCTGTAAAGAATGCTCTAATAATTTTCCAGAATTATTGGTACCACTAACATATTTCATTAATGTAAAAAGCCATATACGTGCAAGCATTCATCTTTTATTTCTAAATAAAACCCAAAGTACTGCATTAGCTATCGTAGAGCTTGCACGAAAACAGATACTCACCTATAATGTTTCAGTATTACTTTTGTTTCCCCACAACATATCTAACTTGTAGTTCCAACACACTGTACATCAGGACAGAGTTAAGCTTTTGTGATTTCTTTTCATACTGCCTAACTACTTGCGGAGAAGACGTTACAACAAGCGAAACAGAAGTTTCACTTAACAAAAGCTCTTCTTTTGCATGATTCTCTACATAACCAGATCAACTAATCTAGTATTTGTACATTTTTACCTATTGACCTTGTTTACTTCTGAAATTCACGACGTTTATTTGAAATTACTACATGTTTAAAGATGAGGGTTTTTTTTTTTATTTAGAATCTAACAACATGAACAGAAACTACTTTATTTTAAAGTATGCAGTTAAGTCTTATTTTTGGACTACTGACCTCAATGACTGCTATAACTCTCACGTGAGGCATGAAATGACAGATGTCTCTCCTAATAAATCACCATATGAGAAGTCTTGAAGCAAGAGCTAATAGGAAACACAACAGTTCTTAATCCCTAAGAAAATATTTCTGCTTGACAATGTTTAATATGGATGAGATGTACAAAATTCTAGCTTGCTCAGAAAAGGTTTTGTCCATCATTTGAACCAACAAAGCTAAATGGACCTACAGCAAGTCTCTGCAAAAACATCCGTGCTTCCTGAGAAGTGCTAGCCCTCTTGCAATACCACAATTCCAAAAATGCCACAAGGATTGCCACAGGGGACCATGCCAGTTCAAGGCATGGTTCCAGGTTCAAGTCCTTATAAGCTAGTGCTATGGCTGATACCTCAGTGCCACAACACAAATCTCTTGCATACTACCGGTAGTAAGTTGGGGCTTTTTTTCCTTACAAAATGTAGAATGACTTCTAGTTTGTACTCTAACTCTTGAGTAATACCCTACTAAAGGCATAACCGTATGTTAGAGACAGACGTATTCAAACATCTATTGAATACTTCTTTCAATAACTTTCAGATACAGTGAGCACAACAGATTAATGGCATTTTCTGACCTTGACTGGATGCCAGGTACCCACCAAAGCTGCTCTATCACTCCCCCTCCTCAGTTGGACAGGGGAAGAGAAGATACAATGAAAGGCTCACGGGTTGAGATACGGACATGGAGAGATCACTCAGCAATTACTGCCACAGGCAAAACAAACTCAGCTCAGAGAAATTAACTTAATTTATTGCCAATTAAATTAGAGCAGGATAATAAGAAATAAACCCAAATCTTAAAAAACACCTTCCCCACACTGCTCTCTTCTTCCCAGGCTTAACTTTACTTCCAATTCTCCACCTTCTCCCCACCCACGGTGCAGGGGGATCGGGAATGGGGGGGCTGCAGTCAGTTCGTCATGTGCTGTCTCTGCTGCTCCTTCCTCCTCGGGAGGAGGACTCCTTACACTCTCCCCTTGCTTCCGCATGGGGTCCCTCCCACAGGAGACAGTTCTCCATGAACTTCTCCAACACGAGTCCTTCCCACGGGCTGCAGTTCTTCACAAACTGCTCCAGTGTGGGTCCCTTCTACGAGGTGCAGTCCCTCAGGAACAGACTGCTCCAGCCCAGGTCCCCCATGGGGTCACAGCTCCTGCCAGCAAACCTGCTCCAGTGTGGGCTCCTCTCTCCGTGACGCCACAGGTCCTGCCAGGAGCCTGCTCCAGCACGGGCTTCCCACAGGGCCACAGCCTCTTTCACCATGGTCTGCACCACAGGCTGCAGGGTAATCTCTGCTCCAGTGCCTGGAGCAAATCCTCCCCCTCCTTCTTCATCAGCCTTAATGTCTGCAGAGTTGTTCCTCTCACCCACTCCTCTCTCCAGCTACTGTTCCCCAGCAGGTTTTTTTTTTTTCCTCTTAAATACATTGTCCCAGAGGTGCTACCACCATCACTGATGGGGTCAGCCTTGGCCAGCGGCACATCCACCTTGGAGCAAGCTGGCATTGACTCTGACACAGGGGAAACTTCTCACAGAAGTCACTCCTCTAGCCCCTCTGCTACCAAAACCTTGCCACAGAAACCCAAGACACACCTCTGAAAAAGTAATTCTGTGTGCTGGTTTTAGACCTGAGGCAGTATCACAAAGAACCTAAGAGCACTGGACAGGTCTTCATACAGTATTAATGACAGTTGTTCTCTCCTTTTCAAAGAATAAATAATACTAAATAATCCTTAGTCTTTTGATCTCCATTATAATGACAAAAATATGAGTCTATCTTTCCTGAAGTGACATGTCTCATTAGGAATTTGACCTGAATTTAGTATTATTCTGTTACCTACTGATTTTGAAAGGCCAGTCGGGGGAGGCAGGGAATGACTGGTCATGCAGCACTGCCTCTGGAGTCAGGCTGGTCCTACCAAGTACCACTTCACCTCCCATGTAACAGTGGGACGCTCATGTTTCCTCCACAGGAGATTCCTTGTTGCCACACTGTGCTCGACTAGAACCTCCTGCTATCATGAATTCCTAGGCTGAAATACCACAATCCTTCCAAACGTCACAGCTCTCAGAAAACAACTTCATTCACATCTTCCCTTTAAGTTGACCTAGTCAGACATTCACTAGAGGATAAAAATCCCTTCCTGGATCCACTCAGGTGTAAAGGATTGACAATACACACAATAACTCCCAAGGGATTTCAAATGACTGGTTACTTTACGGATTTGGGTGTACAGATCTACGGTACAGCACTTCCTGAGACCAAGCTGAGATCAGAGATATTCTGGGCATCTTCCCGTTTGATTCTGGAGAAGGGAGATTGCATTCTGACATACTCCCAGCATTAAAAATAAAAAAACTGTTTTAGGCTAAGGAGGAGTATTTTACACGGAAAGGACTTAGGCAGCACAGAGCTCATACTGATCTCGAGTATCTCCTTTTTCTGCTTCCTTTGGCCCTGCAATGGGAAGATGCAGATCTTGTGCTGAATGGAAAATGCAACAACCATCCAGCATTTCATGATCACTCATGCTTTTGATTGAGAGTTTGCTTTCAGCTGTCTTAAAACATACTATCTAATTCAACAATTTAAAAAAAAAAAAAATCAGAAATTCTGGCTTTTTCTGCAACTGAACTATTACCAATGACTAAAGCAGGAGTATCATATAAGGACCATTCACTCTGCAGACATTTCTCTAAGCCTGCAGACCTACACCGCCCTCAAATTTCTCCTTTACACACACTCTGTAATTAAATTTACACTTCCAAAATGTTAGTGAAAATAATATTTAAATAGCCTGTATGACAATAGCAGCAGAACGATCTCTAGCTAAGCTTCACTGTAAAACAAAGAGCCTTGAGATAAGCAGCCAGATATCCATGAGGAGAAAGCAAGAGATGTCTTGCGGAAAGCAAACATCTTAGACTCCAGAACTCTCAGAGGTTACACAAAGAGGAAGATGTTAAAAAGGAGGTAACAGCTCTGGGAGATGGCAATCAAGCTGGCAGGACTGAGACCAGAGCAAGCACTCACTTCAGTTACAGGAGACACGTGGGGAAAAAAAGTTTCCTCCTTTACTCGATTTCTTTCCCTGAAGTAAATGTACTACCTAATAGACTGCACATTCAGTTCATCAGTAAGTTTGGGACCAGGAGGGGCAGTCCATACAGCTGCTAAAAAAAAGGGTCTATGTAAAGAGAAAGTGTAAAATTTCATAACCAACATGATCTGCGTGATCCAACCTGCTCTGCAACAAGTCGAACAGCAGCACGGCAGGCATGTGCTAAAAAGAAAGATCAGATTCTATTTATTCTTACCTCCCATCAACAAATGCAAATGCATTTTTGTTGTCCTCACAGCGTCCTGAAACATCTTTCCTGGGGCACTTCCTAGCCACTACCCACAGGCACAGAGGCTGGGACATAATATATTTATTTTATTCTCAGCTGTTGCAACTGATCTCTTCAACCTCCTGTCCCTCTCCTTCCTGCTTCTCTGTCACCTTTGACTTCCTAGTATCTGCCTTTAAAAGTGCTCAACTTTCTATCTCCGTATGCAAGATGAGATGAGAAGAAAGGATCTTTTGACATTGAGATGAGCATCTCCACGTCACGTACTGCTCTACAGCAGAGCTGAACTGGACAGGGTCATTACAGAGCCCCTCTTCTCTTCCCCCAGCCCCAAGGATGGAGCAGGACTGCCCATGTCTTCTCCCACAGCTTCTATACCAGCTGAAAATGTTTTTATAGGCAAGGAAGACCACACAGGTCACCACGCCAGCCCCACGCACCTTGTGTGCAGTGTCACATGGAGGACTGCCCTGCTGACCCTGCAAGAGCACTCATGTTCTGGGCACGCTCATCCACGTGCGCTTGCCATCTCCACCGATCAACCTTTAAACCAAATTGATTGATTTTGAATGCAGTGTCAGTGGAGACAGCTGCCTTTACCCTAACTGAGCACTAGGTAGCACCCTCACTCTAAGAAAGCGAAGAGAAGCACATCAATACAGCAATTGTTTTTCCCTTCTGAGACCAGAAATTACTACATTATCAGAGTAAAACTTGTATTTGTAAAACTGCTCCAAGTACAACTACAGTTGCAACATCCTCATCACCTCTGATACAAACCAGTAGAAATCTTAGAGTATTTTTCCTTTTTTTTTAACATTAGAATTTATGATCTTAAACCTTCACAATAGTGAGATTTTGCACCGATCGTTTACGTTTGCAAACATTTGATATAAGACAGTATGATTAAAGATGATTAGGGAATACTTCCATGGAACAATCACTCAGTATTCAAAATAAAGATCTAGCAAATGGTCCCCTCTATCTACTACCAAATAAAAAAAAAACATTAGTAACTACTAATAACTAGCCTCTTTAGACAGTATAGACATTAAACCCAGATCCAGGAGCACAAAAAGAGTGCAGAGTTTTTCCTGACCCTTCCAACTTGTTAGTAATCTACTTTTGCAAGCAGTTCTGGATGGATGTGTCCTGAACGTCACTGCTCCAGCACAGTCCCCAGAAGGCTCTACTTTGGTGGTGTGCTCAGAAATCTTCTGTACTTTCCAACACTTTGGAATGCATAATTTTATTTATAGTACATTATTGTTTTAGATTCAGCACTCAGGTTTTACTGCAAGTACATTATTCGTATCTGAAAGCTTATCCCCTCTAGAAAGAGTCTGACAGCAAACCATATGTTGAAAGGAAGTACTTCTCCTGCTAATTTAATCCTGTTTGAGCTGTAAAATGCAGCTATAACTAATGGGCTGTTCCTGAAGCCCCAAAGATTTTCTTCTACTCAGTATCTTGAGAATCTTAATGGTATTTTTTTTCTCCTATGTTAATAACAGAGCAGTTTTAATGAAGCAAGGATGAGAATTAAAGTTTTCAGTGATTAGGCAATAGAGGGTATTTCAAAGCTCATATATGGGAAAATAGAATTTTCCCCATTTCTAGGTATGGAAGGGAAAAAATTGTGAATTTCCAGCTTCCACTGTACAAGTCTCCTTCGTCTTCCCTTACGTATGCCCAGCTATTCCCAAACCCTGACTCACAGAACCGCCACCTCAATGTCAGCTGACGGCAAAGCTAGGAGCATTGAACATCATCAAATCGAAGGAAGTTTTCAACTTCCCTTCTCCAGATTTGTGCAAGGTTCTTGTACCTCAATAATGATACTGACATGAAAAAGATAAAAATAAAAATCCAACGCTTTTGTACCCAGAAAAACAAAGTAATCTCTTCCTCTTCAATGATAAATTATAGATTTTTTCTTTTCTGTAAATATGTTAAAACACTATGTTATGTCAGGGAAGATTCTCCTCCTAAGAAAACACATGCAGGATAAGCACACTGCAACAAAGTCAGGAGCTAAACTACGTGTTTGAAAATAGGTGCTGGTACAGGACCAATTGCTCTACAGATGCACTAGCACAGAAGGTGCAGATTAAGCAGAATTCCTGCACTAGGTGGGACAAGTGGTCATGATCTAGTCTTTTTCTAAAAGTGCAAAGAGATCACTGGGAAGTATGTCTTCTTCTCTGGGAGCTATGAAGGAGCCCCAGTGTGGCCATTCCCATGTCTTGACTGCAGCAAAATCGATTCACAGAAGGCAACAGTGATTACTGTGAACAGGGACAATGCATTTTCAAACATTTTGTTTTCAGTTCTTGCCTTACAAGGTACTTAGAATTACTGCTGCCTCTTCCTCACCTGATGCATTAACACTTCTGTGGTAAATCATGGTACCGTGAAAGAAAAACCAAAAAGAGCTAAATACTGCATATCTCACTATCCACACTTGGGAAACATCACTCATTCTCAAACAAGCCAGGAAATTTTTAGCCTTCTAGAAGTCAGACTTGAAATTCAAATGCAGAATTAGAAGAAAAGCCTTCTGCATTGTTAGCATCTCTTTCAAGTGATACTTCTAGATCTCTGATAAGGTGAAAACAGAAGTTTATTTAGAAATCACAATTTCCAAAGGCACAGCTGATGCTGCTGCAAGAACACAACTTCTGTAGGGCACAGGGATGTATCAAATCCCACTGGAAACTTAAGTTATCAATTTTTTTTTCCTATAAGCACATCCTTCTAAATTGGTCTGTGACACTGAATTGAAAGACCAGCGTCTGGAGTCTGCTATGAAACAGCAAACACTGAATAATTTTTTTAGCACATTCTCAGTAACTTCTGTCAGCTGTGAGTATTTCCTAGCAGGGTTTCTATTCATCTCCTTCTGATACTCTCATGGAAGTGAAGTATACACTGAATAAATGTGCTTTGGAACTGTATGAATAATTTCCTAGAGTACTACAGAACATGAAGGGACAAAGTATTTTGTGAGAGTATTTTTGCTTTCACAAACAAATTAAACCTCTTTGAATTGATGACATAAATAATTCAGCATGATTCTGTTTACTATATTGGGAAGAAGTGAGGCAGAGTGTACATCTTTATGAGAGCAGTGTGTTCTGCAACAGAGAGATGATCCCACTCATAAAGAAGTCTCACAGAATAACTCCAATTCATGCATTGCATTTGTCTGAAAGCGTTTGTCCTGTCAAAAGGAGGACCCAAAACTGAAAAATCCACGGAAAAAAAATTCTCATGTGTATGTTCCATTATTCATTGACTAATACTTTCAAAATGTACTAACGACGAGTCAGACAGGGCCTCCTAAATCCTTCAGTGCTTTGAAAACCTCCTGTTTTCCTAAAGTCAGTTTAACTGATGTATCAGTTCCAGAAGGGAGTTTACAAACAGAAGCTTCACAATATATGTGTGTGTGTGTGTGTGTGTGTTACAACCTTGCTCACAGGCCCCTCCAGAAGAGAACCTTCTGAAAAAATAAAAGATAAAGAAAATCCTTCAAAAGAGCCTGTGTTTTCATCTGAAAAAGTAGATGGAGCTACGTGGTACAAAATCTCCACTGGGTAGTGGTCAATAAGCACTCTTACCCTAGGACTGCAATGACAGGAATGGGTAAATGTCAAAAAAAGACGGTAGGTGCAAGTCATCAAGAAAAGAAAAGGTAACCAAAAATACATTGGCTTTGATATGATTGTTTGGCTTTAACAAGCTCACAGAATGGACATGCTCATATCATCTAAGAAAATAACACAGATAGTACAAGAACTCCAAAATGAAGGAGACTCTCTTGCAGCAGGAATGTGTTGATTAGCAAAATCCTACCACACCTCCCGTGCCGCAGTATCATCACGTGCTTGTCTTTGCTACCAGGTGTAGCATGTGTGGGTGGGGGTGCCTTCAAACATAAAATACCAATAAACACACATTGTATTTAGTGTCAGGGAATTAATTGAGCTTTCTGGAATGAAAGCCTTTTGGCACAAAAATGATAAACCGAGGTTGACCTACCTGAATGGGTCCCACTGACATCAGCAGGTTTTTCAGTTGGACATCAGTAGTTGATGAAGAAAGCCCTTCAACTGACACAATACAGGGCTGAGGTTTGCACTCCACCACTCGCAGGTTCTGTTTATTTGGCATCAAGCGTCCTCGGCCCATCTGGCCTGCTACTCCTCTGCCTCTGCCATGCATAATGACCTGCCAACAACAAAAGTAACGGTATTCTGATTTACTTACCTACTGCTTCTGCTCACTGCATCTGACAAACAATATAAAAAGTTGGCGATTTACTTAAAGATTTGATTAAAGTACGCATTGATTTAAACCAGCTTGTTGCTGTTTGCTGATTTGAAAGGCCACTCATTAACATATTCATCCACTGCTTATACAAATCTGTTTTAGAAGGACAGCTAGTTGTACGTTGAGTTACATATACTGCATTGAGGCTAAAAGCCTCAGCTTTAGCACAGACCAACCAAGCAGTGGAGGGTCTCAGACCAAAATATATAACCTAGTTTTCAACACTGCTCACATTAGCAGCATCTGTTCAGCTCCCATATTTTGAATCTGGCCAAAAATACCAACCAGTGATCTCTTCCCATTTTTATCTTCTCAACCTACAGGTGAATTTAATGTAGCTACAAGATCAGCAAACTGCTTCAAAGGACATCCAGTCTCTATTGCTACCAACTCTTGGTCTGTTATCAGGACAGGGTACTCATATATAGTAAATAACTTTAAAACAACTTTTTCAAAGTTCCCTTTCCACAAATCCTGTAGAATCTGGCACCACTAAAGGTTCAACTAAAGGTTGAACAGTTGGAGAGAGGAAAAATAACAATGAAACAGAGTAACAAACATTAAACAGAGTTAACACTTAACATTGAGTTAACACTCAACATAGTTTCTCAATTCCTACTTGAAAAACCTATGGAGGGTAACAACTTTTCACATCTTTCTGCATCAGCAAGGAATCTTTATCCTTATATGAAGCAGGAAGATTATGGCCAACCGTTCAAAACCAAGAAATAACTGAAAAGTCAAAACACCAGCTATTTTCAGGGATCATGCCTGTTTGCAAACACAGAGAAGACATGCAGAAGACTGCCACCTGAATCCTCTCCCTGCCTCCTCCAGGGTAAGATCAGTGCAAAAATCAAGTTACAAGATCACCAACTGTTTTGAATGATACTAACTTTGAGGATTGACCAAAGAGCATACTGAAACAGTCACTGTGCACTCCTAACACGTGCAGGAAACAGCTGGAATAAAAGCTTAAGCACAACTTCAGAAAAACTCTTGGTTTTAAAGACAGAAAGCACATTGGGTACCATCTCCTACAGTAGCTATCTTGGGGTGCACGCTTTTCCCCCAGGGAGTACTGTGCTGGCCAGAAAGTCAGCAGATGAAACAACCTCCAGGCATTTCCAGTCTGTGCTGGGTACAAACAGGCCTCTTTAGATTAAAAACTTTATATGCAATTATGCATCTCCTGGGTCACGCAGCCCTGCACTAGCGATTGACAAACAGAATGCTAGTTATTAATAGAGCTACCCAGCTAGAGAGTAAGACTTCTAGCAGCAATATGGATCTAAAAAAAAAAAAAAAAAAAAAAAAAATCACCTTTTTAGGTTGATGGATTCCCTGGATGTTTTTGACTCCTTGAGGAGGTGGTGAATGGATCTGTGCCTGCTGCTGCTGTTGGTGCTGCTGCTGCTGCATTCCCTTTGTCAATGTGACCTTCCGCACTGGCGGCTGTTTCGGCTCCGGGGACTGTTGAGGCCGCTGGGGCTGGCCTTCTGGGTGAAAAAAGCCAGCATCCTCTCCCCCCTGCTGAAATCAACAACACAACAGGCGGCTCAATGTCCAGGCACTGCAAACTCTCGCCCTGAGCAACCTCCTGCCACGTCCAGCTTGCTCAGTGCACAGAGAACACCCGGCGGTTTGACTGCTAACACAAATCGGCGGCTGTGGCAGGTGTGTGCAAGGGCTCAGCCTGGAAATTAGGCTTTAGTCTAAAATAAAACCATGGTATCTGATGTCCAGTTTACTTCATTCAGACTTTATTATAATTACAATGTTCAGGAATGTCTTTTCATATACAAAGAAGCAAGGTGTCTTCATTTCTCTTTCCAAATAATTCTTCCTTTTTTTTTTTTCCTTTCCTCAAGATAGATACACACACTGCAGAAAGAGGAGCAAAGAACTGTGACGGCTGGAAGAACCAGGCAAATACTCTGCTCACCTTGAAAACTCTACCTCTCTTTAGTTATGAACTAGTATTTATTTTGAAGTTCATATTTATTTTGCCACCTTCTATACCAGCAGCTTTTTAAGCAGCCTTCTCCCTCAAACACTGTCGGTACTTGGAACAGTTCTTTCCCAAGGATTGTTTGTTTGATAAAGCTCCTATGACACATATTTATAACCATAAGCACAATGAAACATCATCTCAGTCCCTCTCTCATCCAATTTAGCTCCTTCCACTACATCACTCGGTGCAATCAAGCACAGTTAAAGCATCAGCTGAAAGCACTAAGAGAGAAATTACTCCCTTCCACTGCCTCTACCCAAACAGTTAAGCAGCTTCTACAAACAGAAAGGTGATTCTTGACTTTGTGTCCTGCTATCCAGATCAGCTCAGCCCCTGAAAAACATCCCATGCAGCAAGTGTCAGCAGAGCCCAACAGAAAATCAGGTATTTCTGCATCTATGAAGTGCTGCACAGTTTCAACAGCAGCATCTATACCTTAACTAGACTCCAATTTTGTAACTGAAGTGCTTGCAAACATCACATCTGCACACAGAAGGCTTCGTTAAAGTCCCTAACTCACCTCAGGTAAACCTGTAAAAGCTCTCAAATAGAAGGCATGTCTGAAGAAAAAAATAATAATTGTGAAAGCATCCTTATTTACATATTCCCCCCCCTTTCCCTACATATTCACAAATCAAAACTCCATTTGCATTTGTAACATGTCATGAACCACAGGGCTTCATGTTTCTTGTGGATAAGGAGACAAAATACAAGGCTGCAGAAGGAACAAGTTCACAGTCTAAGAGTGAGATTATTTTGATTGAGAGTATAAATCATTACATCTCTACTGGGATTACAGAAAAGCAAAAGAAACACTTACTGAGGACTGGTTACCAAGTCTCTTCGCTATCATTTGAAGATAAATAGTCTGGCACAGGGGTTATCTAGGATAGTCTCATGTGTGCAAGTTCACTAGCGCAGAATTCACATCCCTAATTTAAACTCGAGAATCGTGAGTTAAAACCTAATCTCAGCTAACTGCCTGTGGTCAAAGCCAAACCATCTCTTTCCAAGCAAAAAAGTGATCCCAGCACATCGGAAGAGCATTTGACACTTTAGCCCTCAGGTACAAAACACATCAAACATGCTCATTACTGAAACTTCAAAAGCAAATGATCATTTCTCATAAGAGGCTAGGATGGCCAACAACCACCCAATATTTAACTACCAAGTCAAATTATCACCAAATAAAACTGTATAAACTAATCATACAACTACAAGTGAGTCACAACACACACCAGTTCACACCGATGAAAAATCTGATGGGGTTTGTTCCCTGCTAGGGCCTCAAATGGCACCTTTGAGTTTCACTGCTAGCACGATGCTCCTGCAAAAGTCTGAAAAGGTAGAAACATCTCTAGACTTTTTAACGAATCAATACATTTCAGAAATAAAAAATTTACGCAAAACAATAAAGAGAGTCCACAGTGTAAAAAAAGCAGATGGAGCAAGGTCTGCTTGTTCCTGCAACAAGAAGGAAGAAAGGGCAACTGGATCAAACCTCTTTTTAATATCGCTCTTAACATCTCCTGCTGTTTGAGATGACTTGAAGAGGGGAAGCAGAGATGAACCTGCAGCACTTCTCAAGAGAGGTCTGTGAGTGAGCTACTTGGTGCTCAAGGACTACAGATAGCCCTGGCTTCAGCTGAAGACAAAATCTGGTGTTTTTTTTCAGAAAATAAAAACCAAGTGTGACTCCTAGGTCACTATGTGCCTAACAACCAAGACACAGGCTCAGATAAATTTTAGCACCAATTGCTTTTTCACTGCTTGAAGACAAGACAGCGCAAGGAGAAGCACTGTCTGAACCAAAATGAACAATTTCTGTGGTAGTCTTCAGGTGCAAATTAGACTCACCACCAACACCACCCTTTAAACTACTTCTATGCAAGACAATGAGCAGCTTCTTCAGGCACGCCAATGAAGAAGGAAGTCAACCTAAACACCCATCAAGAACTTCTAACATCTGGACTTAAAGCTATGAAACCTCAGAACATTACTCACAGGTCACAATCATATGAGAACATTAACATCTTGGAGAAAAGATACGTGATTGTAAAGATGACTGTACACATGTTGACTGTTGGTTTTCACTCATGAGGTATACAATAAGCTGGCACCCAGAAGGTAAATCAAAACACACAGCAAAGCTACAGGCAAGCAGGTAAGTGAACTGAAGCTACCCAAAATCACATCTAAATCATAGAAGCTAAATTGCTACCATCTCTTCTACTTACAACATCTCAGCTCTAGCTCGTTTGAGATTAACTTTTACTTTTCCTAAAGACAATTTCTGTGTTGCAATTTTTAAATGAGCTTACATTACTTCCCTCACCAAATTTAAATGTGTAGTAACAGAAGGAGGTACTAAAATTTTGAGTCTTCTCTTGCCAAAACACATTTTTATCTGAGTTTTTCTATAGCAATTTGGGATGTACAGAGCAACACAATTTTTCAGAGATGCATCTATTCATCATCATGGCCTGCCTCATACAATTTGACACAAAAAGTGCTGAAATCAGGTAGAATACTTCTAAGTACACCACAGAGACCTTAGATTGACTGATATAAGCTCTGATTCTATACCGCGAATTTCCTCTAAAGTCCTCTGCAGAAGAGTGAATTTCAATTTTTTATCTGCAAACCAATAAAAAGTGTTTTACTGTTATTGCCTACTGCTTAATTTCTATATTATAAACTATTCTGACCTTCAAGTTTTATAAAAGGTCCACCTTCTTAACACATAGCCAGGAAAGAGTTCTCTTAAATGAAACTTCATCATTATTTGGTAAATTCTGGAGTAATGAAAATGCCTTTTTTTTTTTTTTTTAAGTGGTAGGAGTTCTGTTCAGGGGAAAGTATAAAAATTATCTTTCAAATTTCAAGTAGTGCAAGATCGTCAGTTAATTTCAAATACTCTGTGTAATTAAACAAAATTCAAAAGATTGAAGCAAAAGTATTTAATCTACATGGTCAACATTTTTTAAACTTCTACCACGAAAGAGTCTTCAGTTTGATCTGAAACTGGACTAACAAAAAAAAAAAAAAAAGGGACATTATGCCATTCAATGGCCATGAATTTTAGAATTGATTCCCTGATACTTATCGAGGCTCTTTTTCAAGAGTGAGACTCTTTCACTATACATATACAGCGTTGTGTTTTGAGAGACATGAAGACCATTCTGTCAAATGAGATCACAAATTCTAAAAACAGAATTTTGTGAGAGTCTGCTTGAATTTAGCAAGCTGAAGCTCTCTATCATAATCATTATGACAGTTTTACAATGAAGATGAAGTTTATTTGCCACCAACATTAGCAGGACAAATTTATTTATAACAAATGCTTTAAAATGTACTGACAAAAATGCCTATTGATACTGTCAGAGCTGCTTGCAATTTGACAGATCAAATCTTATTTTCATTCTTAAACCCCATGAAGGAATGGTATCACCAACCTGCATTCTGTAGTGAGCAAATTGATTAATCCCCCTCTATAGAAATCTCAACTCTTGATTACACCTATCAGACGTTAAGCAGCATTATTCTAGAGTGACAACACTTGACAAATTCCCAAACCATTTTTCTCAGCCTTTGTGGCCCTGCTAGCTTGTATTAACCCTGATGAAAAATTAATTTTCCTTATCTTCTGCTAAACCCCAAAATCCAAATCCGCCAAACTGGCAACTCTTTCTGTAAAGGTATTATGAAAACCTCTAAAAGATTAATTGCATGTCTTCAGGTGACATTAAATTAATTTCTGTACTCGTGACAGACATTTGATACTCCGTACTGAGAGGACAGATAACATTGTCAGGATACACAGAAGGACAGTGGTGCAGTGTCCCAGGGCAGCCTCTTATGAATTCTCCTTTCGATAAGGCCATACTTCACTGTCATTGGCACTGTTAGTGATCTTGCAGCCCATAGACCTCACTGCATAGGTTTCTATTAACGACGACAATGCTGTGTCTATCCACGTAATCTTTATAAAGCTAATACAAAATCACCCAATAGGAAAGGGATGTGCATGCCGGATAAAGCACTTAAAGGAAATAAACTCTGGTTGATTTGTGTAAAAATAACGCAGAGAAGCAAAATGTTTTTATCTTTTCTTGGATTCACTATAACTCAAATTCTCCGTAGCATGGTGAAGGCTTAAATCTTGCAGGGAAATCTCAATCCAAAAGTGTCTTATAATTGATTTCCTTTAAAGAAAGGAGAAAGCCCTCATCTGTTACCAGATTAAGTCAATATTTCTAGAAATGAAATGAGTACCTCTACAGTATCACAGTAGTTAAGACGGGAAAAATCCCCATCCTTTAGGTTACTAAATTCATCTTCATTTAAAGGACAAGAGAAATTACTATTCATCAGTTATATAGATTTTCATATGTACACTTGTATTTTACTGTTACTGTGACTGACTATAGTAAGAAAGACAGACACCTACACAGACAACTGTGACCTCCATGTAAAAAAAGAGAAAAAAAAAAGCCAGTAAAGCAAAACCCATGTTGAGCAAAAAAGCCTATAATCTAATATATACAAGTATTTTCTCACTACAATTATCAGAAACCCATATTAAAGGCAAAGTCCTAATAGAATCATAGAGTAGCTTGGGTTGGAAGGGACCTTTAAAGGTCATCCAGTCCAAGCCCCTGCAAGGAGCAGGGACATCTCCAAACAGATCAGGTTGCTCAGAGCCTCATCCAACCTGGCCTTGAATGTTTCCAGGGATGGGGCATCCACCACCTCTTTGGGTATTTTTCTTTGACTGGTGCTCCAAATGCTTTACCACTTTGATAGGGCCAGTTGACAGACTGGAGACCTGGGAATAGGAAGCCTAATCACTCGCCAAATACCTCACAACCAAGTGACATGACCAAGCACTGTTTCTGAACAGCTGAAGATCTGTTTTCAATCTGTCAAATACCAATGAGAAACATCTGGAGATTTTTTTTAAGGGGCTTTTAAGGTCTTTTTTTAAAATTCAATAATAGCAGTACTTAAACTCCTGCTCTCTAACCAGGCTAGACACCCCTACCTGATTAACAGACAACTCATTATTAACAATAGTTTAAGGCATACAAATTGTATGGTTCTGACTCAGAGTACACACAGAAATAAGCTCCAGAAGTGGTAGAACAACCAAAGCAATCCCTGTTCACAAAAAAAAAAAGGACATCCTGGTGCTGGCCAGTGAAATATGAATTATTTTTCCCAGCCCAGAAGTTTTGCATGGGGCAAACTTACCTCAAACAAGCGCACCCAGACTAAGCAATAAATAAATAAAATGCAGAAACCATTCCCTTCCCATAATAAAAAGACACTGTTAAGCTGTTTCAGTGAGCCATGATGTGATGACTATCTTCTCTTCTGTGCCTAACGGTGTATGAAAAGTCACAACAGCAGAATAAAATGTCTTGTGGGGGAAAAAAAAAAAAAAAAAAAAAAGGCAGCTAATTCCATTTAATCCCATGTACTAACAAAATTCTTACCTTAAATATCTCCTCATCTGCCTGAGTGAACTAAGGCATGGAGAAGGACTGGCCAAAGAGATGCTAGAGAATCCCAGCCATAGCTGTGCTACACTGAAGTTTCACTGGGAGTGCCAGAAACACAGTTGATGAAACAAGAATGACAAGCAATATCAATGCCAAATCACAACTACGTGTTTTTCTAGTACAATTATCTACCAGTTAATTATGAAAAAAATATAATTTATGCGTCAAAGCTACAGCAAAATCAAGGTTCTGGACTGGGAACTTATATTACTATCAGAAGAACCTTCATTTTTATGTTTCTGTCTGAAAAACACATAATGAAGCTGTCAATGAACATGTTTTCAGGCAAAGCTTCCTGGTTCCCTTTTCAGTTGTGAGTCTCTGGGACAAGTTTTTGCACCTAGAATTTTAGTGATATCTGGAAACACAAAAAAATGACCAAGATAAAAGGCTCCTGTTGGAAAACATCAGTGATTTAAAACACCTGATGGCCCAAAGCTGCAGGAGGAGCACTTCCCAGCCAGACACCAGCTATGGCACAGAAGGCCAGTACAGGATATGGGAAACCAGTACAACTGGAGCTTCCCTTGTCGCTCATGTCTAGTTTTTACATCTCATTCACTTCTCAACTCCTCTCCACTTCTTGCAGCCAGGCCAGGCCGAGTTGGGCCCAGTCGGCTGCCCGGCAGGAGGCCAGAGGGTGAGGCCTGCAAGGCCCATGAGGCCTGTGCCTCCCACTCTCTGCCCCCGGCTCAGCTGCTTCACACCTTCTCTCCTTTTTTTTTTTCCTGTTTTCCCCTTCTTAAATATGTTATTGCAGAGGCATTATCACGGGACATTCTGCTACCAATTGGCTCGGCCTTGGCCAGCAGCGGGTCCGCCCTAGGCACGGCCGAGTCCACTAAACAAAGGGGAGCGACTTCTAGCAGTTTCCTACAGAAGCTACCACCTTAGGCCCCCCCTCACTAACAAAACCAGAACACTCATGTGCCTTGAAGCTTAAAACTGGGAAGCCAAACCCCTCTGGCATCTTGCCCTAAGCTCCGTGTACAGTCTTGACATGGACAACCCACATTATCTCCCTGAACAACCATTTACAGCGTCAGGATCCTCCTGACCCAGTCACCTCTGCACTAGAGGGATATTCCAGGTGGTCAAATACCATTTAACAAAGGCATCTGTGACTTCTTGAAATATTACATTTAAATTGGACAAATCTGCATGTTTTCCCTTCAAAGTTCAGAGACTGCATTCAACTAATTTTCATTTGAAAGCTAGCTCTGTGTCTTTGTAATGTACTTTAACAATGTTACAACTGCCTCTAGTTATTTCCCATCAGAAAACTGACACTCCAACACCAACATCGTATCAATATGAATTTTGCACTGTAACACTTCCGATGGCAGAAAAAACCCTCCTTAGAGACTTAACAAGAGCAACAAGCAATATCAAACACCTTGCTTTCAGGGTGTTCAGGAGGAAGCAGCGTTCTTCAACATACAATTTAAAAGTCTCCTGAGGAAAAGGAGAAACTTGTTCTGCAGGTCTACAACAGGAAATACTTTATTGCACTTTAGTTTCAAGTTCTCCACAGCAAAGTTAAATTCAATTTAGGTAGATATATCTTCCCCCTTCCAAGGATTTTATTACAAACCCATAAAAAGTACTATCTGCATCTGGTTTGGTCATCACCTGAAGTCCCTCTAGTTGCTAAGTGTCCTCGACTTCCCTGTCTTTTTTTTTCCCCTTTTCCTTTATTTTTTTCCTCAGGTGGACTTAAGAAATTCATATCCATTTCTGAAATATTTCCAGATTGAAATCTTGCAGGTTGTGGCAGCCACAGTCCTTTTTCAACAGCATTTACATTAGTACTGCTTCAAAGGTCTTGCCCATTGTGACATTCTCTAAGTGACAAACATGGTATCTGGGGATTCAGATACCACAGTTTCTGCAGCTCCTTCAGTCTGCTGCCAACGGAATGCAGACATTTATCCACACCTCCGTCAAACAGTGGGACAGGAATAAACTGCAATGCCATTCTGTTTCTTAAAAGGTAATAGTATGGTATGCAGCAAGAGTTCCTGTGTTGTTTCTCGCAGCTGGTAGCACTGCAGAGCTGGGTGAAGGGCTCCCTCAAGAACCTGTCATGCACATGTCAAAAATCTTAGTGTTTAATTCCTGACATATTTAGATGAAAGGCGCTATAGAGCTTTCAAGTCAAATATTTTAATTACACTTGAACATACACATGCAAGCAGAAACAAGTACAAACATTAAGCAAAGCTGTTTGATAGGATTACATTACCAAACAAGATACATCTCAATCAGTATCTTTTTCCATATTTAGAACTCCATATTCATGTCTTACACTTCTCAGTTACTTTAAATATGAATAAAGTTGTCTATCTTCCATTCCAATTCTGTTTTTCTTTTTACAATCCGAGGACATTTTTTTGTGACAGGCTTTTCAAAAAAAAAAAAAAAAAAAAAGAAAAGAAAAAGAAAAAAAAAGAAAAAAAGAAAAAAAGAAAAAAAGAACTTGTCAAATCTTTCTTCAAGCTTTTCAGATGAAGCATCATCTCATGTTTTCAGGAACTATGATCAGCAATAAGACACTGCTTCTAATCCAACAGGGAATACTGAGATTTTAAATTTTTTTTTAATATATATGTATTTATGAGAAAAGCTCATTGTGCAGCTTTCCACAGAGAAAGATTGGTATGTTCTTGGAGCAGCGTAAGAATCAGCGTTTTCAGGCCTTTGGGACAGCCACACATCTCTCCGAGCATGGCAGGCCATTTTCTGGCTAGAGAGAAATCACCCAACAACAGTATAAGACAACTAAATGATACAAAGATTTTAAGATACTACCATTTCCCACAGAATTTCCAGCTAAATGAAAAAAACATGTTTAGCATATATTTAATGATCTTCAGATATTTTAAGGCTGTAGCTGATACATATCTGTTCTACCAGGACTAAAGAAGCTTCTAATACATTGACTTAAGGAATTCAGTTGCAGTTGGTAGTGAAACTATTTACCAACAGACTGATCACAGAGAGCCCAAAGGAGACCACCACAAACAGCCAAGGCATTAGAAAACATACCTCATCAAGAGGGAGTGAAGGATATGAGTGCTCAGAAACAGTTAAGAGATCTTTAAAGACAGAGCACGCCATGAAGAGGGGTACAAAATTTTTTCCCATATCTCTCAAAGCATAATACAGTTCGTCATAGATTCAAAACTGCGGCAAGAAAATGTGGTTTAGTAACTGCAAAAATTGTCCTAAATCTACAAGTGAGGCACTGGAATACAAGGTGAAAGAAATCTCCAATAATAAGATCTCAGAAAAGGGTTTGCGAACTCTCAGGAATGCTAAAAAATTCATTCCCTCTTCAAGACAGAATGAATTATTTCTGGAGTCCTTTCATCTCTATTTTCTAAAATTTTATGATCATGTTTTTAAGTGACTTATTAGGGTGTTTCTTCTCAACAAACATTCTACAACCTCACTGAGTTCATTCTTCTATGTATCTTTAGGATTGACTTCAGGCTCCTCACCAAGCCAAGGAAATCTCAGACACTTTCTTAGCAATATACACTGGCATCAATATTCAGCAAATGTGCTGAACTCCTGTATCTGGAAAGGATGGCTCTGAAGACGTGCCACACAAACCATAAAGCAGACCAGACCATCAAAAGACCTTTGGGCCTCCCTGAAAAAAAAAAACCAAAAGAATCCAAACCCCAGAATTCAACTGCTAAAAACTAAGCGTTGCCTCATTTTCCAGGAACATAACACTTAAAAGAGTAATTAAAACTGAAAGCTATTCACTGTACTGCCATTCCTGCAGAAATTACAGGAGTATTAGAAAGGGATGGGCATATCAGTACTGGGGGGAAAGGGAATTTGTTTTAAAAAGCAACAGACAAAATGTAATGATGGTACCAAACATACATCACCTTGATATGCACTTAGTCTGACATACAGGAAATGCTGAATCATCTTCTACCTCCCTTTTCTTTAAGTATAAGAAGCCTTAAATTAAGGCCTCTTATACATCAGATAAAGTGGACAAATCAAAATATTTATTGGAACTTAATTAGTAATTCTTACAATTCCACAAAAATATTCAAAAAGCAAAATCCTCTCAAGAGAGAATATTGTGAAAACAGATGAAAGGCCGTTTTACCTTAAGTAACAAGGGATACTTCTACTTGGAGGTCAGATATCATCAGTAGTACTGCAGTGCCCAGCAATACAAACAAAAATAGTTAAAAGCTTAGATTGGAAAAGATATTGCCCTCAGAGAAGAAACTATTATCTTCTGACAGCATTTGTATACCATAAATCTCACCAATACACCACGTACATCATCGTAACTGTTAAAACAAAAGCATCACCAGCCACGCAACACCATTTAATCCTGTTCTACAGACGGTCCTACTAAATCTAGAACAGTCCTTGCTACGAGCTCCTGGTTTAGGTCAATTTCTCTAGACAGAGTTAGTATGGGTCTGGCCTAAATCAGCTTCTTCAACTGACAGCTCTACTATTGTGCTGTGCCAGGCTAGCAGGCTGAAAGAGAAGGGACTTTCCAAGTCTTTACCAACACGAAAGAAGAGAGCTTCAAAAACAAATGTGCACTGTATCTAATCGCAAGCCATCTCACCCGTACGTGGGTATTCAACACACCTGTGCACAAGAGGTCTAGAAAGAAAAAAGGGTACAAGTGATGAGACTGAGAGCAACGCAGGGCTGCTTAACTGCAGGATCAAGTCAGTGCATATAGGTAAGAGATACCAGCCACCCCTTTGGCCAAAGGCAGGGAATTAAGAAGAAGCGCTATTACATGCTAAGCAGAATGCCTAGGAAAAATGAGATTTAGCTTTTGCTTTGTACTTAGGGTTGAGGCAAAAAGTTGTGAAAATAAATAAAACATCTGGCAGGACTAAGCACTAGAAATGGAATATAAATATGATCTGTGATCTTTACAATAGTCAGAGCCCGAGTAGCTTTTAATTCTTTAAAATCCTGCCAAAATGGACAAGATTGGCCTCCTTGTTGCTCAATTTTTTTTTTTTTTCTTTTTTTTTTGTGCGGTCACGGAAACAGTCATAGATTCAGCTTGTCACTAACTGATTAAAAAAATAAATCAACTATCTTGATCATTGTTAAACTGTTAATTGCAATGCTTGCTTTTATTCTTTCACAATTACAAGGTAAACTTAAAATTTTCATGGCAATATGAAAAAAGTAACAAAGGCTACATGTAAGCAACCTGCTTTACCTTGCTAAAACCTCACTATCTGCAAGTTAAGAAGGAAAGCTTCTGTATACAACAAAAGAGGCGTTACGTGTGCATTTAATAAAGCTAATTCCTGCTGCTTATCATGAGACTTATCTGTAACAAATCATTTATGGTTTTGGAAATAGAGCATTATGATTAAAACTATTTCATTGTGAATGCTACTGTGGGCACTGATAACCATGTGTTACGAAGAGCTGTATACAGTGGTGACTGGCATTGTTTTGTTTCACCACATAATAAAAGAAGTTGTGCATGACTGCTTTATTCAATTATTCATGAATAACAACCCTGTCATACCGCTTGCAGGCCACTGGGATTCCTGCAGATACATTTATATAGAAATAGTTTTAGCCCAACAGAATCAGTTTCTTTCAGGTTCTTGCATTTTACTCTTCTGTACTTAAGTTATAACGTCTGAGGAATTAGATGTCCTCCAAGTCAGGCTGCTGTCAGCTTTATGCAGTCAATAAGGCCTTTATGTTCATATTTTGAAGGACTACATGGTCATCATGCAGTCCACAATTTTAAGTGAGCATAAAAAGTAGTTAAGACTGTCATTGTGACTTCCTCCCCATTTCCACAGAGTAAAGCCTAGCCTCCAAGGCCTTGTTCAGTCCCTGTTAACACACTGTTCACTTCATTACTGATTACAGTAGGTCTGCAAGTTTCCCTAATTAGTGGTCCGAATAACTTAAAAAGCATTCTTCCAAAAAAGCACCTCCAATGTACCACAGCATTAAACCACACCACATCCTCCTTTCCTCCTCAGCGTAAACCCAAGGACAGACTTCACCCTGACAACACGATCTCACTATGTCCCCTCATCTCAGTTTCTTTAAAGTCTTAACAAATTAACTTGTCTTTTCATTAAGACAGAAGAAATTTGTTCGAGATACTTTCTAACCAAAGCCCCAGATCTTAAATATGCACACTGCCATCAAGACCAGCATTGTGAGTCCTCCACAACACCAGTGCTCAAGGGACACTCTGCAGATAATAGACCCCTCATCAAAAGATAAGGAAATCTCATTTAGATGCAGAAGTGAAACGGTAATGTTTTAAAACCAGCCTCCAACAGAAAACATCCCCCTCCAACACACTGGTTAAATTTTCACAACACGCTTCCCAAGAAAATAAAAACAATCTTCCCTTGAGCACAGAAATAGCACTAACATCAGCATCTGCACACAACTAAATTAGGTGGCTTCTACTACCAAATAAGCAGATCCTAGCTTTTTAACAGAAGCTTAAAAACAGCCACCCAAATCCTCCTCTCTGACCAGTTATCAGACCTATCAACCTTAAGCAGAAGGAGCTCAGCTGAAGAGTCTTTCAGACTCAAGTTACGACTTAAAACTTAAAAGGAAGGAGTATTATTTCAATGTGATTTCAGTGATAACTGCCTGGCAGCAAAGAGTTGCAGGAAACATTAATTTCTGAATAGCTACTAATAATTTACAGTTCTGAAAATATAAAATATGGACTACTAGGTCTGCTAAACTTGCTACTTCCCTCATCAGCTTCAGCTTATTTTTTATTTTGGGATTACACAGAATGAAACACACAAAAACAAACCATGATGACACACACACACCAGATGAGCCTTGGAAACTTACCCCTCCTGACAACTTAATCACCCTGACTTTGCTGCCGACATGGGGCCCATCTCCACTACCACTGTTTGTCCGCTGCATGACAGTCCTTTTCACGGCAGGTTTCAGCTCCTGGGGCCTTCCTTGTACCGAAGCCACTCGAGCAGTCTGTGTCGCGGGCAGCGACGCTGCAGCAGGTTTTGGCTGTAATACTTTTTGCGGCGTCTGAGGCTGACTCAGAGGCACTGTCCTAGTCTGCCTCAGCTGTTTCACTGGCTTCATCTGCTGTCCTTGATACTGCATATTTGCCCCAGCCTGTGGGAAATCTGTGGGTTTCGGCGGGATATTTGGAATTACCATATCTTGCTTTTTAACAAGGAGTCTGTTTTTCACATTTTGCCTGGTCTGTAAGCCGGAGTGGGGTATGTAAGGGCTGCCATTGGTGGGGAACTCGGAGTCGTCGTCCTCCTGCTGCATGTAGGACTGTTGCGTGGGAGGTTGCTGCTGCTGCTGCTGCTGCTGCGCAAGTCTTTCAAGCAATTCTCTCTTTCTAGCACCAGCCTGCTGCTGCCGTCTCAACTCTTTTTGTTTCAGAATTTCTTCTCTTAGACGCTTCTGCTCTTCTATCTTCAAACGATACAGTCTAGTCTCTTCATCTTCATCTGGATACTATAAATGAAAATACAAATGAATTTACAAAATTCTCAACAAACGCCCAGCTTCATCAAAACAACATTAAACTACTGTTTCAGATGTTGGAAAGCTGTAACTCTCTGAAGAGCTTAAGTTATTCCTCATACCAGACTAAGTGGAGTGTATCTGCTGGTAAGGTTTATTTGCTATTCATTACAGACAAACATCTCAAATGAGGTTTAGCACTTAAATATACTACTTTCTAGACAGAAAAAAGAAGGAAAAAAAATTTAAATTAATACTAGTTAAGAAATCTTTTCAGATACAAAAAAAAAAGTTTTACAAATTGGAATTCATTTAGAAGTTTCTAAAACCAATTAAACTATTAACATAATTCAAGATATCAAAATATGTTTCAAATGGAAACTAACAATACAGAGGCAATCCAGTGTCACACAGGTTTTATCTTGCTCTCTTCTGACAAAGTAACAAAAGGTAGGGTGGTAAATGACCTGAAAGGCCCTGATTAGAACTATTGATTTTTCTCACAGAATTTTCAGCCTGATCTCAAACTCATTTGTCACACAATAATTGGTTATAATGAACAGCACAAGTCAATCTCTCTGACCTTGAACTCGTGCACTCTCTTCAGAATCAAAATGTTGCCAAATGCAGTGTTGGAATATTAATGGTATACAGAGAATGCCTTTAATATTCCAGCCCTGGGCGCTTCTGAAAGTATTATACCATCAAATAACCTTTCTAAAGATTCTTCAACTTTGGCAGAACGTTCTTACAAAAAGCTGTATAAAAATGGACAAGAGTCAAGGAAATGCAGATTCTCATCATCCTGGAAAAGAAATCAAATTGCTCTTGTGATACAATCACACACATTTTTTCAAAATTACAAAGCATACTGCTCCATTATATTATTTTTTTCTTTTCAACCATTTGAAATATTAAGCTACAGACTTGAAGCATTACCGCTTACGAATGGTAATGAGCACAATATTCTAGTCAAGACATATTAACCACCCCTGGCAAAAACAGGCTTTCAAAATAACAATACTTTTCATATTGGTAAATTACAGCATGAAGAATGCCAAAATATTTCTCAAAAACTGGGAATTTGTGAGGAACAGTTATTTACCTTACAACAATGGGGTGCAAACTCCTGTCAACATAAACACAATTTTTTGCACATACACGACCCAAATGTGCAACATTTTTTTTTCTTTTTTTTTTTTTTTTTAAATTCAGATGTTTTTACCCCTGGTATGCCCCAGAATCCTCCCAAACCCAAGAGGTGGGGGAAGCAAAATAGATTCAGCCATAAAGTTGGTTCACAGATATAAAAGTCGTAGAGTGATATTTGTACTCACAGAATGCAGATGCACAAATACTGAACAATCATTTCCTTCAGCTGTAACTGCATCTTCCTTGAGCATATATTGATAGGGATTATTCCTAGTTATTAAAAATTAGCTGCACATTTCACACTAGCAGTTCAGCATAAACAATGGCTAAAATAAGATTTCAACAAACTTGGATTTTAAAAAATTGGGGGTTTTGTGTTTTTGTTGTTTTTTTTTTAATACAGGCTACAGATCAAGGATGAGGACTAACACTGTCCTTTTTAGAAGAACACTTCATACATGAAAAGGTTCTGATTTTCCTTTTCCAACTACGATGGTGGTGATTAATGACTAATTACTGTAACAACTAGATTACAGTCTTTGTTCATAGATGGTAACAAGAATGTACTTCTACAGGAGGAAACTCAAATATTTCATCTTATATTGAAAACTGGAGACTCTGGATTGTCGTAAAAAAAGAATATGACCCTTAGGAAATACAGTAAAAGGATAAGACCCTTAAATATAGTTTGCATAGGATGACAAAATACAGATAAACTCCAGATAGGAGGATGTGCTGTGATGCAGATCCTGATGGAATGAATAAAATTTTCAGTTATTTTCAGAGACAGCAAATACCTCACAGTTCTTGAAACTGTCCAATAGAAAACTTGTTAATAACTTAGTTTATTCATTTGCTTTAGATCAGAATATGCCACATTTTATCTAAATAAGCTTGATGGATGCCAGTGAGTCACTACCAATATTACTTTTGGAGGCAGCAGTGTATTTTTTTTTTTTTTTCTGATGTTCAATTGAGGATGTCAATACCAGCACGAGTCTGCATGAGAACAAATCTTCTGTCAGCTGTCCTTTATTATCAGGAACTTGTCTGCTCACTTTATCATCTAACAAGTTCTGAAGGCCTTGGAAGACATAGGTCATGGTGTGGCAAGTTCGAAACACTAACTCAAATGTTACACACAGCAGCACCAAGACATGCGCTTTGTGGCACACTTGACTTGTGCCAGCAGACAAGGAATGAACATCCTGAGGGACTCCGACCAACATGCCCATGGAACATGCCCATGGAACACCCCTTGGGCAGATACACTGATTCCAACTACACTAGCATTAAACACAGAAGTCAACTGACAAACTATATTACCAACACATACAATGTTAGATGAATGCTTAGTAGAATATCGAGGCAACTTGATCTCAAATATAATCTGAAATTTTCCTTTGAGGAAGTCAACTCAATACTTAGTACTGATCCTATGAAGTCAATCCCGTTTTAAAGGGCAAGGTGTGGAATTAAGGGCCAGGAGCTCTGAGGTTATGACAACTGCAGATCAGCCTGTTAACAGGCTACGGGTAGACCTAAAACCTTTATCTTGATAAGCAAGTTGCTACTACTGTTAAATTCTCAGTAAAATACCCTTGCAGCTAGAGGAAGGCCAAACAATATAAAGGCCCTGTGATAATTAACAAAATATTTGCATTAGGACTCAGGTTCCATGGAAATTAGTTGCGCAATGACCCAACAGTATAGATGCAGAATGACAGCAAACTCCTTCCTGGGATGAAAATAGGGGCAGTTAAAACTCCTGCTCAGCTTTAAGAGCAGCTCATGTATACTATACTACAGAGTGTGAGGGTGTATATGATCTATGATACCTATAAATGACCTATAGTATGTAATAACAAGCTTCATCACACAGAACAGGCAACACAGTATATCGCGTCAAGATGGAAACAGTATACAATGCCTATTGCTAATGATTTTCATCCTGTTAGTTTAACAAGCCCAGTGTAAGTTTCTCCAACAAGCACTGCTCAAACAAACCAAACCACAACACCCCACTAAAAAACCACTACACAAGCATTTTGCCCAAAAAAAGCAACTGGGAGAAAGCAGCCATCCTTCTAAGCTGTCAAAGTTCACAGCTTGTATTTGGAAGTCTGCTGCCAAAAAGCAGTATTGTCCGTAGGTGAAGAAGCAGAAAAACATAGTGCAGCCTTTTTCTTGGATAAACTACCGATACCTCACACTTTTCTGCAAGAAATTCCACAACATGAAGAAATAGTACATTGTATACGGCTCCTACTTTTACAGAAGGCTACAGACTACGAAAGGCCAGAGCTGTAAATCAGTTCCCTTGGTTTTGTGAAGGTGGGTTTTTGGTTTTGTTTTTTTTTTTGTTGGGTTTTGAGAGTTTTGTTTTTTTTTTTTAAGTGGAGATTCTCATCCATCTTTGAACAGTTCTTGAACATAATGTATTTCATTGTGGTTTGAACGGAAAACCAAGTCTTAGCTATAGGTTTTTCTTCCGCCTTAAGGTCCAAAGCAGCTTTGATGGAAAATGTCAAAAGAAAGTGCTACAGGCTGCTTTTCTGAGTCTAGCTGAAAAGCAGCAGTAAGAGAAGCAACAGTCCTACATAATTCTCCAGGAGAACTTAGCATGGCACTGTTGACTGAGCAAGACAGGAAAGATGCTCTAAAACAATGGATTACACTTTCTACTGAAATTTAAGTCAGTAGCTTACTTTTCATATAGTGAATTTAAAAAACAAACCAACACCTTTTCAGAGGTCTGCAGACTTTAGTAGTAGTCAATAGAACTAAACGCAGAGACTAAGAACCAGATACTGTTAAGTGCTCTGGTTTGCTGTCAAGGAACAAAAAAGGAATCATGCAACCAGGCCCACCCGTGTCCCTCAGCAGAATGTGTCCAAGGACAGAGCACTCAAAATGGTTTGGTCTGTGGCATAAACACAAATCTACTCAGCAGGTTTGTATTTTTTCTGCTGTAGCATTAGAGGCTAGAGTAATCTGTCTAAAAACTCATGACAAGTCTTCACTAAAAGAAAGGCCAGATCCAAACTGCATCAACTCAAAAATGCTTAATATTGCCTTCATTCCTCTTATCCTAAACTGACTTCAACATGAGCAGAATTAGGCCCACAGCCATCACCCATACTTCCCAATTTTATTGACAACATGGTTTTTCAGATTGAGGATATGCAAGTTTGAATCTTGGAGAGTAACAGCTATTCTAAACAAAGGCATTTAAAGTCAGTATTTTGCAGCCTCGCAGGAACCGGAACACAAGCATACCATTAGTAAAGCAGAAAAACAGTTTTTGATCTTCTAGTCACTTAGGTTGCAAACCTTTCAAATAACTATTTTGAAGGTGAGCAAAGCCCTTAATAGCCAATACTGCTATTTTTTTTTGGTACTTCATGAATGATAGGGCATTCATAAATATGGCCACTGACTCTTCAGGAAGAAGGATGCAAAGAAAAGTCTTAATAATTTTCCAGTTGAAGACACTTGCAAAATAACCTGCCCAATTCAGTTACGGGCAATACAGCTAGAAAAGATGACAGAACTTAACTCTTTCTCATGTTCATAGAAAGCAAAAGCACAGGAAGAAGTTAGCCAATTACAAGAAAAACACACAAAAAAGACTGCCTAATGAGAGAAACATAATAACCTACGTTACAACAACAGTGAAGAGTATGATTAAATGCTTGGAAATGAACATTACTAGTGCAGCAATTCTATCTGTAGAAGTGACAATAAGCAGTGTCACTGAACAAGACTATCACAGTGGCACAGCTGAAAAGGGACAACTACTACTACAGCCTGTACTTGATTTGCTTCAAAGTTCACTTTACTAATGTCCTGAAAGACAGTGGCTTCTCTAAGAGGCACTGCAGTTTCTGTGACTTAGATTATTCCAAGAGACTGAATTGAGGGGAAGGAGATTACTACATCATTTTTTTCTAAAAATCGAAATTAAAAGCTTAATTTAAAAGAGGATTTTTTTTTTATTACCACTGAAAAGCAAGTACACAGGAGGTCAAACACTGCTAGCTATGTGTTTCTTTTGTGCCTCATTTGTGAAAATTAGTTATGATCATCCCGAATTCAAGAACAAGACTGAAAGCTAATTATGAGCAGCTTAAAGGGAAGACAGTATTATCACAATTAAAGCTTTCAACAGTTGTTGAAGAAAACCTGGTCCTTGAGACAAGATTCACGGTCAACTAAACTACACAGATTTAGTGTTCTGCTCAGAATAACCTAACATTCAGAAACTATACAGGGTGCATTTAGCCGTCATGTTCCTCTGGTATCTCCTGATTAACAGCACCATCAGTGAAATCCTACCCACTCTCTCAAACTAACAGCGCTCATGGAGAGTCTTCTCTAGCTTCCAGGAGAATCTGTGCAGGGAAACGGTTATCTGTTCACACTGCATGATTCAGTGGAGTCCAAAACACAGACATCTCATTTTCTGATTGTGCAGAGTACTAGCAGAACAAACAACATAATTTTCTCCAAAATGGAAAACTTAAGATTATCTCCTATTTTCCCTCACACCAAAAGGTTTCATAAAAGATTTTCTTCAAGAGCAAGAAGTTCAACGGACAATACAGCTGCAACCTCCTGCATGAGTGCTCTAGACCCTAGAGGAGACCGAACAGCCTAAAAGGAAAACGGCATGAGGAAGACAGCTCTCCAAATAGTCTGCAGGCTTGGGTTTGTTTTTTTTTTTTGAGTCATAAGAGCATCACAGGAAATGGGAGAGAAGAGGCTTTCTGACTTAGAAGAGCACGATTACCCAAAAAAAAAAGGGGATCATAATCGTGGAAGATAAAAAAATGAATACAACGGGTATTTCAGAGGCTTGTGTCATTGATGACCTTTACTCAACCTCTGCCTTCTCATAGTAGAAATTACTTCTCCTCTTGCAAAACAGGTTCACCACAGCCTTGCCAACCTTCCAGACTTTTTTTTTTTTTTTTGTCAATGGAGACTGGTTTTGCTATCACATTAAGGAGAAAAGTGCAATTAAGAAGGGAGGCCTCTCGTGGCATCAAAAAACACTGGGCGAATAATATATTAAGTGTGCTTACAGTTCACAAGTCAGACTAGCTTTAAAAAGGTGGCAGTTTTTTGTTTCTTGTTGTTTGTTGGTTTCGGGTTTTTTTGTTTGTTTTTTTTTGGGGGGGGTTTTGGGGTTTTTTTTGGGTTTTTTGTGGGTTTGTTTGTTTGTTTTTTTAAAAAAAAAAAAAAGCGCCTTACCTCTGGTTCAGATTTTACTTCTGATTTTGCTTGGCCCACTGGTGTGATTGCTTTAGCTTTCATCTCAGGCCTTCCCTGTGAGTTTCCAACACCAGCTACAGACTTGTTGGCAGACATCGTGCTGGTAATGGGTTTGACCTGAGCAGCTGGGGTAGAGGTTCGTCTGTTGTTGCTCATTTCCATAGCGTGTGACGGTGCTATCGGCAACTCACGCAAGTTACTATTTCTTGGAGCAGTTGACTGTAGCTGCTGATTTGGACGCTTGACAATATTTTGTGATGGTGTATTCTGAAATGCAGAAAAGAAAAAAACTGCAGACTTCCACTACAAACCAGACTAAAGTCTTTGTCTGTCACATTTTCATTATTTAGTCAAAGCTGGGGAAAAAAAGGCTTTTCAAAGAGGCACATTTTCAATGGGAGAAGAAAAATTATAGAAATGAGAACATTCTAACAACAGTTTTGTTTTTTTTAAACCTTGTTTAACATCTTTATCTGAAATTGGCTTCACTGTGTGATTTCCTTTCCTAATCAAAGCAACTATTCTGAACTACAGTCACATTGTTTTGAGCACTGCTGCAGACTGCTGTGCTACCCCAACCTACTGAGCAACAGAATATGCTGCATGGGAGTAAACTCACAAGACACGAGTGACGCTGTCTGAACCAGAAAGCTTATTGGCAGTGGTACAGGGAGACCTTCAAACTGAAAGACGGTGTCAGAGAACTAGGCTCCCACACAATCACGGGCTAACAACAGTTTTTAAATCTTATTACGCAAACCTATCCTCCAAACCCCCTTTATTAGTAGTTCTTGGGAAACTGCATCATCTCTTACTGGACATAGATGAAGAAAAACAGTGAAGACTGGAGGAGGGAAAAAAAAAAAAAAAAAAAAGATGAGATACATGTGATATTTTGGGATGTAGATTATAAAATTATCAAGGCAGAAAAAGAGTAAGAAATGGTGAAAGAAGGTGACAGAGCAAGACAGGATAAATGAGACTGAAAAATCAAAACCTGTGCTTACAGGCCTGTTACCCATGCAGAACTACGCAAGGCAACGCAGACGTATGTGGTACTTACATGCCTTGGCTTCATTGGGCCCTGTCGCGGCTGACACTGCATCCTGTTGTTATTTGGTTGCTGCTGCGTGGCCTGCATATGAGGCCTGAACTGTGGCTGGTTCATGGGCATCAAGGGCTGTGGTGGCCCCTGGAGATGATGATGGTGTTGCTGTTGCTGCTGCTGGTGATGGTGTTGCTGCTGCTGCTGGTGATGATGGTGCTGCGGAGGCTGAGGTTGTGGCTGAGGCTGTAATGGAGGATGCAAGGGACCCTTCAGATGAAGGGAAAGGTTATTTGGTTTTAGTTTCAAGGTAATAAAACTCCTGAAAAGTAGCTCCAGCCTCCAAAATCCTCAAAACATCTGTAAGCAGCTATGGACCAGGCTAAACGAAAAACATACTGAGTAAAACACAGACTAACAGAAGCTGTGCAAAGTAGTTCCACACTTAAACCTGTGTAAGTCAACAGCTGAAGTGGAAAAAGACAAAATGCAAGGGTTCCTGCTCTCTGCTCCCTTTTCTAATAGCTGTTTGGTTTTTGGTGGGTTTTTCCCCCTTTTGTTTTTTCCCCAACATTACCAGAGTTCACGATTTCCCCACGTTCCAAACACAGACACCATGAAAAGATCCCACGCAAAGCCCACTGAACACGCCGGGCCCTCCACATGCCTAAAACATTCACCCACTTCAAGCTACGATTCAGCTCCCTCCCGGTTTGCGGGAGGGCCCCGGCTCCCCGCCGGGCTCCGCAGCTGAGCGGCAGAGGGCGCTCCCGCCCCACCGCCGTTCCCGGGGCCCGGGCCGCTCTCCCTCCCTCCGCGGAGCAACAGCAACTTCAGGAGCCAGGGCCGGGCTGCAGGCTGGCCTATGGGAAATGCCGTAGTGCTGGCAGCTGGGGAGAGCATCAGTTCCTCTCAGGCACAGCAATCTGCATCGTACCTGTGATCTCAAGTAATTCTGCTTTAGTTACGTTACTCCTGTAAGCCTAATGAAGCAGCACTGGGCCACTTCACACATCCCCTGTAAGCCCCTTCCCATCCCAGACCCCTACCTGCATGCTGGGCTGGGTGTGCGCGGTGAGGAAGGGCTGTCCCGGGGCCTGCAGGAACTGCTGCCTCGGAGGGATGAACGGCCGCGGAGCTGCAGAACCTGGCTGGTTGAAGTGGAGAATTCCCACAGGACCTTGAGGCTGCATGTTCGGCCGTACTGGTCGCTCTCTGGGAAACACTGGTTGCTGGCCCTGCTGATTAAAGGCTGGCCCAGGCTGGGTGAACGGCATCGGACTTTGTGTAGGGACAGGATGCGCGCTATTAAGAAGCGGGGGAGGTGGCGGTGGTGGCGGGCTTCGCTGCTCAAACAAGTGATGGCTTGGAAACCGTGGATCTGTGGGAACCAGGTGAGCAATTAAATGACAGCCTCCCTGGGATACAAACATGCTTTCAAAACAAAGCTCCATTTCGATTTGGAAAAGTAGCCTGAAATTTGTTGAAAGCAAAATCATACAGGTTGTTTTAATTTTAAGAGCTACTCTTAAGGTTATGTCTCCCTTGCTTCTGCCACTTGTGCATAAAAGGAACTGATGTTTGACCAGCACAACGGGTACTTTGCCGGAATTAGCTATACCTTTTAGAAATTCTGCCTTCATGAAATCAATGAAGGATTCCAGGATTTATAGTTTAAACCACACAAGAACTCATAAAACTTTGATACCATTTGCTGACCAGATTTTTAGCAATTTTTTACATATTTCATAAGTGTAAAATGTCTACAACATATACATTATATACACATATATTACGTATATATGGTATATGCACATATATCTCTATATACACCCATGCACTTACTATCTATTTTGTTCGCTATGCTGTATCATTAACCTTGGATTTCTTACAGTACGCACACAGTTCAGGCAGTTTAAAGAGTTACCAGCAGAAATCAAAGTGGATGGAGAGTACTAGTTATCTACAACGTAACAAATTAGAACAACTTCATTGCAACAATCACTTAGATATTATTTTTATTTTGTATCTGTAAAATATACAGATTGATGGTGGTTACAGATGGATACATAAAATTACATCAAAAAAGTAAAAACATACCAGACCACCAGAATTTTTGGCAAGTACTAGCCTGGCTACATCAAACAGGATCTTCCAGCCTTTAGGTTCTTCCAAACACTTCATGTTATATGATACATATAAACTGCATAGCCATTTTACAAAGAGTGGATTTTCTATGTTACCGGCAATGAAAACGCTTACCTGCTATGAAGAAAGGATCTCTTTCCTGAGGAGGTGGAGGAGGGAGTGGTGGTGGCGGTGGTGGTGGCCCTCTCCACTGGTCCTGCATTGGCAGCCTTGGGGCTTGGGAGAAGTTGGTAGGAACTGGTCCAGGTGTATGCTGTTGAAAGTCTGGAGGGCCCTGTTTAGTAAGGCAGAACTAAGATTAAGACTACCATCCAGGAATTTATCTATTGCCTGCTATAAGTTTTTCTCTTAAAAATACAATTGCTTTATGAGTTACCTCCTGTCATCTATACAAATTGGCAGCCCTTAGTGAGTCATTCTTTCACAATGGAAGATATATTAAACCCAAGAACAGTATCTTGAAATGAACTCACCATGTTTTAATAATCACTAGCACCACAGGAATGCAATTTCTTCTCAAGCTTATTGAAATCCATGCAATTATTGACTTTCTTTCCCACTAATCAAAAAAAAAAATCTGAATGTCTACTTTAGAAGACATTCCTGACATTTATCTTCTTAAACCGTGCTATTCTTCACCATCAATTTAGTACAATATAAGCTATAGAAGTGAAGCAGCTTTACTTTAAAAAAGCAGAGGGGTTTGAAGGATAATTTATGGCATCCAGAAAATTAAAGAAATCATCTTTCAAAAGAAGTAATGGGAGAGTAACACTTCCATCTATTCACAACTTGCATCTGAAGCATCGTAAGAAAGAGGGCAAACTTGTCTTTCCTCCAATAAATTTTTTTTTAAGTATGAAGTGAGCCTTTACATATTACAGGAAGAAGAATGTTAACTGAAAAGCAGAACTTTGCAGAAGCCACAGTTATTTCAGTAATTCACACTACTATAATTTTTCTTTTTATATCAAAAGTTGACAAAACGTGCTGGCAACTTCTGCGAACTGGAAGAAGCTATGCCTCACAAAAATCATTATATTCACAAACATTGCTTTATTATGAGCACATCAAATAAGTAATGAAAATAATATAAGAATATCCTTGTTTTCCTTTTCATATAGATTCTAAAGTTAGTGGTGGCACCTGTTCTGCCTACATCCCGTGCTGAAAACAAGCTTTTCAAAACAGATTTCAGACCAAACACTCCTTCCTAGACTGAAGTATGGTCCATCAGCAAAAGACTAAGCCACTAAATTGCAATGGTATTTCATTTATCTACTGAGCTGCCCTCACCACCAGCATGTACGGTCTCACCCCATCCTATCTGTATTGGAAAAATATTAGCATTTTAGCAAAAGAATGTCTCACACAGCAAAACCAGGTATTTGCCCTGGAAACTGAAGTCTATTGTTACCGAAGTAGCACAAGCCAAAGCCGCTTCACACCTTTCTACCAGCAGGTTACAACTGGGATTGTCAGGGCCCAAACATGTAGATGAGAGCTGCTGAGGATCACAGCCATTACTAAATCTGTGGCCTTCCTGAAAACACCTAAATGGGGACATATGAGATACTAAGACTTCTCATTTGGAAGCGTGACTGTGACTACTTATTTTACGCCATTATACAGCCATCAACTGTAAACACTTTATCATTTCTAGAGATTAAGGGGTCTATATCCCATTGCCAGTGCTCCTAGTCAGTCAGTCTCCTGTGGGTATTTCATTTAGTGGAAAGACATTACACTACACTCAAGCATGACGGTCCTCATAACATACATACTGTTTGTAGGAGGAGCTGCTACACTTCTGCAAGCGAACAGTTACCAACGCAGAATATTCTTGCCACCTCAGAAGAGACTAATGCATTTGAATTTCACAGGCCATCTGCAAACAGCAGCAGCTGGAAGAAGAGGGAGCTATTTGGGAGGGAAAAAGTGACATTTATTTGTCCCATCAAAATCTGTTCAGGTTTAGCTGAATGAGACTGTTCAACTGCATTGCCCTTCCCTGGTGCTGAGCAGGACAGTGCTGGCTGCCTGCCAAAAGAGCCACTGAACACAAACCTTGAAGATCCTGACCCTTCACTCTCAAAATGCACCTCTACTATCACCACAAGTAAGAGCTACCAGAGGTACTTTCTAAACTAAGGTTAAACGCACCCCCTCATCTTGGAAGCCTTGGCAATAAAAGGGTATTTCTCAAAGCATTGCTCTTAGAGCCATTGGTCACCCTGGGGAACACACAACACTTTTGCAAGCCACATGGCCTTGAGGGAGGCACCCAGCAAACCAACTGATATTTAGCTATTTAGTTATTAATTTATCACTGCATAATGCAGAAGGTCATTGCAACAGCAGCAGAGGAGAAACCAGTTCATCAGGGCAGTTTTCAGACATGATGTTTTTTATCTTGCATCTTATTTACTCCACATAGTCACATGAACATATTGTACCCAGGGAGATAAAGCAGTCTCAACAGACAACCTGCTTTTTCCTCTTTTCTGAGAGCTTGACTTGGAAGCTCTGAAATTCTCCCTGTATTTTTCTCTAGACACAATACACACCTACATATATCTTAGTTACCTCTAAAATAGCCAGTGAGAAACAAATTATATGGAAACTTACTGAAACCTGGGCTAATAAAGCATAAGTATCACATATTTGCCACCCAAGCTGAAGAACTGGCAGCAGTAATGATCTGGCTAGGTGCTGTGGTTTTGTTAGTGAGGGGGGGCCTAAGGTGGCAGCTTCTGTAGGAAACTGCTAGAAGTCTCTCCCCTTTGTTCAGGGGACTCTGCCGGGCCTAAGGCCCTGCTGCTGGCCAAGGCCGAGCCGATTGGTAGCAGAATGTTCCATGATAACGCCTCTGCGATAACGTATTTAAGAAGGGGAAAACAGAAGGAAAAAAAAAAAAAAAAAAAAAGAGAAGAGAAGATGTGAAGAAGCTGAGCGAGGGCAGAGGCGCAGAGGGGGAGGCGCAGGCCTCATGGGCCTTGCAGGCCTCACCCTCTGGCCTCTCGCCAGGCAGCCGACTGGGCCCAACTCGACCCGGCCTGGCTGCAAGAAGTGGAGAGGAGATGAGATGGATGATGTGAAGAGATTCTGAGAGGCGTCTGCCAGCCTGTTGTGAAGAACTTTTCTTGTGAGAGGAACGGCTGCAAACGCCACGGTCAGTTCAGAAGGAGGGGGAGGAGTAATGCGGCTCCTGGCCAAGATTCCCCTGCAGCCTGTGGTGACGACCATGGTGGAGCAGGTTGTCCCCCTGCAGCCCATGGAGGTCCACAGAGGAGCAGAGATCCACCTGGAGCCCGTGGAGAACCCCACGTCAGGGGAGGCGGATGCCTCAAGGCAGCTGTGGCCTGTGGAGGGCCCGCTGGGACAGCTGTTCTGGAGAGACTGCACCCCGTGGAAGAGATGACCTACGCCAGAGCAGTTTCATGAAGGACTGTGGCCCGTGGGAGGGACCCCACAACAGAGCAGGGGAGGATGTGAGGAGTTCTTCCCCTGAGCATGAAGCAGCAGCATAAAACCATGCGTGATGAACTGACTGCAACCCCCATTCCCTCTTCCCCCCCGTGCTGCTCAGAGCGGGGAAGGTAGTGGAGATAATGTTAAGCTTGGGAAGAGGGAGGGGTGGGGGAAGGTTATCTTGTTCTCTATCTCATTATCCTGGTAGTTTTAGTAATAAATGAATAGTTTTTCCCAAGTCGAGTCTGTTTTGCCCGTACCAGTAACTTTAAGGATTTTCTCCCTGTCCTTATCTCAAACCTCGAACCGTTTTTCTTATATTATCTCTCCCTATTCTCTCGGAGGGTGGGGGGAGTGAGAGAGAGACTGCGTAGTCTGGTCCCGATCGGGGCTGACCTATGACACTAGGCTTGTTTCCAAGCATCAAATTGCACTGCAGTGATCACAGTCTCCTCTACTTGCTTCTTCCAAACTTTGACGTATTCTGCCCTGGTCAAGGTAACAGATCCTTATCAACCTCTCCCCTCACTCCCAAACTTCAGTTTTAGCGCTAGGCTACAAAACACCAGCTTAAGCTACAAAATAAGCACGCGCCTCCACTTCTATGACCAAATTTGTAACCCAGTCTCAAGCATCTTCCCCAATATTAATTCTTCATCTAATTAGCCTTACTGTTCTCCTAGTCCTGCTTGCTCTTCAGATACATTCTGTCATCCTCACCATGTCTTTGACTGCCTAGTGGTTCCTAATCCCAGTGCATCCAGCTTCCCAGTTCCCTGATTCCAAGCTGGTGGTCTTGTCTTGCGGCAGTCGCTCAGGCACTCCTATTTACCTCACCAAGACCCTGTCTTTCTTGCCCACACATTTAGTCCAGGCAACTTCCCCTCTTTTTCCTGCCTTGTTTTCTCCTGGAAGGAGAAGTAAATGAGAGCACAGGGTGAAAAAGATCCTGTACTTATATTTTAAATAACACTTGTACCAGCTCTCCCTTTCCTGCCAACCCATATCTGTCTCATCCCAAAGCAGCCCTGAATTGCAAATGCCTGGAAAGTGCTGTTGAATTTCACACACCTCCTATGTAATGAAACATCCACAGTGCAGTCAAACTCAATTTTCTTCCTTGAAAAACTGAGCAACAATAAAAATATCTAAACAACTCATTTAGACATAACAATATTTTTCCACCGTTTCAATCTTGGAATGAAAGTATTTGGAAAATTTCAACCAAAACGATTCAGAGGCAGGCAACCAGCACAATATCTTGGTTCAAACCACAGATGTCTGGCAGTACTACACATGCTGAGAGCAGCTTTCTATATCCCTTCACAAGAAAACTTTAAAATCTTAGGAAATAAGCTTTACCTAAGTTTTAGAACTTAGTAATACAAAGTTATTTTAGATCTAAGAAAGGTCACACTTTGGAGAAACTATAATACTTTAATTTTTTTTTTTAAACAAACTAACGACCAGCAAGAGTTTTTATTGTTAAAAATACAAGCAAGGCCCATTTCAAGTGCCCTTCAGTAACAAATAATTAATTAAGAAGCAAATATTTACTGTCCTCTAAATACTTTCACTGATTTTAAGATAAACTAACAGTTATCCAACTCTTATGCAAAAAGTGCTATCCAAAAATCCTCAAAAATACCCACCAACATAGACTGAGAAAATAGTTTTTGCTCTAGTTTTACTAGTGGTATACTTCATACAATTATATCCCACAACAAAAGTTGGGTCAAAGTAACTTCAAAACAATCCAACAAAATCAGAGCAAGAAGGAAATAGTTGAAATTTGGAACTCTTCCTGTTGGCCTCTCTCTTCTTTCCATTCCTCACAGTTAAGAATTCTGGGGGTTTTTTTCCACTTGCTTTTTAAGTAAGATCCCAGTTAAACTTTGTGGCTGAGAAGTTTTTAAAGGTAATAAATATTTTCTAATCCTAAAGCCAACCCTCCTCCTCCATTTTGCACTTAAAGTAACATGTAGATCGTTTTTATATCCTGCAACGAATATGAGTTGTCAGGATTCATTAGTGCTGAAACAATGACCCTTCCTGCCAGAGCACTTACTCCACGCACAATGGAACAGAAGATCGGGTTTTTTGAAACTTCAAAGTTTCAAAAGTGGCAAAACTACAGAAGTATGGCTGATATAAATCACATCACAGTAAAGTTGCATGCTATACAGATAACTGAGGATCGCTAAGAAACACCTACTTATCTGATCACTGAAGAGGTTTTGACTTTATGTATGTGACATTTTGAAGAACTACTAAGATATGACTGATCACATTTTTTGGCTGATAACCAAAGGCCAATCAAGCAAAATTAATTGCAAAGACATGTTATTTGCTGAAAAAAGCTAATAACCAATATTTGCTTCTAAAAAAAAAAAAAATTACTTTGATTCTTTTCTTTCTAAAATCCATAAAAAAGACTGACCTCAACTTTTTCTCTAAACCAGCTTTGCTTCTATTATCCCTGAACGGTGAAATAAAATTCTGCCCTAAACTACAGTAACATGGGCAGGGGGAAGCTTGTGTTTTCAGATTTTACACTGCTGAGATTTTTTTTTTAAGTTTTCAGGACAATTCCAATAGGAATTTGACTGTGTGACGGATTAACTTCATTCACTACATGTGAAACTAAAACTCTAAGGTTCAGTCAGAGCTACTACTTCCAGATACACACACACACTTTTTTTTTAGTAAGAAAATATGTAAACTACTGTGGATTCTTTTCTGTTATGAGGTGCTTGTCTATTATTCTGAAATACCATTTACATTTGTATTTATTTTTTTCAGTTTAATAGGAATACACTAATACTACAACTTCAACTTTCACTTGTGCCACACACTAATTGTCCTGCAAACAGTACAAATTAATATAACAGTTCTCCATTACTTAAAGTTTTTGAGGGTGCTGTTTTGGGGTTTTTTTTTGCTCAAGAGTAGTTAAACTATAATTCTAGGAGTGGATTATTTTACCATTAGTGTTAAACTCTACATTCAGCAAGTATTTGCTGCTAATAACCCCCAAGTGCCCTCTGGTATTTTGTAGAAGAGACCAGGCGGAGCCATTTAACTTCAAAAATTAATGAAGAGCAGGTGCAAAAGCCAGTTTTCATAATGGTCTATTTTTGATAAAATAAGCATACTGTAACATAGATGCATAATAAATCTTTATATGCACAGTAGTTACTCTCATTTTTCATGGTTTTGCTATCCGGACAGTTTCAAATTACAACAAACTATTCAGGACACACATCAACTAAGACTTCCTACAAAAAATAATTTTAACTATTACTTCACCATCATTAAACCTTTTAGGAAACTTCTCTACTTAATAAATCTCGCAGTCTTCAAAACACCTATATTCAAGTTAATAGGTTTCAATCTAACAAAAGGAAGAATTACAAACGCCCATATGAGAAAGATCTGGCAGAGCACGTATGGAAACTTTTTAGAGGACCTTTCTCCCCTTCTCATCATTATTGAATTTTATATATATAGTATCGGTATTATTGATTTAGTATCATTAATATTCATTATTTAGTATAATTAATATTCATTACTTAGTATCATTATCAGACTGATTACTTAGTAGAAGTGCAGCAAAATGCAAGGAAAGACTCTTAAAATTGAGTTTTTAGCTAGATTTAAAGCTAGTTGCACGAAAGGCACAGAATTAGGAAACAGCACAAGTCCTGAAGCAGACGTATCAGTCATGCCACAGTCCAGCCCTGAAGTCTTTAACCACTATGTACCCTTTACAAACCTGCAACCACTTCAGCACTCTAACTCCTTCTAAACTACCACCTGCAGTCCTGGCATTAACAAGTATTTCAAACCTGAGAGAGACACTGTCATTTGGGAAAGCTGGAGAGCTCTTGAACAGCCTCTCAGCAAGGCTCTGTGGGCTGTGAGGGGACACAGCTCTGGCCATTCTTGCTTTTCTTCTGTGAAAACCAAAACGTGACGTCAATACCTAAACACTGAAAGCAAGGTACTGAACATCAAGATTTTTCTTAAAACTACCAAAGAAAGTAATTCTTGGTCTGTTGTTTTTCCTGGTTTTAAGGAGTGTGTTGAACTCTATTGTTTAATTTATTCTCGTGTAATTTTGCTTTGAAAATTCTTACATATAATCTTTTTTTTTTTAATACAAGAACTGAGGTATAGAAGGAAATTACATTTAAAATAGGGTTCTGTGTCGTTTTCCAAAGAGATGACAATCACAGACATTTTAGAAATACTTCAAAGGAGAAGATAATGGCATACTGAAATGCTAATGACAAGTATTTTATTGTCTTAACACTTTAGCTTTGTTAAGTTTACTCTGAGAAAGAAAAAAAACCCAAAATGTACCCACTCGTCCTCCCACACACGCTATAATTTACAGCACCTCAGATTGATATTTTCACACAATTCCACATGCTTGCAGGTTGTACAATTTTCCCTTCTACTAGCTTCCATTATTCAATATGGCTAAGGCATAACTTACACCTTATCAATCACTTCTGGAAAAAAAAAAATGCAATGCCAACTTGTGTCTCCAATTCATTAGAGTTGTGAATAGCTCATTGAACATGACTTTCACACACTCAGGCAATCCCACCTCCTGAAAGAACACGAGATAAGGTTACTTTAATCCTTTCAAAGAACTGCACTATTTTGCCTTCCTTTTATCCCTTTAAATATCCTTCCTAGTTAAGAAATTAACATTCTCTATCATACAATTCTTACACAAATTGTACTTTTACTTTTCTGCATCTCTTGTTAATTACATGATGTTATCTCCAATAATCTATTCATGAAGCACAGATAACTTTGGTTACCAATAAAAGAGAAAACTTAGCATAAATTGCTTAGCACAAAGTTAATCTCATAAAGCAAGGAATAAAGAGGATCTAACAGCTATTATATGACTTATCAGCTTCTCTAAAAGGGTCACTCTACTTTTTTTCATGAGACTAATTAAATACCTTAACAATGTCATTGAAACTTCATGAATCTTTCAATAAAATACACGCTGCCTCTACAACATGTTTTCATTTATTAATCTCACTTAAAATGCAAAGAGCTAGGAGAACCCCATTGACAGTTAAGCAGGGCCACTCAGTTAATTCTTCTTATATGGTTTAAATGCAAAGAATAATGACCACTATAACCTATGACAATTAAAACTATAGCCATCTGTCACAAGATGCTAATCCTCTTATTTCAGCAGCTACCAGACTTTTTGAAAAGCTTTCCTAAAATGTCTACCTTCTGGTGCAAGGAACTGACTTTTCATCCTCTTGTGTAAGAAGCCCTGCTTCATGTATCTTTTACATAGTTCAAAGATTTTCAAGTAGAAATGTACATATCCCACAAACCATGTCCCTTCACACTCAAGTTTCACAGTATTCTCACTTACTGTGCACAGCACACAGAAAGGGAATGATTCATGGAAATTTTATAATAAAACTTATTTTGGTATTTCCTTAAATACAGTCTAAATGACTCAGAATGTCCCTGTGATGTCTATGACACTCATGTAACTCCATTGAGGCAAACGAAAACCTAGCAAGCACCATGATTCTCCCAATGTATTTAACATTATAAGACGACCTTATATAAAAATTCATGCCTTAAATACATTTCAATCAAGGACAAATTAATGTTCAGAGTGATCATAAAACTCAAGAAGATGATTGTATGCTACCTATACACCAGTCTTTTCAAAGCTTCTGGAATATATTTTCTGAGGGGAAAATGCAAGGAGATAGCGAGCGCTGGTTCAAGTATGTGGACTGCACAGATTCTAGTATTACAGGCAGTCTGAGCCTAAGAGAGAATGAGTTGATACTTTCCTCAACTGAGCCAAAAGTAATTTTTAATATTAAAATGTACCACATAACTTGGATAAGTTTCTATTTGATAGCACACAACTCCAAGAGATAACAAAGTATGTTGGAAGGTTTAGGTACAAGTCCAGGTCATCTGTAAGAGAAATCACCAGTGCCCGATTTCACTGTTGAAGGTCCCAAAACAGAATTCAGCCATCATGTAAAACCAGTACAAGGAAGGAGAGAAAGGCATGGAATCCCTTGTTATTTAAGCCAACTCATGAGCAAATAGCTAAAATAAGGACACAGGCAATACAGAAAAAGGAGGATACTCCCAGCATACTACGATAATCCCAAACAGTTCAGGAGACTGAAGTTAAAAATTAGATTAATTGTATATTAAAAGTATCTTTTGTCAGCAAGTTTCAGGGTACCCCCCCAACACCTCAAGAAGGGACATATTCAGGTTGCAAATGGAGACAAAAACACTCCCAACTTCAGTGTGTTTCTGTAAGAGAAGCAAAGCAGAACGACCCACAAACAACCAGTTCTACACAGGGGGACTGCTTCACAGATAGGTTTCTTGACCCTCCATCTGCTCTAGCATGGAGGTAAACGTTACAAAAGGAAAATCTGCAGCACAAGTGGTCCCACTCAAGAACAATCCTCAGAAAACACTACTAAATGAAATGCAGGCATAGGAAAGATGTTGTTAACGAAATCCCAGCTCTAGGTTTAAATTCCTAACAGTGCTCACGTGTAGAAAAACTATGCTCCCATCCATCTGTTTTTTATAGATGAAGGAAGAGTGTCTCCAGCAAGGAGAGACATGCCATGATAAGAAATAGTGTGACAGACAAGTTGTAGCAGTCTGCACTGTCTGAAGGAAGAGTAAACCCAAATCTCCCAGATTAGAGCACAATCCTAAGTAGTATTTTAAACAGGTGTTTTAAACTAATTCATCTGGAAGATTCAGTTTCACTTTAGTTTGTAAACCTCTTCAGGGGTGTGGTGTAGAAGAGTGCATGATCATTTTTGTTTGGTGCTCTCAGCTTTTTAAGATTAAGTACAATACAAACAGAAATTGGAGAAAGAGTACAAGCAACACTAGTGCCACTAAGAATGACAAACCCTCCCTTGAAAGAACAGAATTTCATAATAATTTTATTTAAAGACAGTAAAATCCTTCTGCACATCTTTTGTGCCAAAAGCTAACAGTTTTAGGGATGTAATAAAAAATTAGGGATCCAAAAGTTTTGGACCTTCTCTGCTTTCAGAACTAATGAGATAAAACATCTAACAAAATCCACACCTTGTTCTTGGACTTATCAGAAGCTACTCTATGGAAATATTATTACAGTGTGTGTTTACATAGTGTATCTTGGTGACCTGCAAGTCACTGATGATTAGAAATAAATCTGAGGTCAGAACTAAGCTGGATCATTAATACCAAATTCAGGATTTCTACATTATACTCCAAGCTTGAAGGTGCAGTTACAGTTAATTCAAAAACAATCTGAAAACCTCAACGATAAACACATGTGACCTGGGGGTGATGCTTCTCCCTTCAACAAAAAATGCTCAGACTGCTACAAAAAAAAAAGTCAAGCAGTCAGCTTTATAGAAGACAAATATTAGAACTGTTACTAACCTGAAACTTCATCTGTGTCAGAAAATAACATTTTGGACCTCACTATTTAGTAGTTAAATTACTCTATTCCTGATTTTTAATTCTGTCAGAAAATCTCATTTTTGAGACGTTTTACACATTTCCGACATCGCAAACACACTGATGCAAGATCTTTACATACCCAGAGCTCCCAATGTGTCTGCAGGTTCTACTCATATGTTGTGTATGAAGGTCTGAACATTTTTTCCTCTTTGGGTATCCTCAGTCAACCCACAATATTCCTCTAAGTTACCTCATTGCATTGTAAGTGGTAGTACGACTTCCTGTTTAATAATGAATGAAGCATATTTTCCTCTCACATTCTAAAGAATTAGCAAGAACTGAAGGTGCAGAAAGTGAATAAATACCAGTTTATAGTTCTGTGGTTTGGGGTTTTTTTTTTTTTGTATTGTGATGACACAAATGTGTCTTTTAAAAGGACATTTTGTCAGGTGAGTGAAAATAGCTTAGGAGAACTATACTATCATCAAAAACTCTCTAATATTATAATAAGCATATTTTAGCTCTCCATTCAGTGTTTAAGGATTAGATTACTCTTACTGTATTGTAGCAGGAAGTCAATTGTGTATTTTAACTGGATTTCTTTATGAGTCTTGACTTTTGCAAAGTATTTCTTTAAAAGTGCCTAATTAATGGCTACGTAGCTATATGCATAGTACTTTTTCCTCTTTGCCTCAAAAATTTATGCTTTGCTTACAAGGCTTAAAAAACTTCAAATTTCCTTCATACAAATATATAACAAACAGTGTTCATACCTATATATTGATCTATATATAAAAATATGTATCTAAACAAAAACTTTTTTACTGTGAGAGTGACTGAGCAGTGGCACAGGTTGCCCAGAGAGTCTGTGGAGTCTCCATTCTTGGAGATATTCAAAAGCCATCTGGACGTGATCCTAGGTAACCGATTCTAGGTGGCCCTGCTTGGGCAGGAGGGGTGGACAAGATGACCTCCAGAGATCCCTGCCAACCTCAACCATGCTGTGATTCTGTATTTAGCAAATCCTAACACTGAGACTGAAGAAAATGTAGCATCATTAACACGGGGGGGAGAGGAATAAGGTAAAACAAAAATCCTACAACTCTCGTTTCCTTGGCAGTGCTAAAGAGCAATCACTTAACAGAAAGGTAAATGATAACAACTACAAAAGATAAATGCACAAGTTTTCTGTCTGGTTTTAATACCTACAGAGCACGTGCACACTGGTGGCAAGTATGACAAGTTAAAGGGTTACTGCATTTAGAAGTCATCTATTTCTCTCTTATTTAATAGCTGTTACCACCATGTTTAGCTGCTGCTGCTCCTCCTGCAGATGGGAATTCATTGATATGATTAAATTTGATGGTATGATAATGTATGGTAATCGTGATTAATCAGAAGCCCACTAGCAAACGGAGGATGTTGGGTATTATGTCACCTGCATTTTAAACTGCATTCCCTCTATGCCAGCCTGACAATATTTGACAGCTGGAGGGATCTCATGCTGCATCTGCTTGCTATTACCTATAGATCTGATACGAGAAAGTGCCCATCATTCCTTCACTATCTTAAGTGCTGTAATTATATGGCTTTGCAGTCAAGTTGTGAAAATAGTAAGTGTTAAAAATGAAAGCTTTTTGCTAGCTACTGAACAAGCTCTGTCTCACATCTGCAAGGGCTATAATCTGAAAGAAATGTAATTTGATGCAGCACTCTCACTCAAACATGATTTGCATGAAATGCTGTATAAAGCGCTATCCAAGAAATGTCAATCAACACCACCTGATACCATGTATCCCGTTAAATGAAAACAAAATGCTTTCTACACTACCTGTGATCTGCCACTGCTACACAGTAATAGAGTGAAAATTTCATTTACTGTTACTCATTATAGTAAAGCCATAGCTAAAGCAGAATAATTGTGAGGAAGTACGAGAATCATTTTCACAAGTGGCTTTTTATTTCCATTAACAGTTTCTCTCCAAATGCATAGAGCTGCAAGCACATACTGGTTATAAAATATCATTAGTCAAAATCAGTTTAAAACAATTGCGTGTACTCAGACGCAAGACCATTTAAAATTGTCCTTTCGGTAAGCACTGGAAAACACAAGCCAAGACCACAGTAACAGTTGCTAAAAACTCTTCTTGCTCATAGCAACTCACAATCAAATTTGAAATGATGGAAAAAATTTAACTCCCTATTTGCATTTCCCACAACAGCAAAAACTATTGTAAGTTTTGTTTCCAAATGCACTACAAATTTTTGGTTCTACACACTGCAAGAGGTGTTACATAAGGGCACACCCACAGACCCAAGCAGTGTAATATCCACTGAACTGACAAGCTTGCTAAAATGGTGTTTGCAGGCTGATTCAAGTCAGTCCAAGGGCTACTTTGGGGAAAAAAAGTAAATCATATTCTAACGTACCTTTTATAATTAGTTTGTAAAGCACTAATAAATTGTTTGTCTTAAAGAAATGTTTCGAGCAAGTGGCAATGAGGGACAGCGACCTCTGTTCTGAGCAACAACTGGGCACCTGTTTAAAAACCTCTCAGATTAAAGCATAAAGAAGTGTTTGAAAGCAGTGTTTGAATTTTAACATTTGAAAGCTCAGAATTTGTCAAACTACAGCTTTCAGAAATGGAAAAAAAAAAAACCTGAAAAAACCTAATTAACTGCCTTTCATAGCATCAATTTAAGACAACATCTCACGTGTGGAGATCAAGTGGAAGCATGTTGAATAAGAATATAAAGAAACTTCACTAAGTTTTTTTTATAGTTTAAGGGGAAAAAAAAAAAATCAAGTATTCTTTGCGATAAAGATGATTTTGAAAGAAAACTGTAAGGTAAGTTCCAAAAACAAATAATGTAAAAATCCCCTGGGAACTGAGAAGACATGTGACATAGAACATTCATAAGGGCCTGAGGACAAGTTGCTCTATTAAAGTCTTATTTTCACACTGAATAAAATATAATTTATGGCACATCATTCAACTTTTTCAGACTTTAATTCAACAGTTATCTGAAAGGTACATCACACACTAAGGTGTCCTTTCAAAGGAGAAAAGCTCTGTGCATTAAAAAGTATTAAAGCCTTCCTGGCATAAATGAGTTGGGCATACGCTAGAGCCCATTCATCTTGTGCTTCGTGCCACTTCAGTTTATTGCGAACTGCAGCTCTGAAATTCAAGTTGACTGAAGTTAATAAAATGTGTCAGTGGGATGGACACCTAACCCAGCTTGCCCCACACCCAGGCATGTCAGGTTAAGGATAGCAGTTAAATTGAAATTTATCCCAATTTCCTGAAAATTCTCCTGGCAAAAGGCAGACAGTTGTGTTAACATGCTCTGCTCTCTCTGCAGCCGTTTCAGAGGAGGATCTAGGACAGAGACAGAGGGGGAATGGCCCCATATCTCTCTCCTGCCTTGAGTAGCGTGAGGTAGGTTCTCCCCAACCACTTCTTCACTCCAAATACTTATTTTCCGGCCTCAGATTTGGATGCTAGGTAACCCTCACAATTCCTGGCTGAAAAATTCTGACAGTGAAAAACACCCTTCCTCTGCCATGTTCTACCCCAAAACAAGCAGGACAACATTTGTTCCACTTTTGTATGTCCTTAAAAAACTGCACATAATTGTGCCGCATATTAAACTTACTTCCATGCTCATTAAGTTAAATAAATGTTGGAAGCAAAAATTCTTCATAAGTTTTTCTTTGGGCAAACATCGAAATATTTTGGACACAGAATGCGTTAGTGGACTCACATAGAGATGAAAAGATCTGGACCATCAACTTAGCTCATAAAAACTGCCATTTGAAAGCAAACAATTTTGCTAGTTTTACATAAAGTAAGGATCTGGCCTCTACAGTAATAAGTTAGCAGCAGCCTACATATAAGGTGTTTAGAAATACCTCTTCCATGTTATATCTCTGCCCTGTATTTTACCCCACCCTACTTCACAGAACACAGTAGTTGAAAGACAAACTAACCCAGATAAACAGCATGGGACAGAAAAAGCAATGGTCCCTCTTGTGTAACAAGAAAAGCCACAGGCTCTGTGGCTCACAGGCTCTGCTTTGGGGCATCTGCAAGAACTAATAATTTGGTCAGAAAACATATGAAAAATTCAGGAGACCCATACAACTGGTCTATGAATAAAACCTCATGAATGAAGCTGACAGTCCTAACAAAGTAGACTGTTATTTGTGAAACACCAACCATGACACCGAGACAGCAATTCAGAGAACCACATTTTAACCCACTTTAAAGCAAAGGCATATGTTAACACAAGACCTCCAGAAGGATTCAGGCAAAGAGTTAGCTTAATCAGTTTAAAGAAAACACACAGTTGGCACTTGCACAGTTCCAGGTTAATTCAAGTACCTGGAAAAACATTAGCATCAACTATGCTTGAAGCATGCATCACTATCAACTACAGTCACCCAAAGAGTATTTTGCAGTTTAGACAGGCATAGAAGCCTTGGCAGAACTCAGGGCTTCAAGTCTCAGTTAGGACAAATTCACCATGTTTCTCAGCTGCTAACATGCCTCAGAACCATCACTTATTCAGTCCTAATCAGTTGAACATAGCTCTCAAATACAATTCACACTAAGTCACCTTGAATGCTTACAGAGTAAGAGATAGACAACATCCTTGCTTGGTACAAGATTCCTGTAAATGTTAAAGTAACTTTAAGGAACACAAACAGTTAATCCCAGTATGTCCTTTCTAGTACTTCCACTCTAAACATTTAAGGGGTTAAGCTTTAAATAACTGAACAACAAGCCCTAGTCTGAAATATTAAAATTTAGATTCAAAGTTAAGTGAATTTAATCAGTCCCAACGTCAAGCAGGTTCAGTCCTGATCAACATTACCCTGACTTAGCACTACATTAGTTCTTATAATTTAGAACTCACACCAGCAGTATGCCAACATGCTCATTACAACTTTGTTCAACTCTTCAATTACATCTCTCTGCAAAAGGTTGTAAGAATTAACCGTTACATGGTTACAACTCACTTCATTAGCCTCAAATTAATAACACCTGGTTTCCAATGGATTTACGACTTGCAATTGATTAGCTCTGATTGAAGCTCTTCCCATGTTTGGAGCACACACAGGCCCTCTGTGCTGAGATGTTTCTCTCCCAGATAAGACAGGAACTCAGAGGCAATTTTGCCTTCAGTGAGGGCACTAGCCCCTTTTAGGTCTCTGCCTTGCAATAGTTTCATTACCTTTAACATTTCCACCTCTGCCACATTCAATCAAAACAAACCTTTCAGTTCAAAGTTAAATGGGAAAGCAGGTTAGAAATATTTAATTCTAACCCCGCAGTTTTAGAAACAAAGCAACCAGAAAAACCAGTTGACTATTATCCTTTGATTAGACAATCCTAAAAACAAGAGCAAATTCAAGTTATTACATATCCAGAGATTCTTCCTACAGTGAGGAAAACAATGAATGAAATAGTCTAGAATACTACTTTGATCATTTTCAAATGGCTTGTCAAAGTTGTCTAACCAGTGCTATACTGCTATAAGTCAACGTTTATATATAAACAAGTGAATTATACTGGCAAAAAGGCATTTGACATGTAACAGAACAAAAATAAAGGTAGTTCTGCAAGATAAAGCATTCAAGACAATTTGACTTCAGCTCAAGAGCTAACATACTACATTTAATAAAGCAAACATGAGATATGTACACAGTGACACTTAATTCCTAATCCTAATATGACTGATAACCTATGCAAAATTTATAAAGTACTTCAGAAGGGAAGTCCATATTATACCCATTTTGTAAATGTGTGAGTCACAGAAAGATTAAGTAACTTTCTCAGGGTCATATAGCAGGTTACTAGCTGAAAGAGGGGAGAAAAAAAAAAAAAAAAAAACCAAAAAAAACCCAACTCACTCAGGGCAATCAAAACACAGTACTGGATCCTCTTAGTTAAGCTGGCCCTCCTCCTCTTTATGAAAAAAGAACTACATTAATTCTTTGCTAGTGCATTGCTTACATAAAAAGGCAGGAAGCAGTCAAGTATTTTCCTTCAGGCAAAAGGAGCAAGAGTCCTACCAAAAGTGTTCAATCTCTTATTCAATTTTAAGAACTGTTGCAAAGAAGATTAGCTAGGTTTGCAGTACTTCGACTTGCTAAAACAAAAGTGAACAGAATTAAAATCTAATTTCACACTCAATTTAAAAAAATTAATTTCCAATTTTTCTACACTAATGTAAACACACTTCAAAGATGTCAATTACAATGCCTTTACAGACATTCCTTGTCCTCCAATTTCTTTTCCTCCCCAAATTGTGTTTAGTAGAAAAGCAACTTAGTATCAAAGGAAAACAAATGCAAGACAATTGCTTTCATAAAAAACCAATTAGAATTGTTAATTGTTTTAAAACATTAATAAGGTCTCCACGTAATACTAAAGGCTCCTGAAGAAAACTATTTCCTTTGAAACCACAATATTTTTGAATAGAAAAATATCTCTGGTAAAGTCTTGCTGATGAAATTATAAAACACAAATTTACTTAAAGAAACCATGGCTTTACTGCTTAATCGTTTTATACTTCACATAAGAAACGGCAATTTTATAACTCAAAAAATATTCTGTGTCAAAACCAACCAGGTATGCGCATGGCAATCAAAAGTCACAGCAGGTTTTTGACATCTGCTTCTTTCAAATACATCTGATCTCTATGCAAGTAATTTACTGTGTGATACTACACAGATGTTCCAACATCTACTTTCCTCCTTCAACACTGTACGTGTTAACATAGGATAATTTTTCTATGTTTTATATATTTGGGAAACAAAATATATAGGTCTTTATTTGGAAAACTTGGAAATATTCAAAGCAATATTGCATGAACTATTTTTTCTTTTGCTTATTTTGATATTCTACAATCCACTTGTCCTAAAAGATTTAGGACAACAAAATTGTGAAATTATGACAAAAAGTCTAGAAGTATACACTCTCTCCATTCACAGGATTTAAAAAAATTATCAAGTGAAATTAGCCTCGTGAAGCCAGCTTCTTTGTATTAGAAGTTAGAAAAATACGAGAAAGCAAGGTCATACAATGCCATTCCCATCTTTAATATAAAAATATGAGGACATTTAAATGCCTGAAGTAATGATAAAAATGAAGTATTGCTGATTTTTACAACAAAAATACATATACTGCTTTCTAAGCTTAGGGATTATTTCAAATAGCCTTTCATTATATCAAATAAAATAAGGATTCTATTTATACAGAAAGAATCAAGTAATAAAATGAAGCCCATGTGCCTTAAGACAAGATGCGTTCACATCTCTCCCACTGGAGAGACTGGTTCAACAATTTTACAGTTAAACTGAATTAATTCTACTCTCAAAAATCCATTGACCTTAAGCTTTTAACAAACATTTTCAACTGCAGAGTGTATTGTCAATATTTACAAATCCTTAAAATTATACTTCACTAGAACAGCTTTTATTTGCTATATTAATATTTCCTTGCAAATGTATGCTTATCCATATCAGAGAAGAAGAAACACCTGGTACTCACAGGAAATCTCTGGGGTCCTACAGCAGGTCTTGGCTGGGCTGGAACTGGCAGCAAGGGCACTGAAACAAGAAGCACCTTTTAACACCATTTGTTTTACCTAACAGTTGTTGCTGTTACTTCCAAAAGCAGTTGCAAAATTAAAATTTGCTGCATTTACCTGCACATGTCACAGTTCTTACAATTAACTTCAAGCAACCATTCCCTCCCTGCAACATGCAACAGGGCAATTAGGATTCTCCTAGTCAATTTACATAATTAAATTCTGCCTTTTCCAGAATTAAATTGCTCCTTGTTGCAGGAAGGAAGACTAGAATACTTATTTAGCCAAAGACATCTCTTAGACAAAGCTGACAGAGACTCCAACGATAATTTCATGTTTCAAGTAGAAGGATACATGATTTAATTTGCCTTCTCAACTTCACACCCCTCAAGATTTCCTAGGTATCTCCCAGTCTCACCACCAACCTCCCACAAGAAGCATGGACACAAGAGACTGTCTAGTATAAATCACTGTCCACAGGAGGGTAAAGTAAGGCATGCAGCGGCAACTAACAGCAAGCAAAAACTACTTCATCTGGCCTTGCCACCATAACAGTATATGAAACTGTGATCACAGTTTGTGTAAAGACAGAATGATGATCTCAGATCAAAGTCCACCATTTCACAAAGAGACACCAAGAAAAATTTATTTTTCCTGAAAAATAAACTCCAAAATTAGTATTTCATGGAGATTAACATGGATGACTTTTTCCTACAACTGCATTTCAAAAGACTAGTCAGAAAAAAATATTTCCCAAAACATTCACTTAATATTATGGCATAACATACAAAGCATCTACAGTTGGATGACCTTGGGAACTAGATCTATATTTGAATTCCCAGTACAAAGTGTAATGACAGATCTCCCGTTTTCCAGAACACTTTTTATTTCCTAAGTTGTCCAAGTGGTTAAAAATACAAATGTTTCAATGTTAATCAAAAAACCTAGAGAAGTGAAATAAAGCATTTCAAACAGTATTGTTTGAAATTTGCCCATTTACTAAAAATTTTTAGTAAGGTTATTTTTTCTTCAGTTTGTTTTTAGCACTTCTGAAAGCAAGAGCAAAATGTTGCCCACACAGGGTTAAGCACTGACTTTGCAGACCACTACCGTATTACACTTCAGAGCAAGAAAGACGTTAAGAAGTGCTGTTAGGTCAAGGGAGAAGTTGGGTGCATTTCCCAACACAGGAATTTGCCAAGATGCCTCAAAAATTCCTTTTTCCCTTGGTAACTGAGGCACAAGAACGAATGCATCAGTAGTTATTTTTAGTTCATGTCCATATTTGGCTTCTATCCACTTTTGTCAAGTATTCGTGGGTTTACTAGTTCAGGGACCGATGGGGTAAAAATTAATTGCACCAGTCTTTCAGCACCAAAGGACTGCCTGCAAACTTTGGATCAGGTTACACGAGAAAACTAGTTGAATAGTCTCATCTTGGCTTCTAATGAACATATGTCGATATCAAAGAGCTATGGCCACCTGGAAAAAACTGACAGTGCTCTTGACAGATTGAGGACTAAAATAGGTTGGTATTACAGGTCAGAGAGGCACTGAGAAAAACTGCTAAGGTGGAAAATGTAGAGAAATGTCAAATGAATGGGGCACTCGTGTCTATTTCAGTATCCTGCCTCTGGCAGTAGCACATAGAGAGATACACATTTATATATTTTAAGCAAATGAATTTAATACTCATGAAAGATAGCAGTTCAAGCTGTGTGCCCTTTCAATCCTTGGACGCTTGCTGAAGCAGCAAAGAAGTCTCAAATAAGCATTCATTTTCCTGACATCAAATCTTCCACAGGTTTGAAAAGTATGTTTCAAAAATAATACACAGCATGTTTTTAAGACGTTATTTTAAGAAGAATAAACTGCTTTCGGCTGTAAATTCCAATGCTATACCTGAAAAGATGAAGCAGCAATAACTATATTGATTATTTAGGAGAATTACAATGTAATTTTTTTTTAAAAGGTTAAATGGTATACTAACCGACCGAGCTGCCATAAACTGCTCATTGGTTCAAGTCAATTTTGACAGCACCACAGTATCCTTGAAATAGTTATCTATGGTATAAACACTAAGGGGAAAAAGCCTCAATACCTATTATCACAGGTTGAATTATTATTTCACAGTACATCTAAATACAGTCTCCTCCAGCATTTATAAATTGATCATACTCAAATCTGGACGTGCATTCAGCCAAAAATTACTACTTACAACTCAAAACTAATTTACAGAATAGGACACACACAAAAAAGAAAACTATGTAACGAGTAAGTAGCTAAAAGACATGGGATTCAAATGCCACAAAGGGCACAACTGAACGCCAACTGAACAGTATCTGCAGCAGATACATGCAGAGGCTCACATAACCATTTGAGGTGTTTCAGAGTAAGCCCTTCTTAATAATTTATGAAGCTCCAAAGACTACAAATAGAAATTTGTTTGAAACAAAACTGACTTGAAAGTAACTTTTTTTTTTTTTGAACCAAGATTCAAGGCTGGGCGGGGAGCTGGTGGCCACTGTAGGAGATCTGCCTTTGAGACATCAAAGGAATAAGCCAATTACAGGTTTCTTCAAGAGTGCTGCAACTCACTTTCAGGCTGAAGTAACTGGCCACTAGAGCTCTTGCACATGCTTTTTTATTCACATGAAAATGTCATAAAAATTTACAGGAGGTTTGAGTCTATTTTAGAAAATACTGACATACTCAACACATTTCAAGACCAACTCAAACTAAAAAGATGTTGAGAAAGTATATTTCTACGATTTGCATTTACAAGAAGTGTCCCTGGTGCTGACAATTAGACATATGTGAGCTTAATCTTGCCATAAATTTAAAGAGCAAAAAATGCCAGTCTACACTAAAACATGACAGCACACCATTAGAATTACCAGAACCTAAGTGTGTATATCATGCACTTCCACATATGGCATTTTTAGCTTCCAGGCATCACATTTTGAACAACAGAATCCCAGTAAACTTTGCACCTGACTGTATTCTCCAATGTGTAAAAACCCTCATGTGTCTGGAAACACATTCAGCCAAGAAAGGGCAGGACATCATCAAGAACATCAAGTCAATCTGATCCTTCATACTTCTGTTACCCTGAAATAAGTGATACTGCATGTGAAACACACTCTAGTGTTGTCAACTACCAGTCTTTGCTTATTGGGACCTCAAGCAGACAGATTAAACTTGAGGGGGGCTTATCAAGAGGAAGTTCAGAACAGCTCTCCCTACACTGAAATTTCTGTCTACCATTTGCCTGCAGTGACTGCTTAAAAATTCATCTTAATATGCAAATACCGTTGCAGATTTTAGAATTATGCTCATCTTCCCTGAAGAAGACATTCTCCTTAGGTGTGCAAATGTACACTTTCATGTAACATAACTGTACTGCTGTAGACGAAAAGACTGAGATGGCCACTATTCTGAGCCACTGCACAAGACTCAGATTCCCATACATGCTCTCCAATCATGAAGATTACAATTCTACAGAGATTTAAAAGACTGCATTTAATAGCATGCTGCACACCTATTAGCAGAAATATTCAGTAGCCTTGCCAAGGATTTCTTCAGTAAAATGGACAGCACAAAGGTATTTCATATGAATCAGCTGCCATCAATACACATAGCAAAGATCTTCCTCACTGAAATACAGATCTAACACCATTAAAAATTTCATTCTCCGGGACTGCTCATTCTGAGAGGACAACTACACTTTTACCAGTCAAGAAACGAATGTGCACACAAAGTTTGCAGCTATTAAAAAAAAAAAAAAAACAAACAAAAAAAAACCACAACCACCCTACAAATTCAATATTGAAAATCTAACATGCAGGAGGTACAAAACTTAAATACAGAAGACGTTGACTGTTTCACAGGGACAGAGAAGAAGCATCCAGAATAGTCTAAAAACCATTTTTTTGCTTTTCACAGAACAGTAACTGTTGCTTTGGAAATGTTAGGGAAATGCACAGAAGGCATAAATCCAAGACTAAAGGACCTTTTGGAGTGCTTCCAGATAATCTGTCTTGATGCATAACTTGGTGGGAAGCACTGATTTTATTAGACAGGGAAAGCAAAATAATCTCTACAATGCAGCTACTATGAAGCCATCTGTGAGAAGGCTAATAGATCTCTATCAACTGGCAATATCCTACCCTGCCAAATTCCTACTTTTCACTGGTCAAATAAATGGAGAAAAGATAGCACTGGCTTGGAGTACTGCTGATTTGAAGGGGAAAAAATACAGAAAACTTAATGGTAAATACGTATAAATATATATTTCTTTACTTTTTCTAGTACCTACAGAATCACACATCAATGCTATGTAGGTCTCTTTTTTTAACTTCTCAGGGATTAAACATTTCCTAAATAAGCAGCAATGTTAACATCTCTGCTAAGAGCTGCTCTAAAAAGTGTAGCCCAAAGAGTGCTTGTGTTAAGTTACAGAAAAAATGTACTTGCAAGCTGCAAAGCAAACAATCACAAATGTGGCACTGAAAGGACAACCAAGGGCATGTATCGTGTCAAGTAAGGACAGTAGCTGCTACCTTCCACAGAGCAATGACAGTGCAAGGAGTGCCTCAGCATACTCACTAAAGTAGGTGGGTGGTCATTCTGTGAATGCTTGTCTGAAGTTGGAATGATGTGGGAAATTATGATCTGCAGTACTTATCTAATTTTGAAAACTGGCATTTGCTACTTTTAAAAAGCACATTCTCTTTCCAGTTTCCATTTTCATTGCTCTTTGCAGGCTTTACAGTAGAGTAACAAAGATGACAGTTGAAAAGACTTTACTATTTCAGTTGGCCACAGCCGAACAACATTATGTCTCACTTTAGGCAAAACGCTTGTTTCAAGGTTAAGGAAAAAAAATAGCAGCCTGAAGCACATTTCCATAACATGATAAACAGATTGTTGCATCCCTGGCAAAGAATAAGATGAGTCATGCTTGCATGACTCAGATGGTGTTCAGAAAGCTCACCTTGTACAGGTGTCACTACTGTCCCCTTGAAATGCGGATTTATGTGTATGTTCTTCGGTTGTTGAGGTGTCACTGGAGGTGGAGTCATCATTATTCTAGGTGTTTCTATCTGAGGGGGCATATGTAGCCCTGGAGGAGGAGAAGAATGATGCTGATGCTGCAAAGGAAGCAGAGATTGTAACTGTTGCTGCTGCTGATGCTGCTGCTGTTGTTGTTGCTGCTGTTGCTGCTGTTGTTGTTGTTGCTGCTGCTGTTGGTGCTGCTGGAACAGACTCCTAACAGGTTGCTGGTGTGTTGGAATTAACCTCTGTGAATGAGTCTAAAGTCAGACAAAAGAACAAAGTCAATAGGCTTTAAAGTTAAAATATCTTTACATAAACCAGCAAAAAAAACCAAGAAACCTTTGGAGAACAATTAAGGCCAAATAAGAACAGAAACATCTCCTTCCCATATCATCACCTGGAACTGTTAAGAACCATCAGCACAGGAAAGTAAACGAACAATCACAGACATTCATGTGAAGGAGCGGACAGCAAAGCAGCATACAGGGAATGCAGACATTCATTCACTTATTTTTAACAGTCAAGTTGTCTAGTTCTTGTATGTTAGGGTTTTGCATATGTCACTGGAAATCACCATCAACTGCAATAAGGTATGTGTGATGACCACTAGAAGTCTGAAACTAGTATCAAAACAAATCCAGAAACTTTTATGTCCTGTATAGAAGAGCCTCTTTGAGAAAATAGCCCTAACAGAAGCAACAAAAAATCAAAATAGAAATTAAGCTAGATTCTTAAGGTATCAGTGGAACCCATCTACCCATACTGCTTGAAGAAAAAACTACCTTAAAGATACCTTTCAAAGGTACCTTCCATAACACAGAAGAAAGTCTCCGGCTGCTCAACACCCTCAAACACAAATGGCCAAAATCAGTTACAACAAAAGAACTCAAATATTATAATGTTTCTCTTCAGAGACATTCTTCTACTTCTGAACTCACTGATACTAGATATTAGTCTTAGTTCAGTAACTTCCAAATGGTAGCGCACAGAGAGTCCCAAATAGTCAACCTTTTAGTTACAAAGATATAAGACATCATTTTTTTTTCAGCAGCCATATACATAAAGCAAAGCAGCTACGAAGTATGCACAAGAAAAAGATATTGTAATGAGCACAATGTTTACAACATTTAAGATCAAAATAACTAGCAAAGATTGCAACAATACAGAAAAAAAAATTATTCCACCCTCACTGTTTTAAAAGCACAAAATATTCTACTGCAGGGCTCTCAACCACTGAGATACCCACTGACTCCTGCTAGTGATGAGCACCTAGAGTTACTGCTGTTGGAAAAAAACTCCTTTGTTTAATACAGATGACCTTGTTCTGCAAAGACATACACAGGCTTTGTTCTAAAGTCTCAGCTTCCAGTACCTTCTATGACAGTTAAAAATACGTGTGGGCTACCTCTTGATCACACGCTTGCTGGGGTTTGTTTTTTTTTGATGGAAAAAGTAATATCTTATAGTTTGTGATACAAAGCTTGGGCAGGGTGAGGGGATCATAAAGTTAAATATAATCTGAAATCTCAATATATTAATTTAAATAGTGGTAATTACCTTCCTAAGTTTTCATTTGCCTCCATAGTAGCACAGTAGGTATACAAATAGATTTCAGAAGTATCAGTAAAAATATTAGTTTGACAAAAACCAAGAAATATTTTACAGAATAATATTTTTTAAAACTAAATTACTATTAATAATGTGGTACTGGTGCAGGTAGAGGATTTCTCAGAGGAATTAACTTTTTCCTCCATCCTTACACAAACTAGTAGGTAAGCTTGATCGTGTTGTGTGAGTTGAAATCCACTTTTCATTTGGAGGCCTTGAGATTCCTCAAGTTGAGGCTGGTAACGGAGCTAAGCACATACTTTCACAGTCACCACGTTATGCCAAGCCCATCTTACCTAACAGTGCCCTGGAAGAGCAAAATTACACACTGGAATATATATTCCATTTTTGTAAAGATTCACAATTTAGAATGCATTTCTCCATAATTTCCCGACAGTACGTTCAAAGAATACTAAGGATTAAAAGGTACCATTGTCGATGGCTGGTTTGGCAGCAGCGCAGGCCTATGATCCTTCATTCTTCCCCTATCACTATTGTCTCTCCTTTGTTCTCCCATTCCGTGGCACATAACTGAGCCTCCTCTTCGCCCTCCTCTCCTTGAGCCATACCGTCCCTGTTTAAGCTGTCTTTCCCTCTCTTCAAATTCAAGTAATGCTGCTTTGGCTTCCGCAGAAAGTTCTGTTTAAAAGAGAGAATGGGAAAAAAATTAGCTTCATGCTGAAAAGATGGAAAATATAATGGAAAACATTGCTAGAACTATAGAAGCACTCCTGCAACTAACAAAATTTGCAGGCACTTTGATCTCCTTTAGGTGGCATGTTAACATTTCGTTAAAGACATCTTTAAAAGGAAAAAGCACACAGATACTTTGTCTGTTGAACAGGCAAAAAGCAGCAGGTAAATTAAACAACCATGAACAAAAAGGTTTGGGGTTTTTTTTAATGCTATTGAAGTTTGCCTTATGCTGTAAGACAAGGCTGCAGTTCCTCTCACATTTGCATTAAATAACATCTCACTTATCTGAAGAAATGTCAGGCAGCACAGTGAAGCCCCCAGTAGACTTCACAATAAAGGATATGTTGAGTCTTCCATATAAACAGATTTTACCCACCAGACTCTTCTGCCCATTGGCCTGTTCCAAAGAACAACTTTCAGAAGTTGTTTTTGAATATGTTAACTACTTAATATTTTATCTATCTGAAATGTTTTTGAATATGTTAACTACTTAATTTTTTATCTATTGTATGCAGCTGAAGAACCAGCTGTACTTTACAAGTTATTTCACTTACAGAGAGCGTACTTCAAAATCTGTGCTCAGCTCAAGTCAAATACATGGTCACTGATAACACCCACTCAACTCACATCACAGATAAAGACCAGAGAACAGATGGTACTCAAAGACTGACAAATTTGGTTGAAACCTAGGACAATGCTGATAAAGTTAAGAGAAAACCATGTAGTTACAGGCCCAGGTAATCAAATTACTTGGAAATGCAGAGAAAGTCTACATCAAACTTCAGGAAACACACCGTGACAGCACAAGCAGTGCCACTCACTGGGCTGCAGTTACCTGAAGTGGATAAACTTCAACCCAAACATGCAGCTGACGATTTTGCCATATGCAAATCAGATCTCTTGTTACCTCTAAAACTGACTTCTGCCTCTAACAGGGCAAAATTAAAATACTCTTCAAGAAACACACTCTTGTCAAATAAAAACACATTTTGAATACATATAAGTGGCAGTTAGTGCAATAATTCAAAAGTCTGCTCTTAACATTAAGAGACTGGGTACAGGGACCGCTTTTCAGCACAAAGTGGTTTTACTTGCCAATACTACACATAATGGCTATAATATCTGAAGAACAAAAATAGTTTGTTTCTGGCAGCTGAGACACTACTACAATGTCTCCACATCACTACATATCCTCCATCAAGAATATATAACTAAAGCAATTAGAAAACTATTAAAATTTCTTGCAAGTCTAACAGATAAAGCTACTTAAACCACCATCTTAAACACCTTCATGAGTAATCTCAATTAGACTTTGAAGTTGAGGATTGACAGAATGGCAGAAAAGGGCGAGTGCTGCGCATTCCTATTGTGACAGTTTTTCCTTACTGGTCTACAAAAACCACCTGCACGACTGAGCTGTGAAGACTGTAAATTTGCATGTCCCAGTTTTCAGAAGTATTCAGCACCTCCAAAAGGCACGGGCTTTTTGATTTTTAGAAGAAAAGTTTAGAACTTGCCAACTGTCTAAGAACACAGGAAAGATGACAGATTCTTGAAAGCCCAGGATCTGCCATAAAGCTTCCTATTTAATTTCTGCACATTGGTGATAAGACAAGTTTATCTTCCTCCTTTTCCCTCCCCTCTGTGACACCACAATCAAGTAGCATAAAGCTTTAATTTACAATCACACCAGACAGTTTTATGAAATGCTACCTTTGCCCTAGCACCTGCCTCGAGAGATTGGCAGAGCTCAAGACAATCAGGCTTTATTAAGAAAATCTCATAGCATGCTTAGCAAGGGGCAAGGAATCACACTCCCCGCAAGTCTTAGTATGGTATTAAATGTGCACACTATGGATCTTTGAGGAAAATTAAGACAAATGTACTGTTGTCCAAAGCAATCAAAAGCATTAGATGTCACTAAAACAACCACCTTATCCATCCCTAGCTGTCAGCAATGGAAAAAGCTGGTTTAATGGGAAAAACACAACTCTGATTTAAAGATTCCTTTCTGTCCACACCTGAAGTAAGTTTAGCTTCTTCACAGGCTTGTAAATGTGAAAAACTAACATGGCCGGCCTTTTAGTTGGTCTGCAGGAAAGACAGGCTACTTTTTACCAATTTTTTTACCAGCACACACTTGTTCTCATCTTGACTGTACAGTTCTCTCACACACAGTTAATGCAGTGAATCAGCAATTATTTTCCTAGTGTCTCCAAGTGTCAAGATTAATTTCACTATCGCTGGTAATAAAATGGTTTCAAATGACATCTTTAATCAGCAAGTAAGAATGCACTCCTCCAATAGAGACAAGCTGTCACAAAAGGTCACCAAAATGTGACAGGATGGAAATTACGTTTGTAACTTCAACTGAAATGTTAATTCCTCTTTAAGTGTTTTCTCAACTATGTTCAGATTTTAAAGTAGAGAGATGTAGCTCTGCAATGAAGTTTCATTTTTAAACCAGAAGCATCTGTAAAAATTTGCTCTATAATCTCAAAAGCAGGTAGATATTTATATGCAAACAAGTATTTCTTGCTGCTTAACTTTCTACCACACAATCATTTGGTCTCTTAATCAACAAATTAACATGAAAAATTAGTATGAACGGAAACCATTTCACAAGAGCAAGATTCTGTTTTTGCCAAAGATTAGTTTCAAAAAAAAGATCCTTAGTTTATAGGTTCATCCACATTTGCATCACCTTTTCCTTACACCTCAGAGCTACATCCCAATTCACTTGAAACTACACTTAAAAATAAATCATAGAATCATAGAATGGTTAGGGTTGGAAGGGACCTTTAAAGGTCATCTAGTCCAACCCCCCTGCCAGGAGCAGGGACATCCCTGACTAGATCAGGTTGCTCAGAGCCTCATCCAGCCTGGCCTTGAACGTTTCCAGGGATGGGGCCTCCACCACCTTTCTGGGCAACCTGTTCCAGTGTTCTATAACTCGCATCATAAAAATTTTTTTCCTAATTTCTAATCTAAATCTACCCCCCTCTATTTTAAAACCATTACCTCTCGTCCTATCGCAACAGGCCCTACTGAACAGCCTTTCCCCATCTTTCTTGTAGGCCCCCTACAAGATCTAACAAATCTAACTCAAACTGCTGTTCCTTTAACAGTCAAGCTCCACTACAGGTTCTCTCCTCGTTGCCTGGTCTTCTCTTTACATTAAACTATAGAGTAAATCCACAGATAGATGAAAATGCATGCAACTGTCATTTACCTTGCAACTACACACAGAGATTAAGCTATTCCAGTGCACCCTTCTTTTTAAAATATTCTGTTTCGTAAAGCCACTAGCACCTCTTGTGTAAATAAGATATGATCTGTATGGTACGCAGAAATATGGTCTTAGGGTTGAAAACACATTTGGAATGCAACTCAGCTAAAATATCCCTTGCCCATATAGACTACTCAGTGCCTCTAGAGGGTTCCCTTCAGTCTTAGTCTAACCAGAATCAATTCTTGATTATTAAAACAATGCTGAATAAAGGTCCTTAATACACACTTTGCCTGAAATTGCAAGTAAGAGCAGCTATTTGCTAAACACAAACAGTAGATGAGAAAGACCTTGACTCAAAATCATGCACTGACATCTCTGACATAGCACATCATGGCCTACATGAACAGCACTGTCAAAGTTTGGTTCAGCCTCTGCAGCTGACTCCTTGCTGCTCATGAACAAGTCCTCTTAGCCACAACACCTTTATTACATAATTAAGGCTGCTTAATTTTTCCATGTACAGTAAAAGTCCAAATTCTTTGCAACCAAATTAAAGAATTAGTAGGCTATGCAACTCAAGAGAAAAACTAACACCCTTTGCAAAGCAAGATTTTTAAGGTAAGAGGAAAATTTCATCAGGATGAGCTCCAGCAATCTAGCTATGTGCTCTGGGAATGTGATTCCAAAATGCTCTGTTGTCTCAAAGACACTGACTCATCTGTAAAGAAAGCAGAAGCACCCAGCTTCCAAGTTCATGCTGTGTGGCACCAATCTTAAAGCAATCCTGTGTGAAGAATCCATGTCTGCAGCCTGGCAAAACTTGAAGTATCATCAAAAAAATACATCTTCTCCCAGTGGTATCTGACAATTAGCCAATAGTATCTGACAATCTGCCTTCATTACTAGTTCACCCCTTTTGCATATCTTGATTCTCTTCAAAAGAGCAGGGCTTTTTCTCCATTATTTGAACTGATATTTTGGGTCAGCAGCAAAATTACGAGAATGGTATACCCTTCTGAAAGCAAAACTTAACTTATGCCTATCTTCCTAATATGACCGTTTAAATTTGACTTTTTATTATTTATTATTATTACCATCACCGTAAAGCCAACATGAAAAAGCAATATCGTTACCCCCAGTGCAGCAGGTATATGCCAGAGAATTTTAAAAGCACCAGTATCAGATACTTGAGTATCCAGGGCACGTGAAGGGCCTTGAAGTTAACTCTCAAAACCACAAGCCAATGTGATTTTATTTATTTACTTTTTTTTTAATAGACTAAAGCAGAGCAGCTGCAAGAAAGTTGCAAATCCGCTGCTTCTCCTGAGCTAGGAGTGGCAAATGCCCTAACTACATGGAGCAGCATTCCTAGAAACACACTTGTGTTGTGCTACACAAGTAAGAAGAAAATACACCCTTTTACACACTGCCTAAAGAACCTAGGTGGTAGAAGAGATCCAGATCGTTTCACGTTAGAAAAGCTGAACGCAGAAAACAGCATTTCGATATTTTTCTAACACACTCCCCAGCAAGTTACAATTTCTCTAGGCCAATCCAACACTAGTAGGAACACAACAGGTTCACAGCACGCTTATGTTCCTGGAGAAAAAAAGCAAACATGCACCTATTTCACAGCAGAACACAAGTATAAGATTTGTGTTATTAACTGAAAATCTTTGAAGGATGGAAGTCCAAAGGAATTTCTTAAAATGTATTCCACCAACATACGTAATGAAGCACAGATCAGATAGCTGCTGCTTGAAAACAGGAAAACTTTCAAAGACACCACAAAGGTCTCAATGAACAAACATAACACAACACGATATGCTTAAACATTCTTCCCAAGGAGACAGACACTACACATACTACAACAGACTATATATGGCTTAGGACAACTTAGATACAGGCCAGGCTAAGTTAGAAGGCGACTATTCTATCTTTCGCCATTAAACTCTTTTCTAAAAGTTTTGGCAAGTCTGTCTTTTACTTTTATTATAGCTCTTCAAAACAATCCACTGCCACAAAACCTCACCTAAAGTTTCTGGAATGTTTCTCCTTTCTCTTGTCACATCCGAGAGCCTAATTATTGTTCCTTCTTTCCGTTCAGTTTTGAAACGTAATCGTCCAGACTCTTCATCGTCATCCTCCTCTTCATCAGACAATTCTTTTGTTTCTTCTTGAAGTTCCAGAGATTCAATAGCTGCCTGAATCACAAAATACAGAGTACATGCAAACTGAAAAATCTACTTTCTTGTGATCATTGAGTGTCAAAGAACAAAGTTTTTTTTACAAGTCTCTTTTTTACAAGTTTTACTGGCATTATATATTATTCTCATACTTAACTAAATGAGTATTTAAGAACTTGGTGAATTTTTTACAAACAAATATATTAAGTATATAATAAGTTATATAGTAAAATCTACTGAGAAAACACATTTTGCTGCAATATTTAAGGGAATATGGAAACTCCAGTTAGAACCACCATTTGATTAAGTAACTACTTTTGCACACACAGCAACATTTTATTACTGAATTGACTAAGATGCAAAGCAGAGATACTACCAGATTCAAGTAATACAAACATTAAATCATTAACATTCTTTTTCATTTGTCATCAATTGTCAGTAGCACATTGTTAAAAAAAAAAAAAAAAAAACAAAACAACTCACACCAATAAAACCAGATAACCTTACAGGCCAATTTTATTCCTCTAGGTAAATATAACTGTACTTGTCTTTACTTTTTCTACTCTTTGAATACTTCCTACTTTTAATTCAGCAATTGATGAAGAGAATAGAGAATACAATTGGATGAAATTGGAATACACTGAACTTGTATATTGGAATACTACTCCCTTTTCCTCATTTAGTTTCCAGTTCTCTCTATAACAGATAACATTTATTTAGACGAAACAATGTCCCAAATGAAAATGGATCCCTCTCCTTCAAATAAAAAAGAAAATTTAAAAAAATCAATTTCATTTTCTTGTGCTTGCATGATAAAATTAATGTTCAGAATGTTACACAAGTCATATTTGATTTCCAGAGTTGAAAATTAGAAGCGTTCTAATACAGTATGATTTTACATAAAATATTTGGTTACTTTGTGTTCGGTTATTTCTTGTACAAGCCTACTTGTTCATTTCTTAAACCCTGCATGTGCATTTCAATTATTCGCAAAGCCACTAAATACATCATAACTTCTATGTGGCTTGAGGACAGTTAAAAATGAATGAAATATAACGTGCAAAAAATGGTTTAATCTTCTAATTAACCAGATTGGTGCAGTAATTTTTATGAAAAAGGCAAAGCAAATGTGTCAGTCAGGTGGACAAATACTAAGTCATATCAAGAAAAAGGACTAATGGCAGAATGGTACAAGAGACTGCAAATTTCCTTATCCAGGAGCCCAGCTTCATCCAAAATGAGACATGGGAAGCAAGATCAGAGACAGGACCTGGCAGGACAGTTCATACTTTAAAAGACAGAACACCACATGAACTCAAGCTCAAAGCTGCTTCAACTTTGGTCTGGTGAATAAATGATCTGCATACTTAGTTACTGGGCTTTTATGTGCTACTGATGCCAAATTATTTTCATTTTATCATCTCCTTATCTCAGAATGTGTTTTATCCATTCCAGGCATGTATTAAACCATTGAATTTCCTGACCTCACAAAAATGCTCTAGGATATAGCTGGAAGAATAGCCAAAGTTTACAAAAAGCTTCAAGGTTTAAATGTTAAAAATATATTTACTTTTATATAACAACTTTATTATATAAAGAAATGCAGCTAAACACAACAGACAGGACAGCAGGCAAAAAAAAATAGTTATCTTTCAAGACTGAAAGAAATCCAAATCTCAAAGGCAAACTCAAATTGAGCACAAGTAGCCTGATTAACATACACATGTATAATCAAAGCACCTCTGAGGACAGGCAGTTGAGACTCATGGAACACAGGAGGGATGCTAGCAAGGAAAGAGACACTAACATGGTTTAATAAAAATAAACAAAAACAAGGGAGAAAGACAAGGTTAGCATTTTACTTTCAGAAAAGGGACTGTAAAAGAGAAAGGAGTAGTAATACCTCTACCAAAGCTACGTTTTAAAATATCATAAACAAAGTAATTTTACTGTCCCAATGCTTGTCTTTAAAACTTTCCCTTCAGGATCAGGATTTGGAAGTTAGAACTGCAGTGGTAGTTTTGTGAAACATGCTCTCATTACAGAGCCTCCTGCTTTACTTTAGAGCATAAAACGCAGACACACCCATAAGGGGTCCATACCCCTTAAAAGCCTATGTTGGAATTCCAGTTCTCATTCATGAAAGACTGGTCTCAGTCACAATCTCATCAGTCATACTGAAGGAGACACAGAGATGGTGGTATCTGTTAACGTCACTGTTTAATATTTTATAGTAAAAACACTTGTGTGAGGCTCTACATGTGGCTCAGACTGCAGAATCAGGACTAGAATGGTTAATACAGTCTGCATTGTTCTGAAAAACTTTGCTATGCTTTAATGAAATGCTGCAGAAAATACCTGTGGAAACTCCACTGCCTTTTGATAATTATTAATTCTGGAAAAAAAACATACATCCATTCTAAAAAAAAAAAAAATGCAAGTTGTAACAGACTACAAGACAATTCCTTTCCTACACAACAGTAAAAAACATTTCCCAAACTCTTCTGGACCAGCACTCTTCTATTCTTAGCTACTTATACCAATTTGGCAGTCTTCTGGGTCTAACTCATTTTATTCATCAATGTAATGCTCATGCCACCTATTAACAAACAACAGCCACACAAGTGTCAAATATCAAAGACAAAAAAAAACCCCAAAAAACAAAGGAGCTAATGAAAAAGCAAGCACCAAGGAAAGGCAGCGCTCAAGAATGCTAACTGACCCATGTCCAAGTCCGATTACACGTATTATTGAGGGATTTATATTAGTTGCAATGGAAACACAAACATGTCTGACAGCCAACCATATGTTCTCTACATATATATAGCTCCAGCAAAGGATATGTGAATTGTGTAGGAGCACACACCCTTCCTCTGCAATTTGTTCAATAGTTGTAGCACACAAGACTTCTTTAGATCATCTTTTCCAACTTCTAGCCTAAGAGGATGCATTGTTTTGCCAAGATTACAGTATATGAATGGATCCTATGTTTCAAAAGAAGTTTATACAGGAGAAGAAACAAGTGCAGATACTGTATTAACATATACTAGTACTTACAGGATTCTATTTAATACTTACTAATCATTAATATCTCTGCATACACATAAAGAGTCCTTGAACAGCCATTTGAGGTCACTTGACTGGACTAGCCAGCCAAGGCTTCTTAGCAGCTCTCCTCAAAGGGAGCTTAACATTTCCCATTATGACACCTCGCACAAAGCTACCAAAGAGCTTTGCTGACTCTTCCTTACAAAGAAAAATAATGACCTTTCTTTTATCACAAGGTTAGAGTTTTCTGCCATCCTCATTAAATAATTACACCATAAATCCTAGTTACTGACCAGAACTCGCTGTGCTGGGTTATGATCTGCTACGGAGCGAGTGCTTCTGCCCCGAATAGCTTACCATGCAGCTGCAGGACTGATAGCCCAAAGAAAGCAGGAGAAAACCCGAACTAGTCAGCATGATAAACGCTTATCTTCGCACAGTATTCTCCTAAACATGGGATCATCAAGTGTTCTAGACAGCTTTGTGCCAGAGAGTGCAAAGATGTACAAAACAGGTAAGCGTTGTAAAGGCTAAACCAGACTCCTTCCACGTGAACATTACAAAGATGAAACAAAAGACTAGCTAGAATTAACTAGCTAGAAAATAAGCAGTGGAGGCTTCTACCTGAGGCTCACACTGAAGCAGCAGCAATTGCTCAATCCTAAGGGACCAAGAAATAACCGAGAGCAGATAGGAGGATGTTACACCTATTCCAAGGGCACCTCCACTTCACAGATGAAAAATGGGAACAAAAAAAAAAAAAAACTTAAGAGCTTCTAAATACATCTAAAACTTGGCTGTTTTGATTTGCACTCTTTTAACCATTTTCTTCCAGGCTGACAGGTAAGTGTCTTCAAACTCGAACAAAAGAACTAAAATGCCTACGTTTTGGCTAAACACAGATGCAACAATTCAACAGACATATTGGTCTTTTTTTTTTCCAAAGTCTGTATTCTATCAAAAGAAAAATAGTATGCAGCACTTCTTCATGAAACATTTCCTTGACTCAGGTCCTTATCTTTTCTTATCAGCATAAAGTAAGACATGGTATAAATTTATACAATGAGAAAGCTCGTATCATCGACTTCACAGAATATTAGTTCCAAAATTGTAAAACAAAGAAATTATGGCTTCTAATTTTAGGAGGTTATATTTTAATGAACATTTTGTAGAAATAATTAGTGATATTATTACTCTAAATATATTTGGGACATGACAACTCACGTAACTGACAGTTTCAGCACATCTATTTGCTGCTGAAACTTCTAGGTATTAGGTTTTGCTTTGTACCTTAGGAAGGGAAAAATATTTTCTGAAGCATAACTACATTTTTCAAAGAAGCTCCAAAAACAGTGCTATTTATTCAAAATTCAAGTTCTAAGCACTGTCTCAAACTAAATATCAAGTGAAAAAGCATGCCAGAATGCAATCTGGCCAAGGACACAAACTTTTCCTGCCTATTCCTCACATCTCCCACCTGAGTGCCACTTTTAACAGGTCTCTCATTTCCCTTATTCACCAGTTTCCTGCCATCATGTTCCAATTCCCCAGCCAGTCAGCTTTTCTCTTGCTTTACAAAATTTCTTCATGCAATACAGTAAGAGGTTTTATTTGGTCTTAATGTGGAAACTGCTTAAAATACAACACCAAACACTTTACTCTATCAGCTCGCTCTCAGTTATTCAGATGCCAAAGTTGAACCAAGAAATAATAATGCTGTTTATTTGTACTGCATCTATTAGAGCTCCACTCTTGTGTTGCATTTTCTATAGAAGAATGTCAACTACTACGCTTGTTTACAAGCAGTGAATGTTATGAGATATAAGGAGGACTGCTGTTATATAACACTCAACTGAAGACCAAGAACAAAAAAAACCCAAAAACAAAACAAAACAAAAACAACCACAAAAAAATATTCAGGGCTGGAGGCATGCATCTAACTACGTCATAAACAGAAGTGTATACTCTGCAAAGGTTCCCTCTCTCTATGGTATTCTCATTTGGAGAGTGCAATTATGAGCTACTGACAAATATAAATAGGCTACATATGAAGTAAAGGAACAAGAAGATGGTACTATTTTGGAAACAAGAAACCTGTGGTAATCTGCAACCCATCAGAATACAGCCAGGATGTAGATCAACTGAATAAAGATGTGACCAAAACATTCACATTACACGATGAACAAATTCTCCGAGAGCTCTATTAACAAATTCAATTAAAAACTTGCATTAGTGTTATCTTTTGAACTAAAGGAATTTAATTCTGAATTGGACTAATCTAGACAACATGATTACAGAATTCTCACTAGTTCATACTCTGAAAATGAAGCTGTGCTTTTTTAAAGCACTAAGTTTGACAGTGAATCCCATCTATATATTTAATCTTACAATATATGCAGTGCTTTCATCGTCCCATTCAGACTGCGGCTGCAGATAGCACAAACACATAAGGTTGCTTTTAAAACAGCAAAAAGAAAGTGTATATAATCCAGTGAATGAACAAAAGGTGTTAAGTGTTCCACAGTTCTTTGGAAAGGTGGATTTAATATTTAGGAAGTAGGAAATTAATTACATTAAGGTGTATTTGGAATAAGATGTAATGCTTGCAACAGTGGAGACGGTCGGTCCCTTTCAATGCATCTCTCTTCACCTACCAAAGAATGTTGTTTTATTATAATAAATTTGATACAAATACAGTATCACAGCACACCTATTTGTTAGAACGTCACAGAAGAACACTGCTATGTCTTTGAGGAATTAATTTCCTGATGAGTTAAAGCTCCAAAGAGGGAACACACTCTGACTACACTTCTCAGCAGGTAATCCATTCAATCCTATTTAATTAAGAACTGGAATAAAACTAATATTAAAGCAGATTCCTGGTGGGAAAAGGAAAAAATCCCACATCAAAAACTTGCTGCAAATTAATAACAGATATGATACCACTGTTCCAGGCCATAACTAGTGAACGTATACTTGACAGTTTTTGGCATAAGCTTTCTTCTTGCAAATGAAGGAACTCATCTTTCCCCTAATCGAAGAATTAAGATAAACTTCAAAGATTTCAGTCTCAATACAACTTATTCCAACAATCTGACCTAACATACAGAACCTTCCATGCTCACATTCCTCCTCAAAGTGGGATACCCAAGAACTGCATCTACACTCCCAACAGCAGCAAATTATCTACATGGAAAGTGAGGTACCATAGCTCTTAAGAGATTCAACAGACAGTCTACAGTATTACTATTATTATCCTACCAAAACAGGCCCCTGAAGTTTCTAATGTTGAAGCTAGGATTAAATATGGACCTTCTGAGCTCTCCTTTATATTTTTCATCCCAAGGGGGAGAGGGGATCTGATGTATCTGACAATATAGATGCTATCACAATTCATCTTATACAAAGAGTAATATCACCAATAATTCAACACTGGCAAAGTTACATCAGTTCTTACCCAGTAACGTGGACAATTCTCCAAATTCAAATTCTGAAACGACTGTTATTTTAAATTTCCATTAAATTCACACAACATACCTCTTCCGATTCATTCGTTATTGTCTGGGATTCTTCTAGTTCCTCGTCAGCTGTATATTCTTCTTGTTCTTCCATTCCTTGCTCATTATATGACTGCATGTAGTCTTCATCCTAAGGCAATAACACAAGAAGGTGAGAAGACACAGGCCAACTTTACACAATCGCAAACCCATAAAGAGATGGTGTCTGTATACATTGTTATTGTTTCCAGAACTGGAAGAGAAGTATTGTATCTAACAAAATTGCCAATTATAAGTGACATATCATTTAAGGTATAATTAGCAGGGCTTTTAACTAGACAGTAATTCCAATATTAGCAAAAATATAACTAAAACAGTTTTCTTTCAGATCCCAGCAAGGTCATCATACAGACCCCATCTACTACCGTTTGCCCCACCTACTCCTGTATTTCTACATCCTTTGATTACAAGTTCATGAAGCATACACTGCAGTTTTCTTACCAAAGGAAACATGCACCTATAGCACATATACACACACCAACATCAGATTTTACCCCACTGAAAATACAAACATTCTGAAAATAAATCTGCAAGTACTTACATAGAAATGAGTTAAATTCTCAACAATTATGAACACGAGTGAAACCCTTCCTAAGTAAGTTTGCTTGCATTTTAGAACACCTCACTGATCATCTAAAGTTTTAACTAAGGTTAAATAATTTCACTAGCAATTAAAGCCAGTGCATGTTCTCTAATACACTGCTTAAATTATATTGAATTATGCAGGTGACATTTTCTGAACTAACCTCCAATCTCTTTATTCAGGTTTAGACAGTTCTCAGTTACAAAAAGGATGAAGGAGCAGGACATCAATCACTTTGCGATATTAGCACCTTAAAGATGTCTTTAGCAGGTCAATAATCTTTTCACCTTCGAAGGACTTTATCAGATCTTGTCTAAAGCCTGGATAAAAGCTTTTGCATTAAGTACTTCTAACAATTGGCAGTGTATCTCCACCACACAAAGCTGTTTTCTTCCTTAAGGATACAATCCTCAAGGTCATGATTCTCAACTGCCTTCCAGCATGACAAAGGAGCATTACCTACCGCCAAACAAGCTGTCAACACAAACTTTGTCACAGCCTAGATAAAGAAACTGGCAGACAGTGATAATAGGTCTAATTTCCCCTCCTCCCCAGGGAGGTAAACAGATTTCAAATCAGTCTAAAACCCTATGCACGTGAAGCAATGTTATCTTTGAAGATACAATAGAAAGAAACTCACTGTAAATTCATCTAGGGGTTCATTGATTTCAAGGTCTAGCACTTCATCATCTTCTCCAGGCTCTTCCCCATATTCTATCTGGTCTTCTGTCAGTTCAGGATCGTTGCCTTCATAATGTCCTTCCTCTGCATACTCTGAAGCATATACCTCAGGTGCTTCAGATTTGTCATAAACAATTTCATCTTCCCCTTGGTCATACTCAGACTCATGTTCTATTGATCGATCATTGATGGTCTCAGAGAGTTCGTATGATGTAAGCAGGCCAGATGTAGCATTGAGGCTAACTGTGACACCTTGAGAACTATGGTATAGGGGGGAAAAAAAATTCAGAGGTTGAAGCATAACCATCAACTACTCACAAAGACTCAGCAAACAAAGCCAAACACAAATTCTCTAAGTTGGTGGACAAAATTATTCCTCACACACTATTTGACTCCACGCCATATTCTCAAAATGCATACTGTACCACAGCTTATCACCAGCTGCAGGCTATTTGACCAGGAGAATCAAACCAACCAGACGGTTTAGCAGGTCAAACTGGCAAAAGCCCTGCTTGGTAACCAAAGCAGACTGGATTCAATTTTAATTCCAAGACTAACAAAAACTACACAAAATTACTACAACTGCAGCTGGTTTTCCAGTCTTTCAAAATAAGCTAGTAAATTATTTTTATTAAATGCATTTACATTGTTCTTTCGTGATTATCTTGAATTCAAACCTACGTTTTTAGGACAGATTTAATGTTCTACTCAAAACAACACAAAATAGTCAAGAACTGCCATTAAATGCCCTAGACATTCTGAACTAGTATTGGCACAGACATTAAAAAAGCAATCAACATAAAAGCTGAAAAAACTATAATCTGGAGGAAAAGCAAATCTCAGAATGTACTGTTTACAACAGCTAGTGCCATCAACACATAAAAGAGTGCCTAACCAACAGCAGACTAGTTATAAAAGCAGGCAGTGGAAGCTGCCATTGATTTGAGTGCTCTGGGTACAAGGAAAACAAAGATTTTTTTCTTTTTTTTTTTTAATTACATTCCTAATATTCACTATTTTCATAAGTTTGGGGGAACAAGATCCAGGCATCTTTGAGCTATTTGCATCTATCAGGGAAGATCTAACATGAAAACCAAGACATTATGCAGGATTATTATTATCCTCCCAACTACAGAGACATAAGTGAGTATGAAGAGAAACAGTGGGAGAGGGGAAGGGAGTGGAGCAAGGCTCTCGCTCCCTGGCAATATAACTACTAAAAATGCAAAACTGGTCTACAGAAACCTGCTTCCACCAAGCACTGTTATCACACTTCAGATACTTTATCATCACTCCTGCAGTCACACAGCCATCTCTACTGCCCAGGGCTCACAAGAAGGAAATCCAGAGAAGAAACTGCAAGGACTGTAACTGGGATTCCCCATTTTAAGGGAACAGTCAAATCCTCATTCATGCAGGGAGGAAAACAGCAGTCACTGTAGAGACTGATGGTCTGAGGTATTTTACCACACTCTCATCAGTCCAACACAGGGACAGGACTCCTTACCCTACTTCCAGCCAAGAACAGAAAGGATATCTCAGAGCAATACATATATATACACTTTTTAAATGTGTGTATATATAACCATATCCATCCAGACCACATGCCTTCATAGCACGCAACAAGTGAAGGAAAAGCTGGCGAAACACAAAAGCTCTGTAAACATTTATAAACAATTGTAAATACACAGGAGATGAAACAATGTCTTTTTTATAAGCTTTTTAAATAGATCTGAGATAAACTGATTAGATTCAAATTAAAAAAAATTATTTTACTGAAATGCTAACAATGCCAATGAACACATTATACATACATCTTTAAGTAGCAGCTAGGTAAAAAGTAGAACTATGTTTAGTATATACTAACAACTTCAGTTTAGTAGTTATTAGTTATCCGTAGTAGTAGTCACTAATAGCTTTGAGTTATTCAAAATACAAGATTCAAAAAAGAGATACCGAAATTCTTGTTCCTCTTCATTGTCACTTTGCAGAAGATCATCATTTAGCTCTTCATCTGACAAGTCCGACTGATTCTAGGTTTCAGAAAAAGTCAGTCATGAACATAGAAAAGGATGTAGACTTTTAACTAAGTACTGAAACTATTGAAACTTCTGAACACTCGGTATTTTTTATGCAGAACACATCTGAACTAAGACCACCTCTTCAATGAGATTACTTAATTTGATGAGAAAAGACAACAAATCCAAAAATAATTCTTTGACAGTCTTATGGAAATTTACAAAACTCAAATTTGCCTAGCTGTCAACACTTTTCACTGACGCATTTCCAAATACAGACAAAGGTGACAACTCACTTAAGAAATACCAGGAATAAAGAAAGGCTAGCTTTAGTGCTCATCTTTAACTGCTTTGTAACCTTGATGCATTAGGCAAGTCAAGAAAAAACACTGCTACTAGAGTTCCTAGAAAACAGAAATATTTAGGAGACTGGAGGAAAGGATATGATGATATGAAGGAAATTTTTAAAATATGATTAGTTTGTAAGTGAAGAAAGAAAATAGAAGAAAATATTGTGCCTTTTCTGAACTCCTCCTAATTTGTCTAACATACTTTCAGTTCCTTAATTTATGTTTGGTTGGGGTTTTTTTTTTTTTTTTTGCTTTTTTTTTTTTTTTTTTAAATAATTACCCACTAGGATGAGGTAACTGCAGTCCTGCTAAGCAAGATTATTTCCATCCCGAAAGTAATAGGGACAGAAAGGTTATACAAGGGTAGAATTATCTACAAGTACTGGGATGAGATTAAGTAGTACCAAGTTTAGCCTACATAGCTCAGGGAAAATTCCCTGAGAAATCTATTATTACTCCATCATACAAGTCCATATCCACATATACTGCTTAGAGCCCTGTAACGTGGAAAAAAAGTGAGAACAGAAAAAGCGCAAGAACACAATACATTGGAGAAATCTCGTATTGGTTAGTACCCATATGGCTTTTTTTTTTTTTTTAAATAACTTTATCAACTCAGGTTTCAACTCCAAAGATGTAAACAATATAAATGATTATCTTTTTTTAGAATTGCATAACACACATCTGCAATCTCTACCCTCCTGGAATTTTATTTTATTTTTTTAACCAGTATATGAGACAAAGGACATGGGGGGACTCATTTCTGTTCTCCAGTGCTACTGCTACCATATTCTTCCCTCACTGTAGAAGGGGAAATCCTCTGCTTGCTGGTTAGACAAAGTAGCAGTAGATTGTGTGCAGCAAGTGGATGTTTAACAGACAGCATTGATTGCTTTTTTTATTTACTCTCTGGCAAATACTGCTTGTATTTTGATAAATAACTTTTAATAGCCAGGAAACTGGCAACTGAAGTGAATTCTCCAGAATATTAATCAGCGCTCAGGAGGCGCAACTGGGCTTTTTCTGTTTGTTTTTTTTTTTTTTAATTGTTAAGTCAAGATGAGCTACACAGAAACTGATCTAGAGAACCATCTCCTTTTTGAACAGTGTGTTATGAGAAGAAACACTATCTCAAAAAAAACCACATTTGTTCTAGAAGTTGTATTTTTAAAAGCCAAATTTGGATGTACTTCACAAGAGGAAACGGAGCTCTGGGTGCAGAGCACCCTGGCAACAGGGCAGATCTCAGGTACCTGTGTCTGTCAGGCTTTGAGGAGGTGACCGTAAAAATACGCAAAAGGCCATACCAAACAACTGAAGTGGGTAAGTTGAAAACATTCACTCTTTAATATCTGTAATGATCCACTTTAATGCACCTCTCTTACCTTTTTGCCAGTTAGCAAATCCTCTCCAAGTAAGTCATCGTCAAGTTCACTGGAAAACATTAACAAATTTAAGAAGTTCAACCTTAGAAAACAGAAGCAAACACCATATAGGCCATGTGCCTTAAAAAAAATAACTTGAGGAGAACTGTTACACAAAGCTTTCCTTTCAGCAAAACATTCAGCAAGCTGAAAAAGGAGACACATATTTCAAATGAAACAACAGACCATACATATTAAGTAAGATTGTTGTTACTCAGTCATTTCATTTTCATATGCTTTCCTTTCTTTCCATTTTCCTCCAACTCTAACACAGCACATGGACCTAGAAAAAGTGCAAGCATTTAAAAACACTGTTTGTGAGGTCCCCACTCTAGATCCTTCAAGGCTGTTTGGGCTTATTATCCAAACCGCTGTTTCCCATCTCTCCAGGAAAGAAGCAAGTGAGACAGTAATGTTCTCTAGGCAAAATTCAGTCTACAGGCCACCATGTGGCCCAAGCTGCACATCAGCAAGGAGGCACTGGGGAGGCCACCTGGTGTGGGAGGCACTTTGGTCTAGATGTTTCATAAATACTTTATTCCCTCCTCCTCAAGTTGAGGGTAAGGTCAAACAGACTTCTGTAGGATGACAAAATCAAATGCCTGTTTCACCATCTTGGTAGGTGTGGCTCAGAGTTCAGGAAACACAGAAATACCTGGCTTACAAAACTACTGCCATCACACAGCATCTGTCCCACAAGTAGGATGCAACACGAAGAACTACAGTCCAGATTAGTTAAACTTTAGGACAACTGTTTAATCTCATTCTTCCTTCAGTGAAAGAATTATCTAGTCACAGTAATAAACAGATTTCCTCTTCTATAATAAACACTTCCTACTGACAAACACCCGTATTAGTGCACGCATGTCCTAATACTGAAATGAGATGCCAATGATTTGACACATAAGCTATAATTCAATGTGAACCTATTTCTACCAGCACACCTTAAAAAAAAAAAAAAAAAACACACATAAACGACCCACAACAAGCAAAAAAACCTGTGCTTTACATAGTACATAAAAATAAAACATCCCAAAGTGAGAATGAGCTACAGGAACAGAATGGGACTATGTGTAAGAGTTCCTTCAGACTCTACAGGAAATACTTGAAAACAAGGAAGCCAATCCCAAGACATAAATCAGTGCTAAAAGTTGTTTTTGCAGATGGATACATCTCTTTCAGAGCTGGTTACTGCACAGATAAAGCAGAGGAGGAAATAAAAATCTTGTCAGCCCTTAATAGGATGTTATCATCAGCACACAGTATTTGTCCATAGTTACTGATCTCAAACAGTTCCAGGAATGACTTAACATTAACAAATAGCAATTTTTTTTGTGCTCACTGCAATATTAAACAAAAATTGGGATGCAAGACATCATACATTCCAAAGAGCAAACTGACTAGAATTTAAGCCCTTTATTTCTGAAACTGAAAATTCTACATAAGAGAAATTGTTTCAAAAAAATTTAGAACCAAAATTGAAGTAGGAAAAAGTCACTAATCTCTTGAGCTGCCAGTAATCTGACAAATGTACCAAAACGTCTGAACATACTTCCTAGCACTACAATCCTGACTACACTGACAGCTTTTAATAAAATTGCACTAGAGAAATTCCAAAAGACAGCAAGAGAATGTGTTACAGCAGCATTCAAAGACAAAAAGCATGTTCAGATAGTAAGAAATTCAGAACAAAAAGGAATGGAAAAGAAAGCAAAATAGGGCTATTCAATATATTACAAAAAAGTGCCCCCAATGTGATTTTTTTAAAAGATTAAACATTTGGTCAATAGAAGTAATTGCATACATATTCTATATTTTTTTAAAGCTCTCGCTTATTACTCGAGAGTCAAAAAAATAACACTAGCCCATAAATCAAGCTTATAACACAAAAAAAAGTATTGCACAGAATGGTCCTCAAAACCTATTAAAATATGTCATTCAATATTTTCATTGATAAATCAAAAGAAAAATCATCATTGATAAGTTTTTGAATAAACAAAATAACAGTGAAAAGCCTGCACAGTAAAGCAGATCTATCTCAAGCTCCTTTTAAAATAGTCAAATCTGAAGTTATCTATCAGAAAAAAGAGGGACCAGAATTACCAGATCTAACTATTAAAAAAAAAAAAAAAAAAAAGAAAAAACCACAGATACTGGAAGATCTTAGGCTAGCTGAGAAAAACAGACAAAAATGAATGGTTGCAATCTGATACCACACAAGAGCACATAAAATATACTGTACGGGAATAAAAGTACACATCTGTGACAGTTCCAAAGGTAACTCACCCTCACTATCATCAAGACACAGATCTTTCAAAAAATCACAATTCTAGGTAATTAGGGTTAAGATAATCTAAGAGTTCACTGCTCTCACGAGAGATGGACTCATTTCCTCCCCCTTCTCAACTCTCAATACTCAACATTCCCCTTACTGAATAAATTCAGCTCACCAAATGAGGAAGAGAAAATAATGATAAAAAAGACAAGACAACAAAAAGTGGAAAGTTTTCTGCCAGTGTGGAGAAACGAATAATCTCCGAGAAGGGTCAGAAGAAGCAAATTTCAGCAAAAGTCAACTACTAAATCAGCCCTGTCATCTCACAGGGTAGCACCAGAACTGCATGTTTTTCCCAAACCTAAGCTTTGGGCTACTTACAGAGATAAATGTATACATTAACAGCCCATGATAAAGACGTCAGACTGGGCCTTTCTGGCCTCCAATTTCATGAGCATGCCTCATTAAACATGAGCAGTAGCAAGGACACAAGTGTTTCAGGAAAAGAATTTGTAAAATAATGTAATGGGAAAAATTCTCCAAGAACAATGTTACACTTGATACTCCTAAATAACAGGGACCTTCCAACTCCTAGTTATCACCCTCCAGTGTTTGAGAAAGGAAAGAGATCTGGAAATTCAAAATTATTTAAATGACTGGGGGATGGGACTCAGTTAAGTAGCCACACAGTACAGAGTTGATGGTTGATTAAGATGTATGACTAACAGCATAACCACCTCACCCTCCTCCACAGAAAAAGTGATTTAGGTTGCAAAACAAAGCATGAAGGATTATTTTTTTTTTTTTAAGTCTGCTGTGTTCATTTAGCCTTTTTTTCCATCTTCAAGAAACTTTGTCCTATACTGAATTAGGCAAGTAGCTAAAAAAATTCAGGTAACAGGCAACAACACACCCTTGTACAGCATTTGTAATTGATCAGACAATCATAGAACCTAACACTTCCAAAATTAGCTTGGAAATCTAAAAAGAACTAAAAATAATTTAAAAATATAATAAAAATTCCAAGACATGCAAATAAAATAATATTCTACTAGATACAGTTGTAAAAAAAATTTCTGAAATTATCAGGAAGATGAAACTCTGGAATCTCCAATACTGCACCTGAAATCACTTCCCCTACAATTTCACTAAAGAACAATATTATTTTTTATCATGTATCTTAAATTATACACAGATAATAATAAACATATAAACAAAACCTTTTTGCTAAAACAGAATCCTTGCACGCTTCACAATCTCAGCTTACTGAAAATACTCTATAACCTTTCTCAAGTCCTACCACAATAACCGCCACAGGGAGTTTACTATTAGCAATAAGCTTGTAACTTCTGATACAACGGCTGTTTGACCCTTCCACATTTTCTGATGTGGTAAGATTAGAACAGCTAAAAACAAATGTGACCAGCCAGCATCTAAGAGCCCATCTATTCATTCCATGAAGTCAAAGACAAAACACTCAGAAGTTATTCCAGTACAAAGCATTTTGCCAGTAATACTGTTTTCAGTGTTTCTGAATACCCAGAGCTGGGGCTGGGAGGCAGTACAGTGAACCAGCCTAAACAAGTTACTTTAATTACATTCTCAAATCAGATCAGTTCCTTGACGCAGTTCACAATCCAACCCACAGCTGGCATGACAGACAGCAGACACCCCTCACCAGCACACAGAACATCCTCTATATTGAAGCTATTGTCCAAATTCCTTATTCACTCTTGCTCACCTCCTATAGCAATGAAAACTACCCACTTAACCTAGCAGAAAAGCATGGAAGAGGAAATTAATCCCTCTGGAATGATTATAAATGTAGAGCAGCTAGGGCTGCTCCAAGGGCTCAGCTCAGTGGAAAACTACTTAGGGTAAAATTTGTTTACTATAGTCACTTGAATTATTACTAAAAAAGACAAAAATCTGTTTGAAACGTATTTTTCCTCCTTTTTACAGTGAAAACCACTGGCAAAGTCTGAACAAGTCTCTCTGTTACTAAAAATGAACAATAAAAAAAAGCAAACCCACAAAAAAGTGAAGTTTTCTCCCACAAGGACAAGTCTATCCTTGAGTCAGGTCTTCCCCAACTAGAGTGCCTTCACATGAAAGAACATGCTCTTATTCTCTCGTACAATACTTCTAAATCTTTACAACAGTCATATTTTTTCAATAGAAGCCCATACATAAGCTCCACTACTCTCCCTCAATGTAAAACTGAAGTAGGATTTTGAGGACAAGAATTTAAACATTTATTGGAAAAAAAAAAAAAATTAGTTGGGCAAATTCAAGTACTAGCAAATTCTAACTATTTAAACCACTGAGATAATCTAAATATTTAAAAGGAAAATCAGGATATTAATTGTGAAGTTAATTACACATCACAAATACTTTGTATTTATCCAATTTTACATGGTATCTCTTCACAGCACTCCCTATATTCCTCAAGGCAAGTATATGGTTGGCACAATCTGGCATCGGCTGACACACGCGTAACAACCAACATCTTCATTAGTGTGCTTCAAATGTGTGCTACTCCAAGTGCTAGAATACAAAATGCCAGAATGGGAAAATAGAGCTATGTAATTCAGCATACAGAAACTGAACATGAAGATATTCTACCTACCTGTCCCAGTCGTCATCTCCAGCTCTTCTTCTCCAAGACCTTTCTGCTCCAGGCTTATCAAACTGATCAAAGTCATCATCTGTAAAGAAGGTGAGTACATTAATTAATTCTTACTGAAATGAAAGGTTTCTGAAACAACCACATAGGTGGGATTTTTATATGGGGTGTTGTTTTTCAGAAGACACAAAAATAACTTTTTCTACTTTCCATGGTAACAGGAGGCAAACAGACAAATACCAACATGCTTCAATAATAAAAAACCATAACTTTCTATACAGCTTTCCCTCTTCTCACTATTAAGGTGAGCATCATCTGAGGAAAACCGAGTACGAGATAAATCACTGGAAAATTTGGCCAATGAAGGTCATCCCAGAGACAGGAGCTCCCCAGAAAAGCACAAAACCGAGGTGCAATAGAAACTATGGGAACCACGTCTGCCAGATTTCTGCTTCCCTTGAGGGCCACAAGCTCATCTATCCACACTGAGTCTGCAAAGGTACTTTGAAAATAGGGGTGAACCTCAGGTTAGCACAAGGCAGGATGGTACCAGCAACCTAAAAGAGGGAAGTCAGGTATAATACACCATCAATTATCTCAACTGGGTTATTTAAAACACTAGGAGTCATTGAAGCAGGTACACTGTGTACCTAAGCATGCACTTTCAAGAGAAAATGAGTGCTCCGTGTGTTTCTGTCAACAAGTACCCTCACTTTAGTCTATCAAATCACAAACTACTTTTGTATAACTTCGTTTGCAAATGTCAATTCTGCTACTTTAAAATATAAAACTTCCATTTATCTGCAAATGACACGCAAAGCTCATCTGCTGCGTTCAGACATCCAGATGCCTCATTATCTGTAAACTGCAAGCACATACCTTCAGAAACACTCAAACCTCACTCCCCCTGCCTGTGGTTACAGCCCAACAGAGAACGCGTGCCTGGAATTAGCATACTTTCATACATTTTAACGATTTCAGTAAGAGTCAAACAAGCGAGCAAATAAAAGTTATGCCCAATATCTGGGGAAACTTGCAGTTTAATGGTCTGCAAAATACAGGAGGTTGAGCAACGCAGTCCTTCCAGCCTTACAGTCAGAAATGGTGATCACTAAGATGTCATATATCCAGTCATTCTCATGACTCTACCTGTACTCAACTCTTCGACCAAGGATCAACTGTTTTTTGTGTGTGTGTTTTTTTTATAATGAACCTTCAAAACCAAATCTGTCTTCCACTTTAAACTCAACCCAGTATCCTTTGAATATTCCCTACATGCAATGACAAATCTATTCAACTTCTTACTTTATATAATCAAAATACAGTATTAGTAATTGACAGAAGTTTAAAAGGCAGTAAAAACACTTAAAAGAAAATTCAGTTATTGCAATGTCATTAAATTAAAAGCTTTCAAACCAGAAATTTCAATCACAAATAGCTACAAAAATAAGACTGCTCAGTATGAATTAAGATGCAACACAAGTCAAGTGTGGCAACTCTTATTTTGAAACAGCTGGTAAAAACAACTCTTGAACAGGTTCCCACCTTTATTCCCTACATACTTTCATGTTTTAATTAAAATCTCCTATATTTAAACTAATTTACATGGGTCAACACCATTGAAACAAACAGTTGTTTTAAATTTCTCTGTTCAAACATCTACATATTGCAACCTCCTTCAATTCCAATTCCTATTTCACCGACAGGGGAAAGCCAGACAGATAGCCAAGCATTTACTGTCTTCCTCTTGAACACCTGAATCATCCAATTTTGTGGTCTTTGAAAAAAATGTCACCTTGCTCTCCTTATGGTCATTCAAAACCATGCTGCAGTGATTATCTTAGTGCACTGCCATTTTAAAGGCACAAATATCCTGCACTGTCATTGTTCTTGCAGCTGGACTGCAGTAATCCACTGAGTTGATGTAATCATCTCCAAAGATTTTATTTTTATATTTTTAAGGTAACGTGACTGGTTTTGCAGCAACCTAAATTACGAGCGTCCACGTATTGACTAACACAGCTCAAGACAACGGCCACCATCAGGAAGACACTAATTTACTTTTAAGCTATGCTTGCTTATTTGCAAGATATTATATTTTTTTCATGCCAGGCACCACTTTTAGAACTACAGAGAGCTATATTACAAACCAACATCACTTGGAGACAAGATCTTAGCCCTTCAGCACACAATTCTTACAGAAATGGACCTTCACATCAGCCAGGTTTAAATCTAGAAAACACAAAGTTACATGCCAAACCCTTTTCCTCTGTTGAGATCTCTCTACACCAAAAAGAAATACTCTTCAGTATAATCTATAGTACTTTTCCAGGCACATATTTAAGTTTCATGGCCATAAAATTGTTTCAACCCAGTATTACTGCCAGTGAAGAAACAATACCAAAATAGGGTCCAAGTTCCTGCCAAGTTTCTAGTGTAGACCTGGACCTCCACTCAGCCAACATCATGAACCTCCACCCTCCAGCTCTTCTAACCCCTCCATATTTCTCACATCCTATTCCTCATTTATGAGCAGCTCCTACCAAAATCCAAAGCTGAATTACATGCACGCAAAGCTCTTTTCACAAGTCCCCTCTAGCAAGCAGGATGCACACAGAAGTCTCAAAAATGACTGGCCAATCTGTATGTGGTTACTGCAACTTACAAGAACTGTTCCACATATGTCCCCATCACCTCTTTGTTCTCGTCTCTCCCTGTCTCATCACACACTTCAGTTATAAAGATCTTTGACACAGGAAGAGCCAGATTTTCTATTTTTATGCTTATTTGTTCTGTGACAGCTGACACTGACAATCAATGTTACAAATTATGCCATTTTGACATTAAGTGTTGTCATAGCCTAAAGTAGGCTATAGCTCTCCTTTAGAAAAGGAGGTCACAACAGTCACACATCTACAAATAGCATTCATTCCCAGCTTCATCATTTGTGAGATAGCGAGCACTGAAATGGACACAGGCCTTACACTTGCAGCGCAATGAGATACCTAGAAAACCTCAGTGAGGAATCATTTTTTCGCCATTTCTGAAGTTACACATATTTTCATTTTTCTTCTACCTGTCTAGGCAATAACACTGGAAAATACCAGTAAACAACAATCAGCATAACATTTACGGATGTTTCTCCTTGAGAAACTCTTATAAGCCAATGTTTGTGCCAAGCGTGGTTGAATGCCTATAAAACATTAATGTGTACAGAAAGAGGAACACTCAGCATCAGCAGAGCACAAAACCACTGAGAGCAAGAGCCAAAGATTTTTTTTTTACTATATTGTGTGGGAGGTGAGAAGAGAAGGAAAAAAGTGAGAGGGGAATCCATAAGCATAAGCTTTTTAAGCAGGAAAACATTCACTGTAGGAGTTGGAAAAGGTTTTGTATTTCTTTCAGCAGTATCAGTGCAGCTTAGAAAGGTACTACATAGCAACTGTTGCTAAAGACATGCAACGCAATGGCTACGGCTCAAATACGACTCCAATATGGTTTCAATTCAAGGCTCTCATAGCAAAGCCCATCAAGATGTGCGCGCATTAGCTGGGTATCAACTGGAAGATTCGAACAGGTGATCACTAAACACACTAAGCCCCCTCTCTAACTTCCATGCAGCAACAGAAGGGGAAAACAAACAAACAAACAAAAACAAAAAAACCAACCAACCAAACAAAAAAAAACGCCAAACCCAAGACCTATCAAATACCCAAAAAAAGCACTAACTACATAAGTAAGCAGGACAGACCAGTTATACAAGAAAACAAGTCATCTACCACTTGGCTTTTCCTGCTGCAGCTCTAAGAAAACGGCCATTATCAAAGTGACAGAGAAGTTGCAAGATGCTGCTGAGACTGACTAACGCTGGCTGTTTTGTAAGATCAGTCTGCCTCGCAAGCCTCTGGCCAGCAGTGAACCAGAATAAGCACAAAGACAGCCAAACACACTTGGTTCCCCACACTAAAAGGTTCCTATTTGCTTTATACTTATCTGCTGGTGTAGCACCAGCAGTACTATAAGCTGTTCCAGACAGCTTGTTTTTCGGTTTTATGATACATGCCCAGAGCTGTTATCTTTTTTCCCACTTAATAAGAACAGATCATCCACACTAGAAACCCACAAAATATAAGCCTCATTTCCTCTTTGGCTATGCTGACGGTAGTTTCTAACTCCATGGACACAGTTTCAATAAAACCTTCACTAATCATTTTTCTATGTAAAATGGAAGTCCTAAGCTACACAGTCAAGTCTCACAAGCGTAGGAGGTGAATCAGCAGAAACACTGCAGAGTTCTTAACGTCTTAAAATGGTACCAACATAGCCTAAAAAGGTAGTCCTACATAGCAACTGTTGCTAAGATGGAGTATTTTACTGCAATTAGATGGTCAAGACTTCTAGAGTAGGAAAACATTTGATGACTGCATCATTTGTCTTCCTAGAAATACACCCGCATGCCTTCTGGAACACTAACCACATGCTGTCCACAAACTTTAACAGTTCAAAATTTTGTATTTTGGTTCATTTCAGTATTACACTATCATGAATATCAAACACACAATCACTTTTAGGCACTGAAAAAGCATCGAAGATTTCTCTTTATCCAAAGCAAGATGGAGGTGCCACAATGAACAAATAGTTCAATGGATAAAAGGGGTAAACAGTATGTAATACCAACAGGTCTTTTAATAAAGTAACTAAGCTGCACTGCTTTTGGGCAGAACAGGTAAGGGAGCTATTAAATAAAATAAAATAAAATAAAAACTAGAGGAAAAAAGTAATTTACTACATGAAAAAACGCCACTTCTCTATGCTTAGGTTTAATGCTGAACGTAACAAGTCCATCTTGATCTCTCTCATTCCCTGGTATCATATTTAAAACACTTGACAACTTGACAGGATTTCAAGCACAATCCTCCAGATTAAAAACAGATTACCCGCTTATCTTTACGTAATATTTTATTTCTACAGTGTATTTTTCTTCATATTTCACTGCAAAATAGTACACAACACATAGGTATTGTAAAGCCTTGACTTTCAGGAACTGAGCATACCATTTAAAAACAGACCTATGCTTCTGCCCAGTAGTGAACTGAATTTCAGTATCTCTCGCTATATGATATAGAAGAACAACAGATTTTCACCAGGAACAGCCATGTCTAAAACAGAGGCTGGCAATGTAACTGTACTACTAACAGCTGTTGCATGAAAACTTCTGGTAATAAATTGTGACAACATCTAGTAGTAAAAGCACGAGGTCAACAGGAGCTTCTGAACCTGGGCCTGTGATGTAAACCTAAGACATTACGAAGCACACTACAAATCCAGCCTCATTTATTATAGATAATCAAGCTCTCCACTCCATCATAAAAATCCCATTCACTCCTATGACTGTGTTATGCACAAGAACACCACACTCAAACACAAGCAGTTTAGTTTATCTTTTAAGGGACAGAAATAATGGAGTCTTTATATTCGTAAACAATTACTCACAGATGCCTGAAGTATTCAGTGACTAAGTCTTTACAACCATGTAATAATTGCATAACATGTCTCTCCACTAGTGTATTTCATGTTTTCTTTCCAAACTACTCCTATAGAATAGAGATTATCTTCCTCAAATAAATAAAGTAGAAGAATTAATTTCTATGGGAGATAAGTTATTTTTACCTTCTCAAAACCAACTTTTTAAAAAGAGTTTGTCACGATGCAAAGCAAGTCACTAGCAACAATAAGAACAGAACTAATTATGATATGTCGCCTGGAACTGAGGTTCTCTAACCACTGCTTGAAAGAAATAGTCCCCTTTTTTTTTTTTTTTAATAAACTACATCTAAATCCAGAACCACCAAGCCACAAAAAAACCCATTTCCAAAGTCTGCTTGGATTTGAAAATATATTTGCCTTGGAAAAAGATTTTTGAAGTGTCATAGTCCTTGCCTCAAAAATGTTGAACAGTGAATGAAGGCCAAGAGTTTAAATTAAATCCACATGAACTCAGTTCCCAAATGGCTTTGGACACTGATGAGAAACTGCAACTCTCCAGCGTCTTTCACAGCCACCAAAAGTTATAGCTAAAACTGAGTCTGCGTTACAGCAGAATATAACACAAGACCAATCACATTACTTACTTGGAGCTTTTTGATCAAGTCAGTGACAATTGTCATCTTAAATTATTCTGGAAAACTTCAATGTGACACAAAATCTGAGGTTTAGTATTTGGTGTAACAAAGCATAGTTTGGCTTTCATAAAAACAAGTCATAGTAAGGCTGTGTTTACTTTAGATGACCTGAAATGAGAGAACATTAAGAGGAACATGACTTCAGCAAAAGCTTGTTCAAGAAGCATAAAGAGATTAAAAATTGTTATGTTTTTAAGTAAACCTGCCTGCCACAAGCTCATTCAAGCAGTAATGGTTTTTGTCACTAGTCCTTAGCTGGTACAATAGCCCATGATCATATATTTTTATTTAATGAACTGGAAACTCTACAGGCTTTTGGCACTCGGAGGAGTTTTAGTGTATGCATATTCCAATATAATCCCAAGTTATAGTGACCAGTTGCATCAGCCCATCTAATGAAGTAGGATGCAATACCCACAGAGACCAAAATACAGTCAGCACTCCAGTCACTTTCATCTAGGCACAAACACGGAATCTATATGCTGCTGCTGAATAGCCTGAAGCATGACAAATTCAATTCAATTTGTCACACTGGAGAATTTTTACTACACCTTTGAATTGGACAGTGACACACAACACACAGAAAGGTGCTTGCTGTGCCAGCAGTAAAAGCTTTTTTCCAATTTTTATGCACAGCTTCACAAGAGGTTTTAAAGCCACTACGTTCCTGAGAGCACAACAGTAGCCCTCAGATTAGTTAAAATGAAACTAAAACTGATGACAGGTTAAATTTAAGCTGGAGAAATAACATAACAGGCTCAGAGGTAGAGACACATCCATTCAGCTACGCTTGGTACAGAACTTCCAGCAAGAATATGGGGTAGACACATACAGACAGGGCCCTCTTCAGTTCCTTCCTCGCCCCATCCCCTGTCTCAATTCACACCCCAAGGATATTAACACTCAAAGTCTTCCAGACTACTGAAGTTTATCAGATGTGAATTAACCTGAAAGGAACAAAACTTAGAATAGTTTTCCCTTACTTCAGTACAGCAGACCATTGAGATTAGAAGTGCTCCTTCATTTTAGTGATGGTTTGTTGTTTACCCTGTAACCATCTCTCCCTAAATGAGATTAAGGCAATCAATTTGCAGCTGGATTTTAAATAATGAGAAAAAAATTCCATACAACACAGTTGTTATGTTACATTACATTATAAGCAGATGACCACTGAATGACAGAACAGCCCAGGCTGGAAGGCACCTCGAAAGACCACCTGGTCCAATCATTTGTGGGAAAGGGAGCCTAGATGAGAGCGATTATCTAGCATTCTGTCCAATCATATCTCAAAAACCTCCAGTGATAGGGACTCCACCATATCGCTGAGGAGGTTGTTCCAGTGCCTGATTATTCTCACTGTAAAATTTAAAAAAAAAAAAAAAAAAAAAAGTTTTTCTTATATTGAGTGAATCCTCTCCTGGTGCAACTTGTAGTCATTGCCCCTTTGTCTTCTCCATGTGGCTCCTTGTGAAGAGAGGGCCTCCGTCCTCCTTTTAGTCACCCTTTAAGTAAGATGATTTCACTCAGCATTCAATGTGTTTGCTCTGGTTCTGTTTTTATATTAAAGTTCGAACCAAAGTTTGGGAACCATTGTCTTAACAATACCAATGAACTAATAGCTATAAGCCCTCAAAAGTCCCTCATCATCACTAGCACAACCACCTTGAACTTCTGTTTTAATTTAGCCACTCTAGAATTAGAAGCAAGTTGAATCAGGCTGTACAGCAAAGGAATTTGTGAAGTAATATGAAGCTGTGAATCACTTCCAGAGACCACCACTTGAAAACTTTCCAGTTCATGTTTGTGAAACTCATCGCTGAAAGAGCCTTTACCTTCATCTTTAGAAACCTTAGCTGCATCAACACAAGTATCTGGTCACAAAAGTACATATGAGTACTTTATTCTTATTAATCAAGTCAGTATTTCCCAAGAGCCTAAAACATTATGACTGACCAGTGCGTCCACACATGCTGGCTAACAGACAAATCACTGTCCTTCCATCCCATCAAACATATTTAAATGTGCAGCTGACATAGCCATTTCATTTTTCAGTCCTGCACCATATCCTTACAGAATACTTAAAATTTAATCTGCATCTTCAAAAACAAAACTTTGTCAATTGTTACCCTGCAATGCCATCAAATTAGCACTCCACTTATTTATTTAAGACATATTTTGTACTACTTTCCTAATCATTAAAGCTTTTTTTTTTTCTAAAACAACACTGGGGTGCTATTATTTCCATATTTTAAAGTCTTTCCCTTCCCCCAGAAATGCAAAAACTAAATCCAAAACACTAGTTCCTACAGTTAAAACTTTACCTGACCAAAAACATTTAGGCCAAACAATCACTTCGTCCTGGGCTTTTCACCCCATATGCCACCTTTCCCATTTGTTACCACCACTGACTCTGGACAGTAGATCCTTTCCAAAGAGTAACCACTGCTGTAACTTCTAGGTTTTTAAATTAGGTTTTACAACTGTATTTAACAACTTCAACTACAATTTTTTTCTTGAGTAGTCATACAGATGTAAATGTGTGACACCTCTGGGTTTCTTCATCTAGACTAAACAAACACTGTTTATATGGGGCAAGGATCATACTTAATTGGCTACCATTTATTGATGAGCACAGTGTTAATGCTGAACAAACAACTGCTTGTATCCACACAGTACAAAGGGATCCTACTTCATGGTTAGACACAGACAGTACTCAATAACAAAAACACTAAACTAAAACTTCATCACATAGTTGAAGTTTGTCTGTTGTATACACCTTTGTACATGAAAGCATGCTCATTCCACTTGCAGCAGTTTTAAACACAAGAACTAAAATGCTTCAAAAGTGACACTTTAAGTTACTCTGTCCTCATAATACTAGAAAAAAAAAAATCTTCTAGAGATAGAACATGCATGCAAAGTTTACTTTCACATCACAAATAATTGATCAGAACTGCTGAAACTAGCACAAAGATTTCTGTAAAATAACTTAAACATTGCAATATATTTAACACCATTATAACAATGCCCAAAACATCCAAATATTTACTGTTTTACCAATCAATACTGTCCTTCTCAGCCACCTTCTCATACTCCTCAACTTCTAAATCTGGGAAATTCTTTGTAACTTTTACCTTCAGTAAATGTGTTTAGGTACTTTGTTAACAAACTAACAATGGCAAACAGTCTGACTACTTCAGTAAGAGGTCACAAGGACAAGCCACACTGTCCTCTGTGACACCTACTTAGAGAAAAAATACTGACTAAAATCATCACAAACTTTCGCACTGACAACGACAAGTGGGTCAACTGACAACTCTGACCAGTCTTTATCACAACTGTTATCCCTAGTGAAAGTAAGGCCCATAGCACCAGAAACAGACATGTTCTCTTTTGAACACCTCTGTGTGACTGCTGCCAGTCTTTCTTTTAATCACTCAATCAAATGTTCTCATTTTAAAATTTGCTCAATATACCAATCAGAACCACAGAGAGTTTTGAGTTGTCATTTAAAATACTGTGAGAAGAAGTGTCCTTAGTCAAGAAGAGCAGAAGCATGCCTGACAGTCCTAAGGTCAAGCACTGACTTCATTTTACACTTTCCAACTGAGACCTTCTGCTTCTGGGCAGTCTGTAAAATAAATTATAACTACTCCCCAGATAAGAGTTAAGTTATTCAAACAGGTCACATACTGTAGCTGTAAAAACTATGGGAATGAATGTCTCTAACTAAACACATCCATACCACCCGGAGGTCCCACATCTGCAGTGAGCGATGAAGCTGTTGCCCCTTCCCGGCCCTGCCCCGGCCAATGGGAGACAACAATTCCCACCCTCGCACGACGCCTACTCTCATTAGCAGGAGAGGAGCCCCTGGGGCCTTGCGGTGCCAGGGGAGCTCTTGCCTGCACCCCCGAACACGCAAGACTCGCCGCCCCCGCAGGAAGCGGAGGTGGCGGGGGGCGGCGGCGCCACCGCCCCAGGAAGGCCCCGCAACCCACGGCTCCCCGCAGCCCCGCTCCGCCCCTTGCCAAGCCCCAGCCAGCCCCGCTCCCCAACGCGAGGCCCCGGAGCCCTGAACCTCCCGCCCGCTCCCAGGTGAGGCCCTCCGAGGCCGCGGCACCCACCTGCGCCTCCTCCCAGGGCGGCAGCCATGGCTTTTCACCTTGCCCAGGCGGCGGCGGCTCCCGGCAGCAACCCCGTGCCACCCCCAGGAGCGGTGGGGAGTCGGGGGACGGGGAAGGGCTCGGATTCAGGGCCCGGCGGCTCCCCCTCCCGCCGTCCCTCCACACGCACCCACCGCAGGAGAACAACAAACTACCACAACATGGCGGCCGCCACCGTCGCTGTCGCCGCTGCCCCGCGTTGCACCATGGGATGGCGGAGGACCGGTCCCTCCCTCGCGGAGAGGGCAGGCAGCGGGCGCCGCTGGTTGGTTGGCCAGAGCCCAGGCGCGCCGCACGCCGGCCATCGTCAGCGCCCTCTGCGCAGGCGCCGAGCAGCCTCCCCTCCGCGGCGCCGGCTGGGCAGGAGTGCGCATGTGCTGTAGTGCGGCACGTGCCTCGGCGCGAGGGGCGGGGAGGCGCATGCGCGCACGGGCCGCTGGGCCGGGGCAGCCGTGCGGGCGGAATGGCGGCGGCGGTCGGTTCCTTTGGGCCTTGGGGCCGCGAGGCGTGCGAGGGCTCTCGGCAAGGGCCGTAGAGTCGCCCCCGAGTGCTTCCGCACCTGGCCCACGGTTTCCGCGGGCCGTGGTGCCTGGGCCTACCCTCCGCAACTCCCCAGGGGAGCAGGCCCGCCGGACTCCGGCCCTGAGGGAGGCTGCTCTCCGCGGCCTGCCTGCCTGCCTGCCTGCCTGCCTGCCGGTGGCCGAGCTGGCTGTGGTGCCTTTGCCTGACCGGGACAAACAGCGGGGAGAGGGAACGGGAGGAAGAGGTGCTGCTTTTCAGCGTTGCCAAGCCTCCCTGATGAGGATCTGTAGATGCCTCTTGCCAAAACGGGAGGTTGCTCAGAACACCACCGAAATGCCCAGCCCGCATGAGGCTGCATTGAGGCTTCAGTGGGTTGTAGGTCCAGCTTGAACCTTTAAATTCAGTTGCGCCTTGCATGGAAAAAAGCCACACGAGTTAATGAGGGACTTAATGAGATTAAAATACGCTATGAAAGGGAGGGTTTAGACCATGTGAGGTAGATCTGCAACCCTAGCGTCTTCTAAGGCTTGAGTACGCAGGGAAGTTAACGTTTAAACTAATGTTTAACTACGGTCTGTCCCTCCCCCCTTTTCAAAGAACCTTTGAAGAGTAGATCAGTTAGAGTAGATCAGTTTGGATCACTGATCCCACGGAAAAGTTAATTCATCAAAAAGAGTTTTCCTTTTGAGTTTCGTTCCTGCCTTTTGTAGTTTTCCTTTTACCGGGGGAATCAGGACTTGTGCCAGTCTGCACAGACGGGGTTAAACACGGTATAAAATTCTGCCTCCGTATAAAAAAAACTTAGGTTACGCTACCTGTGAAGAAGCCCAATCTGATCTAAAACAGTTTAATGGAGCCTACTATAACAAGACTAGTTCAAGTAAATGGTGAAACTTTCCCAAGTGGACAAATCCTCATGGAAATAATTAACAATGTTAGTATTTAAATTATCGGCGTTATCTGATTAAACCCTCGCTATGAGAATAGGGAAGTTCTCATGTCACTTTGTTCCGGGCTCCCTGCGGACTTATCTCTGCATTGCATTTGGTCTCGTTTTTAAGGTTTTCTTCACAACTGCACAGCTAGAGGTTTATTCTTTATGTATTCCTACAAACTCAGAGCCAAATTCTGACTTTTTTTAGGAAACAGGGTGTCAGTAGGCGATGCTTGCTGATAATTTAGTACACAGTCCATTAGTCCAGCTCTGATTTCCACGGGACCCGGGATTTCAGCCATTGCTCCTTGATAGAGATCTTTCTTTTGGGTAGCTGGTTTGCAACACAAAACGATTTCCTGACGAGGGAGTTTTCTGGACCCTTTAAAGGCTGGAGAGAGGAGAAGTGTGTGGGGTGAGACTCAGCCAGCGTCAGCAGCAGCCCCTTAAAATTCACAGCTCCCTTGTCATAATTTTCTGTACCTCTTCTGTTAGAGGCTGGGAAATGAAGTGTTAAATGTAAGCAGTATTCACAATGAGCGTGTTTGTGGCATTCAGATATGTAGAAGAGTGTATTTTATGCTTTATATTTTTTCTCAATTTCATAGCGGATTTGACTTCCAGGACTGACAGTCCGAACGCAAATCAAGTTACCATTTGCTTAACACACTGATCCAGTATTACAGAGGAATAGCAGGATAGTTCACTATTACTCTGTTTGTTAATATGCAAACCCTTCAGCCATTTTGCACAGCTTTGGTACAAAAAAGTGCCCATTCCCAGATTTCTGAACTTCAGCAGGTGTGGAACAGGGACCTAAACTATGATGACAAAGACAGGTGTGCTGACGCTACTCACCCTCGCTCAGGAATTCCTCGAGTTTTCAGATTCTGGGTATTATAGTTGCTCTGGATTCTGTATAAAAAGCTTCAACTTCTTCTCGATCTTATATAACCTGTGCTATAAAATACAAGTGTGCTCATGTCTTTTCTGTCAGTGGGGGTTAACATACTTGCCGCATCTAGAATCCATAAATCAAAATGACTTCATGTGAACTAATCATCATCAATTTATTACATACTTTTGGAAGTTCTGCATAAATAATGTATTTGCCTGTGTGTCTTCCAAAGCAAATCCAGCTGCAGTTGGGAATGCAACAGATTGTCTTGCACGGAGATTAACTAAATAACTGAGCCAGAACTCAAGAAATCTCTAGTTCTGGTTCTGCACTTGCTTGCTGCGTTACTGGGGCAGGTTGCTTTGCATCTACTGCCTCAGATTTCCCTCTCTAAGCTGGGGAGAATAATGCTAAACTTCTTTTTTTTTTTTTCTGATTATTTGAAATCTTTCAGTAAAAATTGTTTTGTACTAACTTCTCTATATTAAGCTATTTCCACTGCAGTAGTGATTATTAGTTTTATTTACACTGGCTTTGGTTGTTAACATTTTTTTCCAAAATACTTAGTAGCTTATTTTTGGAGTAGGCATATTCCATTTTTTATTTAAATCTTTATCTTTGCAAGCACTCTCAAATGGTTAAAAATCACTAGTCAGAAATCCAGTAAAGCAGACTTCCGATTTTAATTCCCTTAAACATATAAAATTAATATGAGAGTATTAAGAACAATGTTATCAACAGCAAATGGCTCCTAATTCCTTAGAGAGGATGTGCTTGTGGCTTGTTTTTTAACCACGGTTATCTCTTTGTGCACTTTCATTCTAATCCCACTCACGGTAGGTTGGCCTAGATGGGTGGTCCAGTCATGGATTTGCCTTACAACATTCTTGTGATGAACCTCTCAAAGTGACATCTAACTCCGAGGCACCATCTTCCATTCAAAGTTAAGCCTGTGTTGGGTCAAGGTACTCCAAATTAGACACTACTCAGATCTTGAGTTGTTTCAGCATCATCCTGAGTGTGATGCAGCAAATGTTCTGTCACACTTGACAGAAAATTCTGGATTTAAAGTATACAAATGAGGGATGCAAAAGCAAATTTGCTGTCTTGTAGATGCCACTGGGTCTGGTCTATGACCTGTTGACAACAATAGCAATCTTAGGAGGCAGCAGTACTTCTTAAAAGATAGACACGGGTGAAAGATGCAGCCCATTCCCCAAAAGGGCAAAGGCAGAGTAGGAAATGGGAAAGACTTTAAAAACGAATAAGAATCTGTCCTGGTTCTGGCTAGGATAGAGTTAATTTTCACCTGAGCTGGGAGAGGAGCTGGAGCTCGTGGCACCTGTGGCTGGAGGACACAGCTGGATAGGTTACTAATTAGCCAACAGCTGGGATATTTTACCCAAGTTGGCCAAAGGGCTGTTCCACACCATGGGATATCTGCCCAGTCTGTAAGTGAGGAGGGTGCTGAGGGGAGGTTCCCGCTGCTCGGGAGGGGGCTGAGCATCAGGGTCCACTGTGAGCTATTGTACTGTAAATCAGGTGCTTAAGTATTATCTGTTACTGGATTTTTTTGGTTTGTCTGTTTTCCATCTTTGTTTTCTTTTCCTCTGTTGTTCTCTTAAACTGTTTTTGTCTCAACCCATGAATTTTGCCTTAGGGGAAGTTGTTTTTGTTCTTTTCCTCCTTATCTTGCTTTGGTTTTATTAATAATAGTAAATAAATAGTTTTCCCCAAGTCAAGTTTATTTTGCTGGTAATGGTAACTTCAATGATCTTTCGGTGTCCTTATCTCAAACCTCGAGCCTTTTTGTTGTAATATCTCTGCCCTATTCCCTCGGAGAGTGGGGTGGGTGAGTGAGAGACTGTAGCTTGGCCCAGAGTGGGGCTAAACTACAACAATTATTTCGGTGCCCAGCATTGGGCAACAAAGGGTTGAGATAAGTACAGATCTGACCAGAGTGGCTTGACATGAAATTTGTTATACACAGTTATTATTCTGATTATTAGTTGCTGGTGTCTATGTTGCAGTGGCTGGTCGTGTTGTGTTACGCACACTCTTACACGTATTACTTGTTCCTGGCGGTGCTGTTTATCGCCTTGGGGAAAATGGTGAGAATTATCATTTTATTGTTCTATGCAATATCAATTTATGGTATGGTAACATCAGTGGCATTTAAGATAACTTGATATCTGTATACAGATGATTTCCCCCACTCTTTTACTTCCAGGGTAGTTATAAGAGTTTTTGAGAACTTTTAATATCCTGGGGATATTCAAGCCCACATGGTGCTGTTGCTGTGTCTCTTGGATGCGTCCCAGGTCTTGTTTAGGTTTACAAAAACACATTCCACCCCTAGAATACATAGTACGTGTAAGAGCATATATAGCACAACAACATGGCCACTTCCCTTCTTAAATACATTATCACAGAGATGTTAGCACGGAAAATTCTGTCACCAATAGGCTTGGCCCTGGCCGGTGGTGGGTCTGCCCTAGACCCGGCTGAGTCCGCTGGACAAAGAGGAAACTTGTAGCAGCTTCTTGTACAAGCTGCCACTGTAGCCCCCCTGCCCCGCCCCCCCCACTAAACAAAACCAACACAGTGCCTTACTTAAGGAAAGAGAACAGACTAACGATTGTTTCAGAGCTGCGGGCAGTGTTCGCGTGTATCAGATTTTGTTACTGCTGTGATTTTTCTGTTTCCTCCCTTGTTCTTGTTATTTGTTTATCCACTTGTTGCATCTTATCTGCCTTGTTGTCTGCAATCCGCTTGATGCATCTTATTTCAGCTGTACTTTTTTTGGAGCAATGTGGCCCACAGACCCCTGAAACAGCTGCTAGGGTGGAGAATAGGGGAGCTGGTGAGCTGAGAAATGGCCTGAACAAGCAATGTGTCTGTCAAGTGTGTTATTAATGTGTCATGTGTGGAGTCCCTAGAAAGCTGGTCACCCACCAAAGATCAAAATCTCAACAGAATGCATATATTGTTGAAGTATAGTCTAAAATATATAAATTATTACTGGCTCCAACTGCCTGCAGAGAGGTTTGGGCTGTAGCTTTGAGTTCTGAACTGTGAGTAGCACGCAGAAGCCTGGGTATTGTTCTGAACTCCAGTATTAGCAATATATTTTAAGTATCCAGAGAAAAGAAGTCAAGAAACACCAGAGGAATCAAAATGTTAAACATATTACAGCATTTAATCTGGAAATTTTTTTTCTTTTCAGTCTGAATGCTGGAAGTCTTACTAAGTAAGCTTTGCTTTGTTTCTGCAGGAAGCCCATCTGGTGTCCGGGGCAGCAGAGGAATTGGGGTGAAGCTGACAATTGTAAGGCGGTCCTTCCTTTCAAGAATGACTCAGAATAAAGTGGAAAATGTCTAAGATGCACCATTCTTAGACAAAGGGGGTGGTAACCTGTGATAAACATACTGGAATAAGTAAAAGTTAGGAGTGTTTCCCAAGGTTTCCTGACAAGGAGCCAATGTACGGAGTTGTTGGCCTTGCCCAAATGCTGAGTTTTGGGAAGGGCTTGCTTTCTCTGGACACGGGCCAGACTGACCCCTTCCGCTCTATAAAGAGCAGGAAGATGTGGTGGCTCTGGGCAAACCTCAGAGCATCACAGGCAATTTCTGTGGCCCAGAATCTTGTGGCCCATACCTGTGAGCAAAGCTCTGTGGAGTCACACTGAACGTAGAGACATTGTGCACAGATATCAAATGTCAGCTATCATACATAAACTTCCAGATCAGAACTTATGTTCCTAAGAACTCCTCATACCAGAAGGCTGTAATCCTGTTAAAAGCCTCTGGGAAGTACTGCAATGCAAATAATAGTAGCGATAATTAGCTCTGCTTTAATTGATACTGTGTATTCCTCAAATGTCAGTGAAAATTTACTTTTCTAAGCCAACAACTTCTCCCCTGGAACTCTGCTGGCTTTACCAGAATTACACAAGGGGTGAATTTGGATCGTTGTTGGTTCCTGGCATAAATTATCAGCTGTTGATTCCTTGCCCTTTAAAACTTGGCAAACGTACAGGAAGAGTTTGCCAGACATGCGAGAAGTAGGTCTATGCATTTATGGGGAAATCCTTCGAGACTATGCGCAAAAGGAGTACAATTTACTAGAAGTACCCAGCTGTGAAATCCAAGAACTCCTGCACACAGCTCTAGCAAGTTAGAGCATATTTACCCTGGCCTCGATACCAGTGGTTCCTGGAAGCAGTTTTTGTGCCCTCAGCTTTATGAAAGCGTGAGTGTGATTGTAACAAACCCTGTAAATTTGTGGAGATGCTGAGTTTACAGAATAGCCCTAACAGGAATTATTTTGGTTGGTATAATCTAGAGTCGTTTTATGGCCACTCCTGTTTATCGGAGTGGCCAGGAGTTGTCGCTGCTTAACATTGAGAGTGTAGTTCTGAGCACATCATTGGCATAAATATGTAAAGATGGCACACTTCAAAGCAATCAGCCCCCTCAGTATGAACAAGATCCACATCTGGACCTTTTATCTTACTGAGCACCCAATAATTTTGATGCCCCATCCTTCATGGACAGACATCTGTGTTGTAGCACTGCTACAGCTGTGTGCTCAGACACTCCTTGGGGATTCTTTCTAAGGAAAGGATAAATGTTTTCTAGCTCTGGTTGGCTAAAATTTGGATGCCTAATCTAAGCTTGTTGTGTGAACCTCCTCTGTTTAGTTACATTAGATGGGCTGAATGGCAGCTGTTAGCTGTGGGAGATTTGTCTTGATGAAAGTGAAGGGAAATAAATCCAAACAGTGGAATCTCTATTTTGATAGTGCTGAGCAAAATTAGAGCCAGTTTAAAATTTTCTCAAAGTCTAAAATTTTAAATAAGGATCTCAAGTCTAACATTTTCCACATTTACCAGGAAAAGACTCCTGACTTGCAGAGCTTCAGTGCATATTGCAGGATCAAGCCATTTCTATGTTTGCTGGGCCTAATGGGCAATGGGTTTAGGCTATCATGGACTCCTTCAGAGGCTCAGAGGTGCAATGCATGTGATTTTATGGATTATCCATATGAACAAAAGTGGTGTCGCCAAACTTGGGAACTAGCACATTACTAGTAAACCAATTAGTGAAATGAAGCGTTGCAAGTATTAGACTTCTTTATGCAAATACGTTTGTCTATGTAGAAAAGACAGTCATTTGGACTGGGTTTTGTATTCAGAAGACCTTGCCAGTGATAGTTGCTATAGCTATTATTGACCTGTTTCTCTTTTCACCCTGATACATGTAGATGTAAAGGCAATGAGTGATGTGAACCTTAATGAGTAAAAAGATAGCCAGGATTGAGACCTTATCATGTGTTTTTTTCAGTAGCTGTGTTTGTTCCATGGGTTTCACAACATCTTCTAACATTGATTATACTATTTTTCCATTACAGTGATCGACAGCATCTATATTTTCTTTGGGCCAAAATCCACAAATCTGTCACATTCAACTAATTTCGTCACAAGGACGACTGACAGAATTAGACCCTACTTATGAAATCAGTTTCATCCGGGGACCTTAGTTTATCTAGTCAATCCAACAGATTTGTTTATCACAGCCCATCCACGTTAAGCTGGACACCTTTTCTGTAATGAGTTCCAGGAGCAGGTTATGGAACATGACCCGTTACAACGTGCTGTGGTTGGGAACAGATAGAGATGCGTTATCCAATGCAGCCGTAGTTTGAAGTGCTATCTTGTATAACAAATTATTGACTTCATTGTACGTAGTACTAGGATTTAATTAAGCGATAAGGCCCATCATAGTGGTCCTTTGTCTGGCAGATAAGGATTTACCAAGCTTACCCAAGAGGTCTTTATCTGAAAGATAAGAAAAAGGTACATAATGTGCCTTCCTCTGTTCTTAAATCATTAATTGAAAAGACCTTATTTTTAAGTTCTAGGTTGTTGTCTTTTCTTCAAGGCTTGGTATTAAAGATTTGGATGGACTTTTATATGGAAGGTTGTAACAGGGAGGAATGTTAGCAGTGGCCTTCACTGAGTGGAATTAATAGGATTTATATAGTTTTTATTCATAATGAGCTCTCAGCTCAAGTGGAAATTTTGCCTCTAATCTGCAGGAGTTTTTCCAGGGACTCCATGATGCTGTGGCCATAAAAGAGATCATTCATTGCTGATTTTAGAGTGCTACAATTACAATTATGTTGTAAAGTTTAGGGGGGGGGGGGGGAAGAAGAACATAATAGAAGAAAATGAAGGATACAGGTGATTTCAAGATGGTTCTTTTAATGGTTGTGTTGTCAGCTATGCTAAATGATGGCAAAAATCTCTGGTTCTTTACCTGTGTGATGTAAAGAGGTATAAGCAGAAAATATATAAAGAAATTAAGGCTAATACAAAGAACTGGCACTTAAAATAAGATGAACAAACCGGAAAACACAAAATCATACTACTGCTAATACTCAGTGGAGAAGAACATAGGAAATTCCAGAGAAAGGAGAGAAGAACATATGGTTTTTATGAGAAAGGCACATAAGGGCTACTGTGTGGTTAAAAACAGGACAGGATCTTTGGACTTAACAGATTTAATCCCTAATGTTACGGACACTTCTTTAGTAGAATCCTTTCATAAAGGTTCAAGCGTTTTTTAGAGGTAGCTACGCTGTTGCCTCCCCCTCCCTTAGAGGAAGGCTATTGTGCAACATCTTTATAATTACCTGAGATCTTCCAGTTTTCAGTGTGCCTGTATCCCTGGCTAGTCCATACTTGTTTGTTCTTATGTGCTGATGTTATCTTTTAGCATAAGTGACGATTCTTCCTTCCCAGTGTTTTCCCTTCCCATCCCCATGTAAGCCCAGACAGCAGTCAGCCTTTACTACGGTACATAAACCAAGCCCCCCTTGGACCATTCTGCCCTTGCAGGTGCTGACGTGACAACCACAAATTGACTCTGTACCCCTTCACGGACCGGGGACATATCAGACTCGCTGTTCGTTCCACCTCAAGTTGCTTTGTGTGTGCTCTGTGAAATTCTCCTGAATTTCCAGGCGTCTGAGAACCTAAGCTGCCAGATAGTGAAAATCCAGTAGGTTACTGCCCAAAGCAGTTGTCTACCACATAAATTGATAGTGTTGGCAGCTCTGCTTGTGAAAGACTCCCTGTTCCCCAGATTGTATTAATCATTCTGCTCTGCACCTGTTCCAGCTTGAATTCTTCATGCTTGAACAGGGGCAGTAAAGCAGGGTCTGAAGGGATCAGATTGTATTAGAAGTGCTTGGAGCAATCCAAGCCAGGACCGAGTAGCAATTATAATGAGAGAGACCCTCCAGGTTACGCGAGAGGCAAATTGCCTCAGCGGTGAGCAGAAGTTTGTAGTGCTGCTCCAAGCCTGTTTGTTCAGTAACCAGGGGATTTCATTTCCATTGTTGACAATCTGACACCTTTTATGGGCAATTGATTCACTTTTTAAAAAAAGTATCTGGCACGGAAGCAATAAGTGAGTGGAAAGGTGTGAATTAAAATGTGTACAAGGCTACAGAAGGTTACTCCGATATTTGCTTAGACCTGAAATCCCAACTGCGAAGCTGGGATTATTCTCTCTTGCTCGAACTACCCTTCGGTAACTGCCTTGTGAGCAATTTTTTCTGCTGTCTTTTTACTTATTTATTTGCAACTTTGAAAACTGATTGAGCTTTCTGCCTCAGAGAAAGCTATAAGCACAGTCCCTCACCTTAATATACCCCATATGGAGTTCCCTCACCTTGGTGTAGCCTCTCATGCCTGCAAGCCTTTGAAACAGGTCTCTCATGGCTCATACTCCAGAGAAGGCAACCGAGCTGCATCCACTGGCTTCAGCAGGATAACTTTCCCACCACGTACTTCATGCTTATTTTGCTCAGAGAAAGATTTTATCTGAGCGCTGCTAGCAGGCACTCTGCTGTCCTCTTCTTCCCTGACAACTGGGGAACATAATCAACCCCCTTTGCTTACATGCATTTCAACAGAAAATTATTTTGCTTCGTACATCTGAATGGTATCTTATAAAAAGGTGTTGGTGGGTTGTTTATTTTTTTTTTTTTTCCTTCAATCGCATTCCAGTGGGAGCTGCCCCAATCAGCAGTGTTTGCTCTCTCTGTGTAGTTGTTCCATTAAAGTAGTGTGAAAGCTACAACTGTGTGTCCACTGTCATTCTGTATTAGAAGTCAGGGGTAAGGTAATGATATGCAAGCTTGATCTTTCTGTAATACTTTCCTTGGAAGTACAGTTCTGCTGTTTCTGCTGTCAGCATGCATTTAGAATGTGGAGAGTGCTGCATGACTTGAAAGCAGCAGTAGGCAATTCCCAGTCTAAGCCTTAGACATTTACATATTTATGCTCACTTCAGCGGAGTAAATATGCTATGAATAAATCCTATTATGTTTGAGACTGTACTTACAGTATAATAAATACACAGTACAGTGGTGCAATCTCAGGTTTTCTTTCAGTGTCAATATGGGCATATATTTACTAAATTATGTATTGTTAACATTGTATTCAGCTTCCAGCAGCTGTTAGAATACCTTGTATAATATGAGAAAATAATGAGGGAAACATCCTTTAGTCTTTAAACAAGAACTGAAGAAAAAAAACACCATCTGCAGGTAAAAATTTCTGCAGGAAATGGTCAGTTGGTAAGGGCTGACTCTACAGCTGTTATTTTTGTTGTTACTACATTTGAAGTTGTGGGCATCTGAACGTGCCATCTAACGCAAGTGAGTTTTTCAGAGGACGTTGCCAGGTATTGTGGATACAATGCTGCGATGTTGCACGTGTCACAACCATATGCAGGTGCTGTGTTCTGAGGAAGAGATCGTTTGACACTGTAGAAGGTGCCTGCCAAAATTTCTAGGCATTTCCTTACTGGAAAAGGTAGCTGGCTGATGCTTGGGTTTACACAGTCCCCTCAGCGGTTACTTAAGCATTATGCTAAGATGAAGGATCCCTATGAGAAGAGAGACAGTGCTTTCTTGTTAGGAAAGCCCCTGCCAGAACACCTGATTTCTGTTCTGAGTCTTGCTATCAACCTTTCCTATGACCTTCCTTAAGACACAGCACCTTTCTCTGCTTCCCTTTCCTTCCCGTCCTTCTCAGTGCATATGTCGTGAGCTCTTCATGAGTTCATACACATAAGGAAAAAAAAATCACTTAAAATGCCAAAGGAATTTTAAATGCTTTCATTATTTCAAAGCAATGATTCTTTTTGCATGCAAATCTTTAGCACCAGCCATTCAATGTATCACCCAGAGGAGTCCCACAGAAACCAATGGGCTGTTCACTGTAGGAGGCTCTGTATTAGGCTCCACATCACTCTGGATATCTCTTTCCTTTTACAGCTTGATCCTAAATCTGCTGAAGTAGGAGACTTTTACATTACCTCAGCACAATCAGACCCCTCATATTTGCGAAGAGCCTTTCAGCAAAGCCAAAGATCAAGTCTACCTCCATCTGCTAGATGGTATATGAAGATTACCCATCTTAATTTGAATAGTTGTTTGATTTTTCCGTGGAGTATTTTACAGCATCCGTCAGGGCTCAAGATTTCACTTCTTCAGAGATGACCTGTATTGCAGAGGGAACTTCCAGACTGAGAAAGTGACTCAGAGGAGCTGAAAGTGTAACAGTTTTCTGTATGTCCTCCCACTGCAGGGTGTGAGGAGTCTCTTATGGAGAGCCTAAACCAAGGAAAAGATGCTTACAAGACTTGTGGAGTAAGAAAAGCTGAAAAGTAAAAAAAGATAAAGAACTATAAAAACTGTAAAAAAGATTACAGAACTCCAGCTAAGCACAACAGAGCTCAAGCTGTACATAGCCATGTCAGATTGTTGATGATAATTCAGGCTTTGCTGGACATAGGATCTAGGCTGAATCCAGTAACGTCTACTTGACAGAGAAAAGATAAGAATATCAATTAAATGCTTTGATATTTGCCATTGAGACCAAAATGATGTTCTTAACTTTGAGGGAAGAATGGAAAAAAAAAAAAAATAAACAAACCTCAAAAGGCATTTGATGCTCGTTTTTCAAAGTATTATCTGTGAAATTTCCAGATGGAATACTTTTTAAGAAAGACCAATTTTAATAAGCAGTTGCAGGAATAAGTTTGTGCTAATGCAGTCTGCAGCCTTGAAGATGCTGAGGACTGTGTGATGGGTAGAATGGGTAGAAGAAGAGTTATTATGGTCTGTGCTTATCTCAGAACACCACCTTTATGCAATGGTGAAGCAGCTGTGCTTACTTCAGGACATAAAATGTGCACCTTGCTTTGTGTGATGTTGGCGTGCTGTGACAGTAGCCGTTTCACTTGTCATGATTGCCCCTCTGTTCCTTTATGATCCTCAGGACTATTCCTTTATGATCCTAGGGGTAGTTACAAAAGCTAGGAAAAGGCAAATCCCATTCTCAATAAGAGTCTCCAGGTGTAATGAAATACAAAGACTTCATAACAGCATCACTTTGGTCAAAGCTTGAAGAAGATGAAGAATCGCTATGCAGTTCTACTCTGAGCAGCTACTGGAAAAAGTAGCTCAAGAAACAGAAGAAACGTCTTGCTTACTGCCTTTCATTGAAGTCTGGACCAAATTTGCTTCTACTTCTTTGCAGTTTTGGTTTAGGGAAAATAGATTTCCTGCTGTTAGTCATCAGTACTGTCAGGAAGTGTTGAGATTGTGATACGTTCACAGGCCATTTATTGAGTCAGCACAGTCTCACTTCACACTACTTACCATAGAATCATCATTTAGAAAGCAAATTAGTCCTGAAATGAAGAGAGTGGCTACGCCTATATCGGTAAAGAGAAGACATCAGAGGTTACTGTCTGGCCTTGGGGACAAGGGTACGCTGAAGTCTGTTACCTCCAAAGCAGAGTGGCCAGAGTCACCTGACCAGACAGCGCTATCATCCCCATTTTAAAATGAAGAATGAAATTATGTAGGAGGACTAAGGTTCCATAGAGATATTTGAGCTGTTACTGGAAGTCTAGAGTCACAGGACTCAATGTTGGCTGATTTTCCAGTCTTCTCCGGTCTATGACTGCAGATATACCCTCAGGGTTGCAATGCAGATCCATCTAACAATACCAGCATAAACTCATTTGGACCTGGCTCATGACCCAGAAATGGGCCAGCCGCAACGGCGTGAGGCTCCAGATACACCAATTCATCACAGTCAGCCTGCTTCCTAGACAGTGCAGCGTAGACCTTCGCAAGGGTATTGTCCAAGATCACACAGGAAGTTTGACCTCATGGCAAAATGGAATTCCTGTCCCTTAAATCTCAGCCTTATACGGGACTGTTGACTCATTGTTTCTCTGTTTAGGAGATTAGATTTCATTTCTGTGGCAAATCAAACATGAGTCTCCTGAAGACCAGTGTTCCACAGAACATAGACTGCTGGCAGTTGTTCCCAGACTTGAAGGCCCATAAAATAAATTATGTGGTTATCTATTGGAGGGACAGCAAGATACTTTTAAATCTGTAACAAATATGTTTCTAGATTGAGTCTGTTAAGATTCTAGTCCGTAGGAATTTTGCCATTGTTTTCAGTGAATATAGCCCTGAGAAATTTGAAAGCACAAAGACTTTGAGTGAGTTTTCCTTTCAGAAAACATAAGTGGTATGCAGAGAAAACTTTTGTACAAACTACAATAACTGGACAGGTTTTCTGCTGAGGATAGAGCACACCAGAGCAAACCAATATGTCTTAATTAATAACCCTGTCTACTCAGTACAACTGCAGTAATACTAATCATTTCCTGGGAAGAGTCTTGGCTGAATACAAAGTGGTTTTAGACTTCTGTTTGATTTGCTCTTTCAGAGCTGTAATGTTTTGAAGATAAATAAAAATGCTAATGAATATGTATTTGTTTCCTGGTGTAGAATATCTCAGTAAATATTCTAGGACGGTTTTGTTGTCTGCAATGAACATGTTCCTTTGAAGTTTTTACTGTTTAAAAAATGCAGTCATTACATTTGTGTCACATCAATTTACTGATTTAGTTAGACAAAGAAACTAAGCTTAGACAAAATATTTCAAGACAGGAACACTTTTCAACCTCAAATGCCAAAATACCTTGAAAATTCTTTTCAGTAGCTGCAAGATAGCTAAAAATTTATTTAACAATATGGAGCAAGCTTCATTTTTACCTGTTAGAAAAAACAACAACCCGCACCATTTTATCATCTGCTTAAACAAGAAAATTGAATGAGTTGGGAGACACGGGAGGACTAGAGATGTCCATATGAAGGTCATATGGAGGCTATACTGTGTAGCACCTGCTGTCCATCGTGCTAACTTCATGCCCTGCTGTTCAGGGAAAATGGTGACAGCTGAGATTTAGGGGCCCAAGCACTCATGCTCTGCACCCCTGGACAATACCAAGGACAAGAGCAGAACTGGCTTCATGGCCGTTCATGTGGTCTGTTTTCGGAGTCACGGCTACAGGAATGTCCTTTGACTCAGCTTTGATGGGAAGTCCAAGGTGGGTGAAGTGAAGTCTTCAGTTTTACTTCAAAAGTAGGGGAAAAAATGAAGCACTCAGTATTTAACATTAGGTTTTCATTTTATCTTTGTGATTTTTAACATTCCGGTGCCAATCAAAAGACTTTAGTGAGACATCATCCTGTTGCATAAGGTACTGCACAAGCTCAGGATAAAGTAGTTCCTGTCCCAACAAAATGACAGTCTAAAAGGTAAAACAGAGAAGATGGAAAAAGGAATAAGGGCTCAAAGAGGCAAAGTTGCTTGCACTGGGTGGTAAGAATTGAAGAATGTGATGTCCTCTCTGTCCACAGACTGGCAATAGGTTTGTGGGCAGCAGCCTCACAGAATCACAGAATGGTTGAGGTCAGCACAGACCTCTGGAGGGTTCATTTAGTCCCACTCCCCTGCTCAAGCAGGGCCACTTAGAGCAGGTTGCCCAGGACAGTGTCCGGATGGCTTTTTAGTATCTTCAGTGATGGAGACTTCACAAGCTCCCTGGGCAACATGCTCCACTGCTCAGTTACCTTCACAGGAAAAAAAAAAAGTGTTTCCTGAAGGTGATGGAGCCTCCTGCAGTTTTAGGTTTTGCCCATTGCCTCTGGTCTTGTCACTGGACACCACTGAAAAGAGCCCAGCTTTGTCTTCTTCCCACCCTTCCTGCAGGTGATATACATTGAGAAGATCTCCCCCTGAGCCTTCCCTCCTCCAGGCTAAGCAGTCCCAGCTCCCCCAGTCTTTCATTATAGGAGAGATGCTCCAGTCCCTTCATCTTTGGGACATTTCATTGGACTCTCTCCAGTGAGGCCATGTCTCTCTTGTAAAAGCAATTAGGACTACCTAGTGCTACCATCTGTGACAAAATGCAAGCTGGATTTATCCAGCAATCTTGCATTTCACTGTGTGGAACACCTGGAGGTGGTTTGTTCTGAGCCAGTACAGCTTTTCCATTTTGTACTAAACTGACACCTAAAATTGGATGACAGGGAAGCCTGAAATCAGCATTCTCCTCGTGTCAAAAGAGGAAAGATGTCTTACCAATGTGTACTTGAGATTTGAGCTATGTCCTGTTGAAATATGGTCTTGGAGTCCTGAAGAGTGGCTTGCTAGCACAAGTTGTAGTGCTGAGAAATATGGTAACTGGCTTCCTTTGCGAAGACCATCCTGCAAACAGTGTGTGGAGCTGTCAGGAGGCTCTTGCTCTCTCCTCACCCTGATGAACTGCAGGCCTGCAATGTGCTGCTGGGCAAGGTAGCCATGGGAGGACATGATCACATGAGCAGGTCTGGAGAGAGATGTGGATGAGCTGAGGGAGGAACAAGTGTTAAAAGTGCCTTAGAGTGGATGCTGCAAAGATTTGTGGGAAAACTTGAAGGTGCCCCAGGCACAGTATGGTCATGTTTGGAGATGCTATGATGGTGCTTTAAGGATCTACTGTGTAGGTCTACATGGGTAGTCTTCATGACTAAGCTGACAGAGTAATGTAAACATGGGCAATGTGAACCCCGAAGTTAACAGAGGTCTCAATCTAGTTGCATGAACTCAAAGTTTTCTAGAAGCCAAAATGCATACTACTTTCCTAACCAAATCCACTTTCATAGATTAAGCTTTGTTTTGTCAAATAAATGCTATATTTAGTGCAATCTATCCAATTTGGTGGTTGTACAGCATTGCACACCCACTTAGATACTACACCCAGCCTCTCCCCAGTATAACCGAGTGGTTTCAGGTATTATAAACACCGTGCCAGAGTTACAGAGATGTTCGTCTGAACTTTGTATAGTCTGGGATAAACAAAGCTGAGTTGTTTAGATCTTTTAGGTGACACTTTCATCATCATTTTAGCTTCCTTAATTGGCTGCTTGGCCTTCTCTCCAAACCTGGATGTGTCTGTAAAAATAGAGCATAGCTCATCTTCTGTATGCGAGCACTCCTGTAACCTTCTTATAGATGCTTGTGATTTACTTTTCAAGGAAAAGTAGCTTTGATGTCTTTGCATATCTCATGGATCCTGTTCTTGGTACTAGGAACAAGATTCCTAGATAATCTAGATTACTAGATTATGTCTAGTAAATTAGGTAGAATCATAGAATCATAGAATCATAGAATGGTTAGGGTTGGAAGGGACCTTCAAAGGTCATCTAGTCCAACCCCCCTGCAAGGAGCAGGGACATCCCTGACTAGATCAGGTTGCTCAGAGCCTCATCCAGCCTGGCCTTGAACATTTCCAGGGATGGGGCCTCCACCACCTTTCTGGGCAACCTGTTCCAGTGTTCTGTAACTCACATCGTAAAAAATTTTTTCCTAATTTCTAATCTAAATCTACCCCCCTCTATTTTAAAACCATTACCTCTCGTCCTATTGCAACAGGCCCTACTAAACAGCCTCTCCCCATCTTTCTTGTAGGCCCCCTTGAGGTACTGGAAGACCGCTACCAGGTCTCCCCAGAGCCTTTTCTTCTCCAGGCTGAACAGCCCCAACTCTCTCAGCCTGTCCTCATAAGAGAGGTGCTCCAGCCCTTTTATCATCTTCGTGGCCCTCCTCTGGACCTTCTCCAACTGGTCCATGTCCTTCTTGTGTTGGGGGCTCCAGAACTGGACACAGTACTCCAGGTGGGGTCTCACCAGGGCAGAGTAGAGGGGGAGAATCACCTCCCTCGACCTGCTGGTCACACTCCTCTTGATGCAGCCCAGGATGCGGTTGGCCTTCTAGGCCGCAAGGGCGCATTGCCGGCTCATGTTGAACTTCTCATCCACCAGCACTCCCAAGTCCTTCTCCTCAGGGCTGCTCTCAATCCATTCCCTACCCAGCCTGTATTTGTGCCTGGGATTGCCATGACCCAGGTGCAGGACCTTGCACTTGGCCTGGTTGAACTTCATGAGGTTGGCATGGGCCCACCTCTCCAGCCTGTCAAGGTCCCTCTGGATGGCATCCCTCCCTTCCAGCGTGTCGACGGCACCACACAACTTGATGTCGTCGGCGAACTTGCTGAGGGTGCACTCTATCCCACTGTCCATGTCACCGACAAAGATGTTGAACAGGGCCGGGCCCAGCACGGACCCCTGAGGGACGCCACTCGTGACCGGTCTCCACATGGACATCGAGCCATTGACCACCACTCTCTGAGTGTGGCCATCCAGCCAACTCCTTATCCACCGAGTGGTCCGTCCATCAAACCCATTTCTCTCTAGTTTAGAGAGAAGGATGTCATGCGGGACAGTGTCAAAAGCTTTGCACAAGTCCAGGTAGATGATGTCAGTTGCTCGTCCGTTGTCCACCGATGCTGTCACCCCGTCATAGAAGGCCACCAAATCGGTCAGGCACGATCTGCCCTTGGTGAAGCCATGTTGGCTGTCACCAACCACCTCCTTGCTCTCCATGTGCCTTAGCATTGTTTCCAGGAGAATCTGCTCCATGACCTTGCCAGGCACAGAGGTGAGGCTGACTGGCCTGTAGTTACCTGGGTCTTCCTTGTTCCCCTTTTTAAAAATTGGGGTTATGTTCCCTCTCTTCCAGTCATCGGGGACCTCACCAGACCGCCACGACTTCTTAAATACAATAGCCAGTGGCTTGGCAACTTCATCCGCCAGTTCCCTTAGGACCCGCGGATGGATCTCATCAGGTCCCATGGACTTGTGCACCTTTAGGTTCCTCAGATGATCCCGAACCTGCTCTTCGAGTACAATGAGCAGTTCTTCATTCTCGCAGTCCCTGCTTGCACCTTCTACAGCTTGGGTGGTGGGACAGGAACTCTTGTTGGTGAAGACTGAGGCAAAAAAGTCATTGAGTACCTCAGCCTTCTCCATGTCCTGGGTAACCAGGACACCTGTTCCCTTCTGGAGGGGGCCTACATTTTCCCTGGACTTTCTTTTGTCCCCTACGTACCTATAAAAGCTCTTCTTGTTGCATTTTATATCCCTGGCCAGATTCAGTTCTGCCAGGGCTTTGGCCTTCCTTACCTTATCCCTAATGATAAGGTAGATGAAACCTTTCCTTGCTCTCCTGTACCTCTCCAAATTGCCCTAGGCACGGTAGCTCATTTGAATTGCGGGGGTTCTATCATGTGAGCAGGCAGTTCTGCCTCCACCTCTGGTCCTCGGAGTACTGCTGATAGCTGTGTGCAGACAGACCACTGGGATCCATCTGCAGTCATTAACAAATGGGACTGCGCTCCTTCACTGCAGAAAGCCCCTTACTTTATGAGCGAGATCAAAGTGGGCTTTCAATACCTGTCCCACGTATTTGTTTCAGTTAACTACAGATGCTGCTCTGTGTGTGCGTGCGATACTCCTGTGATGCAACCAGATAGGGATTACTGAAACACTATTTTGACTGATGACTTAAAGCAGGATTCCCAGTCCCTGAGGGGGAGCTGGTTGCACTCCTGCAACCAGCGATGCTCAGCATTTGACAGAAGCACAGCACCGCATTCCTATTAGAAAATTAGCATTACCATCAGCTTTACCGCATCCCCCAGAAATCCTGTACGGAGGAAGTTTCCAATGAGGTCATTTCATGCCGAGTGTTCGCCATGGCAGCTCCAATTCCAGTATCCCACTGGTGCTACCTGGCTGGAGCTTCATGTAGACATGGCAAGAGGCTCTGCCGCGGAGGCTCCCCACTCTCCATTCGTTTAGGTCCCTGGTGTCACCACCTGAGGTGGTGGCAATAGCAGAGAGCCCTTCGAGCAGACCTGTGACATCCCAGCAAACACTGTTTCTCTCTGAAGTAGGCACCAGATTGCAGATGCCAATCGGAGGAAGGACACCTATCGATCAGTATCAGGTCTGAATGAGTCCAGGCAGAGCTCAGGTTGGGCTGGCTGCTCCCAGGTGGAGCTGGTGGGTTTGGCAAGGGTTTCCATTTCGGCTGATGAAGCTGACAGGTGTCAGGCTGCAGCTGTGGAAGGAAGGCTGCTCTTTGATGGGAGCTGCTGACCTTCTCACTAGTCTGAGGGAGAACTGTGGCCGAGTGCTCTCTGCAGGTAGAGATTTGCAGGGAAAACTGCAGCATCTTTCGCCTGCTTGATGTTTTGTCTACGTCAGGTTTGGCAGCCACTTAGAGAAAAGATTGATTTTGTTGGGTTTTTTTTGAAAAGCATTTTGTGTTGAGTTATTCAGAAGCCAGGGATTAACAGTCGCATTCGTCTCTCTCCAGCAGGAGCTGTGCCAAAATGCACGTTTGCTGGCAGTCAGGAACCAGTACCGATGGCTCTGACTTTGTGTTGTACCTCCCAGAACTTGCTTGCCTATATGTTTACAACGTCAATGTGAATCCACTCAAGAGTGGTTGCACAAGTACCAGCTCATGTTCAGTTCTCAAATTTGCACAGCATCTGTGGAGCTGTGTTAAGCAGATTATTTCAGAAAGTGCTTTCAGACCCTACCAGGTATCCCGTAAACAGAACAGGTCAGCAGGGCTGATTTGTGCCTGAGTTTAGCAAAAGGGATCTTCTGCAGCAAACTAAGGAAGCGCTGTTGTCAAACGTTCTGTTTTGAAAGCCTGGCTTTGTTGAGCTAAACACCCTGCCTACCAATTTGATCTTGTTCCAGTAGTTGTACCAAAGAACTGACGTACATGTAGAGTTTGGGATCATTCTGACTGTAAGAAAGAGCAAACTCTGGAACGTATTGGTTCAGTTCTGCAAATGCGTCTAGGGTGGATGTCTCTGTGAGTTTTGGGTGTGGAAGCTCTGGCCAGTAGAGATCAAGAAGAATGTCAGTGCCAGGTTTTGTCTTATGCCTCCCAGGAGGCTCAACACAAGACAAGGGAGGAAAACAGCTTCATGATGTCTTTGCGTTTCTGGGCCTCAGGAGTGATCCAAGGGCTGGCACGGCTGCCAGCCATCACCCCAAGCGTTGCTATAGCTTATAGATGCTGCCCACAGTTGCCCACCAGCTGCTATGCGACCCAAAATAGCCTCTACAAAAAGCACCCCAGGAAGCCTCCTCTTCTTTTCCCTCCATGTCACCTTCATCCGGCGCTCTGATGTGGAGGGGTTAGACTGAAGTGAAGAGGTTACCTCATGAATAAATTGAATTAATTTAATTCATTTTTAATGAATTAAAAATAAAGCAATTTTTCTCTTGTAGATTTGAAATGAAACAGCATTCTGTTTTACTAATCATTCTTAGCATTTATTTTCACTTCTTAAGATAATTTTAATACTCCTTCATCTCTTTTTGCCTTGTAGGAAATAAAATGAGCTATTAGGGATTTTTCTTTTCCTTATTGCGTCTGCTTTTCCTCTTACCACTCTGTAACTCTTTAATACTTTTCTGGTCATTGCAAATGAGGCAGGGAAGAGTAGGAAGAAAACCCTGAACTTAAAAATGTTACTAGATTGACGGCATTTATTTTTCTTTTCTATTTTTCCAAAGTTTTCAAACCTGGGAAATTTTTAAAAGCTACATCTTGACAAAAATATTTATTAAATAGGCAATACTCGTCAAGGAGGTTGCTCAAATGCTCGGGTGAGAGATTAATCTTATCAGAGCCAGTAGAAAATGGAGAGGGTAGACATTGAGAAAAACTGGGGAATAACTGAAGAATGTATTTAGAAATTTTCACTTAAGCCTCTTAAAAAATGGCGAAGAAAAGCAAGAGCCTTTTGGTTGCTTGTTCTTTTTGTATTCCTCTTGCTCCTCAGTGTTGGATTTCTGCTTGAATAAAGACGCATTTCTTTCTAAAATGGTTTTACGCAATTTTCCCCTGTATACAGCATTGCTGTGTATTACAGCCTAGCTTAAACATCCCATCGCAACATCGCTTACATTTCAGAGTGGAGGGGGCAGTCCCTGATCGCCTCACGCAATGTCTCCCAAGTGTACCTGATAGATGCTACCCGGGTGCTTTAGTATGAGAAAACATTGCCGTTCAACTGATAGATGCAAAAAGTCTTACTGGGGTGCTGGTGGGTGTGCTGAGAGGACAACCAGGTTCCTTGGCCTCTGAGCCTTGATCGTTGTTGTATTAGGTTGACAGAGATGCTGTGCTCATGGAAAGGGCTTTTCACTCCCATTTGCCTGTTCAGCTTTTGACAATTTTTCTCTCTCATTGAACGAGACATCCTGCATTGCACAGAAGAGATGATTTTAGCAACATCTTTGAGGTGTGCAAACTGTAAGCAAGCTTTGTTCCTTTGAGTTAGTGTTTCATTCCTTGCCATCAAGACATGCGCAGGATGGCTCCCGAGGGTTACCCTGCTGTGCCTGCTGCTAACATGCATTTGCTGCAGCTTTAAACTTACCTCCAAGACAGGAGACAATCTGTCGGAGAGCCTGGATTTTTTCTTCTCCTCGTCCCTCAGATGCATTGCCCTAGTTTTGTCATCCTCACCAGGACATTTATAGCTTTGCCACGAACCAAAGGTTTTGCCATTGACCCTGGGAAGCTGCATAAGGTTTTCACCCCTTGCTTCCGAGCGGAGGGCTGGGAACTGCAACATCATGGTTGTACTCTCCTAGTGAAAGAGGCTGTCAGGGAGAAGACGGAGAGGAAGAACGATTCGAGGGAGCTTTCCAAGTGTATCTGGTCAGCTTTGAGGGGGAACAAAGCTGCCTTAGCACTTGGGTTCATTGCTGACTTTTAGGCTTGGAAAATTGCCCATTTGGCTGCTGAGGCAGCAGCCGGAATTGTTGTGCAACTTGGCTGTGAAGGGAATGCAAAGGGATTTCTTCCCCTTCAGGTTCACGCATCACTAACCATGCCAGGCGTGTTGCTCCGTACTGTACACCCTGAATGAATAAACTGCTGCTAATAAAGAACCGATGTTGCTAATATCTTTGTGTAATTTAAACCAAGACTTTTTGAATTTAGCTCATTTGGGGAAGGAAAAAAACCACTGATGTTGCAAACGCTTATGCATCTGATTAACTTCGCCGCTTAGCTTAATTTGCAGGATCAGGGCCTTAGCTATCAAGAGGCTACATGGCATTACAGACCTTCTATACATCTTCATTAGAGTATCTTTCTTACGAATTTGCTTTCATGCGTGTTTTTACAACCTCAGTCATAAACTGGATTGTATCTGCCAGCAGCAGTGTTTAACTATGTCAGCTCCTCGGTGCCTGAGCTAATCCCTTGTCCTTCTTGACAGGAGTCAGGGGGAGTGCTGTTTCCTAAGGACTGATGCACAAAAGTTGCCATGTTGCTGGTCATTTGCCTAAAAAATTGAAGAGATTATGAGCTTTTATTAGGGTCAGCATTTTTACCCATTCAGGGGTTTTTTTTGCAATTTTTTGCAAATTTTTATAAAAGGAGAATTGTTATTTTCTCCAAACTTACTCATTTTCAGGACTGAAAGTGGGATTTTCCCCCTGTTTTCTGTTACTTCTGTTCCTCTTCTTTCCACCTTGACCTCCCTGCAGTTTTTACTCTTCTTTTTCTATCTTTTGTTTTTCTATTTCTAGTCCATCTTCTCTTCCTCTTTTTTTTTTTTAGTGACATGATGGAAAAAATAGTTCCTCACAGCTTCCTCCAGCTGCTGCGGCTGCTGCATCTTGTATTTTCAGATTTTAAATCTGGCAACCCTAGTGGGTGTCCCTCTGGGGAATTATACAGGTGCAGAAAGGAGCAAGTGTTTCTCCTCTCAAAGGTCTGTGGTGTTGCTGCCCTTCCTGGCGTCTAAGGACACTGGCAGCTCCCTCCGAGGTGCCCTGACTCTTGGCTGCTCCCCACCCAAAGCACAGTGTGAAAAGCTTGACAGAGGCTGAGATATGAATGCGGATATTAAAACACAAAGATTTCTTTTTTTTTTTTTTAAGGGTTGTGCCTAATCCTTTCTCTCCTGGGGCCCTATTTTTTTTTGGAGTCCAAATATTTGTTACAGGACTTGTAACTTGTAGAGGCAGATGTAGCACTGGCAGCCTCCCAGTTGTAAGAGACACGGAGGAAAATTTCGGCTACATGGGGGTCCACATAAGTGCTGATGAACTTGGTCCATGGCTGAACCATCCCCAAGCCGGGGGATCCTGCCAGCTGTCTCCCTGCCATGCCGTCAGAAACGCAGGTGCAATATGTGGGCACTCAAAATAAATGTGTGTGGGCAGTCCCTGCTGAGAGTTCATGGCAGGCAGAGCTCTGCTAGAAGTTGCTTTAGATACAGGGCTTTGCGTGCCTCCAAGACGTATGTGCATAATGTATCTGTTTATTTGAAAATTGGTTTATGAGTTGTTGGGTTTTTTTCCATGGACGTGTGCAAACTTAAACAATGACAGAAGTAAATTAATGGCAGAAGTAGATCTGCCAATTAAGATATCCTTTCCATTAGTCACAGTATTCTCTTAAAGTGCTTTCATTTTTTGATTTGGTGACATCACTTGGTAAATTAAGCCCCTATCCTACAGTGTGAGATGGGAGGAAGGAGCCTAAAGTCCACACGGGTACTAGTGACATCTTTGTGTAGATCGTCTGCCTTGTTGCTGCACGAACTGGACATCAGTCAAGAGTTGCACGTGGCTGTAGAAATCCAAGATGGACAAGTGTTGGTCATTTAGTGCCTTAGGACCACTCTGTGGCACCTCTGGGTCTCCCCCCATACTCAGTGGTTTCTGGGGCTGCCACCTGGTCCCCAGTATGGTGCATCTGGAGCAAGGACCACCTCACCTGCCTCTGCCAGTGCATAGAGCCTGGCCAGAGTGGGTATGGGGAGCAGGAGCCCACAGAGCTTTGCAGAGGTGAGGGACTCGGTTGGGAGCTGTGTTCACAGAGGTCAGCTGGGCTTTTATAAGAAGTGGTAGATGCAAACATCTGCTGTTACCCCAAAATGCCACCTCCCAAGGCAGCATCCCAGACCTGAGCTTTGAAAGCGGGGTTGTAGAAGGGCTGAACACCATCCACAGCTCAGAGTGGGGCTGGGCATGCTGGCGGAAGACCTTTCCAACACTGGTGGAAAAAAATGTATTTTTTTGTTTTACTTTTCAGATGGACTTTCTGGCATGCCCAGCAGCCTCAGAAGTGCTTCCTCATCCCTGGGGAGCTGCGTTGCTGTGCCTGCTGGTGACTTGGGTCTTCCCAGAGGACAGCAGCGCTGCTTGGACTGGGGAATGCCACCAGGTGCTGCCGCCCATGTGATGGGAGCAGTGCTGTGAGAATAGGGCGACTGCTTTCCTGCGAAAATGAATCTGATGACAGCTCCTATTCTGTTTGGATGAAATACATGTCCCAAAGAGACCAGCAAGTGGAGGGGGATCAGAATGGGCTGGCTTTGCAGACTCCTTTCTGAAAAAGTTTCCTTCCTAATGAAATCCCCTTTTTGTCAAACTTCCCTTCCTAATGAACATCCTCTTTCTGTAAAACTTCCAATTTTCTATAAAACTTCCAGTTACAGTCCCCTTTCTGTAAAACTTCCCGTTAAAACTTCCAACCCACAGGCTCAGGAATGGACCCAGTCACGCTGGAAAAGTGTCAGCTCAGTATTAAAAGGTGCAATAATCACCCTTGAAAAAAAAGGAGCGTTATTGATGCTTAAGTCAATAGCTGCTTATAGCTGTTGGGGGACTTGCTGCTCGCTTCGTGTTTGCTTTTTCCCCTGCAGGACTCAGTCAGTCTGTCAGCAGAGCACGGTTTCCTTCCCAATCTGGAGCACTGGAGACGCGGTGTTTTGTTAAGTGCACACCAAGCCTTCACTGAGAGCTGTGGCATCTCCACAGAGGCAACAGTTGAGGCTTCGGATTTTTTTCTGTGCCTGAGGTTCATGGTGCCATCACCAGATGGTGATTTGGGGCAAGTGCCGTCAACAGGCAGACAACAGGAGGGTCACATCCGTAACTGGGGCCACGCGCTGTGTCACACAAAGCCGCAGGACCTCCTCCTGGAGCTCCGCTGCTGGAGTCATCATTCAGCCCTGCACAAGCCAAGGGATTTTGAGGACCTGACCTTGCTGGTGTAGGCTGGCTTTGTTCATTAAGGTCGTCTGCACACCGTGAGCCAAGGTGCTCGGGAAGACCCGTGCAGCACCCTTCTTCCCAGGCGCACTCGTCGTGGTGGTGATTCCACCTGGCTCCAGCTAAGAAGGCTTTGGCATATATTGACAGTAATGCGCACAGGGGGGAAAACTCCCCATCTGTGGTCATGTAGCAGAGAGACGAGTGGCTGCGTTTCTTAACAGATGGCGTAACAAACTACACGAAACACGCGTCCCCCTGAGACATATAACCTGACATCAGATAGTTTCAACAACATATTGAAATAAGTCCTCCCTGATGAACACCATGGCTTCAGACACAGTCGTACCTCTCTCCCCGAATCCCTTGACAAAGCCGTGGGTGATGGAGGCACAGCAGTTTTGAGGGGTCCCACCCTGCTGCCTCCACCGGCAGCACGATTTGGGGCGGCAGGCTGAGCAGCGACTGAGACGGCCCCCAGATGCCAGGGACTGGAGAAGCGGGGAGCTGAGGCGTTAGTTCTTCTCTGTAGGTAGTAAGTCTCTTCAAGCTGAATAAGCTCTTTGTTCTGAGAAATGCTTACTTTAATCATCTGTGGTAGGAGTCTTAGCATTTTACTTTAGGGATAATAGACTTGGACTTGTCTAAATGGAAGAGGAGCAGAACCACCTTGAGGAACAAGCACATTCAGAAGTTGTTTTTGCTGTTGGGGAGCTCTAGGTAGTGGAGTACTGCCCTGAAGCTGGGCAGTGAGCAGGTCATCCTGGCCTTCGCGATACTCTGGACATGTGAAACAATGACCAAATTTGAGAATTTGGGAGCTGGAAATCATAGTGCTCAGCAGCCAAGCCTGAGCCATCGGCAGCAGAGGTGCTGGTGTGGCTGCAGGGGCCAGGGCAGGGCTCCTGTTCTGCGTCTGCCCAGGGCTAGGGATGCTCCGTACCAGTACGGCAGCGATCTGCGCCTCAACCATGTCCTTGGTGATTGCAGCGAGTGAGGGAGAGACAGAAACAGCCTGCCTGACATGCAAATAGCATCAGCATCAGATGGAGCGGGAGCTAGTGGGGAAACAAACATTAAATTAATTTAGTTCACAACTCTCCTGTAGGGTATGGGATCTCCCTGTTTTCCCAGGAAGAAGTCTAGAGAGATTAATGTCAAAAAGATCCACTAATTTTGATGACCCAATTTGCATGCCTAATGACCTGATTTTTCTGAACACTTCACGTTCTCTAGCACTTTATGCGCTGGAAGGACAGTGCCCTTGTTTTCTTTCACAGCAACGAGTGCTCAGCAGTTTTGTGAATCAGAACGTGGGGCATTAATTTATGCATTCAAAAAACAAAACACCACACAATTACCAAGACAAAGCTTTCGATGTATGGTTTGAATGACTTGGCAGTATCTCAGAGAAACTCTTCATCAGGGACAGAGATAGCGGCCAGTTCCCCAGGACACCATTCAGCTGCCTTCACCATGTCTCCTTCCTCCTCACATTTCCTGCCTCATTCACTGGGCAGCTTCCAGTTTCAGCAACAAATGAGAGGGGAATTCAGTGGACACAGGGCTCTTTCCCAGCTGATGCTAATGCAGGCATTTTCTGACTTCTGAGATCCTGCTTTGCAAACTTAATATACTTGTGTAATTACTTCTGTCAAGCACAGCATCTTTTTTTAGCTCTTTTATGATTTGGTAGCTAAGATCCCATCTCTGAAGAGCTTATACCCTGTTTTTCCATATGGAGCATCTCTGTAAGTTCCTTTTTGGGCTCTGCAGTTATGCATGTGGTTTTGAACCCAAGGAGGTTCCCAAAGGCCACCACTGTGGTCCCATGAGGAGCACTGCCATCAAAAGGGGAAGCTCTGCCCTTCCCACCTCCACCATGGTGCCACCATGGCAGGTATGTGCTGCGGTCTCACGGGGAGCCAGACCAGAGGACTGACCCACGCTAAGACCAAGGCTGAGACTTCATCCGTGGAGCTGAAACATAAAATACATTGCAATGTGAGCAGGCTGCTGAAAAGGAGCAATATCACTTTGCTTGGACCTCCCACTGTTGACTGCACCCATTGGGTGCTGTTCTGGCTCCACCATGGACCAGTGCAGGGGGACAAGCTGGCCCAAACCTTTTCCCTGGTATTTGCTGTGTTGCTTATCCCAACATAACTTGTTTCTCAGCGTGAGGAAAGCCTGCCTTGCGTCAGCAAGTTTACATTCCCTGCACATACTTATGTGCTGAATGCACACTGTGCTACCTGCCCAACGCTGTGCTGCACTGTATAGAAATCCAGATTTTTGTGGGGAAATGTTCAAATGGCTGATCTGTACCTAGGCTGATCTGTATGAACAACAGCAAAGCTAAAGTACAGCAGCCTGCAGGAGGAGCAGGGCAGAATTTTGGCCGTGACATGTTACACATGGTTTCAAGACAGTGAAGGAGAAACACTGGCGGTTCTCTTGAAATCAAATGTCAAATAAAATCAACACAATTTAATTAAAAGGAAAAAATCTTTCCAAAAATCTTTGAATTAGATTGAAGACTCTATCTCTTAAGAACATACTGCAAGCTTAATTTTTGATGTTACAGTTAAATAAAGACATACTTATCTGATTAGCTGTAATCCTCTCATGTTTATTCCTTGAGTCAGAGGCTTTATAAAAATGTATCTGAGATTCAGAAGTGAGACCTAAGGACAGCCTGCACCTGGTCTCTACATCTGATTGTGGAAACATATCTCCGCGCACGTTACCAAGAGAAAATTACTCAGCTGGTTTGATAGTCTCCATTGTGCTCGAAACAGAAATGTAAAAGAAACGTATTTGTCCATTGCTTTCCACAGTTGCCAGTTCTCACCTGAGATTTTTTTACTTCCCCCTCCTGGTAAAAGAGCTGGAATATAGACTCTACCAAAATCTAAAGACCCTACGTGAAGGGAGTGAAGCTCTCCTCAACCATAAATAGGAACCTCCGTCCCACAGCACTGATCTCCCAGTTCAGGCTCCCTGAAAGGGAGTCCTACATAAAGTCCTTCTTTCGGTCTCTGTCATCTTCTCCAGCTGAGCACAAGGGCTTTATTTTCTGCGTGGTGTCTCCTTCCTGTCACGCTGGGGCAATCGCCACTGCGCATCTGAACTGGTGGCCCTAGCTCTGCATCCAGGCAAGGCAGAGGTCATCAGCGAAATCGAGATCATGATTCATCCCAAGGCTGAAACTGGTCAAACTGTCCATGGGATCACACCCTGGGTCTCGTTCCCCTGGCTGTAATGAGGATGTGGCTCTAGAAGTCTACATTGCAGATGTCTGAAGGTGAGATAAAGCCCATCCAAGGAGACTAATATTCAGATTATTTCCTGTTAAACTAATATTCTAACTGTGGAAACGATTCAGGAAAATCTAGTTGGTAACTGTATTTTCAGACAATTAAAAACCAAGCACCAAAAATGGTGTGAAGAACATTTTGCAGAGCTTTTCCTGCTCTCTCGACTCTGTTGGGAGCGACCGATCTTTCCCTTGCTGCCATTAGTGGGAGCCATCGCCCAGGGCAGGGCAGGACCCCGCTCAGCCTGGGCTCCCCCTCCACTTGTGCACCGGGACGGATTTTCTGCCGCGAGAGTAACAGAAGCCATAGGCTCAGAGAATGTCTCAAGTGATGTTTTTTTCTATCAAGTAGATAATTTGTTTTTTGAAAAAATGCCATTTCTGAGGACCAACATTTCCAAAAATTATGTGATGAAGAGTTTCACTGATCCTCTTCCCTCCAGTAAGTTTTTTACAGCATTCAAATAAATAGTTTGAATTTTCATTTTAAAATGGTCTTTTCAGCCGGAAAATTGTCAACGCCTGCCGTTGACTTTTATTTCCCTTTACATTTGTGCACTTACAGCTCCTTTGCCTGTGAGCAAATGTTACCTACTAGTACTGAAAAATTGTTAGGTTTATAAATCACAAGAAATGGCACGCTGAATGGCTCTTCTCTGGACTTCAGACCTTCTGTCACCTAGCCATGTTCTCAAGTTTTATATTTTTCTCATGGTAAAAATCCTGTAATACATTACGTACATCAGATGTCACACTCTTACAGGATTGCATTGATAGAATGCTGTTTCTGACGCACCCGTGGTAGGAGTGGAGACTGAATTTGCAGGCCATTGTAAAAGTGTTTAAAGAACACAGAGCCAGAGGTCCTTCAATATCTTTCCCATTTGCGATGTGATGGCATGTACACAGAAATTACTCTTTTCCATGGGGAAATTGGTCTGGTTGTGTTTCTTACCCCTGCAAGCTGCTCCGCAGTGATGCAGAGATGCTTTTCCTCCTTGGAAAACCTTTTGTTTCCCAGGGACTCGAGGAACAGTCTGACTTCCACTGATGTCAGTGGCAGCGCCGTTGCTTTCGGAGTGGGTAGGATCAGGTCCTCCATGCTTAGCAGAACTTCATTATGAACTCTCTGCCTGTGCTTTGGAAGCCATACAGATAAACAATCAAAAAAAAAAAAAGCTTTTCTAACTGATTTGAGAACACAGCTGTGATAAAGGTGTGATAAAAGGACCGGCTCCAAACCTGTGTGATCATGGTGGTCCTGGTGTGAGTTACAGCAACATTTCAGATATCTGTTTATTTTAGTTAAAGAAGAAAAGTTTCCGTTAGTGTAGACTTAACAGATTTTTATCTCATATGAAATATGCTGAGCAGAGGACACGCTCCAGTATGGTTTCATTGTTAGCAGACCTTCGGCAGTTCATGTCAAATATCAGTATAATGGACTTACACACGCTATTGATTTAATGACAGCTATCACTGCGAGGAATTGATCTAATGTTTTCATTAGACTTAAAAAATGTTTTAACAACAAGTTCATTCAGAACCGGGTAATTGCAAAGCTCTACATGGCCAAAGATCACATTCCCTATAGAAGTGTAGTTTGGATGATCTTTTTAGAAGATAAGTAGATTAATAATAATAGAGGCACAGTTGAGGGAAATTAAAGCTAGTCTTCATGCCTTAAAAACATAAATAAATTGAATTATCACCCATAATATTACTGGAGGGAATTTTCTGAACGTTTGAAAAAATCTTAATGAGCATGCAATGGTGTTTTGCTTGTTCTGATAGGCACAACATAGCTGGTTTTTTAGCCCTCTGTCTTTTTGTCCGTGCTTTTTGCTCCTCACCCAGTGGATGTTAGCAAAGATGGGCCTCTTCTGCTTGGGTTGGAGATAAATTTTTTTGTTATTTTTAGCAGCAATAGCATTTCTTGCTTTTGGATGTAAACAGGTCAGGAAGGGGTGTTTTGAGGGAGATCTCAGGAGATACTGTCCTCATGGGTACATCAATGTTGTTGGACTGTCCTCCAAGGAGAGCTCCATGTTACAGGCTGTGATCGAAGCTGTGCTGGACTGATCACTGGCTCTGCATGAGGACATTGCCTGAATATGGATGGAGGAAGAGGTTTCCCATTCTGATGTGGAAGCTGCAGACACATTTCCCCTATGACTCCAGGTGACGGTGGTTTTCTTGCCAAACCATCTTCAGCTTCTGCTCTGCCTTATACAAAGGCTCCTCCCTTCCAAGTACCATGGCTGATATTTCTTTTTTTTTTTCTGACACGGGACCCAAAGGCTGCGCTTCACATGCTCACTGCGATGGGTCACAGCTTGCACGTGCCGCTGGATCTTCCTGGGCATTGCGGGTTGCTTGCTGCTCTTTGTAAGGAACTGCAGCTTTCAGGATGTCTCTTGAGAGCCCATCCTGAGCTGGACAAATGGGCATTTTTAGTGTCTCTGTGCACCTTGTCTTCTGACCACCTCCAGAGTCTGTGCTGCTCAAATGGTTAAGGTGGATCTCAGGTATCTTACAGTGGATGTTTGAAAATAAGAGTAGACAGTTATAGGGTCACTTCAAACATGAGGGTCTCAGCCTTAACTGTAATAAAGCCTGGGTCTTCTCTCTTCCTTCTCACCTGCGGAAAGACTTGCTTGTCCCTAAATTACAGAAGTCTTTCCCTACTGGTTTTACTTTAGCCCACATTCTGGGAGGGATATAATAATTCAGGGAGGTCTTGAATAAAGACAATGCTGGGTTATCTTGGCTGGCTATCATATGGAGTAACTCTGAACCAACACGTCTAGTATATACTGCCTCAGAAGAGTCTGAAGCTCCTCTTTCAAGGAAAATTCTGCCCTTTCATCTATGTCATACAGCTTTACCAAACTTAGGGCTCTGGCTGACGGAATACATTTCCAGTATAACCAAATTAATGTTTTATTCGGGCAAACATTGCACCTACATGAAGTCCTAGCACAGGACAAATCTGAGAAGTAATGTAGACTCCCCAGAAAATCCCAACTCCCCCCAGACTGCCAAACTCTTGCAAGATTGTGTTTTGTAAGAAATACAATAGTGGATCATTCTGCTGGTCAAAAGATGCTCAAAGTTAATACGAATAATGTAATGAATCCATTCATTCTCTTGCAGAAAAAGTGCAACCTGCAGCTGCCACCCTATCTGCCATCAAGAAGCTGCTTGCAGGCAAATGAAGCCAGTGGTTAAAGCACTGAGGAGCTCAAGCATCCCAGCACAGCCCCGCGATTCAAACCTTTTGGCTGCAGAGCTGCAGTCTGTGTTGCTGCGTCAGGAGGGAAAGAGAAGTCCCTTCCCGAAAGCACGGAGAGCTGCCGTGTCGCAGACGAACCTCGTGCTGTGCGGAGCAGTGAGACCAGAGGCACATCGTGAGTGTCCATGGGATCGCCCTGGAACAAGGCTTGGGCTTCTGAACGGCGTGACATTTGCTTTAAATAACTTCCACAGAAATTCAGCCACTGTGGGAACAAAATGTCTCCACGTGTCCTTTGAGGCCAAGATTTTGTGTGCTTCAAGGTATAACGAAGATTAAAGGCAATATTCTTAAATGAACAGGGAGATGCTTATGCCAAAATATACATGAGTAATCTAGAGCATGATACAAAAATGCAAATGCAAGAATAGAAGGAAATCAGGACACTGTAATGCATATTGCTTTAATTTGAGGAGCAAAGGGATTTGAGTGGATTTCTAGGGTATAATGCAATACAGAATAATAGTGTTTATGTCAGATATAGCTGATGAAAGCTCCCAGCAGATCAATGCAGGAAAAGGGTACAAATCAGTAGTATTGGAAGATGTCACTTGAGAGCAAGTCTATTCTCAAGCTAAGGTAATATTTTCTGATACTCCCTGTAGTTGAATACAGTTAATGTGAAACAACGTGTGAGAGAGAAAAAATAAATCCAAATGGCACTTGAAGGGAAAATGGAAGTTTAAAATATCATCTCCAGGATTCGTCTTCTGTGCAGAGGGATTTGCGTAAGAGAGAGCACCCATCCATTAGCAATCATGAGGACAAGGTTGCAATGGCCAACCTTGCTGCTGGGACAGAGGTAAACTTCTGTCTGCCCAGGGCAGGGGACAGCGCAGCAGCACCCTTTGCTTAAGCACTGCCTCAAAGTGTTGCCCAGCTCTTGGCTGTAAGGGAGAGGCAGACGCAGCCCAGCTGAAGAGGCGAGGCTCCCTGCAGGCGCGTAGGCAGGAGTTGCTCGTAAGAAAAGCAAAAGATGTTGCCACACATTTCCTTAGCGTTACATGATCTCATTCACTTTGATGGTGTTAAATCACTTTCTGGTTTTGTGCCGTATACCAGTATATGATGACGCAAAACATCACTTACAAAGGTATCCGAAACAATCAGCTTTTCATTGAGCATAGACTTTACTGAGCAAAATGAATAAATGTAGCAAGAAAACTACTATTCCTATCTTCAGTAATTGCCTCTCCTTCATCATCTGTTGATTTTAATATGTAAATGAATTGAGAGAGCTTTCTGGCTTTGCAGCCTCTGTGAGCGAAGGTTCTCGATGACAAATGCAATTTTGGAGAAAAAGAGAATTTGCTGTATGGTGAGGCCAAGCTAGGACTCATTCATACTGCTTTTAAATCAGTTGACTTATTTCTGATCATCATTGGCATGAAATCAGACCAAGAAGCCTGTAAAGCTTGGCCCAGCCCCTGATCTGGTTTAAATCAGCCCAGCACAGCAGCAGGCAGCACCGACAGAGCACTTGGTCTTCTTGGGCTGGGTTCCTCCCATCCGTGCCACACGCCTTCCTTCCTACGCCGTTTTTCCCTGGGTTGTTGTAATGTCCTTCCTACAGTAAAAGAAAAGAGAAGGATGAGCAGGTCATCATGGGTAGAGCAAGAGCAGGCTGCAGCAGGGAGGTGGGCCATCCCTGTCCCCTGGGCCACGTTTGATTCTCAGCTGAGCGCATCACTTCGCTCCTGAGGTCATGCATGTGAGGGCAGGAGGCACAGGCTGTGGAATTTTCTCTCCAAAACTCGGTTTAGCAGTACTTACAGGGACATCCTCTTCTTCTCTGTCTGCAGAAATCATTTCACATGTGTCTGCCTGCTTCAGCTTCCACTTGATTTCTTTGTCTACCTAGAGTTTGGAGTTGAATAGAGGGGTACATAGGTTGGAAGTTATCCTCTTGTGCATGAATGCCTGTTTTTTTCAGATAAAATTCTCTGACATCTCAAACTTCTATCTTGAACATATATTAGACAAGTTGCTTTGTGTGTGTATATATATATATTTGGAGTGCTTGCAAAATGATAGCTCCATTGCAGTTGCTGTTAGAAAATACTTTTTTTTCTGCACAGACTGGAGACAAGGGGAGGGGACAGGTTTGTAAACCAGCCTCACAAGCTCGCTCTGACCTGGAATTCAATTCACTCTGAGGTGGATTCTCAAATGCAGAGAAATAGAGAAAATAGTCTTATCCTTGGGCCACCAACCTGGATTTGGGGTGCATGGTTTCCACTGCCTTGCCATGTACCTGAGCCCTCCTGTGCCTCCAGTCGGGGGAGAAAGAAGAAACTGTTCCTCCACCCACCGCATGCCATGATTCCTTGTCTCTTTGTGGAGCTTCTCTGGGCTTCTCCTTCTCCATCACCCGATGACCTTGCTGGGCTGCTGCCCTTCAGGCAATTTCACAGCAGAGGCCATAGCAGACCCGCGATAGGAGGTGATGTGACCTCCTTCCTCCATTCTGCCACTCACAGATTTTCCCCGGGTTTTATATTAGCCATTTTGCACACGGGCTTTCCACTGGTTCCAGTGAAGCCTGCATGGAAGCCTGTCCAGCATTCCTGTTAGCTGAAGAATTACTTTGTGTCTGACCACACCGACTGCCTGTGTGCAGCTCACCGAGTGATACAGATCACCCTAGATCCATGATTTTTTCTTTCACTGTTAATCACACATCCAATGTCTGTGCCTTCTGATAATGATCTTATTTTTTTCCTCAAATGGTGCATGATATGAAAGACTGAGGACTTAGAATTGGGATTCTTAGAATTATACTCATCTAATGCTAATTTTCTTTTATAGTTGTCTTTAAAGGCCTGTTGTTCAAACATTTTCCTTTCACCTATGATGTGCCAAATTAATTTTGGTTTAAGTTCTGTACCTAAGCTGTCACAGAGTACGGAGTAAATTATTTTATAGAAATGTTTTACGTGTTAGACTATGATGTAGAATCATAGAATCGTAGAACAGTTTGGGTTGGAAGGGACCTTCAAAGGCCATCTAGCCCAACCCCCCTGCAAGGAGCAGGGACATCTCCAACCAGATCAGGTTGCTCAGAGTCCCGTCCAACCTGGCCTTGAATGTTTCCAGGGATGGGGCATGCACCACCAATCTGGGAAATCTGTGCCAATGTTCCACCACCCTCAGCATAAAAAATTTCCTCCTTACATCTAGTCTAAATCTACCTCCCTCTATTTTAAAACCATTACCCCTTGTGCTATCAAGTTAATAAGCAGTTACCTTCATGAATTCACTCTGCATTGCATTTAATATATTATTTTTTATATCTGTTATGAATTGAACTCTGAACCAGCACATCATCCTTCCCAGGGCCTGGACCAGTCCAGGGTTTGGCCAGGTCAATCTTTTACTTTTGAAAATCATTATAATGTTGCCAGTTCTCCTGCCCTCTGCAACTTCCGAGACTTACTGAAAATTTCTATTAATGTTTCAGTCTTAAAGCCTCTGCGTAGGTTCTCTTACATTTCCATAAATGAAGATTTAACATAGCTGAAACTGAGCCTAGCTCTGGGGCGGGAAGGAAGCAAACCGTGAGCAGGGTAGACGGGACTGCTCAGCACTCGGTAGCAATCGCTAACCAAGAGCCTTGTGGTGGCTTTGAGACGGTGACAGGTTTGAGGTAACAGAGCTACTAAAATTAGAAGGAAGACTAACTTGGGAATTTTGTTTGCTCCTCTACCTTTTCCAGTGGTGCAAACTGGAATGACACATGCTGAAGGAAAGCCCAGGAAAGGAAATGAGGGTCGGGCGTGAAGTTGGGGACCGTGTTGTGGTCTGACCGGGGAGCTCGGAAAGCCGCACACCAGCTCCGCAGCCCTCAAACAGGGGCTGCAACTCCATGTTCCTCTGTTGGGGGGGTTGGACCGTATGTGCACAAGCCCCTGGGGAATTTCAGGATTAAATGTCACTCTCAGGAATGCAGTAACTTCACTTCTTTTAAATACATTTTCAGCCCTTTGCCGGTGATTAAAGTTCAAGGTCGAGATGCATCTTTCCTTGTGGACATTTGCTTTGATTCCTGATGTGCTTTGCTGAAAAATCTCAAACATACAGTGAAGGAGGTGACAGCATGTCAGAGAGCTACATATTTAGTCCTAGCAGTGAGTCAATCAGACATCTAAGCAATTACCCTCTGCTCAGGATGACAACTGAGAGATGTGTTTATTCTGTCTCCAGGAATCTCTGTTATTTTAGGAACCTTTCCAGAGTGCAACCAGTGCTAACTCGTCAGTATGTGGAGACTCTTGTTTATGCTTTGGTTTCCTATCTGGGTGGGATTATTCACTTATTGACTTGCTGGCCCCCACTCAACCTTTTAAATTCATTTCTCCCTTCCACACAATTTCTTGGCAGGAGCTACAGGCTGTCTAAGCCCAAGCCCTCATATCTTCATCTGTGCTGATGAATCTTTTATCTGCTTTTCAAAGGGTATTAGCTCTTCCACGAGCTGTTAGGTGGCACCTCGCTATCACTGCTAAGACTCCTGCGTTGGACTGTGGTTTGGCATCTCCGGCAGCTTGACACAGCTGTGTGCTGGTCCTTCCCAGAGCTCCTCACCATGAAAGCCCTTGCAGAGACTCTCTGTACTGTGATCCCCACGTAAAACCCCGCTCTCCTTTAAATCCCCATAAAGTCATTGACCTCAGGGGCATCGCTGCAGGTCGGTACCAGGATACCTGAAAGCCAGCTATCGCCCATCCTCTCTCAATGTACCACAGGCACACTGCGGTACAGTTACAACTCCTGCCTGAATCTGATTAGCGAGCTAAATATTTTCTGCTCCATGGGAGCACCCAGTGCCGTATAAGCTAGAGGCTTCCCTCAGGCAACGAACAGATGAGTTTAGCTGGAACAGACTTTGTTATCTTTTGACACTTTATTGGGAAATCAGTTACTTCTGTGAGAGAAAAGGTGTTTCTGACGGCATTTGCCTTTCTGAGCGATGCAAAGCCTCTGACAAGCTACGGAAGTGAACCTCACCACTCAGCTCAAGGGCAGGCCACCATTACCCCCAAAACGTCCGCAGCTGGGGAAGGAGTTATAAGCAGCCTACATACAGCCAATTCAAGCTCCCACTTTTCATTTGAGGAGGATTCAGTACAGTAACCTGTACTACCCGACCAAATAAGTCCTGGAGCCCCCAGCTCTGGCCAAGACCCCCCAGTGTGACCTGGAGCCGGGTGCTGCAGCATCATGGGGCACGATGGCACCTGAACCGTGAACAGAGACGACCCTCTCCTACCCGGCTCCAAACCTCTCCCTGCTAAAACTCTCCCCCACACCCCCACTTCTCCCCCTGTGAGGCTGGAGGACAAAGCGGGTGTTTGCAGGTTCAGGAGGCCTTTCTTTATTTCTCCTCCTGGAAGCCTGGTTATTACAGCAGTAGCCTCTAGCTACATCTGTGAAGAGGAGCACCTCCACCAGGCATCTCCTGTAATAATGACTTCATTTTGCTTTGAACTTGCGAGGCACTGTTGTCTGACATTAAGAAGGTGAATCCGAAGAGGACCATAGATGTAGGGTCATTCCAAGTAAACCCTGACGGAACACAAGAGAGGAGTAAGGTAACAGAAAAATGATATGACAGCACATAATTGCTGATATGTGCAATTACCAACCACTTATCCAAACAGCAGTTGGTCTTAATCTTACAACCTTTTTTCTTGCTAAGGGTATCAGCCACTAAATTGCTTCTGCTTCCTCTGGGACCCAAAGTAATCTTTAGGCTTGAAATTGAGGTATTTTCCTTCCTTTTCAGTACCTACATTTCTTTGCCTTTTTAATATTTGAAGCAGTATTGTTCCATTGTTAATCCTGATAAAAAATAAATCAGAGCTGCACACGTTATTAAGACAGAGAAAGAAAAAGGGAGAATGGAGAATGAGAGGGCGAGAATATACATTCTGCCTACAGACAGACCATTATCTAATCAAGTATTGCTCTGGAAGTCAGAATAGCGTCCATTGCCATCAGTGGGCTTCTTGTGGGTGCTGGATACCTTCAACTTCCATTGCTTGTGGTGGGAATTGAGGGTGGTGGACCAAGCCCTCACATTACCACTTCCAGAAGCAGCACTTGGCTTACTCTATGTGTTTTGCAGCATAGAAAATACAGATCTTATGAGATACATGTAAATAGAAAAGCCTCTGGAAATGTTTGGTGAGCTATGTCAGTCAGCAAGTATTTCAGAGGATTGTTGTTGACTCAAATCATGGACTTTTCCATCATCACTGTCTGTAAATTAAGAGGCTTAAGAGACTATTTAAGGCATAATGAAGATGAAAGCTGCTTCTTTGTAAATGGCAGCAGCCTTCTCAAGATGATGTTTCTCAGACCTGGCTATCACTGAGGACTAAGGACTGAGCTGTTCAAGGATATGTCTGGAAAGAGGCTACAGCTTTCCAAGGCAGCAGGAGGTGAAATGCACTGGAGGCTGTCCACGACATTTGAGTCTTCTGAAGTCCAACACCAAGAAGTTTGTCTTTACTGTCAGTGGGTACTTCAGGCTTGGGGTACCGCTGTGGCCAACAGTGTGGTCAACAGCAATGGTTAAGCGAGATTAACAGCTAAGAGAAAGTGAGAGAAGGATACAATGGCTTGCCTGGCATTGCATGGTTAGTTTATAGCAGAACAAGTGATAGCTCTTGGGGTGCTCCTGGAGTGGTCCCAGGTCAGCACCCCAATCCTTGTTGCCTCTAACAGCATGGGTCGTTAGATTTCAGTAGTGGGCTGATACATGTGCGTCTTCCTTGCTTTGAGCAAGGAAGTCATTTCAGCGCATAAATGATGTTTCAATGTCGGCAAGGGCGCGAATGGGTGCCCACACCTGCCTATGGACACATGGACACACAGGAGAGACTGCAGTAGGTCTTGGTGCAAGAAGTAAAGCAATGCGCATAACTAAGCACACATTAATAAAATCTGACTCTAGTGCATACTGCCATTCTTGTTTATTCATATGTTGACCCCAATATTAGCAGTACACATTTCTTAAACAAAATCCATGTCCTGCACGGCTAATTGTTAACATAACAGAGGGTTCGTGAACCCGTCTTTCATCACATCACTTAAACATTATTTAAACAGGATTTTATTACATTTATTTCTTCAGAGGTAAAACATTTCCTTGCTATGCCTGTCAACTGATTTGAAAACTAAATATCTAAATTGCTATAGTTTATTTTTCACAATGATTTCTATATTGTTTCAGTATTAGCCTTTGAGAATAAAACAAAAAATGTAGTCCTCTGTTGTCTTAATTTTGGGATATCAGAAGAATGCTTTCCCAGGAAAGAAATACTGACTGTCTTGTTAACAGAATGAGTTTCAACCCTGGTTTGGATCTTCAAAAGTAAGCAAGGGAGTTAGATGCCCAAACTCAGTGACTTTCAATGAGAATTGGTTACTTAAAATTCAGAGTCCTCCTTCAAAAGCTCATCCCTAATCTCTTCAGAACAATTTCTACTTCGTTGTAATTAACTGTGGATTTAGACAGCAGTATAAATTCACCTTGACTAAAATTTAAAAAAGCATCCTGAAGTCCTGTTTTCAGAACAGCTCAGGGCCCAAAGAGCCCAACCTCTACTGAAAGTCCCTGAAGTTACTAACGGCATATCTAAAGTGTGGCACTGGAGACCTTTCCTGAGCTCCTGAGTTTGGATGTTTGCATCAGCCACATCCAATTTCCATCCCACAGTAAGGTGGCTGCACCCATTGCCTTCCTTCCCACCAAGAGCTGAGAGTGTATGGGCTAGAGAAGGGCTGCAGTTGCTCCAGCTCATTCTCGGTCTGGTGAAGGTGACCAGGATGGTAAGATGTGCAGTGAAGCATAGCTGCCTGCACTCGGTACGTTACCCATGTCTTCCATGGCCGTAAGGTTTAGTGAGCTCAAGCTACTTCAATGTTTTGAAAACATTAGGTCCTTTGTCCTCCTAGGGTTTTTGGCCATGATCTGATTTGGTCTGATGGGTCGAACAATTAAAGGAATGCATTTTATTAGGATATTGCTTTTCAAGAAGAAAGAAAGAATTTGGCTTGGTATGAGTGAGTAGGGTTCGTAATGTACCTTGAAGTGGACATAGAGAATGAATAGCTGTGGACATAGGATTTCTCTTCTCAGTTGAGCTGCTAACTCTGTAACATGTAGAGCAGGTTTTAAAAGAGCAGCATAATTGTCTCCTGTCTATCGATTGCTCTTCCACTTTGGCAAAGAAGAGGGAGCAGTGAAACCCAATGTTGAAAGCAATGCTGGAAGTGCAAAGAAGAAACCTTCTCTAGAAGCTTGAAGCTTAAGATTCCTGCTTATACTGGTGTGATTGCAGGAGTGTCAATTCTAGGCTCTGTTTCTGCAGAGCTCTAAGTGTTTTTATGTGCATGAGTCATTCTGTAGACCTCTTTGTTATCATGATCCCAGTGTGCTCCTATGTGTCCTCAAAATCAGAGCTGCAATGTAGAGGCTGGCTCTCATTGCTCTACTGCAAATTACAGTTGAATGGCAAATGGTTTCCTGGCCCAGGAAAGAAAAAAAAAAGTATTTTAAAGATTCCCCATCCTACACTGGAATGAAATTAAAAAAAAAAAAAAAAAGGAAGCTAAGAAAAGCCAGTGTTTTTTGTTTTCCAGTAGGCCATTGCTGGAGGCCCCTATGGTGTGGGAAGCCCTGGATTAAAATTTCCAATCTACTGATTCACACAAGAGCCTTGAACTTTTTAAGGATGTTTGTTGTTGTTGTTTGGGTTATTTTTTAATTCAGAAAACACTGATTTGCTGATGATGATACTTTCTGGAAGAATCACATAAACCAGCTCTAAAAATGATTTCATAAGGGCAAGTTTTTCAGTTGCAGGAGGACATTAATATCTAGCACTGGATTGTCACCTAGACAGAACAGTTATTTAGAAAGAGGAGGCTGGGTGGATAGGTCTGTGCTGGTAACCAACAAGGCTAGGACCAGTTCCCTGCTCCCTAGTCAAAAGGTATGACACGAGTTGTGTCTGTACCCATGCTAAACACTCTTCACCCTAGAGTGCTCACTGCATCCTGCGCTGTCTCTGAACAATACCTTAATACTCCTAAATAGCAATATCTGGGATGAGATCTATTCAATAGATGATACGAGATCAGTGCCTGAGCACATCTGTGACACTTGGCAGCCAGAGCCCTGCCTGACTCTGACTCTCCCTTCCAGGTACCATGGTATCAGCAGCATCAATGCCTCTGCTATTTGGGCTATTGGACCTTTTTTGGCACTGTGCTCTCTGATTTTTCCCAGCAGAGTATCGATTATTCTGATATTAATCTTTTTTATTGCTTTTGAACAGAAAATTTGTCCTAAAGCTGAGAAACTTTTTTTTTTTATTAAGCTTTTGTGAGGCTTGTTACATTCTGTTATCAGTTTTGGTTCCAGCAAATCAGGCTGGATGCAAGTGTGTGGACAGAATAAAATAACACCTCAGAGCAACCTCCCTACAAACAGCCCTCCCAGTCAGAGTCTCATCCTACGTTTCTGCCACTGATTTTGTGTTGCTTGGCTAATTATACTGGCTGCTGTGTAATTATTTTCATGGAACAATAATTTTAGCAGCATGCAGTTTATCAGAGGTGCAAATTATACATAATAACATACAGCAATTTTCAGTTAAAACTTTCATAACATTTAAAAGTCCTTGCATTTTTCAACAAATTGAAGAGGAAATAAATATTCTCCATTTTGTATCCTTCCTTTCCCTTTTTAATAGAGAAAACAACCTACTGATTTTCTTGGAGTCAATTAACCCATTTGAAATAAAGCACTTTTATTTTGGAACAAGACTGTCCACATGGGGAGTTAATCAAGAATAATTATTCCTCTCTAAATTCACATCCTCAAATAATTTGAATTAAATCCCCAGTATAGACAAGCCCTAAATGTCAGAGGAGGTTAAAAAAAAAAAAAGTCAGCTAGAAGAGATCTGTCGTATCAGAAAGCAATGAGAATAAAAACCTTGTCTAGGCAGCCAGGCCAGGCCAGCGAGGAAAGCCGTGTCAGGACTGATCCAGGCTTGTTCACCACACTTCATTACACAGCCGCTTGCTCGGTGCTTCAAAGTCAATCACATACACATTTCAGGAGCATCATCTGTACGTACGCACGGCAACGGTGATAGAAGCGTCAGGGAGGGAGATACTGCGATTGTCAGAAGAGGCCGGGTTGAAACGTATTTCAGGCAAAGAATTTTGCTCAGGGATGCCTTTTCCTCTTGCTTTTCCAGCAGGCTGGAGGCAAACACAACTCACACACCTTTCAAAGAGAGGGAACTATGGGGAATTTAGACAGATTTGCACTTCCATCTCAGATTTGCCAAATTTGAGTTTTCTTAAAACTCAGGCTTTGCTTTCAGATTGCAACTGAGTGGCTGGGGTTGGCAGGGACCTCTGGAGGTCGTCTAGTCCAAGCCCCTGCTGAAGGAGGGCCACCCTGAGCCAGCTGGACCCTGGGCACCACTGGAAAGAGCCAAGCTCCATCTCATTTGCACCCCCTCTTCAGCTATTTATATATATGGAGAAGATCCCCTGATCCTTCTCTTCTCGGGGCTGAACAGTCCCATGTCCGTCAGCCCCTCCTCATTGCAGAGATGCTCCAGTCCCTTCCCCATCTTGGTGGCCCTCCGCTGGACTCTCTCCAGTCTGTCCCTGTCTCTCTTGTCCTGGGGAGCCCAGCACTGGATGCAGCGCTTGAAGCACACAAAAGCATAAAAATGATTTATGTGCCTATGCTACATTTGCTTGCCTCAGTGGTTGAACTGTGGATGTTTTGTATCCTGTCATTAAATACTCATCTTCGCAGTGAAAAACTTTGAGTTTTTTCTGCTCTCTTTGGAGGTTTCTCTCATGTCAATAACACAACCAGCAAGCAATTTGTTCAGTACTTCTTTACCTTTCACTCGAAACACAGAAACACAAGCACAACAAAAACAACAGATGTGTTTAACGGCACATTATGTAATGTGGAGAGAAGGGAGACATTTTCCTTCATGTCACCCTTTTCCCAGGTAACCCCTCAAATCACAAAGCTGGTTGCATCATGACCCTGAAGTTTCCCTGCAGTAACGAGCTACAAGACTTGTAGCCATTATTTCTTTAAAACGACATTAACACTGCGGTGCCTTTGCTGTGCCAAGAGCCAGCAGCTGCAGCAGCCTCTGGAGAGTCTGGGGGCAGGACCAGGTCCCTCGGTCTTCTGCAACCCCCCTACAGTAAAAGAAAAATACTTTCACTGTATTTACCCGCATGACACTGCACCCCTCCAGCAAACCACTGGCTGCTGGCAAGCAAAGCCTTGAGGCAAATCCTGTAGCCATGGTACAAACCCCCACGGTGGTGTGTGGCTTGGCGAAGATTTCCTTCCACAGAACTTCAGGGTGCCATGAACGTCCAACAGGCTCAAGCTTTTACCAAACTTGGGGCATTATTTACATTTTGAGGTGATTCTCCATTCAGCAGAGCTTTGCACTGAAGTGTACACTGTGACTGGCTCCCTTGCAGATTTCACAAAGAAAATTGGGCTATCAGGCAGAGATGAAAGGAGGCATCTTTATATACAGCTTGATGCTCCCCTTACGGGAGGCAAGTCAGGCTAGCCTGCTGGGCACGGTCTCATAGCACAGCATGGGCTGGGATGCTTGGGTTTGCTTTTTCTGGGTGGAGAAAAAAACCTCAACAAATCAGCTCCCGAGGAAAACAACCCTTTGGCTGCCATTTTGGGGAGATGTGGTGGTTTAGCCTGGATCACCACACAGTTTCTTACTCACCCTCCCCCTACCCAGTGGGACGGGGGAGAGAAATTGGGAAGAAAGGAAAACTCGTGCGTTGAGATAAAAACAGTTTACTAAAAATACTAAAAACTACAAAGCTAACAGGATGTAAGGATATGAATATATACAAAATATACAAAATGAACAATGTACAATTTCTCACCACCCAGTGTCTGAATGACCGACGCAGCCCGTCCTGAACAGCGATCACAGGAACAACACCGAGCAGCAAACAAAAGCGGGGGGGGGGGCTGCAAGCTAGCAAGGTAGAGGGAATGGTGCCAGCAAGCAAGAGAGAAGAAAAGGATGCCAAGGGTGCCCGAACAGATACCCAACAAGAATGCCAAAAAAGAATGCCCCACAAGAATGTCCGAACAGAATGCCAGAAAAGGATGCATGACGTTTATGGCATGGAATACTCTCTTTGGCTAGTTTGGATCAATTATTCTGTCTGTCTTTCGCCCAGCTTCCCGCATCTGCACGTTAACGAGACCTTAACGAGATTTGGAAAGCCAGACAGTGTCCTTGGTCTCATTAACAACAACTCATATCATCAGAATGTTTTTATCAACATTCTTCACACATGAAATCCAAAACACACCGGCTACTGAGAAGAAAATTAACTCCATCCCTGCTGAAACCAGGACAGGAGAGAAAATGTGCACAAAGCAGCACCACAACCCCACAGCCACGGTTCCACCTCATCTCTTCCCCTCCCCAAAGGCCGGATAGTGGTCGACATTTGCAGTGCAGGAGAGTGCAGATCCTCTTCTCTTCCCCACCATCCCATGGCAGCTTCCCTATCCCCTCCTGTCCCTTCCCTGAATGCCCAAACTCCCAAAGAAACTCCAGGTCCTTTCTTGAACCGGAGTGCTTTCCTCAATAGCCCCAGAGAGAGTCCATATGGGGAGGGAGAACAAGTTCAGTCTCTTCGAGATGAGGAACACGAGTAGCCGCTTGAGCTATTTTTGGAAGAATTTAAATTTCTCCCTCCTGAGGTGGGCTAATGGGGACAAATCCCAGGGGTGGCATCCATCCAGAAGGAAGAACATCACCATCAGTATGCAAGGTGATGGCACAATGAAGAAGAGAGGGGATTGCCAGCCATCACCGGTGCCCCTGACCAGGCACTTGTGTCAGCACACAGAGGGAATTCCTTTGGAGGCAGAAAGTCATAAAGCAAGAGCTCAGATTAGTCAAACATCAGAAAAAAAAATAAAAATTACAGTACTTGGCAGGAGTACAAACGATATGGAAATGGCTGGAGTCCTTGAACGGTGAAAGGATAAAGCATCACTTGGCATTTAGTGACTAGGTCAAGCACAGGGTGTGATGTAAGACGCAGCATTTGGTCCCCAGCACCTCAGCTCTGCCCTCCATTGGACCCAAGGACTGGGGCAAGGTTTTTTCCAGCTCAGGGGGAAATGGCTACTTATAACTTTATTCAGAAGAATGCCATTGGATGTTGTCCAGAAAGTTTACTCTCTGGAGTTATGCAACACCACTTTGTCATTCCTGTGCTCAAGCGACCCATGGAAATGTTAGGGTGTGAATGAAAACCTTTTTCAGCTGCTTCGGGTCGAGGCAGTACAATCCTTCTTCTGCTGTATTTCCAGCCATGTCAATGAGGAACCAGCAGAGCAGGGCTCGATGTCCAGCCCTGTTCCCAAAGGAGGCTGGTTTTCACATTCCTGTTAAGCCATCCTGCAAATGGCTCTTCTGCGCTGCATCTGGAGGGTGGCTTTCCCCATTCCTCCAACGTCTGATCGTTACTGTTTGATCTGACTAATGCTCCTCTTTCTGGTTCATGGTAGTATTAACACCAGTTTTGAGGAAGAGGAATTCATCAGATAGTTGTTGCATTTTTTAATTGGAGTTTTTTAGCTCAAGGGACTGCTGAAGCCAGCACCAAGATGCTTGTTTCTGGAGGATCCCAAATTCACTGTAAATGCAGGCAGGTGGAGCCAAGGAAGTTCATCTGGGCTGAAGACAAACTGTCAGATGCAGAGTGTCTCCTCAGAAGAAAGTTGACAGAAGATTGTGACGACCATACAGGAAAACAAGTGGCTGCACTGAAACAGAAATCCAGTTTTTGTGGAAACCTATGGTGGCTGCTGATCTCCTGTTTGCATGAGGGCTGTGTCGTAACTCCTGTCATCTCTTCTTCTTGCTCTCTGTGAACAGATATGATTGGGAGAGGTTTTCTTGCCTTTTCTCCCTACTGCAAAGTTCGAGTGGAGTATCACTTGTTGCGGACACATACATGCCTGTGGTATTGATGCCGACATTATAATTTCAAATCCCAGTTCAAAATCCAGAGTTTATCTCCAGAATAATGAGAAGACACCATAGATCCTTGAATGATAGCTTCAGCAGGCAGAGCAGTGATTCATGAAGATCCTGAGGCACATCTGAGGATGACAGGCTCTCCTGGGCTTAGTGTCAGCAGGTCAGGTGGGGAAAGGAAAATAAGAGGAACAAGATCAGCTCTGCTCAGATATATCAACTTCTCAGTTTTAGGTGGAGAGATATTTCCTCTTTCATGTGCTCTACCAGTGTGCACTGCTGCCAAGGGCAGATATTGCTTAGGCTAACATTAAAATAAATTAAATTAGGGAGCTATCTCATCTCATATAAATCACTTTGGTAGACTGGTGGCAGACTTCCTCTGCATCTATCAAGACCTAAGATGGATGAGAACAAATAAGCTCAGGCCATTTCTCAAATTAATGCCTTGCCACTTTTCCACTGCTTTCCAAAACTGTACAGCAGATAGAAAGACCAAAAACCTCAGTTACTGTTCATCCTTTTCTGTCATACAGGTTTTCTGATGATTTCTCCCCAGCCAGTTGTCTTTGCTCTGGATCTTTGGCTTCTTCATTTTTTTTTCCCACAAAGTTTTCTATTGCAGAAACTCATTGAGGCAAGTGTCTGTCAGACCAAAGTACAGAGATAGATGGACTTCTTAATGCTGTCTTGAGCACTCAGCGAAGTCAATGAACAGGATTTAATCTGGTGTGTGACATGAAAGGTTGTTCTTCAGCTAATACTCTGGGCAGGTTAAATGTAACTGTAGGGTCAGATCTTGCAGCAGGAACTAAATACTGGAGCAAAATATTCAAGCAAAATGTCAATTCTTTGTGCTACAATGTTACCAGCTTGTTTGGGGAAAAGTTCCGAGTATTAAAACTGTTGTTATATTAATAGTTCTTGTTCTTCCTCCACAAAGTTGCAGACCACAACTTTGCAACCATCTTCTGCATCCTACATTACCATGCCAGCTGACCTCTACTTCTGTTGATCAGGTGTGAGCAGAGTCTCCAGAAACACAAATTTCAAGTCAGGGACTTTCTCTGAATTGAATTCCTTGACAAGTCCCATTATTGCATTTTTAAAGCCAGCTACAGAGTCTTGATGACTCTCAAAATATAAAATTATAGAAATTCTTTAAGGTCAATAAATTGTTTTAAATCCTTCAACTAATTATAAAATTCTGACCTTCAGTAATAAGGGAGGAGAACTTCCTAGCTAAGGCAGACTACTCAGATGAAGACTGGTGTGGATCTGTAGGCTGCTGTACTCAAATGAAGTGTTTCATGAATGCACAAGTACATTTTCCTGACTACCTAAATATCTTGAGCACTGAGTGCATGAAGCATTTTGTGGGTAACAGTGTGTGTGGATATCTAAGTTTTTGTGACCACTCTGGCTTCTGCTCTAGCTACAAGGTATGGTATGTTGCACTAATCTCCTAATCTATCCCATATGTTGGATAGACAACTACAGAAAATCCACTCTCCAGCTCAGTTAGTCAGATCCAAAAATCTTTGTTGGATACCTTTTCGGCCAGGAACATTTCTACTGAGTTGATTAAATTCAGTCTATGCACAACAATATTTCTGACTTTGAGCATGTACAGGGATTTACTTTTTTCCCCACAACTCTTTTCCATTCTCATTAAAAACAGCACATCAACAACATGAGAGACCAATGCTACCAGCTTTCACCCACAATCAAGCACCTACACCAACAGCAGCGTTCATATTTCCTAGCTCCCATCCCTACCGCCATCCACGCTCCCTTCCTTGGGGGTGGGAGTATCCTAAGGGGTGCAAAAGGAATAATATGTCTGGGACCCGTTTGTCTCCATTGCGCTGAGATTACCCACTAGGACATTTGCGATTGCAGTCGCTTTTGTGATTTTTGTCCTTGTTCCTTAATGGCACGACGCAGTTTTTAAAACTGTGGGAGATAAATACACTCAATGTATATAGATACCGCTCAGGGAAGCAGCTACCAAACTGCATTTTGAACAACATCCCTGAATTTACTAATCTCTGCTTATAAAGTCAAAATATTTACACTACTGAGTCAAAGGCTGGGATCTTCAGTTTGCTCAGCGCTGTCTCAAGTCTGTTCCTCTTGGATACAATGGCAGATTTACCATCAGCTTCTCTGGGAGTCATCGCCAGGTCGAAAACAAGGGCTTGTGGAAATACCATCCATGGTTCCTAATCCTCTGCTGGAAGAGTTTCCAGAAAAGCTGTACTGTCAAGCTCTGCTTCCCCTTCCCCAAAAAGTTGTATTTGCATTTTATGTAGTGCCCCTGTTTATTAGATCCTTTAGCGAAAAATCTGAAGCAAGCAAAGATATTTAACTTCCATACAGCTAGCGCTGTATTCCCCTGTTCAAGAATGGAAAGATTTTGCTTTTAATCCAGATAGACCCATCTAGGGTCTATCCTCTAATCCTTACCCACCCAGGGCAAGGGTGTATACTTTATGAGATGATGAAACTGGATGCTACAAGTAAAACTATATTTCTAGGCTCCCAGCTTCCAGTACTTCCTTTGCATGCTACAACTTTATTTGTTCCAAAGCTGAAGTAAACAGAACGTGTAGCATAAAATGAATTCCTTAATCCATAGGCACTGCACAAGTCTTCCTTGTAATTCTCCATTTGTTGTTCCGGTCCATAGCTTGTAATTCCTGTGCAATGCCCAGCTCTCCAAAAGGACTGCTGCCTATAGGTCACCGACTCAATGGCATTACCCCACCTCCCAGCAACAGTTTTATGGCCCCATTTGTGCCATGGACTGGGTACTGTGGTACTGCAGGCGGGATTAAAGAATATGGGGAGAAACCTGTTGCCGTAATAAAATTAAAGTCTTCATCCAGAATAGTTCTGACTACTTCTCATTGTGATGTAACATAACATATGGATCTCTTTATTAGTTCCTTTATATATATGACTTCCTGATATCTAGCATTTCCTATCGAGACCTCCCAGGTTTATCTATAGGCTTTAAACAGAAGAGAGTGTGGACTGCCTGAATCTCAGTGCTCACTGAAAGGTATTTGCTGCTTCATGCAGCACTGCTGTAAGCTCTCTGCACTGCCTTCTCTGTTTCTCCTGGCTACCTTTCAGTCCCTAGCTTTTATATTTCCTAGCCTGAGCTCCCCTGAAGGACTGAATCAAACTTTGGTGTTTAAGAAACTCGACAGACATCACCTTCTGTGTCATCAGGTGCAGTGGTGTTTGCTCACTGGAGCTGTAAAATGCTCTTACAGCCGTGGCGTGTGAAACCTGGCTCTGCAGCAATGAAGCTCGTGCTTTCTGTCTTCCACAGCAGAAATCTGCAGGCTGACTTCTGAGCTGGATTTTTTTTTTTAACCCTACAATGGGACTTAACGTTTTGGAGAGGTTTCAGTTTGCATTCAACAAATGAACCAATTCTGCTTTCATCTGTCAGAAATCCTAGGCGCTTTAGAGCCTTTAACATGAAATGATCCAGGAGGCTTGGCAGGCATTAAAGACCTCTCATTTACTTGCCAATCAGTTATGTTGCTTACGGTCTTCCACAAACAGATCTTAACTGGGCTGTGGCAACGAAAACGGAAAAGACTTTGCTCTTGACGTTTCCCTGAACACCCTTCAGCGGTGCTGTAACCAGCCTGTGAGCACAGCCCTCTCCCATGTTTTTCTTTAATGAGTATAACTTCCAGTTATTTTCCCCCCAATGCTGCACCCTTACCTTTTTTTTCAGAGACAAATACTATTCAGCTTCTCACATAGGCACATTTTCCAGGAATATTGGGATGTTTTATCACATAGTCCATAAACTGATTGCTTTTCTTTGTTACCTGTCCCTGAAGTCCTCTGTCAGGGATGCTCAGGTTTTCTGCTTTGTGTTTCTTTGAGCTTTTTTGTCTAACCTCAGGGCATTGAAACTTAAGCCCTTTGATATTCTGTGAGGGCTTCTCAGTGAAATACTCGTCAACTAACTGCTCTGACTTAAATGTTGGTCTAATCTGGAGTTTAGTCTGACAAATTTAGCAGCTGACCTGTCTCATGTCTTACTCAGCCTGGACAAGCTGCAAGACTGACTGCTCTGTACTGGGACAATGGGTCTGGGTGACTCAGGCTGGAAAAGACCCCCATACAGCACTGGGGAGGGCAGATCAGGTTCAAGTGTCTCCCTCCCTGTACTTCTGCAGTGTGCCTTGTCCAGCCAATTCCAGCTACTTTCACAACAGCATCACGTAACCAGAGTTTCAGCAGCCCCCATGCAAGCCGTGAATGGCCAAGCAGCAGTGGTGCAGGACACGCTAACCTGTGTCAGAAAAGCTCTTGGCTTAAGTCAGCTCTGACATCTGCAAAGCTGTAGCACATGCCAGCCTTTGCTCGATCTTTTCTTAACACTGCCACCAGGCTGATCCTGGCCAGGATGCCCACATGCAGCTGTATATTCTCCCTCCTTGCATCCTAGATGAGATTGACCTGGACTCCAGTCCATCAAATGACAAGTTCTGGTACAATGAGGAATTACTAGAAGCAGTAACTCTGGCTAAGCTGTGCTGATGTCGCCACAAACTTTTGGAGACATTTCAGGAAATCTTTATGTTATGATTTTTAAAAGAAACTTCGCTTCTGTGCAGAGCATCCCCTTCTCCTGGTGATGTGGGTTCCTCCCTGTGCTCTGTCATCTCCCTGCCCACAAAACCAGACAGACATTGGTGTTCCCTTTGAGACTCTCAACTCCTATGCACAGAGAGAGGTCCCATCACCTGTGTTACACTAGCTCTAAGCCTGTGATGGCTCCCCAAATGCCTTTAATCCAGTTGACCCTGGAGGGCTGTATGGCTGAGCCTTCCCTGGGGAAGGTGACTTGGCAGGGCTGGTTGCCTTTCGCAAAGGTCAGTGACACAAATTCCCCCAGGGCCCATCCTTAACATGTCTGGTCAAGGATCAGCTGACCCACAGTCTGGAGCTACCTTCTCCTCTGTGAGATGGGAAGGTGAGAGCTGGGAAGGTAAACTTCCCCCAGTGCAGTTTTGAGGAGAGAATAATTGGATTATTGAATTACTCCTGTCTGCTGCTCCTGTACTTTCAGCACAGCCTTTTTCTCCCACTTTGCTTCTATGGTGATGTCTGTCTTCTTCTCTGTTTTAAGAGAGCCCTCATCATTACATAAACTCTTATTACAGCTCTTTGTTGTCTGTTCTTGATGATAGTAAGCTGTCTTACTCTGCGTACCACTCCCCACCATTGCTTTCAGCCTGGTGTCTCTTCCAGTCTATCTGCCCTGTGGAAAAGTGGGTCCCTACTCTGTGGTGGAGTAGGCAGGAGGGCTGCAAAGTCACCTTTCCCCAGGGCTGATGCACCCCATGTCTCTCACCCACTCACAGGAGCAGCGGCACTCAGGTTCGTTGCACTGACGGATGTAGAGGCAACTGCAGGTCCAACCAGGTCTCCTGTGGTTCCTGCTGGTTTTTCCCTACCAGACTGTGCTCACTTCTTTCCCCTTTGTACTTTAAATTCCCTGTGTGGCTCTGAAGAGTTGTTTGTATTTCTCCCTAGCACCAAACTGGCCTCTTTGTTCTGCCTCTGGTTGCCAGCTGCTGTTGCTTTCCATGGAAAGGCGTTGTGGGAAGCCACTCCAGCTGGGCTGCTTGAGCTGTTGGAAAAGAAACACCTTCTCTGCCAGGTAATATACACAAAAATATAGCTGTTTCCTGTCTCCATACTGTCTATCAAAACTCGTTAGTCGTACATTCATGGTTTCTTTGCACCCTCACATTCTCAGTGATGGCTCAGGCTGGGAGGGGATGGAGGAAAGCATGACACCTTTTGGGTCAGAAGCATTAGTTTATGGCTGATTGGCAGGCTGGACAATTCAATAAATGGCTTCAGGCATTGCAGAGGGCACAGCAAGGAGCAGCTTTGGTGCGATGTGTCCCTGACTCGCTACCTGCCTGCCTTCTGGTGCTCGCAGGGAGTGTACACTGCCGTGCACCACCCATCTCCCAGGCAAATGAACCACCTGCTGTCCTCCCTGTTGCTGCCAGGATTTGGATCCTGGGAGTCCTCGTCTCTGTCTCCTTGTGGTGCTGCTAAGCCTCCTAAATTGCTCAAGAGTGATATTGGCTATTACCTGGAGATTTTGTTACAGAAATATTGGAACGTTAGATGACTTTCCATTTCTTCGGAGGCTCTTTGGGATTTTCATTTCCTGTGTCTAAAATGGCATGTGATTCGAAGTGTCATCTCTCTGGCATGAAGTCCTTATTTCCTATATGCTGCATCTGCCTGACTTGATTGCACTGGTCTTTCAGCCACAAAAATATCCAGCAGCACAGACCTCGCTCTCACAATGAAATAAAGGCATTACTGCATTATAAAAGACTGCAAAAATGACTTGTGCAGCCATCGAAGCATCTCGTAACAGCAACAGGAAACACCTAGATGGCACATTGCAAGCGTGAGAGACAATAAGGGGTGAAACAGCAGCACATTGTGCTGGGATCAATGAAAGCTTTTCGCAGTCCCCACTGCCAAGCATCAGCCCTGGGATTTGCCCAGGCTGTGGGCTCCCAAACCTGCTGAGGAGCTCGTTGGTTTTCCAGCCCTAGATGGTAAAACAAGTGGGGATGTGATTTGGAGGTGCTGTAGCAGAGTATCTCAGGAGCTTGTTCAGTACGCCTGTGATAAGTCGACTCTGAAAATTAAAAAGGGAAGGAGTTTTGCTTCCAGTTGCAGCATGGAGCTGTAAAATGAACAGCAAGTGTTCTCTTAAAAAAAAAAATAAAAGGCATAAAACCCCCTGTATTTAAAAATTTCAGACATAGGAGCTTAAAGTCTTAAGTGTACGCTCCCACTCCCTTGTGGTTTATAAAAAGATAACTGAGAGGAGCTATCGGACTTCTCCTAGCAGCCTGCTCCAGACAACAAAACCTGCTCTGTCTACGTGACGGCGATGTGTCTTCACACAGAGAAATGAGAAGCATCAACCAAAACCTAAAAAGATTCATTAAGGCACCCCGAGCTCTGCCTGCAGTCCTGCAGAGCTGGACTGCACTACTGCCGGCGCACCTCTGGGCCGCAGGGCAGGCACTCTTTCAGGGCGATGCTTTCCCAAAAGGGTTGCCCCCAAAGATGGCCTGGCCTGCACTAAGAAACAGAGGAGAAGCAGGGATATTTTGTTTTTTCAGCCTGGCAGTACTGATTTCTTAAACATGGATCTTCTTGCTCAATTTTTTTTCCATGAAAAATAATTAAGGAAAAAATTGCACTTGGGTTAAGCGTATTGCGGGAGAAGTTCAGGCGTGAGAAATTTAGCTTCCATTTCAAGAGGAGCTGTTCTGCCATGTATTTCATTTACTTAAATTAAATAATTAGGCATTCTGAGGTTTACTTGCCCATTATTCTGGTGTTGCAAAAAGTTGCTCAAAGGGGATAATGCTCCTATAAAGCACCACCAAAATGATATGATCTTGTAAATTATGGTTTTTCACACACAAAAAAAACCCACACTCACTTATAAAGGAGTGGCTGTTTCTCCCTTATTTTCCACAGGAATTTCCTGCAATTCAGATTTGCTGCTCTTAAAACAGACCCGTTCTGAGCATTTTTGGAGTAGATATGTGTGACTATAGCTCTTTGAATAGTTACAAGTGTTCTTCATATTGCTCGTCTTGCAATTTCTGTGAATCACTGGTAATGTTATAAGGCAAAGAGTTAACTATAGCTTTTCAGTTCCTGAGATTCCAACGAGTCCTTCTGGGTCTATATGATTTATTGACAATCAAGATCAGATGGGCTTTGGTTGCCTTAATCCAGACTGTAAAACATATGGCTCCACATATATAGATTACAAACAGTAGCTGATACTTGCTGCAACTGTTGTGCTAGAAGATTTGCAGCAGAGTATCAGGAAAAGGAGTATTATTTCTTTATGTCTCATTTTTTTAATAATCTGGGATAATTCTTCCTTTTTTTAAAAAAAAAAAAACAAACTTCTTGATCAAAATATTGTACAAAAAGCAGTTTTCTACAAAACTTTTCCTGGAAAGAATAAAACACCAGACCAAGCCTGGGTTCTGGTAATGCTGTACACGTCACCCAAGAGATATGGCAGTGGCTGAGCTCCCTGCTGAGGCTATGAGACCCCGATGTCTTTTGGCAGGGAGAATATGGTCTGCTTGATGCTGCCCAGGGCAGGCAATAGCAAGACAGGGGTCAACCCTGTCCCCCCAGTCCAATCTGGGAAGCTGAGTTAATCAGGTGAAGATACATTGCACATTCCACACTCAATGGGGTGAGTTGCAGATGGAAGATTTACAGTGATTTTCGTGGCCTGGTGCCCCTCAGGCCCTATCCAGGATGTTGTTTTAAACATCATTCTTAATATCAATTTACATGTCAGTATCCAATCTACATCCGTATCTTTAATGCTTTGCAGTGTAATGGAAGTGGAGGCTGTGGTTGCTTTCAGCGGTGTTCTACAACAGCCCTGAGGACAGCCTCGAAGGCACTGCTGCATCCCCAAGAAATCCCACTGAAACCCTGGAGCGCATTGGAAGGAAGGCGACGTAGAGCCGAGAGGAGAAAATTAACTCTGAGACAAAACTAAGGCTGACTGTAGTTGGAGGAAAGCGGAGCCTGAGTGACTCTGATGAAAAACCAACCAAGAAAAAAAAAAATCTGGCCAAAACCCAACATCTGCTATGGAAGATGGAGGTCACATAAATGCCACTCTCTGCCTACCTGCCAGCCTGGTTCATTTTCATTATTTAACAAAAACAGGAGTATCCTTTGGCACTGTGTGCACACACAGCATCCAGCACAGTTGCCGTGCAATCTCAGATGGAGAATTGCTTGTGTACGTCCACACGCAGATATACGTGTATGTATATTTATATGTATATTTAATGTGCAGCCCGTATTTGAAATCTCACCTACATCCACACCAAGCCAATTTATGGGTAGATGATGGAAGGTCATAATGAGAATTAATTAATCCAGTGGGAAATCCATTCCCAGGCAGCTCTCAGCAAAAGGAAGATTGGCAATGTAAGGAGGATAAGCTGTACTTCTAAAGCTCTTCTTAGATATTCTTGTCACTTCCAATATTCCCCAGGGTGTGAACAGGTCTAATCTCCCACCATGGGAGCCACACGTTTTACTGGTGTGCACTTTCTCGCAAGGAGGAGAAGCTAAAGACATAGTCCAACACCTTAAAAATGCTGGTGAAATATAGACATAGAGCATCCTCGCAGTCTGCTTCTCCAAATCCCTCCAAACAATCCAAATGGAAATAAAAATCTCCATCCAAGCCCAGCTCAGTCCCTGGCACGTATGTTAGAAGCAGGGTTGCTGTTTCTGAACATTCTGGTGAGCAAACAGGTGTAACTGGCTATGCAGCTCACCTGGTTGAGAGCTGGAGAGCTAGAACCTGGAGCCTGGTGCTACCATCTACTGCACCACGGTGTCTCCTATGTGGAGGACTGGTGGCTGGCTTTTTGGAGAAGGAAGTATGTGCTTCCCCACTCCCAGATGCTTCAAGATTTTCTTGTGAGGAAGCTAAACAGAAATTTTCACAAGAGCTGGATTTTGTGCTTTGTTACAAAGAAAATTGTTTTTTCCTCAATAATCCTAATCTGCAGTGTTTGTACCATCTCTCCTGCACCAAGCCATGCTAAGAATGCGCTAAGAAGTTACTACTATTTAGTGCTGTTACTGCTATTTAGTAGCAAGAGTTTTAATCGTGGAGCAACCAACACTACATGACCCAGCACAAAGACATTACAGAAGATCAGCTTTTGCCCAAAGGTGTTTCTAATCCAAATAACTTTAATAATAAAAATAGGTATTTTTAAAATAGGTGAAATCAGAGTTTGCCCTGAAAATTTGGCAACTGGAGGATAAAAGGAAAAAACATTCCATCAGAGGAGATAAAATTAGCTATGGTCTAAATTTCACTGCAGTATCTCATGAGCTTTTGGTGCTCTTCAAATGTCCCACACGTATATTAGTTTTATACCCACTTGAGAATGAAGTCATTTTCACATAGGATTTTTAATGCTTAATTATTCTTCTTTTGTTCTTATCTCCATCACTATCTGAGTTTTAAGTTGTTTAGTTGCTCGGTGATTCGAGGTTTTTTTGTTTTCTGAAGAGAGAGCGCAAAGGTGATGAGGATAAATGTCGCACCAACACAAATGGGGATTTCCAAGAGAGGGCACTGTGTCCGACCTGGACAGACCCAGCCTTCCAGAGACAACATCAGCACCCAGTAAATGCCAAATAGAAACTCACAGAGATTAAAACTTGGGTGTGTCCTCACCCAGTTGCGTCTCTGCTGGCCCCAGGCTCATACCTGTGTGCGCACAGAGACATCAACGTCCTATTTTTAACAGCCAGCCACCACGCAATCTTTCCTCCAAAATGTAATGTTGGCGATAAGAAAGTCCAGACTGGCTGCATTTATCTGCACCAAGTTTCTCTGGAAACTACATGTGCTTTATCCTCATTCATCGCAAGATTGTAAAAATGTTTACGACTCATAAAGTCCTTGGGAAAGCCCACAAATCCACGAACATTTCAGCAACACATACCTACCCAAAACTCTTGTATTTCTTAATTTCATTCCCTTACATAGGCATTTTTAAATATTTTTTTTTTTAAATGAGAGAAAATCCCAGAGAAAACATCTGTATAAAATGAAGATCAGATTTGAGAATCTATTTATAGAACTTAAGGGCATTTTCCTAACGGGTGGTAATTATCCCTACAAAGAGCATAAAAGCCTCAGGAAGTCCAGATATAAATATACGCTGCCACAGAATTAAAAGCATGTTAAGGTAATAAATAGAGAAGTATCCAATGACCTGATCTGGCTCCCATCAGATAAAATGGAGAGTACTATTGCTGTCAATGGGACACGGATCCTGAATTAGCCATAGGATGTCAGGGGTGGAGGGAAAGTTGTTTGAATCATTGATCACAGGAAGTCAATAGCAGCTCACCACAGATGTTAAAAGTTTATATCACTTTTGTTTGTATGTTCTGTGCTACCTTTCCCTACAGTTTTGGGTATCTGTTTTTTTTACACAGATTTATAATAGCACACTTTTTTTTCTTGAAATTTTTGATTTATTTGTGTATTTTAACGTATTGAGCTAGTTTTTAAGGAAATTTTTTTTCACTTGGCCAAGATGGTCTTAATGGATGATCAGATTTAAGTTCCCCAGCAGCTGTTTCTTCATTGAAAAAGGCGAGGCGATCTTTTAAAACCACTGACCATCCAGCATCTCTCATCGAAACGCATTTGAAAATGGCATTGCCAGTTTAGGACACAACTCTAGGAACCCACCAAACAAATGTGAGATTTTAGCCTGCAAGTGAGTCATAGGGTACTGTGGCCAAGGGGGCTGGGAAACCCCTTCTTCCCAAAGAGGTGTTGAACAGGGTGAGGAGCCGGGCTGGCTCTCAGCCAGGGGATGCCAAAATCCTTCAGGAACCTGCTGCTTGTCAAACTGCGGGAAGGAAGAGCATCGCTTCAATAAGGCTAGGTCAGCAGAATTGGGACAGAAAAGGTGACTTCCAAGAAGAAGCTCCCAGACACCGCTGAAACACCCTGACTGAAATCTTGAGCCATGATCAGAATTCTTCTGATTAATAGTTTGGGCATTTTACCAGTGAACTACAAGCCCAAGAATGGCAATTTTTTTTACCAGTTCTATTTTTTTAATTGCATGTTAAAAATCAAATCTAGCCAGCACCCATGTCCTCATAGCTCTGTCCAAGGGAACGTCATCTCATGGGTTATGCGAGTACCTGCCGCTCCTGCCACAATGGCTTTGGTAAAAAGAGGCGATTTGGAAAGGAAACACTCCAGAGAAATTAAGCCCTTTTATACAGGTAATCAACTGAAGTGAGTGAAAGGGCTTTCCCTCCCGAGAGCTCCTCGCCCTAGTGGAAGCGATTCTATAGATGCTATTTTGAAAGCATGTCATATCCATTGTGTTTTGAAACATTTAATTATTTGTGACTCCCTTCAGCGTGGGAGTCTTTCTTCAGCAGTGCTAGGTGGGGTAATACTTTCATAATCATCGCTTGAATATCACATGGAGTCTGTCGCTGTGGGATGAGGAATCAGTGACGGCCAGATATTCAGGGGTTCGGTGCCTGGAGTTCAACACAGATTTATGGCCGTGGTATTTAGCTCATGGCATGCAAGTATGCCTGGTTTTATACGATGTCTTTGTGTATGCAGTCATTCCCATTGATTTTTGTTTCCTTTGAAAACATATTACTTTGATATTTGTAGATTTGTATGCACTTCTGCTGTCGAAAAATACCCATGAATGCTTACAATAATCTGGAAAAGTTACACAGTTGTATTTCAGGCATTATCAAATGTATCTGTAAAGCAGATGGCTCACAAAAATATGCAAGTGCTTGGGATATTTGGATCTACCATCCCTAGAAACATTCTAGAAACCAATCTAGAAATTAGAAAGGCTTAATTCAAGAAATGAATGGCTCTCCGCTTCTTCTTTTAGCTAAAATACAATCCTATTGTATTGAGTATCTTCGTGCACTGAACAGAAAAGCAGCCAGACTTGGGTTTTCTCCTACCAACCGTACACGAGGTACTTCAGTGACAAGCATCCCCTTAAGATAAAACCAGAAAGTACTTCTTACTGTTAATTTCCCTACATCTATAAACATTTCTCAGTGTTTAAGTAAAAGCAGCTCTTAATTTTCTGCAGAATGGAGGTTAGCTCCCTGGAGAAACGAGGGGAGCCCCAGCGAGCTACTGGAAGAAGCTGACCTTTGGTACCTGTAAGTGCAGCAGAGAGGCGGCCGCTCCTGGCAGCTGGGGTGATAATCCCCTTTGCCTCTGGTAAGCGATAGCTGATAAGTCTGCACAGAATTAGTTGGTGATGTTTATTTATCAACTGGGTCTCTTTTCACCGCTAAGTTACTCAGAGTCAATTTTTTGCGTAGGGAAGCTTAGTTTAGATTTCTCATAGGTGAGGTTATGAATTTCCGCTGGCTTCCCCCAGGCAGATGTGCAGCTAGATGTGTTGGTGGGGAACCCTAAAAGTTTGCAATTGATTTATTTGAAGAAGAAAAAGCAAAAACCACTGAAACATCAACATTCCTGGAATACCATTTGCAAAGGTTAAGCACCCTTGTTTTTGTTCAGACTGACTGAAGGAAGAGGCTGTACCTGGCTTTCTTACAGCTGCCGAGATGCTGGAGATGCTCGGTGGGGCTCAGCAAGCAGCAGTGGGGAGGTCCGTGGCTTTTGCGCTCCCTAGTAGGAAAGTGGGAAAAGAAAGTGGGGTGAGGCTCTTCTGGGCTTTCTGGATCCAGTGTGCTTAGATACCCTCTTTAAGCATGAAACATATATTTAATCATATGTATATTTATTTATATATATATGACACATATAGTTAAGCATATAGATATATGCTTATGTCCCACTAAAGTCAAAGGATCAATGCTTTGAATTTCTTACTGTAAGTAGGGAATAACGTGATGCTGCACAATGTTTTAAAATGCCCCTCTAATGGACAACTTACCACAGCTTTATATTACTTTGTGACCCAGCAGCATCTTTGAATAAAACCTCCTGCTCACTTCTTGTTTCCTGGACATTCAAAAACCAATGCAGCATGCAACTGAAAGCTCTATTAAGAAATAAAAAAGAATTTATGTGATAAAACCAGATGGCAGCCCAGCCAGGGCTATGTTTCATTGGTAAGACTTTTTTTTTGTTTTATCTGCTAATTTGATGTCCTCTCCTCAAAGACTTTGTGTTGCTAGGCTGAGATGGCTTAACAGAGGTGGAAAGAGCTTCCTGAAAGGGTGTGTTACCTTCTGTCTGGGAGTAGGAAAGGAAAAATGAAAATAAATCACTAGATGTTGACTGAGGACAGGCAATGCCACCCCAAGCTGCTGTCCATGATGTATTTCATCATTCCTTGTACAAGTGGGGATGTGCACATGGGATCTTGGGGACAGAAGTGGGCCTGTGGCACTAAATGGAGCCGCAAGAAGTGACCCTGTGCCGGGGGTGGGGGGCACATAAGTAGCTTCAAACACACATGGAGTGAGTAGGGATGGAGGAGACAAAATCCAGCCCCTAAGGAAAAATGGAGAGCTGTCACAGCTCTAGCTTAGGCAACATCCATGCTACTAATGTCAGGTTAGAGGTTCTTTTCAGTGAGAATCAAGCTGCTTTAACTGCATCCCTAAGCAAAGAGAAAAGCCAAGATAAAAGTACATAGGAGCTATTATTTGAGAGACCTGTTTTTCAAACCCCTTATGCTCACGGAGGGATGAGTGTGGGCACCGGAGGACAGTCAGAGGAGAGGCAATGTGCCAGTATCCTCACTGTAAAGTTGGCAGAGTTGGCGGCTTCGACTCTGGGTTCAGCTGGGATGGGATTCACTGATCTGCATCCCTACTGATGCTGGGGAGACATAACCCAGCTTAAACCTGTCCCAGCCTCAGTCAGTGCTGTGACAGTGTGGGCAAAAAAAGCAGGGATTTCAGCTGAAACCTAAGCAGAAGCCTCAGTTAACTGCAACACAAAGTCATGGCCAGATGGTTACCATCCAGCAGAAGAATAATGAAGGTATTTGGGTTAATTTAACAGGCTTAAGTCTATAGGTGGTCTTAGAAGGCTGCAGTCAAGTAGCTGAAACCTGCCACCCTGTACTTGCCCTGGAAGCGTGGAAGAAGTGGCAGTGGATGGAGGCTTGTGCGATATTCCTGGCGCAGGTTTAGTGCTGCGGAGGATGTGCCGGATTTCCCCAGGGAACGTGGGGGCAGGCTGCAGACCTGCCTTTCTGAGCAGAGAGTGCTGGGGGAGAACAGAGGAATTTGAGAAATTCTGAGCTTTTAGCAGGAAAAACTATGAAGCACAGAAATGTCCACAGATTAGAAGATTTTATCTACTGTCATGTATAAGTCTAGTTAAAAATTTCCAGCAGGGTTTCCCTTTATCAGTGTTATTTCCTGCGCTGTAGTCACAGTCTGTCCCCTGACAGACATGTTGCTGCTTTAAAATTACAACATTAATAGAACAATGAGAAGAACTTGCTGTTTTATTTTGAACGCTGGGGAATAGCAACCCTTTCAACTCACCTGCTCATGGGGATGGAAAGAGGTTCAGGAGGTACAGGGCATCACCCCCAGGGAGCAGGCGGCGCAACCGGTGTCAGTGGGGAGCATCACACCCCAGCTGGGAACCAGTGTCTCTGGGGATGCACCACATTCAGCTCAGGTCTGGATCCCTTGGGGGTTCCAGCAGGCCAGCACTTCATCTTAGCTCACTTTCCCTAAACAAAACTCTACAGCGTACTATCCAGCACTGAGGCCTCCCGATGAAGGGTGATGTCCATCCACGCATTCCAAGATGGGGTGTTCACCTCCCACCTGACCTCCTCAGCCCTTCACCTCGCAGATCTCCCCAGCTGCCCCGACTAAGGAGTTGGCCCAAGCCCAAACCCGACATCACAGACAATTGTGTTTCAGTGCCTGCGACAGTGCCTGTTGACTCCATTAGCCCGGATGTGGCCCATGGGACTGTATGCTTCAACCTTCTCCAGCACAGCAGACAATCACACTTAACTTTTTGTTCATATTTTCTTTCCTTTGCTGAGTATTTGGTCATGTACATGATTTGTTCCCAGTTTTTCTGCCTAGTCAGCCTTTCCTTATGGCATCTGGCATCCCTTGCAGGCAACCCTTCCTTAGGAGAGCATATTTTGCCTGGGGAAGAGGTGGGAAAGGATGATCAAAGCACGTGGGTTCTTCCTTAGCCTCTTTTTGCTTCCTGAGTTTATCCAGTCAGGGTTTGAGCGCATTTGAGTACATCCTGCAAAGCAAGGGAGGAACACGGCCCTTTGTTTGCTTGTTGCTAAAGCACCTTACTTCTAATTAACAGAGCGATTTAATTAACATTAGGCAGAATCCGCCTGGTTTTGTTCCCTTAGGGGATAAGGGGAGGATAGCAGGCAAGGCAAACAGGTAACATCCTCTTCTGACACTAATTCTCCAGGGCACGGTCCTGATTTCTGAAGGCTGCTCCAGGCTATCTTCTCCAGATGCTTTGAATAGAAGGAAGAAATAAAAAACCAGAGTGTGAATGAAGTTCACATCTAGGGAAGAAGGTTGGCTTTGACTGACTATTTGTTTCCTCAAGTGGTGGTGGGGAGGGGGGAAGTTTTTGAGAGATCACAAACAACTTCTGAATGGCTTAGAGCGGAACTTAGGAAAACAAACCTAGTGATTTTTTTTTTTTTCAGATGAAAAATGATGTGATGTCATTCTTTTCTGCTGTGTTGAGATTCTCATTATTCAGAGGAACGAGCACTTGCTGCTGTGGATTTTAAGTGGATGGATCAAATAAGTGTTAATGGACATCTACTTGTACCAGCTAGGTCTCCACCCAGACCTAGATATGATAATTTTATAATATACTGTATGAGGCATGATAAGTTTAAAATATATTCACAACAGCACCTATATTAAGTATGGGTTGGCTGGATTTTTGGCACTGCAGAGAGAATCTCTGTGAAGCGTAGGACCAGAGGTATTTGGGTACGGCACAAAGAAATGAAACTTTTCCAGGTAGCCGCAGCCTGGCTGCACGGACACCTCACCCAGCTACAGTTTGGGTCGTCTTCTGCCCTCCTCCCCACCGGAGTTGGCAGGGCACTTGCGGTGATGAAGTTTCTTTTTGGTTTGGTTAAATCTGCCACTTTAATCAGGGCTTCTGTTTTTTTCCTTAACGTGTTGCTACTGATTATTGTTCCGAGAGTGGGGAGATGTCCTTCTCTGAACGCTACAGTAGCGCAAAGTATCCTGTCATTATTTTTTTCAATTAATATTGAGGCTGAATAGTGCAGTTTTGGCACAGTCTAAGGTGCGAACAAGGCAAATTAAACAAGAGATTACACATTTTTTGCATTCTGGCATTAACTAAAATAGTTTAAGCTTTGTCATTAGTGGTGGTCTTAAAGCAAGTGGAATGCAAGGGTGGAATTCAGAACCGGCTCTGGAATACCCTGGTGTGAATTTCTTCCTTTAGAAGAGAGTGCTTAATTCCACATATTAACATGTTGAGCTATCTTACTAAAAGTGAAGTTACGCTGATTAGTTACACTACAGAAGCTAAAGTATGTACATCTGCTTGAAGCAGGCGTTTAATGGCAGGAATAATGGCTAACTTTGCTCATGTAACATTTCATTTTAAGCATCTTGAGGTGCACAGAACTGACACTACAGCTGGGAGAGGGATTTTTTAAATTTATTTGTATTTTCTTTTAAATAAGCAGAATATGAATCGTTTATTTTTGAAGCTATTTCCTCCCCTCAGATTAGAAGAATTTCATCTCCTTCCTTATCACAAGAATTTCACCTCCTTCCTTGCTAAAATGAACTCTCCTTCTCCTAGAATAAAATTATGATGAATTAAATGGAAAGGTAAATTCTTAAACTTTCTTTAAAATATGCCGTTGCACAATAAAGTTCCCCGTATTGATTAAGCCCAGGTGGTCTGCTCACCCAGCAAACAGACATTTTACAAAGCTTTATTATCCCTCATTAGAATTCACTCCTTTAGAAGATTTCTAATTATATTGTCTAATAAAACTAAACCTTCGAAGCTATTTGCATATTATATGAAGAAATATCATACAACAAACTCACAGTGGATTCAATTAACATAATAGCTAATTATATATCCCATCAGCCTTTAGAGTAGCTCAGCATTCATGTTGCTCCTGTTTTAGCCTAGAGCAAAGGAGGTTTGAATTTTCACTTCTAAATATTGACTTTTAACTAATATCAAAAATTATTTGAATACTTTTGTGGATGAAAAGATAATGATTAAACTACATGAAACATTTAAAAAGACTTATTTCCATGTCTTTGAAACAATTCCTGTTTAAACCTAAAGCTTCACATATTATCCATTCTGAGTCTGTCTATATTTTATTTTAAAAAATGACCAGATATGTCTAATTGTTTTGACAAATGCTTGATTGACAGCTTGGTTATTTTGAAACTGCCTACTTCCAGCAGTTACATTTTGTATATTTTTCATTGCACTTTGTAATGCAATTGTATTCTTGGCCGGCTGTGATATCTATCAAGCAAGAAATTTAGGACTAGATTAACAGAGACATAGTAATGAACAGGCATTTGAGCAGCCTATAATTGACTGTTATTAAGGTGTCGTCACAGTAGTCCGTAATGAATTCTCTTGTTTTGTTTTGAAATTGGATGAGATATTCTGGAAAAAAAAAAAACCAAACAAAAACAAATGTGAAAGTTTCCTTCAACCTTAAAAAAAAAGCCCCAAATAAACCACGCTCTCTTTTTTTTTCTTTTTAAAGATTTCAAATGATTTGAGGGTGCTTCCAATTTTGAAATGCTCAGTAGAAAAAGCAGGGAGGGAAGGATCAGATTTAGTGACTTATTTAAAAACTTAAAAAAAAAATCATGCATTGATCAACCTCCCCATCAAATATAATGAAAAATCTGTCAGATATCATATTTATATTTTTACAAAAGATAGCAGATAAAGTTTGTTGCCGAGTAAATGGTTTTCTCCCATTACAATGATGGCTGCCTTTTCATTCATATTTTAATGAGGTTAGTATCTCTGAGACAGCTTTTTCGGGGTGGAGGCCCATGTCTCCGGTACAATTACAATAGGAGTTGCTTTATTGACAAGTACTATTCAAAATCTTCACAGTATAGAAAGAAAGGCTTTAGTTTTCCACCACTTGTCCAAATACTTATTCCTCTCTTACTATTAAAACACTTTCAGAAAGAGCACTCTCAACTGCCTAGAGCCCTGTACAGCCAGGCAGAGCACAGCTCAGCAAAAAATACTTTGCTGAAATTCAAGTTGCATTTATTTCTGCAAAAAATTTCCCTAGGCAAAACCCAACAAATGAACAACGTAAATTAATAGATTATCTTGGCAGCTTCTGCGTCCATGGGTTTACGAGAAACATGCTCGTATAATAATAGCTGCTACCCAAAGCGTGAGTCTGACTCCAAACAAATGAGGGAAGTTATTCAGAGATTACCCGTCCAATGTGTAATTTATTATAAAGAAACAAAAAAAAAAAATAGTAAATCCAACTGTTGGCAAGTTATGCTTTTGTGTGTTTATTCATCTTCTTTATGTATATGCTGTCTCTAAAACACTTTTCTTTACTGTAGCAAGGGAATACAGCCCAAATCTAAATATGATGCTAAATACAAGCCGTACTCAGCCTGAATCACATCGTATAGGTTCCAGTATGGGTACAAAAACTTCCTCGTCCATCCAAAGGAAAGCACATGTGACAAAACTATTTCTGTAAATTTGTGGGGTTTGTCACATGAATTTTGAGGGTTCATTATTTTTTCCAGATGTTGGATGCATTTTCTCCCAGGTCGGTGCAGACAGTAACGTTCAGGAGATGTTAGTGCCCTGTCTTTGGGCAGGGTACCCTGTAGTATCTGTGGGCTTTGGCTCAGCTGCACTCACAGCCTTCCCAACCAGCCAGGAAGCCAGGGGAAGGGGCTGCAGAGGGGCAGCAGGGGATATGACTCACACCTGGATATCAGTTGGAATCTAGACATGGAAAAATCTTTTTTTTTTTCCAGAATTTGCAGAGTAAAACACTTCTGCTTATGATACTGAACCTGTGTAAAGAAATACAGCCGTGAAAAGTGGCTTTCCCCATCAACTGGCTTAAGTTACTGTCCTGGAAGTAGCTTAGGAGGAGGATGAAATTTAGTGCTATTTATTGCTATAGCAATCAGATTGAAAAAAAAACCCTCCCAGAGCAACAATGACCTCAATAGAAGTGATGCCAGGGCTGAAATTAGATTATGAGGTTGAATCTCACCTTCTGTCGTAAGGGCTGTAAAACCTTCCTCCCACTTTTGCAGGTTATTTTATTTTCTACTTTCAGAAACTGCCACATATTTCTGGGGTTTTTTTCTGTGTCTGAGTGCTGCCTAAGCCTCTGCACTCCCCGCCCCGGCGGGAGGAATAAGCAGCAGAGTTTGGACCACAAGTTTCAGGCACCACTTCTACCATCGCCTTTTGCCACTACCAGCTTCTTTTTTTCAGCTTGTGGGACACTGTGTTATCCTGAAAAAAAAAAAATATTTACATCCCAGTGGATGAGATAGACTTTTAATAGCAAAGTGTGATTTTGTATGAGCCTGTCTTTGCTGTAAAATAGGTTACGCTGCCCTACAAACAGGGTTGGGAGTGAAAGACCACAGGCTTTTTTTTTTTTTGTCCTTTTTTTTTTTTGGACACTTTTTTGCTTTTCCTAGACTTTTTTTTTAATCTTTTTTTTTTAGGCACTTTTTTACTTTTCCCAGGTTTCATAGAAAGTAGATTCCCCATCCGTACGCGACTGGGGGAGGGAGGGATTTCATAATGGGCCTCGGTGCCAGAAGAAGACGAAGGGGGAGAGAGAGAAAAAAAAAAAAACCTCTAAGCTTTAATTTTAATTCTCCTGCCTTTATTTATCTGATTTGTGGCCAGATGGTGGTGAAGCAAGGCAACCCCTTTGTGCAAATGAAGCCCACATGTGAAAGTCCTTCTGTAATGTAATCATTGAGACCGGAAGGGTTCATACTGTGTCTGAAAAGAGACAATGGAGCCGGGATATATCAACATCGCCGAAATCGAGTTCATTTGCGATGCAGGCCCTTTGACTATGGTTGTCATGAAAACTTCCTACTTTGATCAGCAGAGGGTGGAGAGAAAAAGAAGAAGGAGAGAAAAAAAAAAAAAAAAGAAGTCTTCTAAAGGGGCAGGGATGCGGCGCGGGTGTTTGCTGTGCACTTGGCTCCGGTTCACGCCCCTTTCCGGAAGACGCAACAGGGAGAGGAGCATCTTGCACCTTGACCTGTCTAGACGGGGCGCGAAGTTTGAGGGTTTGGTTTTGTTTTTTTTTTTTTTTGTCCCTGTTTCCAAGGGCGAGGGTTGCTCTTTGACCCCCACTGCCAGCGGTGGTGGCTCTCGGGGCGTAGGTAGCAGCCAGAGGTTTCCTGCCGAATTCTCGCTGCGGCCGGGAGGGAAGGGGATGGACAAAGACACGGACCAGCTGTTCGGAAATAAAGCTGAAATAGTAGAACCTGGGAGAAGCTAGGTTTTGTAAGCTATTATTTTCCGCACAAAACCCCTGGGAGGTATTAAACAGCTGCATCTGAGCTGGCGAGCAGCGGCTAAAAGACAGAGCAACAACTGAAGGCCCGGGACTTTTGCAAACTCCGCTTCAACTAGAGAAACAAGTGGCTGGAACGCCAAGGGCTTTCATGGCCCGAAACATCCGCCGCCGCCGGCCGTGTCCCTTCGCCGCGGTCTCTTCGGGCTGCCGGGAGGTTTCAAACCGGGCAGCTGGCTTCTGGAGGAGGGCGAGGGGTGCGAGGGGCGCGTTGGGTGTGAGCTGGAAGGGTCTGCGCAGGTTCTCCAGGGCCACCTTAGCTGGAGCTGACGTTTTTAATTACGTGTGTAATGTAATGTGTCAACAGTTCTACATAGCGAGAGGGATGCTCTTTTTCTCTTTCCGTGGTCTAACTAGGCATTATCTGTATGAAGTGGGGGTTTTTGGTCATATAATAAGGAAAAAAAAAATCAATTTTTGCCTCCATTAGGTTTCTTTAGCAAAGTCAGAGAGCAACTTGACAGAGTTGTTGGGACAGAAAAGGAGATGGGAGAGATTTGTTCCTAGATGAGAAAATTCTATGCAGACTTAAAAAAAAAAAAAAAAACTCAGAGTTTAATCTGATGCTTACAAACCTTTGAAATTTGCAGTAAGCCAACGTAATGAATGAGTAACCTTTTATTTTCCAGCCAGAGCTGTGTCAGTGTGCCCACTCTTTCTCATCGCTAGGAAATTCATGCAGATCGTGCCTTGGTTTGAGATTCTTGCCATATTTTAACCTACTCTGTACTGGCTCCTTGCAGAAACCAGCTGAGTGTTTGGAGATAGCCCTGCGTTTTGTCAGATGCTTTATAACATTATTTAGAAACGTATTTGGATCTATTTAGGGCTTCATAAATATGAATAAAGCATTTACAAAAGGCACATCACTTGCAGAAGTAACCCACGGATTATACCAGATGCTTTGTACATTACAAATTTCCTAAACTTCAACAGTTCAAAACTACATTTTACTTGGGGAATTTTTTTCTAAGTGATTAAATATAAATCAGCGTTTCCCAGAAAAATATCTCTGTTGATTTATTTGCAGGAAATAAGGGGATTGTACTAGTGGCTAAAAATCCAGATTGCTACTAAAGTAGTTTCAAATATTTATGGAAAAATTAGGGGAGGAGGGGAGGGATGTCATCTTTTTTTCTCTTAGGTCTTATGGCGTAGAGATGGATTTTTGTCAGCTAATTCTGCTAAAAATGCCGCCTGGCTTCATGCTAGCGCCTTCTTCAAATATATGTATGTATTTAAACTGCTTTTAGGTTTGGGTTGGTTTTTTTTTTTAGATTTTTAGCTCTGGTGGAAAGCATGGAGGAAAGAAAACAACCCCAAACCAACACAGAAAAAAAAAAAGCCATGGTGTTGCGCTGGCCGTGGCCTTTCCAGCAGCTGGGGACTGGGGAGACGCAGGCGCGCTCGCAGGGCCGGGGCTGGGGACGAGGAGCGCAGGCCGCCTGGCTCAACCGGCAGCTCGGGGTTGTTGCACGTCCTGGCAGAAATCACTTTGATTTTTGTAGCAAAGCACAGCACAGGGCCTTTTTATTTTCTGTGCTGAGCACGACTTCCAGCAAGCAGATTTCGTTTCCGTGTGTTTTTTCTCTGCCCGTGTTGAAAGGCTTCCCCTTGTTTCTATGTTGAATTCTATATCTTGGGGACAGGAATTCCCTCTTAATACGCACCCAGGCTTCCAAAAAGGTGCCAGAGACTACAATGGATGGTGTACCCCCTCGGAGCCACGCTCCCCCACCCTTCCCGGGGCTCACAGACCCCGTTTTGTGGCACTGAGGCAATTTACCAGCAGCTCCCTAAATTTTGGGGCTGGGGGGGGCCTGGCAGCTCGTTGCTGTCGACTGCACTATCTGTGGTGAAATCAGAGCTGCATCTTCGTGGCCAGGGAGCTGAATTTATTGCACATCGTGACCACTAATATCAGAATACAAAACGGGCTTGTTTTATTTAAATTTCGAGTGCCTCCTCTCTGAGTCCGTGTTGAAAGAGGTGGGGGGGGTCCCTAACTGAGCAAAATACCTTTTGGAGGGGTTCCCCCTCCCCCCCAAACCCCCACCCCATGAATGTGGGTTTGAAACAACAGTGAGGCTGGGCATAAAGTTTAAGTAATATTTGGCAGCATTAATTCTCAGGCAGCCCCCATTCATCCCTGCGCTGCGTAGGGCAGGGAGAGCGGAGCGAGCCGGGGGCTCCTCGCCGCAACGTCGCAACCGCCTTGCTTATTTCTAGCTTAAAAAAAAAAAAAAGAAAAAAAAAAAAAAAGAGCACAGTATGAGTATCCTCCTTTTTTTTCATCCCTACAGTGGGAAAGTATCGTAGAAGAGTATGAAGATGAAATATTCTCACTTATCGCCCAAGAGGCAGACTATCTAGCTGACAAGCTGTGCAGTGAAAAATCAGGTACTGTGTCTGATGTAACATGTGCTCTCTCTACAGCGGTGTGGGGTTGGGTTGGTTTTTTTTTTTTTTTTTCAAACCCAGCATACTGCTTTGGAGGAGAAGTGGGCTGTTGTTGAATAAGCAATGACACTACATGACTTTTTAAAAAACATCCTTTTTTTTTTTAAAGGCTTTTAATTCTTTTAATTCTTTCGTGCATATTAATGCAGGATAATTTGAGCATCTCAGCTAATGTGGCGTGTTTTTCTCCTGGTATTACATGATTTTTTTCTCCTTATGTGTCTGCACTGTCATTTCCAAGTCAGAAACGAAACTAACCCTCTTGCAACAAAATACAGGCATTTGTTTCTCCCGTCTTGTTGCTAACTGCAGCCACTAAGCCGAACAGCGAGCCATGAGAGTGCAGGTTTAGAAATGTGCTGTTGATTTTTAGATGAGCTCTTCGTTGCCATCAGACAAGAGTTGTCCTTAGAAGGGCTGGCCAGACCACTGCCATCACCTATGAGGGAGGATGTATTCTATAAATGTTTTCTTTCTCTATAAAATATATAATTTCAAATAAGTAACGCCTTTTTTCAATCCTGTCGAAGAAAATGCTTCCAAAAATGAATTACAGCTTATTTTAAATCTTCCTCCATTCCTCCATTTGTTGCTCTCATTTTCAGCGTTTTTTTTTTAATTTTTATATTCATTTCTGAATCTAAAAAGCACATCACTTAAGGCACTGAGTACTTTGAGATTATAAATAAAGTTGAATTATCCCATCCTACTGCCTTTAGTGATAGAATATGCATGAAAATATTGATCTCAGAATCAACACTTGTAAATATTGATGTGTGGTTTTGAGATTTAAAAGCTGTAAGCATTATTTGGGATTTAAGAAAAGAGCCCATAAGAAGTACTAGAAGTTGACGAAATCTAACTCACTGGAAGTTCATAGAAATAAGTTTATGTACCTCAAAGCATCAGAATATTTCTAATACTTATTCAAAAAGCATAATCTAAGAGCATTGGAGAACTTCATCTGTAATGACACAAAGTTCTCTCTATAATCTGTATGGATAAATAATTTCCAAAAAATAAACTTTCCAGAATAGGTTCGATTTTTTACAGATATTTCTCATTTGTCATATCTGCCGTGATGGAACTACTCTGTCATGCCAGAAGAGCAGACACATTGAGTAACAAATTATTTTGAACGTAAGGTGCTTCCTCCAAAATGGATGACAGGATTTCTGGTAGCGAGATTTGTACAGAAAAGCTTTCTGGGCATTTCAGAAACAAAACCCAGAAGGGTCCATGGGATGATGTAGAAAAATCATCGTCTTCCACAGAGATTTACTCAGAGAAGGGAAGATTGGGATAAATCCCCTCTCCTCCTTGGCTCCTCTCATAGCAGCCTCTAACACTCCTGGAGAACAAATTGCAATTTTGTACATCTTCAGTAATAGTACAAAAATATTTACCAAAGGTGCACACAAAATATTGATATCAAAGCCCACACTGTTAAAAATCTCTTTTTTTTTATAATGGGTCTGCTCAAAAGCTTTTTTTTTTTTTCCCTTTGAAATCACATTTTGGGTTTAAAGCCTACACCGTGTGCTCATTCAGCCTTCTTACCTCAACAAAATTATTTCCTCACTTATTGCAGGAGAGATTGCTGTAACTGCACATTAGCCTCATTCACAAAAATATCCCTGTGCATATGTGCAGGGCTGTTCTTCCGAACTATAAATAGTGGTCCACAGAGAGGAAAGAAGTTTAGTTTTCTTCCTGGCAATTAGCACAGATAAACAAGCTGTCGTTTAATAAACAGAAATATAAGCCCTCACCCCTGCAAATATAAGATGCTTACAAAAGTGGCAGGACCATTACAGAGCGATGCTGAGCTGCCCTGGCATAAAAATAAGGGAAAAAAAAAATTAATCTGCCTTTTCCCATATCATCCCATTGCCTGTTTTGAAGATGTCAGAATGTTAAAGGATAAAGACTAAAAAAAGCCACAGTGACTTCTTTTAAAGATGATTTGCTCTATGTATAAAGTGGGATGAAAATAAATGTATTAAATTGCATTAAAAATAATGAAAACATGTTTCCCTGAACTGTGCAGCAGGCAGGAGCTGGCAGAGGAGCACAGTAATACTTGACAGAGCAGGAAAGTGCCTGCCTGGGTTTTTCCAGGCAAAATAAATTCAGACTCCGGCATTGGAAACGGCAAGTCTTCAAAATTGTGTCAGGATTCACGCCAGCCAGGCAGCACTAACATATAACTTACCGAAGCCTCCAACTCACAAAACACAATGAGAGTTATATTATTAAGTCTTATCTATCTTACAATGGCAATTTTCATTAATGTGTTATATTAAAGCAATATTACACTCTTATCGTCGTACTGTAAATTATTGGCTCTTTTTATTCCGAGCTCCATGCGTTCGTTCAGAATGGCGTTTTTAACTTTTTTTTTTTTTTTGGCAAATTATCATACTAAGCGACAGAAATAGTATAGAAGCCTCTCCACGGGCCAGTTGCAGATTTTGATGTTGTGGATTTCACCATAAAGCAGGAGGAAAAAAAAAAAAAACACGTCAGTGGTGTATTCATTTCATTATTGTGCTTTTAATTCTGTTTTAAAAGGCTGCATATGTGAACATGGCTTATTTCTTGTGGCCCATTGCAAACTTATTAATATTGGTGTAATCACAGCCTTTTATACTGTGCTATGATAAAATTATAAAGGTTGCAGTTTCCTCTCAGCCTATAAACATGACATTAATGGAATTCTCATATTATAGGAAGAAAACCCATTATCCGTAAGTCATGTTTAGTACTTTTTTTTTTAAATTCTAATATTATACCAGCCCTATTTCTATAAGTACTGGAGGTGGGAAAAAAAAAGTGGGAAACTTCAATAAAGTCTTTTAGCATGATCAAACGGTTTGATATTTACAAGCATAGATCCGTTCGCTGTCATGTATTCTTTGATCAGGCAAAAAGTCACGGCGCTAGACAGGCAGGCAAAACCTGCTGAGACACACCTTCAGATCCTCTGCTATTTTTACAAGCTTAAAAAAATCTAAAAGTTAATTTTCAAGGAGATTACTCTTTTTTTTTTTTTTTTATCCCCCCCTAACAGGAGGTGCAGTAGCCGGTCGAACCAATGGAATGATAGAGGGTTTTTTAATTACAGAGCCCTTTAATTTTCTTTGCTGATTGCAATCATTTTCTGCGTGCTCTTTCTGGGTTTATATATATATTTTAGTTGTGATAGTTGGGGTTCAGTGCCACACCAGCAGCATTTCATTCAGGGTTAAATGGACTTATGTGAAGACCAGTAAGAAGCCAGAAACTAGCTAAGCTTCTGCCTGCTAGATCAGGGCCAGTTGATTTATAAGTGGAAAATAATTTAATACCACGTCCTTTATGAGTGCTGAAAGCTGCTGTTTAAGTAACAACAGGACTTCTCCTACATATTTTTTTTTTTAATGTGTTCACAGCTACAAAAATGTTCCCTTTGGTTGAAATCTTCCAGTCTTCATTTTATCTTAAAAATTACTTAACCCATGTATTTCTTTATTTAGCTGTTTGGAAAGTTTGACTATAATTTAGGCACCCGATGTTGAGTTACACAAAAGTGAGACAAAACACTCTTATTCAACTGCAAAGAAATCCAGAAGTCTCTTTCTGCACAATTATCGCTCAAACTATTGTGTTTTTGCAAACTGATACTTTCTAGGAGGCTCGTTCCCAGTGAGAACTACTCTCCTGGAGAGTTTAACAAAGCTAGCAGCTACATCAATTAAAAGCAACTAAAATGTCTGTTATGGGTATGTGCAGAATATTAAACTGCCGTTAAACCATTTACCACTTACCTTAATACCCTCTGCAAAGTTATAGTTAATAAAGGCAATATATGGGGTACGAAGCTGTGGTTTAATGCTGCCACAGTACCCTGGAATTACATATTTTCTCACATTTTTCTCCCCATGCAACTAGGAAAAATAACAGTACGGAGAGAGATTAGCCTTTGCGTCTCCTGCCCTGCAATAGGATCTGTGAGCACAGATTTCCCTGAATGCTACAAGGGATTGAAGGATCCGTATCAGTGGGGTTTATTTAAAATACCAAGTTTGATTAAAAAAAAACCCACCTGATTTTAGATAAAATTGTGCTGGGAAGACAACGGAAAATGAATTCAAACACTAATATAAGCCCCTCTGGAGAGTGAGATGGGATATTTTCTCTGTAACCTGGTGTTGTTAAATTTTTCTTAGGGTGCAACATGCTGGAGTTTGTTCTGCAAGGCCGATCCATGGCCAACCCCATCCAAGGGAGCACCAGCAAGTGCCCAAAGCCAGACGTGAGACCCACCTGGGCAGCAGCAGGCTCGCTGCGAGAGCTTGGGCGCTTCTTGATTTCAATTTCTAGTAACTATTTCTCCATAAACTGTGGTTTTGTGATGTGGAAATCGTTACAGATCTCAGCGTTGCCGGATAATTTTTCAATTAACTTGTGCGAGAGTTTTCAGGGCTTTACAAAAAAGCCACCTCGCGAGGGGATGCACGGGTCTTGTTTGTGCCCTGTAAGGGAAAAGTCAGACCCCGAATTATTTAACACATTTGAGGACAGGAGTTAAGAACAGATTGCTTTATTTTTTAAAAAACCTCCTTTTTGCTCTGTTTCAAAGAGTATATCTGAAAAAGCCTGACTCACTATCAGCATGTCATGGTTATGCCTCACGCTGTTCCTCCTTTCTGATTTATTGGGCAAAAGTAGTTTAACATGCTTTAATTTGGACCTTAACACTTTCAGTGATGGAAGTGATTCAAGAAGAAAACCTGTCTTTTTCTAGTTTGAAAAATATGTATTTTTTATTAAAGAAATAAGTACTTCTTGCCAAGTATAACTGTTCAGGACATCAGTAAATCACGGGCAACTTTTCCTTCCTTAGGTGCCTGTGCAGAAGCTGCTGCTCACACAGGGTTATAGAAGAGATCAGCTCCTCATTTTGCAAAGTAAAGTAAGATGAAAGCATCTTTTTTTTCCTTGTATAATCATTTCTTGCCATTGTAATATCTCCTGTATTTTCTATTTTTAACTTTATATGTGTCCACATTCCTCAGGTTTTTTTTTTTTTCATTTTAAGTGGTTTTCTATTAAAGTATTTTGAAATGAATGTGCAAAGTTTTTCGTGAGAATGTGGAATTTAACAAGGAATTGGCTATTTGACCTAATTTCTGTGTTCAGATTTTTATTCACTCTAAGGTATTAATCTCAGTTGTGTGTATTTTCACAAACATTGCATTGTAACAGAGTTAGAGTCTGAAAAAACGGAGCCTCCTGCTCCAGCAGAAAAAGAAAACTAGAATCATTTCAATAAACCTATTATTTTTTCAAGTTCATGTGTTTGTTTTAACAGATGATCAATTGATCTATATTTCCTTACCAGAAAGAGTTTAATTTATAGCTAAGAGCTGGTAAGTTTCTATTGCTGCTGTTGAGATGGCAACGGGAAACTTTCCAAATATTTCTCCTTTTAAAGGTGAAATAACTTAATGGAATGTGTGTAGTTTCCTTAAAACAAGCCATTCCTTTAAAGTTTCCATATCAAAGTCCTACTGATCCCGATATAAAAGTTCACTCAACCTGAGCACCACTAATGTAATAACTTTTTTAAATTAAAGCTTTCTTGCTGAAGAAATGGCAAAAAACATCAAAATATTCCCAACAGGGTTTATGTCTTTCATCATTGGGGTTTTTTTTTTATCCAAAATATTTATTAATCAGTATAAAATATTTGGTCATAAATCTGACCCAGAACTGGGACTCAGTTCAGGTTGTCGCTGTGTCCCCAGAAGATAAAGTGGGAGAATATCTGCTTCAGGCTGCAATACTCAATGAAAGCACTGTTTAAAAAGACTTTAAGTATTTAACTCTGGTTGTGAGGTAACAAGAATGGCTAATTCAAAGCAGGAAAATGTTTAGTGAAAAAGTAAGCTTTATAACCAAAAAGATTTCTAAAATTGTATATGCCGTCTTTACTGCAGATTGAGTAACAATTGAAAAATATAAAATTATTAATTACGTGGTGGAAAAAAAAAAACCCATACCAATTAAAAATCTGTTTATATATGTCACATAATTTTAAAGTTTATTTATAAATTTTTACAATACTTGTAAAGTTAAATATTTCAACAAAAACATGGTCCATCCCTCAGTGAGTATAAATTGTTGGAGCTTCACAGAAGCTGATTTATAACAGTTTGAGCAATGCTGATTTGTAACAGTTTAACATCTGGTCCCCTAAATCTGTTACACAAGGATTTGTTGTCTGGTTTCATATTTTTAAAAAGACTCTTAAGTTTTTCCTCGAAGTGGAATATTTTCTGCCATTTCTTACTGACAGGACAATTTTGCAAAATACTTTGTCAAAGTTATAATTTGAGTATCGTGAGGAAGCTATACTATATAAAATGGAAATATCTTCAGTATTTAACGAAGACTTTCTTCACACTTAATCCAATTCTACACCTTCTTTTATGTGTATGTAAATACCAATTTTTAAGGTAACTTTCAAATATTTGAACACTCTTTCTTCTTCATTCTGCTTCCAAAAGGCTAATTTACGCTGAGATGGGGTCTTCAGTGTTGATACTGAATTCATCCTATATGCAAAACCTACAGTCAGCTGGCTCCATTTATAGCCCAAGAGCAGGGAAATGTTTCTGATACGTTACAGAGAGAACTAGTAGATACACATATCAAACTGATGGGGAAGATTTGGATTCCCCTCCTATTTTCATTCTGTGAAATTTGTTGATGTTGCGAGTCGACAGAAAATACAGATTTGGCCCAAAGTATGTTTAAAAAATACGTTACCAAGAACACACATGCTGGGAATCTGTGCAGCTATTTCAAAGTTTAGCTAATTTTTCACCTTATTTTTAACTATATATTTTTCCCTAAATTTAAAAATATTTCCCCTCTTTCCAGAATCCTCTGTCATTCAATGTGAAAAACTCATAAAAGCAACAAAGAAAATTGATTATCCAGGAGAGCATCATAGGGGAAGCAGCTGAGAATTATCAAAATATCAAAATAAACAAACTTAGATGGCAACAGAGAGGAATTTGGGTTTTTTTTCCTTTTTTTAATAATTAGAGGGAACTTACATGCTTTCTGTAACAGTGACTGTTAAGTTATTTCAGGCAGGTATGTTAGAGTTCTCTTATCTATCTTTTAAAAATTTTATTACTGTCTTATACTTTATTGGATATGCTCTCAAAATTGATCACGATCATGATATAAAAGAGATTCTGACTAACTGGTCGGGTTCTTTTGCTGAGTATTGAGTCCTCTAGTGCCATGCTTGATGCATGCATTCAACTGCTGAGGTTAGTGTGGTTTATGCTGAGAAAACACTACTAGGGTACAGTATTGATATATGGCCCTCAGAAGGAAAAACTTTCTTTAAGCTATAATTTGCACATAGAATTTGTCTTTGAATTTCACAGTGAAAAACTACCAGAGGATTTCTGTATCTGTTCCTTTTTGCGTCAGTTATAAGATATGGGCTGGATTCATCGCTGTGTCACCCCAATCTTACCTTGCTGTAACTTGGGTGCAACTGGAGCAATGCTGCAGTGGACCACGTCTGATATGTACTGTCACCAGCCCGGGGTATTTATCTTTGGGCTAAATGTACATATTGTTCACTATTGCTTTGTTGAAGCAGGTACAGAGAAGCAAACTTAAAATTTGTGAGACCCTTTGTGAAGCCAAACTCCTGTTGGGCTCGGTAAGAAGTGCTCTGTCTAAAAAAGGATTCACGTATTTTATACTCTGTGAGTTAGCAGATTAGGTAAAATGATATGATATTGTATGATATTATATGACATGAACTGCTTGGGATCCCATCTACCCAGATATTTATAAAGATGTCCTCAGCTGGTCTCCTCAGTTCCCTCCAAGAGATGAGCATCTCAAAAACCTATATGGAAAATCGGAGAAATAATGTCCTGACTTCAGACCCTGTCTGCTCTCCCTTATTTGTCTTACCCTACTCTGGTGAAGACAGAGATGTATCCAAAGGAGTGATCAAGGCTTTTATCAATGCAACATAAATGTAAAGGTTGTTTCTAAGAAAGGAGGACCAGATCCTTGCCCAGAGCATGTAGCTTTAGTCTGTTGACTTGGGATAGAGCTGTTACATTTGACCTGGGGAGACTGGGGGTCCTTAGTTTGTGAGGACTGTTAATATGTATTGTTTAAAATTATTTATTTTGTTTTTCATGCCAAACATGCCAGGTAAAGAGCACTTTCCTGGTGACAGATTTTATTTCAAAAGTGGCTTACATTGAATGAATTGAGGCCACTAAGTTAATTTCACTGACAAACCAAAAATGGATGAAGCAAGCTCCTGAACGGGCAAGATCAATGCTTTATGTACTAAGATAAGCCCTAAAACAAGGTTGTTCACTAACTAGTCATATTTTCTATTCATATTTGTCTTTGTGGTCTGACATTTGCTCATACTGTGATAGCTTCATCAAAATACATTTTTTAGAAAACACATATTGCTTGTCACTGTTTCATTGATGTAAAGCACAAGCATGTTAGAGTTTTATGAGCAAAATATTAACCTGTATGGTGTTCCTAATGCATGTTAAGTTTACCAGAAATGAGGAGAGCCAGATACGTATTAAACGAAATATCATTAATGGGTCTTACGGCAGGAGCGGTGAGGAGTACCTTGTAATTACGGCGTACGCATCCAAGGATGGCATACTTTGTTCTGGAGGCTTAAGTAGGTAATTAGTATTGTGGTTATGGAGTTACGAGTGATCTTAAATTATGCTGATCTCTGAAAATTCTCCTTACTTTTAGTGCTGGGATGGATATAGTTGCTCTGAGAACAACTCTCTTGGAATCACTCGCTGGCCAGGAGAACCTCTGCCACCGAAAGAGTGGAGGTGGCAATAGGAGACCAGCCAGGGGTAGGGAAGGGAGTGAGGGGAGAAATGCTTGGGATATGGGACTGTGGGCGCAATGTATGTGTAAAACAAGCATGTACACCTTATATTGTCTGAGCAGGGGATTTCCAAGGCTGGATGAAAAGTAGGAAAGCTTTTAGTAAGGGAAGAGCGTGAAAGGTTAGCAAATAAAGGCAAGGTAGAGTTGCTACGCTCGGCAGCTTCCACACAGCCGTGTCTATGCCGAGCAGCGCTGTAGCAGCGTATATCGCTGTAAGAGCGTTGATTAACAGCAGAACTGTGCTTAATGCAATATAGGTTAACACAGAGTCTTTCTTTAGGAGCTCCTCAACAAGGCTGCGTGTGGAAGAGTAAGGGAAAGAGAGAGACCAATTCACAAAGCTCATTTAAACAGACCAAGAAGCTTTGGAAAACAAGGATATCTTTGTGCCTTTAACCGTATTTACAGACCTGACTGGTTTAATAGCATTCAGCAATAAATTCCATCGCCTTCGGGAGCAATTGATAAAGGTTCTGGTAACCGCCTGCTCCAATCTACTTTGGGGAATGTTAATAAACCGGTACCCAAGGACTCCTAGGTGTGTGCCGCGGAATAGAGGGAGCTAAATGTCAGCTAATTAAGCAGAGCTGAGACCATGAAAGATCTTGTGAGTTAGAAGTTAAATATTAATATCAGCTTCAAACTTTATGGGAAGCTGGCTTAGGGGCAGGGAAGCAGAAGGGATTGTCCTGGTTTTGGCTGAGATAGAGTTAATTTTCTTCCTAGTAGCATGTTCATGACATTTTCTATTTCTAGTTAACCTTGCAGCTGCATTCAAAACTAGCTGAAGTTTTCTTAAAGCAAATTCTGGAAGAGCAGCCAATGAGGAATTATAACAACCCTTGAGGTGACACAGACATAAATGAAGGAAAAGAGAAAAAGATTTCGATATGGCAATATTTCTCAAACGGTAAAAAAAAAATCTACCCTGTCATATTAAATGCAACATGAGCAAAAGGTGAGAGCTCAGAAAGCCTTGGCGCCCGACGGGGCTGTATTTATCTGACTGCACGTGTTGGTCAGTTCTGCTAATTCCTGCCATTGGGCTGGGCTCCAGCCAGCGTTGGCATCACAGAAGCAGGGAGCAGCACTGGGTTGCTGGTGCTCAGACCTGTGCCAGGGGTCAAATACACCAAAAATAAGGTCAGCACCAGCCATTTGCTGTTGAGCAGGACTAAGGGTAGGGCTGTAATTTTCTGTGTAACATTGGTGCTCATAAAGAGTGAGAAAATGAAGGTTAAGCGCTGTGCAAATTGTGTCACACAGTGACCAGGGTATCCTGATCTGTTTTGTCTTTGAATTTCATTATTATCATTGTTCATTCAACTGTGTTAGGGGGGTGGCTCTCAGCCATGGTCGGGATAGGGATCCCATGTGCTTGGCCTTGTACGAGCAGCAGAGTTAATCCACCCGGAGCTCTCACTCCTGTCACCACACACCAGGTGATGCAGGAGATATGCTCCTTCATATTCAAAGGTCGAGAATGGGCAGAGGTGAAACAGCCTGCCCACCTTTGGCTTTGCCATGGCCAGGTCTCCACCATGCAGTCATCCTTTGTGGCCTCCATGGGGATGGTAAACTATTAGAAAGTATGATTTGGGAACAAAGAAGAGTGATTAAATGCCTGTTTGCTCGTATCAAAGGAGATGGAGACTTTTATCAACTTCTTTCACTGTGTAGGCTGTATCCTGGTGACTAAGGAATCCTTCTCCATTGCATTTAGTTGAGTTAGGGTTTTCTGCCATGCTCAGCTGCCTTGGCTGGCAGCAGGACGGCATGGTTGTGCCCCTAGCACGCTGCAAGCTGCTCTGCTCATTGTGGCACGTGAAGTTAACTGCAAAATGTAGCCCATTTTGTTCAGTGAGACACTCCTGGCTCTTCTGGAAGGAGAAGAACCAGTCTCATTCCTAATCTGTGAAACGTATGACTGACAGATGCAAAGAGAGGACCCAAGCACCCTGTTTATCCTCCAGATGCCTTGTGCCTACACAGCTAAAGGTAGCGGGGAGCTGGGACTGTGCTTCCTGTGAGGTTTTGGTTATCAATGTACCCCCATGGGTGTTACTCCCTCCTAATTCCCCCATTACCACTGAATTTCAGAATATAGAACTGAGCTGTCTAGATTTGGTAGATCTTACAGTTTCAAATATCTTCCTTCCTTCCAGTCCCCTGGGCTTAATTCCAGTGCAGGCAGTGTTGCCAGCCCTCAGTCCCCAGCCTGATGCTGCCTTTCCTAAAGATGCTTCCCATGCATAATTAAACCCTAACACTCAGCTTGTGCGTTAACACTCACCTACCTGGAATGGGCTTTGACTGAAGCCACCGTGTCTCCCAGAGCCCTCCTGGCCTTGCCTTTCACCCACACGGGAGCAGAAGGACTCGTGGTCACCTGGGGATGGTGCAGCCTGGGAGGACAGTGATGACGCCTGAATCCTGGGGAGTGGGAATATGCGAGGTTGATTTTCTCAGGGTAATTTTGCTTTGATTTTCAAAGGCTTCACTTTGCATGACCAGGTAAGACTATAAAACAAATTTCAGATGTTTGGTGGTTTCTGAGCCATAGTCATCCGCAAAGAGCCTTTTACTGTGCTTTTCACCAGAGCAACCTGAACATGCCGAAGCAATTTTCCAGGGTGAATAAGCATCTTTACTTGCAACTTAAAATAATGAGGAGTAGAGACAAAATTTGGCAGAAACAGGACTAGGAATCATACATCCTCATGCCTTGTCCAACTTCAGATTTGCTGCACCACATTACTTAACCTGACATGAGGTTAAGTATGGATGAGGGTCTGAGCAACCTGATCTAGTCAGGGATGTCCCTGCTCCTTGCAGGGGGGTTGGACTAGATGACCTCTGAAGGTCCCTTCCAACCCTAGCCATTCTATGATCTATGATTCTATGACATCAGTACTGGGATGCAGACATACATTGCTTTTATTAGTAGTTATTGTAATGATCTTTACATTTCCATGGTATGGGCTATCATGAAATTTTGGATTCAAAGGTTTGTGGCATGCTGCACCAAAATAAAGACTTTCTTTCTCCTTTTCAAAGCTCTGAATTACATTGGCCCAGGTTAGAGGACTGCAGCACAGCGGGTCGTCACAGCTCACTTGGATTACTGCCTCCATTCCCAAAAGACACAGTTTCGTTGGTTGTGCTCACTTGCTAGGGTGACTTCACTTACAAGCTTTTCCATATAATGGGTGTCAGGGCTCTAGCAGCTGCTTGAAATTAGGCTGAGAAATAACCTGGTGGTGCTGAGCACAGCCAGGACGTTTCAGGGCAGCACGTTGAAGGATGATGGCCGAGGTCTTCTGGGCTGAGCTGTCCTTCTGCTGGGGACACTTGGGAGCAGCAGGAACAGTTGGGAAAAACGTGAGCTCAGGAGGTTTTGCAGTTGCAAAGCTTTCTCTTACAGTAGCACAGCATGGTGCACAATGTAGATTCTGGTTTCATGTTGCCTCGTGTTAATCCTGATTTCTCCCCAGTATGAGTGACTCTCCTGTTTTCCACTGTTGGCTTTACTGGCTTCTTACTTTTCGTCTTTTTTTTCTTTTTCTCCTCCTCCATCCTTCAGTCTGATCTGCTTATTTTATCCACCTGTTGTCTTTCTTTGAATAGCTAGGACAGAACTCATGTTTTGTGTTACATGTTGGTACAAAACTTAATGTCATGGGCTGTCTAATTTCAGGGGGTTCCTGAAATATTTCTGTGATAGAGACAACGAAGAATATTGCGAACTCAGACTGTTTCTCTTCAGGAAAGGTCTTCCATCTCTCCTGAAGAGCCTGTAAATAATCCCAAATACGTCTAAGAAAGCCCTGGCCTCACGAAACTGAATGAACAGCTCCTTGATTCGTTTGAAGACGGTGATAAAAAGACAAAACACAAATAGCTGAGATCAGCCATCTGATCTTTCACCTTTGTGTCCAGATGAAAACACAGATTCTTAACCTTTGAGCCCTTCAGATGATTTCCTGATGAGCTTCAGCAATGGCGACAAGACTTAAGCTGCCACAGTTCAAGGAAAGCCAGCTTGAAAGCCTCTTTTATACTTCACAGCTACAGGCTTTAGTTCTATATGACAACTGTTTTTAATATTCATTTAGCTGGATAGGAAGCTGATTTTTCATGTTGGTATTCAGGAAGGTGGGTAGGTTACACTGCCTTGGCAGGGCTCTCAGCTATAAGTTGGGGTCTTCATGGACAATACTGTTACCTGCACCACAGAGATCAAGACCCTGTTCTGATTATGCAAGAAATTAGGAAGGATGACTTCTAAGCATATGAAACACATGAGGAGGAGTTGTTTTCCAGACACTTCCAGTTGTGAAAAGCTGTAAGAGATCTTGTGGCAGACCTGTCCTGCTGGATGAATAAGGAAGAAAAGCATCTACCTGAAGTTTGGTGGTACCTGGGATATAATTGTGTGTAGCTAGAACATTGCATATGCAATGTGATCTGGAGCCACCAGAGTTATTCTGAGATGCTCTTCAAATCCTCACGATGAGTTTGCATTTACAGCAGTTGTTTTGGGCTTTTTAGACTCGGCATAAGCCACAGGTTTGTGTGGAAGGTCTTATTTGGATAATGTTTGTAGGAACATCTCCAGAAGGTATCCAGAACTTCTTTCAGGTAGTATATACTCTCTTCCAGTTCCATGGACACTGCCGGGAAAGGTGGCACATGTTGTGACATTCACGTCACTCTCCTAAATGTTGTAAGTGCCAAATTCTCTTCTTGCTGAGACTTATTTGATACCATGAAAATTTCAGGGATTTGACTGAACTTACTTTTGATTCTCCTGAAGGTGGAGTGAACCATCTTGACGTGGTTACAAAAAAGAGTTTTTCTCATTGACTTATTGTCCAAATAATATTTCTGATTACAACAGTTTCTTCCGCAAGAGCCTTACTATTTGCCATGCTTTAAATTTGACTTCCATAAACCTGAATATTAGAAACGCATCAGCCTCAGTGGGACACTGAGTAAAGTTTATTTAAAACGTATCTCAAATAATCTAAGCTCCTCTGTTTTGACAGACTCTTTCATGGTTCTCTGCTGCTGAAGGCAATTCTAAGAGATGCTTCAGACAGAAAATAGGAATTATCTTAGATTTTTTGAGAATGGAGGATTCCTGAAAACATTAGGTTGTATAGAAACATATAAAGAGCTGAGTTCTCTATATAATACTTTATTACCAATTCAAGGCAACTCATCTAATATTTGTAAATTTTGTTGTTCAAATAAAGAACAAAGCATCAGAACTTTTTAACTAACACTTCATATCAACAGGAATATCTTTCTCATTTTCTGCAAGTGCCCAAATCTAGGAACAGTCTTCTCAGCACCAGGTCCCATCTCTAGCAGCTCTTGTTCACGATTACGTCTTGGAGGATGAATGAGTTCTACCTAGAACACATAGGTTAAGTTTTCTCTTTTTAGCGAGGTTTCCCGCTTTCCTCCTGCAGAGAGGAAAGATGTGAAAAAACTTACTTTTGTGAAGGAAAATACAAAGTCCCTCCAGCTCTGCTAATCTCTATCTACTCATTCCTTATTACTTTCTCAAGGCTTGAATACAATTGTTGCAGAAACTGATATTAACCTTTTAGGGAAATGTGTCTCATGCTTCGTATAGACATAGACTACTTATTAGTGCATAAAACAGCCATCAAACCTGTGAGATTCCATCTTACTGATTGATATAATCTCATTTGGTATTCTGACAGGAAAAGTAACTTTATATTCATATCACAAATTTCTAGATGGACAATTTCTTACTTGCATTTAACCACATCAGCCTCCAGCTGTTTCATCTTGCACTTGTCCTACTGTCAGGAGAACAAGTATTTTGAAGTACTTAATAGAAATCTTCCACACAAGTGCTTTCCTGTCCCTCCATGACAAGAATTTGTTTGCATGTGTGCGTTTGGGCAAGGTTTTCAGCCTCACTTTTAACCTGAAGAACCCAGTTTCAATCTGGCCACTGCTCTTTGACTCTGCCTGGATGAGTTCACTCTGGTCCAGTTTCCTCACTCCTGGAGATGAGCAGGAACATCTCATTATGTCAAACAAAGTACCAGCCTCTTGGGATAGATATCTCACCAGAAATAGCAATTTTTATTGGTCAAAACTCAAATAAATTGAAGGATAGGACTGACTGGCAAAGATCACCCTCTGTCTTGTGCAGCTTATGGTGCAAGGAGTGGCTTGGATTCACAGTGATTCAGTCCAAGTCTTCCAGACTTTGTGGCACGGATGAGCCCATGTGGGAGAGGAGACAGTGAAAAGCAGAGATCTTCTGTGCATATCACACTGTGGCTATCTTCTACTTTCTCCTGCCTGTATCACAGTGAGGGCTCCTACATTGTCTTTGTCCCAAGGCAGGAACCTCTTCTGCAGGTCTGTGGTTTAGCAAACCTGCAGTCGCAGCCACGCTTCTGTGCAGTGCTGTACATATGTCATGGCAAGAGGACACGGTGCTCGCTCTGGCAAAGCAATTTTGCAGTAGCTCTTTCACTGACCGGTTGCAGACTTGCTTCTTTTGAAGGTAGTTACCTCCAAGAAATCTCCTTCATGATCTCAGAAGGACAATTTTTAAGTTATTAAAGTGTAATCCTTGAAGCAACTTTATGTTCTTCACCATGTGAAGACCTCTGAATTAAGGCAAAGAACAGAGAAATAACTAAGGCAGAGCTAGGGCACAGTCTTACACTATATAGCCTGTTCAGTAACACGTACTCCAAGGTTTGCTGGTGTCTAAAGGGCTCAAGCTTGGTCATTGCACTTTCTAGAAAGGAAGATTCTGTGCTGCGGTCCCCTCTGCATCAGTTGTGTCCTGCTGAGTTCTTGTGTCTTTTCCAGGGAAGGCTCTGAAGCCCCAGGGAGAAGCAAAGAGGGAAAGTCTAGGAATAAGCCATGCTGTAGAAGAAAAGGGAGGGGATGGAGCGGAGTCAAAAAGGCTGAATAAAATAAGAGGAGTGAGGAAATATGAGAAGAATAAACAAAAGAGAGAGAAAAGGTCTAGTGTGGAGCAGGGGGTTAGAGTTAGGCTACACAGAGCACAAGGGATCGGAGGTGGGAGAGCCCAAACCAGTTGAGCACACCAGCAGAAAGGAGCTATAAGTGTACCAGGGAAAATTAAGTACTACTGTTTACAGTTTTTTTTTTTTTGTCAGGAACAACATTCTTGAGGATTTTTTTCAGAAAAACAACAAACTATCAAAATTTTTAAAAACTAAGAAAATAGTAACTGTCCCTCCCCAACCAACCATGACAGTAGTGCAGGTGGCAATGTGCCATCTGCTGAAGGATGCAGGAAACACTGGCTTGCACTTCTTTTTCCCAAAAATGTGAGAAAAGTTATTTACAAAATTGAAAAGAAATCAAGATCCTCAAAGGAAGTTAAATAAAAGGTAAGTTTAAACCAACTTACAGGGAGAGAAGAGGAAAAACTCAAGTTGTTGAAAAAGAACAGGCCAAAATGCAGACTCAAACAGGTGTCTGTTTTACAATGGTCCCGTGATGGAGCGGGTGGTGAGTGCCCTGGGAGCATTTTGTGCCGCATCGACTTGCCACAGGATGCAGACCTCGTTCCAAAGGTGACGTTTTCCAAAATGGAGAAACCTCTGCAGAGACACCAGCTGGCACCAAAAAGCCTGGCTGGGGAAATGGGTGAAGGTTTGGGGAGCCTTATTTTCCCCTCTTTCTTCTGTAGCAGCAAGCCAAGCACACAGGTGGTGCAGAGCCTTCTTGCTGCCCATGCCCCAGCCATAACCACTCTGGTTTACATATTGGAAATACATTTGGAAGGCATCCCAGGCACATTCCGGAAAAGGATGGCTTTTACGCTAACACGTTTTCCCAGTGCACCTGCCGGGAGTCCTATGTGCCAAACAGGGTTCCCAGGCACTGAGCACCCCCAGCATGACAACCTGCAAGATGGGAGGATCTTTAGTGCCGGGGATTAGAGCTTCATCCTTTCTTAAGGCTTGTGCCAATATTTCTGAGGAAATAAGGGTGCCCTGAGTCCTGCTGGGAGCTGAGTAGGACAAGCGGGTGGGCTGGGGTGGGAGATGGGAGGAGAGCCAGCTCTGGAGGGAGCCAAGAGCTCTGTGGGGATGCAGGTGACAGGTGACGTTTGCTTCTTCCTTGGGGTCCTACCTGGAGATTCACACGCTGCCTGCCCTCACCTGCGAGTCTTGGGGAGAGGAAGCTCTTTATCTTCCTCATCACTCAAAGACTGGTGTGCTCAAATCAATGGTGTCATCTGATGCACAGCAAAGTTTCCTAGGGGTGCTCAAAATCCTGAGTCACATAGTTTGTGTTACAGGTCCCACTTGGCGTGGTGGGTCCCCTCCTCTAGCAAGGCTGGTGGGGCCAAAGTCTCGCCTCTCGGTGACACCCGGCGCTGCGGTTTTCCAGAGTCTTTTGATGTGATGGCTGCAAGAAACCCGCTGTCAGTCACAGGCTGCATGCGTGCACTGCAGGTCTAGAGGTCTCATACTTATTCATTCTTGCCACAGCTCCAAGTCTTCATTTTCTTGCCCCGGGAAATGTGCTTAATTATTTATTTGTATTGGACCCAGGCTTGTAACACTTGGGTGAACACTACAAAGCGGCGTGCAAAGAACTATTGCTGGCTGCCGTCACCCATCAGCCCCCCGCTTACCCCAGGCCCCTGACAACATAACTAGCCCCACTGACTGTGCATTAAGATACACATTAAGAAAAAAGAAAGGTGAGGTCCTCGTGCTTGTAGCCCTGTTGAAAGCAATGGAGCTGACGTGCCTGGAGAAGTTAACCTGCAGTGAGCCGGTTCCTCCTCCCACAGACCCTAAAAACAGCTTCAGCAGGGACATCCCCTGGGACTTGGCTGATGCTGGGGCAACAGGACAAAGCCAGCTTTGATGTGGGCTCTGCTACCCCCAGTAGGCACACTGGCACCCGGATGGGTCATGCCCAGGCACCCAGGCAGCCGTGGTGCCACCTCCATCAGCTGGTGGCCACCACCAATGTGGTCCTCCTGGTGCTGGGGATAGGATGTGCTACTGGGCACTGGGATCGTGTAAACGTTGATTAAAGCTGGTGCTTTTGGAATTTAATTAATGTTGTTTTGTCCATTTGCTGTCAGATTTCAGTCTGGCAAGCCTGTAATTGCAGTGGTGTCACCTGCCAGAGCTGAGCTGTGCTGTCACCTGCCTTTATCCGGGCAATAGCTCTGCGGGCAGGCTGGTGGCTCTCTCCTGGGCTCAGTGCTCTGGCTTGTGTCTGCCTTTACTGATGTCCACAAAAATGTCCCCTCCACTGACCTTGGGATGCCTGAGAGCTTGCCAAATGACCTCTCTTATGGTGTGCTCCTGGTGGGAAGCAGGAGCCAGGTCATGTCCAGAGCAGGTCACAGCTGTACACCAGTAGTCTGGGGCTCGACGAGCATCACAAGAGACACCGGGGATGGTCAATGTCTGGGTCACCCCTATGGGCTGGCAGGTCATCGCATCCACGAATACTGAAATACCCATGCAAAAACCTTGTGTCAAGGGTAGTTACCATGAGGGCTTTCCACACGGCATGACCAGGTCTGGATTGCTTTCCAGCCACTGGAAATGTGACCACTGAATGTGTTCTTGAGCTCCCTGTGTGCCAGGCACACCCAGCAGGTCCATCAGCATCCTTCTCCCAGCAGGCCCCTCAGGTACTCACCCATCCAAAGGAGACCTCAACCCATGACGTGGCTGCTCTGCCCACACCACACTCATAGCTGGGGTCCCTACAAGCAGCCCCATGTGCTCATTGTTCCCCCTGCTGCTCCCACCTAACTAGAGCACCGAGCCACAGGGGGAACCTCAAGAGATGTCTACTTTTTATCCTGGCTTTGAAGGTGATGTTTTTCTCATTCTTAAAGAACGAGAGAAGCTGCTCCTTTCTTCCAGCCCCTGCTTAGCCCCCTTGCCAGGGGATGTGTGTTCTGCAGCTCTCTGCTCAGGTAGCAGTGTGGGAAATCAGTCATGCTGGACCATAGTGAGGTTTTGCTCCTCCACGGACAGGAGCTGGGGTTTGAGCAGCAGGATTTATTAATCCTTTTCAGAGGATCTAAAAAGCAGTCCGAGTGGCACTGGGATTATGGCATGGGTCTGGGAGTCCAGAAAGCTCTTTGCACTGCCTAGCTCTGCCACCGACTTCTTACATGACCTCAGGCATATCACTTTGCTGCTTCCTACCTTGATCTCCCCATCTGGCAAGCGGAGATAATGCCACCCTGCCTCGTAGGGCTATCGGGATGATAAGTTTGTCATCATTTTTTGAGGTACTGAGATGCTACGGGAGATGGATAATGAGACAGACAGAAAGATAGCTAGATAAATCAATCTCTTCTCATTCAAGTGAAAACAGGCACTGCAGGTGCAGCGTTTGAGATTAATCATCAGAAAAATTAGTTCCCTCAGTATCTTTTCAGGAGGAAGAAACAGCCGTAGGGCTCAGTCCTGGAGAGAGTTATGCACATGAGTAACTGTAACTTGGATTCAAAGGGAGTGCGCAAGTAAAACGACTCATGTAAGCAAGTGTGCACTCCGGTTGCAACTTCTGAAAATGCCTAAATAAATGATGTGTCCCAACTGACACAAGTCCCTAAGTTACTGGGATGCTTTTAAATATTTCTCTCCAACATTTTTTTCCTGCCGTTTATTCGCCAGCTGCTTTATTAGCAGCTGCTTTCAGTGGAGTGGTGGGCTCCAGCTTTGTTTGCAAATAAAATGAAACAAAAATAAACATGACTATGTTGCTGATGGGCCTTACACATGCTGTGATTTTATATACATTATAATTGTATTATTAATTCAAGCTAACCTGTTATGCTTTCAGCATCATATAGTATATGTTTACTGTGTATGAAACCTTGTCAAATGTATTTACCTTCTTTTTTCTTCTGTTTGTCATGTTAGAAAAAGGAAACTTTAAAGGCAGCTAAGCATTATTTGAACTCTCTACCACTATGTCCTATAGCAATCACTTTTTTTTTCTCCAGACCAGAGCATGGAGCCCTTTAATAGGCCAGACTGGAGTCAGAGATTGAATAGGGTTATATATTCAGTTGCCATAGTTGCCATATGGTGCCAACATTGAATGAAATAAAATAAAAGTCCAGAAGGACTGGGAGTCAATATTGGGACAGCCCGTGCAATGCTGACTCTGGGACAAAGTCCCCAGCCCTGGCAGAGGATGGCAAAAAAAAACCCAACCCCAAATGGCTGAAAATCTGCTGCAAAGGCAGAGGAAAAGTCTCACCGAAGGGGAAGCCAAAGCAGCGGCATGTTGGGATGTGTCTGCACCCAGGAGGAGCAGGAGAGCCAACCGAGGTGGTACGGGCAACTGAGAGAGAGGAAAACTCATCCGAGCATGAAGTGGCGAACAGTCCGAACAATTGTCACGACAGGAGGAAACGCATCACAGCCCGGCTCAACCTCGCCTATCCCGGATGAACAATTAACTGACCGGAGTCTGCTGGCATGAAAGGCAGCTCAAAGGAAACCGGGAGGTGAAGGCTCTACGGAGAAAAAGAGCGAGGGACTAAAATCTAGTGGATGTAAACAAAAATGACAGGACTGTAAGGCATCCAGTGTGGGCTTGGGGATGGGGAAGATATTATAAACCTGCTGGGTTTCAGTGCGTGTTGTGAAAAGGGTGGCTGGGAATGTGGTGTTTTACAGATGGGAGAACAAAAGATTTTAGGTGGTAATAATAGGTGATGAGGAGAGGGGGGAAGGAGAAAAAAAGAGACCAAAAAAAAAAAAGAAAAAAAAAGTATAAAAAAAAAAGAAAGGAAAAAAAAAGTAAATCTCCCAAATCTATTTAAAATTTCTTGTGGTTCAACATTCACAGAGAGTTGCAAGATGCTCACTAGGCACAATTCAGAGCATCCTTGCACTGATATTTCTTCCACTTTTAGTTAACAGAGCCCTCCCATTCTAATTAAAATAGCTTCATGAGGACTGAGAGTTGATTCCAGAAACTCAAGTTATCAACATTTACAGGTTTATATATAGAGAAAAAAAAAAATTAAACTACCAGGAAACTAGCACCCAGGAGTGCCAATATTATCAGGAAAATTAGAAGGGCTTTGAAATCACTCCCAAGTGTCTTGAGGAACTTTGAGTCGCATCCGCTGCCTGCAGAAAACAGGTCTGAGGGAGTAAAAGGATGCAGAGATTTACCCCTGCGCAGAATCTGGCCTGGTTTCATCTGTATTCGGGCAAAATATATAAAATGTGCCAAAATATTGGCCAGAGCTTGATTGCAACCTTGTAGCTGCATTTACTGGAAAACAAATTCAAGCACTGAAGCTAACAAAAGGAGCAGCATTCCCTGGTCCTTCTGGAAGAGGATTTAATGCCAGAAACAAGGCAAAGGAGAGCAAAAAAAGCTTGCCTGGATGTAGATCCATAGGCAGGTATTTTTATATATCAACAGGGGAGAAATCTGGTAGATCTAAAGAGTTGGTACGCGCTGTGCATGCTGTATTTAACAAAAGTCGGAGGAGGAGGAATACTGTACAGCCACCAGCGCGAGGGGAAGCAGGGGGACTCCTGCAAGAAACCATAATTAAGCTGCAAGAGACTCCTGCTCCTCTCAAAATGAAGAACGGAGAGAACAAGAAGCGGCCAACGTGGCTTCATAAGGGACTGTGCAAAGATCTGAGGCTTTAATTTTTTTTTTAATTAAAAAAAAAAAAGCTGTAGTCAAAATTAGAAAGCAAGAGGGGGCAGGGGACGGAATCAAACAAGCATACTCAAATTCAGTTAGGGATTATAGGGGAAATAATAAGGATAAGGGGAAAAAAAGAATTTAAAGCTAACCAAAGAACTTAAAAAGGACTTTAAAACCTGTATCAAAGAGAAAAGACATTCTGGAGAGACAGTGGGCCCATTAATTAATTAGAAGGGGATTAAATTAAGAGTGAATCAAAAATGACTGGACTGCTGAACATTAAAAAAAAAAATCTATCCTTAATAAGAATAAAAGAAGTTGAGATTATTTTTGTAGGACATCAGAAAATTTAGTAAAATAAATAAGCAAGCAGAGGTAAAAACAGTGGAAAAAAATGTATAGCAAATTATCTGTTCAATTTTTTTCAGTCACAGGCTGTCTGAGAGGATAGTATAGGCTTTTGAGGTGTCTGTTATTAAATATTCTTGCAAATTTCTTTTTCTGAAAATTATTTGTGAAGTGTGCATTGATGCTGAGTTGTTCACTGTGAGCACTTGTTCCTCAAGCCTGAGGCTGTGAGGGTTCGCCTGAGTGGACGGACAGGTCAGGGTTTGTTTTGCTCTTGCCCGAGCAAGTTCCTCCCCATCAGGAACCAACTTGCCATCAGCTAGCCTTCTCCATCATCACAGTTTGTTTTCCAAAAATATTCTTACATATATACTTAAACCTCACTTTTCGTAAGTAGTCGTACAACAAACCTGTTTACCCAAATATCTACAGGATCTGAACTGGAATTTCTTAAGGACAAGTGGAATAAATATGGCAACTCACTTTGATTCTACAAAATATGACTATATATAAACTATCTAATCTAGATTTCTTCACTGCTAAGGGAATTAGCTATCAAATTTCCTAAAGCACTGCCAATTTCTTTTCTTTTCTAAATGAAAATCTGAAGACCTGTAGGAAAATTAGGAAGAAAATGTTAACGATGCCAGAAGAAACCTGGTCCCACTTGTTTTCTAGTAAAGGTAATGGATCTACTGTATCAATTTGAGTAAAGGAACAAATATTATAAGAGAAACATCTGTTTGGGCTTGTCTACATAGGGAAATTGGCCAAAATAAGTTGTTCTGCCAAAAAAAAAAAAAAAAAGTCATTCTGTCAAAAAAAGAGAGAGTAAGAAATAGCTACTCTGGAGCACCTCTCCATGCGGGCAATATCCCAAGATAAATGTGGTTTCTGTTCAGAAGGATAATTTTGAGTGGAATTTTCCAGAATCAAATGCCTTTTACTTTAGAGTAGATTATCCAAAGAATGCATTTCAGATCAGTTGGGACTGATTTTATTTCACTGTATATATTCCAGACATTTTTCTCCAGGTAGATAAATCCTTGCAGCCAGATCTGAAGATGCTGGAAGCCAAAGGGCGTCTTTCTATTGGCTTCAGTGGGATCAGGCACTTAGGGGTTAACAGAGCAAGCAAGCAGCATGGATTTATAAAAAGCAAATCTTGACCAGTAAACATTGATTCCTTTTTAGAGAAATATGAAATTTGTGAATTAAGGTCTGACACTCAAAATATGTGGGATTATCCATGTGAGCACAGTTCAGGACTGCTCAGTTGGGTCCTTGGATTTTAATAAAACAGTCACTGCTGTCTCTTGGCGTCTTGCTCCCAACATTAATTCAGATTGACGTGGTTTCGAACATCTCTCAGCAGAAAGAACTGAGGAATGGCAACGAGCTGATCTGGGGGAGCCTCTGGTGGCATCCCAACAGGGCAAGTCCCCAACACAAACCCTGGCCACGCAGATGAGGATGTATAGATGCACTTGGCAGCCCGTGATGGGTTTGCTTCACCAGTGATATTCAGAGCATCCTTTACTCTGCCCAGTGCTACCCTGTCTCTCCCCACTACAGCCCCACTCTAAATACTTGCTGCCCTTCACACATGAAGGATGCTCTTCTTATTACAACCAAACTAATGAACGTGCCGGCATGCACTTCATCCCATACCAGAGCTCTGTTGACTCCTAAAGGTTATAAGCATGTGCTGGAATGATTTGTAGAATGGGGAGCTTATTTACCAGCTGTTTAAATGATCTAAAAGAAGAAGTGAATGGTTTGTTGAGGTGAAGTGCAAACTAAACTAAGCTGGGTGGATTTGGAAATCCCAAATATGAGAACAAAATAATGTGAAGGAATCTGAAAAGGCTGGAAAAATGAGTAGAGAATAAAATGAGATTCAACATAGAAAATAGAAGCTACTACATTTGTGGAAAAATAATCTAAACCCCAGATATTCAATCAGCGATAAAAACCTGAGAAGCAGTAATGCTGCAAGAGATCTAGAGATGATAGTGTGGAGTAAATTAGACATGAGTTTGCCTTGAGATATGGCAGCAAAAAAAAAGGCCAATTTGATTTGGGGCTGAAGACATCACATCACAGCGCAAGAAGGTAATAGTCCGTCTGCATATGGCTCTGGTGCTGTAGCGCCTGCAGTATTTAATTATGGGCACCACATTACCTGAAAGATAGTGACAGATTGAAAATTATTCAGAGGAGAGCAATAAAAATAGTTCAGAGGCTGGCAGGATTGAGTTATGAACAACGGCAGAGTAATACGGATGCAGAGCCCACGCCGGCGAGGTGCTTATCCTCGTAAGCAGAAGCGGATAGTGGCAAAGCTGTGTCTGTCTTTCATTGTTTCTCTCTTGTTTCAACACAGAATCACTATGTTCATGGGCCGCAACGCCGGCAGAGTCTGGTGAGGGAGCGGGCATGCAGCGAAGCGTCTGCAGGAGCACTTGGCTGCAGGACGTGCTTGAGATGTGTGTTGAGAAAGAGGAGCAGAAAAGAGAAGAAACAATTAAAAATCAAACCTTAGAGCTGAGGTTCGTGTCGCTGGCTCCTCTGAAGCCTCTGATTTGGGGTGCTAAGTCAGATGATGATAGGTACCCTGGGTGCAGGGAAGGAGGATTGAAACCCAGGCCATAGCTTGGTGGACACCCCTTGAGTGGAGCACCCCCTCTGCCACCAGCCCAGGGAAGGGAGGAGGCAGCAGAGCCCTGGGCTGAACACGCTCCTTGGAGCAGCCAAACCTTCCTCCACGTGGCTGATCTGCTGGGGAGCTGCCGTGGAGGGGTGGATGGAAGCTCCTGAGCAACAGCAAGTCAAAGAGGAAGATGGGTGTGGGAATGGGAAAGGTTTAATGCAAACAGCAGGACAGAGGGATGCTCAGGGAATAAGAAGAAAGGTTGAGGATAGAGGGATGGGAGAACAGAGCATTCGCAGCTCCAATACCCAACCCAACTGAAAATCTGGAAAATTGATGGTTTTGTGCCTGTTCTGATTTTCTGTGTTGATTTTTTTTTTTTTTCTCCCAGGGGAGCAGGATGCATGTATATTTGTTGAAGTGCCAGAAAGTGAAGAGTGCTTCAGAGAAGCTGAAGATAGGAAGAGGACCAGGCCAGGGAGCCCAGGTACACAGAAGAGGCTTGGGAGTTTACAAAAAGGTTTGCAGAGGCCAAGAGGAGCCTTGTTTCGCTTTCTTTCTAAAAAAGGAATATGTTGGGGAGAATTAGTAAGTAAGAAAGGGTCACAATAAGAACACTTTGCTACAGTGAGGGAAAATCTAGTACAGAAAATTTTGCAAGTATTGACAACATCAGGGACCAACAAGAGAATGTAGTGGGGTGCAGTTCTGAACAGAGGCTTTCTGCTACCAGGGGGAAACATGAATGCTCCTTTCCAAAATCTTCCAATATCCTGAATCATCCATGGATGCACCTTCTCAACAGAAATGGTGAAAAACACAATTTAAGGCTGTGAGGAGTGGGCAAATAACTTGCAAACAGACAGAAACAAGCTATCCTGAATTGGGGGGGGGGAGGGGACCTGACAGTGGTGTGTATCTTGAGATGACCTGACTGTGAGCTGGTAGCACATCACCTGAACACAGCATCCTCAGTTCCCAATGGCACCTGTGGATGCTTTTTTCAGTGTAACTCAGTTCTTACTGATCTATGTTCCATTTTTACTGTATAGGAGAAATATTTGGTTTAATGGAGAGGATACAGTCAGGGTCTGTTGGGCACATAGACCTGGCAAGCAACTTTTCTATCCGATACAGTTTTATTCTGTGTCTGAAAGTATGATGGCATCAGATTCATGTTGTATCTTTAAGATTTCCATGGATTTGGGACATGTAGGTGCCACTTTAAAAGCACTGTAATTTCCCATATTTGAAAGTGACTCTTTTCTGACTAGTATTTCACTGGGGATTTTCTTTGAGAGAACAGAGCTGCATGAAAAGAGTGCGGATTTACACACTTCTCAAGTTGAGCCACTGTGCAAATGTGCTCTATTCCTTTTTTTTTTTTTTTAATCTCATAAATTTAAAATACATTTAAAATTTGTACAGGTTTTCAGCAGCCCTGATAAAGACAAAGGCATTTGCCCCTGTAACTGGAAAACTGGTTACAATATAGGGTGAGAGGCTGAGCCTGCACCGCTCGGTGAGCAGCCAACACCCTGCACCCCCAAAAAGGAGCCTCACCAAACCCAGTGGCTCAGCTGCTGGCTAAGGGGGAAAGCTGCTGCCAGCCTTTCTGGATTTTACCCAGTGATGATTTAATATAAAACACAGATTCAATGCAAGGACAGGATCCCCTCTCCCAGGTGACTGCTCCAGCCATCAGGCTATGAGCTCATGAGCATCCCTCCCACTGCGACCTTGCTCCCCCACTCCAGCCAGCCACAAAGCCTGGTGCTCATTGCTCCAGTCTGTAGGAAGAATATCCCCATCAGCTTCCAGCTCTGCCCCATAAACAGGGAGGATGGGGATGCATGTGGCAGGACATGCATCTTGGTGCAAACCCAGGCATGTGAGTGAGCGGCGACCATGGCTGAGAGGAAAAAGCATGGCAGGCACTGTGTGCAGGGTCAGGCTAAACCTGGAAGTTTACATCTCATTCTTTATTTCTTACAGTCTTTTATTGATATTGGTGCTTAATATCTTTGTGGCGTACATTAATAAATACTTCTGTTGTTCATGTGTGGCTTACCTTTTTTCAAATGTGCATGTGGTGGGATTTTCAGTGCTCCGTAGCTCCTACTGGAGCTCATGGCACCATCTCAAACGAGTCTCTGAGAAAGTTCCCTCCTGAGCACAAAAGTTTTACCATAATAACAAAAAGTCACATTTTGCCAGCAGGAGGAAGGCAATATTGACCAATATCCAATATGTCCCCATCTGAGAGCATGAGGTCACCTTGAGGATATGGTGGACTTCAGTGCTGAGGGCTGAGACATTTATGAGCCATCCCACAGGGAAAGGCAAGCTTGGTTTGGCTGCGGGGCTCCGAGGACCATGTACTGCAGGCGATGCTGGCAGGGGTTGCAGGCAGTGAAAAAAATGAGAGACTTTTTGCTTTCACACATATATAATGGGAATTCTCTTCAATTAAGGTAATCGATCAATTTTCCAATTTAAAAGCTATACAAATATGTGTGTATATGTGTTGATATTAAAATAAAGAGTGACCTCACAGGGGAAATGTCAGAAAAGCGTTGGGAGAATGCCAAAAGAAAAATATTTCTCCTGATGCTGATAACCGAAAAATGGGCTATTTCAAACAAAATGCTGTGGTCTGAAAATCCCAACCTGACCAGACTATTCTGCAATGAAGTTAAGCCCTTTGATTTCTATGGTGGGGAATGGGCAGTGCTGGGGGGCTGGTGAGCCCTGAAGGACATGCTGGGGCCTGTGCCCGCGACAGCGCCCCGTACCAGGAGCATCCCCCGCTGCTCCTCTAGCGCAGCCTCAAAAACCTCCAGTGCCAGATTTTTTACAGTGCTCCCAGGTAACCTCTCCCAGTGCTTAACTCTCTTTATAGTTTGACATTTTAGCTAATATCTAACCTACTTTTTTTTTTTTTCCTGCAAATTAAGCTGATTACTTCTCGTTCTACCCCCAGTGGATCTGGAGAACAACTGATGGTGTTTTTCTCTGCAACAACCTTTTACATCTTGGAAAACCGTTACCCGTCCTCTCTTACCTAAATTAAACAAACCCGGTTTCATCAGTCTTTTCTCACAGGTCGAGTTTTCTAAACTTTTTCATCCTTCTTGCTCTTCTTTCAACTTTTTCAATCCTTTTAGAAGTCCGGCATCCAAAATCAGACAGTCCTTGAAATCCAGCTGCTGCTCAGCCCAATATTAACATTAACACATTGCAGGAGGGAACGTGCCCTGTTTTTTCCCCATTTTTCCAGGTTTTTCCCATCGTTGGCTATTCAGTTTGTGATTCAGCACAAGCTTCAGGTCCTTTTCTGGAATATCCCATTTTGATAATGAAACTCCGAGGGATTTTAAATGCGTTTCTCAGTCCTGATGCACTGAGGTTTGTGATACAGTTGAAACGAAGGTGAAAAAGCTCTACCTGGTGCAACACAAAGGAACGTATGTAATCTTTTTCATTTCAGTAAACTCGCTTTTATAACCTCTAGGTTTTAGCATCAAAGGCCTAATCCTCTTCAGAAATATATATTACAACATAATAAGTATTCTTCGGGGCTTTGGAAATCATCCATTAATAAAGTCATAGCACAACTTGTAATGTTACAGCCGATGTCAGATGTTAAGAACTCGGTGGTATAAATTAACATAAAAAATCTTAGCATATGCATCAGGTTTTCCAGGTACGTGGAAGGACCTGCTACAGTAAATTTGAAATACAGGTGGTGCCTTTCGTGTGTTCAAACCCTGTTGGCTTGTTAAAACTGGGCAAATTGTTTTAAGACTGAGTATATTTGTTATTTGATGCTTTGCACTTCATTGCTTGTGGACAATTTATCTCCAAACTTGCTCCACATACACCTTTATAATAAAAATAATAGGGTGCAAGTACATTTTTCTCTTACATTGTGTGTTAAAATTATTTCAGAACAATCCTTTAAGGCATTTCAGATTTGTTCAAGTCTTTTATTTATGTTGGCTTTTAATTTTGAAAATACTTATGCTTTGAGACTCTCATCCTATTAAAATAAAGTTAACACAACCTTTTTCATTAATCCAGCAGTTGTAATAAGGACCGAAATCACATACAGGTTAGATACTTTATGTTGCTTTCGTGAAATGATAAATCCAACCACGAAATTAAAAGCAAATCATATCTCTTTTATTGCTGCGTTTTCCTTTTCAATTATTAAAATCATTATTTTGCAGATTTTCACTAATCCTAACAGAATTTCCTTTTTGTAGCTTTACATCAGTAGATTTATCAAACTGAAAGAAAAAATTTGAGGAGAAAATAAAATATAAAGTGATGGGATATATTGCCTTAGAACAAATAATTGTAAGGACTCTGGTTTTGGTTGAAGTGTATCAGGATTTCCCTTTAAGGGAAAAATAAAAGTTGCTATTTTTCAAGTTGTAGACCCTCCAAAATAAAAAAGATGCTTATGCACTGACTAGCGATTCCTTTTCAAGCTGCCAGATGAGAGCAAGAGAGAGGAGCAATTTTCTTGCCCTCCGTGGGGTCTGGAGGGGCAGCACCGCCAGTGGCACCCGGCTCTGGGTGGCTTTGCCCCGCTTGGCGGGAAGCCTCCCCGCTCCCGTACCCTTCTCAGACGTCTGAACGTACACATACGTAACTTAGATCACACACAGGAAACCATCAGTGTATCTTCTTGAAATGTTTTCATCCTTTTGGGATTTGTTGTCTGTGTTTTTCCCATGAATCACCTCCCCTTCCACTACCCAGTCGGTGCCTATCGCATATCAGCACAACCTGAAATACGTTTTCTTTTTCCCTCACAGAGAATAAATAGCAAAAAGTGGTCTTTTTCCAAAAAATAGTTTTTCTTCCTTTTTTTAATTTTTTTTTTTAATTCATGGAGACAATAAACAAATACCAAGGAGACCGTACAACTTGAGTAGCTCTGTAGACACAATGCTATTTTCACAAAGCATTTTATAATTACTGTAACAGAGGCATGTCTATCATGATCGGAGTGTATCAGCTCTCGTGAATACTAGAAATCTGGCTGGTAAGATGCAAGTAAGAGCTTTCCAAGTAATGGGGGTAATTTATGCACCCTTATTATGGAAACACTTTCAAGCTATTGTTTGATTTGGGTGTAGTTTGCTTATTTAAGCATAGAATGTCACTCTGTCATTTCACACTTCTCCACCATCCTCTCTGTTGATTACACTTTGTCTGAGACACATGAAACAATTAGATATTGAGAGAGTTTAAGGCTTATGCATAGGAAAAAAAAAAGGCAAATTTATGCATTAGGAAACATTGCTATCTCAGCCAAAAAAATGTTGCAGAACCATACAAGAATATTCATCCTGGGAATATTCAACCCGGGAATCTAGTGAGTATTTAGAGCAAATGCAAGGAGGAGGACAGCCTGGTGTTTCTGCTAGCAGTGTAAATACAGATTGTCACTGCTTGCTCCCTGCTAGAGGTAGCGGTCCATCTAAATCCGTGGGTGTCCGAAGGGGTTTTGTTTGATGGGGACAAGCTCTCAGTCTGGAAAAAAAGGGAACAGACAGGAACCTGCCCAGCTGAGCCAGTTGTCTTTGGTGTTTTTCACACTTAGAATCACGTATAAGATGTAAAGGCATCACCGGAGCTAAGACCAGGTGAATCTCGAAGGACGTTAGTGCTGTTGGCAAGCCAAGGGGCGGCCCAGGCTGATGCCAACGTAGCAGCTCGACAGAGGAGAGTGGGACGGAGCAGGGTGAACTCCAAGGACGTAGGACACAAACCCCGCTGCCTCCTCAGCCCTGTGGCCTCTCTCCATCCACCTTGTCATGCACTGGCCTTTTTTGTCCCTTGCCCAACCACGGTAGCTGGTTCGCACCCTGGGGAGCTGGCATACAAGCGACACCACGGTAGTAATGACGACGGCGTAAGTACTTGGCTTCCCATCTGCCAGCCCTGCAAACCTCCCAGGGATAGAAGACGCAAGCTCAAGCCTACCCTGCTTCTATTACCTGCCTTGCGTTTTTAGGCTGCTCTAATTTGCCAGCATCATGTCAAGTGGGTACCGCAGAGCTCACAAAATTAGAGGTGCACAGGTGAGGGCACAGCGTCTCTAGCAAATCCTTTCCCAGGACCAGCTCGCTAGTAGTAATTCCCAGAGAGGTCCAAGGGGCTCTGGAGTGTTGGTTGGGAGACAGAGTTGAGGATGCAGCCCCTCTGTGTTTGCAGTATCACCTTCCTTTCTCCCCAGGCAACGTGATTAGATATAACTATAATTATAGGTATGTTGTCATCTGAGCTGTTTGTCAAGAGAGTTATGTATTAACTGTGACTTTCCTGGACTGCAGCAATTTCAGGCAAGGCTGAATCCCGCTTGCAGTTAGCGTTCTTACACGCGAGCGGTATTTTTAGCATTTATGATTACAAAAATCTCATGTTTGAGCAAGATCTGAGATAAGATTTTAAGACCCTATTTGTCTAATAGTCTCCCTGGGATGTATTACCACATGCAAAAGCGTGTGGGATGAGACGATTAAAAGTGGTCTTTTCCATCAGAAGATGCTCCGGTTTCTGAATGCAGAGCCGTGAACCGAGGCAGAGCCACTGCCAGGCAGGCGGTCGTTGATATCACTATTTAATAAAGTGACAGTTGTCCTTCACGTGGGACGAGTCCTGCACCTACTGACATACGCGACGTGACTCCCTCAACGGGAGCGCTGCGAGAACAGAGCCCTGGGGAGCAGCTAACATCTGCGGGGACCCGAGTGTCCCCTCCAAATCCCAAACTAGAGGGGACCCTGCTTGGGAAAGGTCCTCCCGGGTGTATGTAGTAGTAGGTCAACTGCTTTGCTCATTTATTCCCCCATGAGATGAGAGAGAATAATTGGGGCTACAATTAGCAACAGAAGTACGTGTGCTTCTGAGGAAGAGCAGACATCACCATGACGAACGCTTTAAAGTTGGGCAGTCAATTCAAAGTCAGATTCAACCTGAGAATTCGAGGTTCAGGGAAGAATTTACCCTGCCCTGGGTAAGTTACCTGGGTAAATTCTTACCCTAAAGGTAAGGAGGGCAGGCCTCCTTCCCTCATATTGTCTTTCTCACTGATTTGATAAGTGCTTAAATGCATCTCCTTGCTCACGTGCAGATGTTTGCAGATGCTGCATTTCAGTTAAAGATGCTAAGGACGGTCCTTACAGGGTTTTTTTTGGTCTTAAGGATTTGAGGACGATGCAAGACCCTGGTTACTCAGCTCAGACAAGGAGCATTAAAACACACAGTTTAAATCCACCTGAAATACAGAAAACAAATGTTTGAAAAATCTCTCAAAAATTCCTACAAGGTTTTTTTTTAGCCAAAATCATGGCCTTTTTTTCAACTATTCCCCAAAATGATGGAGTCTGGGCCTGATGTTCAGACCTGATGCCATCAAGAGGACAGCTGACTGGCTGTCACAGTGATGCCAGGACAGGACGTGGGATCTGATTCACATTTAGGAAGAGTCCCACCGTGGCAGGATTTAAAGCACGCGTTGGATGACTCTAATGGTTTTTTAATAGTGCTGGAGAGGTGCAAAGGAACTTGAGTTCATTTGTCATCTAGTGAACGCAAATGAGATTACACACAAATATCTCCCAATTTCCATGCCATAGAGAGAGGATAACAGTTCTTGTCTCCTTCACTGGATTCCTAATAAACTTTATTCATTAGTACTTGTAAAATGATTTGAAAAGCACAGATGAAGAATGTAATATAAAATGCGAGGTGCTTTTAGCCTGCAGACTTGCAGTTCAAGTAAGTTACTCTGCATGTTTAATGGCTACTTATCCAAACAAGATAATTGATATTTTAAATATCTCTTCAATGTTCTAAATATTAAAAAATATCTTGGAACAAAGCTTGTCACATCCCTGTGAGCAAAGAAAACGCTGTCGAATACCAAGGACTCATAAAGGAATTTTAAAATGTAAATTGATTTCTGAAAGTTCAGGCTACAGGGTTAGTCTGGAAAGAGGAGAGGGGGGATTTTTACACTCGGTAAATAAATAATAGCTCTCGCTGTTTGCAGATTCGAGCCCTGGACTGCCGTGGCATTTTGCAGGCACTGAGGAAGGGAGGCTCACCGCAAGCTTTTGAAGTGGGTGGTTAATTTGTCTGATGTGACATGAAAGGTGCTGTCCGCGGCGTTCGGCTAACGCCGAAGCTGGCCTGATGGTAACACTGGAAGGAATTAGGAAAAGCTTGAATTGGAGAGAAATGAAACCAGACAGGGGCTGCTGCTGATTTTTCCCCACCACAAGGCAAGATGTTCCTCAGCTTTTCGCCTTTCGTAAAACGCAGCTGAGGCAAAGCAGCCTTGAGTCAGGCTGAGGTTTGTAGGCATAATTACAGCCCCCCCAAACTGGAGAAATAGCAGAAAAAGTTACTGGAGAGGTGCAGGGCAGCTCCAGGAGCATCAGGCATCACTCTGGCCATCGGAGCGTGATGCACCAGTACTCTGCTCCTTGCCAGTTGGTTTCGCCTGTGCTTTGGGAAGAGCTCTCCTCGGGCTGGTTTAGCAGCAGG